>NC_140042.1:12954651-15354651 GCF_963513975.1 Fringilla coelebs
AAGCTGGAGGGATTTTGAGAGCAGAGTACTAAAATTTAGCTAGACCTTCCCTATTAAAAGGAAAATCTTCAGTAATTAGCTCTTCCCCTAACTGCTTTTTGGCTCTCATTACAAACAAAGTGCTATGCTAATATACCTTGTGTTGCAAATGTTTCACAATTCCTGCTAATCAAATTAAACTCAATTTTCAGCAAATAAACCCTCAATGCAGTTAATGGAAAACAAGGAACAGCACTACTTTGCCTGAGAATGGGTCATTACCACAAGCTCCTAATTACAAGTACCTTAATGCATAATGTAAAGCACAGTCTTATATAGGCTCTTAAGAATTAAAGCTGTAGCAGGATCAAAGACTTGATGTGTCCTTGAATTTTTTATATGTACATTTGAATACAGATGGAGAAAAGCAACAAAGAGAAACAGAGCAAAGCTGCAAAACACCAAGATCCATTCACTTACCCACCCTTCAAAACCTATCATAATAATAATTTATGCAGTTTATGAGTCTGCAGAAAGAGACTGATTTTGACTCAGGACACATTCTGAAACCAATTTTCATTTGCCTCCTCCTCTACCCTCTTGATAGAGAATGTTTCACACCTACCAGTTAATGAAGGATTATTACTTTCCTCTAGAGTAAGCTGCAAATACAACCAAGGTTAAAGCAAAGGACGTTCATCCTGAATTAGGTTATATGATGCCATCAAACAGGAGCCCAGGTGATTGATGACATATTGCTATTACTGCACCAGGCATTTATCAATACTGCACTGTGAATTATTCTCCAGTTTAGTTCTCTTATTGTCACATGATGGTATATTTTATCAAATTTACTTAACTGAAAAAAACCAAAACAAAACAATAGAAACCCAGAGAGAAAAGCACTGGAAACAACAGAAGGCATAATAAATCACAGTAACTGACTCACAGAATGCAGACTCTGGCATCACTTGCCAGTCAGAATTCTGCTGTTCTGAATGAATTCACACAGGTTGCATTTTTTACTCAGATTTCAGAATGCAGGAATGGGCACAGCAGCCAGGGCAGCCCAGCCCATGAGTCACCCTCACCCAAGTCCTACAGAGCAGTTCAGCTAGAAACACTAAAAAAGGCTCTTCCACCAAACTAAATTTTCTTTGTTTTTCTGCAAAATAATTTGCATCTATTTCTTTTCCTGGAGAATTACAACACAAAGCTTTGAAACTTTGAGCAAGATGAGCACTTCATGCTCTAACTCGCACTGGGTATAAAGAATTCATGTTGAATTAAATCCTCACAACGTTACATTTGCAAAATTTCTGTGTGTTGTTGTTAGATTCAGGCTGCCTCTCCTCATCCTCATTATTATTAATACAACATGAACTGCCTGTGCCTATCCTCCTGACACCACGGTCTGTAAAAGCTGAGCTCTTTCTTTAGCTTTGTAGTTGTCCTCTCCCTGAAGGGCATGCAAGCACAGAATGGGAATTATGGCCATTTGAAAGAAAATTAGTTCCTCTTTGGATATCCGTGGAACTGTGGAGAAGGCAAGCTCTGGAAAATCCCACCTCTCCCCCTGATCTCATCCTGGGCCTCATGAAACAAAAGATATTCTGAGTTTATGAACAGCAGATCCTTCTCCACCTCCCACAAGCATTTCCCCACTTTTACCCACCTTTACAAGCCAGAGGCAAAAGTAAATATTCTAACCAGTCAGGGAAGGGGTTTGTGCTAGGGAATACTACACTGAAATATTCCAAATTCTGTCAGCTTGAGATGTGTGTACTTATAGCTCCTGCAGAAGCAGTGAGTCAGACAGACCTTCATCCTGCCATGAAGACAGAGAGGGATGGAAAGGTTCTCTAGAGGAAAAACTTTAAGAATTCAGGGTGAATGGAGAAATATTAGGAGTAACCTTGCTCAGCAACATCCAAATTTGAGCCCTGCCCAATCAGCTCTGCTTTTTAAAATTTTTTTCCTTATGTCTTTCAAGTATTTGTCTATAAAAGGTGTTATTATGAACAGCATTAAAAGTAACCCGTTTCTGACAAGGGGTCAGATGAAATGTTCTAATAGGTTTAAAAGGTTTGTGAATACTGTTTCTGAAGAACTCACTTCTGGGTCTGAAGATAAATTGCTCTCAGATCTAGAACCTAAAGCTTCTATGGTAGTAATAATAAAGGCACCACCTATTTTAAATTTCCTGAACAATTTTTAGTTTTACACAGATTTTACTTTGTTCCAAAGCAATCATGTGAATTTCTGGAGTTTTCACCCCTTGTCTCTTGCCTTTCCTCCTCTTTGCACTAAAGATTGATAACATGGAGAGAAAAAGCCCAGATAGCTCTGGGATCAAACCCAGGTGGTTTCACTGAGGATCAGAATTCCTGTCCTTTGCAGGGGCCGTTTTTGCACAGACAGCACTTGCTGTCTCACATTCCTCAGACTGGTTTATTCATAACAAACAAAATGCCTTACTGCATTTCAAAATATTATGCAAATAGTTTTCAGACTCTGTGTAAAAAGCCCCATATCCATCCTCTAAAGAGCTGTAATTTTCACCTTTTTTACTTAGATCTGTAGTGATTTATGGATAATTTTAGTAAAAGAAGCTGAACTGAAACTCCATCTTACAGAGAAATAAAGACCACGTGTTTTTCTGAACCACCTTCAAAACCAAAGGCAAGGCTTTATAGGTGGGTCAAGGGAATTTACAGGATCCAAAACATCTGTCCAGAGCATTATAAAATGCAGTTTTATGGATAAAAAATTGAGATTCAGCTATGCAGCTTTGTGGGTACTGGATATTTTCATGTCCAAGTAGGGAAACCAAGAAATTATGCTCAGGAAGAACTTGAATATTTGTTTGTGTTTCCCCCAAGTGCAGGTAGGAAAATTTACAGCAGCTCAGAGGAAATATAACACCATTACCCATCTACTTAATTGTAAAGGTAGATAAAGTCTCTGATGCCTTTAAAACCCCTCCAAAATTAGGGTTTTCTTCTGTGTACCCTCAGTCCAGAGCCTTAATTTTCTTCTGATAGTTTCAGCTGCACTATCTGCTGTTCCCACTAGCATTAATAAATAGGATCTGTGCAGTTTTAATTACTTCCTCTAAAACAGATTGAAACCACTGTGAGAAAGAAAATTTCAGTGAAATATACACAAACAAAAAGATTTTCAAGACAGCACTTCTCCCTTCTCCCAGACTTTTGTATGGTCACCCTCCAGCTCCTGCACTGTCTCATTCCTCCAGAGAAGATTCCTGTCCTAAAGACTGTTTGACTCAAATACTGCACTGTGACCTGGTGGGGCTCTACTGAATGCAGGGAGCCCCCAGTGCAGGGAATGATCTGACTCCATGATGCAGAATGCTGAACAATTGCTTTATTAAAATTATATTCTATTCTTTATACTATACTATATTAAAGAGATGCCATATTAAAGAATATTAAAAGGATACTTAAAAAAACCCCCATGACTGTCTCCAGACAGCCAGGACACAGCTTGGACCTAACAGACCAATTAATATGAGCAACCATCACCAGAATCCAATTAAGAATTCACTCTCAGTAAACAATCTCCATAACACATTCCACATGTGCAAAAACGACAGGAGCAGAGAATAGAGATAAGAATTGTTTGCTTTTCTTCTCTCCGTGCTTCTCCAGGAAAAATCCTGGGGAACTTGTGCCTGCTGCTCTCTGTGAAGAGAGCTGAGGCCACAGTGTTCCAGAAACGGCCCCAAACTCTGCAGTTCATTTTCCAGCAGGACATCATTGAGGTCAGACTTTCTAACCCTCAGGAGCAAGCCTATCTTGTTTCTCAGAGATCTGAGAAAGGAGTGAAGTGAGAATTAGAGGCTGATTCCTGTAAACACCTTCAGAGTGAGCACTGAGCAGTCCTGGAACACATTTGAGTGCCACTCATTTTCTAATACAAACAAACAGAGATAGAATGCCCAGACACACATCATTAAGGCATTGCTAATTACAGACAATAAACCAGTGATACAATCTTACTCCTATATTAGCAGGAGACACTGCAGATGCTGAGCTGATGTAAGACTGAGAGAGGGAAGGAGATGCTGTAATTCTGTGTGTACCACGTATAACAGCTCCAGTTTGATTTTCACAGCCACTCTCCTTTTTGATGACAGCAGACAATTATGAGCAGAGAAGTTTGCATGCAGGTAACTCCAAACAAAAACAAGATCAAACTGTTAAAGTAACAGTGGCACCTGCAGATGGTGTTTTCAGAGCAGAAGCACAAATGTGCCCACACAGAGGCTGTATTTGTAGGAATTGCCATGAAAGAACATCTCCCCCTTTTAATCTCAGCAGAATAAGAGTGTACCTGTTCTTCATCACTATTTCTAAAATATGAAAAAAACTTTAAATCTGAATAAACAGCATCAAGATCTGTAAACTCATCAAGGAAAACCTCTGAAGAAAATAATATCCCTTTTTCATATCTTTGCAACTTAAACAAACCTTGAGTTGTTTGTTAGACAATTCCATGTGGACTTTCATCTTTCTTGTCACTGTTTCACCATTAAAATGTGTTGTTGTAAAACACTGGAGACTTCAGAGGCTTAATCCAATATAAAAATCTCTGCAGTATGAAGTAATTTTATGTCACTACTCTGGTTATTTCGGAATTGGCTGCAAATAAGAGCCTGAGGATGATTTAATGTGTCCTCGACCCATCATGGCCATGGTTAAACAAAGTAAACACATCAGTCTTTAGCAGTTATTTATAACTGGAGGAAAAGCACAAACCAGCCACGGTAAACAGAGCACAGGAAAACATTCTGAAGGGGAACTAAAATGCCTTTCCTCATGTATTTCTATATTCCATTTCTCAGTAAAATAAAATAAAATCCCAGTGACCATCCACAGGAGGATTTATTAGAACTAACATCACCACTTCCAAAGAAGATCCCAAGATACCACCACTGGGGTGGAATTTTAGGCATCAGCTATGATTACACACCAGCAATGGCACTTCTGGTGCAGTTTGAAAACAGAACAACCAGCCTGCAGAGCTCAGAGAAAAGTCCCAGCTCACCCTGACATTGTGGGAAATCCAGGACTCCTGACCAACTGACCAAGAAGACCAAGCAGAAGCCATTTATTGTTCACATTGCACAGATATTTATAGATCCTACAAACTGCTAAGTGCACACTTCTTGATTGGTGCCTTTGTCTTGTTCTCTCCTTTTCTGCCTGCATTTCTCAGGGTGTGTGACTGGTTACAGCCCAGGTGTTTTACAGCCCTCTGTTATCCAGTTCTTGAGGTCTTGGCATTCATTGGGTTTCTCAGCCTCTTCTATCTTAATTCAGCACAATTTATTTTTCAACAGCCTTGGTGAATTCCTGAGGCTTTGCTAACAAACTGAGAAGCAGGCTGGCTGGTGCACACCGTGGTCTAACCCTTGCAAACACATTGCAACACCACGAGGTGGAGAAGCCCAAATCCTGGAAGCTCTCTGGTATGATCTGAGCCCTGCAGTGCTGGCTGCACCAGTGACCAACACACTCTCTTTTCAGCCTGCTCAGAGAGAAAACTTTCCCCTTGCTGCCTAAGGGGAAGGATGTTGAGATGCTTGGGCGCGTCCAGAGAAGGCTGGAGAGGGGCTGGGAACACAAACCCTGTGAGGAACCACTGAGGGAGCTGGGGGTGCTCAGCCTGGAGAAGAGGAGGCTCAGAGGTGCCCTTATCGCTCTCTGCACCTTCCTGAAGGGGGCTGCAGACAGGTGGGGTTGGTCTCTTCCACAGGGCAGCACTGACAGAACCAGAGGATGCAGTCTCCAGCTAGGTCAGGGAAGGTAGAGGTTGGATATTGGGAAAAAAAATTCACTGAAAGAATAATAAAGTACCGCCCAGGGAGGTGGTAGAATCACCATCTCTGGATGTGTTTAAAAAAAGACTTGACATGGCACTTGGTGCTATAGTCTGGTTGAGGTGTTAGGGCATGGGCTGGACTCAATGATCTTAGAGGTCTCTTCCAACCTCGTGATTCTGTGATTCTGTGATTCTGTGAGCTGCCAGCCACAGCTTGGAGCAGACCCCAAAGAGCGAGAGAGAGGTAAAGAGAGTGGGAAAGAGAAAGAAGGCAAGAGCGTGGTAAAGAGGATGAGAGAGTAAGAGAGAGGAGTTCCCATTACAATACCATAAATCTCCTTCTGTGCTGAATATTCCAATTCTCACTTGCCAATCTAGCCCAAGATACAAATCCTACAGCATTTACACACAACCCATAAGAATCATTACATTACCCCACTGTGTTCCATTTTAAACCCTAAAAACTCCTCTTGGGCCCCTTCTGCCCAGCCAGTGGGGTCTGCTCTGCCCCTTGGAGCTGCCTGCAAGAAGAGGCTGTTGTTCCATCCAAAGGGGATCACCTTCAGCCAGCCACACCATTGTTTTCCAGCTATTCAGTAACTGAGGGATCTCAGAGCTTGCTTTCATTTCAGTCTTGCTTACAGTTAAGAGATTGGTGCTGCTCCATGCCTGGCCAAACTGGCAACTCACTTTCTTACATGTTAGGTACTCACATAATTGAAAAATGTGCCCAGATAGAGTCATGCATCATAATATTTGGCATCTGAGAAACCTAAAGGATGCCCAAAACCAAAAAAAACAAGAAAAAAGGTGTTGGGAAGTGGGTTCTGATTGTTTGTGGGGGTTTTGTTGGTTTGTTAGTTTGGGTCTGTTTGTTGGGGTTTTTTTGTGGGAGTTTTTTGCCTTTTTTGTTTTGTTTTGTTTTGCTGTGGTTTCTTTGTTGCCAGGTTTTTTTGTTTGTTTTTGGTGGGTTGTTTTGTTTTGTTTTTTCTTTGTTACCTTTAATTTAGAGATCAGGACAACTCTATTCTTATCCCTGTGGTTCTTGCATACAATGCTCTAGTGCTGGAAACAGTAGGGATAATTTGTGGAAGCAGTAGACAAAATTGTCTCCTGGGTGGTGCTGTTGCATGCTTAGAATTGCCAAGTCTTATGATGAGAGAGTCATGATTAGCTGAAAAAAACTGATTATTCCCAGGCATGAAAAATAAACTATTGGAAACAGTTTTCCTGAATTCTGTCTGTAGTTCTGTTGTAATTTTCTGGCTGTGAGAGATGTTTGGAAACCAGCACTGCTTGTCCTGTGTTAGCTTTGAGATTGCTGTATTCCACCTGAGGGCAGAGGTTCTTATTTTGACATTAATGAAGCAGATTGCATATTGGAAATCACACCCATGGCAGCACAATATTTATTTAAAATTTAGCCTCCATGTCTTTTGTTATCTGCACTGGGCAGCCTCAAATCATCAAGAAAAACTTGAACAATTTTCCTCCATAAACTCATTCCTTCCACAGCTTTGCCAGGTCCTCTCTGGTCCCCTTCCTTAATTACAGAATTCTTCTGAGGCACAGGATGCCTGTTATTTTCATCAGTGAGAGATAAGAGATGTCAGCATAGAACTGAGCTTTTGCTATACTTAGTCATAATCCTCCTATCACTTAAAAAGGCAACTGGAGATCTTTTTCAATAAAGCCATCAACAGGGATTCAGACATAAACACTGGATTTAGGCACATAAGCTTAATTGACTTTCAAAAAGAGATGAGCATCTCTTCCACTTAGGCTTCCCTGATAACACCACCCTGAGCAGCTCAGGTTTATGGATGCAATGATTAATTTGAAGGGGAGGAGCCAAAAACAAAAACATTCAAAGATCGATCACTATCTTGCTCTGCTCTTTATAGGAAAGTTAAAAACAAAATTAAAAAAAATAAAAAAAAAGAAGACACATTCTTCCTGTAAAATTATTTTCAATGTGAGAATTCTCAGGAGCACCTGCACACTGTTATCTTTGTATTGATTTTCTGCAGTATCACACTGAACTGCAAACTGATTTAATTGCAATTACATCTCACTGAAACTTCTAACATGAATTACATAACAACCCTTAGAACGTTTTCTCTCTCCCTTTTTTTTGTTTACAGTTTTATTTGTTCCATTTTCTCACAGTCCTGGTTTATCTATCCTCCCTTTTTTGTAGTCCAAGGTCATGACACCAAGTCCCACATTGAATGAGCCACTGGAACCAGGTAACCCTGAGTGCAATTGATCCCTGAGGAGCAGGGGGATATTTCCATCTAAATGAGGAGGATGAGCTCTGTGGCTCCCATTAAGGTTAATGGGGGTTATAGAGCTGGGTCCTGGTGCACCATAACAAACACTTGTCCCTTCAGCTAATCCATTCCAGTCTCTGAGCACTGAGAGAGAAAAAATATTTTCAGGGGGAAAAAAAAAAAAAGGATTTTGATTTAGAAGCAAATCTCAGAGTTGTTCCATGTTTCTTCTCTAACTTTCAAAAGTGTTAAAGCAGCACATTTCACCACTTTCCACTTCACCTGCAGGAGTGTTCAAGTTAGTGAGGGTTCTGTGAGAGCCATTAAAAATCTGTCAGAGAAGTGCTGGTCATGGCAAAAACATTTTTCAGGAGCTGTCAATTTCCCCAAATATCCATCAGTGCTACCAGGCACAACAAGGGATTCCTCATTTAGAACATGTCAATTCTTATTATTAATGTCATGATGAAAACACCTGCTAAGTGTCTGTGTCTGGCAAAGTGAGGCTGTCACAGAAATGAGAGGGTGAATTCCACTTGGATTAGTGAGCAAGGAAGAGCTGGAGGTTTTTTTCCTTTTTAAGTTTCCCTAAAGACAAACACCTTATCTTTATCCTGAGCTGGGCTTGTAGAAGCAGGAGACAGGGAATGCAGCAAGGTATAACTGATGAGAGATTATGTGAAAATAATGTGTAAGATGAACTCTTTGTAAAATTCCACTTTTGGATGAGTTCTCTGTGCTTTGTTTGGTGTACAAGCTCCAGGTGGAAGGTGCCCCACAGCCCAGCAGACCCTGCAGATGCTGGGTTTTGTCACAAGGTTGTTGACTGCAGCTCCTAAGGACAAACCAGATGAGTTGGTTTGGCTTCTCCCAGCAGGAGCACTGCAGGTGAATGGAGCTCAGGTGTGCCAAGTCCATCCTCACAGGAGCACAAGGATTTCTGTGAGTCTTGGGATGTGCCTTGGCTGGGGCTGCCTGGCACACAGAGCACTGCAAGCTGGGCTCTGCATTTAAATGCACACAGAGAGAGGAAAAATGCACCCTGGGACTCACTGAGGCATATATTCTGGTATTTATAGTGACAAAATTCAAATGTTAGCTCTGTTTTTCTTAAAAATATATCCATAAACATTATACTCAGGGGACTATATGAGCTAAAAGATGATATCACCTGTGAAAGGTCTTACTGAGACTCTAAGGCAGGATTTGGAAGAAAATTTCAGATTTCTGCTTTGGATCAAAACAAATCATATTCAGTAAGAAATGTCATCATTAAGGAAACTATTCAATACATCTCTCCTTATTCTTACACCCATGGAACAAGTTTGAGGCAGAAGAAAACACTGTAAGCCCCAGTCAATCCAGGGGGCCAAATCTGACCAAGAGGAAAGTGCTCCCCAGAACTGCAGATGCCTTTCCCAGCCGTGCTGGACACTTGGGTGGGCACAGGCAGCTCTGCTCTGATCCCACCAGGCTCTTCAATACCTGCTTAACTCTAAGCTCATGGCCTTAAGCACAAGGCATTAACTGTAATGAGCATTCTTATATTCTTAATCACACACTTGGATTCATTGCCAGAGCAGGCAGGAGGACATAATGGGCCGTGTCTTCAGTTTGTGTCAATTGGTGGGACTTAATTGAAATGAACCGAGTTGTGTCAATTTGCTGCCAGACCCCTGGGGTGAGAACCTGCCCAGAGTCAGCCAGGCCCCGGTGCAGAGCTCAGGGCAGAGCCCTCACTCACTCGGAGCTCACACTCACCCTAGAGAGCTCACACTCACCCCATCCAACTCACACTCACCCCAGAGCTCACACTCACCCCAGAGCTCACACTCACTGCAGAGCTCACACTCACCCCATCCAGCTCACACTCACCAGAGCTCACACTCACTGCAGAGCTCACACTCACCCCAGAGCTCACACTCACTGCAGAGCTCACACTCACCCCATCCAGCTCACACTCACCAGAGCTCACACTCACTGCAGAGCTCACACTCACCCCAGAGCTCACACTCACTGCAGAGCTCACTGCAGAGCTCACACTCACCCAGAGCTCACACTCACCCAGAGCTCACACTTACCCCAGAGCTCACACTCACCCCATGGAGCTCACACTTACCCCAGAGCTCACACTCACCCCATCCAGCTCACACTCACCAGAGCTCACACTCACTGCAGAGCTCACACTCACTGCAGAGCTCACACTCACTGCAGAGCTCACTGCAGAGCTCACACTCACCCAGAGCTCACACTCACCCATGGAGCTCATACTCAACCCAGAGCTCACACTCACTGCAGAGCTCACTGCAGAGCTTACACTCACCCCATGGAGCTCACACTCACTGCAGAGCTCACACTCACCAGAGCTCACACTCACTGCAGAGCTCCCACTCACCAGAGCTCACACTCACCTCATGGAGCTCACACTCACTGCAGAGCTCCCACTCACCAGAGCTCACACTCACTGCAGAGCTCACACTCACCAGAGCTCACACTCACTGCAGAGCTCACACTCATCCCATCCAGCTCACACTCACTGCAGAGCTCACACTCACCAGAGCTCACACTCACCCTGTGGAGCTCAAACTCACCAGAACTCACACTCACTGCAGAGCTCACACTCACCAGAGCTCACACTCACCTCATGGAGCTCACACTCACTGCAGAGCTCCCACTCACCAGAGCTCACACTCACTGCGGAGCTCACACTCACCAGAGCTCACACTCACTGCAGAGCTCACACTCATCCCATCCAGTTCACACTCACCGCAGAGCTCACACTCACCAGAGCTCACACTCACCCCATGGAGCTCACACTCACCAGAGCTCACACTCACCAGCAAGCAGCTTCTCAGGGCAGGGTCTCTCCTCCAGCCTGGCTGAGTTATTACCCAGAGCACTTTGCCTGTCGTATTTCACTGCAGAGCCTGCAAAGCCCGGCTTGCTCTGAGGTGCCTTAAAAGTTTTTGCACGTGACATTTCAGCTAGAAAACAGAAAATTGGCTTTTAAATACTTTAGGTAGGTTATTTAAGTCTCATCTTTTTTTCTTCCAGGCTCTTTGTTGGTGTAATTTGGCACACAAGTCCATCCTGCTTGCACAGTGACCCACATTCCCAGAAGCCAAAGCAGGCTTTTACCAACTCCCATCTTACAAATACTCTTTTGCAAAAATCCTCATGGGTTGAAAAAACCCCAAACCATTTTTTTTTTGGATGAGGCCTTGTGATAAAGTTTAACAAAAATGAAGAGCAAGAATAATTACATCGAAGCAAAACAAAATTAAAGGAGGGCAACTTTAAATATCCTATTCTCACTGTATTTTTTTTAGCCAGCCTCACACTCAAATAAATAGTTTAAGCTTTGCTTCCCCTAATATTGAAATGTGATTAATCTCTTTCCCCATGAAGAATTTCACAGTTAAAGAGATTTGTGTTCAGCAGAGGACTGAACCCAGTGCCTAAATCCATCTCATGCCAACAGAGCACGCCAATGTTCAAACACAGCACTTTGGCAGGATTTCATTTCCTAATCAGAAGTGCTGGCAGACACCACCAGCTTGGCCTTGGAGGGCAGCTGGGGCTCCTAGCAAGGCTGTGCTGCTCTGGAGTTCTCCTCTGCATTCCCTCTTGATGGAACAATTAAATCTCATCCTTGGCAAACGTCACATTTAAAATAACCATGCTCTGAACTATGCACAGTCCAGTGTTAAAAGAAACTTTTTAAAAAATAAATTAGGAACCATGCAAACTTTATTGATAATTCATTGTTGGATTGCTTGTACCAAACAAGCTCATCTGACAGCAGAGCCCAGCATGGTTAAAATATGAGAAAAGCTTTCACTTAAATTTGGATTGTACAACAATCTGTATTTTTTATGGAAATATCTAAATTCCCAACGTTTTTGGTTTTTGACAGTGATGTGTCACTACATATATTTGGGGCTGGGGAAGGAGAAAGCTCAAAGAAAAACATTTCAAATATTCCATGCCCTTAACTGAACACCTCCTAAACATTTCATTTGCAAAAACCCCCAGCAATTCCTGCTTCCATGTATGAACCTGTGCCAAAAGGTCACCAAAACACTGTCCTGTGCTCATGGTTCAAACAGGAGAGTGGTACCAGTGAATATTTCTGTAGGTGATCACTGCTTTACAGTGGGGTGAGGATGGACTGGGCATTGCTTCTCCTGCCCAGGTTATGATATTGAACCTGAGAACAGAGAGAGGATGGACTGGGCACTGCTTCTCCTGCCCAGGGGATGATATTGAACCTGAGAACAGGGTGAGGATGGACTGGGCACTGCTTCTCCTGCCCAGGGTATGATATTGAACCTGAGAACAGAGAGAGGATGGACTGGGCACTGCTTCTCCTGCCCAGGGTATAATATTTTACATGAGAACAGGGTGAGGATGGCCTGGGCATTGCTTGTCCTGCCCAGGGTATGATATTTTACATGAGAACAGGGTGAGGATGGCCTGGGCACTGCTTCTCCTGCCCAGGGGATGATATTGAACCTGAGGACAGGGTGCTGCTGAGAGAAGGGGCTCATTCCAAGTTAAGAATCCAGCCTAAAGGCTGATCTGAACTGAGCAGGATTTGGGATCTGCTGGCACTGTCTTTCAGGGGAGTGCTGGCTGTGGCACACAGCAACATTTTCTGATTCCTGGGGAGTGGTTACCCTCAGCAGCCACAGCAATGATGTTCTGGCAGGGTCTGGCAGTGAGCCTGCTCTGGGACAGGAGCAGCTGCTCCACCAAAATCAGATCCTTTCTGAGAGAGGCCACACGTCCATTGTGAACAGGACACATCCTTCAGGGGGTGATTTGAAGCTGAAGCCATTCCTTCCTCCACTAACCCAAGCAAAAACCTCAATTTCTAACCTGGGCATCAATGAAAACTCCTGGATTTACACAGTGCAGCTCTCCAAGCTGAAGCATTTTAGTATTTACTTGACTTCCAAAGAGCTGTTAGATACAGAGTGAATGCTCTGCATACCTTGCTATACCAAGGGGAGAAGCTCAGAATTTTAGGGACCAAAATTCCACTTGGAAATCACCATGTTCCTCTCACAGAAAGGGACAAGAAGGGGCTCTCTGCTCCAAGGCAAAGGCTGCTTTCTGCAGCACAGGGCCTGCTGCTTCCAGAAAAGTGTGAGGAAACTGCACATCTGTCCAGCAGTGAGATCTTTGGGGTAGGGGGGGTGGATTCTTACATTTCTGATTTTACCAGCAAACTTGTTCACATGCCTTCCTCTCCCTTTAAATTCTTGGTCTCTCTTAGATCTGACAGACACCCACCAAGGAAGCACCAGTGCTCCCTGTGGTACCACCTTGCAGATGGTCAAAAACGAGCACCCATCATGAGCAAAGCTTTATTCTTGATTTTCCACTTTCAGTGCTGAGTGGGAGAGACTCAAAACTCAATAAACACACAGAAAAAAATATAGCAAGGAAATGGTATGGTCCTAATACATGACATTTGGCATTAGATGAACGCTGAGTTAGTTCATTTACCCTAATCTCTTCATATTTTAGTTTTTCTTTCTCTGCTCCCCACTAGTCTTTTTCATTACTTCTTTAAGGAAGGGAAAAAACAGGACAAAAAAAGTGAAGCACTTGAACTTCCTTTTTTAAGTTAAAAACCAGCGAATTTTCCTTTAAGAACACATATAAAAAATTAATCTTTTATCATGGAAAAGGTTTAAGAATAAGCAACACGAACTAAATTGCCTGGGTAGCTCTACAAATTTCCCTCCTTTAAGCTTGGTTCTATCTATGCTCAGTACTTAGAGCTGCCTCTGTTTCTGCAGCCCATCTAAAATTAGATCAGAAGCTCTCCAGGGTAAGGATTGTGTTCTGTTTGCTGCTCAGTGCCTGCTGCCATTTAGATACTTGACAAAAATAATAATGAAATGTTGTTATTTTTCTACTTTCATGTCTAAAACTCTAAAATTCTATGAGACCACCACCAAAACATGGAGGCAGCAGAGATAACAGCCAGCCTGCTTTAATGACTGAGCACACCAGATGTTTCCCCAGCGTTATTCACACATGAGTTTTGTCGTCTGTTTGTTGTTTATAAATCTCTATTTTTGACCATTATATCTGTGTTTCTGCCTAGCCTCTGAGCCTGATTCTCAAGAGGAAAAACAGGAGAAGCACCCAGCCAGTAGAGGAGCCAGCACTGCACCCAGTGCACATATGGGTTCTATTGTGTGAGTCACTGCCCTAACGACAGCTAAGCATATTAGTGCCTGCAAAATTAACTCACACACTGTGAATAATCACAGAAAAGAAATTTGTTTTGCTACAAGGTTGTTTTCCAGCTGTTTTAATGCAGACAATTTTTTCCTGAAACACAAATTGTAAAGGGGGGAAAAAAAAAAAGATGGAAAGAAAAAGACTTTGAAAATCTGCATAATTTGAAAGTGCTTAATGTAAATTAGATAGATCCGCCTAATTTTATTTCAGTACTTTTTAATTGCATTTATAATTAGTAAAATACATTAATGTGCTACACAGAAGGTCAGGAGTTCTGGTGAAAGAATCTAATTAAAATGCTCTGCTGCATTTATGTCACACATGCGCTCAGTAACCTTGAGGCCTTCCTGCAGCAGCAGAGGAGGGGTTGGATTTATGGTATAAATAACTTTTTTCTTCAACAGGGCACAAACAGCCCATGATATGTGAGTATTCTCATCTCACACCCCATCTGCACTAATTGAGGTGGTTTGGTCCATTCCACATTGCTCTTTTGATGAGAGACTCGTGAACAAAACTGGGCTGGTTCCCTTCCCAAGGAGCACCCTGGGATGCCCAGCTCTGCCCAGCCCTTCCCTCCCAGGGACCCTGAATCAAACTGTGCCTCACATCACTGACAGAGACAGAGCTGAACTCGCTGGCAGCCAGAAAGCTGAGTACATCTGGTGTCAGGTATTTATCCTGATGTCTGGATCCACTAACAGCATGGATTAAAAAAAAAAAAAAAAGAAAAAAAAAGAAAAAAAAAGATTGAGGAACAGCTTACAGCAATAATCAGCAAGCAATAATTAGCGATGCTAATTTTTCTACTTAGAACTCATATTGTGATTTTATTACATTTAAATTATACATGCTCAGGTGTTCAAATGCTCTCCTTTCATCACCCTCTTAGGTGGTAAAACATCATTAACATCCTTCTAGCACCGGCATGATTGCTCAGTAAGATTAGAGATCTCTGCCTCAGCGAGTTCCACACCTTCTCCTGAGAGCAAAGCCCAAGGGGACCAAAATAGGAAGGGCACATTTTCATATGCTGGATCCACTGCTAGCCCAGCTTTGTTCCTCTATGAGTAGCAGAATTTAAAAGTTTTGGAATAATCACTGGAATTACAAATCTCTGAGCTGTCAGCTCTGTCTGCAACAGAAGAAGAGTCAGTCTTCAACAGGAAGAAAAAACAGGAGAATGATTGCTCCTGCTCAGGATGAGAAGCTGAAGCTTTCAAAGGCTTGCTGTAAAGATGGGTCAGTGTCTGGGATCACTGTTTATTGGCCTGAACATCACAGGAAAGAAAATGAGGTATACAGAATAAGTAGGTTAAACTTACATAAAAACAAACAACATTCACTCCTTTCCTTTATAATCCCTCCCAGCAGCTGTGAAGCAGCCATCAGCACCTGTGGGAATATCTCTAATAGTTCTGAAATAGAAGGAAAATGATTCAGTTCACTCAATATCTGCTTTTACCTACAGGGACTGAAGGGATTGAAGTCCTTTCTGGAATGAAAGGATGGCAAACACCGGCAGGGCTTGGGGGCTGGCTTAGCCTGGTGAGACTGAACTATTAGAAAAGCTCCTGCCTGAGGGACAGAGCTGGCTCTGCTGAGCAGCTGGGCACACAACTGGCAGCCAGGAGTGCAAACTGTGTGAATTGGCAGGAGAGTGTGAAGGGAACGGAGGATAAGGGCTGAGCTTGCAGAGCAGCAAGAGAGAAGATAAGGAACATTGAAAGCTGCAGACCAGGGAGAAGAGTGACATTCACTCACCTAAGTTTTGCTCTGGCACTCTGATAGAACTCTAAATATTGTATCAGAGCTGGCAGATAAACACTGGCTTGCTTTGAAATGTGTGTCCTGAGCTGCTGGCAGCACGATAAACTGCATCTCTTCCTGTTGGACCAAACTCATCTGGATTGCACAGAGAAATGAAGGCAGCTTGAAGCCACGTGGCCCAAGCCCAGAAGAGTTCAGCTGCAGGGCTTGCACTTTGAGCCACAGAGAGCTGAGCACCCAGCACCTCCTGAGACCCCAGGAGACCCACAGGCAGGCAGAGCTGGCTGTGTACCCTCTGGAAGGGAGGGGGAGTTTCATGTATTAATTTATTGACATATTATTTCTGGAAAGTGATCAGCTTGCTGAGTGTTGAAACCCTAATTCTGTGTTTTCCTGAGTATATCAGTCTGCCTGGCTTAGTTCACCATGAAAACAGATCCTTGCAAAATTTCAGCAGATTTAAGTTGGGTTTGAGCACGCTGAAGCCTTCATTGTAATCTGTCTCTGCTTTATGCTGGTATTGTTAAATCTTAGAAAAATCACTCCCTTTTCCTTTATTAGGTGACTTTTTCAAACCCTGAGCACTGTGCCCTCCAACCAGGCCCAGCTGAGGAACCCCTCCTGCCACAGCAGAACAGGGCAGGAGGGACCCACTGCTGCTACCAGAACTGCTGGGAGCAAGAACCAGCTCAGAGCCACATCCTCAAGGGATTCTCCACATCCTCATGGAACTCTCCACATCCCCATGGAATTCTCCACATCCTCATGGAACTCTCCACATCCTCATGGAACTCTCCACATCCTCATGGAATTCTCCACATCCTCATGGAATTCTCCACATCCTCATGGAGTTCTCCACATCCTCATGGAGTTCTCCACATCCTCATGGAATTCTCCACATCCTCATGGGATTCTCCACATCCTCATGGAACTCTCCCCAGTCCCAGCTGCCCAGGGAAGCAGGCAGCCCTGAGCAGAGCCAGCAGCACGAGGAGCCGTGGCTGGAAGGCAGCAGAGGGCTGATGTCTGAGTGGCTCACGTTCCCCAAAACAAATGGTTTTGGTTGCTGCCTGTGGAAGAGGTTTTACAGTGACTTCTGTGAGCCAAAGTTTGAGAAGAGGATCTGTGTTTACCCCTGAAAGAATTTCCTACCAAGGTGGTTGACATACAAAACAAGAAAGAAGGAAGGATAAATAAGAGAAACCTGCAACTGCCTGTTCCAATGAGCACTTTGTTTGTCCCTTGTGACCAATAAGTGTAAATTTATGAGTCTTGTAAGAATGTATAAAAAGCATGCATGCTAGAATAAAACCAGTTTGAAACCTTCTGAAAATGGAGTGTGTTGTTTTATATTGTCTCCATCTCAACTACAAGAGTTGCCTGCATCACAAGATAGTTAACACATGAACAGGGCTGAGGCTGCTGCTGAGGTGCTGGAAATTAAATGTACTTGGACAACATGCACAGAAACTCCTCAGAGCTGTGCAGCTTATTTGCAATACCTCTTAGATGCAACACCCTGTAGAAGGGCAGAGGAATATTTTATAAATGCATGTTTGTGTGGCCATGTGCAGCTAAAAGCATGAGCTCTACTGAGAACACTATCAATCCTGATTCCTGTCCCTAGACCACAGAACAAATCACCAGTGCCATTGCTAAAGTTATTTATAAAGCACAATTCATGAAGTCAGCATTACCTGCACATGTGAATGACACAAACAACCAGCTTTTCATATCCAGGCCACCTTGCTTGTCAGTGTTCAGAGTTTTATGCACAGAATTCACTGTTGATCATGGTTGCAATTTCAAGACAGAAAAAAAAATAGTTTAAAAATAATTGGGCTTCAATTATATAATCTTCTTTAAAGTGCTGAACAGTCCTCTTGGGGGAACTAATTCCCACTGCACACACTTATTCTTACTAAGGCTTGCTGAGGCAGCTTCTTGGAGAGTGAAGGCTCACCTGAAAGAACTATCCTACCCAACCAGCAGCTTTATGGAGGCTTGAAAAAGTCACCTAATAAAGGAAAAGGGAGTGATTTTCCTAAGATTTAACAATACCAGCATAAAGCAGGGACAGATTACAATGAAGGCTTCAGCATGCTAAAACCCAACTTAAATCTGCTGAAACTTTGCAAGGATCTGTTTTCATGGTGAACTAAGCCAGGCAGACTGATACACTCAGGAAAACACAGAATTAGGGTTTCAACACTCAGCAAGCTGATCACTTTACAGAAATATGATGTCAATAAATTAATACATAAAACTCCCCCTCCCAGCCAGAGTGTACAGAGATTTAGAGAATAGAGAGCAAGCAACACTCCTGGATTAGGCCAAAAAAAAAAGCCTTGAAAACCTTAACTTGGCAGTCCATAATAGTCCATAATTTCACACAGTGAAATTAATATGAAAAGTAAAATCTGACACATGTATAAAATTAGTCTTTTGTTCCCCCCTAATGATTCAAACTCACATTAGCAGCACCATTGTCCCCAAATCTAGATGTCAATTCCCCATTACACACCAGGCACCAGGTCAATGGCACAGCTAATGAGGATCTGCTGGTGCAAATGCTTATTGTATCTTAGCCTAATTCTAGTAAAATTTAAATGGTCTATTAATTTTCTTAATAAATTTAGTAATGGCTCCTGCCTGCAATCTGTCTTTGATTAGCTAACAAAAGTGTATGAAGATCCTGCCAAGCTGACAGTTCAGAATATTTCAAGCAAATCATCATCTACATTAAAAAAACATCAATCTACTCATTTCTCTGTAGTGCAGGCAACCAAAAATGGTTCAGATCCTCAGGTTTAGCCTGCCCAGGCCTTCCAGTCCTGCTTCATCTGGCCTTGGTACAAATAAATTCATTTACTACTGGTGGAAACTCTCAAATGTACAGGTACTTCCTGGCTAAGACTGCAGGTCAGGAGCTCTTTTGGGCACAGGGACAACTTTAAAGCCTTTTTTCATCTTTAGACCCAAGGTGGAAAAAGACAGGTCCATCAGGTGGAGAAGGGCACAAGAGAAGTTACCCCCCCAGATTCATTTTTCTCCAGATTTATGGAGCACAGGGCTGAAGTAACAGGGTCCCCACCAAGGGATTGCAAATCCGTGTTCTTACTGAGGGGGTTGTGCTATTTCTAAGTGAAAACATTAAAAAAGGGAGGCTGGGAATACTATCATTATAATCCATAATCATCAGGTCTTCCTTGGGAGATCACAAATGAGTTTAGCAACAAAAACATCAAGGGACCCTGACTATTAAGATAAACCTGAAAAACACTGAAAAAAAAGTGCAGCCCAGAGAAGGAGCAAAGCTATTTAAAACCAAACAAGATTGTGCTAAACCACATAAACTGCCCAAGAATAATCTCAGGATTGCTAATAAAAGGTTTCTGTTCACTGAAAGCCCCGGGCTGTGACACAGCCTTGCAGTGGGGTTTTGTACATTTATAAATGTCTGACCTTTACCCAAGACACAGGGTCAGCCCTTATCTTTTCATTGCAGATCAGCTCCCAGAGATGATAAAGCCCAAGCACAAGGCACCAGCAGCCAGGGAGGTCAATCTGCTTGTTGTACAAGACAGTGGCATTATCCTTTTGCTCCCAATGTGAGAGGAAAGTCCAGTGGTACCTGGAAAGAGGACGCTGCAAAACTTTTACCTTTGCTGGCAGCAGGACCAGAATCAGAATAAAGAGCTGTGTTTCACTGCAAACCTGGAAAGTGTTCATGGAAATTAATCCAGTGTTAGCTGCATTAGTCACTGACAAAGTTCTGCACTAAGATGGAAATGATGATCTAACCCCAGATTCAAACAACCCAAGGCAGGGGTGCTTGAAGACAGAAAATATTCAGCTTTCCTCAGCACAGCAGTACAAAAGTTCACAGGAAAATAAACGTTTCTCAGCTTTAATTATCTCTGAACTGTTTCTTGCTTCTGTTCTTTGGTTTAGTTTGGGGGTTTTTTTACATTTTAATTACAGTTGGCAACTCTGAGTCTCCTGCTGGTAGCTGTAATCAAAACTGAAAACTGATTAAATGATGCAATCTATGCCGCTGGACAGCATTACTCAACTCACATACAAACAACAAAAAAGCCAACACAATATTTTAATATACAAACAACATTTCAGCTCTCTTTACAGCCACGAGTTCAGAACATTCAAACCAGGTCTCACTACTTTCCCAGCCAAAGGATGAACCACATGTCAGTCCCCTCTGGCAGCCACCAGTTGTCCCCACTGAGTGTTGCTGTCCCTCTGAAGCCACAAAAGCCCTGGAGCGAGGAAGGGGCAGCTCCCAGCGCTGCAGAGCTGCCTCGGTCCCAGAAAGCCCCACAGGTAAGAACATTACAGATTCCTGAGTGCCATCTGCTGGCACCTGCACTGGGAACCAAACCTAACAGCGAATTTCACCTTGCCCAGGGAAATTTCTGGCAGGTGTGCATTGGTTTGCATTGCACTTCATCCCGTGTGAAGTTTAGAAAAATGATAATGTACATTTTTTGGGTTTCCCTCGTGTGGTGTATTCAGTGGCAGAGAACTGCTGAGGCACAAACTCAGGGTTAAAAGGGTGGGATGTGTCAGTGTCTGCTGGGCTGGTTGGGTGCCCTGGAGTGGGGAACACAGGGTTAAAAGGATGGGATGTGTCTGTGTCTGCTGGGCTGGTTTGGTGCCATGGGGAGGGGAACACAGGGTTAAAAGGGTGGGATGTGTCAGTGTCTGCTGGGCTAGTTGGGTGCCATAGGGAGGGGAACACAGGGTTAAAAGGATGGGATGTGTCAGTGTCTGCTGGGCTGGTTGGGTGCCCTGGGGAGGGGAACACAGGGTTAAAAGGATGGGAAGTGTCAGTGTCTGCTGGGCTGGTTGGGTGCCCTGGGGAGGGCAGCCCGTGTCCATCTCTCACAGACACAACTGTTCTCTGCTGGGCCAGCACAAGGTTTTCAGTTTCCCACCATTTGTACCACACAGGCCAGATGAGGAGCCTGGGCAGCCGGCTGGAGATGAGAGTGGAAATTGCAAGCCATGTTTAAGCAAAAAAAACTATTAGCTTAAAGATGTCAAGCATTTCCCAAGGGTGCTGTTGTGGGAAATCCAGGACTCCTGACCAACTGACCAATATCACCAAGCAGAAGCCATTTATTATTCACATTCCACACATATTTCTAGATCCTACAAACTACTAAGTGTACACTTCTTGATTGGTGCTTTTGTCATGTTCTCTCCTTTTCTGCCTGCATTTCTCAGGGTATGTGAATGGTTACAGCCCCAGTAACCAACCCAGTACACGATTGGTTTCACAGCCCTCTGTTATCCAGTTCTTGTGATCTTGGCATTGGGTTTCTCAGCCCAATCTTAATTCAGCCCAGTTTATGTTCCAATAGCCTTGGTGAACTCCTGAGGCTTTGCTAACAAACTGAGAAGCAGTGGCTGGTGCACACTGTGGCCTGAGCCTTACAAACACGTCACAACAGGGTGCAGGAGCTCAGAGCAGCTCTTGGGGCACAAACCCTGCAGGGCTGAGCTGGCAGAGCTGCTGCAGGAGCCTGGCTGGGCCAAGCAGGGAGGCTGGGACTGACCCCAGCCCAAGAGGATGAGGCTGGAGGAGGCAGACAGGCAATGAGGGAGGGAGATGGATGAGCTCATTGCTTCTGTACTACAGACCCTGCACACAGCTCTGACATCAACAGTGTCCGGCTCGGCTGTTGTCTGTCTGTGCCCTGGCTGTTTGTCTGTCTGTGCCCAGACACGCACAGGATGGTTCGCTCCGATCGGGCTCCAAAGGATGAGGCTGCACTCTCAGGTTTTTGGTCTCCAAGGTTGTTTATTATTTCTTATCTACAAAGTTTTCTCTCTGACCAGCAAGGCAGCCAAAGGCACTCTGACCGCCCACGGGGCAGCCGTGTCTCTTTATAACAAAACCTACATAAATCATATTTACCTTTTGTCCCCAATACTTATCACCCTTATTAGCAAGTGTACCTTCACCAAGAACCTATCCAAAAAGATCTGTGTCACACAGAAAATGGAAGACATGAAGAAGGAAGAAGAACCATGAGATAGGCCCAAATTCCTCCATATTGTCTCCATAACCCCCTGTAGCAAAACCTTAAAACCTGTGTTTTACCCTGTAAATATACTGTTTTTACATCATTCAAACCCCAGTGATTCTCATATCCTCACATGCAGGTGGCACATCCCTAGAGGGATCAAAGTCAAGCCACCAGGTGCTTTTGGCAACATTCCAAGACCCTTGAGCCCCCCAAGGGTTCTCTCGGTAGCTCTGGGCATCCTGAGCGATGTGCTGAGTTCCCACACAACAGACCCTATGCTCTTGGTCTAAAACGCATTTTAACATTCCTGGTCGCTGTCAGAACATAACAAAGAGCTTGATGGAAAGACAAGTGTGTCTGAACACCTCACTCTGCCCAGGCTAGCTCATACTGTTCATACAGTGGGGCGTGAGTCTGAGAAATGCAGGAGCACCTTGAAGCAGCCTGGAGCTGCTGGGGCCGGGTCCCAGCGCCTGCCTTACCCAGCTGGAAGCATCAAGAACATCAGCGCTGCTGGAGGAGGCAGACAGGCCACGAGGGAGGGAGATGGATGAGCTCATTGCTCAGGCACACAGTCAGGGTGGCAGCAAAGCCAAAAGCACCAGCACTTGTCATGGGCTTACAGAGATAAATCACACCTGACCACACTGGCTGCCTGCTGAGCTCAAGGGGCTCAGAGTTGGACCAGGAGCTTCCCCCAGCTCCTGCCAGCCTGAATAATTCCATGTTTCTATGACAAGCATTTCTCAGGATGGTGACAAGGGATTTTTCAGCCCACCAGAATGATGAAGGTGGCTCATGTGGTGAAAGTCGTTCTTGTGTGGCTGATTCAGGAGCAGCAGGCTTTGCCACCATTGCTTACATCAACATGGCAGCTCTGCAGATGGATTAGGGAAAAGAGCAGAACCCTTCCAGAGAGAAATCAGTTCACTTAAAAGCTACCCAGTGGTTCTTCTCCACCCAAGCATGCCACTGGATTTCTTACAAATAGAATCCAATAAATCTGCTGGTTTCCTCAAAGTCTTCTTAATCATGAGAAATGTTTGGCATTTCCCCCCCTCTCTTGTTCCACACAGAGTTCATCTACAAACTAGGTCAAAAAGGAGCCAACACCTGAATGGCAGGAACTGCCACTGCTTCTAATAACAGCAACCAGGTTTCAACTCATGAATGATGCCAGTCAACAACTGAGAAATAAATAGCAATTTTAGTGGATTGAAGCACAGCAACTCCAAAAGAGAGCTCCGACATGCTTCCAAAGAAGTGTTCTTGACTCAGGGAGATGTGAGCTAGGGGATTTCAGGCCAAGTTTGTCTGAAATTAATCATCTCCTCACATCCCAGTCATGTCACTGACACCTGGCCATCTGCTGAGCAAAATGAGGAAGAACCCTCACACAGAAAGAATTCACTCTACATGGATTTTGAGGACATCCAAAAACCCAAGTGTGTTTTCAATGTAATTTTGTGGCCCCTGAATAACCTGTAAAAGAGGCAGGAATGAGCCTATGTAAGATGTATCATAAAGGTCCATTTTTGTTCAAAATATACAGGAACAGAAATATAATGATATATGTTTCATATTTCGGAGGATAGATTTTAGTGAGAAAAATTTTAATGAGAAAAATTTAAGTTAGAAAGCCCTAGGGGAAAAAACCTTTAAGTCTTGACAACAAAAAATATCAAAGAGAAGCTGAATACAAACCACTAGGGCTGTTTAAAAGTTTTTCCTTAGCAATATCTGTTTCAGATCTGGATTATGGATGGACCAATTTTAAAGCAAACGTTTCAGTGGAACATTTAATCTCTGGCTATCAATGTTAAAAAATTACATGCCCAAAACCCAGTGTATTTCAGTTTAAGAGAATTCTAAAGTGCATGAAAATTCCTGCTTTAGTTCTGCTCCTTTTCCCCTGAAGTAGCAACAAGCAACCAAAACCTCTTCGCCAGTAAATCTAAACAAACTTCCAATACGTGAAACACTGCACAGATTTGCCTCTAAATTTCTAGTTTTTGGAGACAACAGGACTAATCTGACACTGTGACTTTAGGGGAGTTTTTATCACCTTTTTATCAACTTTTTATCACCTATCACCGTCCTTGCAAGGCTGAGGGCTGTGCCAGCTGTCAGGAGCTGGTATTAACACCTGGCTTTTTGTGCTGGTTTTGGCTGGGAGAGCAGGGGTTTGCTGCCAGGGGCTGTGGTGTGGGTTTGTGCTGGAAATGGGATGGGAGAGTAACACAGGGGGGTAAAACAGGGGGGGTAATACAGGGTGATAACACAGGGTGATAAAACAGGGGGGTAACACAGGGAGGGTAACACAGGGTGATAACACAGGGGGGTAACACAGGATGATAACACAGGGTGATGACACGGGTGATAACACAGGGAGGGTAACACAGGGTGATAACACAGGGTGATAACACAGGGGGGTAACACAGGGTGATAACACAGGGTGATAACAGAGGGATGGTGACAGGGGTGATAACACAGGGAAGGTAACACAGGGGGCAACACGGGGGGGGTAACACAGGGGTGATAACAGAGGGGTGGTAACACAGGGAGGGTAACACAGAGGTGATAACACAGGGAGGGTAACACAGGGAGGTTAATACAGGGGTGATAACACAGGGATGGTGACACAGGGATGGTAACACAAGGTGATAACACAGGGTGGTAATACAGAAGTGATAACACAGGGTGATAACACAAGGTGATAACACAGGGAGGGTAATACAGGGGTGATAACACAGGGTGGTAACACAGGATGGTAACACAGAGGTGATAAAACAGGGTGATAACACAGGGAGGTTAATACAGGGGTGATAACACAGGGTGGTAACACAGGATGGTAACACAGAGGTGATAAAACAGGGTGATAACACAGGGAGGTTAATACAGGGGTGATAACACAGGGTGGTAACACAGGATGGTAACATAGGGGTGATAAAACAGGGTGATAACACAGGGAGGGTAATACAGGGATGGTAACACAGGGATGGTAACAGGGTGATAACACAAGAAGGGTAACATAGGGTGATAACACAGGGTGATAACACAGGGAGGGTAATACAGGGATGGTAACACAGGGATGGTAACAGGGTGATAACACAAGAAGGGTAACATAGGGTGATAACACAGGGTGATAACACAGGGAGGGTAACAGGGGTGGTAACACAGGGTGATAACACAGGGAGGGTAAAACAGGGGTGATAACACAAGGTGGGTAACACAGGGGTGGTAACACAGGGTGATAACACAGGAAGGGTAAAACAGGGGTGATAACACAGGGATGGTAACACATGGAGGGTAACACAGGGATGATAAAACAGATTGATAACACAGGATGATAAAACAGGGAGGGTAACGCAAGGTTGATAACACAGGGAGGGTAACACAGGGGTGATAACACAGAGGAGATAACACAGGGAGGGTAAAACAGGGGTGATAACACAGAGGAGATAACACAAGGATGGTGACACAGGGATGGTAACACAGGGTGATATCACAGGGAGGGTCTGGTCACTGCTGAGCAGAGCTGACACATTTTTGTTTTCCTAAGTCAGTGATGGAGCTCAGCTGCCTTGGGCTGGCTGAACCTGCCTGCCCAGGGGAATGGAGTCCTTGCTTTGCTTTCCAGCTTTTGCTTTACCTATTGAACCAGTTCTATCCAAATCCATTGATTTGCTCCTATTTTTTTCACTTTTATCCTCCTGATTCTCTCCCCCATCCCACTGGGGATAGAGTGGGTGTGAAGCCACAAGAGCTTCAGCTGCTGGCTGGGGTCAAACCCCAACTCTTCTAAAAGGGCTTTCCTAAAACATGATGTTAAAAACAAGCAGTTTCTTTGCCCAAATAGTCCTGTAATACCAGCATATTCTCTCTCAAAGCTTCTCCAAAGCCTGGTAATCTGGGAATAATTTGGTGGTAGTCACTGGTGATTAGCAGCACTGCCTACATTCTCAGAGACCTCTCAGGGTGGCTTTTGATTATTTTTCCCCTTTAGTTGGTTATCAGGATACTTATAAGCATAATTAATTCATACTTTGGACTCTCAGGATTATGAAGTATTATAGGATGGCAGCACTAAGACAGAATGCTCTAATTCACCAGCTGTCATGTGTTTAATTAGAGATTTTGATGAATCTTTCCTGCTTAGATGAGCCTTCATACTTTGTGTTCTAGTCAAAAAAAAAAAAAAAAGGAAAGGCAGAAAGAAAAAAAACCTTTTGTACAAGGAGTGTAGGACTGTGATCAAGGCTTTGTTAGCATGGCAGCCTTGTCTGTCAGCCTGATGTCAGAGCTGGAGTCAAACATCTCGTCAGCTGCCAGCACTGACACTGGCACAGGAGCAAAAATGAGGCTCCTGTTATGCAGAGACAGAAAGAGCACAGAGACAAAATTCCTTCCCAAAAGCAGACAAACTTCAGGTATTTCAACCATCTCTGTGTTTTGTGTCATCCAGGCGTTCACAAAGGCTAAACCAACATTTCTGCCCTCAAAAAATGTGAACTGGCTCCCCTTTGAGATCTGAGGAACAGTTTATATTTTATAAATTCTGTATGGAGTAACACTACTCGACATGATATAAAGTTGGAAATATATTTAAATTGATCTGAAAGTCATATTAGCTGCAGCATAGAAAAAAAACTTGTGAAAGAGAACTATAGAACTGACTCATCTAAGCTATTGTGAAACATTTAATCATTTTTTTCATGGAAATTTTTCTTATAATGCACAGGCCATGGATAATGCACAGGACACAGAGTATTTTCAATATCAGTGTCTAGGTTAATAAATGAAGAGCTCTGACACTGGAATATAGTTAGTATTGGATAAATATTTTCAATTTTAGATTTTTAAAACTGGTTATATTGGTATCTAAAGTACAAAATAAAATTGTTGCAGTAGAAAAAACCATCCTGCTACAGTGCTATCTTTGTTTTTCATCCTCTCAGCAGGCATGTTAATGATCTGATCCAAGGATCTGCCTTTCCAAAAATCTCCCATTCTATTTAGGTTTGGCACACCTGACTCTCCCATGAAAATAAAAGTAAATTTCTTGATGTCTATTTCAGTTAGGGATCCTAATAACAAATCACTGATGGAAAGGTCATCATTAGAGAGGGCAGAAAGATGACAGGGATGGTTTTCAGAGAGGAACTTGAATACTGTGCTCATTTCAGTTTTCCTCCATTAAATAGCTCTGCCAGTGTGAGTGGATTTTTGATCTGTAGTTTAGGTTAGGCTAGGAATTATTTAGTATTAATTATTAATTAATTAGCATTATCCAACTCTGCTCCCATCAAGCCAATGTATGAATCAATATTTAAAAGGAGAGAAAATTCAAATCTGGAGCATTTCCTCATAAAAGAACTGTGAGGGGAGAAAGCAAACAAGAAAATGAGCAAGAAGAGTTCTCCAGAGCATCCCTCTGCAGCAAAATCCTGATGCTGGGGAGCTGCCAGCACAAATTGGTGCTATTTTTCTGGTGGCTGCCTAAACTAAGATGTCTTATGGGGATGAGTAAAAGGAGCTTCAAGGAGATCTTCAGTTCCTAATGTGGAACAAACTCCTGAGAAAAGGCGCTCACCAAATCACCAGGGCTGTGTGGGTGGCACCCTACAGGCCAGACAGGAGTGGGATCTCACTGTGGAGGGTTTGATTTGGGGCACCGTGTCCCCCAGACTGTCCCCACCCCTTTCCTGCCGCTGTCCCCTCGGGGTGGGTGGCAGGAGAGGCTGGCATGGTCCTTGCAGCAGCTGCAG
Organism: Fringilla coelebs; assembly: GCF_963513975.1. Classification (NCBI taxonomy): domain Eukaryota; kingdom Metazoa; phylum Chordata; class Aves; order Passeriformes; family Fringillidae; genus Fringilla; species Fringilla coelebs. The sequence continues at coordinate 12,982,603 of NC_140042.1, forward strand.
CTGCACAGGGAGCTGTGCCAGGGCTGTGCTGCACCCAGGACACTGCCAGCACCTCCCTGCCCCTGGCTGCTGCTGCTCACAGGGCTGCTGTAAAATCTGCACCCCAACAAAGGGAGAGATTGGCATTGCCTCCGGGGCTTTGGGATGCTGAGCATGTAATATAGTTTATTACATGATACTGTGCTATAAGTGTGTCATACTGTGGGGGTGTTTGAGGGTCCCCAGGACAATGGGAGATGAGAATCTTGACTCCATGTTTCAGAAGGCTGATTAATTATTTTATTATATATATTAAAAGATAATTATGTACTTAAACTATACTAAAGAAAGAGAAAGGAGACATCAGAAGGGTAGAAAGGGATGAATAATAAAATCTTGTGACTGACCAGAGTCCCGACACAGCTGGACCAGGATTGGTCATCGAGTAAAAACAATCCACATCAAAGATGCACCTGTTGGTGAACCATCTCCAAACCACATTCCACAGCCATCAGATAATCATTGTTTACATTTCTTATCTGAGGCTTCTCAGCTTCTCAGGAGAAAATCCTAGCGAAAGGATTGTCACAAAATATATCAGTGACAATTATATTACATCACACTTACTTCTAGCTAACTGCTACTCAAAACCAACTGAAAAACTCGTGACTCTCTGCCCAAGAGTCCTGACCCACGCACGTGGATCCAGTTGGTCACCTGGGGTAAGCAATCTCCAGAACACATTCCACCTGGGCACAAACACGGCACAAACACGGGAGCAGCAAGTGAGACAAGAACTGTTTTCATCTCTGTGCTTCTCCAGGAATGAACCTGAGAGAGAGAATTGTGTCTGTCTCTGTTCAGAGAATGTGAATGCCACACAGAGGGGCTGCACCATGGCCAGCTGAGGAGAAATCCCCCAAAATCCACATTTCCAACAGCCCTGGCTCAGCAGGCTCTGCAAACTCACCAGGCAGGGAGGAGAGGAGTTTCCCTGGAGAGGCAGGACACTTACAGCCCTTCATGTGGGATTCATGCAGCATCACCAAACCCCAAGGATCCTGAAATTATCTTTATTTCAACTGGCTAGTGCAGGAGGAGGATGAGACTGGACAGGACAAGGGTGAAGACAAAACAGCAAATTCTTTCCCTGTCCAGTTTCTCCCAAGTGTTCCAGTGAAACATGCCCAGATTTTAGCTGAGACACAAAGAAATGGAAGTGTGTCACTGACTGTTACAGATTGGTCCATCTCAAATATTAACACATGAATTCATCTGCTTTGTGGAAACTGAAATTGCCCTTCTGTTCCCACGGATCCAGCAGACAATTCAATCATCAATGGCAAAATGTGGCCCAAGACACCCCAGGTCCTGAATTTCCAGTTTCCCTGAGAGAACCAGCTGCAGGATTAGGCTTCAGAGAGATTAATTACAGACAGAGCAATGTTACCAAACAATACTGCACAGAGTTTCCAGGAGACATCTGATATTCTTGTACCATTTAATAGTCTGATTATGACTGCTGCTCCATTTCCTGCAATAAAATGTTCTTTCACAGATCACTGTATCACATCATCTCTTTAAATACTCTCCTAAAGTTCTTATTCTCAAAACCTTATTCACTTCCCTTTCTTCTCATCCCCTGCCCTTGGTTCCTGCCCACAGTGTGCAAACCAGCAGTGCCAGGACAGGAAAATTCACTATATTTCACAACAAACAACTGTGGGATTTGTTTCCACAATGCAGTTGATAATTTGCATCACAAAAGTAGCAGATCTCCCAAAAATTGTACAAATCTGGCATTAGAAGTGTTTTTTGCAGTGTATTTGACAATCTCTTTGAAGGAAGCTGTGCTCTTCTCTTAGTTCTCACATATCAGAAATTACCAATAAATTATTGTCTCTAATAACCCCTCCCATGGGATATGAGAAATGCATATTTTGACAGAATTATGCCTAATGACTAGAAAACAGCACAGCAGTACCAGTTTGCAATGCCATCATTATCCAGGTGAGCTATGGGCACCTCTCAAGCACAGAAGCTCTGCAGCAGCATTTAGAGTCTCTCCACTGCACACAACCCAGTTAAGCGTTTCTGTGAATTGAGGCCATGACCCTGCAAGAAGCTGAGGAGCAGAACTGCTACTGAAGGATTTTTCTGATGGATCCCCCCTTTCTTTATAAATAGATATGCAAGAAGATTTATGAACAAGACGTGCTCCTTACTAAGCCTAGAAAGTTCATTTTATCATTTTCATTTTCTGCTTGAACAAAGAAGCTACAGGGCAACACCACAGCTGGCCAAAAGGCAACCATTTATGTGAATAAACACAGGTAAAAATTGCCTCTTTACAGTTCTTTCTGGTTTTATTGAAGAACTATTTTCATTGATTAACACTTTTCTCTGAAGAGTACTAAACCAGCCCTTATGAAGCCAAACTTTGCTGTCCCCAAAATAATAGCACTCCATGAGAGTGCTTGTGTGCCTCTTCATGTGTTTACAGAATAACAGGAGACTTCAGAAGGAAAACCAACCAAACAAACAAAGGGCTAATTCTTTGGAGTAACAGATACATTTTATGTATGATCACAAAAAGATTTTTAATATGCACACAATGAATTTTGCAGTTTGGAAAGTCCTGACTCTGTGAATGGTAATTAGTTTATGTATAAATCATATTCAGAAATATTTATGACGAAACTTCCACTCAAAATAAAATAGACAAATGTCTTTAACCTAATGAAATTGCACAGTAAATTATTTCCAAGAACATTCCAATGTCAAGGTAACTCACTTAATTATCCATTATCGTCGAAATGTAGACATAATGTTAATTAAAATGAAGGGGCAAAACCATTTCCATTTTTTATGAAGATCCATTGGGCTCCTGCAGGGCCATTAGCTGAGCTGGCAGGGTGAGGTGGAGGACGAGCCCTGCCCTGCCAGGGCAGCAGTGAGAGCTGAACTGCAGAGCCCAGGGAGTTCAGAGCCTGTGCCAGCCCACCCTGCAGCACCAGGGCTGGATTATCCCTAAATACCCTGAATAATTCCCTCCTGAATCCCAGAGGGCTGATGAAGAGGAGTGAAAGGCATTTTCAAGTTTGTGGTTCGAGTCACCCACTCGTACAGTAAAGCACAGCATCCCCAGCGAAGGGGGGAGAGGATGAGGAGGACTCTATTCTATCAGAAGGTTAATTAATTACTTTATTGTACTATATTATTCTATACTATGTTACACTATTACACTACATCTAAAATGAACCTGCCAAGCACTCAGCCCTGCACACACTGCCCAGCATCTCGTGACCATCACCCAACAATCCTGACACACACACACCCCCCTGGCCCTGACAGGCCAAGGAAACAAAACACCACCACTCAGGGAAAACAATTTTTATATTTATTTTACTTTGGCACAACACAGGAGCAGCCAATGAGAGAAGAATTGTTTTGATCATTCTTTTCTCTGCTTCTCCCAGGTCCAGAGAATGTGAATCTCACACGCTTGGACTAAAGGAGCTGTGGGAATCAAATGGAAAATTGGGGAAAGTTTTGTTTTCCCTTGGGTCCAGACCAAGGATTGCAGTGGTGGAGGAGATGAGTCCCACACTGGTGAAATGTGTGAAATGCTATCAATCAGCAGCTCAGATAAGTCCCACACTGGTGAAATGCTATAAATCAGCAGCTCAGATGCACCCTCACAGAGCACCCTCACTGCTTTTGTACTATAGCAGCAACTAGAGCAAAAACCTGCTTTGGATCTGCTGGCATGCTGCTCAATTTGATTTTAAAAAGAAAATAAAAAAAAATTTTAAAAATAAATAGAAATAAATAGAAATTAAATTAAAATAAATATTAAAACAAACATTAAAAATAAAAATAAATAAAAATGTAATTATAAAATAATATAAATATAATAACCATTATTCAGATAAACATATATGCATATAATATATATAATATATAATGTAGACAGTATTTTATATATTACCATATGTAATGTCTATAATATTTTCTATATTATGATACCTATGATTTTATATATGTATACAAATCTTTCAGATACACATAGATTTATCTGAATAATTTAGTGAAATCACCTCACAAAACACATATTTTTGGTCACAAATGCCTGTATAACCCTGATTTATCTTTCCTGCCTCTTCTGTGCCATTCGAGTCTTTTAAAAAGCTACAAACAACCTCACATTTTTTTCCAATAAAATGTTTGCTTAAGTGGTCTGAATTATTAGAGTGACAGCACTCAGTCTTGTGCAAAATATGTACTGCAAAGAACAAAATTCAGTAATTTTTGTTACCATTATATTCCTGAATCCCTGTATTAGTCCAGAACAAACTTCAGAGAGCCACTGTTATTTTTCAAGTTCTGTTTTTCAAGGAATACATCAGAGAAGGAAAAAAAAGGACACTGATGTGGGTAACAGGATCTTGACTTGGGGAAACTCTGGGCAATGCCCACTCTTCTCCAGGGAAGTAGTTTACTCCAGTTCAGAAGTTTGACATATTCATGTTTCATTTTGGTTTTCACTCTAACAGTTAATTGGAAATACATCAACAAATCCCATGGGTAACTGCAACAGACCATATTCTTTTACAGCAAATACTGTGTTCCATCCAAAAGTGGTTCAGACATGTACTAATTTAAAATTTATTCATAAAGAACTCTTCCAGTCTATCACATTTTATTGTCAGACCAGCTAAAACCCTGCTCACCTTCTTCACATTAATACTATTCTTAACATCACTGGGGATTTTCATTAGTAAAGTGTTTCATGAAATTTAAAGCATATATTACTTCCTTCAGACCTTTGAATTGTGAATTATAATTGCTTTAATAATTCAGACTGACATAAAAATAAATCTAAGGTAATAACCAGCTTGCATATTACCTACCACATATTGCACTCTAAAAGTAATCAGGGACACATTAATTAACCAAATCTTTTTTCCTGACCAAAAAAAAAAAGCCGTGGTCGCTGACAATAGAAAGTTTCACTGGCGTGTAATAAAATTTACAAATTGTTGGAATAATCCTTTCCCATAGCTCTCATAACCCTGAAACACCTTATTCAGTGTATCATGATAAGTTTCTAAATGCCTAAACCTCTTAACTTTTAATACAGAATTACTCTTCACCGTTATCACAGAAGATAAGTGGGTTTGGAGGTTTTCTTTAACCAATACAATTAGTTTCCTGCTTACCCCAGATTAAGTTTCTGGTTTGTTTGTTTGGTTGGTTTTTTTCCAAACAAACAAAAAGACTTTGCAGTTAACCAGTTGCCTGGATTCAATTTAGAATTCCACTAAAATAAGGGGAGGATGGAAATGTTTTTGTAGCACAGCACTAACTTGGTTTTTAACAGTGTTTAAAAACCAAGCTGGCACACAAAGTAGAGTCTTCCAAGGATTCGGATTCTACTACGCTGCTAAATATAATTTTAGCTAGTGTAAAATATGTTCCAAATTTCACTCTGCAAGCACAGACAGTTTTAGCACATGAACCACCTTGGAATGTGCAGGAAGCACGCCAGTGGGTGTGGAAATCTGAGCCAGAAAGGCAGAAAAAGGAATGAACACCAAGGAGATTCTTCCCAACTCTCCTCACACCTGTTCAGGACCTTCTCCAGGCTAACAGTGCCTGGCTGTTGTAGGACAGGGATCTCCTGTCCTTCCCTCTGCTCCATAATCCCACGAGGCCTGGGGAGGTGAAGCCAGGTGGATCCCCCAAATATCAGGGGCTGCTTTCCAGTGCACAGGACAAATCCCACAGCGCCTTCAGGACTCCCCCAGCTGCAGCCCACAGTGCCACCAGACTGCACATCTGGGCAGCTGCAGCCAGGACACTCTGTGGGATGTCCTGGGTTACAAGATGTGTCTGGGCTGTGTGTTCTGTTCAATCTGTCAGAGCTGGGCAGTTCTCTGCTGTCCATGGGCAGTTTTTTCTTTACCTCTCCCACAGCCCATCCTCCCTCCAGCAGATCTCTGCTGTCCATGGCCAGGGAGTGTCCCTGCAGGGCTGATCAAATTCCATCATCCCATGGGGAGATGCTGTGCCCAGGGCAGGAGCCAAGCATTCCTACCTGGATACAATCTGCCCTGGAGCAGCACAGCAGCCTTTGCCCCCTGCATTCCCAGAGGAGCAGCTTTCTCCTGCCCTGCATTCCCAGAGGGAGAGCAGGCCCAGCTCCAGCAGCCCTGGAGCTGCAGAGGAAAACTCCCCCCTTGTGCAGGATCCTGCTGCAGCAGAGCCACAGCTGGCACTGCAGGAGGGCTGAGCCCCATGGGATGGGGCTGTGCCACCCCTGGGATGGGACTGTGCCACCACCCTGGGATGGGACTGTGCCACCACCTGGGATGGACTGTGCCACCACCTGGGATGGGACTGTGCCACCACCTGGGATGGGACTGTGCCACCACCATGGGACTGTGCCACCACCTGGGATGGGACTGTGCCACCACCTGGGATGGACTGTGCCACCACCTGGGATGGGACTGTGCCACCACCTGGGATGGGACTGTGCCACCCCTGGGATGGACTGTGCCACCACCCTGGGATGGACTGTGCCACCACCTGGGATAGGGCTGTGCCACCACCTGGGACTGTGCCACCACCATGGGATGGGACTGTGCCACCACCTGGGATGAGACTGTGCCACCACCCTGGGAACGTGCCACCACCCTGACACACAGGGGGACAGGGACTGCTCTGACTCTGTCACTGTTTGTTTTTTTTTTTGTTGTTGTTGTTGTTTGTCCTATTGCATTTCTATTTTTAATTTTCCTAGTAAAGAACTGTTATTCCTATTCCCATATCTTTGCCTGAGAGCCTTTTCATTTCAAAATTACAATAATTCAGAGGGAGGGGGTTTATACTTTCTATTTCAAGGGAGGCTCCTGCCTTCCTTAGCAGACACCTGTCTTTGCAAACCAAGAGAGCACAACAAGTTTTCCCCCTCCCTGTGTGAGATCTGTGCAGCTTTACCTCTCTAATAATCAAGCTCAGCCCCTCGGAAGGACTCTCACACCACCGTGTTTAAGTCCTCAATTTGTAGAGTCTGTGTTTCCATGGTTACCCCCACAGCCCATAGTGCAAAACTGCCAGGATAAAACAATTATAACAAAGAGCCAACTTTGTGCAGTGCCAGTCAGTGCACGTGCAGCACTCTGCCTCTGCTCTCCTCTCCCAAAGCTCTCAGAGCCTCTGCTGCACTCAGGGCAGGCAAACACCTGTTCCTGTGAAACAACCAATTATTGGACAAGTTTCTGATCTCCCTCTAAGTAACTTCACAACTCCTGTCCACAGCTAACAATGAAGTACAATAGTTACTATAGTAACATTGTTCTGGGAATAAATAACACTTTGCTTCGGATTCCTTTCAACAAATGAAACAAAACACGCCGAGCACACTCTGGATTAATGGCTTTATTTATTTAGAAGCCTTCTTAGATTGTTATTTCTATTCCAAGCCACGAGCTGGTTTTGGTGCCCCTTTCTGTCTTTTCCAGGTAATGAGGGCTACATGGAATAACCAGCCCCCTCTGATAGCACTGGAGCTATGATCTCATTTGTCAGGAGGCCATTTGAGACTGACACTGCTAAACTGATGGAAAAACCTGTCACACACCTGGAGGGCATCCACAGGCTGCAAAGGTTCTGAGCCCCCCAGGACTGACACCCAGGGCCCATGAGCTCCTGGCAGCTCAGGCCCTGGGCTCTGCCTCTTGCTCATGCAGGTGAGAGTGACAGCAAGGTGCCAAATGCCTCAGTACACTTCTGGTGGCAGCAAAAAAAAAAATATTTTTAGCTGGGAAAGAATATCCTGAGGGGAGGTTCTGCTTTAGATGCCATTGCAGAGTTTTATTTATGGCTCAGACACTCATAGACTGTTTAAAACCAAATTGAAATAACAAACCAACCAAACAAACAAACAAACAAACAAAATCCCTAAACCTGACTGTGAGCAGCCCTGCATGGGGCAGTGCTTGCCTGAGGGATCAAACCTCTTGACCCAGATCCCCTGGCTCTGCCCAGATGGTGACAGCAGTCTCCAGGGGGGCTGCAGTCCCATTTCCAGGCAGATCCCCCAAAACCCTTCTGCTGAATCCTTGCATGGTCCTGTGAGCCCCCCCAGCTCAGGCACGACCCTAAAACACAGGCAGGGCATCCAGCTGTGCCAGATGTGTGTCCTGTGTCCCCAGGGCTGCTGTGCAGGCTGGCTCCTGCTGCCTGTGCCTTGTGCCCAGCTCAGCTTCCCAGCCAGGAGCTGGGAGAGCAGGCTGTGTGAAACTGGCTCCAGGAGCAGCCTCAGAGCAGGCAGGCACTGCCTCAGCTGGCAGAGCCCAGGGGTGCTGTCAGTGCCATCAGTCCCTCCTTCTGTCCCACTGCTGCTGGAGCTCACAAGGGTCTGAGAAGCACAACAGGAGCAGCCCAGAGCCCCAGGCATGCCACAGCTGGCACTGCAGAACAGCTGGAGCCTGCTGTTGAACTCAGGGCAGCTTTGTGTTGAGCTCAGTGTAAATGGCATGGCTTTTGCCAAACTTCCTGCACTGATAAAATTGGATAGAACTGGCAGAAAAAAATTTAGAATTTAATTTAATAGAACTGGCAGGTTGGAGAAAAATTATACCGTTATTGCAGTGTTTAACTGAGGTTTAGTTTAGATGGGGATCTCAAAAGTAATAAAAAGTGGAGGGTATATCTAAAATCCCAGTAAACTGGGGTAAGGAATTCGCCACTGGTGAATCATCAGTTATTATGCAACCAAAACTCTTCTCAGCATACTAATGGTACAAGATGGCCCCTGGTACTGCAGTTTTGATTTTTGGGTTTTGGTGCATTTTATCTGCTTTTGTCTAGTCTGCTTTTATCACTCTTAAAGAGGGGAGGCTCACCCTCAGGAAAGCTTCAGCCTCACAAAACCGCTTTTTTTCCACATGAGAAGATATATTGACAGACAGGCATCAGCTCAAGCACAGTCAAACAGCTCCTGCTCTTTCTAAACAGCTTCAGTTTCACACAAATATGCAAAGGGCGATTTAACAACTTCAGATCCAACTTTTCAGAAGAGCAGGTAACTGCAGCAAGGTCTGTTTGCACAGCTTTCTGCAACAAATCCTCTCTGCCCACAGGTGCAAGGAACAGAGTGAAAAATCACCTTCAGGTAATGATAAATGTTTCAAAGAGAGGATGTCTCAAACTCAAACCACTGAGGGTTTTGCACTGGGTGATCACAAAGTGATCATTGCCCAGGTGTGACCCCTGGACTCAAAGAACCAGCACAGGAGTCAGAATCCCCCTGATCACTGGATTGAGTCTCCTGGCTCCTCACAGCAATGCAAAGGACAGGAGAAAACCCAGCAAGGCATATAAAACAATTCTTTTTTACATATTGCTGCTCAACACAGCTCAAAATTTCATCCCTGAAAGGGTGGAAAGCAGTGTAAGCTGGCCTGAAAAATGAAAATCAATTGTAAGATGCTCTAGGAAAAAAGCAAATTGCAAACCTGAACAAGGACAGTTAAATTGATGGGAAAACAGCTCTCCCTGAGACACATCAAATCAGCTCATAGGCACCTCCCAAAAATTTTGATTCTTTCTTAAAGACAGAGTTATTAAAATTTTAAAATTTCACTAAATATTCCAAGGTAGAATGAAAACTGATCAAGTCACGTGGTGCTCCCCCAGAACTTGTGATGTGCTGTAAAATCTAAGTTCAGTATAAGAAGAAGGCAGCTCTGGAAAGGATGATATACTGGGGGTGTTTCAGGGAAGGAAGAGTCTGACCAAAACCACTACAAAGAAAAACCCAATTTTGGATGGTTGCAGAGTTTCAGTCTTTTTTAAATAACTCCAAAAAAAAAAAAAAAAAACAGACTTAAAAAAAAATAATATAACAATAAAAAAAAAAATTAAAAGGGGAACTGCTAAATAAATTCAATGATCATGTCAGGTTTGAGGTCCAGTTCCAAAAATGCCTGTATCTGTGCACATGAAGAAGGTAAAGAAGCATTTTCATGGCCAGGAAAGGGGCAGGGCAGCTTTGATCCCACTGCAGACCCAAAGCACCAGAGCTGGGCAAAGGCAAAGCAAACACAACCCCACAGACACACCTCAAGCACCATTTCTTCCTTCTCCCCCTTTTACTGAAGCCAGATCTCCAGTTCCTCCAACTCTGAGATGTTTCCAAAAGAACCAGGCTGCTCCCTGCCAAATCAGCCCCATTTTCACAGAAATGCTCAAAGACTTGATGCAATAATTACCACTGAAAAATCCCTCTACATTCACATTTTCCCCACTAAGAGGAGTAATAAATTCCCCAAAAAGAGGCATGATGAACATTCCTAGGACATGGATTTTTCTGTCCTGAATGAAATGAATGGTTTGTAACTCAAGCAAGGTGATGGCACTAAGGAATTTTAAAGGTGTCTCATCATAAATACTGATACCCTAAATACTCAAACCATAAATACTGATACCATAAATACTCATACCCTATATGAAACATGGTCATAAAATGATAGGTTTTTTTATCTAAATGTTGTGAGGGAGGTTCAAACAGAGGTAGAACCATGGGACATCAAAACAGAGGCCATGAGAAAGCTTTTCTAAACCCCACACATGTCCTGGATGCAGCAGGAACTGGGAGAGGCAAATCCCAGTGTCCCTCACCTGCTGCAAAGGAAAAAAGGATCTGAAAGGTCACAGCCCCTGGCCCAACAGCACAGCAGGACTGAGGATGGGAGAGCACACGGAAATGCTACCATTAATACAGGAGAATGCTGTTGCACAAGCTTTATCTCCTGTCCAGCAAGTTCTGACTGAAATCACTTCAAATTACTGCATAAAAAGCATCCAAACTTGGTTTTAAAGAGCCCCACATCTGATTTTAACTTTCCTATCAATAAAGAACTTTCCACAAACTTTCTTGGAAGATTCACCCAAACAAATAATCTCATTTACAACTGGAAAATGCATGTCTTTTTCTTCTTCCCCCCAAAATGAACTCCTTCTGTTTCAAGTACTTCCAGCAGCCTTGGTAAAACTCTTTTTGTCTGGTGGACTGGAAGACCTCCATTAGCAGAGCTTTGCTCCTGATGCAGTTATTTATAATTTGTGATCCCATCACCTCCTCCTGCTTAACCTCATCAGAGTTTGCTGCTGGAATCTCTCAGTGCACTTGGAGCTGGTGGGTAATTTAGGCTGGCTGAAGGTAATTACATCACCACAGCACTAATGAGCCATGGGGTGTGGAAGGTGCTGTGGCACCACGAATGGCTGCAAGCCCTGCAGGTCCCTTCATTGTGACTCTAAAGGGAGCTCTGAGTGGAGCAGCAGCCCTGGGAGCCGTGCTGGGACATGCTGGGGTATTTGTTACTGACCCCCCAACTTCTGGGACCCTGGCTGGGCCCTCCCCTGTTTGGGGAGACCCTCCTGGAGCAGTCTTGTGCCAGGAAAGAGAGACACACTGGAGTTTTTTGGTCTTCAGGTTCTTTTTATTGTTATCTTATCTAGAGTTATTGGAGTTATCTAGTCATCTATCTTATCTAGAGTTTTGCACGCTGTCCACACAAGGCTCAGTGCACTGGAAAAGCACCACAAAAGTGGCCAACAGTCTCTTGTTACAAGGTCTTTTAAAGCTAAACTATCCAATTAAGAGCTGACACTTAGATTATTTCCCTTTTAACCCAATAACTGATCCCAAAGAGCTGCAATGGGGACTTTTCTGCCCAATTACAGAATGCCACCCAAACCCATAAATAAGAAGAAAGAAGCAGCATGAAGAAGAAACCCAGGATGAAACCCTGTGCCCTCCATCCTGCTTCCATCCACAACACACTAAAAATTCCAAACCCTCAATTTCTCACCAAGTGACACACCTACACTGCTCTCTCTAATCTATTTCACACTTTTGAGGATTCCAGTCTATTTTGAAGTTTACGAAATTTTCTCCATGAATAAAATTCAAAGTCAGTGCTCCCCTGGGGGCCAGCTCACCCCAGAGCAGACAGGGCAATCAGGTACAGCCCACACCACTCTGAGTCAAAACCCTCTCCTGACTCCCAGCCCTGCTTTTGGCTTTGCCAGGAGCTCTCCACTGAGCTTCCTTTCTCATTACCTTGTGAAGTTTTCAGTTCTGTGAGTGTGTGGTAAAAAACCTCACAGTCCAGCTCCAGGGTGACAAACTCCAGACTCCTGACACTGAAATACTGAAGTGGTTTTCTAGCACATTTGTTGTTTTGTGGTATGCTTTATCACCACCTTGCAATCTCTGCTTTCAGAGCAGTTCATCTCATAAACCACAGTAGGAAATAAAGATGATAAAATCTGCTGCTGACTGTATTAGTGACAATTTGATTTTTTTCTCTATCTTTCCCTTTGCTTCACTTGTGCAGCACTCTCACTCTCCTCACTGACTATCAGATCTGTCCCTGGGTTTATAGAAATATTACTCCTGGTAAACATAATGCAGGCTTGGGGCTAATTCAGGGTGGTTACTTGGTGCTACAGCAGAACTCCTGTTTCTCATTCCAGTTTTTCTTAGATGCTACCAGTGCAGCTCTTAACCATGCCAATATCAGCTACTTGAACATTTCTCACACGCTACATACAACTAAATTTATGGGTTTTCTATATAGAAAAATAAATTTTGGTAATGCCTGCCATTTAATTAGCAATAGGCTGGAAATAAGAATACCCCTAGATCTCATGAAGGCAAACAGGTGGTTGAAGACTCTCCTGCCCACCAACTGCAATCCCATGGGATTGCTGTTCTCAGGTGCTCAGGCCCTCTCTGCTTAGAGCACCTGGATTCTGGTGGATCTCAGAAGGAAAATCCTTCCATGGAGAACTGGTACACCCCCCTGTGTGCAGTCAAGGAGGTGTAAGGGAAAGGCTGCTGGTAATTCTGACCATTGAACATACTCTGAACCATGAAAACATATTTTCCTTTTTGAATTTCTATTAAAAAAAAAACATTAGCTACAGGAAAATCAACTTGCTATTCACTTGCACATTACATTCAACTCCATGCTGATACTTACTCAGCAGTCTATTTTTTTTTTTCTATGAATAGAGAAAGTAGTATGAGTGAGTGAGAGAGAGAAATTCCTGCCTGGTTCTGCAATGATCTTTAAATAATCCTAAACATTCCATATTAGGAATTGTCATTTTTAAACTTTTCTAGTTGAAGATCAAAATATTCACTCATAAAATTCACTATATACTATCTCTGTTTTCTGTGTCAGCCAGTAAATAACAGCTTTATAATATTGTTTTGCATATCCTGTTTTACCTGGAACTTGTTTGAAGTGTCTTGAGCAAAATAAATCCAAAAGTGGAGCTCACCAAGTTACTGAATTTATTAAAAGCAGATAAAAGGCATCTCTTTCCTTGACTACATTTTAAATTTAAGAAAAGTTTCTACTTCAAGTTTCACTTTCAGTATAAAATATGCCCTTGTGGAAGCTGTTACAAATGTCAAACTTTAAGGAGCATAAATTTATGGTGGCATTGAATTTTAATGGCACTATAAATGTCTATAGTAATGGTGATATATCTATTGCAATAAATTGCTATGAAGAAATATAAAAATAAATGTAAGATAAAAGATTGTGTATAAAATATGTTTTTACATACTCTTTAATGATTAAAAATCATAGAAAACTAGAGGCAATAAATCACTGCAAACTGCTGTTGGATTTTACATGCTCTTTTACTCCTAGAACATATAGACATATAGAAATTGCACTGACATTAATGAGGCTAATCCTGATGATCTCATTTGTTGACTTGAAAAAAAATCTGCTTTCCATTAAGGATCCCAGAAACACTGCTATCAATGACCCACATTACTGAAGCCGTGCCTGCTATAAAAGGGAAATTTATGGAATTCTAACACCCTTGTTTGGCAGTGCTTCCTGCCTGCTCTCTTCCTCTTCACAGCTCCCTGTTATTTGCCACAGCTCATCCCATTTGGGCTGAGCTCTGTTCCCAGGACAAAGGAATGTCCACATTGTGGTAAAAGGAGAACTCCAACCCAAGGAATCCGCAGACATGCAGAGGAACAGGCAGCATTGTCTCTGTGTAGGTCAAAAGCAGTGCTTGATATAACAAATGATCAGTCTACACTTCCATTAATTCACTGTCTTTAAAACCTTTGTGTCCTTGCTTTATTTTTTTTAAAACAGGGGCAGCTGAAAATTATGAGATTGTTCCTTGACAGTCATGGAAGCTGACATCAATAAAACCTACCCATCCAGGAATATCAGTGGGAAAGAAACAGGAAAAAAGTAAAAGCAGATGGACCCTGGTCAGGAATGGATCCTGGAATCCCAGTAAACCCTCCAGGCAGGGGGAAGTCACTGTGGGGTTTTTGTCTGTTTTAAAATCCATTTCAGTCATTTAAAATGTGGAAAACCAGGTTTTCTCTAGATTGCAGCAGTATTTTATACTAAATATTCACTGAAACCCCTTCAATTTAGCTGGGCCAGTTTCCCCAAAAGCTGCCTTGCAGTACTGGGCAGGACTGCTGTGACCTGTCCATGGAGATCTGTGCTGTCTGGGTGAATCCCATCCACGTTTTCCCCTGGGGACAACTGGGGCAGGAACACCCAGAGCTATTGGGGAATCAGAACCCTTGCAGCAGGACAAACTGCAAACCTGATCCTTTCATTGGGCTGGGGACATAGCTGGGGGCTAATGAGATTAAACTGCCCATGACTCCATTACCAGCGACGCTTGTGTTGAACACACAGCAGCAGCACCTCAGTGAACTATAAATGGAAGCTGCCAGCCCTATAATATCTGCAGATGAAAGCTCCAGGACCTGCCATGGCACTGCCAGCTGCTGCCAGGTGCAGGGCTCCAAACCCCTTGGCAAAGGGTGGGAATTCAGCGCATCGCTCAGGATGCCCAGAGCTACCGAGAGAACCCTTGGGGGGCTCAGGGGTCTTGGAATGTTGCCAAAAGTGCCTGGTGGCTTCACTTTGATCCCTCTAGGGATGTGCCACCTGTGTATGAGGATATGAGAATCACTGGGGTTTAAATGGTGTAGAAATAGTATATCTGCAAAGTAAAACACAGGTTTTAAGGTTTTGGTACAGGGGGGTTATGGAGACAATATGGAGGAATTTGGGCCTGTCTCGTGGTTCTTCTTCCTTCTTCATGTCTTCCATTTTCTGTGTGACACAGATATTTTTGGATAGGTTCTTGGTGAAGGTACACTTGCTAATAAGGGCGATAAGTATTGGGAACAAAAGGTAAATATGATTTACGTAGGTTTTACTATAAAAAGACACGACTGCCCTGTGGGTGGTCAGAGTGCCTTTGGCTGCCTTGCTGGGCAGAGAGAAAACTTTGTAGATAAGAAATAATAAACAACCTTGGAGACCAAAAACTTGAGAGTCCAGCCTCGTCCTTTGGAGCCCGATCGGAGCGAACCATCCTGCGCGTGTCTGGGCACAGACAGACAGACAGCCAGGGCACAGACAGACAACAGCCGGCCCGGACAGCAAAGGGGGCTCTGCAGGGCAGAGAGGGCAGCTCTGGAGGGGGCCCTGGGCTCACTGCCCTGCCAGCAGCACTCCTGGGTCCTGCACAGAGCAAGGGCTGCAAACGGAGCAGGAGGTGCCAGGAAACAGCACTGGAGAAGTGTCTGGGAAGGTGTCCCGGGAGGAGACATTCCAGAGAGCAGGAATGCTGTTGGGTCTGCAGGAGGTGACAGAGGCAGTGCCATGTGCCACACCTGTCCAAGGCCACCAGCACCCACAGGACCACCAGGACAGGAGCACACAAAGACCACAGGATTTTGGACACACACCTGATGGAAGCAAGGAAACCACAAGTGACTCTCACTGTAAAAACCAGCCTCCTGTGTCATGGAAGGTATTGGAAAAAAAACCCCAAGCCAGAAACATCATTTTGGTTTTGTTTTTGTTCTCCAGCATGTTTCTGACAGGAATTGCACAGATAAGTTTGAAGCCTCTCTGGAACTCAATGGATGATTATGCCTTAATGCCAGATCTTTAGGATTCAGGACTGATTTAACTTCAATCTTAAGAAAATTAGGAAAGTAGGATGTGACCAATTTGAAGTGCTTTTTAAAATTGTGTTTTGATTGTTTCTAAGACTAAAAATGGCAATTAGTGCCATCAGCTTCCCCTAGGGACAGTTTCCCAGTGAAGACCACTGAGTAAATGTACCTGTTATAAATACATGAATATAACAGAGATTCAAAGAAAAAGTGAAGGAAAAAAGCAAGCTTAAACTTCCAGCAAAATACTCTAGTTAAAGCAAAAGCATTGAAAAAAATTGCAGACAGAGAGTTCAAATTCCTGTTATTTACACTGCCATTGGCAGCTGGTGCTTTCTGCAGCCTCAGAACAAAGAGGATGGGCCATGTAAAACACTGCTGCTCATTTTCCACACCAGCCACAACTTCTCCTCATTTCTTTCCCACCCCTGAAGGAAAAGGAAGGCAATCCCACCAGCTCTTCAAGAGTCTTACGGAACTGGAAACTTTTTACAGTGTGTTTTTCCTTGTCTTGCACACTCAGTATTCTCATTATTATAACCCAGCACCAGCATTACACAGCTTCTCTGGGGATGTGCAAAACCTGCCAAAGATCCATTTGGCTGCTGCTCATCCCTCGGTGTGGTCCCCACCAAACATTTCCCTCCTTTCTGCTTTTCAGTGTGATTTATTTTTTCATTAAAAGGATACAACAGAAGTTATTAATAGCTTAAACTTCATTTTATCATGATTAGATATAGACTTATTCTTATTAAGGACCAAGAGGAACAGATTCTCCTGGCACTTGGGATGTTTTATTAGCACCCCATGGATGGCATGGATCATCTTTCACTGCTAAAGAGGCATTATTTCCACACTGAGAGATCAACTCCTCTCACAAAGTTATCACATGAATATTTCAATTCTTCCTTCATGCCTAAGAATTTGGAACCAAGACTGCAAGATCTCTGGAAAGCCTCTCCCTCTTCATGAAGAAAGCTCATGCAACTCTAAAATAATACTGCAGCAAAATCACAGCCCCACTATTCTTTTACAAGCTGCAGATAAATGAGGGGACAAGGTGATAATATGGGATTATTTTCCTGTTTCAGTGACCTAATTAATTTCATTTTGTTCACACTTTCATCTGATCTCGTTCTCTTAGAAATATTAATATTTCCACATGCATGCACTTCACATGAAGGATTAGAAGTTTCCTAGTTCAGCGAGAGAAGGAGATAGAAATGATCTCTGTCAGAGGAATGAATGAGCTGTAAGCCACAATCCTTCTATGCACAAAGCTATTCTAATACAACATGGGAACTACATTTTATTTTAGAATGTGTGTTATCCAACTTTCTGGCAGATATGGCTCCTTGGGAGTGATTACAAGACCTTTCATTCCATGATAATAATAACAAAAAAAAAAAAAAAAAAACCAAAAAAACAAAAACACCCAAACCACCACAAATAAAGCAGAGAGAGCTGAAAAAGCAAATCTGTTCAAACTGCTATTAAGTTTTGCCAGAAATAAGAAGAGGTGGGAATGATGGCAAAGGAGATCACAGAAGAAGCAGATCAGCACCACTGTCAAGTGAGCAAACAGGATTTTCCCTGCAGTTCCAAGGCAATCACTTGCTGCCCCCTCTGTTCCTGCGTGGCACAAAGCAGCAGGCAGCGACTGCAGGGAGGGATCTGAGCCCCTGCCATCAGCCTGGGATGCATCCCACCTGGATGGGCAGCTGGGGGCAAGGCTTCTGCTGGGCTTGGAACACACTGCTGCTGGGCCTGGGGCCCCTAAGCCCAGCCTAGAGCCACACAGCTCGGTTTAACAGCGCACACAGCCCTAAGCCCAGCCTAGAGCCACACAGCTCGGTTTAACACCAGAACGCTCAGCTCAGCCTAGAGCCACAGAGCTCAGTTTAACAGCACACAGAGCCCTCAGCTCAGCCTAGCACCACAGAGCTCAGTTTAACACCAGAGCCCTCAGCTCAGCCTAGAGCCACACAGCCCAGTTTAATACCAGAACTCTCATCTCAGCCTAGAGCCACACAGCCCAGTTTAATACCAGAATGCTCAACTCAGCCTAGAGACATGCAGCTCTGTTTAACAGCACACAGAGCCCTCAGCTCAGCCTAGTTTAGCACTACACAGCCCAATTTAACACTATACAGAGCCCTCAGCTCAGCCTAGAACCACACAGCTCAGTTTAACACCAGAACCTTCAGCTCAGCCTAGAGCCACAGAACTCAGTTTAGCACCACACAGAGACCTTAGCTCAGCCTAGCACCACACAGCCCAGTTTAGCACTACACAGAGCCCTCAGCTCAGCCTAGAACCACAGAACTCAGTTTAGCATCACACAGAGACCTTAGCTTAGCCTAGAACAACACAGCTCAGTTTAACAGCAGAACCCTCAGCTCAGCCTAGAACCACACAAACCCCTCAGCTCAGCCTAGAGCCACATAGCTGAGTTTAGCAGCACACAGAGCCCTCAGCTCAGCCTAGAGCCACACAGCTGAGTTTAACACCACACAGAGCCCTCAGCTCAGCCTAGAAGCACCCAGCCCAGTTTAACACCACACAGAGCCCTCAGCTCAGCCTAGAAGCACCCAGCCCAGTTTAGCACCACACAGCTCAACAGTAAAGGCAATATTTGTGTATTATCAACAGTATTTTGGTAACAAACCCAAAATTTCTAAGAAGAAAAAGAGCCCTGACCCAGCCAAACCCATCACAACTGGACAGGCTAATAGCAGGACATGCCAGAGTGAAACCTGTGGTGCTGTAAAAAACCACTGTTAAACAAAGGTGGAAAGGATTTGGGATGTGTTTTATGGTGAGGATGTCAATTGCTCCACAATTACAGCCCACACATTCTGGGAGAAAGCTTAGAAGTGTGGCAGAGATAGAGCAAACAGAGGGGATATTTCTTATTTTTTATTCATCTGCACCAGGATGTGATTATGCTTTTTACTACTGTCACTTAGCTTAATATTTAAAGAAAATAAAAGAAATAGTTAAAGCAAAACTAAGAGCAGGTGTGTAGAACTTTATAGATGCATACCTTTAATTTTTGTCAAAATCTGCATTTCTTCTCACTCAGTTGCTAGAATTCTAACAGCCTACCTTAAGGCAGACCTTTCACACCAGCAATGCTTGTTTGTTCCCAAACACTATGAATACAGAACAAAATGATAAATAAAGAAATCTTGAGTAGAAGATAATTATTTTTGCCACTCCTATGCAAGAGTAAAAGATTTCAAATGGTGAAAGTAAAAATCTCTGTCTAAATAGGACGTTACAAATAAGAGTTGTCCTACTACCCTTGTAGTCACTGCAGTGAGGATGTCACCAGCAAATTTACTATAAGGAGTAACTAAGGGAATGATCACACTTTTGCATGAAGAGAAGAGCAGCAACTGGCTTTTTTGCTTTTTTTTTAGAGTTTTTACCTGATTCCCAGTTTCTCTCAATGTCCAGAGGTGTATCCTGCATGTGCCTGCATTGGGCACCTTTTAAACCCTGTGCAATGCTGAAGTGAGCCTCACAAAGGAAATGGGCCAAGGCACTTCCCACAAGAAAGGGAACCAGAGATTTGCAGAAGGAATCCTTCTGTTCTGTTAATCACATGAAAATCTTGGCAAGAGTCCCCAGGGAACAAAGAATCCTGTTCTGTATGAACAGGTAAAGGCCAATTGACCTGGGCCAATTTCCCCAAACAACTGCTTCTACAAACTCAGGGACATTTATACAGCACTGAAGTTAAGGAAAACTCCCCACAGTCTTCAGGAAGTTAAATCCATAACTGACAGTGACTGCTAAACTCCCAGGAAACTCTGGGACTGACACAGAAAAGCAGGTATTAGTTTTGTCTAGGTCCCTTCATCCCACACCTCTGGATTTCAATTGCCTCAGGCTCAAGCATTTCTTTTGTCCCAGCAGTGAGAGCACAAAGCACAGCCCTGAGCTGGACACACCATTCCAGCCCTGGCAGGGACAAACCAGGACCTGCCAAGCCCACAAAAATCCAGGTTTCCTCTGGGGGAGCATTTCCAGGTAGAGCACTGAGCTAACCCTGCTACTCTGAGCCCAAAAGGGAAATTCTTTCTGCCCAGACTGTCTTTCCCATTTGGTGGCAGTTGCTATAATTTCTCTGGTGCTCACAGAGAGTTCTTCAGATGTGTGCCCTAAGATCTGCATTTATAGAACACCAGCTGGTGCTTCACACTGATCAAGTTCTGCTGTTACCAACATACTACAGGGCCTTGTTTCCCTAAATATAGGAGTGGTAAAATTATCCACAGTGTTATTCATCTATTACACTGAACTAAATAGTGCTTCCACTGATTTGTGATTTTTGTTATTGTTTTCTTAAAATGTCACAGTATCACATTTTTCCATTTGAAGAGAGACTGTGATGACAGCTATACATAGATCCTCTTGGACTGCTGCTTTCAGCAGCGTCTGAAATATAAAATCCTAACCAGCAGAAATAGAAATTCCTAAGTGGCACTTTAAGAATCAAAATTTTTGGAGGGCACATGACCAAAGCACGTGGCCACAATGAAAGCAGTTGGCAGTTCTGTCCCAAACTAGGATGGCCTCTTGGTCACAAGTCAGAGACACCAAACAGCCAAAACACAGAGAAATTACGACTCTTCACTACAAGGACACAAAGATCAGTGAAGCATCTCAAGTCCAGAGCTCTTGGTTCAGCACATTTGCTCAGAAAAGAATTGAGAAAATAATACTGTGCACAACATTATCTCCTAAATTCCTAATAACACCACTCAGGCACTGTGTGCCCCACACAGCAGCAGGTACAGAGTGGGACTGCTGCAAGCAGGAGGAAAATGAAATATGAAAAATGCATATTTTGTGATTGGCTTTTCACAAATATTAAAATGAATATTATATGTGTTATGTTAGAAAGTTATGCTGTATTAGTTTTAAGTAGTGTGTTAAATATAGTTTTAGGTCATAACAGTGTTAAAATAGAAACTATGCTATGTAAGATACTTTTTTTAAAGAAAGGACTCAGTGAGAGAGCAGCCACAGGACACCAAAATCTTTCAGAGAAAGAGAATTTATTGCCCCATTATCAGAAGAAATGAATTTCTTCCTGCCTCCCTCAGCCCTGAAGATGCCTCAGGATTCAGAGGAAGAAGCTGACACTGCCCAGCCAGAATCCTGTGTGTGAATGGAATTTATGCATCAAGTATGAGGTGTATGAATATGCAACAGGTTATTGTTTTTAAGGGTTAATCCTCTTCTAACATGTGTCATTTTTTGGGCTTATTTTGCCCAGAAAAAGGTACCCAGATTGTCGGTAACTCTTTGTTTTTATTGTCTCATAGTCACCTAAATCCAAATTGTACAAATTTTTATTACTATAATTATATTACTATTTTCATAACCATTTTATTACCATTAAATGCCTAAAATTCTAAAAACAAGTGACTGGGACTTTTCACATGAAACACCTTGTGCTGGTATGGCCATGCTAGATCCAGCAGCCTGGTGAGGGGTGATTCAGGTGCACCAGATCCACAAACAGAAGAAATGCATGAATACAGACACTGCTGACAAGCTGCAAAAGGCAAGGGTAAAATAAAAATGGCATAGCAGAAAATGAGTGAGTGGTTCATTGTTGGGAGGGAATACCAACAGTGCCATCCCTGCAAGTGCTGACAGGCTCCTAAAGCACCTGAGCACAACCAGCCACGAGCTGATTCCACAAGGATGCTCCAGGAATAGAGGTAAATTACCACAGGCATGCAAACACACAGGGAAAAACAGGAAATATTCCTGTGGGCATCATCTACCAAATGGGAAGTCCTGAGAGCAGACAAGTGTGGGAATGCTAATTATTAGAAGTTGGAAAAGTACTGTGTTTAGCCTTCTAATCTGAGTTCTTGCACCTGCGAAAATACTGTGTCCTTGGACATCTCTAAATATGATAACAAGGAGTCAGAGAGACGTGGGAAAGTGGAATGCAAGACTGAAAAAATGAAGAAGAGTTGATGTTTAGCTTAACGAATAGAATGCTTAGGTTACAGAATATGTATGAGCTTATTAACACTATTATAAAAGTATGTAACCTGATCAATAAATTGGAGACCAATGATCATCACCCCTAAGATGTGCACGTCTCCCCTTCGCCTCCTCAAATGGTGACTACATTCCTTACATGGAGTATTTCCTTAAATGGTGTATTTCTCCTTAAATGGTGACTTTTCTTTTAACAGACAAGAGCAGTCCAAAAGTCATCTATGGACTCTGGGAAGAGACAGAGGTGAAGGAATCCCAGCCTGGTGTGAGGGAGCACAGTCACAGGGCTGCAGCACCACCACAAGACATGACCTTCCTTTACAGCAAAGCCCCTTCCAGTCTGTGACTGGATTAAACATCCTTGGAGTAAAAGATTTAAACTCAGGCAGCTCAAGGTTTGGTCTGGGTTCTCCTGGGGATACAGGCACCAATACCCTTGTCAGCCTGCCTGTACTGACATGAAATCTGGCTTAGCTCATTAGAACAAGTCAGATAATCTTCTCTTATGGGCAAGAGATTCTAAATTATTTCCTTTACTAATTTTTCAAATAGCACTCAGGGTTTGAAAGCAGCTAAGCTCAGATAGATTCCAGCAGACAGGTTTCCCACGTTGTTTTTATTCTTCTCTTTTCTGACTAATGATCAAACCTTAAAATACACCAGTGAGAAATGTCAGTACTTCATAACACAGTGCCATTATCACAGAGCACAAAACACCCAGGATTATCTGAGATGGTAAATCAATGACTTTAGCCCAATTGGTGATTTAATTACAGCTAAGAAATACTTTATGAAGTTTCTCACAGGTGAATAATACTATTCCCATTTTATTCTTTAAAAATCTTTTTGGTGAATTCAGTCTGAGGTACTAAAACCCACACCACTGCAAAAGCACAATGTTTTGTGTTTAGATTTTTTTCCCAACATTAATTTTAAAAGGTCAATTTCTGTGTTCTCTTTAGGCAAGGAAGGGATTTTTGAGTTCTACAACAAGATACAGCTAGACTGTAACAGCACTCCAGTGTTTTCTGGCACTCTACAGATGGGACTAACACACACCTGTGTTAACATCAGGAAAACACCTTTTCCTGCAATTAACCTTTACTGTAAGAACAGCCTGAGTGGATATTCAAGGAGAAACATGGAAGGGATCCACACCTTTGGTACATGTAGAAAATGCAATGTTATATTCACCTGTGCCCCTGTGGGGTGCCTGTGTCAGATATAGATTAGGTAGATTAGATATCTATCTTATCTATATCTGTGTGTAGATACAGATAGAGATTAGATATCAATTATATATAGCTTAGATAGATATAATTAAATAATTAGATATAATTAATTAGATATCATTATAATTAGATATTATACAGATATAGATATAGATACAGATATAGATTATATAGATATAGATAGATTAGATATTGATAGAGAAGATATAGATAGATATAGACAGATTATATAGATATAGATTATACAGGTATAGATGATATAGATAGATATAGATATAGACAGATATAGATGATATAGATTAGGTATTGATATAGAGGATATAGATAGATATACATAGATTAGATAGATATAGATAAATTATACAGGTATAGATATAGATATTGATATAGATAGATTAGATATAGATAGATATTGATATAGAGGATTTAGATAGATATAGATAGATTATATAGATATAGATGATATCAATATATAGATATAGATATAGATGATATAGATGATATAGATATAGATAGATAGATTAGATATTGATATAGAGGATATAGTTAGATATAGATAGATTATATGGATATAGGTAGATATAGATAGATATAAATATAGATGATATAGAGATATAGATACAGATAGATTTAGATACACAGATAACAATTATATAGATCTGGATAGATGATATAGATATAGATAGTTGTAGATATAGATGATATAGATATAGATAGATATAGGTATAGGTAGATTTTGATTTTTTGCATGAAGAAGGTCACTTCACCTATATTTTCAGAAGGTTAGGAGCCCCACTCCTCAGAGTGAAAAATGAAATTCATTACAGCTCCATGATTTCTAATCAGCAGTCAGTATCACATCATCCCCTCAATGTGCCTCAGAAATAACTGGAAGGTTTTGTGCCTCATTTTGTTGGGTTTTCATCTTGAAAAAACCCGAACATTAAAAAGTGAATAATTATAGGCATTCTCACTTTATACTAGTAAAAATCATCATAATTTGGTGTATAGAATGAGTGATTTCAATGACAGCCACCTCAGTCCCGCCATGTGAAATTGTTTGGTGTAAAGGCATTTTAAAAAGCCAATCTTCAATGCAGAAAATATAAAGTAAGTAAAATATGCAGCTGTAAACTTCAGTTCGTGAAGAAAGATTCAGTGTATACACTTGAACACACCTCACCTAGGAAACACTGAAGTTTGTAACACAATTCAGATGCTTACAGCAGTTTAATTACATATATGTCTGAAAATGAGCACAATTCCAAGAGGCTGCTTGCATGTTTAGCTGCCACAAAGCCCACAAAGCCTGGAATAATTCACTTTAAAGTGTGGCTGTTTAAAGTCTCTCTTTTCCTTCCATAAATAACTGGTTGGAATTCAATCCTAAGCTCTCCATGACCCCTAACAGCTCCAAAGGCCAGCTGCAGATGGTGCCCCTTGACTTGCTTACACATGAGAGACTCTGAGGTCAACTTGTATAAACTGCTGGCACATTTAGACCCCCCCTGGGACTCCAATTTGTTGTGTGCCAGTTCATCTTAATGATTTAAATTAGTGCAAAGTTCCCCACTTGAATACCAAGGCACCAGCTCTCAGGTCCATCTGTGCAGTCAGGGCTGTGCTGCTGTCAGCTTGAGAGTGCTCTGCAAACTGCTCCACCTGAAATTCACTCCATTCTTCACTGAGCTTCACCCACCTTTTCTGCTTTTTAAACTTGCAAGCTTGTCATTAAAATCTACTAGGTTAAAAAAGAATAGCAACTCTCCAAATTTTACTGGAGGGAAAAAAAAAAAAGGTACTAAAATTGTTGTTTTATATATGTGCCTTTTTCATTCCTGGTTACTCTTTAGATAACAATGATCATGAGAAGACTAAAACAGCAATCATCTTCTAGTCTGGCAATCAGGAATGGTTTTGATTCATTGCACATTTACCTCTGGCATTGATTTTCTACTCCCTAGTGAGCAAATGTCTGGCAACTCCTAAATTTAAGCAAGACAACAAATAGAACAATGAAGATTTCCATTTAACAATGGGACAGATTCCTCTGATTTGTCAGGAAATAATCTTGCTTTTTCAGAGGAAAACAAAACTCATATTCACACAGCTGCTTTTCAACACTATCCCCATCTTTACATCCAAACCCTGCTGGGAGCTCAGCCTTTAGAAAAGCCCCCAAAATAAGTTCTGTGGGTACCCCCTAAAATAACTCCAGGGTGTGATTGCTTTCAGCAGGTGCCAGCAGAACAAAGCAGCCCAGCCCAGGCAGCAGTCAGGGCCACGCTCTGCACTTCCTTTCTCAGAGCAGGAATTTCAGGGCATCAAAAATGCAAATACAGCATCAAAAATGCAGAAGGAACAGGGGGTTAGCACACAGGAAAGCAAAGAGTAAAGTGGAATGATGATCAGGATTCTGAAAGCAAAGACTCATTCTACAAATGTCCTGTCCTTGAGGAGCATCTGATCCCATGGCAGGATCCTGTCCATTGTGTTGGCAAGAAACAAAGGAGCTTTCAGCACTACACTTCCCTGGATTCTCTGGGCTCCTTTCCATACTTCCAAATGCTAACACAATTATGAATGAGGCTAAAAAGGTGTGGCCCAACAGCCCTGAGAAACCTGGGGAGAACAGCAGGCTTGCAAGGAAACAAGGTGAGACAAGTGAGGGAAACCAGAAATATTAAACTTTTGTTTCATTCCAAGTAACACAATTTCCTTCAGGAGCAATGTCCTTAATGCTTTCCAAAGTACCATTGGGATCACTTCCAGTCAGACAGATTTAGAATCATGAAAATCACTGCTGTGCCCCCAATTATTGGACCTGTTGGTGTGGGTGTGGAGCTAGAGCTGAGCTGCTTTTCTGTTTGTTTTGGTCAGGGCTGCAGCTTTGCACTGAAATAATTACACTACACTGCTACTTCACATAATTCCCCTCCAGGTATAAGCTGGAGAGATAATGTTATTACTTGGGAATAACACTCAGAAGAACTGTACACTCAGGAGGGAAGAGCTGCTTCACTCTGATGAAATAGATAAATTGGCACTTCTCCGGGTGCAATCAGCAGATAGGAGACTGAGCCTGCATCCATTACCATGGCATCAGGATGCTGTGATATCATCCTCAGAGCAGCCCTCTGATGTAACTCTATCTCCAGATTACAGAGAGAAAGCCAAAATCAAACCTCACAAGGCAAATACTGCAGCAGGATTTAGGAAGCTGGAAGAAGACTTAAGTGGAATTTACATACTTGAATCTCAGGATGCAAAAATTAAAAACCCTATTTGAAGGAAGAAAAACCAAACCCAAACATACTTGGCAATAAAAAAGAACCCAACAGTGACTATTCCATTAACCAAATAGTGAGGAACCCCTGTCAGTGTCTAAATGTTTGCTGCAGGCTTCTCTGGGCCTGGAGAGCAGTTGAGCATCGAGTTTGGGGTTTTTTTCCTGGTGCTGAACAGATGGTGCTCAATCCCAAATCTGTGTGTTGTGATCCAGCCTGGGTTTCTATGAGAAAAAAGCTCTGAGGGATTTTTTGGCTTGCCATGATCCAATCCTGCAATTGTGGCACCCGTTCCCTGTTTGAGCTCCTCAGCAGCATCCCCACACTACAGAGTGCCAGCCCTTGAAACTGCTTGGGTCAATTTATCCAGGCAGGAAAATATAAAAATTAAGATAAAACCCCAAGCTTTATAGACTGCTTAAGACAGCTAGAACAAAACACAGGGAATTAATTTTTAAAAATACAGGGAATGAATTCATTGCAGCGAAATGAAAGGTCAGCTTGCTTCACTTTTAGAATGAAAAAAGCATTAAAAAAAAATAAAACCCCACATTTAGCACTGTGACCAATCAAAATGACAAAGGAAAACAGAAAGGCAGCAATCACATGTTCATGGTGACAGCTCTCACTGCAGGGACTGTTTGTGTCCCCAGCCATTTGGAATGGGGCACACACACTACAGTTTTGCTGGCCATCTGCAGGGCAGAGGATGCAATCACCAGAGCTTTTGGAGACAGGAGCAAGCCTCTGATGCCTGGATATCAATCCTAGCTGGACAAAACTGGGATTTGCAATAAACTCTCTCCAGTGGGAATGCTGATTTCCCTGGGATTTACAACAAACTGCCGGACCCCTCTCTCCAGTGACTTTGCTGGCTTGGAACCCAGCACTTCCCAAGAAAAACACACACAGGACTTGAGTTTCTCCTTCAGGCACCAGCCCTTCTCTGCAGTGCCTCATTTTGTTGCTCCAGCTTAGCCTCTTTGAGGATTTAAGTCTCCACGACCTTGCCCAGGTCACACTCTACTTTCCTGCATAGCAAGAAGGAAAGGCTGACACCATAGTAACCCAAATCTCAGCCTGAAACCATGGTAACAGGATCATCTTGCTCCAGGCACGCTACCAGAGGTGCCCAGCACAATTTCAAAATATTCAAATTGAAATAAACTGCTTTGGAGCAAATCAATTCCCTGACCCCGATTCCTGCAAATTATTCCAGTGGAGAATTTCAAGGCAGGCTGGAGCTCCCATCAGAACCTTTAAGGGAACATGCCTGTGATTTCTCTGGATGCATCAAAGAGTGGGTGGTTAGAAAATTCTTCCTAAAATTCCCTTGAAACAGTGCTACAGAAAGACAGAAGGGTCTCCATCTGTTCACCTGTGGATATTCTTAAAAGCCTTTCCTGTGAGTTTTTCCTTTAATACAGAAAAATGCTTCAGAAAGTACCCCTGGTTGTGCAGCCTAACCAAAATGGAGAAAAAATAGGGGGAAAAGCCTTTTTGAAATGACCAGCTCCTTTTATTTTCATCAATCTTTAGGTTATTTGCAGCCCTAATAAATACAAGATAGCTGTTTTCAGCATCATTAATCTTCAGCTTATTTGTAGAAATAAAAAGTCCAAGTTTTTCTGACATAAATGTGATTTCCATGGGGTGTTTTTGCTTTAAGCAACCATAATGTAATTAAGAAGAGAGAAAATGCAGCCCTACTCTCCAAGCTTTCCTGCAGGCTACCACCAAATTTACAACCTTTACAGCTCCAGTTTGTCTGGCATGAATAAAACAAGGTGGGATCAGAGTTTGGTGTGCCTCACAGAATCCAAATCCACCACGTGCAGGTTCCCTGAGGGAAAGGTGCAGGGAGATGTGCACACACCAGGAAAAAGGAAATAGGATGGGCAGAACAGCACAGGACTGAGCTGATGCCATTGATTCAGATGGAGACATCATTTGTAAGGACTCAAGGTGATGATCAAATACAAAGGAAGAAACTGTTTAACACAGGAAAAAATTCTACATATGAGAGATGATTTTTTCCTACAATTTCTACAATGAGAGATGCAAGTTTCTTAAGGTATTTTATTGCCAGATTGTTTCTTAAGGTATTTTACTGCCTGACTCCCAGGGAATTCTCATGGAACAGGCTGCCTGCAAGTGATGGCTTTTCCTAAAGATATCAGCTATAGGTTTTTAAGCCAAGTTTTCTTTCAGAAAACTATTTTAAACCCCCCCCTAATTTAACTGTCAATATTTTATTATCCACATAAATGTCAAACCCTTTAGCTGACATTACTATTTTATTGGCATGAGTCTACTGACATGCTGTAACACATGTTAATTGTGCATTGCATCATATTTCACTTAATTAATTAGGGCCTTTCTTCTTGATGAATGTCCTTGGCTTGTTACATTGTTAGCAAGGGTAAACAGGAGCACACCACTTAACTTTACACTGTTAATTTAAAAAGTATTTCTTCCATTCTTCCTCTCCATCTTTTTTTATGCTAAATAGCTGTAATGCACACAGCCATATGCAGAATGTAAATTAAATGCAAAGAATATTCATCTGTGAAAAACCAATTTGTGTGCAGAATGCCCATTATATAGAAGTAGCAAAAGATAATTTCAAATCAAGTCCATTTTTGAGTCCAGAAGTGGGATTTGCCTGTGCAGTTCCTCAACGGCTAAAAAACCTGAAAAGCAAAACTTAAGCCTGTTATTTGGGGATTTGGGGCAAATGCACTGGCTCAGAAATAAGCAAATTAAAGAAATTTTTCTTTTTTCTAACCCTATTTCCTGATTGTCTGGAAAGCCCATGAAGCAGCCAGTCATGGATATAAAAAAAATCATTAGGCTGAAGCCTACAGTAATATTATCATCTGATTAACAACACCAAAATATCATCAATTCTGTAAGGCAATGGAAGACCTTATTCCCCTCAGAGATTTCTTCACTTCTGTACCAAAAAGCAAAATGAGCAAGTGCCCCTTCAGCTGCAGTTTGTGCTGATGAGCTGGGACGAGCCTGGAGTGTGCCCTTTGGGAATTTATGTGTACACACACAAATGCTTTCAGTGCCTGGATGCACACACCCCAAAACCTTGACTAAAACACCCCTAAAATGAATAAAACTCATAAAACACACCTTGAGCTGTGCCTGCCCACCTGCAGAGAGTCTCTCTGCCAAGGAGCCCATCGCTATGGGAAGCATGAGGGGGCTCTCCTCAGTCCAGAGATGCTTCCCAGAAATGTTCCACCTCCTCAGCATTACACATTTATCCCTATTCTAAGGCCACTGGCAATCCAACTGTTTTTAGCAGACCTGCCAGCAGTTCTCCAGTCAGCAGCAGGAAATTATTAGGACTATTTTATTCATCCTGTGCTCACACTCCAGCCCACTCTGCCTGCTCCCTGCTGGTGTCCTGGGGAGCTCATCCCATTAACTCCCCCTGCTCCCAGCTCTCCCTGTCTCTGATGTGCTCAGCAGTGTATGAATATATTGTGCCCCATATTTACACACCTATTAGTGGCTAAAAACCTCCCCTCTCTCCAGCTGGAATGACATTATACCCATTCCAGCTCTTTTTACACCAAATTTATTTGCAGGTAAACACAAAACAAACGGGATGATTCTCTGGCAAACAAGGTGTTTGCAGCAGCAGTGAATAGGCATTGCATTCTGACAGGTTAGCTCTTCTGCTTAGTTCTGAAGCTGCTATTATGGTTGGAAAAACATTTATGCAAACTGCTCAGAAATTTGCCTTGGTCTACTGCCCATCCAATATCTTATTTCTCCAATGGAGTCTCATTTCAATGTAATCATATTCCCAGTAAAAATTGAATAGTGCAGGAATGGGAGATTCAACACAAGTTATTCAGTCTAAAATACATGAAAGACTATTAAACCTGGCCATAGGGTTTTTAGGAGGGGGAAGGGAATGTTTACTTGACTATATTTTAAATATATTTTATGTGAAATTTTGATTTTATAGTAAATATCCCTGCTGATCCCTTTGCCACTTCCTCCTGTAGTAAACATGATCTGGTGCAAACATAAGGCTTATTTCAAATCCTAAAAGGTAATTAAAGCTGAGAGAGTCCAGGAAAAAAAAAATCACCAATGGTTCTTCTGTGCCTAAGGGAAGTTTTAATTAAAAGTCACAGGAGAATAATCTGTAAGAAACAAAAATGAGATGGCTGCTGTTAATTTGCCTGGGTCTCAGGCAGATAAACAGGAAATATTCAACAACTAAAGCTGCTGTGGTTCTGTTGTTCACTTCAACACTTGCTGGCAAAGCTCTGCCCTGAGCACTCCTTGGCAAAGCCAAACCTCTGCTCTCCTGAGGCTGCAAATTCCAGCAGGGAAACTGCAGCACGTGTGAGCCTGGGCTCCAGAGCTGGGCATGGGCACCAGAGAGTCACTGCTGGATCCCAAATCACCCAAATCCACCAAGATCCACCAAGATCCACCAGATCTTGCCTGGGATGGGACAGGATCCCAAATCACCAATCCCCTGGGATGGGACAGGATCCCAGGGATGGGACAGGATCCCAGCTCATCAATCCCCTGGATGGGACAGGATCCCAAGGATGGGACAGGGTCCCAAGGATGGGACAGGATCCCAAATCACCAATCCCCTGGGATGGGACAGGATCCCAGCTCACCAATCCCCTGGGATGGGACAGGATCCCAGCTCACCAATCCCCAGGGATGGGACAGGATCCCAACTCAGAAATTCCCCTTGCAAGAGACAGGATCCCAGCTCACCCCCCACACACTGCTGCAGCAGTCCAGGTGAGGAAATCCCCTTTCCTCAGGACAAAGTGCCTGCAGAGGTTCTGCTCCAGCTGGTGGGCACAGCCCTGGGCTCTGAACTTGCCTCACAGAGAACCAGCACAGAACCAGCAGGGAACCAGCACAGAAGAGCCTTTCTTTGCTCCTTTCCCAAGGAGCAAAAGGAAGTGGAAGGATCCCCCTTTATCCCCCCCATTGCTGTCTCCAGCTTTTGGAGGGAATTCCTCAGTTTGCAGTTTGGGGTTCTGTGGCTGCAGAGGTCCCCAGTGAGGATGACAAGGCTGTGCTGGAGGGAGGGGACAGCCC
The DNA here is from genome assembly GCF_963513975.1 of Fringilla coelebs. NCBI lineage: Eukaryota > Metazoa > Chordata > Aves > Passeriformes > Fringillidae > Fringilla > Fringilla coelebs. The sequence continues at coordinate 13,014,285 of NC_140042.1, forward strand.
CACCCTGCCCCAAGCCCTGAGCGCACAAAGACAATTTTACCATTGTGCATCTGACTGCCCACCACAGACATCAGCCCCCAAACTACAGCAGTAAATCACTGCTCTCCTGTTCTGCTCCTGGCTTCAGGAGCCCTGCCAGATGTCAGAGCAGGAAACTTGGGCTGGCCCCTTGTTTTGGGAAGGGGAAGCCTGGTGCACTGTGTGCACACAGAATCACCAAAGCTGCACTCACCTGCCAACGAGGTGAGCGACTGCCACAGATTCAATTTCTTTCTTCTAAGGGGAAAATTTCATTGCAGGTGAAAAGTGACTATTTGTATTTGCTCAGAAATCTTTCCCCAGATTTGATGCCTCAGGTTTGAGCTTTTGTGTGTTTCAGATTCTGTCCTGCTTTAGTGTGTGGGTCTGGCTTCACATTCAGTGCTGCTGAGCTCTGTGCACAGAGCAGGGAGACAAAACAATTCCTGCTCCAGCTGGGCACCAAGGACAAATGACCCAAATCTCAGCCCAGGAGCACAAACCCCGTGGGCTGGAGAGAGAAAAACAAGCAGGGTGGGACTGCAGGGGCTGAAGCTGGGATGGGACAATGAACTGCAAAGTGCAAATGGAGCAGAGCTGATAAAAATGAGAGACCCTGTGACTGTTCATCCATTTTGGGGCCATTTTGGTTCATCTTGGGTGCAGCCCTGGCTGGGCTCTGGTGCTGCCCAAGGTGGATCCATGGAGGAGATCCTTTGAATAAATCCCTGCTTTATTCTGGAACTCTGTCCAGCCTCTGCTCCAGGGCATCACTTTCACTACAACCAATGAATATCACTGATAAAATCTAGTAAGACAATCACTTTTTTTTTGGTCACATTAATTTTTGATACTTTTCTGCTTCCATAACAAAGAAAATCACATTTATTTGGGATTTTCTTCTTGTTACACAGCTAAAAATCTCTACTCCCACTTACCTACATCCCCAGTAATTGTGTGTTTCAACAGGGTAACTCCACCTATAAATTCAGACATTTCCAGGTAAAATGAGCAGCAAAAATGTTCCTCCTACAGTACACATTGAATTGTGCTATTATCCTACACACAGCAGGTGCCAATTGTTACAAAATCAGCAAGTGCCACAATTATAAGTAGAATTACTTGTTAAAATTTAAGAAGCAGATAAACAGCAAACAGGAACATTGATTACCCAACAAATGTTGAAAATAGGAAGAAATGTCTGTCTCCAATGAGGCCAGTAGAATATTTTTTGTTCTATGCATCTCTTCAAAATGTAATGTTCGATTGAGAACATTTTTGAAAGCTAGTATTTAAAGTGATTCTTAAGTTACCAACGTAAGTATTTTTCCCATGAAACATTTACAAATAATACAATTAACCCCTGTGGCACTGAAAAACAGAGATGCTGCATCCATTTGCACCTCTTGGTAGCTGTGCTTAGAGCAACCTGAAAGGGAAGTGAGGGGACAGTGACTCTGCCCTGCTTTTATGTCTCTTGGCCATGGCTCCTGCCTGCCAGCCACAAGGAGAGTTCTGATCTGTTTGGTGCACAACTGCCAGAACCTTTGGAAAACACTGAGAATGAGGCAGGTGGGACTGAGCTAAAAGCCTTCCTCCTGCTTCTTGCCTGCTGCAATCACTGTCCAGCCCCTGGAACTCCAAACTGCATCCTGACAGCCAGGGAAGGAATGTCAGTGATGCCTTGCGCAGGCTGACCTAGAACAGAGACTAGATGGAGTTAAAGAATAAAGTAGGGATTTATTAAGAGGTCTCAATGGATCCACCTTGGGCAGCACAACTCAAAATTGTCACAAAATGGACCACAGGTCACGGGGTCTGTCACTTTTATAGGTTCTGCTCCATTTGCACCTTGCAGTTCATTGTCCCATCCCAGCTTTAGCCCCTGCAGTCCCACCCTGCTTGTTTTTCTCTCTGCAGCCCACGGGGTTTGTGCTCCTGGGCTGAGATTTGGGTCATTTGTCCTTGGGTCCCCAGCTGGAGCAGGAATTGTTTTGTCTCCTGCTCTGTGCACAGAGCTCAGCATGCCCTAATACAAAGCTCAGACCCACCCACTAAAGCACCACAGAACCTTAAAAATACAAAAGCTAAATCCTGAAGCATCAGTTATATTTTTAGGTAGTTTACTATTTTTAAAAGTTTTATTTTAGTTTATTTAGGGAGAAAAGTTTTTTTTTTTTTGTTAAGGTTATGAAGATTTCTTTTTAAGAGGAAAAATATAGTTGGGGGCTGTGTCAGCTCCCACCCAGCTCTTGGTCAGTGCTCTGTCTCCCCATGGACAAGGGAGGGAGTGGGAAAAACTGCACAGAAAAAACTCCCAGGCTGGAGCAGACAGAGCAATCATCCAGCAGTGACTGTCTGAGCCAAAACATGCTCACCTGGCAGGATATGATTTCATTTTTGCCAATTAACTTTAATTATCTCTACCCCTTCTTATCACCACAGGTTACACTCAGTCCCCAAGTATCTCCTTTCCTCCCTCATGCACACATGCCATTATTACAGAGTTTATATTTTTTCCTGAAAAGCAAAGAAAAAGACAGATTTCCTCTGTTTCACAGTAATAGCAATTTTTCTGTGTAACTGTGGGGTTTTTTTGTTCACCTACTTGTAGCCTGACAGGAAGGGGAGAAGTATCTTCAAGCAAAGCAGTTTGAAAAAATAAAGAGACAGATTACTCACATCTTTATAGACAGCACATAATGAATACTCAAAGGAGGAGAATCTGACAGAAGTGGTGAACACACTCCTGCAAACTGGAGAGACAGAGGAGAAAGAAGGCTTCTGGTCTACTAGAGCTGATACCTTAATTAGGCAATTATAACTATTAAACATTGCCAAAGCTCCAGGCCTAGTTGAATTGCAACTGAGAAATCAGTAGAAGAATGGTGAGGGGAATAGGAAACCCCTGGGCAGGATTTGTGATAACTCACACGGAAGGAAGGAAGGGAGTATTTGAGAACTAGCAGTTAATAGAATTCTTTTTACTTTAAAAGGCTCCCAGACCATAGAAAGCTCAAGCTTCTTACCCTGCACTCAGCAATGCAGAAGACAGAAAATTATTAAACCAGATTTAGGAATGCCTGACTTAGAAGACGATGGCAGGAGGCTGAATGCAGAGCAAGAGGAGCTTTCTGAAAAGGCAGAATCCCTTCCACGTGTGTGTCTCCTACCTGGAGACAATCCCAAGGTAATGGACAATTCATCAGGAACTCAGAAAAGCATTGGGTGGCACGGCACAGAGCAGTTTGATTTGGAAGGAGGTGAACATGTTTGCAAAGGACTGACAAAACAAATTCCAGGAGCTCCAAAGACGCCCAGCAAGGAGCAGCCAGCTGTGGAGAGCAGGGGGAGCTGCAGCTCCTGGGAGCTCCCAGCTTCAGATTGTTTCCTGGAGCCCTGACCTTGGCATGGGGTGTTCAAAATTGTTCCACCTGCTGATTGCACACCATTCCTGAGGCAAGAGGAGCAGGGGAGAAGGAGCAAACAATTTCAGAGGGAGCTGGATAATTGTGGTTTAAATATCCTTGGCACACCAGCCATGAGCAGGCACCTCAAGGAATTCCACTGCACTGGAAAGCGACCACAAAGAAAACATGCAAGTGGAGAAAACTGGGAAGAAAAACTGGGAAGAAAAACTGGGAAGAAAAACTGGAATGTGTTGTGCCTGACACAAAGGATCCTCTTCTAACTCACTGCAGAGAAAAATTAAACAAATTGTAGGGATATTTATAGTGAAAAGTGTATAGAGGAGGAAATTATTCTAGAAATGCAAAATGGGATGTCTTTTAAGAGGGTCATAACCAAGAAAGTTACTGAGTGATTTCATTGTTTCAATATTGGCTCATAAATGTCTAAAAATAAAATACAACTTAGATTAAATGCTCAGAAATGTTGTATTTTTCAGACATCAAAGATTTGTGAATTCTGTTCAGAAAAGAGAAAATCTCTGGATTCAAAATTGTAACCACTTACTACTTTAGCTTTTGCACCCTGGATGAACATCAAAACTGTTAAATTCCATGCCACTGAATTCTTATTTTCTTAAAAGGTCTCATTTTGGAGTTGATTCTATGCTTAGCTATAATTTGATGAAAAGAATTTTAATTTTCTCCATGTTATACAGGGATGTCATGAGAGAGAAATGAGAGAAAATAGTAGATTCAAATCTTTGGCACTATAACTTAGAGGAAATTACAGAGTTTTAGAGTAGGTAATTTCTTAGGCTTACTGAAGAGAAAGCAAAAAATTGATGTAAAGACCCATGACTAATACAAGGACAAAATAGCAGCTTTTCTATTGTAGTATAATACATAGAATACCCATCTTTTAAATAGATGGGAATAAATCAGGAATAGTGAATGAAAATTATGCTGAGCATGGCTCAAGGAGGAAAAAATGTTGGGGTTTGGGGATTAAAAAAATTGGAAATATATAAACTAATCTATTTCTCTGAGAGAAAAGGCATGTTTTGATGACTCTGTCGTTTTGGTTTTTCCTACAAAGATATTACTGCATGTTCTTAATTTTTGTGTGGCAAGACAAAAGGATTTTCTGCCCAAGTACCCCAGCAAAGAGCCAGTGAGCTGAGCAGCCTCAGACTCAGCCTCTGAGCAGGAATTGAGGAATTCCTTGCTTCTAGTAAAAGGCTCCAGTCAAAAGCATTTTAGGGGATGTTATGAATTTGCACCTGTATGTGACTCTGCTGATTTTACTGGGTTTTGTGTCCTTACCTTCACTAGTAAAGCTTAAAGTGATGATTTTGGCAAAGCTGTTGCCTAATGACTTTCAAATAGACTTAAAAACATATTTTGCTATTAACTGTATTGCCAAAGTCAACTATATATGAGCTAAGTGAAATTAACCTTCAAGTGATACTTGAATAACAGCAAACCACAAGGGTATGGAAGAGATTAGATAAACTGTAGTTTAATTATGTGACAATAATTCACCTCATTAATCTCCTAGGAAACAATAACCACAACAGTTAAATACTGTGATTAACAAACCCTATTTCAAACCTAATTTTAATTTTATACGACTTTGCACTATTATCCAGTGCAATCATAGGAAAGATAAACTCAAAAAAGCAAATATTAAGTTCTCTGGAGAAGACATCCAAAATGTCCTCACCTCTTCCACCTGTGGCAGGAAAGGAACAAGACCAGCCTGACTTGGACCTTTTTCTGTCCCAATAAGTGGAGACACAGTGGCTGCAATCCATGTGCAGATAATCCCAGGGTCTCCCGATGCACAATTCAGCTCAAGCACTCCTGGACATTCCTGGTTCTCTCCACTACCAACATCCCTAATTCAAACAGCACTCCCTGGAAGGACTACTGCAGATTTGAGCAGCACACTGGAGCTTAACAAAGGTGATTTAATGTGCATTTAGGGGTTTTTTTTTCCCCTTTTGTTATGCTACACAATGGTTTCCTAAACTGCATGGAGAAATAAACCCGTCTCTGTTGATGCCTTGGAGTGGCTGCCTTGAGCAGAGGCTAGACAAGATTAAGAGAATAAAAGTGGTTATTTATTAAAGGTGAGTTATTTATTAAAAGTGAGAATTTATGTAACAGATACAGCTTGGGCAGTCAGGAGCCTCCCAGAGGATGGACAATGGGCACGAGTTTTTCACACAATGATGAGTTTGGTCCATTTACACATCAGGGGTTAATCCTCCAGTTACAGCTTCAGGTAATGAAGTCATTTACTCCAAGTTTGCCCCCCATAATTCCACAACTCCCTCTTGTTTACATTTCTCAGGGCCTGGGACAATGAGGTGTCCTTGAGTTTTACATCTAGAGAGGAACTCTCTGGTCTGGGAGAACAGCAGCTGACAGGCTATAGAATTTAGAATTATAGCCTAAAGCTGTATAGGAGCTGAAAAATATAAAAGCTAAATCCTAAGGCACTACTGTCACTGCCCTTGCCAAAAGCTTGAAACCCCCCAAGCCTTCTTTAGCCCTTCCCAGAGTCAGGAATGCTGTGGGAGAGGAGCACAGGATCTTCATGGATCAGGAGATCCCACGGTGGGCAGAGACCATTCCCCCACAGCCCTGCAGTGCCACTGCCTGGGGCAGGCTGGGCAGCTCAGCTCTTGTGTCAGGAGTCCCACACAAGCAAAATGCAGGGAAAAAAATGTATTTACAACATGAGCACCTAAGAGTTGCTGCCTTGCACAGGGCTTGGTCAGCAATCACAAATACAACAGTGATGGTGATGCCTCAGGGTTGAGCTTTTGTATTTTTCAGGTTCTGTGCTGCTTTGGTGGGTGGATCTGAGCTTTGTGTAAGGGGATGCTGAGCTCTGTGCACAGAGCAGGAAGACAAAACAATTCCTGCTCCAGCTGGGCACCAAGGACAAATGACCCAAATCTCAGCCCAGAGCACAAACCCCGTGGGCTGGAGAGAGAAAAACAAGCAGGGTGGGACTGCAGGGGCTAAAGCTGGGATGGGACAATGAACTGCAAGGTGCAAATGGAGCAGAACTGATAAAAATGAGAGACCCTGTGACTGTTCATCCATTTTGGGACCATTTTGGTTCGTCTTGGGTGCAGCCCTGGCTGGGCTCTGGTGCTGCCCAAGGTGGGTCCATGGAGGAGATCCTTTGGATAAATCCCTGCTTTATTCTATAACTCTGCCCAGCCTCTGCTCCAGGCATCACTGGCAAAGGACATGGGGACAAAGGGAGCCCCTCAAACCAGGCAGGTGAGCCTGGCACCTGCAGCTCTGCCACTCAGCTGTGTCAACATCAGAGAGAATTCTGCACCGAGGTACAGGAAAAAACTCTCAGCTCCATCAACAAACACCAAACCACCTGCTTCCTGGGGGTCTTGTGTCTGATGGCAAGATAAGAAATCTCAGTTTTTTATTTGATGGGCTCACAGTCTAAGTTCATATCAACTGCAGGTATTTTCCATGTGGATTAAGCCAGATGTCCCTTAGTTTACAGCTGTAAATCAAAACCTCACTTTTAAATGTTCTTTTTTTATGTTTGATTATGTTCTTCATTCAAATACAATGCAAATAGGAGGGGAATTGTTTTGATTACTTTGATTTTTAACAGGTGTCACGTTTACTCCACAAAACTTCTGGAAAACTACACTCAGATTACTTAGCTTCTGCTTGCTGACCTTTTTTTTTCTTTATAGCTCTCCAAGGAGAAAAGGAGATATGTTTATAAAATCACTTAGCAATAAACAAGAAGTTCATGTTCTCATAGAACAAAAAAATAACATCATCGAGAAAGTCATGTTCAAAAATATAAGTGTCTCAGAGAGAATAAAACTCATTCATTTATAACATTTTTCCATTAAAACAATGGAATAACTACTGAAGTTCAAATGATGTATGAGTATCTCCTTGAAGAAGATCTCCTGTACATCTGATAAACCATAAATACTGTAGAATGTACCTCAGGCAGAACAAGCCCAGCTTGGTGTGATGCTGAAAAATATCCAGTGTCTGTGTGAGGATGAGTTATGAAGGTGAACAAATTTAATAGATCTGCTTGCCTCGTGGACACCCACAATTTGCAATTTAATCATCCAAAAGTTACGGTGTGTTCATAATTGTATTAGATTTTGAAATAAGGCAGTGCTGGTTATGTTAAGCCTAAAAAATAGCCCACCTTTTCAGGTTTATGATAATTTATAAAGGAAATAGTTACAAACAAGGTGAATGGAAGCATTAGAGCTGCGCTGAACAAAAGGACAGTATATTGCAGACAGATTCCTGAATCTACATCACATTTTTATCATTGTCATCTTTTATATCTCCAGATTTATAGACAGAGAAAAACCCCAGTGCTGTTATTCTGTGAGGGTGACAGGATTGAAATTTATTTTTCTGCAAGTTAATTTTAAGAATATCAAGACTTTCAGAGTGGAAAAAAAACATTGATCAGTCTTGAACCACTATCTAACAAGTAGAGGCACAGGTTTTATGCCTGCAGACCCAGATCCTGGCAAAAGTGGCTATAATCAGAACCATTATTTATATAAAATAGTTTAAAAATCTCTGAATTAGATCTAGATAGAGAAAGCTAACTTTGCATTTTAGTGGCTTAGACATCTGAATAAAGCAAGATTATTTTTCAGTAAATAATTTCATTGTTTAGAAGAAAAACAAAGCAATTGTTTCTAGAAAGATGGGGAAAGATTATACTATAATAATACAGCCAGGTGTACAATTTTAGAAATAAAAGACCTTGGTTCAAATCTGTATTTTGAATTAAGCAGAGATTTAAACATGATCCTCCCATTTTCTATATAAAATAAAAGGAACAGCAGCAGCAGCTTCTTTCAGGATCTGGACCTTCACTCTCTGCTTTAACCAGGGGAGGGAAAAAAGTGCCACCAAATAGAGTTCCTCACTCAAATCAGAATGTTAGCTTTCAATTCTAGCTTTAGTGGCCTGAAGAATGAGGAAGACTTTATTTGGGGTAGATTTGAAGCCACCCTTTTTCCATGAGGGGTGACCTGCTTCCAGAGCTCAGGACTGAGCAGGCAGCTCCAGAGGGGATGGAGGCTCTGCCTGTATTTTGGAGACAAGGAACAACAGGTACAAGTGGCACCAGGAGAGGTTTCACCCTATATAAGTGAAATTTTTTCCACAGTGAAAACAAGGGAGCTCTGAGACAACCTCCCCATGGATGTGGCAGAATCCCCTTCACTAGAGGCTTTTTGAAACTGATGGGACAAGGTGATAGAAAGGCTCCTTTTCTCCACAAAATGTTGGACCAGATGCTCTTTCAAGATCCCTTCTAACCTGGCTCAGTCTATGATTTTTCCCTCAGCAGCTGGGCATTAATAGTAAAGGCAGCATTCTTTCAGATGCTGCAATAAAAATAACTTAAAAAAGGGTAACTCTGAAGTCTTCTTGCTCTATTATCAGTGAAAGCTTTAAAAAAAACCACCCACCACTATGACATAAAACCTTCTAATTCCTCCCCAAAAGAGAATCACATAACAAGATCTCTAATAAAAAGGAAAAGATTAATTGGAGAGCTGCCTTGAGAGACCAAATGTTCCAGACCTGACAGTTTTATAATGTAAGTAATTAGGGCAACATTATGAGTTATGTTATCAGAGCCAGCAGCATGATCAGCAATTGTTTGCATTTCAGGGTCTATTCAGGAGTCCAGCACACAGAAAGGAGAGCACCAAAAGCAGACAAAACAGATGTTGATGGAGCAGAGCTGAGTGCTGTTCTCCCCCTGTCAGTGCCTTCCATGCATTTATCTTCATGAAAAGAAATGTAATCTTCAATAAAAAGGAGAAGAGCTCAGAAGTTAGCCCAGCACGGGCTCCTGCAGGTGTCAGCTCCTGGTGTGGAGTGAAATGAGAGATGAGCACAGCAGCAAAGGGTGGGGAGTGAGCCCAAACTCTTCTCACTCCCACAATACAGCCTGAGCTCCCTCCTGCTGCTCTCCTGGAATGATCTGGGCTCCAGGAAAAATGAGTGTGGGTCCCTCTCTTGGCACAACAGCTGAGGAGAAACTAAACCCAAACCCCCTAACTGAGAAAGGAGCCCCCTGAACTGATCATGCTAAAGCCAAAGGCCCTTGGCTGCATTCAACAGTGGTAAAGGGAAAAACAAAGCTTGAAAAGTAACAGCCAAGAAACAGGAAAATTTGTAACAAAGGGGGGGGAAAGGAGGGTAGCAGGTGATGTGTGGGATATTTGACTCAGTATCTGCCAGAAGTGACCCCAACAGCATTATTATTGGTGCCTTAATGAAGGGAGGGGACTACTGTGGGGCTAAAAATGATTTATGGCTCAGATAAACATCAGCCTCAAAGGCCATGAGATTTTAGAGGAGCAAGCAGTCAGCCATAGCTCAAGGTAGTTCTTTGTTACAAGGCAATATAGAACTTTCTAATCCAATGGAAAGTTGCCACAAAGTTGATTTTGTTTTTCTGACCTATCACCTTTACTTAATTTTGCTGCCCTGCAGATAGCAGCCCACTGGCTGAAAGTATCTCAGATACACACAAGTGCTTCTATGGAAACTCTAAACTCCAAGCTTAGTCTATACAATTACATTATTACACCATAAACCCTTCACCATCTCATCAATGCAGATTCTCACTTACTTAAGGCATATTCTTATTTACACTATAGAAACACAAGTTTGTAATTTTTCTGCTTAATATCTGTGTATTTTATTTTTACACCAATCCAAGTTTCTCCCAAGGCTGCAGATCAAACCCTTCAGTGTCTGTGGGAGTTTCTGTCTTTCCATCTCCTACCCAGCATGAAAACCCCAGCTAAGCACAAGGAATCAAAGTGGGGAGCTGGGCTGGACCCCACAACAGGGACAGGCAGAGGGGGGACCACAAAACAGGGCAAGTGTGTCAGGGAAAACAGGAACTTGCAGGGATTAGTTACAGAGGGAATTAGAAATGTATGGTTCCATCACAATATCTCACAAATGTCAACTGTTGGGGTTTATCTACAGAATGGCTGATTCTGTCTCAATGCCTAATTCCCTGATTGCCTGCTAATTACATGTCATGAAATAAATCTCTAAACTGCTTTGGTCAGGATCTGACGTAAAGAATACAATTTGAAGTTTTCCTCTATTACAGGTGTTTATTCTTCAAATGATCTACTTGTTTAGCTTTCTTTTTTTCTTACTTCTGTACCTGTGTGAGACTATAACTGGTACCATATGTTCAAAGAAATTAACTTAAACTGAGATGAGTTTTTTGTAATCAGTTGTATTTTTGGCTTTGTCAAATGAAAACTTGGCAAATGTCATGGAAAGGATCACAGATATAGTAAAATAAGGGATGCTTATCAAAACCAAAATTATACATATAACACATCTTCCATCACATAAAATAAATATCATTTATCTGATCACTTATGGCAACTCATGAGAAGTTTCTGCACTCTGATCTAGTGTGGTGTAGAGGTTGACCTTTGACTTCTACTAAAACCATACAAAAAAGTGAGTTTTTTTTATACCAGGCGCACAACTTTTTAAAAATCAAAATACTGTAAAGTGACTTTTGTTTTCAGGGAATCAGGTCCTAAACAGCTGCTCCAATCCTTGCCTTAGAGATGGAAAAAACACCGAGGTAATAAACATCACAACAAAAATAAAGCCTTGTTTTACAGTTGAACTAAAGGCTCCAAATAACTGAAACAAAGCAAATAACATAGCAAAGATTCATCTCAAAGGAGTCCTACTGTAACCACAGAATAATTACAAGCAGCAATGTTTATTAGTATGCAAAGAAGCCAGATCTGTTTTGCTTCCAGAGCAGCACAAAGGATAAAAAGTCAAGGAAGCAGCACCCATTATAATATATCACACACAAAAATTCTCTGTTTGTTTCAGAGAACATCTTTACTCTGGAGGCACAGAGTGCAGAGCTTCTTGCCCAGAATATAAAGTCTTTAATTTCTATTTCCAGTGACGCATTGTGCCTTCAGAGCTCGTTCAATTGAAAAAGTACAAAGGTTTCAGTTTACAGAACTTTTGTCAAAATGATTACAGAAGTTGTCATGGCACAATTTCCAAAACAAACTGTGTTATTCTCCTTTTATGGCCCCCTTGACATTTTTAGTTCTTTAGAGATGGTGTAAGTGGTATAGGTTTCTATTTTCACAAGAATGGCAGTGTTTTCTCTGATAAACAGCAAAAGTTAAAAAAAGTCACAGGCATCTGTGAGTGTATTGAAAAGACAACATTTTAAAGTAGTTTGTGTTTGTATGTGTAAATGAATATGTGTACAGAAGGGAGAACTGAAGCAACAGAGTGAGGGAAAGATTTTTCAGGTGTTTTCAAGACACTGCTCCTCACTTCAGGAATTACTGACAAATTCACTTTTCCCTGTGTTTCCATCTTTACAAACACATATCAGCAAATGACAGAATAAAAACTAGAGAGGGCTGCTGTCAGGAGCCACACAAAAGAAAAGAAAATTGTTAAATAAACCTTCAGGAACAGAATGACTCATTCTAGCAGGACGTGAAGAAACATGGCCCATCAGAAAAACCCCAGCTCCACTTCAAGAATGTGCAATTAGCAGTTTAAAGAAAAAGATTAATTATTTGCCATTGGCTCATCTCTTAAAAACAGTCTTTGATCAAAACATTACAGATGGAGAGGGAGCTAAGAATTGGCTATAAATTAAGTGTTCTCTATAACAATAGTGGGAAAAAGGGAATATTTAATAAAATATAGTTGTAGTTTTCTCAGAGAAACTTTGTGAACAGCTGAGCAGATCCCCTCAGCTGCTCTGAGTGGAGTCACACATTAATAGTCAGTGCATCTATCAAAACTACTACCTGCACTACAAATGTGTGAGCTGTCAGACAAGGGAATCTCAGGGGATGCACATCCTGCTGGGCTGCTGAGATGAGTTATTCACTGTCTCTGCAGCTTAAAAAGAGCACAAAAAAGAGAGAACTTGGAAATTTCATCATACTGAGAGTGTCAGCGCCACACCTGAGAGATGTGGTTCTCAAATTAGCCTCTTAAAACAGAAACTGAGGAGATCTAATTTCCCTGGACAGGTCACCCACACTATTTTCCCAGCCTGCATCATTCATCTTCCACCTTCAGAAAGATGAGTGGACTGAAATAGTTTTCAGTTTCCACACAATTGCACTTTCTTTCATATTTAGACTTGCTTTCACTTACAATTCAGAGAATCCCTGGGGGATTTCACTTGGAGGGCACCTCTGGCACTCACCCAGTCCAATCTGCTTTGTGCTCCTCCACTCAGAGCAGGCTGCCCAGGAATAGTCTGGTCCAGTTTGGAGCATTTGAGCACCTCCAATAAGTGCCATTCCTTCTCTCCACCCACACACACACACACACAATCTGTTCTAGTCCAGGATAAAAATGTTACTCACATACAGATTTGAATACTCACACACATATTGAGATATATATATATATATATTTTTTTATATATATACATGGAATTTCACACATTCTGCCTCCTGTCCTTGGATAACCAATGTGCCTGGCACTAAAATCACAGCAGCACCACCAAGTTCCCCCAGTACCAATGCAAGATTTCCACAAGTTTGTAGCATTCCCCATGGAAGCACAGCTTCCACACCTTTAATAATCCATTGGTGCTGCTCTGGGTGCCAAGGCACAAGGAGCAGGTCTGCTCCACACCATGTACAAACCACAGAGGTGGAGCTGTGAGCATCTGTGTGCAGCCAGGCTGTGGGAGCTGAACAGCCAGCTCTCAAATCCCAAATCCAAGCCTGGCACATGCTGCTGTGCGCTTCCAGGCAGCCTCAGGGTCTGCTCAGTTCCATGGAAGGACCTGTTGTGACAGGCCCCCAGCCAGGTAACAATGAGCACTGACTCCATGCTCCAATGGAGTCAATCAGAAGATTGATCTGAAGGCTGATCAATCCCTTTATTACACTATTCTTACCAAGAAACCCATTGTTTTTATAGACAGTCATGATACAAGTGGACCCCACTGGTCCTTGAATCCAAACACCATCACCACTGGCCAATTAAGAAACCACCCTTTGGTAAACAAATCTCCATCACACATTCCACATGTTCACAACAACAGGTGCAGCAAGCGAAGATAAGAATTGTTTATCATTCTTTTCTCTGAGCTTTCTCACAGCCTTTCCCAGGACAATGCCTGGGGAAGTTGTGCCTTGCTCTCTGTGGTCAGAGAGCTGCTGCCTCAAAGACCTGACCAACCCCTTCCCCAAAACCTCAGCCCACACAGCTCCAACAGAGGCACCTCAGCACCTCTACATCAGGCTTTAGAAATGAAATTTCAACATTGAAAACGCAACAAATTTTTAATGTTAAATTTTTCATTTTAAAATTGAAAATGCAACAAAACCGAAGAATTCCCAAGAGAGGCAGAGCTGAATCTTGCTATCTGCACCAAAGACAGAATGATGGACCAAAAGATAAATTGATACCCAGGAAACACCACTCTTTTTTTTTTTTTTTTATTAATGACTCTGGGAGTTTCAGTAGCTGCAAATATAAATTGCTTGTGTATAAGTGTATCACTAACTGCAACAAAATAAAAACCAAACCAAACCTGTTAAGAAATGAACCAGGCAGTCAAATTCTCCTCCTAGTGTGCAGATTTCTATTGATTCTCTGGGGATTCTGTCATCCCTCAGAGCACTCAACAGAGGCTATAATTAGCCAGAAGTTTTGCAGGAGACCAGATGATCCAATAGCAATATTTGGCAAAGGACGTGAGTACGAAGGGGAGGTCTGTGTGTGGGCACTCAAGGTTTTGGAAATAAAAATAACAGAAGCATCAGTAACTTAATGACAAGAAAAAAAATACTGATAATGAATTATTTTAATAGTATGTCAAGATGAGGAATAACAGTCTTGGGAAATGAGACCAGGAAATTATTATCCCTCAGGTTTCTTCCACACTTTGTTGTTGGAGTGTGAAGAAGACAATATGCAAACTCCTCAGCCTTATATTTAGCTTTAACACTTTATTAGTGCCAACAACTGCAGAGCTACCATCTTCAGGAATATCTTGCCATTCTCACCCTTCTGGATTGAGTAGATGCTGAGAAAGTTTTAGGAAAAAAATGTTGCAAACTAGATGTGTATGTGGATTTCTTTGAAAGCCTTAAATAGGCAAGCAGGATGAGAAGTTTTACTTTCCTACAGAAATACCTTAAATTTACATTTATTTTGGGGAAAAAATCTTTTGGCATTAAAGCTTCATCATAGTGTCCCACACTACACCACAATGTGAAATAAACTGGTGGGCTGTTCCCACAGCCACAAACTTGATTGTTAATACACTGCATGGTTGTTATGTTAAATTTAGATCCTAATTTAAGTACAGGATTATGTAAATAATGTACATTTCTACAATTATGTATAAATCCTGTACAAAAAATTTATTTAGGTATAGGATTTGTACTTAACTGGGGTAGGGATGCACTGGTGGGTAACAGAACATGACTATATTTAAATTAATTTTTAAAGCGGAATTCTTCAAAGCTGATGTTTGTTAGAGAGTTGACCTGAAAGCTTTTGGCTTTCAGTGAATTTTGAGTCATTGAGTTTTTGACTTTTGCATGACTTTAACATAGGTCTCATACCAGATTTGGCAAAATTTTCCTCACAAAATGTTAAAAAAACTCCAACCCTGCAGACAGTGGTCCAGCTCTAACAAATACATAATTCTGGTATTCATAGCTGTGCTAATGAAGAGAAGACAGGAACATTCATGTCCTTGTAGATCATGATTTCTGTAGTTGGGGGATTGCAGAAAATGAAATATTTGCAAGTTCAGGAGACAACTTAATGAACAAAAGCCAGAATTAACAGTGGAAGTGACAGCATGGACAACAAAAAGGATCAGGCCCTCTTTTCCTATAAAAATTTCTATTCTCTTCAGCATCTGTACAAAAATAGCCTAGCTCTTGGTTTCATTTTCTTCTCTGAAAAATATATTTTAGCAAGTATTAACTGCATATCCTTACCAGCAAGGAGTTCAACTGCTCCAATTTAAAGCACTTTTTAAACAACAAAAAAATTGTTTGTGGGTTTTGTCGATGTTCCTGGCATATTTTTTAAATATTCTCAAAATTCACATGCTTTATCAATAAGTCTAAAAGTCTAATAGTGGGGAGGCAATAGAAAGATTTTTTTTTATCCATTTCCTGTCCTTTTTGAGATCTGTCTTGCAACACTGTGAGAAGGCTTGGGGCAGAGCACATAATTGTTAATTTAGTAATTGTAAACAACACCATTGTTGATTTACTAATCCCAGTCCAAGCAGAGCAAAGTGCAGTGGGCAGATCTGTGTGCTACTCTGGACACCTCCTTCCAGTAGCATTAAAAAAATAATAAAGAAAAATTCCATAGTTTCTGAAATCTAACAGAAAATTTTTTGAACTCCCTAAGTTCCTGAAATATTGGCAATGCCCTTCAAAACAGAAAGATTATTTTCCATATGCCTTTTTCTAGATTTCTCTGCCAATACATGACATTCTGGAGGAGGGTTTGTCTCTGTTCTGCAGACAGAGGTGGGTGCAGATATTCACACTCAGGGAGATCCACACAGCCAGCACAGCCAGCAAAATGCTTCAAAATGGGACACTGGATTAGACAACTGACATCAACTTCTTCAACCCTGTAAATCTAGAAGGAGCTGCCAGTTCTATCCCTCCCTTAGAGATATCCAGCTGAGTTTTTCCAATTAAATTGACTGCAGTATAGGTGTCTGACAAGAAATCTGCTTTTAATATAAATATACATCATGGAGCTCAATTGCAGAAATCACTCACACAAATATATTACAAAGCTAGAAATATAACAATTAATTTCCTGTGTCCAGTAATTAGATTCTCTTTGTACAGATTATTTATTGCACATATGACAACAGAATTTGCACATTAATACTTTGCATATTTCCACTTGTGCTTCCTACTCTCACAAAAGCTCTTTTGCCATTCTTCATATTCATGGAGACTCTTTACCCTTTCTTTTAATTGTCAAAACTCTCAATAAGTGCAGTAAATTCCTCCCCATTATTTTTAACAGGTTTTTCATGTCCCATTGAATCAAACAGCTTAAAAGCTTTGGCTTCAACTGCACTTTTTGAACCTCCTGTCCTTATAAATATAGACACTTTTTCTTAATAGGATTTCCAATTTGATGTGCCCTGAGCTGCAATGGCAGAAGGATTACTTAAATTATTGAAATTTAATTCCCAATCATTGTGGGTTTGATCACACAGCTGAGGAGGCTTTGCTGTGCATTGTGCAGGGATGAGCCACACGAGCCTTGCTCACATCAGAAAGTTTGGGCAAACAGCCTTTGTAGGGTAAAGCCAATTACACTTTAGTTTTTTGGGCCCTGGGTCTTAACACCATGGTTTTTAATACCACAGTTTCACATATTTCTACTCCAGTAGATATTCTGTGGGCCAAGATCAAAGCATTTCTGGGCCTCTAAATGAATGACAAAATAGTTTACAAACATATCCCATTGCTGGCATCCATCCCACCAGGGAATTAAATCCTCTGGCAAGAATCCTCATGGACTGGACAAGGATTTTCTCCTTTTGCAGTAAGCACAAGACAAAAATAATAATAATAATATTAAAAAAAAAAAAATAAAACCACAAACAGGAAGATCCACAATCCTTGAAGTCTAAGATGGAGAACCACAAGGAGAATGGGGTTCATGAAGAATACATGGCAAAGCATCCAGGAGATGACAGGAGAGATGTTCAAGATGAGCAAAGTCAACACCAACAGAAAGTCCAAGGCAGCTGAGTCTGTCAGAAAGGCAAGATGTTTGTCCTGCATATTCAATGACATTAAAAATATTGCCCCACAGTCAGTGAATAATAAAATTGAGCTCTGCTCCCCTGTATACCCTCACAGAGTTTCTTTCAACACTACCAGCATCAAACCTGCAAGGTCTGTTAGAACTGAAAACTGCTTCTTCGAAAATAACTCCAAGTTTCTACCTCAAATATCTTAATATACATGAATTTATTTCTTGAGAAAAACTTTTCACAGTTTCTTTTTTCAAACATCTCTAGCATTATCCTATAGAAATTCTGACCTTTTTTTCTGAAATGAAGTTCAGCCCTCTTCATAGACAGTATTTATCTTATGGGCTAGTTAAAACTGAAATCTTTTTTGGTGTCCCTGAATTCCTGCAGGACAACTCCACAGAATGCCTACCTGAGAATGAGGGGTCTGTAAGAACACTGAAGAGCTGAAAATTACTCTTTTCCCACCCTTTGTCAGAATTCACATTTGACATTTCAACAAGTTGAGATCTGTTTGCCTTGTTCTGCTCTGTTTATCCCTTCTGCATTTGTCACCTTTGGCACTGCACTGAGCACTGTGCCCAGCTCCCTGTACTGACTACACATAAAATGGGAGGGAGTCCAGAGAAAGGCCACCAAGATGTTTACAAGGCTACCAGCCTGGAAAGGCCAAGAATTGGGTTTAGTCAGCCTGAAGTTACAAAATTAAAGGCATTTGACTTCCTTTAGCTGTGGTTACATAGAAAGAGGAACCAGATTTTCCTCAAACATGCACAGCTAAAGGCCAGAAAGAAACAGATAACAAGTTCTGATTAATTACCAGCAATAATTCTCTATATAATTAGGAATAAGTTGCCCAGCAAGTCTGTGGAACTCTATTCAGCAGAGCTAACACAAGCTCAGCAGGGCACAATCCTGATCTAACTGCAGAGTTTGAGGAGGATGCTGAACTAGAAGATTTCCCAAGTCCTCTTTCAAGTTAAACAAGTCTATGAAATATCCAAGTAAAACTTATTATTCATTGGTAAAACCAGACACAGTGGGTTAGTCTGAGTTATTTTTAAACACACTGATCCACATTTTCAGTTATTCTTTACATCTCCCTGGCTCAAGTTCCTACACTTCTCTTTTAGTGGCTGCTCTGTGTTTCACAGCCTCTCCCTTTTATCAGATCACTTTTGCTGCAGATTTTTCTGCTTTTTCAGGAATCACCAGCTGGGAGCACACCCAGTTTTTCCAGTGGGTTCCCAGATCCATACAAGGGCTTTGGCAGTTCATCATTTCTGCTGAATGCAAAGGCCACACTGGAAGTCACAGGTTGGATTTCTCTCTGATCTCCCCAGAACACCTCCAATCCTTAGCCCTGCTCAGCACTGTGCTGCCTCTTTAGACAGAACATTCTTGGCTTTCCAGATGGGACTCACCAGAAGGGTTTTGCCACTGGGGTACAAAATCACCGTGCTGGGAAGGTCCCAGCTGCTGCTGCCTAGGGAACAGGGAAATGCACCACCTAGGGCAGGGCAAAAACTCAGCAGCAAAAATATTTTCAGCTAAGAAGGAAAACAAGATTTGAAATACAGACATTTCCCATGCAGTAGGAATTATGGGCTTTGAGCAGCCCTGAAAGCAGTGTTTTCCTCTAAATGAAACACAGGACCAAAGAAAAAGTACTCAAAACCTTCCAGAACCATCATTAATAGCATCCCTCAAACCTAGGGTGTCTTTTGCTGTCCCTAAATTTACAGCAGTAAGAAACCCAGATATGGAAGATTTGTGCTTTTTACCAATTTATCTCACACTCTTTGCCAGGTGATTTCCAAATTTCTACTCTCAGCCTGATTTTTCTCTTCAGCATTCCCTACTGCACTCTGCATGGGTTCGCTGTGGACCACATCTATCCAAAATGTCTTTCCCTGTGCCTTGAAGTTTTCTTTGACTCTTGAGTCTCTCTGATCTCTTGTAGTTAAACATGAGGTGAGAACCTGGGAGATTCTTCTGAAAGAAGTGAGAAGAACATTTTCCCTTTTAACTACCTGCAATTTGCATGATTTCTGGATTTTATTTCCGAAGTTAAAACAAACAAGAAGATTTAAAACAGAGCTTTTTAAAACAAAACCTAAAATGCTGGAAAAGAGTTTTCTATTAAAAACAAAAAGTTTTCAGTGAAGACTATAACTGAATAGGTCAGATGTGTGAAAAAGACCCTGCTCTCCATTTTCATAACATGTTTCTATCCCAGAATATCTTCATCTAAGCAGACTCGCTCTTTGATCTTTATGTATCAGCAGGGCAGAAGATAGAGGGATTTGATAAATCCCTGGCCAATAATGGGGAAAATCACACTTAAAGAACTGGCCATGCAGCAATCTTCTTCCCCAAAGTGAACATTAAAACTTAACAGACTGAAATGTTTTTGCAGACAGACAGGAGGAGGCAACTTCATCCCTCCAGTGGCACTGAATCTGGTTAGGTTGGCATCACCTAAGAGGTGATAACAACAATTCCAGACTATTTGCTTCTCTATTAATCCAAGAGCATGTGAGCCCTGTGTGCTGCACTGGGTGTGGGGGTGAGGGTTTGGCAGTGGGGGTAGCAGGGGTGGCCTCTGCCTCAGGAGGTTTGGGGACAGGGACAGCTGCCCATCATCCTGAGGCACTGATTCCAGGGAGGGGCAGGAAATTGGCAGCTGGTGGGAAGCTGAGATCAAATTTCCTTTGGTTTTGCTTTGCTTCTGCACATCACTGTTGGATGCATGGCTGCTGAGAATTTCAGACTTTCTGTGCTGACAGGCACTGACCCCCAGGAGAACACTGCATTTGAGCTGAGGCTGTGGAGAAAACTTCCAAAGTGGAATGACAGAAGTGGGATTGTGGGTGTGGAGTTTGAATAGAAGTGTGTGATATCATGTGGTGGAAAACTCAGAGTTTAAGGTTTTAGAACATAATAATATATATAAAGCAATATAGAAGTTTTAGGGCAGTAAGTAATCCTTCTTCACCTTCTTCATGAGTTTGAGTGGTACTGTGTAATCAGATAAAGTCTGCATTGCAGGGCACAGGTAGTTATTAGGTTAAAAGTAAAAATAATTTCTGTCATTTCTTAATTAAACAGTGTATCCTTTAAAAGCCTTCTAGAGAGATTTAGGACTCTACTTTTTAGTTTGTTAGTGAAGTGCTGTAGAACTCACAGCTTACGAGACAATAGTATAGATAAAAACTAATGAACATCTGAGTCCTAACAAGAAATACTGTCTCACACATTGAATCCTGACCTTAGCAAAAAAAGAAACAAAGAATCCACCCTACAGCTCTGCTTTTTTTCACTAAACTGCCTTTACTTCAAGCCTAGAGTTTTTCATGTCATTTTCTGCCCCTGTCCCGCCTGGGATGTGGAGTGAGAGCAGGGCCCAGCAGCCAAGCTGAGGTCACCCCAACCCAGAGTACCCCAAGCATCCATGGATAATGAGCTGTTAATCACTTTTAAAGCTATTAAAGATACTGGGCATTTTTTAAAGGATAGCTGACTCTTCCTGACAGCTTCAGTTTCTCTGAATGTGCCCAGCAATCAAATAGCAAATTGGTAACAAGACAAATCTCACTAAATGCATCACACAGAGAGAAATCTTCCCTGTCCCAACACAAATTCTTCCTGTAATGGCAGCAATTCTTTAAGAGAAAACAAACTTATGGGCCTCCTTTACAAAACTGAAGTTTAATTTCATTTTTTTTACAGTTGTAATCACCAGTTATGGTATTTCTTCAAACAGATAATGGACTTT
This sequence comes from Fringilla coelebs, assembly GCF_963513975.1. NCBI lineage: Eukaryota > Metazoa > Chordata > Aves > Passeriformes > Fringillidae > Fringilla > Fringilla coelebs. The sequence goes on from NC_140042.1 coordinate 13,035,364, forward strand.
CCTTTGTGATAATTCAACATATTAAGCACAAGCCCATAAGAAATTATCTCAATGAATATGTCAAAAAAATCCAATGTGTTTTCCCTCATATTCTGCTGATGGATTTAAATCCAGTCTTTAGGAAATGGTAATGTTTTTGGAAGATGAATCTACCTATAACAGACACACAATGGAAAAAATTACTTCTTTACAGGGCAGCATTTTAGAGGGACCAGGTGGAAGATGAAATAAACTCAATGAAAGTTTGAAAACATAGCAGGACTGAGGCAGTGCATCAACTCCTGAATCTCCAATCAAGAAAGTAACATCTTTAATAGCTTTTTAGAGCTCTGCCTCTCAGAGCTATAATCTTAAGTTATCCAGTTCATGCAGCTCCAATCTTCTCCAGTCTCACTTTTCTCCCCAGTGAGAGATTATGAAATCCATTTATCTTCACCCAGTAGAATACTGTAGCTATAGACACAAAATATGCTGCTATCAGGGAAAAATGCAGTGGAAAGCCTTCTGATATATTTATTAACTGTTTAGTGTTTCTTTATTAGAGAAATGAAATAAACTCAGCTTCTACAAAATCCCCAAGGAATCAACACGGTTTGACTGAAGTGTGTCATTGCAATGAATGCTGTAAAAAGTTTACTTTCAGGGAAAATATACCCATGTCTCAACTTTTTATGTAACAAAGAGGAGTACAAACCAAACCCTGATTCTCTGATAACACACCCCATGTCCACCCTACTCAGTTTGCACCCCCAGAAACAACCAGGAGCAATTAATAACCTCATTAGCTGATCCCAAATTCTTCCAGGGACACAAAGTTGTGCCCATACAGATGAAATCTCAGAAATAATTACTGCTGCTATTGCAGTGCCAACATCTCCAACTGACACTGACATTTCCCTCAATATTAACATCTGAGTTAGAACTGGGTGTTCTGCTCCCTGCTCCTGCTGCTTCCCCCATTTCAGAAGAAAAATAATCTGGTAACAAAGAAGTACAATGGGCAGGGGAGCAGGAACATGCTGGAACACCTGATTGTGAAATATGTGCTCATATTTTGAGACAGAAACCTGTCTCAAAAGAGGCAAGCAGAGAGGAATGGCTGAGTTCAGGAGCACAGGTGCCTGCAGGGAATTGCTGCCATCTCCCAGGACTCAAACCTTCAAAAACCCCAGCCCCAGAACTGCTCACACACATGGCTGTCAGTCATGCTTTGGGGAAAATGGAGTCTTTCCCAGCATCTAGCATCAGTTTCAATTTTTACTTTCAATTTTTATTTTTACTCTTTCAATTTAACAACAAACAGAAAAAAAGTTACCAAATTTCATGTTAGAGTTCAATTCAATTATCAGCAGGCTGAAAACTCAGACTGGAGTCAGAAGTAATCAAGTAACTTTAGCTTTGAGTACCTTTGAATACAGTGTTATAATTAATTTGCATTACTATATACATAAAGACAGAGGAATGAACCAATTTTTACCAACAGTTGCTGCAGGTTCTCTATAGTCAAGGTTATAACAATCACAGAGAACCTTGTAGCTGGAAAGTCCAGCATTATAAAAGAAAGATCACTGTTTTCAGTACAAAACTCTTGCTATTTGAATGACTGATACCAGAGCCCATCTTCCCAAAAGAAGCAGTGTTGTTACATGTTCAAGTCAGGAACTTCCTTTTTTAAACACTGGGTTAACTTGCAGTTTGAATTATGATTTTTACAAAACTGGGCAAAACTCACAAGAATCTTATTCACCCCTCTGACCACCTTTAAGAGCCAAGCAAATGCCTGTTTGTTACAACAGCAAAACATCCAGATCTTTGCATTTAGCACTCTAAAAAAAAATATTGGGAAATAGAATGGGAAGCTCTGAACATTCCTAAAATGCTGAAATGCAAAAGCACCTCTATGAAAATATTTTTCAAAATGCACTTGTGGGAAGGAAATCAGAATGCAGAGATTTTTCACCTACCAGAAGGATTTAAGGACCTTGACCAGAAAGCTGTCCAAGTGTTTGCTGTAACATTACTGGAAACAGGAAAAAATTTTATGTTAAGCAATCTGCAGTAAAGTATGAAATAAAGTTCTAACACTGCTACTTTGCCTTTTGAATTCTGTGTGAGAGGCCATCAGTAAGAAGTTTTCATTATCAACTATTAGACAATTTGACAATCCCTGGAAGCAACAACCTTTTAGAAACATCCTGACACCTACAAGAGCCCCTTTTCCACGCACAGAGGACAAGGGTGACAACGACAGATGCTGCAGCCAAGCAGAGATTCAGCATTTGTCCCCAAACTCCCATGGATAGGACCTTCCTAAACAATATATTCTGGTGTGGGGTCATGTTTGCAGCTGAACTGGGGAGACACAAGGGACAGAAAGTTCAGTGGAGGGCAGAAAAGCTTAGGAGATTGAATAGTTGAGATTTCCTCAAAATTCACACTTCAGAGCTGCTTTATTTCACAGCACTTCTTAAGTACACATCAGACTTGAAACTTTTCCTGCTAAAATGAAAAACAAACTGTCCCATCAGCATTGTATAATTTTAATTTTTTTTAATCACCTAATTTCAGAGTTCTGTACTTAAAATCATGGTAAAAGCAGAAAGCTCATAATTTAAATAATTTACAACTGTGTTGATACAAAATCTCTTGAAAGGCACAAAAAGTGTTTGGGTTTTTTATAGCTCTCCATTTTCAAGAAATTTTTGTCCTCATTTAGGATCAAAAAGCCAACAAATGGATAAATTGGTAAACAAATAAATAAACCCCTCTACACATTTCTTCAACTCTCCACAGACACACACCAGCAGATCTACACCCACATTTTTCTGGGTTACCATGGTTATCTGCTTCCCTTACTTGTTTGAACAAGAAACTGGAAAAAAAAAAAAAAAGCAAACAAATCACATTTAGTCAGAAAAACACATATTCTGCTGTGTCCTATAATTCCCTTCTCCATGGTAGCTGAGTCTCAAGGCCAAGGGCAGTGGGATTCCCATGCCCTGGGCAGTTTAGGATGGCACATTGTCAGGAGGGCACAGGGAGCATCACTGCTGTGCTTGGAGGCAGTGGAGCCAGACCAGCACTGCCCATGGCAATGGCTGAGCAGGAATTTCTGAGTTCTCAGAGCCCTGCTGGAGGCCAGCAGTGCACAGGCAATGATAAAGCTTTTAATGCATGCAAATTTGCAAGGCATGATGCATTTAATAATCCCTCGTCTGAGTAAGATGTAAAGAAGCCAGCAGGAGGAATAATTAATTTCTGTTAATAGCTCTCAATGTGGTTTGTGTAGTGCCAGAGTTAAAAAATTAAATAATCTGGAGAGCTCCAAGTAAGACTCCACCCCACCACTCACATTGTGATTCGCTCAAACCTGTGAGCACCCACTCAGCCCCAAACACCTGGGCCATCCAACAGAGAGGAAAAAGTGTCAGCAGCAAACTAAAGGAACCCAGCAAGGAGCCCACAGGGGACATCTGCTCTCCACAGGCACTGGGTTCACAAGGAGGGAATAATCCCAGGGTGCTTCCTGATCATCCTGTGTGATGGCCACTGCTGGATCATCCTCACAAAGGCTTTTGGAGTCAAAAATATTGATTCCATGGTTGTATCAGCGTGATACTCCCTGTGTAACTGAAGGGAATAATGCAAGGTGGTGTTATCCTCATGCCCTCTTAGTACCACCTTGGAAACTACAATAAGGACAATTCTCACATGAAAATATGGGCAGCATTTACAGCAGCTTTATTAACTCTTGGTTTCAACTGGTCAGGCTCCAAATTTCATTTAGGTCACTTTTAGCTCCACCCTAACACTTTGAAACCAGGGGAAATACTTTCCTCTGATAAATGAAAATTATGAGGAAGCAGAATCTATCTACAGATAGAGGATCCACAGAAATCATCTCAAACCATTTTAAACAAGCCATCACCTATTTTTCAGCCAGAGTGTTTCTGATCATTCTATTAATAGAGAAACATGTGACTCAAGATAGGACATGGTGTGGTCACACATTTATGAGCCAAGGGGTGGATTTAGTTCAGATCACTCAGTTTAAAGCAAGCCAAGGACCCAATCCTTATTTCCATTCTCCATGTGGCAGGCTGTGTTTTGCTTCCCACTATGGATCATTCCTATAAGTGTCATTGTAACAGACACTATTTTCAGAACACAAACATTTTCTATCATATGGCTGAATTAAGGAGGCACAGAGACTAATAGACTTTCTGTCATATGGCAACAACTGCAGCAATCAGCAAGTTAAATGGAAACATTCAGTAGCTGCTTCCTAATGAAAACAATATGCTTACAATCTGTTCTGCATTAATCACACTTACAGAAAACTGAATTACAACTCCCTTCCTATGGCAAATATTGTTTTAATGGGATATAGAGTTAAAGGGGGATCAGTGGAGTGAAAATGAAAGATGTGGGGGCAGGGTTAGGTAGGTTGGTCTCAAGGAAAAATCATTGCAAAGCATCCTCACTGGAAGAGAAAGTAATGGTTAGGTGATGTCTCCTGCCTTGTCTTTCATTTCCTGTGTCTTGTGTGGAGGAAAAGCAGGTGAGGAAACAGGTGCCAGAGCACTGCCAGCCTTTCCCAGCTGTGAGGGATGCTGAGCACACCTTCCTGGGCCTGGCAGGAACCTCCTCAGCAGCTGCATTCAGCTGTGCACACACCCCCAGGGGAATACATGGATTCTTTTTTTAGCAGAGGGAAGCACTTTGCTATGCTCCCCTCCTTTTCCAATCACTGTGCTTTAGTGCTTTCCCTGCTCCTGAAGGTGTGAGCAGCAGGGATGTTCAGGGGGCTGTGAACCCAGCTAATTAATGGCCTCAGGGGAAGGCAAATAAAATCCTTCTGGGTAGAGAACTTTCAATTCAATCATGTTTTCTACCTTGTTCTTCAACAGTGGGACTTTTTTTTCTTCTTCCTCTGCCCTTTCAGGGTTTGATTCAGTTCCCAGTCTCCTCTCCAGCTCTGTGACACCCCCGTGGCACAGGAGTGGGCAGGAGGGAGGAGCTGGCACACATCAACAAACCAAACCAAACCTCAACACACAGCATGCCTCCAGGGGCAGGAGGAGCTCAGATCTGCTCCCCACCACTTTATAAACCTGACTGCCCATGCACTGGCATGAGTGGAGCTTTACAAATGTGTTAGATCAGGTTACAGACCTTATATTTGTTAAGTTTCATTTTAATGTAGAATTTATTTAATTTTTTACTTTTATTTATGCAAAGCAGTGCTTCAAGTGCCCCATCTCATGTATCTGCTGTATTCCTTCAAGAAGACTATCACACATTTTCTAAGGTCTAGAATAAAGAAACTATTTCAAAATCCATCAGGTACAAAAGAACAGTTTTTGCTGGAATGCTGATCCATGTTAACTTGAGTCTTCTCTGAAGTGCTCAGGTGCACACACCACACAGATCTACCAGCACACAATTCTTCTCATATTTTTTTCCATGGGAAAATGGTTAAGGCAGTGTTTTATTCCAGTATTTCTAGGAAAGGCCTCTGTCAGTTTAGCTGGAGCTATCCCTATCCCAGAGGCACCAGAGAATGCCTGTGACACCACAGTTTCCTCTCAGGTCTCTCACACCCAGAGAAAAGCTCTCTTGGGACAGAAATTTCTCCTAAATGGACCTAAAATGGTCAAGGAGCTGCACTTCAACAGCACCTGTGGCTGAGGAGCTGCAAGAGAAAGAATCATTGGTGGGGATGGCATTAACCTCCACCTGCTCCTGGGTCCTTTCTGGGTCTTGTTAAGGAAAATGCACCAAGCTCCAAAGGGACTCTCTTGAAAGGCACAGAAAGTGTTTGGGTTTTTTATAGCTCTCCATTTTTTTCCATCACTGAACCCTGAGCAGAGGACAAGACAGCCAAAGGATTTGGTGGGTTGGATTTGCAGGAATAAAAACTAAAAGCTGTGAAGGTTGAGGGCAGCTTTAGCTGGAGCAGGGATTCTGGAGTTTCACTTCAGCAGGGAGTAAGGAAGACAGATGAATTTTAGGGATGGGGCAATCCATAGAGTACCAAATATCACCTCAGCCCTCTGCAGATGGAAAACTGCAAAAGAGAAAGGTGAAAGTACTGAAAGATACCTGAGAGTGGGACCATAATGCAAATGTATCCCTGTCTGTGACCAAATACATTCATATTCCTGGGAAACAGACTGACTGAGCTCCCTAGAACCTCCCACTTCAGAGAAGTCTAATTTAAAAATTTTAATTTTAAAAAGCTAACATAAACAAGGTTTATTGCATTACATCAATACTAATTTTAACTAGTGCTCCTAAAAGCTGTGTGAAATTTTACACCCTAGTAGAAAGGCTTAGTGCAGAAAAGGTCCTATTGATCCTGCAATATTTACTCCACAAAAAACCCTGGAGCAGGCAGAAATACCCCACTAACTGTGGGGAGCAGCAATGTATAGAAAAATCACCAGTCCTGCCCTTGCATGGAGACAGGCAGAGAACAGTGGAACTCATATTTACAAAATAAAAACTTGCCTAAGTTAATTTTTATTCCCTTCTAATATGGAAGGTCTTTGGCATAGGGGTCAAGGTTTGATCCTAAAATTTAAGTCAGAGCTGTACACTTTGGAAGCCTGGGAACTGAGCCTTGTGCATGGCAAAGAACTTAAAGAGTTCTGGCACGTGCCATGCAGAAGGCATCTGTATTTAAATGTCAAATAACTGAGAACATATTGCAGCCATAATGAAGTTGTTCCAAGGATAAACTATTCCCACTCTTATAATGCCTATAACCTGTCTGACATCTGAGTTTCAGTTTTAATTTTCCTAGGGAATCTTCTACCCCCTTTTTCTTCTGGAATACACATGAACTCCTTACAGTGGTATTTGAAATAGTAAGATAATTAGAAAAAGTAAGATAATTAGATTTAAATACCTTGTATTATAACAAAAAAAAAAATCAACATTAAAAACATCTGTACTATAAACCACTACCAAATGCCAAATCCCACTGACATTTTCCAGTGGAATAACTGATTATAAGGGGATTCTGTAGAAGACCAAAAATATTGGAATGCTCTAGTCCATGATAGCCAAGAAAATATAATTACTTTACTTTTTGCTGTTCACCTCAACATTAAACATATGCAGAACTGAGGACATGAACTAAATTCATAGCAGGAGGCCAAGCAAAAGAATTGAAATATGTCCATCATTTGTGTTTCCTTCATCACACAAACTGCTAAAACAGTAACCAGCTCTACAAACCCTGCACATGTGCTGAAATGGATCACATGGGGATGAAACAGCAGCATCCTTCTACTCCTGATTGCCCTGAAAGGAACTCTGTTTTCAGGCAAGACTGAGAAAGTTAAGCTTGTAAAAATAGCACTTGAGCAAAATCCCATCCTTCACTGCAAGAGAGCTGCAGGCACAGCATCCCCTGAGTGAAGAGCAGGTTGCTGAATTTATTCCCTGCACTGCTTCTGTTACAGCTGGAATTAGCACCTGAAGGCCTAATCTAAAATAAAATCATAATTATGGTCACAGACTAACCCTTAATCCTTACAGGCTGATTGGTGGCACAAACACTGCTGTTCTCCAAAGGTTTTGTACCAGGAGACACCTGCAGAGATGGAGCTGAAACCCTGCAGAGGGTTTGGGAAAGAATGGGTGACACATTCCTGATCTCCTGGGTTCATCTGGGGAATAAAGTAACAGCTGTAGGTGAAGCCAAAGCATGGGATTAAACTAATTTAGCAGCATAAAGGAAAATAGATGTTGCACAATTGAGGTAGAGCAGCATGATGGGAAGCAGCTGACAGAAAAAAAAAAAAAAGGTTGGGGTTTTTAGTTTGGTTTTTTGGTCTTTTTTACCATAGGTTAACATGCAGTAACCAAGTACTATGACTTAAAAGAAAGATAAACTGTTCTTAGATAAACTGCAAAATTTTTAGGTGCATTTTTAACAGGATGCTTGAAACTGAACTCCAAAACCTGATGTGACTTCCAGATGAGAAAGTACAACCTAGGTAAAATGGCAAAATGCAGAATCTTCCCCTCCCTTTCACCTGTGCAAATCAACAGCACTTAATGCATCCCAGGAGCTCAGGGAAACCTGGAAGAAATTGGCCCTGCTCCTTCCAGTGCCTCCTGCCAGTCCAGGGCATGAGTCAGCTCCTCCTGGAGCCCAGTGACATTTATCTCTCTGTTCAAAGGCCATCAAATTTATGGGAACATCCCACTGCAGTTTCAGGCACAGAAAAGTCAAATTGGTCAAAGAGGTGCCAGGGTCACATCAGGATCTGCCCCAGAGCCCACTGAAGGCAGTCAGCCATTTCCAAAGGCTTGGAATTTAACACACACACAGAGTTGTTACATCAGGGAATCATCAGGGAAGGTTAAGCAAAGATCCATTCATCCCTGCTGTTAAATAAAATAATCACTGGGAGAAGTAACGTTAGCAGATATTTGTTTCTGTAATGATCCAAAGCAAAGTAAATGAAAAAGGCACTTATTTTCAAACCTGTGTTCTTTATCTTGTGATCCTGTTAACAGGAAAAATCTATTTCTTGGGTTTGTGCATTTCTAAAATAAATGTTATGCTTTAAGTCTTTAATTTCATTTAGTATTTTTTACAATAGTTACATATATAGCTTATGACACTTTCCTGTATTTCCTCAAAGTAAGAATTAAACTAATTAATAAGAATCATTATAATGTTTTGCTTCTGGCAAAAATACTTTTTCAACACTGAAATCTTTAGTCTCTGATTATCTTTTATCACATTTTTTTTAACCAAATTCGAGTTTATATGAAGTAAAAAAACTGGCTACCTTATTTGATTTTAGTGTATTAGCACACAACTTTGGGTTCACTTGGGATTCCTTGTGAAAAATAATGTGTCACTTTAGAGACAAGCACAATAGGATTCACTAAGATTAAAAACCGAAATAGAAGATATACCCTTCTCTTCCATCTTTTGAAGTGTTCTCAAAACCTTTTCTGTCATATTGATGATCCACTTAAACTTTTTCATCTCAATCTGATTACTTTGTTCACACTGCTTCAGAGATTAGCCTGAGAAAAGACATTTTAGCCATACTGTTCAGCAAATGCCAAGAGCCCATCTTCATAACATCAGTGCTGTGTGATTACTTACATCATATTTCCACAAGTAGAGGATTATACAGCCTGCTGGAAAATCCACTTATTTCACAATTAGCACAGGGAATTTTTTCTGGTTCTAGGAACCTACATGCATTTTTTATCAGCTGAGTTTACTAAAAAAAACAGTTGGAAAGAAAAAAATGCCCATATTCGTTTCTCCCAGCAGATGTAATTAATCATAAATCTCAGGACAGATGGAACTGTTGTAGAGGCTTGGAAATCTCCACAGCACTTCCAAAGCCATTGCATTTGCTGTTTTGTGATACTGCAAAACAAACAAATATCGCTTGGTATTCAAGTTCAATTTTCATGTTTATGTTTATCTGTCTATTCTGCCCTCAACATTGTCTGCTTTATTTATTATTTGGCTTAAAGAATAGGCTTGCCTGGGATTAGGACAGCTGTGTTGGCAGCATTGCCAATTGTCTGCAGTTTAAAGTGCTCAGGCTTGATCCACCATTGTGTTGCTAGTCCACCATGAATATTGGGACAGCCAGCTGTCACCACTGCTCGTTAGCCTTTTTCTACCTCTATTTCTCTATCTGCCTGCCCAGCCCCTACTTCCAGTTCAAATCTGTGATGCTCAGAGTAATTTCTGTTGCCAACTGAATGGCCAAGGTTTGCTCATCGAAGCTGGGTTGAATAAAGCCCTGAACAAGCCTGAAGGCATTTAGCAATGAGCTTATCCTTCACCCCTGTGCAGTCAGATGTGCTCCTGCAAATTGAGTGAGGTTCCTTTGGTCTTCACCCCAAATCATCCACGACTCCCTTGGAGTAATGGAACATCAGGCTCAGATCATGACACTTAAAGATACATAAAACTGCCTCACTATTATAAAACCTGAGCTGATCAAAACCAAAACATTTTTTCATTTTCAGAACTTATTCAGTAATTTTGATCTTGCAATGTTGTTAAGCACGTAAAGAGAGTACAGAAACCCAGGGGAGATGGCAGTCTAATGAGAACCTCAGTGTTTAAACCTGCCTAATCTCAGCCCTGGCACTTGTCCTGCACTCCTTGAAATCACAGAATCCCAGAACAATGAGGTTGGAAGAGACCTCTAAGATCATTGAGTCCAACCTACACCCTAACACCTCAACCAGACTATAGCACCAAGTGCCATGTCCAGTCTTTTTTTAAACACATCCAGAGCTGGTGATTCCACCACCTCCCTGGGATGGGCATTCCAGCCCTTTATTATTCTTTTGGTGAAAAACTTTTTCCCAATATCCAACCTCTACCTTCCCTGCCGTAGCTGGAGACTGCGTCCTCTGGTTCTGTCAGTGCTGCCCAGTGGAAGAGACTGACCCCACCTGTCTGCAGCCCCCTTCAGGAAGGTGTAGAGAGCAATAAGGGCACCTCTGAGCCTCCTCTTCTCCAGGCTGAACAGCCCCAGCTCCTTCAAACGTTCGTCATAGGGCTTGTGCTCCAAATGCAGTGTCCTGGAGCTGCCTGGCCACCAACCAGCAGCTTGAGCTCAGGCAGGCAGGATCCTGATTTCCTGCATGGTTCCCCTTCCACTGCTCTCCACATCCTGCCTAAAGCTGCTCCCTATTTCACCAGCACAACAGTGCCTGTGCAGGCTTCCATCATCCCTCTCCTCCCATCATCTCGCTCTGAAGAACATTCAGGGTATTTCCATTCACATACAAAACCATTTCCCCCGATTTAAAAATAAAATATTAAAAATAAAGCCGCCAAATTCTAAAACCAACCAGTGCTTGGAAAGCTGGCAGGTTCTCTTTAAATATTTCAGTAATGTATTCATTGATTAAAGTATTTCATAGCCAATTCTGTGCAATCAGCAGAATTACCATTACTCATCGCATCACTCACTCTGAATCACAAAATGCTACAGCTATGAAAAGATTAAATTTGTATTGGCTTTTAAGCATTAATACTAAAATAAACACTTCAGCAGTAAACACGTCAGCTAAGTGGCACTGCAGTCCTCTCCATAATCTGAGGGAAAATAAATGCTTACAAAATGTTTTCCATATACTAGAAGACTTAAAATTACAGACATTTCTGTTCATCTGCTTTTACATTAAAACTGACATTCATGGAATTTTTTTTCCAGTGTTTAAGGCTGTCAGTTCCATTTCAGTGATAGATGTCAGCACTTTTCACTTACCCTTAAGAGAGTTTATTAAGCACTAAAAAAAACAAAAAACCAAAAACTTTTTGTTTGCCTGCCTGTAAGAAAATCCTACCAAGTTACCTGTGTGAAGTCTTGCAAATTTTATATTAAAACATTCATTCAATATTTCAAATCAGAGCATTTTAATGATTTGAAATTTGACAGAGAAGTATACACTAAAGGAATTTTAAAATAAAATTCCTCAAGCAATTTAAGTTATTTATGTCTCTTTTGATATTAAAATACCCAATTATTTCTGAACAACCTGGTACCAGTTAAATATCACAAACTTAACAGCAGTGCTGGAAATACAAATCTATAGCAAAAACTGAGGTTTGAGGAGGTTGTTCCATCAGCAGCATGTGAATTAAATCTTTCAGATGAGAAGTTACTTTAGAACTTCAGTCAAACACTAAACAAGGACTGTAGCAAAGCTATTAAAGCATCAGAAATTTTATTCTTCCCATTTCCCTGATGTGGAAAATGAAAACCAAGAATCCTCCCCTGTAATAAGATCATTCCCTGGGTTATTTCCTTAAATGTTCACTGAATTCAATTGCTGATTCTAATCTAACCTTATTATTTTGACTCCCAACAATCCTTAACTAAAATGTTTACAAGATGGAGAGCATACATTGTTTCTAATTAATTTACAATTACTTAGTTGGAAGTTAATTACATCCTCAGTCAGGACAACCCAGTTCACTACTACCAATTTACCTCAATTATTCAAATGGATTTAATTGATTTTTAATGCATTACTCAAATGCAAACATAGGCTGAGCCTGATGTTTTCCTTTTGCAAGAGAGACCCTTAGACTGCTTATGATTTGCATAGCTTTGTGAAGACTTTTCTTCATTAAAAATAATGACAATAAATTTTAAATTAACTTGCTGTCAATAAAACACCTTTTTTTTTTTTTTCACATTTCAGGCTCAAAACCCAACCTGGCAAACAGCAAAGTGCTTTCAGCAAAGAGTGCAACAGTCTCAGAGCACCAGCTTTCCTTCCTAATGTTTCTGAACTTTTTCTGGTTTGGTTTTCTTGGCTTTTGTGGGTTTTGGGTGGTTTTTTTTTTGTTTGTTGGTTTGGGTTTTGGGAGGTTCTTTGGTTAGGTGGGGGGTTTTTTGTGTGTTTTTGTTGTTGTTGGGGGTTTTTTGTATTTTGTTTTTGTTTGTTTGTCAGAGGCTTTTCTGCAGAAGAGGATAGATTTTCCACTGGGACAAAAATCCTTGGCTAGGCAATACAAGTGTTCTGAGCACGGCCTTGGTTTGCCTGGGTTTTACTGAAAATTCCTTACAGCAGTTCCAAAAGCAGTCCCAGGAGCTCAGGGGTGTAGCTTTAGGTTTCTGACTCTCAGGAGAAATAAAGAAATGCTCAGGTGGAGCCCAATTCCAATGTCCAGCTCTGCTGATGACTCAGATAAGCCCCATTAAACTCATTCTGCTTGATTATGCCAAAATTCTTATTTGCAAATTGAGCATAATTTATGGAGCAGACCGAGATCCTGTGATAAACAACCCCGAAGAAGAAGGGAGTGCTACTGTTGATGAATTAGCTGTGGCAACGCATCCTTTAAAAACAAAAACAAACCCAAAAAAGTCCAAGTGACTCTAGAATCAGCATTGCATTCCCCAGGATTTGCATTAGCACTTTGATCCAACAAACTCTGCATTTCTTTAGAGGGAACAGAACAGCTTGTCTCCACACTCTATTATAATTACCACTAAACTGCACTGGAAACTTGGCAATTTTGAATTTCATAACACCCATGACTGACATTCCTAATTAATACTATTGTTTCTCTCCTCTGGCTGAGTTTCCTGAATGCCAACCTCCGTAGCATAGACTGAAAACAGACATTAAAGAAAATAACATCAATGTTAATCTCCAGCACAAATACATTAAATGCCTCAGAAACACAGGAAAGGACAGCATTCCTATAAATAATGGATCATTGCAGCCTGATAATCTTTATCCTCCTTCACTAATAAGATGATAATCTTTCTCCTCCTGTGTCCTTGCCTTTGAATTTCAGTGCTGCAGTGGCTGAAGTGCATTAGCAGCTCTCCTTCTCATCTGGCTTTGAAATCTGTAAATAAAAGACCCTTCCAAAAGAGGAAAGCAAAAGGAGCCTAATGAAGATACAATGCAGAACGCTCTGCTGCATTAGGCCCTGATTAATTCTTTCTACTTTTTGTCATCTGAGTGTAGATGTGAGGCCAGGAGAACTCACAAAGTTATGTATTTGGTTCAGGCTGCCTCGCTGGGGAGACAGCTCTAATGTGCAGCAGAGATCACAGACCTCCAGGGGATCCCAGCCTCCTTCCAGAGGCACAATCAGCATATTCAAAAGCAGCAGCAGCAGCAGCTCTGAGCTGACATCTCTCCACATTTCACTCAGGAGCAGAGCTGGGCTTTATTTCTGCATCCCTCTGCACTGGACAGGATCTGTAAGAATAGCAACTGTTCCTGATTTCATAGCCAGACATTCTGTGGCAGGAGAAAAATATTTAATACATTAAAAATTTCTCTCATTTGAGAAATGTTAAACTGGCTTTTTACTTCTCATTTGAAATAAGATTTTTGATGCAGGTGGTGGGGAAAAAAATTATAGAAAGGAAATAAGATAATGTGAAAAGCAAATTCACTATTAGAGGTGCTCTGAAAACTATTGTATTTATAAATACTATCATGATCTGACCTCCCAAATGGGCCAAAAACCCACGACACTTAAATTGAACCCAAAGCATCCTACAAACCCATGATGTCTCACTTTGGCAGTCCCAAGGCTGAATAAAACAGAATCACTTTGCTAAGACTGGGATGTAGGAAACAATCAAGATCAGCTGGAAATCAGCAGAGCTTTGCTTTAGTTTCCCACAGACCAGATCCCAACACTTCTAAGTTTTAGGTACAAAATTTACAATAACTGGTTTTGACAGAGTGAATCCAAAATAAAGTGAAAAACATCGCAATGTTGACTGTACACATTCTACATATTGATCAAAAATATTTGAAGCAGAATATTCTACACTCAAATTCACCACACAAAGACATGCAGCTGATGTGCTGAACCACCTGTATTTCTTTTCTAAATTGGACAGATCAGCTCTGTCATCACAGACCTTCCAGGAAAAGAAATGTGATGGAACTTTTACACCCATCTCTTAGAACTCATGACACAAAGAGTTAAATAAACTGCTAGCTACAGAGAACTGCCAAGCACTGTGAAGCATTTAAATAGTTAGAGATTCAGACTAAATGTTGGGAATGCATATGGAAAACTCAGTGTCTCCTGTTTCTAACTCTGCAGATTGCTTTCAAATGTCTCACTTTCATGAGAACCAGCAAAACCAAAAATAGATCACCAAGGCTTGGAAATGCCATTCAGCAGTGGCTGCAGGGGGAGCCTGGTGTGCAGCAGCACTCAGCCCAGGGCATGTGATGGATTGCAGGAGCTGTTCTGTTGGAGGCTGAGCACAAAATGTGGTGGGTTTCTTCCTTTTTCCATTTTAGCCCACTTTAACCTTAGTTAAAGGTATCAATGTACATTTATCCGCTGAGTTTCAGAAAAACACCATAAATTCCAATTTCAAACTTGTCAGTTGAAGTCAATCATGCTTTGTTAAATAGTTTTGATCCGCTTTTAACTTATATTTCACTTTTACTTTTAAACGTGTATCTAAATTGAACTGAAATTTCAAAACAGAATAATGAAATCAACGGGGGGAAAAAATGTGCCAGATTGAAAAACACACAGACAAAAACTTCTAAACATGTCCTTTTGCTTCATTTTCAAACCATATAAGTAGGAAAATGCCAAAGCACTTCCAGTCCTAGTAAATGCCTTACCCACAACCTTGCAAATATCAAGCAGAGCATCCACCTACAGATCTTGTTTTGAACACTTTCCTTTTTTCACAAGGTCATTCAGTCATCACAACACTCAAAGACCAAAAGCCTCTGCATGTCAGAAGCCTTTTTTTTTCTTGTCTGCAATGTCATCTCCATCAAAGTCTGTAAAGAGCTTGGAAGAGGCTCCAGTCCCTTTGCAGCCCAACATTTTGTGGTGTGTGGTTTGAGAAAAGCTTTTATCAGGAAAAGTGTCACAAAAAATTTCCTTCTGAGCCCCATCAAGTCCTGTGCTTCACTATGGATACGTTTCTAGAATACTGAATATTCCCCTTGCACAGCCCTGACAGGCTGGAGCCTGTGGCAGCTCTAATGATCTTTGTCTTCCACCCTTCACCTCATGCCACATTTTCCCCTCCCAATCCTCTCCTGATATCCCCACACCCGGGGTCCCTGTGCTGTGAACTCCTCTGCAAAGCTCAGTGCAGCTGACAGAGCCTCTCTGCTCATCCTTGGGGCTGTGCTGGGGAGATGCACTTCATGGCAGAGACAGGCTGTCCCTGCAGACCCCTCTGGTGACCACATCACAGCAAGACTGACAGGCTGACACCAGAGCAAACACAGCTATTGTCATTGGGTTCTGGAGAAAATATTTATCATTCCAAAGCAGTCTTTTCTGATTTGATTCTGAGACAGACACCAGACCCTGTGCCCCAGAATTTATTGGTTGAAGGACTTCAAGACAGTGAAAAGACAAATTTAAAAAAAATTAAAATTAGAACATAAGTAATTGATTGAAGAAACCATTAACAACAAAAATACTAAACCACCACTGTTTCAGCATCTGTTCCTTTTGCCCTTTCTGCTTTCCTCTGGTCTTCTCCTGGTTTTGTTTTCCCTTTGCATCTAATACTTCTGACATGATTCCTCTTACTTATTCCAGCAAGATTTTGAGTGTATTTATTCAAGGCTTTTTTATTTTTTTTTGATCTTTTGTCCTTTGTCTTCTCTTTAAAAAAGAACTTTATTGTTGAAATTGTCTGTCTTTGAATGCACAATGTTTTCATTTGTTTGGGAAATTCCTTCCCAACAGAAGCTGTAGGATTACAACGTGTCCTGGATGTCTGGGGAAAGCTGTAAAACTGAGGGAAAGGATATCATGGGCAAGGAAGGGAAACTCTAACCCAGGCCAGTGTTTTACAAGAGAAAAGAGATTCAGTAAAAAAGGAACTACTCTGGAAATGCAGCAATCCTTCAGGAGAACTGAGTTTCACCAATGGATGAAACATAAAAGGAGGAAGAGAAGGTTTCAATTTTCAGAGAAAACTCTTGTTTCTCAGTATTGCAGAGCTGGCTGGAGAGAAAAGAGAGCAGGTAAACCTGTTCTAACTTACAGTTACATGGAGATGGCAAGAAGTTTTTCACTCAAATAACATAATAAGTGTCTCCAGCTGACAAACTGATATTGAAGAAGAAACACAGCAGGGAAACAGTACAGGAATGTTTTTTCCCAAGGATTCATGAGAAATAAAGCAATCAAGGGAGAAGGAATATATGAACCTGCAGGAGCAGACCAATACACACCTAAAAGAGCACTGCTAACAAAAGGATTCCAGTAAATATCTGAGCTTATTTTCATTCTTCGTGCTTCATAAGGGGGAAAACAAAGGGAGAGGGGGAGGGAGAATATAAAATCCTGCTTATTTCCAATTAGAAATCAGGATTTAGAAGGCCAAATCTTTTTCTCAGCAAATGCATATAAATCTGTGGTTAATCTGCCTGCCAGACAGACATTTTAACAGCACACTTCCCCAAACAGCAATCATGGCACAGTAACTGGCACCTCTTCTCTGAGACACTGCAGATTACCTCAGAAATCACCAGCAGAAAGCAATGAAGCATGAAATATATGACCCTCCAGGTGAACATTGCCCTAACTCAGAGCCTCGTTTGTAACCTGAAAATGTACCATATAGGCTTTTTTATGGAGACTAACATTTAAAATGCTAATGCAAATGGCATGCAGGCAAACAGGCACTTTGAACACACAAGGGCATCCTCAAAATGCAGGGACATCACTGCCAGTCCTTCTGGGAGGAGTGTGATGAACCTGATGTATGTGTTAAACAACAAAGTCCTGTTGAGCTTTGTTCAGCTCCAGCCAAACCTCTGATTTCTTACCTACTGTACTTCAGACATTTCTAGAGGAGGATTTAATCTGCTTCTTCCCTGCAGAATGCCAGCTGCCATTCTCTTCCCATTTGCCTGGGCTTCAGGTGAGCAACACCTATGATCAGCTTGGTATCTCTCCTATTGTATGTAATTAATCTATATCCTCATCCTTCTAGATATATCTCAGCCTCATCCAACCTTGCTGGCACTGTTTGCATCCCAGGGTGTAATCTGTGACAATTTACAACTGCTTGTTTTATCAGCTTGGCTTCAAATAGTTATTTTGAACCTGTTCTCTGTATTGTGTATGTAAAAAAGTAATGAACCCTGGTAGAGAATGTATGTTAGCTCTGAATACAGCAAAGATTTGAGAACACCAGAGTGCTCCACAGTGTGGCAGAGCTTCTGGGATATGGGAGTGGTGAGCTCGTTTCTGTTTTGGGTGCTGAGTGAATGCCAGTAATGATGACACAGGCTGGTGATCAGGTGTGAACCACCCCCACATCCAGCACTGCTGGGTTCAGGAGGCTCCCCTGTGTGACATGAGAGTGAAGCACACTCTGCCTGCAAAACAACTGCACTTTGGGGAGGAATTGGGCTTTAAGAATTGCCCATTTAATGGATCCCTTTGCAAACATCTCTCTAAAAATCCTTGAAGCAATTGTGTCGATGGGGATCATTTCTCCCGTGCTCAGCACTATTGAAATCCTTGCTGCCTTGGGAATTCTGGTTCTCCATGGCTAATCACAAGGGCAGTGGTAGTGTGGGTGTCCCCATTCATGACAAGACTGTTAATCCTGAAGGGTTCAGTGGTTTCATTACCTTGAGAACCAGAAGGAAATGCATGCAAGGATTCAGTACCCCAAAGTGGCAGATAAATGGGCAAGAGCTCCTGATTGCCACTTGGAAAAAATAAAACTGTTGGAAAGCTCTAGTTAAGATTCTTCCCTAACTGATTAAGTTCATCATCAAGTGAAATATGACCACAATCTGTATTCCCTGGTTGCAAGTGACTCACTTGAGCAGGTTCCATAGCACACAGAGCAGAGAGAAGCCTCTGGCCTGAGCTGATGCCCTGCTGCTCCCTCAGCTCTTCAAAGGAGAACCACATTCAGGTTCCACATACAGACATCAAACCCAGCTTTTTAAATGGAGTTTGAGACATTGCTACTGGAAACAAGGGGTCTAAATGCAGTGTATTCCTTCTCAGGAGCCAGGCCTGGACATGTCCCCATTTCTTTTCTTCATATGTCTCATAGTACATCCCATAAGCACACCCTAAAATGGTAGAACTGCTTTAGAATTAAGGACAAAAAAAAAAAAAAATCTCTGCTCTCTTGCTCATGCATTGCCCAATAAGTGCAAGTGGTTGTTTTTCTATTCATTTCATTCATGGGACTGTGCCCAGTTCAGGAAAATTATGTAAATAATTAAAACTCATGACCCAGAACCCCACACATCCTCAGCCTCTTTTCAGTTTTTCCCTCCCTCTCTCCGGGCAGCTGCTGGTACAGATGTCATTTCCTGACAGAGGTTTTCATGAACCCCTCAATGAGA
This sequence comes from Fringilla coelebs, assembly GCF_963513975.1. Classification (NCBI taxonomy): domain Eukaryota; kingdom Metazoa; phylum Chordata; class Aves; order Passeriformes; family Fringillidae; genus Fringilla; species Fringilla coelebs. The sequence goes on from NC_140042.1 coordinate 13,054,237, forward strand.
CACTGTAGAGGTGACTGTACCAAACCAGACTTTGGAAGCACAAGAGGCAAAAGGAGATCCTGTGGCTCCCTACCCATCAGTTTAGCCAATGATTGCTCCTTGCAGGTCACAACATAATCTGCATTCTTCCTAATAAAACAAAAGAATAAGCTGAACAACTCCTATTTAAACAGCATGTGATAATGCAGTAAAGAGGGATCTAAAACCCAACCCTACAGCAAGGAGAGATCCCTGTGATGCCTCAAGTTTTAGCTTTCATATTTTCCATATTCTGTACTGCCTTAGTGTGTGACTCTGAACTTCATACAAAGTGTTAGCAAGTTCTCCTCACAGCTCAGTCACACAAAACAATCCTTTCCAGCCCCAGAACCAAGGACACCATTGCATCTCCAGGCCCAAAAAGTGCAAACAGAGAACTGAGGAGAGCAGACTGGGAGGACAGGACTGCTTAACCTGGAGCTGGAATTAGACAATAAACCCCAATATGGAAATGGACCAAAACTCATAAAAGTGTGAGAACTCGTGACTCAGAGTCCATCTTATGTGTAGCCCTGGCTGGGCTCTTGTACTGCCCAAGATGTAACCTTTGAAGGCTTTTAATGAATCCCTACTTTAACTCTGTCTACCCTCTGTTCCAGGTCAACCTCTTTAGGCATCACCTGGTATTTAAGGAGCTGATGGGAGCAGTCAGTCTCTGGCATGGGGCAGCCCATCCTGCCCTCTGCTCCCCAGACTTCCCCATGGACAGCCAGCAGAGAGCCCAGCCCTCCTGCCAGGCTGCCCCATGGAATGGTGTGTCCACCCACCCTGATGTCACATAGTGGCATAAACCAGCTCAGCAATAAAGGCTTTGCTCTGAGGCTTTAGGGAAAGTGCCATCCCTGGAAGGAACAGAGATGACAAGTTAATGCCAAATCTACATCATTCTGTGGAGCAATAATTCACCTTCTGACCTTGCTCCATTTTAACCTGTCATCACTCCTTAAACTTCTCCACTACTGTAAGACAATGAGGGCAAAAAGCTTTGTACCATTACAGCAACAGCTTGAATAAAGCAATGAGGTTTAAAGATTACCTCCCCCAGCATCTGAAAATACAGACATAATTGAGTCTGACTTTCTTCAAAGCTTTCCACCACCTTAATGAGGTCTAAAGGATTCAGCATTGAAAATTTAACAACAGGTGCCTTTCCAGGAGGAGGCACCTGTGAGTGTCTAGCTCAGGAATGCCAAAGAAGGCCTCACTCTGCTCCCTGCAGCAGCAGCTGCCCTGCTAAAGAGAGAAATAAATTCTCTTGCCTAATGTTTGCAGCTTGCCCAGGCCCTGGCCTCAACCCCAGAGCAGGATCTGTTTCCATCCCAGTTATTGATTCCCTCTCATAACACACTCACGGTTCCCAGTTTTGGGGCTCAGCTTGCACTGTTTGCTGCAGGGGGCTGGGAAAATCAACCCTTTCTCCATCCAAACCAGCACAGCAAGAGAAGAAATCAATAGTGAGAGTCTCAGCTTAGTGACTGTCATGACTGCCCATCACTGCTTATTTTCATGGGCTTAAAGAAGAAACACCTACATGGTGGATTACATGATCTAGAGTTTGTTACTAGATGATCTAATAAACTGCATTACACTTAACCGGCTAAAACTTATAAAATGTATTCTTTAATTTAATAAATATGCTCTAATTCATAGATAATGCTCTTATAAATCTTTTAATAAAATATTTTGGCCACTTGAATTATAACTGATGCATAGATAAAAATAAAAAGTTAAATATAGCTAATATTAATATTTTATAATATTCTAGTATAATTTTAATATAAATACTGAAGAAAAATACATCCTTGACTCACAAAATCCATCCAGGTGAGCAGACTCTCGCTCAGGATGCCAGGAGCAGTGTGTGGGGAGTACTTTTGGGGAGCTGTGACAGGGCCACTGGCAGCCCCAGCCTGGGGAGCTGCAGGGGCTGAGCACCATCAATCAGTTTGCTGCAGGAGGCAGGGCAAGGAACAGCACTAAGCATTTTTCAAAAATGAATAATAACCCAGGTACCTGGCACCTGCGTGTGACGTGAAGCATTACAAACAAATGAGGAGTAATAGAGCTTACTGGGCATAAAATGTTACTGTTTTATAAAAAAAGTGCAGAATAAGCAAACCAGAAGTAATCACCCTGAGCACTTCCACCAACTAAACAACCTTTAAACTTTCTGAGGTCCTACAAAATAACATGATGGATTAGCACCTGCACCAGGCTATAAAGGGAAATGAGACAGAGATACTTTGAAACCATCCTAGAATTTCAGTGCTACCTTAGCTCTGTTACTGTTCAAATACTAAAACATTGAGTTAACTATTTTAATGACCCAGATCTTCCTATTGTGTCCCCTAGGCTTTTAAAGTGCACGGAGAAAAATTATTCAAGCTTTAGGCATTTGCCAAATTAATGTCTAGAGACTACCAGGCATTTTAAAAAGCAGTGCCAATTAAATATTTCCTTATATTGCACATTATTGAATATACTTTGCTAGAGATCCATCTTGCTAACAGTCCCCCTGCTTGGAGGTTTAAAGAGAAAAAAAAAAGGGGGGGGAAAAAGAGCTTTAAAAGGAAGGGCAGGCTGATACATGTGCAGATGGAAGTTGTACATCTGGATACTGGCTTATTCAGAAAGCTGAGCAGTTACTGCATTTGCTGGGTAAAATGTTGCCAGTTTGCTGAGCTTCATTGCAGAGAGTTGGAAATCCCATTCTGCCATAAAATTGTATTAATCCTGGCCTAGAAATCAAAATTGAACTTGGATTCATAATTTCCAGTTTCTCAGTTTTAGCAGACAACAATTGCTGCCATCATGTTTTACAATTTGTTGGTTTGGGGTTTTTTCATCTGCTTTAGTTTCTTGCTAAGAATTCCTTGTTCCTGTTTTGTCTTTCCAGAAAGATCCTGCTCATGTGTCCTAAGGGATTAAAAGAATTTAGGGTCCCCTCAGTGGAAATACTCTCTATTTACATTAATAAGTAGAGGAAATCTCTTGGTCACTAATTCCAGCCACTACATAATAAATTCCACTTGGAAAGGAGAAAGAATTCACAATATACATGGACCAGCATCTGAAAAGAAAGATCCCTGGCAGAGTATGCAGATTCCCAAACTATACAGCCTTTAATTTAAATCCAAGGGCTTGAATTCCATCATGGATTTATATTCCATATTCAGACTTAGAAGAAGAGGCAGAGTAAAGAAAACTTGAGCAAACACTATTTGCTGATCTTCCAGCATGCTTGAAGTTCAGAAAGCTGAAAAATTGGGAATTTTGGGGAGACAGCTACTGCCATATGCTTTTGCTTTCATAAATCACAAGCTGTGGGGAAAGAAACAAAATAAAGGCAAAACTATCTTACTTTATATTGCTATGAGCAAGGTAAGAGAAGAAAAGTTCTACCAGTTCTAGAGACAATAATGTTGGGTAAGGCAGGGCAGGTACACTGAGAGCAGAACTGGGTCTTTGTGTACAACTGACTCGTATCAAAATTGGCTGATTTCTCCTGAAATTAAAGTGCATTTTTAAATGCTCTTTAGAACACAATACAGTGCCATTCTGCTCTGAGAGAAGTGAGGTATTTAGTAGGCAAATTTACATTTGGCATATTTAAATGTTCACAGTGAAAGAAGTGAGAGCCCTTGTTTTGAAACACAAAAATATCACACTGTGGGAAAAGAGAGAGAAAGAGACAGTGAGAACAACTGAGTGATGGACTAAGAGATAAACATTGTGCAGTATTGTTTATCCAGGCAGCCAGCAGCACTACATAAGGCTCCCAAATATCATTACTGTGGCCATGAGCATCCTTTTCCACATTTAAAAATCATTCCTGAAATTGTAAAGTGGATGGATTTCTCCCCACTATAATTAATTCATTCACATTTAATTGCAGGAAGCTGCAAAGCTTTTTCAACTCTGTACTTTCAAAGCAGGGGCTTCAATCTGCTGAGTTCTGTTCTGGGAGGGCGCAGTGGCCACTGCTGTGTGCAGGGGATGGAGGAGCTGCTCTCACAGCAAACACCTCAGATCTCCCAACAGCATCAGGGACCATGTTGCCTTAGGATTTCAGCTTTTCTATTTTTCATGTATTTGTCATCCTGCAGTTTTCAGTGTGTAACTCTGAACTCCACACACAGCGTGAGCTGCTGCTTCCCCATTTTGGGCAGGCACAACAATTCCCCTCCAGGCTGGGAGTCAAGGACACCTCACTGCCTCAGGCTGAGAGATGGGAACAAAAGGGAGTTGGGGCAGCAAACTTGGGGTCAGTGGCTTCATTACCTGGAGCTGAAATTGGAAGATTCACCCCCAGTGTGTCCTGCAGAGCTGCCCCTGCTCCTCCTCAGGAACCGCGGCCTTGCCCGGCGCTGCTGCCGCCCCCGGGCCCTGCAGGGACAGGGGCAGCTCGGTGCCGTTCTCCAGGGCCTCCCTGCTGCCTTTGGGCTCTGCTTTTTATGTTTGTCATCTATTTGTAACCATGTAATTCTGCAGTGTGTAACTCTGAACTCCACGTGCAGTGTGAGCTGCTGCTTCCCCATTTTGGGCAGGCACAACAATTCCTCTCCAGGCTGGCAGTCAAGGACACCTCACTGCCTGAGAGATGGGAACAAAAGGGAGTTGGGGCAGCAAACTTGGGGTCAATGACTTCATTACCTGGAGCTGTAACTGGAAGATTAACCCCCAATATGCAAATGGACCAAACTTATAAAAGTGTAAAAACCCATGGCCTGCGGTTCATTCTGGGTGCAGCCCCTGGGGGGCTTCGTCTGCTCTAAATGTACCTGAAGGCCCTTCAATCAATAGAACTGCTTTTGATTCCCTTAACTCTGTCTGGCCTCTGGTTTTAGATAGCCCAAAAGGCACCAGATTTGGGACAAGGAGAGCAGCTAGGTTTGAGCTTTCCTGAGGTGCCACAGGGCCCAGGCAGCAGAGCTGGAGCCGTCAGCGGGGTGTGCCAAGGCCAGCCCGTGCGCTGTGGCTGTGCTGAGGGTCACACACGGCAGGCACGAACCCGCTGCAGCCTCACAGCAGCACTGCAGGGACAGCTGGTGCCTCAGGTTTGGCTTTTATGTGTTCCAGAGTCTGTGCTGCTTTGGTGGGTAAGTCAAGGCTGAATATGAGGGGATGGTGAGCTCTGTGCACAGAGCAGGGAGACAAAACAATTCCTGCTCCAGCTGGGCACCAAGGACAAATGAGCCAAATCTCAGCCCAGGAGCACAAACCCCGTGGGCTGGAGAGAGAAAAACAAGCAGGGTGGGACTGCAGGGGCTAAAGCTGGGATGGGACAATGAACTGCAAGGTGCAAATGGAGCAGAACTGATCCCAGGGAGAGACCCCGTGCCTGGCCGTGCATTTTGGGGCCATTTTGGTTCATCTTGGGTGCAGCCCTGGCTGGGCTCTGGTGCTGCCCAAGGTGCATCCATGGAGGTTTTAATAAATCCCTGCTTTATTCTTCAGCTCTGTCCAGCCTCTGCTCTAGGGCAGCCTGCACAGGGCATCAGCTCCAATAAGGATTGCAACAGATGAAGACTAGAAATGGCTGGGAATGCCATATTTTGTTTGCAGATCTCCCTTTTGTTTTTGTCAAGCTGCTTCTGGACAGGGAGAGAGCAGAGCAGCAGCACCAATGTTCCCTGACCAGCTGCTCCAAGAGCTCCTTGGTGTGAGTTTGCAAGTGATGCAAGGGCTGAATTCCCCCATTCAGGGTTTGTCCTTCATTGCTTTAATACCCACACCAACAGCAGCAGTGGTGCCACAACCTCTGGCACCACGTGAATGCTATGTAGGTAAACAATAGAGATAAACTACAAGTAGTACAATGGGGGGAAGAACAAAGGGAAGTTAGCTGAGAGCTCCCATCTCTAAATAAAAAAAAGTTTTGGGGTTGTTTATGCAGAATTGAACAGGCTTGGACTATTTCTGTATTTGCAATATGGCAACTCGGCACTTCTCAAAATCAATATAAATCTGAATTTTGTTAAAAACAGAGAGCCTCTGGGCATTGTGAGAGGTATCAGTGCATATTTCTGAGCCTGAAGGTATTTACTTAACAAGAATTCACCAAAAAAACCAAATGCAGAATATCATCATTGCATCACATCTGCCTTTTCAGCATCTGCCCAAACATTACCTCCCTTCATTAACTTTGTTCTTTTACAGCAAAAAATACACAAAAGGACCTAAAGCTTGTATTAACACATTGCTGAAATGTTCTCTTTGCCACTAGAACAAATTTTCTCTTTGTCACCTGTTAAAAGACACAAAATCCGCTTTCAGATCCTAACCCACACCCAATTCCCCATGCACAGAATAACATGAAACTAGTTTACATCCATACATACATGTGCACATAGACTTTCCAGATATAATCACCCTTTTTTGGTGTTGGTGAACCACTAAAAAAGCCCTTGGGGCACCCAGCACTGAACAGGCTACTTGGTGTGCTTTACCTTCCTATTTTAGCTTATTTGAACATCCCAACCTAGAAATAAGGGCCACACTGCCAGGTAGCTCTGCCTAAAATTCACAGAGTGGGGGAAATAAACTGAGAAAAACATTTCTGAACCTGAGGGTTACTCTGTGCTTTGCCTCAAGGAGTCAGTGCAAGGGAGACCCTCCACTCACACCAGCAAAGGTGCTGCCAGGTGTTCTGAGTGTGCCAGCCAGGCACAAATCCCAGAGCTCACAGGAGAGCATTTTTCCAGAGCCTGGCAAGGATCTCTGGTGCTGCAGCACCAGAATTCCAGGGGGCTGACATCACCTTGAAAGCCATCTCTATAAAATTAAAGATCAACCTCTACTTGACTTTGTTCCCTGAGCTCTTGGGTCCACATCTCAAGTGTTCCAACATCTGCTGGGACTAGAAACTGTCTCAATAGAAAAAAAATATTTAACATTTTTATAAATAAATAAGAAAAGCAAAGTGTCCTATGATCCTGGGTACTGTCACTGTGCATGACAGGCCTGGCTGCTTAAGATGGGCAAGCAAACTAAACTTCAGTGTTTTCATGGTTGTTATGAGGGTGTCAGAGCACCTGGCAAGCCTGAGGTTGAGAGAAATGACCCTTTCCTTGTGTCCAGAACTTGTGAACCCAAATGTGTGCCCAGTTTGGGGCCTCACAGTCTGACACAGACCTTGGCACAGCAGAGCAGGGCCCATGACGCTGTCAGGGACTGCAGCACTGAGGACTCAGCAGTGACACAACAGGGATGGGTCACCCCTGGGAACAGACGGCTGGGGGAAGCCTTGAGTCCCTTCAGCTCCCTAAAGGCAATTTTTGGGAAAGAGAGCAAGAGTTGGACACAGAGGCACAGGAATGAGAGGTACAGACACAACCTGGAACATGCAGGAACTGCTGACTAGAAAGAAGGAAAAAAAATTTTATCAGGAATATGGTGAAACATTGGAAGAGAGGTCCAGAGATGGCATAGGAGAGATTCAAAACTCAGCACCTATAGAGCAGAGCAAGTGAATAAAAGTATGAATAAGCAAGTGCAAAAAATCCTGAAAATGAGCATCTGTGTCCTCTGATAACATTCTGAGTCTTTAGTGTCTTATTTCATACAAGAATCAAAACCCAGCTGTGCCAAGCCCCAAAACCAAGATAAGTTCATCACTCTGAAGTGTTTACAAGATGAAGTTACAATGACAACTGATAAAACGGTAAAAAGCAGAGATTAACAATGGAAGAGCTCAGAACAGAGCCTCAGCAGCAGCACCATCACAGCATGTCCTACACCCATAATTAATTCATCGTGGTATCCAAAATTTCAACAATCCTTTCAGCACGTTCAAGTATCTTCAGAGAATGAAGCCTTTGTAAAAGGAGAATGTAATTTCAAAATCAGACTTCAGTGATGACTGAAGACAAAAGCTGAAGGTGCAAGGGTTAAAGACCCTCGTCATGGCCTTATTACAATAATAAGGATGGAAATTAAAGGCATAATTGTCCTCCCTGAAAACTGTTCAATTTCTGCAAGCTGGGATTCTATTTCCCCTGCATGTTCCCTCATCATATTAAAAAAAAAATACCCTCTGTAATCATAAATGCTCCTATTCAAGAGCAAACTCTTTTCTTTCACCACTTTAAACTACTAAATAGCTGCCTATTTTAATATTGCAATGGATTGGAAATCATAGCTTTCTAAAAAGCAAAACACAGTGTCCTAAGAATTACTTTCTCTTCTAAAAGGCTGATTTCTTCTAGATAAATAGCATTCTATTCTATGTCAATTTATTCTAAAGGGAGAAAAGAAACCAAAGAAAAAATATTATGCACATAGCTGGACCACAAGAACACAAAGTTTTACCTTTGGAAAAGCTTGGATTGTTTCCTTACCTTGAACTTTGACTTTTTGCATTGCTAATCTTGTTAATGGGCTCTGAAATTCACATTGCGAGAATAACCAGCCTTACAAGCTCCTCAGTTTGTCTACTGGTTATAAGGGTTATGTTTGACATTGGGAAATGGTGACCTGCCTTGAAAAGGTAAAAATGTAACATGCTTCATTAGGGTCAGTGGTAAAACAGCACTTGTCAGTGTCTTTAAAATATGAGGATCTGCACTTCCTTTTATTCAATTTAGTAATTAAAACAAAAAAACAAAACAAAACAAAAAAAAAAATAAATACCCCCCAAACCCCGGAAATGATGACTGATGATTGCTGTGTCTCAGGCTAACCAGAGCTAGAGCTGTGACCACCACAGTGCAGCTCCAGAGTTTTCCATTCCCTTGTGCTGCTCCCAGGATAAGCAGCACACCTGAGCACACGGGGAGCAGCTGGGAAGTCTCATCTCCCATCTGGGGATGCTGACATTTGCTTCCAGCCCAGCTCCCAGGCACTGCTCCACATCTACACAACCAAGAGCACAGGAATGATGCTGCCAGTCACAACCAGCAGTGCCCACACCCCGTTCTTGATGTGCCCAGCTTCTGAAAACACACTGAAAGAACAAACCCCAACCCCTGAGCTGAGAACACGTTGTGTTTAAAATACATCATTTATGATGCAATTGCAAAGCCTGAGGTGATCTGCCTGTGCCCTTCCCACCCCTGAAGGGTGCACTGCTCCCCCTGCAGCCCCTTCCACCCACCCAGCACTCCAACCCCAGGGGCTGGAGGGCTCTTTGCACCAAGCTTTGCATTCCAATATCCCCTGCTAAAGGCCTGCTGTACTCTCATACCCTTTTTAAATGAGTCAATATTAATTTTTTCCATTTCAAGTAAATTATTTGAAGCTCTTCAGGTAGAAAACACTACAAAGTAAAAATTCTCCGTACTCCTTACACACCATAGTGGGAAATTTTGCATAACTTTAGAAATCTGCTGTAAGAATGGGTCAGCCATCATAAATGAGTGTCTTTTGGTGGGCTTGTAGAGCCCCAGAGCCCCTTGTCAGAGTCATCCCAATGATCCCCAGCTGCACACCAGGCATTGGAACAGCACAGGCTCAGAGCCTGAGCAGGGCAAACTCTTCCCACAGCTCGCTCTTGATTTATTGGAACACAACTGTGATGGATAAACAGGAGCCACACACCATGAAAAGCAGCAAAGCATTTTTTTTGGATCATAGGGGACATGCAGAATACAAGCTCCAAGGCTTGAAATGGAAAATCTCAGAGAGGGAAAAGGGCCTGAGCTGAAGGTTAAATATATGCACAACATGCACTGGAAAAGTTTGTGGCTCTTGGACTCAATCCAAAACCTTCAAAGCTCTGAAAAAATACAGAATATTAAAGTGGCCCAAAAAAAGCTCTTTAAGAAGATACACATGACCCCCACACAGTGTCTTTGTGTTATCAAAGGGCACCATCACATTCAGGAAAGCAGCTCTTGCATTTGCAATGCTTTGTTTGGCCAAAAAGAAAACACATATTCCTTCTCCCTTGTTACATTTCTGTGATTTCCTCATTGTAAGGAGGAAAAATTGGCAGAACTGATGGCACTGAGCATTTAGAGGTTACCCAACACATGAAAATAAATGCTCTGTAAAATAATCAGGTGTAAGTTCTTACAAATCGAGAGACAAAAATCTTTCCTCCCCCATCCCAATTAATCTGACCTTGAACTGGTACTTCTAAGCAAAACTAGTCAGGGGAAATACCACTAAAAACAATCTTCCAGCACTTTCCTTCTTTAAGTGCCTCAAACAAGACTGAGAGGGTTACAGAGTAAGTAAAAAAGGGACAGTAGTGGATGAATGAAATAGGCACAAACACACTTCCCTGTCCTCATTATTTCTGCAGCAATTTTTCAAAATGCTGTTGACACCATAATAGTCCCCAGGGAGAACATGTTAAGTAAAGGGAGAGCAGCTCCATTTATCATTAAGGGGACAGCAAATTTCCCTGTAGAAATTATGCCAACCTGCTAACACAGCTAACCAGGAAGTGGTGAAACCAGATCTTGCTTTTAGAAGTCAAGGGCAAATGACAGGATTTTACTCTGATTCCTGGGGATTTCAGAGCTGTTCATTCTGGGGAGTACATTCTCAATTACTACAGCCAAACCTGGGGGTGGACAGACCAAAAAACCACACTAGTAACAACATGGGACAGGTAAACATTTCACTTCGAGAAACCTGAGTTCCCCTGTCTAATCCTGGGAAAATAAAGGAAGTTTACAAGGTTTTGTACACAAAGACTGCATGATAACATAGAGATACTCTTACAGCTGAAGTGGAAAATGATGTTAAAAATCTATGTTTTCCTAGGATTTGAACTTCAGCTAACTCACTTCCATTTACAGTGCCATTCCTCAGACAACTCAGGAATCCATTAAAACAGAAAATCTCAGGGTGATGAGACCAGATGAAAGGGCATCCATATGTGAGAACAGGACCTGTGCAAAGCCACTTCATTTCTACTCCTCCCTTTCAGTTACACCATTCACAATGGGATAAAGGCCAAATAGAGATGTCCTTATTTAGACAGAGCACACAAAATCCAGGCCTTTGCAAACCCAGTCAAACATTGCAATGCCTTAGTTTGGCTCTGTTGGGTTGCAGCTGCAGATGAGACTTTTGAAGCTGCAGCAGCCAGACCAAAGATGCAGAGTCTTTGATAACCCAGTGTCTGTGCCAGAACCTTCTCTGTCTATAGCTCACTTCTGTAAAGGAGGCACATTGTCATCCTGATTTTTTAAGATTTTTCTGAGCCTTCTGATTTTTACGTTCCTGTAACGAACTTTCTCACACGCTTTATGTAAATAACTTATTGGTTTGCATTCCTTTATGGAAGAGGAGAAATTTGATGGGCTGTTCATTTGTCCAGTGTCATTGGAGATGTGGCACTGTCACCCTGCAATCCACTGTCACTTCTGGAAATCTATAAATCTTGGAGTCAAAAAATAAACTTCCCTTTTTACCTTAAGAACAACAGCGTGTCCACATTGTGTTATTTCGTGTCTTATAGTAACAGCAGAGGAATTTAACTACATTCCCTTTTCAAAAACACAAATCCCACCATTTGCTTTACTAATCACTTTTTACCTGCTTTCCATTTAGCCTATTCATTTAGGAAGATGTGTTCTGTACACTTCAGTACCTTCAGCTGGGACTTCCCACCACAACTGGTTGGTCTTTTTGCGAAGAGGGCTTTGTCCTTCAACTCCTACACAAGTGGTAATGAGATATTTCACCCTGTTCTTTATGCACTGGCCAGCTTCCTAAACAAAGACAGAGGCACCTGGGATAATCCTGGCAAATGCCATCTTTTGGACATGGGTGCTGCAGAGGGGAATGAGCATCTGTTCCACAGCAGGATGGGGTGGGCAGAGCAGCACATGCAAATCAGATGCACAGGGAAATCAGTCATGCACCAGCTCAGAAACTACTAAAAATGCACAGGTAACACAAGGATGTGCAGGAAATACTGACACTGTGCTCTGATCATCAAGCAGAACTTCCCCCTGATGTCTGCAGATCTAGAGAGCAAGTACCTGTGCATTAACACATGCCTTGGATAATCCAGAACTCTAGGACCAGCATTTTAACAGCAGAAGAGCTCTCCCTCATCAGATATGGTTGTTAGTTTAGGCTTGAGGACACATATAACTCTTCCTATGAAAAATAAATATTAATTCCATTTTATTTTGAAAGGGGGGAAAATACAAGCATGGAAAGCTGCCTTATGTGGCTCAATGAATGAAGCTGTAGCCTGTTCCTCTGCCTTGTTCTGTTCAAAAAACACTTCCTAACAGAGGCCCTCAGGAAAGGGGAAATGTTCAGAAAGGCTGAACCCTGAGTAGAAAACAGATCACAAGCCCACTTGAACAACTCCATGACCCTAAAGCAGAGCAGAGGCATCTTAGGTCCTTGTTAAGTCTTGGCAAATAGAAAATGTTGAAAAACAGCCCTTCTCATACAAGACTTCTCACACAGATGAACCTGAGTGAAGAGACGCAGTTTGCCAGTGTATTGATGGCTCAAGTGGGTGGAATTCTAAGATATAAACAGCCCTGAGACTGGATAGTCATTCTATGGTTTTGTCATGAAGAATAATCTACTTTTTGTAACCCAAATCAGGACCAAAAGGGTTACCTGGTTTACAGGTGTGGAGAGATGACACCCATGGGTTTGCAGGATTCCAGAACACACAAGAACACAGAGGCTTTGTTCTCTAAATTGCTCTATTTTCTTCCAGATGACCACAAATACCATGAAAATCACCAATCACAACTCCTTTTTGCAATGACCCATCACCACAGTGTTAACCACAACAGATCCTTCAGCAGTCTTAATGACAACTTGGAAGATTTAGTGCCATATTTCCATAAAACAAAAAGCACTGGCTGCCCTTGCACAGAGCCCACACTGCATAGCTGCAACAAATCACTTTTTTAGCTAAGATATTTTTCCCTATAACACATAAAAGCTGTCCAATTTGTACAGAGCAATAAAAGGCTCCTGGCTACATGCTAGGATAGAGGATATCCAAACATGCCTGGCTTCCACCTGAGTTTTAATCAGAGAGTATAGGAAATATGTATGTGACAATGGTTCTGTCCCTGTTCTTTCAAGTGAATAAATGTACTTTTAACTGAGAAGAAGAGAGATGTCAGTTCAGGGCTAAAGGAATTCATAAAGACATATTTAGGACCCAGGAGAAAAGATAAAAAGACTCCTGAAATTAACATTAACAGCAGGCACACAGTGTAGCCTTAAAATATTTTTAAGGTATTAGAGACATAACACCTGAAGGCTACAAATGTGTCTTTCACAAATACTTCATCAAAGTTAACATCTGCTGCTGGGGTCATTCAACAAAATCACACACAAAAGGGGCATTTCTCACACACAGAGGCAGGTAAAGAAAAACAGGGCTTCTACTCTTCAGAATATATTTAAATATTGAATGTTTAGGATTCAGGAACCCTTGAGGCAGGCACAGGACTGAAATTCCCCCTCTCCAGTGGGATGGTCCCCATCCTGCTGGGCTGCACTTGGCCTGGACCTTGGGCTGCAACAGATCCAGGTCCTGGAGCTGTGCAGGGAGCACTCAGAGCAATTCCCGTGGAAAACATCACCGGGAATTTTCTGTGCTGGGGACATTCAGGGATTTAAGTGCTCTGTAATGGGCATTGTGAGTTTGTGCCACTTGCCCACAGGTGACAATTCCAGAGCAGCAGCAGCAGCCCCAGCCCAGCTCATGGTGATAATGCTGCCGTACAAGAGGGGGAGAAAAAGTCTCTTAAATTCACCTAAACCCTGACATTAGTTATGTGTTGTTACATAGCAAGTTCTTTTCTCTCCATAATTCTATTGTAAATATAAAAAATCCAAAAGATACAGGTGGCAAACAGGTCAGCTGACCTTCTGTCATTAAATACAGTGCTGCAGACAATAGATTTCTGCATGGAGTTTGATTTAAAAAAGCAGAAAGCAGGAAATAATAATAAAAGGTTGAAAATGGTTGCCTTTTTTTGGTGTAGTACCTATTAAGACTTTTTTCAAAACATTGACTCTTCTCCCCTAATTAGGGTAAATAATTATCATCGTTTCATTGGTAACTAAAAATACTACTTTTTAAATTTAAAAATATAAATTCTGTTTTCTGTATTAAAAATATGAAAACAGTATGGTTTGATTGAAAGAGAAAAAACTTGTTCTGACAGCTTAAAAACATAATTTGACTTTAGTTAACTTTAATTAACATTTACACCTGCATTCTCCCAATGAGCTGAGGGGGAAGATTAGCCACAGTATATGATGCTACCAGGAGTTCAATTCAATATTTATTATTCATCCCAGTATTCTGTAGGAATTAATTCATTTAATGAGCAAACAGGCATTGTGAATACTAGAATGGATTTTCAGCACTTCAGATATTTATGTCAGTGGAGGCAACAGAGAAAATGTTTACTTGTGAGGCACTGGGATGTGGTTTTCCCCTGTGCATTTCTCCTCTCCACTGATGTTTTCACCTCAAAACCTCCCTCACACTGATCCAGAGCCAAACCAGTGCTCGAGGTGCAGCTGGAGCCCATGAGAGCTGGTCTTACTGGGACAAACTCCCTCTCCAAGTGGGTAACTCTGCTTTTCAGTCTCATCTCACTGCTCTACACCCCATTTATTGAAACTCCTGTGTTAATCCTTTGTTTCACCAGTTGTTGGTTTAAATATTCACTTGGGGGTTAGATATGCTGCCCAGTTGTAGGTAATGAATTTCCTGGAGTTGTGATTCCATTTATCACAGGAAAAAAAGTTCCAAAAAATATATTTCAGGCTCTCTCCCACATTGTAAAAGAACAACACAACCCATTCCTGTTATTTGGGCATTCTTGGATCAGATTTCAATCTCTTTCAAGTCCCAGTTCCTTGCCTTCATGTCAGTGACTCACGTTTTGTTGCTGTGCTCATTAAGTGTTTTATTAATGAAGATGAAGTAACAAACACCCACACGCTGGCACATCTAGTTCAGGCCTCACAGTTTTACTCTTCTCTTTGCTGGTACTTTCACACATTTGTATTCCATATTTCAGATGCTTGAGGCCTTGATAGCATCATTATAGAACTGTTTAATCAAACCCACAGTTTACTCTGACAATATTTGGCATTAGTAACAGCTATAACTCACCATAAACATTCCACTGGCAACTCACTCATGGGAGATTTTTCAGTGGCTTTTACATAATCAAAAATCATGTGGCATTAAACAGACACTTAGATACAGACTGTAATTCTGAATTATTCTGCTATGGCTTTTTGTATACACAGAAGAAAAAACAGCAGATTTCTTCCACTGTTGTGTATAAATTTAAAATAAAACAGTGGCAAAAATTGTAATAGTAAAAAACTTATGTGTTCCCCAAGGAGGGAGAAGCCCCACTCAACTGAGTGATCAAAAGACAGAATTAAAAATACTTCAACTGCCCAAAAATGCGCAGGTTCAAAACCTATTTAGAGAAAAACTTAGGAAGAATATTTATTTGAGGTTATTAAAGGCAAAAATGGAAATTTCCAACAAACCATTACATCTAGGGCCTAAGCTGGGGAAATTTAGGACCACAATAAAGATCCTTGCACATCTGCTATTTCTTAAAGGTCCATAATATCTGGCCCCACTGGAATAAAGCATCATGCACAATGCTCTCACTGCTGTGCTCTTAACAACACTTTCCATCTTACTTAGGCAGGAAATTACTGGCAGTTTTCTTAGGATGTAAATTGGAAAACACTGATGAGCAACAGGCAGAACTTGCAATTGCTTCAATTACTCTCATAACCCCTTCCTTTTTTAAAAACATCAATACTACAGATTGCTTTGGGGAGCTTATTTCTTCCTGATTTTTTTTTTAATAGTATTCTGCATTAGAAGGATGTTTAGCCATCTCCTCAGAAGCAAATCTATCCCTCAGCACAAATACTTCCTTCACAGCTCCAGTGGAAGGACACAAACAGCCAAGGGAAGGGATCAATATCCCACTATTTTCAGCTGTTTGGTCTTCACCCTTAATACAGTCAGACTGCCAAAATCTCCACGTGTGGTAATTGCAAATTGGTTTTAATTTTTGCACCTAATTTGCATTTTTGTTTCAAATATCCAAACACAGATGTGTCTATTTAAACAGGTACCCACAAATCTTTATTCTGGGGCTGAGAGATTCCTGCTAAATGCTCCAAGCAAATGCTTTGACCTTTCCCCAGCAGAGTGTTCACATGTTTCACATGAAGAATATCCAAGTGCTCTGTGATGTGAGGACATTTATCCCATCACCCCTTCAGCCATCTCCCCTTCTGTACACACTCTCACTTCTGGGAAGTGCACTGACAATCAGCACGTTCTGTTCTCTGCTAAGTAAATAAGAAGAGGGTGATTACAGCCATTTTCCAGAGGAACCTGAAAAGTGCTGGACTTTGCTGACTTGAACTCTCAGATGTCAAAATTCTATCCTGTAAAAGCTCCTATCATCTGACATTTATACAGACAGGAATATTTTCCTCCACACTCGTGTTAATATGGCCAATGAGACGCTGTCACTGCACACTCCCACTTCACCCACAATAAAGATTAGTTGTGGAACAAAATTAAACTGCCTAAGATGTGATTTTTCCCAGATTTGACTCTCTCCAAGCAAACCACATCTATTACCAGCTAAAAACACAGACCATTGCACGTGGTAACTCATTTCAGTCTCTGCCAAACTGGTGCTTTCCCTGCAAAAGTAAAAAAAAAATTCCTAACAATAAACTCCAGACGTTTTATGAATCTGATAACCTATCTTTCAATAAGAAACAGGAAAAATCTTACTAAGACTCACAAGTTTGAAAGAATATAGGTTGTTTTAAAAATAAAATATATATATATATATATGTTCTGTATTCAAAAAAGCTTTTTACCCACCATTACTACACCTGTTCTCTGCCAGGTGAGAGCACCACTGCACCAAACCCCACATTTTGGGGAGCCTGGGTGAGCTGGGAGGCAGCAGAGGCAGGGCCTGCCCTGGCACAGCAAACCAGAGCCAGGGCACTGAGTGCAGGATCCCACATGAACACAAGCACAGTGGAATGCAAACCATTTCCAGAAAAACCCAACTTCTGAGTACCATGCCAGTGGATAAACCCCAGACATGAATCTGATAACCTTTCTTTCAGTAAGGAACAGGAAAAATCCTACAAAGACTCACAAGTTTGAATGAATCTAGGTTGTTTTAAAATTCAAAAATTTAAATGTTCTGTATTCAAAAAAGCTTTTTTCCCACCATTATTACACCTCTGCCAGGTGAGAGCACCGCTGCACCAAACCCCACATTTTGGGGAGCCTGGGTGAGCTGGGAGGCAGCAGGGGCAGTGCCTGCCCTGGCACAGCAAACCAGAGCCAGGGCACTGAGCACACACTGAGTACCACAAGCTCAGTGGAGTGCAAACCATTTCCAGAAAAACCCAACTTCTGAGTACCATGCCAGTGGATAAACCCCAGACATTTTATGAATCTCATAACTTTTTTTCAATAAGGAACAGGAAAAATCCTACAAGTTTGAGGAATCTAGGTTGTCTTAAAACTCAAAAATTTAAATTTTCTGTATTCAAGGAAGCTTTTTTCCCACCATTATTGCATCTGTTCTCTGCCAGCTGAGAGCACCACTGCACCAAACTCACCAACCCCACATTTTGGGGAGCCGGGGAGGCAGCAGGGGCAGTGCCTGCCCTGGCACAGCAAACCAGAGCCAGGGCACTGAGCACACACGGAGTACCACAAGCTCAGCGGAGTGCAAACCACCTCCAGAAAAGCCCAGTTTTGTGAGTGCCGTGCCTGTGGCTGGCTCTGTGCTCCGAGGAGCGGGCTCGGGAGGAGCGCGGCTCCCCGCTGGCCCGGTGTGCTGCCGGCTGTCACTAGGTGGCACCTCGGCATCGCGCTCCGCATCTCCCGCTGCCTCCTGCATCCCCAGCATCCCCGGCCGCGGGACGCTGTGCCTGCGCTGGCTCCCGAGATGTTAGAAAGTCCTTCTCCCAGCCCCGAGACCGAAGAAGAAGCCGAGAGACTCTTCGGTTCTGCTTCTCAAGGTTGTTTATTTTCTCTTATCTATTAAATTCCTTCTCTGACCTGCTGAGATCTGTCCAGCAGGTCAGTTCGAGGCACGCTGCCCGTCCTTGGGGTGGTGTTAGATTTTATACATGTACTTTACTTACAATAATATTCCAATACCTATCACCAGTGTTAGACAGTCTGTCTCTAAACCACTCATAAAGTGTCCCCATTGCTGCAGAAGATGGAGTGTGATGGTGATCACAGGGGTCCCAGGATGAGGGAAGAGACAAGAATCTTGACTCCATGTCCAGAAGGCTGATTTATTATTTTATGATATATATTATATTAAAAAACTATACTAAAAGAACAGAAGAATGGATTTCATCAGAAGGCTGGCTAAGAATAGAAAAGGAATGGATAACAAAGGTTTGTCTCTGACTGAGACACTCTGGACAGCTGGACTGTGATTGACCATTAATTAGAAACAACCACATGAGACCAATCCCAGCTCCACCTGTTGCATTCCACAGCAGCAAACAATCATTGTTTGCATTTTGTTCCTGAGGCCTCTCAGCTTCTCAGGAGGAAAAATCCTAAAGAAAGGATTTTTCACAAAATATCATGGCTACAATGGAGGGCAAGAAGAAGAAGAAGAAGAAGAAGAAGGAGGACAGGGCAACCCCAAATTTTGAATTTCCTGCAATTGGAAATTGTTTATTTTTATTTTATTTAGTCTCTCACCTCCTTGGCTAAAGCACAAACACAGAAGAATCTCTAATGTTGAAATGAAGGAAGGCTGGGAGAACAGGGCAATTTCTTAGTTTCATCTCTCCTGCCAGAAAAGATGACACCTGACTCAATTTTAATCAACGAAAAACTCAAAACCTCAACTGTGTCAACTTATCCTGGAGATCTGCTTCTCAACAAACAATAAATCAGCTCCAGCTCTGCAGACACCACACCATTACCACTCCAGGCAAGGTTAACTCTGATAAACAACATTCAGCACCTGATTTAATAACAACACACAAGTACAGGCTGGTGGAACAGGCAAAAAGTGTCAATATATCACAGGAGTTTGAACCTAAGACTAACTGGTTTGTCCTAACTTCATTCTGCACTAAGTAATATTTCTAATTTAAGGATTTTCCCTATACAACCACTTATAGTAACACTATCTCATCATCTAAATGATACTGGAGTATTTTCTAGGAGACATTTCCAGAAAATGTGGAAATATTCTCCATAATATATGGAATAATGGCTGTGACCTCCTCCAGCCATTGGGCCAGTTCCTCTGCTGGGATAAAAAACCACAGCCATGGGAGCAAAACACTGGGAGCAGATGGAGGTGGAATGAGCAAAACTCAGCATTCTGTACCTGCTTCTGACTTCTCCCATCTGCTGTGCATTAACACAGCAACATTTCATCTGCCTGCATTCCCACATCAGTAATGGGATGGAAAACTTTACAAAATCTTCCCAAAATAAGCATCTCAGGTAAAAATTTTCCCCTCAGGTTGTATTCCATTCATCATAAACCATTCTCTGATCCTCATGACAAAGCTGTAAAGAATTTTCTCTATTTTTCAGCAGATGAGATAGTTTCCTCTATTTTCAGTATAGGTAAGTTTGAGAAATAAAACCAAACTTAGCCAGATATTCCCCAGATTTGTTGGTTTTATTGGCATGAGTTAGATCAGCTCTGTGTAACTGTTTGAAATGTCTGCACAATGCACTTTTCCTTCTCCCCCTGAGCAGAAGACTCTTCCCTCCCACCCAACCCATTATCCAAATGCTCTCTGATGATGCTCAGGGAAGACTTATTTTTGCTTTCAGGTCTATTGTTCTCTCTCCCCAGTAGTGACAGATTCATTTAATTTTTTTTTTAAAGAATGCTAACACACATTCCATTTCAATAGGAATCTGAAATTTAAAGAAATACACTTCTTTTTTTTTGCAAGTCATTATCTCCAGCTAATAGATATCCCTCCTGAAGCAGAAGTAGAGATGAAGTAATTTCAGGTACTATCACATTTCTATTCAGATCACAGGCAGCAATTCTTGCAGCGATTTTATTTCTCAGCAAAAATCATTATTGTCCCTCCTGAATTACCCTGAAGAGTCCTATTTTACTCCCACTACCTCCTCTCAACATTTCTTGATTAAAAAACAGTACATGATATTTGTTATCAAATATCAATACATAGACAAGAGTGGGAGAAATGGGCACTGGGGGAAAAGCAAAGGCACTTTAGAAAACATAAACCTTTAATAAGCAGGAAGGAGAATTTAAAGCAGCCTAAGAAAAACTGTGAAGCTGCAGATAGAAGAGTGCAGCACTTACAGGAAGCCAGAAGAAAAAGGGACAGAAATCCAAGGATGCATCCCAAATCCCTCCCTCCATGGTCTGACAGAATCTTTAATTTTACAGCTTCCTAAAGCTTCCAGTAATAATTCCTTCAGCAAGATTCTCTTAGCTCTGCAGGTACAACCAACTGCCTGATGAGATTTAAGAACAAAAGAAAGGCTTTAAAAGACTCAATCACTCAGCTTAATGAAAACATCTTGAATTATTTAACAAACAATCTATTAGGCAGCTCCAGCTATCAGGAAACATGAAGTTTGATAGATCTGACTCCCTGCTGGAGTTTTATATCACAGTGACTCCAGCCCTTTCCATGCAGTCTCAGTGATGTAACACAGGAGTGAATTCAGCCTGAGATAGAGCTGCATTAGACTTTCATATAGGATCTGTCACTAAGAGCAGGAAAAGCAGCCAACAATTATTTTAAAAAAGGAAAAAAATCCTGGAAATAAGCTTTTCAGGCCCTGGAAGTGGGGCATTATTCAATAATTCGTTCTCAGGTCCATTTGAATTCTCATCTGTCAACTCTCCTTTTATTACCAGGCTGTTCTATAAGCAATGATCTGGCAACACACTTGAAAAATCTACGTATTCCTCCTCATCCATCACAACAAATAATTTTCCAAGCAACAACAGAGACAGTGTAATTTCAAGAGCAATAAGCTCAACTCCTAACTCATTATTTTTATGCCATTGTAGTGTGGCATAAGAAATATCATGGAAAACAGGAAACCTTTCCCTCTTTCCATCACAACCCTCTTTGATACATTAAAATGCACTGCTAAAAGTGCCTTTAGAACTCTTTCCATCATTCAAAAATAAGCAAAAAATAATTAAAGTCCAAGCTATTGAGGCTCAAGGAACACAATTGAAATCTTGTTTGTTAAGTCACTCCTTAAACATCTGAGGACATTTTGTTAGAGACAACAAAAGGATTCAATCACTGAAAGAAGGAAAAGAAAAACAGAACTCCTGAGACAGTTTGACCAGGAAATTCAGTAAAGCCCCCACCCTCTCAGTACAAAATGACAGGTGTTCATCAAATCTTGTTCTGCACTTGTAAAAACATTTCCTAGTTTAGAGAGCACGTTCAGTCAGAGAAACACTGCATCATTCTTCAAAACGTTTCTTTTTAACTGACACAAACCTAATTTCCATGCAAATATATGAAGCACAAAAAACCAAGTTCCTAAAAATAAACCTCCACCTCTCAGAACATCATTCTCGAAGTTAACTTTTGACAAACTAACGGAAAGGCTGTGACTTTGTGTAGCAAAATGTTCCGGCAAAAAGCATCAGTGCAGGAAGAATTATTGAAAGATATTCTTCCAAAACCTACTATACAGGGTAAAAAAAGGATCCTGTCAAATCATCAGAGGAGCTAAAAACCTCTTGTGTACGTTTCCACTTTTCAAGATATTTTTGTATTTCCGTTGGTGTGACTAAGCACTTTCCAAGCCAGAGATTTCCAACTGAAAGACAGTGTTCATTTGGAGAAGGTCCAACCACCTCCTCCTTTCAGGGAGCTGTTAATGTTTGATGTTCATGTTTAAAACAGCATTAATCATGCCTGCAAACAGGGAGAAGGGGGTTGCCAAACATTCAAAATACTGAGTATTTCCTTATTCTGGCATAAAACCACACTCCTACAACCTCGAGTCTGAGGGGATACAGATTAGATAATCAGAAAAAGAGGGGGGAAATACCCAAAGTGTTCACAGTTACATCATTTCAATTCCTGGCACTATCCAAGGAGAGACGCTTGGAAAGGCCCTATAGCACAATATTACTGCTTTAGAGAGACAAAAAAATAAAAATTAAAGGATCTTTACTGCAGTGAATGATTAACTCTGAATGACATCAGCCCGTGCTGAGTACCACCAACCCTTTGTAAATCAGATAGGGGCTGTAAATCCACAGCACCCCAGCATAACCTTGGTTTGTGGTACTCATTCCCTGCCAAAATGGGATATTACACAGAAAATGGAGCATGCAGCACAGTCACAGGGGAGGTTATAGCCGACCTTCAGGCCAGGATAGGGCAGATCCCATTTGGTCCAGCCCTGCTCAGTTTCCAAGCCAGCTGGGACCTTGCCCTTGTATGGCTCTAAACTCACCCAAACTTCTGCTTTCTCTTTTTGTACCTGCCCTCCTCACTATAACATGGAATTCCAGGGGTGCTTCCAGTTGTAGCCCCCTCTCCCATTCCCTCTGATTTTATCCCAGAGCAGTGACACAGCTCGGAGCCCAGCCTGAGTGTGCAGGTGACACAGCTTGTGGCACACACACAAGAGAGAACCACAGGGCTATTAATGAACCCAACTGCAACAATTTTAATCTCTTTGCTAAGACAGATATTCCCTGTACTATATATTCACATATTAAAAAGCATTTAAGCCAATTCAAGTGCAGTCACTTCAACAGCAGCAAGGTGTCACAGGTAAGAGTTAGTGCCAGTGATTGATGACTGAAACAATTTAAAAGAAGATCTAAACTCAGTTACAAAATCTAATCTCTTCAGCAAAATGCTTTACTTACTGGACCTTGAGGACTGTTCTTGGCACTGGAAACCAGAGTCATAACATCAGATTTATAGTCCTGAAAAGAGAAAAGGGGGGGAAAAATAGTCAGGTTAAAGATAATAGATGGCACTTTACATATCAGGAATAAAGACCAACATTGAGCAGCACTGTGATTAGACTCAGAGGTGCCATTAGTAAAACATTTGGTTATGGAGATTTTCATTGCTGTTCATCTTGTGCCTAAGACCCTTTTGACTAAATTACACACTTTTTTGGTTTTACCATAATGATCCCCAAGGAAGGCAGCAGCCTGATGTCTCTCTTGGAAGGCAGTGGGGTGGGAAGGACAGGATTTCTGCCTTTCAGAAGCACAGGGGAGAGCTCCTGTGTGCTTCCTGGAGCAGCCCTGCACGTGAAATTTGGGTGGCAGTTTCTCAGGCACTCAAAATTCCCTCAGCATCTGATGACAAATGACTCTCTACTCCATCAGAGGAACTGTGGTTTATTTCCTGTAAATGCTCTTCCAAAGCCCTGCAGCACAGGCTGTGCAGGAGGCAGGCCCATGGCTATGCTGGCTCACCATTCTTGTGTCACATCTCCACCTAGGTGCACCCTAAAGCAATGTAAAATCCCTCATTTTCTACCCTTCAGGAAGCCTCTCCTACAGCCCAGCTGGCGTTCCACAGGTCCCAAAGCAATTTGGGACTTGGGCATGAGAAGAAGCTGAGTGCTCTGCTGTTCCTGCACTACAGGAGCAGAGGCTTGGAGGGGTTTGTAAGAGCTGAGAGATGTGCCACAGTGTCCAAACACAGGTGCAATAAATTCAGCTGCCAGACTCAGGGCAGGGATTAAAACAGTTCTGATCTTTAAAGGATATGTTAGAAAGAGTTAGCACACCAAATTCTTGCCTCTTCCCTAATGAATACAGCCATTACACTCATCTTTGTATTTTGACAAGGCTCCCAGGGCTGGCCTCCTCCTGTCATGCCATCCCTGTCAATAAAGATCAGATTCAAATGGCAAGCCAAGCTACACAGTTCCTCCTATTGTCTGGGAATTAAAGTCTGATAAGCTGAAATTGAGGCCTATCTGTCCAAGACAGCAAAGAGTAACTGCTATAAACTTCTTTTAATTATCACCATCAAGCATGCCTCCATACATAAAGCTTTATTTATAGGAGATGTGCCATGACCCAGGGGACAGATCATATTCCAGGGAGCTGGTAGTAATTCTCCATCCTTCACCCTGAGTATCCCCAACTCTCTGAACTGTAATTAATTAAAGCATCCCTCACTGTCCATTAGCCATTGCAAACCATCTCCTTCACAGGAAGTGCCAACAAACAGACTTTACAAGGTGTAAATAGATAAACTACCACCAAAATCACCTCCCAGACAAATGCCTGCAGCCCCATTCCACGTTCCCCACAGAGGACAGCAGTCACTGTTGTCCACTGAGGAACTGCAAACTGAGACCAACACTGAAGAAACCACCAAGCAAATGTCTATTCCAGCCCTGGGTGGTTTCACAGTGCCTCCCTACCCTTACCCACTGAGCAGCTGTGCCTGTGCTGCCTCGTCAGACCTGTCACTCTCCTCCCTTGTGTCCCTGCTGCCCCAGAGCCCTTTCCCTGCTCCTGCTTTGCAAACGCTCTGTGCAGCAGGATGGATGTGCAGCTATTGGTATTCCCTGCCTATTTCCTTCCCCTCTGGTTCCAGAGCTCCTCAGGCTGCACCATTTCCCTGGGACCACAGCTTCACAGTGCTCAGGAAGGACTGGGGCAATCCAAACTAACCTTTTTGCGGGGCTGTTCCTCCTGGGAAACTCCCTAGGAGAGGCAGGCAGGCAGAGAGACAACACATTTTGTTTCACACCATTCTTCCAGAAGGCAATGCCCCGAGTTCCAAATAAATCTGACATTTTAAGCAGCTATTTTGCAAATATACTTCTTTTACCCCCCCAACCCAGCTAATCTCTAAGCATGGCACAGCTCTGTGTAGCAGTAACAAATTAATAAACAGCTTTAGGCCAATGCTGCTTGTGGGACAGCTCCTTGGGAAGCTGTGGTGTGCTCCCTATTAATAACTCCCTTACCACCTGTGAAAATCCAGGCACATTGAACCAGAAAATAAAAGCAAAAAACAGCAAAACTCCTCAGGTTTAGGCTGTTTAAGGGGGGCAGAGAATACCAACAACAATCCAGATTAATCTAAACCTGTTAGCAAGAACCCAAATCCCTTCTCCAGTCATTCCAGATGCTTGGACTGGGATCCACCAAACCCCTGTCTCCTCCTCCTGCATCACCATTCCCTCACTCCAGCAGCAAGAGCAGCATTCAGCTCTGATAGACAAAGCAGATTGATTCCCACCATAATGATTTTCACATCTAAGACACTTTCCTTCTACACCATTTCTGTATTTACAGCAAACAAAAAATTGGTTTGTGGAGTTGCTTTCACACTCATTTTCAGGTAATGTGTCATAATAATATCTGGTACATGTTCAGGTTATGCAAAGTATTGTGCCACTGACAAATCATTTAACTATGCACTTGTCTTGGAGGCTGCAGGAAAATGGAAATTACAGAGTTTCAACACTGCAGCAGCACAATAAACAAAAACTTTCTCCCTCCTGTAGAGCTACACTTCCTCTTCCTATCAGTGCCTCCTCCAGGTAATTTCTTTTGGGTCTCTTGTTTCCATTAACATTTGTATTTTGAGGTGATTTCTACTTGGTACTCCAAGGTGGAATTGCAACAACCATTTACAAGCTATTTTCTTTTCAGGCCCTGTTCTGTTACCAAGGGCAGCCATGCTGTGTCCATGCCAGGCTTTCCAGAAGTTTCTTATGATTCCCATTACTGTCCATCTGCCCTTAGAGAAATCAAGAAATAGCAATAAAACATTCCCTAAATTTTATGTGGGGCACAGCCTTCTCCCCACCCCTCAAACTGAAAGTTTGGACTAAATGTCAGCTAACAGACATTACTTTCCATTCTTCTAACTTTAATGGGAAAAATAAATTTTGGCAGTCTTTCCCCAGTGTTAAAAGTCTTAGCTACTCCCTGGGGAAAGAAAGAATCAATGCAAGTAAGATCCATATTTTCTTTCTTGGAACACCACTACTTCCAGCAATTTATTTGACTGACTATGCCTTCTATTACCATGTAAATTGTTTCAGGCTGCAGGAAAAAAAAAAGTATTAATCTCCCCTCAGTAAGTCATAAAATAAAGAAATCAATTTCAAGGTCAATTTAGTCTAAATAACACCTGCTGCCCTTTTTGTAACATGCAGACTCCTCTGAAGCACTAAGTTGCTGTCTATAAAGGCATCAGTACGTGATGTCTCACATAAATCAGGGTGCTGGATGGTACAGGGCAGCTGATTTGCAGGGTACCAAGTGGGGCTGGCAAACAAGACCCAGAGCAGGGCCCTCCTCATCACTCCTCTTCATCAGCAGCACGAGGCTTTGCAGCAGAAAATAAAGCCAGGGGAGGCTGGACTCTGCAGGGGTCAGGTTCTGGGGACTTCCAGGGAGTCCCAGCTCCCTGCTGGGAGCATTTACATCCAGGAAGGGTCAGCAGCCTCAAGGTTGGCTTCAGAGAAGGGGAAAAGGACAAAAAAATTAGTAGTAACAAGAAGAAATCTTTCCTTCTGTTGGAATCTTTCCTTCTGTTGGAAAGCAGAGTGGAATGGCAGAGTCAGGAAATAGGAATTAAGACAATGGACTTTTTTCCCTATCCTAGAATTCAGAAAAGGGAAACTACTTGAAACATTCTCTTTTATTCCACTTCTAAGTGGAAATCCATTTCTCTTTTGGTCAAAAACTGTCCAGTCTTTCTTTTAAATATGCTTAATGTGCTCTTCTTGTAGCACAAGACTGCATTTGCTGGCTCTAAAGAGGCTGGGCATCCATGCCTTGAACTCTGTGACCTTTCTGGGCTGGAACAGAAAAGCTCCAAAGCCCCAGGACTGGGTGGCCTGGTCACTGTGTTCCTCCCCACTGTGGTACTTCTTTCCCATCAGATGAATAGAACTATTTTTCCTTTCCCATGTCCAATTCACAGCAGTGCTGGTGCTTTGTTAAATCCAAAGTTCGTGACAGGCTTTTATTTGTTCCTCTGGGTCCCCCAGCAGAAGATAATCTGGACAATCAATACCCAAGCAGAAGAAGTTCCTGACTGAAGCAAATATTCAGATATTCTGCAAATGGGACTCCATATTCCTGTAAGACTTCTCCAAATGAAAATCCAACAACGTCCTGAAGGCTTCTGAAAAGGGTTGAGAACATCAGGATGCACAAGGCTGAGCAGACAGCAAACTGGAATCAATTTACAGAAAATGCTCTGACACAGGAACCCTTTAAAGCAGGAACACATTGTGGCCTCCCTGACAGAGCTGTACCCCAGCTCTGCCCCAGGATATCCAGGAGAGGGAACACCCCCAGGTGTCCCCAGGCACACAAAGAACAATGCTCCATGCAGAAATGTCACAGCAGCAGAGCTCTCTCTCCAGCTGGTGGGCATTAGCAGGTGGTGTCCAAGGCCTTCCCAGCATTTATTGCATGAAACTGGAATTATTGAGGGGTTTCACCTCTTGTTCTGCACAGCAGAAATACCTTCCTACTGTGCCCAAAGAGAAAACCAACCCCAACTCTATCATTTAGAGCAGGGAGTGCACAGCACCATCCCTGTTCCACAACCCTGGAATGTGGAGCCATTTTCAGACATATATAGACTTTGCATGTATTCAGCTTTATCTGGAAGACAACATTTCACCAAATTATCAAAATTAAATTTTATCAGCTCTGATATATTCATATATTTATAGAGTATAATGGTTCCCCTATGATGTTACACTAGCTAAAAGGAATGCTGCCCTTTTCCATCAGATAACACTCAGTGAGTCAAAGGTTACATAGAAATAAATTGGAAAATATCAAGTCACAGAAAAATCATTTATTTATTGGATATAAGAAAATATTTCATTTTTCAAATCCATGGTCCTGAATCCTATTTAATGCAAACTTCTCTGTGAAATCCCACTATCACAAGCCAAGGATAATGGCTGTGTGTCAGGAGCTGCCAATATACTGATTCAGTGAGTCAAGAAACAAGGATGAGATTTACTAGGAGTGATAAGCATATTAATGTTAGATCATCTAAAATCATACAAATACTCATTTTGCAGTTGAATGTGTCTAATAGCATGAGATTCCACAGTAGAAAAACAAACAGAAGCCTGGCATGACTGTCCAAGGGCTCAAAAGATTAGAAACACAAGAAAAGAGCAATTTTTTAAAAAGGGTTTAATTGTTTGAGGTGAAGGAACAGAAACAAACACTAACTTCAGATGCACAGCAGAAAGTGCAGTGTAAGACACACAAGGAATTTTTTTTTAAATGGGAAATTATCTTTCCCACATGCCAAGAAGCAGCTTCAGCATCCTGAACAATGAAGCCTTGTAAAGAGCAGGGAGAGATGTCTCCCAAAGATGAACAACACAAGCAGTGCAAGAAGAAACCCAGAATATTCCTAGCTACTCCTGCTCAGCTGAATGATTCTGTATTTCCTAATCCTCCAGCAGTCCATGAAGTGGGTAAATTATTGCAGGATCTGCTGTGAAATCAAGGTGAAGAAAAAGACAAAACAAGTGGAGAGTTAAATAAATACTTTCAAAATGTAATCACAAAGGGCACAGATGAGCATGTCTGACATTGCCCATTATCTCCTGAGCAGAATTACTTTAGGTTTACTGAGGCAGGAGATTTCAGTCACCTACAAGTCACTCAGGAACATTTATCTGGGAGTATCAGGAGCCAATCAGGAGCTGAACCTGCAGAGCAGTGATAATCATCACTGGGGTTTGCCCTTGCAGTGAAACAGCAGCAGAGGTGCCCAGGGATCTCAGCAAACCAGCCCTGCCCTGGCTGCAGGGAGCGCTTGGTGCAGCCCCAGTGACACTGCAGCTGAGTTCAGATAAGAAATCAAAAGTTTCTCTTTGCCAGAAGCTCAGATAAACCCAGCTGGGCTGCATCTCTACTCCAAACAGCCTGGGAAAATGTTTCCAACCATTCCTGATTTTCACCAACCAAAGCTGAAAGACACAACCACTACCTGCAGATGCTCAGCAGAAAGAGCAGTGCAAGACACACAAGGAGCTTTTCTTAATGGGAAATTATCTTTTCCATGTGCCAAGAAGAAGCTTCAGAATCCTGAACAATGGTGGAAATCTCACAGCAACATTCCCATCACCAAAACACCCCACCAGGAAATGCTTAATTCTCCACCAACATTTTCATTAAGTGGAATTAAAGGCAAAAGATCAGCTGCAGGATGTATCCACATTATTTGTTCCCCAGGCACAGAAATATTTCTTACACTACAGAATTTTCAGTCAATGATTATATTTCAAATTTGCTACCTGCCTGATCACTACTGCAGGATGCTCCTAACAAAATATACTTTTCATGTGATTCTCTGGCATTTATAATATTTCTATTTATTTATACATCTATTATATATTCATGTAGATTTATGTAGATTATATATTTATATTTTTATATATAATATTTGTGCAGGGCTTTTCAAATCTAAACACTAATATTCTGCTGTAGCAATCCACCACCCACCTTGCATTCTTCTGCCCCAAAATGCTTAGACAAGCTATGATCAAGTTTCTAGGGCTGAGACTTCAGAAAACAATCAAGATAAAGCTATTGTTACATTACTGGGAACAATTCCATGACTGTGAAGTTCACTTATTTAGAACTGGTATCTCTCATATTACTGTAAAATTACCAAGCATTACATGGAGTCCTTCAGAAAAAAAGACCAGAATATTTCTGTCCAGTCTTTGCTATATTACCTGCATTTAAATCTCCTCTGAAGGGATTGCTGCCAGTCTAACATGACAGAGTCATGACTCAAAATGTAAATATTTCACTGCTGGGGAGAATTAGCAGTTGTTACAGGCTAAACAGTGGCTGCAAGCCCTCTGAATTCAATGCCCTGAGGAAACAGCTGAGTGCTCCTCATCTCCCTGGTGGACACCAGAGAGCATCACCTAGCTCTCCAGAGCATCCTCATCTCTCCTTCCTGCTACCAGAGCCCATGGACTCTCCTCCCATGACTGTGAAATAAGAACTGCTGAAGATAAATATTAGAAATATTACTGCATTACACCCTCTGTGTGGTTTTTGACTAGTGGCTTTCCCCCAGCTCTGTCAGGGCAGCATTCTGTGCACTGCCCAGGGCCTGCAGAGTTCCAGAGTGTTGTAATCCTAGCTTTGCTTCATTCACAGGACAATTAAACACATGCACCACCTGTTATTTGTTAAAACATTACAATTCCTGTTCTCTGAATGCCATTTCAACTGCAATTCCAAGCCACCTTCTGAACACTTGCTGGCTTAGCAGATTTCTTTTGGCATGGATAGCAAAACTAGAGTTAAGTATTTCAATTTTCCTTATATACTAGCATTCATGTTATTTTTCAGGAAGGTTGATGAGGCTTGAAATAACAGGAAATTTCTTCCTTTTATTGAAGAAATACATATAAATGCAAACAAAAGTGAGGAATCAATTCAAAATCCTAGGATAGCTTTCCAATAAATAAAAGTGAAATGAAAATTCAGTTGCATGCAGCTATTACAAGCTCATATAACTCTGCCAAGATAGCACTTCAGCTCTGTGTTTATTTCTGTCAGAATAATATGAGGAATGCTCTATCAGTTGGAACTGGATTACAATAAATAAGATTCAATTTAAGAATAAATGGCTCGAGTCCTGAGGGCAATTTAAAATTTGTATATTTAAGAAAAATAAATCTATATCTCTTGCAAGGAAATAATACTTTGGACAGTGAGTTTATGAAGGGATACAAGCTATGAAATTATGTAGCTGCTGCTAATGTACCACAGAACCTGTCAGCTAAAGAAAAACAGCAGTAAAACATAGCAACCAGAGAGAAGGAAGGGAAATGCTCTGAGAAAGTGCTGAAACATGCAGAGAATGGATGCACCAAGAATAGAAATTAAGGCAAAATCCTTGTATCAGTCCCCCATAAGCACCTCCCTGCCCTCTGCCATTTGGATAAGCCTGTTTCCATGGCATGTTGGGGAATCTGGGATAACAGCAGCCAAAGGAGTTCTGCCAGAATTTTCAGTGTCTCTGTAGTGCTCTGAGATGTTGGGACTTGGAGCTGAAAGTTGTGACTGCATTCAAAATGAATGAGGACATCCCACCCCAAGCTCATGCACAGCTTCTGACAGCCACAATTGCAGCTGCAGGTTCTGCTCTGACAGCATCAGGAGAAAAAGCTGAGTATTTGTTTCAGATAAATGTGGGCTGTGCTGTGAGCCCTGTCTGCCTAGGGTTGAAATTCAGCATTGTGAGGACAACAACACAACCCCAGCACTGAAAATTCAGCATTGGCAGGACAACACCACAACTTCAGCATTCAAAATTCAACATTGGGCAGGACAACACCACAACCCCAGCACTGAAAATTCAGCATTGGCAGGACAACACCACAACTTCAGGATTCAAAATTCAGCACTGTCAGGACAACACCACAACTTCAGCATTGAAAATTCAGCATTGGCAGGACAACACCACAACTCCAGCATTGGCAGGACAACACCACAACTCCAGCACTGAAAATTCAGCACTGGCAGGACCACAACACAACTTCAGCATTGAAAATTCAGCATTGGACAGGACAACGCCACAACTTCAGCCTTAAAAATTCAGCATTGGCAGGAAAACACCACAACTCCAGCACTGTCAGGACAACATCACAACTTCAGCATTCAAAATTCAGCATTGGCAGGACAACATCACAACTTCCAGACACTGCAAACTTCTCTGTCTCTGCATGCCCACAAGAAACAGCTGAAATTCAACCAGTTGCAGATCTAGATGAACTAACTATGTTTTATGGAGCACTAGCTCCTGATGTCTTGATCTGTTTCAAACACACAAGCAGCTCCCTGGTTATTTACTAAAGCTGAATTTGCATGGGAAGTTGTTCTACCTGAGACCTGCTCTGTTATCTGGAGCTAACTGATTCTTAAATTAGAGTTATTGGATTATAAATCAAATGGCATTTAGGTAAAAAATAGCCACAGCAGTATTAGAGCTCACTGTTTGGCAGGAGTACTGGCTCTCCTGTCAGGAAAGAATACTCAGGAAAATGAACACAGAGCCAAAAATTAATGTCCCAAAGAAAACTATTTTCTTTATATGTGATGAAGCATCCATTAACATCAGTCAGCTTGTAAATAGTATCTCTGTAATAAAGGCTGAGGTTTTCTTGCTGCATATCCAGAGGAACAGTGGATTTTGGCACATTTCATATTTTGGCCTTCACTCTCTCCCTCCTCAGGCACTGAGGAAGCAATGGAAAAGAGATTATGGTCTTAAAGGAAAAGAATCCTGCATGCAGATTGTGGGGCTTGATACCAGAAGCCATAATACCCCTTTCTAGTCAGAAAAGTACTGATAAGCACTGCAACTCCACTGTTCACAGTGCAGCTGCCTGAAGGTGCAAACATGAATTTAATGCTAAGCCCATGTTGTATTTTTAGTCTTTCAGCACCCAGGGCTCTGCAGAGAGCAGCTCCATCCTCCCAGCTCTGCTCTCACTGGAGGCAAGGCTGAGATCAGAATCCTCCCCACTCTGCCTGCAGGGCTGGGGGAGGAGGGGGAAGGAAGGACAGATAAAAGCTGCTGTGGGACCCCAGCAGGACAGGACTAACCCCAAAATACTGACCAGAGCAATGATGGCAGCTCCCACTTCCCCCAGGTTCATACAACAGGGAATACTGAGAGCCAAACATTGATCAGAGCTGTTCTATCCTTATTTTTAAGTCCCTAAGCCCTTTCCATGCCTTTAATCATGAAAATCACTATGAAAATTGAGAAGCCTTTTGGGTTTTTTTCTGATTCACAACTAATATTTTCAGGGTGAAAACTTGTTGTGTTTTAAACAGCCCACGTTTATATCTCTGGAATTGCTTGGCAATGCAATATACACATTTTACAAAAAACTCACTAGAGCAGCAATCCAAAGAAAGTGTTAAGAAGACTTCCACAAACACTGAGGTTTTTCTCCTTGCAAATTAGACTGACAAAATCTCAGGCAAGGCCCAGTCTAAGTTTCTAAGAGTCAAACCTTGGCTTCACTGCCATTCCATCATTCCCCTGAACCTCTCTCTTTTTTTAAACAGCAGCTATGCTTAAGCCTGGAAATGGTGAGAAGCGAATCTTCCCTCCAGAACATTTTGTGCTTTTTTTGCCAACTCATCCTGTGGATGTGCTTAACTACAGCTTACAAGTCAATTGGAGCAGTGGTTCCATCTGACACCCATCACTCATCCTGTCCTGCCCACAGCCCAGGCAAGCTGCCTGCAAAATGCCTCGTCAGTCCTTCAGGCACTGCCCTAACCAAACACAAACGGACTAAGAGCAATGCCAAGCTGTCACTCTGCATTTATCAACAAAAGGGAATAATTTTTAGGAAAATAAGAATAAGCTCTCCTCACACTACTAACACTAAATGACCTGAAAAACTTTCCTAAGGGACTGAAGGCGCAGAACAAAGTTTCATTTCATCTTCGTAGATCTGACAGCTCAATTTCCCAAGTTCCCAGGGACCTTCAGCAGTGCTAAACAGAGGCAGTAACAAATGTCAGTGTTTACTCTGAGATCTCTTTGTTAGAGCTCTCTGTACTCAGCAGTCTTTAATAACCCTCTTCAGGCACAGGCAGAGCATGTTCTGCATAAAGCAATCAAGAGTGACTCAGCACAGTCAGTCTGCTGTAGCTAAACAGGATGGAATTGCACTATTTAACTACCACAAACAATCACATTCCCTACCAAGCCCCTTCTCCTGTCCTGGTGAGGAAATCAGCTTTCTTTCCAAGCACCACAAGCTCGATGCTTTGCCTTTGCTTTGCCAGCTGCATCCCAGGCATGGCCTCGTGTTCTCATCACTCACCTGGAGGTGCTGCTGGCAGGGCAGGAGGAGCAGAGACCACCCAGAGCAGAGATTCCCAGCTCTGGGTGCAGGAGAGAGCCAGGAGCTGTGTGACTGGAGTGTGCTCTCTGCAACAACACATCAACCACACTGCCCAGCCCAGGGCAG
Organism: Fringilla coelebs; assembly: GCF_963513975.1. NCBI lineage: Eukaryota > Metazoa > Chordata > Aves > Passeriformes > Fringillidae > Fringilla > Fringilla coelebs. The sequence continues at coordinate 13,088,285 of NC_140042.1, forward strand.
GCTCCTGACCCAAGAGGAGCTCCAGGATAATTACAGAGGTGTCCTGGTGATCTCAGCCAGCCTTCAACAAAAGCCACTGCTTTGGGAAAAAGCTCACAGTAACTTTTTATTCATAATTAACTGATTGTCCAGGGTTTTTAAAAGCTGGCTCTGCATTGAAGATGCCAAGGAGGTTAAGAGCAGTGCAATGGGCAACAGGAGTTTACTACACCTAGTCTACAATTAGAGCTTTTTTTCTAATTAAAAAGCAAACAAACCTTGAATTTCCAGAGCAAGACTTTCATTATTTAATGAAAATAAGTAACCAGCAAAATACCCAGAGGCTTTACTGCCATTGAAAACAATGTTTTTGATGAACTGTTTTCCTTTGATAGTACATTTGTCCAAGAACTTTTTCTGAACACTACAACATTCACAAAAAGAAATAAACAGGATCAAAGAAAATAAAATAGGAGCCAGAAGAATAAGACAGTTAATTAACTTCAAAAAGCAGGATATACAACTCAAGTCATTCCTTAGGGCCATCCATCTAACCTGGTTTTAAAAGCCTTCAGTTATGAAAACTCCACTTTCCCCAATTCATTTATTCCATTTCTTTTAGAAAGCTTTTCCTAATGCCAAATCTCTATCTCTTTTGCTACAATTTAAGCCCATTACCATTTGCTCTTTTCCCCATGGATCTGCATTATCATCATTACCTGAGTCTCTGCAGCAACTTTTTCCTGCATTTAAAGACTGCCAGTACAGCTTCAGAGCTTTTCCTCTTCCTTAATCTCAGCAACCCCTTCTTTTTCAGTCTTAACTCACACACAGTAACACAATGAATAAAAGTGGCTATTTTACATAAGTTTGGGCAGAAAACGCAGGACAAGAATTGAAGGTGAGGCTGAATGTGAAAGATCTTGAATTTTTCAGCAATTTTGGAAGGTGGTGCAGCACCTGAATCATTAATATTCATAGACAGATATGCACACTTATTTACAGACCTCTTTGCTTTGGGGATATTTTAGCATTGCTGGATCAAACCTTAAAGGATTTCCATACTTATTTATTTCTAACCACATGTACACCTGGGCAAGCCAGCCCTCAGGACCAGAGAATTGTTCCTGAGTGCAATTGGTCATTTCAGAACTCCCAAAGATGAGCTTTACTCAGCTTTCAGGAGCTGGTTATTTAATTCAAGCCTGGAAAGCACAACCACAGATGGAGCTTTTGGCTCCAGCACCGAACCCCCAGTAGCAGCTCCCTTCAGATGCAGAGTTCTCAGCTGGCCCATGAAACAGAGACAGCTGTGAAATTTAGAATCTGGTCAGTCTTTCAGATTATCAACTCCCAGTGTAGTTTGTACTCCCAGCCCTGTGTGTGGAGATCCTGGATATGTTCTGTGCCCAGGATCTCTGAGCCACAGGGATTGTCTGAGTGAAGGACACAGGAAAACCAAACCCTTCTTGCATGTTCCAATGTCAGCCTCCTCATTGCCACTCCACCCCAGGACCTCTGTGCCTCTCTTAGCAAAGCTCTGCTGCTGATACAGATGGAAACACACTCACACTGCTGCAGACAGGGTTTATTTGTAGAAATATCTCTCTAAACATAATTAACAACTAATGGCACCAAAGAGCAAACACATTATTTGTCCTTTTTTTTTACACTTTGAACCCAGAAATAGCAACCCAGCAGGAGAAACACTTGAGTCAAATGAGCTAATGAGGAGACTATTCCTGTATAATGAGATCCAGAGAAGTCTGTGCTTGCCTTCTTCTAATCAAAGTATCTGCAGTTTTTACTCTGCTGTTTGGACTCCACACACACCTAATCTGTACCTACCAACACCACTGTTCCTCAAGTTTTATCTCTGGAAGAGCAGCAGATGTTCAACACTGGGCTGGCAACTACAGAGTTCTTCATCTACTCCTTCTAAAGCCTGGTCAGCTTTACAAGGCTGAAGGGATAGCCAAAGTCACTGGAGATTTAGAACATGGAAAAGAAATCAGGGAGCTAAAATTAAACATACTTCAAATTATGGATTGGTTTCCTAAAGAACTGGCCTTTCCAGCCCAACAAAATTAAATGTGCTCTGTAGTAGAATCAGTGCCTTCTTACAGGTGTTCTTGCCAAATATCTTTTAATTTAATGTTCATTAGTAGCACAGTTTGAGAAAACCAAAACATCTTTGAAGTTATCCGTGCCATAACAAAAAAAAATTCTTGTGTTGCACGATGAATACTTTTGCCTTTATAAATGATGATTTATGAATGAAGGAAACTATTTCTTTGTGAGAACCAGCCATTTCTCCTACTCAGGTGTCTTCTGAGCCAGCAGGTGCTGCAGTGGAGCTGTGCCAGGCAGCCTGAGCAGCAGCAAAGTCACCTGAAGGCTGGCTGAGCTCCCCTGGTCCAGCAGTGATGCCCAGGAGCCTGGGACACACAAACCTGAGCTCCTCTGTGCTTGGCACAGATCCCTGCCTTGGATCTTGTCAGCACAAAGGGAAACAGACAGCAGGTAGAATAATGAGCTTGGGAAAACAATAGAGAGCCTAAATCTGGTAAAATAAGCATCTGCTAGAGCACAGCAGCTGCCCAGCCGTGCCACAAGTGCTGCCAGGGTCACAGCAGAGTTCAGCTCTCACGTGGTACTCACTGATCATTCCTTTAAAAATAAAATAAAAAAGTTCTTCTGTCTTACAAAAGGAAAAAAAATGTAAATTAATGCACAGCTTCAAGCAATACAGACATGAGATTTCAGATCCATTTAATGATTTATGTGGTAAGAGATAAAGAACTGCAGCTGAAGTAAAGAGGGAAAATTCCTAAGCATGGGAAAATGTTCTTAAAAGGCAGCATTCACATTCCCAGGCACTACCTGGATGGACCTGCCTTGATTAAATGGATCAGGGCCCTCAGGTCACAGTGATCCTTCTATTTAACATGGATTATCTCTCACAGAAGTTCAGCCTGTGTGGTGGAAGAGAAGCCAAACTCCTGAAATTGCCATTGCAGATGAACTGCAAAGGGGTTCTGGGGATGGATGTGTCTCTTCAGCCCCAGCTGGGCAGGATGGGACACTGGCAGCTGGGGAGGTCATGAAATTGGTTTGGAAGGCACAGAACTGACAGCTGTACATCTGCTGTGGGACAGGGGACAGGCAGAGCCACCTGCACTGCACCCAGGCTGTGTCTGCCCATGGCCTGGGGGCAGAGTGACCAACAGGACACACACAGGACCTGAGGGACAACGGCCACAGCCCAAAAAACACCTCCACTAATGGCTAAACTCATCTGCTGGTACCCTAAACTAACAGAAACTGAGAAATCATTAGACATCTCTCAGATATTTTGGGTTAATACAGACCTCCCTGCCTTCCTGGATGAAGAATCTCAGGATATTTCACTCCTTATTTCACGGGAACTGTTGGAATCCAGGACACCCCCCTGGCTGCCCTGGATGGCTCAAGACCCTGCCAGGGGCTCAGAGACCTTGGCACAGAGCCAGAGACACCTGTGGCTTTGATTTTAACCCATGGAGAAAATGACCAACTTTACATGAGGATTTACAAGCCACAAGGGTTTAAGTAGAATGTTACAAGATAGAAAAGTGGAATTTTAATATTTTTAGGGTGGGGGTTCAGAAGCCAAGATGGAGGGGTTTGGGCATGCATTGTCCTTCTTCTTTCTTCTTCTTAGCCTCCATCTTCTGGGTGATGGTGGCACTTTTGGAATGGTTTAGAGTAGAAACACTGTGTAACATAAGTGATAGGTATTGGGAAATTATTGTAAATAAAGCACATGTAGTTTTTAGTTTAAAAAGATAACACCACCCCGAGGGCGGGCAGTGTGCCTCAGACTGACCTGCTGGACAGACCTCAGCAGGTCAGAAAAAGAATGTTTTAGATAACAAAGAATAAACAACCTTGAAAAGCACAGCCAAAAAATCCTGACTCCTCCTTCAATCTTGGGGCTGGGAAAAAGAGATTTTCCAACACCTCAGGGTCATCTGGACCACAGAGATCCCAAGGAGGAGCTGCATCAGCTGAACATGCTCACCTTCCTCCAGCCTGGGCAGGGCTTTAGTGATCCTTAACTGGGACACACAACTTCTGTGCCCAGAGAATGTAAATAAATCAACATCTACATCATGTTCTTACAGAGCCATACCTGCCTTTTTCCCCTTTTTATTAAAGAAATCTGCATTTTTCCTGACTTTTCCTCCCCCACGACTGCAGGCTGCCATGCATCATAAACAGATCATTCATCCCTACACACACTCAGCTTTTTAAATGGCATCTGCATCTTGCCAGGCTGACTGTAAATGCAGCTCCTTAGGAACAATTAAATCTTCTAGAAATATTCAGGATGTTTGAAAATCTTTGTTATTTAGCTTCTGATAGTTCCATCAGGGCCATAAAATCTATCAGGTAAATAGGTCTTTAGAATTATCATTATTCAACCACACATTAGTGGTTCCTAATGACTCCAAAGATGCTGTTCCACTCCACTGAGTAGGCTCTTGTGGCATATTGACATGCACAGGAAAATGCATGCAAATATCTCTGTATTTACCTATTTTGATTGTTGATTGCTTGCAGAGTTAAAAGACCATTTAATATGTTTCCTAAAATAATTTAAAAGGCATAAATAGGGCAAGTTTAAGAGTAACCACTTTTCAATGGGCACATTAAGTAAATTTGTTTCCAGTGTCCCAAAATCCTTTGCTAAACGTGAGCAGTACTTTTATAAATAGGCACAAGCTATAATTCCTTTTTCTTTGCCATAGCCTAGCAACAGGACACAAAATTCCTTCTGAACTACAGCTAATTAGGACATCAATTCTATTTTTCCAGGCATTTGGGCAGCCTGGTTTAGCTGACCAGTGGGAGCACCCAGACACCCCAAACAGAAGCAATTGCTGCCTGTCCTCAGCACAAATTAATGAAGTCAAAAGAAATGACAAGCTCCTTGGATTAAAAGCAAACTACAGCTTTGCCTTGCTCCCAGAGGGATTGAATAAAACATGTCCTAAAGAAAAGAGAGAGAAATTTAATTTTTCCATAGCAGTAATGTATTTTTGCTGGCATGTGATCCATGTCAACCACACTCACAGGGAGCCACTGAAGAGCCCTCAGGAAGACAAACACGGAGAGCTGATGAGGAATTTCACAGCCTGCCATCAAATGTTTGTTCAAATTCCAGTGTAGTGTGCCCACAAGGTGAGGGAGAGGTGCAGGAAAAGATTGATAACACCAAAAAATAATCATCTAATGGACAGTAATTAGGAAAATCCCATTTTCAATCATTTTCCCAAGTCAATAACTGTCCAACTCTGCCCAAATTCACAATGCAGAGGTTCAGCCTGCATTTGGAGCAGATGGCACTGCCAATTATTTGCCTGCAATGCCAATGGCTGCACAGACAGGCCACAAAGTCAAAGCAATACACTCTTCTAGGTCTGCCATTAACCATAAATCACACTGCAGTCTGACCTGTTGAAATGCCACCATTCTCTTTTATAAGGTGCTTAACAGGAAAAAAAAATTACTATAAAATATATACACGTGGAGAATATTTCATATGTACATTTATAATTGTATTATATAGTTGATTTTTACATAAATAATTTTTCTATAATTGCATATTATTTATATAGTAACAGAGACTACAATTAGATAAATGCAGAATAGAATTTTGTACAATAGAGACCAAAATTCAAGACTCAGGGACTCCAAGTGCCCTTTCCAACCAGATCTAACTGTAAATGACTATACAGCATCTGCACTGAAAACATTCCTGAAATTTCTGAAAGATCCTGTAGGCAAAATTGTATGGCCCAATCATCACAAAACTCTCACCCTGAAAGTGAAAAAAGATCCATGAAATTCAGCATATGGGAGGATTTGGCACTCAGGTGATTAATGAAGACATCAGGAGAACATGTGAAACTTTTAGCACTCACTCTCCTGCTTATTGATGGGTGAAGCTAGAGAGGCCCTGCAGCAGAATTATCCTTATATGATCTCAATCTGGTTTCCATTGATTTTTCTTACACAGCAGTAAGTTTTGATTAACTTTAGAAGCAGCAATGACTACTTCAAAATGCCTGGAATTGATCAGACATAAGGATTTCCTGTTAAGTAGAAATTTAAAAAATATTTCTTCCAATATCACTATTAAGAAATGCCTTTCCCTTTGCAAAAGCATAAATGAAAAGGCTGCCACATTCCTGTGGCCATTTTGTTGACTCAGAAGGTCATTAGGACATCTCCCAAAAAGGTGAATTAATCACAGGGAGAAGTTTTTCCAGGTTAACACAGCACAGCACTAGGAATCCTTTGGTGACTGCTCAGCTCACAGGTACCAGCAGATAACACACACACAGGAACTGAAAATATGAAATACTTGCAATAACCCAGTGCAGCAAAACAATCAAAGCCACCCTTGTAAATAGAGCTTTTGAAATAAAAGCTGCCAGAGTAGCAGCTGAACATTTCAGTGCTGTGTTATTGCTATGGACAAATTAAAAAAATTTAAAATCTGCAAAAAGCTCTTTTGTCAGGTCTGATATGTGTCTGGGTTTGGCTTCCAGAATGACATCCTGCTTTAACTTACCTTCTTTCTCATGAATTTCCACAAATGGAAGCACAGTGGACTCTCTCCTAAAGCTTCCCACCTTGTGAACAGAGCAGGAGCAGATTTGTTTTCCTCAAGGTTCTGCTGACACCCTCTGAAATCTGCAGTTCTGTGATAACAGTTCTCTTCTCTTCTACTTTTCAGATATAGATCTAAACTGACAGTGCAACATCCAAGATCAGCAGATCAGCGTGGCTGCTCCAGTCATTAACTGTTCCTAAGCTTTGTGCAGCTGAGTTCATCACACAAACTCTTCTAAAGGCAAATTTTACATTCCTGTACAGTGGTAGGAAAGTAATAAATAGACTGGATGGCAGCTCCATGCAGTTCAACTTCCAGAACACCTTCACTTTCCACAGTGCCTCTCTAAAATGACCTTTTCCTCCTCCACCTTGATGGGAAGCATGAGTTTGGGATTTTTTTTTTCCCCCCAGACATACTTGTTCAATACTCTGCTGCTACATTCCACATCATTGTAACTCACCGTTTCCTCTATCTCCTCAGCATTTCATATTTTTAAAGCATTACAATCTCTCTTCCATAATGTTATCTAAAAATAACAACATCAGGCTGGCAGAAAAATCCACTGCAGAAATTTCACATCATTTCAAAGCAGTCAACAGGGATTCTCCCAGGGGGATGCACTCTGGGTAGTGAATGATGTGTATCTGGAGAGAAATATTGTGCAATCAATGCTGGAGATCAATCACTTTAAAGAAATGCAGTCATTTGGGACAATCTCTTTTCCAGGGCAGAAAGCAACTCTGCTGGCAAAACCACTTTGTGCACAGTGTACATTCATATGCAGAAGTTCATTTATAATATATCTCAGGAGATGCTGTAGCTTGCACACAGTTATTTAAATAGTTTGGGGACTTTGCAAGAGAGATTTACTCTCACTCTCCACACATTTTATTATGGAAGGTTTATCATCAATATTAAAGTTTAATTCCCCCAAAGCAGTGCATTAATACATTCATAAGCTGTAATACCTAGAGCTTTGTGCCCACCTTCATCATATATTGAACACAATTGTCAAGCAGCAGCTCCATGCTTTGCCATCCTTCTTTTTCATTTTAAAGGGATTTCAGAAATATTTCAAAAGCACTGGGTCATTTTGATGCACTACATTTTGCTTAATTTTAAATGTCTGCCATGCAGAAAATTGAGTTTTATGGTTTTCAGAGTAAAAACAAAGACTGCAGCCCCCCAGCTCTCACAGCTCATTCTTTTCAAGCAATTTTGCTAGTCACACATGGACCTTTTGCTACATTTATTATTTATTGCTTGCCCCTAAATCCATAATCATTTGGGTTTTATGCCCATTCAATATTTTAAAGTCATCTTTTGCTTTGTGTAATAAACTTAACATTTGGAGTAATTTCCCATTAAAGATCCGTCCACTATTCCAAATCCTGCCACTACTTGCAAGAGGCCAGTGCCTGTCCTGAGGCTGTCCTGTGCTTCTCGAGCATCCTGAGGGATTGCAAGAGAAAATCCTGTGTCTTATTCAGCAGCTCAACAGCATGATGATAACCATAATAAACCATTTCTCCTGATGTGCTCTGAGCAGAGAGGAAGCAGCAACCAAGAACAGCCAACAAGTGAAAAGAGCAAGGAAGGACATTAAAAATAAAAGAGGAAACTAATTTAATGGCAATGAAAGAAAGCAAACAGCACACTTATTACAGGAGGAAAAATAAAAGTACTTCCAGAGGCATTATCACTTGTCAGCATTGCTGCTGCTCCTTCCTGACACCGTGGCACACACAGGGAAAAAAAAGGGGGAATCCAGAGATCATCAGGAGAGCTTTAAAATTGGCTCTTGGTACCTGAGACAGCACACACCTAGAACCAACACAGCCACAAACCCCCAGCTGCCTGGGAGTGAAACCTTAATTCAATATGTAATTTAATTTGGCTTCTGCTGCCTATAATTGCTTCCATCCTCGAGAACAGCTGGCAGGCACCAAGACAAAATGCACACTCAGGACAGCAGCAGGGAGGGGTTTAATTAATTTTTTAAAGAGTTGTATTTTATTTAGCTTTTGCTGCCATCTACAGTAATCATCACAAATCTGCACAAGGACCAGGTACAGCACCAAAGCAACGAAATAAACCTTCAGCACAGTAACGAGCTGGGCTAGACACACACCAGGGGACTTCCACTGTCGCTGCAAGATCTAATAAACCTCCTTTGCAGATAAACTTTCTGCCTCAGCTGGGGCCCAAAAATTCATTTACAGCTATTTGTCAGCTCTGTAAATGAATTAACTCATCCACAGAGCTCCCAGACACAAGCACAGACTGCCTGAGTCTGTGTGCATCCACGAGGCAGCAGTGCTGGCTACAAACTGATCAAAGTTTTAATTTCTCTCTATGAGATTGGAACACTGACTGGCTCAATTCAGTGTCTCATTTTTCCATATGGCCACACCACAAAAATGTGGACAGCATAAGGTGTCAGCTTGCTAATTTGCTCCCAAAGAGCTTTGTGTAATCAAAATATTTTTCACTTGTTATCTTCATTAATGGAATTTTTTTACATTCCAGATTAATGCTGCATGTCTTCAGAAACCCATCCATCTAATAAAGGCTGGTGTGGCACCAAGCAAGATGCACAGGGGACACTGGAAATGTTAGCAGGATGAGACAAAACGCTCCAAACAAGGATGCAGCATCTGCTTTGATGGTAATTTTAACTTACAATTAAGTCATTTGTAGGCATTACACCTCAGACCCCAGGTTACCTTTTCAGTAACCAATGTTTGATTTCCAGTTCCAGGGTCTTATCAGGGTCCCACTGTGATTTTCATCTCAGCTTTGTCAGGGCTATGTAGGAGCATCTGAACCAGCATGAGCACTAAAATCCAGATTCTAAATAAATTGATTCTAATCTTTTTTTTTTTTTTTTTCTCCTATGATTTGTAATTTTTCTTTTGGGGAATTTCTGCTCCTCCAACAGTCTGCAGCCTCCTGCATGGCAGCACTTGGTGTAATTGTGACCTGTCCTGCCTCTCTGAGCAGTAACACACACAGCTGCATTCAGAGATGGGCTCTAATTCCACTTTACACCATTCTTACTCCACTGAGTAAGACCAGGCCTAAGCTCAGAGTTATCACAGCAGTGGAGAGCACGATTATCACCTTGCCAGAGTTGTCTGCTGGGTGTCTTTGAAATCCAGTGTTCTCTGATGAACCTTAAAAGGAGTTACCCAAGGCAAGGCACTACTGGGAAACCAATTTTCTCCACTTTTTCAACTCTTTGGCAAAGATTCAATCTTATCTTATCTACAGAAAATATTTCTGAGGGTTCAACAAAGCCAGCTAAACCTTTTTTTGTTAATTATTTCCATAACTCTGTATTAGGGAGTTAATTATTCAGGTTTTTTAGAAGGATAAAGCATCAACATATTTGTTGATTTAAATTTCTGCCACAACACAATCCATTGAAAGACATGCCCTTGTCAGCTGCTGGATGGTGCAACCCAATTTAAACCATAACAAAATCTTCTGAGGATCAGCCAAAACTGGTGTCAAAGCAAACATCTCTTTTCTAGCTACATTTTAGTACACATGGGGACCGTTAACCACACGAGATTTTGAGCAGGAGTGAAACCTGGAGTGTTTTTGTGGTATTCTTGCTCTATTGCTGATTGCTAGAAACCATGGTAACACCATGTATGGTTTCTCCTGCTTCCTAACCCATGGAAGGAGAGGTGTTCACAGCAGTGATAAAACCCAGACCAGTTTCAGAGTTTCATTTTTTACCTTTCCTTCTTCCAGCATCACTCAATTGCCTTCAACAACCTGTTAACAAAGCTCCTTGCACGCCAGCAATCAAATATTACAAATACTAAAAAGATCCATGATATATTTTCCCTTCTTCTTATATAAAGCAACATGTAAAACCAATAAAGAGAAAATAAACCTAAAAGGAGAGTCTCAGCAAGCACGTGTCCTGGAGATCAAAGAGTGAATTCTTGACTACACAAAATGCCATTAAATTAATTCCTTCAGGATTAGGATTATGCCCAACATTTCTCCTTTGCATAAAACATGCACTCTGAATTTTTTTGCACTGCTGCTGGAAGTCAAACAATCTCAGAGCTGATCCTGAAGTGCTTTTCCCTGCTTGTTATGCACATGGCATCCACGAGGGCACAGGCTGCCCTCGAGCCAGGGAACTGTGCTGCCAACAGCTTGCTACAGCTCAGACATGAAACCTTCTAACCCAGCAGACAAGCTTGCCTCAAATAAGCTTCTTATAGACAAGTCATGAGGGTTTTTCTTTTTTTTCTTTTTTTTTTGGTTTTTTCATTCATTGAAGTTTTATTAATAGAGCTGAAATCTGTAGGCTAAAAAAAACCATGCAATAAATACACCAAAGCTGTTTAGGGTCTGATCTGTTTGCTCAGTTTTGCCTGTGCATATTTGAGGGTCAGTTTATCTATTTATTTAAGAGTCCCATCATTGAAACATAACATGAAAAAAGGGAAAAAGGCTTCAAACCTAAAAAAAAAAAATCAAGTTTACATTGTACAGCACTTATTCTATGCCAGGCTGTGAACACAGTGGGAAACAAGGTTTACCAAATTAGATTTGAAAAGCAATATGAATCCTTTTAGGAAACCACTGAGTACCTCTGCAGTCCAAAGGACAGGCACAACTTCTGTCCAAACTCTTTCTAAACATTCTCATCATTCTGTACAGTAAACTATTTCCCAATTTAAAAATTATTCTTGAATGTCATTTAAGATTAATTATTCTTGGGAATTATTCTTAAATGAGAAATTGGCATGAATTAAAGGTGCAATTGCTTACAGTTTTAATAATTATTTTTTAAAGGCAGCATTATTTCACAACTGCAAGGGTGAGGTGGGGCAGATTTGTTACACCAGTGTCCTCTGTAGCTGGTTGTGGTCATGATTAACACCATTAACTGAAGCAGGAATGACTGCTGATAGCAAAATCAAATGGACAGCTTCAAAAGTTCAAAACTTTATCAAAAAACCACAGGGAATAAAGACAAAGTAGCAATCCCTGCTGAAACCAAACACCAGTGCTCAGAGGAATTCGTGTTCTGTACACACTCCATAGCTGCTGAGCCTTGCTCCAGTCACAAATGTGCTGAACATTTCAGATTTTAAACATGACAATAACAGGCATCCTTAGCAGCCAGTCCCTGATCCTGGAATACCTGGGGGTGGCAGGGAAGAGTGGCACATTTCACCTGGGGTCACCAATGCTCCCAGAGCTGCAGCTCCATGCTCAGGGCAGCACCTGGGGAAAGGCAGGAGAGCCCAGAAATCCTTCAGCTAGGTGCCTACAGAAGCATTCCCATTATTCCTTGGGAAATCAGCCAGAGTGCCAGTTTCCACAGCCAGCACTGCAAATGGGTTGGGGAATTTGGGGGGATTTTAACCCATCACCTGCATCATTAAATCTCAAACACAGATAAGCAGCAAGGAGCTGGAACCAAAGCTGTACATTGGGGGAAAACCATGTATTTCAGACAAAACACATCAAATTATCCATGCATTTCTGACATAGCACATCAAATTATCCATGCATTTCTGACATAGCACATCAAATTATCCATGCAGCAGACCCAAAGGAATCATCATGAATTCCCAAAGGTAACGCTTCTAGTTGAACAGAGCTTAAAAAGGTGGACAGGACGAGGGAAGAGATGAGAATCTTGACTCCATGTTTCAGAAGGCTGATTTATTATTTTATGATATATTTTATATTAAAAGAAAATGATGTATTAAAACTATACTAAGAAAATAGAAGAAAGGATTTCATCAGAAAGCTAGCAAGGAAAGAAATGGAATGATAATAAAATCTTGTGACTGACCAGAGTCTGAGCCAGCTGGACTGTGATTGGCCATTAATTAAAAACAACCACATGAGACCAATCAAAGATGCACCTGTTGCACCCCACAGCAGCAGATAATTATCATTTTTCTTTTCCTCTGAGGCTTCTCAGGAGAAAGAATCCTGGCAAAGGGATTTTTCATAAAATGTCATAGTGACACTTTTATTCTGACTCAAAGTAAGGCTGCAAAACAACTTCTGAGAGAGTAAAACTGCCCCAGGTTTGTCAGCCATGGGAGGCTGAGAGAGGAGTCAAAGGCAGGGCCAGCTCCTCCTGGGAAAGGGCCACAGCTCCAGGGGTTTGTCACAGCTCTGTCCCTGCACAGGCACCAAACCCAGGCAAGGTCCATCCCCACCTGGAGCAGGAATTGCTCGATGGCTGCTGTGGTGAGACAGACCCAAGGTGCTGCTGATGGCTTCTGCACTTTTCCACTGCAAACAACTAAATTAGCTCTAATAGAACATCTCAAATTGCTGCTTTTACCCTGGCTTGAAAGAGATGATGCAGAACAGGCCTGTGATTAACTTTTCCATTTCAGATGCAGTACTTAAAGCAGAAAGCTTGTCTGATACTGCTGAGAGCAGGGAGACAGCAATTTTCCTTTCGGTATCATGCCCTGACAATGAGCTGACACTATTTTAAAAGTACTGAGCAATTTGAAAGGTTCCAGATAGCAGAGATTTAAATGTACTTTGCAAGCTGAAATGGGCTCAGCTTTTGCACTCCCTTGAAAAGAGAAAAAGGAAAAGAAAAATCAGAAAATTATTACTCTCTTTATAATTACAGAAGTGCTCATTTGGGGCAAGGGTTAAGGCCGTGTGCTGGGAGCTACAGAAATGTCATAGACCATTAAATAATCCTATTGACAGAGCACATTTTTAGGAGTGTTTTGCAAGTAAATCTGGCAGCAAAGCATGGCACAAGCAGGGAATGCCTTCTTCATGTCCAGCTGCAGCGTGGGGAGCAGGGGGAGCTGCTCCAGCGATTCTTGACACCCAAAGTTCATTACAGGCAAAAGCCAAAACAGGTCATAAAAGATTAGGAACAGCTACAAGGACATTCCACAGGAAAAAACCAGTGGTTTTATAGCTAGAGCTGCCTTATCACACTAGTCCAAATCCACTCCACAGCCTGATTTTCTGTGTGCTCTTGCTCCCAGCAGCTAAAAATGAGATTGGTGATTAATTTCATTTTTGTAGCAGCAGCAAAACTCCGAGTGCAACAGAAAGAGGGGCAAATGTGGGACAAAGAGTGGGAAAATAGCAAAGATCCTGTAATTCCACTCTCAGGAGTGTTACATTTTACATTAGATGGGATCTCAGATGGGAGGAAAGGAGTTTTGAAGCATTAAACTTTAACAACTGAACCAGACATTGCTGTATCAACTGTGAGCTAAACCTCACAGGAGAGAAAGGCAACTTGTAATATTCATCTCTCCAGATATTGGAATTCACATTCTGCATTCCCATCCCATTCACCTGTCATGTGTGTACATTAAATACATCCCAGTGACATCCATCAATGCCAAGACAAAAACTGAGATGAAAATCTTCCAATGTCCCCTTCACCTGAGAGAAATTGCTGTTTGAAATTCTGTTTATGGACTCTGCTGCTGCTGCCTCCTCCCTGCCTGGGGCTGCAGGAGCAGGGACAGGGCTCACCTGTGCTGCAGGTGGGGACTGGTGTTTGATCTGTGATGTTCAAATGAGTGTTCAGAGAGTTCCTCTCCCCTGAGCCCAAAAACTGCCCCAAGGCAAACCTGCACCATCCTTCCCTCTCTATCCACAGTGCCACCTAAAACAGCACCACACACCTGAGTGGTGAGAAGCTATTTAACATCTCCCTGTTAAAATTGGATTTCCTTCTATAATTGATTGTGTTTAAGTAAAACACATAGATAATTCCTGCCTCAAACTTAAAATAAATTCAATTTGATGTTGTGGCCAACAGCCCACTGGAAGGAGTAGCTGCTACAACAGAGAGCACATACACTGTTTATGTATTGTAGATATTCATACAAATGTTTGTATATTGTTTGCACTTGTCCTTACCTAAAACACTCTATAAAAGTCAATGAAAATTAGCAAGAACACATCAAAGAGACACACACCTGGAGTTTAAAGCAGCCTTTTCAATGCATGTTTTTCCCAAGATAATCTGATGGCCAAGTATCCAAAATTATTGCTTCCCAGGAGACTCTGATGTTTGCAGCCTTTGAATCCTCCAGATGCCAGGACTGGAATGGCAGCTCCTCCTCAGCACAGCAGGGCTGTCCCAGGGGGATGAGGAATCCAGCCTGGCATCAGCATCAGCCAGCATCCCACGTTCCAGCTGCTCCCAAGGGTGCAGGAGAAGGGTGGGAGCCATGGAGGAGGAAACAGCTCTCGGCATTTTTAGAAAAAGAGAAGTATTTCCTTAGTGCCCCAGTCTGAGCCAGAAATTGGAGATTAAATGACCTTTAGGCAGCAACTTTTAGATAAACTGTGAAATAATGACGAGTTGTGACCATGCTGTGATGCCAAACCTTGCCCTCCAGTGTCACCCAGACAGATCTGTGTCCCAGTTTGGGGCTGCAGCACACTGGGCAATTCCACCCAGGAAGATGCTGGTGATGCTAATGCTGTGATCAGCTGGGCAAATACTTCCTCTTTGTGCAGAGGGGGAACCACCTTGCATGGCTTTTTTCAAAGCTCTGCCTTTGTTAAGGAATATTCCAACCATTTTCCTATTTCAGCTAAACGGGTGCAATTCTTTCCTGGGGTACCACAGTCATGTACAAACAATGAATAAATCACATATTAATCAACTATTTAAGGCAGGAAATGCTTCTTTTGCAGTGATCTTTCATGGTGACACTCATTCATCTACATGGATGGGGATCTCCAGCTCCCAGAACTGCTGGACAATTAGTGAGAGCTCTAATCCATGCCAGCCTGGTTATTGCATTCATGGATCTGGTGGCAAAGTCACAGTGACTGCCTCTCAGAGCCACACCTGCAAGCTGCTGTTTAACATAAATCTGCTGCTTCAAATGGATTTTGGGCACACATTTCATTATCACCAAGAGCTCCTGTGTGTCACACTGGGGTTCATTCCACCAAGATCCCCCTCTGTTCAATTCCTGTGTAAATCTGCTCCTTTGGGAGGCTGCAAGGAAATGTTCCTGCTCATGCAGAGTACACAGATTTGCCTTCTGAACCTTGCAGGATTTCATCCTAAATTCAGATTTCCAGAAGGATCTGAACAGCTCTAGAATCACTAGATTAATTTATGGTCCTGTCACTTTAGGACACGAAAGAACACGAGCACACACTGCTGTTCTCAAGGTGAAGGGAAAAAGGGAAGTTTATTTTCTGACTCCAGCATTTATAGATTTGCAGAAGTGACAGTGGATTGGAGGGTGACAGTGCCACCTCTCCAATGACACTGGACAAACCAGCAGTCTATCAAATTTCTCTTCCTCCATAAAAGAAGGCAAAACAAGGAGTTCTTTACAGAAAGTGAGAAAGTTCGCCACAAGAATGTCAACATCAGAAGGCTTAAAAAATCTTAAAAAATCAGGGTGACATGGTCCCATATTGCATCACTAATTACTTGGATCAAACCCTTCATTCCTCTAAATGTGCTCAGGCATGAAGGGATCTGCCCATGCACTCCCAGTGTCAGCAAGAATTGTCCAAAATAGCCAAGTGCCTTTTTAAGCCTACTAAAAGTCTGGGGTACCCAGGCTCCTGCATGCACTTGGATCTTCTGGGAATTGTACTAGAAGGAAAAAATCCACTAGTAACTTGGAGCCCTGGAGTCCCAGCACAGTAAAACTCTCACAGCTCAGCGAAAACTGTACAGAAGATTGCAGAATCAAGTTTTTATAGCAAAGAATGGTCCCAGAGTTATTCCACAGCAGCCAGGAGAGGAACAACCAAGGCCTGGCACTGAGCCAGGTGCACCTTGGCCACGCCACGTCACCTCTCTGCTGTCAGAGCATTTCATGCTGCTTATCTGCAAACATCCCTTCCTCTTTTTTTCTCAGCCCTCATTTCCCACTCTCAAAGTTCTCTCCTGCACCAGGACCTGCAAACTTTCAGCCTCTTCCTTGCCACGTCGAGCAATCTTTAATCAGCGTGACACAAACTCGGAGGGGTGGGATAAGTATAAAACTTTTTGGACACTCAAAATCGGTTCCCACAGGCCATTTTTTACATCAGCTGTCAGCACTTAAACGCCACAAAAGCTTTCAGCATGAGTAAGCAATGCCATTTAGAAAATCCATTTACTTTGTCTCTACCAGCGGTCGTCCTTCGTGCTTTTTTGTGAACGTTTTAGGAAACAAATTTTAGTTACAGGGGAACAACCACAGAGAGCAAACAGCAAGTTAATACCCACAAGCCTGCATAGAAGTAGTAATATATTTGGGATAGGTGGGATAACACTGAGCAGCCAGAGCTGTGGCACAGAGGCTTTTATCCAGGGATGGATCCAACCACAACTCACACCAGACTGAGCTCACACACTTGATCTCTGCAAATATGAGGATGTAGCACACAATGCCAGAATTTAACTGATATATTGGGATCATTTTCCCTCCCCCTCCTTAGGGGGCTTCCTAACCCTGCATACTTTCTGCTTTCCCCTAATCTGACAGTCTCAAATCAAAAGTCACTCAAGCAGCTTTGAGGTTCTCTCTCTCAGAAGTGATTTAGTTCACAAGACAGAAAGGCTTTTTTTGCTTCTATTTTTATGGGCATCCATGGAAACTGGAGTCTCATTAGAGTTTTAGTCATTTCTCATAGTTTGATGGTAGACTTGCATGATTACTCTCAGTAAAAGTACTCTAATTAGAGTATCAAAATTATAGTATTGCTAAGATCAATAAAAACACAACAAAGAAATCCTTACTGTGTTATTTCTTACATAAAGAGGTGCTGTTTTCCTCAGTCTCACCAAATAATTTTGAGATGTTTTGTTCATAATCAACTCAACTTGAAGAACTAAACTAGCAGCCCCTCTCCTTCCCTTTTCCCTAATTCCCATCTGAACTCTCACTTATCCCTTTTTTAGGCTTTTTCTTCTCTTCTATTCCTCATCCCATAAATCAGGTGAGGAAAACCTTCCCCCTGAACACTGCAGTGCCTGAAAGGTGAGGAAGGAAGTGGACACTCGCTCACTAATTAATCACCGGGCAGCGACGCCCATTTGTTCAGAGGATGCAAAACCAACCTCAAAGGGAGGCAGAGATCGCAAAGCCAAAGCGACCGAGCCCTCGGGGGGGCTGGTGGTGGCAGCCTGGGCAGGGCGTGCGCTGTCACCCTGTCCTGAGGCACCCCTGGGCAGTGTCCGTCTGTCCGGGGGGCAGCTCTGGGCAGTGTCCCTCTGTCCCTATTCAATGTCCCCTGTCCCTATTCAGTGTCCCCCTGTCCCTGTGCAGTGTCCCCCTGTCCGTGTCCCCCCGGGTCAGGGGCAGCAGCCGCAGTGCCGCCCGTGTCCCGCAGGGGGCGCCTGTGTCCCGGGAACGGCGGCGGCTCCGGCCGGGAGCGCGTCCGGACCCGGGAACGGGAACCGGGAAGGGGAACTGGGAAGGGGAACGGTCCGGACCCGGGAACGGGCACCCGGGAATGGGATGGGACACCCGGGAACGCATCCGGACCCGGGAACAGGCACCGGGAATGGGAACGGATCTGGACCCGGGAGCGGGAACCGGGAATGGGAAAGGACACCCGGGAATGGGAACCGGGAATGGGAACGGGCACCCGGGAACGGGAACCGGCACCCGGGAACGGGAACGGATCCAGACCCGGGAACAGGCACCGGGAATGGGAACGGGCACCCGGGAACCGGGAATGGGCGCTGAGAACGCATCAGGACCCGGGAAGGGGCACCGGGAATGGGAACGGGCACTGGGAACGGGCACCCAGGAATGGGAACGGGAACCGGGAATAGGCACTGGGAGCGCATCAGGACCCGGGAAGGGGCACCGGGAATGGGAACGGGCACCAGGAGTGGCAATGGGCACCGGGAGCGCGTCCAGACCCGGGACTGAGAACGGGCACCCGGGAACGGGAACCGGGCACTGGGAGCGTGTCCGGGCCCAGGAATGGGGAACAGGCACCCGGGCACACGTCCGGACGCTGGAACAGGCACCGGGAATGGGAACGGGCACCCGGGCACAGCTCCTGCCGCTCCTGCCCGTGCCGCCCCCGCGGTGCTCGGTGCCCCCGGCAATTCCCGAGACAATGCCTTCAGATGTGCCGGGCTCCCTCCAGGCTGTGAAAGCCCAAGCCTTGCTCGCTGTCACTGCTCATAAAGGGCCGACAGCTCACCAGAAATGCATTTAGAGCCAATTCTGGGAACACACTATTGCTGCTTCCTTCACAACATGAAGATTTCACTTCCCTTCTCTCCAGGGTTTTACATGACAGTTTCTGTATTTCATTTTTTTCAAGGAGTACAGACTTTTGGTTCTTTCACTTACCCATGAAGCTGCTCTGTGATGACATAATTTCTTCCACAGCCTTCACTACATTACAGATGGAACACCATTCTCCCAAAGCATCAGAGGGGATATTCAACGCTTCATCCCAAAGGATGGAGAGGTTTTTTTATCCTTTACTCTAGGATAAGTGTATAGAAGTATAAAACACTCAAATATTTTTGTGTACCCATGCAGTAACAGGTAGCATCAGGAAATCAAAACTGCAACCACTAGCACCAAAAATGTCAGGTCACTGCATCAAAAGAACTTCACAATTTTCACCTTTTATTGCTGGGACACAGCACAGGAACTGTGGCCACACCTGATAGAAGTGTTTTCTGGACTGAAATTTTGGGGAAACATCCCTGGCAGCAGTAGACCTCAAGATCCCCCAAATCCCAGCCTTAAGAGTGTTCAAGGATACAGGAATCTGCATGAGGGAAATACAGTTAAGGGGGAAGAAGGGAATGCAGGGAATAAAGGGATTGAATTGAACAAGGTGTTTGGAAGGAAAATCATTAGGAGTGATCAGCAGGCATCACACAACTGAGAGTTCAGCTTCAGAATACATCCCAAGATGGTTTTGTATTCCAGACACAATCTTCCAGACCTGCCTGTTTTGAATTCTACACTAGTGCAGCAAAAACAGCAAAGCTCTGCTGCATTCTGGGGTGAATTAGAGATTGTCCTGGTACATCAACCAGCTCATGACACCGTGTGCTGCTGTCCCAGGTGTCACTGAGGTTCAGAGCCCTGGCTGGCAGCCCCAAGAGGAGCAGCATTCCCAGCTGGAGCAGCTCAGCTCAAACCCAGCCCTGCCTTTATCCTGGATATTTGGGGGGATTCATCACCCAGCTGATCCCAAGCTCCTAAAAACCACCTTTGTATTCTAGGAAGCTGCTTCCTGTATTTCTCTGGGTGCCAGCTGCACTGTGCTTCATCCATCACATTTGTAGCCAGCTCCTGCCAAGAAGCAAATACTTCATGGACTATTTTATGGCTATTGCATTTGGTGGAGACAAACTGTGACTACCTGGATCAGAATAAATAATAGCAATAAAAATAAAGACTTCAGAGATTTGATTTGCTTAAGCACACGCAAACCCTTTCACTTAGAAATAAGACATGACAACAAGAATGTGGCTGTCATCTACAGTGCAGGAATCTACTCAGTGCTGGCCCCTGAGGTGGCACTGCTCATCTCTGCAATTTAAATTATTTTCTCTTGTTGGAGTAAAATCAGGAAATTAAACTGGTTGGATTAATAATGGAACCCCATTGTGAAAATAAATAATTGCTCTATTCATTAAACCCTGCACTGAGTCAAAAGGTCTGGGGTAGAGAGAAGAAATCTCACATTGAAAATTGCTTTTCACAGACTATCTGCAATTCTTGGGTTGATTGCTTACAAGCAGTACATCTGGAGTATGAGTCAAAGAGTAGACAGGTTAGTGCTGAAATAAACAGCCTGAGTAGGGATTGTTTTAAAAAATGGGAATTATTCCAGAATCCTATTCCACTGTGGTAGCATCAAATCCAATAATTTCAACGCTACAGCGAAGCATTTGGAACAGCTACAAAAGTAATTTGAACAAACTAAGGAAAATACAATAACAGAACGCTTTTCTTTCTCCAGCTTCCACACACTGACTTGTTTATCTGCAGGGGAGAAAAAAAAAAAATTACAAGGGAACTTCAACACTTCAACACCTTCACCCTTCAGTGGTCACTTCTGCCAGCCTTATCACAAACTGCTCAACACGAGTCACATCAAATCAGCACCACAAACCCACTGAAGGCAGCAGCAGGAGTGAGCCAGGAGAGGGGATTCCTGCTGGCACCCAGAGCTGCAGCCTCCCCTGGGCCAGGGGAACAAGGTTTGTGCTCCCTGCAGGACTCACAGAGACATTTCCAACCCAGCCAGGCTGAACGAGGCTGGGAGCAGCTCTGGGAGATGTGGAGCTCCTGCCTCAGCTCTGAGCCCAAACCCTGCAACAGCTGCCTCCTCCTCCTCCTCCTCTTCCTCACACAACCAGCACCCAGCCCTGCAGGCTGCCACCTTGTCAGGGTGGTTAATTCACAAACTCCATCATTTCTGGGGGGATCCCTGACAGCCCTGCAAGGGTTATGAGGATGAACCCCACAGAGCACAGCTGCAATGGGGATTTGGGGGTTCCTGTGGCAGAACACACTGCTCAGAATTCCCAGAGCCATGGAATAACTGCAGGGCTGCTCTGGAGAGCAAAGTGAAAGATAAATGAGTGAATTTGAGTGAAATGTGGGGAATGGAACAGGGGGAAAAGGACTGTGCTGAGCCAGAAACAAACACCTTTACTGCATTTCATCCATGGTAACTTTCCAAGGCAAAAAAAGACCTTACAACTCTGTTCTTGAGCTGGTTCAGTAACTTAGACAGTGGACTCAAAACAATCCCTACATATAAAAACCCAACCACCATAAAGATCAAAATAAAATCCACTGTTTCTAGAAGTACTCAGGAATATCAGCTCTTCATCACATGCCTGCTCACAAAATTAAATTTAATTTTGTGTATTACATTTAAATACGGCTGTATAGCATTAAGGAATCAAAACTGCAACTATTAGCACCAAAACTGCCAGGTCACTGCATCAAATGAGGTTTCAGAATTATCATCTCTTCTTGCTGGGACACAGCACAGGAACCATGGCCACACCTGATAAAATATTGCCAGAAATGGATTTAATAGTTGGGCACTGTGTGCAGAAATTCCTGAGGAGTTTTTACAAATCTCACCAAGGATAAAAGGTGATGTGGAATAGTGAAATCTTTACTCCAGTCCTGATTTTGATCCAGATTTGTATTTAGCAATACTAAAATATTTTCATTCCAGACATAATGTCTGCATTCCCAATTCTAACAGCTCATAAAAGGAACATTCATAATCAATTATTACAGAGTTAGAGCTGCATTTCAGCAATAAACTGTCTAACAGGAAATATTTTCTTCATAATGGCAAGAATGTCATCTTTTATAGCCCTTATCCCACCAGTGACAAAGTGCTCTGATCTCCAAAAGTGGAGGGAGGAAGAGCAAAGTTTTCAGAACGGAATTGCTCTTTATTAGAATTCTTCTGCACTTAGATTGTTCAAATTGAATGCACAATTAACCACCCCACAATGCAGGCAGTGCTGTTATTCCAACCCTTTGAGCATTTGCAGTCAGAGGAGGAAAACTGATGATTTCCTCAATGCCCAGGATGGAGAATGAAGGATCCAAGTGTGAGCCACAGATCCCTGGTCCCTATCCCAGCACACTCTGGACACCTGATGTGGCCAGGGAAAGC
Organism: Fringilla coelebs; assembly: GCF_963513975.1. Classification (NCBI taxonomy): domain Eukaryota; kingdom Metazoa; phylum Chordata; class Aves; order Passeriformes; family Fringillidae; genus Fringilla; species Fringilla coelebs. The sequence goes on from NC_140042.1 coordinate 13,110,582, forward strand.
AACCATGCCTCAATTCCTCCACATGGAAAAAAATTACTTACACACAGGTGTGTTAACACTGGCAAGGATTGATTATTGTCACAAGTATTGTAGAAATTTTATGCTAAAATATACACTATGTGCATTCTGCTTTTATACATCTGTGTCAAAGCATTAAACCAACCCAACTTGTGGATGAAGCAATTTCTGTACTGGTTAAATCTCTGATTAATCAAACTTTGAGCTGAGGAGAGGCTGTGACCTCTCCCTTGGGAGCACCTGGGTCACACAGCTGCCAGCCTGAGCAATCAGTCAGGCAGTGAATATGGATATTCAGGAAGGGAAGGTCTGGAACTGCGGCTCTCCCACTCCACTAGACATGGAAAAAGAAAGATGTACTACACAACACGTGGGAGAGGGTTTGCAGTGAATTCTGTGAGCCAGAGAGGAGTTGGAGAAGAGGATCCAGGTCTGCCCCTGAAAGAATTTCCTACCAAGGTCACTGACATAGAAGACAAGAAAGAAAGAAGAATAAATAAGAGAAACCTGAACTGCCTGTTCCAATGAGCACTTTGTGACCAATGAGTAAAGTGTGAACTTAGGAGCTTTGTAAGAATGTATAAAAAGCATGCATGCTAGGATAAAACCAGTTTGAACCCTTCTGAAAGTGGAGTGTGTTGCTCTGCACGGTCTCCATCTCACCTACGACAACAACAACACATAAAAATCATCGACACAGCATTCTGGAAAATACCTCTGAGGAAACCTGGTGGTAACACCTGAAAAGTGCAGGCTAGAGGCCATTCTTTAAACTCAAAGGAATTTAACGAGGCACTTAGTGTGACAGGCTGCTGCACTGCACCCACCAGGCTCGGCAAGCTCAGTGTGCCTCGGCAGCTTAGTTCTACTCTAAGACTCCTAAACGTCTGAACTGTCTGCTGAAACCTCGTGCATAATACATAAACTTCCCTCTGAACACATTCTGGCACTCCCCTCTCTTGATCTTTTCAGGAATCAGGAAGGATCAGGGCACGGATAAATAAGTGGATGAATAATAAAATAAATGTTAAAAACTGTCTCCAGATTTTATAGCGGCTCCCCTACCTGCTTCCTCCTTAAAAATTAATAAAAAATAAAAATAAAAAAAATAAGTGATGGATTGTGCTTCCTGACAGGTTTGAGAGGAGCTTTTACAAGTTGTGAGGTGACTGAGGAGAGATTCACCCGTGCTCCCTTCAGGCACACACACTGCTGAGGCTAGAGCAGCTCTGGGCATGGTGTGAGAAACAACTGCTCACTTTTTAAAATGTTAAAGTTCTATAAACCTTAACAAAAAATACAACAAAAGGACTAAATAAGGAAAAATTCCAGTGCTGGGAGCCCCCGTGACTCTCCTCTTCAAAACAGATGCTCCACCTTTTATATCTCTATCCACTCCCAAAATCCTGTCAGTCAGCCCCTTCCTTGCTGTCCAGGGGTGGAGATCCCCCCTTTCTCACACCTTGGCTGGAGATCAGGTGTGACCACAGTGATGAGCCAGCCCTCCCCAAACACCCTGAGCACCCAGGCCATCCCATGATAACAACCCCAGGGAGAGGACAAATTACAGTAACCAAACTGTACACCTACAAATCATCCAGGAAATGTTCACCCCCGAATTGTGAGAGCCAGCCATCTCCTCACCCACCCACAGCAGCTGGGCAGCTCTGATCAGCAGCCAGGACACAGCCTGGCTTTTTGTTCCCTCTCAGGTTCTTTTCTCATGGCCACAGTCCTCACCTTCCTCCTTTCCCATCTCCAAGTCTCTCACTGTTCATGTTCCAGCGTTTTGGGGCACAAATGATGGGTTTCCAAGCAGTTTATGACATTGTCAGTCACTTCCACCAGTGCCCAGAGGAGCTGTGAGAGTGTGAGTGAACCCAGAGGGAGACACAAGGCATGTGCCTGCAGGGTTTGAATAGGGAGCTGCAGAATGAATGCCAGACTGATACCCCAGGGTTTATCTTTTATGTCTCAGGTTAGTGAGTGGGTCTGGGCTTCACATCAGGGGATGCTGAGCTCTGTGCACAGAGCAGGGAGACAAAACAATTCCTGCTCCAGCTGGGCACCAAGGACAAATGACCCAAATCTCAGCCCAGGAGCACAAACCCCGTGGGCTGGAGAGAGAAAAACAAGCAGGGTGGGACTGCAGGGGCTGAAGCTGGGATGGGACAATGAACTGCAAGGTGCAAATGGAGCAGAGCTGATAAAAATGAGAGACCCCGTGCCCGGCCGTGCATTTTGGGGCCATTTTGGTTCATCTTGGGTGCAGCCCTGGCTGGGCTCTGGTGCTGCCCAAGGTGGATCCATTGAGGCCTCCTAATAAATCCCTGCTTTATTCTATAACTCAGTCCAGCCTCTGCTCTAGGTCAGCCTTCACAAGGCACCAAGACAGAGCTGGGATCTGGCTGTCCTGAGCTCGAGAGCTGCATCACTCCCTGCACACCCCTCAATTTCCTCTGCTAATTCCATTTCCCATTTTATCAGCTTTGCTGTTTGAGTAGGGCAGCGCTGTGCCTGTCTTCCTCACACACCCTTAAGCTTCACAAAAGTGGCTGGAATATCAGCTGCTTTCCAGGTGTCCTTTGAAAAATCAAAGGCAACTTCAGTCATTTGCAAGCCCCACTCACACAAGTCACAAAAATGAGCAGTAGCACTGAAGGCTGCTGGTGTCACAAATGCCACCTGGGCCAGCTCCAGGACTGGGGACTCACTCCTATAGCAACAAAATACCTGGTCCCTAATGCTATAGGAGTTTCTCCCTCCCTGGAAGGTAGCAAAGATAACAAAATTAGAGAGCTAATCAGGAGGCTACAGGATCTCCCAGCCTAAATCTCTTGATCACACTAGAAAATCCAAATTTCTTTGTGAATTCCAGGTGTGATTGCTTAGGTGTGGGGAAAAGGCAGAGCCTGACATTTGATGCCATTTCCTAGACCAAAGCACAGCCTGTCACTAAAATAAAATCAATGCCCAACTCACAACACAAAGGCAGCACACAGAGCACAGCAGGCTTGGGAACCAGCGTCAATAGGAGACCCACAGCTGCAACCCAGTGCAAGGAGCACTCAAATGCCTCAGAAAGATCCCACAGGACTTATGGATAAGGGAGAAAAAACAGACAGCACCCACTAGAACAAGTAAAATTAGATTATAAACCGAGACAGACTTGAGGGATCTCTCTGAACAATCCCTGCATTTCCCCACATCACCTTAGTTATGCCCATTTCAAAGCTGTGTGAGTTAAACACCAGTACACCAAAAACCCATCCTCTCCAATGAAGGGTGAATGCAGAAATCTGCCTTTAGTAAAGGCCAGCACATTCAGCTTCTCAAGGTGCTCTGCTTCCAAAAGAGTTTTTGCTCCTTGGGGAAAATGAGCAAAGGCACCCTGACCACACTCATGGCTGTCACTGAGCAGGGTTTTCTTCTGGCTGATGCTGGGTAAATATCAACCTCACCACAGCAAAGATTAAAGTTCCTCAAGAAAAGAGCACTGTGCTACTTCTTAAAAAGAGAAAACCAACAGCAGGAAAGGAGGCTTGGGTATCCTGAGGCAGGCAAGGCACAGAGAGGTAACTCATTAAACACACACCAGTGCAAACACAGATTTCAGCTGAGACTTGTAACAAAAGCAAATACAGCAATATTACACAGCAGCTTTAGTCTACAGCTACACCTCCTGTAATTACAGTGTGATTGTGTTTGCAGGGATGCCCTGACAGAGGCAGGAATGATGAGTCTGACTCCATGTTCTCAGAAGGCTCATTTATTTCTTTATTACACTAAATTATATTAAAGAATACTATACTATACTAAAGAATACAAAAAGGATACTCACTGAATGCTAAAAAGATAATAATGAAAACTCCTGACTCTCTCCAGAGTCTGACACAGCTTGGCCCTGACTGGCCAAACAGTGAAAACAGCTCCCAGCAGAATGCAGTGGAACAATCACCTGTGGGTGAACAATCTCCACACACATTCCACATGAGCACAGCGCAGGAGAAGCAAATGAGATAAGAATTGTTTTCCTTTTCTCTGAGGCTTCTCATCTTCCCAGGAGGAAAATCCTGGGTGTAGGGATTTTTTTCAGAGAATGTGAATGCCACATAGTGTGATACTTTAAAAAAAAAAAAATTAGAGAGAAGAAACAGAAAGAAAGGTGGGAATCTGGAATAAAAACTGAAGGACAAACCAAGTACCAAGAGGTTTTCAGACCCTGTGGGGAAAACTGGGTTAAGAGTGAGACAAGCCATGCCAGAAAGGTGAGGATGGAGACACTGGAAAGGCAAAACCAGAAAAACACAGTGTGGAGCTGTGACAGGATCAGCTCCAGTGCCCATCCTCAGTGAGCACAGAGAAGTCAGACTGGCCCAGTGCCCCTGAAAGCCCTCGTGGAAAGGGTGGCTCCAGGACCTCAGTGTTACTGCACCAGCCACACAGTTATAACAACACCCCCAGTTATTTCACAGCTCCTTTCCACCACTCCTGTCCTTTCCAAGCTGTTCATTAGAACTTGAGCCACCCTAATTTACATCTGCTTTAAAAACTCCTTTATTGTACCTTGTCCACGTGAGCACAGCTAATTGAAGCTGCAATGATCATACCAAACACAAAATGATTATACCAAACACAATCTCTCAGAGCTGCTGGGAATTCAAGCAGGAGAAGAGAACTGGTGCCCAGGTGTGGTGCCTGTGCAGGCTGGTGCTGCTCCTGCTCACCCCAATGGGATGGGCTGGCTGGGGAGTGTCTGCATCATCTGCTGCTCATCTGAAAGCCAAGGGAATTAGCTAGATGATTTGTCAGGCTCTTAACTGGTTGGGATGCTGACAAGAAAATGGCATTCAGCAGTAAATAGATAATTTCTGAGGAAGAACAGATAGCAGAGAAACTGAATGCTAAAAGCGTGATTGGCAGCTTCTGCATATACAAGATCTTTATTTTCAAATCTTTTTGTGTTACTCTCAGCAGAGCTCAATGTTTCCACTGGCCCTTGGGTATTTTTTCTAGTAACTACAATTATTTTCAATTTAAGAATCTCAGAAAGAAAAAACTCCCACTCATGACCCGCCAACTCAAATTTGCTGTGGGTGTTTTTTTTTTTTTTTCTTCCAATCAGCACTACCCTTTGTTTTCTGAGGGTAGGAATCCATTTAGATTGCACTTGGGGTCCTTTTCATAAAGGAGCAATTATCATTACGCTGCAGTAATTTGAATTAGCATGCAATAAAGCACCTCACACTATCTGTGAGTCATTACATCCTCCTGCAAGTGATCCACAATGGGCATCTCCCATTATGCATGGCAGGAGAGTGCCACTCCAAAATACAGTGCAGTCAGCAGGAAAATGAGCAGGAGCTCTGCTGAGCACGTTAAGTGTACAAATAAAAGGGGAAAAATTTAAAAAGGAGAGTGTGGCAGCATATTGCTGTGAGTGATTCCTGCAAGTGCTGCAGTTTCTGTAGGTGCTCACAGGAACAAGGCTGCAGAGCAATTACTGCTTCCAACACAAACAAACAAACATGGTTTTGAGCTCTGCCCACCTCTGAACTTGGGAAATCTTAACTCAACTCTAAATTTTCCTTTTTTACTGAGGCAGGAGCTAATCTTGCAATCTCATCATTACCTGTTGGGGTTTCTCTCCAGCAGCCAAAAGAACAAGTCTCTGCACTAGTGCTGTTTCAGGGGGTTCAAGACCAGGACAGCGTGACCAGAGATGCAAATCCTCTCTGTCATTTGGATTTCATTTCCATTGAGCAGGTGCCCTCTCTCAAATCATACTAAAATAAACAAATACCAGCAAACTGCTAAAAACACCCCACAAACCCAGCAGCAGCAGGTCCATTGCTTTTCACCATTTCTTGAAAGAACAGCTACAAGATCAATCTTGCAAGAAAACAGACAAATTCCAGACATGTAATTTTTTTTTTTCTGAGATTTTTTTGAGCTTCCCAAGGAACTTGGGCACCCAATTTCACCACTGTTTATGGCTTATTCATTTTACTTTTGGGAAAAAAAATTATCCCAGAACAAGAGCAGAGGGGAAATTGCATTACTGATCAAACTGACAGATGTGGAAAAATGAAGCATCCTTCCAGGGATTTTGCCAGGCCACACTTGGGGCAGCCCCTGTTTCAATTAGCTCAGGGGGTCATTTGGCTTAAGTGGCTTTAAACAGGGAAATTCATGTGGGTTTTTATTCTCAGCCCACAGCACTTTGGGGATAGGCTCCCAGTGAGCAGCTGGGCAATCAGAGGGATGAATTCCAGCTTGGAAGAACAAGACAGCTCTGCTCTGGCTGGCAGCAATTCCTCATGCTGCCTGCCACTGGAATTCCAGGTTATCTCCACTGCTCCTGTAAAAGCTGCTCTGCTTTGCACATCAGAAAGGCAAGAGAAAACAACCCCATGGCCAAGCAAGTAAAGCACCAAGAGGAAAGAGACCATGAAGGGTGGAGAGAACAGCCATTGCTACTGCACCTAATGAGGTTTAATTCTTTATATTAAATAGTAAAGAGATTTAATCTTTTGTCTGCCCCTTTCCTCCCAGCTGTAATTCTGTAACGAACAGGAGCCAGAAATGGATGATTTGTTCTGGTAATTGTCAGTCTGGAACACACAACATTTGAGCTTAATTTTTAACAGGGCTGTTTGTCCCTGTGTAAATCTCCCTTCCTGCTGTTGGTCTGCCCAACTTTTAGGTGGGTTCAGACCTGCTCTTAGCAGGAGCTAAGTGGAAAAGAGAATGCCAGGTAGAAGGATGAGGGAGATCCCCTTCTTTCTGCTGCCTCCACAGATTTCCCCATTTAAGTGGCCTCCACTGAGCTGGTGGGTTGCCCAGATAACTCCAATAACTTGCTTTCAATCTCATTATCCAAGTAATTTATACACATAATAAAATGCTTCAGTCTTGGCATTAATTCTTGCAAAATTTTACATTGGTATTAATTTTACTTCCTGGATTTTAATTGAAGAGAGTATATTTTGTCACAAGGGAAACTGAACATTAGTTCTTCTACTTAACAACCATGTGGTTTCATTAGAAATTACATTAGTTCCTCATTAAGCAACAATAATAGCGTAGAATTGGGATCAATAAAAAAACACATTGCCCTAAGGTGCTGAATAGTTTGGTTCATTTATACTCTCATAAGCTAAATACTTCAGGATTCAGAATTAAAAACCCTCAAAGTTTTATGCAGTGCTTAAGAAATGCATTACTTGAAATAAAAAGATTCAGATTGTAATGGAATAAATGCACAGACCCAGGCACAGCTCTGCATCCTCCAAGCAAAGTTTTAATAATTAGGAGCTTGCAGCATTTTAAGAACTCCCATCATTAAGAGAACAGCCCCAGTGAACACAGCCCAGGTAATTCTGAAGAGGAAAGGGAAATTAACTGAGATCCCCCTACAGAACAAAGCACCCTGGCTCTACCATTTGACCCCACAGCAGCAGCAGCTTGTTTTGGGAAATGCAATAAATCAACAGCATTAGCATTGGGAAAAATATAACTTTTAAAGTGTTTACTCTAAGGAGATGGGCTGCACACTCCAACAGACTGGGAGCAGCCCAAAGACATTCAGAAAAATTAAAGGTCATCCAGGGAACATCAGTGGCCATCTACAAACATCTGCCCTCAGATGCCACCTCTGGCAGAGTTGGAGATATCTGCTGTGGAGAAGACTGATAAGAAATCAAAATACTGATAAGAAATCAAAGATTGCAGATCTAATTAACATTGGAGTGAGGAGACTCAAACCCAATGGGAACTAAATACTGGGGGTTGCTCAGCTCTAGACCAATGAATTTTGAACCAATGCATCTCTACAGGTTTGGGCTGTATAAAGTTTGGGACAAAATCCTGCAAAAACATCTGTTTGGAGGATTTCCTTGGCCTACATTGCCAGAAAGACTAATGCCCGATTCTCTACCGCTTCAAATACAGAGCTAGAGGGTTTTATTTTGTCCCTGATTTTCAGTGACATTAGGTTTCTGGGAATTTATTTACAAAATGGACATTTACACAAACCAGAGCAGACCTTTAAATAAATCATTCCTGTCAAGTGAGTGAAAAGCTCAAAAATATGGTGTAACCTGCTGTTATTTCCCTGAAATCATGCACTTAGGGAAGTATTTGGCTAAGAATAACACAGCCAGGTTCCTTCCTCTCCACAAGTCCTTTTGGATTTATCATTGCCTTCAATAACAGACTTGTAACCCAGGCTAAACCAAGCTCCAAGAGGGACAAGGATCATCCTTTGCTGGTGATCCTGGGATTCTCATCGTGCACAGTGGCAGCTGCTGAGACTTGGGCACTCCCTCTGTGTTCCACTGCACATCCATGAGCCCAACATATCCATGCATCCCACCACAGGATCCCTCATCCCCTGGGAATGCACATTGGTCTGGGGGCAGACAGAGAGGAAAAAACTAATTAATGAATTAAGACACCATTGAAGATTGTGAATGTGCTTATTTTAACAGTTAGAAGTCTCTTTCAGTCTCAGGACTTTGAGGCAAAGGAATGATGGAGATTTTCCCTATTAGTCTGAGCAAGAAAATCCACGTGGAGCTGAGGTTGATGATACTGGGTGTGGTGGGGCCTGGTGGGAAGGGATCTCTTGGGTTTTCTCTCTTTTTTTTCTCCAGTGGCCTCCTGAAGGGGCTCAGACAGTCCCATGAGAAACAAACCACAGAGCTCCTGGTGCAGGACAAACCTCCCTTCAACAGGGATGGCTTCCCTCAATGTGAGGAGCAGTTCACCTCAATTCTCTCTCAATCCTGGCACGGGTGGCACTTGCAGAAGATGGGAAAAGCCTTGTGTCCATCTCTGGGAAGGCTTTGCCTGGCAACCATTCCAACCTCACATGGCACAGGCAGCCAGCAGGACTCTGCCCTCCTCCAGAGATGTTCTGCAACCCCATGGCACTGCCCAGCCCTCTGCTGGAAACACCTGCTTCTCCTCTCTGCCACAATCCTCTCTCTCCCCCATGCTGCTTCATCTTCCTTCCCCCTTTTCTGTCTTTTTGAGTCCTCTTCAGTAGGGCAAATCCCTCTTTTTTTATACAATATTTTCTTGTTTTGCTTAATTTCATCCTGGACCATCTGTTTCAAAATAACTCCTTGTAGTTCCCAACAGCAGAACATGACAACATGACACGAATGGAAACAGTAATTCAGCTTTCACAGCCTTTTGGGAGAGTTCAGCCTGGATTTTGCTCAGGTACCTGAGGAGCCAGGCAAGGGTGTGCCAGCTGAAAGAGGGACACTGGCTTCCTTCCCAGGCTGCCAGGGGTGAAAAGAAAAACACACATTGTTCTACATACAAACTTGCAGCACTTCAACAAGAACAACCTTCCTGCAGCTGTTCTGTAGCAGACCATGGGATGTTTAAAGAGCTCAGCTTCAGTTTTCCATCCAACAAATCTGAACAAACTTCACATAACTCAAAGCACAAGATGTCAAATATCACATGCAACCACATTTTCCCTTCTCCTCCTTCCCTTGTTGTTGAGTCTTTGCAGCAGCACTTCCAGGGCACCAACCTGCATCAGACCCCAGCTGCTTGAAGCAACACACACCTGCATTTAAAGATGCAATATTTGACTCAGAGATGGCTGTAAACCACAGATGAAATTAAGGGAAACACACACCTGCATTTAAAGATGCAATATTTGACTCAGAGATAGCTGAGATAAAATTAAGTGTAGAGGAAGATGTAGCTCTTAGATCCCACAAAGAAGACAAGTGAAATGTGTTCATGGCCTATCAGGCTGTTGTTTGTGAGAGAAATGGGATCTAGCAAAAGCTGAAAGCAAGGAAACTGAGGGTATTGGATCATGTTCATTTCACTCTTAAAATGCTAAGTAACATTTGTATTGTCAGACCTGCTCTATGGGAGGGACCAATCTGAATTTTACACGTGCCAGCTTTCTGCACACAGATTTTCTTTTTTAACTGCAGAACTGGAAAGATCTGAAGGAAACTGATGCTCCCTCCTCCTGCAGCCTGCCTAGCTGTTTGAATAAACACAGAGCTGTCCTGCAGTGACATCTCCCCTCCAGGCTGTCCTGGCAGGGCTGGCTGCAGGGACACCTCTCACACTCTTTCACCTCAGTGTATTGATGGATGCAAAATTAATAACACAGCCACAGACTTACACATGCCAGCCTTCAGGAAGGGGCTGGAGTTAACAAGGACTGACAATTCTGTAAATGAGGATGAAATTGAACCAGGAGCCTCAGCAGTATTTACAGCATGGTCTGACATCATTTCATGCCATTGATGTCATCAATGGTTATGACTTGGGAAATGAAACAACACAATAAAGCTCCAAAGCAGACATGCCAGGTAACCATGGAGAAAGCCACAGTTCTGGAGAATAACTGAAGTCTCATTTGAAATGCAACAATATTACAATTTAAGTGGGTTCCAGGTTAGCAGACACAGGGAGAGATGAAACAATGACAATATAAAAACAAGTTATATCAACAATATAAACTCAGACTGTCATGAGAGGCTGAGAAAAAGCTTCATTTCTCTACAAGCTAAATGAATATTTTTAAGAGGTTTGGGTTTGTGCTGTTTTGATATTTCCTTTCAAGCACTACTGTATTAGACAAGATGAGAAAGCTGAAAAATGCAGTTTCTACTTGACCTACATCGTTCCCATTGATCACAGACAATTAGAGCTGTATTTCCTCTGCTGTCCTGAAGCTGCCTCATATTCTCATATAAAACCCTCCAAAAGTAACAGACAAGCACAGAGGGGCAGGCACACAGCTGTAGTTTCAATACACAGCAGGCTGCTGTCCTTGGGATTGTATTGGATATTAAATACGGCTATTAGCTCTATTTTCTTGGAGAAAGGCTCAAAAGATAACATTTCTTCGGTAGATCTGAGAAAGGGGAGAAGGGAAACAATGCAGGAAAGAAGGAAAATCACCAAGTAAAAAGGAGAGAAAGTAACAGAGAGCACGAGGCCCCACCACACCCAGTATCATCAACCTCAGCTTCACGTGGATTTTCTTGCTCAGAATAATAGGGAAAATCTCCATTATTCCTTTGTCTCAAAGTCCTGAGACTGAAAGAGACTTCTAAATGTTAAAATAAGTACATTCACAATCTTCAATGGTGTCTTAATTCATTAGCTTTTTTTCCTCCCTGTCTGCCCTCCACCATGCAGACCAAAGTGACCAGAAAGTGATTTCAAAAGAAAAACGTGGATTTTTTGAAATGATCTTTGATTTCCAGTCTTTGACTAAAAAGGGACAAACCATGTTCTGGGATCATTCAATAACTGTTTGTTATAAAATCCCTGCTGCTTGCATCTGAATGTTCTAGATATATCAAGATCCAGAGGGTGCTTTACATGAACAACAGGGAGAACGGCTTCCCACTGCCCAAGGCAGGGCTGGATGGGATTTTGGGGAGGAATTGTTCCCTGGCAGGGTGGGCAGAGCAGCTGTGGGTGCTCCTGGATCCCTGGCAGTGCCCAAGGCCAGGCTGGACAGGGCTTGGAGCAGCCTGGGATGGGGAAGGTGTTCCTGCACAAGGTAGGGGTGGAACTGCTCCCTGATCTGAAAGGTCCCATTCTATTCCAACAGAAACAGAATAAAGGTTTTTGGGTACCTGCCCATCTGACTGAGCAGCCCACAGACAAGGGTTTACAATTCCTGAAAGAGCAAACATTGTTACCCAAGTGCCAGCGACCTGGTGTCCTTCAGTGGAGCCAAGCCTGGGATATTTCCAGGATTTCAGACACACCACACATGCTGGAGTGCTCCCAGCCCAGCCTTTCCCTCCTGCTCTCCCCACCTCGACTCTGCACCTCCAGATCCCAGCCCAGCCCCTTCCATGCATTGGTGGAAAAAGCACAAACGTGCTCTGCTGCTCGTGCTCAGAAATCCTGACTGAGAACACGACCCAACCCTTTGTTCCAGGCACAGCCTTGCTCTGATGGGCTCATAATCCAAGCAGACATGCCAAACCAAGTGTGAGGAAGGGACTCGCTCAAGGACACAGAGCAGGCAATCAGCAGGAGAGCAGAGAGAATCCAGGTCTCTGGCAGCTCAGGGAACCATAAAGAATAAATAAAAACATTTAAATAATATTTTAAAATATTTAAAACAATATTTTAAATATCCATATTTAAATATTAAAATACTATATTTTATAATATTTATCTAACAATATCTATTTACCATTTAAAATATCATATTTAATACTAACAATATTTTTTAAATACTATGAATCTGCAGTTGTAGTAATTCCTCCCCTTTTAATCAGTTCCTACAGAGGAATCGCTGTGCCATCTTCCTGACACACAAAAAAGCTGATTTACTTAAAACAACAAGACTTATCCCAAAGGGAAATACTCTAGAGAGGTCTGATTGCCCAGAACAAACTGTTAAACAGGTCTTAATTCAAGAGCAAACAAAAATGTCTTGAAACTTGGAGTGCTGATCAAAATAAAAAGCTGTGCTATGAATAAAACCTAACTGAAAAGCAGGAAAATAATATTAAATAATAATTATTGAAACAGGCAGCAGCACACCCTTCCTGTCCAATTATGCTCTTGAGTGTACAACCAATCCCTGCCAATTTATGTTGTTATTATTGATATTTGTGGCCAGGATCTGCTCTTTCCAATTCTGTTTTTAATGCAGCTCAGGGATTTAGGTTTTTCCTCAAAGCACATGTGCTTATTATTGAAGCAACCTGTATTTCCAACTGAACTGATCTTTGATCAGGTATCAAAATACCCTTCTTGAAATGTGTGAGGCATCAGAAACCCACCTGTGCCAGCAGAAAGCTCTGTGCCCTTTTGGGCTTGTTACCCCTAATTTTGGGGTTTGTAATTATTGCAAATTTCCTTCCCTTGTGTTAAGCACTGATAACTGACTCACAGGTGGATTAACCAACAACTTCCCAGTTGAGGCCTTTCACCTTGAATTGGAAAAACCCAAATAACCCAGTTGGATTTTGTGGGTTTTTTCCCAGTGTTATGGACACACAGACCTTGCCCCATGCCAACACCACCGGCTTTGAGGAACAAAAATGCAATTGGCATTATTCACTGCAGACTGGTCTGAAATCTGTGTGTACAGACTGCCTCCACCAGCAGGCAAAGGGCAGAGCTGATGCAGGGCAGGATGGACCACTTTGAAATAAGAAAGATAGAGCAGCCTGTCAGTTCAGTCCTCTCCCTGTTATCAGCCAGTCTGCAGCTCTGAGCAAGAAAAGAGAGCAAAGACTCCAAAACACCGTTTTCACATCACCACACAAAAATCAAACCCGTGCTGGCTGCATGTTTGACAGGAATTCACGCAGTGAATTCAAAATTTAGAAGTACAAAACTTTGTGGCTGCCTCCACATGTGTTTTTCCCCACTTCAAATTTAATGAAGTTACACAGCAGAGCTTTGTTTTCTTCCCCCTGCACACAAGCTCAGAATAACAGATAAACAACTACTGAGCAGAATTCTGACAGTCAAACAGAATCAGGGCTCTAAAGTATCAAATAATGGAAGGTAGCACACCAAATTAACCCTAACATTTGTCAGTAAAGTGCAGACAAATGGACTCTCAACCTGGCAAGCTGGAAAGCTCAATTAAAATAAATAGTATTTAAAAATAAACCTAAAATCTGAGATTAGGTTGTCTCTTGGTTTAGATTTCTGAATGAAGAATTTCACTAAATCAGCACATCCATTAGACATCTTACCCATATCACCAACTGCTCTGCCAAAAGGTTACAGCAGCCAAGCCATTTCTCTTCCTGTGTGAGTTTATAATTTTATAATTTTTTTTGGCATGTCAAGAAAGCTGCTTTTATTTTTCATTAGCCTCTGCTAACAGTTCAGACCATCCTTTAACACACGTTTAACAACTCATGCCATGTTTGTTCCAATCTTCAAAGAACTTGCACTGATTTTTACTGATGGAGTATTATAATTAAAATAATAGATTATAATAATAATGGGATTATTAAAAATCCTATTTAATATATATTATATATCCTATATAATAATAATAGCAATATCAAAAATCCTCCAATTAAATGCCCATTTTACTACCCACCCTCCAAGCCCCTAATTGTTGTAAGAGATATTTTAGTGAAAAAAGCTTGGAGCATTTAAAGGAAATGTGATGTACTGATAAGAATGTTTCACATTAAATACAGGGGTGGAAATGAGCTATAGATTCACCAAGTGAAGTGAAGGTTTTGCTGTTTTAACTCTGCCTCTTACACAGAATAAAATGAAACTTGTACAAACACACACAGCTCGAGAGGCAAAGAGAGAAAGTGAACAATAAATATTCCCCAACTATCACCAACCCCTCATTCTGCTGCTGCAAGTAATGCCAATGAAATCAGTGGATTTATTAACTACAGTCAATTAGGATTAATAGCACACCTGGGAGGCACCAACTGCACACAAGCACTGGCTAAAAGAAAAGAAAAAACATCCTTCAAGAGATATATTTGGCTGTGGTTTTATTAAAAACCTGGATTACAGTTAAGAAGCTTATATCAGGAGGGACTCAGCTGACAAGTTTATGGTTTTGCTTAGAAACTTTGATTAAAAATAACTGCAGCTAAGAAGTGCCCAACTTCTAAAAACTGTTCCAAATTTCAGGACTTAGAGGTATCTGACAGTCAAAACATAAGCAGGGAGATGAGGTGATCCCAAACTACACTGCTTCATTCACTTATCAGACAAAAATGAACCCAGCAGGAATTCAGGACTATTTCTAAGGACTTGCAAAGATAAAATCCTTCAGGACAGAGGAGAGCTCCAAAAGCTGGGTCAGAACAAGCAGATCTTAGAAACCCACAAGCAAGGCATTCCAAACCCTCTCTGGGAAACTTCTTCCAATTTATTTTTTCCTCCTGCCTGCCCAGTGGGATCACCCTCCTTTTCCATTTTTGGCCAGCCTCTCATCCCGCTGTCCATCTCAGCACAGAGCCCAGCTCCATCTCCTCAGTGACTCCTCATGCACTGCCTGGTAAAAAACAAACCCAATTCTCTGTCCTCGTGGTTCAGGTGTCCCTGTCCCCTTTTCTGGGCTCTCTCAGTGCACCCACCCTCCTCCCATCCCACTGCCAGAGCCACCAGGACACAGCTCAGCTCTGTCACTGCCACCAGGACACAGCTCAGCTCTGTCACTGCCACCAGGACACAGCCCCTGTCACTGCCCACCAGGACCCCCCAGCACCACTACAGCAGCAGCAATTTGCATTTGCCCTGTAAATCCCTCTGACATCCTTATTCCTGCTGCTCCTTTCTTATTCCTGCTGCTCCTTTCCCCATCCCACCAAAGGACAGCCCTCGAGTTCATCACCTGCACCCCAGTTTGGTGTCCTGCAAGGACACACCATCCCTTCCATCACCTCTGGGTCACTGGCAAAGACATGAAACCTCACAGCCCCCAGAGTGCTCCATTTGGAACTGTTTTCCAGGTATATGCAGCAAAAAAAAAAAAAAAAAAAAATGTCCACAGCAGGGTTTTAATTTTTCACTTCAGTCTCTCTTAACAGATTTCACTAAGGTGCATTTTCTTGGTTAATGTTAAACCAGGCTTTTTAAATTCAACAAGGGATTAATGAATAACACACTGTCTCAGGTCAGTCCAACAAGGAGGCACAAAATTAATTTTGCCAGGTGGAACAAACAGGGGTTCATTTCACAGCACAAAGTGCCAGTGCAGAGGCAGGGACAGGAGTGAGCTCCACAATCACTTCCAGACAGATTAGAGCACTGGGGCTCACTGTCCTCTGTAAATAACAGCTGCCACTACCACTGCCCTCATTCAAATCTGCTAATTACATCCTGTTATCAAATGATGATGCAATTAATGAGGGGCACCATTCCTCTTACACTCAGTGCTCCTTTTGTGACCTAAGAGAATAAATTTAGATACACTCCTGCTTCTTAAATTTCCAAAGTCATGAAACACAAAGGTTCCTCCAAGCACTGCCAAGACTTACAGCTTCTTCTTGCCTGAGACACTGCAGGTCACCCAGGCCCCAAGGTTAAGTAAAAGTAGCAATTTATCAGACACCTCATGCACATCTTGAAGGTTTCTTCTCAAATTTAGAAGATGACATAATTTGGACAACGTAATCTCCTTTCAACATTTCCCTAGGATTTCAAATCCTATAAATCACAGCAATTTCCTCCTCCATTTGAGGAGATTTTACATGGCAGTTTTGCCTTGCACGTTTAGAATGGCTTATTTGTGAACTTGTCAAAGGTAACTGCTGCTGCCTCTGACTTTTTTCAGGAAGTCTGCCTGGTTTTCATGCTCATTAACACTGCAGGCTCCCAGACCTTCATGATACTCAGGATAATTAATTCCCAAGAGAGTTTCCTTCGTGCATTAAGGAGGAAACTTTGAGCTCTTAAGAGAAAGACACCCATGGCCCTCAAACTTACAAAAGAAGTCAAAAAAAAAAAATAAATCTAACACACCATCCCTCACCCTTCTTTCCCATCAGCTCTACTTCCAGCAATAACTGATAAATCCTCAGCATTTGTTGAATACTCAACAACATTTCCTCTACATTTGACAGCTGGACCAAAAGAGTGACTTAATACACATAAATATTTGTGGGAGAAGCAAAGAGGACCAGCTATCTGCTGGCACATTGGTAGATACCAAACAAACATCAATATACTGCAAATACACAGAGAGACAAAATCCCCACAGCATTGCTGGGCATTTCCAGACTTGTGGATGTGCTCCCACCTTACAAGAATGAAATAAAGCTGAAAAAATGCAAATTTACTCATCATTGAGAGCTCCAGCTGAATGGGGCAGAGCTGAGATTTAAAAGCTCTGGAGAGCCCAGGATCTGATCAATGGTGCACCTGCACTGTGCTGCTTACAGCCAGCCCTTCATCTCACACTTCCAAAATTTCAAGTAAAGCAACATATTGAGCATCACAGAACAAGGCAAGGAAATTCAATACCAATATGGCCAACCAGGTGAATACTTGATTTTTAACACATCAGCTTATAGAAAATCAAGTTCTTTCTTCTACATTTCCATCAACATTAAAATTAGGACAAAAAGCCTTAAAGCCTAACTTGCCAGCACTGCTGGAGGGGACAAAGCCCCCAAAAAGCCACAGCCTAAGAAATCAGCTGGCATCCTCATCCCCTTGGCCAAGTCCCTGTGTCAGCTCACATAATCTGGGCACATCCAGTGCTCAAAGGCACAGAAACAGCCCCTGAGCAGCTCCTCACTCCAAGAGGAATGATGAGCAGAGGATAACAAAAATTCTGTGATCACAACTTGACAAGAAAAAACTCAAGAAAAATTAAATGCTTTGCCCAAGACCAGACAGGCATTTAGTGGCAAGAGCCAAGTGCTTCCTGAACCCAGTCCAGTCTCAGAACAGAGAGTCTTTGCTTTCTACTTTGTCACATTCACTTTTTCCCCCCAGACAAAGCCAGTATCTTCCCTGCTTTTCCTTAAAGGAAGGAAATGCCTGTTGCCTCCAAGGATCCTGCTACTGAGACAGCCCCAGGCCTCAGATCTGCAGCCACCACCCAGGAGCAACACTTCCAGATAGAACTGCTGCTCCCAGTACCTACACATCCTACAGGGCCTTATTTCCCAGTCCTCACATGCCATTCTGCTTCATACCATTGTTCAAAGACAGAAATTAATAACATTAAATTCAGCCATTATATAATTTTTCCAGCATTAAAAAAAGTCAACACTAAGAACAGACTTACCCAGCAGAACAACCAAAGTGGAACCCTGGAGGAACACAAACCCAGGGAGATTTTCCATAGGTAAATAAGGAATTTAAATAGGTAAATAAAGAGTTTCTATGTATAAATACCTTATTTCCAAGAATCAGCAGCAAGAACCTCCACAACCTGGTGACTTCCACGAGAGCTTCACAACTGTGATGGAGTCTGAAATCCTGATATAGGCTCTGTGCTGCCCATCCAGAGCCTCAGGGCACCTGGAGCCAATCCTGGCTGACTGGAAGCACCTGTGGCACCTGGAGCCAATCCTGGCTGACTGGAAGCACCTGTGGCACCTGGAGCCAATCCTGGCTGATTAGAAGCACCTGTGGCACCTGGAGCCAATCCTGGCTGATTAGAAGCACCTGTGGCACCTGGAGCCAGTCCTGGCTGATTGGAAGCACCTGTGGGCTCATTGCCCAGCCCCTGCAGCTGACAGGACTCATCCCCTGGGAGGAGGGACAGCACAATCACCCCAAACTCAGGGCAGCTGTGCCAGGAGCAGGGGTTGGGCTCTGGTCACACCTGCAGGGTCAGAGCAGCTCTCCAGCTGCCCTGCCAGGACCTGGGGGCTCAGCCAGGTGTGACAGACTCAGCCAGCAGACTCATTTGGGTAGGAAAAGACCTGTAAGGACAGAATCATGGAACCTTAAGGCTGGAAAATCCCTCTAAGGTCATCGAGTCCAACCATGAACCCATCACTGCCAGGTCCACCACTGAACCGTGTCCCCAAGTGCCACATCCACACACTTTACCCTCCCACTGCCAAATCCACCACAAATGCATTCAGGTATATTGACTTCCTTCAACAGGCAGGTCTGCAGGGACACCTGGACATGGAGCTGTTCCTCACCAGGAACAGCCTGCAGGGACACCTGGACATGGAATTGTTCCTCTGCTGGGACACCTGGACATGGAACTGCTCCTCTGCAGGGACACCTGAACACGGAGCTATTCCTCACCAGGAACTGTTCCTCTGCAGGGACACTTGGACATGGAGCTGTTCCTGTGCAGGGACACTTGGACATGGAGCTGTTCCTCTGCAGAGACACCTGGACATGGAATTGTTCCTGTGCAGGGACACCTGGACATGGAGCTGTTCCTCACCAGGAACAACCTGCAGGGACACCTGGACATGGAATTTTTCCTGTGCAGGGACACCAGGACATGGAGCTGTTCCTCTGCTGGGACAACTGAACATGGAGCTGTTCCTCTGCAAGGGACACCTGGACATGGAACTGTTCCTCTGCAAGGGACACCTGGACATGGAACTGTTCCTCTGCAAGGGACACCTGGACATGGAACTGTTCCTCTGCAAGGGACACCTGGACATGGAACTGTTCCTCTGCAAGGGACACCTGGACATGGAACTGTTCCTGTGCAGGGACACCTGGACATGGAGCTGTTCCTCTGCAGGTACATCTGGACATGGAGCTGTTCCTCTGCAAGGATACCTGGACATGGAGCTGCTCCTCACCAGGAACAGCCTGCAGGGACCCCTGGACATGGAACTGTTCCTGTGCAAGGACACTTGGACATGGAACTGTTCCTCTGCAGGGACACCTGGACATGGAATTGTTCCTCTGCAGGGACACCTGGACATGGAACTGTCCCTCTCCAAGGACACCTGGACATGGAACTGTTCTTGTGCAGGGACAACTGAACATGGAGCTGCCCCTCACCAGGAACAGCCTGCTGGTCTCTGGCCAAGGCTGAGGACAAAGCCCTCAGCTGCACCAGGGGAGGTTTGGGTGGGACATTAGGAGGAGTGTCTTCCCAGAGAGGGGGATTAGGAGTTGGAATGGCTGCCCAGGTGGTGGAGGCACCCTTTGGAAGGTGTTCAAGGAAGGTCTGGGGGTGGCACTCCGGGCTGGTTGCCGTGGTGGGGATGGGTCACAGCTTGGACTCGATGGTGCCTGGTCAGCCCAGCTGATTTTTACAATTTAATGACAGAATTTGTGGGTGAGGGGAGGGTAGAGACTCACTCCCCTCAGCTGCAGGAAGGCTTTTAGCACTGCCTCCCTTCCCAGAGGCCCTGTGCCCAAACAGGACCTTTCAGGTGGGGTGGGTAGGTAGATGACTAACTCAATATATATATATATTTTTAAGTCTAATTGGGTAATGAGGCCCAGGTGATCACAATATGGCAATTAACACCCTGCTGAGTGCTGCCAGGCCCATCTTCTCTTTGGCAAACCCTAATTGAGTTCCAGAAGCAAACTGAATT
This sequence comes from Fringilla coelebs, assembly GCF_963513975.1. Lineage (NCBI taxonomy): Eukaryota > Metazoa > Chordata > Aves > Passeriformes > Fringillidae > Fringilla > Fringilla coelebs. The sequence continues at coordinate 13,130,603 of NC_140042.1, forward strand.
GCATATTTACTTCAGCCAGGGTCCCATCTCTCTCTAGGTTCAAGTGTTTCTTGGCCTGCAGGATCATGCTACTACAAACAGGTAAATAATTTCATTTTCAATCAAAATAAACATGGTGGAGTATTAGGAAACACAGCACGGTACAAAGCAGTAAATTTACCGTAATACATTTTGTCTGAGCAAAACAATGATGACAAAAAGCTCCAAACAATTTATATATTCCTGAGAAAGCACAGAAAATTTATAGAGACATAATTCAATCTTACTACCTCACTTGAATAAATAAGAGATTAGTTGATGTCTAAATTAGTACAAAGGTTCATCATGATAAACCTACCTCCCACCAAAAAGCCTCTGAAATACACTTCAATAAAAGTTCTGTACAGATTATAACAACTGATTATGTAAAAGTTTCACAGCACAGAAATGAATAAATAAGAAATTAGTCACATTGGTCAGAGCCAATAACACCAAAAGAAGCAGGCTAAAGATGATAATGGAAAGTAATAACAAGGTTGATTAAAACCTCTTATTTTAAATTTTTTCAGAGAATAAGAAAAGCTGCTCAGTGAAATAAGTTTACAAACACAATTAGAGGCATTTGGGGAAAGGTTATATGATCATGGAGAGTTATCTTTAGCATGTAGTGGCTTGGTCTGGGGAATATGGACCAGGAGTTTAAGTTGGTCTTTCCAGTCCTACCATATATTTAGACCTGCAGGTAAGTAATTTTCTTACTCCTTTTAAATCTCTTGTTACATTCAAAACACTTATTTTAGGATACAAGGGTGGTGTAGTGGGCAACATGCTCATTAATGTAATGAGTCAGGCTGCCTTAAAGGCAACAGCCAGCACCCACAGCCAACCAAGCAGCAAATCACTGAGACAGAGCAGGGTGCAGGCAGTTCAATCCTGGAGGAGCTCCAGCAACACTAACAGACCTCTCCCACAATGATATTTGTGAGAGTCATTACAATATTTGTTAATTAAACACACCGGTGATGAATCCAACAAGATGGCACAGAAATCAAAACTCTGAAAGCGCTTTGATTTTTTTTTTCCCTAAATCTAAAATGGGGAAAGGAAGACATATCTAGCTCCATAATAAAAGATGGAAATCTTTTCAGTTGGAGCCTCGGGTTGCAGGTTTAGGCACAACTTCTGAGGAGTGGCTTTTCTTTGCAGCACTGAAGTGCACAGTGCCAGGACTGCCACCCATCCCAGCCAGGGGACTGTGGAGCGAATCCTCACACACAGGAAGGTGGAGAGCCTTCAGTTGTACCTGTCAGAGCTCATGCAAGGCCAGGAGCTGAGATTCCTGCCCAAAGCAGCTCAGCAGAAGGCAGGGAGCCTTCCCTGCTCCCAGAAAAGGCGTCACTGATCAGATATTCAGCAATATTTCATAACATCCAAAGGCAGCACCTCGTGGCTCACGAGCATATTCAAATCCTAACCAGAGAAGAAAAAACAAACCCCAAAATTCACTTCCAAAATTCAGTTTGTACCACTCCATAAACAGGAACCTCTCTGGAGACCTTGGCTTTTACAGAATACACACCAGAAGCAAAGCTGGAAAGCAGCAGCACATCTTAAATGCACAACTTATTGTGCCTGTGACACACAGCCCTGCAGAGCTGCTCTGGAAACAGGGTCCACCTGCAGACACCCAGCTCCAGCTGGGCACACACACTGCTGTCCATTTGATCCCCTCAGAAAGGCTGGAGATATTCCCTTAGAAAGGTTGGATGGATGAGCCTTAGGCTTGACTCTCTGGATTGAGTGCAGAATGCATTTACTATAAAGGAAAGGAAATAAGAACAGGAAATAAACAGGAAATAAAACCAGGAACACCCTCATAAAGTGCAGCACAGCTGAGTTCCCTACCTACTGGAGACAGCCTGATGTGCCACCAGGGGAGTGCAAAGAAAACCAAAAGACAAAAAATAGAAAAATAGAAACTCTAGCAATTTATTGTCTGAAAAAGGAGAATATCTGAATATATTTGCAAGTGTCTAGCAGTGACATCAGTGCAGAAGGAAGCAGAGCAATGATGAAAGAAAACAAAATGTTTACCAAAATAAGTGAAAAATACAAAGTGAGTGGACTCTTAGGACCTTGTTTTTCCCTTGCAGCTGGAGACACAGGCAGGAGCTGGACTTGTGGGAGGCAGCTTGGGGATTTTGCACATCCATATGCACACACCACAGTTATTTAACCTTCAGAGCTTTCTCTGCTCTCCTATGCAGAGTGAGCACTCTTGAGAAGGAAGAAATCAAATCTGAAAGCCCTTCACAGAGATAAAAAGTTCTATATATTATTTCAAGCCTACTCTGAATAGCTGGTACTCCTCTTGAACAAGGGCATTTTAACTGCTTTAACAGGAGGAGAGAGATTTGAGTGTGCTTCAGCAGAATTAGAACAATTCTATGCATTAGACTTCCATAGGAGCTTAAAGCACTTTAATGGGATAAAGAAGAATTTAAGTGCTATGAACTATAGAACAGTTTAAAAAAATGGATCATTTGATAAAGATTTAAACTAAGTTAATGGATACTGTAGCAATTCTCTACAGTGCAAATTGCTAGAAACACATTTTGACAATAATCCTCTTTTCATGAATTCATGGGGGAAGATATCACTGCAGTGTACTGTCCACACTTAGCAAGGTGGTGAACTATTTCTCCCCAAAGCAGAATTAAATTAGCACAGATCCACCTAATAGATCTAGTGCAGCTGAGGTGGTTCCCAGCTCCCTGCTCATCCCCACAGTGGCAGCATTTATTAAGTGACATCATTAGCAGCAATGTGCCAACGTTCCTCCTCAGCCAAATTTCACTGCACAAATCACTTCAGCGTGAACAAAGAACAGATGAGAGGGGAAAATTAATTAGCTCAGTGCCTTGTTCTCTCTGCTGCATTCACACAGCAGACACAACCTGCACACACAGGTACAGGGAGATCTCTCCAGGTTTTCCTTTTCTTTAAAGCTTCTGAACGTGTCCCCTCTTTGTGTCTGTTTGTGCATGAAAGGGCTGTGAGCTGCTCAGAGCTGAGAGAGATCCTGTCAAAGGAGAGGGAGAGTGAGGGGTAATTTGGTGCTGGAGTGTTAAAAGAAAAGTCACCATTTAAGGAGAAATACACCATTTAAGGAAATACTCCATTTAAGGAATGCAGTCACCATTTGAGGAGGCGAAGGGGAGACGTGCACATCTTAGGGGTGATGATCATTGGTCTCCAATTTATTGATCAGGTTAAATACTTTTATAATAGTGTTAATAAGCTCATACATATTCTGTAACCTAAGCATTCTATTCGTTAAGCTAAACATCAACTCTTCTTCATTTTTTCAGTCTTGCATTCTACTTTCCCACGTCTCTCTGACTCCTTGTTATCACATTTAGAGATGTCCAAGGACACAGTATTTTCACAGGTGCAAGAACTCAGATCAGAAGGCTAAACACAGTACTTTTCCAACTTCTAATAATTAGCATTCCCACACTGGAGCTTCTTTGGCTCCAGGTAAAGGCTTGGAGCAGAGTCCCATCCCTCTGTTAATGACAGGATCTATGGAGAGGATCCTCTGCTCCTCGGTATTCTCCCTCATTGCTCTCAGAGTCTGGCAGACAAAAGTGCTGCAGCTCCAGGGCAGGCACAGGACCTGGTGCCCTCAGAGGGGCAATGAGCTGGAATTACAAACACTGGGGGGAAGTGGATGGTGAGAGACAGCTCTACATGCTCACCTCAAGACGTTTTAAGGGTCTTTGTTTTCAGAAGCCATTGGACTCTCCCATCTGAAAATCACACTTCTGTTGCATCTCAAATTGAGCACCTGAGGAGTTGGGTAACAGCAACATCAACAACAAAAAAAATCTGTCTGTTAGGAAATTGTTAGCCTAGTCAAGGCTTCTGAGTTACATTTGCAGCCAACATCAAACAACATGAAAAGCATCATGTGCAAGATGGCACAGAAAAGCATTTCTGGGCTGTGAATCTAGCTATGGTTGTTACCATGAAATAGTGGGTAACCATAATGTTGCTATTTCACAATCACAGAACAGAATGATGCCAAACCTCAGCCATCCCACCTTCCCAAACAGCAAAGTCCATGTGCTCATCTCATAGGCACCTGCTTTAAATAACTTTTGGGGGAGATGCTCTTGAACAAGAAATAAATCAAATTCTGTATGTTAAACACATTTAGTGAAAGCCACATAAGTGTCTTTAAATCCAAACCTTTCTTATTTGAGTAACATTATTTCCTTATTCACAGAGTTTATACCTGCCTTTATGGTGGTGTGGTGCAGAACTGAGCTGAGAACCCTGCAGTTTGAGTGCAATGAAGCAAGCACAAAACAAACTGGAGCAACATGAAATGAAGAACTTGACAAAAAAAATTTACATTTCCTCTTACATTAGCTGCCAACTAACCTGTGCCAGCTTTATACAGACCTGCAGAATAGATTTGAGATATTGGAGCAGAAGCAGCAGCTCCATTCATCATTGTCTCATCTGAATCACGCTCACAGCATCATCCAGAAGGTCACCCTTGTGCCTCCCTAGTCTGTTTTTGTTACCACACCAGGCTAGGATCAGGGAATCACAGAATCTTTTTGGTAGGAAAAGATCTTTAAGGACAGAATCATGGAATCCTTAAGGCTGGAAAATCCCTCTAAGGTGATCGAGTCCAACCATGAACCCATCACTGCCAGGTCCACCACTGAACCGTGTCCCCAAGTGCCACATCCCATTGCCAAATCCACCACAAATACATTCAGATATATTGATTTGCTTCAACATGGAACAGGGAAACACCATAAGAACTTTTCACTGACCTTCTGCTTTAACAAGAATAAAATATTTAACTGATTAAATCTGAATTCACAGTTCAGAAAATGCTTCTTAATGTCATGTGGTACATGCATCTTAACAATCTGACTGCCCCATCGCCTTTGCATGAGGAAAAAGGCTTCTGCAAATTTTCAACTGCTTTTCATTCCTTCTTCCTTCCATTTTTAAAGTAACAGAAAATGTCTCCAGTTTCCTGGTGATGGACTCAGCTGCATTTGAAAGGGGTTGATGTATCTCAGAACTTCTGCTGGACTCAGCTGTCATTGAAAGCATCAATACTTTTGAGAATTTACCCCAAACCATCCCAGTTTCAACTTTCAGTGTACAACAGAGTCTGGCTGGCAGGTTGAGCTCTCCTCTCAGTAAAACCCCCCCAGGGTTGGTTATAACTTAAAGACAGTTTTCATAGGGCACTTGGCTGTTACTGTTAATTGTTCCTGGCTGAAAATGCACACCTGAAGTGAAACAGTCACATCTCAGACTGCTCGCTCTGATCAAGATTTCTTGACAGTTTCACTGCTTGAAGAAACATTTTCCACAAAAAGCAAGGACTGGCCATTTCCCTCCTTGTAACTTCTATTGTGGATGCCCCTTTTAGGAAAAAAACCATTTCAAGAGGAAATATTTAAGTCAAAATTCACACGTGCAAAGCCCACTGAAGGTGACAAAAAAATACATTGTACTGCATCTCCCATGCTAATGGTTGATGTAACTGAAGGTACATAAGAAAATAATACATGGATTTCTCTGGTTTTGTCAGCTGCCAATAAAAATAAACATTACTGTGTCACTGTCATATTTTCTGAAAAATCCCTTCACCAGGATTCCTTCTCCTGGGAAGCTGAGAAGCCTCAGAGAAAAATGCAAACAATAATTATCTGATTGCTTCTCCTGTGTTTTGCTGCTTTGGAATGTGGTTGGAGATTGCTTATCCAACATGTGAATTTGTTTTAACTCAATGATCAATCAGGGTCAGGCTGTGTCAGGACTCTGGAAGGAGTCAGGAGATTTTCATGAGTATTTGTTAAACCTTCTGTCTGTATCCTTTCTCTATCCTTTAGTATAGTTAAGTATAGCATTCTTTTATGTAATGTAATATCATAAGATAATAAATTAGCCTTCTAAGAACATGGAGTCAGATTCTCAATTCCTCCTTTGTCCTGGGGACCCAGCAAATACCACATTGCTGTTGCTCTTTCAGCTGAAAAGACAAAATATAATCAATATTTTGATTATATCCCAAAAAAAATGCAGAGACTCTACTGTGTTTGTTGTGCTCCAAAGGAATAATCTTCTCCAGGGACCGTTTACTGCACAAGGAAAAAAACCTGCATGGGAAATGTGATGTCCAGGACAACACCCTGCTGTACCAAATTCACTGGGAAGGTTGTTAATAGGGAATATTGTTTTCTTAATGTGTTTCCTAATATTTTCATTCCCTGACCTCTTTCCATGTCCTGCCCAAGGTGAACCCCATCACAGGGATGCTTTCTGAAACGCTAACAGCATCGTGAGTCACCTGGACCATTGCATTTCTTAACCTCAGTGGAATCCAAAGGAGTAAATAAGTTAGAGAAGCAGAAATTTGTGCCAAATTAGGGGCAATTCCCTGCACCCAGAGAAGGAAAGCATCAGCATACAAACTGGACACCTCCAGGGACTCTGTGTAGAAGAGAAAGTGATTACACTGCGCTGATATGTTTTTAAAGTGATTCTTTTACTTGGCATTAGTCAGGCTTTACTTATTTTAAGTTATGCTACTCCTGGTAATTTTCATACAGTTATTTTTTTTGAATCCTAACAATGCCAAAACCTATTACCCAAGCCAACTCTGTTGATACTTTTATTTTCTGTTACATTCATATTTGGCACCTTTCACATTTTGCTTCACATTTCTTCTTTGAAATCAATGGAGTTCATCCACTAAAAATCTGCAAGGAGGAGAGCAGGCCTGCACAATAAAAGGGAATTATACACCCAGCACACACATACACACAATTAAATCTCATTATTTTCCATTCAAAGAAATGGGAAACCTGAAATATTCCAAATTCCACCCCACAACAGCTTTCAAAACCACATCCACTCTCTTTGAAAACTCTTGAGAATTATTCTCCCATGCTCCCTTGTGCAGAAATCAGGGCTAACAAGATGAAAGCCTTGTTCTATCATGTTTACTTAGCGCTGAACCACTGTCCAAAGCACCTCAGCCACCTTCTGCTGCTCCCAGGCCACACACAAAATTCACTCTGTGCAGCTGTACTCCAACTTCATGAAGCCCAAAATCCCCAAACCTAAGAGTGAAGTGCTGCACTTCTCTCCAGAGGATGGCAGATACAGAATAAACCTAATTATCTCGTGCATTGCCCCAGCTGAACTCTCTCTGCTTCCAGGAACACAAGCAGCAGTGCCAGGTAGCCGAGTATTCAGATCATGTCATCTTCCAAGACTTAAAAAGAAAATAATTATCCTCTAGTAATTGAAAATACAAAATGAGGTTTAACATCGTGTTCTGATCTTTTTTATTTCATGCTGTGAGAGGATTAATTGACTGAAAATGGAAAGTGCTCCCAGCCTGCTGTACCTGATGTGCCCCTCACCCTCGGAGCTGAGCAGGTGTTTGGGGAGCCAGCACAGCCTTTAAACCTGACCTAATTCATGCACAAAGGGCCCCAAGTCAGGCTTTGCCCACCATGCTGCAGTTCAGCTTCATTCCATTCACACTCTCTGAAAAAATCCCTATACCCAGGGTTTTTCTCCTGGGAAGCTGAGAAGCCTCAGAGAAAAGGAAAACAATTCTTATCTCATTTGCTTCTCCTGTGTTGTGCTCATGTGGAATGTGTTTGGAGATTGTTCACCCACAGGTGATTGTTCCAGTGCATTCTGCTGGGAGCTGTTTTCACTCTTTGGCCAGTCAGGGCCAAGCTGTGTCAGACTCTGGAGAGAGTCAGGACTTTTCATTATTATCTTTTTAGCATTCTGTGAGTATCCTTTGAGTATCCTTTCTGTATTCTTTAGTATAGTTTATCATATAGGATTATAAAGTAATAAATTCTTCAGTATAGTTTAGCATTCTTTACAATATAGTATTATAAAGTAATAAATTCTTTAGTATAGTTTAGCATTCTTTACAATATAGTATTATAAAGTAATAAATGAGCCTTCTGGGAACATGGAGTCAGACTCATCATTCCTGCCTTCCTTGGGGCACCCCACAAATAAATACAAAAAGCTTCATTCCACCCATTTGCTCTCTGTGTGCCTGGTAATTATGCTGTGCACCAGAATAACCTCCCAAGGCTGTTGTCCTGGTTCAGGGCAAATACAGCTGTTCAGAAGACACCTCACATTTTCCTGGTGCTGCTGAGGTATTTTTCCAAACCAAGGAGATTTCCCTGTGCCATTATCCAACTACCAGTGAGCAAATCTTTTCCCTTCTCTAAGAAATTCAAGATTATCCCTTAGGTAAGGTCCTTGTAAGCCCATGGATAGGTTTAGACAAGACCCTGAGTTTGCCAGAGCTCTCAGGGAGATTCTGCTTTCATTATTACTTAGTCCAAGCAACCTCCTCAGCAGTGCCCTCACAAACCTCATTTTTCAGGTCTGATTTAGCCCAGCAATTCTTTGGCTTTCCAATTCACAGAAAACTCCAAGCAGCCCCTTCTCAAGCTCCAGGAAGGATCTTTGTGTCACCTCTGAGGCAGCAATTCGTGTTTGCTCCTCGTTCTGTGCTAATGGCACCTCCAGATTCTCCTGTTTCACCACCTAACCCCAAGTGAGTGTACTTGTTCTCAAGGGCAAAAGAAAACTCTCTGTTCTTCAGAAAGAACATTTATTTCTAACCCATTAACCACTCTGGTGCAAAATAAACACACTAATCAAATACCATCCATCACATAAGTAAATCAAAAGTAGTTTGGGGCGATTTCAGTGAATTATAATTAGCTATGCAATGTTGTTAAATCAAAAGTAAACAGGAGAAACTTTGACTTGTAAAGAGACATGAATCCTAAAAAACATACACAAAAATATGCAGAAGCCCAAGTTGACAAGATGTCTTAGGTATTTTTATTTTATTCTTTCACTTTACAAAGTTTATGTGCATCCCTGCATCTTGCATGCCTTCAGCATCTTTCAAGCCTGCCATTAACTATTTTAAATTTGTAATTCATCTTAGCAATTCTTCCTAGAAAAGCTGTTGCAGTTTCTGAATTCAAATTTTGTCTGCAAAACGGTTTTCTGACTCTTGAAAAATATTTCCTAAAATATTTCAGGAATCAGGGTTGTTATTCTAAAGCAGACGGGTGAAAATGTCAGGATTGCTCTCATTTTCCAAATTGCCCAAATCACAAAACAAGCTCTAAAGCTGGAATCTCAACAAAGGTTGTTTAGTAGCAAAAAATTCCTGAGAAGCAATGGTTTTTTAGCAAGCCAGCAATAAAAAATCAAACCAAAAATCAACAAAACATTTCCAGGAGCCCCAGCAGCCTGGTGTGGCTCTTGGGCTCAGCCTGGGGCACAGCAGAGTCTGCAGCTCCTGGAGCTCTCTGTGTGCTCTGGTCCCTCTGCCTTGAGTTAATAAGGACTTTTAATGTCTGATTTTAAATTAAATAAATCAATGCACGTGAAACATGACATCCCCCTGAGCTCTGAGAGAATTCCCATGTGCAATGAAAAGCAGTGCTTCACATCAGGGGTGCCGCTGTCATCGTGAGCTCCTCCACCCCTCTGGGCTTTCCTGGGCCTGACACTGGAAAAGGAATTGCAATCTGGAGCTCTGGAATAGAAACCATGCATAAACCACTTCTAACTTTAGGAAAAAAGGGGTTTTTTCTAAAAACAGAAGCCTGGACAGAGGAGTCACTTTCCCCATCGTTTCCTGGCGCTGTTCCTGTCCCCTTAGCATTTGTGAATTTCTGGTGACCTCTGTATTTATCCTCACAGTAACTGTTCTGCAGAGTTCTCAAGGTGAGGAGGAACTTGGAAAGGTTTGTTTAGGAATGCTTAGGGAGTTCTCTGGGGCTCACAGAGCCCTTGGTCACAGCAGCACTCTCTCTATTAAGTATTTCTCCCTGTAAAAATAAAATGTGATCGTCATTAGCTGGTTCTTTTGCTGCAGTCAGTGCAAGCCTCCTGCCACTGTAGTCTGGAAAGAAGCACAAAGCAAAGGAACTTCTATCCCCACCTCTGCTTTAGTGGGTTCATACCTTTCTCTTCTCCCTTCCTTGATCCATACAGTCTGAATTCAATCATGATTTAAACCCCCACTATCTTTTAGGCCCCATATTGTTCTATTTTTCTGTAGCCTGATGAATACTGAATGCACCTTGAAAGCAAAGCCTGCCTGTTTCACTTTTCACAGGGCTTAAAAAGATGGAGTGCCTATAAATGTCTCCTTTTTTTGTTGTTTTTTCTTTATTCTTCTATCCAGAGGGTGCTATGTAGAGAAGAAACAGCATACAAACCCCATATGACACAGGGAGGGTGGGAAGAAAAAGTGTTCTCTACCCTCAGGAGGGAACAGAAATAGTCAGATTTCATACACAGGTTTGCTAATGCTGCTAAATCCTATGCTGCCAAAAGAAAAAGCAATGAAAAGAGTTCCCAAATCCCAATTTCCCTGTATTTTGAATCCATAGATAGTTCTTAAAAGCCAAAATGTGTTTTTCATTTCTTTTATTTTCCAGGTCATCTCCTGTAAGACTATTCTACAGCAAGCCACAAAGTACAGACTAGAAATGTATTTATTTATAAAAGAAAATAAAAGGGTAAAGAGTCCTGCACAGGTGAAAATGCACCACTGGGCTTCTACTGAGACTATCCAAGAACATCCTTAGAAACAAAGATTTTTAGAATTGGAGCTCAGTGGCTTTGAAGCTGATAGAAATAAAGCACAGACTGCTCAGCACCTTCATCTGTTGAACTTCATTAAAACTCAGGTTTCCAAGAGCTGACTGCATTTGGCACCCAGGTTTGGGGAGCAGCTGGGCACTCAAAGGAGGGTCTGTTTAACTCCTTCAGCAGGTGAATTTGTGGAAATCATCTCCAAAATACCCTACAGGGTACCAGTGGTCTAAATTAGGTGGTCAGTAATTGTGCTAATTGAAGATTCCCACAGGTGGATGAGCACTCATGCTCTTGGCTTTGGTTGCAGGTGGCAGGAGAGGGGACAGGATCTGGGTGTTCCTCTGGTCCAGGGGGTTTTCCAGATGCCTTCTGTGGTCACCAGCACTGCTGCCCTGGAGCAGAGGCTGGGCAGGGTTACAGAATAAAGCAGGGATTTATTAAAGGGATCTCCTCAATGGATCCACCTTGGGCAGCACCAGAGCCCAGCCAGGGCTGCACCCAAGATGAACCAAAATGGCCCCAAAATGGATGAACAGTCACAGGGTCTCTCATTTTTATCAGTTCTGCTCCATTTGCACCTTGCAGTTCATTGTCCCATCCCAGCTTCAGCCCCTGCAGTCCCACCCTGCTTGTTTTTCTCTCTGCAGCCCACGGGGTTTGTGCTCCTGGGCTGAGATTTGGGTCATTTGTCCTTGGTGTCCAGCTGGAACAGGAATTGTTTTGTCTCCCTGCTCTGTGCACAGAGCTCACCATCCCCTCATGTGAAGCCCAGACCCACTCACTAAAGCAGCACAGAACCTGAAAAATAGAAAAGCCAAACCTGAGGCATCATTTCATTTTCCCTCTGTGAGAACTCTGAACAAATCCTTATTTCCAAGCCCTGTGGAGAAGGAACAGAGTTTTAACAGCTGCTTTCACACTGATCCTTGCCCTGTCCCACTGCACACCCCCTCTGCCCAGGGCAATCCCTGCCCCAGGGAGCTCAGATCCACTTTGGACACCCCCTGGCACGTTGGTGACAGCATTGGACGAGGCTACAACATCCTCCTGCCTGTCACAGCATCAAGGGGAGCAAGAAAGAGAGGATGGAGAAGCTGCCAAAACAAGGGCAGAGCTCCAGAGCACAGAGCTGGATGCAGACAGTGGAAGCTGATCTGAAGGGATCAGGTAAATCAATATCCCCTGCTGGGCCTGCAGAGGTCATTTCCCACAATACAGCACAAAAGGACTTTACAGAGGAGCCTGCAACAGCTGTATCAGTCTTTTTTAGGAGCTCCACCTATATCTGATGGCACTGAAAACCAAGGAACTTCACCTTAGCCTTCCATAGCAGAAATTCTCGGGAACAAAAGAAAAGGAACCTGCAGCAGAAGGCACGTGTGAAAGAACAGGACAAGCCTGGTGGATTCTCTCTGCATTTAAGACCCAAAAGAGGGATGAAAGGTTTCTGCTAATGGCTGCTGGATTTTTCAGATCATCAGGGTTTAATGTCAGGAGCTCATAATGCTCAGGTGGATCTATAGTCTGCTTCCTGTCTCCTCCTGAATTTACAGTTGACTGGATTTGATAAGAATAAGTAGCAGTAAATTGAAGAAAGGAAGGGAAGAGAAATGCCCCAGAGTTGACTCAGCCTTCAGTATCTAGATCAAATAATTACATATAGGTCAATGCTATTTCTCTCAACCTGTTTTTCAGATTGTGCCATAAATAAAGCAGACTGTCCTCAATGAAAGGTTGCCTTAAGATCTCAAGCTGCAAAGGCAAATGCATGGAGTCAGGATGGAGTTATCATCAGGGTGGGAAATTTTTCTGACCCATTTTTTGATATCTGACACTTTATTGATAAGCTAAGGCATCTTTGTTGCCCAGAACAAACAAAAACCAAACCAAAACCAACCAAACAGATCTAAAAATAGAAAAGGCATGTATTTTTAGCTGTCCCTGAAAACAACCACGTATTCAATATCTACACCAGATCTAACACTGCCAGAGCCTAACACTTGTAACACTTAAACCTCTTTTGCTTTCTTTATGCCAACAAGGAGACCAAAATATTTTTGAAATATGCCATCTAAATGAGCAAGAAATTTAATAAAAATGTCATAAAAGACAAGGTGTTGAATTCCTGCTGAACACAAACTCTTACTATTACATCTGCCTTTAAAAATCTCTCCCAATACTTTAACCACAAGCAGCTATTTATGAATTCAGATCAATTTTGCCACATTCAGAGTGGTTGTGATCAACCTGAAATCATGCTGAAGTGCAAAGGAAGTGTTTGCATGTCAACCTGAAGAAAGCCTAAAGCTGTTAAAGTATTTTGGGACTTTGATCCCCACCAGTGTAACAGCCACAGCAGGTCAGAGAAATCTGTGCTGCACACACTTCAGTGTCCCAGACCCCAATTCCTGGTTCTGATCAGGCTCTTCCAGAGCTCTGGGGAAGGCAGGGCAGGTCTGGAGAGGAGACAGAGCAGAGCTATCAGGGACAGAGCAGCGTTTTCTGCTCTGTGTGTCAAGCCTCTGACCACAGGCAGTGGTGTGAGCCCTGCCTCAGTCCATGCCAACACCAAGGGGAGAGAGGGGCACAATCCTTCTTCCCTTCCTCAGCAGAAGTGCCAGGAACCAGCAAAACTGGCTCAGCAGTTCTCAAATGTGGGCAATGAGCTTATGGTGAAGAAGAAATCATACAAGTACCTGTTTGATTACACATGAAGCCCTGGGTCAAATATGATCCTCTAGGGCAGCTCCAGAAATTGCTAAAAATCAAAAAAATCCAGCCCAACCCCCCAGGCTCCAGAGGTGACTGACCTGCCATGCCAACATCATGAGGAGGAGGATGAGAGCTCATCTGGCTGATCACAGCCAAGCTCTCTCACCCTGTGCTCTGTTCCACAGCCTGAAAATCCTTTGCTCTGACACTTGGGTTCTTCCCTTGAAGCATGGACAGAGGACTCTTCACCCCATTAAACTTGAAAAGAAATGTATTAATTACAGCCCTGGACAGACAGAGGGTAACCCCCCAAAGATGTGCAAAGGGTCACAAACTCCTGGTCTCTATTTATCCTAAAAGTTATCCCACCCAATGTCAATTAATTTCCTTGTTAATCTCTAATCACAGCACATGATCTTTGCTAACTACATTTCTAACTTAACCCCTTAATTCATGTAAGCTTTTAATTAAAATAGATATAGTTTTCACTATCTTGGGTGCACTCAACCCCTTGCCTCACCCTCTCACAATTTTCGAACTGCAGCAGCATTTGCCACAAGTGTCAGCAGCAAATAATAAATAAACAATAAATAATATTGAATAAAAACCAATCCCAGCAAAGGAGGGGATTCCAGCTGTGCCACACAGGCTCTCAGGGCAGCTCTCAGTGCTGTGAGAACAAGCACAGCCAAACCCTTCTGAAATCTCCTCAAGCCTTGTGTCTCTCCAGGTAATCACATTAACAGCTTCAAACATGATGTAATGACATCACTCAAACACATTGCTCCCCAAGGCTTGATATTAGATCAAGGAATTACCATTCCTCATGCATTTGTGACAAACCTAATAGGGGGAAATGATTTGTTACACAACACAGCTTAGCTTGGTTGCTCCCCTAACAGCAGATGTCTGCTCTTAGCTCAAGCTTCTAATCTTGCCTGGAGCTAAGATGCTGAACAGTAACCCTTAATTTGATATCTGAATTAAGAGAAGGACTTTACCTGAGCTTGGGAATGGGTTACTTCAGTACCCTTGCTATGTTTGATGTGTGAGTTGTGTTTTCCAGGACTGTTTAAGGTCCTTTTAAAAGCTAATAGAATTCAGGCATTGACATTGGGGGTTCTAAAAACCAATGCTGGGTCATTTTTTGAAAACAAACAAAAACAAGCCAAGCAAAAACACCCAACAAACAAAACTTGTCCTACAGCCCACGGATGCTTTAACATCCAGAGTTGTACACCTGTGGATGGCTGGCAACTGGAAAGCCTTGCAGGTCTCTATCCAGAAGATGCATTGAAATTATCACCACAGAAACTTCTAGAGTGCCAAAGAGACACACTAAAATGCAATTCTTGTGCCTGCATCTGCCCTAGAGAAACCTCTTTAGGTTTGGTGGAATTCAAAACCACTGAAAGTAAAAATTAAGTGCCAAATATTCCAGTGAAAATACTTCTCTGGTGTGTAGCACAGAGAAATTTCTCTCCAAAGGTTACAACATAAGAAAGTCTCAGGATTAATTAGATTCTGGAGAGTTCTTACACCTCTCAGAGACAGAAGTACAATTGTTCCAAAAGTATTAGTATGTAGACATTAAGTATATAAATACCTGACCCAAGAGCCATTGTCTTGGTCCTGAAGAGAAATACTTTACTGTCCCTTTACCTATTTACATAAATATCCCATTTCTGTCTCCATGCACAGATTGAATATAGGTGTTAATACTTAGACAAATATCTGAAGAGAAAGTTGAAAAGAGAAAATACAACTCTTTTTGTTACTGTTCAGTTTTCAAACGAAAATATTGCTGTTATTTTTCAAGTTGTGTCATTACTGCCTCTTTTTTTCTAATTCCATGCACATTGGAGAAACAAGTTGGGGATAGGGGGATGTATTGTTAATTTTTCCTTTGGTGTCTTTCCTCTTTTGGGCCTTTATTCTCAGGAATATTTACTCTATCTCACAGCATGTCTTCTGACTAGAGACTACTTTTTCCAAGTTCCATATTTGCCTTTCATGCATCACTCATGCCTATAAAATGAAGATTTGTGTGTTCACGGCAGAGAGAGGCAAGGACATACAGAGAACCTGAGCAGCCATCCGACCATATTCTTCATTAATTGCCTCAGAAGTGACCTCTTCCCTCTGGTTTTATTTCAGCTCCTGCCTACATGAGGACAGAGTTTTTCCTTTTTGCTCTGCAGCATGCTCGGGGCTGTGCAGAAATGTCACCTCACGCAAGCAAAGGGAAAAGAAAAATAAGCCAGCTGAAATCCCAATGATGACACTTTTTTGCGAGCTGCAAGGAAATGATGATCCTTTACCTCAAACTGTCAGATGCATCTTCCCAAATCCCTCATTGCTCTGTAATGTATCACCATAGCAACTCGTCTCTGCAGTGATCTGGAGCTCCCCATGGGCAGCCTGCACTTTGTCAGTGCTGCCACTCCTCTGTGAGGCAAGGAACACTGAGCACTTAAACACCAAATCATTAAAGCAATGTTTCCCCAGTGGCCACACTGAATCACACAAGGATTCAAACCAAAATTGTGGTGGGGAAAGCCAGAGGAGCTTGCAGCGCTTGGTGTGGGAGGGAAATGAAAGTGTTGGAAAATAACGAACAGAGCAAGAAAACAACTTCTAATGCTTGGTTTCTTGAAGGAAAGAGGAGCACAGCATCACTGTGCTGTAGGTTCTGACTTTATGAATCCTGCCCCTTCCCTCCCAGTTTTACTCTAAGTAATACAAACTTTGATTAATATTTATCTTCTCAATGACAGCTGCACCAAAATGGCCAGCTGCTGTATCTCTGACTTCAAGCACCTGCCTGTGAGTTTTGGAGGGCACAAAAAGAAGATCAAGACAAAAATCTCATTTTTCCTCCCTTTTCTTTTATATTTGTTAATCTCCCATCTTCTTATCTATGCACATAAGACTTTACATCAGCTGATTTCAGCCTCCTGCCTCACCAAAGAGGAATGAATTCTCCCTCTGGAGAGAAGCCCTGCTCCTCATCCAGCGTGATGTGTGCTCTTCAACCTCAATGTTCCACACCCAACACACAGAGAACAGCCTCAGAAACACCATAACCCTTCTCCCACAGTACACAAACAACCTGTGGTGGGGAGAAAATCCCAGTTTTCCTAACTCCCACTGCTCCCCTTGGAACATAATTGTAGTCATACAGGCTGGAAAATGAATGCCTGCTGGAGGGATTTCAGGTGTCTATTGTCTGTGTGATACAGAATGATTCTGTGTCATGACACCTGTAGGATTCAGGTGTCTATTGCCTGGATGATACAGAACTCTCTATCGTGATATAGAACTCTCTGTCATGATACCTGTACAATATTCTGTATCATGATCCCTGTCAGGTGTCCATTGTCTGAACGGTACAGAATGATTCAGGTATCATGACACCTGTATGATTCAGGTGTCTATTGCCTGTATGATATAGAGCTCTCTATCATGATATAGAACTCTCTGTCATGATGTAGAACTCTCTCTCATGATATAGAACTCTCTGTCATGATACCTGTATGATGTTCTGCATCATGATCCCTGTCAGGTGCCTGTTGTCTGTATGATACAGAATGATTCAGGTATCAAGACACCTGTATGATTCAGGTGTCTATTGCCTGGATGATACAGAACTCTCTATCATGATATAGAACTCTCTGTCATGATACCTGTATGATATTCTGTATCATGATACCTGTCAGGTGTCTATTCCTGGATGATACAGAATGATTCAGGTATCATGACACCTGTAGGATTCAGGTGTCTATTGTCTGGATGATACAGAACTCTCTATCATGATAGAGAACTCTCTGTCATGATACCTGTATGATATTCTGTATCATGATACCTGTCAGGTGTCTATTGCCTGTATGATATAGAACTCTCTATCATGATATAGAACTCTCTGTCATGATATAGAACTCTCTATCATGATATAGAACTCTCTATCATGATACCTGTATGATATTCTGTATCATGATACCTGTCAGGTGTCTATTGTCTGGATGATATAGAACTCTCTATCATGATATAGAACTCTCTGTCATGATACCTGTATGCTATTCTGCATCATGATACCTGTCAGGTGCCTATTGTCTGTATGATACAGAATGATTCTGTATCATGACACCTGTAGGATTCAGGTGTCTATTGTCTGGATGATACAGAACTCTCTATCATGATATAGAACTCTCTATCATGATACCTGTACGATATTCTGTATCATGATACCTGTCAGGTGTTTATTGCCTGTATGATATAAAACTCTCTATCATGATACCTGTACGATATTCTATATCATGATCCCTGTCAGGTGTCTATTCCTGGATGATATAGAATGATTCAGTATCATGACACCTGTATGATTCAGGTGTCTATTGTTTCTATGACCTTTGAAACTTTTGTTTCTCATGTTTCCACAGAATTGCAGAATCCAAGGCTCATCCTCAAAAAGGTTTTATTTTTAACAGCAGGAAGCATGACCCTATTTCTGGGAGCTTTACACAGTTTGGAAAACACACACCACTGATCTGAAAGGGGTGATCCTGCGTGCCCCAGACTGACAGAGTCAGGGGGAGCTTTTCCATCCTGCCAAGCTGCAGGAGCCTCCTGCCCCGCTCCCTGACAGTGGAGCACATCCTGAGGGTCTCTCCATCTCACTGGGTGATGCTGTGAAGCAAAGCTGCTGCAGCTGCAGCACTCTGGGCCTGACAGACCTTGGCTATGGCAGGGGTGCCTTGTGGTGTTCCCTGTGTGCTGCACAAAAGCCAATCCCTGCTCTCAGCTGCTCCTGTCCCACTGTGAAAAACAGATATCCTCATGGCAGGGCAAGGAAAATCAGTGTCTAACACCTGGGGTTTGCATGTGCAAGCTGGGGCCCTGACATGCTGATTTATCAATACTAGGATGGACTTTCTCTTTCATAATCAAGTGTTCAAGCTTTACTTTGTCACTGTAAAAGGTTGCTGCAGCTCTAGCACAGTGAGGATTAGGTGAATGATGGTGGTTCTGCCCTTCAAATTCCAGTTGCCTCTCTCCCCACTTTGCTGGATTTCATTCTACTAAAGCAGCACCTTAGTTTGCAGAAAACCACTTGTTTCTTCTTTATTTCCTTAGAAATAAAAATCTACCAAGTCTGACTGCAGAACACCTGGAGGGAAAAGCACACCAAGCAGCAGAACTGGAGGAAATCCAGTGCCACTCCTCTTTTCTGAAGGGACAGGCAGGAGGACCAAAGGAATGACAGGCTGGACAGCCTCACCTCAGCACCTGGAGAGATGGTGGGGAAATAACCCTGGGAAAGATTTCCAGACACAAGGAGGACACCAGGAGTAGCCATGGATTCACCAAGGGGAAGTGATGCTGGCCAGCCTGAGAACATTCTGGGCTGAAGGAGCAGTGGGTACTGCCTGCCTTAATTCAGCAGCACTTCTGAGGATGTCACCCTATTGTTTTAAGATTTTCTGAGCCCTCTGATGTTTTCATTCTTGTAACGAAGTTTCTCACGCACTTTCTGTAAATAACTCATTGTTTTGCATTCTTTTATGGAAGACGAGAAATTTGATGGACTGTTGGTTTGTCCAGTGTCACTGGAGAGGTGGCACTGTCACCCTCCAATCCACTGTCACTTTTGGAAATCTATAAATGTTGGAGTCAAAAATTAAACTTCCCTCTTTTTTACCTTGGAGAGCTGCATGTGCACATCATTTTATTTTGTGTCCTATAGCACCATGACCCCAAGAGATTCTCCCAGAGGAGCTGATGCTGAAGGGGCTGGGTGAGCAGACTGAGCTGGATTCAGAACTGGCTGAACATCCACGGGCAGGGCTGGAGCTGGGTGGTGCCAAGTCCAGCAACCTGCAGTGATTTGGCATCACCCCCATGGGTATTCCATGAAAACTCACCTGCCTCCATGTTTTAGACTCACTTTGTTTATAATCCTTTACACAGCCTTAGGTTCTTTTCCCTTTGCTCTTTCACCCTGTACAGAAAGGCACAGAATGTCATGGTATTAAATCTCTTTTTCTAGAAAATACCCTCTGGGCAATTAATATTGAGCTCCTTCAGCTGCTGAGCCCTGTGTGAATGACATTTTGGTTGTTTTGCCCCTCCCCAAGTTGTGGGAAGACAGCTCATGTGTACAGCACAGGAGCCAAGGGACCTACAAATCCATTTGCTTTGAGATCTGGGAAGACAAAGCTGTCTTAAAATATTACAAGCTTCAATTAAAATACAGCTGAGGGCAGCAGGCTGAGGTGTGGCTGGGCTGAATGCTGGAATTCCAAGCAGCTCCTGTCCCTGACAAACCCAGGCAGAGGCAGGTTCCCTGTTCAGGGCAGCTCATTAACTTCAGCCAGTTGTTGCTGCCCATCTTCTCATGCAGAAATCAGAATTTCCTGGTTTGTTTGGGCTGGATTTGTGTTAAAGGGTTTCCCAACACCTCATGGAGAAGATTCCCTTGCAGAGAGGTCAGTTTGCCACCAGCACACATTGAACTCAGCACAGGCACACATCCAGTACAAACATCCAGAGACACCTTAGGCTGTAACCTTGACTTCCAACTCATAAGCTTTTTTAATTAAAGGCTTTTCAGCTCTGCTGTAAACTGTTACATGACCTGCACTTGGCCAGCAACGTTCTCTTGCCCTGTTTCCCACAGCCCTAAAAAGCAGTTTGATTTTGACCTTTTTCACAACTGATTGTTGTTCTTTGGGCAGCAATGATGTTTATGGATCACAGAGGCCTGCATAGATGAACTGAAATCTTTTATTACAGCCATCACCACTGAGCAATCATCATGTTTGAGAGAGGAAAATTTTCCACACATGTTTGCAGAGAAGTCCAGCTGCAGGATATGTATGCACTGATGGTTTTAAAAGACTGCAATAATTCAAGAAGCAAAAAGGAACTCAGAGAAGAACAATGCCATCCAAAGAATGACACAGCTACACCTCATCCTGAACACAAAGCCAGGGTAGTGGGCATCAAGTGTGTGAATGAAAAGGAGCAGAAGTTTTCTCTCTTTCAACAGCACATTGTAGCTAATGATGCAGGAAAACAGGCTTTGTACCAGCACAGATCATTATCCACTGTAACCCACTGGGGGCAGAACCCACTCCCTGCATTTGCAGAGGTCATCACTGAGATCCCAGCCCTTAATGGAGAAGACACTACCACCTCAGGAGGGATAAATGGGATAAAACACAGCTCTACAAAGGCAGCCTGGAGGAAGCTGAAACCTCTCTGCTGAGTCCTTGCCCTAGTTCTAACTCCAAGACCTTTCCTCCTTCTAATAATTTACAATACCATTGCTAGCATGTTGCTTTTTTATTGATTTCTGTTAAGAGGCTCATGGAAAATGAACACCAAGAGGACAAGAGGCATCCTGTGCAGAGAACAGCCTGTGTGATGAGCTGCACCTTGCTCCATGTCACTGCACTGTCACTGTCACTGCAGTGAGGAAAAGGGACAATCCAACACAGGACTGGCTTTGGGCAGAGCAAAACATCCCTTGGAAAATCAGAAAAATGCATTTGGCAAAAAAAGCAAGCGAGAGAAACACAGGCACAATAAACAGTTGTACCTGTTGTGACCACATTAACCTGAAGGAAAAAGACAGGAGGGTAAAACACTTGATGAAGTGACTTGATTCAAAATTCCTAAATGTTCTTTCCCCTCTTTTTAGCCCCAGGGGGACAGGCAGAAGGCAGAGCAGGTTATCTCACACAGCCCTGCTCAGCTCAAGATTCAAAGTCCTCAATCAGCTGTGGCAAAGTCAGAACAAGTCCCCAGTCCACAGCCATTGTTTGTAAAATAAATTCAAATTATGTCAAGGGGTTGAAAAGCCTTTCCAAAATATCCTGTGGCTCGTGTCTAAGGGAAAAGAGCAGTCCAGGTTCATATCCCACCATCCCTCAGGCAGCCAGTGGTTGAACCAGACCTTCCCTCCCAGCTGCTCCTTACCCCAATATCTGCCCTCCTTTGCACCCTGCAGGACTAGGGGATGTGTCACCTCATCCCTCTGCCTGAAAAGGTGAAAGATCAGAAACCCAAACCTGTTTACAGTGTTACAACTGCCCAAAATCAGGCAAGTTGCCTAAACTCCCATCAGTCTAAATCATTTCCCTCCCTGTGTCTCCAGTTCTCTGAATGGTCTTCACACACTGAACATAATCAGCCTCCTGCATGGCTCTAATTGTGCCCCACTGCTGAAAGAAAAAACAATTTATTTTCACTGAGAAACAGCTACTTTCAGAAGGCAGGAGGGACTGCAGTTTGGAAGAATGCTGGAATGCAATGGCAGAATGGCTGGAATGCAATGGCAGAACGTGCCCCTCCTGCTGAGTACTGGGGGAAAAAGGAGTTTATTCTCAGTACAGGAGATCCACACTCAAATCTGCAAGTGGATCCCCTGGTTTGGTGATTCACTTTTGTCTTCCACTGTCAGTGCAGTAGAGGAGCAGTATTTGTGACAATGATTCATTCTCCTCTTTCTGATTCTGCCATCTTGTGTCTGAATTCAACTCTGGGAATCATACTTTCATTTCAAGAGCTGTGTAGACATCACTGATGTCCAAGAAAACCTAACTTCTCCATACACACAGAGGATTAAAAATTTTATTTCATTGCTTAAATTAAAAAGGTTAAATCCAGGCAGTTTTCCATATCCTAGATGCATCACTCCATTTGATGATAATGCCAGCATCTGAAAGCCAGGGGGAGTTTAGCACAGCTTAGAGCAGCAGCAAAACTCTCCTCAGCCTTACTGGGGAGGGAAGCAGGCTCTGCACAAGGCAGGAAATCCATAAGAGCAGCAGGAGATCACCTCTTGTCTCAGCATCTGGCCCCTGGCTGGGTGCAGCTGAGCCAAATCAGGCAGCTGGAGCCAGGAACTTTGGAAAGAAAACCAAATCCTGCTTGTGTTTTATTGTTATCACTGCCTTTGATGGCACCACCATGGGGGTAAAAAGGATTTATTGCTCACACCAACATCAGCCTCAGGGGCTGTGAGGTCTGTGACAGCAAGCAGCCAGCCATAGCTCAGAGTGCCCACGAGTTCCCTGGTACAAGGCAATACAGAACTTTCTGACCCAATGGACAGCTGGCACAAAGTTTATTTTGCTTTTCTGACCCACCACCCTGCCTGAGGTTGGAAATGGGGGTGTGATTTCTGTCACCATCTGTCAGAGCTGGGGCAGGACTCTGGAAAGAGTCACAAGCTTTCATTATTATCTTTTTAGCACTGGGTAAGTATCCTTTCTGCATTCTTTAGTCTAGTTTATTATAGCATTCTTTAATGGGATATAGTATCATCAAGTAATGAATGAGCCTTCTGAGAACATAGAGTCAGATCCATCATTCCTGCCTTCATTGGGACATTCCCAGCAAATACAATAGTGAGATAATTAGATGAATGCATAAAGGGAAAAAAGACAGGACACCTTTTTTTATCCTCATTAGAGGAAGGAAGGGATAAAAACCTGTTTTGAGCCGTCCTGGACATCCTAGTCTGGACTTTTATAAAAGCAAGTAAGATCCTCAGAATGAAGTAAAACAGGGCAAACCCCCAAACTCTGCTAAATTACAGCACATTTCCCTTTCAGTGCTGCCTGATGGCTGTTCTGCTGCCTCCAGGAGCTGCCCAGGCACACACCTATAAACCCTACAAAGGGTTCAGCCCCCTGGCTGTCCCTGCTGAGGCACAGTCTGAGCCAGGCCAGACACTGCCTGCAGTCAAGGATGTCCTCCCCCAGCATATTAAATGGCCTTTAGAGCAGCTTTAAAGGCTGCAAGAGGAGAGAAAATCCCTCCCAAAGGTACACTGCACTGCCAAATCACTCTATGATTCTTACTTACAAGATGACAGCCACAGCTCTCAGCATAATTGATGTTTTCTTTAAAACCTTCTTGAAGAAACAACCAAGTCCTGTGGCCAGAGAGCACTGGAGCAAGGCTTCCTGAGCTTTTGATGGATTTGGGCCCTGATATGGCAAGCAAAATTCTGTGATCTGTGCTAGGCAGAAGGTCAACAAGATACATATGATGGTCTTTTCTGGCTCCAGGAGCTTATGAACAGCAATCCTTTACAGTTCATCTTACACATCCCCATACTGCCTTGATTAATAAGAGTGAGGCCTGGGTCAAAATATTCATCTCTGATGTACTGATTTATAAAATAATGAGGTCAGTTCCAGTCCCTGCAGGCAGGAGTTTGAAATGCCAGAGCTCTGTGTGAACATTACAGACGCCTGAGTTCAGGTTTGTTAGCTTGATTGGATTTACACTCAGCAGGTTCTGGTCTGCAGCACTGTCCCCTCACTAAAGGGAAGAATCAGCATTGCTGAGCCTCACCCTCCTCCCAGGAATGCATTTATGGCTGGGTTTAACAGCAGCTGTAAGGCTGCTCCTGCATGCAGCCAGCACATCCCAGAGATTTTGGACTAGATTGGTTGGTCTCACTGCCTCCAGGTCCCCATCCCAGGTGATGTTGGGGAAGGTGAAACAGGAAAGCCTTATAAATGTGATTGCTGGGAAAAGATTTTGAGAATATGGAAACTGTAAGTGAGATTGAAACAAAAGCAAGCTCTGAGATCCCTCAGTTACTGAACACCAGGAAAACAATGGCATGGCTGGCTGAAGGTGATCCCCTTTGGATGGAACAACCCCCTCTGTTTGCAGGCAGCTCCAAGGGGCAGAGCAGACCCCACTGGCTGGGCAGAAGGGCCCAAGAGGAGTTTTTAGGGTTTAAAATGGAACACAGTGTGGTAATGTAATGATTCTTATGGGTTGTGTGTAAATGCTGTAGGATTTGTATCTTGGGCTAGATTGGCAAGTGAGAATTAGAATATTCAGCACAGAAGGAGATTTATGGTATTGTAATGGGAACCTCGCTCTTTTTCCCTCTTGCTTTTATTCTTTGCTCTCTCTCTCTCTTTGGGGCTCCTCTTTGGGGCCTGCTCCAAGCTGTGGCTGGCAGCTCACAGAATCACAGAATCACAGAATCACAGAATCACAGAATCACAGAATCACAGAATCAATCACAGAATCACAGAATAATGAGGTTGGAAGAGACCTCTGAGATCATCGAGTCCAGCCTATGCCCTAACACCTCAACCAGACCATAGCACCAAGTGCCATGTCCAGGCTTTTTTTAAACACATCCAGAGATGGTGATTCCACCCCCTCCCTGGGAAGGGCATTCCAGCCCTTTATTATTCTTTCAGTGAAAAACTTTTTCCCAATATCCAACCTCTACCTTCCCTGACCTAGCTGGAGACTGTGTCCTCTGGTTCTGTCAGTGCTGCCCTGTGGAAGAGACTGACCCCACCTGTCTGCAGCCCCCTTCAGGAAGGTGTAGAGAGCAATAAGGGCACCTCTGAGCCTCCTCTTCTCCAGGCTGAACAGCCCCAGCTCCCTCAGTGGTTCCTCACAGGGTTTGTGTTCCCAGCCCCTCTCCAGCCTCGTTGCCTCCTCTGGATGCACCCAAGCACCTCAATCTTCCCAAACTGAGGGGCCAGAGCTGGACAAGCTCCAAGCAGGGCCCCTTGGCAATAAAGCACAAGTTCCAAGAGCTGGCAATAGAGCACAGGTTCCAAGAGCTGGCAATAAACCACAGGTTCCAAGGGCTGGCAATAAACCACAGGTTCCAAGAGCTGGCAATAAACCACAGGTTCCAAGGGCTGGCTTCAGAGATCTCTCGTCCCTGTCCTACAGGGTGGCACACCCATGGGTGCCAGAGGAGAAACCAGGAGCAGCCATGGGACAGAGCCCTCCTGGCCAAGAAACCCTCAAGCCCAGCTCACCTCCACCTCACACCAGGCCAGTTCTGTACTGGGGTGGTTTCAAAACCAGAAGGTGCCAGTGAGGTCTCTCCAGGTCAGCTCTCATGTCTCCAGCAAATATTTTCTAAAAAGTTTAGAAGGAAAGAAGAAAAAAAAATCTCTCTGATGTGATTTTTACCAGGGGAATACATTTTGCTGCGGGCAGAGGTAGAGCTGTGCTGCTTCAGCTGAGAGGGCAGAGCTCAGCACCCACAATGTCACAACCACCTGACCAAGCAGTGCCAGAGATTGGAACTCTCAAGCAGAATTCAGCCAATTCTCGAGGCATCACATCTCCTGCTCCATGCCCAGGAGGGGACCAACCCTCCACAGAGCAGAAATGCCACAGCACTATTTAATTCCTATGAGTTGGCTGTCTCCTAAGTGTAATATCTAATTAGTATCTAACCTTCTTGCTCTTTGGGAGCATCATTTACATACTCAGTGCATGGCTGGCCATACCAAGTGCTCAGATTTCTGAGGATAAGAGGTCTGTTATGGCTGTGGAGGAAACTTGCCTAATTTGGAGCAGCTAAAAGATTAACAACCAGTGGAATCACCAAAACATCCAAATATATATGTTTTACTGTTAGTGTTCACTGAAAATGGAATTAGCAGGCTCAGCTCAGATTGTTGTAGGTTAATCACGAGTTAGGGATGAGGGTTTGGTAAAGGAGGCACTTTTGGACAGGAAACATCAGCCCTGTGGACAGCTGGATGAGGCAAAGAAAGGTGGGACATCATCCCCAGAAATCCTTCTGAGATTATTCTGAAAAAGCAGAGAAGATTTATAGAGTTTTTCCCTGACATCTCCCCACGTTTTTCTAAAGCCATTTTGATCCTTCTGACTCAGGATATTCTGTGAGAGACACGTGGATCTCCCAGTCTGAGTGTCCTGAAAAGGAACATCACCACTGTCCTCAGCACATCCCAAAATCTCATCTCTTTAAACATTAAATCGGGCCAAATCTAATTAAATAGATATTTTAAATCTCATCTATAGTGGTGTAAATGAAAGCAGGTCAAAGCCCTCTTTTAATCTTTTTTTCTATATTTCTAACTAGAAAAAGAAAAGTTGTCTTTTTACCCTTGGAAAATCTTTGAGTTGCAACATATGACTGGTTAGAAAAAAGTGAAAAATGACAATTTATTTCCATGAAAAATTCAGGAAAACATATGTTCTCTCCATTGAGTATTTACTTGCTTTTAGTTGATTTGGTTCAAATACAAAATGCACGGAAAACACATTTTTAAATCCCATTTATTTTAAATCCCATTTATTTTAAATCCCACTTATTTAAATACCTTCCCTTTATTTGTAAATATTGAGAAACTTTTTATGCTATAACCTCTAGAGTTATATCCCATAATATCCTGCATTAGTAAAAATATTATTTACCAACCCCTCCAAAGAACCTCAGACACTGTGGCACTAAACCCTTAGGAATTCCCTTTTTTGTTGCTGTTTTTTAGGAAGGATTATTGATAAACTTCTGGAACTGGAATGATGTTTATGGCAGCTGGCAGATTGTTGCCCTGCTCTTCCAAGTTCTTCTAAGCCTTCTGATGTTTGCATTTTTGTAATGGAGTTTCTCATGCACTTTTATGTAAATAATGTAAATATTTATTATAATAATTAATAAATATTTATTATAAAAATTAGATAAATAATGTAAATTTTTATTATTTACATAAATAATGATTGGTTTTCCATTCCTTTCTAGAGGAGGAGAAATCTGATGGACTGTTGGTTTGACCAGTGTCGTTGGAGAAGGGACAATTTCATCCTCCAATCCAGGGGCACTTTTGGAATTCTATCTATCCCGAGGTCAGGAAATAAACTTTCTTCTTTTCACCTTGAAGGTCTCAGCATGCACCTCGTTCATTTGGTGTCCTGTTGCCACAACAGATCCATGTAACCATTCCTGCAAACAATTCCCACGTGGATAATTTCCTGGGAGAGCTCCCGCTGTCCCAGGAGCAGCGGAGGAGGTGAGGATTCCCAGACTGTGGAATAAAGCCCCAGGCCCAGGAGTGAGGCAGGCTGCAAAGCCCAGCTCAGGAGAAGCAGACCCTCTGCAGACAGACATCTCCAAGCCTCCTGAGCTCATTGCAGTCTCCATAAACTCATGAAGATCACTAATTATCCATTCCTGACAGACAACACCCCTGCAGTTTGTCCTTCCTGCACACACCAGGCCCACAGAGCATCCCCACCCCGATGTAAAGTTATTTTTCTCTAGATTTACCCTGGATAAACTCCACCATTCCCTTTCAATAACCAGAGAAAGCCTTCAATAACACCATTAAGTAACTCACACTTTGCTTTTTCTCATTAAGAGGCATTTAAAAGGAAGCCATTAAATTTATAGAGGGTTAAAACCAATAAGAAAACTCAAACTGCTCACTCATTAACTCGTTCACCCTTGTGCCTCCCAGGCCATTACTTCCTTTCTTATTACCAACTTGCAATAAAGTCCTTTCTTTACTACCCTGCAACTGCAAAAATGGAATGGGGGCTGCACTGTGCCCTGATTTATGAGCAGAGGAAAGCTCAGTGTGCATTGCATCATTGAGATCTTCCTAATGTAAAAATGATTCATTCCTCCATGCACAAACACGAGTGTTCAGGCACATTGTTTCCTGAATTTTGGGTGTTTGTGAAGTTGGTTCATTTATCTGTGGGCCCAAGAATGGGGAGGGGTTTGTGTGCAGCTAATGCAGGCAAGGCAAGTCTGAGTTAAAACTTGGGCATCTCCAAGCAGCACCCTTTGCCATGAAAATGAATTTTACAAGATAGCTGTTGGGCATAAAATAGATGTAAGTTATTTTCAAAGAGGTCAGAATATGTGAAACTGTTTTCTGTCCTTTCACTAAACTGCACAGGATGGTTAGTGTAACTTGCTTGCTCTGTTTAGGATTTCTGAAAGCTGAATTTCACTCTCGAGGTGATGCCTCTCTCCCATTTCCCTGCCCACCTCTCTCATCCCAAAACAAATCAGTGACAGAAAGCAGAGTCAGAGTGGCCTGGGAGGAGAGAAAAGAGCCCTGAAAACCTCTCTCTTTTCTCTGGCTCTGCCCCAGCTCACAGTGAAGGAAACGCTCCACTCTGAGAGGAGCCAATGGAGCTGTGTGTGTGCCAGGAGGGCAGAATTCCCAAACCCCAGAGCTGTGTGTGTGCCAGGAGTGCAGAATTCCTAAATCCAGGAGCTGTGTGTGTGTGCCAGGAGTGCAGAATTCCCAAACCCCAGAGCTGTGTGTGTGCCAGGAGTGCAGAATTCCTAAATCCCAGAGCTCTGTGTGTGTGCCAGGAGTGCAGAATTCCTAAATCCTGGATCTGTGTGTGTGCCAGGAGTGAAGAATTCCCAACATTCCCAAACCCCAGAGCTGTGTGTGCACCAGGAGTGCAGAATTCCCAGATCCTGGATCTGTGTGTGTGCCAGGAGTGAAGAATTCCCAACATTCCCAGATCCTGGAGCTGTGTGTGTGCCAGCAGTGCAGAATGAGGCAATTGAATAATGGAGAAGAGACAATAGTGAATTGATTTCTCCAGCACAATGAAAGCTGACAACAAGAAATTAACCATTACTAACTTTTATTATAAAGTACCAGATCAATACCCCTGGCCAGAGCGCGCTGCTTTCCTAATTCCATCAGCAGACCACGAATTCCTGATTGATGAGAAAGAAAGGAGATGGCAGGATGGAGGGAATAAAAAGGTAAGATGTGTCAGAGGGGCAATCTGGAGAGTCTGAAGCCCTGTTGCTCCTTGAAGGATGCTGCTGCAGCTCAGAGGTGAGTCCTGTCCTGAGCCTTTGTTGCAGCCCTGGGGGATGCTGATGCTTTCTGTGCCACCCCTGGGGCAGGGATGCTGGAGAAGCCCCTGCTCCTCCCATGCACAGCTGAACGTCTCACAGAGCATGAGGTAACTCCTGGCAAGGCTGCCAGCCCCCATAAAATCAAACCATCCCAGGAGGAAGCCAAAAAGCCCCTGAATGCAGAGCCCACGTGAGGTTTTGTGTGGCTCCAGTGCTGCAGCGCCTCAGCAGAGCTCGGGGAGCTCCTGGTGGAGCACAGAGGAGCTCTGAGAGGGGAGAACACCAAAATTGTCAGCACACTGCACTCTGTAATTGTGTCAAATGACTGCAAAGATGGCAGAGGGGGGAAAGGACAGGAAAATCATCATTGTGTTCCAATTTCAGCCTCTGCTCTTGCCAAGAGTGTTTAAACAAGGTGCTCAACTGAAGAAATCCTGAGTTCATCCCCTGTGGGTTCACTTGTTGCATTCAAGACTTAGATAGCAACTGGATGAGTGTATAAGGCACAAGGTTCTGCAAATAATTAATAATGCTGATCTTAAAATGAATCACACAGACAAGCCCATATTGCTGAGGTATGTCTTGGAATAAAATACCTGCTGGCAAATATTCTATAATCCTGGCTGCTGGGTGCTGGCATGCATTAGTAGCACAGCAATCTCAGAGACATCCACCTCAAGTCTGGGGATGAGAGAAGAACTGAGATCCCATGTCTGCAGGGTACCAGGCTGAAAAACAAATTTTAGTAATCTGCTAATTCTCTGTGCCTGGAAACCTCGTCTCTGAGAACTGGCACAGAAAATCAGAGACACAGAGCTCTAAACCCAGCCAGAGCAAGAGGAGACAGCTACAGCAAGGCCGGGGGAAGGAGAGCAGGGAGAGCAGGGGGACTGGGAGACACAGCAACAGACACCAAGGAGGAGAGGGATGGAGAGACAGGTTGGATTTTCCTGTGATTTCATTTTACATCAGAATTCTCTTGGATCTAATTCTCTTCTTCTCTGCTTCTGTTTGAATGGCTGCCTTCCAGGGAAACCATTGGTTTAAGGGAAAGATACTAGATCAAATATATGGAAAAAAAAAAACCAACATTTACCTATAAGCGGGAAAAAAGATTCCAAACCTAAAGATAATAATAAAGAATAAGATATAAATAAGGAATATATCTCAAACAGAAAGATAAAAGAAAATCAATAGTGAAGTGGCAAGATCTGTAAAAGTGGACAGAAGAAAGTATCAGCGCACAGAATAAGAACTCACTAATGATACAGATCAAAGGGAAACAGGAGCAGGAATATGAGGAATTGAAGATGCTCTGAATGAGAAATACAATATCAATATATAAGGTATGAATAATTGTAAAACATCAAAGCACCACTCGAAATTCACAAGTCTCAGACTTGAGATTTATGGAGTGGTGGGAGAACCGTCAGGAGCAGTGAAATTCAGGCTGAATACTGAGGGGAAAAGGTAAAAAACAAAGCAACAGTTACAGAGTAGACGAGGTGGTCTTGAAAGGACTTGAGAGTCAAATCAGCCCCTACACTGAACTTGACAAACACACAGAAAGAGAAAACTCACTGTTGGTTTTAAGCTAGCAGAAGGTCAAGAGAAGAAACTACTGCAAGAGACTCTAGAGAAACAAATATTGTTTTATCCAGTACATTGTAGTTTCTATAACAAAAATCTCAGCTCTTCATTCACTCCTGAGCTACTCACACCTGAAATCTGAAAATTCAGGTTACTGTGGCAGGTTTTATCATTTCACAGATGTTCTGTGGCTACTCTGCATGGAGTAATGGAAAATCCTCAAACTAGTATTTGCATGATCTGTCATCTCCTGCAAAGCACAGACAAAGAACTATCAGAGCAGCTCTAACATCAGCTGGAAAATAAGATTACACTATTTAGATCTTTTAAAAACCTCTTACACAAGAGAGGCCAGACCCAAGTGTCTTTGAAGGAAATGGGAATCTTGCCATAAGCACAAGAGATTTTATTCAGACAGGAGGGGAATGTGGAAGTACAGAAAACCGTGAGACACGAAGTAATCACTGCTACAGTAAATCCAATTAGTAAACAACACCCCTAATGCCAAAAGCCTGCTCCTTGAATGGCTAATAGAATTGTTTTGCTTGGATGGTTGTGTTGCATATATTCCCCCTTTTTCTTGCTTTTTTAATATTCTGTTCATTTAATCAAGTTGAATAAGTGACTCAGTAAATATTTGGCTGCTGCCTGCTAATTTGGGTAAGAGATTTCACCCACTTGCATTTGTTCTGTGTAAAACACAGAAGGATTGGGCTGCTAATGGAACAGATCTCAGGTGAGCAACCTTAATTCTGAATTAATGAGTTTTCTGGGGAGCTCATTTATGGTTCTTAAAGCCTCATGGCTTCAGTCTCTGTGTTTCTGGAAAAGCCAGGTGACAAAGAGAACTGGTTTTAGCAAGATTTTCAAGCTGGTGAGGTCTGACTGCAGAGGACAGGCAATGGACTGGAGGGGTGCAGAGTGTGGGAGCAAAAAACAATGGAATTCAGTGCTGATCCATGGGAAGTGATGCACACAAGAGGAAAAGCCAGCCTGGATTGCACCTTGGTAGCATTTGGGGAAAAGTAATAGATATCTTGAAGCTATAATAGGTCAATTAAAGTGTCAGTTCAATGCTCAATAGAAGTGAAAGAAAGTAGCATGTTAGGAATGATTAGGAAGGAATGGAGAACAGAACAGAAATCATCATTATGGCTCTGAATAAATCCACAGTGAGCCCACAATTTCACCATTTTGTGCAGCTCTGTTTCTCACCTTCTGCAAAAGAACTGACTACAATTAGAGGGCAGAACAATAATGATGATCAAAATTATCCCAAGAATATTTAAATCAAATTCACTTCATCCTGGGAGGGAGGATAGCAAAGAGGAATATAAACCTGGGAGCAGCACAGACAAGGGGGAAAGAGTTGTTCACTCTGTCTATCAACACAAAACCTAGAGAGGAAGGAGTAAAATTACCAGCATGAACGTTTGAAGCAAACAAATTCTGCTTCATGCTGTCCCCCAACTGCACTGTGGAATTCTTCACTTCAGGCTGCAAAAGGTTTACTTGGATATAAATTCATTTATATACACAGAAAAAATATTTATATACACAGAAAAAAAGGCTATTGACAGCTTCTATTTTTCCCACCAAAGCAAGGGGAAAAAACCTTTTTTCAAAAGAAAAATTCAAAGCAGGAGATTTTTAGGAGTGAAGTCCATGTTCATATTTATTCTTCTCTCTAGAATCTTAACGATGGCCTCAGCATTTTGTCTATAATGGGACTTCATGAATTCATAGGAGAAGCTGCAGGAACAGTAACTGTGAGATTTTTTTTTTTTCTCTACCATCTTCCACAGAGCTGGTGAGCTGCAGGACAGGGAGCCTGTGCTAGGAACCATTGTTGAACCAGAGAACATGCCAATAATGCCAAAGATCTGACATCAGTTCCCAGCCTCAGCCTCCTTCCACAACCTGAGGCTGATCCTTTCATTTGTCTGTCTTCCTCTGAGTAAAAACCTTTCTCCTAATCCCCTCACCCTGATTCACTCTGCAGCCTCTTTGTTTTGGGGTCACTTGTCTGGCACAGAGTGCCTGACATGGTCTGGGACACAAAGGCTGCCTGGTTCTGTATTCTGGATGCAGCTGTAATGCAACTCAGCGCACTAAAATAATATTTATATTAAATATATAGTATTTATATTAATTTTATATATTTCTTTGTAGCATTCACATTCTCTTTAAAAATCCCTACACCCAGGATTTTTCTCCTGGGAAGCTGAGGAGCCTCAGAGAAAAAGGAAAACAATTCTTATCTCATTTGCTTCTCCTTTGTGGAATGTGTTTGGAGATTGTTCACCCACAGGTGATTGTTCCAGTGCATTCTGCTGGGAGCTGTTTTCACTCTTTGGCCAGTCAGGGCCAAGCTGTGTCAGGGCTCTGCAGAGAGTCAGGAGTTTTTATTATTATCTTTTTAGCCTTCTGTAAGTATCCTTTCTGCATTCTTTAGTGTAGTTTACTATAGCATTCTTTAATATAATATAGTGTAATAAAGTAATAAATGAACCTTGTGAGAACATGGAGTCAGATTCGTCATTCCTGCCTTTGCTGGGACATCTCCCAGCAAATAAAATATTTGTTCTGTATTATATACATATATACATATATATACATATATATACATATATATACATATATATTCATATATACATACATATATATATTTATATATATATTTATTTATTTATTTATTTATTTATTTATTTATTATATTGTATTATATTTCTATTTTAATAATATACTTGGACTGTCTTTGGACCAAAAAATAAACACCACCCTCCCTTTATTTCCCCACTTCAGCTGCAGCTCATCTCCACAGCCACAGGTGTGAACCAGCACGTTGACAAACCAAGGAAAGCCAGACAAATGTCAGCTGCTGTTTGGGTAACACCTGCAGGAAATAGTCTGTACAGCCTTTAGAGCTCCAAGTGCCTCTCAGGGAGGCAGGAAAGGCTTCTGAGGCCATTCACAGCTCAAGCCATATAATTTCACTTCCATTCTGGGATGCTGAAAAGGTGCTTGCATTCCAGACAGATGTGAGAGGTGCTTCCTTTGCAGCAGGGCTTGGAGGAGTATTTAAATGGCAGGGATTGATCTGGATCAGGTTGAGAAACCCCAGCTTTTTAGGTGCCCTGAAGAGCTCTGGTGCTAGCACAGAGATAAGTGCACTTCCCTGTGCTTCAAGCAGGTTCATTCTGATAAAGCTGATGCTTTAAGAGTCCATCCACTCTGAATTACAGATAATTAATCTGCTCAGAAAGGCAGAAAGCAAAACACATCTACAGCACCCACAGTGCCAAAGAGACCAGGGCAGGCTGCTCTGCAGGAGAAGGGCCAGAAATTCTCCATCCAGATGCATTTGCACAATAAAAATCTAGCAAGGCAGAGGCAAAAACCCAAATCAGCAAAGCTCAGCCTCCACAAACAGGTGGTTTTTAAACTGGCATTAAATTGCAGGTGGAAGTTCCAATAAAAGGACAAATTAGTTGATTCTAGGCTGCATCCATCATCATGAGCTCCCAGGCAGGGCCTGAGGGGCACAAAGCTGGATTTTGGTTGCACTCTTAACCCCACACACACCCAGGGGTGCTTCTGGCTTTTTGATTTCTCCAAACTCAACCCAACTCCTCCCTGCTCATGCTGACCCTCCCTCAACATCACTTCAACCTTATCACTGCTAAGGTCCAGGGAAGGCAGTGGAAGGTTTTTGCATTTGTACAGCCAAGATTTTGGTTCTAGATTTGTAAAATGCTTCCAGCTGAGTATTTCTGCCCCCAGTTGCCTTTCTCAGAGCTAGTGAAGCCTTCATAAAACCTCACAAAATTCCAGGCATTGCTGAGTTCTGTGCATTCTGTTCTTGATCATAAAGTGGGTTATGCTTTTCTATTGCTTTCAGGCAGAGTGTTTGTTGCAATTAAATGCCTTGATACTCTTCTCAGAAATAGAAATAGCCAAGGAGGGGTGGCCCAGGAAGATTTCAAAGGGCTTAAAGCCTCCTTGGTGTGCTCATGGCTGGGGGTCCCAGGTTCACAACACATCTCAGCCTAGCAAAGTCATTGACAAAATACTGAAAAATCTATTTTCACAGTGTTGACACCACCTTCCCTTTCTATCAAGTATAGGCATCAACTCAGCCCTGCAAAAATTTGAAGTCAAACCCAGTTTGGACTCAAGCCAATGGCAGAGCTCTGCCATAATTTGTATTGTTGCAGTGTTTGCAAGCAGGAACAGCTGCCTGCTCCTATTGCTGCCCAAAGGAAGAGCTGGTGCCTCTCCAGGAAGTGGGGAGGTAATTGCAGAGAGACGAAAACAAACACCTGGAACAGTGTCAGGTAGCAGTGAGCTGGCTCTGAGCACAACATCAGCCGAGGAATTGCTGCAGGAAACCTCCCTGAGCCACACTGCCCTCGGGGCAGAGCACCCTCACTCCTGGGGGATGGAGCAGAATACCCAGGCTGGGCTCAGCCACTGCTCTGAGGGAATTCTGAGGGATGGGCAAGGTGGGGGTAAACCAAATCAAATCATTTCATTTGCATGTCTGCCCTCGACACTACGGATGTGGTACATGAAGGAGTAGGAATGAGGATGGGGAGGAAAGGCTGTATGTAAATTTGATTGAACAGCCTCTCAGGGGATCTTCAGAGAGGAAGCCTGTGATAACACAATGTCCTGCTGACAGCAGGACAGCAGCACTGCCATGGGGACAGAACCTTTTCCCTGTCATGACATTTGTGAGAATGTCCCGTGGTCCGCTCTTTGCACACTGAGATGTCAAAGCTCAAAGACATTTCCTGGTGCCTTTCAGCGTCCAGAGGCACTACAAACCAAAAGTAAACAACCCCAAGCATTTACAGCGGCTGTAGGGCCCAGACCATCAACAAACAAACCTTTTATCAAGAGTTTTGCACTATTTGAAGACAGACACAGACCCTGCAGACCTCAGCTGTCATCACATCCAGGAATCTTCATGGCAAGACCCTGTGACCATGATATTTTCTGAAAAATCCCTTTGCCAGGATTTCTTCTCCTGGGAAGATGAGAAGCCTCAGCTTCTCCATGTTTTGCTCCTCTGGAATGTGATCTGGAGATTTGTTTATCCAAACATGTGAATT
Source organism: Fringilla coelebs (assembly GCF_963513975.1). Taxonomy (NCBI): domain Eukaryota; kingdom Metazoa; phylum Chordata; class Aves; order Passeriformes; family Fringillidae; genus Fringilla; species Fringilla coelebs. The sequence continues at coordinate 13,166,372 of NC_140042.1, forward strand.
GTTTTTAATTAATGACCAATCACAGCCAGCTGTGTTGGACTCTGAGGAGTCAGTCATGGGTTTTTCATTATGGTTCTTGTTAAGCCTTCTGATGTATCCTTTCTCTTTAGTATAGTTTTAGTATAGCGGAATGGAATGGAATGGAATGGAATGGAATGGAATAGAATAGAATAGAATAGAATAGAATAGAATAGAATAGAATAGAATAGAATAGAATAGAATAGAATAGAATAGAATAGAATAGAATAGAATAGAATAGAATAGTAAATCAGCCTTCTGAGAATGTGGAGTCAAATTCTCATCTCTCACCTCGTCCTGGGGACCCTCACAAACACCACAAGACCCCTCCCACCCCAGCAGGAAAAATCTCAGCATTCTTGCTGACAACTTCTCCCAATAAAATAACAGGAACAGGTCTGGGCAGGGCTTTGCAGGCACTCAGTGTGCATGTCTGCTGTCCCTCCCTGTGCTTTATGATCTCCAATACATCACTGGAGGGAAAACATTGCAGTGATGTATTGTTAATAAATCATTAGGGTATTGTCACCTCGGTGATGAATTGCATGAGCACATTGCTAAAGTGCTGTTCCTCTGAAGACATATTATGTAAAAACAATTTCCTTGGATTTTTTTTGGTTTTGTTTTTTAGGGAGTTAAGGTGCACACTCACAAGCTTATTTTGATCCCTCAAGAGTGAAATCACTATCCAGCATTTTTCTGCACCTTGTGGGTGAAATAGTGTGAGACCACTTCACTCCACTCAACCCCATTAAGCAACAGAAAGCAGAACCACATCTTATTAAAGGAATTTCTGGCAGGGTGCAAAGCAAAGGTTGTTTGAACATCAAATAAAGGCTGGGTGGTATGAATTTAGCCAAGGACAAAGTGTTGCAAACTGGTTCATCCAACAGAAGCTTTAAACCCCACTTTCTTCTTAATTCTCCTTGTGCTGAGTTCCCAGGGGGAGGAGTGCTGGTTATTCCCAAGCAGTGCAGGTTCTGAGAAGTTTCTGAACTGCCAGGCTCATTCCCAGTCCCTGCACTGCACTCTCCTCCTGCCCCTGGGGCACTTGGAGGAAGGAGCCAGCACTGCTCACACATATAGGAACACCAAGGCACAGGAAGGTGGGGGGATTTACTGAGATCTCAGAGGAGGAAAAGGCCCCCTAAATTCTCTTACCACCACAGCCAGGGTAGGCTTGGTGCTGGCAGGAACAGTTCCTAAGACTCAGCTCTAACTTGGTTCAATTCACACAGGTTTGTGATGGCTTTTATGCTTGTTTGTAATATCCATTCTAGTGTCTCCTAAAAGCACAATTTGCTCCCTTTGTGGTTGTTGGAATAACTCTGCCTTCACAGCACCACCTCTTCCTCCTTATTCTACATTTCCCACTTTTCCCTTGAGGTCCCAAATGGATTTTTTGTCACCTAATTATGTAGAATGTCCCAAATGGACTTTTTTTGTTGGATTAAGATATTTTTTATTTAGAGATGAGGTAACTGAAAGGTGTTTTAAAAACTTCCATTCTATTTTTAGTTTTCTGTGAAGGGTGAGGCAATACAGATGTTATAATTCACACTATTACAATTAGAAGCCAACTATTTCTTCATTACAATGCATTATAAGTGTTTCTTGGCTTATCAGTTTTAGCTACATTACGTTGTAAATGTTTTAAAGTTAATCATTTAAATTACTTCTTGTAGGTCTTACTATAATGTATTTTAACAGTTTTATTTCTCTAAAATGTTTCATCTTATTTGTAAGACTATTTTTTTAAAACATGTTTCTAGTTTTATTTCTTTTTTAATAATGTCTGTCTTATTCTATAATATTTCTAAGTTATTGTTTCTTATCTCAAAGTTTATATATAAATGTACACTATGTGAACCTTTTGCTAAAGTTTTAAGAATTCTCTACAAATCTATTTCTCGCATTTTTTTGTCACCTCATTATGTAGAATGTATAGAAAAGTGGGTGTTCTCAAAATCCTTTCTGCTACCCTCCTTTCTTGAGCAATGCTTGCACAAAAATGGGAACAATCACATAATTACTTTGCTTTCTGAAAAATATAGCAATGGCTACTCTAAATCACCTCCTGGATTTGTCATAGGTCCCTTTCCATGTGAGAATTCTCCCTGTGTTAATCTAGAGATAAAGGAGATTATGGTCTCAAAAGCTGAGCTTTCCTTTTCCTTCAAAGCTAATTGTCCATCTGTCTTCCAAAGAGATTAATAAACTGCTACAGCCAGCAAAATTCTTGTGTCCAGATAAAGACACCAAGTCTTAAAAGAATTAAGAACAGAAGAAGAGAACAAGGCAAAGTCTCAAGTTTAGCAGGAAGAGGAATTAATAGCCAAATTTGCCTCAAACCCTTAAAAATTCCATCAGCTCTGATCCTGCTCCTTTGGCCTAAAGGAGGAGTAGGTAAGATGGGGTTTATCTTCTTCATATCCACATTAAATGAGATCTGTTTAAAAAAAAAAAAAGGATGCTTGGACACAAGAAGATGAAGCAAATACTGAAATAGTAAAGTGAGTACAAAAAACATGAGGGGGTCCAAAATCTGCATTGAAAGTCTTGTTCACCACCTGAACACCTCAATAAAAAAGTGGCAATCAAATGTAAGGCAGTTCAAGGCCACTAAGAGCTCCCTACCAACATTTGGTCTCAAATCAGTAAAGCATTTATTCAGGTAACTTACCTCCTTTTTGCAAGCTCAGTTATAGGCACTTCCATGGTGTTTTGGGTCTTGACTAATTCAGAAGGATGCTTCATTTCAGGATATAATAAAATCACTCTCAAACTAAACAAAAAAAAGCTATTCAGAGAGCCTGGTGAGAAACACACAAGGAAAAAAAACCTTCAAGGGAGAATATCTTCAAACCTACTTTTAAAAGCAGGATTAAAAGACAAAAAGCTCTACTGCAAAGAGAAGATGCAAAGCACTTAGAAATGCTATATTTATTCTGGGCAGAATGCAAACTCTCTTCTTCCTTGCCAAGCCTTCTGATTACATCAGACATCGAGTTTTCCAAATATAGCCTGCTAATTATTGATGGCTTTTTTTTTATACCCAAGATAAAAGACTGTCAGGGACTGTTGGAGAGCCCTTCCAAAAAAAGCCTCAAATTTCCCCTTATCTCCAGGATGCAAGCCTTGGATACTCTGGCAGGAAGTATGGATGCCCAGATGCTGCTCCTAGAAAGATCTCAACATATTCCATATATTTTCCCAAACTTAGATTTGTGACCCTTTGTGGACACCTAATAGAGCAGGGGATATTCCATGAAGGATTTAAATTCATGGAGAAATCTGAGTACAAACTTCTCTGCCAGGCTCCCAAGTGGAACAGCATCTTCCCTTTGCCATCAGTAACACACACTTGTACATCCAGACATTTTCCTCAGGGTCCACAGCCAAACCAAGCTTCTGCAACACAAATGGCTCAAGAGAGAAATCAAGCTATGTTTGGGTATGTTTAGTCAAGCTGCAGTTTTCAAATCAAACTGGGCATTGACTTGAAGAGCTCACTTAAACAACATTCAGTTTCCCCAAAGCTAAAATGCATTTTATTGAGTTGCAGGCTGACCTTTAATTCTGAGGACAGCTAAAACAAAAAATATGACAGGCTTGGAATGTACTGCCCTACATCACACTGTGTAATTGTGATTGTGTCACTGGTGTCTCTACATGCCAGCAAAGATGGCAGAGGGGGAAAGGACAGGAAAATTATCATGGCTTTCCAATTTCAGCCTCTGCTGTTGCCAAGAGCCTTATTCACCAGAGTGTTTAAACAAGGTGCTCAACTGAAGAAATCCTGAATTCATCCCCTGTGGGTTCACTTGTTGCATTCAAGACTTAGATGGCAACTGGATGAGTGTATAAGGCACAAGGTTTTACAAATAATTAATAATTCTGATCTTAAAATGAATCACACAGACAAGCCCATATTGCTGAGGTATGCCTTGCAATAAAATACCTGTTGGCAAATATTCTATAATCCTGGCTGCTGGATGCTGGCATGCATTAGTTGCAGTGATAGGAAGCTATGTTGATCATTTAGAATTTGTTTACCCAGGCTAAGTAAATTAAGAGTTTTAGAAATACCTATTACACTTCAATAAATCCCATGTTTAATAATTAGTGTTTATTTAGCGCACAGTACAATAACTGTCCAATTAAATATAGATTTGCAAAACTAATTTTAAAGCAATACTGACACTGAAAGGACTGCCAAGCCTTCTTTCTTGTTTTGGGGTTTTTTTTTTTTTGTTGTTGATTTTGCTATCAATTTCTCTCAACTTTTGCAACACTCAGGAAAATTCCTTTCTCCTACATCTCAATGTGCCACTCAAGTCCTGGGGTTTTTCTGCCTGCACTCTCTTCCTTCCCACAGATATACCAACACAAGGTGTTGGATTAATTTGAATTCTAATCTTTCCAACACGCAGTTCAACACACGTTTCATCCCACCACAAGCAGCACTGAAAACCTGGAGAAGGCCAAGAAGGCAGAAATTAACCCAGGCACAATTACCATAAACACCCAGCGAGGCCACCATCCCACAGTAATGGGGCCAGTTCTGGGCCCTACTGAATCCCTCACAGGATTTATTTGGTCAGAATATCCAGACATAGGGTAAGAATTTATGCAAAAGGACAAACAGCAGTCTCTCAGCAAAAATTTCATGTCACATTGATGAGGCTGGATCTGCCTTAAAGCCCTTTGATCCCAGCTTCAGGCACCGTGGGGTTCTGTTTGTTTGTTTGTTTGTTTGTTTGTTCAAATTTGGTTTCTATAAACACTCAGGGTGATTCAACAGCAGAGCAGCATTCTCCCTCAGAAGAGCAGTCAATTTTCAATCTATTAATATGAACTGAAGCCAGATTTATTATGGCTGAGTGTAACTGTTCAGTTCCTTCCAGTTCAGCAAAGGTTCCACCTTCGATCCGAGCTCGGAAGCAAATTAGACTTTACACTCTCCTGAGATTCAGGAGCACATTATAGCTCTATTATTGCTCTGGAAAGGGAAAATGCTTTCAAGCCCATTTAGCAGCTGGAGGAGCTTGCACAGCAAGTCTCATGGAGCATCAGGAGGTGACTGGTGACAGCTAACACAGCTGCACTGAGGGCACATCTTGTGGCTGCCTTTGAGGGAGCTACCCAGCTGGTAAATTAGGAGAGAGTGACTGACATTCACCTCCCTGGACTTGTGCAAGGCCTGTCCCACATGGCATCCCTGTCTCTGCCCTGGAGGGCCATGGATTTGACAGAGGGACACTGGGTGGGGAAGGAGCTGGCTGATGGTCACAGTGTGCTGCTGGCTGAAGTGACCCAAACCTGGGCTACTGTAAAAGGGAACATTTCCCTGTTTCATTTCCCTTGTTCTGAACGTGGCAGTGCAGAGGGCTTTTCAAACAAACAAAACTCTCCTGTGTTCATGATCTGCAGGCTGGACTCCAAGCCCTCATTAACAAGTGGCTTCAGTGAGTGACTTCACAGCCCAGAGCTGGGGCTGATGGTTCAATGTCTGAGTGCAGAGCAGGGAGTTCTGCTGTTCCTTGGGGTCAGCTCTGGGACCAGCAACACGGACAGGAGCATCCCTGCACCCTCAGCACTCCTGGCAGGGGCACCAAGCTGTGCTGACACACCCAGGAAGGAGGGGATGCCATCCACAGGGATCTGCCCAGGCTCCTCACCTGTGGCTGCCCCATCCCTGGCAGTGTCCAAGGCCAGGCTGGATGGAGCTTGGGGCCACCTGGGATAGTGGAGGTGGTGGAACAAGCTGATCCCAGTGTGGCAGGGGTGGAACAAGCTGATCTTTAAGGTTCCTTCCCAGCCAAACCACCCTGTGGCTCTACAATAAGTGAGCAATGCCTTGCTAGCAGTGCTGCCCTGCTGCTGAGCTGGGGCTTCAACCCCATTGCTGTGAACCCACACCAGAGTGACTCTAGCCAGGCTCCAGCAGCTTTGTAAGCAATTAAAATTAATGGCATGCAGATACCTACAGAAAAAAACCTCTAGAAAAATCAAAGTAGAGTTCATGTCAGTTCAGTGTAAAGCCCTGCATCCCAGGCACACCCTTCCCTCCTTGGCCACAAAATAAAAGCACCTGAGTTTTGTGTCCCAGTAAAATACTGTTCATATTGCTCTGCAGGTTTGTGCTTTCAGCTGTAACCACCTTGACATGCCATATTTAACATGCCATAGTTTCCTTTTCTGTTGGCTTGCCATCATTCCATTCTCCCCTGCTCTCTGGAGAGTCAGAGTGCATCTAAACCACACAGAGCAAAGCTTCATCTCTTCTGTTCTGGAGTCAAGGCAGAGTCACCCTCCTGAATGATTTGAGCTGGGGCTGGTTCTGAGCTGTGAGGGTCCCAGCTGGTTCCCATCTTTTCCTGCAGGAATATTCTTACAGCTCCTAAAACACCCCCCACACGTCAGGGACTGGTGCTGGAGGGATTTGCAAGCTCAGCCAGGCACCCACTGCCTCATTTCACTGGCCAGCCATCCCTAGAAACCCTCCTGAGTGCATCTTTCTGCTTTCTTTGCTGGTGTTTTCAGGGTAGCAGCTGATGCTGACTTACTGATGTACATGATGAAAGGCACTTTATGAAAAGCCTCTGATCTGGAATTTCTGTGCCTGTCTAAAGACTGGCAGCTGAACTGCACTCTCCTCTTCACCAGGCAGTGCAGTTTGGTCAATTGGTGCTGTGCAGGTGTCAGCTGAAGCGACACAAACCTGCAAAAGGGAGCATTTCCCTATTTAATTTCCCCTTTGTGGCAGTGCAGAGGGTTTTTCAAACAAACAAAACACTCCTTTGTTCATGATCTGAAGGCTGCACTCAAAGCCCTTATTAACAAGTAAGTAGCTTCAATAAGATCACTTCTGTTAGCAAAGATTGCATGGTTGAGCCCAAATTATATTTTTTCCCCCCAAAATTCATCACTGCCTAGATCCCTGCCAGAGAGATTACAGAGAGCTTGTCAAAAGGGAAATAAACCAGACTTATGTTAAGTAGGAATAACTACAGCTGACATTTTCCATCAAATGCTATTATTCAGAATAAAAACACCTGCCCTAACATCAGATGATCTAAAATCAGGCAGCATCTTTGCTGAATCAGTGCCCTGACAGATATATCCTTCAAGAGCTACCATAAATGAAGTCCCACAGACAGAAGCCTCTACTCCCCAGTGAAACAATGCACAGATGCTGAAAATAAGGAATTCTGGTGAGCAGCAAAGCCAGGCTCTTACTTACACTTGTAATCACTGAGGAGCACATGCAGAGCTGACTGATTAGCAGCCTGGAGGTGACATATTAACTCAAATTACCTGCAGTAATTAGAGCCAATTTGCTCAGAACCCTTAGCAAACAGGAGGAAGGACAAAGCTGAGCCTAAAGGCAGTGCCTGGGAGAGCCCTGCCCAACCTGCCTGTGGGATGTGGCTCTGCTGCAGGTGTGCAGGGAGAGGCACTGCATGCCATATTTTCTGGAAAATCCCTTGGCCAGGATTTCTCTCCTGGGAAGCTGAAAAGCCTCAGAGAAAAAGGAAAACAATAATTATCTCATTTGCTTCTCCTGTGTTTTGCTGCTTTGGAATGTGGTTGGAGATTGTTTATCCAACAGGTGAATTGTTTTGACTTAATGACCAATCACAGCAAGCTGTGTTGGGACTCTGGTGAGTCATGAGTTTTTCATTAGTATCTTATTAAGCCTTCTGTCTGTATCCTTTCTTTATTCTTTAGTGTAGTTTTAGTAAGGAAGAATAGAATAGAATAGAATAGAATAGAATAGAATAGAATAGAATAGAATAGAATAGAATAGAATAGAATAGAATAGAATAGAATAGAATAGAAATTAGCCTTCAAAGAACATGGAGCCAAATTCATCATTTCCTTTCTGCCACAGGGAACCCTGAAAATACCACAAGGCTGTGTCCTCCAGCTGCCTCCAAACTCTTCCCTGGGGTGGCAGGGCTGGATCCTCCCTGCTGTCCCAGGGGCTTTGGGGCACTCTCTAAGGCTCCAGAAGAAATCCATCTCTCTCTGCATGCCCACAGAGCAGAAAATGCTCCTCACAGCTCAAGTGCCCTCCCCTGTGTGGAGCACAGCAGCTGTGTCTGCTCTCTGTCATTTTTCCAGCCAAGGCAGAGTTTTCCAGCCCCTCTCCCTTATTTCCCCACCAGCAGGAGCCCATCCAGCCTGCCACTCTGACATAGAAGTGTCAGGCAAAGACTTTGCTTACCCTCCCTTGCTGCTGGCCAACACAAAATTTTGCATTATTGCTTTGGAAAAAAAACAAAAAATCTATCTTGAGTGTGCTGGTGTTTCTTCCTGTACAAATATTTGGGTTGTAGTAGCAGAAGCTTCAGTCGAAATTAAGAATTGCAAAGAGATAACAGCTATTGGAAACTTTCAAATCTCAGAGCAGCCCAGAAGTTGTCACTACAGCTAAAAGATGGAAAGATATTTTCTAAGTATAAATAAAGACATAAGTAAAATGAGTGAGAGAATCTGTGATTTCTGACTTTTGAAGACAAAGAACCAGAAGAATGTGTTTCAAAAATAATCTTCTATTTTTCCTTTAAGGTTTGCCACACAAGCACAGATGAAAAATTACTGGGAAATAGAAAATAAACTAGATTTGATAATTAGGATGTAAGTTTCAAATAAATTGCAGGCAGTCCTACCCTAAATGTAGCCAACTCAAATGCTTTAGGACTTGGGTTCAGATGTTAACTGCACAAACTATTGCATTTAAGTGCTGCAGGCTCAGTGGAAATTTAAGATGAATGTAACAGGAAAAGCATCAGTAGTCCAGAGAGTTCTGGAAATGCAACAGGGAAATTATTTTTTAAGGACCAGAAGACACAGAATGCATAGCAGTACAATGAGGAGAAACAATGGTCTCAACATAGATTTGGGTAACAGATCTAGCAGAGATCTCTGACTCTAACTGAGCTGCAGAGTACCAGACCACAAAGGAAAGCAGCTGGAAGACAACCTGACTTGTTAGAATTTACTGTAAATTGTTAGAATTTACTATAAATTTCCTTGTAAACCCTTGCCCCTCGATAGCAGCACAAGGTTCTTGAGGAATTTTGCATTAGCATCTTTGAGCCTGCAGTGTTCACAGCATGAACCTGGCTCAGAACAGCTGGAGCTGCTGAATTGCCCTGGAAACCACCACAGAGACACCCCAGATTCTCCATGGCCTCCTCTGCCCTCCCAACAGCAATATAATCCTTATTTCATTTAGATATGCAAAAAAGGGCAAACTCTCCTTTCCTTATTTTTCATTCTCAAGAGTCTCTGCATTTACTGATTCCAGAGCAGCCAGAATCAGAAGGCAGAAAAAAGACAGATTTTTTTTTTTCCTCCCCGTGTTTTTCTCCCAGCTGACTCAGAAGAAAGGAGCTCCACAATTCAGAACACAAGAACCTTTTTTAGGAGATTTCCACTTCACAGCCTCTGATTCAGACACCTCAGGTGAGGCTGCAAACTGAGCTAACCCAAACAGCACCAGGACAACCCAGGACTTCCCCTTTGTCTGATGTTATCCTGTCACCCACATGCTGCAATTACTGTCTGAAAGCATCCAATTCTGTTGGGAAAATTGCCTCAGCACTGTGACCCTGCTTTGTGGAAGAGTAGAACTAGGACAAGACAGGGGCAGTCACAGAAACTTCTGCTGGCTGATAATTTGGCCCCACAAGTCCAAGGTAAAAAATTAAGCTTTACACTGTAAATGTACAAAAGAAAGTGCTGCAGCAGGTACATGGACCAAATTTGCTAAGATTTTTTAAATTAGAATTGCAGGTGCTGGAGAAATATAAAAGACAGTAATTACATAAATTTAAGGGAACTAAATAATTTAATAAGGAGAAAAAGGAAAACATGGGAAGGAAAATAAATTCAAAGATGCAGCACAAGGTTTTGAATGGATGAAGCCATGTTCTTAAGGAGCACCAGTTACTGAGGGCCACTTCACTAATGGGACATTAGCATTGTACCAGGGTGCCCATCCCAGTGAATCCCAGTGCCTTTGGTGTGCTTTGAGGCTCAGAAAGTGACCTCTGGAGACAAAAATATCAGCAGCTCTGTGTGACCCAGCTGAATCCCCAGAGATGGTGCTGCAAATGCACCAACCCATGGACAGCACAGTCAGATCACAGAATCACAGAATCACTGGGTTGGAAGAGACCTTCAAGATCATCGAGTCCAACCCAGCCCCAACAGCTCAGCTCACCCCTGGAACCCAGTGCCACATCCAGGCTTTGTCAAACACACCCAGGGATGGGGACTCCAGCACCTCCCTGGGCAGAACAAACATCCCAGGAATCCCTTGGGAATGCCCAGGGAAGACCCCAGGAATGCTCAGGGAACACAAATTTCCAGAATTCCCAGAATCCCTGGGTTGGAAGAGACCTTCAAGATCATTGAGTCCAACCCAGCCCCAACAGCTCAACTCCACCCTGGCCCCCAGTGCCACATCCAGGCTTTGTTAAACACACCCAGGGATGGGGATGCACCACCTCCCTGGGCAGAACATTCCAGAACTTTATCACCTTTCTGTAAAAAACCTTTCCCTGCTCTCCAGCCTGTATTTCCCTTGGTGCAGCTCAGGCTGTGTGCTCTGGCTGTGTCAGTGCTGCTGCAGACAGAGCCCAGCCCAGCTGAGCACAGGCACCTTTCAGGAGCTGTGCAGAGTGATGGGGTCACCCCTGAGTCTCCTTTTCTGCAGGCTGGGCACCCCCAGCTCCCTCAGGGCTCCTCTCAGGGTTTGTGTTCCCAGCCCCTCTGGGTGTGCTCAGTGTCCCAGGTCCTTCCCAGGCTGAGGGGCAGAGCTGGGCACAGCCCTCCAGGTGTGACCCCAGCAGTGCCAGGGCAGGCACAGTGCCCTCCCTGCTCTGCTGCCACCCCATTCCTGACCCAGGCCACTTCATTGGCCTCCTTGGCCACCTGGGCACTCTGCTGGCTCCTGTCCATCCTGCTGTCCCTCAGTCCCTTTCTGCCTGGGCACTGCCCAGCCACACAGCCCACAGCCCTGCAGGGTTATTGTGGCCCAAGTGCAGCACTGGGCACTTGCACTGATCAAACTTCATCTTACTGAACTCTGCCCATCCCTCCAACCATTTCAGCTCTCCCTGCAGAGCCCTCCCACCCTCCAACAGATGGACACACGCTCCCAGCTTGGTGTTATTTGTTCCCATTTTTGGGAATCCTTATTTAGAAAACACAACAGCACTTCACAACAGGATCTAAGCATGTTTTCAAAATAGCCCAAGGCAGCAGTCAGTCAAGTCTGAATACTTCTAATAATATGGGTGCTCTGTGTATTCTTTCAGGTGGAGATGTTTAATCAAAGAGGACACCTGTGCTGGGATCAGGATTTTACTTTAAACAACAAAAGGCAACATGGAAAGCTGCTAATGCCATGATCTCCAGAGCACTCCAGGCAGATGTCAGCTTTGGTGAGCTATTTCCTTCTGCAAACAATCTGGTCAATGAGCTGTGTTTGGGTGAGTGACTGAACCTGCTCTCGAGGGGACACTGTTCCCACCCAGGGACTGCATCCACTGATTTCTGTCTTTCCAGCTTCATGCAGCATCCTGAATAATCTCTAAACGAGACCTTTCAAAATCAGGATGCTGCCAGGCAGTAAATCTCAGCCTGCTTGTCCAGCTTGCTGTATTTTTCTCTGAAGGAGCCCAATCCCAATGATCAATGGCTGTATCATTGTGATCCCATGGCATCCTCATGGCCCAGGAGCACAGAGGATGGAGAGCACAGAGCCAATAGCAGCAGGGCTCCAACCTCATTTTCCTTTAATATCTGCATCACTGCCCTCTCTGCCCAACCTGCCCTAATCAATGGAAACAATACTCAAGTTATAGCTGCAGCAAACTCCTGGATGTTGTTGGCTGATCATGGAACAGTGGAGTTACAGCCCCCCCAGTAGGCTGCAAACACAACCCTGCTTTACCTAACAGCCCTTAGGGTGCTTTACAGTAGGGCAAATATCAGTTTGAATCTAAGTTTACAGAGGCTGGTAGCAGCTACAGACTGAAATCTGATTTTATTTTTTTACAGTGAACACAGAGCCTTGGGGAAACATTATGGGTTAAAGTGACTGAGGTGAGATTAAAGTGATTTTTCCAACTAAATAGGTACAATCACTTCCCTTAGATAAATAAAAGTTCTAAGTTATGAAAGTTACTCCTCCAAGAGGATGTCCTGCTCACAGCCAGCTTATCTTAACACAAAAAGTTTGCATCTGAAAACCAGAGAGATTAACTTATCTTAAACTCAGACTAAATCTGAACTCTGTGTCTTTACTGGAAAGTCAGTACCTAGTGAGGCAGCTTTAAAGGCAAGACCTCAATCCTCAAATATTAGACATCAGCCTCTCAAAGTTACTTTCCAGAGAACTCAGAAAATCTGTGATGAAAAAATGCATCACTTTTGAACTGAACTAAAATATACCTTTTATTTGCTTGTTACATTGCATGGCCAAGACTGTAAGGAAAGTTCCCTAAAATCCATTATTGTGCCTGTCTGGTTTCTCTGTTTCTGGCTCTTGCAGGTCACCACTCTACTGATGACTCTTTTTGTCACTAATAAAATGCTGGAGAGTTACTAACAACCCAAAAGCCACAGACCTGAATTCCTGCATTTCCTGCTGCTTCCAGATGAGTGGGGCAATGGTGCTGAAAGTGTAAAGTCCAAGAATTTTAATGGAATTTCCACTGCAACATCAGATGCTCCTCAGGACAGCCACAAACTCAAGCAGTTGTACCCTGCAGCTTCACTGCACTCCTATTTTAACTCCTCCTGGAGGCTCATGACAAAATCATGCAATATTAACAAGGCTGTGGATGGAGCAACACCAGGTAACAAACCAGTTCATAACTTCTTATGGCACCTCGTTATGATAATACTGAGGAGAGGGGAAAAAAAGAGACAAAAAAGCCACAAAAATCCAATCTGATCACCTCTGAATAAAGGCCTTTATACAAAGCACTTCCCTTCCTCAAGACAAGATCTCTCCATAGGTTGATCATTTTGTCCTGCCTATTGTAAAATAATTTGGAAAGTAGGGGTGACAAGAAAGAATCACCCACTCCCCATCTTCAATTGCCTTTACTCTGAAGGCTCACACAATATATCAATGGAGATTACTTCCAGAAATAGAAAATCTCCCCTAAGGCACTCTTTTCCTCTTCATATTTTCACATTCACTCAGATGGGATGAAAATGTGCCTGGTATCAAATTAAGGCTGTAGGGCTGGGAAACAGATGATGCCAGATTTAACTGGGGCTTAGAAAAAGACACTTCAAGGTAACAGGAGCATCTGCTACTCCTCATTCAGGAGTGTACCAACTTCAAAAGCTAAATGACAGCAATACATGTCATTTGTACTGGCATTTCCACTCACACTTCCTTGTTAATATTGCAATTTTGGCCAACCATAAAGGCAGCATGTTTTATGTTCTTCTTCAAGGCTGGAAAAACAGAGATGGCAGCCTAGGAGGTAAGAGAGACAAAATCCTCAATATGAAAACACAAATGCTGATGGGCAGAATAAAAATAAAACTTCACCATCAGCTGTGACAGGCTGAGATTTCTCCTGCCCTCTCAAATAGCACAGTTACCCTTGAGTTTTCCCTTGTCTCCTCAGTGACCAGGTACTGCTAGGGCAGCAGTTATCAGGGTCTCCTTAGCTTTTCTCATGCTGAAAATCAAAAGGGGCTCATTGGTGGTATCCAGATTAAAAATACCCAGGGACCATGTTGAAGGGGATCTGCTGCATCTGTTGGCAGTGCTGTGTCTTATGAGCAGCAAGAGATTCAGGAGAAATAAGAACAATAGATTTCTTTGACTTCCCTAATCTGCAGGGTCAGGGAACTGAAACATTATTTTTTACCTTAGTTTTACAGATTCTTGTAACCTCAACATCTAACAAATCACAACTATCCAGCCTGTGATTCAAACACAACTCTTTTTTCCAGACATTTGCCCTATGTTAGCATTTTCCCAAAAACTAAGTGGCTGAGAAGACTCAGCTTTAAAAATCATGAGAGGAAAAACCTGCAATCAGCACTGACAGAAATCCTTTAAACAGCTTCCCACTCCAAGGCACCACCTCCCATAAAACACCACTCACATCAATCAATGATTATCACAAATAGCTTGATTGACTTCTCATTTTCCAGCAGGTTTGTTTCACTCACAGACCTTGTTAATGCAGCTGGGTTTCCCTTTTCCTTTACTCACTGCTCATCTTTATCACTCTTTAGTGCAAGAACTCCTCGTAGCTGTGTTGGATCTGTGTAGCACTGGGCAAAATATTCAGTATTTCTTTCTCAGAATCTCTAAAACTGTATTCTGCACTGCTTTTCCACAGTTTGCAGAAAGGGAACTTGCACTCAAATCTGAGAAACAAATGCAACATTACAGACTTGATAAAGAAGTTTAAAAAGAGCTGAAGACCTGTCTCCTGAAAGAAGCTGTAAATGATTCTCTGGAAAGGTTTTACTGCTAGATCAAAATAAGAGATCTAGTGCACAGAGGAAAAACAATTTTTTTTTCTTCTCCTTCAAGCTCCCTGATCTCTGCAAGAGGAGGAATATGCAAGAGAGATTTAGGGATGCTAAAGGTGTCCAAACCTTCCTGTCTGAGTGTGAATAAATGCTCTGCTACAGCTGAGGGTCCTTCCTGTCAGGCATGTGGGAAACCTCACAAATAATGCTCTCAGAAGTGGCTGAATTGTGGAAGTGCAACCTCAGAAACTAAGTTTTCATTTAATGCAGTGGCCTATTGATGATGACAAAGCTTTTATACTTTGTCTTACATAAGTATTTAGCCTGAATTCAATTTAGAGGGTTTGCAGTGCATAACTCAGCCATCAGCTGCGTGTTTTCTCTGCTTTATTTGATTTTCTTGTGCAAACCCCATTCACTGAAAGAAAAGAAAAAGAACTATTTACTGCTCTGGTTTTTTTTTTTTTTTTTTGGTTAATCATTCCACCAGCGTGTCGAAAATTATAAATCAGTCTGGTGGTTTAGACAGAAAAGCCTCTGTAGAATTTTTACCTGCATGTACCACAGAGAATGCCTTTGATCAAGGTTTATGAGCAAAGGCCTCTTCCCAGGGATGCATGCCAGCTCCTTAAAGGAAAATCAATACATTCTGGGAGGGAGCATCTGGAGGATTAGCTTTTGGATTTAACAAAGCATCCCTCACCCAGGGACTCAGGTCTGTTTGAAGCTTCCAGATCTTAAATCACACTTCAAATTTTAGAGTGAGCTTAATGTGTCCCTAAATACAAGTCCTAGGAAAGACTTTTTGGAAAATCATTGTCCCAAGAGTTGACAGCCTTCAGTAATCCTGCCTTGCTATATCCAGATCCAGCTGAATTATTTAGTCTTTCTATACAATTATTTCACAGTAAAAGGGAAAAAAAGCTCATAGAATTAAAATATTTACCTGCACTGTCAGAATTAAAGCCATTTGTTAACATCAGGTCAATTGTTAATGCTGGAATGGCTTTGCCTCCAGTGGGGGAAGTGAATTCTCCCCCTTTTCTAAGGCACCTGCAGCAGAATCCCTACCCCTTTCCCTCCAGCCCCCCACCTTGGTGCAGTGCTGAGGAAGTCTAAAACAGGACAAAATTATGTAACATCTACTGAAGCCTCAGTGTTTGTACTCCCTTCCACCAGAGCTGTAGGGAAAAAAAAAAAAAAGCAATTTTTATTGAGCTCTGGAATCCAATAAAACATTGCAAAGGCTCTGGCACTGCCTAAAGTCGTAACTTATGTATGAGCAGGAAGTCAGTTTTTACATCATATGGGTTACAAGGGTTTTTCCTTTCCATCTAGACTTTAATTTACCTTTTCTGCAGGTGAGAACTCCATACAAAGATTGTTACCTAATTAGATACTAAACCCTTGCCTCACTGTCAATAAGCAATAAGGCTCCCAAATACATTTGAATATCTGAAGCAAATTGATTCAGAAATACAAAATCACCTCCTTTCCCCTGAGATTTTAAACCTCACCTATCAAGATCACTTTTGAAAATACAGTTTATGTTTCTTAATAATTTAGATTCTATGCATTTATAAGTGAAACATAAACCATATTATTATTAAGTGTTGGCTTAAAACCCAACTATTTTATCTCCTCTAACCAAACACAAAAATCTGCATGCTGGGTTTGAAAATTCCTTTTGCAGAGGGTCTAATTTATGGAGATGACTGAATGGCTCACAGCAGCTTGGATCACACTGTACCTGATGAAACACAACAACTCAGCCATGCTCTGTGGCAAGGAGTCTGCAATAATTGCTTATTTTTCCTGCTGACCCATAAAATACTTCTGCTACAAACACTCTGTAATCAAGTTTTATAGTAATGAGTCTTCCCCTAAGAAGAGGCTCAATTTTACTGCTTTGAATAGCAAACAGCACCAAAAAAAAAGGTGGTGGTAGGAATTTATCAAAAGGCAGAAGAAGGCAGAAGAAATCTGCCCTGCTTTATCTGCATCAACATGTTCTAAAATCTAAAAGAAAGAAAGGAAAAAAAAAAGCTATTGACAGCTTTTTGAGCAATCCCCAGTGAAAATCCTCCACTATGACACCACAGTAAGGACATGGGGAGCACTGAACAGGGAGCTGCCTCCACAGAGCTGTTACTGAGCTTGGAGAATTCATCTCAGGGAAAAAATCCCTCCCTTGGGGAAGGCATGGCTGTACCACCATCCCTGCTCTCCTGCTCTGCCCCTGGCCAGGAGCTCTGGTGGCCACAAAAACCTCCTGCACTTGCCCTCTCTACTCAATTTTGGTTCATCTCCCTACAGTGCCTCTCCACTGCAGGATTCCAGAGGGATTGTCCATAATATCATCCAAATTCTGTGCTGACTCCAAATTGCTTTTCCCTCCAACATGGAAGCCCCAGGTTATGGAATAAAAGCAAGGAGGACAAGGAGTGATTATCAAATGTTCAGAATCTTTCCACATGCATTGCCAGCTCCAGATTTGGGAATGAGGTGCTTTAATTTCCCTTCTTTAATAAAAAAGTTGTTGAGTGTGGCAGCCACGTGAAGAAGTGTCTGTGGAAAGGAGGAGGGCTCCCCTTAGAAGACACCACAGGTCAATGAGCTTTTAGGGCACAGCAAGTGCAGATCTATAGGAAAAAATGAAATAAAATCAATGCTGCTCCAGCAAAGCACAGGGGAGCTGAGGAGCAGAGGCTGCTCCACCCCAGAGCCAGACTAAAAGCAGAACTGCACCTCTCCAAGGCTTCAGGTGTGAGCAGGATGGGCAGAGCACTGCTCTATCCTTGGTCCTCTGGGCTGTGCAGTGGGAGGTTTATGGACACAGCATTCCCATGGATGCACTGCCATGGATAACACAGCATTCCCATGGATCACACACCCAGCAGGGGCCATGCAGTGGGTAGTTATGGACACAGCATTCCCCTAGATGCATTCCCATGGATAACACAGCATTCCCAAGGATACATTCCTATGGATCACACAGCATTCCATGGATCACACACCAGCAGGGGCTGTGCAGTAGGAGGTTTATGGACACAGCATTCCCAAGGATGCATCCCCATGGATAACACAGCATTCCATGGATCACACACCCAGCAGGGGCCATGCAGTGGGTAGTTACAGACACAGCATTCCCATGGATGCATCCCCATGGATAACACAGCACTCCCATGGATCACACACCAGCAGGGGCTGTGCAGTAGGAGGTTTATGGACACAGCATTCCCATGGATGCATCCCCATGGATAACACAGCACTCCCATGGATCACACACCAGCAGGGGCTGTGCAGTAGGAGGTTTATGGACACAGCATTCCCATGGATGCATCCCCATGGATAACACAGCACTCCCATGGATCACACACCAGCAGGGGCTGTGCAGTAGGAGGTTTATGGACACAGCATTCCCATGGATGCATCCCCATGGATAACACAGCACTCCCATGGATCACACACCAGCAGGGGCTGTGCAGTAGGAGGTTTATGGACACAGCATTCCCATGGATGCATCCCCATGGATAACACAGCACTCCCATGGATCACACACCAGCAGGGGCTGTGCAGTAGGAGGTTTATGGACACAGCATTCCCATGGATCACACAGCATTCCCAT
The DNA here is from genome assembly GCF_963513975.1 of Fringilla coelebs. NCBI lineage: Eukaryota > Metazoa > Chordata > Aves > Passeriformes > Fringillidae > Fringilla > Fringilla coelebs. Next base: position 13,184,550 of record NC_140042.1, read on the forward strand.
GGATCACACACCAGCAGGGGCTGTGCAGTGGGCAGTTATGGACACAGCATTCCCATGGATGCACTCCCATGGATCACACACCCAGCAGGGACTGTGCAGTGGCACTTTATGGATACAGCATTCCCCTGGATCACACACCAGCAGGAGCTGTGCAGGGGGCAGTTATGGACACAGCATTCCCAAGGATGCATCCCCATGGATAACACAGCATTCCCAAGGATCACACACCCAGCAGGGGCTGTGCAGTGGGCAGTTACAGACACATCATTCCCAAGGATACAGTCTTAAGGCAGAGTTTGGACTTTGGGAGGGTGTGCAGGTGTGCTGCTGCCTGAGCCTTCAGTGAGCCCTGAACACAGCTGATAAAACCAGAATGCCCCAGGAAACACTGCCTCTCTTCATAATTGGGCAGTGATAAAGCCAAGCTATTATCACCATGGTCAAGCTCCTGCTAATTGCACTGCCCACAGAAATCCTGCTTAAGAGCAATATCTGAGGCTGAAAATAGAACTTCAGGAATAACCAGGTAACTCCAGACTCTCCTTCTTGTCCAGGAGAGCCAGATTCAGATATTTTTCCAAGTCTAGTTATTTATATAATGTGTGTCATTTCCTGCTCAAAGGAACCTTGGCTTGCAAGAGCTGATGTGTGGCATTGCTTGGTGTACAGATACGCTCAGGAATGAAATAAACACAGCCCAAACCTGCACTGCCTGTTCTCCAGATGCCACTTAGTGATTGCTCTGAGGCTCACCCACCTCTGCCTGGCCTTAATTTAGGGTGAATACTGGAGTAAGACCCCACTACATTTCAAAAATAAATCTGGAAATTTAACATTTATTAATGACTGTATTCTAGGCAGGGTAAATCTCCAAGAACTCTACAGCCTGAAGTCACAGGGCTTGGGGAAACTGGGATGGAAGCAAACACTGATTGCTTTCATGTGCTGGAGTTTTTAGTTGGAATTGTAAAGGATCCTTCAGTGAATTGTGACTAAGGCAGAGATGCAAGTTACCTCCCTCAGCAGCCTCATGGCTGCACAACTGACACCTCAGCTTAAAGCCAAGAAGATTTCAGGGAAATTTCTTAATTTCCTTCCCCAGAATAGAGGCTCATTTCCCATCTAACTTTAGTGTCAAATTTGACATTCAGAAATCAGCATATTTAATCCAAAGGGACTTGGAAGCATATGCTACCTCTTTTGATCACCACTCCAAAATTGTTTTAAGATCTCAAGACATACACTGACAGATCTTGTCCCCATACTGCCCATATATTTTAAGAATGAGAAGCAGCAAAATCCAGTTAAATTACAGCAGAAAAAGGTAACAGTACAGGGAAAAAATGCTTTAAATAGCAAAACAAACTTTAAAGCCCATTTTTCAGACACAAGAAATAGTAATTTTCTTTAGAAGGCAATTTGTGCATTATAATGGAGCCAAGTAAAATTGACACCCTTTTTAGCATACTGTACTCAAAAGCCACTCTGTCATATGTACTTTTCACTACAAATGTTATTTCTTCCAGATACATTAATTCTGGAGTTATTTGCATTACAGCTACAATGCAGCATAAAGTTCCAGTATTTATGGGCTAGGAAAAAGCTCTGAGGGCAGCACTGGATTTCTTTTTTTCTTTTTCCCTTTCCCAATATTTCAGAGTCATCATTAGAATCACCTGACTTCCCAGAGCAACACAACATAGCCATCATTATTTCAACTAATTCAACAGTGTCAGAAGTATTTGCTCAGTGACAGATCTGTGGCCAAGAGGAAGATATCAATCAAGCAAATTGATACCACTGCCTGCCTTGGAAAGGGACTTGGTGCATTTCCACTGCAGGCACCAGGGCTGCTGAAGTTCCAGGCATGAACAGATTAGATTTGCAATTACACTGCTCATTTCCATCAGGCAATGAACCATTTGTGACTCCTGGTAATTAAATCCCTCTCAAACCAGCCTATCTTTGGATTCCTTCTACAGAAATTTGCAGGGAGTCCCCTCCACAGCACACTCCCAGTGGAACCAAAGGCTGATTTCACCCCAACAAACCCTGACTGATGTGAGGGGAATCAACAAGTGCTTCAGTGATTCTGAAGGAAATCTGTGGTATTTTCAGGGAGGAAATGATGAATCTGACTCCATGTTCTTAGAAGGCTAATTTATTGTTTTATGGTATTATATTATATTAAAGAATGCTATACTAAAACTATACTAAAGAACAGAGAAAGGATACAGACAGAAGGCTAAAAGATAATAATGAAAAACTCCTGACTCCTTCCAGAGTCCCAACACAGCCTGACCTTGACTGGTCATTAAGTAAAAACAATTCACCTGTTGGATTAACAATCTCCAACCACATTCCAAAGCAGCAAAACACAGGAGAAGCAAATAGATAATTATTGTTTGCATTTTTCTCTGAGATTTCTCAGCTTCCCAGGAGAAGAAATCTTGGCCAAGGGATTTTTCAGCAAATGTGGCAGTGACAGAAGTCAGCGCTATCAGTGACCCATTAGCAATAATTAGTTTTGTTCTAAAGATCCACTATCTGGGCCTTGCTATTTGCCAGTGAAAACACAGCCATAGAGGGAGTTTTCTCCATTCCTAGATTGATAGATACAGATATACACTTTCTGCTGTTTAAATATCTGTAGTCCCGTGACAAAAATACCCTTAATTCAGTCTCCAACAAATTCAGTGATAGCCATAGCTTATAGAAACCCAAAACTGAAAAAATACTACATTTTAAATACATGCCTAATGTTGTTCAGTCTAGGACTCACTGCTGCAGAACAGTTTCCTGTTTCTATCAGCTCAAATGCAGCACAAGGATGTCCAGTTTCATAAATTAACAAACTTAGCCCAAGACATCTTCCCAAACCTACACTACAAGAACTACACAGAGGATATACATTGAGCACCTCACTAATTACAGAAGATTATCTGGTTAGGTCCAGCAGTATTCCCACCAAAAAATTAAATTCAGAGATGTTTCACATCACTGAAAGAATCCTTGGAATACCTGGAATCTTTGAATGCTCTCAGTTACAAACCAAGGTGGGAAATTGTTTGCCTCTGTGGTGTGTGTGTATGAAGCCTACTCACCAAAATTCAACATTCACTGGAATATGCTCAGCAGTGTCTATTGCTGCTTCATTATTAGTTTAATATTGACTAATTAGCAGCATTTAAAATGCAGGTGCAGTGTGATGAAATGGCAGCTGCTGCTCATTTTGTGCAGGTCTAAGACAGAATTCAGTTCAGCCCCCAGACCCCACTGCAGAGCAGAACACGAGGAGCAATCACTGCTGGATCCCACCTCCCCTGGCAGAGCACACCAATTACATTTAATTACGTGGTGGTTGCATACCAGTGAGTCAAAGCAAGATATATTATGATGAAAATATATTTCCATATGTACTTTAACATTTTCCAGCTCTTATGCACCAGAGATGTAGGATTCAGGCTTTTGCAGCACTTACTGAAATATCTAAACTTAGAAATAATAATAATAAGAAGAAATACCTACACATATTTCTGTTTAGATATCTGTAGTCCCATGACCTAAAAGTACCTTTAATTCAGGCTGAGGGCATGTGATATTCAGAAAACAGCACTGAATCATCAGATGCTCACAGTTTTCTCCAAGACAAGAATTCTTGAGCCACAGAAGATGTGTTCATAACAGTCCTCACACCACTGCAAAGAAATAGCAACACAATACAAAAATAATGTTTATATTGTCAAGTGCAAAGCCCAACGCTGAGAAGAAAAAAAGTCTGCTTTAAATTTTACTCAAACAAGGGACAATTGGTGTATAAATGCAACAAGAATCTCATTACTGACTTAGTTTGATTTTGTGTTAGATTTAAAGTGCCTGTCATAATATGAGAGCCATATTTAATTTCTAAAAAGATGATTTTGCAGACACCACCCCCAAATGAATACTAAATAGCAAGGACCTGAAGTGACTTCCCTATTCAAGAGCAGAGAAAATAAAATTCTTTTTTAAAAGAAGGGGGGAAAATGAAAAAAAAATAATATTAAATCCAGAGATTTTATTTGCACTGAGTTTTAAAAGAAAGTATGGTCATGTCACTCAAATTAAAAATAAACCACGGCTCATATGAAACGTTTGCTTAATAACATGGTGAATGTCAGCTATAGATTTCTGCTGCAATATTAAACCTGAGGAACAAAAATAAACAGTAAATCCCCAAGCATTATTACTCTGCAGGAAAAAGCACACACACTGAAAAACAAAAGTTCTAAGAGCAAAGCTCATGCACCATATGGCAACTCCAGTGATACCAGAGCCTGGTTGTGGGGCCATTCCCCTCCTCTTAGAGCTCAATATTCAAGGAAAACAGAAAATCTGTGAGCCTGAAGTCTGCTCTGAGAATCTTTGAACCTCAACCACCAAATCAGATTTGATCTCTGTTTTTATACACCACAAGGAGGGTTCAGTACCACTGAATCCTTGCCATCCTTCAAAGGAGTATTTTGATAAATTACTTCTGCTAGGAAAGGTGCAGTTGCTTTCCTGAAATCAGCTCTTCTGCATTTTTCCCCCCTAGGGAATAAACTGCAGCAAAGGAGAGGAGCTTGATGAAAATTCCTGTGTTTCTGCATCTAGGATTGCCCTGCACTTCCCAGCTAAGAAGGGCTTGAATGTTAGATCTCACAACCCCATAAATTTCCTCTATAAAAGTGGGCCATTTAGGCTGTCTTGCAGGTCAAAAAATAATAGATTTCTCAATGATCAAAAGTGCCATTAGCCTGCAGTTCTCTCTGAATAATAGGTCACACTCCCAGGCATGCTCATTTACCCAGTGCCAGCTGAACAAGGATCTCAGCAAAGAGATCTGAGCCGTGTCAAGCAAGGAGTAATTGATTTGTAATCTTGTTTTCCAACAGAGCACACTTGGCTAACTAGATTCTACAGGCTCTATAAAGTGCAGAGTCACACACTTGCCATTTTGATGGCACAGGGGCCATTAATACACACATTTGCATGTTGTTAGACACCTGAGTGATGAAGTGGCAAATGCCGAGGGCAGGTGGAGTTTCTGTGATCCTCTAACACATCCCCCTGAGCCGTGGGAGCACGTGGCACTCAGGATTCCTCTCAGTCACTCAGCTGAGTTTCAGCACAACCAAATGCTCTCCTGCTGGCTGACTGAGGAACCAGAGATTAATTTTAACCTGCTGGCAGATGAACAGTAAAGCTGAAGCAGTCATGCTCTCAGATATCAGCTATTGCCTGTCAGCATTGCCAGCGCTGTGCAGGGACAGCTCATTTTGCCTCTGAATGGAACAAAGAAATCAATCCAGCAGGCAGAGACCTAAAGGGACTTGGAAATGAAGACCAAAGGCTGCAGAAGGCAACTTCTTGACGAGGCAGTGAGCAGGTTTGAACCATGGTTTGAGTGCAAGAGGTATTTGCAGCAATTTTTTAATACTGGAGTCCTGGAGACCACCTCACCCAGAGCCTGCTGAAGTTTCCCACCAAGTTTCCTGATATTATTTCCCCCACACACTGCCCATGATCCAAAATACCCTTCATTGGAAGCACCCTGCTGCAGCTCCAGACTGTGACAGGACATTCTTCACCCACCTGTGACCAAGAGGGGAAAGTCTGATTCTGCTGCAGCGTGCCCAAGATTCCCCGTCCTCTTCATCAGAGCAATGAAAAAGGCACCTGACCTCGAGGATGAGAGCACATCCTCCCTATTGTAAAGTGAGTTTTAGGTACCACTGGTTGAAGTGGAACTTGCACAGTGCTGAAAGGCACGAGTGCCTCTGAGGCCAAAGCAAAGCCCCTGGGAGGAGCTGAGTTCCCTCCTGTGTGCCCTCCCAAAGCTGCCCTCGTCAGTGATGGAGAGCCAAATCAGCCTGTCTAAGAACAAAAGCAAGGAAAAAACACTCTGAAATGCATTTCTGACTCTGTAAATGGCACAGAGGCAGGTGATGCACAAGTTAGGCAAAACAGGAGTGACCACAGAATTCATGATGGGTTTAAAAACTGTATTAACACTCAGGGGCTTTGAGCACGTAAAGTCAGATACTTTCTGTTGTCACTGTGATGCTTTATGAAAATCCCTTCGCCAGGATTTTTCTCCTGAGAAGCTGAGAAGCCTCAGAAACAAAATGCAAACAATAATTATCTGATGGCTGTGGAATGTGGTCTGGAGATGGTTCACCAACAGGTGCATCTTTGATGTGGATTGTTTTTACTCCATGACCAATCCTGGTCCAGCTGTGTCAGGACTCTGATCAGTCACAAGATTTTATTATTCATTCCTTTCTACCCTTCTGTTGTCTCCTTTCTCTTTCTTTAGTATAGTTTTGGTATATCATTTTCTTTTAATATAATATATATCACAATATTATAAATCAGCCTTCTGAAACATGGAGTCATGATTCTCATCTCTCCCCTCATCCTGGGACCCTAAAACAGGGTGAATGAGGGTCTGTGAATGAGGACCTACTCAGGAGCAGCAAATCATCCCTTCTGCCCTGGGGATGGCTGCAGGAGGGAGTCCCAGCCCCAGCTGCCAGCCTGCAGGGGATGGACTGCCAGGACCTGAGCAACCAGGGGGTTTTTTGGTTTTAGCTGATTGATCACCATTTTTTAATTCATTGCTTCCACATGGGTTTTATTCCAAAACTGGCTTTTCAAAGCGTTTTGGGTTGGGTTGTATAGCAATTTTTGGTTTTTTCCTTTGGTAAATGGAAATTGTACTTAGGTAGCAGAAGCCTCAAAGAAAATGTAAAGAGGTTGGGGATTCTGTTCCTCAAAAACGCGCTATTACTGTGAATTCTTTTTAAAAATACTAATTGCATCTGGTTCACCACTTCACAGATGGATGGAGCCTTTTTTATGAAGATGAGGTCTGTGCACATCAATGCCATCACACGGGTTTGAAAAGCAGGCACACACCAGTAATTGATGCTGAATAAGTTATGTCAAGATTGTCTTGCTGTAATAGTTCCAAGTGTTTACTTGAGCTTCCCAAACCATCTAAATCTTTTATAAAGAGCAGTGGAAGAGGAGAATGAAGAACTTGTGCAAAATGGACATTCAGTCTTCATCTCAGTAAAAATTAAAATTTCTCTTCAAAGAACATTCCAAATAGTGTCAGGAATATTTTAGCATTTGTCCTCCAACCCTGCCCAAAAAAAAAAAAAAAAAGAAATCAAGTCACATCCCTATGAAGTGCTGGAATTTATCCTGCTTCAAATGCTCTTAAAGTTCCTGAAATCATTTTTTAAGTCCACAGAAAGGAAGTAAATGATCCCCACTCAGTGCCAGCAGCTGCACATCCCAGGTTTTGCTGAAATAGGAGGTGAGGCCCCAGTGCTGTGAGCTCACCTGCCTGGCAAGCAGAACTCAAAAGGTTATTGATAAACAGGATAAACAAAACCCTTTGTCACAGCAAAGGCTGCTCTGGCAATCCATTTAAAACTTCCCTTGGTTTAAAAGAATTTTCTTTCAAGAAAGTATCAATGCTTCTCAGTCTCCAGTTTTTGAATCAAGTCTCTCATTAACATTTTGGTTTATTCTTGAAATTCTATACAGCTGAAGTGATGGAATTATTTCAGAAACTCAGCTTTACTAAAAGTTCAGCTTTTCATTTACATTCTTGTGCAGCAGCTTACATTCCTGTTTGCAGTCTTACAGATAAATCTGTCACTAAAATATCACCCAAACAGCTTAAAATGGAGAAGTTAACAGAAAAACTGCATCTAAAGTTGCTACTTTTATAATATGATGGAAGGCAGATTCATGATGTGAAGGAAAATAAAAAAGAGGTTTACTTACAATTTAATGCTTGGAGTTAGTAATCCAATGATAAATCCTACATATTTCTTAGGAGATTTAGAGAGTTTCCATATATACACACACACACTTTTCTCATGCTAATTGTACAATTTCTTGTATTTCTCAGTGTTAATCTCTTGGCAAATTTTATAATGCTTAAGGTGACATTTGGGCAGTTGAGTCCCCACAGATTCAACTGTCCTCATTCTTACAGAAACTGATTTTATTTTTTCCCCATAACAGATATGGCCCAAAGAAGATGATAAGAGATAGGAATCACCTTCTGGATTGTTTAATTCCTTTATTTAATTATTTATTTCCTTTATTTTTTCTTATTTTTAATTAATATAAATATAATTAATATGAATTGCTTAATTTATTTATTTTTATTTTATTAATTATTTTATTTGATTATTTTATTTAATTTCTACTAATCAGGTAGTGCTGGCTGCTTTCTTTTCCCACTGCAGCCTTCCAGCATTTACAGTGGGAAGGTAGAATGGCCATTTAGTGTTTATAATAATGAATCAAAGTAGAAGAAAGCAAACTGACAATGCCACAATATAATAAAATCAGGTTTGAAATTCAGCTCCTTAATTGTCACAGACACATTTTCTGAAAAATCCTTTTGTTAGAATCATTTCTCCTGAGAAGCTTCAGCTTCTCCATGTTTTGCTGCTTTGGAATGTGATTTGGGGAATTGTTTCCCCAGCATGTGAAATTGTTTTTACTTGATGACCAATGGCAGCCACCTGTGTTGAGGCTGTGAGCAGTCACAAGATTTTATTATCATCCTATTCTTTTCAAGCCTTCTGATGAAATCCTTTCTTCTATTCTTTTAGTATAGTTTCATATATCATTTTCTTTTAATATAATACATATCATAAAATAATAAATCAGCCTTCTGAAACATGGAGTCAAGATTCTCATCTCTTCCCTGGTCCTGGGATCCCTGCAAACACCACCACGTTTGGTGACCCCGAGTGAGGAGCATTCCTACACTTAATCACTCAAGGAAATTAAAATATTCATATCTTGTAGATGAACAGGCTTGGATGAACAGGCTTCCAGCAGATGGAATAGAAAGGGAGTCATTTCTCTAATTAGCAGCTTTTTCTTGCTGTCTCAGGTGAGAGGCAGAAGCCTGGAGAGCTGTGCTGGCTCCTGAACACCAAACCACCCTGGGAGGGGAGACACCAAAGGCCAGGGGGTGCTGAGGGGAGGAGGAAAGGAGAGAGACGTGGGGACTCCTAAATGCCAGTGGGAAAAATCACTTGGTTTTAAAATTTTAGAAGTTTAATAGTAATAAAAGGGTTATAAAAATAATAATATAATTAGAGCAATAGTAATTTGGACCATTTGGATTAGGACAAAAAGAGACAATAGAAACAAAGAGTTATGGATGTCTGCCCATAATTTTGGGCAAAATAAGCCCAAAAAAGGACACATGTTAACAGAGGATTAACCCTTAAAAACCTGTTGCATATTCATGCACCTCATACTTGATGCATAAATTCCATTCAAACACAGGATTCTGGCTGGGCAGTGTCAGCTTCTTCCTCTGAATCCTGACGGCATCGTCCTGTCTGAGTGAGGCAGGAAGAAATTCATTTCTTCTGATAATGGGGCAATAAATTCTCTTTCTCTGACAGATTTTGGTGCCTGCTATCTGGTACAAGTCCTTTCTTTAAAAAAGGTATCTTACATAGCATAGTTTCTATTTTAACCTTATGTTATAACCTAAAACTATATTTAACACGCTAGTTAAGAAAATTAATACAGCATAACTTTCTAACATAACACATACAATATTCATATTAATATTTGCAAAAAGCCAATCATAAAATATGTATTTTTCACACCAGGATTCCAAGAAAAACTGCAGAAAGGGCAGTGAGGATGAAGCATTGATTTGTGCCCTCACTGGAGGCAATGTGACAATGGCCTGAGCACCTGGTTTGGGTTCCAGAGCCCCCTGTGCTATTTTGGGATGTGAGCTGTCTGCAGAAGCACCCTGAGACGTCTTTGATCAGCTCTCTGACCTTGCTGCCAACCTCTCAGGCCAGAACCATGCAACAGAATTCCAGCTGAACAGAGCAGCCAGACTTCCCAAAGCGCCTGGACCAGAAAAGGCACTTCCAATCCTGTCAGTTCATTTAGGGATTACCAAATATTGGGGCACAGATTTACTGGGACTCGGATTTATTGGGACTCAGATTTATTGGGGCACAGATTTCTCTGTCCCAGACATCTGCCAGCCTGCCCTGCTGGAGGAGGTCACACCCACACATCTGCACCTAAGTCAGCAGTGACAATTCGCACATCTGGGCACATCTTCCAGCAAGAAATTTTTTCCCTCCAGGTACCTGCTGCACGTGTTGGGAAATGTCTGCTTGGAAACATCTCATCACATCCTGCTTCAGGCCTCGTGTTTTGGAGTTTTTAGTGTTCCACAAGGCACCTCGTGCTTCCAGGAGGAAAGGAGGTGGCTTTGCTTTGTGTTGGATCTTTCATCTCCATGAAAACCATGAAGGGATCTCCCTCAAGCCTGCTCACAATCCATAAACTGAATGAACCCAAAACAAAAGTCATAAACACCTCATTGCCTTCAAAATGAATTTGAGACCAAGGGGCAAAGTTAAAGAAACACTTTCATCTGAGTGAGACATTCTCTCTTTAACACATTTTGCACACACACTAAAATGCTGCATTTGGTACTGAATATAACACACAAGGCTGCTCTTGGTAACTTCCCCAAAGACATCCTTGGAACACCCACAGAACTGAAAACATATCTGATGTCCTGACAGCTGGGACAGCAAAACTAAGAATTTGTTACTGAGAAAACAAGTCATGATGAGGGAGGGAAACCTTCGGGGAGCTGCACAAAGCAGTTCAGCTCTTTGTTCTCACCTGCATCAGAGCCGTCTGCTGCCTCTGCCCAGGACAGGACAGAGGTGGGACTGAGGGGCTGGCACAGACACCTGCAGTACAAAATGTCACTGTCCCACAAGATGCAGTCATCTCAATCCAGCCCTGCTTTGCTTTCTCCCTGAACTGTTTTTGGGATTTTAAGCGATGTTGGGACAGCTCTGCCTTGCTGTCTGACAGGTGGGTTTGGTGCCTGGCTCAAGCCACCATGCTCATCCTGAGCCATACCTCAGGAACTCCTAATTCAGACCTTGGAGTGATGATTTCCTCCCCCAGCACACAGAAATTCTGTTCCAACCACAGGTATCAAGTTAAAGCAGTCTGAGAATAGCTCTGGGCGTTTCCTTGCAGGCTCCAATAAACTTTGCTCCTTCTGCAGCACTGCTGGTTCCTAGTTTGACACTGGCTTGATGAGACAGGTCAGGGATGGAAACATTTTTAGGGCCATTCCACTTTGTCTGTGTGGCTTCTCAATTTCATCTTTCCCCCACTGTGTGTAATTTTGCAGAGATCTTTGCATAAAACTTGGGTGGTTTAAGGATTCATCAGCTCCTGCTGCTCCCTTTCCACCCAAGAGCAGAGCACCAGCTCTGCCACTGCAACAATCATTTCCACAGCAACTAACTGCAAATCCAGACAGAGATTGTGCCTCCAGGTGAGGGACTGGCATCAGGAACAGATCACTCTTCAAAATGCCATTTTCATGCAAATGCACGGTACAAGAAAGAACAGGAAAAAAAATTAAACGCAAAAAAACCAAACATCATAATTTGCTTAATGAAATGTTTCTCTCAGTTCTGCAGAAAGTATTGGGGGTTCAATGTTTTCAGCATAAAAAATCAGATTCTGGCTCAGGTCTTGGGAGATTTAGGAGGATCCCACTGTCACTTCTGGAGTTTTTGCCCTCTCAGTTTCAGTGAAAACAGAATGAATCCACCAGGTGTTAGATAGGAACCAGCCAGCTTCCTTAAGCCAAAACTAAAGAAATTAAATGCTGTGTTTGCAAACCAAACTCTGCTGCAGTCATATTGAAAAATTAATTTCAAAGGTGGGGGAGCCTGCCTGGCCTTTGCAGGGCTTTCTGGCATTGAATGAAAAAAAAATTTACATTGAATAGGCAAAGTCACCTTTAAGCTGTAGCTTATCAGCCCCTCAGAAAAAATTGGGCTTTTATTACCAGCAATACTAAACACATTTCCTAAATTTACATGAAACTTTCATCATAGTAACCCATGTTGCTTTTCAAAATAAGTTTTAGTTGAACCTAATGGAGATGGGCACGTTCAACTTCTATTGTTGCTGCTTTAAAAGGGCTAATCCTAGAATATGAGAATTTGAACTACTTGTTTTATGTGGTGCAACTATTTCTGGGGAAATTGGGCTGAGAAAGTGCTTTTGGAGTCAGGGGATCCTTGACTGAGTGAATATAACTAATATAAATATTATATTTAATATTATAATATAACAATACGATAATATTTATAATAATGTAAATAATTTAAATAATATAAAGAATATATACTTAATATAAATATAGCTAAAAGCAAAGATATTTTAACTTCTTTCCAAGTCAAAGATAGAGGAGGAAAATCACCATGCAAAGGGAGAAAACAAAACATTAGTCAGACCCACAGCCACTTTCTTCCTGGTGATTTCCTGGAGAGGAATGGATCCTGGGACAGCACACACTGACCCAGTGCCACCAGGCACAGCTGACAAACACCATAAGCTGAAAGCTGCAATGAGCACCAAATTCTCTGAACATTGGCAAGGACCAAGCAAAGCTGCTGAAATAAAACCTGACATCCACCCTGCTGCTGTGATTTCCTTGGTTTCAAGGGAGCACCAAGAACACTGAAGCACCTTGGGAGCTCCACAACAATTCCTTGGATTAGTTCCCTCTCTTCTTGACACCTCTGAGAAAAGCAGATTCTTTCCCCAGTCTATTCCCTCACATTTTCCTGGTATTCCCCCACCAGCCAACAACATCTCTGCAGCTGAGGGCTTTACTTCCTTAAAATACAATCACTGTGTCAGGTGAAAGCAGTGACATTTCATCAACCTGCCTCCAAATCCTCTTTAAGGTCTCTATAAATAATAAACTGCCTTCATAAGGAAGGCTGTTCAGATGATTTTATATCATTTATTACAGATGAAACCTGAAGTTTTTGATACTTGAAGCTGTTGATTACTTCTTTGGCACCTGAAGCACTTCACCCCAGATGCCTTTGGAGTTCCTTAGCTAGGAGGCACTCCATGGAAAGTGGGTGATTCTGGGTTTTGAGAGCTGGTTTTGTCAGGAGAATGCTCTGTATATTGCCTTGGGCCAATTGGGGGTCAGTGATTGAGAAAGTCAAAACTTTTGTTTCTAGGAACATTTAATTTCCAGGACTCCTTAGGGGTCAGCATGCCAGAATTAGACACTCATCAGGGAGGGCATTTTGCACTTTGAGCCCAGAAGAAGAAAAGTATCCTGGCAATTACTAAAACTGATGCACGGCTGAAGCAGCACCCAGGGTGTGCACACATCTGCACAATCACATCACACACACAACCAATTCCATGCTGCAGCCTCTTCTGCTGGCAGCACTCATGCCAGGACTGATTCAGTGATCTCTAACAGCTTCCTCACAACCTCCAGATGCAGAGCTGAGGAACAGCCCCTGAAAGAGCCCTTTTCCTTCAGCAAACAGAGTTAAGAGCAGCAAGCTTAAAAAAAATCTACTTTAGCAGTTTAAGTCATTGTTCATTTTACAAAAGCAAGCTTTAAAAAGACAAACAGATAGGAGGATGCTGTCATTTGTGTATGTGGAGTTCTAATGAGAGAACTGAGCAATTGGCATGAAATATCAGGAATTACTGATAATTTTTTTTCCTTTTTTTTTTACGAGGTGGTTTAAGCAAAGATATTACTCTGTGGGATGATGGTTTTTTTCCCCAGTGGAAAAAAAACCAACACAAAGCCGTGCCTCTGTCCTCTCAGCACCACCAGGCACTGACTTTGCTAAGCTTGTGCAATAGGTGCTCCACAAATCAACTCCCCAGGCTGGGAGAGTCTTTCATGTTGCAGCCTGTATTATAATATAATAATACAAATAGAATAGAATAGAATAGAATAGAATAGAATAGAATAGAATAGAATAGAATAGAATAGAATAGAAATACATATATTATATATATATTATATATATAAATACATATATATAATATATACAATATAATATATCATACAATATAATATAATAATACAATATAGAATACAGTATAATACAGTGCAATATAATTAATATATTATATATCATATATAATATATCAACACACTATACTACATAAAATGATAATATTTTATTAATAATTATTATTGTTTCGTTACTATATTAATAATATTGTAATATAATCTATTATTATGTAATCTATTATATATATTAATATATAATATTATAATATAATATTGTAATATAATGCTATTATATATATTAATATATAATATTATAATATTATATTATAATACCATGTAGTGTTTTGGCAGAGGCCACACTGACACTGACACAAGCAGCACTGTCAGAATGTTATTATGACACAGGAGAAAACAGACAGGAGAAAAGAGAGGCTGCCAGGGCTCAGCCCAAGCTGTCCCACCTCTGCCAGCCCCATTCTCCACCAGAGGTGCCAACCATCAGCCAGAGCTGTGCCAGCAGCTCCAGGGGAACTCCCCCAGGGGTGATTCCAGACCCCTCCAGGGGAGATTTCTGGTATCTGGCATTTACACATCAAGAAATCCATCCCACTGCAGCAAACAGGGTGCTGGGCTTTTCCTGCTCCCTCCCCAGCCCCAGCACACCCTCCCCTGCAGTCACCAGGCAGCTGCAGACCCAGAATTTACTGCAGCCACACAGCTGGGCTTTTTCTGGGGGCTCTTTCCTCATTTTGCCCTTTCCACCTTCCCTGCTAGCAGTGCACACTGCACACAGCCCCAAGGGAACAGCCCCAGCAGGCTGGCAGACACCCAGTCCCCAGGCTCCACACAGGGTCTGAGTCACAATTATCCAAACTGACCTCCCAGCTGGGAAGATCAAGGGCTTGGAAAGTTCTCACTGGGGCAAAATTCATTTGTCAACAGATAACAAGATATTAATTTAGTTTTGATTTTTTTTTTTTGGCTCAGTTACATAATGAATTTATTTTTATTTTAAATCACAATTCAGCAACCACTCTGATGTACCAACACACACATGCTTTGTGTGCACAGCTACACAGGACACTTTAAAATGAATTAAAACTGTGCAGATAGGGGAGGGAAAAAAAACAACAAAGGAGCAGGAGCAAAGTCATTCCAATTAAGATGCCTCTGCAATTAACATCCCACAAGGATCTGTTCTTCCATGAATATTATTCAGTGATTTTTTTTTTTTTCCCAGTGAATTGGAAAGCGAGTACGTATAAATCAAGGCATTGGTAATTTTCAGACAATTTTAATCAAATTGCAGTCATAAATTCCAGGCTTGTCTGACAAAAATACAGTTCCATGTGGGCAAACACAGAATGTTTTGTGGCATTGGCAGCTGTTGGTAAATGAACCTGGAGCCCAGGCCAGAGCAGCACCTCAACCATTGATATATTAACAGGGGACATCCAGCAGAATCAGCTTTCTGCAAAAATGTTGAACTTGCAAAGAGGCAGCGAGGGCACGGATGAATTATTTCAGATGGGGAGCACAGACCTGCAGGATGGAAAACAAAGCACAGGGATCCAGATGCTGGGCTTATCCAGGAGGAGGAAATGAGTTTATTCCCATCATGGGAGTCAATAACATCTGGTGCAAAACAATCCACTCAGGCTGGGATGAGCAGTTGGGCAAATTCCAACTCCAGGCAAGGATTTATATTTTTTATTCTAAGAATAATTATCCACGGCAAGAAATTTACCTGGAGACTTGAGGAATTGTCCGTGACCTGGAGCCTTTAATCAACAGTGGCTGCTTTTGTTAAAAAATTCCATTTTCTAGCTCAAACAGAATTTAGGAAGATGGAATTAACTTTACCAGGAACCAGGGTCTAGCAGCCAATTCTAGCCTTGAAATCTAAGAAGGATCTGAACATGAGTGGCCAGGACAGCAACCTTTATGTAACATGTGTAACACAACACTGGCTAATTAGAAGAAAATATAGCCACATCACCAAAAACTATTGGTTTTGTGCCTGCAAGAGCTAGAAACTAGTGAGAGAAAGAAATTTTGTTCTGCTGCTTTTCCAAGAATCAGTCTTTTTTCTTTTTTTGGAGCTAATGCAACAGCTTTCTGTAATGTCATTATTTATTTTAAATGAAGTAAAAAGTGATTAATTGCTCAATCAGCATTCTTTCCATTTCATATGGACTCTTGTAATTCACAGACAGTTTCTAAACATAACAGTCAATGATTCTGCCCTCTGGAGACAGTGAGAAGATTAGGGTTTTTAGTTGAAATAAATATTTTAGTGAATGAAAAAACTACCTTTCAGCATCTCAGAACAGATGTTACTTCCCCAGTGCATTATTGATAAGAATGCTTAATTTCCATTTAGCTGTGGCCCAACTCAAGGAACTATGACAGTCTCAGTGTGGTGACTTCATAATTTTACATACTAAAGCCATTTATATTTGTTGTGATTAGCCTTCATTTTGTGGAAAATAACATTCCCTGAAGATAATTCATATTGAATGCACAGTACAACTCAGCTAAAACAGGAATTCACCCAACTATTCGTAGAGAGTAAAAAGAATGGAAACTTTGTAAGAATTTGTTAATTTTTCACCATCTCATTACACTTCAGGGTAACCAATATCATCCGAATAATTGCAGGAGCTGGGGAAATGCAGAGCCCCTTCAGTGCATCCATTCATGGCTGATCCTCTGCTGTCCTTGTCAACTTTTAAGGGAAAACAGAACCCTGGGAAAACACAGAACCCTTCTAAGTCCATGCCAGGGCTGATTCCGTGGTGTCCCTGCTCAGTTCTTGTTAGGATCCTGCACAATCCTTGCCATACAACCTTGGACACCTACCAAAATCACCTCTCCACCTCTGTCCAGTGCCCAACTCAGTGAAGAAAGATCTTGGGCTGGCACCCAATATATTGGAATATAATTCAACATATTGGCAGCATGCAGGGAAAAAATCAGCAGGTGAAAGAATGGATTGTGTAAGAATTATTGTGCTCAGGAAATCTTTTTCTTTTGAACAAGTTTTGCTTTTCAGGCTGGGATGAAAATATCCTTACCAAGGACTGCAGACACTTCTCACTGGCTTGTGAAGCTTAGATGGACCTTTATTAATTATCAGTACTACTAATTGGGAATTACTTCATTATCTAGCACTTAGAGTCACCAGGTTAAGTCACTCAGCTGCTGCATTTTCCTACACCAAGATATTTGAATTTTGCTGGCAGTGACCAGCTGGCTCACAAGCTTTGGACCAGTTGTGCCCATTTTAAAGTGCCAGAAGGAAAGAGATCATAACATGAGACTGCCCTCAAAAGTAAATGTTCTCTCCTCTGAATTTAAAGGGTAGGATCCTTTCTGGTGTAGACAAGACTGCCTGTAACTCCTTGGGCTCTTTGGGAAGTGCACAGTGGGGAAAGCAGTAGAACAGCAGAACACATTAAGTGCATTCCTGAGGGGGAAATTACATGGGTGGCAGTGCAGCAGATCCTGCAGCCTAATTTAATGGAACAAAATAGGGAACTCTTTGCTAATAATGCATCCCAAATGAGTCTGAACATTGACTACTCCACAGGAAAGGGACAGGGAAGCACCAGCCTGATTCCGTTTTCAATTTTTGCACAGCTTCTGGGCTTATTCCTGATTGTTGTAGAAAGGGCTAATGACTAAGACTGCAAATATTAAAAAAAAACCAAAGCAAAGTAAATAATTTTATTCATCTTTAAATCACAGAGACTTGAAATAAAAATATTTTCCTGGCTGACATTGGCATACAGAAGGAGAAAGCGTAGCAAATAAAAGCAATATATAAATATCTTAATTTCATATCTCCTCTAATTCAACATAGATCACAAATGTCTTCTTTTGCACTCTGGAGGATTTTAATGCATTTGTAATTTCAATCAAAAGTAATATTCCAGTCACGCTACAAAAATTGGAATATTAGGCAATTGATTACTCAAACTGGGACAGAAATGCTTCATGAATGTTCCTTATCAGTGAAATTGAACTTCCAATGAGTAAACACAACTGGCCAATGCTGCTTTTGGTTGAAATTGCTTATTGAAAACAGGCAGTTATTTGCTGAATTAAATTAAAATTCCCTCATAACAAAATAATGGGATAATGCACACAAAACCTTTGGCTTTGCTCACTTAGCCCCTGCCATCCAGTGCAGCTACAGGGAAAATGGCAAAACAAGGTCACCCATGAGGGTCTCTTTCTGCTGCCTTGCCTTGTCTCAGGCAATTCCCTGCTGCAGTTATTCCTGCTCAGGCTGCAGTTTGCTGACACCAGCCAGAGGTTAGCAGGAGGATGGATCAGTTTTAGGGAGATTTCCCTTCAACTCATTCTTGTTCTTGGAATCAAGTCCAAACTGATTTTTGATTTATCCACATCTTTCTACCAAAGTTCCTTTACTTTGATTTAGCAAATACTCCTGTGGAAGGAACTCCAGCACCTTCTATCCACACCACCACTGACTTCTAAAGAATTATCATCTCCTTTCTTCCCACTTCCAAAGGCAAATAATTCTGTCTCTGTCCTGGATCACAGAACTGGATTGTGCCCTGAATCAAAACAAAAGCAGTAATTCCACCATCTATCACAGTCTGCCTAACACATCAATAGATCCAATCCTCAAGTTATTCTCTAACTGGGTAATCAGACCCAAAAAAGGAAAGGGGGGAAAGGCAGATGCAGTCTGCAACACCTTCCAAATGTCCTGCTCTTCAAAACACTTTAAATTTATGGCACTCTCCTAAAACACATCCATTCCATATTGTCTGAGGACAAAAGTAACTCAACAGATTGAAACACAGTTATAAAGAGGAGAGAAAGAGAACTAAACCACAGCCTTGACAGCAGGATGGTTCAATCTGCTTAGAACCCTGAGAGCCAGAAATCAACACCTTAAATTGGACTCTCAGCCCAGACAAACCCACCATTCCAGTTCCTCCCTCCTCAAACACATTTCCTCTTTAAAGTAATATTTATAAATGCAATCACACATTTCCTCTTTAAAGTAGTATTTATAAATGCAATCATGATCACAAAGCCATACACACACACAAATCAGGTTTTGTAATAAACCAACTGTAAGGAGCAAATAAATGTCCTAAACCAGAAAATCTATGTGAGAAACTGCACTAGCACAGTGAAACCTTGTGTGGCAATGCACTGAAAGGTTCAAACTGCCAGACTTTAGATCCAATTCCTACACTTCCTTCTATGTTTTATGCATGTATTTAATGAAAAAGCCCTGAGATATTGAGTCAAAAATTACTTTAACCCAAGCCAAGCATAAGATATAAAAAAATGTGCATTTCACTCATCAAGATTAACACCATTCTCAACTTCAACACCTCCTAATGTCTCTGTTATTTACCCCAAGCCCTCCCAGGACAGCAGCTGGCACTGCTGAAGGCACACACTGGAGTTTCTGCAATCAATCCAGATGGAGTTCAGCTCCTTCATCCACACCTGGTCTTGACAGAGCTTTTCATTTGTTACCATGAACCCAGACCCATCCTTCCAACAGGGGAATTTTGTCTTGAGCTGAAGCTCCAAGCTCATATCCTAATCTCTAGAAAACCCTTCCTCTCCTCCTTCTAAGTGATCAGCTTTTCAATATGTGTTTCTCAGCTTTCCAAGGCATGTTCTTCCACACTTGAGGAATAGTCAGATGAATTACTCAAAGTAATGACAAGGTACAATTTGTTCTCTGTGCAAAGCCAAGGGCGCTACATAGCACGTCACATCCCCCCATCTAAACTGGGCTTACAATTCCATCAAATCCATGAGATTTAGAAGGCTGGATCTGCCACATGATACAAGTTTGGTGTAGTCAGTTCTTCAGATTTGATCAGCAAAACCAGTTTTCCCCTCCTACCAAAGTACTAAGCACTTTTTCAGATACTTTCCTCACATTTTCTTTTACATGACAGTCCCAAAACTGAATAAAGATGTTACTTCTGATGTTAGCAACAAAAACTTGGATTTTTTTCTTCACAGTACTTCTACCCTTTCCTCCTTTCTAAGCATTCACAAAGGCAATTTAAAAAAATTAAAACAGTACATTAATTCACACATGCGTTCAAGTAATTCTGAAAGTTGTTCAAAAGGTAAAAGTTCAAGCTGTCTCCTGGCTCAGGTGGCATTACAGATGAAAACATAGTTTAGGAAGCTGTGTGCTGTGGGAACACTACAGAAGGCAAACCCAACCCAGGGAATTTAGTCTTCTTCTCTAAACTTGGCACAAATATTTATGGGGGGAAGGATTGGATCATAACAAAGGAGGATTCAGAAATATCTCAGCACCAAAATCCAAAGACACCTCACTAGGCATATGCACAAAGAGTTGGTTAAAGAGAGATAGAAAAGGAGTGTTCTTGAAAGACAAGGCATGGATCCACGCTCCTGATGATCACTCGTGGGTAACTGTGAGTCTCACACAGTTACTCATGGGTAACTACGAGTCTCACACAGTTACTCACAGCTAACTACAAGTCTACCTCATGTCTATCAGCCCAGGAAGAAGTCAGCACTTGCATGTTTAATTCTTCTTACGCTTCCCATTTCAGGAAATACAGCTTTAGCCTGATTTAGTAAGTTCAGTAGGTAGTCACAGGTAGGGTGACAACGCTGTGGCATCACAGAGCTGACAGCTGTGCTCATCCTCCGGGCACACAGCTGGGGATGGAATTCTCCAGACTCCCTGGGTAAGGATTTTTACCAAAACTCTTGATGAAAAGCAGGGACTCACCAGCTCTCCCCAAGGCCAGTTCCCCACCATCTGCACCCAATGAAGGGTTTCTCAAGCTGAACCTCACTACAAAGCCTGCAACCCCTCAGTTTGAACCAAAGGCTTCATCCTGATGCTCTGACAGGAAAAAACATCACAGAAGGAGCAATTCCAGGGCCTTGGACTGTGTGGCCACACCTGCCACAAGCAGCTTCCTCACTGTAATGAAGGCAATAAAAAGAGAAAGCAAGAAGCAAATTATTTGAATAGATATGTAAATTAAATATTCCAGTTTCACCCCTGGGTCTTAAGTTGGAAATGGGGGTTTGTATTCTATTCCCACCTGTCAGAGCTGGGCAGTTCTCTGCTGTTCATGGGCAGTTTTTTCTTTACCTCTCCCACAGCCCATCCTCCCTCCAGCAGATCTCTGCTGTCCATGGCCACTGAGTGTCCCTGCAGAGCTGATCAAATTCCATCATCCCATGGGGAGATGCTCTGCCCAGGGCAGGAGCCAAGCATTCCTACCTGGATACAATCTGCCCTGGAACAGCACAGCAGCCTTTGCCCCCTGCATTCCCAGAGGAGCAGCTTTCTCCTGCCCTGCATTCCCAGAGGGAGAGCAGGCCCATCTCCAGCAGCCCTGGAGCTGCAGAGGAAAACTCCCCCCTTGTGCAGGATCCTGCTGCAGCAGAACCACAGCTGGCACTGCAGGAGGGCTGAGCCCCATGGGATGGGACTGTGCCACCCCTGGGATGGGGCTGTGCCACCCTGGGATGGGACTGTGCCACCACCCTGACACACAGGGGACAGGAACTGCTCTGACTCTACCAGTGTTGCTTTGTATTACTGCTTTTGTTTTTTGGGGTTTTTGTAAATTTTTCCTAATAAAGAACTGTTATTCCTATTCTCATATCTTTGCTGAGAGCCCCTTAATTTCAAAATAATAACAATTCAGAGGGAGGGGTTTTACATTTTCCATTTCAGGGGAGGCTCCTGCCCTCCTTAGCAGACACCTGTGTTTCCAAACCAAGCCACCCTGTTCCTGCACCAACCAGTCCCCAGCACTCAGGGAAGGAGCCACTCCAGCTCCTGCTGCCAAATGCAGCCCCTCTTTGCCAAGGCAGGGAAGGGAGCTCTGTCCAGGGGCACAAAGATCCTTCTGCACAACCAACCTGTGCCCAGCAGCAGCTCCTGCTGCAAACTCAGGATGCCAAGGAAATGCCCACATCACTCCAGGAGCACAAAATATACATTGTGTCTGCATTCTCCAGAATCCAAGGTTCCATAATCAGTGGGATAATGAGCTGGAGCAGCTGACCAAGGCATATTTCTTCCTTCTGAACCCAAGAATGATGTTGGATGAGGCAGGTAGCAGTGGAATAAACAGAGAAATAGCACACACACTGTGCTGACTTTTTATTACGAGTCCAAAAATGAGTCAAAGCCTATAATTTCTTTTAAATGTCCTTCTTTAAAGTGGAAGACATAATGGACTATTAGGAAATGTTCCTCCAATGCATGCATTGATTACCCATACCACTATGCCTATAAAATAAAGATTCTTCTAAGCACAGAAATGAAGTCATTCCAGTGTTTCCTAAGGGCACACAGTCCATCTTTCCCAGCAGCTCGCTCTCTGCAAGGTGACAGACACTTACAGCCATTGTTGAACAAGCTTTTTATTGCTTTGAGAAAAAATTTAATGTTAACAGAATTTCAAATGTCACCTAATTAATTTCTAATAATGCCTCCAAATCAGACAGATTTAAAAGGGAAGGGGAAAAATATTACTGGAACTTTATATAAAATGTAGTGCAACATCCCAAGCCAGAATCCACTCAAGTGAGGGGAAAGAAGAGCTTCATTGAGCTTTGATGAGTTTTGAATCAAACTCAGTTTAATTAATAATTACTACAAGAACAATTATTTTATTATAATAAGTATTTAAGAATTGATTTTGGGAAAGAGAAGCAGTGAAATAATTGTTCATTAACTGATTTGCTTTGTTAATATTTTCAACAATCCCCTGATGAAAACCCAGAATGTAAAGTTGGAGAAGCTGTACCAGGTCCTTGAAAGGACAAGAAAGGACAGGTATCAACCAGCACAGAACTTTGCTGCAGTAGCAGAACCTAAATAAGGGGCTAAACCAGCCTCACAGAGGGGGCAGAGCCCAGAGATTCAGGTATGCATCATTCTCATATATTCTGCATGGTCCCTCAAAAGACAAAGTAAATTTATTCAATTAAGGCTTATTTTTTCAGTGATGTCCTCATTAGGTATTACAGCCAGATGTACCTCAAAAAAACTTTGACCCCAACCCATAGTGGTGTTCACTTCTAGATATTTATCACACAACAGAGTGGATTTAAAACCTTTACTCCCAGGTAAAAAAGAAAAAAAAAAGAGCCAAAAGCAAGGCTTGTGATTTGAGCAATTAACATGCATTTTGCATTTCTTTTGGGGAAAATAAGTCTCTGCCAGAAGTGGTGTAAGAACAGGAGTGGTACTTCACTGTCTGAGAGTTAGAAAGAACCTAACTCCATAAAGCATTGGAATCCCAAAACACAAAGTGCAACTCCCTGCAGTTACATGGCTTGATAAAAGATTTCTGCTTGGATAAACAAACCAACACTCTACACACATTTTAAATACTTTTGTAGCTCAGGAAAACTGTTGCATTTAGAGATGACCTTCCACCAAGAGCAAGACAAATAAAGAATCTTCCAAATCTTTAAAAATCTAAATCCTGCCGAAATACTGGGCATCTATTTAGCTCCTCCTTTGAAGAAGCACGTCTAAATTCAGGATACCAACCCCAGGAGAGAAAACAACCCACATTCCAGAAAACTTCTGGATCAAACCAGTGCACTGAAATCTCCAGCAGCTCTTAAGTGAGCTCTCAAGCTCCTCTCTCCCCGTACAACAACTCACACAGGCAGCATCCTCCACCCCAGACACTGTCCCCACCACCCTCCCCCTGCATTTCTGACCGAGGGAAGCGGCCAGGGTGAGTGGAGGAAAAGTACCTGGCCTGAGTGGCACCAGGAGGGGCAGAGCTCCGGCTGGCTGGGGATCCAAACGCTCTCCCCCTCTCCCCCGGGCTCTCTGCTGTGCCTCAGGAGCTGCTGGCGGGCAGGGGAGCCAAGCTGAATAACCAGGCAGCAAAGTTACCCCCGTGTAAACACCTGCCCGTGCTGGTGGTTGTACAGAGCTCAGCAGCTCTTCCTTGGCAAAATCTCACCCGATGAGATCTCTAACCAGCAATTCTCCTCCTCTCCGGGAGGCTCTACCCCCATCCTCCCCGGCTGTGAAACGGTGCTGCTCAACATCAAAGTGTGAATGGACAGACTGACGAGCCACCCAAACTGTCCAATTCAGTGCACCCGTCCTTACCCCATTTCTAAGGGCATAGAGGGAGCTGAAAAGCAAGTTCAGCTGCTCATATTCCTTCTCCCCGTGAAAAAAGAAATCACTCCTCTGACACACACATCTTGCAAGCAGCTGATGTGAGAGCCAGATAAAAACACACACTCCTGCACTGAAAAGCGTGCAGGCAAGATCAGAAATGAAAGAGGACCGTGCTTATGGTCTCGGGGAGATGGGACACTCGATTGCATCCATCCTGCTCTTCCCGATGCCCAATTACCAACTTCAGGATGACAAATAATTTCAAAGGTAACCTCCCGGCCCTTCCCCCTTTCCCTGAGCCGCTGAAGATGCTCACTTACACTTTTGCCTTCACCTCCTCCTTCGGGCACGGGCTCTTCTCTGCCCGAGCAAGGCATTATTGCATCTTCCGCCGCCGCTTCCCTGTCCTTTCCACCGCTCCCTCCTTCATTCCCCAGCTTCAGCCTCTTTCCCTCAGGCTGGGAATCATCCACATCCTCCCTTCTTATCCTGCCATCTCTGCCTCGCTGCTTCCCCGCGTCTTCTGGGCTGCCGCAGGAATTTGACATTTCCAAAGTGTTGCGGACTTTTTTTTTTTTTTTTTTTAAGGAGGGGAGGAAAAAAAAAAAAAAAAAAAAAAAGGGCAGCTGAAGCTGCCGCTTTGAAAGGGGATTTGGCTTCCGAGAGCTGCGATGCGCTGTGGCTCCCGTCAGAAATTCGGGAGCTGTGCAGGAGCCGGAGCCGCTTCTCTGCCGCCCTCTCCTGCCGGCGGCGAGCGCCGAGCGCGGCCGGAGCCGCGGCTCCTCCGGAGCACCAATAACCTCCCCCTGATCGATCCCATGCACGCTGCTGCTGCTGTTGCTTCCAGCCGCAAAACCCTCGGGTTTCTCTTCTCCCCGATCCACGGAAATTGGCTTTCCTCAAAGTGCGAGATATTAGCTGCACCGTCTTTAAATCCAAATTTACGTCTGTGCCCCAGGGGTGCTGAGGTTATGCACCGGGGGTGATGCCAAGAGTAATCATCCATTAAAATGCAAAGGTGGCCTTAACTCCAAACAGCTTCTTTCGAAATAATTTCACTACAGGTTTAGGGGTATTTTTTATAAGGATATCCTTACTTTGTAAATTAACTTTGCACCACCTAAATCCACGTTCCACGCTGTAACACAAATTTCACATAACATTCTGGTCCTACAGCTGTAGGGATGACACTAAAATGAGATTAGGGCAACCTAACAGGACATTTTGGAGGGTTTTTTTGCTATTTTCAGCCAATTTATTAAAAATGCCACCACACATAACCAAAGGTTTGGTGCAATATTTGAACCTCAAAACAAAAAGTGCTTTGACACATAGACTGCAACGTGCTGCTCATTCTTCCAATAGAGAAGGCAAAATGAAGTAGAGGTTTTTTTAAAGATAAAAAAAAACATGTGAGTCTTGTTTTCTCACACTTTAGTGCTTGTAGATTTAAATGAGGCTCCTTATATCTTGCAGAGGGAAGTGAATCCCTAAGAAGCCAAATGCACGTGTCCATAGAAGTTCCAGTCAGGACAAAACTTCAGGAGTGGTGCCCAGCCAGGTGTGGATGGATTCAACGAGTCAAACTCCATTTTCTGCTGTGTTCAACAAGGTCTGTCTGGCCAGAATCCTCCAGGGAGTCAATCTGTGTCCCAGCCCTGATTTCACTGACACCAGAATCCTCCAGGGAGTTAATCTGTGTCCCAGCCCTGATTTCACTGACATTACAATCCTAGAGGGAGTTAATCTGTGTCCCAGCACTGATTTCCCTGGCATTATGAAGGGGGTGTTAGTCTGAACAAGTGATTGTGTCAATTATTGAAGAATGAACAAAGAGAGGAGGAATCAGTCATTTGAGGCACTCCAGCCAGACCCACAGGAGGGTGAGGGAGAAGTTCTGAGAAATCCAAGATATCTGCACACCCAGATCTGGAGACATTAAACATCCCCTGCTAATGGATGGTAGCAAAGGGGTGGGCATTGGCCTCTGCCTAACTTGCAGCTGTAAATACTTCCAGACCTGGATGAACACAAACTAAGTGGGCTCAGCAGAGTTAAAATCAAGCTGAGAGGTTTTTAAATGGTGCTGGATCAAGCCTGACATATCTTGTAGCCTGCAGTGGTCAAGTTCCACAGCTTGGTCTTCAGTCTGCAGTGGTGTCTGCTTGTGGTGAGCCTACAGAAGAAACCTTCAGCTGGTGGCTGATCCTCTTCCAGAAACAAGAGGTGGTCAGCCAGAGCACAGCCAGGCAGCACTGCAGGAAGGGTTTCACCCTGGATGAGCACAGCTTGATGCAGGTCATGCCCCTCTTCTCAAAGCCCTGAGTCCCCACACCCAGCCAGCTCAGGAGGAAAGAGAACCATCAATAAACACCACTCAACAGCAGAGCAGTACAGACCAACAACAGGGATTCTCTTCAAAAGTCACACCCCCCAGGCAGAGCTGTTGGCTCCAACAAATCCTTCACCCTCTTTCCCATGTTATTAAAGCATGACCCACCCTTCCCCATCTTTCCTCCTGCTTGGAGCTCCCGAAGGCCTTACACCACTCTTGAGATCATCTCCACCAAACTGCAGAAGCCTTTCTTATTCCTAGGGCTCATTCACCATTCATACCTGCTTTTTCCCACCACACAAGCCATTTAATCCTGTCTTCTATGTGAGCTTTGTTTTTTCCTTCTTAAACTTCTCATCCTCACCTAAAATACTGAAATACAGAAATACAGCTCACAGGCACAGCCAGCTTCTTCCAAATCAGAAAACAAAGCAGCCACTTCCTCACCTTCGAGGCACAGCCTCTGGTTTTGAAGAAATGAAAATTTACAGAGGCAGGGAACATTTTTATCTCTAATGAAAATCAAACATTTCTGAAACATCAACATCTTCATGCAGAGAAAAGGAGAAATGGCAAGGCAAGAAATAAATTCTGTTGGTGTTCTGATGGTTGGTCAGGGCTTTGCTTGCTGCTATTTAGCACAGAAATACGGTATGGCAGGAAGAGGCAGCCGCTGTTTTTGTGTTTCCACAGCACCAAAAGGTTCCATGATGTCAGGAATTCTCCAGTGCATAAACCCACTCTTAGCTGGGCCACCAGGCTTCATGCAGGGAACTCACTCCAAGTCTTTCAGATCACCATAAATTTCAGAAGAGGACAAAGGGATCAAGAGGAGAGTCGATGCTCTAGTCATGTCCAGCCTCTTTTTTTATCCTGTGGGATACATTCCTCGCTTCCCATCAGCCTGATTTACTGATTTCCTGACTCTGTTTAGTGTCAGAACTCCCCTCCTGGCCAGGGCCCACCCCTTGCCCTCTTCTGGCAGAATTCTCTCCATACCCAGTGAGCAGTTTCAGAGTCCAGCCCATTCCCCACAGAACCCCTGACAGAACTCATCCTGAGCCAAATGAAGCCACGAGCACAAGTCACTCAAATCTGAGAGGCCATTACCCAGGGAGGTCCATGAAAGAGAGTAACAAGTGCCCTGAGACCTCGGGAATCCTTGCACAGACTGCTTGCAAGACATTTCTGCTTGAAATCACTGCTAAAAAATGCAGTTATACCAACAGCAAGCCAGAGCAGCCAGAATTCCACAGGTCCCACACTCAGCACTCACTCCAACTCCAGCCAGCATCTCCTTTTGGACTGTAAGATGCACTAAATGAAATAAAAGAGATGCTGAGACCCAAACTGAGGGAGATTTCCACCTCTTGTGCACCCCTAAAACACTGAAAGGAGAGGGAGCTGGAGACAGGATGGGAACTGTGCTGCTCCCTGCAGAAAGCTTGGCCACCCAAAAGCCACAAGGAGCCAGGGGGTAGAGAAAGGGTTTTAGGGGGTTTGGGCAGGGCTGGAAAGTCAGAAAACTCCTGCTGACTGAGTGAAGCTTTATTTTATTGTATCTGCTTGCCAAATAAGTAGATACAATAAAATAAATTAGAATTAGAATTATCAAGGCTGGTGGTTTCAGCTCAGGGGTGAATATCCCTGCAGGATGTGTATTGTTTGGATCCCACTCTCAGAGCTTAGACCCAACAATGATCCCTTTGTTTTCTCTTGCAAGAAAACAACACTCACAGTGAATTGTGAGGTTCAAGGACAGATGAAGCCAAGAGATTTTATATTGTCACTTAATTGTGCTGCCATCAAAACCAGCAGTTTCAGTGTAAGCAGAGTTGGAGAATCCCCAAATAATTCTACAATTCAGCTCAACCAGTACACAACCACCATAAAAGAGAAGTTCATTGATTTTAGTGTCTTAATGGGTAAAATTATGGGAATTACCTCAGAATGGCATTTATATTTGAGCACTATGATGTTTAATTTAATGGAATACTTGTTGCATTCTCTTACCTCACCTTAGTTTGCAAGCCAATGTAAAACTAATCTGATTTAAAGCCCTCTGATGTATGTCCTCTCTGCAGTGAAAACACAGGTTCTGTAAGTCTGCTTGTGTTGCAGGAGACCATAAAATGCCAGTTCTGCAAATGAAAGTCACTATAATCAGCAGTAAAAGCTCACAGCTCTTTTCATGCCTTCTCTGATTTAAAAAAAAAAAAAAAGGAACAACAGGCAAGTCCCCCACTTGTACAATTATTTGAATGGGTGGAGAACAGAATTATAAGTTTACATAAATCAGGTAATTTGGCACATCTTACTGCTACAAGGAGGCCAAGTTATTTTTAATAAGTCTGAAAATGAACCAGTAAGTCTGGAAAATTAATTTTTCATTTATTTTGCCATCGCTTCCAAATTAAACTCTGCACCTCATCATTGTAATTACTTCTGAAAGCTTATAAATATTTCATTGTTTTTATTATTGTTTTATGTTCACCAACAAACATTAGAGACACTGACTCCATTGTTTATAGCTTCAGGTTCCCCTGTAAACTTATTCTGCAGTAACATCTGCTGTGATGGCCATAATAAAAAACAAAGCAGGGTGTGCTGCTACTGAATCCTTCAGAACCTCTCAAACACCAGAATATTCCCTTAAACTCTACCAGAAATGTACCAGGGCTTCACTAACCATGAAAGATTCCAGACCAGGGAAAGGTTCACTGGTCCAGCCTGGGATCAAATGGTCTATTTGGTTTCTTCCACCTCTCCTGAAGGATCAGAAACAACCTAATTTTTATGTCCTCAAGTTCCTCCCCAAAGCTGCAAAATATGAATAAATTGTGTTTATTATTGAAGTCATTCATGAAGACAGCCCTTCCTTTTGCTGACCCAGTGCCCTCCTTGCCACAAGCCCATAGGATGGGGGGGATCCTCTCCATTTTCCTTACTCTGCCATGAGCTCCACATGGAGGCAGCAGACACAAAACCCCTCCCAAAATGCAAATTATTCCACATCATTTTTGACAACACTTCACAATCCTTCTCAACTGGAAACCTTGCCTGTGTTTAACCTCCAAGTCCCATTACTGATAATCTCGAGTGCTGGAATCCTGGGTGCTGAGAATGTAAAACGTTTTGTGCTGAAGGGCACAGAAAATACCATATTTGACCTGAGACCATGGAAAAGGCTTCCAAAATTCATTGATAGCACTGGGATGTGCAGTTTGAATAGAAGTGTGTAATATCACTGGGTGGGAAACTTAAGAGTTTGGGGTTTTGGAATATAGTAATCTATATAGGGCA
The DNA here is from genome assembly GCF_963513975.1 of Fringilla coelebs. Taxonomy (NCBI): domain Eukaryota; kingdom Metazoa; phylum Chordata; class Aves; order Passeriformes; family Fringillidae; genus Fringilla; species Fringilla coelebs. The sequence continues at coordinate 13,214,292 of NC_140042.1, forward strand.
TGATGGAGGTTTGGGGGCAGTGGCTGGTTGTTCTTCTTTACCTCTTTTTCCTTCTTCCTCATGGATTTGGGTGGTAATTTTGTAATGGGACAGAAATTTGACAGAGGCAGAAAAAGAAGCTGAGAACCAGCAGTTGAGCTTTGTAATGTTGAACCAGAGTGGAGGAAGGGAGGATGGAGCCAGATGAGCTGGTTTGTTGTAGTGTCACCACTATGCCTGTGGTTGTTAATTGATCAAAGGGATTCATTCTCCATCAAAGCAGAGGCTGTGTTCTCTGTGGTCCCCATTCAGCACATGAGATATATTGTACAATATCTGTATGCATAATCCAACTCCAATTTCCCATTCTCCTCAGCACACCCACACCTATTCACCCTCTAAATCAATGTTCCAAACCTCAGTTACTGGCAGGAGCTGTGAATGTCACCTGCTGCCTTGCCCAAGGTTTGCAGATCAAATTTCAGACTTCCACTCAAGGTACAGCAACACCCAAGATGTTCTGAGGAATTTGAAGATTCAGCTCTCAAGCTGCTGCAATAAACAATCCCTCTTTGGGGAGCAGAGTAACAGCATCATCTCTTCAGTGGCTCTTAGCAAAAAGCACAGGCCAAAAAAACAGGGATGTAATTTTTACAAAGAGATCTCAAATTATCCAAAGAGCTACTCTGGATTCACACCTGCTGAGTGCAAAGCAGATGATAGAAATAATTCCTCTCCCTGCCATCCCTTTCCATCTGTGTAACTCTTCCAAACTGGAATAGGTTTAGAAAGAGAACCAATTAAGAGACAGTCTATTGCTGTAACCTTTATAAACCCAGCCTGTCACATTCCAAATTTTACAGAAAGCATCAAAATTCCAGATCTTTCCTAGGTTTTCTTTAAAGAGAATCTTAAATGTCCAGAGAGGACCAAAGCACTACTGGAAGGCTGCAAGGGCTGCAGGCGTGGAAAATGAAATAATTTTGAAAAAATTCTTCTCTTCTGGAAAAACATATTGCTGCAGAGAAGAAAGGTTTAAAAGAAGGGATTCTACTTCTTGTTCCAAAAGTTCAGGATCACAAAAGTCAGGTGAGACAATATTGCACACTGGTGGACAAAATGCTGTAAGTGACAGGACACAACAAAATTCAGATGGCATTGCAGACTTACAGAGACCAGGTCAGACCCACTGCATGGACAGACAGCTGTGGGACAGACTGCCAGGCAGGGCTGCTGCAGCACCCAGGGACAGCACATCCCTCTCTGCAGAGCCCCAGCTGTCCAGAGGATGGGCACACAGGCAGGAATTGGGAACACTGCTCCAGCTGAGCTGCACACACTCACAAACAGAAACAGAAGATGCCTGAGTAGGTCACAAAGAGCTCATGTTTTCTCTGATGATGTTCTAAGTCCTCTGGAGGAAAGCTCTCCAGCCTTTTGCAGCAGACTGAGAGCTTTGGTGTCAGCTCACTGAAAGGACACTGCCTGGCCAGGGATGCTGCTTGCATGGCCAGGTAAACACACCTGAGCACAGCTCGTTGTCAGTGTACCTGCCCTTACACTGTGGTGTCCCCTCACAAAAGAGGCATTTTGAAGGACTGGCACTCCTGGTTTGAAAATGAAGAGAGAACAAATGTTCAGCAGGGATCTGAGAAGCACCTCAGCACTGGCATTTGCTGGCAGCAAACTGCACTTGGTGCACTGGGCAAAGGCACAGATTACATCAACCCTGGACTGACAACTCCATCATCTGAAAGGAGTTGAGCCTTGGATCTACCAGGACAGCAGCAGTTTAATACAAGTTTCAGAGCACCCTTCACACTGCAGCTCTAACACGTTTGCTGAGGGTGAGTTTCATTTTTGTGCAGATCAGCCAAAAATATTCCAAACATTTTCGCTGTGTTCATCTTTGAGGGGAGCACAGGCCACGTGCTGGGAATTCTGGAGGGTGCCAGGCTGCCAGCCACAGCCAAGCCTGGAATTCTTAACCAACTTGAAGACCACAAAATGCTATTTTCACTCTTGCACAAGGCTAACTGATGGCATTAAAATACATTATACATGTTTATTTCAAAACATGTGCTGTATTTTATCTCATATATCAAAGCAGTAAAAAGCTGAAGTCATTTGCAACTCTTGATATGCTCTGAGTATCTATTCATGGGCTGCAGGATATCAAGCCCTTTTAAAAGGGCTACATCTTAATTTAACATCTTCATTTGACTCTTTGGAGTAGAAGTTCCTTTTGCAGATGGTATTTTCCCCATATCTCAAGCTAGTTCACAAACCTGAAGACCCAAATAACTTTCAAACTGAACACTCTTTGCAATATGAATCCATGAAAGAACAGCCTCACCGAGATACCCATCCCTGCACAGATCACCCTGAATATCTTTTGGAGGACAGAAACCAGCAAAAGGCACCTCAGCCAAAGAGATGTCAGTCAGAAACCCTCTTACCTCCCAATGCCTGCTCCTAGAAAGGCTAAATTTTTATATTTATATTAAAATTAATATTTTTCTAAATGTTCTCAAAAAACATTAAAAGCCACTAGCAAGCTGTTATGATTGGAAAATTCCTGGAATCTCTATCAGGCTGAGAAATTCCTCAGTGTCAGGAAAATTAATCCACAAACACCAGAGGTTTATGTCCAAAAAGGAGACAGAGGAGCCCTTTGACTCTATTTGAATAAAGGGAGAGGCCATGGGGCATTGCCCCTGGGGTCTCTCAGATTTTTGGAGGACACAGCCTCCCTTTTTATCCCAATTTCTCTTCTCTTTCCCCATTTCTGAGCTACTTGAGAGGTTCAGACTGCCCAGAACACCTGATACCAAAGATTTCCCTCTAATGTACAACCCTCCCTTTTCACTTTTAATTCTTACAGAATTTTGGGGGTTTTCCCCATTGTTTCTTTCACCTTTCAATATCCAGTTTCATTTATCAGCAAACCTACAGTTTGTTTGTAAAGGTGAGTATGATTTTTCCATTCATCAATCAGTGGAATCCTTCCCTTTGCTCCTTCTATCTCCCAGTGCTGGTTTTATCTCCCAGCAGACCCACAGCTTGTTTGGAAAGACAAATCCCTCATTGCTCTAGACCCAAATAACTTTCAATCTGAACACTCTTTGCAATATGAATCAATAAATACAGCCTCACCAAGATACCCATCCCTGCACAGATCATATCTTTTGGAGGACAGAAACCAGAAAAAAAGCAGCTCAGCCAAAGAGATGTCAGTCAGAATCCCTCTTACCTGTCAATACCTGCTCCTAAAAGGGCTAAATTTTTATATCAATTTTAATATTTTTCTAAATATTCCCAAAGCATTAGAAGCCACCAGGCAGCTTGTATGACTGGAACATTCCTGGAATCTCTCTATCATTGACAAATTCCTCAGCCCAGGAGGAAGGGGAACTGCTGAGTTTGCTCTGTGCCATCAAGGCCCATTAGTGCTCCCAAGGCCCAGATGATTCCATGCTGCAGGCAAAACAGACTGAGCTAGGGACGGCAGAAAAAGGACAAGGATATATCTACCTCTGCCTTAGAGCCTTTTTTAATACAATATAACCAGTACAGGAAGTTATTGAGTTCTTCCTTCAGCATCCTTGGCAATAAAATAAATAAACCTCTTCCACTGAAGCTGCAGTAAGGGTGCAGTCAATATTATCTGCTTGGCTCATCACAAGGCTCAGCCTCAGGCAAGAGGACAATTTGGTTTTTCTTTTTCCCCCTCTCCCTCTCCTGTTTTAACAGCAGTGCCTTTTCCAGGGAAGCAGCACTTGTCTCACTTCTTCCAAATTAACTTGCAACTTGATTGTTCCCCACCCCAGCCAGGCAAGTCCAAACCAGGCATGAAGAAATGAAGAAAGAAGACCCTGCAAGGTAGTTTCACTTTCTCTTTCCTGGCACTTGCTCATCATCCTCAGAGTTTTGAATAAGAAGGTTTAAACGTGGAGAAATGTGGACCAGCTTCATGAAAGTCTCCTTTCTAGAGGTTTCTAAACCTAGTTCAGACTGTCTCCTTTTGGAGGGGAAAAAAAGGGGGGGGGGAGGGGATAGATGCATGGGAAAATTATTTAAAGCATCTGTTAGCTGTGTAATAACACAGAAATATCTTGCTTTCTACATCTTCTACATACTACCACCAAGAAAATTACTCTCCACAAAACCTTTCCTTGCAGATTTCTGGATTCTGATGTTTTCCACCACACCATCTGTATCTGAGGCCCAATAACAGTACTGGCAGCTCCAAAACCTTCATTTCATGCATTTAGATTACAATTAGATTTCCTGCTAGGATCAGACTCCAGAGTTTCAGCATCAACAGCTGTCACACCCTGAAACAAACTTATTTGTATTACCCAGGTGTATTTGTGAAGGAGCCCAGGCTTGCCAAGCTGCCCTTTGCTCTATTCTCCTCCCTGCTGGAACGAAAAATTCACTTTGCAGCTCTCAGGTGTGTCCCTGATGCAGTGACAGGTCTGTGAGCAGTGCTGAAGCCCAGGGCACAGCAGGGTTTGTGTTCCTTTTCCCATTTCTGCTGGAGTTAACAATGAAATCCTGATCAGGAGAGTCAAGAGAAATGTTATCAGTGATTTCAGGGAGACAGTCAGCTGAAAAGGTGACATTATCATCAAAATACTGCAGATGATACTGGCTGCAGGAGGAGCAGAAGACAAAGGCACAAATGAGATGGCTGCAAGAGACAAAGGAGCTGCTGTGCCATCCAGCCACCCCTCCAGAGGTGGCTGTCACCTGCCTATTGTGCATCTCACCCAGCATCTCCATCCCACACCCTCTGCTGCGTGCAGTGCCTCCTCCTCACCCTTCAGCACAGCCTCACTCAAACCCTCCTTCAGGAAGCTTTGTTTCCTGCTCACACTTTGTAAATCTTGCTTTGCTCGAGCACCACACCCCATTTCCTCGAGGGCCACACCCCTTTTCCTTGAGAGCCACACCCCTTTTCCTTGAGGGCCACACCCCTTTTCCTCCAGCACCACACCCCTTTTCCTTGAGTGCCACACCCCTTTTCCTCAAGCACCACACCCCTTTTCCTCCAAGCACCACACCCCTTTTCCTTGAGCACCACACCCCTTTTCCTCAAGAGCCACATCCCTTTTCCTCCAAGCACCACACCCCTTTTCCTCAATGGCCACACCCCTTTTCCTTGAGCACCACACCCCTTTTCTCAAGGACCACACCCCTTTTCCCTGAGGGCTACCCCCCTTTTCCTCGAGGGCCACACCCCTTTTCCTTGAGAGCCACACCCCTTTTCCTTCAAGCACCACACCCCTTTTCCTTGAGAGCCACACCCCTTTTCCTTCAAGCACCACACCCCTTTTCCTTGAGAGCCACACCCCTTTTCCTCCAAGCACCACACCCCTTTTCCTCGAGAGCCACACCCCTTTTCCTCAAGAGCCACACCCCTTTTCCTCCAACACCACACCCCTTTTCCTTGAGGCCACACCCCTTTTCCTCAAGGCCACACCCCTTTTCCTCCAGCACCACACCCCTCAGTTCTGGGTGTCTTTCTGAAAAAGGACACCAGCCTTCCTGCTTTAAAAACATCACACACCAGAACCTCGATCACATCTCTCAGCTCCCAATATTCTGTGATTCCATGTGATAAATGGGAATCCACCACACAACAAACAGCTCTACCAGCCAAAAGTTACATTCTGGAGCTGCAGGAGTACACAGGCAGTCAGGTCAGACCCAAATATGTTAATAAACCCTTTAACCAAGGGCTAGTTGGTAAAGTCCAAACAATAAAACATCAATTTAGGTCAGTCTGAAAGGAAAGGAAGCAGGAATAACTGAGCTGCAGTGTTTATTGGTAGAAGACAGCCAGCCTCACACCACCATCAAAGGAAGAAAATCAAGTGTAACTCTGGATGTCTGTTACCACCTGAGCCACAAAAAGAGACCAAGATCCACAGCAGGAGATAAGTTGTTATCACAGGTACTCCACAGGAGACAAAATGCAATCCCAACAGGATTTCAGCCAGTTCACTTTGCTCCGAGCATCCCTCCTGAAAGGAGGAGATCCCATTTCCTTCAGCCACCAGGCAGAACAAAGCTGGCTCTGCCTTTTGTCAGGGCCTCTCATGACTGATGAGGGCTCAGCTTTATGGGGGATCACAAGATGTGTCCTGATCCATCACTGCATTTTACAACACAATTACAGAAACCCATCCAGTGTCCAAAAAACGTGGGGAGGTCATTTGTCTCCCCCTGTCATCAAGCAGCCAAGGCTCTGTCTCGTTTCCTTTGGACACACAGGGCTGGATAAGCAATTTGTAATAGAGAGAGCAGAAATTTCAGGATACTACCACAGGAAGGATCTAATCCAAGGGATAAACACACAGGTTTTGGTGGCACAGCTAACACCTGACTATCTGCTATTATGTAGAGCAGCTTTTTGCTTTTAAACCTGCCTGAGGGCAACAGAGCAGAGCAACGCAGATCTGCTCATATCAGCCTCAAAATGAGCCCAGTATTTCAGGTAAAAGACTCTTAACCCCCTTGAGTGCCCATTGATCATTCTTAGCATCACTTATTTCAATGATGTGATCTGTTCAGAATGCAGCTGGGGTGAAATAAATATTTTTAAATATACACTGAAGTGAAAGGTGGGAAGGCCAGAAGGAAAACAAACAAACCTGGAATACAAAGACATTTCACATCTTGTGCTCCTTTCCTGTCTCTCACTGAGTATTGGTGCTGCATAATCACAAGGCTTCACTTAATTAATGCACTAAATATCCAGAATGTCTTTTTGAAAACAAATTAATTACAATCATTTTTGGAAATAAATCAGTCTGGCATCCTCTACAACACAGGAGCACAGGGAGGGGCGCCTTGGTTGTTGTTAAGACATGAAAGGGGACAAAATAATCCTGCCATACCTCTGTGGAGCTAACAGCTACAGTAAAGGAGGCATATTCCATTTATAGCTCATTCCCAACCAGGGCCCAGGTAAAGCAAACCCTGTCATGTCCTCTGCACATCAATGCCAGGGAGCCACACAGCTCTGGGCACTGTGTGGGACCTGCAGCAGCTCTGTTGGAGCAGAGCAGAGACCAAGGAATCACAAACATTAAAGGGTGAGTTCTGCTTTGCACAGGTCAGGTGAAATCGCTGAGCCTACCTGGATTTACCCTGGGGCAGCTGCTGGGATGGAAGGGGCAGAGTGGATTTCTGCTGGGATAGAAGGGACAGAGTGGATTTCTCCTGGGATAGAAGGGGCAGAGTGGATTTCTCCTGGGATGGAAGGGGCAGAGTGGATTTCTCCTGGGATGGAAGGGGCAGAGTGGATTTCTCCTGGGATGGAAGGGGCAGAGTGGATTTCTCCTGGGATAGAAGGGGCAGAGTGGATTTCTCCTTTGTGCTGCTGGGATGGAAGGGGCAGAGTGGATTTCTCCTGGGATAGAAGGGGCAGAGTGGATTTCTCCTGGGATGGAAGGGGCAGAGTGGATTTCTCCTGGGATAGAAGGGGCAGAGTGGATTTCTCCTGGGATAAAAAGGGCAGAGTGGATTTCTCCTGGGATAGAAGGGGCAGAGTGGATTTCTCCTGGGATAGAAGGGGCAGAGTGGATTTCTCCTCTGTGCTGCTGGGATGAAAGAGGCAGAGTGGATTTCTCCTTGGTTCTGCCAGCCCACCAGGCACCCTGCAGATCAAACCATGGCTGTGCCAGGGCTGGGTTTGGGCCATGTAGCAGGACCTCCTCCAGTGAGTGCAGATGCCTGGGAGAGAGGGGATCTCTCTCCCGTGGGTCTCTGTGGTCAGGATGACCCTGGGATGTGTCAGAGAGTCTCTTTTCCCAGCTCAGCAACCAAAGAAGGAGTCAGGATTCTTCTGTTCTGGTGTTCAAGGTTCTTTATTTGCTGTTGGTTATGGACTCAGAGAGATGGATGTTTAAATTGCATTTCAGTGAAGTACTGCTAAAGACACCATGCTAAGAACACATGCAATGTTTTCGTTCCTTAGTTCCACTGAAAGTCACAGAATTCTTTGTAATTTACTGAATTGGTAAATTTGTAATTTTTGTAATTTGCTGAACTGGTCACACACAAACGACCAGATGTTGTTATAACACAGAAAATTTTTTGTTTTGTCAGATAAGGAGTGAAAATGTGCATTTAAAACCTTAGTGGATGTTTTCAGAAATGGACAGATAACAATAATAAACTGCCCCAAACCTGCCTGGCCCAGGGAGCCAGGTGTGCTCAGAGCAGCTCCACAGGGTCTGAGTTTCCCAGCACAGGAAGGAGCTTTGCTGAGCTCTGCCAGCCTGTTCTACATCACAGCCACTTCCACTTATTGCATCTTAACCAGGCCTGAATGATCCCTTTAAAATTGAGATACAGCCTCTGCATCCCCCAGCTTTAAAGGTCTCCCCTTTGTTTCCCAGGTGTGTTTAGCAGCTGCAGCTTTGTGGCACAAACCACATGAGGAAGCAATTAAATGCCAGAGAGGTTGAAATCCTGGAGAGAAGCCATTAAATTTAATAATAATGCTGCTCCTCCAGCAGCTGGAATAACACATGCACAACATCAGCTATTCTGTTTTGATTGATCATTTCTCTGCCACCCAGGCAAACCATTCAGTTCTTAAGCTGAAAGCTATTACTTAAAATCTTTTAATGAAGACTGAATGCTCCACATTTCAGCTTTTCCAAATAAATAGAGGGGGTTGATTTTTTTCTTTTTAATAGGTCTGTAGTTAAAGAGCACATCTCACCACTTGTTCTCAGTACACAGCACATCCTGGGTGATTTTGCTCAGAGATGATTTTTCTGAGAGGTCACAGAGGTCTGCAGGCACTGGAACATCCCTCTGCTGCTGAGGGTACAGCCCAACACATCTGCCAAGACCTGAAGAAAAGGTTCCAGCATCTCACAATGAGGATCCAAGTAACAGAAATCCACCTGTAAGCAGCACAGCTGTACAAATACAGCCCACCAAAGGTCATCCACCCCTGTATATTTGTTATTTCTGCTTGGATTTCTTCTGTTATTTCCTTACATTCTTACATAGTATCCTTTGTATCTAACTTTTGCAGTGCACATTTTATGTATTGATAGAAACACATGGCCTCTTGAAACCCATCTGCAATTATTCCAGGCATTTGTACACAGAGAAACTGAAGCACAAGTTCAGAGACTGCCCTGGTAATCATTCCAGGCAAACAGCAAAGCAGAAACCAGAATCCAAACCTCAAAAACTAAGTTGTCTACATAGGTACTAAAGTGCTTTGTAAGCTTATCTTAAATAAATACTAATTTTTCTCTTCCTATCTTTAAACATGATTTTGTTATGATGTGTGAAACTATGACATTTTTGATTTTGATTTAAAAAACACTGAGAAGTGTTTGGGGTCTCCCAATCCCAAGTCTCCCTTGAAAAAAAGAAGTGTTTCAAGCAGTTTATCATGTCACTGGGGCATGAAAAGTGATTTCTAAAGCCCAGATTCTGTAACACAGCTGGGTGCTCCTTATCTGGTGACAAAGCTGCCCCTGTCCCCAAGGTCCCCTGCCCAGGAAGGTGTTGGGGTCATTTCAGGCAGCCCAGCAGGAGCTGCAGATCACACTGAGGATTCCCCACATCGCTGCCTCTCAGCCCCTGCAGTGCATTTCTGCTTCCATCTTACACCAATTCCAACAGTGCCAGGAAAAAGCATTTCCAAATGGCAGCCAAGGGCCTCTAAGAGCAGAGAGCAGCAATGTCACTGACATATTTTGTGACAATCCTTTCACCAGGATTTATCTCCTGAGAAGCTGAGAAGCCTCAGATAAGAAATGTAAACAATGATTATCTGATGACTGTGGAATGTGGTCTGGAGATGGTTCACCAACAGGTGCATCTTTGATGTGGATTGTTTTTACTTGATGACCAATCCTGGTCCAGCTGTGTCAGGACTCTGGTCAGTCACAAGATTTTATTATTCATTCCTTTCTACCCTTCTATCTCTCCTTTCTCTTTCTTTAGTATAGTTTTAGTACATCATTTTCTTTTAATATAATATATGATCATAAAGTAATAAATCAGCCTTCTGAAACATGGAGTCAAGATTCTCCTCTCTCCCCTCATCCTGGGGACCCTCAAACACCACCACACAACCAGAGCAGTGGGTGGGGTGACACACAGAGCACAGCACCATTAAATAGGGTTTGGGCCATGGAAAAAGCAGAAAAACATTGGGAGAGACCCTCAGGTGGGTGTGGAGCTGAGCCAGCACGAGGGCTAAGGAAAAGTTCACGTTAAACACTTGAAAGCTGCTCTGCTGATTTACAGCTTGCCAGCAGGAGCAGGGTCCATTTGTACTGAAGATGCACTTTGGTCAATAAGCACAAATACTTAAGCCACAAATTGGGCTAAAGGGATTTCTCCAGAAGAAACAATTAAAGCCTCATTGTGTAATACCTTGACTAAATAATCACAGAGGGGAACAATAACCTTCTTGAAATACGTGGAGGATGTACACGAGGAGGGAGATGACTCTTCAGGGATTCAGCTAATAGGATTAAACTTCTGAATATCAGAAACTTTAATAGTGCAACCTCCTAGACCTTGGATTAATTGGCATCACCAGAGCAAAGAGTCATTGTATTAATACCACACAGACCAAGTGCTCACAGGGGGGAGAACAGCAGTGAGATTTACACTTTATTTGTGGTGCCATTTCTAAACAGCCTTACAGGTCCATTATCGGGCTATTTAAAACACTTTAGAATCATTAATTTGGAATAATTGGTGAGATTTTCAACTGATAGTACAACAAGAGTTTTCTCCCAACCATCCTGTAGGAAACTGCAGCTTTGGCAGAGTATTTTCCTCACTGTGAACAAAGAAACTCCCACTTCCAAGGGTAGCAGGACTTTCCCCCCACTCAACAGCTGACCCTGAGACCCCAGCCAGCCCTGGCAGGTCATCTTCCATTCCTCAGTGGAAAATAAAAGTGCATCATTACCAGAATATATCCTGTTATGTACAGAGATTCTAATACAAAGCTTATTTTTTAAAGATCAAATCTTTTTTTGCCACATAAAATTTATAATTGAGAGGCTCCAATAAACTGAAGGGGAGTTGTAGTTTGAATTCCAAGTCCCAGGGAAGATACTGCTTGCTCCTAGCAGGAGGTTTTACTTCTAATATACAGATACCCTGCATCTGTTTTATATATCTTAAATTCAAACTAACTGACTGGAGTTATCTGCTCTCATCCAACTTGATTAAACTCAGCACACAAATTCCCCAAATCAATAGTTAATTAAAAAGAAGTGCCAATTACTACATGCTAAATTAGCCCATGCTAATTCTGCATTCCCTGTTCCAGGTATGTGTTTAGCACTAAAGGAAAGAAGATTACTTCAATTGCAAGTTATTTATTACATCTTAGAAGGCTCCCTCTGTTAGGGAGGAAAAATTAAAAGCAGACCACAACAACAGCAAAGACAAAAACCAAAACCAAAACAAACAAAAAACTTCAAAAAACAAAACAAACAAACAAAAAAACACACACAAAAAAAACCACAAAAAACCATACACACACACAAAAAACCACTCAAAAAACCAGAAAACTTTACTTAATGGTGAATTTTAAAAACCAGATCATTGCTGGCTATATCACAATAGGAGGGCACAGCAAAGTTGCACAAGGCTTGACCAGCCTGCACAAAGCAGACCCATAAAACCAAACCAGAAAAATTCCATCCTATTCCTGGAATTCCTCAGGAGTGCTCTTTGTATCTTAGAGACATGAAATTCCAAGAAAGCAATGTCATTTTCTTACATTTGACATCCAAGTACGATACAGGCAGAGGTGTGAACTCACCACACAATGCCTCACCCTCCTAGGAAGTTTTTGCTACTTTTTTTGGTTCTATATCTTACATCTTTTAAAGCTAAAAAATATCATTATTATGCACTCTGGGAGCTGGCAGATGGGGGGATTTGTGTGCTATGGGTATTACGCCAACACAAGCCTGTCCAAAATGCACCTTGTCCAGCCGCTAAAGGGGGAAATGATGCCTCAGGTTTGAGCTTTTATGTGTTTCAGGTTCTGTGCTGCTTTAGTGGGTGGGTCTGGGCTCACATCAGGGGATGCTGAGCTCTGTGCACAGAGCAGGGAGACAAAACAATTCCTGCTCAGGCTGGGCACCAAGGACAAATGATCCAAATCTCAGCCCAGGAGCACAAACCCCGTGGGCTGCAGAGAGAAAAACAAGCAGGGTGGGACTGCAGGGGCTAAAGCTGGGATGGGACAATGAACTGCAAGGTGCAAATGGAGCAGAACTGAAAAATGAGAGACCCTGTGACTGTTCATCCATTTTGGGACCATTTTGGTTCATCTTGGGTGCAGCCCTGGCTGGGCTCTGGTGCTTCCCAAGGTGGGTCCATGGAGGATCCTTTGAATAAATCCCTGCTTTATTTTTTAGCTCTGCCCAGCCTCTGCTCCAGGGCAGCCTGCACAGGGCATCAAGTGGAATCTGTGCTCTGCCAAAACCTCTCCCAGCTCTCCTGGGAGGCTGAGGGGCTGAGCACACAGCTCTGCCTGAGCCTCACCCACCCAGCCTGCTCAGGGGACATGGGGGAGCTGTGAGATCTGCACAGAGCCCAGAGCACCCCAAAAAGAAATGCTTAGATTGTAACAAGCAGTCCTGGGTTACAAGATGTGTCTGGGCTGTGTGTTCTATTCCCATCTGTCAGAGCTGGGCAGTTCTCTGCTGTTCATGGGCAGTTTTTTCTTTATCTCTCCCACAGCCCATCCTCCCTCCAGCAGATCTCTGCTGTCCATGGCCACTGAGTGTCCCTGCAGGGCTGATCAAATTCCACCATCCCATGGGGAGATGCTGCACCCAGGGCAGGAGCCAAGCATTCCTACCTGGATACAATCTGCCCTGGAGCAGCACAGCAGCCTTTGCCCCCTGCATTCCCAGAGGAGCAGCTTTCTCCTGCCCTGCATTCCCAGAGGGAGAGCAGGCCCATCTCCAGCAGCCCTGCAGCTGCAGAGGAAAACTCCCCCCTTGTGCAGGATCCTGCTGCAGCAGAGCCACAGCTGGCACTGCAGGAGGGCTGAGCCCCCATGGGATGGGACTGTGCCACCACCTGGGATGGGACTGTGCCACCACCCTGGGACTGTGCCACCCCTGGGATGGGACTGTGCCACCACCTGGGATGGGACTGTGCCACCCCTGGGATGGGGCTGTGCCACCACCATGGGATGGGGCTGTGCCACCCCATTGGATGGGGCTGTGCCACCACCTGGGATGGGGCTGTGCCACCCCATTGGATGGGACTGTGCCACCACCTGGGATGGGGCTGTGCCACCACCTGGGATGGGACTGTGCCACCCCATGGGATGGGACTGTGCCACCACCTGGGAGGGGACTGTGCCACCACCTGGGATGGGACTGTGCCACCACCCTGGGATGGGGCTGTGCCACCCCTGGGATGGGACTGTGCCACCACCATGGGACTGTGCCACCACCCTGGGATGGGACTGTGCCACCACCTGGGATGGGACTGTGCCACCCCTGGCATGGGACTGTGCCACCACCTGGGATGGGACTGTGCCACCACCCTGGGATGGGACTGTGCCACCACCTGCCATGGGGCTGTGCCACCACCCTGGGACTGTGCCACCACCATGGGATGGGACTGTGCCACCACCATGGGATGGGACTGTGCCACCACCCTGACACACAGGGGGACAGGGACTGCTCTGACCCTGGCAGGGGTTTGCTTTTTTTTTGTCCTGTTGCATTTCTATTTCATTTTTCCTAATAAAGAACTGTTATTCCTGTTCCCATACCTTTGCCTGAGAGCCCTTTAATTTCAAAATTATAATAATTTGGAGGGAGTGTGTTTAAATTTTCCATTTTAGGGGGGGCTCCTACCTTCCTTAGCAGACATCTCCCTTTTCAAACCAAGACACAAGTGGAAAGGGAAATCTGAATTATGTCCTGTGTACAGCCCAGAAGTGACCTGCTGAGATTCTTCCTATTTTGTGGATTTCAATAAGATATCCCCCTTCAAACCTCTGCTCTGCTTAGGCCTGGAACAATTTTTGGCTGGGTTGGGGGGTGGTTTGGGTGTTTGAGGAGAGGTTTCCTGTTCACTTTTCCTCTTTAACTGTATGTGGGATAAAGAATTATATGTAGCAAAAAACCTCTTTCAGTCTGCTCTTGACTATTATCTCAGTCCAAGTCTGCTGTAAACCAGCAGCACTCTGAACAATTCCCAACAGATGTTCTGCCCCCAGCCTTGTCACTCCTCCAAAGAAACATTTCCCTTTTCCTGGGGCCTTTTCCCATCCTCCTGCATGGCCTTGCAGGCTCATCCTGCTGTGTGAAAGCTTCCCCCCAAAACAGAGATTTTGCTGCAGTGCTGGGAGAGCTCAGCCCTTCCCTGGGCCTCTTGCAATCTGGAGATAAAATAAGGAAGCAAAACCAGGGCTGGAAGAACACCTCTTTTATTCCTTTTGCTGATGCCAGCAGTGCTCACAGCCATTCCAGAGGAAATCAGATGTTCCAAAAGTCACAGTGCATTTGCCCCACTGCCACTTCCCTGGGAGCTTATCACCTTGGAGTTACACATTTCTCTAATGCATTTAGAAAGCATTTTTAAGGTTACAGACAACATAGTTCACATCAAAAATGGGAAATAAACAAGAGAAATCCCTCTGATTTTGTGTTTCTTTGAATTTCCCTGACAAGGTGAGGACAAGCAGAATGCTTAGTCTACCAAAATGCTTTAATACTTTGAGCTTCTGCTCTTCCCCTGGAATATGAAACTCATTTTTCATGGTCACCCTTCACCATGTGCTGTATTTGAGGATATTTTTTTAGGGGAAAAAAAGTTGTGGCACCTTTATAGATACATAGGCAAAAGAAGTTTGGCTCTGAATTAAAAAGAAAAATATTTAATTGTTCAGAGGAAAAGGTACTTCTAGGAAATAAGGCTGAGTTACAGAATATAAAACAATGTAGAAAGCCAGCTGCTATTATGCTATGACATCCTTATGATAAATATTTTCTCATGTCACTGAACTGGTATGAAGAATTAATACTAAAAGTAGTTCTTTCAATACTTATCTCTGATTTATTTCACCTTCACTTGAAGGAAGACTTTAATTATTAAACTTAACCCAAATAAATTCACACCCAATTTGGACAAGAGGGAAGAATTATTTCTACAGCATCACTGTAGTCACTCCAGGGTTGTCAAATCATGCTTTTGCAGGCAGAGAGGGACAGCTCTCACCAATTCAGTGAAAGAAATCAAAATATATTCAATTAGTGGATGAATAGATCCAGAAACACGGTTTCACATTGTGCAAACAATACCAGGTCTCATGTCACTAAAAAAACCTGGGGCTGAGGAAGAAGGGGAGTGCCAAGGCTTGAACAAGAGAGACAGACAAGAAAAATCATCCTAGGTGATGGGAGCTTGTTGTGTTTTCTCCAGAGCATGGACTGTGAGAAGGGGATTTTGTTCCAGAGGAGCTGTGGGAAGCAGGGAATGGCAAACTCGGGTTCAGAGCAGCACATCCAATGTGGATGAACTCTACTATTATGTTTATTTACCTACTTTTTGCTCAGTTAAAGCATTAGAAAATAAAATATTTTAGCTCCACTAAAGAAATCATTTGGAATTATGGTGAGACCCGGAAAAACTCTGATTCCCAAAGCAAAACAAATTTGTACAGTGATGAACTGTGGTTAAAAAGTGCTCATAGGATTTTGTAACTGTGGTGAAATGCAGATTTCAACCTGCAGGTACTCCTGGATAGGGGCTCAGGGGTTGCTGCTTGCAGAAGGGAGTTTGGTCTGCTTAAAAGAAGTCAGAATTAAAACCAGTGCAATTTGCACTTTAGAGCTCAATAATATTAACATTACCTTACCATTAGCCACTCCTGATGCTGTCAGACCCCTCTGCCTCCTGTTTGGCAAAGACAGCACCAAAGGCCAGCAGTCACTAAAGGTTTATTTAAATAAATGAGTTTATTTAAATAAACTGTGAGTCCAGAGCTGTACTATGAATGATCTCTTTGTATGAGCTCTTCAATCAGCACTAAGGTTTGAAACAGACTAAATGATATTTTGAAAATAATATTCTCTGGTGCCTGTTTTTCTCTTGCAAAGGCACATCTTTACTATTGTATTTGTGGGGTGTCCCAATGAAGGCAGGAATGATGAATCTGACTCCATGTTCTCAGAAAGATAATTTTATAGTTTATGATACTATATTATATTAAAGAATACTATATTAAAGAATGCAGAAAGGATACTTACAGAAGGCTAAAAAAATAATAATGAAAACTCCTGACTCTCTCCAGAGCCCTGACACAGCTTGGCCCTGACTGGCCAAAGAGTGAAAACAGCTCCCAGCAGAATGCAATGGAACAATCACCTGTGGGTGAACAATCTCCAAACACATTCCACATGAGCACAACACAGGAGAAGCAAATAAAATAATTATTGTTTTCCTTTTTTCCTGAGGCTTCTCAGCTTCCCAGAAGAAAAATCCTGAGCAAAGGGATTTTTCAGAGAAAAAAGTATCAGGACTGACACTTCTTGCCTGCCAGTGGCACCCCCAGGCCAGACCCCACAGCTCTGCCCATCCTCCTGCCTTGCCTGGCTGCCTGCAGGACACACCAGGTTTGGAGAGCAAATGTCACCTCAAAACATCTGACTGCACAGGACCTGGGTGCCAGAAAACCTTCCCAACCCCACTCTGCTAAACTACACAGCAACAATAAAATCTGAACAGCTCACAACACCTTTTACCTTCCCTCACACACCTGGGAGAGACTGGGAGGAATTTGAAGAGAGAGTCTACAAGATCTCATTTTTCCCAATCAAAAAAATACAGCCAGTGTTCCTGAGTTCAGCAGTCTTCTCCCTGATTTTTCAGGGAGCCATTTCTTGTGGCTCACACAGCAGACTGAAAAAAAGTCATTTATGATCTGGCCCAAGCAGCTGTGAATGCCCAAATTCCCATCCCAGGGTTTGTTAGGCAGGAGATGCTCTGACTCTGTCATGGTGTGTCCAGGAGGAGGAAGAAGAGAAGGTTTGGTTGTATAAATTAAACAGTTTGAGTGAAGGAGACATTCATAATGCTTCCTTGCTCAGCCTCATACACTGTTTTGCCTAAAGTGCATTGGCTCATATGCTGAAATGATGTTTAAGAGAAAGATTGGTGGGATTTAGTGGGCTATCCCTGCTAGCAAAAATACTACAGGAGCAGTGTATATACAGATTCTGCAAATAAGGAAAGAAATAAAATATATAGTTTGACAGAGGGTTACATGAACCAAAGCATTGGCAGGTACAGAAAACACAAATAAAGAGTGCAAACCTTATGTGTTGATTTTAGAGACTGATCTCTGTGTTCATATTCAAGAGTAAAGCTTGCCTAAGAAAAGGGACTTTCCCCTCTGCTACAAGTGGACTTGAACCTCCTTAAAATGAGCCTTTTTCATGGTGCATTGCTAATTCTCCCTGGCTGCCACCTTTTGCTGCCTTTTGCTTTAGTTTAAACTGGGAATCGAGCTTGCAGATCAAATTGGGAACAGCAATTCCTCTGCCCTGGCACAAATCATCAGATAAGAAAGGGCATTTTCCTCTTCCTGTGTCTGGGGTGATTTGGGAATCAGGGCAGTGGAACTGGCATGTCCAGAGTGGAGGACACCCAGGAATGTGAGCACACATCAGAGCAATTCCTGTCTTGCAGAAAACCTCCTACAACCTCAAAATATTGGGACATTTCTAGGAGAATAACAGGTGAATTGAAATATTCCTAGGTGAATAACAGGTGAATTGAAATATTTCTAGGTGAACTGAAATATTCTAGATGAATAACAGGTGAATTGAAATATTTCTAGGTGAATTAAAATATTCCTAGGTGAATGACACCCCGTGATTTATGGGGAAGGGGCAGGTTTGTTTAATCACTACAGGGTTTTTTTAAGTCCTTACATTCCTTGTGATCCACTGAGCAGGCCTATTTGCATAACTAGGTTTTAAATGCAAATCAGATAAAGAATTTTACTAAGTGGATGATTTGTACAATACAGCCTCCAGGTCTCTTGCAGAATTACTTTGATGAGGGAATGGTTCTTTAATTACGCTGAAGGCCGATTACCCCATTACAGCCATATTGTTTGGTGGATTGCATATAATTTTGCTGTTTCCAAAGATTCCCTGCCATAATTCTGAAGAAAATGCAAACAGCAAGCAGACACTTGAGACACATTAGGCAAGAGATGCTTTAGTGAATTCAATTTAAGCTGCAACATTAAAGTGATTTTGTTGAATAAAACATAATGCAATAATGAGCCTGTGTATGTCAACTCTGCAAAGATAATAGCTGGAAACTTAGCTTTGCTTTCCTCTTTTCCAGGCTTTTCTCCTCTTAGGCTCATTAGTCAGAGACAATGCTGCAAAGAGAAACCTCTTCTAGTACAGGCTTTATTTCAGTTTAAGTATATTTCCTACAATTGTATTTTACAGTTGAATATAGAGTTAAATGAATTAATTTGTGCCTCCTTCACATCAGCCCTAATGAGATTACACATTAGATGGGATTTTTATCCTTTTGTGCTTAATGCTGGGAACAACCTAATGTATAGATCACTCTAGATCACTTGGGGATGTTTGCTGCCTTTTTAGAGAAGAAATATTTGCAAATTCATGTGATTAAAGGGAAATAATCTCAGTTAGACTCTCTAGAGTTTTCTTTTACTTCACTTTCTGACACCCTTCTTGTCTCTACAGGTGACTGCAGCAAATGTAAGGAGGCAAAGAGCTCTTTATGTCCAGAGCAGGGGCCACTCATGGCATTAGGAGGCTCCCTTGGAGCTGCTCAAATCTGAATTACATGCAAGTAGGCTATGTATGACTGCATTAAGATTCACCTTTACCACAAACAAAAGAAGGATTAAAAGCTGATATTAAACAAAATGAAAAGTATAAGATTTATTTGTTTATTGGATCAGATCTCTTCTGATTTCCAGAGTTAGCCTGCAGGGTCAGATAGGTACAGCACAGCTACCAGGTGTTCCTTTTGATACCCACCAAAATCTCTCTAATCTGCTGTTTGTAGGTGCAGAGGTGACTGCCAGCACTTGGACCTGCACTGGTTTCAGTCATGTCTGCCTTGGGCTTCCAGAGCTTTTATAGCTCTGTAGAATTTCAGTAAGAGCCACCATATGGTTTGGTGACACAAAACCCTTTGCTACAGAAAGCTCCTGGGATTCTGTAATTGTAGCACACTGGCAGCATTTCAGCTTCCATTTATTTGTGGAGTCATCATTTTATATGGAAAAAGAAAGGTAATAAATCAAAATCTCAGCCATTCATCATTTAGAGGGGTGCCTCACCTTGTAAATTTGAATTGCTTTAATGGTTTGGCACCATTTTATTTTGTTTTCGTTGAATGAAGAATGGCCAAGGAGAACAGCCAAGCTTATACATCACCACATCTATGAATCAAAGGAAAAAGCAAGAGTGAAATGTTTTATAAAGGCAAAGCAGTGAACAGAACAAAAAGAAAACATCATTTATAAGGGGGAGAAAAGGCAGACAATCTTCGTGCTTGAATTTAGATGTTATGAGACTCTGAGCCTGTAGGTGATAAATAAAAGGCTCAGGGGTCTGCAGGGTGGGAGCTGGGGGTATCCCAGGGGTTTCTGGCACAGCTGTCCCTGGCAGAGCTGAACATCTCTGTTTTGGGGGAAGATGGGTGAATTTGGTTCATGTGGAGAATGGCTTTGCCATTGCTGCAGTTTGGTCCCCAAACTCCCCCTAAGCTATTCCCACACCAAAGGTGGGAAACTCAGGAGAGCAGCAATCCCAAAAGGGTTTTAGAGCTGATCAGAGCTGTCTTGCAGCTTTGTTTGCTCTTATCTCCAGTTCTGTTCTCCTCACAAGCCCCTTTTCCCTGCTTTTTGGGCCTGAAGAGTTATTTTCACTCAGAAAAAAAAAAGAAAAAAAAAAAGCCAATCATTTACATTCTGGGTCACTGAGAACAGCTTTACACCCCTGGTGGAGCAATAGGAAAGAGATTATGAATGCAGGGGGAGTTCTTAGGTTCTGCTAATTTAAAGGATGAAGCTATAGCACGAGAAATGAAGGTTGTAGGGACTAAAGTGACAGCAGATATAGAGAAATCAGTGAGTGGGGCTCCATTCTCCTCCCTCTGTACCTGAACCCCAGTGAGGACTGTAGAGCTGGGTGAGAAGCATTCCCTCTGGAGCCAGAAAATGCTGCATTTTCCCAAGGTAATGAAGGAGGGAGGCTTTTCAGTCAGGTGTGTTGAGCACAGGAAGGGTAAATCCACACTGCTGTACATCAGCTCCCCTTCCCTTAGATCAGCCATGGAAAAATGAAAGGCTGAGGTCTGGGCATGGACCCCTCTGAGCAAAGCTGCTCTGTCTCCTGCCTTGCAGCAGTTTGCATTTCCTGACTCCTCCAGTCTCACTGAGCTGCTCTGAAAGCCCTGGTGCTGCTGGCACCCAGAGCAGAGAATTTGTGCCTGAAATTCCAGTGGTTTCAGCTGGGACCAGAAATGGAGCAGGGACCTGGCCATGGCTCATCCCTGCGAGCCCCAGCTGCTCCTGGGGGAGCCTTGCTGGTTGTGGCACCCCTGAATTGTTTCACTGAGGCAGCCCCAGGCCAAAGATTGTTCCTTGTGCTTTGGTGGCCGATGGTTTTTGTCACCATGATATTTTATGGGAAATCCCTTCGCCAGGATTTTTCTTCTGAGAAGTCTCAGAAAAGAAATGTAAACAATAATTATCTGATTGCTTGGAATGTGGTCTGGAGGTTGCTCACCAACAGGTGCATCTTGGATTGGTTCCATGTGAATTGTTTTTACTTGATGACCAACCCCAGTCCAGCTGTGTTGGACTCCCTGGTCAGTCATGGGTTTTTATTATTCGTTCTTGTCTAACCTTCTCATGTATCCTCTCTTCTATTCCTTAGTATAGCTTTAGGATATCATTTTCTTTTAATATAACATAATGTCATAAAATAATAAATCAGCCTTCTGAGAACATGGAGTCAAATTCTCATCTCTCACCTCGTCCTGGGGACCCTCACACCACCACAACAGTTTAGACCTCCTGAGGAGTCATAAATTAATCAACTTTTTCCTTCTTCTGCCATGTAACTGACTCATCTAATACAGCCCTTTATTTGTACTCAGTTTCTTCATTTTATAATTTTTTGACCATTTTTCAATATTTTAGACAGTTCTGAGCTGCTTTCAGAGATTTTTGCAGCTTTACTGAACACTTCTGGTACCAAGGTTAAAATATGCAGCCCAAAAATGAACAAAGAATACAAAACCAAGGCTGATTGAGAGTCCTCCCTTCTGGGGAAGGAAGCACAGACTGGAATCTGTGCTAATGAAGCAATATCAGCATCCTGGAGTTACTTTTTCACAACATTCACAAATCATTATTTTTCTTTCTCTCAATTCATTTACCATAATGAAAATGCACTGGCAATGGAACCAGCATGTGTGAATGTCTTCAAGCTTTTGTGTCCTTTGTTTCATCTGTGAATCAAACTCTGCCTTATTTATCACCAACAAAACAAACTCTCCACAAGATTTAAAAATCTGATATTAAAATAGAAAAAAAAAGCCAACAAAACCCTCCAAATTAAAAGGAAACCATGCATTCAAAAGGCATCAATCACATCTATGAAGGTAGAAAATGGGCTGCAGTTTGTCAAATAATTAATTTTTTTGTAGGAGGGGACCCTCAAATTAGAAGGATGCAGTGGCTGTTAGCATTCTACAGCAATATGCAGGACTTGGCAGACTATACAGACTTTTTAGAGACTGTTTATGCATTCTTCTTTTATTGGTGCCATGTCTGTAATATTTGTTTGTCCCTAGCTGATGCCACGGTAGGTGATATAAAAAAAGATGCATGAATAATTTATAAAAGTACTCAGAAGTCACCAAAGTGCCTTGCTCTGATGATGCAGTGTGCACAAGGGCTTTGGATAATAAAAGTAGATTATACATCATAATAGATTCTATATAATAATAAATTAGAGTGGAAAACATCAGAAGGATACATTTTGTTCTGTATTTTGTGCTGCTTTTCTAGAACTCTGGTCAATACAAACACCTAAAACTGCAAAGGAAATTTTCCAAGTAAAAGCATTTTGCAGGCCTAATAAAGTTGAAGGAACTTTGTGTTAAAGATCTCTGAAATTGTCTTAGCAGGTTCACTTAGACATCTCCTGAAAGCTTCAGCAGAAAGGTGAAAATCTGTTTGTAAGTCATCAGAGACATAGATAGATGGTTATTCATAACCAGCATGACCACAATTTAAAAAAAAAAAAAGATCCCTGTTATTAGCCATACTTTAAAATGGAAATTAAAGCACAATGGTGATTTCAGTCCTGCATCCCCACAGAGGAGTTGCTGTCACCCAGAACAGTAGAAGAGAAGGGATTTCACTCTGATTGCAATGGAATTATTAGATGTGAAAATCTAGCTGGATGCAGAAAATATTCTGTTGGGACAAAATCTGACACAATCCCTAGAGGGAGGTTCCTGAGTCTCCTTTTTGGTTCTTTCCACTTTGAGCAGGAAAGAGGTGTGGCACAATCCAAGATCCCAATTCACAACTCCTGAGAGGGGTTAAGCATAAAACAGCCAGGGAAATCACAGAACTTTAGAGTCTGTATCTAGGCTAAACTTATCAAGAAAATGTCACAGCATTTCTTTGTGCATGCTTTGTTCCTTGTACCTCTGGAGAAGAAACCATGATCCTTTCATGAATGATTCAAGGTGGCTGGGGCTATTTTGAAACAGATCAATGAAAATTGATACTTTGGCCCTTGGCAATTCAGGCTTTGCTCAAAGAGAAGTTAAGGTTGCCTGAACTTTTCTTCTTCTCTGAAAACATGAAGAAAATTATCAGGCTCCTTGAACAGAAGCCTGAGACAGAACAATGCTTTAAATTTTATTGAAGACATTTCCACTAACTTGAATATCATAATTTAGTGGGTTCTTGCTCACCTGGAGGGATGAGGAATCATGAAGCTCATGCCACAGTATATTTTGGCTGTGTAAAGTGTGGGTGTGGTATTTTCAGGGTCCCCCATTGTGGGGAGGAAATGATGAATCTGACTCCATGTTCTTAGAAGGCTGATTTATTATTTTATTATATTATATTAAAGAATGCTGTACTAAACTGTACTAAAGAATAGAGAAAGGATACAGACAGAAGGCTAAAAGATAATAAGGAAAAACTCGTGACTCTCTCCAGAGTCCTGACACAGCCTGACTGTGATTGGTTATTAAGTCAAAACAATTCCCATGAAACCAATCAAACAATGACCAGTTGGTAAACAATGTCCAAACCACATTCCAAAGTGGCAAGACACAGGAGAAGCAAATGAGATAATATTGTTTTCCTTTTTCTCTGAGAATTTTCAGCTTCCCAGGAGAAGAATCCTGGTGAAAGGATTGTCCCAGAAAATACAACTGTGACACGTGGGCTGGTGCTGATCCTGCCAAACTTCAGTGGTGTGCAGCAAAATGGCATCCCAGGAGAACTGGGATCCCAGGATGAACTGGGAGCTGAAACCAGTGAGCAGGCACAGCAGAGTCCAAGCCAAAGTTGTCTGAGCAGCAGGCATGAGAGAGGAGAGGCAGTGACCAAAGACAAGGAGATTCCTGCCCAGCAGCAGGTTGTGGAATAGAAACTCTCTAAGGAAAACCCTTCCTGAGCCAGACAGTTTGTGCTGCTCAGATGTACACAACCTGATGGAACAGATTTGATAGTAAAAGATTTTAAAATCACAGAAAATTCGGGGAGCTAGAAAGAAAGTTGGGCTAGAAAGAAATTAGACCTTGTATTTGCTAGATCATGTGAAACTGCACCTGTGTAGTCAGTATGTGATAAATGATAGAATTGTTAGATGTGATTAGATATAATTATTGTTTAAAGAATCATGAGAAACCATGTTAGGGGTTTGAGGGGGATCACGAGAAATCCATGCCTGGATGAAATCAATGTATACAACAGAACAATGTGAATTTAATAATTAATATGTAAGTTATATAATGACAGAATATAAAACATGTTCAGCCCAAAACTATGTCAGGTCAGATTTGGGTCTGCACCCCTGACACCCCGAGCTCTTCAGTAAAAGCACCTGCATAGAATCATTCTGTGATTATGTGCTGCTGAACACTAACATATTGAGATAGGAAATATTGTCATTCTTACCTGAGTTGGTAGAATTAATGGGCTTGCTTTGAAGTACATCTTTTAAACTGTCCAGAACACCATCTTGAATGTCAGAGGGCAGTGAGATTATTCCCACTGCTCACAGCTATCTTATCTGACTTATTTCCTTTCTGCTCTTCAGTTTAATTCCTGAAACCATCTTCAGCACAATCAGGATTTGCTTCTTTAAAATTCTTATCTCCTCATCCTTAGTCCCAATGAGACCTAAGCAGAAGTGTTTCTTCAGTTTATTTCCATATTTATTTGCCAATATCTGACCTTCAGGCCAGACACAGAATTCTGACAATAAAGAAGAGTCTCTCCTATTACACCCAGACATAGCAATATTCAAATATCTGTGTGCACCCTCCTGCACCTGCTCTGAGGATTCAGCATGGATGGTCTCACATGCCTTTGGAGTCTTTGTTTTTAAATTACTCTATAAAATAGCAATCTTTTCTCACTGTAGAGTCCCAGTGGATATTATACATTGTTTATAGTCCTGGTTTTAGTTTCTGAAAATCAGAGGAGCAACCCTGTCTTTATGGGCACGTTTTGCTTTTATAGAGGCTTCCAAGTGCTCTGGAGCTGCAGACAATAAACATCTGTGACTCAAAAATCAGCTTTGGTGATCTCACAATGATCTCTGCAGCCCCAGGCTGCAATCTCAGGCGGGAGAAGTTTTTCCCAGCAACTGCACTGGGTTTGGCAGTGTTTGGAAAGAGCCAGAGCACGTAATTAATGCTTTAGAAAATGACATTAAACAGAAGAGATGAACTTCAGAAAGACAAATAAATATGCACTCCCCATGTTAGCATCCTTAGAAGTAAGCAGGTTAAAAAAAAAGACATGATTAAGAAAAGTGATTTATAATCAGAGTTGTCCCTTAGCAGAATGCTCACACATATTTTCTGAACTGCAGGAGGCTTTTAATACAGCAATTTGGCTCCTTCACCTGTACAAATATTTCAAAGCATGCTTACTTCTTTCCTGTTAACTCCATTTTTCTTCAAATCCTTCTAGATCCCATTTCTTTTAACTGACACTTTCTCCTTATTTCCATACTTCTGGAAAATCGGACATGGAATTCATGAAAAGCAACTGCTATATACACAGCAAAGCATGCATAAATATCTCACCCCACAGAAATAAAAAAAAATCTTTGATAATTGGAGTTTTGTTTTGTCTTTTCACTGTGCTTGGGTATCTCGGATCAGTTTGAAATATTTAAATATTCATCCATACATTTTTCAAACATGGAATTACTAATCCTCACTAGAACACACATTAAGTTTTTTTTCCCAAAATTATCTTTTTTTGCACTAAATTGTGGGATGTACCTCCTAGAGATTCCTATAATACAATCTAACAATTAAAGGTGCTTTATTTAGTTTCTCTTACTTATACTGATTCTGGGGGAAAAAACACCAAGAACAAAATCCCAAACCCAAACAATTCATCACTTTTCTCAGTTTCACCAGGATTGCTAGATTCATGATTCAAAAAAACATACCAGAAATCAAGTGGTTTTCAGGGAAAAAAAAGCTCCTTTTCTGTTTAATCTCATTGAGAGCTTTAACAAAGTGCCTGTCTCTAAAATGATTTTTTTTCTGGATGAGCTGGGGATGGGTCTCACGCAGATGAAACAGAAATGCATTCCCCAGTTTATGGAAGCTGTCTCACAGCTTCCAAAGGTTTTGTCTTCGACAAAATAAGGTGCCTACAGTCATTTTGTGGAGCAACAGTGACATTTAGTGGTGACCAAAGAAATTCCGAAATTTTGTTGTTCCTTTCATGTCCCGATGACCCCGGGAACATTTAGCAGACATTGTCACCTTCATTGAAATTCACACCTAATTTTCCCTTTTGCATATTGTAATGTGGGGTAAAAAGCTCTATTTCCATAATAAATAAACACAGATATTTTAAATACAAAACTTCTTTGAGTATCTTCTTTGAAAATCAACTCTTCTGCATATC
Source organism: Fringilla coelebs (assembly GCF_963513975.1). NCBI lineage: Eukaryota > Metazoa > Chordata > Aves > Passeriformes > Fringillidae > Fringilla > Fringilla coelebs. The sequence continues at coordinate 13,240,516 of NC_140042.1, forward strand.
AGGAGAAAACATTTCATAATGAAAAAATGAGAAATTTTTCCCTCCTTTGAGAATCAGACTGGAGCAGTGCATTGCACAAATCAGATTGCAAGCAGCAGATTTCCCTTGATTCCATTATTTCCCTTAATTTTTCACTTGTTATGTCAACATTCTGGCACTGAGCTTGGAGCATTCATTCAGCTGTGGTTTTGCTTTGGCCCCTAAGCAAGAAGGACTTGCTCTTTCAGTCCATCTTTCCTATTCCCTTTTGTGGTGCAGGTGTGAATCACACCTGCAGAGCTCTGCAGGGCTGGAGGATGAGCAGGGCTGGAGCTCTGCAGGGCTGGAGCATCTATTTTATTCTATTTTATTTGAGTTTATTTGAGCCTTGCATGTGAATTGAGGCCTCTGAGTGTGCTGGTGAAACAGCAGGACCAAAGCTCTTTGTGAGAACTGAGTTCTGCAGCAGGGAAAAACAACTTGTTTTCTTTGAGGAAGAATTCTAGGACTGTGGAAAACAATCTGCTTTCCCTGAGAAAGGGCTCCAGGACTGTGATAAACTCTAGCCACCTGTATAAACTGTTTTTACACCATTAGATGGAAAAATGAAATTACCTCTCACAAACAACTTTTCCTGCCCACAGGGGGATCAGTGACCAGTCAATACAGGCTAACTTGTTACTGACCAATTGAGGATAGACAGGGGATGTTTTTAAAAACTCTATAAAAAGTGACATGTGAGATAAACTGGGATTGATTTTTTTCTTTTTACAGCATAAAGTGTATGCTGCATCCTTCCTTATCGAGCATCACAGTGACATTTGAGCTCCTTTGGGATTGTAAGAATGAGATAGATGAGTGATTTTCTGGGTTTTTCCACTCTGATTTCAGGGACTCCGTCCATAATAAGAAAGGAGATCAGATTTGGCAATGATCAGATGATCCTAAAAGGGCTTTTGGCACTGTTTTCAAGCAGAATTATTTAGCTTAGCCCATTGACAAGGTCTACATATCTCCTGATGTGTAAACTCCAGAGCCCACCCAGTGTCCTGTGCTGCATCTCTAATTCTCATAGAGAAAATGCTTGTTGGAGGAGCACAGGAGAAATTCAGGCACTGAGGTAATGTCATTGCCAGCCCAGCAGCAGCAGCCCTTGTACTCATCCTGTCCATATTACAGGCTGCCATTCAGTGAAAACACCAAATTAAAATCTACAGGGCTGGAAGCATTGAAAGAGTGGAGATCAGAGCCTTGAGGGAGGGTTGGATGGGTAAAACAAGTAATTTTGCTATTTGTCCAACCATGGGAAAAGGGACACGAGTCCACTTATTTAACTGAGCACATCATTCCTTGGCACCCAAAAATCCAATATTTGCAGTTAGTGTCTCAGTTTGGAGAATGCTCCAGGATACCCAAACCTGTAAACTGTGAAAACACAGCACTGCAGCTTTTCCAGCCTGTATTTAACATTCAAAACTCTTGAATTTAAAGAGCTGGTTTAGGGGCCCATTGCCTGTCCCAATCAAACTTCTTCCCTTTAAAGAGTTTTAAAAATGCTGTCTAGATATACAGCAACGAGTCCCTTTCAGGCAGCACTATCATTTGTCCTGGAAAAACCCAGCACTGGGTTTTATTGTAGTACTTCTGCCTCTGGTAATTGATTTTCTTGTCCCCAGCTCGTGGTGGCACTGATGTGCAGGACAGGGACCCTGGTGTGGCCAGGCCATCATCTCCCAGCAGCAGGAGCCTCACAGCTCATTCCTGCTGATCCTTCAATCCCCTGAGCTCTGCACTGCCCAAACACCCAGCTGCAGATCTGAACCACCCCACTCCCAAGCAGCTCAGCCAGGTTAACCTTTCAGCTGCTTCCCAGCAGCGCTGCAGTCACCAGTGTCTCCAAAAAGAGACTGGTTTGGAACTGTGAATATGTACTTTCCAAGGAAAGAAAGTGTTTTTTTTTTTTTTTGTATTTGTGAAAGAACAAAAATAATATTGTGTTAAGCAAATGTCTCCAGATTCTCAGACATGCAGGAGCAGCACAATCAAAAATCCCCACATTTTCTCCTCCCTTCCCTCATCTCCCTTCTTTCATTTCTTCCTTCCTTTGCTTTCTACCCCCTCTCTTCCCTTTCCTCCTTTCTATCCCTCCTCTCACTTCCCTTCTCCCTCCATCCCTCCTCTCTTCCTTCCCTCATCCCTCCCAACCTCCCTTCTCTTCCTCCTCTCCATCTTTGGCACACACTGAGAGGCCCTGCACACTTCCCAAACCCAGGAATGTTTTTCTTCCATGGTGGAAGGATGTTCTCTGAAGGATGTTCTCTGAAACACCTTTCAAGTCATTTTTATCTTCCTGCTCTTCATTATCCCAATCTCCTGCTCCTTTTACCCAAGATCTGTACAGATAACCCAAGTGTGGCTCTTGTGCTGAGTGACTTTGTTATTGTTGGGAAATGAGAGCAGTTCCCAGACCTGTTTCCAATCCTGGGAATGGCAGCCACATGCTGCCTCCCAAAATATGATTTTCCCTTCCCTCCACTCCCACACAGGGGTTTTGCAATGGAGGTGAATCCTGAAGCAAGGGCTCAGCAAGGTCGTGGGGAAGCCTCCAGCAGACTGAACTTCTACCCACACTGGTCAGCTTTGCAAGGCTTCAGGTCTTCTCCCAGCCAGAGGTGATTTCTCCCTCAGTGATTTCATCCAGATAAAATACTTTTCTGCATTTTTTCACATTTATGTGGGTTCTTCCACAGATTGGAATCTTAAGCACATCACAGTACCCATATAAATAAATCAGTCATTGAAATGTTTGAACATCCACCAGGATATCTGTGTAGAGCAGAGGATGTCCAGGGAGTTATATAAACCCTGTCCAGTTGCTATCAAATAACTGAAATTTCCCTTTTTATTTGTCACCTGTGTCTTCTCTTTTCTCTTCCCTCAATCCATTTTCCTTGGAGATAACCTCATGTGATCAAACCCACGCTGAACTAGCCATGGATTCCACAGCAATTCCACAGCATCCTGGCTTGCTGGTGCAACTACTGGCCTGAATAACTTGAAATGCAAGGCAAGAATTGCAAAACAAAGTTAATCAGATGTTTATCTTTAGAAATACATGTTTAGTATCTTTTATCTTTAGAAACACAGGCTGAATAACATTAAAATATTTCACAGGGACATAACTGGGACCATAATTGATAAGGAAAAGTTACAAAATGTTTGTTTCAGCTATTTCAGAAAGTCCTGTAAAACTGGTACAGTTCTGAAGGAAAACCAGCACAGCTGGAAGAATTTATTTTATCTCTGTAAAACCATGCACTTCCATACAGCACTTCAGGACAGGGGGAAATGTCAGAAGGTGTTTTGCCCCTTTTATTGCTGCTGTAATCTAAATAATCACCTCTATTCCAAGCCTGCTGTCCTGCACCCCTCAGCCCTGGGTGTGCACCACCTTCAGCTTCCACCTCAAGTTTTCTTTACTCTCACCACATTAAGGCAGGAAATATAATGCAGCATCATCCCAGTTTTCATTTTGGAACCTTGCTGATCACCCAGGGCAGCTGCAATCCTCATTGTTATGGCAGACCCACTCCCCCTCTCACTGCTAATGACTGATTAATTAGGTAATGGGCTTGCATTCATCTTCCCCACCCCTGAAAATGAAAGGTCTGGCTCGCTCACAGGCAGGGAGAAATCTTTGGGAAGCAAAACTTTCAGCTGTGGACTTGATCCCAGTAAATTTCATGGAAACTGTGTGAAAAGTCTCTTCTGAGCATCTGTTTGAGTAATAAAATGAATGGTCTGAGGCATCAACTCTGACACAGGCTTTGAGATTCTCCTCAGCTTATGTCTGAATATTTATCAAAATATTTAATCAAAACTCCTCCACATGTTTATGGCACCACAAGAACAACCTAGTTAAGATGCAGATATGCCACACAGCTCTAACAATTGTTCAAACTTCAGACCTGGCTTATTTATAATTTCTTGGTACAGCAAGAGAACAAATTGGTGTTTTTTCCCACTGACAAGTAAATTTTGCCTTTCTTCTGCAACTCTTTTGCTTCCCAGCAAAAAGCACATTTTCCTATTGCTAATACTGTTAAACACATCCATGTTTTCCTCTTGGACCTCATGATCTTCCCAACAATAACAAAGTCACTCAGCACAAGAGCCACACTTGGGTTATCTGTACAGATCTTGGGTAAAAGGAGCAGGAGATTGGGACAATGAAGAGCAGGAAGATAAAAGTGACTTGAAAGGTGTTTCAGAGAACATCCTTCAGAGAACATCCTTCCACCATGGAAGGAAAACATTCCTGGGTTTGGGAAGCGTGCAGGGCCTCTCAGTCTGTGCCAAAGATGGAGAGGAGGAAGAGAAGGGAGGTTGGGAGGGATGAGGGAAGGAAGAGAGGAGGGATGGAGGGAGAAGGGAAGTGAGAGGAGGGATAGGAAGGAGGAAAGGGAAGAGAGGGGGTAGAAAGCAAAGGAAGGAAGAAATGAAAGGAAGAAGGGAGATGAGGGAAGGGAGGAGAAAATGTGGGGATTTTTGATTGTGCTGCTCCTGCATGTCTGAGAATCTGGAGACAGACTCTGTTGAGAGAGAAATGGAGCTAGAAACAAGTTTCAAAGGATGGTTTTGTAAACAAGACTAGACACTTTGGAGAAATAGAACTGTGAAAGGTGCATTTTAGTGGGACCAACGAGGGGTAATTTTAGATGATCTACATCATCTACAGCATGGTGTGGCTAAAGATGATAGGCCAAGAAACACTTAATTTATAATGTATTATAATTAGGAAATAGTTGGCTTCTGATTGTGATGGTGTGAATTATAACATCTGTATTGTCTCACCCTTCTCATGAGAGTGAAAGTTTTTAAAACCCCTCTCAGTTGCCCCATCTGTGGGTCAGCAAAGGGCTCGATCCAAGAGCTGAGCAGAGGAGTGAGCACTTACAGCTGCATGGAAAAACCCAGCACCTCCCCTTTGCTCCTTGGCAGCCTCTGCTGAAGCCATGGGATCTGTCAGGGGGTGAAGCAGGGTTACCCCATCCAGCAGAGAGCTGCACAGACCTGCACAGAGCTGCTGGCAGCAATCACCCGGCACTCCCCGCAGCTGCACCTCCCAAACAAGCTTTGTGCCTCTCTGGCACTCTGCAGGACGAGTTCCACACTGCCCTGCAGTCTCCTCTTGCTGCCCACCATGGCTGGCTCAGAAAAGGCTCCCTGGCTGCCAGGGGAAACTCCTCAGATGTGGAACAGGGAGTGAAGCTGGGGGAAACCCGAGCAGAATGCCACCAGAGCTCATCTGCCTCCTCCTGAGCACTCTGAGTGCTCTGAGTCTCTCAGGTAAATGACTGAAAGATCTTCACTGACCCAGCCAGGAGACAGAGAGGCTGTGAGTAACAAAATCTTCTGTCCTTTTGCTCAAGCTGCCTCAGCAGCACTTCAGCCAAATGAGTCCGAGGCCAGGTGATCTTGAATTTTAATTCTTTTTCTGAAATGAATATCAGAATAAGCAAATGGAAAAGGCAATCTGTAAATCCTGTTCTGCAGGTCATTTCTGAGCTCTAGAGGGAAATTTCAGTTTGAAGGTAATGCTGTATTTGTCTCTGCTCTTTTGCTGCTCTGTGAGAAGCTGAACTCCCAATTCTTCTTCCAAAGCTGATTGCTCTGAGCACAGGGATGCTCTGCCTGTGGGGGGATGCAGGGTCAGAGAGGAGGGATAGAAAGTGCTAATTAATAACCCAAATCACTTCTCTGAGGAGAAGTGAACCACTTGAAGTGAATCACTCTTCTCTGAGGAGAAGAATCACTTGTCTGAGGAGGGTCTCTGAGGGTCTCCTTGCCCTGGAAGGAGGCTGTGCAGCTGCAGTCTGCTCCTCCAGGTCAGTGCTCCCCACCAGACATGTGCAATTTTAGGTTGTGTCAACACCATTCTGGTTGTCTTGTGCCCTTTTTTTTTTTTGCCCTTTTTTTTTTCCTCTTCCTCAGAAAAAAACACTTTACAGCTGCCTCACTATTTATAGTTCTTAGATGCTCAGACAGAATCCAGGGACAGCATCAAGGTTCCTGCTGGGAAAGCTTATTCTGTGCAACAGGGAAGATTGTGACAACTATATTTTAAAAATGACAGAGCTAGGTTCTTTAAAGAAATGTGGGGCTGTTTTCACTGTGTTTTTGCATAAGGCTTGGCTACCTGAGTGCTGTTCCAGGCAGGAGCACTGCTGCCTGTGTGGGTGCTGACTGTGACAGAGAGTAGGAGGGCAAGCTGGGATAACTTACACCCTGTCTGCCATCCTCCTGGCCTCGACCTGATGTACAAAAAATCACATCCCAGTCTCCTTTTGAGCAGAGAACATTTATTTGGTGGGATGCTGGTGCCCTGAGCTGCCCCTGTGGCTGTGCAGAGCAGACTCCAGGGCAGCAAACAGTGTGATCCTGTCTAGCCCAGGAGTCTGGGGCTTGATTGTGGGTGCTGGGGACACAGAAAGGCAAGGAATGTGTACCAGGGTCTTGCCTCTTGCTGTGAGTTTGTGTAGTCAGCAGATGAGGGAGGGATGGCCCCAGAGCCTGCAGGGTGGAGTTCTAGCCAGAGAGATTTTAGCATAATTTATTATCCTTGTGGAAATTGCTATTTCTAGGGCTTAGGGATATGTGGCTTTTATTTTCAGCATTTAGCTAGCAAAAAAAAAAATGCCTTTATCTTCTCAGGATGTTATAGACATTATTTCCTTGTTACCAGTGTTGAGAATTCAGGATTCCCTTGTGAGATTCCCCTTGACTGAAATTTCCCCAAATGGAGAGTCAGACCATGCTCCAAGACACAAAAAGCTGGTGGCATTGCTGTTCTCCAGATTAGCAAAAGAAGGTTAAACAACACAATGACTGGAAGTTAAAAGGCCAATGCTTATTACCACAGCAGGAAGGATTTCTCAGCCTTATGTATAAGATTTTAAGGGATTTGCCAGGTAAAGCCCTCCTGAACACTGTACAGCACCAAGGCTGAGGTTGCTGTTTCTTCTTGTGCTTGTTGAACCCTTGAAAGGAGATAATATTATGAATAAAGAGGTAACTGTATTAATATTTTTACACTGTTCACATACACTTAGCAGGAAGTAGTGGTGATAGTAGTAATGAATTAACAGCAAGTAATGAGGAAACATTATATTGTTCTATGATCACAGAGCAACAAGGGTATTAAAATCTAGAGGTCCCAGAGGAATGGAACTTTATTAAGATTTATTTAAGGTATTTTAAACTGAAATGTAAGAGAGACAAATGTCCTAGACTTGACCATGGTTTTGTTGTGTTTTTTTTAATTGTAATTCTCTAATGCAAAAAGAATAAAAACACTAAATTAAAAGAGCCATCACCATTCTAAATGGACATGTATTCTTTGTGCAACAAATTAAATAGAATATACTGCTGATAGGGTAGGATACAAAAATGTTATTTACAGAGAAAATATCATTTCTTTGGCATGGCTGGAGACATTAGGGTGAAAGTCAATACCCTGGCTTGAATGAGTGTAGTTTGGCTTTTCCTGTGAGGCTGCTGGTGGATCCAAAACCAGATGGAAATGTGGCAGCCCTGGGCTCTCAGCCCTCTGGGTCCTGCCTGTGCTCTCTGTCCAGTTGTCTCCTGCTTTGGATGATTATTGTTTCCCTTTCCTTCAAAATGAACAAACCAGAGCTGATGGCTTATTTCAGCATTCAAACAAAACACTTCACTGTTTGTACTCAGTGCTGTTTATATAACCTAGAATTGTCTTTCCTCCCACTGTTAAATTTGTGTTGGTTACAATTGCTTCGTGGGCTGTTGCAACAGATGGGTGGGAGAAACCACGAATACAATTTGCTTGGCTATGACACAGGATTATGCCTGGATCAAAAGGACTCTGGAAAAGCATGAACTCCCCTCCAAACTGTAACTTTGAGCAGATAATGCCAAAGAGAAACTTAAACCAGTGAGCTGCTTTTATAGAGGCACATATATTGCCATTGGATAAGAGATTTTCCTAGTGAAAGCAGGAAAGAATTTCTGTATGAACTTTTCACAATTTCTGTATGAACTTTTCATAATTTCTGTATGAACTTTTCATAATTTCTGTATTTTCACAACTGTGAATTTTCCTAATTTCTGTATGAGCTTCTGTGGTTCAGCTGAAGTGAGGTGGCAGTCACTGTGCCAGTAGAAGACTCACTGGTTCTGACAAGAAAAAAGTGCACTAAGCCAAGCATAGCCAGGAAATAAGAATTGGTCTCAGCAGACAGAAAATAGCCCTTGGGCCATTACAAGACTGATAGTCCAATTCAGAACTCTCTGCTTTTAAAATAGGTTTCTAGACAGTTTAATAATATAAGGTTTAGTGCTATTGAATGCAAAAAAAAATTTATATCAAAAATGTCCTAAAGTCAAGAGTTGAAAAAACAGGAAAGCCTTGAGTGGAGTTCACCCCTGCTCAGACCTGGAGCTCCATTGTGTCCTGGGGAGAGCCAGTGTTTGCTCATGGAATGAAATCTGGTATGGAACTCACACCCTCAGGTATGCCAAATCCCAAAATTGACATGGGAACCAAACACAAGGAAAAGTAGCAAGAAATCTGAACCTTGAGAAGCATGGGGAGCACAGGAGACCAAATGGGCGGTTATGCTTTGCTTTGCCAACCTTGTTCATCCTGTGATTCTGCTGCAGTGGGAAGGTCACTAAAAACTTTGCTTTTTTTCATTTTTTAAAGCTCAAAAGTGCTTTGACTTCAGTGCTCTGAGTGTATGGAGCCTTCCAGAACTGCTGATCTGGCAGAGAGTGACCGTTCCATTGTCTAAAGGACAAGGAAGAACATTTCTCATCCCAGAGAAATCTGAATTTTATTTCAAAGAGCAGCTGAGCCTTGTGTCAACAGACCTGAATGACTTGTGCCAAAGAATCACAAGAGAGTTGGCATCACAGCTCCCCCCATCATCAGTGATTTCATAAAGATATGATACAGGAAATTAGACAGCTCTTGTTCCAATGCTTTAAAAAACATTGCTCACAGATTTGTCAGCCTGGTTTGATCCTGGGTAGAACAACTGACAATTTACTACTTCACTTTCTAAACATGGCTCAGAAGAAAACACCCTTTTTAGGCAGTTAAAGACTACTGGATTGCAAACCTGGTTAAGTGAAATAAATTTAATCAAAAAATAATCTTTAAGTAACATATTGTGATAGCACAGTTATCTTGTTTTGGGGAGAGTGTTCAGCAGTGGGTTGATAGAAACCAGTCCATCCATTCCTCCCTTCCAGTGGTTCTTTGGGAGCCATTCCCTGCTGAGCAGAGAGAATGGGATTTTCCTGGGACTGGAAAGTAGCAGAAGATAAGTCTGATAAATTCCCACAGTGTAGTGCAGGGTGTGTCCATGGGGAATCCTGCCTCCTGTGCTCCAAACATTGCCAAGGATCTCACATCAAGATAGCCCAGGATAAAATCAACCACCATCCCACAGCCATGCTGTGGAGACCCCAGAGGAAAGAAATAATTCCAGTTATAGAGCATGGAATGAGCTTATTCTGTTAACAAACTTTGATCACAACATACAGGCTCCTCCAGTGTCAGAACCTGCAATGTTGCAGGAGTGTGGCATTCACATTCTCTGAAAAATCCCTTCACCCAGGATTTTCCTCCTGGGAAGCTGAGAAGCCTCAGAGAAAAGGAAAACAATTCTGATCTCATTGGCTTCTCCTGTGTTGTGCTCATGTGGAATGTGTTTGGAGATTGTTCACCCACAGGTGATTGTTCCATTGCATTCTGCTGGGAGCTGTTTTCACTCTTTGGCCAGTCAGGGCCAAGCTGTGTCAGACTCTGGAGAGAGTCAGGAGTTTTCATTATTATCTTTTTAGCCTTTTGTCAGTATCCTTTCTGCATTCTTTAGTACAGTTTAATATAGTATTCTTTAATATATTATTATAAAGTAATAAATGAGCCTTCTGAGCACATGGAGTCAGATTCATCATTCCTGCCTTCATTGGGACATTCCCAGCAAACACAATAAAGGAACTGTCCCAGTGCTGGGATCTCCCTCAGCAGCAAACCCAGCACATTTGGAACCACAGCCTCCTCCTTGGAACAGTTTATGGAGTGCAACAGAGCCAAGTTTGTTTTATGGCTCTAAAAAATCCAAGTGGAGGGCTTGGCTTTTTCCTCACACCACAAAACTGGGGTGGGAAAGCTCTGCTGAGGTCACTGTTGGACTGCAGCTCTCAGCCTGGCATGGGCAGCATTCATCAGCTTCAGCCAGGCAAGAAATTCTCTGTCCTAAACCAGAACTGACCCAATATGAAAAATTGACCCAACTTTGGAAGTTATTCACTACTTCATGAGAGACCAATCCTCACTCACATTTGGTCTTGGTCAAACTGTTTTAGTAACACAATGAAAAACTGAAATAAGGCAAAGGAGCAGTTTTAGCTGAGCTGCTCCATCCTTTCTTCTTCTCTGTAAAATACTTCAAACATTGAAGTGACTGTAGTTAAAAGTAGCATGTGCATCTCTGATGCAAAACACTGTCTAGCACTATTCTTCTAAGCTTACCCCCCTCCTCCCCCACCAATAAATTCTTTTTTTTTTCTTTCTTTTGCTGGGAATTTTAGGAGGAGATGCTTTGTTGCCAGCACCTCAGAGTATCTCCATTCTTTCAACCAACATGAAACACTTCTTAAGTTGGAGTCCTGTGATCGTCCAGGGGGCAACTGTGAGATACTCAGTTGAGTTTCAAGGGTAACTACTCATTTTATTTTATTCTTTTTGCTCTTTGAACATTGTTTATCTCAGCTTCAGGTTCTAAATTTTTGGGTGTCTTGATCATGTTCACGAGCCTAAGAGAAGTTTAGCACTGATAATGAGAATGGAACAAAAGGAATTTTCCCTAATAGATACCAGAATAATCCAAGGTGTGCATCAATTCCATATAATAAATCTGCCTCTATCCAAGAATACAAAAGTTAAGAAGATTTGCAACATGCTATTTAGAAGAGGAAAGATAAAATGCTGATCTTTATTTCTTGTAAACATTTTAAACATTTGACACCACAGGAGGTTTCTGGTACATCTTGAGTTCTGACTTTTATTACAATGTGGCTTTGGGATTGGGGATTGTGGAAACTCAGGGCACTGGGAATATTTCTTTGTCTGTTCCTGGGGTGCCCTGACGCCCAGGGGAGCACTGACTTTGACTTTTATTCATGGAGAAAGTTTCTTAGACTTCAAGATAGACTTGAATTCACAAAAGTGCAAAATAGATTACAGAGAGCAGTGTAGGTGTATCACTTGGTGAGAAATTGAGGGTTTGGGATTTTTAGTGTGTTGTGGATGGAAGCAGGATGGAGGGCACAGGGTGTCATCCTGGGTTTCTTCTTCATGCTTCTTCTTCCTTCTTCTTTATGGGTTTGGGTGGCATTTTGTGATTGGGCAGAAAAGTCCCCATTGGGGCTCTTTGGGATCAGTTATTGGGTTAAAAGGGAAAATAATCCAGGTGTCAGTTCTTAATTGGATAGTTTAGTCTTAAAAGCCCTTGGAACAAGAGATTGTTGGCCATTTTGTGCCTTCTAATGAAAAGCTGCCCAACTCAGAGTAGTGAGACTGATAAGAAATAATAAACACTTGAGTGTGAACATGAATTACTGTCTCAATTAGTGCCTTCAATCCAGACCCAGAGAAACCCACGACTGGTACCCCCACAGGGGATGATCAAGTCAAAGGAGTGGGCAGGGCTTGATGCATCAACACCTCGTGGGCTGTCCCCACCTCCCACAACACTGCGCTGCATTTGGCTCACCAACCAGCTCGGGGTGATTTTCTCCAGAGAAGATGCAAAACACACCCACACTGCTTCCAAACACCTGTGGTGCTCCATCCCCAGTGCATCCCAGTACAGGTTATACCTGGAAAGAACCCAGCAGCAGCAGCCTTGGCTGCAGAGATAGAGCTGGTGTCAGACTGCTGCCTGTCTGCTTCCTCTCCTCCTCAGGGAATACGAGCGGGAATACGCCAACGGGAGCTGGATCCCCATCTCGGAGTGCTCCCTCACCACAGCCACCATCTGCAACCTCACCGAGGACATCTCAGCCTCTGTGGCCTACAAGCTGCGTGTCAGGGCAGAGCTGGGGGCCACCAGGTCACAGTGGGGCACCACCAAAGGCTTCTTCAACCGCGCCATGAGTGCGTGCTGCCTGCTGCGCATCTGCGGGGCTGCGCGCTCGGAGCTGGGGCTGGGGGAGCTCAGAGCTGGGCTTGGGGGGAGCTCAGTGCTGGGGGGAGCTCAGAGCTGGGCTTGGGGTGAGCTCAGAGCTGGGGCTGGGGTGTGCTCAGAGCTGGGCTTGGGGTGTGCTCAGAGCTGGGCTTGCGGTGTGCTCAGAGCTGGGGCTGGGGTGAGCTCAGAGCTGGGGCTGGGGTGAGCTCAGAGCTGGGTGAAGCTCAGAGCTGGGGTTGGGATGAGCTCAGAGCTGGGGCTGGGGTGTGCTCAGAGCTGGGGCTGGGTGAGCTCAGAGCTGGGTGAAGCTCAGAGCTGGGGTTGGGATGAGCTCAGAGCTGGGGCTGGGGTGAGCTCAGAGCTGGGGCTGGGGTGAGCTCAGAGCTGGGTGTTGGGGTGTTCTCAGAGCTGGGTGTTGGGGTGTTCTCAGAGCTGGGTGTTGGGTGTGCTCAGAGCTGGGGCTGGGGTGAGCTCAGAGCTGGGGTTGGGATGAGCTCAGAGCTGGGGCTGGGCTGTGCTCAGAGCTGGGGCTTGGGGTGTGCTCAGAGCTGGGGTGAGCTCAGAGCTGGGGCTGGGGTGAGCTCAAAGCTGGGCTTGGGGTGTGCTCAGAGCTGGGGTTTGGGGTGTGCTCTGGTGCCTGTTTGTGCCCTTAAATGACATCTCCTGGGCTGTGTGCTCAGAGCTGGGCTTGGGGTGAGCTCAGAGCTGGGCTTGGGTTATGCTCAGAGCTGGGGTTTGGGGTGGGCTCAAGTACCTGTTTGTGCCCTTAAATGACATCTCCTTGGCTGCATTCTCAGAGCTGGGGTTGGGGTTCGCTCAGAGCTGGTTGTGCTCAGAGCTGGGGTTGGGGTGTGCTCAGTGCCAGGTGTGCTCAGAGCTGGGTTTGGGGTGTGCTCAGGTGCCTGTTTGTGCCCTTAAATGACATCTCCTGGGCTGTGTGCTCAGAGCTGGGGTTGGGGTGTGCTCAGAGCTGGGGTTGGGGTGTGCTCAGTGCTGGGGCTGGGGTGTGCTCAGTGCCAGGTGAGCTCAGAGCTGGGTGTTGGGGTTCGCTCAGAGCTGGGTGTGCTCAGAGCTGGGGCTGGGGTGAGCTCAGGGCTGGGTGTGCTCAGTGCCAGGTGAGCTCAGAGCTGGGGCTGGGGTGTGCTCAGAGCTGGTTGTGCTCAGTGCTGGGGTCGGGGTGTGCTCAGGTGCCTGTTTGTGCCCAGTGCACGGCAGGCAGAGCACAGACATGCACTGAGCGCATCCTGCTGCTCTCACCCTGGGCTGGGGGTTTCCTTTCTCAGACAGTGTTCTTGGGCATGATTTCATCCCAAGGCAGAGCCATCATCATCTGGGATTGAATTCCAAGGTTTTCAAAGATGAGCAAGATGGTTGCAGGGATTTCCTTTCACAGGCTGCTCATTCCTACCCTTAAATTTAAAGGTTTCTGTTCAACCAGGCTTGCTGTTGTTTAATCCAAGCCACGTAGTCACCTCTAAGAGGTCCAGAACCTGATCCCAAGGGAGCTTTTACTCTAGGAAACAGCCCTGTCATGCTCCATGTGCCTTGTGCTGTCCTGAAAACCCCTCTCCATGGTTCCCTCTTCCCATGGTGCCAGATCTGTGAGGTGACCTCAGAAGAGGAGAGAAAACTGGAAACCCACAGCATTAATTTCCTCCTAGCAAGGCAGGATGTTTTCTCCACATCCTTCCAAACCCTGCAAAGCCTGAGGTCCAGCTCAGCCCAAGGATTAAAATGAGCACACTGTTTCCAGGATTTCTCTGGAATCATTTCCTCTGTTATCTACCATGTAGTCAACAAAAGCTGGGGTGGGAAAGCTCTGCTGAGGTCACTGTTGGACTGCAGCTCTCAGCCTGGCATGGGCAGCATCCATCAGCTTCAGCCAGGCAAGAAATTCTCTGTCCTAAACCAGAACTGACCCAATATGAAAAATTGATCCAACTTTGGAAGTTATTCACTAATTCATGAGGGAGCAGTCCTCACTCACACTTGGTCAAAGCAGCACCATCAGAAGCGCCACCTAAGCTGGTGACTGTGTCTCTTTGTGTGGAAGCATAGTCTAGAGAGTGCTTTGGATAAAAAACCCTTCCCTTTTCCAGCAGCTGTGGAGGCACAGATGGAGGCACAGACCACACTGTCAGCCAGAGAGAGGGGAAGGACACCCCTGAGACTGACAGGAGCAAAAGCAGCAGCTTCTCATGGTTCAGTGAAGTGTTTGGCAGCTTGGTCCTGTGTCTTAGGGCCCCCAGAGCCACCTTCAGACTGAGCTGTGACAGTTCAGAGGCTACAGCTTGCACTGGGATTCAGTGGGAATGTGACAGATGTTTAAAGAGAAAGAAAAGTCCCTGCAAGTTCTTGTCCTTATGCATTTTTCCTGCTCTGCTGTCACACCTCTTAGGAAGCCTGGCACTGAGTCTGAGAGCAGCAAAGGGGCTCAAACCCAGACCACAGGTTCTGTCAGGGGCTCACAGGAAAACAGGGCAGCAGCACAGCCCCAGGGACAAAGCCACAGGGGCAGCAGCACACCCAGTCATGGAAAACACTTTAAAAAATCTCCTTAAAGCAAACAATTTAGTCAGCCTTCCTTCTTCATTTCTCAACATTGAATGAGTTAGTTGGTGTCCAGTGTGCCAGCACAGTGCTAGATTAAAATGCTCCTGTTGGTTTGGCAGCTGCATCTTGCAATGTCCTTGTGTTAATACATTACACAATATTTGCTTTTAACCACCAAATGAAAACAGGTTTGGGTTTTTTTAAATTTTGAGATGTGGTGCTAAGGAGATTTTCACTTTTTTTTTCATTTTTCTTGGCTTCTCATTTAGAAGTACAAAGGAGATTTCCAGGCCTCCCAGCTGTGGCACACTCATCATGTACACGCTTGGATTTTATGTTTTCATATTGCTCAGTATTAGTGGCAATTCACTGGATGTAAGAGCAAATTCTATTAAGAGCATCTCTTCTCTATTGTCACCATGCATCACTCTCCTTCCTTTCTTGAAAGCAAAGAAGCTGAAACGTGTTTCAGCTACAGCAGAGTGGTAAAAAATGGCAGAGATAAGTGTGAATAATGGCACAGATAAATAGTGCAAACATGATCCCTGTACTGCCTTGGACTCCCCAGTTCATAAATGTACAGTGCAGTTTCATCTCTGCTCGACTGGCCCTCATCATTTCACTCGCATCCCTCACAGCAGAATCCCAGACAAAACCAAGCTTTGAATATCAAAGTGAGCAGGAAGCAAATCGCCTCAAGATTTACTTGCATACATTTCCAAAACCTGAAGTCACAGCAGATCATCAGCCCAAGTCTGTCTGAAACCATGCAGATACTAAAAGAAAATCAGGATTCGTGTGAATTACCCTGAGGCCCATCATGTTTTTCCCTTCACCTTGGAATAACTGCCAAAACTCCCATGAAAAGCCGTGGTGTTCCAGCTCCTGTTCAGTGTGGCAGAGCTGATCCTGCCCGGGAGCGCCAGAGCTGCCCCGATCTGCTGTGCCAGCCTCAGGCCAGGCAGCTCCTCCACTGCTGGAGGAGAAAACTCAAAGCCTTTCAAGTTCTGTGCAGCCCAGCTGCTGCCAAATTCCCATTTGCAATGCCAGCTGTGGAATTCTCCCCCTCCTGCTGGAAGTCTGCTCCTGCACCTGGATGCACAGGGAGGGAGAGCAGGGAGGTTCCTGCCCCGCTGAAGCTGATCCCGATGCTGTCCCAGGGGTGATGGCAGCTCTGTCCCTGCAGTCTGGGCAGAGGGGGGATCTCAGGGGTGTCTGTGGGTGCTGCTAATGCTGCTCTCTGTGTTGGCAGCTTCCCTGACCCCCCCAGTGCTGAGAGCCCTGGCGGACGGGCACCATTTGCTGGTGGAGCTGGCGGACATGGGACCCTCCTTCCAGTTCTGGGTGCTCTACTGGAGGAAGGGCCAGGAGAGCAGGGTGAGTGGTACCCTCAGGGGGTAGGAGGGAACTGAGAGGGCCCTGAGGGATGCCCACAGAGCCTGTTGGGCAGCCCCAGCTCCTGCTGTGGGGCTGCAGGACCTGCCTGGAGCGCGGGGGTGCCGCCTCACCTGCACGCACCAGGGGGATGCTCATAGAGAAGTTTGTCTGTTCTTTCCACATCTTCTTCTCTGGGGAAAGGAAACCCCTCACATACCTCAACTATTGTGGTATTTTCTGTGACCCCTGTCAAAGGGAGGAAATGATGAATCTGACTCCATCTTCTTAGAAGGTTAATTTATTATTTTATGAACTATATTATATTAAAGAATGCTGTACTAAAACTATTCTAAAGAACAGAGAAAGGATACAGACAGAAGGCTAAAAGATAATAATGAAAAACTCATTACTCCTTCCAGAGTCCTGACACAGCTGGATGGTGGTTGGTCATTAAGTAAAACAAATTCACCTGCTGGATAAACAATCTCCAACACCTTCCAAAGCAGCAAAACACAGGAGAAGCGAATCAGATAATTATTTGTTTCCTTTTTCTCTGAGGCTTCTCAGCTTTCCAGGAGAGAAATCCTGGCCAAGGGATTTTTCCAGAAAATGTGGCGGTGACAAACTATAGCTAGAAACCAGAAGTCAGGAACCAAAGGTGTTTGTGATGACTTTTCCCTCTGACCTTCATCTGGTTTACTCAGACTGTGGTTAGGGGGCCACACTGAGGTGCTGACAAACTTTCCTCAGTTTTCTGAGCCAGAGACTGCAGTATTAGTAGTCCTTGATGGATTTTTGTCCCATTAATTTATCTGTTTTGGCTTTCAATCTGTGTAAACTTCAGATGGATTTTTGTCCCATTAATTTATCTGTTTTGGCTTTCAATCTGTGTAAATTCAAACCTGCACAGCTTCCTGCAATGAGGAGTTCTGCACCCTGACTCTTGTGCAGTCTCAACCTTGATTTGGGGATGAGAGAGAACAGTTATTCCCCATTCACTCTCCCTACCACTCCATTAGTTTCATATTCTGTATCTTTTTCCAGGCCAAGGACTCCCAGACTCCTGGGCTGTTCCCTGTGGAAGCCCTCACAGCTATTTTTGTCTTTACCAGGGTGGGCAGGGAGAAACCTGCAGAGTCCAAGGTGCAGGAGCACTCTGTGTTAGCACCATGAAACAAAACCAGTCTCCCCACTCCCCTGTCCCTCCAGCAATTGTTACTGTGACCCCACAGAGCTGACAATCCCATGGAAGCTGAACCCCAGGTTCCTGTTTCTGATGGAGGATGCTGTGAAAATGTAGGAGGAAAATTCTCATGAGCATAATTCCACATTTCTCGGGGTTGAATTGCATTTGTTGCTTTATTACCAGATCCTCCTGCTGTTCTGCACAGTTGTCTGTCATCTTTGCTATTGTGAAGTGGGTTTTTAGCACCACTAACAGGTATCAGTTTTCATTATTCTCCCTGATCACCTCTGCTAATACTGAGTTCCCCACCATGACTTCCTGCCACTCTCAATTAGCAATTTACTCATACAAAAGTCTTCAGCCTATAAAGAGGCATCAGGAGCAGGAGTGCCCGCTGTGAGATCCAGCTAAATGAGATCAACCTTGTCCAGGGGCTTTCTGACACCTTAAAAACAATCAATAGGTTTGTATCTGGTTGTGTTTCATGAATAAAATTTATTAATTTAATTTAATTATTTATTAAATCTTCTTCAGTATGTGATCTTAATGACCTCAACATTAATTCCAAATTTCAGAATACTTTCTACCAACTGGACTGTTGCAAACATTAGTTTTACTGACAAGTCCTGTGCTGGTACTCTTATTGTTTATTTTAATTATTTTTACATTTGACATGTCTCATTTGATGTTTTTGCAAGGGATCACCCCAGGTAGTCATAGACCTGATTTTGTCCTTGAAATCTTTTCAAACTAATGGCCCTCCACATCATGGAGAAGCTATTTTGATGGTGGGAAGGACTTGCCCTGCCAGGAGAGCCCTCCTGGCTCGTTGGAGGTTTCCATATGTGTGGAGCTGGAGGCTGATCAGGCCTTCTGTGAGAACAGGTTTGCATCTGCAGCACAGCAAGAGGAGCAGTTGGGGAGCTGTTGGCCATCCTCTCATGGCTGGGGACACTGCAAACAGCAAATTCCCTTTGCCAGCAATGACTGCAGACCTATTTATGGCAGTAAGGAAATGTTCTGCTGGTCACAGGCTGTTTCAGTTTGCTGGGGTGTGTCACACACCAAGCTCACTGGGTGGTCCATCCCCTCTCTGAGCTCCCTGGCACAGCTCTCACACCCTGATGCCAGCGTGGTGATGCTTTTGGCATCCATCACCATGAAAAACCAGCCCCATCACACCCAGAAAAAGCTCAGATCAGTCGAGACCTCGGACATCCCCCTCCTAGCAGGGTGCCAGGGTTGTGGCCCAGCATCATCAGCAATCTCCAGGTTACAGCTCCTTCCTTCTCCCCTCCTGCCCCTCCTGAGGTGTGTGGGCTCCTCCTGCACCCCGCTGTGCTTTGCTGGCTGCCCTCATCCCCCTCTTGTCCTGCTGACACAGGCTCACACATCCCCTGCTGCTCCCTCCTTTCCTCGCTGGACCAGCATGGTGGCAATGCCAGCTCATTTTTGCATTTTCCCTTTTCTACATCTCAATATCCTTTACACAGATTTTTGGAGCTCTGTAAACTATTATTGCACTCCTAGCTGGTTTTCCCAGTGCTTTTCCCTGCCCTGATACACAGAAAGACAAAACATGTTCCAAAGCCTCCATCCTTCCTCGGTTCTCCCTGGGAACCAGGGCCAAAAACCAGCTCTTGGAGACACATTTTCATGGAGAAACTTCAGTTCCACCTGCGGGGGGAGGATTTAGAAAGGGGCCTGACCTTGGGAGGGGGAGTTGCATCACCACTTGTGCTCCTAACTGGTGCTTTTTTCAGTGATGCTAATTCACTAAAATAACAAATCTGTATCAGCCTGTGGGAGGTGGGCTTTGTGGGCACTGGAGGACTCTGATAAAGATCGACCTCTGTGCTCCCTCCTGTGCTCAGGTTGTCTCAGGAGAGTGTGCTGTTTCATTCCCAGGTCCTTTGGGGCACAGGGGCAGGGCTGCTCTCTGAGTGAGCCCCCTGCCCCGTGCCCTGACGTTTGCCCTGGGGCTGTGGCAGGTGCGGCAGAAGGTGCTGAGGGAGGCGAGCTCCGTGGTTCACCTGGACACCATGGAGGCAGGGGCTGAGTACTGTGTCAAGGCTCAGGCCCACGTCCAGGCCATCAACAGGAGCAGCAGCTTCAGCCCCACGCAGTGTGTGAGAGCTCAGGGTGAGCTAGAAAAAATAAATAGTAATAATTAAAATATTTAAAATAATTAAAATATTTAAATTAAAAAATATTTTTACAATTAAAAATTATAAATAAATAATATTATGCTGCTATTATGATACTAGTATAATAATAGTATTATTCTTATAGTTACGATAATATTATATTATATTATATTATATTATATTATATTATATTATATTATATTATATTATATTATATTATATTATATTATATTATATTATATTATGTATTATCATAATAATTATACCATTTTGCTATATTATAATATTATAATATTTATATAGAGATATATTAATTATATTATATTACATTACATTACATTATATTATATTATATTACATTACATTATATTACATTATATTACATTACATTATATATTATCGTAATAATTATACTATTTTATTATATTATAATAATATTATAATAGTTTTATAGAGATATTCTATTCTATTCTTTACTATAATATATTATTCTAATAATAAATTCTTGTGAATAATGATATAGTAATGTTATAATACTATTATCATAAGAATATTTTAAAAGAATAAAATAAATATGAATCGAAATTTTAAATTATATTATAATATAATTTTAGAAATAAATAATAATAATAAAAATAGAATAAATTTTTTTAAAACACCTCTCAGTTACCCCACCTCTAAGTCAAAAAGAAGCTAAATCCAACAAATGCTCCTCCTTTTGTTTCCACCCCAATCTCCTGCCTGGTTTGCAAACATGCTGTGTTTGTTCCTTGGGAGAGGCACAAGAGGGAGGGTCAGGAGTGCAGCCCTGCCCTGGCACTGGGGTTGGCTGGGGAGGGATGTCCCCAGGGTGGGTGACAGAGCAGCCACACAGGGCTCAGCTGCCTGCAGGGTCTCTGAGAAGTTTTGCTGCTCTCTCATTTGCAGGTGGCACATCCATGTGGCTGCTTACTGCCCTCATCTCCTCTGCTGCCTTTGCTGTGGCAGCTTTGACCCTGCCTTTCCTTACCTGGAAAATAAGCAAAATCTTCCAATATTCCTGCTGCCCCTCTGCTGTCCTGCCAGACACACTGGTAATTTTTTATTTTTACCATGCTTTATTGGTTTTTAGCATGCTGGGTATCCACAGGAGCGTGGGGCAGTGAGAAAAAGCAGATTGCCAGGAAGCTTTGCCCTTTCCAGCGTGAGGAGCTGAGCTGCAGGGATGCAGCAGCCCTGAACTGGATGCAGCAGCCCTGAGCTTCCTTTGGCCCCGAGCCCTGGGCAGGGAAGATGCTCCTGGTGCTTCTGGGGAAAGGGCTTGGGAGGCAGGGACTGACCCTGCCTGAGCAGCTGCTCCTGAACCAAGCAGCTGTGCCACTGTCAGCACTGCTCCACGTCCCCTGCTGCCCCTCTGAGCTTCTCAGCAGCTTGCCAAGGAGAAATCAATCAACAGCTCCGAGGGAAAATGTCAAAATGTCCAGTTCAAGTGAGAATGCAGCTCAGCAGCTTCTGTGGCTGTGGGCAGCCGTGGCAGGAAGGATGAGAGGAGCACTTTGTGGGGAAAAGGACAAGCAGCCTAGCTCAGCAGCCTGAGGGTGTTTGAGGGAGTGCATTTGTTTTCCAGAAGGAATCAGAGCCCCCCACCCAGCTGATCCTGCGGGGCAGTGAAGAAGCTGAGCAATGTGACCTGATGGTGGTTGTGATGCCCTCAGAAGAAGTTCTCCAGCTGTGGATTCAAAAAGCACTTTAGAGCGGCCCAGGAAACCAACAGCCCCTTTGTAGCATCTTCATCCATGCTCATCAAAAGCAAGTAAAGGTGGGAGCAGCCAGTTCCTGTCCTTGTCCTTCCTGCCTTAGCCAGGAGCAGACATGGGGTGACCCACACCCCCTTTTTCAGCCACACTGCTGCTCCCAGGGCACAGCTGAGCAGAGCAACACCTGGAGAGCCCAAACCCTTAGCTCCAAATCATTTCAGCCTCGGTGTTTTACCTCAGTAAGAGCTTCTGATGTGGCACAGCCAGCTGGAATGACCAGGGGGAAAATGCAGACCCCGAAGAGAGGTGACATTATTCAAATAGGGCATGAGGGGATGTGGCATCCTAATCTGTGCATGTGACTGTCCCAGAGCTGGTGGCACCAAACCTTGAAGACAGCGCCATGAGGGATGCCTGGCTTTCAGCAGTGCTTTGGAAGGAGTGATGTGGGAAGAATTCTGAAGTGTTTGGAGGGAGCTCTGCAAGACCAGCAGAGCATCACTGACAGTGGGCAGCTCCAGCATCACCCAGTCAGGGGGTCAAAAATGCAAAAGCTGTGTATTGTGGCTTTCACATTCTCTGAAAAAAATCCCTTCACCCAGGGTTTTTCTCCTGGGAAGCTGAGAAGCCTCAGAAAAAAGTAAAACAATTCTTATCTCATTTGCTTCTCCTGTGCTGTGCCCATGTGGAATGTGTTTGGAGATTGTTCACCCACAGGTGATTGTTCCATTGCATTCTGCTGGGAGCTGTTTTCACTCTTTGGCCAGTCAGGGCCAAGCTGTGTCAGACTCTGGAGAGAATCAGGAGTTTTCATTATTATCCTTTTAGCCTTCTGTAAGTATCCTTTCTGTATTCTTTAGTATAGTATAGTATAGTATAGTATAGTATAGTATAGTATAGTATAGTATAGTATAGTATAGTATAGTATAGTATTCTTTAATATAATGTATTGTCATAAAGTAATAAATTATCTTTCTGAGAACATGGAGTCAGATTCATCATTCCTGCCTTCGTCGGGACATTCCCTGCAAACACAATAGTGTACACATGAAGGAAAAACCAAGACCTTTAGGGAGAAGGAAATTAGGGGTGAATTATTTAAATGAGAGAGGATTGGAGTAGAGAAAGCTTGGGAAAAGACAGAGAAAGGTAGGCTCTAGAAATAGTAAAAGAAATGGGAAAAGAGAAAAAAAGATGTGTCAATAGTGGTCAGGATTTTCCTGGGTGCTTGCTGGGCATCCCTGTGGTTCAACACCATACCTGAAACAGGACAGGGATTATTTCACACAAGGCAGATGTGGTGGTGTGGTCAGGAGGGCCAAATGCAGCTCTTATCTTGGCAAACAGGAATATCAGGCTGGATGGGTCAAGCATCACAGCATTGCCATTTAGTGACCATCCCTGGCCTGACAACACCATTATCCTCCAGGCAGCTTGTCCTCTTGAGGAAGGAAATTGCAATAGACAAGGGAAATTCCTTCTAAATACAGATAAAATACAGGTGTTGTGTATATTGCAATTATGGCTGTCACACTGGAAAAAAGTAATTTATCACCTGTAAAGCAGAGACTTGTGTCAGCAGGGCATGAAAAGACATTGCTCTGAGAAGCTTTTTCCAAAAGCTCTCCGTGGTTTTAATGAAATGCAAGACACCTCAAGGAATGCACCTTTTGCAGTTCCATTCTTGCAACCTTGTGTGAGGCCATCAGGTGGCAACAAAGCACCGGGGGAAGGCAGAAGTGGCTCAGGGCTCTGTACCTGTGCTCTGCCCTGGCACTGTGATCCCTGGCTCCTGGCCAGCCCCTCATTTTCCTCTTGCTGCCCACTTGTTTGGTGTATTCCTCTCTCATTAGCTCATTTCTGGACAATATCGGAGTGCAGAGCTTCGGTGTTGAATTTTAAGATGGATATTGCTGAATATTGAGCAAATTACGGGGTGAGAAAATCCGTGCAGGTCTGGGCATTGAAGACTCAGGTTCATTATCAGTTTGTTGATAATTAGCTGGGAAATGCCTGGTTACAAGCACCCGTGAGATGCTGGGCCCAGAGATGATTTGGAGCAAAGAGGAAAAGGGCATTTCCATGGGCAGAAGTGCCCAGCAGGTCTCACCCTCCCTAAACCAAGCTGGAGCAGCCATGGGAGGCAGGCAGGGAGTGATTCTGGCAGTGAGCTGCAGTGTGTTCAGCACAAAACTTCATCTCCTTGCAGGGTCAAGGGGTTTGTGCAAACATCCCTTTGCACAGCTCTGCCCAGTGCTTGAATTTTCAGGGGCAGCTCCACATCACAGAGGCCTTGGTGCTGGTCTAGGGAGCACCCGTGCCTCACATTTATCTTTATTTTACACCCCATGGATTCAGATGAGTTCAGTGCCTTGATTTCTAGACACCCCACAGGGGTGTCCCCAATGATCCTCTGACTTGTCCATGCCATAGATCCAAGAAGCCTCAGCAACTCCTCCTCTTCCCCCCTCAGTGCTGCATTTTCAGAACCACAGAATCAGAATCTTCTGAGCTGGAAGGGACCCACAAGGACCAACAAGTCCAGCTCTTGAGTGAATGGCCCATATGGGGATCAAACCCACAATCTTGGCATTATCAGCAGCATCCTCTAAGCAGCTATGGCAGCACCAGCAATTTTTCAGGGATATATAGAAAAGAAGGGAAATAAAAGGCCATTGAATGTGAAGGGCTTTTAAAAAATTATTTTCCTGTGTATTTTCCAGCTGCACATTAAGCATAGAGCATATGTTTCCTCCTCACTTGCAATAACAGATTTTATGTCCTTCCTCATTGCCAATAAAGCAGTTAAACTGTTGTAGAAAACTGCACAGACAACATTAAACAAAAGAAACACCCGAGAAAAATTCCTAAAATGGGGACATGGGAGAGAACTGTGTGAGTGCCACTGCCTCCTTAGCAGACTATTCTCAATTTACATCAGGATATTCCAGTTTATGGCAGCTTGGAGCCAAATTTGAGACAAGGATTGAAAATCCTTTCCAACCTCCTCCTTTGGAAGAATGTGCTGCATTTTGTTGAGCCTGAAAATCATGGTAGAGAACAAGAGTGACTCCCCTGCCTGCATGTACACAGGGCAGGGTGGCACTGGCACAGGCAGCTGCCTTCACTGACTCCTTGATTCATTTTCCTGCTATCCAAAGGTTAATTCTGGCATGGCAAACACCACCCTTGAGAACTGATTTTGCTCCCACCACCACAATACCACCTTGTAAAGAGGCCCAGGCCATTCACCACAGTGAAGAATGTGCACAGATGAGCTTTGCTCTGTCCCTTTCCCTTTGTGAGGTACCCAGTGGCTCCATTTCTGCCAAAATAAACTTTTCTACTTTTCTCAAAAAGTGTTGCATGGAAATAAAGCACAAACCTGCATCATCTTCTGAGTGAGTTTTGGTTTTGTTCTCCATTACCTGTGGGATGTGAGTCCAAAAACCCAGCCTTTTTATGAAGACTTTGTAAGAATAAAAGTGGTAATTAGAACAGTTTTCAAAGAAAAAAATTATGAAGATCAGCATAAAAACTGTGGATTACCTGAGAATTTGAGCAGAGTTACATATTGCTGCATTGACAAGAAAGCAAGGAATTCAATTATCTGTTCCGTGACACTAACAGCCTGGAATATAGGGTAATTTTTCCTCTGAACTATATTTCATTAGAAGTATATTGCTTTTTGCAATTTTTATTCATTTCTCTCTCCAATCAAACTGAGATCTTTAACTTGATAAATTGCCATTTTACGTGTTTCCTGCATTATTACTTTATGTTTTGTCTCTTTTCTTACAAAATCCAGAGGTAACCAGAAGCACCACTTTGACTGCAAATCAGTTCCATTTCTTGTGAAGGTGGTACTCTGTCCTGCAAATAAACTGCTACAAAAATAATAAACATCCACACCAGAGACAGATATTTATTGCTTGAAGAACTTGCCTACAGATGATTCTGTTGCTATTACAGTGTGAAATGGCAGAAACAGAAAATTACTCAGTTCACGTCTCTTGTGGTGCTTCTCAATAAATGGAACTATTAAAAAAAAATCAGAAATTACTAAATCAAGACATAAAAGCAATTAAAAGATGGCAAGGTTAAGTGAAATTGCCCAAGTAAATACTGCACACGGAGCCCTAATTTGGTTTCCTGCCGTGCATGGGTTATAATTTAGCTGTTACTACAGAAATGGCCCCATCTGAGGATTTTAACGTCCATGATTTGCTTGGGATCAACTCAGAGCTTTGTTAGGAGCCAAGGACACGCTGTCCCCATGCAGGCAGTGGTCCTACCACACACCCTGCCCACCCCACAGCCCCCAGGCAGGGCTGGCAGCAGCTGCCCCTGGATTTACACATCCCCAGTGCTGGAATCCAGAGAGACATGGACACACTGCCAGCCTGAGCTCTGCTGGTGTGGCAGCATTTGGAAGGGGTTAGGATGACTTGAGTAGTTTTGAAATACTTTTAAATTACAAATTTATATTTTAAATTTATATTTTTAATTTAAAAAATATTTTATATTATTCTTTCTTTGATCAATCATCTGAATCAAGAGTGTGAGGCCTAAGTCAATACATTCTACCTTAAGTCAAATAATTCCCATTTGGCAGAGCTATTTTAACTGAGTGTCTCTATCAGTATCCAGTCCTGCAGTCTCTGTTAAGGGTTTTATTGTATTTGCAGCAAAGGCAGGAATGATGCATTTGCCTTCATGTTTTTAAAAGGTTAATTTATTATTTTATTATACTATGTTATATTAAAGAATACTATATAACTGTACTAAAGAATGCAGAAAGGATACTTACAGAAGGCTAAAAAGATAATAATGAAAAGTCCTGACTCTCTCCAGAGCCCTGACACAGCTTGGCCCTGATTGGCCAAAGAGTGAAAACAGCTCCCAGCAGAATGCAATGGAACAATCACCTGTGGGTGAACAATCTCCAAACACATTCCAGACAAACACAACACAAAGAAAGCAAATAAAATAAGAACTGTTTTCCTTTTCTCTGAAGCCTCTTAGCTTCTTAAGAAAAAAATCTTAAGCAAAATTTTTTTTTCAGAGAATATAAATACCACAGGGTCTTGTATTAACACATACAAATACCAGGGGTCTGTGAAACCTGGATACTTTACAGGTGACTCAGCAGAGCCCATGGTGGAGGAAAGGAAGGTCTCTTCAAAGATGCACACAACCTCAGAAGCCAAGTGGAGAGGTAGAGTGCTCCCTACCTGAGACCTTGCAGGATACTGAGAATAGAAAGGACTTTTCCCTATCCAAAACCCAGTCAGGGAAGGGGTTGGAAGGAGGAAATATTCATGACCAGCTGTGAAGCTGGAAATACAGCTCCCAGGCTGAGCAGTCAGTATGATGCTGCTGAACCTTCCCCTCCTGTAGCTTCATTCCCATTTAAGCTCCCAGAAGATTCATAACATTTTCCCTTTGAAGAAGTGCTCTCTCATTTTGCCCCTTTGCTGAGGTCAGAGAGTTCATGTAGACCTGTCAGAGTGGTCTTTGATACCAGCCAGCTGCAGCTCTGTGCTTTTATCTCATTGTGGTCTCCAAAGCAGCCTTGCACTGACTGCACCAGCCCTCCCTGCTCTCTGCTTTCACTCTGCTCAGTGTCCTGCTCGTCCTCCAGGTTGCTCATCTATCTCCTCCCTCCTGCTGCTCTCCAGACAGGCTGATGGCGAGCAATCTCCCTCTTTCTGCCAAGTCCTGGCCTTGATTCCCTCTTCTGCCATCTGCTACAACTTCATTGTGAAATTTCACATTGTTCAGAGCCACACTCTGCTGGGTCTGGTGCTGCCTCAAAAGTCCCTCAGTTTGGAGGATGTCTCTCCCCACGAGCCTTTGTGCCATTTTGGGGCAGTCTTACCCAGGCCTTCTCAGGCAGTTTGGCATTTTCTTAGTCACTTTTGCATCCTCATTTTCCTCACTTTTCCTTCAATGCACTGTGAAAAGCTGTCCCCAGCCAGGCAGGAGCTTTCCATGCACCCGCCTGTCTTCTGCCTGCTGACCTTTTCTCTTCCCCTTGGAACAGTTATGCAATTACCTGCCTTTGCTCTGGAGACACATCCTTGCCTCTACGTTTTGCTCTCAGTATTGATCTCTTGATTTTTAGTTTGGTTGCTTTGTCTTCTGCTCTGCTCCTGGGGGAGAGATACCTGCTCAAATCGAGGTTTGCTGCTGAAAGGTTTAAAACCTGCTGGCTGTGTGTATAAATTTGCTGTGCCCTAGAACTTCTCTCTCAATGTAGACCAAATGCAGTGTCCTGTTACATTCAGCCCCCAGAGCCAGTCTGGCCCTCCTGCATCCCTGCCCTCACCTTCAGCATCACTGCCCTGATGGGATCATGGGCACATCCCAGGGGCTCTGGGTGCCCTGGCTTGGAACACATCCCCATTTTCTGCATGGCCCCATCAAAAAGCCATCCCTGCACCTAAACAGCCTCTTCTGCTCTGCTCTGATAAAGTCTATTTTCCCCAAGTGCATTTTGCACAGGGTCCAATTTCTGCAAAGATACAGAAGCATGAAGTTCCAGGTACAGAGCTTGCTCAAACAAACCCCCCTGATCACTCCTTTCTGAACTAAAATCCCACTGCAAATCATAATCCACTACTTAAAATGCCTGGACATATGGATGAATCCTAATTATGGGGAAAAAATACAGGGACATACAAATAAGCAACATTATTCTTCATATAAATGACACCAAATGCACACAGTTTACTCCTTTGCCAGGCAGAAACTGAAAACTATAAACATTTAAATGTTCCAGCTTCTGTCCCTAAAAATACATTGATAAGAGAAGAGAAAAAAATGTCTTTAAAAACACAACAAGGAAGTAATATAAATTAATTCATCTGTAGTTAGTGGATTAGGCACTTCCAAAAGCACAGTGGGATATGACAATATATAACTTTACATGAATATGGAAATCAGATGCCTGGCTTATGAAAGAGCATGTTTGAGTAATGAACCCTTTGACATTTCTCAGCACTGCTCTGTTTGTTGTGGCCATTTTTGCTCTGGGGCTGTTTCATGCCAGGCCAGGGTGCCCAGGAATATTGAAAGGCTCAGGAGCTGCCATTAAGGCTTTGATGTGCAAGAATGCTTCTTTAATTGCAGCAATAAAGAATGAAGTGGGTTCTGCTTTTAGAGTTCTTCTTAAGTGGGCCTGCAGCTCCTTGTAACAACTTAAGACATATCAAAGTTAGCCTTAACAAAGAGTACTAAATATTAATTAAACTTTCATCTTAATCCAATCCAACTGTCAATGGTGAGGAAACAATTCTTGTAACTCTAAGACAGAAAAATTTCTAATCCATGATCAAAAGTAGGATAGTGTGACACTTAATTCACTCCCACCATAGGTGGGCACATGTAAATAGCTGGTTGGGAATTGCCTCAGGAATCTTGTGCTTGCTCAGCCCTGACCTTTTGGACTGCCTCTTCAGGCCATCAGCCAGCCAGCTCCCCCAGACACGAATCAAGGCATGACTCAGACCTGTCACTTCTTTTCATCTCCCTTCCTCTCCACCAGCTGCTGGAAGAATTAAATGCAGATAGCAGATGAGTATAAATCTGCTGGCATCCCAGTCCCACCCAGCTGGGACACAGAGAGCAGAGCTGGCTGGTGAATCTGGTGTGTTTGGGACACTCAGGGAGCCTGATGGATGGATGGATCTGATGGCTCTGATGCTCTTGGGGACACTCAGGGAGCCTGGGTGCTGCAGGAGGGCACTCAGGGATGGCTTCTCTACTGCCCAGTCATGCTGGACCAAGGAAATCTTCATGGGAGAGGCAACAGTTTATTTTACCACTTTCATTTCTGTCAAGACTGCTAAAGGTCTTTGCTACAGTACTGTCAGAATCCATTTTTTGCCTGGTTGCTTTAGGAACAGGGAGAATTTCCTGAGCAATCTTCTTGTCCTTGCCTAAATGCCCACAAGCAAAGTACATGAAAGACACACTGCAAGTCATGAGTTAAAGTGAGGACCGAGGTTTCCTGTGGTATCAATATTCTGCCCAACTTCACGTGGACCCCTGCGGGCTGCCCCATTTGCTGAGGGCTTAATTTCTGTCAGAAAATCAGAATTGTCTCTGAGCAGCATCTCTGAGATGAGCTGGGCTGTGCAGCCCAGCCTGTGTGCTCAGAGTGCCAAGCATCACTGCTGAACACAGACTGCTTTGGGCCACAGCTCTGAGGAAAAGATAAAAACTGGGGTGAAAACAGCAAAAATTAGCCTGAATCTGGAGTGGAGAGAACAAAAACTTCACAGCTGGGTAACACAGTCTGGGGAGATATGGACAGCATTTCCATCCCAGCCATCTTCTCCAAATATAAAAATAAAACCTGTTAAGTGACTGAGGTAAAGAGAAATTTCCCATTTTGCTGGACAGAGCAGAGACAGGGAGGTGTATTGGGGGCACACCAATAATTCATATTTACCCTGGAAAGAGAGCAGGAGAAAGATGAGCTACGCAGAGCTCTGTGTCAAGGGAGGAAAATTGCAACCAGAAAAGGAGATTTTGAGCCATTTGCAAGACAAATGAATTGAGCAAGTGAATGCTGTGGGTCTGTGGTGCTGAGGAAAAGCAAAGAGGAGCTGCCAGGAGGGGTCCAGTCCAAAGTGGCAGGAGGAGCTGGGAAATCCAGTCCAGTGACAGCTGAAAAGGACAAAATAAACACATGAGGAAGCCCAGGAGGAGAGAGCTGTTAAGAAATGAAAATTTAAATAAAACTATAGGGGGTTTAAAATGTTGATTTAAATCCAGGATATAATCCATTGCTGGTTCAAATAAACACCCAGACTGAGCTCACCATGTCCCTATCAGCACCAGAGGACCCAAAAGTAGGGCTTCCTCTCACTTTAGTGAATGGTGCCTCTGTTTTCCACTAGTGAAAAACAGAGCCTGATTGAAAGATTTCTTTTGCAAAAGCTATCATTATTTTAAATCCTCCCGGGCAAATTGTTTTTGTACACAGTAAACACTGAGTAATAACAATTTACACTGATCCTGCAAGAATTACTAAAGGAAAAAGGGTTACTATGACCTGGGAAGGTAATTTTTCTCATAACATCAGAGAAAAGTTATTGCTGCAAAAAGGTTTTTAAAGATTCTTGTAGCCATAACCTGAAAACTACTTCTCTGTAACATTCAAACCCTTCTAAGTTATCACCAAAGATAATACCACATAAATACTACTTAATCCAGGCATCTGAACTGCCTTCTGCAACATATGCATGATCTTTCCATTTTTATACACAGCAAATCTGATAAACAGAGATTATATAAAGAGAAGTCATTGGAGTATTACAGCATGGGCATAGCACAGAATAGTTTCCTTCTTCTCAAGTAATCCCAACAATGAAAAAAGAACCCTGGTTTCCTTTGGGAAAAAGAAAATTATTCATATTAAAAGATTCTCTGACTGAGCCTACTTTACTTTATGTTCAGTTTTTTCAAATGCTTAAGATTCTAAAATCTCTGTATCACAAAACAAACCAAATTTCTGCTTTATTTTTGCCTTTTCTTTTTAATTTACTGCCACCGTGTCAGCTCTCAACAGCTCTGCCAATCTGAAAAATCAAGAATGAAGAAGATAAGGAGGAACAGAAATAGAAATATCTGTTAGGATTAGGAGTAAAAACAAAATGTAAGAAGTATTTAGGACAAAATGATCCCTGAAAACAAAAGTCTTGGATGCCCAGCCCTCGGGGAGATGGGCACAGGGAGAAGCAGAGTGTGCAGGTGTTGGTGCTGCAGGCCAGCAAACACAATCCACAGGGCAACAGATAGAGAGAATTTGTGAGAAAAGAGCTGTAAAGACCTATATTCACACTTGGAGAAGTGTGATGATTCAGATGCTGGCAGACACTTGAAAGACAGTCCTGAAGAACAGCACCAGCTTTCTTGTGAAGGCTTTCTGTCAAAGTTTCAAGTGCTTTGTTTATTCCTCTTAGCAAGTGGATAACCCTGAGAAATGCAGGAGCACCACAAATGCATTACTGAGTAAATGCCCTAAACATAAAAATAATTGAAGTAATAATCCTGTGGTCCTCTGAATAGCTATCACCTCCATTTCTTGCCTGCAATTAAAGCCAAGGAAAGAATGCTGATTATTTGGCTGCAAGAGGTAATGCTGCAAGGGCTGGGACAGGGAGAGGTGCTCTGCAATTCCAATGGGACAAGGAGAGGCACTCTGTGAGTGCAGAGCACAGGGAAAAACCTGGCTCTGAGGAGGTGGCACCCACCAGGCACAGGCAGGAGTGGGCAAGGCAAAGCCTCTTGGGTACAAAGTTATTTCACCAAACTTGCAGAAGTTCCATCACAATTGCTCTCACGGAGCCCTGTGAGCTTTCTCACAAAAGTTTTCTATTAACTTTCCAGTTTATTTATAACAAAAAATGACCAAAGCCAAGTGAGTTTAGAAATAGTGGAAAACCTCATCAACAGCTGGGCTCAGACATTTGGGACAGGCACCAAAAAGAGCCATGAGTTCCCTGGCTACTTGTGAGGGGCATCAGGAAGGCAGGAACAGGTCCTGGAAGCCTTAAGGAGAAATTTCACCCCCTCCTCCCTGGCTTTCTCAAGGAGCTGGAGGAGTTGCCCCCCATGTCCTGTCAGCAAAGCACAGAGGGAGCTCTGCCTGTGGATTCACGGGCACTGTCCTGTCTGTCAGTGTGAGCCTGGATACATGGATATTCCCAGGATATTGGATAGTTCCAATAGTGGATATTCCCAGGATATTGCATATTTCCAATAGTGGATATTCCCAGGATATTGCATATTTCCAATAGTGGATATTTCCAGGGAAAGCCACTGCTGGGCTGCTCTGAGAGGCCACCAGCACCCCCATGGCCCCTGCAGGGAGTCCAAAGGACTGGAAGGAAACCCAACTCAGTGGGCACAAACAGCTTCTTCACCACAGAAAAATGTGTTCATGCACCAAGGGACAGAACTATTGTGTGACAAGTGTGGCCAGCTCAGTGCTGGACAGAGGGCCACATGGGTTGTGCCTCCACCACCCTCAGGTGTTCTGCTCCTCAGGGCACTCAGCAGAGAGCTCTGAGCAATGTGCAGGGGGGTCAGAAACTCTACGAGCCAGCTGGACATCAAGAGAGGACACTGCACTTCTATTTGGAAATGGGATATTGAGTATTAACTGCTCCCTGCTCTCAGCATTGCCATCTGGTGAGTAAAGCCCAGGGTTTGCTCTAATTAGCTCTGTCTGTCTGCACAAAGTAGGACCTACAAAATTTCCTCCAGACCCACTTCAACCAAAACATCTGCAAGAGCTGGGTCTGGGAATGAAAGCCTGGGCAAGGGGCTCTCCTCGGTGTTGGGAAAGATGTGGCTTTCACTCATCACACACTTTCAAATCTAAATTCCTCTGGGGCTGCCAGAGCAAGCCTCTGAAGAAAGAGATTTGCACCAATATGCCAAAAGCAGGATCGAGCCCTGGATTTACTACTCTCTAGCTCAGAGCAGAAATGCTAAAGTGCCACTCCACCCCTCCTCCTCCTGGACGAATCTCTACCTCGGGGTGCACGAAAAATGCCTTTCACAGCTCCACATAATAACAACATTAATAATAATAATACTAATTCTTTTCGGGACTGAGCCGTGACGCCTCCCCCAGGCCGGCGTGCTGCAGTGGGCTCGGAGCGGTGCCGGGCACGGTGGCAGCGGGTGGCAGCGGGTGGCAGCTGTCCCTGCCCGCTCCTGCCCATCCTACGGGAGCAGGGCACAGCGAGCCTGGCAGCCTGCAGGTGTCTCCCGGCGGAGGAGGCTGCGGAGCCCCTCGGGAGGATGATGTGCGGTGGCCGAGCAGATGTTCACTCGCCTCTGGGGCTCCTCGGCAGGCAGAGCCGCTCCGCTGCCCTCAGCGCGCTGAAGCTCCGCGGCTGCGAGGGATCGGCCCCGCTGCCGCGCCGGCAGCTGCTCCTCTAACCAACAAAGGCAGGGTTTCAAGTCAAGGGGAAGAATGGGAGTCTGGCTGCAGAGCTTCCTTCACCGCTTCAGCAGCAGATTGGAAGAAGCTGAGAGTTTTGATGCCTGGACAACTGGATTCTGAATCGTGAGAGGCTTTGAAACCCACCCCCCCCTCCCAAATAAAACAAACCCCTTTGACTTCTTCTCTCAGCAGGAGGGGGAGGGAGGGCGGATTTACCATGAAGACAAATCGAAGATGCAGAGCCCTGCTAGCAGTGAGTCTGAATCTGATGGCTCTCCTCTTCTCTACAACAGCTTTTATCACGACCCACTGGTGTGAGGGCACACAGAGGGTCCCCAAGCCGAGCTGTGGGAAAGAGAAGAAGACAAACTGCCTCAACTACGGCGGGAATGAGACTGCAAATGAGACGAACCAGAATGTGGTTCATTACAGCTGGGAGACGGGAGATGACCGCTTCCTTTTCAGGTATTTCCACACTGGGATCTGGTACTCCTGTGAGGAAAATATCAATGCTGCTGGTAAGTATAAACCAACTTCCTCGCAGGCTGCGTTGCTTTGTGTTCGCCTCGGCGCGATAAGCGACGGGCAAGCCGTACCTTAGAGCAGAGAGAGGCAGGGGTTTAACAGTTCTTTGTTGAAAAGCAACCTGTTTCCTGCGGGAGCAGGGATTTGCTTGTTTACCTGCTGGCTGCTGCAGGCTCTGAGCTCGCCAGCCGAGCCCCGGAGCAGCGGCGTGTGCCGCCGGGCGGGCACTGCAGCCCCGGGCGGGCAGCGCTCCCGCAGCGCTCCCGGAGCGCACGGCGGAGCGGCCGCGCTGCTCCGGCAGCCTCCGACAGACATCCCGCAGCAATCACCCCGGGACAGCGGGCTGAGGGGCAGGGAGAGCACAGAGGTCACGGGTTTTATCAGCTTTTGCCTCTTTTCTGCTCTCTCTGAAGTGAATGACCGCCCGCGAGCCTTCCCTGGGGTGTGTGGTTATTGAGCAGAGAGATGCAGTTAAAGGGCTCAACTGGGCACAAGAAAGCTCATTTCTGTTCCCTGCTCAGCCATTGACTCGCTGGAAAGCACTCAAAAAGACATCTCTCCAGCTTATCAGTGCATTCATTTCCTCTGCTGTAGCCTGGCACTTCCCAAGGAATAAAACACTGGAGGGTGGATGGCAGGCAGCTGCCCTGGGACCGATTTGAGTCTCAGCAGATGCAAACTGACAGCCCCTACTCCCAGAGCTGTCTGCTAGAGCTAGCATCCACACTCTGCTCTTGAAAGAGCTCCTTTCTAGATTATGTGACTGAAAAATAAAGTTTACAGCTGGGACTCAGTAGGAGATGATGGGTTGTGGATACTTGTTCCTCACTGGGCTGCTCCCATCCCATCCCATTCTGCCACTGCCCTAGAAGTAGATCAGGGAGTTGGTCCTTCACTGCTGGGAGAGAGGAACAGTTTACCATGAATGTGTTTTGTCTCTGAGAACACAGCCCCTCTGGTAATGGGAAGTTTAGGGTAGAATTCTGGTAAAATTGACAGAATTCTCTGTGAGGATGTGCTATTAAATGGGGCAAACCTGGGGAAGTGCTCACAGCCTGTTTCATCCCAAGGGGTTGTGTGTTCTCCCTGGTGTTTCTGAGGAGAGTGCTTGCAGAATTAGTTGTTTATTAAAACTCAATTTAATGTTAAAAAAGGAAAGTTCATGAACTCCAGCCTTGGGACTGCAACAGCTCCAGGCTGGAATGAGAGCACCAAAGCAACACTCTCGATGTTAGAAAGAAAAACACAGAAAAAAAGCTGATTTGCCTTATTGATTTGGGAATCAGCTTAGGCCACAGCAGCCTGAGTGAGAAGCCTAAGACTCTCTGGCTTTTTGAGCATCTTAGCTGGGGTTGGCATGATCAAGGATGCCCATATTTCTGGCAGATACTGAAATCCTTCCAAGTCCAGATTTATGTGTGAGATAAGTTGTAACTGTGTGACTCTAGCCCACTCAGAAAAGTGAGTTATCTGTGGGAGAAGAGAAACACAGAGATCTATTCTGTACTGGGTAAACAAAGCTGTGCTGTAGTGGGTGATTTCAGGAGAGAGCTGGAAGCCAGCTTTAAAAAGTTATGGTGAAAGCAGGAGAGAAGGGGTTGCTTCTCCCTCCCCACGCCCCCACAGCAGCTCAGTGAGTGTTTCCTCTTATCTGAAACTCTTCAGTTATCAGACTAGGAGTGACCAACCTTTGGAAATAACCCTGGCAGGTACAGGGATATACTGCCTTAGACAGACAGCTGCCTCTTTCAGATTTACCATATCTTCTCCTGGGAAGGACAGGAACAATGTAATGGACACAGGTCTAAATTTGTCCCTAATAGTGCCAACATAAAATACCTGACAGCTCTTCACTCAGACTGATGGGTTTGGAATGCCAGACTGTCAGAGTGTTGTCATGGCCTCTTGCAGCCTGACTGATGATCATTTATCTGAGCTGCAGGGCCCCGAGGCACCAACCCCAAGCCAGCAGCACAGGGCTGTGCTTACACAGACAGCCCCACTCCACCTCCCTGTGAGGGATCCACCCCAGAGGCTCATCCCCCATCCTCAGCACACCTGCTGAGCCCAGCCCTGTAGGCATCACAAGTCATAGGGTCATGGGTGTGTGTTTAAATTGTAATTAATTGCATTAATACTGTTAAATAGTGGTGTATTCAATTAGTCAAATCCCCAGCTCAGATGCACCGTACACTGTCAATAGCACCTTTCTTAGAGCTCTACCAGCAGCACTCTGAAGTGACTGCAGCAGCAGCCTTGCTCCAGGCAAAGTCCCTTCCTCAGTCACTGCCAGCCTCACCCTTTGTCAGCAGAACATATGGCCAGAGCCCATGGTCAGCACCATTCCCACAGCTCCCATCCCATCCCGATTCCTCCCTGACTCACTGATGTCTGAATTTAAGCAATGTGAGAGGAGACCTCATCACAGCCTGTAACTGCCTCATGAGGGGAAGAGGAGGGTCAGGCACTGGTGTCTTCTGTGAAGGGATCCAAGGGAATGGCCCCAAGCTGTGTCAGGGCAGGTTTAGGTTGGATATTGGGAAAAGGTTCTTCCCCCAGAGGGTGTTTGGGCACTGGAGCAGGCTGCCCAGGGTACTGGTCCCAGCACCGAGGCTGCCAGAGCTCCAGGAGTGTCTGCACAGCACCCTCAGGCACTGGGTGGGATTGTTGGGGTGTCTGTGCAGGGCCAGGAGCTGGATTTGATGATCCCTGTGGGTCCCTTCCCTCTGTGATTCTGTGCTGGATCCCACCAGGCACAGGTGAATGCCAGGAACTCTCTGTGTGATCGTGGCACTGCCAAAACTCTCCAGAGCCTCCAAACTCCCACAGCTATGAGCCACATTCTTCCTCCAGCCACCAGGCTTTTGATTTCTTTCTTCTCCAGCCACACTATCAAAACTTTCTGCTCCCTGCACTGGTGCAGCTGCAACACAGCAGCTCTTGTAGTGCCAACAGGAGCGGCTCCCAGCAGGCTGAGCTGCAGGGAACAGCATTCCAGGGCTCCCAGTTGGCTGGAGGGGCTGGGACTCAGTCACACACTAAAATGACATTTAGGCAGCAAGCAAACACATTTTTGAGTGTCTTCTCCTTGCCCCTGTTTATCTGCAATGTGCATTTAGATTCCAGAGGCTGAGGTGCAAGCAGCATGGCATCCACTTTGTGCAGAGCCCAGTGGAGCGTGCCTGCCTCTTGGTGCCAGTTTCTGCTTTCCACTGACAGCTCTAACAGAGATTGAATGCTGTGATTATTTCTGAAATAATTTGTGAATCTAGAGTTTATTTTTATCCAGCATGTCTAGGACAGCTCAAGAATTCAAAAAGCATTTAGTACCTGAGAAATGTAATTGTGAATCCCCTCTGGGAAAAGAGGGACTGGAGCATTTCTATTTCATTGGTGGGGGAGTCCTATAATTAATTATTTAGCACAATTTCTGACTCAAAAGTGTGCTGAATCCCAGTCCACCAGAAAGAGATTCTCCCTTTCAGAGTGGGTTCAGCGCTTTGGATGCCACACAGGTGGAGGTGCCTTCTGTAGGAGCAACACACCCAACCTCAGAAGGGGCTGAGGATGAAGCTCTGCAGACTGTGCTGCACCTGGGGCCTCCTCCTGGGCTGTGAACTCCTTGGCCAGGGCCAGACGCCTCAGAGCCAAGCTTACCAACATTTAATTTCTCTTTTAACACGTGACTTTGGGCACGTATCCCGTTGCACACACACAGTCTGCGCTTGGGCACCTCACAAGGCACCACAAAAGTGCTGCACTGACAGCAGCAGTGGGGAAGCTGCTGTGGATTCCATGACTCAAGAACACACACGCCACGAAAAAATTAACACATTAAGTAGGCAAGGTGGCGTGTCAAATTCTAAAGGGGAGTTTGAGAGTAGGAAGTAGTTTGAGTTGCTGGGAAGCAATGAGGAGTCAGCCAGTTTTGCTCAATTGTGTGTTTGCTTTGATGTTAATAGAAAAACCCATGAACTCAGACCTTGCTTTAGTTGCCAGTGAACAGACAAGCTCAGTATTAACATCCACAGCCAGAGGGA
The DNA here is from genome assembly GCF_963513975.1 of Fringilla coelebs. Classification (NCBI taxonomy): domain Eukaryota; kingdom Metazoa; phylum Chordata; class Aves; order Passeriformes; family Fringillidae; genus Fringilla; species Fringilla coelebs. The sequence goes on from NC_140042.1 coordinate 13,278,260, forward strand.
AGAGCAGCTGCCCAGCTGCCTTTTAACAGCACTGTCCCATTAAATAAACAAGGGTGCTCTCCATGCTCCCCAGAAATCAGGAGAGCAGGAATGGGTATGCATGGCTTGGTTTGCGGGTTTGGAATGAAGTTTTTGGAGGGCAAGGGGCCTGTAGCCCTTTGTGTGCTCTATGCCACCTATTACTCCTGAAGGAGGAAATTTGAGAGTGGAATTTAGATTGGATGTAAATATCAATATGGGTCAGAAGTGTGGGCTCTGAATGTTCCTTGAGGAGAAGCCAGAGAGGGAGAGGGGTTTCTCCTGCAGAAATGAACAAATCTGTGCCATAAACACCAGAAGTTGCCCTGGCCTCTCCCAGCTGCAGAGTGGGGTTTCTCCTGCAGAAATTAGTAAAAACCAAAAGTTGCCCCAGCCTTTCCCAGCTGCAGAGTGGGGTTTCTCCTGCAGAAATGAGCAAATCTGTGCCATAAACACCAGAAGCTGCCCCAGCCTTTCCCAGCTGCAGAGCAGTTCTGCAACACCTCTGTCCCCCGCCCCTGTGATAATCACACATCACAGTGATTCACCACAGGTGGCTGCCCAGAGAGGGGCTGGGCAGAAGTACCTTGTGAGTGTATAATTAAAAGCAAGAGGACTTGGGAATTCTTGCTGGATTATGAGAAATACAATATAATTGGCATGACTGAAACCTGGCAGGTTTATTCGCATGACTGGAATGTAAAAATTGCTGGTTACAAATTGTTAGGAAGGAAAGAGTGGTAAAAGGAATGGAGGAGGTAGAGCTTTGTATTAAAGATAAAATTTCCAGTGCTAGAGGAACTGAACCCAGGGGGCTAGGATAATCTCCATCTGAGGATGTTGAAATAATTGGTACATGAAAATGCAGGTTTAGAAGAATCTGTACATCCCTATTTTAAAGAAAAGTGGAAAAAAATTGTATAGGCCACTTGACCCAGAGATTTTAGGACAATTTTCTGAGAGAGCACTCATTCTGAGAGAGCACGGCAACAAATAGGTTTTATCAAAGGTATGGGTTTATTAAAGGTAAATCATTTACCAAGATGAATCACTTCTCAGACAAGGGTAATGGATTAGACCCAGTCTCTGTGGATTTGCAAAAAAAGATTTGGTGGAATGTCCCAATGAAAATTCTTTCCAGAAGAGCTGCAGAGAGTGGGGAGGATGGTAAGAACAGAGGGAGAGGCAGGCAGGCTCCACACTGGGGAGCCCTGAACAGCCTGAGCTCCAGGCTGGACAGAACGCCCAGGGCACGGATATGTCCCATTGGTGGGGATCAAGTGACAGTGACAGAGCTCAGACAACACACACCATTGTCTGCTTCCATGATTCCAGAACAAAAAGGCATAACAGACAAAAATAAGTACTCCTTCCTGCAGAGCTGCCTGCCAGGGAATGCTGAGAAGGCCAAAATTGGGAGTTGCATGGATGCAGAGAGCAAACCTCCATTCCTGTCACTGACAGGATGATTTTAGAGCAACCCCCAAACTGCTGCAGTTCTGGTGTGACAAGGGGAGTACAGGAGCAAATCACCCTGTGCCCACCCCTTTGTTCTTCCCTAAGTATCTGTCACTGAAGACAACACAAAGACAGTGGAGCAGAGAGACCTTTTGCATCAACCTGTGTTGCAGATTCACTTTATTGATTATCATTGGGATAAATAGATTGTAAACTGACTAAAGAACAGTCTTACAAGGAGACTGTGGCAAGTAATACAAAAGGGAGAATTATCCCAATGGCAACCAGATGTTTCTAGTTGTCCTAAAATTTGCTTTTGGGACTGATTCTGTTATTGCTGGGATTAGCAATCTAGGGGGAAAAAAGAGCTGAGGATACAATTTGTCTCATCTAACGAAATGAAGGTGAGATGTATCCTGCAGCCAGCCCGTGGCCATCAGCAAACGTAGGTGTGTGACCAACATCCAGAGGGGCACTCCTTGGGAGGTTACACTGCTCCTCCTGTGGGATCAACTGAGCCCTGGGATTATGTGTTTACCTCATTGGCCAAAAGAGAATCTGTCTAAGACCTTGCAATTCCCAACACAGAAGTTTTAATTTGAAGAGAATAATCCTGCTTTGAATGCGCCTCTTACGTACATGCCACACAAAATCTGGGAATATTGGCATTACAGAGGAGAGATTTCTCTGCATAACTGAAAATGTGAGCTGGCCTGATAGAGTTGTAAGAGCAGCATTACATTTTAAAGAAGGTTAAAAGCACCAGATGCCAAGGCCTAAAGCTCTGTTAGGTCACAGGTAGGTGCCCATGGCAGGGGGAAGATCAGAACCAAGTTGGGGGGCAGTGTTTGTTTGTGGGAGGGCTGGGAGCTGCCAAGTGCTCTGCCACAAAAAAGAGATTATTCTAGGGAAAAATTAGCACCAAAGGCAACACCAGTCTGTTTTGTAAACACCATGGTGCATGCGTATAGTGAGAAAAAGGGGAAGGTGAAATAGGTGCAGTGGGCTTTCCAAGGTAGTTAAGGAGAAGAGAATTTCCTTCAAGAAAAGAAAGCTGGTGTTCTGTAGAGAAGAGGGGATGTAGTGATGCCTTACACGTGTATGGATAAAGAAAATAAAATTACTTAAATAATTCATGATTGACGGGGAAAAGTGACAATCCAAGGACAGGCTCCTGCAGAGTGTGACTGGACCTCACCTCCACAGAGGGCAGTGTGAGCAAAGGAAACCCGTGGGCTGAAATGGAGCCTTCCAAAGTGCCAGGAAGAGCTGCAGGAGACAAGAGGAGTGTTTCTGGCATGAGGAAGCTTGGAGTGAGTCCTGCATAGCTGATGTGTTGGTGTTTTAGGAGGTCTGGGAGGAGCCTCCTTGCCTGCCTGGCTCACAGGGTGCCTGCTCCTCCCTGACATCCCTGCTCCGGGGGGGCTGCTGGGCACCAGTGGGAGCCAAGGGAAAAAAATAGCTGCTGACTGGGTGCCCATCACGTTTTCTGGAGGTTTTAATGCCTTGTCTCATCTCGAGCAGCAGAAACTGGCTCCAGGTGGAGGCAGTGTGTGAGGAGGCTGCTCTGCCACTGCTGACATTATTACAGCTGCTCAGGATCTAATTGGTATGGCTGCTCATGCACTGAACATTAAACTGATGATCTAATTTGGGATCAGAAGGGAAATCTCCCTCAGGCTAGATATCAGGGAGAGTAACAAATTTTTGCCTTCCTTTACAGCCTGGGAAGGATCCATTGCAGAAAAGCACTTGTGAACTCCTCCTAACAAATCCCTGGTATTTTGCTTTCAGGATGAGATAGGTCTGGCCATAGGAATTTACAGATTTATTCGTGTTCCTCACAAGAACTCTTGCTCCCTTCCTTCCTGTGGTACATGATAGCTGTGATTTCTGTGCTGGTGATTGCTTTATTGCAGACATTCAGGTTTTTATAGCATGTTGGGGATATTTTGTGTCTGCGGTGCTCTGGGAGTTTTGGATTTTAGGTCCTCCTGATCCTTCTGGGCAGACTAGCTGTGTGAACATCTATCATCCATAAAACATGGACATAAAGTCCCTGCAGGCTGAGCCTCATAACAGAGCAAAGTAAGGGTCCAGGCAGCTAACTACTCCTTATTAGATATGTTACAGTTCCTCATGAGTGTTTGGATGTGTCTGTTCTCAGCCATTTAACCCAGTAGCCTTAAAGGAAACATCTGAGGAGTTCTGGTAGCTCCTCATAAATGGGATAAACTTCAAAGTGCTGGAAGATTAACACACAGGTCCCAGATTTCAAAGGGAACCGAGATGCCTTACCCCAGTGTCAGTGCAAAATATGAACAGATGCTTTCAGGGCTGAAAAAATGCATAAGGGATGGAAGATCAATGACTGTGGCATCCCTGTGGGTTTTAAATTACACCAGACTCAATCCTGATGTTAAAACTTTCCTTGTGTGGGGTTAGGAGAACTGGCTGACTGGCAGATCTCACAATTGGGATGTACAGTTTGTTGGGGTTTAAGAGCTGATAATTAAGTGCTGCTCAGCCCCTCATTCATTCCTGCCCCAGAGGGCTGGGGAAGAGAGGCAGAGGAAGGCAACACCCCTGGGTTGAGATATGAGCAGCTTAATAAATAAAATATAACAACAACAAGTAATAAAAATAGAGAAAAGGGGAGAGAGAGGACTAAAACTCCCCCAAAGTGTTGCACAGTGCAGCTGCTCACTGCTGCCCAGCCCAGCCCAAAGCAGGGACTGGCAGCTCCCAGCAAACTCTCCCCAGTTTGCACACTGAGCATCACATTCCAAGGTCTGGAATATCCCCCTGGCCAGCTCGGGTCAGCTGTCCTGGCCATGCCCCCTCCTGCTTTTTGTGCACCTCCTCAGTGGCAGAGCATGAGGCACTGCAAAGCCCTTGATCTGGGCAAGGCCTGCTCAGCAGCACCCAAAGCACCTCTGTTATCAGCATTGTTCTCATCCTAAACCCAACACTCAGCCCTGCACCTGCTGCAGGAACCAAACTGACTCTGTCCCTGCTGAAACCAGCTCAGCAGGGAGTAGGGCTGCTGAAACCAGGACCCCCTGTTAGTCTCAAGCTGGTGTAACATCAGTGTTCTCCTTGCTAAACCAAAAGGCAGCATCAACCTTTGCTGATCTGACTTAGGAAGGAACACAAAAGCAGTGAGCAATAAGAAGCAGGTGTAATTACTGTGGAATGACATGGCTTGTAGAATAGTCACAGGAAAACAAAATCCATTGCCGGTGTTCCACCTTCTGTTTGGCTACAAAAAGGACTCGAACCACGCTCACAACGTGGAAGATCAATTGAGAGGTAGAGACAATTCACCATGCTTAGATTGACTAGGTTTGGAGAGACCAAAAAACTTCCTCATTCAGCATGATTTCACTGTGCATCACCCAGGCACACAAAGAACACTAATGAGAAATTTGTTTCAAATTTATTGGGTACATGCTTGGGAATAAGGTTCACAAGAGGAAATGCAAGCACAACTTTTTTCCACTTGATTTCAAAAAATGGATATTCATTTCCATTGTGCTGCTGTTCACTTCCTGTAAAAGTCATGGAGAAAAGGTTGAAGTTACCTCTTTCTATACCCCAAACCAGGGGTTCCTGCCTGGAAAAACAGGAAATCTCAACCCAAAGAGCAGGCAGGGCAGGCACAGGAGGATGGGAGAGGGAAAGACTTCATACAGTGAGGAACATACAGCAGCTGCACCTCTGTTAAGACCATTGAGGATTGTCTTTCCCAGCTTTCTGGGTGTCTCAGGGATCCTGGATTGCCAATATCTAGTTTATTTTGGCATATTTACATCGGCTCAGGGTCAGCACAGTGTGTCACCCCTGGGATGAGCAGGTGAAACCCTTCCCTTCCCACTGTACAGCTTGAAACGCTTAAATCAACTCAGAGCTCCTTGATTTAATGAAGTCAGCTCTAATTTGACACCAAAATCATTGAAAACCTCTCTCAGCACTGCTGTTCCCCCGATTTTCACAATCACTTGGAAACCCAACCTCCTTCCCAGCTCTCCAAATGATGGATGTGTGTACACATCCTCCAGGTCTTACCAAGATAATCAGCTGAATCTTGTGACTTGGCTGGCTTTCAATTAGACATGATTTGAGAGCAGCCCGTGGAGATGTTTGCTTTGAGATGCTGGGGAAGATTTTTCACATCAGGGAGAGTTGCAGCCTGGAACAAGCAGTTGCCATGGCATAGTCCCAGGCAGCAGCACCAGCACTCCCAGCTCTGCCCACACTCCCTGCCCTGCACAGCCCTTCCCTGCTCCAACCCCCCAGGAGGGAACCCCACCGTGGGAATGGGACCTCTGGGGTAAAATTAGCAACATTCCTTTGGGAATGTGCAAACTGAGGAGAAGTGCAGGCCTGAAATGGAAAAGTGGGAAGCTTTGCATTTTCCCACTTGGAGACGTAGGAAGTTGGAAGGGGTTGGGTTTGCTGAAGGAGAACAGCAGCACAACAATTCAGGTTTAAAAGCAAACCCAAAGGCAGTACAGGCTGTGAGTAATCCCTGAGAAATTGGGCAAATTCTCAAGATATTTAGAGGTAGAAGAAATGTTGATGGGGAGCAGCAATGAGTGGCAGCTGTCAGAGGAAGAGAAAATAATTATCTGCGTAGTTCAAGACATATTTTTGTGCCATTCTGTGTGAGCTTGTTTATTTTCCAGAAGAAAATATCGCTCAGGCAAAATTAACAGGGTCAACTGGAAAATGTTGATTTTACTGATTAACATTCAATTTTTCGTTAGGGGAAAAAAAAGTCAATTAAGTGCTCTGAGATGACTTTAAACTAAGTTTGAATATTGTAATTAACCTGATACAGCTCAGTTTGAGTGAGCCTATTAACCTGTATTTTCCCTCATGTAGCGCTTTTTTTCACTGATGTTGTGTTGGAGTCCTCAGCCTCGTCTAGGCTGGGATCCCTTGAGGGTTATATCTTTTTTTAGACAAATACAATGATTTTACTCTCGGTAGATGATGTGGGATCTCATCAGATTCACATGACTCCAGATATAATTGGAGAGATAAAGATGTGTTAGGGCCTAGTGGGAAAAAAGGGACCTTGTCTGTCGTAGGCTGGGAGCCAGGGTGTTACTAAAAGGGAATGTTGTTTGAAAGAAATTTAATCATTTAAATTTCCATCATAACTGCACTCTTGAACTCGTAAAATTTTATGCAGAGTAAGTGGATACAGACAGCTTTTCTTTCTTCTTTTTTTTTTTTTTTTGCAAGATGAAAAGCAGAGTTATAACAGAGTTCAGCCAGAACTACCAGATTTCTTTTAAGTCAATTTATTTTAACTTGAATATTTTCAAACCATGTCATTGCAAGACATACAAAGCAGGATTTTTCAGGGCTGTTTTTATTTTGCTGCTGTCATTACTAATCAGGCATTTTTCCCCTGGCTCAGAGAGGAAAGAACTCAGGAATGCAGGACCAATAAGCAGGACCCAGAACATCAAATTCTGCTCTTTGCTATGACAACAGCCACGTTAGAAACAGAATATTGTCTTGAAGTGCTTTTTTGGTGTTTTTTCTGCCCTCTTCCTTATTTCCAGTCTAAACCACCAGGCTCCTGGGCTGTGTGAGGTCCTGAGGACAGGAGCAAACAAAGCCCACCTTGTAGGTGGAAGAAGGAGGAGAACATGATTCTCCCAAAGGCTTAAAGGCAGAGGGCACACAGGGCTTGGATGCATGTCTGTGTGCTGGAGTTCAGACCAAATTTTTCTGGACCTAGACCTGCCTTTCAGCTGCCCTATGCAGCTCTCTAATTCCTCAGCCCAGGGAGGAATTCCAGGAATTGGGTAGCAGGAAACACTTCTCCAGAAGTGGACCAGAGTGGGAAGAAAGTCCATCTCTGAGACACTAAGGCATGGGTATTACCATCCTTGGGGCATTTCAGAATTTGGGTAGGAAAATCATGTCCTCTCCTGAACAGGAAATGGGCAGGGCTGGTCATTTCTGTGATCCACCAGTTACCTTTCCATCTGTTTCCCCCAAAATTTACTGACACTTCTGCCCAGATACAGCCTGCCCTGCAACTGGAAACAGAGACGGTGCTTTGGCAAGCTAAGTGTCACTTCCTTTTCTTGGCTGTCCTCTGGACTCACACAGTAGTGCTCATGGCCACTGCTCCTGTGTGGCAGTGCAGAGAATTCCAGCCAGGTCCCACCTCGTCTTTCCGCTTGAGTGAGGAGCAGGAGAGGTCACTCCTTGGCTTTCTTCCCTGTCAGGATCACAGCCACAAAGAGGGGAAGGCAGGGCTTTCAGGGGATGAATCCCAGAGACTCTTCTTGTTGCTTCTCTGAACAGTCTTTTGTATATTCTCCAAAGACTCTCCGGGAGCCTGGTTAGGGGGAGAAGATGCATCTGGAAAAGGACAGCACAGCAGGATAAACTCTGCCAAGTCTAAAATTAAACTTAAGAGGGCTTAAGAGATCAGTTATACAAGATACCCAAAAATAACTTAGAATAAATCCTAAGAGGAACAGTGAAAGCACTGCTGACATCTTCAGTTCTCAGCGAGATGCATGTCTGCATGTGCAAGTGTGACTGTGCTTTATAAATACCACCAGTGGCTACCATTGAAAATGGAAGAGGGTTTTCCAGTGCTCCAGCAGCAGGAACAGCAAAGGGAAGAGTCAGGAACTGCTTGTGCAGCTCCTACTGTGACCTTCAGCAGCAAGCCAGGCACAATCAGCCATTGAAAGTGAGGTGACATCAGGCTCTTCTCTGTCTCCAGCCGTTCTTTTTGCTATGGCTCCTAGAGGACTTTTTCTGGACACTCCAGCACTTTCTGTCCATGTTATTTGAACTGGAGGCCTCACTATGGGGAGAGATGGTGCTCTGGGCAGGCTGAGTTTGAGGGAGGAAGAGGATGCTCATTCATCCCAGCAGCCTGTGACCACCCTCTCCTCTGTCCTGCAAATAAACTCTGATAACTCAGAGACTCTGTCCCCTGCCAGGTGGCTGAAAGGCAGCACCAGCTCTCAGAGCAGCCTGTGCAGTTTTTCCAGTAGTTTCCCTTTGCCTTTCTTGAGATAACATTCTGGAGAGACAGATATTTGTTAAAGGTTTCCAGTAATGTGGCTTTGGATTCACTGTAGCACAAGTGAGGGATGATCAGTGAGAGACAGCTTGAAGTCAGGTTCAAATAAAACTGTGATAAAAGTAATAACTTACATCTGACAAAGAAAAAAATAAAAAAACAGAGCCAAACCACATATCCATATGGCTAGAATGAAAAATCCTGCCTAATCTGCTTATATCAAGTCCAAATCTAGAGGTCACTCTCCCTATATTCCCTTGATTCATGTCAATAAAATTCCTGAAAAACCTCATACCCTAAACTCAGAGGCTCTGGATGAGAATGTTTTCTGCTTACACCTTAGTTGCTTTCACAGTCCACTTACTTATCTGGATTTCTTGGTCAGGAACCTAAAGTAAAGAACCTGGGGGAGCTGGGCTTGTTCAAGTCCCTACAAACAGACAAAGGATGACTGCACTGATGCCAGAGCAGCTACAGAAGTTTGGGTTGGGTATCAGGAAACACTTCTCCAGAAGTGGATCAGAGTGGGAAGAAAGTCCATCTCTGAGACACTAAGGGATGGGTATTACCATCCTTGGAGCATTTCAGAATTTGGGTAGGAAAATCATGTCCTCTCCTGAACAGGAAATGTGCAGGGCTGGTCATTCCTGTGATCCACCAGTTACCTTTCCATCTGTTTCCCCCAAAATTTACTGACACTTCTTCTGCCCAGATACAGCCTGCCCTGCATATGGAAATAGAGATGGTGCTTTGGCAAGCTAAGTGTCACTTCCTTTTCTTGGCTGTCCTCTAAACTCACAGAGTAGAAATCCTTCCCCTGGACATATCAAAATGTGCATATCAGTGTCATGTGAACCTTTTCTTTTATAGCTACTTAGACATATACAATGGACTATGTACACAGCACCTCTCAGTGTATTTAGTATGGATTTAAAACTGCAAAAAGTAAATAAAAAGGAGTAATAATAGCATTAAAATAATAGATTCTTATGTCAACACAGCTATCATTTGAATGATTACATTTATCTCAATCTTTCCAGCAAGACACCAGAAAGGTGAAAACACTTTATCTTGCTTTTTATGTATACTGAATTACAAATAAGAAAAAAATACACTTACTTCGCCATCACTGTGGCATTTCACTGTTTATTCTTTTTTAATGGCTCACCTTTCCTAAATTAGTCTTTTGAACTTTGTAATTAAAAATGAGCAAAGCTAATTTAAAAAAAAAAAACCAGCCTAGTCCTATAACTGCCTTTGCATCAATTACAGTCTTAAAGGGCAAAATGGACTTTATTCCATGACCTCTGGCAGATGTGCCAGCACTCCTTGGAGCACATCATATCAAAAGGAACACATACTCTTGGTGGAGGGATGTACCCAGGGCAGAGGAATTATTTGATCATCTTTGGTTACCTGAAGAAGTAAAAAGCAAGGTCAAAGCATCCACCCTAAGATACATTTCCTGTTCAGAAACTCCTCAAGAGCTCCCTCAAGACCAAAGGTGGTGTCCTAAACAGAGAGAATTTAATTTACAGTGGAGCACAGGGAGGGGCACAGGCTGTGATGCTCAGACAAAGGCATTTGCCTGCTTTTGAAACAATTTTTTAAAACATTTATACATTTCCTTAGCTTCTTTGTGCTTCAGCTTTTGTCTCAGTCATGTGTGTCAGTATGGAGAGCTCTGTGCCCACGGCAGTGCCCCAGCACTGGGAGCTTTGGTCCCTCTGGGTGGGGCACAGGCGCTGTGTGGGGATGAGATGGATGACAACAGCGTGGGTGAGAGGGGCCCATGCCCTGCCAGTGCCACCTGCTGAGGTGTTTGTCCCTGTGTCACCCCAGACAGAGCCCAGCAGTGCTGCTGCCCATGGGAGAGCATCCCTGGCCCAGCAGGGGCTGAGGCAGCAAGGAAGGATTCCCTGCACTGCCTGTGACCCACACTCCTGAGCCAGGGGCTGCCACCCCCAGGGAAGTCCAGCCCTTGGGCACAGGGGTGGAGGCACAGAGCAATGTCTGTTCCCCGTGTCCTGGGGAGGCTGGGGTGGGGGTGAGGGCAGGAACCCCAGGCACAGAGAGGAGGCAGAGGGACACCAACCCACTTCTGTCTCCTAAAACCATCCTTTTCTTTTAAAGGTGAAAAATGTCGAAGTTTTATTGACCTTGCCCCGGCTTCTGAGAAAGGTAAGAGCGCACAGCCAAGGCTTCTTCCTCCCATCTTACAGACTGCATCAGTGTTGTGTCCTGTGGGAGCTGAGTGCCAGGGGAAGCAGGATCCCCTAGCACACAGAGACCCATGTGTCATCCACGTTACACACAGCCAGCTGAAACAAGGCTTTGTGACAGCTGTTTGCTCACTTTGTGCAGGACTGTCATTTATTTGATCTTAACTCAGATGGCATTCTTCAAGAAAAATATTTATTTATGTTGTAAGACAGATGTCACTGTCATATTTTCTGAAAAATCCCTTTGCCAGGATTTCTTCTCCTGGGAAGATGAGAAGCCTCAGAGAAAAAAAACATTATCTCATTTGCTTCTCCTGTGTTTTGCTGCTTTGGAATGTGGCTGGAGATTGTTTACCAACAGGTGCATGTTTGATTGGTTTCATGTGAATTGTTTTTCTTAATGACCAATCACCTGTGTCAGACTCTGAGGAGTCAGTCAGGAGTTTTTCATTATCATTCTTGTTAAGCCTTCTGATGTGTCCTTTCTCTATTCTTTAGTATAGTTGTAGTATAGCATTTTAGAATAGAATAGAATAGAATAGAATAGAATAGAATAGAATAGAATAGAATAGAATAGAATAGAATAGAATAGAATAGAATAGAATAGAATAGAATAGAATAGAATAGAATAATAAATAGCCTTCTAAGAACATGGAGTCAGACTCATCTCTTCACCTCATCCTGCCCTGCAAATACCACAGACAGACATTTCCCTTCTTCCTCTAGTGAGGAAGGAAATGCTGCGTGGTCTCCTCAGGCCATGAAGACATTTATGTTCAGAAAAATACAGTCACAGTACCAAAGTTATCTCTTTGTGAGAAGGAATCATCCAATGCTTCTTTGGTTGGTTTACCCTTGTGAAAAGTTAGACATTCAAGTGCACAGAAGCAGGTTGCAACCATTTTCCTCACCCTGGTATTGAAGTTTAATTGAGATTTCTTTCATTTCCAGAAGCAATTTACCCCACTTTTGAAACTGTAAGGGGAAAAAAATGCATAGAGCTCAATTAAAGTGAACTGAGCCCATCCTGGTCCCAGCTGATGAGATGCCCCATATATTTTGTCAGATCACTTGAGACAATCCCAAAACCTTTTGGGCACAGGGTGCCTTCCTCAGGCTTGGTGGAGCAGCAGTAAATGGTGTAAGGAACAATTTTCCTTCATTTGCCTGAATTGCTGATCCACTGGAAAACGGGAAGAAAGGCAATTACTGCTAATAAAGCAGGGGGATATTGCAGGGAGAGAAACAGCCACAGAGCCTCTGTGAAATTCATTGTAAGCAAACCCAAATAAATTATGCACATAAGGGAAGAACAAGCCTGGGATTAGTGTCGCTAATGGGCTCCCAGTTGAATCTCACACACACAAATGGGACCTTGGGGCACAAAGGCTCTTACAAAACCAGCAGCTCAACACTCAGCAGCCACCAGAAAACAAACTCTGTGATAGAAAACGTGACAAAAGTACTCAGTGATGCCTTTTTGGGCTATCTAAAAACAGAGGCCAAACAGAATTAAGGGAATAAAAAGCAGTTCTATTTATTGAAGGGCCTTCAGGTGGATTTAGGGCAGACAAAGCCCCGCAGGGGCTGCACCCAAAATGGATGAAGAGTCACAGATTGAATTTCAGACTTTCATAAGTTTGGTCCATTTGCATATTGGGGGTTAATCTTCCAATTTCAGCTCCAGGTAATGAAGCCATTGACCCCAAGTTTGCTGCCCCAACTCCCTTTTGTTCCCATCTCTCAGGCAGTGAGGTGTCCTTGGCTCCCAGGCCTGGAGGGGAATTGTTGTGCCTGCCCAAAATGGGGAAGCAGCAGCTCACGCTGTGTGTGGAGTTCAGAGTTACACACTAAAAACTGCAGGATGACAAATACATGAAAAATTTAAAATTAAATTGACCCCAAGTTTGCTCCCCCCAACTCCCTTTTGTTCCCATCTCTCAGCCTGAGGCAGTGAGGTGTCCTTGTATCCCAGGCCTGGAGGGGAATTGTTGTGCCTGCCCAAAATGGGGAAGCAGCAGCTCACACTGCACATGGAGTTTAGAGTTACACACTGCAGAATTACATGGTTACAAACAGATGACAAACATAAAAAGCAGAGCCCAAAGGCAGCAGGGAGGCCCTGGAGAATGGCACCGAGCTGCCCCTGTCCCTGCAGGGCCCGGGGGCGGCAGCAGCGCCGGGCAAGGCCGCGGTTCCTGAGGAGGAGCAGGGGCAGCTCTGCAGGACACACTGGGGGTGAATCTTCCAATTTCAGCTCCAGGTAATGAAGCCACTGACCCCAAGTTTGCTGCCCCAACTCCCTTTTGTTCCCATCTCTCAGCCTGAGGCAGTGAGGTGTCCTTGACTGCCAGGCCTGGAGGGGAATTGTTGTGCCTGCCCAAAATGGGGAAGCAGCAGCTCACACTGTGTGTGGAGTTCAGAGTTACACACTAAAAACTGCAGGATGACAAATACATGAAAAATAGAAAAGCTGAAATCCTAAAGCATCATCAGGAGCAGGGCACAGAGCTGAAAGCTGCACTTTCCTGTAATACACTGGGGTACTTTGTGCTTTTTAGTGCAGCTCCCAGAACAGCAGCAAGGATCTCAAAGTTCCAGAAAGTTCTGTCCGAGGATGGGAGTAGGGCTGGTGCTGAAAGAGAGACACAGGAGAGGAGATGGAATGGGCAGGGACAGGGCTGGGAGAGGAGCTGGAAGGGCAGCTGGGCAAGGGAATCTCAGCTGGGCAGGGAATCTCAGCTGGACAAGGGACTCTCCCTGCCTTGCCATGCCAGTGCTGCGGGCACAGCGAGCCCCTGCAGCAGGCAGACCAGAGCTGGCACAAGGTGCCTGCTCTAAAGGCACTGGGGTGTTTTCTGCTTTATCCCCTTTCTCTGGAACTTCATCATGGTGCAGAATGCTTGGTGGCATCACCCACACACTTTCCAAAACAGCATTTAGTGCTTTACTTTCAGGATTTCTTTTGGTTGTGTGAAATGCTGTCAGCATTTTTTTTTTTCCAGGAGAATTTTAGAGTTGCTGCATGATGTCAGTGCATATTTCTAGACGATTCTATTTTTCTTTTTTTGAGGAAGGAAGGCTCTCTCTGTGTAGTGTTATAAAGAAAATTCTATCTATTTCACAAGACTTTCCATGGAGTTGTAAGGCATATTGACAGAAAGAGAGGGGAATGCTTTGTCAGAGATAGAAAGTGCTGACCATCAGACTCTTAAACAAAACCAGGATAAATTCCACAACTGTACATCAAGCTGGACACTGCAACATGGTTAATCTGGAATTTTCACCATCAGTCTTCTACTCTCCAGAGCTACTTTCACCACATGTGAAGAGAAAATTGATGCCTGATTTACTTTCACTGAACAATTCTTCAATGTCTTGACTTGATCTGCTCTTTTCCAGTTAGAAGGAAATTCCCATTCCTTTAATTTCTTCATCCCCTCACTCAACATTGACTTTAACAGGCAGAGGCTTATCAACACCTCAGTTCCAGCCAGTCCAAGTCAAAGAGAAAGGATGAAATACAATGAACAGCAAATTTGAGTTCAGTTCCAACATTGTGGGTTTCACAGGCAATCATGTAACTGGGAAATTTGGGACTAAACTTAGCTTCACAATGAGACTGCAACTTATTCACCTTCTGTACAGATTCTTAGCATCACTTATCACCAAAAAGTGGTTGTTTATCTGAAATGTCTCTGCAGTTTTGTTTATCTGAAACATCTCTGCCATACAAGCTCCATTACTGCAGCTGAGCACTCAGGTTTCCCAAAGTTTTCCTTTTAGGTGGTTTTCCCTGGCCCAAGGAGGATCCCTGTCTGACCAACTTCTAAGCTAAATAGAGGCTCTTGAAGCCCATGCCTTTTTCTGAGCACATCATCCTTCACTTTTAAGACAACTTTTGAGACATGTCAAGAACACACTCAGTGTAGTTGCACAGCCCATCTTTGCTTGCTTGAGTCCACCACCAATTAACAGCAAGGTGGTGTTAAACTCCTGCAGATTATTTAAAACCCTCTGATATAGAAAAAGAACTACCATAAAAACTCACAGTAAATAAAACCATCCATGATGAGGTCTAGTCACATCCTTACCACAAACCTTGCATTCATAAATGAAAATTCTTACAGTAAAAATCTCATAGTTTATGGCTGAGCTTCCTATCTTTATGCATTAGTGCATTAGATCTCCAGTGTAGCTGGAAAATGCATCTCTGATCAGTTATTGTACCCTTGTCATATATCTCACCAGTGACATCTACTAAAAGGAGGCAGCAAAATTTGGGGCAAACAGACCCACAGTATGGTATAAATAAGCATTTCCAACCCACACTAGGAGAGCTTTTTCCTGCATTTGAGGCAGCTGCCAGCAATCTGTCAGAACCTCATAAGCCTAACATTGAATTTATTAGCTGTTGCTGGTTCTTAGTGCCAAAGCTGCTTAGCAAAATCAGCTTCATGATGGTAGATATTAACTGGAAGAAAAAAACCACATTTTCCTATGAGAGTTTACATTTGCTATTGATAAAAATGATAGAGCAATAGCTGGTTACAGTGGCCAGGCTTTTAATGGGCTCTCACTGAGCAGATGTTGGGGCCCACAAAGTGCTCTAATTTTTCACTCCAGACATGAGCAGGAAGACAGCAAATATTTCCAAAAGGAGTTGGAAGGGAGCTGTCAAAGTAGGCTGGACCTGATATTTCAGTTCTCAGTTTCTTCTGGGATATTCTCCACAGAACTTCATCAAAGTTCTGTTGCTGCTGAATATTTTGCTGCCTGAGGAAGAAAAGGCTGATTTTTTCAGCAAGGGACACACACTTCTGCCCTTCTTGTGGGGCCCCACCAGGACACTGAGGCTGGCACACTCCTCACCACACTCCTCCTCCTCCCGTGGCACCTTCTGTCATCCCATTCCCATGACCTCAAATCTGTGTCCAAGAAAAATCCCAAGAGGCCAGAGAGGATATGTTCAATAGGAGGAAACAAAGACTAAAAATTCTGGGAAAAGTGGTTTTAAAAGTTGTGGTTTTAAAAGTTGTGGTTTTAAAAGTTGTGGTTTTAAAAGTTGTGAAGAAGGGGAGCCATGACACCACAATGGAGAGCAAAAGGTCCCATAAATGATCAGATAAAAGGTTTCAGTGGCCCTAACACCACAGCTGGACACACCCACAGGTGATCCTCCCCCTGCTGCGTGGGGATTGCAGCTCCTGCATCCTTCTCTGCATGCACCACTGCCAGCTCTCAGCCAGAGGGTGAGCCCAGCCCAACTCCTTGGGCAAGAGAAATCAGCTGGAAGCAGCACTTGTGCTGGAAGCATTTGGCTGGAGAAGAGCAGGGCTTTGCAGGAAATGTGGTGCCCCCAGAAGTTTCTGGGATGGTGCTGGTGGAGGCTGGGACTTTGCAAGCACCTGGAGTGCCCAGAGCTGGAGATGAGGGGCTCTTCCCCTGCGGGAAGTGCTGCAGGAACAGGCTCAAAGGTCAGTGCTGGCTCAGAGCTTTGAGATGGCCACACCAACACAGGGCAGGCTCCTCACAGGTGTGGTGCAGCCTGGCCAGGTTACTCCAGGGCTCTGTGGTACCTGATTTTGTGGAACAATTCCCACAAGGAATGGCAAGGCAGCAGGCCACCAGCAGCTGCCTGCATTGCACTGCTTCCTACCTGCTGATAAACTCAAACTCACAAAATAAACCAAGCTTTTCAGAGGCTGAGGCAAAGCAAAACCCTGCAGAAGGTAAATGCTCATGGCTGGTGAACATTGAACAGCCCAAAATCTTACAGGGAGGCTTTTTAAATGAGAGACTGTCCTGGCAGAGGTAGGAGGTGCCTTCTGCACGTCCTCTACTCAGCCTGTGATGGTGCATCCTGGAGAGATGAAGCAATAACAATTCTGCATTGCCTAAAAAGTGGCTGGCAGAGCTGAAGCAGCACATGGCAAACAGCAAGTAAACAAATCAAATCTCACCTAAACACAGCACAGAAAAAAAGAGAAAGCTAAGCCAGGTCTGTACATGCTCCTAAACCAGCACTCCAACAGCAATTAATGAGAACAGAAAAACTAGATGCCTGATTTTAATGGATCCTGACATAATAGGTGTAGAAGAAATTTGATGGGAGAAAGATAATTAGAGGGACAATAACGTCTTGTGGCTGATTACACTGAAAGACAAAGCAGATGTCATGTACTAAAGCTGAATCAGAATAACAAGGTAATGTCATTAATGAGCAACACAATCTCTGTGGATGGATTCCATGATCAGATGAAAAATGCAGAATTATGTTAGTGATCACCCCTTGGGACAGCTTCAGAGACAGCAGGGTTAAACCTGATAGCAGAGAAGGTGTAAGGACAGAAAACAAAACAGCAGGAGCTGACTAAAACACCATGCACAGACCAAGAAATGTTATGCATGATGTAGAGACAAAATTTGAATGTGAGCATGGAGAAATTAGTGGGAAGCTTGTTACTCTTGACCTACCCCTGCATTGAGTCAAAATGTTAGTAAGAGGTCCCTTGTATGGCTTGCATGGCAGATTCAGCATCCTTCAGAAGCAATAAAAGTGCTTTTAGAATTTGTGAAGAAGGGAACCCAAGAAAAGCAAACGCTGCTTAAAATACATTAAAATGTTCAACTAAAAGGACAACTGAAGCTTGAAAGCCTGAAAACCACTGGATACACTGCAGGCCTCTGGAGCATGCACAAAGTGAGTGACTGAGAGCAAATGGCAGATAATGATCCGTGTTGATAAATGCCAAGTGGGGAAGATGAGGAGTCATCCTACCTTTACATATATAGTGATGGGTTCTGAATTAGCTTTTCCCCTCAGGATAGAGTTCTTGGGCGATGACAGACACTTCTATGAAAACATTAATTCACTGCTGTGCAGAGATTAAGATGAAAAAGAAATATTAGGATCATCGTAGGAACCAAAGAACAAAACAAGAAGTCACCATGCCACCACAAGTACTCGTGATGTACCCACCTGCAGCTCCCTGTGAGCACCTCTCATCCCTCCCCTTCTCATCCCTCCCCTGCCAGCCCCAGCTCAAAGCAATGACAATAAAATTTAAAGACATAGAGGGAAGAGTGACATTTATGGTCAAAAATAGGGAAATACTTGTTTGGATGAGAGGGACAACACAGAGCAGATTTGAGGCTAGAAAAGAGGCAAAAGAGACTTGTAACAGTCGAGTTAAAAAACAAACCTTCTTTTTTATGTACTGGGTAGATGTTCCTAAGAGGAAAAAAAGAGGATCAATTTTCTAAGAGGAGCACTTAGAGACCTGCATCAGTAAAAAGAAATGTAACTGGGTCTCCCAAAAGAACTGTACACTTTCCAAAACAGCCTCTGTATTCTTCTTGAATACTTCCTATTGCATTACTGTTCATATATCTGCAATGGGTAAATCCATACCCACACACACAAATACCTGTGCACTTGTCACAGGAGAGCTATGATTAAGTATGCAGGAAAAAATGTGTTACTTGTATTTTATCTGTGTTTTCTTACACTTCTGTTATGAATCACTGAAGTTAGTTTTAAAGGGCAATTAGACATACAAAGATGAAACCATTCTTACCAGCAGAATTCAAGCTAAATTCCTAATTACTGAAGGAGGAAAGAATCTTGTTTTTCACACTGGGGATGCCAAAGATGTGGAGAGCACTGGTTTGAACATCATTCATTTCTCAGCCCAGTGCTGAGGGTGGAAGTACATCACAGGCCCTGCACTGGTGGTCTTCAAAGGGAAACACTGAGCCCAAAAATATTTAGTAAGGCACATGGGATAATTCTCTTTTAGAGTATTTTTCATCATCTTTTCCACTCTCTTGCTCTACTCATTATATTACTACCACACCAGGAAAAAGAGATTATGGATACAAAGATATCCCACAGTCTGCTCAGCATCACACACAGGATTCAATCTGCTCAATGCCAGAGCCATCCAAAGCCATCATCACACAGAAGAGAATCATTTTATGAGTCACTGCTCACCTCCCCTTCCAAAATAAAGAAACTAACCAAGAGCTAAAGCTAAACAAAACCAAACCACAGCTTTTCCTCCCTCCCCTTAGCAGGGTCAGGTATTCCTCCTCTGGTTTCCCATGTTCTGCAAGGCTCAGTCCCTTCCTCGTCTGGGTGCCAGCCCTTTATCTACCCTTGCAGCCCGATTCAGTTGACTGGAACAGGCAGCTTTAGGTAGCTCAGGTGGCATTTAGGGTCAGGAGGCTTGCAGTGTCTCTGGGGCTCTGTGCTGTGCCTCTCTGCAGCACGAGAGGACGGGCAGATGGTCGGCTCTGCCGTGACGCATTAACCAGCAGCGCTCAGCCCGCTGCCAGCCACAACAACATGCTCAGGGTTCATTCTTCTCACCATTTTGTATCGATCACTCCGGCATTTCTGGCTTGGAATTCCCAGTATTGGAGTAGCAGAGAAGAGCAGATGATTAAACCCACCCGAATGGCACTGGAAGAGAGTGAGATTTACATGGAGCTGGCCTTACTGCTCTTCCGAACAACGTGCACAGCTTTTCTCTGTGGGTGCCCATTTGCCTTGTTGTTTCTTCTCTTCCTTCTTGAAGAAGGGAGATTTAAGTGAGATCCAGGTGCCAGTTCCAACAAATTCACTAAGTTTGAAAAAGCAGAGCAATGAGTCACGAAAAAACACAAGGACAGCAAAAACAGACTAGGAGACACGCGAGCAGAACTTTTTGTTGCTGCTGACATGAGCAGGGGTAACAACTCCCCGCTGTCCCTGGCTGACCAAGGAAGAGAATGAAACGCTTTTGCACAAAGAGGTGACACCTGCAAGGTGGTGCAAGTTCACGCCCCCCAGAACCAGGGCTGGCCCTCAGACATGGCTCTTCTGTCCCACATGGGGGGACAGCTGTCTAGGTGACTTCTCACAGCCTCTTGTGGTTTCCCAGTGTTTTGTGGCAGTTCAGGGAGCTTGGGGACAATGGCTGTGAAACACAGGTGAGAGCAGCAGTGTCTGGGTTAGCAGCTGCCACTGGAGAGGTGAGGAGGTTCCACACTCTCCAGGACAGCATTGCTTGGACTCTGGTGTCTCCTCTGCTGCTCCACAATGCACCACTGGATTGTCCCTCAAGTGCCACCCTCCTGCTTTCATCTCAGTCAGGCACGAGGATCTGAGTGGTTATTCAGGAGCACACATTGCTCAGCTCCGCTGCTTTGAGCAGACAGAAGGGGTTTTGTCATATGATGAACTGTGATGCAGAAAACCCCCCAAAGCTTCTACTTGCCCATCAGAGTCTCTCAGACAGCTCAGGGCTGAGGAGTGCCTGGAGCTGGGGTGGTCTCACCACAGCTCAGACAGAGCCTGGCTCTCAGGGCAGACGTGTGACACTGAGTTATGAGGAGCTCCAAAGCTCTCCCAGAGATCTCTGGCTGCCTGCAGCATTGTCCAGCCTGGTCACTGGCTCAGGGACAGCGTGGCAGAGTGTGACAGCTCAGGTGAGGCTGCTTTGGGCAGCCCCTGACCCCGGGAGGGCAGCTCTGCTCTGGGAAGGGCCGGGATGCAGCAGGCACAGATCCACAGGGAGCACAGGCTGAGGCAGTGGGTGTTCCCAAGGAGGATGAATTCCCACTGAGGCATTCTGAATGTGAGCCTGCCCCAATTAGGAAGCTCATTTTCTGTCTGAAAGGGCCCTCAGAAATCAATACAGATTCCAGACCATTTCTTCTTGGGCACTGCTCAGGAAGGCTGGCCTTTCAGCAGGCAGTGTCACACAGCATGGCAGGCAATACAGTCATTTATGGGCTTCTTTATGCTGGATAATTTCCAAGCCACCCTCCAAAATGCATGACAGACATTTCCAGGCACACAGTCCCTGCCTTTGCTGGGTATAACATGGTTAACATGACTCAGCAACGTCCTTCAGGAATAGCAATATGACTTTCCCTGAAGAAATCCTTTAAGAGCAAGCAGCTCATGTTTATGGATTCAAAATGCTTTGAAGTCACCCAGCAATTCCTGTGTTGGCCACCTCTTCAGTGTTTCCTTGAGAACATGCACCAACACTGGATCCTTGACAGTCATTTCCATGGCCTGGTCAGCCTGAAGGAGCATCCAGAAGAGGATTTCATTATTTTATCTGGAGATAGGACCTCAGAATCTGCCATCAGATCCTGTTGGCATAGTGAGCTGGCACCAAAACCCAACTTTTATGATTTGACAAGTATGCATCAAACTCCATGGCTGCATGTGACTGTAGGTGGTAGGAGGTATAGATGTGATTTAAACTCTCCAGAACTGGCTTGTTGGCCTCATTAATCTCAAAAAACTCAACAGGAATTGAAATTATGGAACTCTGGCATTCCAGAAACAGCAGGAAACGTTTCTTTATCATCCTGCACATAATCCCATTCAGATGTCATCCAAGTTCTTGGTGTTTCAATCCAAACTGCTAACAAGCCTGAGCATGGTTTTAATAATGCAACACAAGAATCATCTTGGGATTTTGTGAGGAAGGAGCACAGAACGTGTCAGGCTTGACATGGCTCAGATTAACCAGAGCTCTCCCATGGAGAAGATGGAGCGAACTCTTCCTGTTCTGTGTCAGGAATGGCAGTGGATTTCAGCAAGGAATGAACTTTGAGTATCAAGCAGGCAAACCCAGCTCAAACCTCCTGGAAGTCATTAACAGTGATGTTCTTTGGGTTCCTTCATCAGGAACTCACTGAATGCCTCGAGTTTTTCTGAGCAATTCCATGGCTTTTATCAGAGTCCCTGTTCCAGAGGAGGCTCAGCACTGGAGCTCCCTGACTCAGTGGTGAGAAGTGTCCACTCCTTCCTCAGTGTCCAGGGCTGACCTGAAATGGTTTCAGGCTCTGGGAAGAGCTTTGTGAGACTCATTGCAGGCTGAGGTAAAGATTCTTTCTCTCTATCAGAAGAAATGTTCCGTTTGTTTTATCCCTTTAGGACTGTCTGCAATATCCCTTTTCTCACATCTCAGTTCAGGCAGATGCACTCGAGTTGATCACGCACTCAGACCTGTGGATCTTCTTCCAAAATGCTGCTGCTCTCTGCTGTCAGACACAAAGAAAAGGGACTGATCCTGCCAGAGGGCTCATGGAGCACCTGAGTGCCTAAACCCCAGTGACCTTGTGGGCAACAGTTCTCCTCCCAGCCACAATGAAGAGTCTCTTCACTTCACTGGAGGGTGCTGGAAAATTAATTTCCTTGCAACAATGGTGCTGCAGGGCCTAAGCCCTTGAGGAGGTGACACTGGAGGCCCCACCATGAGCTCCACGGAGAAGACAGTCCCTCACACACTGGTTAGGAAACAACAAAGCTCAGAGACACAAAGTTCTTTATTGTCCCAGCTACAGCTCTGATCTTCTTCCTGCCACGAGATCAGATGATGTGAATGTGATATGATTCCTTCTGATGCAGGAGCCCTATGATATAGGTTGATTTATGTGAAATCTCTTGGTGAGTCACAGCTTTAACCTCAAATTCTGGGTGAGAAGCTGAGCCCATGTCCTGCACTTTCAGGGATTTTGCTTCGCAGGGATGTTGTCCTGAAGCTGGTGACCCCTTTTCCTCCAGGAGAAGCCTCACAATGTGTGAGCAATCAGAGCAATCCCACCTGGGACAGACAGCCTATCTGTGGGTGGGAGCAAAGGTCCAAAGTGTCCCCCCGTGCCCAGAAGTGGCTCTGTCATTGTCAGCAGCACTGCTGAGGGGTGACAGACTGGCTGGGGGAGAAGCACCAGGGACAAAAACAGGAGAAGCTGTGTTGGAACAGGAAGTGTTGATGGCACTGATGTCAGTGGTCATCCAGATCACAGTGCCCACCCTCCTGCAGCTTCTCAGACACCAGGATGGGCCCAGAAACAAACTGAGGCTCCACAGAGAGTGACAGGACAGTGAGACAGGTCCCTGCCAGCTCCTGGCCAGCACAGAAGGGAACATGCAAACCCAGCACGATTTTCTCACCTAAAAAAAGCCCAGCAGGCATGAGGAGGACTTGACAGCTGTCATCCTCTGCATTATTCCAGGGAATCCTGGAGAGATGGGCTGAACACATGGTGTCCTGGTGCTTGCCTGCTGGGTGGGCTGCTCACACATCCCCACCCTGGTGTGTGTGGGAGTGCCACTGAACCCACTCTGGGTTTGCTTTTGCTTTAAAGTCCAAGGCTCTGCTTTCCTGGGAGGTCTCACATTGGAATGTCCTTGGCACAGAGGCACATCCCAGCTGAGCTCCTCCCCAGCCCCTTCTCTGCACAGGCAGAGTGGGTTTGTTGAACAAACACACAGGCATAAACAGGATGGAGACCAAAAGATGAGAGGAGTCTGCTGATTGATGAGAGTACAGAGCCCCAGGTACAGGCCATCCAGGTGGAACTCTCTAAGTGAACCAAGTCCTGACTCTTCTGAAGGAGAGATTTTTCACAGAAGCTGAGTTAGGCCAGACAGATCCCTAGGGCAGAGGACACAGGCTGGAGGGGAGTAAGCAGACAGAAAAGATGACAGCAGGGAAGATTGGAAAAGAGAAAAATACCCTGGAGATCTTCTTCCCTGTCACCTGGAATGACTGAGGTCCCCTCAAGAGAAGGAGCTCTCTGCTTTGCAGGAAGGAGGCTGTAAGGGGTTGTGAGTGGAAGTGATGCCAAGTGACTGCCTCATGAATCTCATGTTGAGAGAGGAGCAGTGGGAGATCACTTCACCATCAGCACAGAACAGAAAGACTCTGTCTCCTGAATTAATAACCTGAAGCAACTGTTCTGCTTCAGGCAGCCACAGGAAAATCCAAAATTCATACACAGGTTGCATTTTCTGGGGGTTATTATTTCAGATGAAATTCAAAATCAGAGAAGCAGGACAGGACATAGAACTATCCAAACACTGCATGTGGGACTTGCTTTTCCCCACATTAGATGCACTAAACAAAAGGCA
Organism: Fringilla coelebs; assembly: GCF_963513975.1. NCBI lineage: Eukaryota > Metazoa > Chordata > Aves > Passeriformes > Fringillidae > Fringilla > Fringilla coelebs. The sequence continues at coordinate 13,301,949 of NC_140042.1, forward strand.
CAGAGCAGGTATTCAGTAACACCATGGAATAATACAAGAGAGTTCCTTGGTAGATATGAACAGGGCCCCAAAAAAAGCAGTAATTGACTATGCCTCCCACAGCAAACTCACCCAGCCTTTGTGTCTCATCAGAAAAAGGATTTGCAGCAGAGCAAAACTCACGTCTCATTGAGCTTTCCATCATTTCCTTGAAAGGTGATCCTGCTGGCAAAGCCACTCTTATCCCAGCTCTTTGGAAGGGAAGCCAAAGCACTCCCTGTGACACCAGCCGCACTCCCTGTGACACCAGCCACACAGTCAGGTGTTCCTCCCTCCTTCTCCTTTCTCCTTCCTTAGCAGGATAAAGGACACCAGCTGGCCCCAGGCCCTCCAGGCTCAGCTCCCTGAGCCCTCCTGTCCCTCTAAGCATGTCCCCTTGCAATGCACACACAAACCCAGGTGATCCCACAGGGACATGTGCACCTCCCCAAATCCCTGTTCCTTCCAAAATCACTGCACTGGTGCCTGCAGCACCAGCTTCAGGCCCGGGGCCAGAGGTGGACAGCAGGTAGGGTGTGCATATACAGAGCTGAGTACATCACCTGAACTCCCAGAGCCATCAACCAAACCCCCAGAGCCATCAACCAAACCCCCAGAACATCAAACCAAACCACCAGAACATCAACCAAACCACCAGAACATCAAACCAAACCCCCAGACCCATCAACCAAACCCCCAGAACATCAACCAAACCCCCAGAGCCATCAACCAAACCTCCAGACCCATCAACCAAACCTCCAGAACATCAACCAAACCCCCAGAGCCATCAACCAAACCCCCAGAGCATCAACCAAACCCCCAGACCCATCAACCAAAGCCCCAGAACATCAAACCAAACCCCCAGACCCATCAACCAAACCCCCAGACCCATCAACCAAACCCCCAGACCCATCAACCAAACCCCCAGAACATCAAACCAAACCGCCAGAGCCATCAACCAAACCCCCAGACCCATCAACCAAACCCCCAGACCCCTCCTGCAGGGCTGCACTCCAGCTCCTTGTTCCCCTCTCTGCAGGTGCCTCCAGGATTGCCCTGGCTCAGGAGCAGAACCCAGCATTTGTCCTTGTTGGATGTCATCTGGTTGGTGACACACTCAAATCTGCCAAGATCTCTCTCTAAGGACCCTCCATTCTCAAGGGACTCAGGGTCTCCTCCCTATTCAGGATCACCAGAAGCAAAATTCCTTAAGGGTGGCCAGGTCATTGATAAAAACATCCAAGAGAATTGGCCCTACATCTGAGCACACCAGCCTGATGTTCCCCATGGACTGCAGCTCTCTGAGCCCAGATGTTCCCCCAGGGAAGCAGAGCTGGAGCCACACCACAGTGGTGAGCTGCAGACAGTGTTACAGCACTGCCCTGGTGTGCACAGAGCACCAGGGGGGTTCACAAGGCTTGACTCAGGGCGATATGCACCTGAGCAGGTGTGTTGAACATTAATATTTCAAGTGTGGGCTGAATGAATTACAGCTCATTAGTTAGGGCTCTTTGCTGCCTCAGTCTGTGGGTCAGGTTTGCTTCAGCTAATTCTTCCAAACTCAAATCATTCCATCATTCTCTCATCATAGACATTGCTGGTTTGAGAAAATGAGGCAAAATCCCTCCTAAACCCTGCTGTTTCTGCTCTCTCTCACTTGCATTCCTTTTTGGAAGAGTTGCCTGATACCAAATTGACTAAGAGGAGTGAGATAAGCAGCTGTTTGCTGTTGATAGATGCAATATTGCACACACAGCCACTGTGAGCAATTAAAAGCTTTATTTATTGCTGCCTCTGTAGTGTGGTTTAAGAACTCAAAAGGTCAGCTACAGTGGCAACAACGAATAGCACATATTAATTAGATGTAATTATAAAGATGAATTCCCAGACAAAATATGAGCTGGGATCAGCCTGGTCACCAAGAGGCCACTCAAATATTTGATAAAAGTGAGACTGCATATCTGGTTTGATAAGCTGGACTGTGGGCTTTATCACACATGTGCTCTGGCAGTGAGGAGAGAAGGTATTAATATAAGTGAAGCCTGTAGCAGTCTCTATGGTTACAGCTAACATTTTCTAATATAAGCCATTGTCTTCAGATGCTTAACTTTCCATGTTTCAACTGCTTAGGCTGAAATTTTCCATCACTGCTCATTGTTTCCAGGTGAATTCTCTAGCAATCAGGTTAGCAAATGTACTGGAGAATTCGAGCAGATTCTCATGCTGAAACAGCAATTGGAAATTGGGCAGGGACTCAATCTTATCATCTGTTCCCATCCTCTCCAATTTACCCCATGGCTTGGTGACTTTCAAAGACTCAGCAGATCCTGCTGGAGGTTTTGTGCTGCTGGAATTCCCAAAGGTGACATCTCCTGGTGGAGCAGCAGTCCCTGCTGGGCACTGCCCCGTGTCCCCAGAGCCCCTGCCCTGAGCACTGCACAGCTCCAGCAGGGCCCTGACCCTCAGGGCTGCACTCAGGGGCTGAGGAAACTCCAGCCAGGCATTTTTGCATCTGCAGCTCCTCAGCTGAGCATGCTATCAACATCTGTGCCCACCCTGCTGCAATTGTGGCCATTTCTGGGCCAGTCCTGTGGCACAAACCCTGTGAGAACACCCCATGTGAGACCAGCCATCCTGCAGGGCTGTTTCTAATAACAGCCCCCCAGCACGAGGCTGTGGCAAGAATTTTAAACCATGGACTGAATTTATTTTCTTTGGGGAGAAGAGGCATCCAAGGCTGTCCAGCTCCCAGCAGCACACAGGTACCCTGTGCCACCACCTCCCTGTGTGGTGGATTGTGCTCATCTAAACTGTGGAACAGGTGGGGACATTAATTCTGTGAGCTGTGCCTTGGCTCAGAGGAGCCAAGAGGTTCTCACACGTGCCCACAGAGGTTCTGGAGCCAAGCTGAACAAGAACAAGCAACAGCTTTTTCTTTCTGCAGTGTCTTTACCACCCTGACGCTCTTCACATCTCCATTCACCGCTTTTTCTGGTTTTCTGAGTTTGGGCCATGGTTTGCAGAGTTTAAACTCTGTGAATCACAGAATCATTAAGGCTGGGAAAGACTACCAAAATCATTAAGGCCAACATTTTGTGGTAAATGTCCCAATACCCCCAAACCACATGGAGAAACACCACCTTTACTTGTTTTCTCAATACTTCCAGGAATGTTGACTCTCCCCCTCCCCTGGGCAGAGTGTTCTTAATGACTTTTTCAGTAAATAAATCTTTCCCAATACACAGTGGATGTGATAAAAAATTTTTTAAAAAACCCCAAATTACAATTGGCAACCTCAAAAACCAACAAACTTTTTTTAAAAAATCCTAATACCCAGTTACTCCTAGACATTCCTGATTTCCTAATTAATTTTTGCCAACTTTAACCTCTCTCAAGCATTCCCCAAGTGCTGACAGGTTGCTGCTCTCTGCCCCCAGGTGTGCTGTGGCTCTCAGTGGTGTCCGAGGTGTTGTACATCATGCTGTTGGTCGTCGGGTTCAGCCTCATGTGCCTCGAGCTCTTTCATTCAAGCAGTGTCATAGATGGGCTCAAGTTAAATGCCTTTGCTGCTGTCTTCACTGTGCTTTCAGGTATGAACCTCCCCTTCCCCTTTTTACCACCACAAAGCAAAATTTCACAACTTTGAGAGAATCAAAAACCGGAGGCTCCACGACTCTCTTACCCCTGTTTAGCTATCGCAGTTTTTCACTGTAATTTTTTGTTCCTTTGGCACAAAGACTACATGATAAATTCTCCTCTTGCCAGGGAGAAGTGAATATCCTCATTCCTGCTTTCACAGCAGCAATGCAGTAATTATCCTTCCCCAGCCTGCACAGCCATTACCACAGCTCCAGCCTCAGCTTCATTTGCAGCATCATCACACTCATTTTCCAGAGGAAAATTAAAAACATGTAAAGCAGAAAAGTCTTTTTTCTCTGTTAATCCTGAAAGTAGGTGAAGGCTGGAAAACCAAAGGAAGGAGTTCATCTTGTTAATTAACAAAACTGAGAATGAAAAGGGTTCTAATGCAGGCCCTGAGGAGCAGCCCCAGGTACAGGTACATCTCTCAGAACAGCTCTTCTGGGCTGGCTTTGTGCTCAGTCCCTACTTGGGACCCCTCACCATATGAACTTGAGGAATTCACTTCTCTAAAATTACTCCAACCATGTGCTTAAGGGCCCCTTGACTTCTGTGAAGCTTTTTTCTGGCTAAAACCCCCAGTTTCCAGGATTTATACAAGCAGCCAGGGTGCCCATGTGAGCACTCCTGCATGGGCCTCTCTGGCAGAAAGAATTTCTGCAATACAGGTGCATTTTATCCAGCTGCATTTCAGGCTGGAAGACATTACACCAGGCAGTGTACATTCTGGGAAGGACTTTGTATCTTCAGGGATAGCTGCAAGTGGTGAAATAATACCAAAAAGGAAAGGTCAGAAGTAGAGCTGAGTGCCAAAAACATCTGATAAGAACTGCCAAAGCATATTTTTCAGCTTTGGATATAATTTGGATCTTAAAAAAAAATCAGTTCCATTTTCAAAATCAAACTATAAAATCAAGCATTCAATCAATTACTTCCATGCTGTTCCTCTCTCCCTTCACCATTAACTGCAATTTTAAAGTTGGGAATGATGAAGTTTTCTTTCCTACACAACTTTCTATTTTTATTTTGGCCTTCCCTCTTTCTAAGTACATTGCCAAGATAGTCCAAATATAAACTTCAAAATTTTACAGGGAAAAATGATAGAGGAATTGAAACAAGGATAAAACCCCAGACCCCAGTACACTGCTAGCTGTTATTTTCAATGGCAGAGATATTAGAGGAAAGAAGAAAACTATATTTATTTAAGCTTAGCATATTTGTAATGACATAGCTTAATAGAAATTAGGTAATGAAGGGGACTTTCCATTGGAGCATAACACTCCTCATTAAATTCATGCTTGAGTTCCCTCATAAAAGTGTAATGAGATCTCCACATTCTCATAGCTCAACATCTAAAGTTTAGGAAAAAATATCCCAACAGTGTGGTCACTTATTGTTGTTCCTATGAGCCACTAAAGATACCCCACAACATCACAATTTTGGTATCCCTCTTAACCTTACACAAACTAAAAAATTTACATATGTCTCTCACATAATATTTATAATAAAACATTTTTATTAATGTGATGTATTCCCCAAAAGGCATTTCTAGTAAAAAATACAGGAAAATGCTTTAAAATACATTGTCTTTTCCAAATTTCCTTCATCTCCAGCATTCCAAAGCTCCTTAATTTCTCCCTTTACTGACACCTCCAAGCAGCTCTGGTCCTGCAGGGCTCAGGATCTCCAGCCAGCTATGAATGATCAGTGTTTCTGCGCTGACAGCCCCTCCAGCACTCCACATCAGCAGGATTTTCCACCTGCAAACACCTCTTGCCCTGGAGCCTGGATGGGCACAGGCATTGTGCCCTCCCTGCCCGGCCCCAAGCAACCAGCTGGGGGAAAAGATGATCCTGGGCATGGAGCTCTTGTTGGTTTGTGGTACAGGCAGCTCATTTCAGCTCATTAAATGTACAGCAAAAAGCTCCAGAGGGTTTCCCCACGGAGAACTTGGCAAGGCACAGCTAAAATAGACCAAACCAAAAGTGAATGAAGCAGCACAATAAAAGATTGGCATTATTGTGCTTTAGTTTGGATGTGGCATAACAGCACCAACAGCCCTGCCAGGTGCAGATCCAGCCCCATCCCACCCTGGCATTAGGCAGATAAAACAAAGAACATTTCCAGTGCTTGCTGGTGACCTCCTCCTCCTCCTCACCTGGATCAGTGAGTGTCACCTCAGCCTCCCACGCAGCCACAGGGCTGAGGGTGCCTCAAACCCCGAGCAAGGTTTGCCTGACAGAGCCCAGCAGCTCAGCCCTGGCTGTGTCAAACCTCCTGCTGCCTCTGAGTGACTGTGACAGGTCTCAGGGCAGGCTGTAATATTTTATTAGGGTTGAAAAATTACTGACAGGACATGTAGAAACAATGAACTTCAAACTTAAGATCAAGGCACAACTGTCAGCTGAAAAAAAAATCCGCTGATTTAAAAAGTTCAGCAAGCTGCAGGTGCATTCTGGAAATTAAATTCAACCAGGAAAAAAAGCAAGGTGTGCAGCACTTTGCTGTGCTCCCATCAGGCCACCCACCCTGCCCAAATCTCATTTCTCCTGGAGTGAATTGCTCTTTCCACCTCCTATCTTTGCAGTGTGTCACTCCAACACGAGGCAGCTGAGCAAATCCCCCCAGCTCCCTGTAACACAACTCTTCCCTCAGCCTCTGCACTTGTTTGTATCAAATCTGACATTTGTCTGGCTGAAGGTCCTGCTCAACATGCCCACAACACAAACATCCCCTGCTTCCCTCCCCCAGAACTGCCCTGAATCATCCACAGGTCTGGGGAGAGCAATGGGGTGGTTTAGGTACTGACAGAAGAGCCAAAAATTGGGTGTGGCTGGGGGAGGGAAATCAGGATCTTCCATGTATGGGAAGGGCAACCATGGAAAAAATTAGATGGTCAGAGGGAGCAGTGAATGCATGGTCCAAGTGTGGCACACAGACCTCACTGCACCCACCATGGCAGAATATTGGTATTTCTAAGTGCCTTGAGCTGCCACTACAGCACAAGAGGCTTTTGCACATCTGTAGGTCCCAGAATTGTTTGGGATACAGTGGTCCAGCCCCCACCTCCTTAGCCTGAACCCACACTTTCCAGAGCCCATTGGGGATCATCACCCTGCACTGCCCAGGTGCCATGGCAGGGACATCCCAAATTACTGCAGCCAGAAAATTGTCCAAGCCTCAGAGCTGCTCCTGACCACCACTGCTTGAAAAGTGGGGTTTGGTTTTCCTCAAAGGGCTGTTTAAATATAAAGTTAGGTGGTTTTTTCTGTTAAAAAAACAGGACCACAGTGGCCAGCTAAAGGCAAAGCCGCTCAGGCCACCCTGTGATTTACTGCAGCCGTGTTCTTTAACTTCTCAGGGACTGAAAGTCTGACCCTCACCCAGCTACAGTCCTCTCAGTGAGCTCTAACAGTGTCACAAAAGCATCACCAGCCCTGTCCCACCAAAAGTATCCCAGTGGGGTCCTGTCCCCACACCTCACCAGGAGAACCAAGCTCACTTCACTTCCTGGTGCAGCTTCCAAGTGTTTTATGAGTGTTCAAATTCACCAATCCTAGCCACTGCTGGGACAGAATATGGTTGTGTGGTGTGAACATTGAGCCTGCACTGCCTGCAGGAGCCTCTCTCCTCCTCCTCTCACCTGGGGCCTGTCTGTGATGGGCTGGGAGATCTCTGTGGGTGGCACACCCCTGGTTTGCAGCAGCAGGGTTGGTGGGGATGCTCCTTGTGCAACATTTTCTTCAACGATTCTTCAACTCCTCTCTTAATTGAGAATTCAGAATGATGTAAAATAATGAGCTCTCAGTCACATCTTTCCTCTGCCCATGCAGCTCCCTCCTCCACAGTAGAACAGGAGGCATAAAAGTACAACAAAGACTTTTTTGGAGCTCTCAAAGCACTTCCAGCAGTAGCTCCCTCAAGAATGATAAAAAAAAACACGTTGGCACAAAAATTCCTGTTCTGATCCCTGCTTCCCAGGTCTCTTGGGGATGGTGGCACACATGATGTACACTCAAGTTTTCCAAGTGACAGTCAGCCTTGGGCCAGAGGACTGGCGACCACACTCCTGGGACTATGGATGGTCCTTCTGGTAAGTGTCACCCCACGTTCATCTCTTTCCTCTGGAGCTGTTGGGATGCTGCACACATCCAACCTCCCACCTCCAGCTGCCAGGGGAGCCCCTGGGGATTTCCAGCTGCCAAACCTGCAGGAGCACGAGCCCCCAGGGCCAGCAGGTTTGGAGGTGTGGGGACAGTTCTGTGCAGCAGCAGCTGTGCCATCAGCAGGTACAGAGCATCTGTAAATAAACAGCACCCACAATTACCAACACAGATTGAGCACTCTCATTAAAGTTCAATTTAGGAACATAATTGCCATGGCATTTCTGAGACTTTGAGCTTTTTTTTTTTTTTCCCCCCTTTGTTTTTAATTAATGTCTCAGTTGAACCTTAGGGTGCAGCTTTGAACACAACTGCAGAGGAAGGTGCAGTGCTCCTGGCACAATGAGACTTCCCTGTGGATCATGGGGAGAAGGCTTGGGAAAATGGACCTGGCTTTTTTTTTTTTTTTTTTACCTTTCTCATTTATCTCTAAAATCACATAAAACTAATTTGGCCAAGACACAGCAACTGTGTTATATTGCTTGCACGTTTATAAGAAGCTTACCAAGAGCAGGAGGCTGTGGAGAATAAAAATACCTGCAAACAACATCCCCAGTCCTCCAGAGGCATCAGCCTCTTTGGATGGATAGGGAAAATACTTTCTTCTTGTAATTTCTAAATATAGCACGTTATTTTCTTTCCATCTCAAAACAAAGACAACAATCTTTACTAACACCAACAAGTAAATACTTCTTAGGCACAGCACTGCAGGGAATTATTAGTCTTTCCTTCTCACCTCTTTCCACTGTGTTTCATAGGAGGAGGCACTACCATTTTAGCACAAAATACAAATCACATTATATTTAAAATACAGCTTATTTGGTGTCTCAATAATGAATATTTATTGCATGTGATAATGGACTTATAAATACATTGCATTCACATATTTATAATATTTATATTAATATTTATAACAACTCTGTCAAAATAATTGTATAATTTTCAATAGATTTAAATAATAAGGCGTATTTGTCTTCAGTAATCTATTTTGTAATTTACTGCAATACTCAGACTTCAAAATGTTGTTAAATGTCTTGCATGATAAGCACTCATTAGATTATTCTCCTTCATCTTGTGCAAGCCAAGAGCCCCCATGGCTCAGAGTGGGTACCAGGGTCCCTCAGGGCATCCTGAGCTCTCCCTGGGCCCACTCATCCCACCCACCCACACTCCCTGCTGGGAGCTGTGTCCCACAGAGAGGGAGCTGGGTCCCATGGGAGATGGGGTTGGGAGCTGTGTCCCACAGAGAGGGAGCTGTGTCCCATGGGAGATGGGGCTGGTGTCCCATTGAGATGGGGCTGGTGTCCCATTGAGATGGGGCTGGGAGCTGTGTCCCACTGAGATGGGGCTGGTGTCCCATGGGAAATGGAGCTGGGAACCAATGTCCCATGAGAGATGGGGCTGGGAGTTGTGTCCCACAGAGATGGAGCTGGGAGATGGTGTCCCATGGGAGATGAAGCTGGTGTTCTCTGGGAAATGGGGTTGGGAGCTGTGTCCCATGGGAGATGGAGCTGGGAGTGGGTGTCCCATAGAGATGAAGCTGGTGTCCCATGGGAGGTGGGTTTAGGAGATGTGTGCCGTGGCAGGTGGAGCTGGGACCCGTGTCCCAGTCCCACTGAGATGGAGCTGGGAGCTGTGTCCCATGGGAGATGAAGTCCAGACCCCAGCCCTGTCCCAGAGCAGCCTCTCCCTCAGCTCTCCCTGGGCAACCACAGCCAGGGAAGGCACAGTGGGCTTTGGTTCAAGGACCAGGACTGCCCCTGGATTGGGTCTCACTGTGGAGGACTCTGAGATACTCACAAGCAGGGAAATATGTGGGAGCAACTCTGCCCAAATTCCTGGGGTGAGAGCTCAGGTCCACTCCACACAGCCACCCTGGGAGCTGAGCTCTCTCCAGCCACTGCAGCCACACAGCTCCTTCTTGCATTTAGCAATCTCCCTGCATCCCTCCCTTCCCTGGTGCTTCCAAGGCAGCCCATTGATCCATGCAGGATGTGGGGCACGGTGCAAACACCGGGGCTGAGCAGCAGCAGCAGCATTTTCAGCCTGAAGGCAGCCTGGGGACAGCCATGGGCTCCCTCATGCCATGCTAGTGATGGATAGCAGACCTGGAAAAGGAAGGGCTGGAGGTCAAAGGAAGCAAAACCAAGGCTTCTGCCTTCCTGCTAACACAGAGCCAGCGCTGTTGTACAAACCAGAGAACCTCCCCTGGCACCACCCAGACTCAAACACTTTCTTTAAGAAGAGTGAATTACAAATGCCCACCCAGCCTGGTGGAAAACCACACACGCAGGAATTATCTCCTGCTCCACCTGTGCTCTGGTGATGTCCTGGAACATGAGCTTTGAGAAGCTGCTGGCCAGCAGCTGTCACCACCACCCTTAATTCCAGCTTGTTGTGAATGTGCCACTGCAGCCCCCAGCCAGAGAACTGAAACAGCCCTGGCACGTGGGGCCAGGGAGCACTGTCCCCATGGCCCAGAGCCAAAGGGTCTTAGTGATCCACACTGCCACCCCTTTCCCAAGGGCCAGTGGGAAAACTGAGTTTTTTGTGACTCTACTTCCCCTCTATCAAAAGGGAATGATAAAAACACCCCTCCCCAAAATGAGGAATGGCTGCTCATGGTCTGCTCAGGTGTCTCAGGGTGGTGTCTGTTATCCAACCCCATTCCCAAGCCACCTGGGGGCTGTTCTGGGCTCTGGCACGAGTCAGGAGTGGGCCAGGGGATTCTCCAGGCCAGGGATTTCAGTGCCCCTGAGGATCAGGAGGTGTTCGAGTTCAGACTCTCTAAAGCAAATAAATACAAAAAGCCTGAGCTGTTTGAGCCATGGGGGAACCTGAGAGCCCAGCCCTGAGCTCAGCTGCAGGAGGGTCTGTGGGTACAGTCCCAGCACATCTGGGGCACAGCTGGCATGGAGCATTAACAACATTGCTGTTAAAGAGGCCTTCACCTAAGGCAGATGAAAGTCCTAAGGTAGGACAACCACTCTTTACAATTCAAAATAAATAGCATTTAACCAAGGTCCACAAAAACTAAAGTACATCTCTCCTAATTGCCTAATTACTATGATTTCCCAAATGCCAGGCACTGAGAGTCTTCATTCTGTATTTCCTTCTCTGAACCTTTCAGCATTTCTGATTTCATCAGAAGCCATCAGAAACATCCAAGAGAAATTCTCCCTCAAATGCCATTCCCCAGGCACCTCCCAGGCACAGTGAGCTTTTGGCTGGCTTCTTTCTGGATACTGCTTGGGAGCCCAGCTGGAAATGTTTGCAGCTGCTGGAGCTCTTCCCCACACTCCAGGTGGGAGGCAGACTCAGGCAGGCCAGGAAGATGCTGTGCCTGGCCCCTCACACCCAGCACAAGCTCCCTCCCTGCTTCTCCCCCCAGCCATGGGGAACTTTGTCACCCCAGGGTCACTACATTTCCCTCTCATTTGATTGCATCTGGCAAACAGGTTCAAAATTGACAGGGAAAGAGCTGCCCCCACATATCTCATTGCCTCAGGAGTCCCTGCAGGACTTGTTATAAGCTGAATTTTGAAATCGTTGAAATGAGCCATTTCTGTTTACTTGAGCCATTTTTTTTCCCCAGATTTTTCAGTCCATGAATATGTGCTCTTTTTCAAGTTTTGTCTAATTTGAAATGAGAAACTGCTTCCTTGTCTGCAGGTCCTTTGCAGAATGGGAAAATAGCTCATGCTGAGAGCTGTGTTGACAATGCGTATTTATAAGATAATGCTGCTGGGGCTGGATACTTTCTGCTCTGCATAATTCACATCCATTTGTTACAGAAAAAGTGCAGAAAAGGAGCAGGTAAAGTGTGTCACCATCACAGGTGATGGAGTTAATCCAGCTTTCTTAGGCAGCCACTGTGAACTCTGTGTAGCCAGAGTTGATGGGCTGAGTGTGAAGCCAAGGGGAGCTGGAAGGCAGAGAAGCTCTGCAGACAAAAGGAGGAATTCAGGGCCTGTTTTTGCAGCCTCATTTCATGCTCAAAAAGTATCTCAACTCCTTGGGGCCACGAGTCCCTTGCCAGCCCCATCTGAACTTGAGGTCAGGGAGAATAAGAGCAGCTGGGGGGAAGCCCTGTCCACAAGCAGGGACCAGAGCAGCTCCCAGCTGACCTTGCTTGCCAGCACACCCAGGACAACACTTGCTGCTCTTCCAGCTTGGCCCTGTGCCAGTCTCTTATTTTCTTCCACTTCCCTTCTCCCTCCCTGTGCTCCTGTTGGTACCTGCAGGTGTCCTGGCCCTGGCTGGCCAAGGTTGGCTGGCACTGCCTTCACTCCGGGGGACTCAGCCAGGAAACCCCCAGGCTGGTGACTCCACAAAATGAAGTGTTGTCTTCTGCTCTGGTCAGGCTTTCAGAGACCAGACATAATGCAGGAAGGCCAGAGGTGTCCATGAGCCAGGAAAGAAGGAAATACAGTAATCTGAGGAAGGCATGAAAAGCAGATTAGAAACCATCCCTGCAGTGGCATTGTGCAGCCAGTGTCCCAGGGATGGCAAAACCGCTCCAAAAGACTCTCTGACATTGCTCCCTCCAGGAGTGTGTGGGTTTTAACACTTGTCTGCAAGGCTCTGAGGCATTTCAGAGGAGATCAGGAGGTGTCTGGCCATGGTGTCACCTTAGCACAGGATCCTCCACGGCATGAAGGCTGTGCCCAGCACGCAGCCCATCCTCCTGCCTGCCTGAGAACGAGCCACAGGTCCCTGGAGGAGAGATGAGCTTAGCTGAGATGGGTTTGCTGGAGGAGAGATGAGCTTAGAGGAGATGGGTTTGCTGGAGGTGAGATGAGCTTAGAGGAGATGGGTTTGCTGGAGGTGAGATGAGCTTAGAGGAGATGGGTTTGCTGGAGGAGAGATGAGCTTAGACAAGATGTTTTTGTCACCTCCAGCTTCCCTGCTGGTCCCAGCCTCTGTGTGTGTGTCAGAAATGTGGCATGAGCTGCTGTGTAACCCAGCTCTGTCTGCTGGTTTCTCTCTCCACAGTCTGGCCTGGGGCTCCTTCACCTGCTGCATGGCAGCCTCTGTCACCACCCTCAACTCCTACACCAAGACTGTCATTGAGTTCAGGCACAAGCGCAAAATCTTTGAGCAGGGCTTTCGAGAAGAGCAGAACTTCCTAGACCAGGAAGCCATCAAGTACTTCAGAGAAAGGTCAGTGCAGTCAGTCACTCCATCAGGGGAGGTTTCCATGGGTTCTGCTGGCTTCAGAAAACCCAGGCTCTCACCCACTCCAGTACTCGTGGGTGAAGTCTCTGAGGCACCTGGAAAAGGTGTGTGTGAAAGGCAAACACAAAAGGTCCTCCTTGGTTTGGTTTTTCATCAATTTTGTGCTGTCCCAGTGCCCACCCTTTCTCCTGTATTCATTGAAATCTTTACAATATTCCCCCAATTCACAAAAAGCTGTGCCACCAATGTCAGCTGATTCTCCCTCTCTAGAAAGGTAAAATTGTGGGGGTGTGCCAAACGTGACATCCATCCTTCCTCAGCACTGCAACAGGCACCTCCCACTAATCCCAACAGCTGCTGAGGCATTTTCCAGCCACCACCAGGCCACTTGGGAGCTGCCATCTCCCACATGTGGTCCCAAGCCCCCAGTCGATCCCTGGCTGCTTTGCACAACCCATCCTCTGGAGGAAATCCACACAAACACAGCAAAACACCACCCAGTGCCACCCACTCAGGGCCACCCACCCAGGGCCACCCACCCAGGGCCACCCACCCTGCCACCAGGGTGGAGGGGGACTGGAGTCCTGCTGGGTCCCAAGGCCCAGAGATGCTCTGTCACTGCTCCCCTGTGGCTGCTCCGGAATCCTCCTGCCCTCCTTCCTTGCAGAGAAAGTTCAGGCTTTGTTTAAAGCTGAAGAACACTCGGATCCTGGGCTCACACAGCAGGGGTGGATCCTCACAGGATGAAGAGCTGAGAAGTACAGAAAATCCTCACCAAAACCTAGGGCCTGAAGTGGTATACAGATATTTTGGGGGCGGGAAATATAAGCAGGATGCATTGCTGTTTGTCAGACCAGTGGGGCAGTTTCTCCATGGTGGAAGAGAGTGATTGGGAAGCTCTGAGAGGACAGAAGGTTTGGAATTTCAGCATTTCAGCAGCAGAGAGAGGAGCTCTCCTGAGAGGGCAGAACTAGAGAGCTTCCATGATTATTGCTTTTCCTTGGTTAGCTCATTCATTATTCTGTTGTTGCAGTTATCCCTGTGCTAACGTCCAGGTTTTCTCTCTGCCTTCCAGACAGCCTGGAAGGAAAAGAGAAATGAGGCAAACAACCATGATTTTCCTAATTTTGCATTTGGACATGACACTGAATTCTAAAAAATTCTCTGTGGGAGAAAAGAAAGCCCAGACACAGTGAAGAGGAAGGGGTCAGTGTGTGCCTCAGGGTAAATCAGCACTCAGGGAGGGAAACCAGATGAATTTTTGAAGTGAGAATTGCAGATAGGAGCTCAGGAGAACTGTAAGGAGCAGTATCTTGAGTTGGATTGGAAAATGCTCAGGAAACTTGTTGAAGAAGCACTACTGGAACAGTAAATAGCAGAATATATTAATGGCCCAGAGGACAGGGACCTCTCTCTCACATGGGCATTGTGGGTTTGGTTTGGGCTCCTCCTGCCCTCCCAGGATGACACAATCCCACCCCCAGCAATTCCCTCCTCGGTCACCTCCTCCCAGCCCTTCCACACACATTTGACACACTCAGCTCAAGCATGTGGTGTTCCCTAACTTCATGATTATCACTTTCTTTTTTTATATCACATTATTTTAATTGTTGTATCTGAATACATAATAGGAAGCCCAGAGACAGTGTTACCATGGGATCATTCTAGAGATTCAAAGCTGTGCAGCAATATACAACATTTTTTAATTTTTAAAGTGATCATATTCATGCTCAGCTTCACTGCTGTGCCCTGGGGATGCTCTGACTGACTGGTCCAGGGGCTGTCCATTAACAACACCCTGTTGCTGCACACTGTAGGTGCCCTCAGTCCCACACAACTTCCCTGAGCTCCCATCTGCCTTTGCACAAATAGAAAATAAAATAAATCCTCTTTCCTTCCTGTGCACATACCCAGGGATACTTCACATTCCCTCCTACTCCTCCACCTCCATGTTCCTTTTCATACCTCATGAATAAAACCCTCCAGCCTTGCTTCCTTCCAGTTACTTTGCACATCTCTTCACCCTTTTTGCCTGTGCCTTTGCCTCAGTGCAGAGCCAGCACCCCCTGGAGCACACATCCATCCTCTGGGCTGGACACACCCTGTGCAACAGGCACCTTCCTGTGTGCCTCTGAAAATTAAACTGCATCATTATTGCAACAGCTCCATTTAGCTCCTGGGACTCAGAGAAGGAAAGTGTCAGCCCCATTTTGCATGATAAAACTTTTTTTGTGGGAATATTATCCTACAGGCCTCTGCTCCCAGGGAAGAAATCTGCTTTATGAAAAGTACTGACAGTAAAATGCTGCTAATCTTGCACGTGTTTCCTCAAACTCTCTCATTGTATTGTGCTTCATTTTAATGGCATGCAACTGCACAGAACAGCAGAAGATCTGCTGGAAATGTGGATGTGAGAGCTGAAATGGTGCCTTGGGAGCTCCCAGCTGTGCTATGCCCTGGAGGTGCAGGGGATGAGCCACATCCCCCCATGGTTTGCTGTCTGACCCCCTCCAGCAGCTCCATCCCCTCCTCTTGCCTCACCCTCTGTGGCCCTGCTGCTCCTTAACCTCAGCCTCCCCATCCCAGCCTCTGCTCTGAGAGCTTGGGAAGGCTTTAACACCACAGGAATGGCAGAGTGCCCCCCAAATTCTGCCCCACAGCCTGCTCTGAGCCCAGGGAGCTGCCCAGCCTCAGGCACAGGAGCACATCCAAATCCTCTGCACCCCGAGCATCTCACTGCTCCTGCCGCTGGGAAAACAGCAAAGCAGCTGCTGAAAAATCAAAGATCCATGGTGTTACATCCACTTCTGTCCCATCCAGGCCTGGGATACCTGGAAAAGTCCAGACAAAACAGACTCTGTGGCTCACACTATAAAATTGAAAGACACCAGAGCTCTTCAGAGATAACAGGTACAATAGCCCTCAGGGTAACTCTGAGAAAACCAGGTCAATTATACTGAATTGGAGATATTTTTCATGCTCTAAGTGTTCTATAAAATTATCAGAATTAACTGCAAAGTCAGCTTTCAGTCTTTGTCCTTCAAGTGTTTTTCCTTCCTTTTTTCATATTTTCCTTTGAAATGAATGTCTGTCTATAACTTTTGCTCATCTTTTTCATTTTTTGCAGTTCATAACAAGTCTCTCTCTTCCATCCCTCCCAGTTTCTCTTCCTGCTCTGTTTCCCATGAACACTCTTGCCCCATGTGCTCATGAGCACAGTCCCTCATCTGAGGTTTGCCCCAGCCAGCAGAGCCCTCACTGCACTCCTGCTTCCTCCCTTCCTGCTCTGAGGATCCCTTTGGGAATTAGCTCTTAGATGTTACCTGTTTATCTGTAATAAAATATTGTTTGCTGGGTTAATTTGCAAGCAGAAAAAAATAGCTCAGTGATCTTGAGATTAATTCTTGCAGGTGTCTAGGCATTTTACTAGATGTCACTTTAAAATGCAACCTGTCCTTTACTGCTGGCAGTGTTGTCCTAGCAGAAAAAGGACATTTTACAGGTAACCACTGGAAAAATCCAACTCTTTATCTTTCAAATAACCAACATGAAATGATTGATACAGAAACAAGAAACTGGGGTTTATCTTAAATATGTGCATTTTTTTAATTAGTCATTTTCAATTAATTAATCAATAATTAATTTCTAAATCCTACACCCTGTGCTTTATGGAACATTAAGCCAAAGATAAGCCAAAGGGACAGGGATTCTTTGTTCTGTCCCATAAAGTCTGATAATCTCTGTGACAGCAGCTGCAGGGATGGTGACAGACCTTCTCCTCTTCCCCTGCCCAGCTGTTTAGGAGCTGCTGTTTGAGCAGCTTTAGCTCTCCCCTGCTGTTTTGGCAGCTTTTTCCCTATGGCTGTGTAATAATTAAGATGCATTCACAAGAATTCTGCTTGTTCAGACTAAGCAGCTCCAGCAACACCATCCCCACATCCATCCAGGCAGGGGCCAGCACTCACCCAGACTCAGGGTCTTCCCAAGTTTGTTCTCAGTTTCTTGCCTTCATTTTTTTTCATATATTAAAAAAAAAACACTTTCAGGCACCCTCCCCACCACACCTCTCCCTTCTCCCAGGATTCTGGTGGATTTTGCTCTCAGGTTAAGAATGGAAACTTGGCTCTGCTGGTGGGGCAGAGGGAGCCCTGGCAAGGGGCACAGCTGCAGGGACAAGGACAGGAGCAGCTCCAGGGAGGACAAGGGAATGTCCTGGGGTGGAGATACACGAGGAATGAAGCCTGAGCTGAGGGATATGGGCCTGAAAGGGTGGAAATCAAATCCAGGTGAGATCCTCATGGAGAGCTCATCACTGCCTCAGGCAAGGAATGAAAAGTCTGTGAGGGAACTGGAATTACCCATGGCCCTCTTAATTGGGGACAAGAGAAGATTTGGATGTGCATCCAGGCTGGTCAGGGCTGCAGAGTCCCACTGCAGAGAGGGGTCAGGGGGTTTTCCCAGCCTGGGAGCCCAGAGTTCACAGAGCCCTGGTTCAGTCTGGGATCCAGCCTCGGGCTCCCTGTCAAGCCAATCTCACTTACCAGGGGCTGTTAAACCAACACATTTAGCAAGTAAATCTGGAAGATTCAGCCTCCCCCAGCTCACCCATCCTTAGCACAGCGTTTGCAGCTGTCCATCAACACCCATTGTGCCACTGCAGCTGATTTCACAACATTTCACAACATTTTTCTTGCTGACTGGGCCCTTACTCTGATCTGCAACACCAACCTAAGCAGGCAGATGCTAGTGGTGAAATTCTGGAGTGAGCTGAGTTCAAACTGCCATTGATAGCAGTGCATACAGAATGTCTCTGCAGGGACAGAAAATGTAGTTTTAAGTGCTAGGAGCAGTTTGAAACAGACAGCAGGACCAAAGCTATTGCAGAGCTAATAAATCAGGACTATTCCCAACACTGTGAGAACCAGAACTTTTCAAATCATCGTTCACACGCCATTTTTTCCCTTTTTGCACATTTCTGTAATGTACCATACTCACAGCTTGCTTCCTCCAAGTCCATTGTGCTCGTGTCAGATGTGCAGATCATACCAATGCCTTCCAAAGACATGCCAACCTTTTGCTCTGATTTCCTGCCTGGTCACCCAGGTACCTGAGCAGGATTTCAGTTACTGACCTGATGTACCTCCCGTTGGCAGAGTCGGTAGCTCTTCGCACAGACATCAATATTTCCAATCTTCCTGTTCCCCTTTCATCAGTGCACAGGGATAAGTGCAACCTCCTGCCTTGGATTTGTTCTGTACTTTATTCTGCAACACAGGAAGCTTTATCCACAGAGCTGCTCCTCCTGGAAGTCTCATGGACTGGCACTAAAATGGTGCAGCAGCAGCTCCATCCCCATTTCCAACACACACAGACTGTCCAATGCTGCTGGGCCCCAGTGCTTAGATCCACCCTGGAGAGGGGAAGAGTGGAGAGATGCAGCCCTGAACCCCTCATTTCTATTCCCCAAGGCCTCTTTACATGAGCTTTCCCCCAAGAGGGGCAAAGCCAGGGGAACCAAGTCCTTCCTGAGCCCATCACCATCTGCATGGTGGGCCTGGCTGTAGATGGAGGAGCCCAGGTACGTTGGACTCTTATTGGTTTTGACCAATTGGTTTTTTTTATGTACATTTGGGAGCAGCCTTTCTTTCTGTTCAAGGTGCTACTTCTATATTCTCTTTTCCAGGACTGAGGAGGAGAGGGCTGAGGCTGGGGACCTGAGGTTACAGTGCCTCCATAGCTGCTCCCCAAATAGTAAGTGACCATGAATGTGTCTGGCACACAATGGCTTGCACTGTCCCCACGCTGGCTCCCGGGGCCCAGAACCAGGTTTGGAGTAGGAAGCTTTGGGAATAGAGGTTTGTTGCTTTCCCAGACAGCCTTGCCCAAGAGATAACCAACCAGCATAAGAACAGTACAGAATTCTCCAGCATTCAATTTAGGATGTGCACATATCCTATAATTTTGTGTTATCTCAAGAAGCTGTGACTTCATAGTAGTTTAAAAATATGCTCTAATTTACACCTGTATAACTTTCATTATCACTACCTTTTTTCATCTATCTTTATCACCAATTCATGATGATGCATGCTATTGAATATAAAAATGATTGAAAGCAGCTTTGGTAGACAATAACGTTAGTATAATTAATGCCATTTCTTGCACTTTCTCTGCAAATTGCTGTGCTTTTATTCAGTGTTTGCAAAAGCTCTTGCTTTAAGCTATGGGAGTCAGTGGTTCAATGTACAGAGCAATGCTGGAGCATGGCTCCTGCCCTGCTCTGAATACTATACTTTTTCTTTACTCTCCAGGAAAGATGTGTGCAGTTTCATGCATCTATTTCCTTGGAAAGAAAGCAAGTGATCCTTCATTCAGCAGGAGGGAGCCTTGGGAGAGTGACTTGCTGGCTCTGCGCTATTAAAATTTGGAAACCTCATGGCATTTTGCTGCCTCTGTCTTGCTGAGATGCACATCTCAGCCACATACTCATGGAAGCTTGGTGTGTGTAACCCCCACCCCTGAGGGTCCTGCTCCCTCCCCAGACCTGCTGGAACAGCTCTCCAGTCCCATGTCACTGCAGGTGGTGTCCCCACAGGCATGATAGTGCTGGCACTGCTCTCCAGCTGGGTTTGTCATCAGCTCACTTGGTAACTCCTGCTCCTTGAAAATGTCATGTCAGTCATGGACCTCTCCACAGGCAGATCCATGTCCTTCATTCTCACAGGCCTGAAAATGTCTCTTGGTACAAAATTGATCTGGGTCATGTTTCCTGAGAATGTTCCTCACCTGCCAAGCTCCTGGCAGGTTCTCAAATGAGTTTGTTCTATTAGTGAAGCCTGTCCAGAGTTCTTTGTTTCAAAGAACCAGTAACAAATCTTGGCAATAGGTGTTCCAAGGACTAGGCTCTGCTGTTCCTATGGCCAGCCCTGTCCCAAGTATTTCCATTTTAAAGGACCCAGAGCTCACCCATAGAGTGCTGACAGCACTGGGAAAGCAGACCCCAAACGAGCAGCCCAGGGTCAGGTTAAAGAACAGTGGCCATCCCTCAATATTCCATCAGGCTCAGCCTCATGCCTGTTACCTTCTGTAATGAAATCAGATCAATATTAATGAAGTGACAGGAGGGAAGTTGTGCTCTCAGTTCACAGTTTACTTACAAATCCAATAGAAGCTGCAAAATGCTCATTATCCATGCTTATTAGGGAGGAAAAACCATTAGTTACTGCTGCTTGGGATGGCACAAAGCCTCACTCAGATGAACCTCTCCTTCTTCAAGCAAGTCCACCAAGCCATAACTGGCCTGGGCCTGACCCCAGGATCCTCCTTGATGCTGGTTCCAGGGTCCCACACTCCCAGTCCTTGTCACATTCCCCATTCCAGGGGCCCGTGGCCAGCAGAGGATTGAGAATGGAGAGAAAACAGTGAGAGAAGGGCTTGGCTAAAGGCAGAGCAGCCACCAAGGTCACACTGAGCCCGTGGGTGGTGTGGAAGAAGAGAGCACATCACCTGGAACAGACCAACCCAGCAGCCACGTGTCACCAGCAGAGGAAATGCCAGCAGGTCACCGGGAGCACTCCATGGACACTTCCCAGGGGTGGCCCCACGCCAGCAGGACACCAGGAGGCACCACCTGGAGTTGTTCCTGCTGCTCTCCTCAACCAGCACCTCATGCCCTGCAGGACCTGCCAGCACACCCAGAGTGCTCTGAGGAGGTTCCAGCCTGAAACAAACTGCAGATGAGGAGGACTGGCTCATCCCAGACATCGTGAATCTTTCTGTCCTCCCAGCAAGACAAAACAGGGCATCTGTCCTTGTTGAGAGGAAAGGATTTGGGGGAGTGTCCCTGAGGAGTGAAAGAGCAAAAACTGTAAAGAGGAGAACAAGGCTGAGCAATTGTGGAAGACAAACACTACCTGGCCAGGTGATTTTGGAAGAGAGAATGTTAAAGGTTTTTGAGCAGCCCAACAGCACTGTGGGAGCACAGGTAGCACCAAGGGCCTTATGCCAGGGCAGGATATCAGGTTCCTCTGTTGGCAAGACTGAGCTCTCCATTTTGAGAAGTGACCTTAAATTATAAATTCCATCAGAAGCTTGAATCCAGAGTAGACTCGATCAGGACAATGCAGTTATTCACTCTTGATAATTCTATATTAAACCATTAACGTCCATCACTGAACTATAATTTTCTTTTAACAGGGTTAAAAAGAAAATTATTTTATTTCCTTTAAACCCCTTTAGCAGGGTTTAAACTTACCTGAGCTGAGAACAGCACCAGGGAGCTCTAACTATGACTTGGCATCCTCTGCTCTCCCCAAGCTGCCTTCCTGTGCAAACATATGGCACTGGCCCCTATACATCTGATACCCCGGACATACCAAATTTAGCATTTCCAGACACTTTTAAAGTCTATTTGCTGTCATTTTTGACCTTGGAAGTCTCAACTTTTTCTTTCAGAAGTGCAGGGCTGTGAGATCTCAGTGCTCCAGCTGTGTATACCCCCTGCACAAAAATATAGAAGGAGAAGTTTCACATCAGGGTATTTTTGTTGTTGTTGCACAGTTATTGAATAGCAAGAAAAGCACACTGTTATTAGCTCACAGCCAGCAATAGTCCCTGATTTCAGACATCTGTATGTCCATGGCACTTCCACCCTTTCCTCCAGTGTGTCCCACCGTGAGGAGCCTGGATCCCACGGGGCAGGTGGGAGAGGTGCAGATGGTGACTGTCAAATGGGCAAGAGAGAGGCAGGAGAAATATCACTAAGGACAAGGAGGGACAGGTGTGGTGGCAGAGCCAAAGAAGAGATAAATAACCCAGAAGAGGAAGAGCTGAGCAGACAACAGCAAATTCTTACTGTCTGTGGCTGAAAGCCTCGGTGTTATTTGAGGCAGATAAACCCAGAGTTCAGGACACCAGCTTCTCTTGTAGAAAACTGAGAGATTATTCAAAATTAATTCAGTGTTAAAGAAATAATATGTCACTGTTTTGGCAGCGTGGGCATTTCAGAAGGGTCACCTGACAAAGAGGAGGCCTTGAAAAAAATAGTTTTATTCTCATGTCATCACCCTGTAGGCATTTCCCCTGGGTCCATCCTACAGCTCTTTTACCATCCTCCCACCCCGGCTGTCTACAGTGAGATTTATGCAACCAATCCCTCAGTGCTTCACTCTGAAGCATAGTGTAATTTTTTTCTATTCAGACAAGTTCATCAGAAGAACTCTAGGTTTAAAACAAGGTGGAAACAATTCATTAAAAAAAAAAAAAAACCAAATAATATCCACTGGTTGGGTTTTTTTCCCTCAGTCATGAGCGCCATGGAAGCGAAGTGGTGCTGGATGTGCAGGCAACTTTCAAATGTCTCCAAAAAAGTCTGTAGCACCAGCTGAGCTGGAGAGGGCAAGGCACAGACGGCAGCCAAGGTCACTGTGACAACGGGGAACATGCTTTATATGCTGAGCAGCACAGGCTGGGAGGCGGCAGACAACAAGGGCTTGACGCATTTGAAGTGTCGCTCAAAGTTGAGCCAAGGTTTCTCCTTGTGGAGGTACCTGACAGCTGCAATCAGCTGCCTATTTCATGTCAGCACTGATTCCAACTCCAGGTCTTGCAATCCTTCCTGTAATTTATTCAGTTCATAGTGATTCACCACATTAAAAAAACGGGTGGGGAAAAATCCCCTCTGATAAAGCACCATGGTTACGGGTCGAAGATCCAGCCTCGCTGCACTGACAGCAGTGGGAATCTCACTCCTGTCTTCAGGCAAAGCCTTGCCCACTAGGAAATTCCAAAGCTAAAGGTCTCAGTTCTGTCCTCATTTACCTCTGCTAACATCCAGACTGACATTTTGCTTTAACATTGCTTCTTGAGCTACCAGTTTTTCTGCTTCCGAGATAAGGAGGATGATAAAAGTAAATGCAATCCTGTGTGGAGCATGGCAGCTCATGAAAACTATGGGGTGGAAAAGGGAAGCAAAATAAGCTGACAGTTTATAATACATTTTTTGTTTCCTCCAGTGCACAGGTGAATTGAAAGGTTTCTTATATAAATTTCAGTGGGATTAGTTATGAAACGTGCTTTCTGTCACTCTCTTAAATTGCATCTTTCAATAAATGCTTCATCTCCTACAGCTAATCCTGGATTTATGCAAAAAACTCCCCAAACCACCCCCCTCAAAAGCCAACCCTGTCCCACACTGCTAAACATGTGAAATGAAGTCTTTCAGACTGTATGTGCACCCAAATAGCCTTTCCCTTCCTGTGCATATCCTCTTCCCCCCTAGAATGCAGGTAGGGATTGTTCTCACTTCAGACAGTTTTACCTGGTGAGATATTTTAGGATAAATACATGTCATTTTAACAGCCAAAATGCAGTTTTGTTTTAATTGCCTTAAAGTGGGGTTGTCTCTTGTCTCCCATGGTCCAAAGCCTGAGCTACTGACCCTGACATGCAAGGAAGGGGCAGCAATCCCTCTGAGCCAAATAACTCTGGTTTTCCTGTGAAAAACCTTTTAGTCACCAGGGACTCTCCTGCAGCAGGCACCACAAAGTCAGTGGGAACAGAGGTTCCAGTGGAAGAGAAGGATGATGAGGTGGGACTCAGAGGGGAGAAAAGTGAGAGGAGGAAGGGGACCAGGGGAGGAATCAATAATTTTCATAGCTAGGCAGAACCACAGAACAGCAGAGTGTGGACAGGGACCCTGGGAGGGTCTGATCCAGTCCTGTGCTCCCAGAATGTCCAGGCTGGATCAGGCTGCTTCATTCCTTGTCCAGTTAGATCTGAACATGCCCAAGGATGGCGACCCCAATACCCCTTCTGGCCTCTACACCACTGTTTGAGCACCCTCAGGCTGAAAAAGCTTTTCCTCATGCCCAGCTGGCAGTTCTGCCCTTCCAGTCCTGTTCAGCCAGGTTAAGAAGGCAAGGAACTCCCAGGTGCTCCCTGGGACACGTGTGAGCTTGTTTTCTCTCCTGCCCTTTACATAACCCATTTTATGATTCCTTTTAGGCTCTACTTTTATGCAGTAGCTCTGTAACTGTCTGCATTTCCAATTATAAAACCTTTAAATTTGATTTAGACCTGATAATTAAGCTGTGATATTGCAAATTAACCCTATTGAAGCCCAGGGTGTGAGACATGCTCTTTAGAACCTTAAATGTTTGGTGTTTAATTGCATCCAACACTGAGAAAAGTGCAGGGAGGAGGAGAAGTGACTGTGTAGCTAATTCAGGCCACTGGTGCTGACAGGACAGGACCCCATGCACAGATCTCACACATCCCATCCAGAACAGGATTTGCTGCTCTCCTTCCACCACAAGGATTTACCAGATGCACAAAAAGACTCAGTTGGTCTCTGGCATCACTACAAAAGCTTGTCATGTCCTTTGGCTCTTAGAAATCCTGCACCATGATCTGCACAGCAGTTGTCTTTGCGTTCCCCTTCAAGGTCAAGGCATTTCCAGCTGCATTCCCTACCTGTCAGGACAGTTCCAGGCCACAGGGGGGGAACATCTTCCTCTCTTGCCATCAGTATTGACAAACTAAGAAAAATTTAGCCGTCCCCTAATTCCCTGGGTTCCCAGGCAGTGCTCCCAGGAGACTGAAGCATGGAAGGAAGGCAGGTCTTCACACTGGGCAGGATGGGCAGGGAGAGGTGCTGTGGCCACCTGCAGCCAGGTTTTTTTATTCTCAGAGCCATGATGCCTGCAGCTTTCACCCCTTCCTGTCCTTCCCCAGCACCAAACCCTTGGTTCTCGCAGAGCTGGGTGGCTTTTGGGAAGGAGAACGTGGATGTCCCAGTGGATCTCACACTGAGGACAGCTGACATGTGCTCAGTCAGCAGCAGGGAGGAGCTGGTCCTGAATCCCTGTGCCTTATTCTCAGATGCTTTGCTCCTGGTCATGAGAAGCAGAGGGTTTTACACAGACACGAGAGGCAAATCAGCCTGTGGGGAAATGCAGTTGTGGGAAACAGGCTTAAAGCTGTCCCAAAACAGGCCTAAAATTTTTCTTATAAGCCTTTAGCCCAGTCCAGAGGAAAAAGTGTGTGTTTGTCTTTCTTTAGGGCTTCACAACACCCAGCTCTAAGTGTCACTAGCCCGCAGAGGAACAGGAGTGACCATAATGCTCAGAAAATCCCCCCATTCGCTACGTCAAGCTCTTCCAGCGACACATCAAGCAGCTCTTCACTTTCATCAGAACCAACCAGCCAGATCTCCATGGTTCAGGATCAAACCCTGCTGGACATCACCTCCATCACTAGATTGGCCCCAGGGGAATCACCAAGCCCTCAACCACTTGAGCAAAGAGATACAAATTTAGCAATATCGTGTTCCAGCCCACTGGGAGCAAGGACTATTCCAGCATCTTGCCCAGCCAGCCTCAGGCTCAGTCTAACACCCAGCTCAGCCAAGCCACAGCAATACTCTGACTGCTCTCCAGTCAGCCCAGGGATCAATGCAGCTTCCTTCTCCACCTTCTGTCCTCACTCAGCACAAAACCTACGAGCTTCAGCTTCAGATCACACACTGACCCCAACCAGGACAAGCACAAGGCCTCCAGCAACAGCGACTCCTGAAGAGAGTTCCCAGGCTCCTGGCTACTCTAAAAGTGAATTAAAGAATACAGGAAAGGGGTTTGAATCAGATCTGGAAGATCCTGATCATGAGAGGTATGTATCCAGAGCACACAGGTGTCTAAGTCCTCAAACGGCCCATGCTGGTATAGAATCGGGAAGAGCCCCCCCATAAAAAAAGTTAATATCTTTTATGATTCAGATGTTCCCAGTGTTTGTTTTCCAGTACCCACCCTGTGCTTCCACTACACCCTGTTACCCAGGAAGGAAAATGCCCTATTTCCATATGCCCATTTAGCTCTGCAGCCCTCATGGCAGACCTGGGCCAGGTTGTCACCCCCAGCTCCACCAGCAGGGCTCAGTTTTCAGGTGCTCCCTTTCCTTCCAGAGAAGGCAGCACAGCTTTCCCTTGTAGCAGCAGAGAGCTCTGCTGTCCCCTGGAGCCTGCCAGAGCCGAGCAGGGCAGGGCAGAGCAGGGGATGGTGCTCAGTGACATGGCCAGGATGTCCCCCCAAACCTCCACTGCCTGCTCCGACCCCCGGCCAGCTGGGCTCACCCCGCTCCTCCGAGCCTCTGAACTCCACCCTGTCTCTGCCACTTCTTTCCTTGGCAGGAGATTTGTAACCACACAGGAATTCCAAGCCATGGAGAAAGAGCTAGAGGATGTAAAGGAAGACCTGAAATGCCTCAAGTGGAAGGTGAGACACATAGGTGAGACGGTGCAGCCCCTGGCCGAGGACAGCAAGAGGTACAATGGCTACACGCTGATGGAGCTCAAGGCCATGGTGCAGTTTGAGGATGACCCTTACAAGGCTGCCCACAAGATCCTCACCGCCCTCTTCAGCGATGTCTACTGGCCACAGCACCCAGGCACCGAGCAGGCCTGCAACTCCTGCTCCCTGCCCAAGCCCAACATAGACCCAGAGCTCTACACGGTCTACTGTGACATCCTGAAAAGCATATTCCCTGGAATTAGCAGCCAGACATTGAGGGAAGAGACTCAACAGGTGCAGAAAGGCACCCAGAGTGCAGTGCAGTACCAGCAGAGCCCAGAGGTGCTGAGCAGAGTGCCGGGGCTGCAGTGACTGCAGAGGACTGGGCTGTGCTAGGTCCCGTTAGGTATGGATTGTCTGTGAAGGTGTTGGTGAGCTCTGAGCCCTCATGCCACTTGCCCAGTGACACAGAGTGGGATGGCATCCTGCACTCTTCCCACATTTTAGAAAACAATTGCTCCTTTGGTGTCTCTTTCAATCTATGGACGTTTCCTTGTTTCCAGCAACTACAAATGCTGACAAAAGAATCCCACGACGGCATTATTCGTCCAAGCAAGGGCCTCCTCCCAGCCCCAGACAGACCAACCAACCAACCAACCAACCAACCAACCAACCAGCATCTGGGTAGTTTCTATTTTCTAGAGTGTATCATTCATTAAATGACATTACTTGTTAGAAAATTGTGCCTGTTCTTTTTTATTTATTCGTCTAAAAGTGCTTTGCGCATCAAATCAATCAGCGTGGAAATTTGAACGCACGCTGGAATGAGACCTGGGAATTTCAAACCTTCCCCTGCCCAGCTGAATCCTTGGTTTCAGGGGCACAGTGGTGAGCAGCTGTGGTGAGCCCAAGCAGGTGATGGGGGCCAGGGTGCAAAGCTCTGCCATGCGCTCCTAAATCCCAGCAGTGAGACAGGGGAAGGTCTGTGACCTGCAGCTCCCCCAGTCTGTGCTGACTGGGCTGACAGAGCAGCTCAGATGTGTTAACCCAGCTGAAAGGTTGTGGCCCCTCACAAGGGTCCCTCGAGGTGAGCACTGCCACGGAGCCTGTCCCAAGCCTGTCCCCTCTGTGTGTCACAGAGGACACACAGCAACGTGGCCCTGGAGCTCCTTCCTCCCACCTGGGAACCAGCAGCGTGCCATGGATGAACAGTTTGTCCCCCAGGTTCTGCCACAGGCCTGGCCTTGCAGTTTCCTCTGTCCAGGTGAGAGGGGAGGGCTGCAGGGGTGTCCTGGTGCCACATTGCTCAGTGGCAGTGGCAGCCACACTCCCCTGCCCCACTGGTTCAGCCAGTCCCTCTCAGAGTCAGTGACACTTCTTGGGAAGAGTCACCTCCCTGGTCTCAGTGTGACAAACACATCAAACCCCAGAGCACATCCATCCTGCTGCTCCTGCCAGGCCCTGGGGAGGGCAAGAGGTAACCTGAGAGTTCAGCCCCCCTTTCCCTCTGCTGCGCTGTAATCCACTCCTAAAGCTTCTCCCAAAAATAACAGGGAGGAGAAAAAACAATCACAAAAACACTGAAAGAGATCATTCCCAGTGCCAGCACAGATCCACACACCCTGGGTGATGGGAGCCACAGCTGGCACCTCCAGGGAAAACAGGGCTGTGCAGGGTATGCCCTCGGGACAGGGACAGCCCCCAAAGGGACTGGGGAAAGCCAGCTCCCTCACAGGAGGGCACAGGGCTGTGCAGGATGATGGCAGCCACTGGAGACATTCTGGAGTCACTGGAGATGTTCTGAGTGTCCCCTCAGAGTGAATCCCCCAGGGTGGATCCTCACAAACCGCATGGAATTCTCTGTGCACTGTGGAAGAGGTGTCTGAGTCTTACACAAACAGCCCCTGCATCCTGTTCTGCTTTCATGGCTCTTTCTTGTGGGAAAACCTGGTCCTTAGGATGGCATGGGTGGGACTAGGCTGATCCTCCTCCCACAGAACACACAGGAACTGCTCCACACTCATTTTTCTGGGGCAGACCAGACCCCCAGCTCTCTCTGAGGTCTCTCTTTGGAGCTTTCCATAACCTCCAGTGGACACTGACAAAAACACATTTAGCAATATCAATCTTTAGATGTTGCATTGCCTGCCCTCCCTGCCTGTAAAATCTTAATCCATTTGTTCCTGTGAGAACAGGCTCTGTGGTTTCTCATGCTCATGAGACCAGACAATATGCTCAATTTTCTCTCTTAGTCTCATTCTCCTCATGCCTCTGATCCAGCACAAGCCCATGAATTATTTTTATTAACCTTCCATCACCAGGGCTGGTTCTGTCAAACAGTGTCAGTTCTGGGTCCCTTTCAGCTTTCAGTGTCTTCTTCTACAGGGTCACTTGTACTGTGAATCACCCCCACCCACTCTGGAGATGTGCATCAGGTCTTTTACCCTGATAGTCTTGGCTTTTAGCTATTCCAGAGGAATTTCCAGGTTATTTGCATCCAGCTGGAGCTGGCCAGCCTTGTCAGAGTTTCTATTCATGATGATGATGATGATGATGATTAGTAGTAGTATTAGTATTATTTATCTGCACCTTCAGTCTGTCCCAGAGCCTTGCCAGCCACAGCAGTCCAAGTGCTCAGGAGAAGGGGAAGAAAGCAGCAGGACAAACCCACTCCACCTGTCCTTTGCAGACTCCTCAATTCTTCCTTTCCCTCTGCTGCATTTATACCTTGAAGGCAGCTCTTTGTGAAGATGTCTCTGTCTTCAATTACTGCATTATCTGTGTGACCATTTCCTTGTGCTTGAGGCACCTTCCCTGATTTCTATACAGATAGAAAATTCCATTGATTTTCGACTCATTTTCCTCTTGTTGATGTGCATTACCAAGTCTTTCATCCTTCCCTAAGTCTCAGCTCCCCTTGCTGTTTTGCTGGGGAGAGAAGCACAGCTGTCTGCCCACCATCCCAGAGAGTTTTTCTGTGTCCAGTCTATTTTTTCTGCACTCACCCACTCCTAACACAACAGGAGGGTGAGGGCTGGCCACCCACACCTGCAGGAAGAGCCCTTCTCCCTGCAGAGCACAGAACTGAGTCAGCACAACCAAACTAACACAGCAGTGTCTTAAATATACAGGCCTGAAAGCAATTTTTTTGGCGTTGATTTTTAACATCCTGTGCTTGCCAGAATGTGCCCTGTTACAAGCTTGCTCTGTCTTTAGGCTCTAGGTCTTGCTGCCTGCTATTCAGACAGAAAAGCAATTACACAGCCCCATTACTGTGACAGTTAAAGAGATTCAGCCATTGTTCTTCTTGGACAATTCACACTGATTCCAACCCCTCCTGCCTGGCCCCTTAGCATAAATAAGCCTTCTCTCCAAAATGTTATCACCTCCACTTGTATGGAGACAGGCAGGGCAGGCAATCAGACACACAGTGAAAAATTAGCCTTTAAATCCATGTTGCATTCTGTCTACTCTTCATTAAACTATTTTTTTTTTCCTTGAACACATATTCTCCAGCTCGAAGACCCAATACCAGACCAAATTACTTTCTTTCCTTTTCTCTCTTAACTACAAGCATTACATTTGCTATTTTCCAGCCATGCCTGGCTCCAGAGTCATTAGTATCACACTCATTCAAGGGCCATGCTGGCTGCTGGGCATTCATCCTGCCCGTGTCCTGAGGGCCTCAGAGCCTGGCACAGCCTGCCTCCCCCCTGTCATCTCCCAGAGCAGATGTCTGGTCAGAAGTGTGAGGACAACAATATTTTTTTCCAGCCTCAGGCAATCTGTAGTTTGCACTGATTGATTGCATTAAATAAGCAACCTATTAATATGCCCCCTGCTGTGGCTCGATGGGCTCCAGTTGGCAGAACAGATTCTTCAGCAGATAAGTTGTGTTAAACAGAGGGTCCTGATGCATACTGCTCGTGGAATCACAGAATAATTTCAGCTGGAAAGAGCCTCTGGAGGTCAGCTTGTCCAGCCCCTCTGATCAGACAGCATTCCAGTAAAAAATCCTGAATAATAAACTCTGTGCTGCAAAAACGAAACCATTGCCATTAAAACAAACTCCTAACAACAAAAACAACAACAACATTTTAAAAAGAATAAAGGAACTTAATTTTCATCTGCATCAGTGGATAAAGAAGATAAATGGCCAACTTTTTGTAGCACTGGTTTGGAGGGCTCTTTGCTGTGGTTAGCTCTACATGCATCACCAATTCATTTGTCAGCCTTCTCATTAATATCTCTAATGCATAATTGCAGTCAAAGTCACTCATTGAACCATGCATTTTATGACCTCAAGGGTTACCCCTTCATACTGTTAATAATAATATCCCTGCATAATGCAAATGCTTTATGCAAAACAAGTCCACCAGCTCTTCTGCTTTATGACTTAAAATACAGCACAGCAAGTTTTAGGCAACTGTCTGCATCTTTATATCAATTACAGGCATCATCTGTCCTGAATTGTGAGTCACAAGGGTTTGGGCAGTGCCATTAATTACCAGTAATGCCTTCTCCATTAGTCCTCCCTGAATGTCTGCTCCATAGGATGTGTTCTCTATACATTTATACAGCCACTGCCCCTGGCACACTCCATTTCAACCTGACTTCAGTAATTTTCACAATAAACCTACAACCTTTGTTTTCCAAGGTGAACGTGCCTCCTGAGGCCCTTTTCCATTTCTCCCATCCATCCATTTCTCTAAAAGTTTCCATTTCCTTTCCACTCTGAGCTGGAGCCCTCCCCCACAGACCTCTCCCCTCCTCAGAGTCTGACAGGGAAACAAGTGCCCCATAAATCATCTGTGGACACTTATTGCCAGCCCACAGGCAGGTGACAACAGTGCAGATGTCCTGAGGGCCTTGATGCTGCTCCCCCAGGAACACAGGTGACGCTGGGACACCCCAAAGGGCTCACACACAAGGACAGAACGCTGATCCTCCCCAGCCCTGCCCTGAGAAATGCAGACCAGAGCTTCTTGCCAATTTATGATGAAGAGTAAATTATCTGAGTGGCCCAAAGAGAGTGATTAAAATACACATCAATGCCTTGCTGGGTCAGTGGGTTTTGATCAGATCTCCCATTTTGTGTTAATATTCAGATACGTTACTACCCCAGAGAGATGAATAATAGCGGCTATTTAATTTCTCTGACAATATTAAACATAATGAAAAGTCATACTATCATCCCACATCCTTCCCCATGAATTCTGGCCACAGACAGATCTCCTGTTGGTAATGGAAATGTCACTTTGATTCATCTGTTCACCAAGGAATCCTTACCAAACAATTTCCAGTATCCAGCAAGCCATCCCAAAACATTCCTTTGGAAACAAGCCAGAACTGACATTCACTGTAAATTACTTTTTACCACTGTTTAGGCTCAGACCATTGCAGGTAGCTTTGCTACTCACTCTATTTTTAGCAGAGTCTCCAGCATACCAGGAAAGAGGTGGATCATAGGACTTCTGCTAATCTGCAAATCTGAAATTATAGTTGAGAGATGGAATTTATTATTATACAGCTCAATGACAACAACAGAGATGACCTTTCTGCAATGCCAGAAGTTTTATCCATGCTGATCTGTGCCTTTAATCAGGGACAGGGGGAGGGTACAGGTCATTCTGCGTCAAAGGAAAAACTTTTTCCCTATGAGGACAGTTAAGTATTAAAACAGATTGCCCAGAGGGGCTCTGCATCCTCCATCCCTAGAAGTTCTCCAGGCCAAACTGCTTGAAGCTCTGTGTAACCCAGTCTGACTTCTGCAAGGTTAAAAAAAAAGAGGTGTGTAATTCAGGGAAACCTTTGATGAATGGGAGCACAGAGCCAGGAATAATAAGAGGCAGGAACAGCCCCACTGGAGCATTCCAGGGCTGAGCCCCACCGTGTCCCAGCTCCCCGTGCTGGCCAGAGCATCCTCCTGCTCTGCTGGGGCTGCCTTGGCCCCTGGCCCTTTCTGATGAGACATAAAAGCTCTTTCTTGCTCAAGATCAAAGTCCTCTCCCCAGCTTGTTTCACACAGAAATCTCTGTTCTGGCAGCCACCTCATGCTGTCAGGCAGAAGAGAATTCTCAGTGAAAGAGATAAAAGGGCTCAGCTGTCCTGGCTCCTTGTATTTAGCACAGGATGCTTCTCTTTCTGCAGCACAATGGTCCCCCTGGGTGAGGGCTCATTTCCCTGAGAAACCTTCCCAGCCACAGCAGCTCCCTCTGTGTTCCCTGGCCCTGCTGCTGACCATGCTTGCTCTGCATCCCAGCATTTGCCTCACAACTGTTTCAGCTCCAAGTGAAACAGATCTGGAGACCAGTTCAGTCCATAATTCCCAGCTGGGCTCTCACTCTCAGGAGGCAGCAGCTGAGTTCCAGTCTCTTCCTGGCCCTTATGATGGCTCTGAGGTGCAATGTCCAGACCCAAAACTTCCCCTTCCATGCCTCCCACCCCAGGCTCCTCCAGGGCCCCAAGACTTTCAGGTTATAAATGCTCTTTTTGCTGAGAAGGAGACTTGGCTATTTCTAGCACTGACATTCACCTCCACGTTTAGCCCAGCACAATCTTCTGTCAAAAACCAGTGTGAAGCTCCTTTCCCATTCAGATCCAAATAAGCTGAGGAAAACAAGCAATGGAGCTCTGAAACAACAAATTCCATGATCCCCACCAGCACTGCAGCATTTCACTTCCTCCATGCAGGCAGCACTTTCCCCGAGGCACACATCTGCTCCTGTCCCCTCACTCTGGGTTTTTATCCTCCTCAAGCTCCAGTCCATGTGCCTCCTGCACAAGCAGGATCTTACCTCAGCTGCCACATTGCTGCCAACAAAATCCTGTCATTCTTTCATGTGCTGTTTCCCTCCATCATTCTTTTGGATATTTTCTTTTACAGGTGGGTGAGAGACCTGCCTGCTTTTGTAACTGAGGAGTTATGAATGCTCCTGTCTGGTTGACAAGGAGGTGATCAGTCACAGGTTGGACTCAATGATCTTGGAGGTCTTTTCCATCCCTAATGTGATATCTTAGAGGAGAGGGGGGAGTTCAGGTGAGCTAATTCTACCTGTCTGATATATTTTATTGGATTTATAGTGCCCAAAATGTCCATTCTCTTTCCACAAAGTTTGGGCATTTTTAGAAGTCCTGGAAGCAATAGGACAGAGACCAACACTAAGACTTTGAGAGTCAAGTTGATTTTAGTCACACCCAAAGAGACCTCGAGCAAGCTGAAAGCTAAAGGCAGGATCTCTCTGTGGTCTCACTGCATAATTGAGACCTCCCAGAAATAACCAGGACACCTGGGGAGGGCAGCTCAGAGGTCTTGTGGTTTCCTCTCCCAATTAAAGCCAAAGCAGTGAGCCATGGGATGGAGGCGATATTCCAGGCTGGGAAACTCCTACCCTGCTGCTCCTTGGGATGGTCAGTCCTCTCCTTCAGGCAGCAGCTCAGGAAGGGAACACCAGAGAGATGTCAGACAGGTCTGCAGCCTGATTTCCCCTTCTCCAGGAATATCTAGGTCAGTAAGAAGGAAGTCACCAATTGCAAGTGTTTCCTTTTGGGCCCAGATCTTTAACAGTGCAGCACTTCACAGGGTCCTGAGCCAGGGTGAAGGGAACTGATGCTGTCAGACAAGGGTGGAAAATTGATCTCTTCCCAGCAAGATTTAGAGGCCAGTTGGACAAGAAATTACTCCAGCTGGGCACTGGGTCCCCATCTCTCAGCTCTTCCTGCAGCTTGGAGATTCACTCTATAATTGCTTTCTTAGTCCACATTTTATCCTCAGCTGACAGAATTCCATTAGGCTGATACAAGCAGTGTGATAAAGGGATGTTTGTGTCTCACATGGGCTCTAAGTCATTCCTCAGCAAACAAGCAAATAGTCACAGAAATGGGCAAAAAGGCCCCTGAGCCAGGAAGTCCCTCCCTTCCTGTGCTCTGACCAGCAGGGCTCAGCCCACAGAGGGAAGCAGACACAGCAGACACCCTCCCAGGGTGTCACAGTGCTCTCCCTCTCTGCTCCTCAGAGGAGACACCCCCAAAATGAACAGTTCTCCTACAGCAGTTCTGGGCACACAACAGCCCAGCAAGAACACAGCACTGCCATCCCCAAAAATAGGGACCCCACACAAACAGGAGCCCCAGTGCTGTGACACAGGAGTGGGTGACACCCCAGATCTGAGAGTAAGTGCCCTTCATATGGGAAAAGTAAGAAATGAAACGAATCCTGCAGCACATCTGAGCACCCATGTCTGCAGAGTGGAACGGGCTGGTCACATCAGCAAGGCAAACAGTGACTCTGAGCAGCACTTTCAGAATGGTTTTGGCAGACAAATTGACCTCCTAAGCATGGTGATGCTGCTAAAAGATATTCATGATGGGAAATAAGCTAAAAGGGAACCCAGGATGCTGCAGGATGCACAGTTCAGTGCCTGGTGAAGGACAACGGTGAAGCCATCACCATTGGGGTCTGTTGCAATTCACATTTCTTGAAGAATGCTGGAAGAGATTTCACTGCTTCAGTGACTTTTACCAGAAGAGCAGCTCCTGTTGGAGCTCAGCCCCAGAACACAGAGGGCAGCCCAAGGCACCCTGCACAAGGTTTGGGTTCCCATCTCTGGCTGTATTCCCAGGATGGTGTGAGCTGCATCCAGCAGGGAGGAGAGCAGAGCAGGAGGGAATGGGGAATGCTTCTCTTCCAATCAATCCAAGGAAAGCTGACTTCATGCCCTGCATGTGGCAGAACCCAGCTGTCAATACAGCCCTTCATGTGTGCTCCTACCTGATTTCTGCTGGGAAGTGAGCATTTCCTGCAAACTTCAGAAAGCTCAAAGACTCCACTCAACCTCCTCCATGCACCGCTCTCCCCCTCACAGCTGGGCAAGCTCCTGTCTCTGGCCATTGCAGGGTGTTCCAGGACCCCCATCCAGTCCCTGATGGGCACTGTCAGTGCCACCAGCCCAGCACACACCCCTGATGTGGCAGGGCTGGGCATCACCAGGGGCAGGACACAGCAGGGGCACGGTACAAGTGCAGCAGGAGCAGATTTTCCAGAGAGCAGGATGCCTGAGCAGGATGCTGCAGTGCAATTCATGACCCAGGCAGCCCAAGCCATGAGCAGGGCTCAGTTTCATTCAGCTGCTGGATGGGTGTGTGATGAGTGTCCTGACTCAGGAATACACAGGTTTCCATGTCTTCTGTGCTGCCTTTCACACCCTGCACCACTGCTTGCTCCCTTTTCCACGGACAGGTGCCTCTCCCTGCTGTTTTAAAGCACAAAAAGGCAGAAATTGAAAAGTTGCAGGCTTTCTCAGGCATCTCAGATTACACTGTGAACACTGACAAAAATATCTTTTTCTAGATCAAAAAGTAGGCAGCCTGGCATGTACTTCCTCACAGATTATTTCTTTATCCTCTGCCCTTCTCAGTGTCACTGTGGGACAAACAAATTGATTTCTGTTATCTTGATCCAAGCCCTTTAAATCCAACCACAACAGGTAAAGGTGAGCAACTATGGCATAAAAGTCTTTGCAGGGCCCAGATATTGAAATTGGGTGAAACTTTATGAATTTATATCAATATCTTCAGCAAGAATTCCATGAATCCTTCCTTTTCCTTTGCTGTGCTTCTGACAATGTCAAATGATGTTACTGGGCACATCCTTGCTGAATTCCTCCTGATGAAACTGTGCCTGACATTGACTCAAGAGCTCCGTGGGGATTTTCTTGATTGCATGTTTACTCTTCCTCTTGTCCCTCCTGTAAATGCCAGCCTGACATAAATGTACTTGTGAGGAGTTAGTTAAAAAAAAAAAGGTGAAAAATTGAATAAACTGGGTTTTTTAACCCTGATTCACTGAAGAAATGAGTCAAGTGTCTATGTTTGTGTGTATAGGGCTGACTAGGACTCTTAATTATCTTTGGTTATATAAAGGGCCATTACATCTCCAATTAGGAGGGCAAACACTGACAGCTCCTACCCCACAGAGATGAATGAAGTATTTTCTAAACATTCTGCTGCTCTCCAGAATGACTGACTAGAGCCAAGCAGTCCATGAGGCTGTGCCTTGCTGGTTTTTGTCATCCCAGACAGCAGGCTGGCAAACCCTTCTTTCACACACAGGCACTGCAGGGGAGGATGTTCCACAACTTGACAATCTTTTAAAATATTTTCAAGACTGTCATGGTCTTTCCACACAATGTGGCAGCTGTGGGGAATCTGAATGGGTCCAAGGGCTGCTGGGAGAGGATGGAAATGTTGAAGCCACTGCACTCTGTGGCAGATGCCAGAGCTGCACTGGATACAGGTTTCCAGGGGCAAAAGGTGCTGAAAATTGGCTGCAGTCACCATCAGAGGTGAGGAAGACTTGGAGGCAGGGAAACACAGAGAGAACTCTGACCCATCTGAGCTCGACCAAATAGTTTGCAATAATTTCCAAAACCTGGAGCATTAAGGTTGAAAAATTGTTAGCACACCATGCAGGAGTTGAGATGCTCCAGACAGATCCAGAGAAGACAGGTGAGCACAGGCAGCCCTGTCTCCCTCATATCTTTTCAGATCAATAAGAGAGATGCTGTTCAGTGCCAGGAAACAGCAGGTTTCATTTCTCTTCACATCCAATGCAATTTTCTCAGAAGAACAAACAATGTGACAGGACCCATCCCATCTGGAGACTGCCTACATGACAAAGCTGAGATTGTGCCTTCAGCCTTGAAAGCCTTGCTACACCTTCTCCCCTTCTGAACACAGACATTTATATCTGCTCTGAGCCCTTCCAATACCCCTCCTCTCAGCTCCTCCTCTTTTTCATTTGGAGTTGCATTTTATATGATTTGGAGCAAAAATTAGCACTTGGTTTTTGGTAGAATTACACCAGAAACAAATGAGGGGAGAAATCTCAGAACAAGAGGGTTCTTTAGTCAGTGCAGCTTGGGAAGAGCCCTTTAAGTACAATGTACTCACACACACTATTTTGCATTTAAAAGTAAAGTAGTTTGTATTTAGTACAAAATAAACTCTTTTGCTCCATCAGTACAAAGAAATGCATTGGTATCTTGTGTCCTTTCAGCTCAGGCAACAGCAGTGAGGTTTTAATAAGCAAATATACAAGATATTACACTCCTGACAGGGCAGAAAGGGAAGCAGCACAGTTTGGTTTTAAATTGAGCTGCACCACTATCTCTGGTTTATGTGTAAAAGCACATCCTGACTTCAGCATTCAGTTCTCTCTGGAAACAATCACAGAATCACAGCAATGAGCAAGTTCTAAATGAGAATCCATGGAAAAGATTTACAGGTTGTCACAAACACCAAGTTTTCAGGGAACAGTACATTTGCATAGCAAATCCTGTAGCATATTTAACTTGGTTAGAGTTTTTATTTAAATAACTACATGTGCAGGGTATTTTTGTTCAAAAATGTACTTCTCTCCTTACCTTCAGCTAATTAAAAGGCATTTACCATTTCTCAGAAGTGATGATCTGTTGCTGGCAACATCTGGTTGGTGCAGCACAGAGGCATGGCCTCCTTGTTCATAAAAATTCAGGCAAAATAGAAGGAAAAAACATTGCTCAGTAGCAGGAGAACTCTGAAGGATGTGCAGAGCGCCTGTCAATGGCACTCCAGGCAAAACACCTCACTTGATTTTTCCATGGTAGTGAAATGATGAAAGAAATAATTATTTCACTGCAAAACATGAAAAGGTGACAGCTGAAATGCACTTATTAAACCTTGATAAAGCCACTTCCTGATCCCTACTTCCTAAAAGCATCCATCACATCTCTGCAAGCCCAGTGGAACCTGTCTGGGTGTCAGAAACAGTGGCAGCTCCTGCAGACAGCCCTGGCACCAAAACATGCCCAGAGACAGACAGCTAAAGAGTATTTCCTCTAATAAGTGCATTTCCCTGAGAACTATTTACAGGCATCAGAAATAAAGCAACATCTCCTTCCAGTGAGGATCTTCCTGATCATCCAGCTAGGATTTAGGAATAAAAGCTTTAGAAATCATCTAAAAAACCCATGGACAATCCTGCTTAACCCAAGTTCTCAGTACTTGGCAGAACAGTTGTCAGCAGAAAGGTTCTCACTTGCTCCTTTATGTTCCTTCTTCCCTGGATTTTCAATTAAGAGATAAGGGGGAAAATTCAGACAGATCATGACCAAAAAAAAAAACCCCAGGAAACTGAATTCATGCTTCAGATTTCATTCTGAAAAAAAAATCCTGTAGCAAATACAACTGCCTCTCCCAAGAGGAGGTGGTCCAGCAGCAGCAGCCATAGAAAATCTTCCATTTGGATATGCATCTTTTGGAGATCTGGAGTGCAGTTACTTGGGGCTGGATGCATTCAGGCCTTTCCTTGTTATCTTTTCCTCCTCTGCTGTCCTTTCTCATTGATGCAGGTTTTGGGGCGCAGAGCTGTGGAGGAAAATGAAGGACAGCTTTAGGACTAACAGTGAAGCCATGGAGTAAAATGAGGACCAAAAATGTCCATTTCTCTTTCCACCCCAGAATGCAGCAGAGCTGCCCTTCTCAGTGATGTTTGTGACAGTCCCATGGAATCCCTTTGCTGTGCAAGCTGCTCTGAATTCAGGGCTGGCATTGACCTGAGTATGGGAAGGGAAGGGAAGGGAAGGGAAGGGAAGGGAAGGGAAGGGAAGGGAAGGGAAGGGAAGGGAAGGGAAGGGAAGGGAAGGGAAGGGAAGGGAAGGGAAGGGAAGGGAAGGGAAGGGAAGGGAAGGGAAGGGAAGGGAAGGGAAGGGAAGGGAAGGGAAGGGAAGGGAAGGGAAGGGAAGGGAAGGGAAGGGAAGGGAAGGGAAGGGAAGGGAAGGGAAGGGAAGGGAAGGGAAGGGAAGGGAAGGGAAGGGAAGGGAAGGGAAGGGAAGGGAAGGGAAGGGAAGGGAAGGGAAGGGAAGGGAAGGGAAGGGAAGGGAAGGGAAGGGAAGGGAAGGGAAGGGAAGGGAAGGGAACCTCCTGAGGTCTCCTCCAACCCAAGTCATTCCACAAATGTGTTATCAACACCCTCTGTGGCTGATACCAGCTGGGACTGCAGAGGGGACAAGGGGCAGAGGGCACCCTCAGCTGCTGACTTCAGAGGCTCAGTGCTGCCAAAGATGTGATGGCCATGGCACTGACAGCTCTCTTTACTGGACAGGTCTGCTCTGGAAGCCAGGATGCCATTCCAGGGGGCACAGAGATGTCCAGGATACTTTTGACAAGTATTGTTAAATATAATAATTTTCAAGCTATTTTTTCACAGGCAATGGTATTTCAAATCCTTCTCCTACAGAACTGTTATTAAAAGCCATCAAATAATATCTGTAACACTTTCTAGAGAACTAATTGGAGAAAGTGTCATGCTCAGGAGAGAAAACCAATCATGAATATACCAGCTTGGCTGAGAATTCGAGATGTATTTAGGGAGCTATTCTGAGTAATTTACAATGAATGACTGGTACTCTTCAGACTATAAATACAATCTAGTCTTTCTCCTTGGGAAAAAAGAGAGGTTGTCTTTTTAATTATCACTTTGTAAGCAAAAAGACCAACCAGAAAGACAGTGGGAGGAACAGAGTCAACACGGTTTCCTCCTTGTTACACTCTGATTCTGGGTCTGCTCAAGAGCCACAAGCAGCTGATTCTCAGACACATCTGAACCATCTCTGAAGCTGCTTGAAAGGCCAGTGGGGATGCAAAGAGCTTATTATTCCAAAAGCTATCAATGAACCTGCACAATTTACAGCCATTTTCAATTTATCTTCTGCCAGTTTCTTTGCTGAGGATTTCTGCATTTGTGGTGCTGTGAGCCACAACCACATCATCCCCTTTCAGATTTAGATACAGAGTAGAAACCCACCAGATGATGAAATTTGCAGTTTGTCTTTTTATGACAGAAAAAGCAGAGCTAAATATACATTAAGACTTCCCACTTTTCCCAGTTTAGGGCTATAACAATGCTCATTATCCACACTGTGTCTGCAGGAATTGAGCAGAAGAAAAATGTGGAAGGCAGAACTCACCCGGATCAGCCGCAGCTTGTTTCTTTTTGCTGCTGGTGACAATCTCATTTTCATTCAGCATTCGTACATCCTGATCCCCCACATGATTGCTGAAAAGATTGAAATCAGTACAAGGGCCAAAATCATCAACATTGGGGAAAATTATGAGAGTTTTGAGAGTTATTATGAGTGAAAATTATGGACAAGGATACCAAAGAAGGGATGGCTGGAGTTCTGCAAGCTCAACAGCTCCACAGCCCAACCAAACCACACAGGATTACCCACACAGGAATTATCCTGTCCTCATCCACCTGAAGGATTTCCTGCCAGTTTTAATTAGTGGCATTCATTCAGGCACACATTCAAATATAAATATCATATTCACTCTACAATTTTCCAGCCTGCCTACACAGCTTGAACCACAAAGCAAAGTGAGATTTTAAATCAGAGCACAAAGGGGGTATAAAAATCCTCATATGGAACTTTCACACTGCTTCCTAATTCTGAAAGAGCACTATATGAAACTTTTCTGAACTAAACAAAATTCATTTACTGTGACAAGTTTTGCTTGCAGGCTTTTTAAAAAGCTTGCAGGCTTTTTTTGCTTGCAAAATTTTAACCATTTATTTTTAGGGAAAAAAGTAATAACTTCAAAGGTAAATTAAAATAAACAAATTACAGGAAAAAACATGAGCTGAATTGAAAGGTAAGGAAAACATCACTAATAAAATCTCCCTTTCACAGAGAGCAAAAAACCCATTTGTACCTCTGCAATCAAAGAAGTGTATTTTTATTTTCTCTCCAAATACTGCACAAAATGGGTTTCTATTTCTGAAGAAAAACATAATGTCCCTCAAACTGTCAGAGTGAAGCAGAAGAGCCAATACTGAAGGAAACCAAAACTTAAACTATTGATGATAATATCAGACTCAAGTTCAGGCTCATAAAACACTGAACATGTGAAAGAGAACAGGCCAACATCACAAGCAGCAGTACCCAAAAGCTCCAGAGCATTTTGAAAATGAAGTGATATTATCCAGCATGTCTTCCATTGCTGCTGGAGTACCCTGTATTTTAGCAGGGTGGGAGGTGAAAAAAAGAAAAAAGATGATTGCAGACCAGGCTGGGAAGAAAGAGCAGGAAAATTCCTGCCCAGGAGTCTGGAGGAGAAGAGGCTCAGCATGTTCTCGACTGGAAAAGAGACCATGCAGTGTCTGTGACCCCAAAAACTCCTCTGTAAAGGAGATCAAAGGACACATGTCTTATAAATATGTGCAAAGGAAGTTCTGTAAAAAAGATCTGTGATTACAGCTGGCGATTCCCTGCTTTCAAGAAAATCATTTTACTCATGGAAAGATCTGAATCTGAGGAAAGTAGAGGTTCATTTCCCATCCTGCTCCTTTTTCTGTCCCACTGAAAATTTT
Organism: Fringilla coelebs; assembly: GCF_963513975.1. Taxonomy (NCBI): domain Eukaryota; kingdom Metazoa; phylum Chordata; class Aves; order Passeriformes; family Fringillidae; genus Fringilla; species Fringilla coelebs. Next base: position 13,343,636 of record NC_140042.1, read on the forward strand.
CTCAAAACTTTCATTTCCTCGAGGCATTTTCATTTCAGTGACTTTTTCACTTTGAGAAATTGTTCACCTCCAAGTTTCACCATGACAACACAGCCACTCACACAAAAACACAGGTCCAACCCAACACAGCCAGACAACAATCATTTATTTAACCTCTGACAGGAGCAGTGGCCAACAGCCAATGCTTCAGGGAAACACAAGAAAACAAACCCTGCAGGCAAATGTGAATTTCTGTCTTTATTCAGAGCATCTCATGCTCCTTCTGCTTATTTCTAAATGTTTGAATATCCTTCTGGGGGATCACACACCATTTATTCATGCAAAACCTGCCTTTTTTTTCCAAGTGATGCATGTGCAAAACACTCTACTTGTCAGCTGTCCAACATGCAAGAAAGTGTTCATTTCTATAAGCTTTCCTTTTTTCACTTTTCAATCTCATTTAAAATAAATTATTCTTTCAAATCTTTACATTCCTTGCCAGGGACTGGTTTTTAGACCCTACCAATCCTGACCTTCTAAATATAAGTGCATTTTTCACTGCATTTCATCACATTCTCCATGAGATTGCCAACTTAGTGGTTTTAAAGCATCATTCCCCCAAATGCAATTCATTTCTCATTTTAGAAGTTCATTATTTTAGACTGTTCATAAAATAGTAGAATTCTGCCTTCTTAATTAGCATTTGTGTCAAATCAGAGGAGTTTATTTTCTTTAATTTTGATGCTTGGTTTCTATTTTTTCCCCCTCTATGTAATAACATTGGGATTTATTAATCCTTCTCTAAGGAAGCCTAATTTTTTTATTTTGTGTTTACAATCTTTCACAAAAACAGATGTAAATATAAATCATGAACACCAGAAAGTGCTAAAAGATGCTTGCAAACAAAGCTGCTAATTTGGTCCTCATACCTAAAAATCTCTTTATCCCTCCTTAAGTGAGGCCAGGAAAGCTCTGGAAGGGAATTTTCCTCAGCAATACACACACTGCTGACATCAGCCACACCAAATCAGGTTTTAAAGGCAAGATTCTTTGTCCCAAGGCAGACCCAGTCCCATACCTGATAACAGTTCTCCTCTCCTGGTGGCAAATCCTCTCGTCATCCGTGAAGAGGATGGTGTGGTAGGGCACCACAGGGTCACATGTGGGGAGGATGCCTGACACCACATGGCTCACCATGTCCAGAATCCCGTTGTACACCAGCAAATCATCGACCAGAAGCTGCAAACATTGAAGAAATAAACCAAAAATCCATCAAGAAATCAGGCCTTGCTTTCAGCAGTTGTCTCTAAAAAGCATTTTGTTTCACAAATCCAGCCATTAATTTAGCTTTTGTCCCTTAAAACTTCCATTTCTCTCTATTTGCTGCTGGAGTTTGATTTTTTTTTCCCCCCCCTAAGTTTTTTATCTTGTCACTGATGTTTTTTAATACAGCTTTCAAGTAGGTAATTAAAAATGTATTTCGTGTTTTACATAATTGCCATTCTATTCACTGGAGTGAATCACTCTTAAATCTAGGAATTAATGAATCTCACCTCACTTCAGCTGTCTAAAACTTGGGTTTGTAGTTCAAACTACTCTTCCAGGCCTACTCTACAGTCAGTGGAAAAAGGCAAGTGTTATCCTGCCTTAAGACAATTATCTAAGACAAAAATCAGAGAAAGTTTTCTTTCCCTGGACAAAAAAAAGGGAGGACAGATGACTGGCACAGATTAGTCATTTTAATATTAAATGCAGAGTTAAATGAGATGAATCCCATCCTTTGAGATTACATGGAATCACACTTCAACAAACTGTGAGAACACCTTCAGAATGGAGGCAGCTGACTCACCAGGACATACAAAATGCACAGGAAAATGACTTACACCAAACTCCTTCACACCCCTCTGAGGTGTCTTGGCATAATTCCATAACTTGATCATTGACACAGTGGTAGGTACATCAAAAATGACATATACCCTATTCACCTGCAAAAGAGAATTAATTTATATTTAACAGCACAAAGTCCCCAAAGAAATTGAATTCTCATGCATGTTACATCAAAAGAGGTTCATATTTAAAGAAATATAGCTGGAGGAGAGATAACTGATGCTGAGGATGGGAGTTCAGCTATCATCCCTGCTGATAATTCCCAGATGTTGGCTCTACCCCACAGCTGCTCTCAAAAGCACAGAAGATGAGATCTGGAGCATTCTTGTCATCCTGGACTGCCTGGAAATTGGAGGAGGGGGAGAGAGACACTTTTAAGGAGTATTTCATAAACCAAACACAGACATGTCCTTAGGGGAAGACCAGCTGGTGCCTCTCCTGTTCTGTTCTATTCTGCATGGAGAGGCAGTTTCCAAAGGATGGAGTGCCAGGACACAGGGAATGGCTCCCACTGCCAGAGGGCAGGGCTGGATGGGATACTGGGAGGGAATTGTTCCCTGGCAGGGTGGGCAGGCCCTGGCACAGGGTGCCCAGAGCAGCTGTGGCTGCCCCTGGATCCCTGGCAGTGCCCAAGGCCAGGCTGGACAGGGCTTGGAGCACCTTGGGATGGTGGAAGGTGTCCCTGCCATGGCAGGGGTTAGGGCTGGATGAGCTTTAAGGTCCCTTCCAACCCAAACCACTCTATGAATCCATGTTTTTATTCTACTCCATTCCATTCCATCTCTTTCTACCAAATATGAATGGAATCCACTTTTCTGTTTGCAAGACAAAAATCTCCCCTGTATGCCCTGAAAACTATTGCAGAAATTTTGCATTTTTTGTATAAGTTGTACTACCAGGAATTTAGAGACAATCCTCCAGATGCTTGCTAAACAATTACTGCTGGAGGTATTATTCATCTGCCTTTCAGTGACGTTAATGTCAAGATGTTAAGACCAAAGATTAGGCAGGCAGGAAACCAATCTTGCCTGTTACAGTTAATTCCATGCTTTTCCTTTTATGAGCCACTATATCAACTTCAGATCAACATATCTTAAGCTTCATCTTTAGCATCCTCTGAAGTTTTAATCCTTTGATGTACTAGAGAAGATACTGTAGGTTATATTAAATCATTATGCTGGGTTTTTTTGGGTTTTTTTTACTGAAGAAAGAAAGGTAGATTGGATCAATAGAAATGTTTGCATCTGTGATTTTTCATGAGACAACTGGAGCATTGTCTCCAACAATAACTGTTAATCCCACAACAAATGATATATTTGATTAAAAATCCATTCAAACAAAGGAATAAAATGACAATCAGTAACAGGAGAACAAATAATTCAAAATCTGCTTATGTAAGAAATGAATGTGAAAAACAGGAAACCACTTTCAGAATTAAAAAGGAAAAGCCATTTAGGAAGGAAAAGAAAGGCTATAATACCAATTCCCTTCAAGCTTTTGAAGCTTCCAACACATCAAAGAGTTAAAGCAGCTTTCCAGGCAGCCTGCACTGAGGATGGGAGCATCCACAAGCTCTGGTTCAGCAGCCCAGCTCCAGAGGATGAGCATCAATAGACTGATTGCTCCATCCAGCACCTCCCGGCTCAACAACCATCCCAGGGACAGGGAGGAGGGAAAAGTACTCTGTGGATCTTACAGAGGTGTAATTTGCTACAGTTCAAGGACAGAAAACACCATTAAATAGCTTCTGCCTCCTGCATTTCACACATTATCAATTTACCCTTTAATACTGGTATTTTGTGCTCTTCTGCAGTACTTTGGTGTCAGGCAGAACAACACAAAGACAGAGAATTCCAGTGCCTGTTATCTTCCTTTTTCCCAAGTGAAAGAGCCTCTGCAAGCATGTCTTTTGTAAGGACATGAGCACACTCAGATGGTTGTCAAATCAATCAGTCATCCTGCTAGAAGAGACATCTGAGCATCCCATCAAATTGCCAGGATTTGAGATGTGGGATCTACACAGCAGGAGCCTCAAGCCTCACACAGGCCTTCCACCCCCCTAGGAAATGCAAGCACTCACTATTCCCAAGTATACTTAAAAATATATATACCTTAATTATAATATAAATATAAATATTAAAATATATAAATATTAAAAATATTAAAAAATAAATATAATATACCTTAATTACAGCCTTTCATTACAACACATCATTATATAAATTAACAATTCCTTACTTTTAACATTCTAATTAATAACTGCAACATCCAGAGTGAGGAGTTCACCAACTCAGTAAGTGATAACTTACCACATGTCAGGTTTATACTTTGTTTTCTTTCTAAATCCTTTCCCTTATAAGAAATATAACCACCTTAATTATGTTCATTACAGGACCCTAAAAAACATCCTTTCCCAAAACAAGGTCAGAAATCATCTAAGTTGATCTACTTTTCCTGTTTAGATTTTTGATATCCCAGCTATTAAAATGGGACTTCTAAAAGGGTTGAATCATCTGTGGCCTTAGGACATGAAACACTAAGTCTGCCATCCCTAATCTATAAATTTGAATTCAACATAGATAATGAGATTAAAAAAGAATTTCTCACTGCTGGAACAACATTCATTGTATTTTGTAAAAATGAACTGGAAAGCACCAGAAAGGTGTTTATTGCACAGAACTCCTTGTCACAGTGACTCAAAAACCATCTCTGGAAAATCATCTGCTGTTGTCCCATGGAGAGAGGAAATGACAAACCTGGGAAACCTCCATTGCTGCTGCCTGTGCTGTGCAGAGTGGCTGCAATGAAAACAACTTCTAAAAAGCATGATTTAGCATCTGTTACTAAAATCAAATTTAGCTGTGCATTCTATATGCTTCCCCTTTTCTCCATGCTTCCAGTTCCATCCACACACATGACTAGAAGAGAATAAAAAGGGAAAATGTACCAAACCAGGAAGAACTGGTGCCAGCCACATGTGCCTGCCATCAGTGGTGTCATTCACCCTGTCAATCAGCTTGTCTGGAGTCCGGATGTCTCCAGATACATCATCTAAAATGTTGACACTATCTGGAAAAGCAGCAATATCTGAAAAAAAACTTTAAGCATAAATAACCTAAAAATGGATATTTCAGAAACACCAGATTTAAAAGTCTGTGCTGTTCCCAACTCCTGAATGAGTTTTCACCACTACAGCAGAACTCCCAGGACTGCATAGCTGAGGAACTTGGAGCACATATTTAAAAGCAGGACAACCCTTAGATATTCTGGCATTCCAATTTCTTTTTAAAATAGGAATCAAGTAACTAGCTGCTTTTAATTTATTCTCAAATATGTACTTCATCAATAAAGTTCCATTAGCAGGAATAGGCACTTCCCAGCTTTTTGGTGACAAAGTCCCATATTTTTATCATAAACTTGTGCAAACTCCTCATATAAAACCTATCTCAAGAAGAATATCTTTGCAGGAGACAGTCATCAGTCAGACTAGGTTTTGCTTGAGTTTCTCAAGGTTTGTGGTAAAAATCAGTAACTGTAATAAAACCTTTTTTCATTTCTTTGAGAGGGAAAGATTAAAGCCCCATTGAACAGGCAATCAGATTTTCTCTGTAAGAGAACATTTACATTAAAAACATATATGAATGTTAAAGACATGGAAAAAAACATGGATGGATGGCACTGCCTTCAGAATTATGAATCCTGAACAACCCAGTTTGAGGGACATTAATTTCCCCCTGTCCTGCTTTCTAGAAGTCTGTAAGTATTCATAAAGAATTGAAGGAATGGCACAGCAATGCCTCAATTGTTTAAGAAAAGCTTGATTCAGTTGTGAATTATCACATTAAATATTGCACTAAGACAAATATGCTCTTTTGGGATCCTAATACATCCCATACACAATTGCACAGGCAGGAAAGGTGAACATTCAGAAGGAGCTGAGGGTTCTTTACCTGGCACTGTTTTGTACCAGGTCAGTTAAAGATCCCTGGTTCTTAAAGACAATTTGTTACCACTTTTCAATTTCAAAATGTTTCTTGTCCATTATATATGTTTCAAGTTCAGGGTGTATCATACAAGATAAAAATCAAAATAGCACTTTGGGAAAAGCCTTTAGTTCATGGAATTCCCTATTTATTAGGCAGGGAGGATCCTTAGAGACAAACAATTCCTGCAGCATTTGCTCTATTTATTCTTTCCAGGAGACTAATATTCCTTCCATGTACCTGAACTGTGCTAGCTGTATGTTGGGTATGAAGCTTTCAGCTCTTAGAAGACTTTAGCTGGTACAGAGCACAAAGTGCAACCTTGATGAACATCAATCTTCCCAACATGCCCCTCATTCCCTCTGTTGGATATCCAGGGAGCACTGAATTAAATTCAAACTCTCAGCCCTGATCTTCATCACTGCATTGGGTGTCTAGAACAGCTCAAATCTCCAGAACAAGAGTTATGAAAAATTTCTTTCTTGAGGCACAATGAAAGATTCCATTACAAAAAAACCAAAAAAGACACTGAACTCAATCTTTTCTTATGAATTTATAGCTCAGCAAACTTTCTGGTCCTTCCCCACCACAGAAGAAATGTCAAGAGCAGAAAATACCACACCCTTCTTAAGCCTTCACTTCTCTAACTTTGTCCTGCTCTGTTAGTGCATCCCATTGAGAGAAAAAACATTCTGGAAATATACAGAATCCATAAAACATATGGAAAAGAGCTTCATCACCAAACCACAGAGAAACAGAAGCCAAGTGAATCCCATAGGACAAACTGGCAATGTGCAGCGATGCCCTGTGACAATTTGCCAGGGAGTGAGGTGCATCAGCAGGGCCAGGGGTGCTTGGTGTGCAAAGGATACTGTTTTCAGTCAGTAGGATTTGCTCTCCATGCTCATTGAACAGCTCCAGCCCGTTCAAGCCAATGTAGTAGGGATCACCCCAGCTCGTCAGGAGCTGGAACTGGAAAATAACTACAAAAGCAAAAGGCTGTTAAGGAAAATATCAGTACAGAAGATTTGTCCTAACAGACTGTTTAATCTGCAGTTTGAAAAATTATTGTGCAGCCCACAATGTCTTATTTGCAGTTCAGGAGAGAAAGCTACCAGAGGATCTGAGAACAGGCCACATATTCATATATGATGTTTCACTGATTTATTCTTAAGCCATATTTATGGAAGCCTTTCTCATATTCTTGGTATCTTGTTAATACCTTAAAGCACCCAAAACTGTTGGATTTATAAAGCTCAGGACTCCTAACCATGGTATGTAACTCTAAAATATTCCATATGACAAGGAAGGATACAACCACAGGGCATTAATGGTGCTTCATAGTCCATACTGGCTTGTTCCAGTGTCCTTGAAGCATTCCTGCCAAAAAACCACAAGGCAAACCAGATTTTTTATGCACCCTTGGCTCATTCAGAAAAGAACAAACCCAAAGAATTAAACCTCCACAGACAGCACCCCAACACCTCCAGCTGTGATGCTGGAGCAGACTCCCCTCGGAGCTCAGGGCTCAAACCAAGTGAAGCTCTGCTCTAAGTGCTCCATGTTTTCATCCAGGAGCCTCACACAGGCAGCTCCAACAGGGAATGTGAAATGACACTGCAACAAAGACATCCTGCTTTACCTCCTGTGTACTTTAGGAGCTGACTGGGGCTCTAGATAGTCAAGAAAGAGAATTTCTTGAGCAAAGTCAAAGTGGCAGTTGCCTGGTCCCTTGCGGATAAGGAAGCCGTCCAGGGGGGAGATGCTGTGCCCATCCAGCACCACATGGACCACCTTAGCCTGGTTTAAAAGAGCAAAACATCAGATTACCTGATATTCCACGGCATGACTTCCCTTAAAACAATTGCAAACAATTCCATTCACTTCAGAGACTGAAATAATTTCACTTAGCTGTATTTATTTCATTCCTCTAGAGCGGGATCCATAGTGTCATCACTGACATTGATGGGGATGGCAGAGGTGAGGATTTGGGGGGAAAATACTAAAAAAAAGGTATTGACAGATCCTTGAATTACTGCATGGCACTAGATGTCAGCCAGCTGAAGCCTCCCTTCTTCCCAGAGTGCTCAAGCATTGGCACAGGCTGCCCAGGGAAGTGGTGGAGATCCCATCCCTGGAGGATTTCGGAGGTGGAGATGAGGCACCCGGGAACGTGGGTCAGTGTGAGGTTTGCAGTTTGACATGCTGACCTTACAGCTCTTTCCCAGCCTAACCAATCCTCTGATTCCTGAGCCTGCAGCAATATTTACACACATCAAGAGAAAGGGAAGCTCTCAAGTCAGGGGATCTGAGAAGATCATGCACCTGATCTCCAGCTAAGGCAGCTGGCACTGCCCCCCTCCAGGAATCCCACAGCCTGCTGCTCTCTCCAGAGCAGACTTTGGTGTTTCTGTTGCATTTACAGCAGCCTGTATTTCAGCAGTTCTATTTATCTTTGTGGCAGGTGGCACCTGGGCTTCTCCAGGATCATACAAACTCCTCTGCCAAGCAGTGCTGTGTGTAACCTCAGGGCATATGAATAAAGAAAAGGTGCCTGTACCAGACAGAGACAATTGAGCTGTGGCCACCTCAGAGATGTGAGCACACCTTATCCAACCTCTGGAGATTAAAGTGAATAATTCAGGCATATTTATTCAGGTGGAGCAGGAGTCCTGACCCCTTCACCCTCCCCCAGCAGCACCATGTGGAGCTGTATCCATGATCCCAGGTGCAGAACAATTCAAGCAGGCTCCAACAATTAATCACTGCACCTTGCTCTCTAATTTGTTAAATATAACTTAATGTTCATCACAAGCAGCATTTACTGCCCTGGGTCTCTCACCAAGTACCAGCTTGTGCTAGACTGGAGGAGGGGCTCAGTTAATTTCCATGAAGATTAATTAGGAAGGAATGTTTGTATGACTACCAAGTGTGGAGAAATAACTATTTCTGGCTTCATCTTCAATACACTTGGGATCAAATAAAGGAAACATCTTTTTCATATGAGAAACTCTTCTGCATGCTGTTTTCCAGCTGAATAAGTCTGCCAGGCTAAGGAGAGGAAGTGAGAAATCCACTGAAATCTACTTTCCTAAAAGGAAACACGTAGTGAATGGGAAGTCTGGAGAGTCAGAGATGGAATCTTTACCTATTATACCACAGCTGCTTATATTTATGTGCCCTTTACAGCCCTCATTTCTAAGTAATTCTCATCATCTGAGGAGGCACTCAGCCATCACATATTGCATTTTACAAATGGCATAACAAAGCTCTCACAAGGTGATTTTTCACAGAGCTGCAAATAGCACCCAAGCCTTCATTCTGACAGTCACTGCCATTACCCTCTCACACTAAAGCTGTGAATAGAATCCCCCAGCCTGCAGCTGCCTAACAAATCATCCCATCTCACACCCAGGGACTGCCTCCTAGAAGGAGCAGCAATACTTCAAGAGACAGATGTCAGGATGCCCTGGGTTTACAGCCTAAAACCTCCTTTCCTGTGGCCCAGTGGACCTTGCATCTTTTGTTTTGCAAATAATTTATTTTATCCTTCTCCAAGACTGCAGGTATGGGCTCCCCCTTCAAGTGGTCTCCACTAACTCTCATGGGACTTTCAGTATTCATGCAGGTATCAGACTCACTTCTTTTTCCTACCTAACCAAGTAAACTGCTAAAAATACAACTTTCTTCTTTTTTTTTTACATTAATTTGGCCTCCAGAGACCAAATTCCATGTTAGATTTTAGAGATTTAATAAGCACTGCTCAGCCAGAACTAAAATACCACTAAGTTACCAACATTATCATCACCCTAAATCCAAAACACAGCTCCTGGGAAGGAAATTAACTCTATCCCAGCTGAAATCAGGACACAAATGCCACTAAAAGCCTTCATTTGTATGTTTAGATGGTAATGCTCAAAATGCTCCAGAACCCTCCCATGTGTCAAACATGCTGAGCAAATGTGATGGAGCACAAAATCAAGGGCCCTCTGTTCAAATCTCTGCACCTCTGGGATTTAATAAAGATCTTTTTTGTCCTTTCTCCAGTTTTATATGTGCCAACATTTTTGTTCTTATTTATAGCCTGAATTTGGAATTGAGAAGGCAACAGTTTGGGGTGGAAAATCTGGGGACAGGTGGATTCTTAAACTTTCTGGGCAATGAACAGCAACCTCTGGTTAGTTATAATTATCATTACAAGTGTTATCATGACATGTGTAAGTACAGCAGGGGAAGGAGCCAAACTCAGAGTGAAAAGGTGGAAAATTATCTCCATCAGGTGTCAATTGGAAATCCCAACAATTTAGTATGAAAAAAAAAATAAAGCAGGCGATTTGCAAATAAGAGAGGATTTATGTTAATTTTAGCTATATTATTATTCAGCTAAATTAGCTAAAATTAAAAAATTAAAAATTATTTAGCTAAATTAATTTAGCTAAACTGCTTGAAGGTGGCAACTTTCCATTTATTAAATGTTAATATTTCAAAAGACTTCCTGGAAAAGGCAGTACTGAGTGAGTGGCCTTCTGAACCTGAACAAAACAGAATTTCTTTGGAAAAGTTTCCCTCATATCATTCCCAGCATTTCAGGAAATACAGAATCATACAGTATGTCCAAATACAAGATATTGAGAGGATACCAGTTCAGAATCATATATCCTGAAAATAATATGTGCTATTGTATGTGTCTCTTAGAAAAATCAGCTGTGAAGAGTTCTTTAAAGCATCTCTAGCTTTTTTTTTCTTTTTTCTTTTTTTACTATCTGCTGTTTGTGGAGACAGGAATGCATTATACCTGCCACAAAATTCAGCCTCAGACAATCTAGAAAGATTTATGGTGTTCCATTAAGGCAGCTATATTCATTCATCACAGTACCAATTTTCCAATGCACTGCTGTATATTTTTGCTGGCAGTGCTCCTTTTCTTTTACTTACCCCTCTGTAGGTATCCTCTGGAGATTTATTATAGTTCCAAAAGCGAAGCCCTGCAATACTCTCAGTTTTATCAAAATGGATTGTGAGCAGATGATCTTCTCCAAAAGAGAAGGGAATGAGCCACATATGGTCATCCTCCACTGTGATATTAGTCCCATCTATTAACCTACAAAGAGAAAAGTCCATTAGCTGCACAAAGGGAAAAGCTGGCTTCTCTCATCAAAGACAGGGACTTTCCTAAGGTTCATTTTATTCTAGATGGCACTTCCAGCTTTCAGGGCTTCTCCTGCCCTTGTGCATGCAATTAAAAGCACAGAAAATATCAAAAATAGCATGCAAGTATTGAACTAAAGGCAGTGGAGGGAGGAAAAAAAAAAACCAAACAGGATTTTCTTTAGTTGGGTTTGCTTAAGGAAAAAGAGCAAAATGTTTAGGTTTTCCCTGTGGGAACAGGGACAGGCAAAGGAAAGCTCAACTGCCTTTGCAGCAAAGTGGCTGAAGACAGAACTCAGAGCCAGGCACAATGCAATGCCTGATGGCAGCTCCACACCCAAAGCAGCGCATCTGGCACCCTGCAGGGTGTTTCTATGCCAACACAATCTGCTGGATCTGAGGAGGAGCTGGATGGCAGCTGGATAACCCTGAGCAGGACCTGGGATTGCTCACATCCCTCGTGGACACAATTAGCCACATCCCTGCTATTTTACAAAGCTTCCAACCAGCAGGACAATGTCCTTTCATGGCAGCACAGGCTTCAGGCTGACTAAATAAAGTTAAATCTGCTGTTTTCTGACATTATATTCTTCTACCACAAACTGTGCCATACAAAGATGGAGTCAAGGAGAATATGAATTAATTTTCCACTGTAATTACTTTGGTACACTGCCAAAAAAGTAAGTTTATACTTACTATTTATTTAAAAGTTTAATGGAAGAATGAGTGCCAGACTTGGCAATTCCTTAAAGAAAAAGATTTGAATAATGACTCTTTCACAGAGGAGCTGATTAGGGAGTCCATGAGAGAAGAGATAATTCTTGATTTGGTCTTGAATAGTACATGGGACTTATTCCAAATGCCACAGTTGAGAGCACTGCAATGTACTCAAATTCAACATGCTTGCAGGAATATCCAAGGAGCCAGAAGAGCCTCTATTTCTTGTGCCCGAAAAAGTTCTCCAGCAAAACAATCAAGAATGTAAAAAAATAAAATAAAAATTAAAAATATAACCCACTTACTAAGAAAGATGTTAGAAAGAAGGAGGACTTGAAAAATCAAAGCCAGCCTGGCTCAGTAGCAGGATAAACAAAGTTATTGTGGGCCATCTTTCAGCAAAATTCACGATGAAAAAAGCCCTAAATTGATAGACTCGTAAACTCTGGAAGGTTAAATGCATACACACAGGCCAAAAAAAGAGTCTGAAGGCTAGCAAGCAAAAGATACAATAAATAAAATCCCTCAAATACATCAGGGGCAGAAAGCTTGCCAGAAATTCTGTAGGATCAACATATCACTAAGCTGCAAAAGGAGCATTCAGAGAGGAGAAGGCACCAACCAAAAAGGGAAATGAATTCTTTGCATCTGGGTCCATCAGGGTGGGGTCTGGAGAGACTCCCCCAGCAGAATCTGTTCATCACAGGGAAGATTTCTTAGATCAGCAACTGCCTACAGAGGAGATTTTCATACAAGATGGCAGAAGGAACAAGGAATTGCACACAAGTAAGGTTGATATCTGCATCAGTCAGATCAGCAGAAATTACAAATGGAGTTAGTGTGCATGGAGATAAATACAACATTCTAAGGAAGACTCCAGAGCCTTTGAAAAGACAAGTCCTAATTCATAAACCTGGTCACAGCCCATAAACATGCCAGCAAGACAGGATTACAACCAAAAATACCCTTTAAAATGGAGAGATGACTCACAAACAACAGGATGCAGCTTCAATAACATCCAAAATGCCAAGTCCTCTCCAGATCTACAGCCTATCATTTCTATACTGCTGCCATTTAGATGCACAAGTTAATCTGAGAAAATATACTTGTCAATGAATAAAACTTCATTAGATTTGCCAAAAAAAAAGTGTTGCAAATTGGCCAAAAGATTGGCACCTATTCGTGCAATTCCACAACACATCCTCACTCTTTGCTAACGTGCAATTTTTCCTTGAAATTATCCAGAAATCCTGCATAAATATCACTCAATGTGCACAGACAGATGCTACAGAACACCCACATTCCTTCCTGGAAAGTCCTTGGCAGAAATACCAACCAGGCATGTTCTCATCTCCCAGCTCAAACACCATCTTTTGGAAACATCTCATTCATGTTTCTACAACAAGCTGTTCCTGGACAGCCTGTGAATTCCAAGAATGAGCAGTGATGGGATAAAAATCATGTTCACATTAACATGTGTTAACATAAGTTTATAGAAATGTGTCAACTTCAGAAAATCTGATGTAAAAATGCATCCCAAGCCTTTGGTTACTTACTTTTCTAATGTTCTGGAATCTCCTGTGTTATCTGGAAGATCATTTAAGTCTTGGGGTGAAGCAGAAATCTGTTCTGCATTGATTTTTAATGCTTGACCATCCTTTCCTATCACTTCAAGTCCTGTCAGCCCCAGGTAATGAGAGTCTCCCCAGGTCATGGTGAAGTTCAGTTGCAGGCCTACATAAAGGAAAATAGATTTAATGCCTCTCTAAACTTACTGGTTTGTAGTGATGAGCCAATGGAAACACGAGTGCAAATCCCAGTGATTAGCAGCATGGATATTTTGTATAGATTAAATCACTTTATGTGCTGGAATTGGATTTCTCCTGCTCTCTGTTTGTCCACCTCCATGTAACAGCAGCTTCTTTTAATCTGTGTCAGAGTCCTTTAATGTGCCACCAACACCTTGTTCACTTGAAATCCCACAACTGCTGATCAAGCACGTTCCCAAGTGCCTCATTACTGGGACTGCACCCTGCCAGCCAGCCAGTGCCACATTTAAGCAGTTACATGACAGATTTTGTGATTATGCAGATGCAGAGAAGACCCATTAGTCTGAAGTCTATCCATCATCTTTCACCAGCTAAATGACTGTATAGATTCATTTGAATCCAGCCTCTCAGAAATCCATACATTTTTAGAAAACACCTACTCACAGTTAAAGCAAAGAAAAAAACTTGGTTTACTAATGTTTTAAAGTTATTTTCTTCACATCAGAACTGGACACATGGAAGCATTTTCAAGGGACAGCATCAGTGAAAAGCACAAATATCGATTAGGTTGCATCTCCAGCAAATAAACAGGACAAAAAAGCTGGATGGACAAAAGGCTGAATGTGAATCTCCTCTTCCACCTGTTTTATGGCTTACTGAAAAGACAGAAATAGCATGTACAGATATAACAAGTAAAATTCCAATCTGATCAGGTTCCACAAAAATCCATCCCTGTAAATTAAAAATACCTTTCATTTCACACACTGCAGAAACCCACAAATAATCAGGTTGGGTAATGTCTAAAGAAGCACCTGTAGTCAGAACTTATGTTTGTAAAACAAACAAGCATTAAACCTCTTAAACCACCCAGCTCAGTTAGCCCTAAAAACCCAGAGCAAGTCTTGATACACACAGAGATTCACTTGGGACTAAGATTTCATCAGCATTTGCAGGGACACAAAGAAATAAACAGCTGTCAGCTGACAAATCTGGAGCTCTGGCTGCACTGAGAGCAGACACCAGTCCCAAGGCCAGTGCTGGGACTAAAGGTGCTCAGGGTACAAGCAGGCAGGAGCAGAACCAGTCTGTTCTGCAGTGCAAAGCTGCACTGAAGCAGCCATCCACACAGATTTAGTATTCCCCAGAGTTTAGGATTCCAACCTGAGGATGACACAGGGAAAAGGGACCTCTGGGGGTGTTAATCCAGCTCCAAGCTCAGAACAAGTCCAGCATCAAGGCTCTCAGGAGCTCATCCAGGGAATGTTTTCCTGGCTCCAAGGCTGGCAGATTCCAAATCCTCTCAATCCAGTGTTGGATTGCTCTCAGGGTGAAAATAATTACCTAACACCCTGCTGGAAACTCTTGTCAGAGGACCAGGAAGTGCTCCTGAAGCTTTTGGACTATCCAGAAACTCTCTGGGCAAGAGCTGAAAGGCCCACAGAGAGCTGGTTTGGTACAGGATAATAAATCAGGCACTTAAGCAGGGATATAACACTCTGATCTAGCTTTACTCTAGGGTTTCTGTTGTCAATCCAATCTAAAAAATTCAGTCAGTCTACACAAATACAAAGGATTGGGAGAGAATTACTGGGTAAGGGACACAGCTATTAGAAATCCCATTCAGGGACTAGGCAAATGGCTAATGTTATTTTTCTGAGATTAAAAGCCAACTGTTACAATATAATGTTGTAAATGCCATAGCAAACAAAGCTTCTGCCTTAAATATTCAATTCTCTTCTTTATTCTAGACCTGGCATCTGTCACAAAGTGCTGTACAGCTCTGACAAATCAGATCATCCTTGATAAAATGTTTAGGGGAAGGCTGGTAGAGCAAGAAGCAAATGTAAGAACTTACATTTTCCAGTAAATATTCCTGTTTCCTTTGGTATGCATTCAGAGATAGGGTCTGGCTCTTGAACCTATAAAGTCAAGGAACAGGTTCAGTATTACACTTACAATGACTGCTTATAAAGTCTATATTTGTAAAAAAGTTATATTTGTACCTGTTTCTTTTTGCATATCAATCTCCCCTCTGCCTCTCCACCCAGGCTGTCCTGCAAAAAATGGAAAACATGACCCAAAATGTAGAATATCAGGTGGGTCCTTAGAAAGCCCAGACTATTAGGGCAGGGTTTTAGCATAGTGCATATAGAAATGTGAAATGGGAGACTCCATAGTGTGAGCTACCTCTTCTCAAAGAGGCTGAAATCCTTAAATAACACTTATTTCCCTGCTGACTGCCATCAGCAAGTGATAATATGCTGTATTTGCAATATGTTGCAAATCTGTTGCAGACACAAGGAGTCTGGAAGGAACTCAAGACCAGAGAGTGCCACCACAATTTCTTCTCAGGAATTAAGAGGCAGAACAAACAAGCAAACTTGTCCAAAAGCTTGTGCTTGTGCTCTAGCAATGCTAATTAAAAATTGCCTATGCTGTTCAGAAAAGTGAAGAAACAGATGACAAAATTTGCTGATCACACTGGGGCAATCAGGGTAGTAAAGACAAAAATGGCAAAGGATTGCAGGTAGAATTCACTTCACTGAGTAAGTGGGATAAAATGGCAAATTCTGTTCTCTGCAGACAAATGTAAAACAGAGAAAACAGTCTTAACTTTACATATACCAGTATTGGCTCCAAAATAAATAATAGTAGATTAGAATGAAATCTTGGCATTTTTATAAGTAGCTCTATATAAACATCAGCTCAATCCTCATTAGTAGTCAAAAGGCCAAACAGGAAATTAGAAGTCCAGACTCTTTCTCTTTAATTCATCATTAGAAATAAACTTCCTGTCAGCCACAATACATCAAATGGATCTACACTGTGTCTAAGTAAAATAAATAAAGACTTGTCAACACTTGTCTCCTTGTTCCATTAGATCCCTGCAATTTAAGCACTGATCCCCAGGATCTCATGGGCTCCCAGACTGCAATATCCTCCATGTGGCAGCAAATGTCCCTGGGGGAATCAAAGTAATTCAGGTGAGACTGAACAAGAAATGGGCTCTGAAATAAACCCACAGAACCTACACAGCGGAAAATCCCTCCCACTGGGGGTACCTCTCTCACAAGCCAGTTTTGTTCATCACAACAATTCCAAAACACCAGCCTGGGAATTAAAATTTGCAGCTTTACTGAAAATCAAAACCCCTGGACACTGGGTTTACTGATTGCAAAATAATGCTCTCCCTAGCAGGGCATGAACATTTTGTGCCAAGGCACCTTACCACCTTTTTTCTCCCTTTCTTATCTACTCAGATCCCTTCCTGATGATTCCATTCCAGTGATGCCAAATAGATTTTCTTTCTCATTTTCTACTATTTTAACTACTTCTGCTAGTGGGCATTGTCCTCCTTGTGTTCTTAGATTCTTATGGCTAAAACAAAACACCACCATAATACAGGAGTTATTGGAAAAGCAATAAAAAGTAGAAAGTATTACCATGATCTTACACCTGACCAAATGTTCAACACCTTCCTAGGAGCAACCATTTGGAAAAGATTTAGAAGACTAACACAGGGGTATAAATCTCTTCAGTGGCTTGAAGAAGGGAGTGGGGAATAATTGTTTCGTTTCTTCCAACACAAAACCCAGAGAACATTAAATGAAGCTAACAACAAACAGAAGGAGGTTCTTTGTGTCATGTAGGTTCAGCTGGGAAATTTGCCACGGAGCACTTTAAATTTTAAAAGCGCACGTGGGTTCGAAAAGCTGGTGGATGAATTAATGCAATAAAAATCTGTGGCAGGATATTAAACACAGAGGTTAAGTTAAAAAGTCCTTGTGAGACACATTTCTAAGGGCTGAATGAGTGTTTCAGAGAAACAGCACTCTGTGTTTGTGCTGTTCTTTCTTTCTCTCTCTGCAGCCACTACTGTCCCCAGAGCTGGATCAAGTGCAGTAGCCACAGGTCTGATCTGCAAAATCAACATGTTAAGGATTCCTGAATTCATGGACAGACAGATAGCCATGGATAAACTGACAGAGAAGTAAGACACTTCTGTAAGAGCTTTTGGAAAGTATTTAGTAAAACACACCATTTCATCTACTGAATGTGGAACAGGGAATAAAGAGGAATGAACAACAGCAGGGCTGCTCTAACTGGTCAATACTGGTCTGACAATGTCTTCTGGGGAAGACAAATTGTGCAGTGGATCACTATCATTCTGGTAGCATAAACATCCTCCTAAGAAATCCTGATGGTACCAGCAAACACCCAGTGACAGGGAGATCAATGGCTCAGTCACAACAGCTTTTGTTATTCCCCTGCTGACACAGCAGTTTCAGAGGTACAACAGGGTGTGAAGGGCATCAGAGCTGAGCAGCAAAATGAAAGGCAGGGCCTGTGTCTGAGCAAGGATCACACAGTCCAGGGCCAAGCTTCTGCCATGGGAGAGGTCCTGGTGAATGCTCACAATAAACAGGTGATCAGGAAAAGAAAGGTCAGCTTCAGTTTGTCTTCATGAAACCCTGCCCTGTGCAAGGTTCTGAGCAGTTTCAGCTACTGCATGCAAAGATGGGATCAAAATTCCTGCAGAAGTCCAAGGGTTAAAGCCACTGACTCGTGGTCTTATGACTGAGATCAGATTCCAACACCATTGATCTCCTTTTGTCTTGTGAGCCACAAGAAAAAGAGGACAAGACAGAAGGGGAAGGTTTGGCAGCCACAGGAGGCTCATTAGGAACCACACAGCCCTGGGAAGATCTTGGCTGGAGCAGCCTGAATTTGGATTGATTCAGCTTTGGATCTCCTGACACACTCACCAGCAAGAGTGTGAACCCTAGGAAAAGACAACCTCACTGATGCAACAGAGGGTGCTCAGGACGATTCTGAGATAGCAGAAAATTTTAAGGAAAACTGGTCAAAGACTGCCACACAACCATCTTGAGAAAATCCTTTGCTCAGACAAAGCAAAGACTGAACTGCTGGGCTGGAATGGCATAAGGCAAGAAAGAGCTCAAGTGCTTGGAAACACAGCCTTCCTCCAAGGAGGGAAATACCTTCTGCATGGACTAGAAAAGAGGAGGTTTTATGATGCAAAATGCACCCAAACCTGTGATGATGATAGTCAAAAAAAGAGGAAAAATAAGGGGAGGGTTGAGAGGAAGAGACCCTTCTTGTTTAAAGTCCTTGATTTGTGAAGGAAGAAACAGAAAATATGGAAAAATCTTTAGTTTGGAGTGCCAGGGAGGGCAGCTACTCATGACAGAAGTAGCTGTGTGGGAAAAATCACTGACAGACCAGAAACCTTCAGGAGTACCCAAATCATAAAGAACTCCCCCTAGTCTCTGTCCAAGTAAGTAAAGAAATAAGCTTATTAATTAATCAAGGAAACCACAATTTGGAGGAGCTTTAGGGCTTTAAAAAAATAGCATAAATTATTGATCTGGTGAAAAAAAAAATCTTTAAAATAGTAATAATTGTGTTAGTTCTTCTGCAGTTTTATTCCAGCCTGGAAATGTGGCTATTACTTCTATATTTCAAACAGACATTTATAGAGTTTTAAACATAGAGGCCCCCACCTGTTGCTCCTGTGTTCTCAACCCTGCTTGTGTAAAAGGTCTCTCATCTCCCTCCCTGTCTGCTGTTGTTGGCCTCTTCAGCTCTTCCTCATATCTCAGGGAGCTGGAATCTCCCATTTCTCCATCATAGGTCTCATCATAGTAGTAAATGGCTTCAAGAATATCCTCATCAGTAGTGAACAATATTGTGTCCCCAAAGTGCTCTGGAGCTGAAGGCAACACGCAGAATTAAATGGAGAAATAACGCGAAAAGAAAATAAAAAATGAGAAAAATTATTTTTGGTCCTTCTTTGCATTTAATTTGCAGCAGTGTTAAAAGATAATATATGGCTAATTGATACTATGGCTATAAATAGTGTTTCACTCTCAAACTTATACTGCACAATGGAAAATTAGAGAATTCAGATGGAAAATTAGAGAATTTCATTCTCTAACACCCTTATGAAAACTCTTGTCAAAAGACCAGGATCTGCTCCTGAAGCTTTTGGGCTGTCCAGAAACTCTCTGGACAATTTCTCTAATGGTCACTCATTTCAATGGAAATTCCATTTCTCTGATGGAAATTCAATGGAAAATTAGAGAATTCACTAGAGAATTCAGTCCGATTTCAGATACACAGAAAAGAAAATAGGAAAAAAAGCTTTCCAATCACCTTTTCCAAAAGACCATGTATGTGAAAACAAGCAAAAAACTGCAACTTTGAAATTTCTAGTGCCTATCTGATGGGACTGAAACACAGACTGGTTGCTAAGACATGGTTAAAAATGGAGATTAGCTCCGTATGCTGCTAAAATCCCCAGTATCAGTGAAGAATGCATTAATGGGCTTTGCATTATGTTTTTAAATTAAACACCAGACAAAGTGCCAGCTTGCTTTGAAGTGGAAAATGATAACAAACAAGCTAAATGTATTTTGTCTGTATTATACTGCTGTTTCCACCAGGAAAATCAGAAATGATAGCCTACCTCCAGACAAGGTTCCTGAGGCTTTGGCAATCTCTCCTTTAAAGATGCACTGCTCATCCAGCACCATGATGATGTCTTTCACACCTCGGAAGGAGTGGATTCGGGATTTATTGTAATTCCAGATCCTAATCATGGCTACCTGACAGGAATCCACAAAGTCAATGAAGACAAAGTGAGCTTTTCCAGGGGTGAATGGTGCCAGCCAGAGGTGCATATCATCCTGGGTCCGATTCACCCCATCTATCAGGTTGGTTACTATCCTGGGATCGTTTCCATATGCTGGTAAAATATTTATGTCAGGGGGTTCAGCTGTTATTTTTGCAATCTGAACAGGCTCTCCTTTAGAACTGAAAATTTCAATTCCATTCAGACCAACATAGTGTCTGTCTCCCCACGTTGTTCGGATGTCTATCACCAAGTGCTGCCCATAAGGTAAAACTGGGATTTTAAAATCATTTCCATCCTGGATCTCCACAGAATTTTCTTCCTCTTGCTTCTTTGGTAGTGTTTGTAGTCCCTCTTTTCTCTGATGTTCTGCAGGCCGGTTGATTTTCTGCTGATGGAGGAACTCATCAAAAATATCCCCTTGAAAATCCATGTTCGAGATCCGACCACGGTGGGAATAATTAAATTTCACCAAGGAGTTCCAGGACTCCTGCAGAGTGTGTTCTTGCTCACTGCACCACTTCATTCTAGAGGTTGCTACGTCCTTGAGAGGAAAGTCTTCATCTGAAAACAACATTACAAAGGCATTTAATGAACAAACAGGGAGCAAACCACTCCAGCACTGACTCTGCAGAATGATGTCGTGTCCCTCACTGGGAAATTCTCTGACAGCAGCACTTTTATTCTGCATTTCTGTCACAAAGGCCACGTGTCCCAGTTTCCCTTCCCCACTCAAACACAATGAACAAAATCACTTTTACCTATGGAGGAGCAGAACTCCTGCTATGGTACAAACTGCAGCTTAGTTTGAAGCTGTGAATTCTTGCCTCAGCACTTAAAGAAATTGGGATTTTTGCTCAGTAATACTTCTTGTGTGGTTGTCACAAGATTTTAAATCTTGTGTTCATACAGCTGGAAATGGCTGAACTGGTTAATGTAAAGCATTACAGAGCAAAGCTGGTTCTTCCTCTCAAAATGAGCCACGGGTGTATAAAGAAAAGTGGTGGGAAAAGGAGTAGGTTCAGCAAGCAGGGAGGATGAGATGAGCATTGCATTCTAGGCAGACAATGTCCAAATATTTTTCCTATTTTTCAGCACGTGTGAGATGTAGAAAGAGAATAATTACAAGATATCCAGTGGGAATGCAACAATGGGAGGGCAACAAATCAGAGGGGCCCAGTGGGAGCAAAGCATCTTCTCCTTGTGGCTGCACTGGGGAACTGCTTCATTTCCATCTCAAAGCAATTAAGAGCAGATAATAACCAAGGTTTTCAATAAAGCAGTCACTCTTGTATTTTCTTCAAATAAATGAAGAAAAGGAAGTGGAGTACTGAAGAATTACAGGCCCGTGGGCCAGATTTTACTTCTGTACAGTGTCCTTGGGTGGATACTAAAGCAAATGGTTATCAAGAATAAATGCCAATTGCTGTGAAATGCAAAACAAAATTTTCCCAAAAGACTGCTTAAGACTAACTTTTAACTGTGTTTTTGGAAATACTGGAAAGAGACAATGTTGCTAATCTATCCATGGCAAATCACCACTTACAGTGGGGACACGTGAGATAAAATTAAGAATTTGAAAGCAGATGGGAAACTACCTGGAAAAGGGTTGTCTCCCAGAATGAAAGGCTGGAGACCAACCTGGCACTCCTGCTTACACCACAAGGAAAATGCAGACATGAAGAAAAGGCTCATATTTCAGAGAACATCAGACATTTTCAAGTCACTTTTTTGCTCACACCATTACCAAGAGGTGGATGATCCCCAGCAATGCATCCCAGAGCCTCACAATTCACCTGGACAAGGCACTGTACAAATATTTACCCCCAGAAAATGTCAAAGCTTGAAAATTTCAGGATGGGCAGAGTACAGAGGAGTATTTAACATCCACTGACTTTCCTAGTTTGGGAGGGTTTTTCCCTTTTCTTTTCAAACATGAAATACTTCCAACAGTCCAGAGGTTACAATCCTGAAGCCCCTCTAGGGCAGTGCAAGGGGAATTTAAAAGGTTTGTGAGCTACTTTAAAGAGTGGTAACAAGAGAAGTGGAGCTCTGAAAGGAAAGCAGAGGTGGCCCAAAAGTAGATACCAATGGCTGAGGGCTTACAGGGTGTGCCTTTTTTCTTTTAAGAATCTAAAATTCATTATTTATTAATGACACCTCAAACATCCAACTCCTCTGTGAGTTCAGGAGTGTCCTGAACAACCAATTCATCTTCTGATGGCCACACACAATTCCTCTCAAAACTTTAGAAAAGTCCATTTTGGGGCAAGACTACATAGAAAAAAACACCTTTCTTCTCCCTCTGTTGTGTTAATGTCTTTTTTTACTCCCTGCAGTTATAAACAGCAATCATATTTCCATGCTGCAATCACATGCTTCATTTCCCAAATCATTCTAAAAGCTCTCCTCTGTATCTGTTCCACTTGGTAATCAGCTTTCCTGAAAATGGATGATCAGAGCTGCAGTTTTCCAAGTGAGGTCTCACAAGTGCCTGTGTGGAGATATTGAGGTTTCCCAAGAACCCAAAATGCCTCTGCTGATCCATCCTGGGAGTGCACTGCTACAATCACTGCTCACACCAGCATTTCAGTCAATCTGCCATCAGCTACTCAACCGTGAGTCTTCTCTTCCTTGGTCATTTGCAATTGATGATTACTCAGCTTACAACTTAATTTTTGGTTATTAGTCCCCAGATGAGCCTGCAAGCATTTTACTGAATTGCATTCCATTGCTCCAGTCCTCAAGTTCATCGTTGTGTGCAGTTCTTCAATCTCCTTAACTCATAATAAACCAAATTATATGTTATTTGCAAATTTTATCAGCTTGCTCCCACCATTTCCTTTGCACATTAAACTGGTTATCAAAGAAAAATTGATGTTTTTATAGCAACATTAACTCAAGCCAAGCCTGTACGTGCTGTTACTAATTCCTGTTGTTCTTGTGAAGCATTTAGTGACCAAAGCCACGCTGTGACATCCACAGGAGCCTCTGAGCCTTCCCTTTGTCCCACCCTCCACTGCCCTTCTCCCAGCCCCAGGCCAATTAAAATCCAGCACTCTCAGGGAAACACTTCAAAGGTTTTCCTGTTGTTAAAGCTCTCTCAGCTCCATTTGAAGATGGCTTTACCCTGCACACACAGCAGAGAGAACAAAATCTGCTGGGTGGCTGCAGGGACTAAAACACATTGGGAGCTTTAAGAACCACAGGACAACCTGCTCTGAGCAAAATCACAAAAAATTTACATTGAAAAATTATAACCCTCGTCATGTAGTTGGCATTGAAATTCCTAATTTATCTCCATTTTCACAAGTGAACAGAACTTCTCAAGGTGGGGTTTATTTACAGTTTTCACAACATGAAGGTTTTCATGTAACAGATACTGTGAAATGTGTGAAACAGTAAAGGGGCTGCAGGGAGTGGGGTGGGTGAAGGGCAAGTGGCACCTGTTCCAAACTTCTCTGTTTTTCTCTTATTTGAAGTAGAACTTCAGATACACTGATGAAATTGCTGTTTTCTCCACAGAGGGTCAGACAAGGAAAAATTCAGACATTCTAAGTTTAGAAAGAACCATTTTACCTTTGTCTGAAAAAGCCCTGCACTACCTGCTGTAGAATTTGAACTGTCACTTCTTCATTTAGGTGAATTTGCTGTTCCTTGTCACCTTTACTTGCATGTAAACACCCAAATTCAATATACAGCAAGATACACTTTCATGTAAATTGTTTTGATGTTCAATCACCCCCAAAATTTCAATTTGTAGTTTTGTAACATCTTATTCCAATTCTCTGGGTCTCGTTGGCCTTGTATTAACTCTTCATTAGAGATAAGATACTGAATGCTGAAGGATTACAGAAGGCCAAGGAAGGGGCATGAAGGGTCCAAACCCCAGGAGTCAGAGTGACATGGCTTGAAACTGAAAATGGAAGACAAACATAGATCCCAAGCAATGGCAAGCTGGGTGAAAGAGAGCCAAAGTAGAACTTGTGGGTGAGAAATTCTACTTTTCTGTTATTTACACTTGTTAAAGACAAAAATATTATCTCATGCTCTGAAAATTTCCTAGCCATGGATTGCCAGATGTTGGGATAAAGGGGAACTTGGGAAGTTGCACAGTTCTCCTGCTGCTCCCTGGGGACACACAGCTGGATCCTGCCAGAGGCAGAACACAACTGCACAAAGCTGGATCCACCTCCAACAGGAGGTCTGGGGAAGGAGGACAAGAATAATCAACAGCACAGAGCAGACAACAGCTAAATTCATTAGAAAACTCTTCATAACTAAGCCAGATGTCTGAGGGAGAGGTTTATAAAATTATGAGTGGAGAAGAAAAATAAGGGTAATTTTCCATTTACTCTGAATAAATATATTGAGCATCTATTCTCACCAAAAAAGACACAAAGCTACTACACAAATAAACTCTGCAAATTTGGGATGTAATCTTCTTTATCTCTCTGCAGATTTTAATTGATATTAGCAAACATTTGCTGTCTACAGGACTGTCAATTTTTAGAATGCAATTTACTGAAATTTCATCTTCCAGCTGCTCCAAATAAATTAAAAGCCCCTAAATCAGAATGTAAATTTTTCTGAAGAGTGTTTCATATCAGGTGTAAGAGACAGACTGAGTATTCTCATGAGGAAAATATCACAAATAGCCAAACTAATATGCCCTGTCTAAACTTCCAGGTATCTCAAGAGGTCCCTTCCACCTAAAATGAGTTTGTGCCTTTACAAAATGGAGAACACATCAGCACTTGGACTCAGGTTGCTATTGTGACCTCTTACCTTTGAGAGCAGAATCATCTTCTCCAAGATTTGTAGTGTTTAATCCCAGCTTTTTACCACACATGACACTTCTCCTTCCACTCACAGGGTACTGCAAAGTGCAGCAGTTTTTGTTAGAAAAGGACTCCAAAATGTCCAAGTCCACATCAGCATCCTTTCTGGCCTGCGTTTGTGATTTCCCATCTCCAGTTGCATTTCTACTATTGGGTCTTGCCAGTTCAGGCCTCTGACATTTGACATCCTCATTTATCAGATCTGAGAAGTTTTTCAGGATTTCATCTGGCTGTGTTTGAAGTTTTGAGTTGAAATTCTGTTCTGTAGCAAGCCACAGAGGCTTCTGCCTACTGGGAGTGACTGGATTATTCTGTGTTACCTGGGAAGAGGACTGTAACCAAGAAGGAATTCCACCTGCAGAATCAGTCAGTTTTCTTCCTGTTAACCTTTCCATTTGCTCACTCAAACAAAGCTCATCATCAGAAGGAATGTGCTCTGGAACTGCTGCTTCCTCCTCTTTGGCATCTTTTATGCAAACTTGAGATGGAGGCACTTTTAGATCATCCTCTAACTGAGACAAATTTTTCTTTGTAAAGCTGATTGAGTTCATCTTAGGCTCAGGAAGATTTTCTTCTGGCAGAGCTGTCCAGTTCAGGGAAGCACTGTTTGATTCTGAGCATTTAAAAAGTAGCTCTGTTTTCTTGTCTGGACCTGCAGGTGCATTTCCTTCTTTCCTCTCAGCTGAGGGAGAGGCTGAGCTATCTTGCTTGTGATCTGTAAGGTCAATTGTGGTGTTCTGGTCAGCAAGGAGATCTCCAGAGCCTCTCTCTAATTCACCATCAAATACAAGGTTCTCATCAACATACAACTTCACCTTCTTTGCTCCAACATCAAGGTCCTACAAAAATAAAGGTATGAAGAATTCAGTCAAGCTTTCAAGCTTTAGATATCACAGCTCTGGGACTCTGACATTTGAACACTTAATCAATAGACAGATGAAAACAATTAAACCCTGTGTCAGTATGTGCTTTTGACTGCTCTTTAATCTAAAGCTGAAATGACTAAGAAACACTGTGTAATAGATAAGATTTTTTTTAAAGAACAGGAAACCCTGCTAGACACTGCTATCACATTGTCTGACAAGGTTTGATTATTTAGAAAAGCTTGAGGGAAAAAGCCCAGATTAAGTACAATTATATTTGATCGGGATATAAATTCCAGAGGCACATTTTGCTTTTCATCCCTAAGATTCACCACTTTCATGACACATTTCACAGTGAACAACCACCCAGATCAAAGCCACCAAAGTTAAAAAGAGTTACAGAGTTACAGAAATGCAGAGCTAGGAAAAAAAAATTCATCCAGTCCATCTCTTTCCACTGAAGAATATAAAATAACCTACACCATTGTGAGGAAATCTGGTTTTAAGAGTTTTCAACTAATCTGCCTTGATAGCCTATTCCAACACTTAACTAGCCTTTTAAACAGCAGGCCTTCATCTCAGACACAATTCTGCCACTCACAACTTTATCTCTATGTTCTCCTTCTCTGTGGCACTCACCAATACCTGATTTTTTTTATTCCATTGAAGTTAGAACTAATGTTCTTTCTATTCTCTTCACCATTTCAATATAACCTTTTCTCCCTCTTGACAAAAATACCATTATCTTCAAAGAAAATACAGAAGATGAGACACAATCCATCTCCATTCTGTTCTCTAACTTGTCCATCTCATGGAGTCTTTCAGAGACTCTCTGTTCTTTCCTTCTTTTTGTGAAAACTAAGAAGCTTTTTGTGAAAGTAAGAAGTTTCAGTTTCATCCCTCTTGCTCATTTCCAGCCTGTCAGTTCTCCTTGAATACTGATTTTCATTTTCCTCTGCTCCCAGACTAAACCAATCACTCCTTCCCTTCCAAGCATGAAAGCCTCTGGTTCTTCACTCCTGAACACACACTGTTTGAGCCTTACAAGTTTTCATAGCTTCCATCCTGCTGCCTTTCCAATAATAAAATGCAATATGGATGTACCCAGAGGAAAAGCAGAAGATGCAGACATGACAAGAAAGCTACAGGTGAGGGAGGGGAGTGGGTGCAGGAATGCAGGACGCATTCCTGATAGGAAAAAGATAACCTTCCCTGAGTTCCCAGTGAGCAGCTGTAAAACCAGTTTAATTGGCCATTATGGCCTGGCTGCCTGTGGAACTCCTGTAGGATCATAAAGTGCTGCATTTCTGTGCTGATGCAGTCAGCCATAAAACAGGATATTTTTTCCCCTTGAATGAGGACACTGCTAGATTGATCTAACTGGGGATCAGAACATTTCAATAATTACATCTGTTGAAAACTACCTGCATGGCTTTGCCTGGAATTATGATGGGGAAGAGAAAGACTATCAGGATGTCCCAGTAATGCTATTTTTAAAATTTTTATATGTCTAAACTGCCAATGTCGTCCTTAAATGCTAGAAATATTGAATATTCACAGTTGAATTTGGGATAACTGGAACATTTCTCCATAACATTCCAGCTCTATTGGTGTTAGGAATACCCAGCCCTTAGTTCTGCATTTTTACCTGGAAATAGGTATAAACTGAAGGGGACCACAAAAATACAGATGTACATTTGAAAAGTATTTGTCAATGTCATCTTTTTAAATTAAAATCAACTTCTAAAGAACAACATGTTTTGAAATGAATCCCACTGCACTTACCAGCAGGAGAGGAGGTCAGGTAGGCAAAGAAAACACTACAAAGTGAGATAATGGAGCTCATTCTCCCTGAAAAAGGGACAGTCAAGCCCAAAAAGGGGTCACTCACTTCAAAAATGCTTTTCCAGTCAGTGGGAGACTGTTCTCTGATGCTTTGGAATGCCTGGGATAGGTATTTTAGGAAGCAGAGAAGGTCTGAAGCGTATCAAGATGAAGCAGCCAGGTATTTCTGGGATAACAGAGACAGACTGGACTGGGGCAGGAATTCCAAGAGCTGACAGCTCAGAAGAGCTAATGAAAATCTGCACCAAAATCCTGAGCAGACTGAGCCTCAGGGAGGAAAAATCTGAACAGATCCCAGGAGACTCCAAGAACAAACATATGCAGGCACAAGACTAAGAACTGCTCTTTTTCATTCCCTCCCACCCCTCTTCTGAGTTTCCAGTTGCTTAGTGATCTGTTCTGGTGGAAAAGATTGACAGTTTAGCTTCCCCAGTACCACTGCTCAGCTCTCCTTAAGCGTGAGGAGGCTGGAAAAATCCCTTTCTCAGGAGTAATCCCACCCTGTAAACAACCACTCAATGCTTCAGCCAAGGCAGGGCTTTTCCTTGCTGCAAGAGTAATTAAAAGGGCACAATGTCTCAGAACAAACAAGTAGGTATGAGCATTGTCAGAAAGAAAAATGATTTTGTGAAAATAATTCTGGTTCCTTTGAATGTTCTTTCCCAGCTTGCACGCTCAGCCCTCCCAGGGTGTCTGCTGGGACAGTGCCTCCCAAGGAGAAAATGGGGATGGCATTTCTGGCCATTTCTGTGATATTTGTGCACAAAGGACAGAGCCTAAGACCAGAGGCACTTTTCTGAGAATTCCTCCTGGACAGAGGACCTGAAATTGCTTCTCTCTGACTTTTCAGAAAAGTGTGAAAAAGAAGCAGTAGAAAAGAAAGAAGTCCAGAACCAAAGAAAATACTTCTACAAAACTGACTGTGCTGGAAGAAAGCTGCTGCATCCTTACAGGAACCCCAGGGGTAATCCAGCACTGAAAAAAAAACCCCAAGAGAATGGACAGGAACATAGGCACAGAAGGAACAAACACAGGGAACCACCTGAAGAAGAGAATTATTCAACTAGAGAGCACCTAAACCTTAATGCATTTAGGTATTGATTCCATCCCCAGTTGTGTGAAGACATACAACACACATTAGACTGGATCTTTATAAAAAGTTTTAATAGCACCATTAACCATGCAATTTCAAGGCTGTATCAAGTACTTACAAAATATCTGACTGTTGCAGATAAATTTGAAAAAAGCTGGCTGCCCTTACACTTGTTCCCTTCCTGCAGACTAAAAACCACCTCCTTTTTTGGAGGTCTCATCTGAAGTAAATAAAGGCAAGATGGAGCATCCTCTGAGAGTTTCCTTGTAATTCAATGAATCAAGGAATCTATGACAATGATGTCATCTGACTTTTACAGCTTCCTTCAGACATATTTTTTTCTCCTTCCAGGCTCAAGTTCTGAAATTCAAATATACAAAAGTACCAGCCTGACTTATTTTTGGCCTATTTTTGGAAGCAGTACTTGGACATCTCTCACTTACGTGGTTTTTGAAGGAAAGAAGGCAGTTAGAATGATTCCCAAAATCCACACAGAAATCTGGCTCTGGGTTTACATTAGCAGGAAGAAAATTGTTCATTGTATTTTGGGGTTTTATACTTCTTAGACAAAACTTCCTCGTGACAAATTACAGACTAAGGCAGAACTGCTTTGTATTATTCTTTCATGTTAAGGATAATGAGACATTTCTTCAGGAAGGATAAACTGCTGCATTTCCACCAAAATCCATAGGATTATACTCCCAATGGATTTTACACGTTGCCTTATATCAGGTTATTAAAGAAGCAGAGCCTTGAAACACAGACAAACATTTCTGTGTGCGTCCTGCGTTCTATTCAGCAGGTTTGGTAACAAATCATACCATTACCTCCAAGAACAGCAGCCCTTTCGCACACTCTAATGATGATGGAACATCCTGTACGCCACATTTTAGTGAGAAAAGCTATTAAAATTCCAGGAAAAGAATTATAAATCATGTTGTAGTAAATTTGTTTTAAGCTGTCCCTTCCACGGCCATTTCCATATGTATAAATTACCATATGTGCTTATATAAGAACATGGATGAGAGCAAAACCAGAGGGATAAAGCTTCTTATTTATAATCCAGGACAGCAAATCCTCTTTGATCCAGTACCTGAGATTTTTTTTTCTTAACACTGCAGTGTACAAACAAGAATAATATTCATGGTGACATTCAAACACACAGACAAGAGACCATCTGCCATCTGCCATGATATGTCTCTCTTGTAACAGTAGATTACTGGTTTTATTATGAGCACACAGTAGTGGACTTTTTAATTGTCCCTGCCCAGGGAGCGGGGCTGGAACTGGATGATCTTTAAGGTCCTTCCAACCCAAACCATTTTATGATTCTCAATTAAGTGACAAACCCCAAACTGAGCAACAGTCAGCCTGTTTATATTTATAGACACCAGAAAACAGATATTTAAACACGTATTTATTTACATTGTGATTAAACAGCTGAAAGCCCAGAATACTGAGATGCACTTACCTTTGTATCTTTATTTCTCACCACACTAAAGGATTAATGACAGGACGTGCAAGCCTTTTATTAGGTCTTTAGTGATCTTTAATAGCTTTGAAAGCAAATGCTCATTGTGCCCACGAAAACATTATCACTACATTGTTAGCACTTACAATTAAGACAAAAGCAAATTTCACAGCAGACAGGGACACCTCACAGCTCCTGTTTTATTACAGGAAATTGTATCTACTTTTATTTCATGCTTTTAAAAAGAAGATCGCACTGAATTTCCCTAGGCAAGGCGAGAGCAAATATACAGAGGAGTTGAGAAAAGACTACTTAAAAGACTACTTACACTGGGAGTTGTTGTGTTGTAATTCCAAATCTTGATCTTGGATATACCAAAGTCACGTGAGCGGGTGGGATTGCGGATAACAAAGTAAAGTTGGACAGGTGGGTGGAAAGGGCACATCCAAAGGCAGCTTTCCTTGGGGAGCTAAAAACACAGACAAGCAGACTGTCACTAATGCTCCTTCTCCTGGAGCAGGTGTTTTAATTAACTCCCCACCCCCCCAGCAGCACAGGAGGCCATTAGAAAAGTAAAGGTTTCATAAAGTGTGCTACGTAAAGAGCAAAACCTCAGCCTCATTTCCCAAGAGTAAATCCCACTCTCCCGCCTGCCAGACAGCTCCCAACAAGCTGGCAATGAGCTAAAGGTCAGCTGCCTGCTGTCCCAGGGAGACATCTGCACGCTCAGAGCACAGGCAGAGCAAGCCCAGTTTATTTTTATCAAATTAATCAGCTTTGCTGGCACTCTGGGGGATCACTGAGCACAATGGACATTCTACAATCATTTTACAATTTCTTTTCTTCTGGTTCGTCCTCTAAGGAGGGGAATCTCAGAGAATTTTACTTTACTGCCTGCCTCTATATTAATCAGGATTTGCAGATACCCAGTTTCACTTACAGGTCTACTTCTCAGAGCTATACTGGAAATTTTCTAAGACATCACAGAATTCCCAATATGAATTTTGCATACAACTTTAAAATCAAGAGATTTTAAAGTACCAAGAAATGCCTAATTCTGGACATTTTTAAGAACTGCTACCTCTACATGTTCAGAATGTAAGAAAAGGATATGTGGCAGCTCAGAAAGAAGGAAGTTTCAGAATCAAAATGTTGAATATTGATATATTTGATGTCCGGTGTTACCCACATGCAGGTAACATACCAGTGACCTGAAAGCAGCAGATAAATTAGTTCCCCTCCTGTTCTCAGGGACACACTGTACACAGATACACACATATAGGATAACAGGCAGGCTTTTTCCACACCTTTCTCTCTGAAGTAAGCGTTTCTGTTTTTCCTGAAGGTGTTAACCACACAACTTTCCTCCCGAGTCCTCCAGCTGTGTGACTAACAATGGTAAGGACAGCACCCTGGAGCCTGCTCAGAGCCAGCATGAACAGATCCACTTCTCACCATGCTCCTCTCTCCATTTCTCCAGACTCTGATGGGTCTCTGCCCCAGAACCTCTCAAAAAGTTTGGGGAGACTGTTTCTGTTTAACACCAGTTTGGAGCACCAACAGCCATAAGAGTGCCAGACAGGTTCTATCCTTTCTACTTAAAAAGAATGAAGCCTCTTGACATCAAAGAAATGAAGGACAGCCTTCAAATCACTGTGAACCCAACTCCAGGGTCAACTTCAAAGCTGCACCATGTTTTTGAAGCCATAGTTTGAATAAGAACAGTTTAAAAACAATTTCCCAAGTGCAGACAACATCTGATAAGCAATCCATGTGCAGACCTCTCAAGGCAGGAGCTGAAACCCCAGAAATCAGTTCTGGTGTGTACTGAGAGCCAGAGGTGCCTTCACAGGAGGGTACCTGATTCAGCACCAAAATCACCTGCTCCTGCTTCTCACTGCCTTCTCTGTAAAATTGCACTGGATGTTCCAAAAAACAGAGATTTATCAGAGCCAGGATGTGTTGTGTCCTGAGTGAGAGGCAGCCATGGAGATCATTTTGTTCATCAGTGGAAACGACTGATAGGGCTGAGCTTACACAACCTCACAGGTGTTACAGTCCCCACGAGGGTGTCCAAGATCTGACACCAGAAATTCAAGGCACCTTGAAGGATCCATGCCAAAACTCAAGAGGCTGTGGAGGACTCTCATGTTTTATCTCAAAGAATGATGTCACATCTTTGCCTTCACAAGAGGTACTTGAGCCTGGGGTTATTGTCTTGGAGCTGAAAAATCTAACCCAAAAATTGAACCACCAGGGTGAACCTGGTATGTTTAGAAAAAGGAATTATATTTTTACTGGACCAAGGAAAAAGAGGAGAGTGGAAACCTTTAATCTTAAGATTTTGTGGGAGATTGGCACTGCTTCTTGTGGGACTGAAGGTGTAAATGATGGAGAGTAAAGGAAACCTCAAGCACTGTGAAGAGGAATGACACAGGTCTAAGGGCTCCCCATGGGGAAGAAACACCTTTGTTAGATACTTACCTGTCTTTGTTATCCTGAGCTTTTAAAGACCTCTATATGCATATAAGAACCAAAAAGGTTTGTAGAAAGCAATTTCAATAAAATACCTAATCTAAGACTTATTAAATATTATCACAGAATCCCAGAATGGTTTGGGTTGGAAGGAAACTTAAAAACCATCCAGTTCCAACCCCCTGCCATGGGCAGGGACACCTTCCACTATCCCAGGTTGCTCCTGGCCAAATTGGCTTTGGACACTTCCAGGGACCCAGGGGCAGCCACAGCTTCTCATGGCACCCTGTGCCAGGGCCTCACCATCCTCACAGTAAAGAATTCCTTCCCTATTATCTAATCTGAAAAGTTGAGAGCACCAGATATTCTGCCAGGAATATTTTTCTTTTACAGTACATCACAAAATAGAAGGAAGGAGGCAGTTTAAATGCTCTTCTTAAAAGTCTGCAAGGGTAATAAATAAACTAATAAAATAAAATCCCTCATCTTCAAGAAGAGTATTCTCAAAGACAAAAGTACACCTAAATGATCAAAGATGGAAGTGTTTTAACCATGGTAAAATGAGTTTTCCACACAATAAGTTTTTATTTCAAGTTTTTGTTCAGTTGAAAATGTTCATTGCTTGGAGATTGATTAATTTATTGGGTTTTTAATGCACCCTGAAGCTTTCCTGTACGATCTGAAATGTACACAAACTGGAAGTGCTGCTCTGCCTTCTGAAGGAATCTACAGTTCAGGCACCCATACCCACAGCCTAAGAGCAAATTCCCTGTCCTGGGATGCAGCCTCAAGAGAGGAGATTACAGAGTCACAAATCAAGGGAATATATTAATCAATGCAATATAAAACCTCATTTCTTAAGAATAATGAGATCTATAAATGGATGAGTAATTCTGAGAGTAACAGGTTCATAATGGCTTAATGAATGTATCACTACATAATTTATAAATATCTAGAGAGTCTAAGAGTCACTACTACAACTACTACTACCACACTACTACTGAGTGTCACCTGCCAGCCAGCCCAGCCTAAAAAGGAGAATGGGTATTTATGAGATCCCAACTACAATTTTCAAGAGACAGTAAGGAAGATGCTTGAAGTAAAAATATTTGGAAATAATATTCCATAAGGAGTGTCAACTAAATTTCAAAATGCTGCATCTTTGTCCTCTTTCAAATCTCATCTACCTTGAGAGCAGAAAAGCACCATTAGCATGAAATGAGCTGTAATTTATGTTTTTAATAGACTAAGTCCTTCAGTATCCTCATCCACTAAAATCATACTAATTTTTCACTAGAATCCTTGCTCTATAGGCCCATGAAAAATAGCACAGAGTGGATGTGCAGCACAAATGAAACTATGGCTGTATGAAAGGCTGTGGACATTTGCTAATTCTTTCACACCAGTCACTGTCTTTTGCCCATTTGCATTAGTGTTGGAGCACCTCATATCTCCTCATCTTACTATCTCACACAAGAGCCATGAAAGACTTTTACCTGCCATATATTTTTCTTAATCTCTTAGTCAAAGCTACCTACACAGTCTTATATTTTCATGATTCTTCCCTAGGTAAAAAGATAACAAGGGAACAAGAGAAAATAGGCACATTTTCTTTATAAATTTACTTAAATTTGTATTATCCAACTGAAAAAAATTAGAAGTGAAGCTCCTTTACCTTGAGACCACAAGGATTACTCCAGTTCTAAAACCAAGTTGTAACTGAATACCAACATCATGAACAGGAGAGCTGCTTTTGTTAATAAGAAGCAATATTTGCAGGGTTTTTTTAATTATCAGATAGTTGTTATGCAGTCAGGTTCAAAATGTTTCTGAACAAAAAACCTGGAGATAGAGTATTATGGGAATATTATAATGAGAGATTTGAACATCCAGCACTAAGCTGTCTTACATTTAAGTTGTTATTGACCAGGCAGCACAAATCCCCTGCGTTGTCAGCATTTCGAATGTCCACGTCATGAGGAGACACAAAGATCCTCTGGTTGTGCAAATCAAAGAA
Source organism: Fringilla coelebs (assembly GCF_963513975.1). Classification (NCBI taxonomy): domain Eukaryota; kingdom Metazoa; phylum Chordata; class Aves; order Passeriformes; family Fringillidae; genus Fringilla; species Fringilla coelebs. The sequence goes on from NC_140042.1 coordinate 13,378,379, forward strand.
TTCCACCTGGCTCAGGCCCACGTTTGTTGGATTCCCCCAGTTGGAAAGAAGTTCCATGGTCACATAAATGGCATCATGTACTTCCATGCTGGCTGTCATCTAGACCAAAATGAAATATGGTAAAAATAGCAGTGACCAATAAAATGTGAAAGAAAAGATTGTTCAGACTGCAAAACTGATGGGTCAGAGGCAAAAAGATTGCAAAGCCATGGCTATTTGGATGACATTCATCAATCATTTTGGGTTACACCAATTCTACCACCCATCAACACTGTTAAAAAGCCTGAAGAGAAGGCAACTAACTCTCTGCTCTTGGTCTGATTCCTTTGTCATTCTGATGAACAGTGATAAATTCTTTTTGCACCCTGCCATAGATTTACTACTTGATGTAGGGCAGAACTGAGGGATACAGCTCATTCAATGCACTTTTATTCAGTAACACTGGGAAGCACCAATTATGGTGCACATATGCACAAACCTTTTCTCTCCACATGGAATTTACTCCAGCTTTGTCACCAGCCAGGGATCTGTCACTGTCAAAGGTAGAGTGGCTCCCACGCTCCCCAAAGGCTTTCAGGAGTCTCTTCTTCTGTCTAAAACAACATATTCTGGGTTATTTCGTCATAATTCCTGCATTTTTAAGAAATAGTTGGTGCAGAGGTGAAGAGATGATAGGATGAACCCCACAGGAAAATGTACCCAAGACCAAATGACAACTTTTGCAGCATTCCACCTTGGATACACAGAGTTTGGTTAAAAAGCTGAGCTCCAGTTCCAGCTGGTTCTGAGGCAGTGTGAGAAGAGAATGCAGAGGTGATCTGAGGACCACAAAGTGAGATGTTGGCAGATCCTGCTCCACAGAAATTGGCCCAAGGCTGCACTGCCTGATTTGCCACTTGCACAGTGTCTCAAGCATTTGAAGATTACCAGGTGTAGTAATTGGACTGGTGGCATTCTAAAAAAATCTCTTTTAAAAAAGAAAGTTATCCTAAAGCAAATATATACAAACATATACCTGCTTCCAAAAGGGCAGAATCTCTCCACAGCTCTGGTGACTGTAGTCCTTGTCTGGCGTTTTTCTGGAGGTTCAGCCTTTACAGAAAGAACAGATGAAACAGAAAATGCCTCCTAAGTAAGAAAAAGATGAACATGTTCCATTCAGATTGTTCTCATCACACAGCATCAATCTGCATCTCTGGAACAAGTCAGAGCTTGGCCAGCTCATCTGTAACTCCGTACAAAGTTAAAGCACATTTCATGGAATTGGTCTGGATTTACAATGAAAGAGCTGAGCTTTGAGCTTCATCTTCTATGTGGAAGAAAACATAGAAGCAAACTCTGAGGACTAGAAAATACACACACACACATAAATACATATATAAATATATATATATAACCTCATTGTATACATTTGGTAGGATTCAGGGTTGGCCAAAGCTTTGGCACAGGTCTACTAGACTTTGTTCTCCAACATCATCAAGTCTTTTAAAATCACCAAACCCCTCAACTCTATTAGCATAAAACTCCCCAAACCCCTCAATTCTATTAGCATAAAACTTTTTTTTTTTTTAATAAAGAGCTATCACTAAGATACCTAAAAGAAAACAGAGGAAAAGTGCTGCATTCTTAAAATGCTATGGGGTCTTTCTCTGACTCTACTCAACTTTTTTGTTATTTTTTCTTGACTCCCTTGCTTATGACTTTTTAGTTGGTTTTAAACATGGTTTCTGGAGGTGAGATGAACACTCATTGGGGCAAAAAAGCCTCCCCAGCTCATCCTCAGTGAGATCCAGCAGTGTACAGGACAGATCTGCTCCAAAAGCAGAGCGTGCACTAACAGGGGGCAGTGTCCATGTTACAGAGTCCTGGAGGAAGGCAGGATTTATTGGGATGGAAATCACACTTTGCCTTGTTTCAGAAGCTTGCAGGATGAAAATGGCTCAAGTGGGCCTGCAGCTGTGCATCTGATTGTATAGACACATCATATGGCTGCTCTGCCAGTTGCTCAGCGATCCCTGAAATCAAGAGGGAGCTGTGGGATGCCATCCTGAGGAAGCAGATTAAAGGAAACAACCCTTTGGAAGAATAATACAAATTAAATTACACTTAGGGGGCATCACCATCCGTTCATACACAATCCTAGAGTGTAAGAGATTGTAATTCATGGGGGTTTTGCTAGTTGAACAAACAACTCTCTTTTTTTTTTGCCATACCTTTTGGGGGTTGGTGGCAACTGCTTGCCTTTGGTGATCTCCCTTCAAGAATTCATTCTCAATCTGCACTGCTTGAACAACAGCTGAAACAGAGAAGTCAGGATCCTTCTCACATATACTCTTCCTGGTTAGTGAAAGGGATGTTTCTGGTCGAGTTAAGGGCTCTGGGACCAAAAAAAAAGGGAAGACATACTCATTTTCCCAGGACATACAAGTACAGAACATTCCAACATCTGAAACTTCCCATTCAGTGACTGACAAAGGGCTTTGCAAGCATCTATAACCATCCCAAATGAAGCTGAATTCCCCCACTTTGGTTTTATGCTAAGATTCCAAGTCACATCTTCTTTAGGCAACAGTTAAAATAGCATCATAAGAGGAGGAAAACCAACAAATGAGAAACATAATTTTTATGCTTTTAGATTGCTTTGTTGTGGTATTTAGTGGAAATGCCTTGTAATAGTCCATTGAAAAGAAGTATATATAATTCAAGCACAGCAGGAATTTTTAATTGGGGTGTTCAGCTATTTTGGAGGAATCCCGAGAGACTTCAAGCAAAACAAGGGGAATCAGGAGTTGCTATTTTACAAGGCAAAATAAATGACCTTATCACTTAAGCAGTCATCACAATGCCCACACGAATCCCAATCTTCCCAAACTTCATGGAGAAACAGAAACATCACAGCCTAGAAACAGGTTTGAAAGAGAGGAAATCAAATTTAACAACAGATGATGTGAGATTGGACTAAAAGAGAAGCACAGTGGTTATATCTGAGGGCTTTAAAAGTCAAGGGAAGAGAAGAGACTGAAGTTGTACAGACATTTAGAGTGAGGGGAAATAACTGGAGTGCCAGGGTGCTCTCAGTGCTGTAGGGAGGGGAGTACAGTGCAAGTCACATGAAGTCCACCTTGAAAAGACAAGAAGTTCAGACTGAGCTGAGATTTGTGTGCATTCACTCCTTGCACATACACCCATGAAAACTTTCAACAAGCATCAATCATCTCTGCAAAAACAGGGATGGAATAAAGACCTGCTTATTCTTCTGTACTGTATCATCCCCCTGAAATGAAATTCATTTAGGATCTATCACAGTAGTTGGACAGAAACAGCTCCAACCAGCACTATTATAACCTGAGAAAATGCTGCACACATCTCTGGGAATTCAAAGCAACATCTGCTTCAACAGATGGTGGGTGAGGGTCTCAGAAGCTACAAAGGGGATTTATTCTGGAGGCAAAAAGAATTAACTTCTTTTTCTCTGGTTGGTTTTCTGCTAATTAAGAAACTAATTATTTTGGCTTTTCAAAACCACTGGCCTTAGTGCTTTCTTGGGACACATCTGGATTCTGCTTTTTTGAAAAGAACAGCTTGACCACAGGATATGGCAGGTATAAAAACTTCACATCAGACCTTCCAAAACTCAAGCTGATCAGACTTGTTCAGTTAAGGACTGCACTGAACTACAACTGCAGTCACAACTTCAGCCCCTGCATTTGGGGTTTGCTGTGTTTTGTTGGGTTTTTCCCCAGGTAAAGACAACTCCTTAGCAGCAGATTTTTAGAATAAGCAGCAATGGCTTCAAACTGTATTCTCCAGTCCAAGAAAAATATTTTCCAGCACGGTCCTAGATACTGGCACATCTACCCAGCACTGCAGACTGATCTGAGTGTTCAAGGTGTAATTCAACTAGAGTCCCAAGCAGCCACAGGGCTCTTTTGTCCTGCTGTGAAAAACTGTGCCTTTATTGTGGTAGAGAACTCTGCATTTTTTATTGCTCCAAATGTGTTGTGTTAAACTCTTCCACCAAACATCAACTGCTGACTGAAAGAACATATATTTTCATTAAACCCACAGGGAATAGACCTCCACGAGGCAAGTGGGAAACACAGAGCAAGTACTGAACAAGGACTGAAAGGGAGAGGGAAAATCTTGTGCTGTGGAAGCAAAAAGAGAAGGAAGACAGTAAAGATGTGGCAGAAGATTGAAGTATACAGGCTTTTACATTTTATCACAATTTCACTGAAGTCAGAACACTCGAGGTGTTAAAAACAACAACAAAAGCACAGAAAATCCCACTTTAAAAAAAAACCAGGGGAGTGACAGCTAAAAAAATCACATAATGACAGATGTGTGCTAAAATTGCATCTGAGCCAGAAGGGGAAAAAGCATGAAAACTCTCCTTATTGACATCATATATTCTTATTTCTTACTAGAATACATTGTTTCATGTCTGTCCTGGTGCAAGAACACAGCAGAGAGTGGCCGAGTGCCTTTATTTTTCAGCATGACTGGTTTGACAGGAATGTACACTTCAGCACTGTCCTTTCTTTTGGCTGATAGAACTTGCACTGGCTTCACTTCTGCAAGATAAAAAGGAAAAAGAAATAATAAACTTTAAAGTTATGTGGAAGCAGCCAGCCCAGGAAAATTTATTGGCTCTTAAATGCTAAAGTTTTGCCACTTTAATTATGTTGGCATAGTTAAAAGTGATAATTTCCATCCCTTTCACTGGCACTGTTCTGTTGCTGCAGAAGCACATATGGATGGCTGGCACTAACTCAAAAAAAATAAAAATAGTATTATAATGTACCAAGACATCTCATCTCTGCCAGATATTTACCTGCATTACTGTCATGAAAAACAAAAATGAAAAAGAAGTCCCGAGTCATTTTTAACACAGTTATGCCAAAGTAAATTCTTAAAATACAGACACAAATGTTATCTTGTTTAGAAGTTTCAGAAGGGGAGAGGGCTGTCTAAAATAGAAGTAATTCTTCACTTTTTGGTTTGGGAAATATTAATGCCTCTGCTGTTTCTATCACAGCTCTGAAATATCTTTGGACAAAAAGTCCTGCACTCTCCCAGAGATTTTGTTCTCACTGTGCTTCCAGCCCTTGCTCCTGTCTCTTCTTCTGCCCCTCTCCCCATTCACACTCCACTCACATCTATGATAATGAAAGGAACACTCCTCTACTTAATTTATTCCAAGATTGTTCCTCTGAATTTATGCAATTAACTACAGATTAGGGAAAGAAAGAAAGAAAAAAAAAAAAAAAAGGAAGCAGTAAAATAAACAAAACCAAGAAACCAAAACCAATTCCTGTACCAAAAATGAGCAGGGAGGGAATTTTGAGGAATATTAAAGGTAGGCTTAGGTCTGGTTTCTGCCTGAACTCTTCACCCTTTGCTAAATCACCTTTGAGACCTAATGACTGGTTGTGGGTTTGGACACTGAGGTCTCCAAAGGAGACAGAAAGAGACAAAAAGAAGTGACTCATGTCAGTCACCAGGGATGAACAGCACACACTGGGACAGGTACCCAGCACCCAGGGTGTGAAATGTGAGACTGGAAAGATTTGGCTGCCTGAATTACTGCAAAACCAGTTCAGAAATATATCTAAAACCATGGGAATTCCTTGAGAAATCTCTCAGACAGTCTGAGGTAATCTTAGCTCAGGTGTCTAGAGGTGGTGATGGAGGTGCAATAACCAGGTCTGTATCTTTGAATTTGCCAAAAAGTTCCTAATGAAGTACAAGAGGATGCAAGCCTCCCAAATCAGGAGATCAAGCAACAGGTTTCCTGAAGGGCATGAGAACTTGGGAGGGTATGGAGGAACTCCTCATGATAAACCTTGAAAGCAATTCCCTCAAAGACTGATTATTGTAAGGAAGAATTGTGGAAGACACAGACTTACTGCTTTGATCCTGGTTGAACTCCAGCACAGTTGGGGCACCAGAATCAAGGCTAGAGCATCTCCCAGCATCCTGATGTTCAGAACCTTCCTTCTGCAGTGCCCCACTGCTATCCAGCTGAAGGCCTTCAAAGCCTGTAATTGCTTCCTCAGTGGGAGATGGGTCTGAAAACACATCCTCTTCAACAGAGTCATAATCATCACTAAGGGAGTCTTCTTCCATCCTCTCCTCTTCCACTCTGTGCTGCAAGCTGCTTCTCAATTTCTGCTACAATATAAACACATCTGTCAGAAAAGCTCAAACTTGTATTTTAGAATAAACCAGAGTGGCTGCCAGTTCCTCTCCAGGAAAAAGAAAAATCTTCTGAGGAACTCAGAGCCATGATGCAGCTAAAAATATTCCCATTCCTATGTCATGTCTTGCCTCCTTTGATGAGAGCTTGTAAAGAAAAATCATCCTAAAACTGCTGTGCTCCTCCTCATCAGTATCCAGCAGGAACATTCTGTAGGCCAAGGAGCTTTTATGTGCAAAACCAATTTTTAGGAATAAGTTACAAAAAGCAAGTAAGGGGGAGAGCAAAGGCATATATTTGTGCAGTCTCACAGTTGTGCCTTGCTGTCTGAAGAGCAGCTGCAATCCAGAATTTCCAAATTCCTTCACAAGCCTGTCAAGCTCATGTAGCAGCAACTCCTTTTTAAGCGCATGGTAGATGATAACAGTCCTGCCTTGTACACATCTGTACTTCAAAAACCAGCAGAAAAAGAGTTGGGTTCTGATGGGCTAAGCTCCCAGCTTGCACTGAGTTTTTTGAAGTGGACACACTGTAACAGGATTTTATGCAAAAAATAACCTATTTTGAAATTTACTGCGGAAAAAACTGCCCTGCCTCTCCCATCACACGCCACAAACAGCACAGATGATGCTGGAGAGCTGTGGGCTTTCATAAATGCAAAAGGAAAAGATCTTGCATCTCTTAAATGCTTTTTTTTTTCCCCCTGCTTTGTTGGTATTAGAGTTTTGAGATAAATATAGGTAAGGAAACTGTGTAAAATGAAAACCTGAAGGTACCTTAGGTACAAATGAACTGTGACAGTCTATATTCAGTTTGCCATGAAAGCTTCAAGCTCCTACAGATTACACCTGTTAGGAAATCCATGTTGACAGAAATATATTACAGAGAGCAGACAAAGTCAGGCTCAAAAGAGGGTTTATAAGCAACCTGAGCCTTGATATTGAGCATGTCTTTAAGACAGTCAAAACTAATATTTCCAGCTCTTTGAAAGGAAATTGTACAAGTTTCCTTTTCCTTTGACACCTCTGCATCTGCATCGTAACTAGACATTAAAAAAAACCACATTATAGCCCCAGGAAAATCAAAATTATTTCCATCTTGACTAAAAAGAAAAGGGGAGTTGTTTTGAAATTATTAGCTTCCTATTAAAAACACATAAAAGATATAAATATTCATCAGTGTAAACAAGTAACCAGCTTGTAGAGCAAACAATAATCATCACTGCAAAAGCAATATAGGAATGAGAGAAAGATGCAAGCTAGGAAAATATGCTTGGGAATTTTGTCTGCTGTCAGTGGTAAGATCTGCTAACAGTTTCATATATAGATGCTACTCCACTATCCAGAAAAGCTTTATTTGTGTCATTAATTGCTTAGGCAGAAAAACATTCATAAATTTTGGTTCATTGATTAGTTTTCTTTCACATTTGTGAAGTGTGCTAGAACAAACTGCAATTAGTGATCAAATGGAAGGCTGCACAGTCAATACAACAACAATCCTTGATGCAAAGCAACTGCATTGATTAGAACATTTTCAAATAGTCTGATTTCTGTTAGGTAAAATAATGACATGCATTTTAGCATCAATGACAACAATTTTAGCATCATTATTTAAAGACTACCCTAAAGGCACCAAAAGCTGCTGTTTCAGCTTTCTCTAACCTGATAGCCAGGAGTGATGTTCACTTGCACAACCATTAACTGAACTGAAAGAGGCTCCTTGCAGGAAATATCTCAATTAAACCCAACAGAGACAATAATCCACCTCCTAAAAACAAGGTTGAACATTTTGTAGTGTTGCTGATTGAGACTTGATTTCTCAAGAAGCTTTACTTTTCATTTTTTTCCTTTTTTTTTTTTGTCACATCTCATCAAAGCAAATTCTCTAATGAAGACACCACTATAGAGGAGTTTGGGTGCTCCAGGCAGATCCCTGGGCATGATCACATTTCAAATGACACTGCCATGAACAACAGAAGGCAGCTGCCAACTGTACCTGGGAGAGAGGACCATCATCATCATCACTGCTGCTCTCCACACTCAAACTTTCAGAAGGTTCAAAATTTTCAGAGTACTGCAGAGATGGTTCAATGTAAAGTTTACCCCCTTCTTCTGTTTTAATTGCCACAGTTTTCTGTCCAAAGAAGCATTCAAAGAAATCAGATTTCTTCTGTGTATCAGCAGTACAAAAAGAGTAACCATCACACTTTTTATAACAGTAGCATGATCTAGCATTGCTTTTCCCCTCTGTTCCACAGAAGGTTTTTCTCCTCCCTGAGCTCACCTTTGGGCCCCTGAGGTACAGTTTAACAGTCCTGGTCATACTCCCCAGCTGCTGCTGCTGAGCCCAGAGTGGGCAGTGATATTAAACCTTGCTCCCTGTTGTTCCTACACCCCTCTAGCATTTTCTAAGTGCCAGGGGCAGAGATGTCCCAGAGGGAATATCTTAAGACAACTTGGGTGAATTCTTTCAATGAGTCCATCTTTCCCCCTCACAGCATCCCTCAGCACAGCCCAAGTTTGACAGGTTTGGCCAGGAATTGCTGGGTCCTATCCAAAAAATCCCATGGAAAATCACTGGGAAAGGAAACTACTCAGTCTGTGCAGTTTCCTTAGCTAAATAATTCCAGTTGTTCATAAAGGACTTAAGGAATCACCCTAAGCTAGTCCCAAGTAGCTACCAGGTTTTAGTACAGAGCCACACATCTGGCAAATTCAGCAAAGAAGTCCTGACAGGTAATAATGGAAGCTGAGAAAATGAATTCAACTAAGCAGTAAGAGTGGTAAATAAAGTAATGCAGCCTTGAAGCTTGAATGTGAAGTATTTTCTGAAAGAAAAGAAAACCTGCACAGCACAAACACTTATCCACAGTGCCAAAGACCTCTGATCCCATCACTCAAGCACAGACTCAACATCCAGCCAGGCCAATGGCTAATCAAGTAATGTAATTACTTGGGTGACATGTCTCCATTGTTCTGAATTCACATTTATTGTCTTAATTAAGTCCTTGACAGATTAACTCAGATCCTTCTTTAGGCTAAAAGAAAATAGGTTTCTCCTCTGAGACTGCTCTGGTGAATCAACAACTGTGGAGCTGATGGCTCTAAATTTCTTACATATAGGATATTTCTATTTATATGCATTTCCCTCTCTTATGATCTACAAGAATTTATCACAAATTATGGCTCAAATTGTGCAAATTACATTTCTTTATCCCTCAGTCTTGTATCAGGGTGGAGAACAGCAGGAACAAGCAGGGATGTCTCTCCAAAATGAGTTTCCCCATCCTTTGCACTAGATAAATTCCCTTGGGTGGCACCAGAGCTATCCAGCAGCAGCTCTCTGCTGGAGGACTCACTGAGCCACTCATGTCCAGGCTACAAAAGTTTCTGTGATGAATGTCACTGAAACCAAACCCCTTTCAATGAGATTTGCCTCTTTAGGCTTCCAAGCAGACACAAATTTGGGCAGGGTAACATTTCATGTTGTCAGTATCCAGCCCAAGCCACTCAGTGAGCCCCAGCTGCCCACTCTGTACCACTCACAACCAATTTCCCCTGAAGTTATTTGCAACCTAAGAATCAAAGCCCCACTTCTTCCACCTGCCCCATACCTGAAGCCAATTCCTGCGTTGTATCTTGCCTGGGACAGTCTGAGGGTTGTGTTCTGGCAGCCCACTCTCTTCTAGCTGGGCTGCTTCTTCAGCAGGGACACACAAGGATTAGAAGACAGGAGAGAGAGAGCAGAAATCCAATATTAGACAATAAACAGACACCTTTGTTTGTGGATTTGTGAGGTTTTTTTCCCCCCCAACTGAGGACAGAAGAATAAATCTGACATATAAATGGAATCCACAGCTGCAAAGATATCCCACATCAGATCCTGGTCAGTTCTAGCAGCAAGAGTTTTGAACCTCTTCAGGCACAGTCATCATAAAGTGTTTTTAAGAGAATAAATTCCTTTAAGATACAATAGCTTAATAGCAAGGGAACCCCCACCTTTGAGATGAAAATATAGAAATGCATTCTAGAACAGGGGAATACATCATTCTGAGCCCCAGCTGGGTAGAAAGTAACCTGTCTGAGGTTGTGAGCCCTGAACCCAACTACCAAAGGCAGACTGACAGACAGGGTTCTGGTGAACAACAGGTGACATGCTGGGTTTACAAAGGAATTGTGTGTATTTACTCTCCAATTAAGGAAACATAAAATATTGGCAAATTAAACAAAATGTACTGGGTATTTAACATTCTGTGCAGAGAAGGATTCTTCATGTATAAGCCATAAATGAAGGACAAACAACCATTATTCCTCATTTCTAAGGCAATTAAGAGTTGGTCCAGGAACTTCTGCAGAAAATCTCTGTATGGTCAAGGAGAACTGAGAGTCTCTGTGCTGGAAATGGCACCAACTTAGAGTGGAACAATGGATTTTTGAGAAGATGCTTTGATTGAGAAAAGAGACAAACAATTTGCAGGGCACATCAGCGTCCTCAATGGAACAAAGGCATCACCAACACTCTCAGTAGCATCCTAAATAAAGGCATCTCATTTCCTATGGCCAAGACAGATTTACAGCTTCCATTTCTTCTCAGTGGAGAAAAACAGCTGATGCAAAACCTTTTTCTTTAAGCCATAATTTAATGGTCACCCTAAGGCTGCAGGAACTGGCACTGCCAATAAAAGAAGCTATTGTCCTACAAAGGTCATAGAATCACAGAAAGATCTCATTTGGAAAGAACCTCTGGGGCTCACCAAGTCTAGCTTTCCACTCAAAGCAGGGCTTACTTCAGAATTAAATCAGGTTGCTCATTACACCTCTCAATACCATATTTTCTTTTCTGGGGGTTGGACAGCCCTACATGCACCTGTGCAGTGACCTGTTCAGAGAATTGATATGGCAGGTTTTGACTGTGGGAAAACAGTCAAAGGGAAAAGAATCCTTTTAGTTATAGGCCCTTGGGCAATCTGGTTCACCAGGAGACTGCACAAAAGCTGGTCCAAGCAGACAGGAGGGAGCAGGCCCAGGGCAGGACCACCGTGGGGGAGCAGTGTTTGCTTATGTCCATTTGGAGTGATCACAGCATTGCAGGATGTTGTTCTATTGCTCCAGCACAAAGCATCTCTCTGTCTTTATCTTCCCTGCCCAAAACAGGACTAAATACAGAGGGGAAAAGGAATGGACTGCTCCAAGGAAGAGAACCAGCCCTTCCAAGCAGAGCTCCTGCTACTCCAACAAGCTATTCCCAAAGAACACCAAAAATCCTTTGAGCCAGCATTGGTGCTGATTGCTCTGCAGCGTTGGCTCTGCTGGCACTGAACTGCCTTGAGCTTACACTGTGAGAAATGTCATTGGATTCAGTCACTGCTTTGGGAAAGAACTGGAAGCACCTTTCCCTTGCACTCTCTAAGAATCCATCTCTCCAAAGCAACTGCCCAGAAGCCCCTCAAGTGTGCTGCAAATGTGAGCAGGAAAGGGGGAGATGGCAGGACTCAAGCTACCACTGCTGAGAACTTCATCCTCAGAACTGCTTGAGTGGCTCAAGAGACTCTACAGGTCATGGAGTGACAGGACAAGAGGGAATGGTTTTACACTGACAGAGAGAAGGGTTTGATTGGGTATTAGAAAAAATGGTTCCCTGTGAGGGTGATGAGGCCCTGGCACAGGCTGCCCCTGGATCCCTGGAGTTGTTCCAGGCCCGCTTGGACAGGGCTTGGAGCCACCTGGGATAGTGGAAGGTGTCCCTGCCCATGGCAGGGGCTGGAACAAGATGAGCTTTAAGGTCCCTCCCAGTTCTGTGATTCCATAACTCTACTTAGTGATGGATTGTAGTGGTCATAGTTTGACATGGATTCAAGAGCCAGGAAGAACAGTCATTGAAATCCCAGGCAGAGGCTGATGCAGCTGAGCAAGTCATCTGTGCAACAAACATTAGTTTGGAACAAAAATATCCTTCCCATGGGATGGATGGGACGTGAATACCAAGCAGTACCTGTTTGGGCACACAGAACAGCTCCACTGGTGTCCCTCCCTCAGAGGTTTGCACTGTCAGTGCCTATTTGACTATGCAAGGACTGAGAAGGATGTCCTCAAAATATTAGTCCTAACCCAAGGAGACCCCACATCACCCTCAAGCCACATATTTGTGACCACACAGACACTCACTGCAACAACAAACAGAGTTGTGAAACCATGTGTGGGCTACAGACCCAGAGAAATGCCAGCACACCTAGAGCCCAGCTTCACTACCCTCCAACCTATAATTTCCTTTAATTCATTACCAATTCTAAGCATAAAAACTTTATCAATCACTATTATCAGTAATTACTCCCAGGGAACACAAAGCAAACAGTCCTGACAAACAGATTTATGATGACACTTTCAGGAACCAGAAAGAGGGATTTATGCCTGTTCTGGATTATTAAGTACCACCCATTCCTAATTTTTCAGTGAAGACTAATCCTATAGATGGATGCTTTAGAAGTAATAAATGATGCAATAACTCTCATGGGAGATGGATAGGGGAGAAAAATCAGTGCTGTATCTCAGCTAGCAATCATTCCTGTAAGTAAAATCATATTCAATCATTGAGAAGAAATACCTTGAAAGGAAAGAGGCCACAAAATTGCTAAGGTAGAACTCCCAGGAAAGAAGCTCATACAGACCAGCAATGACTCTCATTCTGGAGTCCAGTGGCAAAACCAAATGGAAGAGGAAAAATGACAGGATAATGGTTCAGTTGGTATCTTTCACTGCAGCTTCATGGGTTTAAAACAACACCACTGGAGAGTTAAACAGCAAAACACTTGAGTTATCTTCTGCAGAGCTGGTGCTACAATCTCTGATAGATGGAGTTGGGAAAGGAACACAGACTGCAACTGGAGTCTTCAAAGATCCCTAAGACATGTATTCTACCTTGACTGGAGCAAACAGCTTTAAGGGACCATAGAAATAAAGAATTTTAGTTAAGCTGAGACATAACACCTGCACAGCAGAACTTTAAGAGGAAATTTCTCTTGACAGGAGTTCCACTAGAGCTGCTGTCACAACATCCCTTCACAATTTTTGGAGCAAAAAGTCCAAGCTGTTGATTTACACCTTTTTTAGCCACCTGAAGATGTATCAGCCCTGTGTGACAGAGCACCCAATTTCCACCATTTCCCAGAACATCACCATTTTTACATCACTGCACACAAGGTTTCACTTTCACAGAGAGCAGTGAAAGGTGACAAGCTGATTCCTCATCACCATCCCACACATCCTGCAGGAAATTATACAACCTGAACACACCTAAGCCTGCAAACAAGTAGTATGTGCCCAGTGTAGCAGGAAAACAAATTAAGGAGATGAAGTTAGAGCCATGGTTGGAACAGTTATTGCAGGAAAAGTTTGTTTCCGGTATTGTTGAGATTAATAAACTTTCAATCAATAAATTATCATAGTAGGTAACTTTTTTAACTCTTTGTCTTCATTTTAGGTGAAAATGAAGCTTAAGCAGGATATCACACATTGAAAAAACACTCTGAGATAGGTTGTAGCAAGTGTGAATGTAACTGAATAAGGCTGGTAAACTGCTTTACACAGGGATTTAGCAAAATCAACTTTCTTTTCATTATGCTAAATAGATTAGAAGGCCAGTAAGCTCATACTTTATACTTTCATGCATGCAAAATTATTCCTGTCACTGCACTGCTCTCTATGACAGACAGACTTAAATTAGAAACAAAATACCCATTTTTCCATAAAGCCAGCTAATCACTGGGAAAAAAATGGTTGATTTTCTTCACTTCAAATATTTAAATAAAGATTAGCTATCTTTTTAAGACAACTATTATAGCTTAAATGTAATTTATGAGCTTAATGAAGCTATTACTGGATATAATTTGATTACAGTCTATGTCATCAAATGTCATTTGTCCTCAGGACACCAGGCTTGGATAACACTGAAGTCCATCAGATCTTAAATCCTCTTAATGGTGTTATGTGTCAAAGGTATACCATTATTTTCCCCTGACAATTTATACACATTTCTAATCTTCCACTTTTAGTTAGAGCTGTTTAACAAATGAAGAGGCAGGGAAGTTAAATGTTGGAATTAAAGAGGGATCAAGGGAAAAATGGATAGGGTGTTGCAGAGACTCTTCCTTACACACAAGCAGCTTAAGATTTCCATGGAATTTCATCCCACCAGGCTCCAGTGGTGCTGTCCCTGGATCCCAGTGGCCTCTCTGAGTGAGTGCCAGCCCTGGTGCAGCTCTGCCAGGGCACTCACCCTTGGTCCTGGTGGGCCTGAGCCTGTTTCTCAGGCAGCTGTGGGGGGTGATTTTCCTGGGGTACTTTCTCAGCTCGGAGTTAGCTCCATTCACATACACAGAAAAGCCTTTTTCCAATTCCTCCAGCCTGATTTGCACGGGATCTTTTCTTTTTAACTGCTCCTGCAGCCTGAAGGAGAAAGGAAAAATTATTCAATATCATCAAAAATGATCCAATAATTCATCCTTGCACAGTGCATACACAGATGGTCAGATCTTCAATAAATACAACAAAACACCATGTCACAAAGCTGAAAAATACGTTCCCAGTTCAAGGAACCCTTTCAGAATCCATCTTCCAGGGTCTGTTCCTGTTCTGTAACGTGTGTATGAGCACCCACACACTGTGACAGAGGAAGTTTGACCAAACTTTTCCTTTCTGAGGTTTTTTCCACGTTATTTCTTATTTCACATTATTTTTTCCATTTGGTGTTTTGCATATTTCACCTTTCTTCTTAAGAATTTTAATGATTTTCACTTAGAATTTCAAAAAGCTTAAAAATTATTGGCCTCTTTTCAAGAATAAAAAATATTATCTGTGTTTTGAAACTGGAGGTAGAAAGCCCCCAGCCAATACTGCAGTTAGAAATAGCAGAAAATTAAATGCTGGTTAAAATAATATGAAAATAATGCCCTTCCATGGGCTCAGTTTCAGCTGCTCTCCCTCTTCCAACTCTCATTTTCTCTCCCTTCACCATGGGTTATACCCAGTCCATGCTAATTCCTTTGGTGAGGTGACATGCAGGCCAGGAGGTTGGCATCATGTGGGTGACAACTTGTGAATTCCCCTGCACCACCTGGTTTCCCTCTGACTCCAGGATGGGTCAATCCACAGGCCAAAGTCCCCCATGTGTCTGTGTTGTGACACAAGCCACCTTTTACCAAGAGCATGTCCCCAGCAGTCAGAATTAGAGCTCTGATACCAAGGATGTATGTTGGTTTAACCATTAAATAAACTGGGTTTATCCTTTTCCAAAAGTGCTTTAGGATACTGTAAAGGAAAGAAACCCGTGGTCACAAAAATTGGCTGCTTTTTAACATAAATGTGGCCTTCAAGATCTTTTTACCAAACCAGTTTGTTACAGAATTTGATTAGAAATCTCTTGTGTTAAAGGAAGGAATCCAGAAGAAAGTTCTGTAGACTTCTTTAAAATAAGCTATGAAGTTCATCTGTCCAGGGTACAGTGACAGGAACACATGAACAAAGAGGAAAAGAAATGTTTGAAACTTGTCAGTGAAAAACATTGGAGTTTGCAAACCTGGCTGTCCTTATTTCCCACTTTTCTGTATTTCTGACAACTGTGCCTCTTAACTATATCCTCCCACAGTGTGAGCTGCCAGTTACTTCTGAATCTACAACCTCTTGCTCCAGAAACAAAAATCTTCCCTGTCACTGTGGAAATACATTTAATATAAGTACATCTATTTATTAATAAATGTATTTATATTTTAAATGCTGAAGAAAAATTGTAATCTCCCCTAGAAATAAGAACTTTTAGCAAGCAAAGGGAACAAGAGAGAAACACCTGAAGGTTTTAAGGCACAGCAAGTCAGACTTTGCATCACAGCTGCTGATATTTGATACAATACAACAAATATTTCATACCCCAAGTGGAAACAAATGTGAATATTACCGGTTTCTCCGCTGAAGGGATTTTAAATATTCGTAATGTTTTTCATCAAAGTCAGTCACCATGTCTTAACATTAACCTGAAATGAGAATATAATGGTCACACTGAATGATTTATTATGGAGTACCACTGGTTTTGCACCCTCAATGGATGAGAAGGCTATAAACTGAAAAACATTCTTCCTTCAACGACACATAAAGCTGTCAGGGCTGTAAATAAAACTCCTGAAGAACAGAGGAAACAGTAGCTGGTTTACTTATTTTTCAAACCCTTCACAATCTACTGAAGAACCAAAAAAACATAAAAGTAGAAGGCATATGCCATGACAAGTTTATAATGGCAGCCCTGGCAAGCAAGACAACCCTGGGGCACAGCTGAAGAGCTGTACCCAAAGCCCAGCTGTGGAAGGAATTCTTTGGGCTGCTACTTGTTAGATCAGTTCATCCTACTGAGGTTGTGTATATTTGAAGTGTTTAATTGAAGATTTTACCTGGCTTGCCATTCAGGAAACCTGAATTTTTCCAGCAATCCTCACCACACCGCTGCCGCAAGTTGTGCCAGGGTGTGTTCTTACACTCTCCGAAGTTAAATGTGCGAGCAGCACGCTTCGTTGGGCTCTGTACCAAGGAGAGAACAGCGTGTTTGTCTCGTACCGACCGCAGGGCAGCTCGGCCAGAGCCCGGACCGCCTCGGCTCTGCGGGGCGGGCAGCGCGGGGGAGCCCAGGACACAGCCTCGGATGGACACGGACCCGGGACAGACCCCGGACACAGCCCCAGGATGGACACGGAGCCGGGACAGACCCCCGGACACAGCCCCAGGATGGACACGGACACGGAACAGACCCCGGACACAGCCCCAGGATGGACACGGACCCGGGACACAGCCCCAGGATGGACACGGACCCGGGACAGACCCCGGACACCGCCCCAGGATGGACACGGAGCCGGGACAGACCCCCGGACATAGCCCCAGGATGGACACGGACCTGGAACAGACCCCGGACACAGCCCCAGGATGGACACGGACCCGGGACTGAGCCCCGGACACAGCCCCAGGATGGACACGGACACGGAACAGACCCCGGACACAGCCCCAGGATGGACACGGAGCCGGGACAGACCCCCGGACACAGCCCCAGGATGGACACGGAGCCGGGACAGAGGCCCCAGATGGACACTGACACCGGACAGAGCTCCCGGACGGATACGGACCGGGGAAAGAGACCCCGGACGGACGCAGAGTCCCTGGACACGGACCACGGACACCGACCCCGAGCATACCCTGACCCCGGACAAACACTGACACCGGACAGACACGGACCCCGAGCAGACACGGCCCCGGGAAGACACGGACCCCGGACCCGGCCCCCGGGCAGACACGGCCCCGGCAGCGCGGGCCGGGCCGGGCCTGTTGCTCGGTCTCCCTGGCGACGGTCGCGCCTGGCCTCCGTCAGTTCCTGCGCGCCGCGGGCCCGGAAGCGGCGGCGGGGATGGAGGCCATGGAGCCGCTGTGGGCGCTGCTGGACGAGGTGGCCCTGGAGGGGCTGGACGGCATCACCGCGGCCGCGCTCTGGCAGCGCCTGGCCGCCCGCTCGCCGCCCTTCCCGCTGCCGCTGGAGCCCGACACGCAGCAGCTGCTCTGGGCCGCGCTCAGCGCCCAGCCCGACGTGCGCTTCTACCTCCTGCCCCGGCCGCGCCCGCCGCTCCGCCTGCACGACAGGTGAGGGCAGCGACCGGGCGGCCCCGGCCTCTTCCCGCCGGAGAACCCGGGACTGGTTGCTGGGCGAAACACGGGCTTGGTCGCCGGGCTAAACCCGGCCCGATTACCGGGCTAAACCCGGCCCGATTACCGGGCTAAACCCGGACTCATTGCCGGCTAAACCCGGCCCGGTTGCCGTTCTCGCCCACGCTTTGCTGCAGCAGCCCTTCGGTAGCCGGTGACAGCAGGCAGGGCCGAGGGTGGCTCTGAGCCGCTGTTCAAGTGTTATACAAAGAATTTTCATGTTCGGGGAGTCAAACATTGTAACAGGTTGCCCAGGGAGGTGGTGGAAGCACCATGCTGGAGGTGTTTAAGATCTGTTGGTGGGTTTTAGGGGTCACAGTGGTAGTGCTGGTGCATGGCTGGATAATCTCAGGGGTCTCTTCCAGTTTTGATGATTCTATGATTTAAAAGACCTGTACATGAGTCCTGGCCTGATTTCCATTCAAATGACTGCATGCTACCTAGGTACAGGCAGAATTTGTAAGTCCTGGTCAGCAGAGTAGATGTACCTGTCATTTTCCTTACCTGTGAACTATATGTTTCTCTTATTCGCACTGCTTTTCTTATTCCTACCATATCTCTGATTTTTCAAAGATTAAATAATGGATTTCACTCCTGCTGCCTTCTGCATGCTGAAAAGGTTTGATCATGCTTGAGTACAGCTCTGCTCTTCATATTTTTCCAGTTTGGAGGTTTCAAAACAGCTTCATTTAGAGGTATCAGCATTGTGTGTGACAATCTTTTATTTCTCCTTGCTTGGTTAAATATTTGCTCTTTGGTTTTATTTCAGATACGAAGAAATAGACCTTGAGACAGGAATATTGGAAACCAAAAGAGATCCTGTTTCTTCAGACGATATTTATCCTATCCACATGATTTTGGATAACAAAGATGGCATACAAGGTTCCTGCCAGTATTTTAAAGAGAGAGTAGACATCACTGATCAAATCAGGAAGATGGATTTGCAGCCTTGTTATACTTACAAAGAAGCTGTTGAAAAGTGAGTGAAATCCTTATATCTGAAATCCTTATATCTTATATCCTATAATCCTTATATATAGCGTTAAAATACTAACAAGTTCTAAAATCTAGTCTTTGCTCAGTTTGTACACATTATATCAAGAATGGTGTTTGTGGAGAGAAAAAGCTCTGTTTTTATGGAGCCAATAACAAGACATTACTTTTCCTTCTGTTTCTTAGATGGGGAGAGAAATTAGTCATTGTTGCTTCCCAGGAGCAGCGTTACAGAGCTTTGATAGGCTGGGAGGGGGACCCTGACCTGAAACTCCCTGACTTTTCCTACTGCATCCTGGAGCGTCTGGGCCGAGCTCGCTGGCAGGGAGAGCTGCAGAGGGACCTTCACAGTGGGGCTTTCAAGTAAGTTTATGTCTTGCTCTGAGAATTAAATCCAAGGTTGTTTTTAAGTATTCCTGTGAATATTTGAACTCTCATCTGTGTTGTTGTGCTTCATGCTTACGACCAGGAGTGCTTGGTTTGGTAGAACTGTACTGGTCTCATCCTTAAGTTCATTGCCCTTCCTGATATTTTCGCAGAGAACCAGAAATTTGTCTGGTGGGTCAATACACCAAATAGGTTTCTATTGTGAAAGTTCTTTTTTTTTCCTAAATAACTTTTTCTTCAAATTTAGGATTGAGAAATTATTTTAATTTCCTTTTCTAAATTGCTGTTTAAGTACCTTACCCACGTTCTGAAGGAATTCTTGGACAGCCACCTCTTGTCCACAGCATTTCCCTGTGTGACATCTCCTCCATTGAGAGGGAGCCTGAGTTACCAGCTCCCAGACTAGGCCATGTATTTTGCTGATGGAAGAGCTTTACACACCTTCTCAGAGAACTTCTGGATGTGTCCTGAAGTTCTGGAGAATATCAGCATTGCTCTAAAGATTCACTGCTTTTAGGACATGGATGGGTTGTCGCTTGCACACCACCTGGTGCTGTTTTTTGCTACTTAGGGAGCTCTTATAGGTAACTAAGATGATGAGGACAGAGGGGAAAGCTTTTATGGATGCTTTTCTGTTAGTTTGATGGCCCAAGCCAGCTCAACAAGGAGGGAGATGAATCCCAGAGCTGTTCCAAGAAGGGCAGTGACTGCAGCATAGCCACGAGTTACAAAGAGAGGGTGGAAAAGGAGGGCATGGGGATACAATACTGATTCAACCCCCTCATCAAACCATCTCATGACACTTTGTGCCTAAAGGCTCTAGGTTAAACTCAGAGGTATTTCTCTGTTTAATTGGATTAACTATGAAAATTAATTTCACAGGTTTTCTTAATTGTGGACTTCCTAACTTCGAGTTGTCACTTTGAAAATTAGCACGTGTCACTAAGGCTATAGGTAATATAGGTGAAGCAATCTGGGTAGTGGATAATTAGAATTGTTTGCAGAAGTTCCTGTTCCCATAGATATCTTACCATCTTTTCTTCAGAGTGGATGCTGGAAAGCTCCATTACCACAGGAGGGTATTGGACAGGAGTGGTCTGATAACGATGCAGTCCCACGTCATCCGGCTGCCGAGTGGAGCACAGCAGTACTCAATCCTGCTCCTCCTGACTCGCTTCCATGTTGATAGGTATGCTTTAAGGGTCTCCTGGGTACTCTTTGACCTTTTACTGTGATGAGGGATTGTTCTGTTGTCACAGAACCATCAAAGTTTCCTGCAATTGACACTTTCCAGTTTATTAACTCCTCTTCCAAATGTTGGACTCTTTAAAACTTGTCTTGGAGCTGTAAACAACAGGTTCTTCTCGTGCCTGTCACCTGCCTGCATAAACATAATTCTTCTTTTTGTAGCACTAATCATTCTGTTCATTTTGACTGTTTTTACTTAAACACATTTCTAGTCGATTTCTTGTTTTGTTTTCCTATCTTGTTTATGAATAGAACTTGTGCTTCTGTGGGTTGCCAGTGAAGTAACAGCTTGGGCTTAGTCATTGTTTCCTCCTTGAGGTCTTTTCTTAGAGACAAATTATCTCATGTGCTATTCACAGGAGGAAAAGAAAACTAGAATTCCTAAACCAATCTGAGAACACTTAGCATACTTTCTCTAGTAACTGACAGTTTCTAAAGCTACAACTCGTGTTTATGAAGTTATATGCATACTTACATGTAAAATAATTCTCTTTTTTGGTTAGGAGGAGCAAATATGATATTCTGATGGAGAAGCTCTCAAGTATGCTAAGTGCTCGTTCAAACCAGATGGAAACATTAGGAAACTTGAGGGAAGAATTGGTGAGATTCATTACACTTTCAAATTCTTACTCAATAGAATCTAGATGCTGAGTATCAAAGGCACTCATTCATACTACCTGCTTCAAAAGTTGCACAAAATTCTGGGCTAGGATAGCAAAAGAAGGATGTTAAAAACCTACCAGATCAAGCTGCTGTCAGTGTTTGTCATAGGGAAGCAGTTCTGTTCCAACCACAACCTCAGAAACATTTTGTCAGCGGATGTCATCCTGCAGTTCTTACTTTTCCACTGCTGCTGTTTGTGTGGGTGGCAGAGCTGGAGGGATGCAGCACACTCAGGTTCTGCACTAAAAGGCTTTTCAGTTTCTTATGGATATCCTACCCCAAAATATGGTGTTGTAAGAGCAGGTGGTGTGAATGCCTTTGATACCAGTCAGCAGCAGCTGAAGCTTTTGGGCTGCAGTGACTTTTGCCATTTCTCTTTGCATCAGGGCCTTTGTGAGAGAACCTTCAAACGTCTCTATCAGTACATGATGAATGCTGGCCTGGCCAAGGTTGTGTCTGTCCCCTTGCAAGACATAAATCCCAGTGGAGGACCCTGCAAGACAAAGAAAGGTCTTGGTTTTGCTCTCTTTTTTTGTGATTGCATTGATGCCATTCTATCCTTGAGCTTCATATCTTAAATTAAAAGAGGTGTAAGTAAAAAATTTGTCCATGCAATTATGTAGATAAGTGTGCTGCTGAAGTTCAAATGCTGCAGCCCATTTGAATTAAGCACTTGTTACAGTTTTTTAAGGAGTGAATATCATCAAGTTTGTTGGATATCAATCTAAGCTGTGGTCTTGGGACCTGATAAGACTGTTCAAGCCAATACAGAGTAGGAACAAAGCAATCTGCTGACCTTTCAGGTTGAAGTTAAATGACAAGTCAGTAAACTTGACCAAAAAATACAAAAACTTAATGTTGAAAAGAAGGCTTATTATGAAATAAGCTAAAAAACAGACCCTTCTTGGTTATGACTTTTCCTGAAAGTCATGAGAATGCAAAGCTTCTCTGAAAAATTTCCTGTTAAATTATGGAAGTAAGGTCTTACAGCACTTGGACTTCACAGAACACGGAATATTCTGAGTTTGAAGGGACCTCCAAGGACTATTGAGCCCAGCTCTTAAGTGAATACAGGGGTCAAACCCACACCCTTGGCATTATTATCTCACCAGCTGAGCTGATAACAGGGTTGAGGTAAGTGAGATACCAAAAATTGCTATCCAAAAAAGCCACAGTCTGCTGAGAGGTGGTTTAATGCATAACCAGCTTTGAATGCCAATTTAATTGGTTCACAGGAACTGCTGATAACTTCAAACATAGTGGAGAGACAAAGAGCAGGACTGCATGAGGAAAGGGAACTAAAGAAAGCAACTGTTCTCAGGAAGAGATACAGATAAAACTTGCATGGGGAAAAAACTACAAGAAATAATAATGGAAAGTATGAGGAAGGATAGTACCTCCAATGGAATGAATACAATTCCTGAAGGAAATCTAAACCAAGTCCTTAATCACAGAAAATCCTAAGAGGCAGATTTCCAGGGTTAAAAAGAAAATAGTTCTGAAAGGTGAAGTATCTGTTTTAGACATATAATGAACTGTTTGTGAGAAAAAAAAATCTGATATGAATTAAGCATTGCAAATTACATAGTCTTTGTGAATAGGAGTGATCTTAAAGGAGCAGATGAAAGAGCCAATAAAATCATGAAAAATTCCAGAAGACAAAAAAGAGTGCTGATTACAGTTGGATTAAGGCTGTTGATAAGACAAATTCCTTCAAATCTTTTAAGTCTGGGGAAAGGAAATTCTCTGTAGGGAAAGTGTATTCTCTGACCAAGAAGCAGAGGCCAAAAGTAGGTACAGGATCAAGATGGCTGAGAGAGAAATGACCCAGGTCTTTCAGAGGTGTTCTAATGAGCTGGAAATAAAACCCAAAAGACTAGGCAACACTCCTAAAAAACAGTTTATAGGCAGTAGTAAAAGCATTTAACTTGCAATTAAGGTATTTACTTAGAAGACAAGAAAATTCTAGTCCACTTACAAACATGGTGTTTTATGCTCTCTCAGAGATGGGCAAAACAGCAGCTGCATTTACTGCTTACTGTTGGGAAAAATGCCACTTGATGAATCTTTCACTTGAATGATAATTCCATCTTACAGATGTAAAAGCTGAAAATCCACAAAAATGCCTTAGAAACACTAGGTATTAAAGGAGGATGAATTAATAATAGCTGATTTTCAGCAGAGATCAAGATAGTTTAATCTCTGGAGTTATACAGGAAAGAAGATAGAAATATGTGGGACACACTGAGGATGAAGCCAGAGCATCTGCTATGGGAAGAACATTATTGGGCAGCAGGAGCTAAAGGAAAAGGAATTGGTTTGTTTTGGGGGATTTCTTTTCTATGGGGAGGGTTTTTTTTGTTTGTTTTTTCAAATGCTGCTTCCAGTTAAAATTAATGGGCTGTTGAAATACAAAGGATGTAATAACAGTGCTTGCAACCCTACCAAAATATCAGCACTTAAATCCTAAGCAGCATCCTAGGAAAAGGATTCAGCTTGTGTAAAAATAATGGAATCATGTGGGCTGGAGCACAGTCACATGGTGAAGTGACTGTGGGTTAACTTTGTGTCAGCTGGGCATCAGTAACTGCTCACATATATAAACACAAGATAAAATTTATCAGCTGAAACCTCAGTGATTCCAACCAAAGCCTTCACCTGGCCTTTCCAAGCAGTCTGTAGCAGAGGAGCAGGAATGGCTGGAGATGTTCTCCCCACTGCTGCAGGATGAACTGACTGCTGCTGCAGCAGCTCCTGAATCACTGCAATTTGCCAGGGTGGCAGTGTCCAGTAACCCAGTTTGAGTTATCACTGGTGTGAAGGGTCCAGCAGGAGCTCAGTGACACTGGGAGCAGGATCTCAGCTCTCCTGCAGCCATCTGTCCTCACTCTACCCTTTGCTGGGAGGCCCCATGAGTGGAGAGTTAGCACAGCACAGCTGATGGACAGGAGCAAGCTAAGATGTGGAATTAAATCATCAACAGAAATCTTGTGGCTGGTGGGCAGCAGTGTGTTCTGTCCTTGTAAAAAGGAATGGGTTAATACCCAGGGAGTGATCTCCTAGTCAAATAAGTGTTCTCCAGCTGTAATTCTGGGGAGCAGCACTTAATCCTTCCATTGATTTATTCATGCTGTGGAAGTTTCTCCCACTGGACAGTCCCAGCATTGGCACAGATGTGAAGGTTTGGAGCACCTCAGAAATTCACCTGATTGCCAGATTCATACAAAGGGAAAAGCTGTTGCAAACCTTTCCTAGAAATACCAGCTCTCTTTAGTCATTTGTTCCCCATTGCACTGCTACTTCTTGATGTTGAGAAAAAAGTAAAATTGTTTAAAGCTGTGCACACCCCCTGCACTTTGTTAGGAGTTGTTACTAACACTCATTTTTCGCAGGGACTGATGTCATGGTCCGTTGCCTTAAACTGCTGAAGGAATTTCGGAAGAAAATGGAAGATTATCATGATGATGATGAAGAGATCATCACAAAAGTTGTTCAGCCTGTGGATATTGTTTGTGAAAGGGATATGCTCACTCAGGCTTATCAGTTAAGTAGGTGATCTAAGACATCTGTAGCCCTTTCCCATTACCTCCTTACTCCTTGTAGTATAAAAGAAATGTGTATACTGCAGGTGCTTTTACATTCTGGTTGCTTTTGGATCAGAAAGTGTCATTTTTTCATAGCAAAATGAGCTTTAAATCCAGATTAGACTGGAGATGCTGCCACCTGTTAGCCCTTCCTGGAAGCTTAGCAACTACCCAGCAGAAACAGGATGTTGTGATGGGATGAGAAAAGATGAAGCAAACAGTGTTCATTATTCTCCTATCTCTTTTCCTTTCCAAATGGAGAAATTAATATCTAACTGTGGAAAGCTGCCAGGGAAGAAAAACCATCCATGCTTCTAATTTGAAGCTGTCACCTCATACCTCATTCTGCTGGGCACTGCTTCATGTAAAATTGTGATTTATGACAGTATTTGGCTGAATATTTTATGTGTCTGTAAAACTGTCTTTAGTTAGTGGGGAATCTTAAATTTAATATTCTGGCATATAGTGTTGTTCAGGGAAGTATTAATATACATAGAAATAGATATATATAAAATTCAGTCAGATTCTTTCCCTGAAATATTTTTTGTTGTTCTTTCTGCAACAGTTGAAAGTAGAGGAACCAAAGGTATTTCTCAGGCTGAACTTCGCCTGGCCATGAATGTGGGGAAGCTGGAAGCCAGGATGCTCTGTCGTCTTCTGGAGAGGTACAAAGTTGTCAAGGTGAGGCTAAAATAAAATAATTCAGATACTTATTGAAACTGAAGGTGCACTTTTGGTTACTCTGGGTAAGCTCAAACATTAGAAACAGCAGAGATTTGAGAATGACAGCGAGAGAGTCCTGGTAAGATTGAAAAGAGAATTAATTCAGTTGAGGAAAAGGTGTGTAAGGCAAGGGTTCAGTATTAGGATTGCAACCTGCTCTAATCAGAGCACTGAAGAATCTTCTCAAAGACCCTCTGTCCATGTAAGATCATTAATCTACTTGCCTTTTGAAAATACCAGGAAATTCTGGAGCAAAACAGTTACCTCTCTAGGAGTTATGATTAAATTTCTCATTTCCAGATATTTCAGTGTTTTTTTATTTCACTAGACAAATCCAGATGTCATGTCTTGCATGCTCAACAGTTCCTTTCCACAAAGGCAGGATAATTGCCATCTTCCCTCAATGGGGAATCTTTTTAGAAGAATCTTGTCATTTAATAGAAAGTTCTGTAGAGTTAAAAACAAGCTGTATAAACCATTGGAATATCTAACATGTTTTCCCCCAGACAGCTTTGAAAATGAAATATTCCCTTTTTGATTAGTGGAGTATGTGTTTGTAGAGCTTGTAAGCTCCTGTTGGAGCAGACAGGGCAGACTTCCACTGAAGTCTGAGTCACTCAGGGAGCTGCAGTGCCCTTATTTCATAAACATTTTTGTTCTGAAAAAAATTGATTTCCACTCTGAATACACACAGTTTGTTCTTCCTCAGATTTTCTCCATCCCACATACTGTAGGAGTTTCATTCTAATGCACTGGTAATGCAGATTTGTTTATTTTTCAGGCACAGAATTCCTTTTATTTCTCTACTTAAAGGTTAGGGACATTTTTGTTACTTAGAAAAAAATAATATTGTATCTTTTGATGGGTGGGGAATAACACTGAGAACGTTTTCCCTCTGTTGATGCTGGAGAACACTGCTAGGATGGAGAAGCAGGGAGGTAAAATAACACTCCAACTGTTTCCTCAGGGTTTTATGGAGGATGAAGGTCGGCAAAGGACAACAAAGTACATTTCCTACATTTTTGCAGAGGAGAGTGATTTGAACCGTCAGTTTGAGAGGGAAAAGGCCAGGAGTGAGCAGCTGGCTACAGTTACTTTGGCTCTGGTGCCAGAAGATTCCCCACCTGTGGAAGATGCATCTCCTGGAGAAGAGGAGGCTGTGGCCTCAGAGTCTGACAATGAGGAAGAAGGGAAGGACAGGAAAAAGAGAGGAAAAGGTCAAAAAGCCAACTCTGGTTCTCCCGTGAAATCACGTGTCCAAGATGATGTCCAGCAGACACCACCAGCCAAAGGTAACTTGTGATTTGGAAATTTGGAGAGCAACCTGCATTTTTCTGATGGATCATTTTATTAAAGAGCAAATAACATGTTCTTGGCTTCTATTATGGCTTTTGGCCACGTATTTATTTTTGAGCCTTTTAGGTTAGTTCCCTGCTTTGCCCCCAAATTGCTCTAGTTTGGAACACCAAGTGTGGTACCCTCTGGAGATTCTCAGGGCTGAAGTGTGGCCTGGTGTCTGTGTCCCAGTAGTGTTTGTGCTGCCTCTCCTGACCCCATGCCATGTCTCCCCTTTTCCCTGAGCTCACACACTGTGCTCCTTGGATATTCAAGGCTGGGATGATTTGATTCACAGCTTTCCTCACCTGAGCATTTTGTAACAAAAATGTCTTGTCCCTGAAGTTAGTTACCTCAGCTTCTTCTTTAGCTTTTTGGAACATGTTAGTGTGAAAGCTACCAGCCTTTAGGGAACATATTTTTTTAAAAAACAGTGGTTTTTTTTTTTTACTTAATTTTTTAAACCTCTTTAGATATTCCTACAACTTCTCTGATAAACTCCAATGGAAGAGAGGAGATCTCTATTTTTCTGTGTAGATTATCTTTGGAGTAGTATTAAATTCTTATTCTGCTTTGAGTCAGAAGAGTCATGTTTCTGGCAGAACTTGAGAATCTTTGAGACAGAAACTCTCCTTTCTTCAGACAGCAGTTTCTGGATAAGCCCTTCATGACTTTCCAAGCTGTGAAAAGGTTTCTGAGTGGAGAGAATTATTTAATGACAGAGAGTTCACTTTTTTTTTTAGCTTAACTTTTGGAGCCTGAATGCAGTCTTTCATGGTCAAACCACTGCTTCCAGCAGGGCAGAATGTATGAAAAGTGTAGCAGAATGCTTTTAAGTGCTGCTACCTGGGTAGATGGGAGAATTCCTCTTAGAGAGAAAGCTGAACAGGGAGAGCAGAACAATTACAAGGCTTTTTGTTCTCAAAGCAGGCTCAAAGCCAACAACTGTGAAGTCTCAGGGAAAGAAGCAGCCTTCCCCTCAAATTCTTGAAGATCCTGAGGAGCTCCCAGACAACATTTCAGGTGATAGCTCTACTTTGGGAACTCTAAAGCAGGAGTCCAGTGTTTCTACTTGTGCTCATCCCACGGATGAAGATGGAGATGTGGCTGAGGTGGAGGAAGTCAGACTTGAAGATCCTAAGGTAAGGTCACATGTCTTCATATCTTCTTGTTGATACAGCTGTCTGAGCTAAGTTTTGTGCTCTTATAGCAAGACTTTGAACTAGAGTTTTGTATTTATTTATCAAATTGTTTGGGGTTTTTTTTTTAATTAATTTCAAAGTACATTCATATTTTGGCTGCACTGCATTGTAAATATAAATGAAAATTTTTCCAGGAGATAGGAGGGTAGATGTCCAAAATACAGTTCTGGGTTAGCTCCCTGGTGCCCTCCAAATTGTGTGCTGACTGAATGCATGTCATAGCTTAATGTAGCACACAAGGACTGCTTATCATGCCCTGTCTGCCTTCCTGGGAAGGGGAGATAAGGGACAGTCTTCATCTGAGTAGTTTATTATAAATAAATCCATCCAAACAGGTGTTGCTATAGGACATGAAATAACACGACGTGCACATGCAGCTCTTCCAAAGTAAAAAGAGCACTTTTAATTTCTGACTCCAAGATTTATAGATTTCCAGAAGTGACAGTGGATTGGAGGGTGACAGTGCCACCTCTCCAATGATACTGGACAAACCAACAGTCCATCAAATTTCTCCTCTTCCATAAAAGAATGCAAAACAATAAGTTATTTACACAAAGTGCGTGAGAAAGTTTGTTACAAGAATGTAAAAATCAGAAGGCTCAGAAAATCTTAAAAAATCAGGATGACAAATGGGGAACTGCTCAGCTGCAGACAGGCTGGCTGATGTCCCCTTGTGCTGTGCTGTGCTGTCCCCAGAAGCCCTGTGGCCCCAGGAAGGAGAAGCGCTGCAAGGCGGCGGCGCTGGAGAGGCCCCACGAGACCTACAGGCTGCTGAAGCGCCGCAACCTCATCGTGGAGGCCGTGCGGAACCTGCGCCTCATCGAGAGCCTCTTCACGTGAGCCAGGGCTGAGCCTCCCCTCTGGGGTGCTGGGAGCACTGGGGGCTTATTCCTTCTGCCTTGGCTTGTCCCTGCTGGCACCATTGCTGTAAGGATGGGGAGGGTGGTTGAGTCTTAATCAGCTCTTTGGAAGCAGCAATAGTCCGTGCAG
This sequence comes from Fringilla coelebs, assembly GCF_963513975.1. NCBI lineage: Eukaryota > Metazoa > Chordata > Aves > Passeriformes > Fringillidae > Fringilla > Fringilla coelebs. Next base: position 13,407,429 of record NC_140042.1, read on the forward strand.
ATAATTCCACAAGAGTGCTTTCGTTTATGATATGTCTCATAAATACAGATCAAAGAACTTACTTATCCCTTCACTTATTTATCCCTTCACAGTGTGCCAAACTTTGGATCACTGTGACCTGCTGTCACCCTGCTGCAGGATTCTTGCATCAATTTTATCTCTGCGTGGTTTCAAAACTTGTTAATGTGTTGTTCTGTATGGACTGGAGAGACTCAGACTTTCATGTCACTCATCACTGGCATCCTAGCAGGACCCTCAAAGTTTGCTTTTCAGTGCAGTTTTATGTGGTGTTATATCTCTTCTCCTAACAGCTTATCTGAGCTGGAGATACTTCCCTAAATGTTATAATGTCTTCCAGCCCTTTAAGATTTCACCTCCAAAAATAAATGGGAATTCTGGTGCTCTGCTGGATCCTAAATTGGCAGTGCTGTGTTGTCACAAATAGGATTGCAACATCCATCTTCTGTGTCAGCACAGAAGATCCTGGCATGTCAGTATACCCAGGGCTGCTTGCTGTAGGAATTCAGTTAGAAATCATGGCCTTACTCTCCTCTGGTCTGAGAATTTTAAAACCTTCTGTCACCTTGCTTAATTGCAGAGTGTTACAAAATTAGAGCCTCATCTGGCACCAGCCTCAGTAGTGATTGATTGAGTCACATCCAGGCACAGGCTTGGAAGCTATTTCAGGTCTCTGCTGTCCCTTCAGTGCTGCCAACAGGTTCCTCACAGGTTCCTCAGAATCAGTGGCACTTCTCTGCCAAGGAAATTTACTCATGTTTACCTTCCATTTGTTAATTACCAGGGTGTGGTAATCTTTCGGGACAATTGAAGTCCACGTGTACATTCAGTTATTGCTTGATTTCCTTGTTATCTACCTGGTCTTTTTCAGAACTGATTCCCCAGGAGCCCAGAATTAGGGCCTGGGACATATGTGGGAAAGTGCATGGGAACAGGCAGGGGGAGAGTAAGGTGTGAGTACACCTCTGCCAACTGTGGCAAGGGAAGAAGGGAGAGGGGAGCTGGCCTCACGTGGTGGGATATGTGTGTCTGTATCCATGTTGTGAATGCAGGAGTCATTTCTGTTCTCTGAAACCACTGAACAAGCCCTTTCTGCCTCAAGCTGAACTGAGCTCACAAGTGCAAGAACTGACTGCATTTGTTAAATTGCCACTAAAAAAGCTGTAGGTTCTCCTGACCTTAGGGAGGCTGCAGTCATAATTGCACTGTAGCCATGCACAGGGGAATCAGGCATTGAGAATTTGCTGTCATCAGAACAGCAGTTCTCCCCTAACAAGGAAAAACTTGAGTACAAAGAAAAGACAGCTGAAATGTAAGGCAAAGTTCCCAGTTGTCTCCAGCAAAAGGGAAGAGGAAGCAGGGAAAGAAATGGCAATTCACCCCACATCCTCTAGCAAACCACTTAGGCAGTTTGGAGCATTGCTGGCCTTAAAATGCAAGGTATCTTTGGCATCTTTCAGACTTCAGAAGATGGTGATGGATCAAGAGAAGCAAGAAGGTGTCTCCACCAAGTGCTGCAAGAAGTCCATCGTGCGGCTGGTGCAGAGGCTGGCGCGGGAAGGGCTCCTCAGGCTCTACCGCACCACGGTCATCCAGGATGGCATCAGCAAAAAGGTGACAGCACAGGCACAGCCTTCATCTCACCTCTCACATGCCATGGGCCTTTTTGCTGGAATGCATGGCTGACTTTATTTCTTGTAGTAGAACCCACAGGAGAGCTAACCAGAGGCTTCATGTCAAACTAAGCTGCTGTGAGAACCAGATCACTGCTTTCTGTTATTGGGCTGCAGATAATTGAGACCAAGGAATAGGCCAGAGATCAAAATCTCTGAATCTCTCTTCCCAGAGGTTCTGCTGCTTATCTGTTCTGTGATTCATGGCTCTTTCCCTGCACTGCCAGGCTGCACCAAAAATCTGTTTAAACCCTTTTGAAAGCCAAGAGTGTGTGAAAAATCCTCAGTGAGCTTCTGAGTTGAAATTTATAGAATGTGATTTTTTAATTTTAAAACAAAAATCCACTGTTTGTGAGGTTTATGGAAGTGTGGTTGTAGAGCTGAGACTTGTCACTTACTCTGGTGTGAAATGCTCTTCCACTGAAAATTACCTGCTGCATAATTAGTGTAGAGCACATATGAAATCTTACCAATCTGAATCGTGTGTGTGCTTTCAGCAGCAATACATGTTAGCTTGGCCTTTCACCTAATGAGCTCTGACTTTTCATTTTTCCCTCTCAGCCTAATATTTACAAGTCAAAGTTTTGTTTCTCAGATATTTCAGCTTTTAAAAACCCAAACCCCAAGGTCTGTAGAAATGTCATTAGCAGTTTATTGGTACAGAGACCATGTAATTTGACCTCTTGCTTAATACAAAGTAGCAACAGGAATTTTCATCCAAAAATGAAATTATTAACTGTTAATCTCAGGTGATTATGCATCTGATTAAGAGCCAGTATCTCCATAGACACCTTTTGTTTGTGTTGTGCTGCTGTGGACAGGTGGAGTTTGTTGTGCACCCCTCAGTGAGTCCCAGTGATCCCCTGGTGAAGAGCGCCATCGAGCAGGTGCGGTTCCGCATCTCCAACTCCAGCACTGCAAACAGGCAAGTCTGGCACGGCTTGGGGGAGCTTGGCTTATCTAGGGTATGCAAAAATATGCAGAGGAAATAAGCACAAGGTAAGCAAAAAAAAAAAAAACCAAGCAAACAACCTTTACTTTCGCAACAGAGAAATGGAAGCACAAAGCTGAGGCAATGTGCTGGTATCTCCTGAAGTCAGGGAAGAACAGGAATTGAGCTCTGCTTATTTTTTACCTAAGTGATGTGTGGTTTTACTGCAGGATTAAAGTCCCCCAGACACCAACATCCCAGGACCATGGTGAGGAGGAAAACCAGGGACAAGAGGCAGTTCCTTACTCAGGAAATACACAAGAAAGCTCATGCAAAACTGATAATAGTCGGGCAGGGAAAAATGATGATAAAATGGGCATTGCACAGCTGAAGAATTATCATCCTGTTACAGGTACAGCCAACTTTGGGGTTTCTGTCATCCTTTACCTTCCCATTTATTATTAATAATAATTTCCAGATGTGTCCCAAGACACAAATGGTTTTTTTCTCCTATAGGAATAAAATTGGATTTATATTAAACCAGTCTAACTTATCCAATATTTTCTTAGCTGCTTGGTTTTTTTTACAATTGTGAACTGGAGCATTTGTATTTACTACTTCTTTACTCTTTGTAATTTACATTAACTTTCAACTGCCCATCTTCCCTTCCACTTTACTTCATATTATTTTTGTGCAGGGAGCTGTTTCTCCTGCTCTAATCCTCTTTTTGCTTCTATTTGGTCTTTAATCTTCCCTCCCAGTTCCAGGACTTGGACGTTCTCTTGGCTTTCTTCCCAAAATGCCCCGTTTAAGAATGGTCCACATGTTCCTCTGGTACTTAATTTATGGACACCCTTTAAATGAAACACGGCAAAAAGGGGGAAGTGATGGTGAGAAAACAAAAGGGCTGGATGAGAATGCAGCTGTAATTGAAGCACAACCAGATGGCACCTTAGAAATTGTGACAACTGTGGTGAATCCTGAGAGCTCTGCACAGGAGACTGAAGTAGATCTGTCTAATCAAACAGGTAAGAAGTGGCACATCCTCATTTAACTACAGACCACGGTTCAACACTGCAAAATAGATAAAAGTCTACTTCAGAAAGGTTTGAATATCAAGGGTTTAGAGAATTTTCAGGCCATTTTGGTGTGAGTATTGGGTTTGGTGTGTCTGAGGATGTGTTGTTGTTGGCAGTGTACGTGGATGACTCCTCCTGGATGCGTTACATCCCTCCCCTGCCTGTGCACAGGGAGTTTGGGTTTGGATGGGCTCTGGTCAGTGACATCCTCCTCTGCTTGCCTCTCTCGGTCTTTGTTCAGATTGTTCAAGTCAGCTACAAGGTAAGGTGATCTTTTGTTTTCCTTCAAAGTCTGATGATGTCAGCTGTACCTATAGGCTGGAACAAATATTCCCTTAATCTGTTTTAGCAAAACTAGACCCTGGAGAGGAGAGGAGACACTTCAGTCTTTTACAGAAAAAGTAGTTGCTTTTTACAGGCTCAGTGAACAAAAAATGTATAGCCCTGTAATACTGCAAATTTTTAAGCTACTGTTTTGCCAAGAGCTTTTTATAATCTCACTGAATCCTCTGCTTTATTGATTAACAAGAATAATGTTTAAGCATTTTACAAAAGCAGTAAGGTTTACTTAGAAAATATTTTAGTAGGCAATTCTGGTAGCAAAGCTTTATACTTGAGGGGATAGTTGTGTTTTGCATTTTGATTAACTTCTAAAATAATTCTAGGTGGAAGGTCTGGAAGATTTTTTAAATGATCCACTAAAAAAGCACACTCTGATCAGATTTCTTCCAAGGCCAGTCCGACAGCAGCTCCTCTACAAAAGGTAAGCAGCTGAGTCAAAAGAAGTGGCTCTAGAGAAGAACCAACAGTGGCTGGTTGTTTTCTCAGTTATTTCCTGTTTGTGTCAAAGAGAGCTGTGGCACTTAAGACAAGGACCATCAATCCTCAAAGGATAGTGTGCCAAACTGTATTTTTCTCTCCCAAATAGAAGGTAATAAGAAACTAATAAACAATATTCATGTATGCTGTCAGGCAGTGCTTGAGAGCTGGGAGGTTCTGTCCTTCATAACTCATGAGCAGGATGTTGCTTCTGTATAAAAAAGGCTCCTGACTGCTGCTAAATTCAGAATTTAATAGGGTCTAAGTGTTGCTGTCCTTCATAAATCTTTCCAGAGGTGCCACATTTCCCAGCTCCTGCCTCTCACACATTCAGTTTCTCCTCATACTCTCCATGGCACATCTGCCATGGTTTGCCATTTCTCTTCCAGGAGATGTAAAACTTGAGGTTGGACTGAAGAAAGGAAAGTGATGTGAAATGTGTGGAATCAAGAGCACCGTGTTAGTTTTCCCCAAAAAGTTACTGCTGACAATTTGTGAATGGTTGGAGGTTTAGATGACATTTTCCAAACCTGCAGATGTGTCTGTGGTGAGGGAGCAGGGCTGGGCAGTATCAGCAGCCAAGGCTCATGGGGAGCCCAGGTTTGCAATTCCAAACCTATTGTTAAATCTTAGCAATCAGAAACTGGATTGATGGCATTTTCTGAAATCTGCAGGCTCCATCTGATGGGGTGATGCAAAACAATATGACACATAACCAAGCTGTCTCTTCAGCCTCCTTTCACTAAAACTTCTAACTGAGCCAAATTTCTAAGCTTGATCTTTCTGACCCCCAGAGAAAACTCCTGCCAAAATCCAGCTCCCATTTAACTGCATTTAATTAGATCTCAGCGAAGTTAAATGTGGGCAAAGCTAATTTTTTACAAACTGTCTCAGAAACTAAATCTTGCAGAAGGTTCCTGCAACTGCCAGAATTTTGCCATAGATGTAGGTATGCAGGATGGAAAATGCTGCACTTTTTGCACTGCCAAAGCTTTGAGCAACTGAAAGCAGTTTCTTGGAGCAGTAATTTTAAACAAGCTGAACTCCAAGAGTCATTGTGCAGTTCTTCATACATACATGTATGAAGGCTTGCATTTAGCAGTCATGTTTTCTTAGTCCTGTCATCTTTACATAACATGAAATTGTCTGCAGATCTGCTGTTGACCATATTAATTCATTTTTACATATGTAATTTATGGCTTATTTTCTTTCTTGCTAGCAAAATTTTGCTTAGTATTTGACTAAAACATTGGGTTTGTGATTTTAGGAAAGGAAATTTGGACCCTCGGGGTATTACATGTTTTCCTTAGGCTGATAATTCAAGCAAAAATACCACTTGAGAAATTCTGTAACTCAGTGGTTTGCTGAAAGCTCAGGTTGCTGCATGAAAATGTTGGATTTTCTGGAATCACTTCTCTATTTTCATGAGTGCTAATTGTAACACTCCTACCATTGCTACAGGAGGTACATCTTCTCAGTGGTAGAAAACCTTCAGAGATTATGTTACATGGGACTGCTGCAGTTTGGCCCAACAGAGAAGTTTCAAGACAAAGACCAGGTAATTAAAAAAAATTAAAAGGCAGTTACTCTTCATGAATTTTTCAAGATTTGGGGTTCATAATTACCTTAAATGAAGTACTAATGTTTCAGAGGTATGTGCAAACCTCCAGATCCAAGTGATACTTTAAGTTGTGCAGGTAATTTTTCACCTCTTTTCTCTGGAAGGGAACTGCTCAAATGTATCATGCTGAACACTGCACACAATAATGACCCAGGAGGTCCCAGACTTAATGAAAAATGAGGATGACACATTCTTTACCATCAAGCTGTTAAGCTTGGATGTCTGACATAGAACAAGGGCACTGATCAGAGTAAAATAATGAGATTCATATGCATCTTTTTAGATAGAGAGCACCTGCAAAAGAGAAAACAGACCAGACTTTGTGAGATAAGAAAGATAATGAGGCCCCAAACACATCCATTCAATTCCCAAGTGAGGACTTGCAGGAAATAGCCACTCTCTGGAAACTTGGAATACCCTGTGCACAAGGGAGAAAGGAAACTGTTCTAAATCTAGAAAGGAAATTTCTGAATGGCTGTCAAGGGAATTTGGGAATACAGAGCAATAGTGTGGGAATGGGTGTGGCCTGTCAGAGCAGTGGCTAAAACCAGCAAAGACAGAAACTGTCCACTCCTAACCTAGCTGGTGTGTCCTGCTAATGAGGCAGTTTCAGTGATGGTTACAGCCTGAGCTGTGCTGTGTCTGGCAGGTGTTTGTGTACATGAAGAGAAATGCTGTGATTGTGGACACCACCATCTGTGACCTGCACTACAACCTGGCACAGAGCAGCCGCCCCTTCGAGCGGCGCTCCTACGTCCTCAACACCCTGCAGGACGTGGAGAACTTCTGGTTTGATCTGCAGTGTGTGTGCCTGAACACACCCCTGGGTATGGCACAGTTGGACCCCCTGAGCACCTTCTCTGCCCCTTCTGGGCACACCACAATTCCTCTTCCCTTCCTAAACTTGAGCCAGTCTCTGGTTTTCTGTCGGGTGCTACGATGGCCGATGGGTGGGAAGAGTGATGCACAGAACTCCATGATATCAGAAGGATAATTAATTACTTCATTATACTATATTATACTAAAACTATGTTACATTCTTTTACACTAACAAGAACTATCAGTAACCAACTAGAAAACCCCTGAGTCCTAACACACACACGTGGATCCATTTGGTCAATGAATCCCAAACACCATCACCAGAATCCAACCAAGCAATCACCTCGGGTAAACAATCTCCAGAACACATTCCACAAGGGCACAAACACAGGGGCAGCAAATGAGATAAGAATTGTTTTGATCATTCTTTTCTCTGCTTCTCTCACAGCAGAAATCTGAGAAAGCTAAATGTCTCTGTTCAGAGGGCATATGAATACCACAGTTTTCCACTTCTACTGTTTTGGAATGTTGTCCTGTGCATCATAAAAAAAAAAAAAAAAAGGAGCTGTGTCCATATAATTCTATAAAGTTGTGACCCACTTGTTTTCAAAGCATTGCTGCCCTGTTGGAAATATCAGAATTGACAGTAGCCCTTCTCTGAGAAGCAGGCATGTTGTATTGAGAAGGGGTAAGAATGGCAGTACTGTGTGGGAGCAGTAGCTTGCCAGACCAAAGTGCATTGAAGAGAAGTTGAATTCTGAGCTGTCATGCTGAGAGTGAAACCCCTTTGTCTGTCCAGGAGTTGTCCGCTGTCCTCGGACAAAGAGGAGCAACCTTGCAGGGGAGGAGAGTGCCCTGGATGTGGAGAAGGAGCAGGAGTCAGCAGTGAACAAACACAACCTGGAAAGGAAGTGTGCCATGCTGGAATACACCACGTAGGTGCTGCAGCAGGGCAGGCCAGAGGAGCTGCTCAGGGGCTGAGCATGTTACTCACTAGCAAAAGCCCTTGAGATGCTCTGGAGCATCTCAGCTGGGTGTTCTGTGGAGTTCAGAGGTGAACTGAGTCCAAGGAGATGTAGTTCTGGTTTTAATTCCAAATAACTTGGCTGCCAGGTTGTTGTGCTGGAGGGATGGGATGAGCAGATTGGGATTTCTTTCCTGAGCAGTACAGATGTGTGTTGCAGGAGTCCTGAGGAGAGCAGAGTTGGGAGGGAGGGAATGCTTCCCAAGTACTCTGAATGCCAGGAGTAACAAATGTAAAGGTTCTCTGTTCCTGTGCTTTTTATCATGGTATCTAAAGGAGCTTCAGCAGCTCCCCAGTGCCACAGTCTGAGTCCTGTCCCTTTGTGCTGCACTTGGCTGTAATTGGTTGCAGATTAATTTCTAATGTGATCTGGAGGTGATCTCTGGAGCATTTAATCTAATGTCTAATCACACCCAGAATACCTGGGAGGGTTGCATGCTCACAACATCTGACAGCCATGCAGAAGCCCAGCTAAATGTTTTTGATTGTGTTGTGCACTGTGGCTTAGCTCTGTCAATATTCTATTCTGTTTCAATAAACAGTCTGTTTAAAAGTATTTTCAGTTAGTTCCATGTTGCAGGTAAATATATCAAGTTACCTTAAAAAAAATAATGGAGTTGAGGGACCCAATTCCACTAATCCTTGCTTGAACTTGCCTATGGTCTCTCTGTGTGGCAGTAAATCTTTTAAATTGGATTTCTGGTGTTTACTTGCAGTTAGGCTGGGGATGACTGTGACATCTTTAAGAAAGAAACAGTTTTGGGATGTAATTAATGGTGTAATATTACCCCCTAAACTGGGAGGGCAGGGAGAGAGTTCTGCACATTGCACACACACCAATTAAGAGCTCTGAGAAGGAATCTGCACAAAATAATTCCTGTGGCTTTTGTTCCTCTTGCTGGTAGAGGCAGCAGAGAAGTGGTTGATGATGGATCCATCCCTGGAGATGGGCTGGGAGCTGCAGGTCTGGATTCCAGCTTTTATGGGCATCTGAAACGCAACTGGATCTGGACAAGCTACATCATCAACAAGACCAGGAAGGTGGGTATTTTAAAATTGATACACTTCTCCAAATTTTAATCTTCTTAAGGTTGAGGTAGTGACACCAAATTCTGTTTGCATACTCTCAGTAAGGGTTTGCAGCACTGGAACAAAAGAAGTGCCAGATGTTCACAAATCTTGGTGCTGAAGTGAATGAAGTAATTGGGCATAAATTTTATTTGAAAACTGAATTTTGAATTTGTTAATACATTCAATCAAAGGAGAAATACTTCAATGAGCAAGCAGTTCACACCACTCAGTGGTTCCTCTTGCCTTTCTGGAATGTAGAAGGTGTCAGACAAAAAGCAAAACATCCAAAACAAGGAAATACACAAGGAAAAATATTTTTAAAATATAGGAAGCCCAACACATGCAAATCAGAATTCTGGCTAATGTCCTGTCTCTGATGGGAGCTTGTAAGAGCAAGGGATATTTCCTCAGAATGCTCTCCCAGCTGTCTGCAATTTTGGCTCAAGGCCATTCTAAATCTGGGACTGATGTTTCAAAGCAGTAATAGCTTTTTTTTTAAGTATTAATTTGTCTGGTTTTTGAGCATATGTAAGTCTTTAATATCCACAACCTCCTGTGGCAAAGTGTTTCAAATTCCTGCTATGTGCCACCACTTCTTTTTGATGCCTTAAGCTCCCCAGTAATTGTAGAACTGAGGGAAGCTGTGAAAAATACATTCTTCATTTTTCTTACTGTTTCAGTGGATTTTTATAAACATCTCTCATGTCTCTCATTTTCATCTCCTTTTTTTAAGACTGACATCTACTATTCCCAGCATGGAACTGTCCTGTCTTTAATCATTCTTGTTGCCTTTATTTTAATCTGTGATAGTTCGACCTGTCCTTTTTAAGGTGGAAATACAATCTGAGAGTGCTTCAAGGTTGTGGCCAAGCACAGAATTTTGCAGCTGCTTAGTGTTGCCTTACTTCCCTAAGATTTCCATACATTTCCTTTGCTTTTTCACCATGAGCAGGCATTGAGCAGGGACTTTCACAGAGCTGCCTGTAATCACTCTCCCCTAAGCAGTGCACAAATCAGGGCCTATCAATGGGTGTAAAATTAAGGTGCTAATTTATTTCCCTCAGGCAAGATCATTTCACTCTTAATTCTGTCTGCTGTTCAGTCACCTCATTGTTGAGCAGTAGCACAACCTTCAGCAGCTCTTTGGTCTCTGCTTTCCTCTCCACATCTTGTGAGCAACTTCTGCCCCCAGTGAACTCCACACAAGAGAAATGGGTTTAGCAGAGAATGGCAAAACTCCCAACACATTGCAGTTGGTTCAGGCTCAGATTTAGGATGGGCAGAATGTGCTATAGGAGGCCTTTACTTAGGGTTTGTGTTTGCATTTTGGTTTTGTGCTTTTCAGAAGTTCCTGTGGAATGTAAAATGCTAACGCTGTTTTACAGTAAACTCTGCTCAGCCTCTGTAGCAATGAAATAATCAAGCATTTCTTTTTCAGTAATTACTGCTTTTAAACCTGAGGAGATTTCTAACCTTCACAGTCTAGTGGTCATTCCAGTGTGATTTAAGAAAAGCCCTGGAGCCATTTTAATGTGTGGTAGTAATAATACAAATGAGTTCTTTCTTCTAGCCAAGGATCTTTTCCTTTAAACTGAAAATTTATTTCTGACATTACTCAGATTATAAAAGTAGATTGTTGTTGTATGTCACCTTTTTTAAAGTTGTGTTGTCTTAGGAAAATGCAGTTCCTGAAAATGGGCTGACAGCAAGACTCCCAACCTTCCTCACCAAACACTGCCTGCCACTCAGTACTGGAGGTAAGGCCTGAGACTGTGCCACAGCTCCTCTTGCCTTTGTCAAACCCAGCATGAAGTATGTGGGTTGTTCTTGTCTCCTTCCAGTAATCTGGGATGCTCCTGGGGCAGTAAAACAGATAAATGATTTCATTCCCTATTACTGGCTATATGGAACAATAATTTTTTATCTAGTATTGATAACATGGGCTGGTCCTGTCTCCTTAAAATGATCTAGAGTACTTCTGGGGCTGTAAAATAGATGTGTAAATAAATTCTTATAAAACAATAATTTCTATCCTTTGTAATTTCTGATGTGCAGTTTGCAGAAAATCCAGAGGGACCAATGTTTTGTAGCACTGTTATCCAGCCTAATGTTTGAGCTAAAGAGGAGAAAATGCTTCAGGTTGAATGTAAAACCTCAGCTCTGTTCCCTTGTGTTTGTGCACTGTAAACTAGGCTTAATTACTTGATGATTCCTCATTAATGTAGGAATTTATTCTGTGAGCTGCTGAGAGGGGGCATGAAATGACAGGACTAACAAAGAGCAGTTCTGAGAGAGCATCTGTCTTTTAATTTACTGAAATTTGTCATTTGGTCTCTATACCTCGTATTAACATTGTAGAATGTCATTGCTATAAAGCTCCACTGCTGTAAATATGTGTCATTTTAGGTAACAAAATTAATATTTTGGGAGAAGCAAAGGTAGGATCAGAGTCACTTTTCCAGAAAGAGGAATGTATTGAAATAACTAAAGAACCAACCCAGGATCGAACGAAACGAGTGAGAGGTGGAAAAAGCCAGAAGAGGAAGAGGCTTAAGAAAGATGTTGGAAAGAAGACAAAGAAGAAAAAGAAAGGTAAGAAACAGGAAAAAACAGCATTCTTTATTATGCCTGGGCCTGCAGGAAGCTGCTTTGGCAAAGAGGGTGTGGGACAGGGCAGCTTTGTGGCCATTTCTGTGGGCTGCCTCAGTCACTGGGGAGAAGCAGCAGCACCTTGTGCCCATGAGCTGTGTGTGAGCCATGGCTGCACAGGCTGGAGGAATCCTCATGGAGTCTGTGCCAGAGCAGCTCCCTGCAATCCATTATCAGCTCTTGATAGCTGGCTTAAAGATCCCTCTTGGAGTGATGCTCTAGGTTGTCAGTTTGCCAATTAAAGTGTTCGTTTTCTCATGCCTGGGAGAGCTATTGCTGCATTTCACTTCCAGACTGCAACTTCCTTCCCTGCTTGTCTCTCATTCTTACAAACTTGAACTGCTGCTGAGCCTGAGCTAGAAGTTTGAGTTAATCAGAATACAAAGTGCTGAGATAAATGTCTGTTTTTGTTTCCCTGGGTTTGCCAGAAGAGGATTCTGCAGACAAAAGCAAACGGCTGCGCTACCACGACAAGGCTGACCAGAGCGCCCTGCTGAGGATGACGCGGCTGCGCGTGACCTGGACGGTGCAGGAGGACAGCCTGCTCATGCTCTGCAGGATTGCCAGCCACGTGCTCAATGCCAAGGTGGGCACTGCTGGTTTTGAAAGGCTGTGTTCTATCAGCTTGTCTAACCATCCACAAACAGCTTCAAAAACTGAGAGATTTGACAAATCAAAATAAACGATGGATCATGGTTAGATGACTTGTTTGAAGGATGGAGTTTTGCACTTTAGCTAAAAGAGCTCTACAAAATAAAGTTTATATGCATTGATTATTATCATAACAATGTTAGTGATAGTACCTGCCATCAAAGAAGTTTTTTCTATCCATGAGAGAGGGGGAAGTGTGGGAAATGGATTTGTAGAGAGGATGACATGGCTGTGCGTGACCTGCACGGTGCAGGAGGACAGCCTGCTCATGCTCTGCAGGATTGCCAGCCATGTGCTCAATGCCAAGGTGGGCACTGCTGGTTTTGAAAGGCTGTGTTCTATCAACTTGTCTAACCATCCACAAACAGCTTCAAAAACTGAGATTTGACAAATCAAAATAAATCGTGGTTAGATGACTTGTTTGAAGGATGGAGTTTTTACCTTGGCAAAAAGAGCTTTACAAAATAAAGTTTATATGCATTGACTATTGTCATCACAATGTTAGTGATAGTACCTTATGTACTTCAGTGTGCCCAACAAATTATGAAAAAAGCCATCAAAGAAGTTTTTTTCTATCCAAGAGAAGGGGGGGAATGTAGGACATGGATTTGTGGAGAGTTGTCAGGGCCTGACAGAAGGCCCACACTGTATGCATCCATATGCGAACTTGGTGCTGACTTAGAAATGCCACAGAACAGGACAGACATTGTTGAGAGAGAAATGGAGCTAGAAAAATGTTTCAAAGGATGGCCTTGCAAATAAGACTAGGTACTTTGGAGAAATAGAACTGTGGAAGGTGCATTGTAGTGGGACCCACAAGGGGTTGTTTCAGATGATTGGCTTTAAGGCATCTGCAGCATGGTGTGGCTGAAGCTGTTAGGCCAAGAAACCCTTATAATGTATTGTAGTTAGGAAATGGTTGGCTTCTGATTGTGATGGTGTGAATTATAATATCTGTATTGTCTCACCCTTCTCATGAGACTGAAAATGGAATGAAAGTTTTTAAAACACCTCTCAGTTGCCCCATCTGTGGGTCAGAAAAGGGCATTGTCCAACAAGCACAGAGCTGCTGGGTGCTGCACACACATTTCACCAGCCATGGCTTCGTCCTGCTCTCACCATGAGTGCACACAGCGAGGCTGAACTGCACATACTCTGTTCCTCCTGCAGGTGAAAGGGCCCTTTGTGCCCTGGCAGGTGGTGAGGGACCTGATGCACTCCAGCTTTGAGGAGTCCCTGGATAAAACCTCCCACTCCGTGGGACGCAGAGCCCGCTACATTGTCAGAAACCCACAGACCTACCTCAATTACAAGTAAGAAGTTTTCTGTGTTCTAGATGTAGGCTAAATTCTCCTGGAGGAACATGGCCCTCCCACGAATTTCTTTTGTTTCATGTCACTTAAAAATTTCATCTTGTTTGCACCCTGCTGCTGTCAGGTCTGTTTGGAGCTGGGAAAATTTCAGCTCTGAGCAGCACCTTCAATTGTATCTCTTGCAGAGTTTGCCTTGCTGAGGTTTATCAAGATAAAGCCCTCATTGATGAGTTCATGAATAGAGAAAATAATTATGAAGATCCACAGGTAGGAGGGAAGTATTCCATAAGTTCATAGAGTACTTTATGCTGTTTGGATTACTGAGTAGTTGCACTGTGATTTCTCTCCCTTGAACTTTTAGCTATTTTTAAAATAGCATCACTTCAAAAATGCAGCATCATTGCTGGTTTGGGATAAAGTGGACACAGGGCAGCTTTCCAAAGGCACATAAATAGCCCCCTGTGCAACAACCCCTGGGTTTTCAATGTGCTTGTTTATAAGTATCCATGACTAAACATCTATCTGCTGATTCATTTTTTATCCTTTCAGCCACATTGTTACCCGAGCAAGAAAACATTTTTGTTCTGTAATTTCTAATTTTTATTCTGGTTGTGTGTTGAACTGTCACCTTAGCTTCTGTGGATGAGTGCAGGAACACAAGCAAATTTTATCAGACTTGATTCAAGCAGCTAAAAGATTTATTTTTTTCCATTTAAATTAAGCATAATTTCAAATTGAAAAGTTGTTTACACTTTCAGTGCAAGCAGTTCTGTTTTGATTTTCAGAATTTTCTCAGAACTGGGACAGTGTCATAGCAAGGTCATTTTTATTTAGGAATGACAATTCATTCCATTGTCAGAAAAGCCCATCAGTTCTGTTGTTAGATTCACGTTGCTTAAAGGAAGAGCAGTTGTTCATTGGTGAGACATCACTAAAATAAATATGTGTCCTCATCCCCAAGGTCTGGCTTGGGAAGCAAATAGAAACTTGTTTCCAGAGATGATTGCTCTCATGTAACAGGTGTTCTCCAAGCTATGATTGTGCAAACACTTCATGGAGAACATGGAAAAGCCTGCAGGGCTTGAGCAGAAGCTTAAACATAGCTCTAGCAAGAGATCTTGCTGTTAATTCAGGCAATTGTCTTAGAACATATGTTCATGGTGCTTGGCTTGTAGCTGTGAGCTGATTACAGATGGAACCTGCAACTGTTCACTGAATCAGCAAACACAAACTGCACCAGCTTTTCCCTGCCTTGCCTTGGCTGGTGGACTGCTTCTGACTTCAGAATTCAGCTATTGCTGCAAGAATTTTCATGCGCACTTCAAAAGTGGAGGGGCTTTTCCACTGTAAGAAATTGAGGTTGATAACATTTCTGTCTCCTCCTTTCAAAGGTTTGTGCAAATGAGTTTAAAGAGTTTGTGGAGAGACTGAAAGAGAAATTCAGTTCGACCCTTGGGAACCCCAAACTGGAGATTCCTGACACTCTGGAGGAACTCTTTGCCAGGTATTTTAATCCTAATTTTTGGCTCTGTGCATGGGTGAGGCAGAGAGAGGGGACAGCAATTCAGAGCGGGTCTCTTCTCAGGGTATTACTTACAGCCTCTGTACTTGTAACCTTAGTAAGAAAAGAAGTTTTGCTAAATATAATCAGCAGTGTTTCTTTCATATCCACACTTCCTAGGTATATATAAGTGATTTTCAGTTATTTGCACAATTTTGCTGATTTCAAACCATTCTTATTGCTAAATAAGACTTTTAAACCAGAAATTCACTACGGCAGATTTTTCTAAATTGTCAAGTCCTCAACCTTGGTGTTAGAGATGTTGCTACTCAGGTGTAACTTCCATTGCAGTAGAAATCTAGCATTTTTCAGATTAACTGGCCCCATTTTCTATCACAATTTGTAGATGGTTGCTCAGCTGAATCATTTCAGTGCTGCTAAAAGTATTGATAAGGAAGAGCACTCAGCCTTGTGCAGCATTCTCCAGCTCCAGGTCGTTAAGCTTTTTCATGATGATTAACACTTGAAAAGCAGTGTGGAAAAATTGTTTCTCAGCCCATTTTATGATAACAAATTTAGCACCTTCGTAATTTTTCTTATTTTGGGAAGAGCTGTGCATTACAGCAAAAATGCTGCTGGCCATAACTGCAAGTCCAAAACCTCAATAAAATGACAAATCCTTTCAGTGCTAGAACTGTGTCATGTCCATTGTTTTATCTCCTTGTCAACAGATATTTGAGTGCAGATGGAGCTGGACAGTTCTTTTCCTGTCTGACCCTTGTGCTGCTGGAGCACACAGTCCCCTGGGCTGGCCCAGCACTTGCCTCATTAGCAGTTGTGCTCATCAGCATCTGGGCTTCATGGCTGAAGCAAAATCACAGCAAATCACAGAAAATCTGATCCCAGTGTTCTCCTTTCCCTTCCCTTAACTAGATTTCGAGTGCTGGCAATTGGAGAAGACACAAATCAAGGCACAAAAGAGGATAACCTGAGCAGGTGAGTAGCAGTAGCACCATTTTCCTCGTTAGGATCAGGCCACATCAGCCTCTCCCTTCTGTGGAAGTCATTTAATGGTGTCCTACTTCAGTGTTTCCATCTGTTTGTTGCAGTGTATAAATTTATTAACAGAAAAATACTTTGACAGGACTGTAGGGACCTCTGACCTAGATTTGGCAGATAAAATGATAACAGAGATGACCTCAAAATAACTGTATCACTGGGACAACTGTACATTTTCTATGTGGGTGTTGTATGTTAAGAGGAGGAGATGTTATCAGGGAGAACTTTGTGTTACATTATCTGGACTAATCCAAAACTGGGGGTGGAAGGTGAGGGAAAATGTAACAGATTCCTTTCCATGAATGATCCTCAGCTGTAGATCTTGTGCCTCTATTCTTCTATTTCAGAAGCAGGTGTTGGAGTTTGTAGATTTTTGTGCTGCTTTAATGGGTACTTCATCTTCAAAAATCACCAGGAATCATGTTTTTCTCCTTTCTTTTTTTTCTTTCAGTATTTATGATATTCATTTTCTGGTGCTGCAGAATCTGATTCAGAGCACACTGGCACTCTCAGATCACCAGATGGAATCTTGCCAGTCATTTCAGGTACATTGTCTGGACCAAACTTACCTGCTCACAGAATCATGGAATTGTTTAGGTTGGAAAAGAGCTGTAAGATCATCAAGTCCAGCCACCAGCCCAGCACTGCCAAGGCCACTAAACCATGTCCCCAAGTGCCACATCCACACGTGGTCATACAGCCCTGAAGTTTCTCCTCCCTCTCTTTGCACATTACTTTTCAAATGGGAGAAAAGAAATGTGGAAACTTGGATTTGTATCCATTCTCTGGGGAGTATTCTGCTTTTAGGAAATTATATATTGTAGGGAAGATTTTCAGTTTGTTGTTTTCACTCTGAGGATGAGATTGCAAGATGTGAGGTTGAAGCAATCCCCTAAAACCACATGAAAAAAGCTCCACATCACTTCCAGTGGGTCAGTGTGTACCATGTTTTAGTGTCCCCATGAGCATCTGGAATGTTCTGGAGGAAATATCACAAAAACAATCCTAACACCTAGTGGCACTGGTGTTGGGGGGTCTCTCTTTCAGTGTTGGGGACTACAAAAAGAGATTGTCAATCAGTCAAGTGCTTAAGTAATGTGAAAGTTCAAAGGGAGTTTAACAGCTCATAAGCAAGAATGGAACCTGGATAGCCAAGCTCTCAGAACCAGGTGTTCCTGCTGAATCAAGGGGAGGAATTTACCAAAATGTGTGGCAGAGGAGCATTTTTCACATCTATAATTCCAGTGAGAGCCCAGTCCCATTTTGAGTATCAAGTGTTCTGTAGTGTTCAGTTAATTTAATTGGCATGTACTGTGGCAAGTCTGGAAGGCCACAGAAGGAACAGAGCAGTAAAGTGAATTTTTAGAGATGATTTTCATCCTGGCTTGTGTCCTCCCACCCTTGAGTGTGTGTGGCTGGAGCAGGGGGTGCAGAGCTGTCCCTGGTGTGTTGCAGACGTTCAGGCTGTACCAGGAGTACCGGGATGACATCCTGGTGAAGGCTTTCCTGGAGTGCCAGAGGAGGAGCCTGGTGAACCGCCGCAGGGTCAACCACACGCTGGGGCCCAAGAAGAGCCGCGCGCTGCCCTTCGTGCCCATGTCCTACCAGCTGTCCCAGAGCTACTACAGGTGGGTGCCAGGGGCACACTGCCGTGCTGGCAGCCTGTTGCAGGGCTTCCACACTGCTGTCTCCTTATCTCAAAGGTCTCACACCTTCTTGGTGTTTCTTGTGGGCAGCTCCTCAGAGCACTGACTCTTTCTTCTTCACAGAGCAGCCACCTGACTCCAGCTCCCTTCCCACCCAGCCACCCCACTCTTTTACAGCACTCTTCTTACAGCTGTGGCCTGTTCAAGTCAGGCCTGGTCCTGATCTTTGATAATTGGCCCAGCTGTAACTCCTTAGGGCTAAGATTACTTCCTACACTATCTTTATTTTCTTATATTCTATCCCCCTACACTGCTGGGCTGGGAGCAAAGGAAAAGATCTATCCAAGCATGGTGTGGAGGCAACTGTTGGGAGGGATGAAAGTTTGACAAGAAAGTTTCACAGATATGTATGCTTAGCAGAAAGAATTTTTAATGTAGAATCTGAGTATGTGGTGGTGTTCTCAGGGGTCCCAGGACAAGGGAAGAGATGAGAATCTTGACTCCATGTTTCAGAAGGCTGATTTATTATTTTATGATATATATATATGATATTAAAAGAAAACGGTAAACTTAAAGTATACTAAAAGAATAGAAGAAAATATTTCATCAGAAGGCTAGCAAGGAAAAGAATGGAATGATAATAAAATCTTGTGACTGACCAGAGTCCAAACACAGCTGGACCTGTGATTGGTCATCAAGTAGAAACAACTCATATGGACCAATCAAAGATGCACCTGTTGCATTCCACAGCAGCAGATAATTACTGTTTTTCTTTTCCTCTGATGCTTCTCAGGAGAAAAATCCTGTCAAAAGGATTTTTCATCAAATATGTCCGTAACAGGAGTAGAAATAAAGCAAGTTTTGATATAGAAGAAAAGAATTGCTGAGCCAGTCTTACTGGATAACCAAGGAGGCAAAGGGGATGTTAGTTAGAAGGAGTTTTTATGACTTAGAGCAAAGAATAAACCCACCTCAAACAAAAAGATGTTTTTACCAAGCAGAAAGAGAGCACAAGCAAACAAGTCAGCAAATGTGGCAGGTAGAAAAAAGGTCTCAGACTTTTCCACTGCAAGAAAACTGAAAAACAACTTCTGGCTTAAACTGTGATGTACTGACTGTGAGTGACTGGAGAATAGTAACGTGAATATGGTCATTATAGTAGTTATGATAGGCTATAGGTAACAGTTAAGGGATAGATTGGTTCTTCTGTGTTAAGATGCTGGAGCTGACAGCTGTAGGCACAGGCTCTGTCACCCACAACCCTGGACTGCTGTAACACCTTGGATACAATAAACTGCATTTTGGAGAGCTGCCTGGAGTCCCACATCTCTCATTTAAGCTCTTATGGGTGACAAGACAGAAGTGTCCAGAGCAAGGAACCTTGAGCTGAGGGTGCAGAGGAGGGTGGAGGTGAAGCTGACATCACGTCAGTCAGTCTTACATGGGGAGGGCAGTGAGGGAATAGAGCCAAGGGTGCTGGGCAGGACCTCAGAGACACATGGAGAGGGGAGGAGATGTAGCAGCACAGTTGTAGATGTGGTGGGAAGATTTCTTTAGCAGTCCTGTGAAGCAGAAGATGATAGCTTTGCTTTTTATTTGCTGTATGCTACCTGACCTTTACACAGTGCATAAACACCTAATGTGCTGGAACTAGTAAAAGGACTGTGAAAGCAGGTGTGGAGTGTGCTTGGTCACCAGCTCTAGAATGAAATTTCCACTGTTTGGCTCCTTTTTGCCACGATAATTGTAAAACTCAGAGCAGATTTTGAAGGATTTGTGCTTCTTTGTGGTTTTGTGCAGAGTTTTTACGTGGCGCTTCCCCAGTACCATTTGTACAGAGTCCTTCCAGTTCCTGGAGAAGCTCAAGGATGCTGAAAAATCCGACCAGCCACACAATTTCTCATTTAAAGATGAAGAAAATGCATCATCAGAAGGCATGGTGGCATTTCCCATGGATGGCCCTGGTGGCCAGTGTGTGGCCATGCTCTCCCTGTTCTCCCTGGGACTGGTGGCTGTGAGTGTGAGAATCCCAGAGCAGATCATTGTGGTGGACAGCTCCATGGTGGAAAATGAAGTGATAAAAAGGTAATTGCTGTTATTTCTATTAGAGAATACAGTTTGGGGATAACTTGGATGAAATTAGACAGGAATTGGCATTTCCTGCACTGCACTGTGGTATTTTTACTGTGCTATTGTTTAGAGTATTATTTCTGAGGAGGTGCTCTGAAGACTTAATGGCACTAAAGTCAGTGTCTGTCACTACAGCCCTGGGCTGCATTTGCCTTCACATGTGCCATTTCAATTGCTTGACACTTGAGTGCCATCAGAGCTGACATGGAAAGGAGAGCACTGGGTGCTCCAGGAGCATTTCATCAGCATTGTGCCTTGGCATGTCACAGACTGAGAGGGTTGCTAACAAGGTTTCAGCTTTATCAGTGGAACCTCTCACCACACCAGTGCTCCTGTGCAGTGTCTCCTCTTGGATTTAATTTTCCTGTAAGCCTGCAGTAATGGCATGAACTGAAACTGTCCCCAGGCAGTGGGAGCCTGTGAGCCCTTTTCCTCACAGCCATTATGTGCTTTCTTAAAAGTGCAACTAAAATCTCATAGTAATTCGACCTGCTGCTTCCTATTGTGAGTACACATTGAAAATACTTTGTTCTCTTTCTCTTTAGAGCAGTGTAATACCTACTTGTTATTGTGGTCCCTCTCCCATAACATACTGTTCTTTAAAATGAGCAGCTTCCATTCCTTCACTTCATTTATGTTAACCAGTTCTCTGTTTCTCATTATTTTCTTCTGCACTGAATTGTGATGTCAAAAAACAAAAGCCATGCTCCTGCTGGCAGCTCTGTGCCAATTCCCTCCTGTTATACAGGTGAAACACACCTGCTAACACATCCCAAGATTCTGAAGGGCCATGGCCTTGCCAAAAAAAAGAGGAGCCAAACCCCCCCAGTGCAGTGATCCATGCACTGTGACTCACCTAACAAGCTTCTTTTCCTTTATCTGTTGAATTGCTCCCTGCTCTTTTCCAGGCTGGCTCTCCTGTGTGCTGGAGATGTTCTGAATGCAAATCCCAGCTTCTCATATACTTGCAGTTGGGTGATCCTGTGCAAGCTGAATGAGCTGCTTTATCAGCCAGGTCATTAACAAAAATACACTGAGCCCTGGCCTGGTCCCATTGCTGAGTAGGGGCATCCTGAATAGTGCACTCACTGTTTTTTCTAAGTGATGTGCTCCCTTTCAATTTTAAATATGTTTTAAAAGAAAGTACTTAAATTCTAATACATGTTAGAAAAGGTTGGAAGGAACCTTTTATTGTCCCTGGCATAATCTGCTTGAAACAGAGGCAAATTCAGAGTTAGATCAGGTTGTTCAGAGCCTTCACCTTTAGCCATAGTAGCTCTTGTGATGTCCTGGAATAAACAGTGTTGGTTTGACTAAGTTTGTTTCTGGGAAATGCATCCTGGCTGCTACTGCTATTCTTTTCTTTACTTGGCGGATGTCTGCAATTTGGTTTTTGGTGGTTTTTAATTATTATTTTTTAGAGTAACTGAAATCTGTAACTCTCTCTCCTCCTTTTCACCCTGAAAAATAAAGTCTGCCCCATCCTGCAGCATCCTTTGTGCTCTCAGTGTCTAACAGATGTTCCCTCAAGATGAAGCACCTGCTGAACCAAAGAGCTTCAGCACTGGAAGCTGAGATATTTTGGGTGAATTTCAACACATTTTGGAAAAAAAAAAAAAGAGGGAGTTTCCTTTCCCAGGGACTTCCAGTGTGTTTCCTTTTGTGTAGTTCTTGTTCTCAGTGCTCTGAATCAGCCTGGTGTGGACACTGCCCAGAGCACAGGAGCACCGTGTCCTGGCTCTGCTCAGTGTCATCAGTCACTTCCTTCTTTTGGGAAAAACCCAACAAACAAATCCAACCTCCTGTGTTTGCTGTAGTTTGGGAAAAGAAGGACTGGAGGATGAGGATGATGAGGATGATGACTTGGACGAGAGCTCAGGAGGCAAACGCAGGATCGAGGTGAAGCCTCGCCAGGCCTCCCACACCAATTATTTACTGATGAGAGGCTACTACTGCCCTGGCATCGTCAGCACGCGCAACCTGAGCCCCAGTGACAACATCGTGGTCAACTCCTGCCAGGTGAAGGTCAGGCTCAGATGTACCCCCATCCCAGGAAGGCTCAGCTCTCCAGGTTAGTTCTGTTTGGCCTGAAGTGCATAGAAGTGGCTTGGAGCAGGAGAGATGGTGAGCTCACCTGCTGAGGAATTGGTTTAAACAAAGCCCTCTGACAGGAACATTCTGTTTTCATTACACATCAAGTCTGTAAGGCTTTCTCTCCTGACTTAAAACAGATGGCTGGCTTAGGCTTTTGTTGGTAACAAGGCCTTGCCTCTATTTCATGTTGTGTTAAACTATTACTGCAGTCTGTCCTCTGCTCTGTTAACCCTCTCCAGGAGGTTTTTCAGTCCCTTCAACAACTTGAAATATCGTATGATAACAGGCAGGTTTTCTCTTCTGTGAAGGGAAAAGAAAATCAGAGCTTCTTGAATGAAAATTCTCATTTAACTTGTCTCATGGAAGTGCCTGAAGTGGTGGTGTCCAATGTCTGGCCTCTTAGGTCAGTAATTTAAATGTTTTTATAATATTTAGAGCTTGACTGTCTGCAGTTCATCAGCACTGCCCCTTCTGGAAGAGCATCTTGTTTTCAGCTGTAATGCAGATGTGTCCAGGGCCTTCAGCGCTGCAGCTGAAATCACCTAGTGCTGCCCCTGCCCATTTCCATGGCTGTTGTGACAGAGATAAAACAGAAATTCTTTCTCCTGTCTCTGCTGCCTCTCATGCCCTCCAGCTGTGCTGAGCTGACTGCTCATTACAGCTGAGCCCATTTTTCCTGGCTCCAAAAGTTCCAGAAGCAAATGTGGAGCAGCCTGCAGGTAAAAGGGAAGGGAGCAGGAAGAGCAGTGCCAGAGCTGCCCCCTCATCAGCCAGGATGGGGATGGGGGTTCCATGGCTTCAGTTGGGTCACTTTGGGGCAGTGCTGGACCTGTCACTGAACACTGAGATGCTTTCCTGAATTAATTGTCTGAAGCATTGTCAAGTGGTAGTTGAATCCAGATCTGGCCAACAGATTTCTGCTGTGGATTTTTTGATTACAAGTGTCCTCTACAGCATCTCCTTGCCCTAGAATTTTCACTTGACCTTCTTCAAGAAAAAAGGAGAGGATTCCCTCATTAACTCAGAGCTGAGCTGACCCTCTGTTAGAGAGATCACTGCCTTCCAGCCATAATTCGTTTTGCTGGCAGGGTGAGCCCTTGTAAACCAGATTGCTCCTCTTTACAGGTCTTTTCAGACAGATATGCAAGGCAGAAAGAAATGCAGCAATGAAGAGGAAAGCTAAGCTTGTTTTAGTTGGTCTAGAACAACTCTAATCTGTTTGTCTTTGTGTAGCATGTTGCACAGTAAGTGCTGTTTCACAGCTTAAATTCCCATGGTTTATTTGCTTTGCAGTTCCTTCCTTGCTGGATCACATGGCTGTGGGCACCTCCTGCCTCCCTGAAACTTTCACCAGGCTGATAAAAATCCAGGAAGAAAACTATGATGTGGATAAGTTTCTCCACGAGTGTAGGGAGCGTTATGGGTACAGCCCTGGGGATGTGGCAGCTGCTCTGGAGATCAGGAAGGCCATAGAGGTCACTTCCCACTTTGGGATTTGCAAAGCTGAGCTGAGCAAACGTTTCTGCAGCTATGAACAGGTGGAAGCTGAGCGCAGCAGGAGCTTGGAGCAGTACATCCAGGTGGGTTTACAGCCAGCTGCTTTCCATCCATTAATGTTTGCATGCTTAGTATTCCCCTTGAACAGGATGAGCTTCCAGGCTGTTGGAAGCAACTATAAATTGAACAGAGTTATTTATGTCAGGCAGGAGAAACACACCACACCTGAGAGCAATCTTGCCTCAAAGTTAGGAAGGCAAAAAATTAGAGGAGCTCTTAATCAAAGATAGGAATGAAGTGTTTCAGAAACCTAGAGGTGCTAACATCAACCTTTGGAAGCAAAGTACTTGTTCCCAGTTATATTTTTAACTGTAAGCTGAAGAAAAACATCTCATGCTGTAATTTCAGGAAGCTTTAGGGGTAAAACATCTTTTCAACTTCAGGGGAGCTGGAGGCAAAATTGAATATTTTACTAAACTTTGCTCCTCCCTTTCTGCCAGTTAAATCATGGCATTTCCATGACACTGGGTTAAAGTGACATTTTTCAGTGAAAGCTCCTGAGATAATTTGTTGTGGGGTTTTTTGTTTGTTTTTTACAGGACCTCATTGAAATGCAGCAGGTTTTAGAAGTAGGAGGCCACACTGTCAGGCTGGTGGCAATAGTGTTTGCCAAGCCCTGGCTGCTCCGCTCAGTGTGCCTGAAGAGCAAAGCAGAGGATGCTGAGCAGCCAGGGGCAGAGCCTGCTCTCCCAGATGTGCCACAGGAACACCTGCCCTCGGAGCCAGGGAAGGGACAGGAGTGTCTGGGAGAGGAGCAGCAGTTGGGCAAAGACACACAGAGTGCCAGTGATGATGAGCCCCCGAGGAAGAGGTGTAAGACTGAAGTCCTTCAGGGTGACAGTGACCTCTGCCAGGGTGCACCGCCTGCTCTGGCATGTGCAGATGGCAGGAACTTGGATGCAGCTGTTTCTGAGCCTGCCCCAAGGAAGGAAGCTGTTTCTGGGGGTGAAGAAGCTCCAGGAGGAGGCTCCCTGGAGCCCCCAGCTGAACTCCCAGAGCCTGCTCCAGAGACTGTGGATGTGGACACTTACAAGGAACAAGATAAATCTCATTCTGAGGACAAAGAACCCGAAGTAAAGAACGATGAGCTCAGCACTGAGCACAGCAAGCAGATCCCTGTCCCTGAACAATCAGCCAGTGAGCAGGATGATGATCTTTCCTGCTTCCAGGAGAACCCAGGAGTCTCTAAAGGTATGGAGAGCCCTCTGCATCCCTGAATACAAACCAGCTCATCAGCAGTTGATCCCAAACCAGTAGCTCCACTTTATAAGCAAATTCTAGATTCTTTATGCAGCTGTACCAGAGAGATTGTCTTCTCTCACAGATAAATTGGTGTAACACTAATTCATCTGGAAGGTCTGAGTTTTCAAATACATCCCGTAATTCTTCCTATGCCTTTTGCTGGAATGACTAGTCCAGAAGTATGTTTTCCTTAGAAACTTGTTTCCATGTTCTAAGTTTTTCCAGAATAATTTGGATCCAAAGTTTCTCATCTCTGGCTTCAGTTCAAAGGTCAGGCCTCTCAAAGCCTAGAAAGCACAGCACTGCTGGTGTGCATTTAGCTGGAATGTCCATGGCTGAAAATCCTCAAGTCATTAAACTATTCACCAGGAAGCAGCACATGCCAGTGAGATTTAACAGCCTCATTTGTAACCCAATTGGACTTCATTTTCCTTTCCTTTTTACTGCCAGTTTTCTAATAGCTAGTAGTTCTTGCCAAGCTTTACATTTAGTAGCTTGTGGGGGATTTCATTTTGGTTTGGTTTTTATGAGCTCTAATCTCAGACCGAACCACAAGCTCACTGCTCCTGTGGTACCTTGCCAAGCCCTGCCAGTACCCAGGTCCAGAGGGTGATCCCTAACATCCCACAGCTTGGGATTGTTTCACTGGAGCCTTCCTGCAGGAAATACACTCAGGACTGTCTAAACAGCAGAGACCTCAGCAGTTCTTAAATTAAACTACTGAAGTACTGAAGTACTTCCCTGGATTAACATCCTTGACTTGTTTGTAGCATAGGAGGGAAAACAGGAGTTCTGTTATCAAACACGGAGTCTTCACTGGCCAGTGAATGTTTACATGTGCTTAAGCCAAAGCTGTTACCCT
This sequence comes from Fringilla coelebs, assembly GCF_963513975.1. Classification (NCBI taxonomy): domain Eukaryota; kingdom Metazoa; phylum Chordata; class Aves; order Passeriformes; family Fringillidae; genus Fringilla; species Fringilla coelebs. The sequence goes on from NC_140042.1 coordinate 13,433,188, forward strand.
CTGGGTGTGGTAGGAATACCTCATTAAGTAATTGTCTAATTAAAACCCATGACATAATGTAATGGGAGTTGCAGAGATAGCCTCTGCTTTGAAACTGAGCCCTGCTGGAATCCTGAGTTTGCATTCACATCTCCAGCTCCTTGGAGCTCTGCCCTACATCCCTCTGATTTCCAGGAGCTTTAGGTTACCCTGGGAGAGCTCCAGGCTGAGACCCTGCACAGCTCTCTGTGCACCTCGGTTCTTTCAGCCCATACAATCACCATGGTTCAGCCATAGCATCAGACTTCTAGGGATAAAACCTGCTGGGAGTGGGGAAAGGAGCCACAGAAGGTGGGGTTGAGTGAAGAGATGTGGCTGTGGGAGGAGGTGTGGGAAGAGTGTGCTGCAGGCAGGGCAGAGGGGCAGCTCAGAGCTCCCCAAAACTGAGAGCAGCACGTGGAGTAGTTTGCTGCTGTGGTTTCCTAGCAAGCCCTTGCACACTTCACAGCTTGGCCACCTTTAACTCTCCTTCCATTAGATAAGGAATTTGAGTTAATTAGAAAATATGTGTGCTTTTCTTTCCAGGAAGCTCCATGACAGATGTCTCCCAGGCAGCCAGGGACCGGTGAGTAACAGAGCTGTCTGCAGAATACCAAACACTTGGCACTGCCAAAAGAGTACTGGGAGCAGTGGTTTGGAAACCTCAGTTTTATGCTCTGATGAGCAGTGATGGAGAAACCCCACTCCATTGTTCCTGTTAATGTTCCTTGTGCTCCTGTGCATGCTGAAAAAAATGTCTCTGATAGATATTTTTACCCAAAAACCAACGAATCCAAATATCAGAGGACCAAAACTGATTTTACTGCACAAATAAGCCCAGTGCCAGCTCCCAGGTGCCCAGGAACTGCAGTGTGAGAAATGTGAGTTTCCATGCATTGTGGTGTCTTTTGGACACCACAATGCTAAAAATGACGGATTTGCTTCCCATCAGAGCACTGTTGCTGCGTGGTGCAGGTCTTGGATAACTTTTGGATGATATTGGAGCTTATACCAAACAAAGCTTCCCTGCTTATCGAGACCCAGGGCAGCTTCTGGGTTTGTAACGGCGCTGAAAGGGGTGAAAAATGCAGATTTGGTAGAGCAGCACCAGCCCTTGCTCAGAGCAACCACAGGATTTACACTTGTGTTTAAAGGGATGCAGGCAGAAATCACAACGATGAGAAACCCATCCCAGAGAATTCCTGAGAGCCGAGTTTTCCCTGTCTTTGGCAGGCCCTGTGAGAGCGTGTCCTTCATCGGGAGGCCGTGGAGGATCGTGGATGGCAAGCTGAACAAGCCGGTGTGCAAGGGCATGATGGAGGCCGTGCTCTACCACGTGATGAGCAAGCCGGGCGTGCCGCAGGCAGCGCTGCTGCAGCACTACAGCGGCGTGCTGCAGCCCGTGGCCGTGCTGGAGATCCTGCAGGTACGGCCAGCAGCAGCACTGCCAGCCCAGGGCATGGGGACAGCACTCACATTGCTCCCGCTGGGCTCACTGAACCACAGCTGGAGCGAGCTGCTGCTCGCAGGGACAGAGGAGGGAGGCCTGGGCCTGGTTTGGCCGTGCTGTCGCTGATTTCACACTTTGAAGTTGCTTCTGAAATGGATCTACAGGGAGGTGGAGTCCAGGTGGTTGCTGAAGAGTGCATGAAATTGACTGTTTAGTGCAGTGGTAATCACAGGAATCATGGAATAGTTTGGGTTGGAAGGGGTGTTGGGACTGGATGCTCTCTAAGGCCCATTCCAACCTGTAACATTCTATGATCCTATGAAGAATGCCCAGCAAAGAGGAAACCCAAGGACAGGTGTTGATCTTTGCAGCTGCTCAGCCACCTTAAAGGTCCTCTGGTTCCAATTCCCAGTCACCACAGATAATCCAAGTATTCCTAATTTTTTTTCTTATATGCCTTCTAGATGGGTAATCTGACATGAGAATCAAACTGACATGTGTCTGTGCTAGACAATGAGTAAATCAGACCTTCTGCCCTGCCTACAGGTCCTTAATTGTCAAACAAAAGATGGCAAGAAAATTTTTAATTTCTCATAATTTCATTCCCACATCTTGCAATTCAGTTGCCACCACTTTGAAAATGGAACTTTGATTTCTATTTTTTCCTACAAATACTCCGAATCTGAAGCAGAGCAGTAATCCTGCAGGCCTTCCCAAAAGCATGACTTCCTGCTGATTGGAAATCCATTTTCCAGTGTCCATGTGCCACTTCTTCCCCAGGGCTTGCACCCTGTGGTGACAGTGCCAGCTGGGAGTGTTGCCAGTCCTGTTCTGGGTGTTCCAGTATGGATTCCTGGGCAATGTGAATTCAAACCCACAAAAGCAAGCAATTAATTACCTCTGCATTTTATAGAGTGGGGAACTTCAATCTAACTTCTGCACCAATAAATTCACTAAAACCCGGTTTGGAAACCACGGGGAGAGCTTGTCATACACCTATTAACCATTAACAAGGGCTGGCACAGAAGTCTGGGATTGACATCTATAGCAGCCTTAGATTTTTTGTAACTGGTCCTAAATGTTGACATCTGTTGCTGAGCACCTTCTGTGTCAGTAACCATGTTTCAATCACTGTGCTTGAAAGTAACTAGGCGTATCCAGCTATAGCCAGAGCTTGCATGGTTTTATTAAATGTTTATCCTTTTTACTTTTGTGTTGTAACCATGTGCTCTTCAGGGGCTCAAGTGAAGCCACTTTTGGTATAAATTGTCCAACATTTCTGAGAACACTGTAGCTAGAGCAGCATTCACAGCATATTAAAATATGTGAATTTTTTTGCAGGGTCTGGAAACTCTTGGTTGCATCAGACGATTCTACATGAAAAAGCCATCCCCAGTGTCACTCTTTTCTCAGCCAGTTGTGGAAGAACAACTACAGAATCCCAAACTGAGTGAAAGCCCAACCATTTACTACGAGCCCACGATAGACTGTACTCTCAGGCTGGGGAGAGTGTTCCCCTGTGATATGAATTGGAATAAATGGGTGCAGATTATCCCTGGATAGAAGGGGTCATAGGAAATTGGCTTAACCTGTGGAAGGGAGTGTTCATGGAGATTGTTACAATTTGTGTTCCATCCTGTTTTTATTAAGTTATTTATCGTTTTTACTTCTGAATGTATTTAAACTGAGAATAAAGCTTGATGTTAAAACACAATACATGTTCCTGCCTGAAGCACATTCTCCCTTTATCAGGGACTGGTTGCAGTGTGTAGTTTGTAGTTCCTGCTTTAACTGACGGGGTTTTCACAGGTCACAACAAAGACCCCTTTTTTCACTTTTGGTTCTGTGTAAGGCCACAGTGGTAACGCTTCACCTCTGCTTTGCCTTGTGTGCTGTGCTCAGGGCTGGGGTTTCCTCACCGTGCTTCAGCTCGGTTTCAGCACGGGTGTTTCGGTGTGCCTTTATCACCCCTGCCCTGTGCATTCCGGGGCCGCAGCACGGGCACGGCACCCAGCCGGAGCCTGCTTCCCCTCCCTGCCAGGCCCAAAGCAACCACGCAGAGCCGCCGCCTTGCCCGCAGTGCCGCGTTTATTGCAGGAGCAGCAATAATCGTGATCCCGCTCCCCGCGGCCCTCAGTCCCGCCAGCGGTGCCCGCACTGCGGGTTGCAGCACTTGTAGAAGGTGGTCATGGGCTCGTCGGCCGAGCGCGTCTGGATCTGCATGAAGTAGGCGCGGGGGTGCTCGCACTTGGGGCACGGCTCTGCGGGAAAGCGCCGTGAGGGACCGGCAGGGCCCAGCGAGCCCCGCGCGGGCCCTCGGCCCGGCCCTACCTGCCGTGGAGTCCACGTTCTCCCAGGCCGCGGCGCCGCCCAGCACATCGTCCACCTCCTTCAGCCGCGGGTATTTCCTGCTCGTCACCTGCGGGACCGGCACAGGGAGAGCGGCTCAGCGGGCACCGGGCCCCGGGCTCGGCGGGCCCCCGGCCCGGGCCGCCCCCGCGCCCCGGTACCTTCCGCGTGACGTTGCGCACGTAGGGACAGGTGGTGCAGGCGAAGCGGTGGCAGCGCGGCCCCTCCTCGGCCACCAGCACGTTCCCGCAGGCCGGGCAGAAGAGCAGCATCGCCGGTTCCGCCGCGCCGCCCGCCCCTTCCGGCGATGGCGGCCGAGGAGCCGGCGGAGGAGCCGGCAGAGGAGCTGGCGCACGCCGAGGTGCTGGAGCTGTTCCAGGCGGCGCTGGCGCGGCTGGTGCAGGACCCGCTGCTCTGCGACCTCCCCCCGCAGGTGGGCCCGGGGCGCGGGGCCGGGCCGGGCCGGGCCGGCGGGGCTGGGCTGGGCTCACGGCCGCGTCACTCGCCCGCAGGTGACGGCGGAGGAGATCGGCTCGCAGGTGGCCCTGGAGTACGGGCAGGCCATGACGGTGCGGGTGTGCAAGGCGGACGGCGAGACCGTGCGTGCGTGCGGGGCCGGGCGGGGCGGGCGGGGGCCGGGGCGCGGCGGGCCTGACCCGGCTCTCCCCGGCCCGCAGCCGTGGTGGTGGTGCAGAACGCCTCGGTGCTGGAGCTGAAGAAGGCGCTGCGGCGGCACATCCAGCTGAGGCAGGCGCGGCAGGGCGGTGTCCAACACCTCAGCTGGTGAGCGGGGCCGGGCGGGTGGCTCGGGAGCGCATCCCAGCCCGGTCCCGCTCCGCGGCTGCCCCTGAGTGTTTTTCCCGCAGGAAGTACATATGGAGGACGTACCACCTCACGTTCAATGGAGAGAAGCTGGCGGATGACAGGAAGAAGCTGAGAGAGTGAGTAACCGAGTCAGCGCTGGGGGGCTGAGAGGAGCCCACGCAGCATCCCCAGGGGCAGGGCTGAGCTGGGAGATTGTGCCCTGGATCGGGGCCCTGGACATTGGCTGGTAGGTGGGACAGCACTGCCCACAGAAGTGGGACAGTCGGACTCAGAGGCTCTCTGCAGGACAGGCTGGCCTCAGGGGGTTCCTCATCCTCAGCCAGCACCATCCTGCACTGGGTTCAGCCAGTTCAGAGCACCCCATGTCCCTCCTGAACTCCTGCAGATGGTTACAGTTACTCAGCTGAGCACATATACTGATGTAGGATAGGAAAGAGCAGGGAACAGGAACTGGAACAGGTTGCCCAGGGAGGTTGTAGATGCCCCAGCCCTGGCAGTGGCCAAAGCCAGGTTAGATAAGGCTTTGAGGAACCTGGCCTAGTGAGAGGTGTCCTGTCCATGGCAGGGTGTTGGGACTGGATGCTCTGTAAGGTCCATTCCAACCCCATAACATTCTGTGATTCTATGAAAAATGCCAAGCAAAGAGGAAACCCAAGGATGGGTGTTGATCTTTGGAGCTGCTCAGACAGTCTGGTAACAACACTCACAGGTGACTCCCATGTTTCCCTGCCCATTCTTGAGGCAAGGGGGGATGAGGCACTTCCCTGCAGTGCTGGGTCTGCCAGCCTGTTGCAGACCAGCAAGAAAAGGTGGTCTAAAGTACTAAAAATTCAGCAAGACAGCCCTAATCAAAGCTGTCCTTGGAAGAGAGAGTCTGGGTGACAGATACTGCATTTAAGGGGTTGTTACAGTTAAAGGTAGATCAGTAGATCCTTCAGTGCTGGCAGCACATCCCACATACACAAGTGGGAATTTTAATGTGTCCTCTAGTAGAGCACAGCATGGGATTGTAGGAGTCCCTCTGTCCCTGGGAAAGATGAATCTCTGGGGTTTCACAGTTGTTTTTCCTGGGAAGCTGGCATTTAACAGCCTAACTCTGTGTTCAGGTATGGCATCAGGAACCGGGACGAGGTCAGCTTCATAAAGAAGCTTCGAAAGTAACCTGTGGGGTAAGTCCTGAATGTCCACCCAGAGCTCCCAGCTCCTCATCATCCCCAGGCCGTGGTGATGAGGCTCAGAGCTGATGCTGCTGCTCTCTGCTGGCTGGCAAAATATTTCTGAATGCCTGCACAGGGCTGGTGCCTGTTTCCAGATCCTGGTAGTGTTTTTTGTGTTCCTCTCGGGGCAGGGAATGATAATTCAGCCACATCAGGTAACACACACTGAGAGCAGCAGCAGGAATAGCTGACTCTATGTTTAGACTCTCAACCTGCTTCTACATTGTCTTGAGACTCATTAAGCACAGTGTTCTTTTGCTGCTCTGATTGCTTCCAGGACCTTTCTTTCTTTTAGGCTTTTTAAATGTCTGGAAATCATTGTCAGGAGCATGGCTGGGTTTCTAACTCATGCAGACATACTTCTGGTATTCATACTGCTATTTTGAGAAAATTGTGCACACAAACACAAGATGTAGCCAAGATTCTCAGGCTTAGTAAGTTTTAAATTATGCTTTTAGAAACAGTCACAGTGGCTGAAGAACAGGGGTAACAGCAGCTTGTCCACAGCCTTATGTTGTTTTGCTCTCCAGGTAGCTGGATAAAAACTGTTCCTTTTTGACCACAGTTAGCTTTTATTCTTCTTTGAACATTGCCATATTTTCAAGATCCAGTGTAACAAAATGTGTGCCCTAACAACAGCCACTGGTCACTGCCTGTGACCAGCAGTCACCTCTGGCACTGCCTGGTCCCTCCTGGACCATCATGGCAGCGTGGTGAGAAAAGCCCAGCATGCAGTCATTATTGTCACTGACAAATATTTTCTTTCTTAAAACAGAGAGAGCAGAGAATCCAGCCCTACCAAGACCAGACTGTGGATTCAGCATCTTCCTGGAGGAAGAGGCTGTCACACTTCAAAGAGGAACAAACTCCATTGACTGGACATTCTCGCGTTTTTTACAGTTGCTGTTTATGGTGTTTGCCTCTGAGCTGTATGTGGATTCCAGGGATTAAAGAGACCCTCCAGTTTTTAAGGCTTTTCAGGCCCTTATTTCCAGCTGCAGATGTATATCTGGCTGGTTTGGGTGCTCCACAGGGTACATGAAACAGCAGGAGTGAGATTAATTAACAAAGGTAGGCACAGACTACTCAGAACAATTCACAGTAGCTAAAACGCTACCTCACCGTTTAATCACCACCTTAGCAGTAGTAAACAACTCTGGTTAAAAATGTAGTATTGAAACTAGTGTAATAAAAATAATGGCAGCAGAAAAGGTTCAATACAATTGAACAAGGCACAAACGTTCTGTTTTTCAGAGTCTTCTGAGATAAGGCAAACCATGCCTGCCAAGTGCTAAGGAGACAGTTTAAATTAACCACGGGCAGGGTTAGAAGTGTCATTGGATTAGAGGCTTTGTCCCCATGGAACTGGCACAGCAAATGCAAAGACAGTCCATCTCCAGGGCCTGCTCGAGAAGCCAGTCTTTGCTGTCAGTGGAGCTGTGCATCCAGGTCGTATTTCTCGCAGAATTTGTCTGTGAAGGGTATACAAGTGAGGAACTCGCACCACTCGCACTTGATGGGGTAAAAATAGAACAGAATCACCAGTCCTGAGAAGAGTGCAATGAAGATGAGCTGGAAAACTATAATTTGGCATCGTTTCCTATATAAATCAAACTTCCCAAAGCTAATGTAGGGCAGGAAGGCAAAGGAGAGGAAGAAACCACTGATAAATCCTGAAATGTGAGCGAAATTATCGATCCAAGGCAGGAGGCCAAAGGCAAAAAGAAAGAGCACCACAGCCAGCAGCTTGAAGAAAGCCCTCCATGGGCGTGCCAGGATTTGCCAACTCTGGAAGAGCTCCACAAAGAGACAGGCCAGAATTCCAAACTGGGATCCTGCAGGGCCAACCTGCAGAAGAAGAGCATTACAGATAATGTCAGGCTCATGCCACCTGCCTGGCCTCTGCAACCAGCTCCAGGAATTAGTTACTTCTTACTCAACTCCTGTTGAGTGGTTCTTGGCAAAGAGACTCTGCAACTTCATCCATGTAATGGGGTGCCAGGAGTAAAGGGGCCTGGTTAGATTTAGGATCAAGGTGTGAGGGCAGAACAGACTAAGGAGGGCAGATGTGGTTCAAGTTTCCAGAGGGGAGAAGCCCTTGAAGGCAGTCTCCTGGCTCCCCCCACCCACCATGTAGTTTTCCTTATGAAAGGAGCTGGAAGGCTCCTGCAGGTCCAGCTATGCAGTCTCCTGTGGGCATGGTGAGCTCTGCTCTTTGCCACTCTCAGGTGCAGGGTGTGTGACACCACACTTGATTCTGAGCCTGCTGGGGCCTCTCTCACCCCGTGGCTGGACAATCCCCCAAGTGTTAGGAGAAGCAGCCTTTTTCCTGCAGCCAGCCCAGGCCAGTGACTTGGAAAGCCCATGGTACCCAGGGGGATGGTGCAGTTAAATGATGGTGTGCTGCCATCTTCGAGCTACAAGTGCCAAGGCTGCACTGCTGAGCCCAGCTCTGGTGGCTCTGCCCCAGCCACAGGGGCACAGGCATGTAGAGAAGGGTTGTGCTCAGGGCAAGTTACCAGGACCCTGGGCTGCAGGAGACCCACCTCTGCTCTGTAGGGTAGAAATATTGCACTGGCAAGGTTCCCAGTGATGCCACTGAGCAGGTAGATGATAGAGATGCGGTGCCATCCTGCCAGCTTCTCTAGGTCCCGCAGGATCGTCATTTGGAAACAGACTGAAACCAGACAGTGCAGGATCCTGCCAAGTGCAGAGTACAGAAGCTGAAGCAGCAGCCACTGAAGTCACCCCTGTGCTCATGTTCTGTCCCCAGCCTTGCTCAGAGTTCCTGCTCTGGCCTTACCCACGCTGCTAATCCCTCCCAACAAACACAGGATGGCAAACCTTGGCACAGAGCACAGCTCAGATCCCTGTGTCCCCATGAGGACAGCCACAACCCTCACAGCAATCCCTGGGCTGAGGGTGTCCCCACCCCAATAGTGGAAGTTTTACACCTCTGCTTACCCAGCGTGGAGGAAAAGTGAGAGCCAGAGGCGGTAGAACTGGTCAGGGACTTCTGGATTGAGGAAAGGAAGGAGCCCACAGACATCATCCATGCAGTGCACCTAGGGCAGAAGTGAGTGTGGAGAGCGGTCCTTCTCCAAGCCCAGGGCACACTGCAGATAGCTCTGGAACAGGGGCTCCCCTCCCACTTCTTGTTGAACCAAGTATCAGGCCTTGTCTCCAACACAAATTCACACAACCCCTTCCCTACGGCAGCTTTAAGCCCTCATTTTTCACCCCAGCACCCAGAGCTGAGGCATCTGCTTGCCCACAGAGCAGACTGTGGATCCTTCTCCCACTGCTGTCACAGTGGTCCTGTGCTGGCCTGTCACAGCTGCCAGCCCAAGTCCCAAACTGGCCCCCAAATGGGGACAGATGCAGCCACCTCTGCCACTCCAGCCAGGAGCAGCAGCTTCCTCCAGGCTCAGGGTGGGACAGGGCACAGGACTCCCACCTAATCTGCAGCACTGCCATCCCAGATCCTGCCAAGCTGCAGAGGGCACCTGGAGGGAGGAGGGCAGCCACAGAACCCCCCAGGTGCACCCTTACCTGAGAGCAGAGCGTTGCCTCCTCGTGGAAATAGCCCCGCATGAATTCACAATACTCCCTGGAGGTAATTTCACACCTGCAGGAGGCACAAGTCACACACAGAAAGCACAAGGGATCATTCCAGTGCTCTCCCAGGCCACCCACTCTCCTTTTCCCATCCCATCCATGAGAACTGATGCCTTTAGCTGCCCCTGACATGCTGCAGTGTCACAGCAAAGGCACAGACACAGTCCCATTTGAGCCCAGTGCCTCTCCACACACCCCTCCTGCTTCTCTCCTCCAGGAAAGCTCCACAGACCTGCATGCCATGGCTCCAAGGCAGCTCCTAAAGCTGCTGTTTAGAGCTGGGAAGAGCCACCAGAGCCTGGGGAAGCTGTGTCTCAGACTGGGGGAGTCTTGTGCCTCTGCAGCTGGCAGAGGGGAAGGGGGGGCTATGTCAACAGTGTCCTGGTCATGACCTTCAGGGACAAACTCCTTGGGGCAGCACACATTTTTCTCCCTAGCAGGGAAAGCCAAGTCCAAGCACTGGGTTAGTAATCAAGCTCAGGGATAACATGAGAAAAACAGCATCTTTCTCTCTTGCAAACCCAGAGTGGGCCATTTCCTGGCATCTCCTTTGAGTGGACTGCAGGCTGGAGACAATGGAGCCTGTCAGGAACAAGCTGGCCATTCCTCAGGAAAAGTGCAGGACTCCCCAGCAGAATGGTTCAATCCCTCCAGACTGGTATCCAAATCCCTCCATACTGAAGGAGCAGCTGAGTGAGATACCCTGCTGTGCCAGCCTCAGGCTGGCTGCTAACTCCTGCTCATCCCAGACTCCTGCTCCATCTGGGAGTCTTGTCATGGCTTTGTCCAACTCCCCTTCCCAGCAGGGCTCTGGGCTGTGTGTGGAAAGGACAAGGAGGGCAAATGGCTGTGTCTACAACCTGAAAAGGCCCCTGTCTCACCCCAACACCCAGTCCCTCCATACAGGAAAACTCACTACCTTCCCTTGGTCCCAATGCAGCAGGGCCGGCCTGTAATCACACAGTCCATGTGGAGGTGGTTGGTGTAATTCCCAGCACTGTTTTTTGTGCAGATCTGCAAAACAACAACAGGCTGCAGTCAGACAGCCACAGCTTTGCTTGCTGGCTGGGTAAAATCAAAACAGCCCCTTGGGAAGAAGCCAGATCCCAGACACAGCTCCCTCTGACAGCAGGATGGTGCCTGATACTCCATCTGCCTGAACATCAGTTGACACCTCCTCTCCAGCCCGAGGCTGAACTGGTTTCCACCTCCCTGTTACCCTGACAGGATCCAGGGCTTTAACTGGCACAGCTTCTGTTGCTGGAGGGCTTTGAGCCTTGGCTGGGCACAGCACGGCTGCCCCGAGCTGGTGCTCCAGAGGCCCTGCCCTCCCAGCAGCACAGCTGAGGCTCTGCACAGTGGGATGCAAATGCCACAGGGCAGCTGCCCATGCAGGCCCTGTCCCTCTGGCCATGCTCACCGGCCACTTGGTGATGTCATCTGGCCACTCGTGGGGCTCCATCGAGGCTGGCTGCTCACACACCCTGCAGAAACAAAGCACAGATCAGCCTGAGAAATACCTTTCCCCAGCACCAGGTAGGATTTCCACACTCTGCCTGTGCCCAGGTTGCCATTCCACAGCTCCCTGTGTCCCTGTGGGGTGACACTGACACACCAGACCGGATCAGCCAAGGCCATGCTGGTCAGCCTCCTTCCAGCACAGATCACAAAGGCAGAGAGCACACAGCTGCCCAGCAACAAACTGGATCCCTTCCAGGGGGACACACCCCAAGGGCAGGAATTGAGCTGGTTTCAGCTCTACACCAGCCCACAGTGACTCTGCCAGGGCAGCCAGCAACTGGCTGGGCTCCTGGACAGAGGTGTGCTAGGCTTGGGACTGCTGCCCCCCAAGCAGGAATTGTGCAGGGAGCAGGTGAGGACAGGTTGAGGGTTGAGGAAGGCACCCACAGCTCACAACAAGCCTCTGTTCAGGTGGGCAGCCCACAACAGAGACCAGGGGTGAGCAGAAATATGATCACACCCTGCATCAGCCTCCCCTGCAGTGCAGGGACATCACTGCCCCACAACCCTCCAGAGCTGCTGCTGCCTCATCCAGCAATCCACTGGCCTGGGACTGTCTGTACAGCAGCCCTGTCCCCCCAAGGATGGCAGCTGGGCCAGGCAGGACCTACCTGGGGTCCTGATGACAAACAGAGCCAAACTGCCTCTTGTTCCCTGCCAGCATCGGGGTGCTGGGGTGATGGGGCCACTTCACCCACACGGCCAGCGTGGACTGCAGGAGAGAGGAGAGGTGTCACCATGAAGCCCAGAGGAAGAAGCATCAGCAGAAGTGGCCCTGAGGCTGCAGGGCTGGCAGGAGCAGGGCCATGGCACTCACTGAGCACTCCTCCTCCGAGGTCTGCACGCAGCCTGACTTGTCGTTGCGCACGCAGCACGCCGAGTGCTTCTCCTTCTCCCGCTTGGCGCTGATGAAGCTGTGCACCTGCTGGTCCTGCCTCATGCACGGGGAGAACTTGGCCCCCAGGTGGATCAGGGCCTCCTGGCAGAGATGGAAACACTCAGCTCAGCCAAGGCAATGATTGCCTGGGCAGAACAGGCTGGTGCAGTTGCTAGGGGTAGCCCTATCCAGACTCAAGGGCCAGGGACAAGTCCTGCGTGATGAAGCCCAACACATACCATGCACATTCTCCATATTTGCTTTGGAGACAGGTCCAGAACATAAGCTCAGGGATTTCTCTGCCCATAGCCCCAGAAAAGCCAGCACTAAGGCTGGGAAAGAAAACTTTGAGATGTTTTCTCTTCATTTTTGTGTTTCCCAGGGGAATGGCATCAGGAAAGCTATCACACACCATGCAGCTCCTGCATTTTTTCTAATCCCATGCTTGTCTTTGTAAGAACAGGGTGTAAAGCAGGAAAGCCAAGGTCCATCCCAACCTCCAGGCACCCCATTCTGCAGGCTAGCTGGGGCTGGGAGCACTGCTGCTCCTTGACAGTGACAGCAGACCCCTGAGCTCCATGCAGCAAAGGGCTCTGGTCCATGGGGTGGCACAGCTGCAGCACAGTCCCACTCACTAACAGTCCCACCAACAGCACTCACTGAGCTGGGGCCAATCCAGAAGTTTTCCTGCTGAACATATTTGACATTTTCATAAACCCCTCTGTTTCGCAAGACCTACAAGGAGAGAAAGCAAGAGCCCTGTGAGCTCCAGCCCCCAGGGACTGGTGAAAACAGCCCCCAGGATGAACAGGAATCCCCACAGCCAATGACAGAGCCCACAACCCTCTCCATCTGGTTTTTTGCAGAATCACATGTAAACCCCCATCAAGGTGTGGGCACCTTCATGTCAAGGTTTCATTTAAAATGTCTATCTCTGGCTACATCAACTTTCAAGAAATCCCAGGGCCTGTAGCCCTTGGAGTGGCCTGAGCCTGCACAAAGCTCCACAGAGCTGAGCAGCACAGGCAGCACCCACAGGCAGTGCAGGCCCAGGTGCTCTGGAAGCTGTCAGATATGCAGCTGAGAAGCTCCCCAGACATCTCCTGCATGGAGCAGGGACATGGCTGTAGAGATATCTGTACCCCAGAAACCTTTAACAGCGTGTGGAAAGGCTACAAACAACTTCAAATCAGCTCCCAAAGTCAGACAAGTCAGCTTTGCTCCCGGCAGAAAGAAAATCCTGCAACTGTAGCAAAAACTTAGCTCAGGTTTGAAGTGTTTCCCGGCCCTGACCATCCTTCTGGTCTCCACCAGGAGGGGAACAAGCTGTTTGGAAGTGCTGCCAGCACAGCCACCGTGCTTTGTGCCAGATAAAACCTGACATCAGGAGCACTGTGGCTGCAGGAGAGACAAAAGGGGGTGTGGGGGCTCCCAGAGACCCTCCAGGCAGCCCCCCAGGCTGGACAGCAGGCACCCAGCCAGGAAGGCAAGGAGCCAGTATGCTGGGACACAACAGCTGAGGGCTAAACTCAATCACAGTCCAGGCATGTCAAGGGGATTCACTTACTGAATCAACAGTTTCATGTTGTGAGAACCCCACAGGGGCGATGCCATAGATGCACACAGCGAGGATGGTGATGAGTGAGTGCACAAAGGTGACCCAGTAAGTGAAGAAAGGCCTGCATGGAGGGAAGGGGAAAGGATCAGAGGCAAAAACACAGGCATATTACATCTGCTAACAGAAAAGAGGGGAAAAGCTGCTGTTTTCCCCCAGAAACCTTGCCAAAATCTGGGGTACGTGGCCAGGATCACCTAGGAGTGCTCAGGGCAGGAGGCAATGACTTAAGGTCTTGCCAAAGACAGAACCTGTTTACTCTGACTCCCCCATCACCTTGGACAACCCCCCTTTCCCAAGAAAACATCCATGGGAACACCAAAGCCCAATGCTGAGCTGTGCTGTGTTTCTGAAAGAATGTCTCTAGGGGAATGACCAGAGGCAGGGATAGCTGAGCCCTGCTGTTCACCACAGGACAGTGGAGGTGGCACAGAGACCTGCAGTCCCTCCAGGCAGCAGAGGGACAGACACACCGTGGGGAGCTGGGTGAGGTCCCAAACTGCGGGGTGAGGACACAAAAGCTGCTGTCAGCTGCAGCTGGCTCTGCACTCCAAGGGACAAAGATGGGGGGGCTCAGCAGCACCCAGTGATCCGAGTCCCCAAGGGCCAGCAGCAATCCCTCACTCAGCAGTTCATGGGTGTGGAAACCCAGGGCACTGGGAATATTTCTTTGTTTGCTCTGGGGTGTCTTGACGCCCAGGGGTGCACTGACTTTGACTTTTATTCATGGAGAAAGTTTCTTAGACTTCAAGATAGACTTGAATTCACAAAAGTGCAAAATAGATTAGAGAGAGCAGTGTGGGTGTATCACTTGGTGAGAAATTGAGGGTTTGGGATTTTTAGTGTGTTGTGGATGGAAGCAGGATGGAGGGCACAGGGTGTCATCCTGGGTTTCTTCCCCATGCTTCTTCTTCCTTCTTCTTTATGGGTTTGGGTGGCATTTTGTGATTGGGCAGAAAAGTCCCCATTGGGGCTCTTTGGGATCGTTATTGGGTTAAAAGGGAAAATAATCCAGGTGTCAGTTCTTAATTGCATAGTTTAGTCTTAAAAGACCTTGGAACAAGAGATTTTTGGCCATTTTGTGCCTTCTAATGAAAAGCTGCCCAACTCAGAGTAGTGAGACTGTTTTACTGATAAGAAATAATAAACACTTGAGTCCAAACATGAATTACTGTCTCAAGTGCCTTCAATCCAGTCCTAGAAAAACCCACGACTGGTACCTGTCACAGACATATTTTATGAAAAATCCTTTTGCTACGATCTTTTCTCCTGAGAAGCTGAGAGGCCTCAGAAATGAAATGTAAACAATGATTATCTGCTGCTGTGGAATGCAACAGGTGCATATTTGATTGGTCTCATGTGGTTGTTTTTAATTAATGGCCAATCACAGTCCAGCTGTCTCAGACTCTGGTCAGTCACAAGATTTTATTATCATTCCATTTCTTTCCTTGCTAGCTTTCTGATGAAATCCTTTCTTCTATTTTTTTAGTATAGTTTTAATATATCATTTTCTTTTAATATAATATATATCATAAAACAATAAATCAGCCTTCTGAAACATGGAGTCAAGATTCTCATCTCTTCCCTCATCCTGGGACCCCTGCAAACACCAACACATTTGGTGACCCCGAGTGAGGAACATTCCCATGCTTGGTGACCCCGAGTGAGGAACGTTCCCACGTTTGGTGATCCTGAGTGAGGAACGTTCCCACGTTTGGTGACCCCGAGTGAGGAATGTTCCCAGGTTTGGTGACCCCAAGTGAGGAACGTTCCCAATTTAGTGACCCGGAATGAGGAACAGTCCAACATTTGGTGACCCCGAGTGAGGAACGTTCCCAGGTTTGGTGACCCCAAGTGAGGAACGTTCCCACAGGTCCCCCCAAAGCAGGGAGCCCCTGTGAGCGCAGCTCTCACCTGTGGTCATCCATGTCCTCGATCTGCCGTTTGACGTAGCTGTCGATGCGCTTGCGGTAGGTCCTGTTGGTCAGCTTGCCCACCATGCCCAGCCCGTAGGGCCTCTTCTCCTTGGCAAAGAGCTTCCTGACGGGCACGGCGATGCGCTGCCCGCGCCTCTGCGGGCTCACGCTCACCACCTCCTGCCGCAAGCGCACCTTGGGCTGCGCCAGGCCCCCGTCCTTCTGCTTCCTCCAGCCTCGCTCCAGGGGGCTGAAATCAAAAGCAGCACAGAAATAGGGACCAGGCTTTGCGTGGCCTGCGTCTCTGTCTGTCCCATCTCCTCTGGGCTGGGCAGCAGCTGATGGCAGACAAGGTGCCCTGAAGCTGCGTTTCAAAGGGTTACAGAGAGCCAGGAAAGGAAAGCACAGAAGTGGCAGAAAGCACAGCAAACACACAGAGAGTGCACAAGGCTGCTATGCCAAACTAAGCCCCACCACTGAGGAGCTCTTGAGGTTTAAAGGTGCAGCCTGTTGGGCTGCAACAGGCACCCCTCAGCCTTAGGCATGTCTACTTCCTCCCCTACTTCAATCCTCTCACTTTGCCCTCTGCTATGAAATGGAAGTGGAGTTTAGCCCAGCAGTGGAAATACCCACCTTTAAATGGCACTTCAATGTCTCACTTCAATGTGACTGGACTGGCAAATTGGACAAAAGTGAATCCAAGCAGCTTCCCAGACCAAGAGAGCAGCACTGTCAGAGGCTGCAAGCTGTACCAGCTACCTCTCCCAATCTCTTTTCCATTCCTCCCTTATTTGTACCAATGTGTGCATTTTTCAGAATAAAAAAAAAAGCAGGCTTCAACAACACAGTAAAAATCCCAAGTACCCTGAGCTAAGAGAAGGCTTTTTTGTCAAAGTAGATCTGATTAACATTGCACAGGTTACTGGTGAATAATACCTACTTTTTAAGGCTCCATCACATCCAGATAAATTTGTATTTCCTTGCTCTTAGACAGCAGTGTGAAGGTCAGACCTGACCAGGAAAACCCAACTCCCTCCCATTTCACCCTCCTCATTGCCTGGCACTGCAGGAGGCATGCTCCTGACACCTGCTCTAGTCCACTGTACCTCCTCTGGCTTCCCAAATGTCCCACTCTGCACAAAAGACAGTGCTTGTCAGAAGTGCTGAGAGAAAACAGCCAACAACCCTTCTTCTGAAAGATGACTGCAGTATCTGGAGAGATCATGACAGCTCTGAAGTACAGACAAGCAAGAGTATAAGGGAGAATCTGAACCTCTGTAGCCAAAATACTGATGGAAACTTCAGCTCTTTTCATATTGCACCTTGCAGAAGATGTATTTGAATATCCCAGCTTCTCCTTGGGAAGCCCTTCTGCAGCAGAAGGTGCAGGTTCCACCACAGCCTGCTCCTGCCAAAGAGGTCAAGTGGTTTCTGTGGGGTGGACATGCTGCTTCCCAGTGTTTCCAGTGCTGGAAATCTCCCCAAGCCCAAACAAATAAACACCTTACCACGTGAAAGGACACCCAACTGTGACTCTGATAACAGCTCTCTGAAGCATGAAAAAAAATGTATTTTCCTCAATAAATAAAACTATTTAAGGAGATTCAAAGGGAACCAAGAAGACTGAAACCATCTCAGAGGAGTGACAACAAACTCCCACCATTTGTGCTTCCCCTTATGTTAAACTGAGTGAAGTTCTTGGAAACACTTGAAGGGAAAGTGCCAGCACAGCAAGACAGGCTGAGAGCAGCAGAACCACAACAAGGACCTCCCTGTCTGCTCCATGTTCACACCCAGCAGAGCTCTCTGCTGGGGTGAGCTGACTCGGAAGCAACACAGAGCAATTACTCAGTACCAGTTACTCAGGTGGAAAAAATCCAGGCACACAGTACAGCACCACCCACATATTTGTAGGGCTCTCAGCATCGGTGCCACACCTTTCTCTCATTTCAAGTGAGGAATGCAGCCCAGCTCGACACTCTGCAATGCTTCACCGCTCCTTGGAGCATGAGAACAGTTACTGGTGACTGTGGCAATGGCAACAACTTTCTCACTTTTGCTCTCCATAGCCACAGGCTGGGCCCTCAGCATCCTCACAGTTGATTTAAAGTGTCTTTTGCTTCCTCAAGGCATGATACAATCTCTGAAACACATTAGTATGAAGCTGGAAGTTGCTGGAGTGACTGCAGAAGTGGCCTCAGAGTCACCTTTCACATCATAGGTAGCTGGGGCAGGAGGTCTTCAGCTGGATTTAAAGAAAACCCATCACTGCAGTGCTCTGAGCTCTGCACCAAGCACCCACAGCACTCACATCTTGGCTTCCTCCATGCAGGAGGCCCCACTCCAAATTGTTTGGCTACCCCATGCTAGGCTTTGGAAGCGACCATGAAGATACTCACAGTAGTAAGTGGCTTCTTTCAAGCTCATTTTTGTCCAAAGCACCTCCTGTGAGATCTGTCTGATCTGGAGGTTTCACCTCCGCATCTTTGATTGCAGCTTCTGATGGTGACTCGAACACTTCATCTGGGTAAGTAGAGAGCTCCTCATGAAGGACTCCTTCCTGGGCAGAGAGACAGCAGTCCCATCAGAAGGAGCCAACTTGAGACAGCAGCCCTGGCAGAAAGCATCTCTGCTCTCTGCCACACACAGTCCTGCCAGAACCAGAGTCCTGCTCTGCCTCTGGGCCAGCAGCGTGCCAGACCTGCCCCTCACCCGAGCGAAGAAGGACGTGTCGAGTTCATCTGGGAAATCCACCGTGTCCTCCTCCAGGAAGCTGGCAGGGGTGAAGCTGCGCCGCTGGGCCCTCCTCAGGGTGCTGTCCTTCACAGAGCGGCCCTGCAGCCAGGGACAGGGACATGGGGCACTGCCAGAACCTCACAAACCCACCCCAGGCCGTGCACAGGCAGCCCACGTGCTGAGCTTGGTTCATGCTCGTGGATGGAGCACAGCAGATGTGATGTGTGACACCCTTCTGGTGAGACACACAGCTGTCACCCCACTCCTCAAGCCACTGTGTCCACCTCCAGGCTTGCCATGGCTCCTCTAGCACATATTGTACAATGTGTCTGGCCAAACCACAGCGATGGCTGCTACTGGACACAGCAAAAAGCATCCCTGAGCCCAGGACAGCAGGCACAGGGCAGGATGAAGAGACTTGTATAGCAAGAGCCTCAGGTATTTCTGCTCTTCCCTGGCTGCTTACCAGGTGCACATGGACCACCCAAAGGTCCAGAACGGGCTGAACTGGACCTGCTAGAATGCTCTGAGGCTGCTGGCCGTGGGAATCAAAGCCCCCAGGCCGATAAAGAAAAAGCAAGACCTGTACCAAAACCAAACCACCATCCCCACTTTCTTGCCAGTCCTGCCTCCTGCACACAGGGCCGAAACACACCAGGAGGTGATCTCATTTCCTCCCCTCCAGCACAGCCATCCCCACCCCTCTGCTGAGCAGCTCCTTGCCCCACGGCCCAGGGCAGACCCCTGTGGTCGGTGCCCTGCAGCAGGCAGTACCTTCACCAGCGCGGCGGCCGCTCGGAAGCTCATTTTGGCCACGGACTCGCGCTTGCGGCGCCGCGGGAGGCGGTTGAAGCCCGAGCGGGAGCTGGTGAAGGAGCACAGGGAGGTGGCCCCGGGCGTGATGGGCGTGTGGGGGATGCTGCAGCCGTCCGTGTCCTCGGCCATCCGGAACGCCCGGCCCCGCGCCAGGGGGTCGATGATCTGCCAAGAGGAGCAGCACATCAGTCCAGCCACCCCCAAAGTCTGTCCCACCGAGCCTCCTCTCTCCTCTTGAGACCATGGCTCCAGGGATTGACCAAGAAGCAGCTTGCAGGGACCAACAAGCAGCTCTACAATAGGGAGATAAGGAATAACCTATTGCGTTTTTTCTTCTTTTGTTAGTATTGACTATTGTCAACCAATCTGTTTCAGTATCTCGCATAAGACTCCAAACCTCCTCCAGCCCTTCCTAAGCTCTTGGTTTCATTGTCTCACCTGCCAATGAGCTCAACAGTCAGAGAATGTGCTGCCTAAAAAGGAGTCTGAGAAATCTCTGAAAACAGAAATGTTCTTTCTTTAGTTAGTTTCCTTCCTGATACTGGACAGCCCAGGACTTAAGCAGTTTCCTGTTATCCTATTGAAACTTTACTGTATATTTACATCTGCTTCCATTAATTAAATTTAGCAGCTGGATAAGGCAGGCAAGCTTCCAGGAGCTGCAAGCCCTTCTTTGGGACTCCTCAGGCCAGCGCTCTCACTTATTCCAAACATACGAATCAGCGTAATGAAAATATTGCCTTCAGCTACAAACCTTGCCTCTGTCCTTACATCATCACAGCTGTGGTTTCCATAAGACCTCTTTGCTTTATCCCAAAGTTTTACGAGCTTTTTTAATCCACAGTTGCACACTCAACAGGAAGCTTAATGAGCTCACACCTACTGACACCACGTTCTGATTTAATGTAGCCCACATACAGCTCAACAATACTTGTAAGTCTCCTGTGACCAAAGATTAGGTGCAAGACATTTAAGAGAAGAAGGTAACAAGGCAAAATGTGATTGAAAAACGCACTACATTCTCCTCTGCTTTAGTGCTGCTGCCAGGCTGCAGGTCACAGACTGACCTGCTTTGGAAGGAATTGTTTTCCCAGTCACCCACTGGTGCCCACCAAGCACAGCCATCAACCACACCAATTAGTGTCACTGAGGGGAGCAGTGGGAAGAGCTGGATATTGTGGATAGTTCTGGTCACTGGCTGTGCTCATCTGGGCCCTGCCCCCTTGGGTCACACTTAAAGGTAATGAGCAGGAGGCAGCACCAAACCCAGGCGCCCTTTGCAGACACTCAAAATCACTTCTGAGGACCCAAGAGCAGAGCTGTAGCACCACTGATGCAAGAGACACTTTTCAAAGTCCTAAAATATAATGAGGGACAGTAGCTGTGCTACAGCCTGCATTCTGCTTGGGGCAGGGCAAATGTCCCCAGGATTCCAAACCTGATACTGTTCATTTGGGTCCAACATAGTGCTTACTCTGGGTACAACACAATTCTGTCCTTCAAAATGGCAGCAGAAATGCTGCTCATGCTGCACACCCCTGATCCCCACAGTCACAGCATGACAAAGACAGCTGTGAGCCACCACAGCAGCTGAGGGATCTCAGCCAACGAGACCACAGAGAGGCTGCTGCAGAGAGAGCTGCCAAACTGTACCTGGGACGTGAGAAGTGTCTGAGCACAGAGCCCAGACGTGCTGAGGCAGAGCTCAGCCTGCAGACAGGTCAAGCTGCCAACGCGCTGAAGACACCAAGCAGGGAGCTCAGCCATGGCCTTGCCTCTGTCCCTCTGTCCCTCTGTCCCTGTGTCCCAGGTTACTCACCTTCTGCATGCCCAGCTGGCAGGGTCCCACGTAGAGAGGAGGAGGGGTCTCTGTGCTTGTCAGAGAAATGTTGTCCTGGCTGGGCAGGTCCATCTCCCGGATGACCTGAGGCTTGAGCTTCCCGTAGCGCAGGCTGCAGTGGCGGAGGCTCTTCCTCTGCCATTTCTGAGTGGCATCGCTGTCTTTGCTCACCCCAAACCAGTCTGCTGTGCCTCTGAAAGATGCCAGCAGACAAGTGCTAAGAAGAAGGATGTTTGCCTGGACTGTGCACGTGAAAAGACAAAGCTCTGGTGGTCACTTCCAGCCCACCCCAATTCAAAGACAGAACTCTTTCCCAGGAGCATCTCGCAGCTTGTCTTCAGCTGGTTTTAGCAACCTGACAGATGCTGGCCAGAAATGTTTGACCAGCAACAGCATTCTGTCTCTTAAGACAGAAGAAAAATGACAGGAGACACACACTGTGGGCAAAGGACAGTTTGTTCCGAGTTTTTCTAAAAATAAAGGAAAAGAAATGGTACAGAAATTCAGAAAATAACTTGGTGAAAGGTGTTTTTTCACTTTAAAAACCATCTATTGCACTTACCATCTTCAGGCCAGCTCTAGGTCCCCATTGTGAGACTGTTTCGTAGCTCTGTAACTTGTCCCAAAAGCCACCAGAAATCTCTCTTCTCTCCCAGCCTCCCCTCCACACTCCCAGAATCCCCCTAACTTTTCCATCTCATGCTGCAGGGTTTCCAACCTCCTCAAGGGTAGCATTAACAGCAAAACTTGCTGCAGTTCTGGTCTCTGCAAAGGCAGACACACACACTTCTAAGCTGCTGGTTGCAGAAGCAGGAGCACAAGGCTGCAGCCACGAGGCAGGTTTGCTGCCAAGTGGCTGCTGCCACAGAAGAGCAGTGGATCAGAAGCAAAATCCCAGAAAGGCAGGGAGGGATCAGGATAAGTCAGACTAAAAGCCTATTTCAAATCCTGCAGGACAGCTGGTACCCTAAACTTACAAGGGTCACGGCAGCCCTGCCAAGCAGTTCCCACCATGGTTAATCCATCCTCAGGAGATGACAAGCTGTCTCAGCCTACAGCTGACTGGCCCAGGTGTTGAAACCTGAAAGTCCAAGCCAAATCCAAACCCTCAGCCCCCCTGCTCAGGGGCAGGATCTCCAGCTGCTGAGAAGCAAGACCTCACAGATCACAAAGTGAGCATTAAAATAAGCACTGGAGTAAAGGCTGGGGTAAATCTAGCATTAGGCCACACATGGGAACTGAGACAGTGCACTGGGGACAGGAAATTAATCCTGTGGTTTTGTACCCTTCCAAGCAAAAACCCCATCAACCAACAGGTGAAGGTGCTCTGCCACCAGGTCAAAAGGTGTGCTTGAAGTCCACAGCCTCGCTGGAAAAAACCTTCCATATGCAACCACCACACATTTTCCTCAGCCCTCCCTGTTCTCACAGTGATACAGAACAGACCCTTCAGAGGTCATGCAGGCCACTGCCGGAATTCACCTGATTTCACTGACCCAAGTGCCACCAGCAAGTCAATGTGCCAGCCTTTGGAGATGGGGCTATGTGAAAATCTTGGGGCACCTCTCTGCTCCCACAGACCCACATCTCCTTGCATCAATCTTCCTCTCCATCCAGAGCAAAGGCCCAGGGCCAGCCCCTGCCCTGACAGACCCACCAAGCCCAGAGCACAGAGGTCAAGTTGCCAGTTGCTCTGGCACAGCACACACCTCACAGAACAGCCTGAGCACTCAGAGGGCTCCCCACAGGCTGCTCTAACCAGGATTTCAACAGCAAGGTGACCTTGGGTGACAAGCCTGTACACAGGGCCTTAAAGAGAGAGGGGCTGAGGGTCATTTGGGCCCATATGAGCCTGCTGAGGAGTGGCACCACCAGCAGCAGTCTCAGAGATCTCCAAAACTGTGCTCCCACTGGTCTGGAAGGACAAGCACCACCACAGCTGTTGGCACAGTGAGGAACACTCCAGAACTGCCAGAGACCACTGCTGGGCCAGGGCCAGGGTGAAGAGCTGTCCCACTCCTCTCAGATCATAGCCAAAATAGCCCACTAAAGAGTTTAGGGCATCTGGAGCACCCTGGGAAGATGCTGAATGCTTCTGTTCAGCTGGGAACTCCATCACATCCTTCAGAGTCCCCAGGGCACCGTAACAACCAACATCAGAGTCAGCTGTCACTCTTCTGTCACGATGAGCCAAGCAGCCCTGAAAGCCCAAGGGCAAACACAAGCAGCCCCAAAGGCAGCCACAGTGCCAGAGTGGCAGCTGGCCAAGTGCAGGATGGCAAGACAGGAATACAGGGCAGTAGGTCCAGTCCCTGCCATGCATAAAGTCACACTGTCTGTCGGGTTTGAAAGTTGCCTAAGCTCCAGATTTGGGGTGATGGTCAATGGCCCCGTTGTGCCCTGGACTCCTGGAGTGGCTCATCTCCTTGGTGCTAAGTAAACAAAGAGCTCCACCTCAAAAAGAAGACAGTCACATTTGCATTAGAAAAAGCCATGATGTCAACAGGGAAAGAGTGGATGCTGTATTCCATTCATCAGCTCTGAGCCCCTCTGGACCAACACAACAGCGTCTGTTTGGTGCTGCTTCCTCTCCTTCCCCTCCTGCCCCAAGAAGGCTTTGGGGCCAACATATGCTGCACTGCTGCCAGCAAAGGCAGGCTGGGCCAAGGCTGCCCTGGGGAGATATTCCAGCTATGGTGAGCACCAGGAGGGTGACAGCTTGTTAGGAAAGGCAGGAGGGAGTGAGGCTGGCGGGTTGGACAGCTTGTTAGTCCATGCTACTTACTGACAGCTGCCTACACATTTAGTAGGAGTGACAATTGTTTTCTGTTAGAGGCACACATGAACTTTCTCACTCTGCCTGTCTGTAGGCCTCTTGGACAGCCCTGGGAAGGCAATGTGATCTCAGCAACAGCCAGACTCTGTGCAGCTCACAACAGCCCTGGCACACACATGCAGGGGTGGGTTTCACACTCAGTGCTACCAGTACCTGAAAAACGATCGGGGCAGGGACTGCCGCTTTCTCAGGGAGCTCCTGCCCCCCCGGTGCCCACGGGCGGGCAGGGTCTGACTCCTCTGAAACCGAACCTGTCTGCTGCAAAGAAAAGAGAGCTGAGGGGAAGGAACCTCCAGGGCTGTGGAGAGGAGCAGCCGCTGCATCCCCTTCCATAGCCCCATGGGCAGCAGTGGTGCCCCACTGCATGTGACAGTGGCCTCCAGCTGAGAGCACGACCTAAGAGGAACAACCAAGCTCAAGCCAACACAGCAGCAGCATCTTTGAACCCAGGAGGCTGCTGAATTCTCTTGGTGCACCTGTGATGTGTGTCTCACGTTGCTCTGGAAGGTACCAGGAGTAGTGCCATCCCCCTCAGCTCCCCCTGTGAGACTTGCCTTCTTCAGCCCAGACACTCAGCTACAGATTCCACAGCTGGCTTTGGACACCAGTGTGAAACCATGGAGGTGTCAGCAGGCTGAGATATGATCTGCTTAGAGCCAGGTGACTGGTGCCCTGACAGGATCTTGCCTAGTGCACAAGTCTATCTGTGGTACATCTGCTGATTTGCATGGACATCTCAGACACCCTGGAAGACTGGAAATGGTGTTACATGCTTTCATATGAATCACTCCCATGCCTTGTTCTGGACTACACAGGCTTGACTTTATGTTCACAGTTGATCTGCGTCCACCAGGGAAGATGGTATGGAGTCCTGCTGCAGTTTCACATTCTGTGCATTCTGAGGGCTGTGTTAAGCAGAAGACTTGGCAGTCAGCCTTCCTGGACTCACAAAACAAATCCCAAAACACAACTTAGGGATGTATGGTCTGCATTCTCCACTGTATTCCTAGCTCTGCTAAATGGAAAACAGGGATTTAGGCCTTGATACTTTCCATTTCCCTGGCCTTGTTTCTGATCCACTCATTTCATGCTTTTATTACCAGTGTTGTGTAATGTGTGCATCTCCTGCAGTTCTGCTCCTTGTTAAATCCTTCCCAAAGTAAATTTGTCACAGTAGCACCAAAGCAGTTCACAGTTCCTCACTCCCCTACATACAAACTGCACGTTGTGAGGACTTCTGGGACAGGTCAGCCAGGTCCTTCTACCCAATACTTCTTGTCAAGGCTGCCACAGCACCCTCCCAGGATACCCCCTCATCCTTGACGTGCTCTTGCCTAGCTGTCCTGGCAAGGAACACGTCAGGAGCAGGGAGGCAAGGGAAGAGGCAGTGTAGGTGTGCAAGGACAGCCTCAGCAGGCCCAGAGGCTGCCCACAGCCCTGAAAAGAGCAGATGCTGCTTCACAGGCTCAGCCCTCCCAACCTCACAAGAAGCAGGATCAGAGTGGGCTGATGCAGGAGAGCTTCAGCACCAAGGCAGCTGGGGAAGGTCTGAGGCAAAGGAAAACAGTGTGTGGGAGATCTCCCAGAGCTGGAAAGCTGCTCCTTTGTGAGTGGGCGAAGCCTGGCTGGCTGAAAGTACCCCTGACCCCCGGAGCTCCAGGGATGCTCCTGGGATCCAGGCAGGCCTGACACACTGCCAGAGACAGAAAAGAGCCATCTCAGGAGAGAAGCTGGGAGAGCCACTCCCTCTGGGCAAACTGGGAGCATCCAGCTCTGTGTGGCCATGTGTCAAGAGTCTCATAATGACAACCCTTTGCAGGAGTGGGACACAGGACCAGAGCAGCCTCTCCCTGCTCTCCGCCACCCCTCAGAGCCATGTCAATGAGCCAGTGCTAAGAGCCAAGCTGCTGAGAGCCCTGCACAGCTCCAATGGGCTTCTGCCTCCCCCAGCAACCATGTGCTCTCAGACACTGCACCAAAGCACGCCCAGCACACCCCATCTACAGTCACAGCTAAACATCAGGGCCTGACACATCCTGTTACAGAGAAACAGCCCCCCAGGGCATGGGGGCAGCCAAAATCTGTCCGTAAGTGGGAAATACCATTCATTGTCCCGGTCACCAGCATCTTCCTCCCAGGACTCGTCTCCTCACGTGCTACAGACAGGCTGTACAGCACCACTGGGCTTCTACACTGGGGACCAACCTGCACCCACCCTTCCACACCTCACAAGGTAATGAGGGACTCAACCCAACCCTGCAGTGACAGGCAAGGGGATGAGCAGGCAATCCCGAATCCCCAGCTCCAGGATGGCAGAAGGCACTGCAGCAGGCTCCAGGAGCTCGGTGCCTCACCTCTTGATGGTCTGGGTGATGGAGGTCTGGCGCTGCAGCACGGCTCTCCTGGCGGGGTCGTGCGGCAGGGACGGCACGCGGCTGTTGTCGGCCGGCATGCTCACGCTCCGCAGGAACGCCTGGCGCCGCGTCGGCTGCGAGGGAAGGCAGGGAGTCAGAGTTCTGGGATGGGCACGTCAGCAATTCAACATGGACTGCCTGAGCTCCTGCAGCACATCCTCCTGGCTGCTGTCTGCCCAAATCACACTCTCCTAGACTGCTCCACAAGGGCAAGAGAATAGGCCACTCCACAAGGTCAAGAGAAGCGCAGTCGGTGGGATTTGCTCCTTAAGTGGCTCTGGAGCTGCACTAAAAGCCTGTGAGAGCTGTGGGTGGCTCTGCAGTTGCTGCCTGGTGCAGCCTAAGCAAGCTGGGTAAAGCTTTGTTCATAGCCTAACTGCCTGGGCACACTCACATGTCATGGCTAAACGTCACCTACCAAATGTGACACAACTCACCACGCTGTTCTCAGCTCCTGCCTCCCCAGGAATACACTTTTATCAGCTCAGCAGAGACACCATGTCCCATTTGTACAGGGCAGGCTGAGCAGACTGCTCCTCTGGCAAGCGAAGCTCTGATCGATCCTCTGGTCAGACACTGTCTCTGCCTCTAGACTACTTCAGCCTCTCTAGCCCAGAAAGCTAATGATTTCCACTTATATTAACAGTTTTGCTATCTTTTATGTAGATACTCAGGTTGTAAGTCAGAGGAGCACACAATGCACTCTTATCCTGACAGCCTGGGCTGTGCAGAGAGCATCACCTCCACCAGCTTCCATTATAAGCAGAGTGTCCCTCCAGGTGCCCAGCTGGATTTAGAGATTCCAGATAATGCAAGATCCATCAGAGCCTTAAATAATTGATCCAGAAGGTTTCAGCCTGCACTGGTAAAACCCTAAACTCCACTTCTAATCCCTACAGACTGACCCCCAAACTCTTTCCTTCCAAGGGAAGACCAGAACCAAGATTCATCTGCCAGGAGCCGTCCCGTCAGTGAAGTGCATTTGAGTCCCTGGATCACAGAATGATGTAGAGGACAGTTCTTGCTGTTCCGAGTGCAATAGAAGTTCTCTCTTAAGACAAGCTTGTCCTCTCTCTTAAGACAAGCCCCCTCCAGGGAAGCTGTGTAACCCTCCATTTCTCTAATGACTAAACTTTTTTTCACATAAGTGACTGAACCCGGGCCCTGTACACAGCCATGGAGCTCTGGCTCTGCCTTCAGTGCACAGAGTCTCTGTTCCTGCAGCAAGGCCACACAAGCAGCCACCATTCATACCCAGGTCTCACCCCTACAGCAGTTTTTAATACCTTGTAGCAGGTATTCCTGATACTCTCCCTATCCCCAGCACAAATGAGGGTGTTTGACTCTCATGCTTTGCACTGCTCCTATTAACCTATCACCTCATCTCCACTTCAGCACTCCTCAGTGCTGCGTATTTCTCATCCCACATGGTCCTCTTATGCTCCTCCTGCTGCTAACATCTTTGTGTTGCCAGTAACTGTTCTTTGCTGTTACTGATGAAAGTCTGTCATTACCTTGGCTATTCACAAGTCAGATTCATACCCTGCTCATTTCAGCACAAGCTCCAGCACTTCCAGGCTCTCATGCTTGTTGGGAGACCTTCAGTCCTCCAGTCCCCTTAAGAAATGCTTGTTTGAATACCTCACTCTCATGTCCCAGCCAAGACGCTTCTCACAATGCCCACATCCAAACACTCACATCCACTGATGTGAGCACATCAGCCACCCACCCTCATCCCTCCCACATCCCCTTCAAGGGGAGTTAATTACTGCTCATAAATTTACTCAAAGGCTCTGCCCCTTCTTATGTGGCCTCACGACCTGCCACCACACACTGCCTTTCCCCAAGCCAGGACTGATGGGGATCCCAGGCACAGGGATGCTCCCTGCACACCCCTCCCCAGCTCCACAAACCCTCCCCCCTGTACCTGCACGGGCTGGGGGGGATCCTCTGGCACAGGCAAGGGCACTGGCACCGGGATGTCCAGTTTTAACCATGGTGGCTTCTTGCGCTGTAAGCTGCTCGTGCTGTCGTGCCTTGCCTCCGACATCGTCCCACGCTTGTCCTCAGGCCTAGGAGAGGGGAGACACCAGAGTCAGGAGGGAATCTGGCTCATCCCTCACAGCCCATGCTGGCAGGGTGAGCAGAGGGTTCTCCTCCCTGCTGTGACTGATGGGCCCCAAGCCCCACGTGGGATGAATTCCCAAAGTGCCTCATGAGGGCTCAGGGCTCACAGCTTGTGCCCACACTGCTCATTCAGCACCTGACACTCAGAGGACACAGAGCCTCGAGCCAGATACAGACACTGCAGTCACAAGCTGAAGTCGCCTCCCATGAAGATTTTTGCTGAAACTACTGTGAGATCCAGATTCCTTAAGAACAAGCCATGAATTAAATCTTAATGAGATCTGGATCCAGACCAACCTGCTAAGTAACTGAAGTATCAAAAGCCACTGACCTCCCTCTAAACCCAGCTTGTGACTTGCCAACACCCTTTTTTGCCCACCCGAAGCCAAGCACACACTTCCCAATTCACCCACCACTTAGCAATTAACAAGTGGCCATTTCTCATCGCTGTTTCTAATCTCTTTTAAATGTAGTGATTTTCTAGAAACACAGCACAGTGCACAGAGCAATACCAGTATAGCATGAACATTAGAGAACTGGCACTAATCCTGAACTAAGAGTGGTTTTCATACATAAATAATAATGATATGGTATTTAAATAAAAACCGCTGTGTAATCCGAACGCCGCAGTGAGCAGAGTGACTCGCTGTCATCTTGCCCGCTCTGCTGCAGTTTTGCCCTCCTGTTAGGGATCACAGGAATCTTTCAGGCTGGCAGAGCACACACTTCACTGTGCATACTCAGAGAAACAATTCAGAAAACAGATTTCACTGGAGGCAGATCAGCTCAGATGCCTCCACGGGTACTTTCCAGCTTAAATTACAATACAAGTTTGTATTTCTTCCTCTCCTATCACACACACAACTTCAAGTGAACAGTGGGAAGCATGTGTGCTGAGTGGGACAACAGATTCCGTTCCCTCCGGGCTCTCTCCTTGCATGGACCTAGCCTGGCCTCTGGCCCTTAGCCACAGGGGACAGAAATAATCAAGCAGCCCAGCCTCTTCACCACAGTGGACAGATGGAATAACCAACCAGTTAAATCAGCAGGCACACAGGTTTGACAGAGAGTAGGAGAAAAACTCTGTTGGAATTAAAACTTAGTGCTCTTACAGTGTAAACACAGCTCATTTATTTTAAATGCAGAGTGAGTTTAACACATAAGATTCTTCCTTGAGAGGCCAACTCCTAGGCCAGGACCAGAGGGATCTCCACCCTCAGAGACATTTGGCACGCAACAAAACAAGGCCCTGAGCTGCCTGAATTATCCCAGCCTTGCAGTCAACCTGCCAGTCAACCTGCACGGGTCCCTCCCAACCTAAATTAGGCACTGGCTCTCTGAAACGTGCGCTGCCTCGCAGGGCATTGCCACCATCTTCCCACAGCTCCCTGCAGCTGCTCTGGAAAGGGAGCTACACACACCATTGCAAAAGATACCAGGCAGGGGGGAAATAGGTCAACAAATGGGAGTGGGGGATGATCTGGATTGGGTTAGAAGAGAATCTCATCTAAAAGGAGCTGAAGGCCAGCTGCTGGTTCAGTCGCCGGGCTGGGCCGGCTGCCAGGAGCGCTGTGCTCAGCTGAGCCAGAACGACAGAAAGGGAGGACTCAGCTGTAGGTGGATGAAGGTTGGGTTTCAGCAAATACCACAGGCCCCCAAAAGTCTGGGAATTCATGATCTAGCCTGTACAGACATGCCCTTCATACATGCACCACAGTCCTGCTGCACAGATGCAGCACTGTGCATGAGAGGGATACAAATCCTTCCTTCCCTCCCTGCTGAGCTGCAGGGGTGGCTAAATACAACTGTTCAACTTCCTGTAAGATAGCAGTGAGAGTATTAGGGGAACTCCTGCCTGTGCTTGGTATGAGTAAATCTGCTATGAGACACGACTTACGGCAAGGTCTTGCAAATTTGTCTTCATGGTGAGGTCAGAAAGCAAAGCAAATTTCTCATACCTGAAATACTCCAGCAAAGAGCTTCAGCATTTAGCTCTGAGGATCACAAACACCACATGTCCTCAAGGTGTCCTAATAAGAGACCAGCCAAGAGAGACAGAGCCACCACGCTGGCACAACCAAACACAATCTATTTCACACAACTCAGGAGCCTCCTTCCTGAGCCTTCAAGGGCAATTTCAGAGCCTCCAAAGTAGCAACTCTGCTTTTTCCAGCCCCTCACCACTGAGCCAACATCACCCAACATCCTTCCTGTCTACCTACAGAGCTGCCTTTGTGAGCAGGAGCTCTGGGTGTAAAGAATACAAACGTGCAGGATTTGCAGCTCTATCAATCAGTGAGGCCAGGCCAGGAAGGCAGAGGATGAATCACGCCTGTATTGCCCGAAAGTTGCTGCAATAACGTGAAACCCTGTGAAAGACTTCTGATTAAATCTGTTTTGAGTTTCCCCTCCTAAATTGCCACAGACCACAGACAGTGATGTCCACGTATCTTCACTGGCTTCCCTGCCACCTTTGCAGACTTGCTCATGGGATCTCCAGGGTGTACACACCTGCCAAAGAGGACAAACACACACAGGGGTAAAGCCTATGGCCTTACAATTACCCCCAAAGTTGATTCAACTTTGTATTTTAGGCAAGGTGAATATCTCAAGATGAAATTCACGTTCTGACAGAGCAATGGATTGCTCTGCTTTCTCCCCGCTCCAGCAGTTAAAGAGCTCTTTAAGTAGCAAAGCATAAAAATGCATATATAATAATTGTCTAAATGCATTCAGTATTTAAACCCCAGGTGATTTTCCAAGGTGGCTGCAAACAGAGTATGTAGGAACAAATCCCTCTACCAGTTCACCCTTCTTTACTCACTATCAGGTTCATTTCCCAGGAAAAGAGTGCAGTGAAGGCAGAGCTGTTCAGCTTTCCCAACTCCCTGTGTGCATTTGGAGTGGCCAAAAATAAACCTTACAAACACCCAAGACTGCATCAGGCCCTGCCAGGGCAAGCACTGCAAATTCTGTATGAATAATCAGCCACAGCACAGGTCAGGCAACTGCCTCTGCCCCAGGCACAAAAAGGCCTGGGGTATGGTCATGAGAGGCAGGTCTCCAGGGGTTAACAGGGAGCCTGAATGTGGATCCAGCTGAATATACAGATATATAGACCAGAGGAATATCAGTGCATAGCTGTGTGCACAGATGTCCAGCAACGTGGTCCAACAGCCCTTGCATGGCAGGTAACTCCCATTAGCACTCCTGGCCCTCCCCCAACGTGCAGCTAATTTCAGCAGTGAAAGCACGTGCTGAGCTTCACACTGACCCCTTGGTTACTTTTAGAGGTCAATGTTTCAGGGTCCAGTGTCCATGTATTTCATCAGGCCAGTGGGCTTTGCTTCAAAGTTGACTGCATTGATACATATTTTGTTAGAATGGTCCCGTACCATCGATCCCAATTTCTCAGTACTGTCAAGAAGCCACCAGCAGCAGCAGGCTGGGAACACACAGAGCACAGCCATGCAGGGTCAGCTCAGTGTCCCTCTAAAGCCAGCATCTCATTTCTGAGGATGCCTGGCACAGGGTAGGAGTACGGGATCACTCAAAGGTCCTTTCTCCCAGGACAGAGCCATGGCACATGCTGTGAATAACTCACAGCCTTCTTGGGCCAGAAATATCTTTGCATGTAACAGTTCTGTATCCACCTCTATATCCATCCAATGGTTATTATTCCAGAACTTATCCAGATCATTCTTTAATCCAAGCAAACTTCTAGTATTCATAACTGCACGTGACAAAGCTCCAGAGCTGAAACACATGCTGTGTGACAAGCCTGCTCCAGCTCATCTGCAAACCTGCCATTTCCTGGGCTCACTTGCTCCTCTGTAGTTCTTGGACTAGAAGAGTGATCAGCTTTTCCCTATCCTCTTTCTCCATGCAAGTCCTGACTCCACAAATCTCTTCCATGCTCTTCCTACCATCCCCTCTTCCCATATCCACATCCAGAAGCTCAGTCCTCGTACAGGGGCTGTTTCAGACCTCTTGCCTGCGCTTGCTTAGTTTGGACTTTGTTCCACCAGCATCACAAAACTCAGGAATATGCAAATATAAGGCTGAATGAGAGGTATTTGCAAATCCAGCTTTTTCTAACTGATCAGCTGGTAGCAACATAAAAATTATTAATAATGTCCATTTCAATTAAAATAAACAAACAAAAGAAAAAACATATCAATGGCAGATAGTCTGGGAAATTCATCTTCAAAAGGTCTGTGCCAAAGCAAGGTCACAGAACCAGAATGAAAGGCAAATCCACTGTGCTGTGGGTCAGGCTAAGAAAGGGGAGAGCACATTAAATACCAAAGTTGGCACATGATCAAGGAAAGCTGCTTAGTGAAATCTACTGACCCAAAGAGCAAAGGAAGAGCTTTGTCCAAAAGCCTGAGTATGTTCCTAAAACTGACAGGCATCCTAAATACATTTAGAAGCTTACACAGTCATTTCAAAGAAAGACCATCCTTCCATTTAAACAGACAACTGAAGCTGTTGATTTCTTTTCTTCCAAAATCTCCATTTTACCAGCATTCCCATTTAAAATAAAGCTGGCTTTTTTCCCCCCAAAAAACATTTCAAACAAAAACCAAAACAAAACCCCAACTTAATTCAACACTGCCACACAAACAAACAGCATCTGCTTTTTCCACCAGCACTGCTCCTCGCCAGCACAGCGTGTGCATGCTCCTCCAGACACCCCCAGGAGTAACACACACCGGGGTTATTCCACTGCAATCTGATCACCATGCTCAGACTCCAGCTGTTTTTCTCCATTTTTCAAACCCCATCACTGCAACAATCTTATTTACAGTGCCTGCTACACAAAGTCCCAGGCGAGCCCCATGTACCTGAAGGGGTCTGGCTGAGGCACAGGAATCCAGCAAAGACACCAGGATCCTCACAGTGTTCTCCAGACAGGATGAGCCAGGGGAGCCAGAGGAGACAGCTCCTGGCTGAGCCTCTCTCTCCAGGAGGATTGCTGCTGGCACAGCAGGGAAAAGGCAGGAAGTCCAAGGAGAAGAGGAGCAGTGGGGTTTCAGTCTCGTGGCTGCCAATAAAACCATCTAGCATGGATCAGACTCAAGGAGTTCCAAACAATATCCCAAACACCAGGCGTGAGCCAGCCCTTTGAAACAGGCCAGATGGAGGGGCTGAGGGCAGGCAGGGACAGGGAAGGTGGGACAGGCCACTCTTGGGGAAAGCTGCTAAGGGCACAGCAACAGCCCTGCTTTGGCTGAGCCCACCACCACTGCCCACACCAAGAAAATACCTGAGAACTGAAACAAAGCCATCAGCACTGCCCAGGGCCCTCTCCTGCTCTCCCAGCACTGGCTGCTGAGCTGGGAAATGCTGTGAGGCTCTGCAGAGCCACAGGCTGCCACAGCAGAAGCTGGGGCTGAGCAGTCCACGCAGCTCTGAGCACAAGCCTGGCATGTCACAGAGCTGTGCAGACACAGTGCCCTTTGAGCCCTGCCCTGCAGGGAGCTGGCAGCACTGCCATTCCCACACACACCCCACTGTCCCTCTCACTGCCCTCTGCCATGCACGAGCTCTGCCTGAGTGCTGCTGGAGGCTGATGCCACTTCCAAGAGCCTGCACCAAATCACACAGGCACCAAATCACACAGGCAACAGTTCCTCAGGGCTCTCTCTGGCTTCTGCTCATGAGCAAACCCATCTGCCAGCTAGCTGCTGCCCAGGGAGCAGGCTTGCCTTACTGCACTGAGCCACTACAAGGTGTTTAACCAGTACAAACTAACCCTAATAAATTATTTCCTGTTGATCTGGCAGCCTGAAGAGTCTCAGACAATTCCAGAAAAGCCCTGTGCAACCCAGAGAGGAAGGGTAGGATCAGCCTCTTCAGAGATGGCTCAGCATGACAACAGCTCAGGTGAGACATCAAACACAGCCCTGAGCTGTCATCCCCTGCCTGTGTGAAACTGTCCTACTCCATCCCCACTGGGGATCTCACCATGAACCACTGAATTGAATGAGCTGAGAAATACCAGCTGAAACTGCCTGGTTTGGAAGAGGCCAGGCAGACCCCTAGATAGGAAAGGGGGAGCTTCACTGGGCTGGTATTTCATGAAAAGCCTTGTAGAGGGATGGTATTCAAAGAAGCACAGCAGGAGTGTAAAGCTTCAGAATCTTCAGCTGGGACCCACTTAACTTGGAAAAGGTTCAGCTGCATACAGAGACAGAGGGTTTTAAGTACAGGTAATGAAAACATCCACCAGTGAAGTCTGAATGTACGTGAGCCAATCCCATGATCAAGAAAGGAGATCTGATATCCCTTTGAACAACTGATTTTCTTGATTTTCAGAAAAACATGAAGGTTATGATGGAAATCAAACAAAAATTAGTTCCTGCTTGAACAACAGCATTAAAAGCTTTCAGAGCAGATTCACCTGGGACCTGAAGGTGTGTTGCCCTCATATAGCAGAGAAAGGAAAAACAGGAAGCCCATAAGCATCTTCTGATTTCTGTTAGTCCCCAGATCTGTAGTTGAACTCCTTCAAATACAGGTTAAAAGATGACCCCCAACTGCAACATGCAAACACTCACAAGCAACAGGCTGATCTTCAAGGTCCTTTTGTTGCAGCAGACAAAGGACAAAACAGTAACAAGAATTTGGAAACCAATGCTCAGAATTCAAGCTAAAAAGATGTCTTAAATACTTGAAAGAGATGCAAGCCAACAGAAGAAGCAGTGACCCAGCCCTGTGTGCTGCCCTCCTCCTCCTGCTGGCACCAGCATCCCCACAGCTGTTGGGTGATCCACACTGGGAACTGACCCACATGAGCTCAGCAGAGAAAATGGCTCGTTCCAGCCCCAGCTCCTTCCCACATGGCTCCACAAACACTTGTGCCAGCAGAAGGAAAGGAGAAGACACAGGAACAAACAGAGCAGCTGGAGCCAGATGATTGGACTGCTTCTCAAGGCAGTATGGTTTGAAGTAATTGTTGAAAATATGGCCAAAACACAGATTTGTAGCACTGTGGGAAGCCAACAATTATCCCAGGGAGATGGTGGGTTCAGCATCTCCAATCTTCTGAGAAGCACCCTCAGTGCAGGTTGAGTGCAACAGGAATAAAACACTGCTGTACCACCAGAGGTAGAGTGAATTTTTTTGGTGGGGTCATTAGATGGGAAAACACCCAAACCATCCACAGATTGCTCCAGAGCTGACAGCCAAGCCTCACACCCGGGCAGCTTCCACAGAGGGGCTCCCAAGGGAGGAGCTTCCCCTGCTCACCCATGGCCTGCAGCACCCCCAAGGAAGCAGGTGAAGGGAGCCAAGCAGAGCAGGCTGTGCAGAGGGGCCTTTTCCATCTCCTCAGCACGGGTGGCTCAGATGACAGAGGCAGGTCTGCAGCACCAGCCCAGCACACCCAGGGCCTGGGCAATGAGCGATCTCCAACTGCACCTTCCAGAGCAAACCCAGCCCAGAGCCATCCACAACCTACTGAGATACCAGCAAGGGCAACAGCCAGCACATAAACCAACCAACAACGAGGGGGGAGCAGTGGAAAACCTTCTGGAGCCCTTTGGCTCTTCACCCTGTTTATGTTTCTCCGTGACACACCCTGCGGCTTTGCCACCGCATCCAACAGCCACATTTCCAGCAGCCACATCCTCAAAGTCTGGTCACAGCCTGGCACTTACAAGCTCCATCAGGGCACAGCATGATGAGAGAGCTGCCAACAGCTCCAGGGATGGCACACCAAGCTCTGAGCAGCATTCCCATTCCTTAGGGAAGCCGGCAGAGCACTGCCTGGTGCTCCACAGGAGCTGTTTGCACCAAGAGATCCATTACCAGCTACCAGGGGAAGGATCATCTATGCCAGCTTGCTCCTGCACCCTGGTTGAAGGTAACCACAGCTGCCTGGTGGCTCAGTGGTGCCTGGGCTGAGCCAGCAGAGCCCCTTGGGTCCCCAGCAGCCTCAAAGCACAGTAGTCAAAGTGCTCTGCATGGCTCTGCACCTTCTTCAGGAAAGAGTGATCACAGACACTATTGCAGTGCACATTTAACTCATTTAAACGATTCCATGGGATTTCAGAGAACTCTGTTCAAGATTTATTCCCATTACTAGTGAAGCAGATGCCTGGTTAAGTTCTGACTGACCCACAAGTACCATGGGCACAGTCACTGCCTCAATTATACAGCAAGGTGAGAGTCACAAAAAGGCTCTTTTTGTGCAGCCATGACCCCACATTAGGAAAGAAAAGACAAACCCAACAAAGGTTTTATTTTCACTGAAATGTTGCAATTTGAAGGTTTTTTCCTACCAGCTCTCATATTAATCACAAGTACTGTAAGGGTTCAGGACACAAGGCAAGCTGGGAAGACACTCAGGACAAAGAAAACACTGGCTCTGGCTGATTTTGGAACAGCTGTCTGTGCACCCCGCTCAAGAGCCATTTTCTTGGTAATGTGTCTTAGTGATTACAACATTGTTCATTTAGAAAATACAATATCAATAAACAATTGATGGAAAAGCAACTCTCCTAAAAAGATCACAACAAGCCAAACCAAAAATTATGTTAGACCAAAAGCTACTCATCCTCTATAGCAAAGACTCTGGGTACTAAAAGCAGCTAAGAATCACTGTTTGTTGTGCTAAATAAAAACGTTTCAATGGCAAAAGAGAT
The DNA here is from genome assembly GCF_963513975.1 of Fringilla coelebs. Classification (NCBI taxonomy): domain Eukaryota; kingdom Metazoa; phylum Chordata; class Aves; order Passeriformes; family Fringillidae; genus Fringilla; species Fringilla coelebs. Next base: position 13,470,014 of record NC_140042.1, read on the forward strand.
CAAAACTGCCACAAATGACAACATTTCCTATGGAAAGTTACATAAAACCACTCTGAATAGCAACCTAAAAAAAAATCTTAGAGGAAATAACAATAACAAACGCTGGAGCCACCAGAAGACAGACTTTATATTCAGGAAGGATGGAAGCCACAGAGCCACTCAGAACTGCTTTCTTGGAGTGTTCCTTTGAAACTCAGAGCATCCTCACTTCCCATCACACAGCTGCTTTCTCCAGCACCATCAAGTTCTGCTCACCTGGGCACAAGTGAGAGAATAAAAAACGCCCACAGCAGCCAAGGCCTGGGGGAGATCCTTCAAAGGACCAATTAAACAGCCAAGAATTCAGAGCAGAGCTGGTTTGGCTGCTGTCCCTCACCAATAGCTGATGCAGCCAAGGACACAGGAGAGCCACTCTGGTGCTCTGATTTCTCCCCTGGCTCGTGCTTGATGGCCAGGCACACACCATCTCCTGCTGTGTCCAACTGGAAATAGCTGCAGGAAGAGCTTGTCTTGCTCTGCAGGTGTGTGCACACCTCTGCACATTCATCGTGTGCCCAGTGCAACAACTCATTCATAATGCAAATAGAAGTAATCATAATTCTAGCTTGGTTTAGCAAAAAAAAAAAAAAAATTAAATTCTAAGTGAACCACACTTCTTCAGTCTGAGTGAATGGCACATTCTTGCCCACTGTTCTCCCTGGAACTATAGTCCCAGAACAGCCAGGGAAAAAAGGAAGGTACACTCACAGTTTTTGGTGAAACAACTCACAGTTTTCTACAGTTCACTTTAAGGCTTTGAATTTAAGCAACAGAGTAACAAATCTGCCGTGTGCTGATTGCTACAGGGCAGTAACTCCCGAAATACAGAAGCTGCATTTGTCTGAGCCCTCCAGATTTTAAAATCCAAGCACTTCTAACTTTCACTGAGCCAAAGCCAAGTAAGTGCCAGACCTGAAGGACTGTAAGTGCAGCGTCCTGTGCAGTTTCAGGATGACCTCATAGGGATTGTTCCTTTTTAAAGGAAAGCAAACCTTCAAAGCAGGGATTGCTGCTGACCAGCAGAGCAAGGGGCTGGCTCTGAGCAGAGTGGAAACAGGAAGGGGAGGAGGTGGCAAAGGTAAGCTTTCCAGAAAAGGCAAGATCAGGCATGGCTTGCTATCTCTTCTCCCCCTGGGAAGGCTCGACTGTGCCAGGGTAGTATTGTGCAATGATACCTCAGACTTCACTGAGGAGAAATTACATTTCCTTTAATAAACACTGTGCTTTAGAGATGCTCTGATTACTAAGGCAAGGTCTGTTTGTTGCTGAAGGCCCCAGAATTTAAGAACATATCCACTGCTCAGGTCTGCATCACCACACTTCCAGCATTTCTTTGGTAGGCAAAAAGGAGCTGTAATTATATTTGAAATAAATTGTTTACCTAGATAGTTGAAGAGTGCATCCAAAGGAAATTACAGCAAAAACAAGCCCTATATCAACATGACATTTGCTGTCCGTGCATCAAGTAGAGCACACAAGCAATGAAACGTGCACTCTCACAGCTCTAGGAGACTGGACCACAAAGATAAATATGAAGAATAAGCTCTCTATCTTCACCCAGTGGGAAACAGACACTGTTACTCAGAGGGATTTGAGCATAGTTTGGATGATTTGGTAAAAAACTCAGCTGCTGATTTGCTCTTTGTTGCATCATCCCAACACACATTTAAAAAAAAAAAAAAAACAACTCCTCACTCCCACAGCAGCATGGACTGAAACAAGGATGAGAGCTGTGAGCTGAAACTTCAACTGGTCCTGGACAGCAGCAAGATGGGTAGGACCAAAAAATAGGAGCAAACAGTCGGAAATCCCTCAAGTTCAACTACCAAGGATATGACAATAGGCAATCTCAGCATTTCCACTTCTCCCTGTGGAAACCTCGCTCCCAGTGGCACAGAGATTCTGCCTGGGAAAACAGAGAGGCTGGCAGGCAAGCCCTGCCCAGCTCAGGCTGCACTGCAGGGAGGGTCTCCACAACTCCATGCAAGCAGGCCTGGATGGTCTGAGCACACGTAACACACCAAATTAGCTTGGGGTTCTTCGAGGACATGGAAACAGAGCTGCCAGCATGACCATGGGAAATGCTGCCAAACAGATCCATTTCCTTCCAAGGTTAAATCTGCCTGTTGCCTGCCTAATCTCTTGGGACTAAGAGCTGCAGGGTTAATACTGTCCCTTTCACACGTGATTCTCTCAGAGGGCAGTTATTGAGCACAAGCAGAGTAAGCAACCTGGTGCCCATTCAGGTCTGCTAGTTCTGAACAAGGCAAAAAATAAACAAACAAAAAGAAAACAAAACAAAAGAACCAACCACAAGGCTAAAAAAAAACCTACCAGGGAGAGAACTACCTGCACAGCCCTGGACACCAGGGCTTCCCCTGCTCTGTAGAAAGAAACCATCTCCATCCTACCTTCCAGCAGCACTGGGGTGTTTTACCCACAACCCAGACACAAATCCCATGAAATTCAGGCTGCAGCACCCACAGCACACACTGAGATGTTTTCACACAGATCCCTGAGCAGACAGGCAACACATGCATTCTGTGGGTTCTTTAAAACTCCAACATGTACATACCCAGCAGCTGAGAGTCAACCTCACAGCAACTGCGTGAGATCTGCCCAGTTCATGTTTCCTTTCCTTCCAACTAGATGATGATAAATGTTAAACTTGGAGTCCAGCACCTCTTCAACTGAAAAGAAAGGAAACTAATCCACATCTGAGCTCAGGGAAAATGTTAAGGAAGGAATCCATCCTTGAGTTTTAAGTATTTCTATTGAAATGTGTCATATACAGGTGACAGGCTGGTGGCTGCAGGAACAGCAATTAATAGAGGTGTCATGTCAGGCCACAATTAATGTTGGAAACTCTGAGAAAGATGCATGGTCTCCACGGGGTGCCAAGGCCTCCAGAGATAGCAATGGAAGAAAGGCAGCAACCACAAGGGAAGAAGCTTATCAAAAGACCAGTCTGCTGGATAAAAGCTGCAGAGTGACAGATAAAGAAATGTCAGGATCTTCAGCTCACAGCCAGTCCTGCTTGGCAGACACATCCCCAGCAACACAGGGCTCACACAACACACCCTCTGCTCAACTTCTTGCTGGACACACTGAATGGAAGAGGAAAACAAGCTGGTAATCCTGGCCATGTTGCCCATCTCAGGCCTTCAGCACTAACCAGGCTGTTTGCACTGCAGAGAGATCCAACACACTGAAGAGAATCAAACCTTTACTAATTATATCTGAGCATGAGGGCTCTGTGCCCAGAATAAACTGTCCTATCATGCCACACTCAGCAGACCCTGCCTCTTTCAAGGGAACATGTTGGGACTTGTTGGCTACTTTCCGGGGCTGGATTCCAGAGGAACGGGACCGATGACCCCCAAAGGAATTCCTATTCCTGCCTGGCGACCTGGCGCAGCTGCAGCCCCGCCGCAGTCCCTGCCACGAAAGTGAAACGAGATGTCTGCCAAGTCCAGTGACGAGGTGCTGGCCCTCTCTGAGGGACATAATTCCTGCCTGAGGTGACACATCGGGGCCACACGGTCTCAGTACCAAGACACAGACAGGACAAGCTTGTTGGAGGTTTCTGCTGTGCTCTGCAGGCCACCAGCACTCTCCACATTCAAAGCTCATCTCCCTGGCTGAAGCCTACCCAGTACAGAGCAAGACATTCCCGAGACCAGGGCCAACCCATGGCTTTCCCCAGAACCTGAAAAGCCAGTTTGTAGGCAGATCTCTTGCAAGTGGATTGCTTAAAAAAAAAAAAAAAAAAAAAAAGGCCTGTCATGGGAAGTCCCAGAGCAGAACGAGTTTTGTGGGAGTTGCTTTTACTCTGCACAGCATCAACCTCCTTTCATGGGAACACACAGAAGCAGGAACAGCACGGACACACGTCCACATGCCAGAGCTGCTGCCTTCCTGGGGGCTCAGGACAAATGAGCACAGGGGCCAGTACAAAGCTGGGGACCTGTTCCAAATGCACAGCACCTCCTGGAAAGCTGGCAGTATCCCAGCTCAGAAATGGCACAGGCTCCCAGGAGCCTGCACACACAGGGGAGACCTGGGCTAAGCAGCAGCAGCAGCCATGAGGATTTAAGGACATGAGGGATGCAGTAGAAGGGAGAGATGATAGCTGTTATTAGAGTAACTGAGGGTTAAAAAAAAAGGCAGACAAGCCCTTTCATAAAGTCCATTTAACAATCAAAGCTTAAAGGAAGTATCTAAAGTTCACCTCTTTCTTCCAACTATATCAACCAATCTAACACGAGTCATCACCTCCTCCTGCAAACCTGCACCACTGAGATGGAACAGCTGGAGAGCAACATCCTTCATACACTGGAGTGGAAATGCAATTTTTCCACGGGTCTGCTCCCCACCTTGTCCCAAGTGGGCCATTTTTATCCCCGTGGTCACAGCCCACAGGCAGCTATTTGTCCTTGCTGCCCTATCAGCGTTACTGCAGTTAACACCCTCTGCTCCTTCCTTCATTCAGAAGCTTTGCTGCCTTGTCCCTTCCCGTTACGTGTGACTATTTTTTCCCTTTACTGCAGAATGCACTTTTCTTCCCAGAGGAAATTAGCAGGCATGGGGACAAAAACAGGAAGAAAGGAAACAACTTCCTGCTTGCTCCAAGACCCGGCTTGGAGACATCTCTGACCGGCACCGTGCAGCCCGCCACGAAGCCAACCTGCAAGAGAAGCAGCAGCCACAGAACCGAGTCGGGCACCAGGACGAGCACCAGACAAAACTCATCTGTGCTGCCACTCACCTCTCCTGAGTTACACTGGTGAAAAACACAGGGCAAAATGTACACATGGGCAACTTTGGCATTGCAGGGACGTGTGTGGCAGGATGGGGCTGCTCGCTGAGGAGCCCAAAAGGACTTGGCACTGAGGTTGAAATACTGCAAAAGCTTTGGTCTTGCTCGCGTCAGGCTGCCGTGATCCCCTTGCTTCGTGCCAGCAGAGCACAGTGTGAGAACTCAGTTGAGAGACTCGATCCGGCAAGAAAACTAACCCTAACATGTAAAAAGCCATATATTTTCCACCAGATCATCTCCCAAAGTCGCTGCCAAAGAGCGACTGGGTGCCAGCATCAGGGGAGGGACGGCTAGGAAAGCGTGGAGATGGGGTGGACTCGGATGAGCCGAAACAAGCCGCGAAGGCGCACCTCCACCTACAGCCGAAAGCACTGAGATCGCCAAGCTCCCGACATCCAAACACGGGGGTCGGGGGCAGCACCTGCCTCCGGCCACGCTCTCACCCCGCGGGCCGCCGCGGGCCGCTCCCCGCCCGGCTGAGCGACGGGGTCCCGGTGCCTCGGCGGGGCAGGAACGGCCCCCGCGGGATGCCCCTCCCGGGATGCCCCTCCCGGCCAGCCCCCCCTCGTTCCCCCGGCCCCGCACTCACCGTGCAGGCGGGCGAAGCGCAGCGGCCGCTCGGCTCGAGCCGCCCCCCAGTGCGGCTTAAGGGACCGGCGCCGCCGAGCCCGGCCCGCGGAGGGCGCGGAGACTCCTCCCCCGTGCCAGGGGCCGGCCGGGCGGGCACGCCATTCACAGCCTCGGCATGCAAATAGGAGCCGGGAGCCGAGCGGCGCTCGGCGCTGAGAGTCCCGGCGGGGAGCTGCCAGCGCCCGGGGCCGCGGGACGCCGCATCCCGCCGCGCCGCCCTGACTCACGGGGTAGGAATGCGCCGCGCCGGGCGGAAGCCACCGGCCCGCCCGCGGCCCCCGCAGCCCCCGCCTTCCCCGCTGCCTCGGCGGTGGGCAGCGCCCTTTAGCCCCGCCGCTGGCCTGGGGTGGCGGGGTTGAGCGCCGGCTCCCGTTAGCATCGGCCCTGCGGGTGCTGAGATCGCTGCCGTGCCCGCGGGGAGCTGGGGCGATTCCCGTGCCGGGAGTCCCCTTGGCTGGGCACCGCTGAGCTGCCAAGCCCTGGCCCCTCTGCTTCCCCCACGGGAGCCTTCTGCACTAAGCCTCCCGCGCACTGGGCTGCGATGCTCCCGGTCCCCTCACTCTTTCTTGCTGTTTCGCTGTACTTTACCTTCTCCTCGCCCATTCCCCTACGCTTAATGCCGTGTTTCCCACCAAGTCTTCACACCTTCTCTTCCAGCCATGTGGTTAGCGTATCATCCCTCCTCTAAGCTGTTTCTTTCACACAGTTTAAACATTTTTCCCTTCTGGAGGGTATCCTCCCACCTCGATTGCTCAGCCATCCTCTCCTTTGTCCTGGGACTGCTGCAGAAGATTTCTCCATCCATCCTCCGAGGAGCATCAGTCAGCATGTGTTGCTCACACAGAGCTTTGCTGGAGCTCCAGTGAGGCCTGCAGGGTGCACATCCCTCTTGAGCAGGTCCCCAACCCACAGCTCCAGATGCTTTCAATGTTAGTAATAACTGGGGGGATGATGATGTTCCTTTCCCATCTTACTGCATCTTCCCCATGACCTGCGTGCTCCAGCCGAGCTGAGCTCATCGGTACCGCACCCAGCCCCGCGCGTGCCCACGGCAGCCACACGTCGAAGGCAGCCCCCAGAGAGCCCTGCTAACCATATCATGTCTCATTAGCTAATGAGCAAACACAGAGCAGCCCCAGCTAGTCCTGGCTGAGGTGGAGAGCAAATAGCACGCAGAACCCTGACTGTCCGCAAAGCTTAACAGGCACAAATTATTTTCAGATGTTTCTACCACATAAACAAGGAAAAGAAGCATCCAATAATGCACTCGCCGGGCCCTTCAGCATCTCCTGGGAGGAACGCTCTGGAGCTGGAGTAAGAATCTGACCCACCCCTGCTCGTTCTTTGCCTCCTGCCAATAGTATGTGCATTTTGCAAGAAAAGCAAAGCTCCATCACTGAAACGTGACTTCTTGCTCCTGTAGAAAACTCTTGCAGACAGCACTGCTAACCCCATCCCACAAATTCCTGTTCCCCAGTGCTTCCCTACCCAGCTCCCAAACTCTTTTACCCAAGCTGCAGGAATCTGCAGAGCTGGATAAAATCTACCCTGTTGGTAAATCATACGCCTACCTTGCTGCCATCACCAGCCAGAGTGGTTCTCCTTCAGTGCACTGAGTCCTCCTAGCCTGAAATAGATGGAATAAGGTGACTTAAGGCCAGGTTCTGACTGCTGAAGCACGAGATGGTGAATGGCGGCAGTTCAGTGTTGAGCACCCACCATTCCTGGCCCAGAGCAGATCATCTAGCCCAAAAACCTTGTTTGTTTTCTCCCTTTTCAAGGAATACTTCTATTTGAAATGTGGACCAGCTGAAGGAGAGCTCTTTCCTGGTGCTTGTTATGTTTAAGGTGAACATGTGATTACATGAATTTGTTTCATTCTTCTCTGCTGGAAACTGGAATTTCCTCCCTACTTGAAACCCATGAGAAACTGTGATCTTGCCACAAGACGTGGTTAAAGACCCAATGAAACAGATATCCATCAGCATGTGAATGCAGCACTTTCACTGCTGCAGCTTGCTAAAACTGCTTCAAGGCCTGATGAGCCACACACCTGCCTGCTTCCAGCCAGGCACTGCTGGGTCTGCACCAGCCAGGAGTGGTGCACAATGGCCCTCAGGCGCTGGACAGAATTGTTCAACACCTCATCTCCTGCTGCATCTCCTCCTGCATGCACATTTGTATGCAACACTCCTTGGAGCACTGATCCTGTGTCATCAAGTGTCACATTGTGGCTCCACTGAATATGGATTATAATCCAAGCAGGGAAATGGTGTTACAGCCTGTGTGCCTGCCTGACAGTTTTGTGAGGACAGCTAAGACACACCAGGAGCACAGAGGTCTGTTTTTATCAGGATCACCAGTTCCCTAGACAGATTATTCAATTCCAACCTGCTTTGTTCAGTGTTTGGGCCAAGAAGGCATCCCAGTACCTGGCAAGCACAGCAGAGAGCATCAGATTGCAGCCTTGACCAGTAAAAACAGAGCTCCCCTTGCCCTCTGGAAATACATGGGCTTTGCAGTGCCTCCTGTGCTGACATGAAGCAGCAGCACAGCCCTGGCAGCTGTCCTAGCAAACAGGGAAGAGGTCCAGAAAGGCCTGGGATTTCTTCTGGGGAGGATTAATAACACAGAAACCCAAGCGAAGTCCCACGGAGTTTCAAAGGCAGGTGGCCTGGCTGGGAGCCAGAGAGGGAAGTGCCAGGAGGGAAAGGACGGGGATTCCCTTTGGGAAATGCCTTTCCAGGGTGGATGGCTGGACCTGCAGCTCCTTGCTGGGGAGCAAACCAGGCTCCTGGGTACCAGCAGCTGATCAGCTTTTCACCCCCAGCTGCACATGTGTGTGTGGGACCCTGTGGACAGGAAAAGTGGGGATGGTACAGCAGGATCTGTTCACCAGAACTGCTACAGAAATACCTCCCCCTATTCCTCACTAACCTGCGGCTCCTGGTGAGCAGCTGGCCCAGCTTTCTGCCCCAGGGAGAGCAGTGAGGGTGCCCTGATCACCCAGCCTCAGCAGTGCCCTTCCTCACATACCGTGGGAGTGTTGGAGTGCAGATACCCCCAGAGTGGATGCTAAACTGGGAATGGTGCTGCTGACCTGCAAAAAAATATTGACATTTTTTGGAGTGCAAACCTTTCACTTCCCAAAAAAAAAAAAAAAAAAAAACCAAAAAACCAAACAACTTCTATTAACAAGCAGCTATGTCGCAACTTCCATTTCCTATAACCCACTCGATTTACATGAAGTTCAAAAACCTCAAACTGGGTGGAAGGTCTTGTGAAGCCGCTGTCACCCTCAGGCAGCAGCAGACAGTGCAGACATTATTGTGTGGGATCACACCTGTGGCAAGGAGGGACACAGAGGTGACTTGGCCTGGCAGTTCCATGCACCTGCTCAGGTGCAGGATGTGCCAGGGGCTGAGCTGGCAGCAGGCCTGCAGGGATTGGGGGTTTAAGCCCATGGAAGACATTCAAAAATAAAGCCAAGCCCCACCATCCTTGCCTGTAGGTTATTCAGCCTGAATCAGGACAGATAATTCCCTTCACAGACATCATCAATGAGTCCACCTGGGGCTGGGGAGCAGGAGATAAGTAGGGAGAGGAGCCAAAATGTTGATCTGGGAAGATGGTGGTACCCCAGAGCACTCACAGCCACAGGAGCTGCTGCCCAGCAGAGCACAAGGAAATCACATCAAAACTCAACTCAGGCCCTTCATTTTCTGCCCAGATTAATTGCAATTGATCATTCCTGGCTCTAGCCACAGGGAATGTGTGTGCTTGCAGTGCCAGGAGGAGGTGGAGGAGTGGAAATGAGATATAACTAGGATTTCATAGCTAGCCCATAAAGAAATATTTATTTTCAATCATATTTTACCCAGAAAAATCCACTCAGATCAAAATGGCAATTTTCATTTTGGTGAACTCATTGAGGGAATTGGAAAAAAAACAAAATAAAAAAAGAAAAGAGCATGTGTAAAGCAAGCTATGATTTCCAAAATATTTAGGAAATGTCACTTGGCAAAATAGCTTCTTTCTCCCCAGTTTACTTCAACACAAAAAGGTGCTTTTAACATACATATATGTGTGTGTTTCATATGGAAGGAATAAAAATGTCATGGAAGAAGTAAGATAAAACTCCCAAAATATCTCTTATGTAGCCTGAAAGACTCTTATCATTTTCCAATCCACTCTTGGCAAGAGATGAAATAATATTGCTTCAGAATTTCAAAACTGGGCAGATTTATTTCCAAGAGGCACACAAGGACTCTTATAAAGCAGTCAAATACAGAGAGCAGTGGCCAAGGGTGTGATCAAACCTTCACTGTTGGAATGCAGGCCTGGGAGAGCCTGAATCCAAATTGCACAAATTACCTTTTAGTTGGTGATCTGTAATTCTGGCCCTCCTGGGTTTTGAGCAGGGACTTTCATTTAAATGTCCAGGTTGTACTAACAGGGGAGGGGTGCCAGAAGGTAAAAATGAGCCCCAAGGAATGTGAGCCGGATGTCATGGTGCCATTTGGGGTCTTTGTGTCCTACCCCCAGGGCTGGGTGTCAGCTACTGGTGTCACATTTGACACCAGTACTAAGAGTCGCTCCTGTTGATGAAGAAGAGGAGCATGAGAGGAACATGCACCTCAGCCTGCAGGTGACAAAGAATCCCCAAAAGCACATTGTGAGGTGGAGCAGCAAGGTTTGGTAGCCTGCAGCCAGTAAGGGTATCCTCCAGGTTAGCCCAGGTGGCTTCCAACCTGCTGCAGTGGACAAGCCTTGAAGGAGAACATTCAAAATTGGCAATAAGAGTGATCCAGTTCAGACAGAGCACTGCAGAAAGGACTTGGACTTGGAATCAGGAACAGTGAAGCTCACCATCTCCTAAATTCCTGTATTAATTAAAAGGGAATCGAATTGAAGCTAACAAAAAAAAAATTCCAGTTCTGTTATTCATAAATGAACTGAAGGAGTTCATAAAGGAGCTGGGGAATTTTGGTTTGTCTGTCAGCAGTAAGCTACTTCTTGAAGAAAGTGCAGAGATATGCTATCTTGATGTAAAAATATGAACTCAGTAATTGGAGAAAAAATAATTCAGTTACTGACAACAAGCTTGTAAAGAACTTGCTCAGCTAAAATAACAGGGCTTTGTGTAAATCCAGCAAATCTTTACACAAATCTGTAAGAATAGTTTTGGCATAGGCAAGTAACAAAGTAAGAAGCTGAAATTTCAAAGTAAAATCTCTGAGAGTCAATAAGAGAGATCCTATCTCCAGCAAGAATTAATTTAATCATGTCACCCTGCAGTTAGTTAGATTAAGGAACAATAATATTTAGTGTAAAAACAATTCCAAACAATCTAAGTTTGTGGGTTCTGATCTAGACTTTGCCAATCCCCCTGTGCTGCCAGGAAATGGCTCCTCTTCCAGTCTGTCACTGCTTTGCTGGTTGGTCCCTTCTGCACTATTCCTGATTTTTCAGGGTAAAACAGGAGCTATGAAAGAGGAAGGGGTTCCCAGCTTTCGAAGGTGCTATGAGCTCTGTCTCTGCCATGTCTGGAGTGTGGCCTTGCTGTTGGATTTTGAAGGCCTCCAAGGACAGAGCTCTTGACCATCTGTCTGGGTCCTGGGTTCTGGGTCCTGTCTCAGAGCTGAGCCACTCTCACAGGGACAGGTCCCATCCCAACGTTCCCCTGTCACTCCTGTGGCTCCTGCCCTTGCAGGGTCCCTGGGTTTCAACCTCTCCACCTCATCCTGCAGGAGAGCAAAGCCACCCCTCACCTCTCCTCCCCAGTGTTCCCAGTGGCCCTTCCCTGGGCTCTCCAGTGCCTCTCCCCTGGACAGAGGATCTGAGGTGGGATGCTGTGGTGTGCACTGAAACACTGGTGCTATGCAAACAGGAACAGAAAGATTATTTGTACTTTAACCCCATCAGCAGTGAGCCTACAAACATCTGTCAAACACACTGAGCTGTAAAGGCTCCCTGTTTTCCAGCAGAACTTTCAGAGCAGGAACTGAGGAAGCTGTAGTTGACCTTAGCTGAGGAAGTGCTGGTGGAGCTGTCTCTGCCTTTCCAGACCTTTTGCAGGACATGGCAGAAAGAGGAAGCTGCCAGCAAAGTTTTTAACAAACACTCTGTTTATGATTGTCATAAGATGCCGAACAAGGGGAAGGCAAGAAAGGAATGAAAGCCCAGAAGAAAGCAACTGTTAATCTTGACTCCTACCCAAGCCTACTGCATGTATTACATTTTATTACAAACATTTCTTTTCAAAAAAACTCTACACATGGATCAAATGATCCCAGTGGAGTGACATGGTTCAGCACTAGCCAACCTACTAATATCTGTCTTGCTTCGTTTTCCTTTTTCCTGGCACGTGAAGCATTTTGAAATCATCTGGAGCTTCCTACTGCTTCAGGACTTATGAGGTCCCAAAGCCAGTGATTCAGAAGACTCCTAAGTCACCCTTTGGAAAACTTTTGGGTGTATGTATGACCAAGCTTTTCCCTTGGAGCCTCAGCTAAAGCAGACTGGCTGTCCCAGAGACCCACTCCCTCTGTCACTGGATGTGACAATTGCACCAGTGAATATGGTCAAAGCTTCAGCTAGGCAGAAGGCAGGCAGCCAGCATCCTGAAGGGTTTGATAAAACACTGTGTGTCTTCATTCCAAATTACGACAGAGCCCCTGGATTTCAAGTTGTTCACAAAGGAAAGATCTGTATTAAATATCCAAACCTTTCCAAAAATAAAAACAAACCAAATCCCGCAAATGCTTGGACACGGTCCATTTTTTCATGTAATATACAGAAACTTCTCAAAAACTGGGTGGGGAATTGTTTCAGAAAAGGGCAAAAGCTTCCAAACTGCTTGCTTCCAAAAGCCCTCTGAGCCCTGTGGAGGAGGCAGACAGACATTTTGCTGAAGCCCGACTGGAATCACCTCAGGGCGCATGTGATCGGACAGAAAAGGGCAGATCTGGAGTTTTGCTGCCCCAGTCCAATTTCTTCCCAGCCAGGCTGCACAGGAGGGACCAGTGGGTCATCCCTGGGCTCTGCAGGTCCCTGGAGTGGGGTCTCTCCTGTGCTCCAATATCAACAGTTTGGATCACAGCCCTCAGTGCCAGAAACAGAAAGAAGCTGCTCACTGTCTCAGTCCTATTCTCCCCCGAATAAAGCCTTGCAGGAAAGGGAAGGGATCATTTCATTTCTTAAAGGGCAGCTGAATCCCCTCTAAATGGCCACATTCTTGTCCCTTCTGCAGAGCGTGACTGGTGCCAAACATGGTCACAAAGGCGTATTCACGGCTTTTTCCTTCCTACACATTCAGGAGTTGAAAGCCAGTTTGGTACAAACTCCCCAAAATGACTTATTCAGCAGCTGCTTGCCAGCTTCCTGTTTGCAGAGAGGGGGGGCTGGAGCAGGGACACAAGCCCCAACACCAGGCATGCTGCTGTGGGCACCCTGTGCCTCTGGTGCTCCCTGAGCCTGGCAGAGCATCAGCCGCTGCTGACCAGGCTTGGCTTGGGCAGAGACCCCATCACCAGACTGGCCTTTTCACCTCTGCTCTCGGTTTCACCAGCAAATTTGCTTTTTCTTGAGGTCACTGGTCCCTGGGATATGTTCCAGCTCTAATGAGGATCTTTTCCCTAGTAAATAATTCCTCCTCTCACCAAGGGAATGGAGCAAATGCTCAGCCTCAAGCTACTGAGCACGGAGGGCAGCCAGCTCCTACCCTTGCCAACAGCCATGGAAGTGATTATCCTCCCTGGGATGAAGAGACTCAATGTCTTGTCTAAAAACCTACAGGAAGACATTGAGGGAACAGGGACAAAGTTGTCCTTCAGCTCATACATTCATTTATAGCAGGGAAATCAGGAAAAATGGACAAACCTTGCTCACCACAATGCCACCTTCATACTGGCAGCCACAGATCCTTCCTCATAGCCTCTCAGCTCCATCATGTTTTGGAGAAGTGTAGGAAAGACCAGGATAAGGATTGTCCAGATGCTTTTTATCTGGGAGCTGGGCTCTCAGGAGTGGTTTGGGGTGGCAGGGTGTCCCTGCTGGGCACACCATGGGTTTGCTAAGGAGAAGGAACCCCTGGGTCTGTGCAAGCTCACAGAAAAAAGAGTGTCTGCTGTGAATGGCTCAGTGGTGACTCCTGGTTGCAGCGGAAGGTGATCAGGATGTTTTCTCAAGGCTGGCTTTTGGTTCTGTGGTTTTTTCACTATCTGTGACTGCCAGCAGTATGGTTTTCCTTCTTAGCCTCTTACATGGCCTTTTGCTGTAAAACACCCGTGTAGTGTCTGCAATGCCGGCAGCCACGCTCACTGCTCAGCTCCCAGGGAGGAACCACAAACTTCTTCATGTCCATGACATCTCCAGGAACACAACTTGCCTCACACAAGGGACAGCCTTCCCAAGAGCAGGCCACAGCCCATGGGGAAGGATTGCTGTGCTGTGGATAGAGGTGTATTTCTTCCACAGTGCCACCATCTCTCCAACTCAGGTGCTGTAACTGAGCAAGCTGGGACCTTGTGCCTTTTCCCAGCAGGCTGGTGGTATGAGCCAGCAGGATTTCACTCCAGTGGCCCCATGCTCTTTCACAGGAGCACACACCACAGTGGTAGCCAGGTAGGGGCTGGGCTCTGCTCCCAGGCAACCAGCAACAGGACGAGAGGACATAGTCTGAAGTGGCACCATGGTAGGTTTAGGTTGGACATTAGAAGGAATTTTTCACAGAAAATATGATTTGATTGCAATGGACTGCTCAGGTCGGTGGTGGAGTCACCATCCCTGGAGGTGTTTAAGGAAAGACTGGATGTGGCACTCAGTGTTCAGAGCTGGGTCACAAGGTTGTGCTTGATCATAGGTTGGACTCGATCTCAGAGGTCTTTTCCAACCTAACTCATTCTGTGGTAGGCTCAGGCTGTCTCAGCTGGAGCTATCTAATCAGCATTGTGCTGATAAGCTGACCACCAAAGCTGCTCACTGATAATCATTAGTGGCAGGGCAGTGGTAAATGAGCTCAGATGCGCTTTCCTGGCAGCAAGGGACCCTTTCTGCTCACTGAGCATTTGTTCTTTCAGCAGTGGCTATTTGTACACGCCAGCAGTCTTCACACCTGAGCCTGGCTGCAGACAATAAACACTGCCCTGCTGCAGCAGTGACAGGGGCAGAGGAGCCTGGGGCTCCCTGTGCCAGTCACAGGACAGGCACCTGGCCCCACGGCTGCATCCCACTCTGCCACGGTGTGCTCCTGAGACAAGGGGCAGACATGTCCGTGGCAGGAGCTGAGAGTGGATTAGGTCAGGAATGTGGAAGGATTTGACAGCTCAGACACCAGAGATGAGGACGGGGGTGCTGCAGGCAGAGAGCCAAGGCATGTTGGTACTCACATCTCCTGCATCAGGCCTCCTGCCCTGGCAGAGAGGAGCCACTCCAGCCTTGTTTGTTTGGAAAGTGTGCATCCCTCCTTTCTGGAAATGGGCCTATCCCCACCATCATCCTTTCCATATGTTGCCATGGAGAGAACAAATATTTTTGTGCCTTTCCTGAGTTAAGTCTGGATCTAGCTGCAAGTAGAATTGATTAGCAAAGGTGACTTGATATATTGCTCGGTGGATCCAAGGGTAATGCTCCAGGTCCCAGGTGTGCACACATCCTTTGGGCTCATGGCATCAGCCCCACTGGCATTCCAACAGGAGCATGCCTGGGACATGTGGCAGGGACCCCAGGCTTCTGGAACAGAGCTCCTGCATGGGACACATCTCCAGCATAAGCTCTTCAGCCTTGGTGCTGAGCTGAGATTCACTTGCAGCATGTTAAGCACTGATCTTGTATAAACCACTGGCTGATACACACACTGTGCTGTACACAGGAACTGCTGCTTCTGATTCCAAATGGACATTTCCAAGGAAAAATCAGCAATCCCCAGTAACATCAAAACCAAACACTTAAGAAAGTCTTCCAGGAGAAGCATTTGAAAGACAGGAGAGTGCCAGCACAGCACTGTGGACATGACAGGGACCAGGGAAGATGGAGAGACCACAGCATCCAGTGCTGCTGACTCAGAGTCAGCCCTCACTAAGTCTAATTTAATTTTGTTGCACATCATCACCCCCAAGGAGCATCGGTATGTGAGTGGTGGTGCAAGTGAGGCCAGTTTTTCATGGTATGTGCTGTATTCTTACAGCTACTGATTCAGCTAAAAGACTGTTCCGCCCTGGGGCTGGGCAATTACAAATTTAGCAGCTCCAGTTCTAGGTCCATAAATATCTTTGTGGTAACCTTTCTCATTGCATCTGGGAAGGGCCCAAACAGGAAAACTCAGGTAGAAATGGGAAATGAAACCTCATAATTTGAGTCATCAATCATACAGTAAAGTTAGGAGAGGAGTTAGCCTGAGTACAAAGGACTTAGTCCCTGGCAGGGCTTCTAGAAATAGAAGCAGCAATTTCTTCTGGTTTCCTGGAAATCTTGTATCTGAACTTGCTCTTCATTTTCCTGCTGGAAAAGGACTAAAATCTGACCTACTTTTGAGCAAGAGAGCCATTGGGATCAGAGTCCCAAAATAGGCCTGGTCATAGATGCTCCCTTGGAGCCCACTGAGACTGGTTGTTTAGTGCAATGAGATAATGCTTCTCTGGAAGGATTTCACACAAAGAGATTCTGTAATCAAGGTTTCAAATAAAATTATCTGCCTTGTTGTTCAGGGCCAAAGAGCCCATCTTAATATTGAAAGGCAGTTGTGTTTTCTGTCTTGGGCTTGAGTTTTGTCATAAATTTAAAAAAAAGCCTGACCCTGGTAACCAAACCACTGAGGAGCCACTGCTCAAAGTGAGGTCAGACTCTGAAATCAGCCCTCACAAACAGTTGGTTTTGTGGCCTTTTGAAAATAACTCTTTTCAGATGTGCAATTGGGAATTTGCCAGGCCGCTCCAGATATTTCCCCAGAGGTCCAGATGGTACAAAAAGACATGGAAAATAAGATATGTCATTCTTAAATAAGATTAGTGACACTCTGCCTTGCTGTGCTCTCACTGTATCAGCGTGGGTTTGGGGTGAATGACCCAAAGCTCTGCAGCCCTTTGCAAAGAGAGGGTGTCGTGAGGGACTTGTGCAGGGTTCCAAGCAGCCCAGTCTCACTGGAGGAGATGAGAAGCATCTTTCACACCAGCACAGCAATATTTTTTGTGACTGTAACACTCACAACACTGCTGGAGTGAAAATCCAATCAGCCTCAGAGCACCCAGCGAGTCCCTGCCTCAGACTCTCAGGGATATCCTGAGAGCTGCCTTGGGACAAAATGCTTGAAATCTGCTCTTCTCTTTGAGTGAGAAATTCCAAGGAAGGGGGTTTGGAAAAAGTTGCCATTCCACTTCACAATGAGGACCAGATTTTCAAGAATTCCTACTGAAAGAAAATTCCACCACATTTGGAAACTAATTTTGGACAACAGGAGTATTTCCATCCGTTTGGGGGAGGGAGGCAATGCATGTCCCACACAGAGCATAATCCCAGCACAGCTCTGAGCCCCGGGGCGTCATTCTGGAGGACAGGGGGTCCTGGCCAGCTGAGGACACTTCCCAGTGCCCTGGGAAGCACAGGGAGGAGATGTCCAAACAACTTCTTGCTAACTTGGTAGCATCTGCCTCGCATTTTTGTTTGTGTATGTGGTTTCAGTCTCGAACAAAAAAATGAAACAAGACTGAGCCTTGGAGAGCACTTGCTCAGGGTGTCTGGGCAAAGCCACGGTAAGCCCTACTTGGCAGGGTTTGAGAGGGAAAGCTAAGCCACATCCCAGCCTCCCCATCTTCTCCAACAGAATGTTCCCCATGATCCCTAAGGACATGGATGTGGGATTGAGCAGGACTTCAGGAGCCACCTGTGGATTGGGGGCTGCCCAGCACAGCCAGCAGCTCATCCAGACCTCTTAGACTTCTGCACCAGAGCTCCCCAGAGCACAGTCCCTGATTGCTCTTTGGGAATCATGGATCTGGACTATTCTCCAGCTACCAGAGCAGCAGAGCTGAGGGCCTGACTCGTGTCCCTCTGCGGGATGGAGCTGGGATGGAGCTGGGGTGGTGGCCAGCCTAAAGGCCACTGCTGGCCCTCAACCCCCGTGCCCACAGCAGACACAGGAATGTTTCAAGGGATAATGATAGCCCAGTGGAATCTGACTGCCTGCCGGGCCGCTGCGTGCTGCTGCTTGCAAAATACTATTTCTGGCACCATCACCATCCCAAACCCCAAACTGTAATGCTGCAGCCACAGTCTGCCTGATTCCCAGAAATTCCAGCAATGGATGAGGCAGGGGATTTTTCTCACACACCCACACAGGAACTTAGGGAAGGAGAAGCTAAATGTATATGCAGAAGCTGTTGATGATGGTCACCTAAGTCCTGCCTAAGCATCCAGCCTGGAAAAGCTGCTGTCTCCTGAGATATAAAGTGCTCCCAGGGCTTCCTCAGGAATTTTTTCCTGGGGTCTCTGACTGCAGCCTCTCCTCATCCAGGTTGATGCCCAGTCACTGACTGAATGTGCCTGCCATGTTGTGAGGAGAACAACTCGCTGTGCAATTGAAGAATCTCTGTTTCTCCAGGGATTATTCTAATTAGACACCAACTATTTTTAGCCCATATCATATGTTGGGAATACAACTTTAAAACCACACTGGAGCAGCCAAGTTAAATACTGTAATAACCTTGAAAATAGGGTTAGTGACTTTAATGGCTAACAACAACATTTCCAGCAATGGTTCCAAAGCAGAAGGAATAACTGCCATGCTTCTTGGCACAAGCTGGACTCTGGGAGAGTCAGGGATCAACCTGCAACCCTTGACAGGAACTCAGGGCTATCTAAGTCCATCAGCAGAAGCTCTGTCATAACCGCCGCAAATGATGGGTGCCTGAAGTGGCTCAGATAATGAGTGTCAAATCCTAGAAAGAAATTACATTTACAACAGCTTCTGTATTCATGAATATCACTACAGTAGGTTCATAAATTTTCCAGCAAACCAGTGATTATGGCTAACGGGAAGGAGGCCAGTGGCTTAGTGCCCAGAGTAGCTTGAGAATCCCGGGCTCCCTCAGAGCTCACGCTGGGACCAGAGCAGGAAGGAGCAGCAGCGAGTCCTGCCTGGCCACAGCCCTGCAGGGCCGTGGTGCTGGGCAGCTCAGCCAGCCTGGCAAAGCCATGGGCCTGCAGCCATCCACCACCACGGGGCTGCATCCTGGTTTGCTTTTCCTAGGCCACATAGAGAGCTCCTGCACCAGGACCCTGCTGCCAAGGCTACATCCTCATGCTCAGAAACCGAGGTCTGGCAAAAGCTCTGGGGAAAAAAAAAAATCCCTTCTTCTTCCCTAAATATCACACATGGTCTACAGTGGGCTAGCCTGGCAAATCTCCAATTACGTGGGCATACGTTTGGGAAGACTGGGGTTAAACTTAGCTCCAAATATACACAGAGTTTACATCTTATTTTACAGCTGCAGGGTGCCAGCTCAGTTTAAGTCTCAAAGCCCTTTCACTGCCCCACACCCTGTCCCCTTTCAGGTGGGGGTCTGGTGGTCCCCAGGGGGCACAGAGATGCCCTGTATCTGCAGCCAGCTGAGTGATGGCATCACACCAGCTGAAGGTCTGTGTCCAGTTTGGGATGCTGGAAGAATTTGTTGGACAGATCATTGGGTATATGCTCATTCTGCTTCCCCAGGGACACCCAGGACAGCTCCCTGGCACTGGGGATCACTTGCACACAGGTTTCCAGAGCTGCTTGGGCAGAGAGGCTCCTTGAGAAAGCCCCTGGGATGCTCAGCTGCAAAAGCCCACAGCAGACAGCTTCCAAGGGATGCATTTCACCAGTGTTAAACCTGTTTCACCTTGAGCACAGCTCTACACAGAAAATTGGGAATTGAAAAAATATATTGTCCAGACAAGTGGCCCTCATCTGCAAGGTAACATCATCCTGTGCTGCCCATTTTCCAAACCTCTTAGAAAATACCTGCTGGCTATTGCAAGAGCAGCCCTGGAAAGCCCCCAGCCCTGGCCTGCTATGTGCACAGATCATAGGGGGCCTCAGACATAAGGGATTTTCCTGAACACATCACAGTGTGCATGGACCAAGCAATTTTGACAGCACTGGGATAGTTAAAGGAAAAGCTTGGAGCTTTGGAGGGTTTTTTTGTTTTGCTCAGATTCCTGTGGTCTGCAATGCCACTTCAGCACCTGCCTTTAGGTTTGGGAAGACCCATCCCATGGACACCAACTGGGTAAAATGTTGCTCAGTTTCTTAATGCCTCAGGTTTTTGGTTACTCTAGCCCACTATGCCAGTGGCTCATTTGTTTCTCATTGTGGAATATTTCCATATCCCAGGCTCGTGGCTGCAGTCCACATCACTGGTCCCACCCCTCTCTGCTGGCATCCTGCTCTTTCCCCATAGTTCTGAAGCTCCCTTGACCTTCCTCCCTTCAGTCACTAAAATAGTTTAACTCCTTTCCATTTTTAGAGGTCAGGCTCAAAATCTGTCGTGGATTCCAGCAGCAGAGACCCAGGTGCCAAAGCAGCCTCACTGGGAGCACCTCACTGTGCCACGGCCAGGAGACCACAGGAGAGGGCTGGCATGGAAGCTCAGCTTCTCTTGTTCCCACCCACACCAAATCCCTGGAATATACATTATCCCAAAATAGTGGGATCAGCCACAAGGATGTACTTCTTCTGGGAAAGGGCAGACCAACAGCATGCTGTAGGGTGACAGGGCAGGACAGAGGAGTTACTCACTGAAGCATTTCCTTTCTCATGATCACTCCGTTTATCTGTGATTAGAGCAGGGGTTTTTTAAACTTCAATCAGTCAGCCTGGGAAAATAGGATGGCAGTTCCTCTGTCCAGCAAATTGCTTGTGGAAAGCATTTGTGAGAGCTCAGCTAATCCACAGAAATTGCTCCAGACAGGCAGCACCGACTCCAAAAATTGGTTATACAACATTTAACTTCTAAACCTCTTAGTCAAAAAACTTAAACTCAGTTCCAGTAGGAGCTGGGTTGTAATGAATTTGGTGTGAATGCCAGTGTGAGGTGTGTAAATAGCATGTGTAAATAACACCTCAGCTATTTGGCTGTAGTCACTGCAGCAAATACATCAGGCTATTGTACTTCCCTTCCAAACCTGTCATAACATGCACCACCCCAGCTGCCAAAGCTTCTGCCTTTTTTTTTTCCTCCCCAGATGTTTCAATCTCCAGTTTGAAGCCGACATCTGGAGAAGGGATGCTGTAGAAATGCTACACATCAGCAGGCCAAATATGGGATATACTATGGAAATGAAAATGACAGAAGTGACAGAACAAAATTAATGAGCATCCAGATGCAAGTCAATAAGTGATAAAGTGCCTGTCAGGAGCCTCCTAATGCAAAAACAGGCAAGAAACCTTGTTGTACTGCAAGCCCTCCCAGGAGGGATGTGACATCTGGCCAGTCACAGTTTCTGGAAAAAGACACACTCTGCAATCTGAGTCCCCCAAGTCACTCAACATTTCCAGTGCCCCTCTCTGCTCATCACTCCCACATGCTTGTTAAGCCACCCTGGTCCTCTCCCATCCTTTCCCCCTTTGAAGCCATTTCTGCCAAGGCAAAAGGACCTCTGAAATACTTCCTCCATGCTGTTTTGGGGCCTTAGTCATCCCACGAGATGAGACTGCAGGCAGGGGACATGGGACATGGAGGTGGGAAGACCTCCTTTAAGGAACAGTTTCACAAAGAAGGGCTTAGAATAGTCCCTCAAGCAATAGGCAACTGCTCTTTGAGTTCCACCGTGGGCAGAAAGAGCAGATTGTCTGTGAATTCTTTGTAAGAAACCTGCATTCATCAGGCTTGTGAAAGATGAACATTTCTGCTGGAGCAGCAGCTGCCTTTTTGGTGAAATCAAGGAAACCACTGCTGGTGGGATTCTTGCAGCAAAGGGCATGCAAACTGCAAATTTGTGTGCTTTGAGTTGGGTTAAGTGGTGATTGTGGTTGACAGCAGGAATGGACTGCTTGATCTTTAAGTCATACAAAAAATTTATTGAAGGATTTTGGTGGCACAGGAACTCTGAAGGTCTCCTCTCCAACCTCCTCCTCCAAGCAGGACTGGCTGCAAAGCCAGAGCAAGTTGGTCAGTGCCTTGCCCAGCTGAGTTAAAAAATCTCCAGGGATGGAGGTCCCACCACCATTCCAGCCCCTGTCTGGTGCATGGCAAGCAGAATTTCCTTGGTTACTGCTAGTGGCTTCTTGCATTTATGAGGTCCTTGTAAGCTCCAGGAGCAGCTCAAAGTATGATTTGATCCCCCTCCCTCACCTCCTGCAGGGTGACCAAAACCACTCTCCCAGTGGCCACTGAATTTTGTCCTTGTTTCTCCAGTACTGGTTTGTTTACTGCTTAGAAAGGTGGAGAGAAAAGTAAAACAAAGTGTTGATTGCAGTTAGGCAGTTTTAAATTTTCCTTTTCCTCTGTAGACATGCTGAAGAATTCTCCAGCAGTTCAGACCAAAAAAGAAAACCCCAAACCCCAACTCTGGTCATTTTATATACACAAGGAGGAATGCAGGAATTCTGACTTACTCCAAAGTATTTTTGGTTACTGTGTGTCACCACAAATTTGTTAAGAGTAGAACTAACCCACAATACCACTAAAGACACAACTTCAAGTTTTGATTTAAATAGCCACTGCAGCCCACAAAAGTCACAAGTCACAGCTCCTGCTGCACTTTCTGAAACACATCAGCAGAGAGAAAACAGGTAAGTAGGAAAAAGCCATGAGCTAGGCAAGTGTGATAAATTTTCAGGAAGCAGGAAGAAATAAATTGAGAGTTTAGCTCTTTTGAAAGTAATTCCTATTTTTTCAGTGAATATTTATATTGGCTCTGTGCTCCTATCTTTCCAGTCAAAATTCTGTTTCTCACCACGTGATGATGTATTTTAACATGAGGCCAAAAGGGATTCATATTCCAACTAAAGCAACATGGATGTGCACGTTGTACACATATTATTTGCCTTCAGTGAGGCTGCCCAGAGAAAGGCAAGAAAGTTTCAGATCATTGCAAGCAGATGTGGTGTCGATCTCAATCAGGTCCAAGACCAAAAAGGGAAACCAAGCTCTGATGGGCAGCAATTCACAGTAGGGAAAAGGGATTCCTGCTTGGAAAGAGAGCACAGTGTACATCCCTTAGGGAAATTTACATATTCTGCTATGGGAATAAAACCTGCTTCTGATGCCAGCTCTTATATGTCCTCTTTGACACTGAGAGGACAAGCAGATGGGGAAGCAGCAGATTCAGCAGCACTGGTTAAATTGGCTGCTTCATGTGTGTCAAGACCTTTGGCTAGGGCAGATATGCCCCAGGGAATTGCTGATTTCAGTATAATCACCCCAAACTGCACAGGAATGCCAGGAGAGGCTGCCTTAGCCATAACTTTGCTTGGCAGAGAAGGTGTCTTGGGTTTAATCTTGGTAACCTAGAGAAGGTCATCTGAAAGTTGGTTGCAGAGAGGCTTGGATGGTCCAAAAGAGCTGGAGCCCAGTCACCATCTTTGCCCAATTTCAGCAGAAATCTTGGCAGAGATGATTCCTTAGGCACTTGATTTACCTCTGAAGCTGTATAAAATCCACTTACACAGACATCAGGCTTATACTGCCAAGAAGCATTCCTGGTTACTTTGGAGGAATTAGTACCTCAAAGAGAGTAAGATCCTTTAGCAAAGGGATTCATTTTTCATTATCAATTACATTTATGCTAGGGATTTACCAACATAGTTTCATTGGTAAGGATATGATCTTTTCTTTCTTCTTTTTTTTTTATTTATTTTTTACCTTTCTAAAGTAAAAGACAGCTTTGCTGTCTTGCAAAGCCACAGCACAAACCCATCCTGACTGAAGCGGTGGGTGAGGATGGAGATGTTAAAAATGAGTGAGAAGCACTGCAAAAGCACTAGTGATTTACATGCAAAAAGCAAACTTTACCTATATTGTATTTATGTCCCTAGACCGTTTTTTTTTTCCCCTGGGAATATGTGAGTTCCCATCTCTTCAAAAGGAGGAGTTTGTTTTCTGTGGCAGCTCTTGGAACTGGAACATTAAGTCTGATGCCAACTGAAAAATTGATATGCAGAGGGTGCACCCTGCTGCTTTCCAGTTACTTGAATTCTTACCCTGGAGCCCTGGCTGCCTGTGCTTTTCTGGGAAACAAATAATCACATCAAACCTAAGGGATTTGTTTGAAGACAGATTTGAGGGTTCAAGAACCCTTTTGTTTAAATGGGGCCTCAGACAGAAACTGGAGATCCTTCATGTTTAAGTTGCTCTTTGAGCAATGGAACAAAGTACAGTTTCCTAGGCTCCTCTGTCCCATTTCCTTTGCCTCCCTTCCCACAATAACCTCTGTCTCCTCTTGCTTTCCTGAGGACCTGGTGATGCTGACAGCTCCCCTGTCCCCAGCCCTCCCACACCATCCACCTCCTGTGTCCCACAGGCTGCCTGCCAATGCAAGCACTGGCTGGCCAGTTCTGATCACCCAGAACACTTCAAACAGCGTAGGGAACTGCTGAGCACATTCTTGTTTCTTTTTGGAAGGAGGGCATGATTACAGATCTTTTCCCTCTTATCCAGAAACCAGGTTTTATTACAGAAACTACAGGAACTCAACCTGCACATTTAAAAGAGAAGGAGCTAGTACAAGGTGAGTGTGTAAATTTTCTTACCCTGAGAAATAAGGTTAACAGGGAAATGTAGCAGCAATTTAGTTACAACAACTAAACTTGAAATGCAGACCCCAAGAGAAGAGCTCTTTGTCTTTTGCTCTGCCTTGTGAGTTTAGATGAGCTTGTCTCTTGCAGCATTTTAATATTTCTTTTAATCTAAGAGGACAAGCAGGATGGAGTTACAAATTACTCCAACTATAATTAACTTGCAGTGTATGCAGAGCTAATCTTTGCGCTGGCAGCACGGATACAGGCAGGAAAGCCTTTCTCAGACCAGGTCCTGTGTGCCAACAATTCTGGTCAATGATTATCCCTTGCAAAAAGCCTGTGACATACTCCCTCCAGTCACCTGTTTACATCCCAAATGTTCTCAAGTTCTGCTATTTCAAGCTTAACTCTTGTGACCTTACTCAATGATATTCAATCCAAGTCTCTTTACCATATCCTGCAAGGCAAACAACTTCAGGTCAGTTTTAGTAACCAGTGCTATGTCATGCCTGTGGTCAATGACTCTAAGTATGCCCACGCCCATATGTTTCCTAAATTTGGATGTCTGTGATAGCAAACACCAGGGGCTGGGTGGGCAGTCCTGTTTCATCAAAGAAGAATTTGGGGCATTTTTGTTCTTTGAGCATTCTCTTTCACCTTCTGGGCATTTCCTGGATGAATTGAGATTTACTAGAAGATATCAGCTAAGCAGATGAGCAAACCAATTATGACTCCTGCAAAATGTTTCTAAGAGGTGGATGAGTCAGATAACAGATCCACAAAGCAGAAGATATCCACCCCCTACAGCAGCCAACTGTCAAAGCTTACAGACAGTATGAAAACAGATCATATATGGAGTAATATTTCTCCTAAATACTCCACCAGACCCAGTGGTTTGTGGCTCGGGGACTTCCTGAAGCAGAGATGCTATGTCTGCTTGTAATAGCCTGGACAGACTTTTCTTCCTGGTATTTCTTCAATAGGTTCTTGAACCCAAATATTTTAGTACTCACAGCGTCCTGTGGAAATAAGCTCCTCAGTCTATGTGTAAATTGTCCCTTTCTTTTTGATCCTGGCACTTTCTAGGCAACTTTCTTTTCTTTTCAGTCTTTGCCCACTCTCTATGCCAAGTTTTGTAATGAACCTCTGAGACAGAGAGTGAGCAAGTCCCACTCACTACTTAACTTCTGGTCTCCTTTGGAAAATGCTCTGATGTTTTATCCCAGGGGAGCCAGTAAGTATGTGACCAGCTTTTATCCCAGTACACTCATACACATAAGCATCATCTTTGAAAGTTCCCTCCCAGCAGCATTTCTGTATTGCAAAATGTAGAGGATTACTCCTGTAAAAACAAATTATCATCATCAGCTCAACTGCATCCTAATTTGCACAATTTTTGATCTGGAGGAGCTTATCTGAACTGCTGCTGTCTGCTGGCATGCTGACATTGCACAGGATACAGAAAAATGGTGATTCCTCAGTTCCTGACCTCAGCTTTGCACCCTATTTATGCCTGTTTCTGCTCTTACTGCTCCAGGCCACCCACGTCAAAGGTGAGGTGTTGCTCAGTCCAGAGGGCACAGACACAGCAGCAGCACAGAGAAGGGATGTGAACCTCCCCCAGCTCAGGGACCTGGTTTAAGCACAGCTCTGCACGTCACTGTACTGGTACAGTGGAGAGGAAACTCTTCTGAAGGAGAGGCAAGAATAAGTGGTTAGGGGCAAGGAGCCAGAGGAATTTCTTTAATTGGCTTTTTCCCTGCATCCAGCACATTCTGAGCATTGTCAGCAGAGGGGCAGAACTGGAGATGGCTAACAGCTCTCGGGCTTGCAATGCTCTGACTGGACAGACATTTACATATTTCTCCACAAATCCCCCCAACACTCTCATGTATATTCTTTCTCTGTTCTGACTGATTTACAAGCATGATTGCATCTTGATCTAGAAAATACTGAATGAACTGTCTTTAACCCCTTCAGAACAGGAAACTACCATATTTAAAAAAGCTTGGCTCCATCACATCCTTCCTCACCTCCTGCTAGTTTAGCTGAGCCTTTGGTCTCACTCTCTGGCTTCCCATTGCTCCTGTGCAGTTAGGAGAGGCTCCCAGGCATAGCTGTCCTACGTAAGCTGTCAGTCCTACAGACATAGGGAGCAGAGCCCAGCAGCCCAGCAGTTTGCTCTGCTCACTTGGTTTTTAACTTTTGTTCTTTTTTAATGGTTTGTGTTGGAAGGAACCTTACAGCCCACCCAGTTCCACCTCTGCCATGAGCAGGAACAACTTCCACTATCCCAGGCTGCTCCAAGACCCATCCAACCTGGCCTTGGACATTTCCAGGGACAGGACAGACACAGCTTCTCTGGGCAACCTGTGTCAGAGCCTCCCCACCCTCACAGGGAAGAATTTCTTCCTAATATTTAACCTATTTGTTTCTCTGCATTGAGAAATCCTGTGAAGCCAACCATTTCTGTCTTGTCAGAGAACAAAACTGTCTTTCACACAAAGCAAACAAACAAATAAGACTGAGTAGAATCCATTAATAGGTTACTGAATGCTTGCCCTCTCTGGTCCAGAGCTGAGGCTCCTAGAAGCTGTGTTGCTTTACTGGGTTTTCCCATTGCTTGCAGCGCACTTGGAAGGATTCCCTGCACCCTGAGTACAAAGCGGGTGGGCCGGTACCTACCATGGATATCCCCAAATTTAGGACAATACACTCACATCTGCTTACATAACTAATTGAATGGGCTTGGTTTACAGAACTGGACATTTGATCTGTGGCTCAGCTTGGGTGTGGGAGATACCAAAGTAGCTACAAGTACCTCTCCCTCCTAGCACTGGGTTTTGGAGCGCTGTATGTACCTCAGACGCTGGTTGGAAATAGCTCTGGATAAGACACACTGGCAGTTGCAGATAAGTAGGAAGCGGCAGCCAAGACTGGATGTCAGGAGAGGCCAGGAGGGGATGTCATAAAAACCCTGTGCTGCTTGGAGTGCTTTCATCCACGGGAATTCTTCAAGAATTGGCTCATGAGGAGTTGCAGCTGTCCCGTGCTGCTGGCAAGAGCAGCGTGGCCACGTGAAGTGTCCAGGCGATGGCCGGTGGGGAATTCCGTGTCTCTTCCTAACGGGACAGAGGAGGCTTTCAGCAGACACTGCTGAGCTTCATTTGGCACCTTACAAAGAGAAAACTTGAAAATCTGCCCCTACTGCTTTGTCCTGCTTCCATGCTGCTCTGCTGTGCTGGCTGTAAAAGGATGATAAGTCAGGGCTCTGCACAGCCTGGGAGCTGTAGGGAACCACTCTGCAAACAGTTTTTGCTCCAAGAAAAGCCTGGCGTGCTGTATGCAGCCATTGTGCCACAGACCCCAGGGTCTCTACCAGCCAGATTTTCTAACCACGGATTCCAAGTCATTCCTCTCACATTAAAAAGTTTTTGCCCCACAGGGAGGGGAACTTCAATCATCCCAAACAGATCTGCTTTTACAGGAGGCTATTTTAGGTGCTGATTCTGTAACAGTGAAGTTATTGGACAAATGAAGAACATGGCATGTTGCTTGGAGCAATTTGCATTCCTCAGGTGCTAAAAGCTTTAAATACTTCCTTTGGGCATGAAATAGATCTGCTGCCAAAGAAGCCAGCATCCTGAGAGTGCCTGTCCCACAGACTCCCACAGGGGAAATGTCTGCAGAGCTGAACTAGTCTGACCCCAGGAAATCCTCCTCACAGCTCTCATTATTGCTCAGTTTCTCCTTTAGGTTTCAAAATTTGCTGAAAGATCAGTCTGATGTTTGGTTATCTTCCTTTACACGCACTTTCTTGGTCTTCCTCTTTTATATTAATACCACATTAAAGCTGGGATGTGAACCATGCAAGTCAGGAAGTCTGAGATGCTCTTTCAAAGACACTCAGTCAACATTGTTGATAATTTTTAAATGATTGTTTTCTTTGCTAATACACAAACGACTCGTTTCAGACTGGAGCTAAACACATCTGTGCAGCCAGCAGGTAACCTCCCTCCAGGGGTTCCTCACTCTTGTGAGCTTTTTTTTATCTATTTTAACTAAAACATCATATAGAGATCTCCAGTATCAATACCTTTAAGATTTATTCCCGTTTCCTTCTCTTTTTGTTTTTTTACACCATTACAGTAGCAGTGCTATCATGCTTTACAATGATTTAAGGGCTTTTCAGTGCATTCTTGAAGTTGCTTTGGGTTCCAAAGTATATCAGCTACTTTTTCATGGTCAAAAAGAATTAATATTGTGTAACAGACTCTGTGTTTGCTCCATTCATGGTTTGTTTGGGTATTTTTTTACACCTTCTTATTAAACTGGAATAGGAACGTTTGGAAATTCTGGGCTCTGTTCGTGGTTTACAGGAATGTCAGTTTTTCCTCTGGCCTGCTCACATCTGAGCATGACTCGATGCTCAAATTAACTGGTCCCTATTTCTGCCTCCATAAGAACATTTAGCTACTCATAGTCCTGGCTGCACCTCCAAAGCTGTCAATGTCCCCTAAAATTATAGTCAGTAATTCATCCTTCTCCCTTCCAAATTCACAAAAGGGGTAGACAGTAAATGCCTATTCTCTGCATCACCGGATCCTAGCTGGTGCTATCCTGGTATGAGTGTTTTATTACAAAAATGGGAATAAACCCAGTTGGATTCATCACACTTTCCCCCATACCCTTTCTGCAAACACTTGTTTATGAATCAATGGCCCCAGCTGCATGTCACCCAAATGTTGTGAGGAAAAATAGTATTTTGCCCCCATTTTTACCACATGCTCCATCTGGATAAAAGCTGAAGCCAGGAATTTTTTCTGCAGGCCAGATACTTGTTATTTGGGGAACTGAGGGAGTAATTAATGTAGCTCTCTGTAAAGCCAGCTTGTGACCATGCATGTTCATCAAATGCATGCTCATGCCTTTTTGGAGTAGAACCACTAAATAATTTGGGTTGGAAGGAACCTTAAAGATTACTCAGTTCCACACCCTGTAATGGGCAGGGACACCTCCCGTTACTCCAGGTCTTGTCCAACCTGGCCTTGGACACTTCCAGGGATGGGGCAGCCACAGCTTCTCTGGGCGCCCTGTCCCAGGGCCTCTTCACCCCCACAAGGGAAGTATTCCTTCACAATATCTCCTCTGTCAGACTGAAGCCATTCCCCCTTGTCCTGTCACTCCAGGCCCTTATCCAAAGCCTCTCTCCCGCTGTCTTGAAGGCCCTTTAGCCTGGAAGGGGCTCTGAGGTCTCCACACACCTCCTCTAACCCAGGCTGAACACCCCCAATTCTCCCAGCCTCCGTATGGATGAATTAATAATTAACATGAAAAACCGAGGAGTGGATGCTGAAAACCAGCAAGATTTCAAACGCTGTTTAACAGAGGGTCTGTGGAGACACCCCGGAGGAAGGAGAACTCGTAACTCGTGGCCACGGCTCTCCCCGCGCCGCCCGCGGCTCTTCCCCCTCACGGCCGCGCCTCCGCCCCCGGCCCGCCCGGCCCGCCCCTCACGGCAGCTGCGGGGTTTCCGCGGGGCCGCGGCAGGGGCTGCGCGCGCCCCGCCCGCCGCGGGAACGGGCCCGGCAGGTGCGTGAGGGGGAGCCCGGGAACGGCCGGGAGCGACCGGGAACGGCCGGGAGCGACCGGGAACGGCCGCGAATGGCCGTGAGCGACCGGGGCGGGCGGAGGAGGGAGCTCGGATTCCTGGGGCTCGGCCGCGGCACCGGCAGCGCTCGAACGGGCCCGGCCGGCCTTGTCCAGCGCTGCCGGGCGCGTCCCCCGCTGCAGCCCCGGGTTCCGCTCCAAATCACTACCGTCCTCAACCAAAATGTAATTCTGCTGAGAAGGCTTTTTTTTTTTTTTCGTCATTGCTCATTGTTACTTTCTTTATTCTTTACAGAGGGATGAGTTAGGTTTCATCCCAAAAATGATCAAGATGCTCGGTAGGGAGTAGGAGCGAGGACTTGAATTGCAAGGAAATAAGATCCCCAGCACTTAATAAGGTGAATAAAGGCATTCCTTTTGGCTTATTTTTGCAGTATTAGGATTGCACGTGCTGTCAGAATCTGTGGAGAAATCGACTCTATGTGGTTATATTAGCTCATGCTTGCAGTCTTTTTTCAGTGGTTTTTTTCCCAGTGTTTTCTCACACTGTTGTCCAGAAAACTATACATTATTAACTTACTTCTGGTTTACTAATAGGGTAGACTAGACAGGAAAGGCAGAGAGACATCATTCATGCTGAGAACTCATTGAAGGATCTGCCTTAAAATGTCTGTTTAAGAAGTTATGGAACAAAAAAGACAGGACTAACTGGCAGGAATAAGTTGCTAAACTGGCAGAAACAGGCAGGAATAAACTACCAAACCAGATGCAGCCCCCAAGGACAATGTTGCTAGTGATGATTTCAGCAGCAAATGTGTCACTAATTTTTAAAGAGGGTTCTAGAGGAAATCCAAGGACTGCAGACCTGGAATTTTGACCACCAACAAGTGAATTAATAGCAATTGTAGCAAAGTAGGATTATTGGACAGCTGCATAAATATCTAGGGGGGGTGAAATCAATGTGGCTTATAAATCATGCCTTAAAAAAAAAGCTGGAATTTTCTGCAGGTCTAAATAAGCGTGTTGAGATCTGGCTCACAGTCTGTACTCGGATTTCAGGAAGGTTTTAAACAGGAGCTCTTTACCTGGACATAATAAGGGAGTTCCCCTGCCATAAATACACAGTTGTTGCAAAGATAGCAAAGAGGATGTGAGTAAATGGGCAGCTCTCCCAGTGGTGGCTCGAGGTCACCACTGGGCTGCTGCAGGGATGGTTTGTAGATGACATGGAAAATCAGTGTTTCCAGCTGGCTTTGCCTTATTGAAGGTGGTAAAGAGGGCTGAGGGTGGTGAAGTGCAGGTGTAAACCAGTTCATATGTGTGGGGAGCAGTGCAAATTCCCCACACAAAATGAAGGAGTTTTTGGAGCAGTAATTACTGATTCTGTGAAGTTTTCTTTCTTGGTCAAGTCTCCCTTTGGCTGGTGTTACAGAGGTTCAGGGAAGACTGTGCCTGGATCAGAAGGTTCCAGTCCAGAGGCATAGAGGATGTGTGGAGGAGCCCTGGATGTTTATTCTGTTCTTCCCCAGGCTCCTGCTCTTGACCTGGGCAGGAGAGCAGGGTCCAGGGAGAGGTATCCTTTGGTTTGACCTAGCATCTGTTCCTACTTAAAATCTGTACAACTGGGAATTGCAATGAGGAATTGTCTCTCCAGAACTGGCAGTGTTTTATGTACTCTTCGTTATTCTGTCAGAAAAATTGATGTACCTGAGGAAGGTTGTGCAGGTATCTGAACCTGGGAGCCATAAGTACATGCAAATTGCCAGTGGGATATATTTTTTTCCTTCTTTTCATGAAAACTCATTAAATACCTAACAAAATGCCTGCAAAGGCATTAGGAGGATTAAAGAATCCTCTGAAGACTGTTGTGCCTTGAGTACAGGGTGTATCTGCTGCTGAGCTGGAGTTTGCACAGATTTGCAGTGTCTCTCCAATTCTGGCTTGCAGGCTGCTGAACGACTTGCCTGAGATTAGTCCAGCAGCCCTGAACACTCCGGGCACTTGTGCTGATTCTGCTCTTCATCTTCTTTTTCTGACTTCCCTAACCTTTTTTTGTATGTTTTTACCAGATGTGCTCAACAACTTGTAGTTAATTTGGTTACAACAGGATTAGTAAAAAATGATTAAACCCATGGCTCATTATTTGAGGCCCAGGAGTAGGATTTGCTTATTATACAAGCAGGAAAATCTAGATAGAAAGGAAGAGCTGCAGAATTTGTATGTGGATTTACAGAAGAGGTTGAGCCTCTTGCTTCCCAAATACACAGGGCTTGGATCCATGGTATGTGTTGCTTTCTCCAGTGTGATTTTTCTTGGGCAAGAAGAGATTTATATTTTCAAGCAACATCCTTTCCAGAACGTGTAGATAGGCTTTGAGGCACAGAGCTTTGTGTTTCAGATCTGGCTGTGAGCAAGCAGGGGGACAGAGCATAGAATGTGGAGTTTTTTCTGGGTTTCTAAGCTGGTGTTGCAGTCCTTCACTCTGCACTCACGTTTCTGTACTCACCCATTTCTCCTGGCTACAAGGCAATTTCCTGCTGCTGTTTCTGTTGAAGATGCTGAGATGTGTCAAGGATCAGCCCATAGCAATGAAGTTGCAGTGCCCTGAGGCTGCTGCTGTAATATGTCAGTAAGAGCACTTGCAGATTTGGGAATGATTTAATTGGAAGTGCAGTAGGTGCCAGGCAGCTCAGATCCTGTTTCCGATGTCACATTCCATAAGAGCACAAATTACCAAATGAGTTAATGCTCCGCTCGAGTCAGCCATGTTTGCAGCATGTCTTTATGTGTGGCTGATGAGCTGGAAGTTCCAGTTAATACTGTCAGAGAAGTCTGGAGGTATTGTCTTCAGTGGGAAGTACTGCCTTGCCTGAGTGTGTCAGAGGGTCAGTCTGAAATGGTGAGGTGTTGCTCCTCTGCCCCTTCCTTCTCGTAGACAGGACTCACTTGCCCAGGCCACCAGACAGTTCTGTTTGAGGCAGGCTGGTGACTTCTAACAAAATTTTTAAGACTTCCTGCCAGCTAAAAGCCACAGTTCAGAGCAGAGTACCTGGCATGGAGCTGGTGGTTCTGTGGCAAATCTGACACCATTGAATTATTGCAATAAAGAGTTACATGTCAAGAAAAAAATAAAACTATCCTACCTCTCTGCTAGTCATGCCAAGGTGATATGATTTTTTTCCTACCTATTTTTATATGTTTGTGTCAGGATTCTTCTGAAGTGAAACATGACACTGTTGGGGAATTGGCACTGGTGATTCAGATTCTAGCAATGCTGAATTTCACCGTAGTGAAAATAAACTGTTGGTGGTGGAACTTCATTGTGAGAATCATCAGATCAAGATAAAGATTGCTTTTGATGTTGAAAGTTTTTGTAGTAATTTTTAAATGGTGATGATCTGGTGAAAAATTAGTGGCAACAGTTAATTACTTATGTATACGCTTACTTACTTCCAGGTTCAGCTATAGGATTCTTTCTCCTTTTCTAAATCTGTATGATGTTGGATCCTTAAATCTACATGGGGTCAAATTTAGAATTGGTGTCTTTGCATTCTCTTGTAAAAGTCCTTTTTTGGGGTTGATACTTCCCAAATTTAGTGCCAGTGGGGGCATTTTAAAAGTTTGGTTTCAGCTTCCTGTGTATTCAGTATAGGAAAAGTGTATTCCCCACTGAATAACAAAGGCTTAAGAGCATCTCCAGCACTGCCCATCTGGGAGATGGGCTTTTTCTGGACCAACAGAAAACTGCAAATTATTCTGGAGTTTGATCTAATGGTGCACTCTTGGTATTAGATCTCCAGAATCTCTTGGCCTGTTTCAAAGCACTTTATCCAATGAGTAAATGCTTGTACCTGTTCAGCAGGTGTAAGGACTGCAGCACTGAAAAGGAAACACCAGCTTTGTGGAGCTCACATGGAAAGTGGTGACAGACCAGGAGAACAATTGCACAGTTGTCATGTAGCTGCCTCAGGTCCGTGCTGTTGGCTGGAGCAGTAGGTTGAATCTTTCTGGTAAGTTGAATCATTCTGGGGAGATTCTAACACTTCTACAGCACAATAAACAAGTTTGTGACTGAATAGGGCATTCCAAATTTCCTGTGGAGGTTTAGATTCTGATCCAGTTACATTACCTTTGAAAATGATTGATGCAGAGCTTCTGTGGGCTTTCTGAGGCAGCACAGTTTTTGAAGTGCTTGTTTTCTGTTTTTTCTGTCTGCTTAAAAGATTTTCTTAGCTTTTGGTAAAAAGTACTGGTTCATCTTTGCTTTTACTTTCTGAATTTTCTAACCTAACAGCAAACTTATTTCCAATGCTTAGTGGAGCAGAGTTGCTTTTATCTGCAGTCCTTAAAAGATGAATACTCAAGCTGTTGTTTTCTGTTTGCTCATCAGTAGAGCCCAATATTTGTCCAGCCTGGTGCAAACACAGCTAAGTCTGTCACCTGCTGCTGCAGTTTGCATAGGTTGTCCATGTAGTCACAGCTTTCAGATTCATTGTTGTAGAGAGATGTGTAAAAACAGAAGTTTGTGGAAATGAGTTGCTTTTAAATAAGCTTATAATCCTAATGATACTTATATCCATCTTCTAGAACTATGCCAAGAAAAAGAAAGCTGTTGGCTCAATTAAGTGCTCTTCAAAACACAGGCAGCTTCCCTCAGATCAATGCTGTGGAGCAGCTGAACACTACACCTGGAGTAGATCCTTCTCCAAAAAGCAGCAAATATTTTGTGGTAGAGAAAAAAAATTCTCCTCAGCTACAAGAAGACTTTTTCAACCAGCCCTGTGTTAGTCTGGCCAAGTCTTTTCTGGGACAGGTAAGGCATGAGCACTAAAGATTCTTGCACTGGAATTATGTGCTAGCTAATAACAGTGTAAAAGGATGAAATTTTTTTTTGCCGTTTGACTCCCAGGCTTGGCTATTTTAGGAATACAGCTCTCATTCCTTCTCTTGCTAAGTGCGATGGAATTTAAAGACCAGTAGCTGAATCTATTCTGGATGAAGTCAGAGGAGTAATTTTTCAGATTTAGTCTGTCACATTTTTAATAGGGGTTTTCTTGGTGGAGTTTTCCTTCCTTTTTCTGTTTACTTAAATGTGCTTAGTTACTTGTGGTTGTAAGGCTGTTTTAGGCCCATTATCTTCCTTTCAGCAATTGCTTTACTTGTTTTTGTTTCTTGCTTAGCCCAGTGGAAAGCAATGCTCTGCAGTCAGCAACATCTTCTTTGCCTCCATTTTACTGTCTTGTTATGCTAAGGATTGCACAGTCCCACAGTTGAGCTCTTTTCACTCCAAATATTTCTATTCCTATCTTTTGTTTCTGAGTTTCCTAGTCATTACCTGTTCATGCAAGGACTTCTCCCTGAGCCCATTGCATAAACTTTGAGAAGTCTTTGGACCTTGCTGAAAGCCTTTGGAAATCAGAGTTGTGGTGATTGACTCTTCTGCTTTGTGAGTCCTTCAGAAAACTCTCTGGCTGTTTCCAGGGGAGGTGGTTCCCTTAGCATTTTCCCTATAACAAGTTCCAGTCCCGGACCTTCTAAACTCAACTGCAAAATGTGTGTTCAGTTTCACTGCTATGCTCTTATCTTCTCTGAGTCTTTTTTTATACCTTTATTGTCTGCAGGGTGAGCAGACTCTCTGGGTTCTCATGGCTCTAGATAACTCCAGGAATTTGTTCCACAAACTGTTGGTTTTGGCCTGTTTTGCTGCATCCAGCCTTTTTTTATTTTCTAAGGATATCTTGCTTGTAAGTGACGCCTTTGCTCTGCCTTTTAGTCCTGCTGGGTTTCTTTCTGGTCTGCCTTCACCTCTTTGTGATACTCCACATGTGTTGCTATCTTTGCAGACATCCTGCTAGAGGCTTGCCTTTCAGGCCTTAACCTTTGGCTGCCTCTAAAGTTCTTCCCAACAAGCTCCCTCACTTTACATAGTTTTCTCTTTGTGTTGGTAGGCAGGACTCTGGTAGATTATTTTTGGACGTCAATGCTTGTGAAAAGACCACTGAACTTTATCCTTCACGGTCATGATACTGAGTTGTTTTTCAGGAGTAAGTCTTTGGAAAAGACTTTGTGTTTTACTCCAGATCTGCCAACTTAGTCTTTTCTCATGAGGTTCCTGATTCCTTGCTCTGCATAACATTGGATGGTATCTAAGAAAACATTGCACATGTCCTGCTCTATCTGAGGATGCCTGAAGTCTCCCATTACTGATACATTCTGTTGTCTTATTGGCTCCATCACCCTCATTCAGTTACTCCAGGCAGATGATTTTTGAGTCCTAATTCTGAATTTTTCCTACTTAGGCCTAGTATTCCAAACCATGTGATTTCTATCTTGATTTTACATTTTCCTTAAAGTATGACTCCCAGTTTCCCATGACTCAGCCTATTCTCTCATAAAGGTAATTTAGTGTTTCCTTCATTACCTTCATTCTACCAAATTTTGGAGGAGCCTGCTATATTACTCTTGCTTATCTTCATGATACCTGAATTCTTGGAAACAAAAAAGGTACATGCAGTGAATGGCCTGTCAGAGGGAACTGCCATAACATCAAGATACATCCTCAATGAAAAAAGTAACCTTTATGAAATGGCTTACTATGGGAATTATCGCCATTTTTAAACTTTTTTATTCAACAGGATATTTGGTGTGTCTGAAGACAGGCAAGTGCCTGGATGTTTATAAATGCATAACCTAACTATTGCATTTTATCATACTGAGGGAGAAATGTGGCCACATGGGTCTGGTTTTGGGGTGTTCCCATGTACTTGCTGAACACCAGTGCTTTTTTTTTTTTTGTTAAAAAAAAGAACTATATTATTTTCAATAATTTGACAAGTGCTGTACGGAAACTGTGATATACTGGTGCTGCAGCTTTGGAAACCAAATCCTGGAGCATCCGTTATGGATCAGATCAATATCTGCATTAGCAATCCAGCACAAACATCTGTTAGGAATTAAGCTTTATTTTCTGAAGGTCATTTTTGAAGAGCTGCATAATTAAAGTGTTATAATTAAACTGATAGCTGGTGCCCAAACGAGACTGCTGCAGTATTTCATACATGTTAAATAAAGGACAAAGTTTAGAAATCAGGTCAAACCACAAATTCCTTTGTACAAAGTTTAGTGGTTGTTTTATTTTTAAAGAGAATCTTTTGACTGTCATGTTTTGTTTCCCCTGCATCTGCTTTGTTTTATTTAAGGAGGTACCAGCAGCAAGAACACACTGTAATAACAAAGATCTGTTGTCTGCCTGAAGTCAATTCCCATCTCTCCTGCACTGCCCTTCTCTGTGGTGCAGAAAATACTGAAATAGCATTGATGCCCTCTCTAGAGCTGATTGTCTCTGTGATTTGGGACTGGGACTTGTTTGAAACATCTCTAGGGAGGGAAACTGTCTAATCATAGCAGTTATTTAATTGTGCTACTGTCATATTTCTTCTGATCTAAAGATTATACAGTCATGATGCTTCAAGGTTGATATCAGCAGTGATTTTTGCC
Organism: Fringilla coelebs; assembly: GCF_963513975.1. Classification (NCBI taxonomy): domain Eukaryota; kingdom Metazoa; phylum Chordata; class Aves; order Passeriformes; family Fringillidae; genus Fringilla; species Fringilla coelebs. The sequence continues at coordinate 13,507,321 of NC_140042.1, forward strand.
TTAAACCTGATGGATTGGAGTGGAGTACACAGAAAATAACCACAAAAGCACCTCCGTGGGCTTTAGTATATGTAGGATCATAAATTGGTTCTGTTTCATACTGCCTCATCTAGACACTTCATGCATTTTGTGGGGTGAGGGACAGGTGGGAACTCCTTTTACTGGGCTGTGGAAGCTGAAAAAGTTGGTGTTAGCTTATAGACTGCTCACTGGAGAGGATTTAGTACCATCAGGTCCTTTCTTTCCAACTTCTCTGTTTCCACAGCCCTTGCTGTGGTTATTTTGTACTGAGGGCTGGTAACTGATGCACTCTGACCTCTCTTTCAGATTTTAGTTCGCAAACTTCCTGATGGCAGAGAGCTCTGGGGCAGGATTGTTGAAACAGAAGCTTATCTGGGTGGGGAAGATGAAGCTTCCCACTCCAAAGGCGGGAAGCAAACACAACGGAACGCAGCAATGTTCATGAAACCAGGAACTCTGTACGTGTACCAGATCTATGGGATCTATTTCTGCATGAATGTTTCCAGCCAAGGTAAGCTGAGGCTGAAAGAGATAGAATGCCAGCAGGATGGGGCTGACATTTCAAGCTACAGTGATGCTGCAAGTCATTTGTGAGCTCTCTGTGGGCTCTCTGATGGCAGTGACTTGCTGTCACAATCCTCCCTTGGGACCTGGGCTTTGCCACTGTGATCAGGGTGTACCTGTGGACAGGCAGCACAGCAGGCAGGGCCCATCTCCAGCTGCCCTGTTTGTCCCACCTGGGAGCTGTGGGAGCTGTTCAGGCACACAAAGATTGAGAAATGGGGGAGAATCTGGATAGGATGGAACTTTCGGTTTTGATGACCTGGGCTGCTGCCTCAGTCATATGATTCAGTGAACCTTGTTCCTCAAAAGTGGTGATGTAGAGAAAAATTCTGAGTCTTTAATGACAGCCTAAATCTTGGTGTCTGTTGCCATGGCAGGAAACTCCCCTGTCTCCTGCCTTTATCTTCAGAGGCTGAATGAAGTGTTGGGGAAAACAAAAAGTCTGAGATGTCCTAAGCTTAAGCAAGGAGTCAGTAGAAGCATTTTAGCTGTCTAGCTGTATCTAAAAGCCAAAAAAAACCGCCCAAATCAAAATGCCCAGACTGTTTCAGAATCTTGAATCTTCTTTTATTATTCGCAAGAAAAAATAATCAAGCTCTAATTAAATTATTCTGTAATTTACTGAAACTGCCTTTCACATTTCAAGACTCTTAACAAGCATTACTGAAAACTTCCTTCTTTTTCCTGTCCTGTAAGAATGACAGTATTTGCCTTGCAATGAATCTCTTGTTTAATTAGACACCTTGAAATGGCAGCAAGTGTTTCCTAGGTAACTACTCACTCTGTTAGAAAAAATCTCAAACCCAATTTATTTCTTTTTCACTATTTCTGTGCTAAAGGTTAAAAAGCTTGTGTATTCCTAAGTGGAGAGCAAATGTAACTGTGACCATGAATGCTCAGGTTTTGGCCTTTGGACAGAAGCCAAGCAGAAAAATAGTGCCACATTATAGTGTGGGGGAAGAGCCTGACTTTGCAACTGAGGATCTGAGTCTGGTGGATGAACACACACATGTGAACTTCATTACTTTGGCTCTGCCACATCTGTTCAGATTATGAAAGCATATGGTTCATTTGTCAGGATGGCATTCTTGGTGATTAAAATATTAATAATAATACTTTTTATTTTAAAAAATCTGTTTAGCCTTTGAATTCTAGAAAGATTTCTTTGAAATACACACTTTGGGAAAATTTTCTTTATATACCTGTTTTAGTTTTGTAGCAAAGCAGTTAAAGGGCTCCCTGTGGTGATGGAATTCATTGCAATTTTGTTACAAACTCCCTCCCCATCATCCTGTCCCACAGGAGTGACACCTGGTAGAGCTGTCACTGCCAGCTTTGGCAGAGCACTGCAGTCAGTGCCACGGCAGTGCACATTTTGCACCACTGATGCAGCTACACAAACTGGAGCTGCCCCTTCTGTGTATTTGCCCACGTGCAGAAGTGTTGAAAGAGAGAATTTGGGGAGGAATCACACCCAAGATGTTTTTCTCCAGTTAAGGGGAGGAGGAATGTTTATTGTGCTGTGGCTTAGTCTGAGGGAAGGATTGAGGGAGTCATCTTCACAGTGATGGGCAAAAGCATTTCGTTCTCTGGATATGGGATTTTCAAAACTTTGGTTTGACTCTGGCTGTGAAAAAACACAAAGAAACCCTGAAAAAAAAAAGAAAAAAAAATATCTCTTGTGGCATAGCTTGGTCCTTCTTTGTAGCATGCTCTGAAGGCAAACAGCTCCAAGAGACGAGTGTATCCTCTGAAGCAGTGGAGCTCTGACTCTTTAGGGATCATTTGTTTTGATACTCAACCTCACAGCCTCTGACTCCAGGTGGAATAAACCTCCTCTGTTTATTGGTTGATGCTGAGGTTCAGGTTCCAGTATCATTCAGGGATGGGAGGAGTGTGTCACCCACAGCCCTGTGTTCATGAAATCCTAATGAGATGGGGAGGGGATCCAGTATTCTTTGTCAGTGAGGAAGGGGAAATCTTCATGCACATCACTAAGATAAAGCTTCATCATGGGGAATTTTACTGTGAGAGGTCCTCCCATCCCTGAGTGAAATCCTGCAACTGCCTGAAGCCACAGCAGGCATCACTACATTTGGAGAAATTATGGGTGGTAGAGGAGAAGAGCTTATAGAAAACATAGCCAAAGTCTTTTACTGTGCATGAATCCTACAGTATATCCTTAGCTGCACAATAATCTCAGTGCTGAGGGCTTTCCTTAGAGTTAAGAGAGTTGTGGGGCTTCTCTTGCCTCAGGAAGAGCATAAATGCCAGTCATGCCTGTCTTTGACTTAGCTGTGATCTGTTTCTCTGGAATTTGCCAAGGTCTGTGTTTTGCTGCCAGATCTGAAAGAATAGCTTGTAAAATCGAGAGCCTGGTGATGCTCAGCCCAGGGTCACACTGCAGGGACTTCTTCCTAACTTTCAGCTCCTAGACTAGGATTTTGGAGGAGGTATTGGGGATCACTGAGTCAGGTGGGTGAATGGAGGAGAAAATTCTCTTCTCTCCTGTGGCCAAGAGCTGTTTCCAAGCCTGGGAGCTAGAGCTGTTTCGGGGAAGGAGCAGGAAGCTGTGCTGTGGGGGTGTGGGATTCCATTGTCATGTTATGAATTCTAGCTGCTCAGGGAGAGAATTGGCCTCTGCAGTGTTGTTAGATCCCAGCTTTTAGCCCTGAATGCTGCTCATTATATGGAGTGACTCTTAACAGGAGAGATAAATACTCAGCATCTCCAGCTGGCCCTGCTGCTGCTGCTGCTGTGTGCACATTGGGTAGATGCTGAACTGAGGTGACCCTTGAGAGTGAGCTGCTGCAGGCTGGGAGGGGGAAGAAGCCAGGCTGAAGCACTCTGGAGTTGACTCAGCCACTCTCTGGGAATTTAAATTAAATTTCTAATGTAGAAGTTTGCTCAGGAGGACCCAGAGGTGTGAGGGGAAGAAGGCAATAGCTCATCTTGGTATCTCTGCACTCATGTCCTGCTTTGCTGTCTCCACCTCTTCTCAAGGCTTTCTCTGGGCAGAGTGGGGTGTATGTTACACACAGCTAGAAAGAACCTGGAAACTTCCAGCTGGAAATGCAGAAAGAGCAGCCAGAGACAGAAATTGCCAGTAGCCCCTGGCTGGGCTCTGTGCTGCTCTGGGAGCACCTGCAGATTTCCAAGTGCTTGTCTCTCTTCATGTGAACTCCCAAGGACTCGGTTCCATTCAAGTGTGACCACAGTTTCCATTTGCAGTTGAGATGGGGGAAAGCAAGCAGTGTAATGAGAGATTGCTCAGAATCCTGCAGTTGTTCCTGGCAAGGGAGGCAGCAACATGATGGGAAGGATGTTTCTTTGTGCATTGATAAAAAGCAGAATTAGGACATGGAACATGTTCTTAAAAATCTGAAATGACCTTTGAGCTCTAAATCACTGTTAGGCCAGGGAAGCGGCTTTTGGCTGCCAGATTAGCATCAATCCCCCTCCTTGGAGAAGGGAGTGCCTGGGAACAGATTGCTGACAGCTGTTGGAATCCAGGCTCTTGGCTTCACCGAGCTGTAGTCAGGGCAGCAGGGGTTCCGAGATGGTTCAGGGCAGCAGGCATACCTCAGAGAGCCAGGAACCAGGACCTCACTGGGAGCCCAGAGGGGTAATTTAGTGTGGGATTTGTAGAAAAAATGAGAGGATTCTATTTTGGGAAATGACAGGTCCTTAGGGATCTGCCAGTGCCTACAAAAAAAGCCTTTGCCAGGCATGAGCATGGCTCCAGATGTTCGAGGCTGGAGAGGGAGAGGGGACTCTGGGGAGCAGCACTGTGCAGATGCTGGTGGGAGGAAAGCTGTGGGTGGCCAGCACAGGGGGGGCTGTGTAGGGCTGCACACAGGCCCTGTGCCAGTGCTCTCCTCTCCCACTCAGGGGCAGGAGTGGGCCCCTGCTGGCCGCTGGAAAATACCAGGGGAAGGTTTCTGTCCCACTTAGGCTGGAGATCCTTGTCTGACATGGAGTGTCTGCTCAGAGCTGCATCTTTGCTTTGATGTCACCTTTGCTGCAACAGCTGGGAGGGCAGGGGACCTAAGGCTTCTGACAGGGTGGCAAATCACATTTGAGAAAATAATTTGTCAGTTTTGTTCAGTTTTTGTCATAGAAGGGTGTCTTCTGCTAAGTGCTGCTCCCAGGGCTGTGCGTCCCACAGCCAGAGTGTGCAGCCCTGTCCTGCCCCAGGTCTCTGCCCTGGGAGAGCTTCCCTGGCACATGTGTCCAAATCACACTCTGCTGGAGCTGTGCAGTGACCCAAGGCCGTGCTCATCCCAGCTGTTACCCTCCAGAGGGAGTTTGGATTGGTACCAGCCCGGGCTCCCTCAGCAGTGACTGCTCCCAGTGCCTGCAGCTCCTTCCCAGGTTTCTCTTTGTGCAGCCTCACTCTGCAAGCTGCTTCTTTCTGCTGGCAGCATCCAGACACATTCCTCCTTGCCTTTGTTAGCTGGAATTCTTGTAATCAGAGTTTATTAGAAATCCACTGGCTTTGGGAGCAGAGCTTTGGATACCTCTGCCAAAACTGAGCCAGATGTATATTTATTCCTGAACATTGTGCTGACATAAGAAAAAGCTCTTGCCCTCTGGCAAGCCTTGGAGCAGCAGCTAGACTTAGCAACATCAGGTGGAGCTGGGAAGAGCAAGTCAGCACTGCAGAATGAAGGGCACAGAGCTACAGGACACTGGAGATTCGGAGGAGGAAGGGAGTGTCCTTGGAGCAGAGGACAGGCCCCATGGTTGGGTGCACCCAGCCATTCCTTTTTCCATCGGGCTGAGCCACAGGCTCAGAGCTGGAATGCTGCTGGCAGTGGGCTGAAGGGTGAGGCATTCCCAAAAAACAGCCCCATACTAACACCCAGCTCTTGTTCTGTACAGGAGAGGGGGCTGCAGTGCTGCTGCGTTCCTTGGAACCTCTGCAGGGCCTGGATGCCATGCGGGAGCTGCGCAGGGCCTCCAGGAAGGCACCCAGCAGGCTACTCAAGGACTGGCAGCTCTGCAATGGGCCCTCCAAGCTCTGCCAGGCCTTTGGCATCGACAAGACTTTTGACCAAAGGGACCTGACTCAGGATGCTGCCATCTGGATGGTGCCAGGACAGGACCCGCCGGGGGAGCAGGACGTGGTGGCCACCACCAGGATTGGCATTGGCAACAGGGGAGAGTGGGCAGAGAAACCACTCAGGTTTTATTTACGAGGAAACAGATTTGTGAGTGTTGTAGACAAGAAAATAGAGAGAGAGATGGCAGCAAGGGGACACTCCCCTGGCAGCTGACAAGTGCTGCAAGTGTCCCAGGGACCAGGACTCGAGCTGTACTCTGTACAATGGCCTCAAGCTGCATCATGGCTGATGGAGGGGCCTGGGGAGTTTTTAATAATAAATGTACTTTGTCACAATGAATGGGGCAAGGTGGATCTTTATTTGCAGGAGACTGGCGTGGGCCTCCCAGCTAGAACTGAGGCTGGTTTTGGACACTGAAGGCCACTTTCTCCCTTGCCAATGGATCCAGGCTTAATTAGGGTGGGTGAGAGGAAAAGGGTCACAGCTCTGGGCTGCTCCCATCACTTCAGCCCCCAGCAGAGGCCAGTGCTTTGTTGCTGCAGGGAAATAGTTTAAAAATTGGGTGGCAGCAGAGCAGACTGAAAGGATGGCATCTGGGAGAGAAGGATGTAAAGGGAGGATCTTACTGTTGTCTGCTGCTACCTCAGGGGAAGGGATAGAGAAGATGGAGCCAGGCTGCTCTCAGACAGGATGAGAGGCAACAGGCCACCAGCTGGAAAACAGGAAGTCCTCATTAGCTCTATGGAAAAAAATTTTCCCCATGAGGGTGGTCAAACACTGGAACAGGGGCCCAGAGAAACTGTGGGCTGTTCACACCTCCCCAGACAGGGTCCTGAGTGACCTGAGCTAACACCTTTCCTTTGAGCAGAGACCCCTTCCAACCTCTGCTTACCTCTAATGTCCAGCTTGGAGAACAAGAATGGGTTTTTGTTCATTTTCCAAGCTGCTTTTGAAACCAGTGCAGAAGTTAGCACTGTGTGAACCCCCACTGCACTCCCCCACTGGTGCAGCAGCCTGGCTTGAGGTACAGAAAGGAAGAAACTCCAGGATTCAGGGCAGGACCTGCAGGACTGCAGCCACACTGGATGTGGGTGACAGGGACACACCCTCCACCTCCACCCCCCACCTTAAGGTTCACATACAATAAAAAAGCTCAAGTTTGTTTTTAAATATCTTGTCCCTGTCCATGAAAGAATTGGGTTTAGCCCCTTCTGGGCAGCCTTTTTTCTGATTCCAGTAGCTCACCTTGATGCTTGGGTGCTGGGGCTGGTTTAGACAGGGCCTACAGTGGTGTTGATGTGATTTTTTAGGTCAGATATGGTTTTGTGCTCTTCTCTACCATCCCCCATTGCAGCTGCAGGGGCAGACTGACTGAAGGGACTCCAAAGCTCCCCCAGTGGCTACTGGAAGGTAAGTCAGCTAAAGCTCCCAGTTTCACCCAGTTGGTGTGGGCAGGTGAAGCTGCTCCTGATAGCCTGCAGATCTGGGAAAAGCTCCAGCCTCACACAGGCAGGGCTGAGCTGGCACAAGCTCCTGCTGTCCCCAGGCCTGGCATGTCCCAGGGCTCTTACCTCTTGTTCTGGCCCTGGCATGGCTGGAGGAGCAGTCCCAAACCAGAGCAGGAAACGCAGCCCTGTATCTCACTTTCCTGCTGGATAGCTTTAACCCAGGTCAGGATCCCTGTCTGGTTCCCTGCAGCCACAGCCATGTTTGTGGGAGAGGGACTGGAGGGACAAACAAGCCCTGGGGGGACAAGCCTGAGTGCCCTCAGCACCAGTCTCTGGGTGGGACAGGTCCCTGAAGTTGCAGCTTGGCCAGCACCTTTCAGTCCTGCTCAACAAGCAAGGTCCCACCCCCAGGCACAAACTGGGAAACATGGAAACCCAGGAACACAGAGGCTGCTTGGTGACAGCCCTGCTCCAACAGACACTTGGGAATCAGGACATTGGGGTGAGGAAAGAACGAGCTGTGACACAGTGACCAAGTCATTCATTCGTGATTTCATCTTTACTTGTGATACTTTGCCTTCCCAGCTGTCCTCACTGCTGTGAGATCAAACAGGATTCCTGGATGCCTAGGGTCATTCCCTAGGAGCCAGGCCAGCTCCCCTATGTCCTGGAGGAAGGCCATGCATGCTGTGCCATGGGGACAGGCTCTCATGGCCGAGTGTCCCAGCAGCCGTGCTGGAGAGCACAGGAAGCACTCCCAGTGTCCCCCCCAAAGTTCTGCCAGCAGCACCACAGCAGAACCCTCTTGTCCAACTCTTAGGATCCCTGGGAAGGGCTGTGAGTGTGGCAGGGCAGGAATCCAGGCTGAGCAAGCACGTGCTGTCCTGCAGCAGCCCCGGAGCCTCGGGGAGCTGGGACAACCAGGCACCAACGGGGACAACCTGCTGTATGTCACATGGCGAGAAGGAACTGAAACCACCTCCTGCAGTTTTTAGGCATCCTTTAGACTCTCAGATGGAGAGCATGGCAGGCTCCTTCCTCCTCTGTGCCAGCAGAGTCACTTGAGGAGCGACTGGAAGACGGAGATGACGGGGTCCTCGTGGCTGGTGACCACCAGCACGCTGCGGAACTTGTCGAACAGCATCAGCAGCTGCGAGCGCCGCATGTTCTCGTTGTACATGATCTCCTCCAAGTGGTGCCGCCCTCGGAAGTAGTGCAGCAGCCTGCAGGGAGCAGAGCAAGGGAGCACGTGGGCCAAAAGCAGCTCAAACTCATACTGCAAGCCCAAGGTCTCTCCCATGGGATGCAAATCACAAGGTTGTTTGGGTTATGTCCCTCATTTGCATGAAAAGGGAATTAAATCATGCCTAGCACAGAAATCCCCTGCATGAGGATGGGACTCGCCCACTGTGGGGCTTTGCCAAGGTCCTCCTTGGATCAAGAGGTTTCCTAGTCTCGGGCATTTCCCAAGACTGTCAACTTTCAACTTAGTTATAATTCCAGAAAGTGAACAAACACAAGTGCCAATGAGCCTTGAGAAGTCAGGACATGGCAGATACATTCTGTGCTCTCTTAGCTAAGCCTACAACTGCCCTTTGTCACAGCTCTGCAGCAAGGGCCTGGGTACCTGCACTGCCTTTTAGAATTAAGAGCTATTTTCCCTCACAGCAGCCCAAGGTGCTTTGTAACTACAGGTCCTGCACTCAGGGTTTGGGAAGCTTGGGTTGGGTGGAGCAGTCACAACAGGGAGATGGAAATTTTGGTGCTAGGCACCACAGAGAAGCTGTGGGAGTTACAAATCCCCTGAAGCCCAAGCTCAAGCCATGCTGGCTTCTTAAATTCCCTATTCTCTTTAAACAGACAGCAGCGATACCCCTTTGCTGGCCACCAACGTGCTACAGCCATCAGAAAACCATGGCCCTGCTCAGCAGGGTCCACAACAAACAGCAGAACTCCCCAGTGGCTGAGGGCCCCTCCCCAGAGTTCCCTCTGAGCCATAACACCAAGGCAGCCCCCCACATGAAGCCTGAGTTCACTGCTCAATCTCTTGTCTCAACACACTCCCAAATGTCACAGCCATGCTGTGACTCAAATACTCCCCACCCTGTGAGGGCCCAAAGGCCAGAGTCCCTTCCCAGCTCCACAGCCAGCTGTGCCTGCACACGTGTTCCACATCACACTGTGCTCCAGCAGCCTTTGCTCATGTTCCATTACCATTCCATGAAGCTGCAGCTTCATGCCAACTGACTGTAAAATGAGTGCAGATGACATGATGTGTTTTCCAATCCATTCATACAGCCCCCGTGCAGGAACAGCCCTCAAAATACACCCAATATCCACTGGAGAGCACTCCAGCCTGTTTGGGAGGATGGAGTGGCTCCTGCTTTCCCTGCAGGACCAACACCTGCCTGGCTCCTCCTGCTGCTCAGGCTGGGCACTCCTGTCACCCAGCACCCTCACAGGTGACTGGAAAGGAGTCACCCATCACACGTCCCACTGCAGAGTTTTCACTTCTAGCCCAGTGCCACGTGTGTTTCTCTGCTTCCCAGCTTGCCACATCCCTCCTCTCCCCCAGGAGCTGTCTGTGGGCTCAGAGCAGGATCCTCACTGGCAGCCTGGGGCTGGGCAGCCCCAGCTCACTGCCAGCCCCTCCTGCTGTTCCTCTGCCAGCTCTCAAGCTGGCACCAGTATGGAGAAGGTCACTGCTGCCTCTCTGTACCTGCAGCACAAGCAAACAGAGACAAGCTCCAGTCTTTCCTGTGTCTGGGCTGTGCCTCTGCCTTTTGCACTGTCTCCCACTGGGTACTGACATGAGGCTCGCTGGCCACCCCCCTGGGCCAGTGGCAACTGTGTGCACTGAGGAGTGGTCACTCACAGGGACAGTGTCAGCTCTGGGTATGCCAAAGCCAGACTGTTCTGGCAGGTGTGAACAGAAACATTTGTATTTTACAGCTCATCTCACAGTTCACAAAGTGATTTTGGGAATCCCCTCTGCCAGGTTGTGCCCATGTGCTCGTACCCTGGCTCAGCTCTCTCCCATGCAAATGTACAACCTGGCTTTCCACAGCAGCACAGACTGAGCAGTTTGCCAATAAATAAATCCATCTTATATTCAGAAAGAGTCTGGATTTGTAACTGGTCAAGACTAAATACTTTCCACTCCAATAAAAACTAGAGAGGATATTAAAGAATAGCACAAAAATGCCAGCTGGAAGACACCCCCAAAGTCCAGCCCAGCATCCTGCTCCAGCAGAAGTATTGCTGATGCTGTGGAGCTTTTTCAAACCCTTCCAAGATGGAGATCCCTCCAGATGCTTGAGCAATCTGTCCTGGGCTGCACCACACTCCCAGGGAGGAGGTTTTCCCAAAAGCCCAACTAGAATCTACAAGGCTGTCCTTGGGGCTCACAGCTCCAGAGAAAGTGGGCACTGCCTTTGCCTTTTTGGGCAATGAGCATTTATGGGACACCAGTCAGCATGAGATGGCATTTCTTGGGGCACTGGCTCTGTGTTTGAGTGAAGCTGCACAGGTGTGTCTGCTGACAGACGTGCACATCCAGATGCAGTGATGGAAGATTACTGCTTTCCATTGCCCATCACTGTTTTCCCCTCCTCAAGCTGCAAGAGCTGCCCCTCTAACAGCCCTGGAGTGTTCCTACACACTAAAAAGAATTCTCTCAGACTAGCAATTCAAATAGAATTAGCTTTTCTGGCCAAGGAGATGTCCCTGCCACAGCACTGCTTGAAACCAGAGCAGAAGTGTCCAGAGCTCAGTGCTGCCAATGAGCATCCTCAGTGGAGGGAAGGATCTCACCTCCCAATCTCAGAGCAAGACAAATAAGCCCTGAAAGCAACTCCACACCCATGGCTTGGGAGACAAGCCATGAGTGAAGCCTCCAGCTTCTTCAGGCTTCAAAAGCACTGCTTAATGTGCAGTGAGGAAGGCTTGGTGTACATTACTGAGGATCTAGCTCAAAAAGAACTTGTCTCTCTCAAGCTTCCTCCTGGATGGACACACCAACCCTCCTGTAATTGCACCTTAGGAAAGAACTCGGATTTAAATTCCCATTCTATGTTATGAAGGTTAATACAGCCAGTGCTGGAGCCAAGCTTTAATAATTCCTTATTTCCCCTTAAGGTTTCTGCCTTCAAGCACAGGCTGTGCACAGCCCTGGACAGGCACCAGCACTCTGGGCTGTCTGTGTAACAAGGGACAGGCACTCAGAGGCACCAGCACAGGAAAATGTGCCAGGCTGAGCTTTATTGCTGTGCTGGAAATAGCCCATCCCTCTGTGTGCAAACAGCATCCTGGGAAGGGCAAATACCACAGGATATTTGGGGCACCAGTGCTGCATGTACAGCACTTTGCTCTGCAGGCAGCTGTGAGAGCAGAGCTGTTGGCCAGGGCTGGAGCAGTACCTGCATGAGGGTAATGAGGGAGATCAGCTCCTTCAGACAGCTTCACCATGGCTTTTTCTCTTTCATTGAGTGCAACAGATTTACTCACTCATCTCTGATGGTTATGACACAAGAAGAGAGAAAATACACCTACAAGTTGTGGTGTATAAAAGCAGCAATAACCAAGAGGCTCTGGCATGAACATTCCTACATGTGCACTGCAGCATCTGCCCACAAGAGCCATCTGTTTATTGTTTATTTATTGTTTAATCTGTTTGTCCCTCACTGTTGCCTCAGAGCACTCTGCACTTGTCAATTCAATCTGTAGCAGACTGGAAATTCTGAGCTGGTAAGGCCTGGGGATCTGCAGAAGAACCTGGGGCAGGAGCACACTGCACAATAATCATCACTTAGCTGGTTTCACAAAGAAATCAGAGCCATTTCTTGCATCTGCAATTCCAAAGCTTCCAAATGGCTCTTTTACCCAGCTGAGGGTATGAGAGGGGAGCAATCACAACATCCTTTCCTCTCACTAGGATAACTGAGAACCTGCATCACCGCTGAACTGGTCCAAGGAGTCCCCCCCCACAAATTCTGTCTTAAGATATTAAATATGATTTTGTTGTTACTTTTCTTCCTCAGTGGTTTTGTAATTACATAGCTGGTAATAAAAACACTTCAGAGTTCTCAAGTGGCCAATGTTGCCTCCCAGTCAGAGCATATTCTCTGAAGAGTTGCAGAAGATGAAGGAGACAAATAATTCAGAGAGCACTAACTACCCACAAGTTTTGAGAGCTCTGTCAAAGTCCCTCAGGTGTACTCTGCCACAGACAGGGAAAGCATCTTCCTGCTATTACAATTTCCCTGGACTACCTCCCTGTGTCCATCCTAGGGCAAGAACCAGGTTTTCAGGGTATCACCAACTGAATCCAAAATATGGAACAGCTGCAGTTCTTGCCTCAGGTGGTTTTCTGCTCCACAAGTATGAAAATCAGTGGAAGTTGCATTCCAGTGATGCCACTGAGTTTTGAAATCCTTTGGAAGAAAAAGTGTTTCCCCCCCTCCCTGCTTCCCAGATGGCTGCTTAGGACGTCATTCTGCTTTTACCACGTGCAGAACCACATAGTGCCTGGTTTTGTTGAGTGCAAATGTGTAACAACAAAATGTGTGCCACTGATCACACATCCTAATGCCTTTAGTTTAGCTCAGCTAAGCAGTGAGCTCTCATCACTGCCAAACACACCTTGGGACACTGTAAAAGTATTCAGGCTGGCTCTGTGTCTCATGTTTCCATGGAGTTTACAAACCATAAAATTAAGGAGAGCTGGCTTGGAAATACCAATGGACAGAAAATGGCAGCATCAGCATCACTGGGTCTCTGCTTTGCCTGCTTAGATGGGTTTTTTAGGCTGTGCAGTTCTGTGTCTGTCATGTGGACAAGGAAAACTGGCAGCACAGTGAAGTCCACCCATACTCCCTGATGCTCCTTCACACACCCAGGACTCTTTGTTACCAAGGGTTCTTGTGCCACCAATATTAGTTTGCATTACAGATCAAATACAGAAGCAAACCCAAAAGAATTTCTCCTCCAAATGCCCAGGCTAACAGGATTTGCTCAGACTCCACACCAATCCTTCCATAAAGTTGCATCCTGCCCTGCTCACCTTGCAAACATGCGGAGATCCTCTGGATTCTGGGCAGCTGGGACATTCAGGATGGCTTCCCTCTCGTGCTCCAACAGGCTTGCCAGGAGATTCTCTGTCATCCTCTTATTTAGGGGTGAGTCCCCACCAGGTATCAGCTCAGCACTGGAGTTATCCATGCTAGGGCTTGTCAGAGTCATGTCATCACTGCTGGCTATCAGGACAAGAAAGAGACACACATACACATTAAATTTTTGTATTCCTCAGCATAAGGATGCAAAGTTTATCAATTCAGGCTGTTTTGTGCAGCCTTTCCAACTAATCCCTCTTCTCTGGAGAGCAGAGAAAGTGGCTCTCCAAGTGCTCCATGAATCTGCAATTAGTCATATGACAACACAGCGATTTTCTCAATGGGAAATTCAAATGTTTCAACAGAGTCATCAATTTGTGTGGAAAACTGTACTTCTGGAGATCATAAACAGTCCATAAAAAACATTTGAAAAGAGAATTCCCAGACAGCTGTGCTGGAATACCGTGAAGTGGTAACATGAAAAGCCCAACAACACAGAAGGTGGGAGCAGGCAGAGAGGCCAAGAAGCAATATCCTCTTGTGAGGGAGCCAGAAAAAGCAGATCACAGACTCATCTGACTCACGTTCCAAGATTTCTGCCCTAACTCATGACTCCCGTAAAGCTCAAAGTTGTACAGAGGATCCCTCCCCATATCCAAAGCCCAGTGGTGTTCTGAGAAGGCTGCTCAGAACAGCCCAAGCAGGAAGGTTTGGTGATTTCAGCATTATATCTGACTCATCCTCTTGAAAGAATGCTTTCCTGGAATCACCCTGAAGAATGCCATTGGGGAGGTTAAAGAAATCAGGGGATACAAACAGAAATCAATCATGTGTGAGAACAAAGCCAGCTCTGTGTCTCCTCAGGTGGCTCTAATGGCTCTACAGCCCACAGAAACCAATGCTGCTTGAACAAATTCTCTCATTCTCTTTCTGTCCTGATAACCAAAATCTGCCAGAGGAACACAGGGGATACTTCTGAGTGCAGCAAGAGAGGACAAAGTTACTTTTAAAAACAAAGAAGTACCTCTCATAAAAATCTTTTACACCACCAGATGAGAATTTGGCAAATTACAAAGCATTACTTCTTTCTAAAAAGAAGTCTAACAGCCCCTAGGACTTTCACCAGTGCCCAGCTCTAAATTTAGGAAAGGCTGGACCTAATTAGCAAGTACTGCAGCAAGAGATGTCTCACTACCGAGGCCTGATGGCCCTTGGCAGCACTAAGGGAAGCTGTAGAAGTGAGATGGAGTCTGAAGAGCAGAGAAAAGTGTGCTCATACTTGGAGAGCCAAAGCTGAGAGCGTTGGGGGTGCTCAAACTTCGTCCCCCAACCCTGGCAGTGAAGGGCATGTCCTCATCCTGGGCTCGGAGCTCCTCCTCGTTCGGGGGCACCATCAGGCACACGTAGGTGTGCAGCTGGATCAGGAGCCGGTGCTGCAGCATCCAGATCACCATCTGGATCAGCTGGGTCTGCAGGGGCAGAAACAAGGGGTTAAACGTCTGGGAAATGAGATACAGGAGGAAAACAACACACAAAGGGTACACTTGGTGAGTTATGAGTCACATGGGAAATGCTTCTAGCCCCACACAGTAGTTTATCTCTTTTCCAGTCACAAAAAGGTGACCAGACACAAACCTTCATCACACCCAGAGCCCCTCTAGGTGCTGAGGCTGCAGTGGAGCCTTTCATGATCCACATCTTTATGCAGCACTGACCAGCACAGCCTGAAGGAACCTGCCCTGACCCTGCCTCAGCTCCAGACCATTTTGCTGGTTCTACGCAAGGGCCACTAAAATAAATCACCAAAGGGTTAATCCCACATGGTCAGCTGGAAGTGCAGGCTCCTCTAGAGAGCCAGAGAGAGGGAAGGTGATGGGGCAGAGCTGGAGCAACCAGGGGATGGGGCCAGGAGCCCTTTGCTGTCAGGTGGGAAATGCTGATGAGCCATGGGAGAGCCTCTGGAGATCAGAGCCTGACAGGGCTGGGCAATGCAGAAGCAGCAGTAGCAGCACAAGCCCTGGCAGGGGACAGCAGCTTGAGCTGCCAAGGAGTCCCCTCTCCATGCAGAGTCACCATCCCTCATTTCACCTCCCTCTGCTATGTAGGGCCAAGCTAACAAAGGCACCTGGGTTTGCAGGCAGGCAGAGACTCAAAAGCAATGAGATGTATTAAACATTGCCCAGCACCTGCTGGACACCTGCACCACAGGCAGAGCGAGGGGCTGCTTCAGAAATCTGGGAGGAAAAGAGTTTGTAGGGTCTGCTTTCAGAAATCTGGGAGGAGCCTTCAAAAATGCATCATTGTGTCTTGATTTCTGAATAAAAAGCCTTTTCATATCACTGCAGGCAACTCTCATAGCAAGGGCTCAGAACACAGTCACTGACAAGGCTGCTTGGGGATTTCATAGCAACCACCACTGTTTTGGTGAGACAAACACATGCAGCTCAGGCTCAGAAGGAAGCTCCCCCTGCTGCATTAATCATCAGGGTAACCCGCCAAATGGCAATAAAAACCCCAAACCCAAGTTCATCAGCCCACATAATTTTCCTCTTTCCATAAATCTGGTAATTCTCAGTTCCTCCTGTGCTATCAAATCACAAAAGAAACCTCTCTGTTTGCAGACAGACCCACACCCTGTCTTTTCAGAGATTACCACTTCTGGGGGCTCAGTGGATTTTAACCTTAAAACTTTGTATCTGGGATCGCCTTCAAACATCTAGTTTTTGGAAAAGCCATAATTCATTTTACATGTTTAACAGAAAATCTACAGAAGAGGAAGCTTGGCAAAAGACACCAAAGACATAATGCTTTGCTAACATCTGAAGCCAGCCTGGAAGAGTGAGGTTTACTCCAGCGATTTTGTTGCTGAAATCCTTCCTTCCAGACACAGGCCTGGATGGAAAGATGGCTCATTTATTTTACTTAAATTTCCAACCTGTTGGCACTCAGCAATGTCTGATTAGCAAATGAAAGAGGTCTGCACGTTTCAGAGCACAAAACAACTCTGGAAAAATCCAAGGAGACAGGAAGACAGGCTCTGCCAGACCTACAGAATCAGTGGGTAGGGCCTGACCCAGACCAGCCTCCCCTGGGCACTCTGGTGGTTCCATGAATTACAAAAATAGCCAGTTTCTTTTGTTGCAGCTCCACGTGCATGGAGAATCTAATCCTGCACGTGCACCATCACCTCCACACCCTTGTGGAAATACCTAGAAAGCCACCCTGAGGCAGCAGCTATGGCCCAGTGGAACAAGAAGCCAGGCAGCAGTGGTGTCACAGCTTTACAGCCACAACCTTGAGCAAACAACCCTGCCAAACACCTTTGTGCCATCTCTGTGTGGGAGAGCTGGAGATCTGGGGCTACCCTGAGGACTAGAGGGAACTCCTCTTCCATCCTAAAGTAAACTAGACCAGAGACTGATGATCCCTGACATTTTTCTGTACAAGCCAAACTTCAGCAAGAATTTGGGACCTCTGAAAACCCAGTCCTAGAAAAAGCCCAAGTGCTGCAGCATCCTGCACTGGCCCCTGCCCATGTGATGAGCTTTGTGCCATCACTCCAAGTGTCTCACACCATTCCCACTTCCTCCAGGTTTAGACCCATTTCTTACCAAAGGCTGAAGTGTTTTCCCAGACCAGCTCTAGCAGAGGCTGTGCTAACACATTCTGCTGCTGTGCTTGGGGACACCAGCCCTGCATTTCCCTCCATTCTCCAGCTGCTGCTCCCGAGCTGCCAGGAGCTCACCCAGGGCAGCAGGAGCAGAGGCTCCCTGTGTGCTGTGCTGGCTGAAATGCTGCTCTTCCCCAGAGGTGCAGGGTTCTCCCTGGGCCTGCTCTCCTTAGAGCTGGGCTCCTTGCTGAATCCACATGGGCTGGGAACAGCTTTCCAGGCAGGGATATACTTCATCCCAGCACTGCTTGCCTCAGTCGTGCTCTGGCACAGCAGGAATCCAGAGCCAGCCTTTTTTGGCTGAAACACCAGGACTGTGATGGAAATATAAAGTGAAACATTTTCTGTTGCTTAATTTAACTACCAATTCAATCTAAATTTCATCCATGTTCCTTTCATGCTTCCTGTCTGCCCGTGCTGCCTCTTTCCAGCCTGTTCAGAGGGGGTCCTGTCTGCTGCAGCAGCCACATCTGGCTTGTTCCTGCTGGCACAGAGCAGCCCAGGGCTATTCCCAGAGCAGTGCCAGGGTGTTGTCATGCAAGGCACTGGTACAATGCCCTGCTCTGTGCTCATTGGCACAAGCAGAGATGCTGCACTGGCTTCCAAAAACACAGCACTGCACATCAGCCCAGCTGGGCACTTCAGGATGGCCAGAGAAAGCTCAGCCCCAAATCTTGGAGGGACAAGATCCAGCATTCCTTATTCTCTGGGGCATTTGTAAAGCTCTTGAGAAATGTGTTAAATTTCCTGCAAGGATTTTTAAAGGCTTTCCCAGGCTAAAAAGTTAAGGATAACTGGGAGTAGCAGCAGGTTCAGGAAAGGGAAGGGAAAACAGCAGCCTGGAAGCGCTCAATCCCAGTTTGTTTCTCACCATGTGAGGAGACAGTGAAAATACAGCTTGTTTTGCCTACTGAAGCACACAAGCCCCTTTCTCCAGCCTGCATTATTCAGTTATTTGATACAAATCCTCTTCAAGGTCTGACTGGAGAACTGAGGGCTGCCTTGGCTCAGGATGATGACACCTTCAAAGCCACTGGGGTGTAGGGATGTTTGCTGAAATGTATTACCTTCCTTTAGCATTCAAACCATGCTGTTTCATGGAAAACACATAAGCTATGAAAACTTCTCCCTGTTTTACAGGAAACACACTCTGCAAACTCCTCCTGATGTAGGATGAAACATTTACTGTCTAATATTGCCATTTTAATCATTAGTTAACAGCTGTGAATTCTCAGCTTAACCATTCCCTCCATTCAGGCCTAGCATGACATATTCTTTTAACTTCCTATGCTAAAGCCCTGATTTTACACCCAGTCCAACTGAATATAAACGCATCTTAATCCCACTTCCCTACTTCTGCCAACAAAAGCTCCCTAATGTCTTGCAGCAGAGCAGCCCCACGTGCAGCATGGCTCCCTGAAGACACAGCTGCCCATTCAGGGTGTGCAGGCAGCTCAGCTCCCCTCCCACTCCATCCTCTGACACATTTTCCTGCCTCATTTTCCATCAGCCCTGCACAAAGCTTGACATGTTTTCAGCAAGCACAAGGCAGAGGCCTCATCTCGCTGTGCCTGACTCCCAGCAGGATGGATGGCCCAGACTGACTGAAACAAAAGTGAAAAGTTAAACAGATTTTGTTCAGCAGCAGCTGTCTTTGCTTTCCCATCTGTTGGGGTTTTTTTCTGCAGTTACCCACATCCCCTCAAGGGAGAATTAAAGAACCACAACAGTAATGACAATGTGCATTATGATAAAGGAGATGCAGGAAGGAAATGGGATGCCTAATTCACCTAGGAACACTGCTTACAGGTGAGAAGATCCCTCCTGCTAGTCCATGTTTGTTCAAGGCAGGGCAGAGAGGTGTTACAGCTTCTGAGGCAGATAAATTGGCTGAGGTTACAGTGCAGAGGAGGGGAAGCCACAATCACCATCCCTAACTCTTGGTTTGCAAAGCACCTTCATGCACAGTAGCTGGGTAATGAAATTTGATGCTGGACAAAGAAATCCTTATCCTGAACAGCAGGTCAAAGCCACCCCCTGCACCAGCAGCAGTGCCTGGCACAGATCCTGCCAGTGAACATGTGCTGACCTGAAGGCTTTGGGTCTCCAGGTGCTCCTGTGCTTTCCCAGGAGGTTTGGAAGGGGTGCAGACCCCACTGAGCAGCCCCAGAGCTCCAGCCCAGGGTGCCCTGCACTCCCAGCAAGGCTGTGCCACTCCCAGGAGGAGGGCACAGGGGCATGAGCCAACAGCCACAGGCAGCAGAACAAGGACAGCTTCTTTGGGCTGGGGTAGAGGAGATGCAAACTGCTTCTCTTCCAGCAAAAACACCAAAAGGCAAGGTGGGTTCCCTCTGGTGTGAGCTCACAGGATCCCCCCACCCTGTGGCTGCACCCTGGTGAGATCCAGGACAAACCCAGGCACTGCAGCAAGTCCTGGTGACATGACAAGTCACAATGGAGCTAAGGGACAGCTCCCTGTGAAATGGGGAGAACAGCTTCTGCTTCCCTCAGCCCCCAGCTGCACAAGCTCTGCAGAAATCACCTCCCTCACTCTGCCAGCCCTGGAGCTCACTGGATCTCCTCCGGTGCATTCCACCTGCTCACCTGGCAGAACACTTCTGCAGCTGAAACAGTTAAATGAACAGAGGCCAGAGCTCTAGGAAAGGGAAGAGGGAAGGGAGGAAGGCTCATGTGTGCAAACACCTGGGAGGGGAAAGGAAAAGCAGGGCCTCAGCTCATCAGCACCAAAATCTCTTGAGGTCAGCTGAGCTGAGGGCATGGGCTCCTCCTCACCCTGCTGTCCAAGGGAAACACAGAGAAAAGGAAGCAGCAGGGAGCACTGCAAGGATACCAAAATCTTCTAAACTAACAGATACACACTGACCAGAGTTCCACTGCAATACACTGCTCCTCACCTCAGGCAAGAAAGGAGATCAAGATGACACAATCAAGACTTTCAGTCTGTGGCACAGGGCACACTGAGAGCACTGGCAGGCCTGGCACACACCTCTCACCTGACACCTCCTACCTACTTGACAGACAGACAGCAAAAGCAGAACACACCATGTACTCCCAAGGTAGTCCTGTCCTTGATCAGGTTGTTCATATCTCCTACCAGTCAAAAAATACCACAGCACACCAAGTAGAAAAATGAGTGACACATCTTTTTTTATCTACCCAAAGGAATAGAGGAATTCCACTCATGTAATGGTAATTGAACAAAAATAACTTTGTCCCTTTTCAAATCAAGCAATATTTTTGTATAAAAACAGGAAGGGCTCTGAGAGCTCTCCTATTTCCTATGGAGGGCTTTATTAAACCTCCTGTATTCTTTACCCATCCAGAAGCACATGCCAAAAGCAGGGAGCCAATCCCATGCTTAAGAGAAGAATCAAATGGGACGGATGCCATGGATGCCATGAGGCCACAGCAGTTTCTGCAGAAGATCCACCCCCTCCCACAGCACTGACCCTCAGCACAGTGACCTTCAGGAGCACAAACAGTGCCCTCAGCCTGATGAAAAGCACGAGATAACAGAAAACCACTGGAAATCTTTAAAGGTAAAAAACCTTACATCCCCTCCTGTGCACACAAAGAACAAAACTACAGAGAGAAGTCCCACCTTTGCTATTTTTTTTCAAAGGCAAAGCTAATACATGTTGACAATATTTGCAGTTCAGAGTACAACATCTTTTATCACAGCACAGTGGAACAAAAACCCACCCACATTTCATTAGATTAATTGCTGTATTGATTAGATCTTTTGTAATTACAACTGGAGCCTGACCACTTCAGGGCAGGGATTGGAGTCACGTCTCTTAAAAGACAGAAAAACAAAAAAATAACACAAGAAGTCCTACATAGGTAAATCAGAGTAGAAGAAAATGTACTGATACAAAAATACATAAAAACTCACTCTAATCTAAACTCCCCTAAGAACTGTCACACTTTGCTGTATCAAAAAGCCACAGCTTTTCCCAGCATCATCCTCCATCCTTCCAATAAGGCTGAAAGGAGGATGAAAGCAAGCTGTGCTGGTGATCCTTAGGAGCCCACCACAGACAGGTGAGCAGCAGGGGGAAGGTACACACTCTAAAAAACACTTGAGCACTCCATCAGCTCTGGTAAGCATTTATTGCACCCTTGTTCCAAGGCATAACTGCAGCAGTAAGTGACAGACACTTATTTATGTATTTTAAACAAAAGTAGGACGTCTGAGAACAACCAGAACTATTGAAGGAGAAGTATTAAGGCAAGTAATTAATTTAAAAAGGATTACAGAGAATGTCTCCTGAAGCTACTGCAGCTATAATAAAATTAATGCTATGACTTCAGCTTCAATTTTCAGGATACTTATTTGTCTGTAACTAGAGTGGAGTCCTGCTCTTCCCCTGCCTCCCAAGGTTGCAGCTGACCAGTACATGCTACTGGAATTAGACCTACATCATTACTTATTTTTATCTCTGATCATCATCTCTGTGAACCTGTAATTACAGCCAATTCTTCCCTCCCAGCTGTGCTGGAGTCACAGGTGATGGTAATCTTCTTTCTATCTGAGCAGGGGCTAAAGCCATGGAGCCACCAAGGCACCCAAGTCTGAAGGCCAGGAACAAACACCAGGAGAAGGCAGCCAAAGAACTCTGCCTGTGCTTCCTCTGCCACCCTGAGGCATGGCCAGAGGTCCAGGCTCCTCCATCTGGGAACAGCAGAGTCAGCCAGGAGACCTCACGTCTCCACCAGTTCCCAGAAATGCCACAAGCCATGATCGATGCACAAGCAGAACAGCTCACAAATCCCAAATCCATCTTTTATTAACACAGTTCTTTACTCTCAGAAGCTAATGCAGTGACACATGGACTTCTGCTGACCCCATGCTGAGCCTACTTCCTCCAAAAGCCTTTTAACAATTCCAGTTTTACAGCAAAACCAAGTGAACAGACAGATTGCTTTTAAAAACAGATTGTGAGCTTGGAGCAGATGGAATAGAATAAAATCAAATGTGATTGTGAGGAATGCACAAACTTGATTCAGCCCTACCAATTGGTAACAGCTTGGAACAGACCAAATGGGGTTTCAGTTTTCCCTACTACATAACACCATGAAAAGAAACATTCTAATACTTCTTTTAGGACTGTGCTTTTCCAGCACAGAGCATCCTCTCACCTTGAACCTCCCCACAGCTTTTTGGCACTAGGACATGCAACAATAAATCACAAGGTTGGAAACACAGTAACTGGGAACTTGTACACGTGCAACAGCAGGTTCCTGAGCCAGTGCTGCAGGAGCAGCAGCATCCCTGTGAGCAGCAGAAGAAGGAGCCCTGGGCAGTGCCCAGCTCACCTCCTGCACAGGCGGGGCCAGCGGGTTCTTGAACTCGGCCAGGGACACCGGGAGGGAGAACTTGGCCAGCATGGAGGGCAGGTTGTGACCCCGGAACTGGCAGGAGAAGGCATCAGCCAGGGGAGAGTACCTGCAGCAGAAAGGCAAAGGCACAGATCAGCTCTGCAGGGCTGCTCAGGGTAACTGGGATCCCAGAAGCATTGCAGAAGTGCCAATTCCCAAATGTAACATTCCCTGTGATCTAGAAAACCCCTAAGCATAGCTGAGGGCATGTTGAGTCCTGCAGAAGCCAGCCAGGAGCTCATGCACTTTCACCTCAGCCTTACATTCACCACCAACCTTTCATTCAAGGCTGGAGGGGATCCAGAGGAGAAAAATGAAAGTGATAAAAAGTCCAGACCTGTGCAGCCTCTGGTGAAAGGGACAGAGCTTGGGCAGGGCTGGGCAGGATACACACACAACTTCTGAAGGTGCCACCTGCAGCTGCAGATGTGGCTGTGCCCCCTCCCTGTGCTGACAGGTCAAGAAACAGGATTGAACAGAAGTGAAGGATAGACAGGTTTAACATCAGGAAAACTGTCTGTCTTAGCATTTCCATCTCCAAAGGTCTTCAGGAACAGCACTGCCATATTTGACACAGGCACAGTTGTTGCTGAATGACCTCCAGGTCCCTTCCAGCCCTATTTTTATACTTCCATCACCAAAGTTTTGATTTAAAACTATTTTCCTATAACTGAGTTCCAAGACAGAGTCTAAAAGCATCTCAAAATCCAACAGAGGAAGGGTTGCCAATCTTCAGCAGAGCAAAAATACCCTTCACATCTTCCTTGCAGTGGCTCTGCCTCTCCCCAAATGGCCATGGTGCCTTCTGTCTGTGACAAGGCACACAGTATGGAATGCCACCACGAGAAACAACAGAATGGCAACTTCTGCTAGTTTTGATTCATGTCAGAGAGCCCTATAAACCACTCCTTTAACTTAATCATAAAGTATTTTGGTATGTAAATGTTCCCATATTGGACATTCAGTGGAGCAAGACTACTATACTGACAGCAGCTCCACTGGGTAAATATTGCTTCCAGGGCCCTCACCACCACAGAGGAATATTGATCTGCTCTGCTGCTCCTCCCTGCCCACACTGGCTGTGCAAGTTCAGGCTCATGTAATGGTTTGTGTTTTGCACAGTCTCAACAAATTAATGAAGAAAGATCCCACTCTGTATCCAGTCAGGGAAGGAAAGTGCATCTGCACTTCACAGCACTGTGCTGCCACCAACACATTTTCCTTCTACTTACAGGCAGACACTGGCATTTGGAGAAAGCATGTAGACATTGTTTTCACAAAGAGGATAAATAATAATTGCTTTGCCCCAGTAAACAAGATGTGCTGCAAGCTGGAAAACCTGTATTGAGAAAACAGAAAAAAATTAGGGGAGCAAAATCAATATACAAACTCTCAGCAAGTGTTGCATACAACAAAAAAAAAGTTCTTGTTTGAGTTGAAATGAAAGAATGTTCCATCCTTTCACCCTGCCTTCAGAATAAAGTCATGGTTTAATATAACATGTGGCAGATCAAAAAGCATTTGACAAGGTTATGAATTTCCAGAGATTTGCTTCACATTTCTAAGCAACTTAGTATTTCCTGCCTCAAAGGAATTCCTTCAAACTGTATCAATACAAGTTTAGTTTCTTTTCATGCCCCCAAAAACTATTTTTCTTTATGCACAAAATGCATTGTGTTATACATGAAAAATAAAACAAAAGAATCAGCTACTACTATGACAGAAACATAAAGGAAACCAACACTGCCTTTTTACTGCACAGAGGTATTTCAGTAATGAGCTACATAAAGTATTTTAATGTGTTAAACAAGTCAGTGGTTGCTAATGGCTCTGGAAAAGCCACATAAATAGTGTCTACAAGACATAAAATCCAGCCTGTATCATTAGATGCATTTAACTGTGCTTTTTTGTGGAGAACAAAACTACAGAAGCAGTAGGGAATTTCCAGAGTTCATCCCATAGCCAAGGAACACCACAGACCACTGCAGGCAGACCTGGAGTTTTATTACAAAGCAGAACCTTTCCCTTGGAACAGGAGAAGGCACTGCCCTATGACCAGGAGAACATGTGATGATGAGCTGTGTTTCCCCCGTCACACAGAGCACAGGTTGTGTCCCTGGGTTTGGATCATCCCTCAGGAGCATGGAGAGCATGGAGCAGCCCTTCCCTCTCTGGGATCAGCTCATGTGATCATCCCAAATGATCACAGTCATCCACAGGGGTCTTTCAGTGGCCTCACAACTCATGTGAGAGCCAGAGCCTCATCCCTCCACTGGCACAAACTTTCCTTTCCAAGGGCTCATCACATCACCTCCAGCAGTTCAGATTTGAGAGCTGGTTGTCACTACTGGAAGGGCATTTGGAAAGAGCTGCTGGCTTGGGGACACTGGCTCAAAATCTTTGCCCAAGACTAAAATAAATCTTCTTCCAATGACTGCCAAGTCTGTGCACTAATGGACTAAGGGAAATGGATGGGAAGGTTTGTACAGGCATTCACAAGTCTTTGGTAGGAAAGATCTTGGCAGCTCCAGGGGAAGCTATGTATTTGGCCACAGCAGCTGTAAACCTGCACCTGCATTTTGGGTGCTTCATTTGCATGCAGACATCAACCTGGCAGGACCAAGACAGGCCACTGTGGTGTCAGTCAGGAGTACAACCTGCTCTGGTTTTAGGAGGCACAGAGCAGACAGAGCCACTCTCCCCAGAGGCACACAGGGACAGGTCCTGAGGCAACATACACAAAGAGAACAATGGGAAATTCCTATTAGATAAGGGGAAAAGTTTCACTCTGATGCTGGTCAGGTGCTGGACCAGAGAGGCTGTGGGAGGCAGCCCTGGAGGTGCTCACAATTTGAAGAGAAGTTTTTCATCAGCCTGCTTTAATGGACTTGTCCTGAGCAGTGGTGAGGACTAGAAAGTTCTGGGATGGGGACCAGAGACACCTGGGATGGGGACCAGAGACACCTGGGATGGGGACCAGAGAGCCCCAGGAGGGGGACCAGAGAGTCCTGGGATGGGGACCAGAGACACCTGGGATGGGGACCAGAGAGCCCCGGGATGGGGACCAGAGAGCCCCGGGATGGGGACCAGAGAGCCCAAGGATGGGGACCAGAGAGCCCTGGATGGGGACTCTCATCCAAGACTGTGGCTGCAGGGCTGCCCAGCACTCCCCCTGCCCTTTGTTTCTCCAGCCCCTCCCTAGGCTCCAGGGATGGCACCTTCTCCCTGCTCTCTGCTCACACTGAGGGAGCTGCCATGCTCCTGCCCCACACAAGCCCAGGGGCACACAGGAGAAAACAGCTCGTGATTTAAAAAGCTCTCAGCAGCTGCTGACAGCTCCTCATACCTGCAGCAATGCCAAGTCAGCATCTTGAGCCAGTTGCTGCAAATTCTTCACAGCAGAGGTAGTTTTAATTACTCTCACCAGGGCAGGAGAGCAGTCCAACGGGAGCTCATTAAGCAATGACTTCTCATCATTTAAAAGTAATAAGGCATGGTAAGGCCTGCAGAATAATAGAATACATTTGCACAGTAAACTGCAGCTTTTCCTGAAGGCTTTGTTATTCCTACACCACGATACCTGGGGTCAATGTAATGGTAAAAAAAGAATTTCTAATATCATCCTTTTGCTCTAACTGGGTTCAAAATCAGCTTATTTTTATGTTACAGCATAAGAGGCTCCCTGTGAAAAGGAGACAGAGGGTTATATGGGAACTGGATACCCCGGTGACAAGGAAAAAAGACTGCACTGCATTGGCACACAATTAAGAACAAGTCTGAAAACTGCTCATCCGCAATACTGAAATACAGAATGGAGTAGAAGAAAGGAAGAAAGAAGAAGTTAATTATTTTTGCAGGTAAACAAACACAGGAAGTAAGGTATCTCAGGACCTGGGCTCTCTTTCTTCCAAAAGCAGAATTATTTCTGGGCCAACAGATTAAAATGAACAATTCCTGGCTGCAAACAGTGCAGGCCACTCTTGCAGCATGCCCTCAGTACAAACACCTAAAGTGAACACCAAGGCTGTGGCTTCCAACCACCATGATTCCAACAGCACCACAGAGCCACAGCAGCAGCTCCAGGCAGTCCTGTCTGAGCCCAGGGCCCCCCTCCTCCACAGCCCAGTCACACCAGCCCCCTGCCTGAGCCACCTCAGACATGTGCACCATCCCCCTTGGAACAGGAGCAAGGACTGGCCACACTCTGAGGGGCAGAGCTTGCTCTTACCTGATGGATTTCAGACTCCTCTCAATTGCTTCTGGGGGTATGAAGTTGGTGGCAACATAGTGGATTTTGTGAGGAAGGCAGAAACTCACTTCCAGCCAGTTGTTGATGTGTAAACGAACCACCCCTGTGGTGCAGAGACTAAAACAGGAAGGCAATCAATCCATACAGCATTTACCCTGGATCACAAATGGAAACTGTGGTCCAGGCTCACCCCTGCACAGAAATCAGATCAGGACAGGAAAAGACTGAATGCACTCTGTCTGTTCCCAGCTGACTCCTAACTGCAAGGGCCCCCCACAGCTGGACATACAGAGCACCTAGAGCATTTGGAGGGAGATTTGAAAGACTTCACCACTGACCTTCTGCTCCCTCTGCCCTTAACATTGCAGCAATGTCTCAAGTTAAAGAAGTTTATTCAAGATCTACTGCAAGGCAAAGGCAAATTCTCTAGGCCAAAGCTGCAAAGATGAACTGAGCACACTGTTTTCACCTCCAATTTCCATCTTCCCCTCCAAGCAAAAAGAAAAGAGGATGTCTGTACTGGGCAAGGGCTGTTCCAAGCAGCACATTTCCACAATAACAGCCTCCTTGTGTTCTGCTTAGGTTGTTTGTTTCCTTACTAACCTGTTCCTGCTTGTCACATGAAATCACAAACGTGCCTGTTCCGTGGTTTCCTCACTCTAGGAAACCACAGGGACTGAGCTAAGTCCTTCAGCTGACTCCAGACAACAGGACTGGAGTGGAAGCAATGGATGTCCCAGGAATAATAAAGACAATAAAGTCAGACCCTTGCACTCAGCCTGAAAGCAACAATAAGCCTCTTTTACTGAAAAAAAAAAACCCCAAAAAAACAGAAAAGCTGGAGATTAGAGCCAGGATCATCATTCAGGTGCTTTTACAGAAGTCTGCAAATCTAGACAAGAGATGGAATCCACTTTAGGAGGGAACTATATTTACTTAAAATGGGAAATGTACCATAAGGAGCTAAGCACCACCCTGCAAACCCTTAACAATATTCCCATTCCACAGGCAGGATGCTGGCATGGGAACAGCTGCGCTGGGAGGAACCACCACACCTTTTCATGAGTTAGGAACACATAAATTTATCAATCTCAAGCTCTACACCTGAGAACTGAATTTGTCAATGCCCTTCAATTTTGAACTTTCTTTCCAAAAAATGTTTTTGGCTTAAAATCAAATTTCAAAGTTTGCACTCTGAAAATTCCAGCCTGAATTTTAAATTCAAAGTGTGTTGAGACTCACAATTTGACTTTTGTGTCAATAACTGCCATGAATTTCCCCCTCTACACAAAACAGATTAAAAAACATGCCAGGAGCAAATATACTTCTGGAAAAGTCTTTATGTGGTGGTTTAACCATTTATAACCAGCATTCAACTGCAGGTCACAAACTAACATGTTTTTTTTCAAGCTCATCTGGCTGTGTAGAGGGTTTGGAGAGAGCAGAAATTTCAGCTTTAAACAAAAACATTGGGTAGCTTTGGCTGCTGGTGCAACTACTCACCAAACCACAACAGAGTGGTGAGAGAGCAAACAGCATCCCCTCCCACCTCACACATGATCAGACTCATTGGGAACATCTCACTGCAGACAATATTTATCATGAGGGTTTGTTCTCAAATCTTGCATGGAACTCTGGAAAATGCTGATTTTTTAAGCTGCAAAGGCAGCAGAGATTGTGTGTTTTCATCTTTTTAAAAGGCACTGAGAGGGTGAATCCAGTGCCTCTCTGGCCCCAGCAGCTCTGATCTGCTCCGAGGCTCCCAGCCATGAAGGAACATGCAAAGCACAAACACCTCTGGTTTAGTTCATTAAATGCTGCAGCTCCAGTAACACTGCTCATCCCACCACAAACAACTGACAGATAAAGCTGGATTCCCTCAAATCCATCAGGGAAAAGGGCTGAAGCTGTGGTTACCCACACCACCTCCCAGGCCAAATCCTCACAAGGGGAAACATGGCAATAAAGGAATGGGACAAGCGAGTTCAGAGACCACCTGAAACCTCTTGGGGTTGTAAAAACAGGTTACCCAAGAGCAGCAGAGATACATGAAAGCATGAAACACTTGCAGGGACGTTTCCCCTGCAGAGTTTAACATTCAGACAAAGATCCAGTTGGTTCCTTTCATTGTTTGGTCCAAGTGCACTAAGGCAAAAGCTTTAATTACATAATTACACTCTCCATAGCATAATTTTATCTACAGTGCACTACACAACAAGAGCCTAGAATTAAAGACAACAAGAAAACCAGATTTTCAGTTCTGATCTGGATCTTAATTTTATTCTTCTGCATTTGCATTCAGCTGTACAATTTCCAGCCTTCATTATAGCTTTATGAACACAATTTCTCCTTCACCTGCCCCTCCTTGGATGGAAAATAATTAAGTGTCTGTAATTTGACAAGGAACAAGCTGCACCCTCCAGCAGCAACACTTGCAACTGCCCTTGGCCAGACAGCAGAGTTAAATAATGTCCCCAGTATAGACACAAACATTCAGGCAATAGGATATTAAACCCTCCAAGACATTTTATTCAATAAAAACTTTGTTTCAACACTTTTTTTTTTAATCTCTGGTTGGTAACACCTGATGAGTGATCTGAGGGATACATGGCCAAGGATCAGGATGATCAGATAACAGAGTTTAAAATTGAGACAGGGAGAGGCAAACAGGAAAAAGCTGTTTAATGTCTCTCCACCATAAGGCCCATGAGACATCTCATGCTACAAGAAGGAGCAAAGTTCAGAAGAAATAGAAAGAAACACAAGAAGTAGTTAAAACCATGGACCTCCTTATCAGAGGATGCTGTGGTTGTTCAATATTTACTCTGGCTCACAGGACTGTGGGCTAATTCCGGCAAGTGAGATCAGCTGAAAGCTGCTGAATGTACAGAAACCCCTCCAGAGCTGCAGGAAGCTGGGGAATATTTTAGGGACTGTCACTGCTCTTTTGCTCTATTCTGCTGTGTCCTGAACTGTGAGCTACTGCCCCAAAATGAGAACATGAAAGTTTGCCAGCATCTCCCAGAACTGCAGCCTTTTCCATAACTGTTGGCAAAACAAAGAAACCCCACTTCATATTTATAAAAGAGTTAGGAAATTTTCATATACGGGCTCATATCACATCTGTCCTGTTTATATCAGAAATTAGCCCCATGTTTTTAAGTGTGGTGGAGGTAAGCTTGTAGCTTTGGAGTTTGTTCTTCCTAGAGGTTGTGACTACTCAGAGCTTTGAAATTATTTCACTTTTCCTTATAAAGGACAAAAGGCTGCCCTTTAATAAATAACTGTAGTTGGATTCTATTTTACAGGACAGCCACAGAAATAACCTTAAGTCTCACAGAATTTTTCCCTGAGCTGAGATGGGCTAGATCTACCACACAGTTGAGTCCCACTGGCTAAAAATTTATAAAGGCTCTTTCTGTATGAAAAAGAAGAAACAATCGAAACCTCCCCAAAAACCTCTCCATACTTTCACTTTTATTCCAATGCAAAGCTAAGAGAAATTTGCTAGAACCAGACAGGCAGTTAGTAACTATTAAACTCACATATTATCTGCAGTTGCAGATAAAACTATGTGAAAGCTCCTCAAAAGAGACACATATTGTAACACCAGTAAGTCTTTCAGCACTGAAGTCCTGAAAACTTTCTTGTGCCTAGAAACCATTGCTTTCTGTTCCACACCAATGCTTCAGTTTGAGGACAAGATGAATGAAGATTCTCAATTTTCTGAATTAATCAAAAAGAAACATTCTAGCTCTCTCCATTAGAAACAAAATGTCCCAGAAAGTAGAAGCTGAAAGCCTCTGAGCTCTCAGTGTAATACCACTCCATTGCTAGTCAAGATGCCCTGGATACTGATCCTGCCTCATGGAACACAGGCATCTCATTCAAAACCAAGGAACACTTTGAACAACAGAAATATTCCTCTACTTGTGGTTTTGCACAAACCAACTTGCTCAGGGACATGCTGGGTCTTGCCTGAAATACCTCAGCACCATCTACAGGAAGGCAAGGGCTCGACAGCACCTCTGGAGCAACCCTGGAAATTCAGCTGGAATTGCAGAAATCAGCAGACACTTGGAAATGCTGGTTGGAGCAAATCTCAAACAGAGCTGGGCTCCATCTGCAATTCAAAGTGCTCTCTCCACTCCACTGGCTGTTCTCCCACAGCCAAAGGCTATGCCAGAAGTCCCTGTAAATTTAGAACAGCACTTTGTCACTGCATGCATCCAAAGGTTTACCCATCCCAGCACTCCCTTCTCCTTTAAAAGCAACAGAGCAAATCTTTCCATCTTCCCTCTGAGGTCATTCACACTCCTCCACACTCTCTAGGTGGCCCAAATCCCTCTTGAAATGTGGTGTCCAAACTGGATAAGATATTCATTACAGCAGGAATTTTACAACTGTGAGCAGGATTGGTGCCTATCTTGCAGACAAGACTTATTTTATGCATTCTTGTCTATCTGGTTTTTTTTTTGTAACCCCATGTCACTTATGACTAACCCTCACTTCACAGAAGACCACACAGACTTCACTCCAGAGCTGCTGCCACCCAGAAATAATTAATTCATCCTGCAGAAAATTGTATTTCTAGAACCCTTTTTCTACCTTACTAAAAAATAATTTTAAATCTATGCCTGCCTGGCAAGGTGCTGCAGCTCCTCTCAGCTGATCTGACTGCAGGTATAACAAGCATATTTCCTATGCTCTCATATGAAGTATTAATAGAAAAGCCCTGCAGAACATTTCCTTATCACCCAACAACACTGTCAGCTCCTTTTCAAGTACAACCTTCCAATCAAGCACACAGGCACTTCAGATTTTTACCAACACCAATAAGGTCTTACATTTGCTTTTGACAGTGTCACACAAAAGTGTCCAAATCCAACTTGCACTTCTTCCCCACTCACAATGCCTAAATGAGGGAGAAACTGCCTTGTTTTACAGCTGGGGGCAGCACCA
The DNA here is from genome assembly GCF_963513975.1 of Fringilla coelebs. Lineage (NCBI taxonomy): Eukaryota > Metazoa > Chordata > Aves > Passeriformes > Fringillidae > Fringilla > Fringilla coelebs. The sequence goes on from NC_140042.1 coordinate 13,538,814, forward strand.
AAGTGCATTTCTCCATGGTCTGTCTGTCTATTCCTCCTTATCTCTGGGAAGGCTCACATCAGCACAGCCCATGAGCACAGGCTCTGTGTTGCTACAGTCACAGCTGAATGCCACAAGATGTCACTGTGTCCCTAAAATATTTGGAAACACGATCAGGGGTTTTGCCCAGTCATAAATACACAGCCCTAGAGAAACAGAAAAATATAATTGGAATATAAGAATTGCAGGCTGCATAAAAACTGCCTTCCTTAAAAGTTTAGTACTTAAACTTTAGAACTCAGGTGCAAGGTGTGTGGAACCACATACCACATTTCTTCAAACAAGATGAAATTCACAGCTCTGGAACACAAAGAGCAGCTTAGCAGAAGTTTTCTGATGCTCTTTGCAACTATTATATTATTTAGCCTCCCAATGCTTTACCTTACAGGGCTCTGATTCCCTTTGTACTTGAGAAGCCACAACCCAAGGAGGATAAAGGGTTCCCTGAGGAACTCCAGCCTGATTCCCTGAATCCCTGACTAACACCCCAAGCAAGGGGCACAGCATCTTTCCCCCCACACAGGGGTTCTGTATCCCTCTGTCCAGGCCCTTCCCCAAGCACAATCCTGGCTGCAGGAGCCTCTGGGCCCCAGGAGGCAGCATTGACAGGCACAGGCTCCTGCTAAAGTTCAACAACAGCCCCACACTGCTTTGAAACCTTTGCCAGAACTTCTAACCCAGCCAAGAAACGGCATGCTACACTTTCCATTCTGCTGGAAGTCTCAGCATCTCATCCAAATTTGCTGTCCAGACATGCACAAATGGGGCCAGGGCAGTCCCTGACTTGCCATCAGTGCTCCTGCAGCACTTTCCCCTTAGCTGCAGGTTTAGAGCCCTTTCCCAGTGCTGTGATACCCCTGTTATGGCACTTGTCAGTTCTACACTTCACTTGTCAATCGGTGGCCCTGCTCTAAGGAAGAAAATAATAATTCTTAAAGCTGTGACAGAAATCATCAGCTTTTAAAAACAAGACACCAAAGACAGACCAAGGTAATGATTAGGACAGCAGTTCTGCAAACATTTCACCTGACTTCCATGCTTCACATTGCTCTGCCTGGTGTAAAACCCAAATTCCAATGATTAACAGCATGAGGAAGTGGATGATATCCTTAGGAACAAAGCCAAGAGATTTCAATGAGAAACAGCATACTGTGAGCTAAAGACTAAAAGGCTAATATCCAACTTACCTGTCATATGTCTCTTTGAGATCTCTGGCCAGTTTGCACTTGGGTAGGATGTGATGAAAAGGTGACTGGGGCCCTTCTGTAGCTATAGAAAGATTCAAAACAAGAAAGCAAATAACTGACTTCATATCAAAGAGTTTCCTCTTCCCCCACTGGGTACTGACCTATATCTCAGGGACAGAATTTGTATCATTTTAATCTACAATTATCTTTCAAATCTTTTACAATAACTCAAGTTACACGTTAAGATGATAATAGTGAATTATTGCCAACTTCTGCTAAACCTCAACTCAGTTAAGCACATGTAACCAAATTTGACAAATGATGACTTTAAATGCTTTGCTTTTCTAGATGTTAACTTTAATTTTTAATGCTTGCAGCAAGATAATGCATCACTGTCAGAGTTCACCTCAAACAGTACACATTGTTATGAGCATTACAGTTACAGAGCATTTTCCAAATGCAGTCTATAAAAATGCTCTGTAACTGTTTGCTAGCCAGGTAACAGCACATAAGAGTGAAGCTTCCACATAAGGAGTCTGGTGACTCAGCAGACAGATTAAAGCATGCAAAACATGCTCTAGGTTGGATGGAGCAGGTCACACAGGAGCTCTTCCATGTCAGCCTGACAGGGAGAGACAGACGTGATGGCTCAGCGCACAGTCTCCAGGGATTGTGCTGAACTTAACTAGCAAAGAAATCAAAGAAACTACTTCACCTCTAAAACTCACATCTCTGCACAGGGATAGTGAACTTGGCTGAGGCAAAATGCAGGGAAAAGCTATCAGAATGCTACAAAGGACCAAAACTTGTTCACAGTGATCCCAGGCACGAGAGAAGCAAGAAGGCACAACCAGCACCCCCCTGGAAGAGCATTCAGAGCCCTGCTGTGAAAGCACTCACTCTCTGCCATGGCAGACACCTCGTCCTGGATGGCCAGGATGAGCTTGGCCTCGCGGGTGAGGTACTGGCAGCGGCGCTCCTCGTGCTGCAGGACGATGGCGATCCTGCGCGACAGGTTGTGCAGGCAGCTGATCACCGACGGGTCCGCGTTGGCCTGCGGGGAGCACCAGCAGCCTCTGAGCTACAGGCATGATGGGGAACAGGCAAATGCTTTCCCATCCAGACCAAAAATCAGCCTCTCAACTGGAAAATGAAATTTTCTCCACCCGCGACCAAGCAGAAGCTCAGAGGTGTCCAAACGTAATTTGGATTTCTAAGCTCGTCTAAGTGCATGAAAGGAACACCACACCTGGACAGGGATAGCTCTGTCTTGTTTGTTTTTCCAGTTGCTAACAGGCCTTCTACCAGCAGAGAGCAAAGACCTCAACTTCACACAGTGAGACAAGAAAAGGAAGAATATCCCAATGTTCAGGTAAAACTCACTGGCAGCACAAGGGCTGCAGTGCCTTTAACACGTCCCACTAACTCCATGTTGCCACACTGGTGTTTGTCCTAGGTACTGACAAGGCAGTAACTGGGTAACAATTACTAGCTCATGACCAATATTTTCATCCCAAATCTGAATTAACTTGGATCTCTGCTCCCAAAAAATTCACAAATATAGCTTATTACTAACACTGCATTTATGAAAGTCCCAGAAAGAAAGTGCTGGAAAAATCTATCACATCAGTACAGCTGCCAAGGGGGGTGAGGGGGAATTCACTTGCTCCAGCATGAGTCAGCAGCTGCTTCATGTTTGTTAAGACTTTTAAAGGAATTTAAAGTTCTGGCAAGTGACCACTTGGCACAGAAACAGCAAAGCGTGACTCATCAGTTTTTTACTCTGCTGTTCTTGCTGAGTCACGCCACGTTGGTAGCCCTGAAGCTCAAACACAGCAGGATCAGTGCTGATTATCACACTTGGGCCTTTGCCTGCTCTGTCTGCCCACTGCAGATGGACACTCATCTTTATCTCTGAGGGCCTCCACCCACCTCCTGCGCTGCACTGCTCCATCCCAGGAAAAAATTTCCACTTGCTTCTTGCCCAACACTTTCCAGAAACCTGACTGCTCCCTGTGAACTAAGAGTGTCTCATTTGGCAAATGGATTTTGTGCTGCATCACACACACAATTACATCAGTATCATATCATGGCTGAAGGGAAAAGAAAGCAAGGTTTCCTAGAAGCACTAGAAATTAGATTCCAGAAATATGTGGGCTAGTCTTCACTGTGAATGAAAGAGCATTGGTTTCCACACTTCTTCTGGCACATGGCTCAGTGTGCATCAATGTGTGTGTCTGCAGGTACATCTACACACACTTCCCTGCAAGCAAAGCACAGGGCTTTAACAAATCACCAAAACAACATCTCTTAACATGAGAAATCTAAAATCAACTCCTCCATTGCAAATTCAGCACTCCTTGACCCAGGAGTGTCTGAAAGCACAGGAATATTGGATTCCCAGCAGAGCTCTGTAAACAATTTCTGGCTTGATTCAGGTACTTGCTCTTCATCTGAGGATCAGCCATGCAGGCTGGGGCCATGTCCATGTCACCACTGCAAAGCCAGTGGTAAGAAAAGTACTAGTGCTAAAAGAAAAAAAAATTCCTTTCACAAGCAGGGAGCTGGAGGTTTAAAAATGATGACATTACATCCAGTTGAGCACAAATCAACCCTTTCCACAAAGATGACTGTTCCAGCTCCCTCTTTTATTTTTAAACAACCTGTGGACTGGGAAAAGAAAGCCAGAGCTCAGAAATCAAGTAATGCTTGAACATAATGAAATTTCTAGGGCTTTATACACCTAATTAGCCAAGCCAGGATCCCTTAACACCAGCATCTAGTTAATAGAGGATGCTGACAAAAATTCCAGGCAGAAACTATGTATTTGTTCTAGGTTTTTGCTGAGCATTGAAACCTCATTATTCTTCACTTGTACCTTGTTCTCATTTAGCTGCTCAGCTGCTGCTCCCTGGCACTCTCCCTTTACAGTGACCTCACTGCTGAGAGGAGGCAGCTTTCAAACACTGGCCATTAATCATAAAACAAGCCTGGAGTGTGAGCCTACTGCATTGTCTCATGCATGCAAGGCACATCCCACTGTCAGATGGAATGGACACAGTCCTTACCCTTAGTGCAAACACCACGTTGAACAGAATCATGGTGGGCATCTCTCTCTTTGGTGAGGGGTCAGTTTTGGATACCTGAAAAATATTTTTTAGAAAACCCCATTGGCTAGTGTCAGCTGGAGACAGTAACAAAGGGAAAGTAATAAAAAAATTTAGTTAAATAACAAGCTGAGAAAAAAGAGCAGCCAAATCAATATATAACATCAAATATGACTGGCAAAATATGGAACTATGCTTTTGTTTTTAATTGGAGTGCCACAGTTACTCTACAACACTGCCTTTGCTGAGCAGCTGTGAAGACTTAAACCAAAGCCTTTTAGTCACAAGCATGGAAATGAGTGTCAGTTAAGACAGCACTCTTATTTAGTGTCTCTGTTATTACATTTAGCATCATTAGGGACCTTAGGTTTAATGCTTTAGCACAACTGTCAGATATACTGTCAAGAGAATTCCACAGATCTCAGGCCACACCTATTCCTTCCTTTCCTAAAATCCCCATTCAAATTTCATCCTGTTACAAGCTGCTGCTTTTATCAGACAAAATATGCTCTAGAACAGCAGTACTAAAATAAAAGGTTTGATTTTTCCCTTCCTGCAGGATTTCAAACACATTATCCAGCCCCTCTATTCTCTTTGTAGCAGAGAGCTCCATTCCTAAGGCAGATTTAAACTTTCCAGCGAGAAGAAACAGCTGGAGCTGAGACAAGCAAGTGGAATTTGCATGGCCAGACCAGCTCCAAAGGGAGCACGTGTCACCACAAGATGGAGCACAAAATGCAGAGCACATTCCCACCTCCCCTGCAGCTCCCTGCTCAACACCCACCCCATCCCCAGTGCAAACAGCTGGAACCTGCCAGGCTGGAACCTGTCAAACAATAGCTGCTCTCTACCCAAAGTATGTGCAGCACCTGAGCCAGGGCAAACAGAGCAGCATCTGCCCTTCCCCACAGGTTCCAAGCACCAGCAGTGTACTGCTTGGGTCTGAATTCCAAAATCTGTCTGCTTTCACTCAGGAGTCTCAATACTTAGAAAACTAGGAGATTATACATATTTGGTTTTTTTTTTTTTTCCTAAAGTGAAAATTACATTCTGTCAGAAAGGCAGTGATGGGAGAGTGGTAAAGGCAGTTTACTGTGTTTATCTGTTCTGGAGTTACAGGTTCCAGGACATCTAGTGAATTCCAAGTGTAAGGACTGATCCTGTCCCTTCCTTAAAATCAGAGAAACTACCACCACTAACATCAGTTGGGATGCAGGCTAGATTTCATATCAACTCATGTCCAGAAAAAAAATAAGAAGACTGAGCTGGGAAAGAAAATGCTGAAGGAACTGGAAGAATTCAGAACATTGCTACATAAAAAGCAATCTGGCACACAGGATTAAATGTTTGTGCTCTTGTAACTCCTGACTCTCACTGGAGTAAAAATTTGCTGAACTGTCCTGTGGATTAATTTACTGCAGTATGAACTCTGAGGAAACTCAAAGCAGAGGCTGCTGGGTTACTCCAGACACTGCCTGAGCTCCATGGAAAAGCAGCTTCCTCTGGCTTCCTCCTAACTGCAGGAGGGTCTCAGATTTAGACTGACACAAGCCAGCAGAGATGGCTGCCACATTTAGAAGATTCTGGACTCTAGAAAGTTCTGGGGTGCCTCCTAGGGTGATAAGACACACCCAAAAAGAAGTTCCTTCAGAAGTAACAAAAAAGTGTTTACAGCTCCTTATAACTTTATTTGCCCAGATGCAGTTTTATTTAGACAAACTGAAATGAAGTGACATTTCATGCAATTAGGATTAAACTGATTGGAAAGAATGTACAATAATAAGTGGTGAAAAAAATGCAAATACAAATTTTCAACCTCATTTACAGCACATTTAGGAAGTTGAACCTTTCACATAAGATTAGTAAAAGAAAAGAAAATTATCTGAGGGAGAACAGGCCACTGCTGTCAGAGCCTTGAGGGGACCAAAAGGTCTTAATGGCCCTGGCCAGGACCTGTTCCCCCACAACTTCCCCCAAGATTCCATGACCTAGGAACCCCATTTAAGCTCAGCCCAGGGCCTGGAGCTGTGCCTGTGTCCAGGATGGACCTTGGATCTGTGCCTGTCTCCTGGACAGACCCTTGGTTTAGTACATCCCACCCTTGTCCTGCCCCCTTCTACTCCTGGCTGGGGTCCCAACTCAGACCCTGGGCCTGGTTCACCACTTGCCTTGTCTGGGGCTGCTGATGGATTTGCACAGCGTGGGCACACCTGAATCCTGTCTTCCAAGCCAGTTTAACCTTTCAGGACTGAGTCTTGGTGATCCTCCATGACATTTCCTGCAGACTCACAACTGAGTTCCCAAAGTAGCATCTTTTGATGCTTTAGGGCAGCTCCTCACTTGGGATTAAAGCAGTCTGGTCCTCTAAATATCATGCAGCAGTTACCAACAAGCTGTTTCCACCTCTAATTATAGCTAGAAAGCAGGATAGAATTGGCAAGCAGACTTCTTTTTCCCCTGAAAAAAGGAATGACTTAGCAAATTTGATGAAAAATGAGACCAAAGCAGTTCAGTGACAGGGATCAGCATTGGATTCAGAAATTACCAAAACCTAGTTCATTCCTACAGCTGAGCAGAAAGAAGGAACAGGACAAGGAATATTAGGAATACAGAAACAGGTGAATTCTTTCCTGGATTTAAGCAGGGCCTTTTGCATAGCCCAGACAGCAAACTGCTCTCATTTTAAGCACCTAAAACATAGGCCATGGAGGAAGGTCTCAATGCAAACAGCAGCCTGACTTGGTCCACAAGAAAATTCTAGATCTATTTCAACATCCTACATATTCCATCTAAGTCTTGTGGATCATCTTCAGCCTCAGGAAAAGTTAAAAGCCAAACAAGGCTGACGCAGCTTTTAGCATTTGTGAAGGTTTTTGGTGGTGTTTTTTAAACTGCCACACTAATTAGAGGTGCTAAAATCTAACTTGCAGTAACTAAAATAGTGAGAAACAGCTTTTTGAGTTGGAGTGCCCAGTTTTACTTCTCTTTACTCACACTGCTTCCCTACAGTAAGCAGAAGAGTTTCTGTGATCACTGACAGCTCCCTCAGTTTGCCCCTTACTCCACTGACCCAGAAGTAAGTAAAAGACAGCTTGGAGCACCAGGAAGTAAAAGCAGGCTCAAAAGCCAACAAGGCCATTCTGAATTGCAGGTTTCCTCACTAAAGCCAGGCAGTTTGTGAAGAAGGCAGGTCCCCTGAGGGGATCTCACACCTACCTGCCCAAGGGCATGCTGGAGCAAGGTGGGATGGCCAACAAAGCGAACATTATCAATCTTCAATTCAAACTTTTTGCCACACATATCTGACTTGGTAGCCAAAATTGTTGCCAGGATGACATCTGAAAACCTTGAAGAGCAGAAACAGAAGTTATTACAGTTTTCAAAAAGCACACCCCCAAAACAGTCCTCCAAATACAGATATATTTAACTCTGAAGTTTTTAAGGCATTGTAAATTGTGACTAGATTGCTGTACCTGGAGTACCACCAATTATGTAAAATTAAGGACCCCTAAATTACATCCCTCAGATCATCACAATTATAAAACAGGAAGCGTTCACAACAAAGACTGCAGGGTCATGCTCATTTAATTACATGCTCAGCAAAATACATTGAAAAGATTAGATGCAGTTTGCTTAAATATAAAAAGAGCTGGAGTTAGCCATTGCCTGGATTTAGCTGCAGGTTAATGAACTTACTAAGCAATTACATATTGACACAGCCTGTCACTCAAGCACAACAGAAATCTTTAAGCCACTCAGTATGGCAGAGGGGAAGGCAAGAAAGAGCTGATTCAATTAAAAGAAACACAGCCAATGCTTGTCCTTCCTTTCCCAAAGCTCATCAGTGACATTCCAAGTTCCTCATTTAACAGATCCCAACCTGTGCTCAGCAGACCACTGGCACCTTCCAAGAGCTGCCTGGCCTCACCTGGGCTTTCTCATTTGATAAACCACATTCATGACAGGCCAGGCCCTTCCCAATGCCCAGCCATGGGGTTACTGAATTGCTCTGGACTGGTGAGGGCAAGGCAGCAGCTCTGAGACAGGAGGGCAAGTACCCACAAGGGGTCTGCCCTGTGAAACACAGCCATTGCTGCAAAACCAGCTAAAAATCCTGTGTGACAAGGGAGGAATTCCACAACTGCTCTCTCTGATGGCCTCACAGCATTGGTCTGGTCTCTACCAACACTTGTTTTCCTCGAGGTGTCCCCTGGGACAGTGAAGCCCAAAACCACAGGGAAGAGGACTTCAGCTGCTAGAGTAAACTTGTTGCTCTAGAATAGGAGCAGTGCAAGGCTTGTTATTAACAAGTTCTCTCCTCATCTGTTTTATGGACTCTCCTACTTGACCAAATGAATTTTAGACCACTTTCTGATGAGAGTTGGTTTTTAAGAATGAAAATGTTTATTGCATTTTGTGTATTTACACCCAGGGATGTGTGCCCCTGCCAGACCATCCCCCTAGAGCAGGCAGGTATCCCAGATAACCCAGTATCACTCAGAGAGGAGGGCAGGCATGGGTGTGTGCTGTGCTCACCTTATCTCTTGGCCACAAGTGAGCCTTCCGTGCCCAGAGAAGCAATTAATGTACCTTAGTCCTGCTTCCCTCTGAGTCATGGAGGACAGAAATTAAGACAAATGCACTCAAGGACACAGGGGGAATTCCTTTTATTTACAAATACTGGAGATGAAGGACCACACAGGTCCAAACTGCCAAAGCCCCTGGTGCTTGTACAAGCAGGTCACTGACCACAGCACGCTGCTTATGTTTGGTTTACGGAAGGAGCAGCTGTGTACAAACTTCCAAATCCCGGCTGCTCTGCTCCCAACTCCAAGCTAAGGGCAAGCAGAGACTAGCCAAAGACTCCTGGGGCCACTGAGTTCATGCTCCTCAGCCACTGGGCTGCACAACTTGGGAAGTCTGGGAGAAAAGGGCAAAGCACTGGAACAGAGCCTTCACTGACAGTCCCTGGAGATCACATCCAAAATAGGAAAAAAAGTCACCACGACAGCAGTGAGCTTCTCCTCCTCCTTTTGCCCTGTTCAGCAGCTCGTTAATAGGCTCATCGTGGAGCCAGGAAGATGGGAACAGCAGTGGATCCAAAAGGAGCATATGTTTTGGGGGGTGAAGGGAGAAGGAGGGCAAACTAGAAAATGTCAGCTTCCTGGTAAGAAATTAGTTACCCTTCCCTCCTCCAGCCTTGGCAAAGGGAGCTGATAAACTGATCATTCTGATAACTTCCACAAGGAATTACACCAGCAGATCCTTTAACAGATAAAAGTGGTCCTAAAGGTGGGAATTCAGCAGTTTCCCAGGGGAGCTCTTGACACCAATGGCCCTGTCTGCCCTACCTTGCATATGGCTCTTTGGGTAGGAAGAGATTAAAAGGCTGATTTTGGAAAGTCCTCAGGATCTTCTCACTAGCAGGGTCTTCTGTGTCTGAGAGAGTACTGAATTGCAGCCAGAGGACATACTCAGGGACAGAATCCTGTCACAGGTGCACCTCCTATCACCACAGGCTTTCCCAAGGGTCACCTGAACTCCAGCCCCATTCTCCTCCTCTGACAGCCTGGATTTATAGTTCTGCTGTCTGGGTTTTTTTTAACCCCCAGTGCTCTACATAATTTTGACATTTCTTAGACCTCAGGACAATAGGGAAATCGAGGAACAGCAGATGTGTTATTACTCCCATTACTTCAATTAGTCACCTCATCTTAGAAAATGACACTTTAAATATTTCAACACACATTTTCCCATCTTTGGGGTATGTTAAGATGACCTAAAACCACTGACTTCTAAGAGCCCAAGAGTTTGTTAGAAGCAGATTAGGTTTTGCAGTTGGGCAGTAGCCCTTCTCCTTTTATGAGATTAGTCTGAATATTGTGAATTTCAGGGGGAAGCAAACCTTTTCTGTACTAAGGAATTCAGCAGGCAGAAAGAATATACAATAAACAAAAGCTTTGATTTGTCCAAAATATTCTACCACTCCTCTCCAGAGCACAACATAGCAACAGCACATTGAAAAGAAGGGAGGAAGATTCAAACATGAATTCATTTTTTCCCCCAAGAATGGATAGTAACTTTTTATATGCCACAGGAATTCAAAGCAAGGCTTTTATTAAGAATTTTTCTTTGAAGTAGTTCATAACAGGATCTGAGTATGTAGGTGAGGTTTATGTTAAACAGGGACTAGGGATGCATTATTTTTTTTCCTTCTGGGGCTCTGAGTTAAGCACTTTTCCCTCTCTGTGTGTAATCATCCCATTCAGCTGAGTGGGGCACCAAGAACAAGCAACCAGCACAGCTGTTCAAACCTGGCTCCTCTACTCACTGATCTGTACTTTCAAGCCATTTCTCCTCAGAAAACAATTTGATTCAGGGCTCCTTGTTGGAATAACTACAATGCCAAGGCTATATTTGTTGCATTCCCAGAGCATCCCAGCTTTTCCCAATTCACAGAGGGGACAGTGAACCCATTCTGGATTCCCTACTGGAAGCACAGAAATGTTAGTAAGACCTTGGTAATTATCCTGGCACAAACCTTTAGCAATACATTTCCTACAGACACTGTGATTTAGCATATGATTTTCTCATCATTCAGTGTAAAACAGAAACCAGAAACAAAAGCACAATTAAAAGGATGGTGAGAAAAGAAAGCCATTCTAGACAAAGGTGATTGTTTAGAATGTTTGGTCTTACCCTGAAACCAATTGCTCATCAGTTAGAGGACATTGGTCTCTGAAATGGGAACATGGCCATAAACACAAAACAAAACACAACAAAAGAAAATAAACGAGGCAAGTACACAAAATACAAAAGAGAAAAAAAAAAGAGATAATATTAAAAACTAGGATGAACTATTAAGGGTTAAACTCCTGTAAAGGAAATATCACTGTTGAGGAGAGTCTAAAGTTAATGGAAGGCGAATTCCAGGGATAGAGTGCAGGCTGTTTGACAACATGGAGAAAACAGGCTAAGGTAATTTAGTCCTTGCACTAGCAGTGGCTGCTGCCATGTGTTTTCCCACAGTACACAGCATTTATGGAGCTGATTTCCATGACACTTTTTAATTCATGCTTACCTTAAGAGAAACAGAAGAGGTTGCAGCCTGATTTAGAGCAGATTCTAAACCTCAGTTTCCTTCCTAGACTATTGCTATCATTTCCACCAAAAAACCTCCCATGCAGCCCCAAATGACCCACAGCTCTTCCCAGCTGGTTCTAGTGCTTCCATACCCACAAGACTTAAGAAAAGAAGATGCCAAGTGTTGTTGCAGGATTCTGTAAAGGGCCTGGCACACACATCACTACTGCTCCTGCAGGGATCCACACAGCAGGCACAAGGCTGGCCAGACTCACAGCACACTGAAATCCTTCTCTGCCCCTCTCTGTGCCCCAGGCAATACGCACAACTTAGGAAAAGGAGATTGAACAAGCTTTCAAGGCAAAGAATCCTAAAGCCTTGTTTACAACAGGTGTACAGAGCAGGACTGAGTTAGCACCTGTACTCACTTTTACATCAGAAACACCTGTTTCCATTTCAACATCCAACTGCCACTTTTCCCCCCAATTAAGATTAAAAAAGGACTTGTTTCCTGAAACAACTGCATAAATGTACTTAAAAATGAATCTGATAAAACCTTTATACTAACCCACATGAGAAAGGGGAGGCAAAGTGAAAACCTCCAACAATTACCTAATACAAAACACAGCAGATCTCCTCCAGTGATGGTGAAAAGAGAACCTAGAGAGTCCAAATGACAAACTACACAATGGGGTGACATTGCAGGAAGGGTGTTTCAAGGAATGGGTGCATGAATGGAAAAGCACAGGCTTACAGAAAGGAAGCCTTTCAGAACAAATACAAGGAAGAACACTGGAGTCCAGTGAAAGAGGGACAGAGGAAACAAATGTTATCACAGGAGAACTACTGTTTGTTAGAAAGGGACATTCAAACCCTTGTTTGTCAGTAACTTGGGGTTTTTATATGAGAAATATTTGCTAAATTTGCTAAAACTCCTTCAGTTAGTCAGCTCTGCTACTAAAAATGCAAAGTCTGCTGTAACATATGTTACTATATGTGCCTCCTCATTAGAATATTTGCTTGCTGGCTATACCACCTACAGAAAAACTACCAAAAAAAAACTATTCCAAACCAATTTAACATAGCATTATTTTATGGCTTCAAAGGAGTAATTGCCTCATATTTTTTCAGGGGAAAGACAGAAGACTGGCAGGCATATCCATAATCATTGGGAGGGGGTGTATTCCTGGTAAAACACTCAGAAGCTGAAGGATGTTTTTGAAAAGTGCAAATGATGAAAGACTGAGAAGAAGCCAACAAAGAGAGACACTTGACAAGCAATTTGTTTTGACAGTGACAGTCTTCTGAATACCTTTTTGTTGCATGGCCACCATCAACACACCTCAAACACTTCTGCTGCTCAACTTGATTTCAGCAGGAAATAAAATATGTACTCTGAAGACCCAAACACAGCTCCGTGGAGCAGAAATGAATACAAGCAAACACACCCCAGGAACCTGGAGGAAGGATTATCATGAATAGGCTGCCATTGTCTATAAAAAAAAACCAAAAAAGCATAACAATGACCAGGAAATTGAGCCTGGAGGCTAAAAGAAATCCAATTATCTATACAAATATGCTACATGGAAATGGAGTTAAGGCACCTAAACTGATCTAATTTTGTCCCTCCTGAGAGCATTAAGAAATACATGCACCTCAATTGCTCTAGGAGAGGTCAGCTACAAAGTAATTGATATGGGTTCCAATAGCTCAGGGGAAAAACCAACAGTAAATCTTACCTAGGACACAATTGGTGCTAGATTACTAATAAATTAAAGACAGCCATCCAGTATAAAAAAGGATGACTCCAGCCCTCTTAGGAACTATTGCAGCTACAAGATAAATCTGAAATAACCTTTGTACTGAGCATGCAGTGGGAAAACCCCAACCCTACAACATTATCAAACTTGCCATACACCACCAACTCAACCTAGCAGTCTGCCCACTCCACAGCCTCACTTTGTGCCACCAAAACCACCCATGGGTGCTCCTGACATGCAGGGATTGAAAAGAACCTTTTTCCAACTCTTCCTCAATGAAGTCTTCCAAAAATAATACAAAACCATTTCATAAATTACTTTTATTGTGGACAATTGCAGACAGAAAATCATTGCCACCAGAAAACAGACTGGACTTCATGCTGATGACTTCTCTCCATGGACTGAGTGCACTGAGTGTCCAGGAAGGGAACTGCTGCACTGCAGAAGAAGGATCTTACAGGGATGGAGCTGCCACTGAAGGAATGGCTCTCACAAAACCAGTTCCTCCATTCCTGGTCTCTACAACCTGATTTTCAATGGAAACACACAAACTAAAGCAAAAATTCATAATGTTGGTGAGTAAAAAAAATCAATGATGATGCTGGTTTCATGGCATATGAAGGTTAAACTCCTTTCCTTTCCCAGCTTACAAAGCAGCTGCATCTCTCTCCCTCCAAGGGATCTGCACTTTTCTGCCTCCACTCTCCCCTTGGAATCTCTTCTATTCTAAGGCACCAACGTCTGTTACTCCTAAAATTGCCTGATACAAATCAAAGTTGGAGCAAGCTGTTGGACAGTTTTGAAGATGCCTTTTTGTCTTCTGCTGGATTAAAACTTGCATATTTTTTCCACCTGTACCAGTCAGTGAAAAATATGAACTTTGCCAACAAAGCTCCTCTTGTCTAATTTAAATTAACAGCACTCAGTATATAAAGAGCATCAGCACATTCTTCAGGTACCACTGAAGAGGACACATTTAACTGCTACATCAGCTGTGTGGGATGCAGGGGACTTAAGAGTGATGATTACATTGCTGCTGGGAAAAAACTTTCAGTAATCAAACTGGAAACAAACACATTTTTGAAAGGGACTTTGAATTTCAGAAAGCAGATGCCCAGCCATATAAGCAGAACCAGCTAGACTCCAACATCCAGCATCTAGAGGAAATAAACTTTCAGACCAACAGAAATGCTGCTGCTCTTCTATTTCCCTTTTCATATGCATGGGAGATATAGACAGATCTGAAAAAATTCTTTTATTAGTAACAAATACCTGACCAGGAGATTAAGCATGAACTTTCATGCCCAGTGTTCTGGACATCACTACAATGAAACAATCTAAATATTTGTGTAGTGTAGGTTACATGCCAGCACATTCAATTTAAAAATCTGCTTCAGGAAAACACCAGCAGTTTTCTCACCTGACCATCATTTTAAATGATAAAAGCTTTTCCTACATCACTGCAGTAACCACATATTGTCTCACACTAACGCAACAACACAGGCAATATACAATAAACACAGCCACACATTAAGTGCTTTGTCCAACCTGCCTAAACAGCAGAGGCAACAAGAATCAGTGTCAGACAGAAGCTGGTATCATTCCAACACCTTCTGAATGTACCTAGGGAACTTAGAGAGCCAGGGGTTTGAACAGCCACCAACAAAACCCCTGGGATAACCAGTAAAAGTGACACTGGGCTCTCCTGCTGTCCACAGCCCAGCCTGAAAAGCCAGTCACCAGTTCCCAAACATACAAATGGTTTGCTCCCCCTGCAGCTGTGCCCTGTCCATGCTGCACTCACTGGACACACAACCAAAGGTTGTGTTTGAAGGTTTCAAAGGCATCAGAAGAGGCAGCAGATACAAATTACCTCAATCAAAATGTGTTTTCGTAAGATCCCAGTCCTGGAAAACGAAATTAACTGATGATGTTGACAGTCACGTGGGTGATGTTAATTTCAGCTAAACCATTCTCTGTCATAAAGTTAACAGCAATCTTACATTTACAAAATAATGATTACTTCTTTAGTCCTCTTATAAAAGAGAAAAGCAGCAACTATCTCTTTTTTATTAATATTGGAGATTAAAATACATATCACAAAAAAGATCTGCAAGTGAACTATGGGCCAACAGACAAAAACACTTTTTCTCTTCCAGATTTCTTTCATATCTACTAGTGATAAATTTAGAACTATGCAGCAGATTTCAAATGTTCAGCAAAACTAATTAGAGGGTCCATACATACATACACACATGCTGAACAGCACACTGGCTATTTTCAGTGCATTTGATACCCTCTGATTTCCTGTACTTAAAAAACTCTCTTAAGTGTCAGTTTCCTTTTGAGCCACTGTGTCACGCCACTGACACAAGAGCAGCTCTGTCTGCAGAAACAAAATTAGTTATTCATTAGTGCACAGAAATTCCATAAGACATGGAATGAGCTAGGGAAGAAGTTGAGACAACTGAAAAATATATCCAGTTGGGAGTAGGCAGGTAAAGAAAAGTGGGATTTTGCCAAAGGATTAATACTCCTGCTTTTGAAAGGGCAATATTGCCTTTCTAACAAGCACAGAATAGCTGACCTTACCCAGGAAACAACAGATTCAGCAGCATTCCCTGGTGAGACAGTCCTCTTTACTAAGCACTAAGTTGCTGATAACTTGATATTAAAGCATTTTTTGCCAGGTTGTCTTCTACAGAGTCCAAGAGAATGTGCCTAGGAATTAGGAGGGAAGAGAACAGGAGGCTGACTCTCCTCCATTTCAACCTCTTAGGCAGAAGAAATGTTTCCCCTCCTACCTGGAGTCCCCATCTTGATCTTCTGTGGTGTCACCAGAGCCATTCACAGCATATCGACTCCTTGGTTTGTCTGAAGCAAAGAATAAAGATAAATTTACCCAGGAAAAATCTGCTTAATGTGTGTTTGTATGTTTTTCTATTCTCACTCAAAAGATCATTAAAAAAACAGGAGAAAATTTTTATCCTTCAGGGGATGAAAAGGAGAAAGTGAAACATTCACAGAAACTGACAGAGGTGACAGCTTGTAGTGCGAGAGCAAAAAGTAAAAGTCTGACCAATGCAATTTCCCTCGTTATTGCTCAGGTTTTGGGACAATTACAATGCTCCCACAGTCAGAGGACGGGAAATCCTTTATCAACAAAAAGCAGGAGGGGGGGAGGGTGGCAGGGAAACAGTCAGCAAAATAAACCCCTTTTCATATTTCACCTATAAAAATGAAAAGGGAATTAAGAGATGATTCTCTCTTCATAAACTGACTCACAACCTAAGCAGGGGAGTTAAACACCTCCTGACACACAGCCACTAGCCCACAACCCAAATCCCACACCTCCATCACCCTGCAGCACCTTTAGGCCCTGCTCTGATACTGGTCCCAGTCCAGCCACAGGCACTGTCCCAAATCACATGCCTCAAAGCAGTGCAAGCAGTGCTGGCACCTGAATAGTCCCATACTCCTGCTTTCCAGGAGAAATTAAACCTCCTCCAGCACACTATTCAAGACCACAGACTAAAATTTTATAATTCCTACTCATTATTGGTTAAAGCTTATAGTGTTTACTGAATCACTTCTTCCAAATCAGTGCCTTCCTTCTCATCCTGCCTCCTCCTTCCCCTACAGCTCCCAAAACCCACGGGATTCACCTGCCCCAGGGACAGAGGTAAGGTACCAGGTGGACAGTGACACCTGGCACTAATGTGGCTCAACTGATGGATGAGAGGGATCCGAGGGCACCTGGGGGGAGTGAGGGCACTGCAGGGCAGGGGCTGAGAGGTGCAGAGTGCCATGGGGAGCTGCGAAGGGAGCCAGGTCCTCATGGACAGGGGGAGTGAGGGGAGCCAGGTATGGATAGAGAGTGGGAGAGGTGTGTGTCAGGGACCCAGAGAGTGTGAGGGGTGTGTGTCTGGGGGGGTGACAGGGACTCAGAGAGTGTGAGGGGTGTGTGTGGGCATGACAGGTGCCCACAGACAGTGTGAGAGGTGTGTGTGGGGGATGACAGATACCCACAGACAGTGTGAGGGGTGTGTGGGGGGATGACAGGTACCCACAGAGTGTAGGGATGTCTGAGGGGGGATGACAGGTACCCACAGACAGTGTGAGGGATGTGTGGGGGGATGACAGGTACCCACAGACAGTGTGAGGGGTGCGGAGTGCCAGGTGAGGGGTGCCAGGCCCCATGGACAATGTGAAGGATGTGAGGGGGGTTCCGGACCCCCGGGGGGGTGTGCGGGGTCCGTGTGGGGTGCCAACCCCCCAGGGGAGGATGCCAGGCCCCGGCGGAGGCTGCGGCGGGCGCGGCGCAGCCGCAGCTCCCGGCGGCGGCACTTACTGTCCTGCGCGGCGGGGTGCTCGGCGCCGCGCTGGAACGGGAAGCGGAACAGCAGCTTGTTGCCGCGGCTGCCCGAGCTCACCAGGATCACGCTGATGGGGCTGGTGCTCTCGCCCATGCCGGCTCGGGCTGCCCGCAGGAAGGGCCCGGCCGCTGCGCCTTCCGCTTCCGCCGGCACACGGTGCGGCCGCCGCTACCGGCACCGGGGAGCCGGCGCGGCTGGGGCGGCTCTGCCCGGGGCGGCCTGTGCCTGTGCCCGCCTGTGCCCGGGGCCGTCTGTGCCCGGGGCCGTCTGTGCCCGGGTCCTCCGCCCCACGGCCCGTGCCCAGTGCAGCCGATGCCCCCAGTTCAGGCCAGCACCTCACACACAGCACCTCACACACAGTTCAGACCAGCACCTCACACACAGCCCCATCCCCAATATAGGCAAGCGCCCCCAGTTCTGTCCAGCATCTCATGCCACCACAGCTCGTTCCCAGTAGAGCCCAGTGCTCCCAGTTCATACCAGCACCTCTGTGGGTTCATACCCACAGCGACATCCCCAGTTAGGACCAGCGCCTGACACACAGCCCCGTTCCCAGTACAGCCCAGTGCCCCCAGTTCTGACTAGCACCTGACACTTTCTCTCAACCACCCCAGTGTCCCACGGACAGCACTCCCTGTTCCGCACACTCCCAGTTTATTCCAATGCTTGACATGCCTGCAGCCAGCGCCTTCCAGCTCAGCCCAGTGGCCCCAGCATGGCCCAGCATGCCCAGTTCATCCCCATACCCAGACAGCGCATGTTGGCCCCAGCCCTGGACCCCTCCACAGGGGCTGCAGGATCCTGGGCCACCCAGTGCTGTTATTTGGCCATTTTGGGTCATTTGTGGGCTTTTAGACGGTTCAGTCATTAACTCAGAACTTTCCTGAGAGCTGGTAACAAAGAGCAGCGAGGGCTCATCATCTCCCCCACACGCAGACCCACCCGGGTTATTGTCCTCATGGAAGAGTTGAACTGCCCAGGGCAGTGGTGGAATCACAACCCCTGGAAGTCTTCAAAAAACATGTAGGTGTGGCACTTTGGGACATGGTTTAGTGGTGAGCTTGGCAGTGCTGGTTTAACCCAACACCTTGGAGTGTGTGTGTGAACAGGGATTTTTCAAAGTGCACTCAGTCTGCCATGACTCTTCTCATGACACTTTCCCTCTTTTTCTTTTTTTTTTTTTTTTTTTTTCCACATCAGCAACTTTCTAGTAGCAACAGGGAAGAAAAGAAGAGCTCCATAAAACAGTATTAAATAGGGAGGCTCATTGGTAATTAGACTGGGAATGGAAATAAAGGAACACTGGGTGAAGCCTGCTGCAATGCCTCTTTGGGACATTTCAAGCAGTTTTTTGAAATAACATTTCTGCCTTTCTGGAGCTAATTACACATGTGCCGCACACTGAGCAGAAGGGTAAATTAATTGGGAGAACAAAGGTAATTTGTTGTGGGTTGGAATGAGGCCATGGATGCTTTTTCCCTAGTGAGAGAGGAACTGATGAGCTCTCCTGGGTTTGCCATGGACAGAAGATGCAATGCAGGAGCTGAATGTGCATCTCCACCCTCCCTGTGCCAGCCTGGGTGCCACTGAGGGTGGATTTGCAGGTGAAGAATCCCTCTGTCTTCCCTTCCAGTTCCTCTCCATTCTTCCACCATCTGGCAGTAGATTGCTTCCATCAGAGCTGCCAAGTCCAGCGTGTCAATATTGCAGATGAATGATTGCAGAGGGCTTTTCCACCCTTAATGATTCTGTGACACCAGGGTGCCTGCAGGGAGGCAGCTGTGGAAGTCAGACCTGTGAGCATCCATGCTCATGGAAAGTCTGGCTTGGGCTTGTTGCACATGTTCACTTCACAGCTCTGATACATCCTATCTCATGGTTCTTGTGCTTTTACTCCTGCCTCTGGATTAGGAAGGGTGACATTACTCCCCTGGCAGCAGTCTTGGTGCCTTCCTATTTTTTTGTGTTTAACCAAGATCAGAAGTTATCAGCAATTGTATTTGAGGATACCCTGGGGGTTTATGCGAATTCTTCTGTATTTCATTGCATTACTTAGATGCTTGGACGCTCTGAGATATCCCCACTCTGGGTTTTGCTCTGCAGTCCCACCAGGGACACAGGACAGAGGTGGGTAGCTAAAGAGGGAGATGAGCAGCCCCAGCAGGGAATAATCTGCAGGGCCATTCTGCACAAGGCCAGTGATAACAATTGAGCAAGAGGAGGCGATGCTGAGGCGAGAGAGTTGTCCTGGGGTGATTAAAGACCAGTCATGTTATCACAGCAGAGCACTCCTTGTACACCAGCACTGGGCTGTCACGTTAAAATTTCAGTGTGCCTGCTTCAAAATATAATTTTACTTTCTCAAATAATAAGTTATAGGCCTATCTGTCATTCCCAGCTCTTGGACATTTAGTTGTAGTTAGCCTTGTCATTTAAAGCAATGATTGCAAGTTCTTCAAGCCCTGGTAGAAAATTAAAGAGTAAAGCCAGGATTTAGATTCCACTTTCCAGACTTTCAAAATGTAATATGCCTCAAATATTTCAGAGTTAGAGCAGATATATGTCCCCCCCTTATCCACAGCATTCTCCTTGAGGGGAAGGCAATTCCTGTGAATAATACAGTCCCATGGGGAAAGTTATCCCTGATCTCACAGTGATGCCATTCAATTGGATTTACAGTCAGGGCTGTTGGAAATTAAAATCCCACTTTTACAATTAGCTAATAGGTCTGTTGCTTGCTTCTGCTGTTTAAAATGAGAAATTCTGGTAGCTGGCTTTTGGAACAGATTTTGGATTTAAAAATACCTACATTAATTGAAAAAAAAAATCCCCTTTGGTGATTTCCTGACAAAGATTCATGACCTGCCCAAAGGTTGACATTCTGCAGCGTAGCTGTGGATCATCGTGAGAAGAAGGCAGGTTTGGTGGGGTTTCCCAGAGGACACATCTTCACTACTGGCCCTGTGACAGAAGAACAGCAGCAGTCATGTTGTCCAGCTCTTTGCATTCCTGAGGCCAGGACCCCCTTATCTCACTACCCCATCGGTAGCTGGAGCACTGGAATGAGGAATTTGGTTGAGAGGTTCATGCAAAGTCAGGTCATTTTCCATGTCAGGTTGTGTTGAGGAGCAGACTTCTCCCACCAGGCTTGTTCCCACAACAGTCCCCAGCACAGCCCTGATCCTGACTGAGCAATGAGCTTCTTCTAGCAAACCACTGTCACATTTTGGCTGCTCTGGCATTTGAGATAGTGCCGGAGTCACTCTGAGAAAAATAATTCAAATTCCATAATGATTTCAGTGATGATGAATTCTCCTGTGCAGACATCACTCTGTGCGCACACAAACCTTAACCCTGCAGTCACAGAGAAGCAAAGCCCAGGTTACACAGAATAGGAAGGAATCTTCATGGTCTGTGCCTTATCCCTGTGTTTATCTGGGTCACAGCTTGGTTGAGTAACCCCTGATTAAAAGCACTCTCACTGAGGAGAGCTTGGAGCCCTGCCATGCAACGCAACGCATAAGAGGCAGCGCTTTGGGGAGGAGACAAAAACATTATGTAAATGGATATTTCACAACAACATCTATATTTTCAAAGTAAATTTTCTATGGGAAAACTGCAGGTTTTGGAAATGTGTGTAGCAAGGGATGATGAATACAGCCTCTCTTGGTACTGCCATCCATTTAAGTTGTATGAACTGAATACCATGTTGTCCTTGCCTTGGCTCTGCCTGTGCTGCCAGTGGCACTTTGAACTGGAGGCTGCACTGCTCTGCACCTGTGTAGCCAGAGTGAGCTCTGGGTTTTCAGAGGATGGGTGTGGCACTGTCAAAGGGAAGGTATAGGAAGAGCCCTCTGATAATATTCCCTGTGGTAAAACAATTGTCCTCCTTGTGTCTCAGATGAGTCTGCTTTCATATCCCCTCTTAAAGTGAGTGAATTACCCAGCCCATGGTCAGGACTACCGAGGAGGAGCTGTGGCACTGAACACAATCTGAAACTAAATCCCAGAGTTGTTGGCCTCCATGGAGGAGATGATAATTCAAGATCCCCAAACCCAGCTGGGCTTGCAGACTCAGAGGCCCCAAGTGCTTTGGAAAGCCCAAGGTTTATTCCAATTTGTGTGACAGATGGCACGCAGAGAAGCTTAAATTAGAGCCCAGTGCAGAGTACAAGGGGTGAGTCAGAGTCCTTCTGCAAGTGCCACTTGCCCCAGCAAAGTGGGGACACCAGAGGATACAGAAGTTGCTGTCTGACGCCATCCCTGGTTCTGACCCTACCACTGGTTCATTCCCTCTGAGCCCAGGATGCAGTGGCAGAGACACAGCCCCAGGAAAGTGGTGTCTCTCTGTAGTGTGTATGGATCAACTCCTCCAGGCTGTGGAGTCTACCCAGAGAGGCCCATGTGACAGCACAGAAGAGATCCCTGCCATGCACACACACATGGGTGCCACCTCAAACCCAGCACCTTTCCAGCAGCACAGCACAGCTCCCTGTGGCTCCTGGGGGGCTCCTGGGCACGCTCCTGTGTGACATCTTGGGATGCCCCAGTCCATGCACCACCCAGGGATCATTATCCCTAGAAGGGCTTTCCCTTTAGCAGGATGACCATGGCTGGGGAACACCCTCTGTGGCAGTGGGTAGTGCTGCTGTCCAATGCAGGCACATCTCTGGCTGAGACACACCAACCTTCTCCACACAAGTGTGCAGGGCTGCTTGGGCAGAGAACATTATCTGACCCCTCTGACTGTACCAGCCAGCGCTCTTTGCACAGCTGCCAGCTCTCAGTGGTGTCTGATGTCTGAGGCTGCTGCTGTTTATCAGTGTGGCAAAGAGATTTACCTCTGCTTTCTGTGCTGGCAGGATATTTACTCCCAGAGGTTCTGCAGCAACCATCTCCAGTATGGTATTTCTTTGACACTTTGCCCACTTATCTGTGATTACAGACCTGTGCTGGTCTTTGTTTTGCTTGTTGTGTCCCTCACCCAGCCAGGGCCCGTGCCCTGACGGTACCAGCCATCTGCTGTGGGACCAGGAGCTCTTGTGCATGTCCAGCACACAGCACCACACAGCCAGCACTAACTGGAGTGCTGAGTGCTATTTTACAGTGCAGGGAACAACTAACAGTAAGATCACACAGTTAGAAAACAAAGATGTACAGTTTGAGGATTATAAAAAAAGAAATCTGACTAAGCTTTCTCACACACACACTTTTTTCTAGCGCCATACTCAATTTCACAAACTCTCTATTCCTGTATCCAAAGTAATCCCCAGGCAGCAATTGTAAAGTGAGTCCCTAATTCTTTGCAAGAGGCTGACAAAGTGAAGTCCTGAAGCAAATGGCAAAATCTGCACTTACTCTTAAAAAATCAGGATTTCATTTCTCCTCTGAGCTGCACTAGAGATCTCCCAGCCTGTCCCTACCACTACCTACAAAGCATTTTATGTGAAATATTGCACATATGCTGGAAGTGGCTGGGTCAGAAAGGCCCAGGGTCTTGTGTTCACGTCTGTGAACCAAGGGGGGAAATGCAGATTCCTCTCCAGGCTCCTTAGCATGCTGAAGCCCACACACTCCTCAGCTTAGAGATGTGTCCTAATGCTCATCAATGGAATTTTGCAGCATTATCTCTCTGCTCATGTATCAATACGTGTCCAGACAATTTCTTTGGACCACGCAGCTGTTAGGTTAAGAAGCAAGAAGCTGATAAGGCCAGCAGGCAGGGCGGGCAGTGTGCTGACCCTTGCCAAGGTAGCCATTGCCTCTCGGGAGATAAGTGTCCCCCAGTCCATAGTGGGCCTCTGGAGTGACCAATGAGTGTGGACAGGCACCAGGGTCCTCTCCCCCCTTCCCCTTTATAACCAGGGCTGCCAGGGGGGTGAGTCCAAACCTGCCCTGGGCGGTCACTGCAAGGGGACAGAGCCAGCAGCTCCTGCACAATGACGCTGACCCAAGCCGAGAAAGCCGCCGTGGTCACCATCTGGGCCAAGGTGGCCACCCAGGCTGATGCCATTGGGGCAGAATCCCTGGAGAGGTAAGGCCCCAGCTGGCCTCCAAAGAGGGCTTTGCTTTTGGGGTGCATCTCCTGTAGAACTTTTAGAGTGAGAGCAGGCTGAGACCAGGGAGACTTGATGAAGAGTTGTGCTGTTTGATATGTAATCTTCAGGAGTTGCTACTAAATGCTTCACAATCTAGCAGTAAACCATGATTTTTTAACAATTTAATAGGTTTATTTTTTCTTTATAGCCATACAGAAGAATTCATAGCCAGAAGCACTGGTGAGGAATTCAAAGCTGTTCATACTCAGTGTCCTAAACACCATTATCCCTGTTAGGGGATAAACTTGAAGTGGTTTATTGTACAAGTGATGCACTTTCTCTTACAGTATTTATGCATTAAGAGAATAGCTGTCCACTAAATTCACTGGATGCTCAGTTTTCTTTGTTCCAGTTATTAAGTAACAAACTGTTAAGAAAGAAGACAGCTGGATCCCCTGCATGAAGCATGGCACAGTAACTCAAAGTCCATACCAATTAAGCAACCTGACATAAAAGGATCTGGAAATTATCAGACACTTTTATGTTATTCAAAGTTGTTTAAACGCTATTTACAGCTCAGTATAAAGTATTGTGATGCTGCTTTCAGGATTCTGAGTACCATTCATATAAACTCTTGTTTTTTCATTTTCGTTTGAAGGTCCTGGAAACTTCATTGTAATATAATACATTGGGAATTTGGTGACAAGCTGGGGCTTTTATTTATTAAAACAAAATCAAACACAAAACTACATTATGTTTTAAATACTTTTATACACTTAATTCTTTTCAGATAAGACACAGGTACAAATAATACTGCTGTCTAATCTGCATGTGCTGCAGAAGGTTTACACTGCACTTGTTCTGAGGTTTTACCACCTCATACCATTTTTCTGCTGACCCTCTTCCTCATGTCCTCCTCCAGGCTTTTCTTCAGCTACCCCTCGACAAAAACCTACTTCCCTCACTTTGATCTGAGCCAAGGCTCAACTCAGCTCCGTGGCCACGGCTCCAAGGTCATGAGTGCCATCGGGGAGGCTGTGAAGAACATCGATGACATCCGCAAGGCTTTGGCCAAGCTCAGCGAGCTGCATGCTTACATCCTCAGGGTGGACCCCGTGAACTTCAAGGTGAGTGAGCACAGAGACTTTCAGGGGTGGAAGGGTGGTCCTGCCATCACAAAATTAGACACTACAGGTCATGTGGGCTAATGGCAGCTTGATCCCTGACTGTGCTGCACAGCTGGTTTCTCATATCAGTTTTAACCTGAGATTGAGTCTTTTAATGAAAGTTCTGGCCCAGTGCAGGCAAAGAACTCCTCAGGGAGCTCCTCTGGTTTGTGTTAGACTGACTCAAATCTCTGCTGGTTTTGCTGCAATTCATGCATCTGCTTCACACATCAAGCTACATCACCTGTCTTGAACAAAGTTTTAATAAAGTATAAACAGTCCCACTTTGTTGTACTTGAGAAGGAAAGGGCACATGGAAGAGGGAATGGGATCAAGCAGTGCCTTTTGCCCTGCAAAAAAGACAACTGTTCTTCTTCACTCCCATCTCAGGCAGCAGCACTGCCTGGTTGGGACACATAGCTGTCATCCCCAAGCACAGCCAGCCCAAGGTCCATTGCAGGCCCTTACACTGATACCTGGCACTCATTGTGATGGATTTCATGCTGCTTTCCCTTACAGCTGCTTTCCCACTGTATCCTGTGCTCCGTGGCTGCCCACTATCCCAGCGACTTCACCCCAGAAGTTCATGCTGCGTGGGACAAGTTCCTGTCCAGTATTTCCTCTGTTCTGACTGAGAAGTACAGATAAATGGCCTCAACAGAGGGTGAGGGAGGCCCATCCACAGCCCAGCCCTGCTGGGATATCAGCCCTCCCTGGGCAGCTCTTTAAATCCCTGCTGCATGGGCTCAGTCATCTCAAAACCCAATAAATAATTCAAATGTGAGCTATGGTCTCTGTGCTTTCTTCTCAGTATGTTCTGCCCACACCTAACTATTCAGGCAGGGGTGTTCTGAAATGTCTACACAATATGGATGGGGAAATATTAAACTTTATAAACTCATGTACTAATTCATATACTAATGAACTCATACTAATTCACATGCTAATTCAGTGAGGATAACATAACATTCAGTGGGAGCTACATAGCACTGAGCAGAAGCCTAGAATGGGCTGGAGCTCTGTGACTGCAGCTGCTCACCAAGGTATGTCCTCCACAGTCTGTCTCCAGGCTGACCAGGAAAGATCTTTCACCCTGCTAGGACCCATCCAAAACCCATCCCAGCCTGTTGGGAACCAAACCTGTGTTGCAATGCAGGGCATTGTCCTCTCATTGTGCCTCTCTCCATGGGGCAGGGATGTGGTATCTGATGTGCTTCTTCTGTGGGTTAACCCCACTGTGCAGCCACTGCACCCCAGCTGCCCACTCACCTCCCCCCTGCAATGGGATGAGGTGAAGGGCAAAGGAAGATAAAAGCAAGAAAAATTGGGGTCAAGATCAAACAAACAGAAATAATTGTTTAGTAAGTGAAGACTAAGTGGAAGCACAAGGAAGAAAAGAAAACTGGGGATGCAAAGGCAATCCCTCACCACATCCCATGGGTAGGCTGATGTTCATGAGCAAAAACCATAAACAACCCCCCTAAAACTCCCTCAAAACCCTTCTTTTCCCTTTCATTGCTGAGCACGGTGTTATATGGTATGAAATACCTCTTTGATTAGTTGGGCTTATCTGCCTGGCTGTGTCCTCTCCCAGCACTTCAAAATCTGTTCCCTGGGTGGGGGCAGAGTGAGAAGCAGAGACAGTCTTGGTGCTGTGCAAATGCTGCTCAACAAAATCTGGAACATCAGCCTTTAACTGGAGCAGTTTGGCCAAAAACATGAAGAACAGGACCTTGTCAGCTCCTGTCTCAGAGACTTCTGGCATGAAACAGCGGATTCAAAGCCTTCAGCCTGCTCTGATGGCCACCCTGAGCCAGCACTGCTAGTGGCAGTCCTCGTCTCACCCATGGAATTTAGGGACTGTTTGGAAAAAGGGGAGAAAGGTGATGTGGAAACTCTCAGGCCATCAAATGCCTCTAAACATCTAAATGTCACCACAGCAGCTTTTAAAGCATTCTGCATCCATTGGTGTCAGGTAACCTGGAGGTTTAAATCCATGAGTTATGTGCTAGGTCAGCA
This sequence comes from Fringilla coelebs, assembly GCF_963513975.1. Taxonomy (NCBI): domain Eukaryota; kingdom Metazoa; phylum Chordata; class Aves; order Passeriformes; family Fringillidae; genus Fringilla; species Fringilla coelebs. The sequence continues at coordinate 13,565,589 of NC_140042.1, forward strand.
TCTGGTGTGTCCCTTACCCCATGTTTGCACCAACTCCTTCTTGCAGAGGCTGAGAGAAGGATGTGAGAGTCAGACAAAATGGCCCCAGATTGTTCCAGGAGAGGCTTAGGTTGGATGTTAGGAAAAATTTCTCCACTGAAAGCCTTGTCAGGCACTAGCACAGGCTGTCCAGGGCAGTGGTGGAGTCCCTGTCCCTGGAGGGATTTAGCAGATGTGTAGATGTGGCTCCTGGGGACCTGGTTTAGTGTTGGCCTTGGCAGTGCTGTGGGAATGGTTGGGCTCGAGGATCCTAGACACCTTTTCCAACATTAATAATTTGATTGTTCTAACATTCTGTTATTGTATGACCAGACACCATGGGGCCTGAGGGATTTCCCAGCATTTATGGGGAGAGGCAGGAGCACACATTGGTGTGGGGAGAAGGGAAGGAGTCCAAGACTGACAAGCATCACAGGATGGACTTTGGGAAGACCACGAACCCGAAGAGGAGGCTGTTCCCTGCCTGCATTTCTCTGGGAGGGCTTGTCCATGGCTCCTACTCAGAGACCATGGGACTCTTGGGGCAGAGAGGGGCTGGATGTGCCAAAGCCTGGAGGGGACATGGGACACTTGTGGGACCTACCTCAACACCTTCAGAGCCAAGGAGGACCTTGGCCTATCCGTGGAGAATGATGATCACAACAGCAGGTTTGGGCACATGCCAGCCAGGGTGGACAGAGCTGTGGCGCCCCTGGGACATGCCTGGGGCTGCTGCTGTCCAAGAGGCAGCCTGGTAAGGTGCTGCCCCCTCCCCATTGTGGTGTTGGGCTGGTGCAGTGAGGCAGGACAGGCAGCTGGCCCCCCAGGCAGTGCTGCAGCTGCCCAGGGCCTGACCATCCCCCCCGTGCCTCAGTGTGATAAGATAAGGCTGGGTGGAGATGCCAGCAGCTATAAAAGGCGTCCCTGCAATGCTGCTGCCACCAATCCCTGTGCACTCTTACAGCCACCACCATGCTGACCGCCGAGGACAAGAAGCTGCTCCAGCAGATGTGGGCAAAGCTCGGCTCAGCCGAGGAGGAAGTCGGAGCCGATGCCCTGTACAGGTATAGGTCTGGGGGCTCCATGGGAGAGGGGGAGGAGGAGGTGGGAGCCCCACAGAGGGGCCAGTGTGGTGGGTCTGGCTGGGGTCTGCACCACTGACTGTCCCACTCCCCCAGGATGTTCCAATCCTACCCCCCGACCAAGACCTACTTCCCCCACTTCGACATGTCACAAGGCTCCGAGCAGATGCGTAGCCATGGCAAGAAAGTGGTGGCTGCCCTGAGCACTGGCGTCAAGAACTTGGACAACCTCAGCCAGGCTCTGTCTGAGCTCAGCAACCTGCACGCCTACAACCTGCGTGTGGACCCCGTCAACTTCAAGGCAGGCAGGGGGAATGGGGATGGAGTCTGGGGACAGGGATCAGAATGGAGGGACAGGGAGCAGGGGGTGGGGAATGGAGACTGAGGGACAGGGAATAGGCAACAGGGATCGGGATGGGAGCCGGAGGGGGATCAGGGTGGACAGCAGGGGATGGGGTACTGGGGGTGTGGCACAGGTCCGGGATGGGGACACGGGGGCTGGAGTGGCGGTGCTAAGCCCCGTTTTTCCTTGCAGTTCCTGTCGCAGTGCTTGCAGGTGTCGCTGGCTACCCGCCTGGGTAAAGACTACAGCCCCGAGGTGCACGCTGCCGTCGACAAGTTCATGTCGGCCGTGGCCAGCGTGCTGGCTGAGAAGTACAGATGAGCTGTCAGCCTTGCCTGTATACCATCAATAAAAAACTATTATTTTGCTGCAGCAACGCGTCCGTTTGTGCCGGGCCCGGGGGCTGGGGTGGGCTGGAGTGTCGCGGTGTTCCTGCTGGAGGGAGGGGGCTGCGGGTGTGACGGATGTGGTAGGGGAAGGGCAGCACCAGCCCTGGGCTCCCTGGCTGTCCCACAGGGCCCTGTTCGCTTCCAATCCTCCCCAGCACGGGATGCAGCTGATGGCAGGACCCAGGGAATGAAGCTGTGCCTGCATCCCTGCAGGGAGCAGGGCGAAGGCTTCACCAAGACAAATGTGATCCTTGCATTCCCTTGAAGGATTCCTGGGGGGTGATGGGGGTGTAGAATAAATCCTGCCTGTCTCTATCTATCGAGATGGCTTTTTAAGACTTTATTAGGAGTGCTGCGGGAGCTAAGTGCTTGCATGAGCTCCAGAAGCAATCTGAGAATTCATGGAGTGAAAAAAGTCCACCGCAGACCATTAAGCACAAAGACTGTTCTGGGACTCAATCTCCTGAACCACAAATCCCAGTCAACTGCCAGGGAAGAGCCTCCACACCTGCCCCAGGTGTCTGCTCTCCCCCTGGGACCTGGGCAGGGTAGGAATGGGATGGGCAAAGCTGCAGTCCAGTACAGGGACACTGGTGTCAGGACTTTGAAGCCTGAATTTTAAAAGAATCAGTGATCACAGGTGGTGGGCTACGAGATACTAAATTAGTCCTGGGTTTGCTCTGTGCTATGACACCAGAGGGAGGAGATGAGATCCTGCAGGAGAGAGGTGCCTGAGTGTCCAGGTGTGAGCAGGAGGCAGGCAGGGGCATGCAGGGACCCTGCCTGCTCACAAACAGGCCTGGCAATCCCTGAGCGTGGCAGCAGCTGCGGGTGAACCCACAGCACTCCTGCTCCATCCTCAAATGCACCCCAGTCTACATCCCAGTGTGCTCATGTGCATTTTACACCTGCTTGTTTTTGTGCCTCCAGTCTGAAGGGCTCTGCTGCCTTGGCAGCTCTCCTCATGCTCACACATGCAGCAGACCCTGCCCTGCTGCTGCTGCTTCCCAGAAAATCAGCCCCCCCAGCCCTCCCTCCCCACTCTGAAGTGGTGCCAGACCGAGCTAATCTCCCCCAAACACAAATGATAAGAACCTCAGCCATGGAGGAAACAGGGGTGTGAACTCTCACTGCTGGTCTGCGCCACCTGCCGAACCCACTGTGAGCTCCACAAGCCCCCTCACCCTCCTTGTCTTCCTCACCACACTCATCTTCCTTGCCCTTGTTACATTCCTCACCATTTGGAGCACACAGGGCTCGCCACAGACCGCAGTGATCTTCCCAAAGTTCTTGCAGCGGTGCTGATCCCGTGGCTCTGCCCGGTGTCCCCCCTGCCCAGAAGTCAGGGTCCCCCAGTGCCCCAGAGCAGCAGGGCCAGCACACACAGTGCCCCAGAGCAGCAGGGCCAGCACACACAGTGCCCCAGAGCAGCAGGGCCAGCACACACAGTGCCCCAGAGCAGCAGGGCCAGCACACACAGTGACCCAGAGCAGCAGGACCAGCACACACAGTGCTCCAGAGCAGCAGGACCAGCACACACAGTGCCCCAGAGCAGCCCCAGAGCAGCAGGGCCAGCACACACAGTGACCCAGAGCAGCAGGACCAGCACACACAGTGCTCCAGAGCAGCAGGACCAGCACACACAGTGCCCCAGAGCAGCAGGGCCAGCACACACACAGTGCCCCAGAGCAGCAGGGCCAGCACACACACAGTGCCCCAGAGCAGCAGGATCAGCACACACAGTGCCCCAGAGCAGCAGGGCCAGCACACACAGTGACCCAGAGCAGCAGGACCAGCACACACAGTGCTCCAGAGCAGCAGGGCAGTGCAGGACAGGGGGCTGGGGCAGGGCAGCTCCAGGCTCTGCTGGCAAGCAGCCGTGACAGTGGCTCAAGGAGCAGGGACAGAAGAGGACACACACTGTGGGGTGGTGTGGGGTGTGCTGAGGAACGGGAGCAGGGAGTGCAGCAGGGCAGCCGTGCCCAGGGATGTGTTGGATGGCAGAGGGCTGAACAGGGACAGCACACGGGTGTGCAAGGACGTGTAGGTGGCGGCTGGCAGTGTGTGTCCTGGGGCAGCTCGGGGTGTGTGTGCAGGCTGTTGGATGGTCAGTCTGGGCATGAAGGTGCACACGGGGCTGTGTGGGGGTGTGGGGCACAGACGCTGCTGTCCCAACACTCGGCCAGAACACATCCAGGCTGTGCTGGTGCCATGCCAGGAGACACACACGGGATCCTCTGCCAGTGCCAGTGCAGACCCTAATGACAACCCATCCCAGCCCAGGCACTACAGCTAAACCTAAACCGCATCCTCACCCCAAGCCTAACCTTAAGCCTAACTCGGCTGTTATGTCAGCCTGTGTCCGCGGGGCAGAGACCACCCACCCGCTCTGGAACAAGCCCTGACCTTAACCGCGAGCCGGCGCCCCCGGTGCCGGTGCCGGTGCCGGTGCCCGGGCGGAGCGGGGCGGGGGAGGGCGGGCGGCGGCCCCTCCTGGCAGGGCTCCAGCACCCCCGGGCCGGGCGGGGGCGGGCGGAGCCCCAGCACCGCATATAAGGGCGGCGGCGGGCATCGGGGACACCCGTGCTGGCGCTGCCGACTCGGAGGTGACATCATGGTGCTGTCCGCCGCCGACAAGACCAACGTCAAGAACGTTTTCGCCAAAGTCGGCGGCCAGGCCGATGAATATGGCGCCGAAGCCCTGGAGAGGTATCGTGGGTGTCTCCTCTGTGACCCTCTGTCTCTCCTCTCCAGCCCCTACTCCCTCGCATCTGCCCCCTCTTCTCCCCATCCGCAGCTGTCGCTGTCCTTTGCCACCCCGTCCCTGTCTCACCTGTCTCTGAACCCCTCTGTTCTGCAGGATGTTCGTCACCTACCCCCAGACCAAGACCTACTTCCCCCACTTCGACCTAGGAAAGGGCTCTGCTCAGGTCAAGGGGCACGGCAAGAAGGTGGCCGGCGCACTGGTCGAAGCTGCCAACCACCTCGATGACCTTGCTGGTGCCCTCTCCAAGCTCAGCGACCTCCACGCCCAAAAACTCCGTGTGGACCCTGTCAACTTCAAAGTGAGTGTCTGGGTGGCCAGCCCAGCTTCCCTCCTGCACCTCTCGGCTGCTCCCGTGCCTCATTCCCTTGCTCACCACATCGTTTTGCCTTTCAGCTGCTGGGCCAGTGCTTCCTGGTGGTGGTGGCCACCCACAACCCCGCTCTCCTGACCCCTGAGGTCCACGCTTCCCTGGACAAGTTCCTGTGTGCCGTGGGCACCGTGCTGACTGCCAAGTACCGTTAAGGCGTGTGCTGTGGCCAGAGCTGGAGCCAACACCCCACCAGCCCTCCGACAGCCAGCAGTCAAATGCTCTGAAATAAAATCTCTTGCATTTGTGCTGCAGCTCTGGTGTCCTGCTCTGTGTGCTGCCCGCGGGAAGGGAGCGGGAGGGATGTGCTCTGGGGGTCTGAACTGGAGGTCTCCCCATCAGGTGGGTACATGGAGGAAATGGGCTCTGGTTTTGCTGTCCCGGAGAGAAGGCAGCATCTTGGGGGGTGGTGTCCAGCAGGCAGACACTGCCTTGCTGCCGTGGGGCTCTGGGAGGAAACAGAGCATTTCTAGGCACCAGTGGAGGGGAGAGACTCGTGGAAGGTCTGGGGTTCCCTGCAGCCCCAGGCTGTCCCACCAGAATTCCATGCTGGGATCCCCTCCTGCACCACCAGCCCCATGCACCCTTGTTCAGGACAGAGCTGGATGACATCTCCTCCTGAAAATTTTACAGGAGACACAGGAGTACAGGGGCTCCTGGCACTGTGACCCTCTGCCTGGTAGCAGAGTGGGAATAGCCTGAGGACCTCCCTGCCAGGACATCTTTCCTTGCACACCCAGCACACAGAGCTGTGCAGAGGAGTAAGACTTCTTCTGCCTCCACCAAATGGCCCAGTGCTGGGTGTCTCTGTGCAGGGCTCCTGGGGAGCTGCAAGGGGAGCAGATGGGGCTCAGCTCCAGATCCATCAGGGCAGTGTCAGGGCCCCACAAAAAGGAGCCCAGGAGTTGTGCTGGTGTCTGCACCCCCCAGCCCTTATCACAGCCCACAGCAGGGTGGCCGTGGTGGGGGCTGATAAAGGAATGTGTGGGCTCTCCTCCAGCTGTGGGTGTGGTGGGGGACTGGGCAACAGATAGTCCTGGGAGGCTACGACCTGCCAGGTGCTGAGTAAGGGCTGGGAGGTTCATAGTGAGGAGGGGAAGGTTCAAGGAAGCCCCAGGGTGGCTCATGAAGCCAGCCAAGATCGCCACAGGCTCCTCTGATCCTTGGCACTGGCAAGGATGGCCTCTTCCATAATCCCACGGCCTCCAGGCGCTGTCAGTGAATGCACAGAGACAGGAGAAACCCCAATAACTCCAAAGAGAGGAGGAGACCCTTCAGGGTCTCTTCTGCAAAGCACCACAGGTGTCATGAGCCCTCTGTTCCTGGGGACAGTGAGGAAGGGAGGAGAAAGCCAGTCAAGGCATCACTGGCCAATCTGCTCTACCTTTGTATGGAGCAGGTGTTGGAGCAGGTTCCACCCTTCCAGCCAGGACCATCACCCAGGCAGAGCTGTAGGCACAGCTTCCTGGGGATCTCGTGGAGAGCCAGGATATGGTGGGGACTCAGGGCACACAGGCGTGCAAGGAGGCATGAACTGGTGGGGAAAGCATTGGGAAGGGCCAGCATCAAGTCCAAGCACAGTCTTGGACTCCTCCAAACCCAGCCACTAAGGGCCCTCATGGTCCCAGCATAGTGGGTACAGGAGAGAAGGTGTAAGAGCAATGTGGGGACAGTGTGTATGTCAGGGGTGGGAGTTGCTCCCAGCTTGCTTTAGCTTCTGCCTCAGGCAGGACACTCGGGCGGCAGTGGGCAGTGTCCTACCTCTGCAGCACTTTGCCAGGGCTCTGCCTGGCCGGACAGCCGCTGAGCTCGGGTTGTCCCAGCCGTTTGTCCCTGCTGCCACAAGATGGGGACCTCAAGCCGTGGCGCTTTATCGGGGCCAGGCAGAGGGCTGCGAGAAGCAGGGCTTCCAGCCAGCCGCACATCCCGAGGGCTTTGGGAGGCTGGTGCCAGCTCGGGGGTGGGTGCAGGACCCCTCCCCATCGGCCCGTGTGCCCTGCTGAGTTTTCCAGCCCCGAGCCCGCCGTGCCTCTGGCTCAGAGCACAGGGGTCCCTCCGCTGGGCATCCCTCGGTGGCCGTGGCTGTGCGTGCCCCAGGACACAGCCAGCCTCGAGGGACAGACACACCGACCACAGCTTGGCACACCCTGAGCTGGCATCCCTGCCCAGCTGCCTGGGCACCCACCAGCCACACTGGAGCAGAGCAGGTCAGATATTTGCCCCAGTGCTGGCCCAAGCTGGTTTTGCAGCTGGCATTGCTGCAGCTCCAGTACTGAGGAGTTGGAGTCAACTTCAGCATTGCCACAGCAGCAGCAGCCTGGAACAGCCCCAGGTGACACTGAGGAGGTGGATTGGGACACAAAGCCCTCTGATCCAGGCCATGGCAGCACTCAGGAAGCTGAATCACGCCAGGAAGCTTCAGCAGAAGAAAGAGGATGAGTATCTCCAGGTCATGCCTGTTTTGATGTCTCCACTCTCTGCAGGCCTTTCTCAGCTCTCATTTATTCTTGATGGACAAAGCACCCAGGGTTCAGATACCCCCAGAACAGAACAGTGCTCTGTGGTGACACCAAGGCAAGTGGCATCTCAGAGCTCATTTTTATTGAAAGAGGAGTTAAACAACATCAGGAAATGAGCTTGATGGCAATGACTTACCCAATCACAGGTCTTCCACCAGTCTCTTGAGGGGCTGCAAACAGCTTTGTCCAGATAGGCTGGATTCTAATCTTATTATGTTGGCTAGATAATCGTGTCCCTAGGGAGTGTGTCCTGGAGAGGGACACAGAAACATGTACTCCTGGAGGAAATCAAGCATCCTAGGGGAGTTGAACAGGAATTCTCCATGAATTTTCTATCTTCCCAGAAGCAAGGGGGATCTAGTAAACAAGCAGTGGGAAGATAGAGAATTAATTCCTCACTGGAAGCTGATCTGAGTGAGAGACCAGTTGAGAGATCCTCTTGCTGGAATGAGGAGGGAAAACATCATGTGTTTTACAGACTGTTCTTGTTTATACATCCCATATTGGAATTCAATATGGCAATAGTGCAACCCATGAGTGGTGCAGCCAATAGGTCTTCTGCTTCTTTGCTGTGTGTTTGGACAGCCACTCTTTCCTAAATGTCAGATTTTTCCTGCTGAAAAAAAAATTTTCCTCCCTGATTTGTCTGAATCCTTTTGAATTTTAAGCCAGTTCTTGCAGCCCCTCTAGCTCAGGAACATCTGAGAACTTAATAAGGATGTTCTCCAGTACAAAACAAGCTATTGACGACAGAACAGTAAATAATAAAGGTAAACAAAGAACTGGAATCTGTCACGGAAGGAAAACAGACTCATCTGAAAGGATTCATTCTTGGCAATGGCCATGATTATTACTCATCTCTTTCTTTGATCAAAAGTCCCACTGTTTGTTTGGTTGGTTTTTTTTAACTCGAACCCAACTGGTTTGTAGTTCCTTGGTTTCCTCCTTTTACCCTGCTAACAATAAGAGACACCATGGTCTTGTTCCTGTGACCCCATCCCCCTCCCTCTTTTCCCAGAGATATTGAATGTTTGGAGGTGGCTTCCGTCACTTTTTGAGATAGAGGGGATTTTTTTTCCTCAAGCAAGCAGTCTGAAAATAAGGAATGATTGAAATATACTTTAATTCAAACTTTTTGGAATCCTCCCACCTCCTCCACTGGCTGTTTTGCCAGTGGAAAAAGGAAAAGTGGTAGAAGACAGAAAATGAGCATTGATTAGATTTTCACTACAGAGATGGAAATTGAATAGAAATGCAAAATCTTTCTTCCTGCTGGTTGCTCTGTCTTCCTACCATATACAGCAACCACCTGGGAGATCTGATTTTGCTTGGAGCTGAGATGGTAGGCAGTGCTCTGCTGGTGACATCAGTGCTTCCTCTCTCCCTGTGTTGTTTTTCTGCATTTTTGAGCAGCAGGAGATGCCATCTGGGGAGGGCCCAGCTTTGGTTGTGTTCCTCCAGCTCCCACACAAGCAGTAATATCAATTCCAGAGGCTGCATTCCTGCCTGTTACCTTCAGCATCTGTCTGTCGACCTGCTGCTGCTCATGAATTTGCTCTACCTTTTATAAACCTGCTGATCCTATTTGTTTCCACAGCCTCCCGTGGCAGTGAGTTCCAGAAGTTCATTCTCCCACCTGCTCCAAATAAAGTCCTTTTTATTCATTTTAAATCAATCTACCGGACTGATCGATGGCTCTAACTCTCATCAGGCACCAGGTCCACGTCCTCTTTATGATTTTGTAGGGCTGGCAGGTTTTGCTCCCCCTTCTGCAGAGAAAAATCCCAGCCTCCCCAGAGCCCCTTTGTATTGCAGCTACCCCATCCCCTTGATCTCAGTTGCCTGCTCAGGGCTGTAAATCCACAATGTTCTTACATCCTAAGATGTCCTGTTGTGGCAGGACAAGGAGTGATGGTTTCAAATGAAGGGGTTTGATTTAGATCAGGTGTAAGGAAGAAGTTCTTACAGTGGAGGTGGTAAAACATTGGCACAGGTTACTCAGAGAGGTTGTGATGTCCCATCCCTGGAAACTTTCAAGACCAGGGTTGGATGGGGCTCTGAGCAACCTGACCTAGGGGAAGCCATCCCTGTCCATGGCAGAGGTGATGAACCAGACAACCTTTAAAAGTCCACTCCAACCCAAATTATGTCATTAGAGGATTCCATGATCAGAGGCCAGACCTGCACAGATGTGGGTGCACCAAGCTGTTACACAACAGGCAGGAGATGCTCTCTTTGTTATTTTGCAAGCCCAAGCCCTTCCTGATGATACCACTGCATTTTTTTTTCCCCCTGCACATCAAGGCTACAATTTTGGCAAACCATTAGTGAGGACTCCAGCATCTTTTTCCTGAGCTGTAATAGCCAGTTCAAGTTCAGCCTCCCCTTTTTTAGATCATATTTCCCTATCCAGGTCATCCTCTTTATCTACACTGAAAGGATTGACCTTCTGTTTTTCCTTTTGTGAGTAACACTGAGAGCTGCACATAGCAAAGTTCCACAGAGTACATCAAATATCCTTTCAGCAGCCCCCTGCAGTGATGGAGCATCATTTGACTTTTCTGTCTAAAGCTAAAACTGTGCAACTCTAACAGCAGAGTTTTGGTCCCTAATCCTGGGGTACAGTTCCTCATTATTCTCTTCCTTCCCCTGTCACAGTGACTCCAAGTCAAGCTGCTGGGTGGACACAATTCAGTGAAGATCTAGCTGAAAATAGTTAAAACAGAGTCTTCCAGTCAGTGACACTTTTTTTACTCCTTGCACTAGGATCAAACAGAGATAGGGGAGCAGACTGTGCCAGCTCTGTGCTCTCCAGAGACCTTTGCACATGGCCAGGAGGATCCCAGCTATGGATTTATGGAAAGCAATACAGCAAAATGTGCATTGCAGCTGCTCATCCAGAAAGCTTTTAGACATCCCTCAATAGTTGAGCAGCTCAGTGCCTTTATTAATAGAGGAAATGTATTTATCAAAATTCATGGGTCAGCACTGTTAAAGCTCCATAAATCCAATTTGCACAGGCCACCATTATTTATTTTTCCAGGTTGTTGCCTCAAAGAGGGATCCTTGCAGTATCTAATCCAGACTTCTCCACAGGCCTGTCTGAAACACTGCAGGAAATACTCTCTCCAGAACAGAGTCTTCCTCTTTGTCTGATTTCCTGAAGTGAAGGGCTGTGTTCAGGACTCATGGACCAAAGAGCAGGAAGCAGAAGTGGCCAGCCCTGACCACCACAGGGACACCGACACCACTCTCAGAGTGCCACTGACTCAGGCAGAAACCCAGCACAGCCACGGTCCCTGAGGCTTCAGCACAGACAGAATCCCCTGTGTGGTTTTCTGAATCCTCTGGGCTCTTGATGCCACACAGGATGGGGCAGATGCCACTGCAGCTGTGCCTTCTGCCTGGCTGCAGGTCTTTGTGACCCACTGACTGGGTAAGTGGAGGAAGCTTCAGCTTCTCCAGCTCCAGCTTCAGCCCCAGCTCCAGCTCTGCAGCCAAAAGGAGACCCTCTCTGGCCCAGACTCACCCCTTCTGAGGCTGCAGTTCTGCTTAGCCAAAGGGAAAAGGAGCAGCCCAGACAGCCACTGAGCCAATGACAACATTTGCATGTCCCCATGTGTTTGGAGCAGCTGTCAGTCTGGAGGTGGCATGTCCTACAGCATCCATCACACAGTTACAGGGAACGCTGGAATGCTTCTCTTGGGAACAAGCAACTCCCAGGGACCCAAGCTGTGAAAAAAAAAATAGATCTTGTAACACATTCTGGATCTGACTCTGCATTGTGTTAGATAAGCTTAATTTATGCTCAGGTCTTTGACTTTTTCTTTCTTTTCTCTTTTAAGAGAAAAATAACTAGAAATGGCATTTCAAGAAAGTAATTCATAAGGGCTGGTTGGAGATGAGCTGATATCTTTAAAAGTGGAGTTGAAGGCTAAATTAAAGTAGAATGGGGGCAAAAGGGTTTATTTGTTTTCCTCTTAGAAGGAGAGCTCTGAAAATCCAAGGACAGTATCACACAGGGGCAAGGGGAAATGAACAAGCAGTGAACAAATTGAAGCTGGAAATTAGCAGAATAATCTTTTCCCATCCCTTGAGCTCTATGTGCTCAAGCTTGTGGGCTGACTTCAGGGAAGTCTTCACCTAAATCAGGTGGGGACGTTGCCAGCTTTGAGCGCACAGCCTGCTCTGACTGGGATTTTGGTGATGTCAGAGCTCCTGGAAAATGACAAGCACTTCCCCTGGGGATTTCCTTCCCATGCCCCAAGAATTTATTACAAAGAGTAACGTCTTGTGAGAGCAAGCAGCAAAGATTTTGAGCTCCAGAAGTAGAAACTCCATCTCCAGGGAGCTTGTGGTTTACTGGAAACAGGTCTGAAGTCCTCAACTAAGGAGGACTTGACCAGTAAGGGAGTGGTGGGATTTTTGCCTGAGCAGGGACTCCGAGACTGTCCTCAGGCTGCATTATTTCTGCTGGGGAACACATCAGAGGCATCCCAAGGAAAACGCGGGTAAAAGAAAATCCTTGACTCTTTTGAAATCAGCTGTAAAATCTGAGAATGACTTGACCGTGCCTATGAAAGCCACATCTCCCCTGGGTCCTATGAGCATGGCAGATCCGTGAGAGCAGAGAAGGCAATGGGCTTTGCGGGAACGAGCATTAAATCAGCTGAAGGGCCGAGCCTCGCAGGGATTTCCCGTCCGAGCGGGGACACGGTGGGCTGCCCGCTTATGACCGAGCCATATTTGTGATTCCAGCTTCGACTGCTCTCCCGGTACCGCCTTCCCCGGCCTTCACGGCGCTGAGAAGCGCACCCGGGAGCCGCACCGGCGCCGCGCCAGGGCTCCCTCCCCGTGCCCGGGATGCTCCGAGCCGCCAGGCGCATCCCGGGGCTCGCAGGACGGAGCGGGGCGGTGCGGCGGGGGCGGGCCCGGGGCGGGCCGGGCCGGGGCGGGCCCGGGCGGCGGAAGCGGCGGCGGCGGCGGCGGCGCTGCGGGGCGGGCGGGCGGCGGGCCCGGGGCAGCGGCGGGCGGCCATGGCCGGGGCAGCCGGGCCGCCCCTGCCGCGGCTGCTGCTGCTGCTGCTGCAGCTGCTGGCGCTGCCCGCCGGCCGCGCCGACCGCGCCGGCCCCGGTGAGTCCCGGCGGGGCGGAGAGGGGCACGGCGGGGGCGGCCGCGGGGTCCCGGGGGGCAGAGGCGGCGGTGGGAAGGCGGAGGGTGATGTTGAGGGGAGCCCCGGGAGCTGCCCCGGGTGTCGCAGCTGCTGCCGGGGTGGATCTGCGGTGACTTTGGGGCGGTTCGCGCTTTCCCGAGGGAGTCGGGGGCTCTTGAGCATCCCCGGGGAGCAGCGCTTGTGCCGGCCCTGCGGAGCAGTGGGAGGTCAGACCACTGGCAGAGCGCTCTGCTGTGTTCGCAGCGGTCGTTCTCCTTGGGTTTGCCTTGTTTTCAGGTTACTTTACTTCCAGCGCATGCAGAAGGATGGATGGGAGCGTGGCTTTTGGGAGAGCGGTGGGTCTGGCGTCCCGCGGGGATTGTGCCTCCCCTCCGGAGCCGCTCTGGGGTGGCGAGGCTCGGGCAGGTGAGGGTGTTCGCCCGCTCGCTCCGTCCCGGAGGTCGCTCCTTGTGCCCCTGGCTGTCCTGTTCACGGTGCTTATCGCTCCTCGCGGTCCGCAGAGCGTGAGGCTCCCGGGGAGCCGCGGGGGACATGGCCCCGTGCCCCAGGCCCACCCTGCTCTGGCATCCTGCTCGCTGGGTTCCCAGCCCTGAGAGCTCCCTGCGCCTCAGGTGTGGTGCCGGGTTTGTCCCGGCGCCGTCCCGCCGGCTGTGGGAATGCCTCTGTCGGGAAAGCCTCCGTAGGGATGTGGCTGGGAGCTGGCAAAGAGCAGCTGCTGCCCAGGGGAGCGAGGGACCCTTGCTCTGCAACATTTGCAGGTGGATTTTAGAGCCGGGATAAAGGAACGGGATTTCTGTTACATTGTAAGTGGGAACACATCCTGCAACAGAGCCCAGTCTTTTCTCGAGTCAGGCTCATCAACTCTGGAGCTTTGGACGGTGTCTGCTTTGAAATGAGGGCTTCATCCCTTTGATGGGGCGCCCTGTGAAACCCGCAGCCAAGGTATTATGTCCTAAAACTACCATGAGATCATCTTTGGACAAACAAACCCAAGCTGTAGCAGGTGACTCTTTACTCTGAAATTGAAATGATGTGTCTCCTCTGTGCATCAGGGATTCTACCGCGTTCTGTTCCTTGTCTTAAAACACCTCTGGTTTTGAAATCTGCTTATGTGAGATCTGTATGGAAGAGGATGGAAAACAGCATCCACTGGACGGGTCTCTTGCTCAGTTTAAAGCTTGTTTCACATCATGGAACAGTCAAGTGGGACTTTCCAGGTGTTGCCACGCTGGTGTCGAGCAGAATGAATAGATGGGGATGGACACAAAGAGAGCACAGCACATGCCAGAGAACTCTCTCTTGATTCAAATGGGCTGCCAGAGCACACACTGGGCTGCAGTGACCTGTCTTTCAGGCTTTTCTGTGGTATTTCCTTGTCACCCTAGGTGGAGGAAGTCAGATACCAGGCTGCTGGTGCAGTTCTGGGTGCCCAGCACAGCCTGTGAGCAGGGGCTCAGCCCTTGTCACCACAAGAAGCTGTTTGTCAGTGGACTTTGTCCACAGCTGGTGCTTACCTGGTGACAGGCAGTGCGTGGGCAGGGCAGGTCTGCCTGCTCTGACCTGGTAATGCTCTTGAGCTCGCTCCACATAATTGACCAGTCCTTAATAAAGAGCACTGCTGATTGCTGGAGTTTTTAATTTTGCAGTTGGCCTGCCCTGTCCTCCCCCAAAGCCACACAAAGAGAGCTTTGGCTTGGTGAGGACGTGCAGGATGGCTGGTGACCATGGCTGACAGCTGGTGGGCTTGGGGCAGGTTGGAGGTTGTCTGATGGGACCTGTTGTGTGGAGAAGGACCAGGGCTCTCCCAGCTCTAATCACGCTTTGTGTCCCTGCCTACCCTCCTCCTGTGCCCATGGGCTGCTAGAAAGGAGTGTGCCAAGTGTGTGTGGAGTGTGCTGGGGGTACAGACACCGCTGATGAAAGCCTGCTCCTTTCCACAGCCCCTGTGTGGGAAATGTCCCTGGGCTTGCAGGGATCACAGCCAGCTCTTGTCCACAGTACCCACGCACTGTGCTGGTGTTTCAGCCGGGGAGATTTGGTTTGAAAAGCCCCTTTTGTGGTCTCTGCTCCTTGCTGGCTGAGTGTGACCCTGGCCTGGGAGCTGCAGGGGGACAGCCTTGGCTGTCCTGCTCAAGGCTCACTTTTCCCTATGGCCTTTCCTGCCTCTGTGCATGGAGGTGCTGCCAGCTCTGCTCCCTTGGCTGTCCCCCGGGGCAGCCCCTGCGGCAAGGTCAGAGCCAGGCTCTTCCTGCAGGAGCAAATCCTCCAGCTGCCTTGTGTGGCTGGTATTTCTGGCTTTCCTGTTCCCTCCTTTCCCTGCTGGGCTCGCAGGATGCCCGCAGGCTCTGCCTTGGGAAGTTGCCAAGGAGTTAAAGCCGTGATTACCGCTCCTGTCTCCCGGCCCTGCCGTGGGTGCAGGCTGGCCAGCGTCCTCCTTTGGGGCATGAATCGTAGTTCCTGCTAGGATTAGATTCCTCCCGGCAGGAACTACGTCCCAAGGATCTGCTCCTGCCTAAGGATTGTTTTCCTCTTTCTTTGCTGTCTTTCTTATACACAGTTGGGTCCTCTGTGTTTGCAGCACGAGCCTGTGGGAACGCCAGGTTAACTCACCCTCGCTGCTATTCTATGATAGCAATGAGGAATCTGCCTCTGAAAGGTGCCACAGTTTCTCCCCACTCTGGGGATTCCAAAGTAGGAAAGGAGCACCAGGAAGCACTTCACAGACACATGAGGACATAACCTTCTACCCTCTTGCTGAGTGTTACAAACTTTGGTTCTGGATGGTCTTGGCTCCGCTGTCTCTGTGCAGTTTATCCCTTTCTCAGCTGGTGTGATGCTTCTTTTCCAGCTCTGAGCTGCAGTCTGGCTGCTCTGTGTAATGTATATTTTGCTGGGGGGGATCTGTAGGTGTGTAGCTGGGCAGAGGGATGGAGGATCGAGTTCATCCTGATGGCACTTCGGCTGAGTAGCTGCTGTCCTCTTGCACACCCTTTCAGCCTACCCTCGGGCTGTTCTCACTGTCCCAGCAGCCTTTCTTCCAGCTAGGAAAATCACTAGGCTTTAGAAGGTATGTCTGAAATTTTACGTTTGCAGCACATGAATTTGCATAGTGTTGTGTGTCACAGGAAGGCAGAACCTTGTGTCCTGAGCTGGGTAAATGGATAACCACAGAATGGCTCTGGTTGGAAGGGACCTTTACAGATCATCTCATGGGCAGGGACACCTTCCACCAGACCAGCGTGCTCTGAGATCCCTCCAGCCTGGCTTGGACACTTCCAGGGATGGAGCAGCCACAGCTTCTCAGGACAATCTGTGCCTCCTCACCCTCACAGGGAAGAATTTCCCCCTGCCATCCAATCTAAATCTCCCCTCTTTTGGTTTAAAATCATCCCCCATCCTTTCACTCTCTGCCCATGTAAAACATCAGCCCATGTGCCCAGCCGGAGCCAAGGGCACAGCTCTTGCCTCTTGGCACCATAAACTGCTGCTGGGGCAGAGGGCACCCCGTGCTGCCTGCACCCATCTGCTCTGTGCTGTGCCCAGGGCTCCTGCTGCCCATTCCATCACCTTTCCTTCTGCCATCAGCCTTTCCTCCTGACCTTTTCCTCCTCCTTGGTGTCTCTGGTGATCTCTTATCTTCAGGGCACGTTTCTCAGAGTGAAGTTTAGGCATCTGTTAGTGCTCTCTGGTTCAGGGTGATGGTTTTATAGTAGGCATGTGGGTGGTTCTGGCTGGAGGTGCACGGATCACCACATATCTAATGGGACTGGAATGAGAAATCAGGGACACAGAGTGCACTGTTCCAAGAAACATTAAACCCCCTGTGTGCTTCTGTGGGTGGATAAAGCCCTGCAGCCTGCCCCCAGCAGCTCCCCCACCAACTGCTGTGCTCTCTCCCCTGCAGACTCCCTGTACGTCTCCGAGTACTTCTCTCAGAGTGCACAGAAGCTCTCCTTCTACAGCTGGTATGGGAATGCCAAGCTCTTCCACTTCCACGTGCCAGAGGACACCGTGCTGCTGCGCTGGCTCCTGCAGGCGTCCCGGGGGAAGGGCCCTGAGTGCACCAGCATGGAGATCACTGTGTATGTATGTCCTGTGTCCCTGTGCCAGGGCTTGTCCTCTGGGCTCCTTGTCCCCTTGTCCTGCTCACTTGTGGCTGGGGCTGGCTGGTGGTGGAGGCTGGGCAGCTCCTCAGCTGCTGGAGCTGTAGTTTCTTCATGCAGCAGCAGTGAGTCTGTGTTTAAACCTGTAGGAGTGTTTGGTGTTCGTGTTAGCAGTGGATCTGGGGGTGCCTGTCAGGTGTGGTGTCCAAGAGACCCCTTAGGACATTGGAGAGAGCTTCACAGTGAGGCAGGTGTGCTGCTCAGAGGTGTTCCTGGCCTGACAGAACCTGCACGTGGTGCCAAACGATGTGGCAGGACTACAAGGGACTTGAGCAGACCCAGAGTGGCTGGAGATGGGCAAACTGCCCAGTGCAGGAGAAGGGAGGAGATCTGGGGGCACTTTGTGAGGGGTGCAGCCAAGCGTGGGGCAGAGATAGCAGAGGAATGTGGTGCTGTGTGGACACAGCAGCATGAGGAGATTGAAACTCAATGTCAGTGAAAGAAATGCTGCCTTTAAAACAGTGCTTGACTTGTTGAAGGACTCGAGGTCCCAAACTTGGCAGATTTTGAGCTTTATCTTTGGAGGACACCGAGCTTCCTCAGCAAGTTGTGCCCGTGGAGTCACGTGGGTCTCTGGCACCCATTCCACGGAGATCTGGGAGTGACTGGAGCTGCTTGGCTTGTGCTTCCCTGGTCTATCCTGGGGGGACTGGCACTCTTAGTTGCACCTGAGCAGCCTGGCACAGATGATCTGCCTGCTTTCTGCTTCCCAGAAAGGTTTCCAGCAGTCTGGGGACGTGAGGGACAAGGCAGCAGCTAAACAATAATCCGAGAAACGATGGCTAACCCAGATAAGCTCCAAGGAGTAATAACATATCACCTGTCATGTCTGCTTGTTGGACCTGTTGCAGTGCAGTCCAAAAGCAATCAAATTAAATGCCAAATTGACTGGGTAAATATCTCCCACGTTCCTCAGCTGTGTGTGTCTGCTACTTCAAATGCTGGGCTTATCTAGAAAGCAGAAGTGCTGCTGTATTGAAGTTTGTAATAGGGGCTTCCTTGGAAAGTGTCTTTTAGTCTATCTGTTTGCCTTCCTTAAAAGAGGAAATGGGAAGATGCAGATCTTAGCTAGAAAATTAAAGTTCTTTGTAGATGATTTTCCCTATATGGGGAATTTGCTGATGGTTATAAAGCAGTAGTCTGTGGGTGGGCCTTAGCCTTAGCAAGTGTTGGAAATTTGCTCCCAGGCTTGATGGAACCATGTAAATCTTAATAAGCTGCCAAGTTAAACCAATCTCTAAATAAATCCCAGATAAGCCAATAGCAGCCGGTCCTCAGCAGATGAAAATGATGACTCCACTTGAAAATGTGGGGTTTTCCAGCCTGCTCCCTTTCCAGTCCCAGGCCAGTCTGTATCCCTGTTCGTTCATCTTGCCGGTGTCGGGTTTGCTCTCACCGCGGTTTCTCTCGCAGGCACTTTCGGCACGGAGCCCCTCCCGTCATTAACCCTTTGGGCACCCGCTTTCCTGCCAACGCCACCGTCCGTCCCTCCTACAACATCAGCATCACCCTGAGCAGCGCCGTGCCAAACACCACCTTCGTCAACGTCACCACCCCTGCCGCTGGGGACTGGTTCATCGCCGCCCACCTGCCCCAGGCTGCGGGCAGGATCGAGGTCAAGGTGAGGGACCTGCCCAGTGCCCTGCCCCTCGTGTCTCACCACAACCACAGCTGACCCCTGTGCTCTCCCCTCCTGCAGGGTTTCTCCACTCCATGCCCCTATATGTTCCAGGCAGATATGTTTGTGCTCAGACTCACTGATATGCCTGTCCTGGAGCCTGGTGTCCCCATGCCTCACACCGTTGTCTCGCCTGCTAAGCCACTGCATGTCAAGTGAGTGGGAGCAGCGGGTGGGCAGCTGAGGGCATGGCAGGGTGGGATTGATTTCCCACAGGAGCTGTTTAGGGGAAGCCAGGGTTGTTCCCACGTGGGGCTGGAGCTGGGGGGTCTGTGAGCCTGCTGCTGAGCTCCCTGCAGCAGTGCTAGGGTCTGCACGGGGAGCACACGAGCATCCTTCTCCGACTCTTCCCAGGTGGTCACAGATTCAACTGCAGGAGTTTTAGTCCTTCCAGGTGTTTGCCTTGGGAAGGATTTTCACAGCACCAACCAGGGCAGTCTAGCTCTTGTCACAAAGCCCTGGGGACCTGGCTGTGTACAAGTACAAGCTCTGCAAACTGCTGCTCCCTCCCCTGCAGGGTCTTCGTTCCCAAGCACGCGGCAGCGATGCGGTTCCAGCTGAGCAGCTGCGTCACCAGCGAGCAGAGAGCCTGCACTGTGAGGGTGCTGCTGGGCTCCATCACCCTGCCCCAGTCCTTCCAGAGGAGCCTCACCTGCACGGGGAGCACCAACTGCAGCCTGGCCCTGGAGTCACCCCCCTGGGAGAAGTGGCTGCAGATCATGGTGGAGAGTCTCGGCACTGCCAACGCCAGCGTGTCGGTGGAGATGCTGGCTTCTTTCACAGGTGGGATTCCATGTTCTTTAGCAGTGGGGGAAGGACCAGAGGGAGCTCTGTGTGTGCTGTGTCCCCCTTGGGTCTTTGGGTGCCTGGCTGTGGTGGCCTATGCTCTCCATCCTGCTGGTTGCCTCCTCTTGGACGCCATAGTTTTTGCTTTGGGGACAAAACTGAAAACTCCGGTGTTCACCCCAGAGAGGCTCTTGCTAGAGCTGCCTGTTTGGAAACACCTGAAAAGTTCAGTGTTATTTTTCTAAAGGTTGTTTGGCAAGCAGTGGCTGGCTCAAAATTTGGTGGGGAAAATAGTTTTCTGTGGTACACCAGACTAAGGCTGTATTGACTACTAATTGGCTAAGAGCAGGCTACAGGCAGGAAACCACCTCACAGAGGTTTACTTGGGGAAATGTCTGGAGTTTTTGTAAGGGGGTGTCACCATTTCCAGTGACACTGTGTGGCTCAGGTGCTCACAAGGTCCCTGTGGCTGTGAGAGGCACGTTTGCACCTATTACATGACCATAATCCCTGTTTGACTGCTGGAAGCTCACCAACTAGGTACATTTTTAAAGTTTTCTTCTGCTGGGGGTTCTGCCACCTCCTCTTCAAAGCAGAGCCTCATCCTGTGTGCTGGAAGCCTGGCACTGGCAGCAGAAGTGTTATTAGAGGATAGCACTGGAGTCTCTGGGAGCAATGGACAGTCTCCAGCAGTGGGACTCCAAGTGTCCCATGCAGCTCCATCTGCCACAGTGTGCCCAGCTCCACTGGGTTGGTTTCTCCCTCCTGCTCAGCTTTGTTTGCTCACATACGGGGAGCTGGGAGAGAGTTTTGTGCAGCCTGTGGCACAGCTGTGTGCTGAGCTCTGCTGGTGGTGAGTGAGCACTCCCTGGGCACCTTGATGGTGCTGTGTTATCCCTTCCTCTGTTCCCTCTTCCCTGCAGCTCCAGGGTGCTTCCACCCACAGCCTGGCTCCCAGCAGTGTCCCAGCTTGCTGATGCTCCTCCTGCAAAGATGGCACCTCGGGGACAGTTCAAGCAGGGCATGAACCCCCTGAAACCCCCCAGTTTGTGCAGGGCATGAACCACCTGAAACCCCCCAGTTTGTGCAGGGCATGAACCCCCGAAACCCCCCAGTTTGTGCAGGACATGAACCACCTGAACCCCCCCAGTTTGTGCAGGGCATGAACCACCTGAACCCCCCCAGTTTGTGCAGGGCATGAACCACCTGAAACCCCCCAGTTTGTGCTGCCCCTTGGAGCACTGGATTTGCTGGGTGAGGTGCTGGACCTGGCTGTGCTGATTCCTCTCTTTTTTGGCTCTAGTTTGCAGACCAGGAAGCACCAGCTCCTTCCTTAACTTCATCAGCCTAAACCAGAGCCAGGCTGGTGCCAGGCCAGGAGCAGCAGGCAGCTCTGCCCCAGCTGCAGCCGAGGCTCCGCTCAACGCGTCCGGGCAGCGCAGCTCCTGCCTGCAGAGCCAGCCCGTGGTCAGGGAGGACCTGGACGTGGTGTCCGTGCGCTACCGGCTCCTGAACGGCCCCAGCGTGCCCGTGAGCTCCCTGTCCCCCACCCTGCTCCTGCTCAACCTCAACACGGGCATGGACAGCGGGGGATCCCTCGTGGTCAGCCTGCTGCTCAACAAGGTGAGTGGGGTGAGGAACCGGGTTGTGTCCCCTTGGCAGGGCTTGTCCCTTGTAGGCACCGGTGGGATTGTTTCTGTTTTTGTTGTTACAAAGTACTCCGAGCCTTTTTTAGCTGCTTCCAGCGTGTCCCACCTGCCAGCTCCAATTCAAATGGCACAGCCTGCAGCATGTGGCGGCAGTGACACAGAGGAGACAAAATGGAAAACAGCTGCGGTGCCATCTTCTCCATGGGAGCCTGGCACCTTGCCACCAGAAGAGGAGGCTGAGCAGGGGAACCCAGGGGTGTTCCTGTCCAAGTCACTGATTCCCAGGCTCCTTCAGTCACACCACACCACCACCACCAAAATCAGCCCCCTGAAATTCCACTGAACTTCTTGAGGGCTGGCCCAGGGCTCTGCCCTGATGTTCTGCAGACTCTGCCTTGTGTCTCTCCTGTGCTGGTGCTGAAATGATGAGGGGGTGTCCCAGCTTTGGGGCAGGGTCCCCCAGGAGGGTCTCTTGCCTCTCAGCCATGACACAACGCAGTGGTAGCACAAGGTCCAGTGAAACAGAAACCTTCTGAATTGATGGGTCACTTGACCTGAAGGATTTATTGTCCCTGGGCACTGTGGGGCAGGAATGGTGCAGGGGGTGGCACTGGGGCACTCTAACGTGGGGCACTGCTCTGTTTGCACAGACGTCTGTGAGCCTGGCCAATGCCACCGTGGCAGCCTGTGTGAGTGCTGCTTCTCCAGTGCTGTCCCTCAACGCCACACAGAACTGCAGCACAGGTAGGAGAGACGCTGGCACTGCCACCAGCTCAGCTGTGTCATCCCAGGCTCTGCTTTTAGACCTGGCAGGCTGTTAACTGACTCAGGATTTCATGGTGTGTCCCAAAGGTTTCTGCACAAACCCTCATGAGGTCTTTGTGCTGGCACATTCCCAGGGTGCTGGGGTGCAGGTGGTGGTCTTGGCACCACGAGGTAGCCTCCACCAAAGGAAGGTCTGGTTACCAGCTGGGGCTCTTCCAGCCTTGTTGGCAGGAGGTTTGGGGATGGTGAAGGTACTGCTGGGTGTGCAGAGCAGCTAAGCTGTGCACTGGAGGACCAGCCAAGACAACAGGCTGTTCCAGGTGCCCTGTGCTGCCCAAATATGCACGAGGAACTGAGATGACAGAAAAAAATGAGATCTCAAGAAAAAGGGTCTTGAGAGCTGGGGTCCTCTCCATGCCCCTGGTGCCTCCTAAGCATGGGAGCAAGGAGCCACGGGAGGTAGCTGATTCCTGTGTGGTCAGTCTCAGCCTGGGATTGCTGTGGGCCCTTCTCCTCAAGCCCTGGCACATCACAGCACCCTCCTTTTTTCAGCTTTCTCCCAGGGCTACCCTCTGAGTGTGAGCACGTCCTCTGCAGAAGCAACGCTGATTGTCCTGTACCCACAGACTGATGACTGGTTCCTGTCCCTGCAGCTCCTCTGCCCCAAGGGACAGGGGTGAGTCTGGG
This sequence comes from Fringilla coelebs, assembly GCF_963513975.1. Lineage (NCBI taxonomy): Eukaryota > Metazoa > Chordata > Aves > Passeriformes > Fringillidae > Fringilla > Fringilla coelebs. Next base: position 13,587,975 of record NC_140042.1, read on the forward strand.
TGTCACCTCACTACCTCCTCCCACTGTCATTGTGTGAGCAAACCTGACCCCTCTGTCCTCCTGTCTGGGCTGTGGGCTCCTCTCACTGGTGGCATTGCCCTGTGGCTGCAGAGGGGCAGGGAGGTGGGTGGCCCTGCTCACTTGCTCCCTTGTGAGCACCCTGCAGCTTGTTTGATGCTGAGCTGGCACAGCTCACGTCGACTGCAGATGGCAGAGGCTGCCTAGGTGAGCTTCCCCTTCCCCAGGTGCATTCAGAGGTGATAAGTTGGGAAATAATTGCTGCTGTTACCCTTCTGGGAGGTCTCTAAGGTGCGGAATTCCTGCAGTTTGCCTTCCTGCTGGTTTCCTGTGTAAGGAGCCAAGTGCACGATGCAAAACAGCACTGGTGACACTAGTCCTGAGGGCAGTCTTGGGCACTGGGGTCTGCCATGGGGTCTGGGCATCCACCTGCACATCAGTTTGGCAGCCCAAGGGGCGAGGGAGCAGGGATGGAGCAGATCCCAAAATACCAGGGAGCTTGCAGGCAGGAGCACGGCCTGGCCATGGGGAGCAGGGCAGGGGCTGTCCCAAGGGCTGTGGCAGCAAGGGGACGTGCTGTCCTTGCAGGGAATGTGGCAGTGCTGAAGGCAGAGTGTCGGTGCTGGCGTACCTCACCCCCTGCTTCAACGACTGCGGCCCCTACGGGCAGTGCAGCCTCCTGCGCAGGCACGGCTTCCTCTACGCTGGCTGCAGCTGCAAGGCTGGTGAGTGCCCCGTCCTGGGAAGCTCTGACAGCACAGCTCAGGGTGGTGGGGTTGTCTCAGGGTCTCTCACTGGTCAGAGTCACCCCGAGAAAAGTTTAAAAGTCTCTTTTCCCAGCCTGGCGCTCGAAGAAGGAGTCAGAGCTCTTCAGTTCTCGGTCTCAAGGTTGTTTATTGTTCCTTATCTATAAAATTCTTTCTCCTGTCCTGCCAAGGTCTGTTCAGCAGGACAGACAGAGGCACTCTGCCTTCCCCTGGGGCAGTGTTATGTCTTTATACTAAAAACTAAGTGTACAATATTTACAATTACTTCCCAATACCCATCACCTATGTTAGACAGTGAGCTTCTACTCTAAACCAATCTAAAAGTGCCAACATCACAGCAGAAGATGGAGGTCAAGAAGAAGAAAGGCTGGGCATGCCTGGATTCCTCCATCTTGCCCCCTGAACCCCCATTCTAGAAACCCCAAAATCTATTTTTCACCCTGTGATAAATTCACTGTCATTCTGCCTAAACTGTCATGGCTTGAAAATCTTCATCTAAGGTTGGTAACTTGCTCCACAGGTCATAATCAAAACCACAGGCACCTTGGGCTCTGTGCCAGGTTCTCTGAGCCCCCTGCAGGGGTCTTGGCTGCTCAGAACAGCCAGAGGGATGTCTGGGTCCTGACAGTGTTGGACTGGGGGAGCCTGGGGTTTGCTGTGGGTGGCAGTGTCACAGTACCCGGGGGAGCAAAGTTCTGGGAAGCACCCAGAGGTGATGGGGAATGGGATGAAGACAGCTTGGAGCCCCCCAGGGCTTGGAGCAGTGCTGCTGAGCATCTCCAGAGAGATCAGGGTGCCTGAAAATGCCTGTGTCAGAGCCTGTGCCTGTCAGGGTTTGCTGTGTAGGGTCCTGGGATGAGATGTGATGAGGCTGGGCTGCAGTCCCTGTGTCTCCTGCCAAGAGCCTTAGACTCAGAGGTGCCCCTGGAGGAGGAATATCTGTGTCAGCTCCTAATTATCTTAATGGCCTGGGAAGTCTGTGGTGTAGGGAAGATGAGCTCTGCTTTGCTTGGGTGGGTCTGTGCACCTGTTCTCAGCTGAAGGACAAGGCAAAATGTGGTTCCCTGCTGCTCTGGGCCTGAGCCAGGACCTCCCTGCTGCAGTGCTGCTGATGGGTGAGGAGGGAGATGGAGAACAGCATCCTGACTTCCCCGAGGGCTGCCAGGTTCTGGGAAGCACAGAGCACCTTAAGGGAACTGGAGAATCAGGCTGAGGACAGCTTTCTGCTGAATCACTCTGAGCAAAGTGCCCCATCTGCATATTGGTGACCCAGAAATAAACCAGAGAGAGCGGGTTCCCTGGGCTCTGCCTGGCAGGGAGCCAGCACCTGGGGCAGAGCTGCTGCTGTGGGTTACAGTCACTCTGGAATGGGATGGATGCCACTGTTAACTCTGCTTCTTGACCATGGAGTGCCTGCATACCCCAGCTGCCCTGTGGCTGACCTCCTTTCTTCAAAAGGAGGTCATGGGCATCCAATATTTAATTAAAATAATTTAAATAACTTTTAAAAAGAAGAGGCAGATTTGTGTTCGTAGAAATTGCCTCAGTTCAGTCCTTGGTACCAGTCAGGGGGTGAGAGTTGTGTTTTGTGTCAGGCACTGTCCTTTAGGAAATTTTCACTGCTGTGCAGGTCTGGATGTCACCATGGGCTGAGGCAGTGGGCTTGTTCAGCCAGTGGAAGAGGAGCTGGAGTGGGACCAGTCACACTCTGTGCTGCCCAGAGGTTACAGGGACCCTGGAGCCAGCTCTGCAGGGTGAGCACAGGGAAAGGGCAAGAGCCCACAGACATTGGCTGCAGCAAGGAAATTGTCACCTAAATTGAAGAAGACACATTTTTTTCCCCTCCACAGCTGTTTGTTTTTGCACAGGTTCCAGGTCTCCATCCTTGGAGATCTTCAAAAGTCAGTTGGGGAAGGTCCAGAGCAGCCTGACCTGGTTTGGGGTCTGCCCTGCCATGACAGCTGGTAGGAGAGGAGCCCAGTGGCTTCCTCAGTGCTGGGGATTGTTCTCCACCTGATTCCTGGGACCTGCAGGGATCTTGTACCCAACTTACACCACGTGAAGCATCTGAACCTTGAGTGCTTGATGTTCCACCAGCACGTAGCACGTGTGTTGAGTTACTGCAGGGATGGAAAGTACCAGTGTGGATGTAGGATGGCCTCTGCTACGTGGGGACAACCTGGGGAATGTCCTCAGGGCAGCCACAGGGCTCTGCTGGGCTTCCCCAGCTTCCCACAGCAGAGTGTGTGATGAGTAATGAGACACCCTGAGAGCAGGAGCGCGAGAGGCTGATGCAGAAGAGGCTCAGGGACGGTCTGGTGTGGGATTGCTCCTTCTCAGGCACCCCAGAATCCTGCTGCTTGCTGTGGGAGGACAGGGCAGGCCCTTTGAGATCCACAGAAGCCTCTGTGTCCGCAGGTTGGGGCGGCTGGAGCTGCACAGATGACAGCAAGGCCCAGACCGTGGGCACACAGAACTTGGCCACGCTCCTGCTCACCCTGAGCAACCTCATGTTCCTGCCTGCCATTGCAGTCGCTGTCCATCGCTTCTACCTGGTGGAGGCCTCTGTCTACACCTACACCATGTTCTTCTCCACGGTAGGACTGCCTTGTGTCCCCTGACACCTCCCCCTGAGCTCTGGCAATGCCACAATGAAGTCCTTGGTGGAGCAGCCCATCCTGGAGCTCCACAAGGAGCTTCTGGGATCATTGGACAAGCACCTCCGTGGGCACATTGTAGTATCCAAAAATGTTAAGGGGTTGGAATGGACCTTAAAAATCACCTGGTTCCATGGACAGGGACACTTCCACTAGACCTGGTGGCTCAAGGCCTTACCCAACCTGGCTTTGAATACTTCCAGGGCTGGGGCATCAACAACCTCCCTGGGGAACCTGTTTCAGTCTCTCACCATGCTCACAGTAAAAAATTTCTCCCTAATATCTAACCTAAATTTCCCCTCTTTCAATTTGTACCTGTTAGTCCTTGTCCCATCACTCCAGTTCCTGAGAAGAATCCCTCTCCATCTTCCCTGTAGCCCCCTTCAGATGCTATGAGTTCTCCATGCAACCTTCTCTTCTCCAGGCTGAGCAGCCCCAACTTTCTCAGCCTGTCTTCATAGAGCAGGTGCTTCAGTCCCCTCGTCATCTGCATGTCCCTCCTCTGGCCCTGCCCCAGCTCTGTGTCCTGCCCTTTCAGAGCTGCTGGGACAGTGCAGAGTGCCTGCTCTCCATAATGCCACAGCGGTTTGGTGGAGCTTCCTGGAGCCACTGCAGGAGGGATCCTGCCTGTGGGCTCAGCCTTCTCCTGCCTCCCCTTCCCAAAGAGCCCTGTGGTGCTGCTGGCTCCATGCTGACCTTTGCTTTTGTCCCCTTTTGGCCCAGTTCTACCACGCGTGTGACCAGCCGGGCGTGGCCGTGCTGTGCATCATGGACTACGACACCCTGCAGTACTGCGACTTCCTGGGCTCCGTGGTCTCCATCTGGGTCACCATCCTGTGCATGGCCCGCCTGAAGAAGATCCTGAAATACGTGAGTGTCAGGTGTCCCCACGTGGCCCAGCCAGACCCCAGCCAGCCAAGCTGAGTAGCCACACTGAGCCCTCTGTATTTAATGACACAGCTGGGTGACAAAGCCTGTTTGTCACCCAGTGCCACCCTGAGTTGTTTTGTCCCGGCAGTTTGGTTTGTGAGCCTGTGTGCTTGTAGGGGCTGGGCCTGAAAATTTCCCCTGAGATTTGGGGTAAAGGTTTGTGGTTTCTGTGGCTTCTCCTTCTTGAAGGTGTTTTTCCTGACTCTCGTGTGGATGCAGAGCCAGAAGGAGAGGTTCTCCTTGCCTCTGGCATGTCTGGCTGCGCTCTCTCAACAGATGAGCTCCTGCCAGTAGTGGTGGTGTCTCTTTTCCAGGTCCTTTTCGTCTTGGGGACCCTGTTAATTGCCATGTCCCTGCAGCTGGACCGCAGAGGGGTGTGGAACATGATGGGTCCCTGTCTCTTCGCCCTCCTCATCATGGTTACAGCCTGGGTAAGTGAGGCCAGCCAGGCAGGACCTGCTGCCCTTTGCTCCCCGTGGGCAGTGGTGGTGGTAGAGCAGACCCAAGGCTCCAGCCCATCCAGAGGCATGGCCTGAAACCCTGAAACACCCAGATGGAGGGAGCAGGGCAAGGGATTCACCTTCCAATCCTGCAGTAACTGAGAAACCCCTGGTTCTGGGTCTCACACCTGGAGCTGCAGTGCTGTCCCGAAGAACGGGCTGTGGCTTGGCCCTGGGCAGGAGCTGCAGCATCTGTGCTGGGCTCTGGTGCCACAGCTCCTGGGGGGGTTTTGCAGAGCAGAGATGGGCCCAAGCAGCAGGGAGGGCCAAATTCCTCAGGGACAGCAAGCACCCTGGTGTAGCAGTTTGTTTAGGGCGGCAGGCAGGCAAGGAGACTCCACAGGGCTTCTGAGGGTGCTGGGTAGATGAGGGCCTATTGGGCGTCCCACCCCCGGGAGCAGCATGGTTTCTGAGGAGAAAGGGGGAAGGGAGAGCCTAGGGAGAAAAGGGGCCAAGAGAGAGCTAAGGGCCAAGAGAGCCTCTGTGGTCTCCCTGGCACAGCTTACCAGGGAGATTCAAGGTGGGCACAGAATAAGACTTGGGCCAATGGGATTACAGATCCATGATACTGCAGGGGAGGATCACAGGCTTGGAAAAAACCCTACATTTTGGATGTGGTGAGACAGAGCATACCGTTTAAGTAAAATGTAACACCACACCCTGGGAGGCTGGCAGATGCTCTGGGGTCTGTTTCCCCGCTGCCCCAGCCTCTGCCGGGCTGCTGAACCCCCAGAGTGTGCTCTGACCCCCCCAGGTTCACCACGGAGCAAAGCGCAGGCACTGCTACCCCTCCTCGTGGAAGCGCTGGGTTTTCTACCTCCTCCCAGGGATCACCTTGGCTTTCATTGCCATCTCAGTGTACGCCTTCATGGAAACCAATGAGAACTACTACTACACCCACAGCATCTGGCACGTGCTGGTGGCCTGCAGCGTCGCTTTCCTGCTCCCTCCTCGCGACAAGCATAAGAAGCCCTGGGCCTGGTCCCAGAAGCTCACGTGTCGCTATCAGATCTGCCAGAACGACCGTGAGGAGCTCTATGCTGTGACCTGACCTGGCCTGGCCTGGCCTGGCTGCAGGGATGGGGAGGCTGCTCCTGCCCGTGGCTGCCCCTGGGCACCCACGTGCTCGTCCCCTGGGCAGGAGGGCGCAGCGTGGACTGGGTTTCAAGGTGAAGATGGTCTGGGCTGGTCTTGTGGAGGCAAGTTTGAGGCCACCTCTGCTTTTCTGCTGGGGTGGGGCAGGCTCTTCATGGTTCCAGATCAAGGAATAGCTTGTCCCCCACCTCCCCATAGCTCTGGGGGAGATCGCCAACCCTTCTTCCCCCGCTGCTGCATCCATGAGGGTTGGGCTTAGCCCACACTGAGCTGGAGCCAAGGCTTTGGCTGCTGGGCTCTTCTCTGCACCCCGTCCTGGCAGAGGATGTGGGACAGGGAGCTCCCCTGCCATCCTGCAGCCAGCACTTGAACCCAAGAGAAGAACACGTTTCTTCTGCTCTGGGGAGCAAATGCTGCTGAGTGCCCTTGGTGCTGATGGGGAGGGAGGGAGGGAGCTGATCCCAACATGTGCTGGGCCCTTGGCTGCTGTCTCCTTGGGGGTCTGGGGCCTCTCTCCCTCTGAAACAGGTGCTGCTGCTCTTACCTGGTCCTGATTCTGTGGGGGAAGAATGAGGCTGGGACTTGGGCCCTGGGTTCAGGATCAGACCTGTCAGGAATGTGAAAAACCCCACGTGGGGACATGCAGGAGACAGCAGCAGCGTGCGACACGCCCAGCAGTGCAGGGTTTAGTCTGAGTTTAACTTCAGCTCTGGAAGGAGCCAGGCTGATGGTGTTCAGGGATTCACTGTTTTCCTCCTTTTGGGGGGTTTGGCGTGGGCAGGGCTCTCTCTGGGGCAGCACAGGGGTGGTGTCTGAGCTGCTCCTCCAGTCTGCTGTGCCCCAGAGCCTGGATGTGCTGCAGGCTCCTGAGGTCTCAGCAGTCCCAGCCCAGCCAGGAGCATCACCAGGGGCTCCCCGGGTGGCCACGGTCTCCTTTGCAGCGTGTCTCACCTTAGCCTTACTCCAGGGCACGCAGAAAGCAAGGGCAGAACTTGGCAGCCAGGGAAGTTGTCTTTGCCCATCCTTCTCCTACAGATAAGGGCTCAACTCCATCCTTCCAGCTGTGTCAGCCTGCTGTGTGCTGCTGGGAGCCCCTCCTCAGGTGGCTTTGGGGAGGAAAGAGCTTTTAATGAAGGATTTGCTTCCTCGGGGTTCTTTCTCTGCTTTGAAGAGCACCCAGCTCAGCTGTGCACTTTATCCCTCTGCCTCCCCTTCCTCTGCAAAGTCCTCCCCCTTTTTAAGCAGGCTCAGGACAAGTGAGGGACACTTGTCCACACCCAGCAGTGTCATTCCCCCTGCCACCCGTGTCCCCTGCCTTTCCTTGTGCTGCTGCCATCCAGGGCAGCACGGTGGGAAGGGGGACCTAGGGCCCTCAGGGCTTCCTCCAACTTTTACCACTTTTAGGCACTTTTTTTGTCCCCTGTCTCAGTTTGCACAGCGGTGCTGAGGCCCCAGCACCGTGGCAGGGGACCACTGCTCCTTCACAGCCGTGCCGTCCATGCCGGGCCACCAGTGGGACCTGGGTGCCACCAGTGTGACCTGACTGCTGCCAGCGTGACTTGGGTGCCACTGGTGTCACCAGGGTACTGCCAAGGTGACCTGAGTGCTTCCAGTGTGACCCAGGTGCTGTTGGTGTGTCTCAGGTGCTGCCCAGGTGCCACCAGTGTGACTTGACTGCTGCCAATGTGACCTGGGTGCCACCAGGGTGACCCGGGTGTCACCAGTGTGACCTGATGCCACTGACATGGCCGGGTATTGCTGGTTATCATAGAAAGCAATAATTCCTCATCGGGCCTTTCCTTTCAGGGATTTCTGTGCTGGAAGCAGGAGAAGCTTTGGGGCAAGAAATCCCGCTGACGTGATTGTTTATTTTTATTTTATGTATCATTCATTTTTGCTTTGCCCCCTCCCTGCTGACCCGGCCTTGGTGCCTGCAGGAGGGAGGGTTAATTATTTTGGGTAAAATCTGAGCAAATTCCTGCGTCCGGGGGGAAAAAAGAAAAAAAAAGGTTATTTTTTTCTTTGCTGTTAATACCTGTGATTATTTTATACAGTAAATTTTAAAGCTTACGGTTTTATAATTTAATAAAGGTGACGGTATTTGCGGGCAGACGCCTGGTGGCTGCAGTCACACAACCACAGGGCTGGAAGGGGGCTCAGCCCATGTCCCCCCTTGCCCAGGCAGGGTCACCCCAGGGACGTGTCCAGGTGGGCTTGGGGATGGCCCCGAGAGGGAGGGAGAGCCCAGGGCTTCCCCGGCCGGCTGCTCCGGGGCTCGGCTCCCTCCGTGTGTTCCTCCTCACAGGACAACGGGATATCCTGAGTGGGAACAGACCCACAGGATCATCCAGGGCAGCTCCTGGCCCTGCCCAGACCCCTCAATAACCCCACTCTGTGCCTGAGCATTTTCCAAGCGCTCCTGGAGCTCTGGCAGCCTCGGGGCCGTGCCCATTGCTTGGGCAGTGCCAGCACCCTCTGAGGATGAACCTTTCCTGATCTCCAGCCTGACCCGGCTCCAGCCGTGCCCCCGAGTCCACTGGGGTGGAACTCAGCGGTTCCGTCCGTGCCCGTCCCGCTGCGCTCCGGGCCCCGCCGGAGGAGCCGGGACCGCACTCCAACACCCTCAGGGCTGGCCGGGGCGAAACGCGGGTGCGGCGCGGCCTCTCCCGGCCACCGTCGCGCTCCGTCCGCGCCAGCCAATCCGTGGCGGCCGCGGCCCCGTGGGGCGGAAGCGGAAGCGGCGGCCGGGCCGGGCCGGGGGCGCGGGGTCGGTGCGATGCCGCTGCACCGCTTCCCGCCGCGGCTCTGGGCCGCCATGCGGATGCGGGAGGGCATCTGCGCCCGGCTGCCGCAGCACTACCTGGCCTCGCTGCAGGACGACACGCCGCCCACCCCCGTGCACTGGGAGCCGCACGGGCTGCGCTACCGGCGGAACCCGCGCACCGGGCAGCGCGAGCGCGTGCAGGACGTGCCGGTGCCCGTGTACTTCCCGCCCGCCGCCAACGAGGGGCTCTGGGGCGGCGAGGGATGGGTCCGCGGCTTCCGCTACGCGCGCGACGACAAGGTGAGCGCCGCGCCCTTCCCCGGGCCGGGCCGGGCCGGGCCGGGCCGGTGTCACCGGGGCCGCCCCCCGGGCAGCCCCTGACGGCCGGGCCGTGCCCAGCTCTCCACCAGACTGCCCAAGACGTGGAAGCCGCAGCTGTTCAAGCGGCAGTTCTACAGCGAGATCCTGGACGCCACGCTGACCATCACCGTCACCATGCGCACGCTCGACCTCATCGACGCCGCCTTCGGCTTCGACTTCTACATCCTGAAGGTACCGCCCGCGGCTCCCGGCCCCTGGGACCGTGCCCGGGCTGCCCTCCGCCTCGGCTGGCAGGCAGGGAGTCCTGGAGTTAGGCACAGAGAATCCCAGGTTGGAATAGACCCACAGGATCATCCAGTCCCACCCCTGGCCCTGCACAGACCCCCCAATAACCCCACCCTGTGTCTGAGCATTCTCCAAGCACTTCTGGAGCTCTGGCAGCCTCGGGGCTGTGCCCATTCCCTGGGGAGCCTGGGCAGTGCCCAGCACCCTCTGAGGATGAACCTTTCCCAAAATCCAGCCTGAGAAGCGCCAATCACTTGGTTTTAAAATTTTAAAAGTTTAATAGTAATAAAATGGTTATAAAAATAGCAATATTATTACAGTAATAGTAATTTGGACCATTTGGATTAGGAAAGTATGAGACAATAGAAACAAAGAGTTATGGATGTCTGGGTACCTTTTTCTGGGCAGCATAATCCCAAAAAAGGATATATGTTAACAGAGGATTAACCCTTAAAAACAATAACCTGTTGCATATTCATACACCTCATACTTGATGCATAAATTCCATTCAAACACAGGATTCTGTCTGGGTAGTGTCAGCTTCTTCCTCTTAATTCTGAGGCCTCTTCATGGCTGAGCAAGGCAGGAAGAAATTCATTTCTTCTGATAATGGGGCAATAAACTCTCTTTCTCTGAAAGATTTTGGTGTCCTGTGGCTGCTCTCTCACTGTGAGTCCTCCCAAAGAAAAGTATCTTACATAGCACAGTTTCTATTTAACATTATGTTATAACCTAAAGCTATATTTAACACACTACTTAAGAGAATTAATACAGCATAACTTTCTAACATAACACATCCAATATTCATTTCAATATTTGTGAAAAACCAATCATAAAATATGCATTTTTCACAGTGAGGAAAGCCACAATGTAAAAGTTACATCAACAGACAAGAGATGAGTTATTAGTAGAAAAGTAAAAAGGTTAATTAGATGAAACAACTTTAAAAGACCTTGAAGCTGTACATCTTATAACCATTTTGCAGTGCTGAGTCTGGTACAGACGGCGTGCCAGAGCTTTAGATAAGATAACAATAAACAACAAGCTGAAGACCAAAAAAGTCCCGTGGGTCTGTCTTTGCTAACGCCAAACTGTTACAAGAGGGTTTCCCCCAAGCAGAGGGGCAAACTCCTGTGTTACACCTGTGCAGACTCCCAGAGCTGACCTGTGCTCCAAGCTGGGCATGGACCTGAAGAGGACGATGCTGCTGCGCCTGGCCCGGCGGGACCCCGCGCTGCACCCCCAGGACCCAGCCCGCAGAGAGGCCATCTATGACAAGTACAAGGTGGGTTCAGCTCCTGGGAATGCACTCCTCGTGTGTTTCTGGTCAAGAGACAGGGGGAAATGTCAAAAATAAGTTTGTGAAATATTCTCAAAGCCTAACAAAAATCTCACATAATATACGTCTATATACAAACCTTAAGTGTGGTGGTGTGAGGGTCCCCAGGATGAGGTGAGAGATGAGAATTTGACTCCATGTTCTCAGAAGGCTGATTTATTATTTTATGATATGTTATATTGAAATAAATTATATACTGAAACTGTACTAATGAAAGAGAAAGGCTACCTCAGAAGGCTTGACAAGAATGATAATGAAAGCTTGTGACTCCTCAGAGTCCAACACAGCTGGCTGTGGTTGGTCATTAGTTTAAAACAATTCACATGTTTGGATAAACAAATCTCCAGGTCACATTCCAGAGGAGCAAAACATGGAGAAGCTGAGGCTTCCCATCTTCCCAGGAGAAGAAATCCTGGCAAAGGGATTTTTCATAAACTACCACAGTAACCAGCAGGGGTGGCACAGAGGGCACCTAAACCTAAGAAGAAGGACTAGCTTCTGTTCTAAAACTTCTATATGGTTTTATATATATTACTATAATCTAAAACTTTAAGTTTTGTACTATGTGATATTATACATTTCTGTTTAAACTACACACTTATAATTTTGGTTCTGTCATTAAATTTTGGAAGTTTTCTCCATGGTCTCAGGTCAAATGCAGTGTTCTCTTGGGGGTCAGTGCCTGTCAGCACAGAAAGTCTAAAATTCTCAGCAACCAGGGTTCCAGCACTGGGCATGGAGAGGATTTTTATCTTGGTCACCTGCAAAGACTGTGCTACCTTTTATCACAGGAATTTGTGATCCCAGAGGAGGAAGCTGAATGGGTTGGCTTGAGTTTGGAAGAAGCCATAGAAAAACAGAGGCTCCTGGAAAAAAAGGTGATTTCCTGAGGCAGTGCTCAGCACTGAGGTGTTGTGGCTGCACATGCAGCTTCTCCTTGGGCTCCAGGAACACTGATGGCAGGCAGTGTGGGAAGGGAAGGGAAGGGAAGGGAAGGGAAGGGAAGGGAAGGGAAGGGAAGGGAAGGGAAGGGAAGGGGAAACAGAGAGAAAAAAAGAGAAAAACAGAGAAAAACAGAAAAACAGAGAAAAACAGAGAAAGAAAGAGAGAGATGCTTAGGAGCTACTGATGATCCTCATGTGCTCTCAGAACTGGAGAAGCTCCTGAATGCCCCTCACAGTGCCTGCCCTCTCTGAGGGAGGGTTACAGAGCTGAGCTGCTGCTGTGGCACAGCAGGTTGCCTTGTTCAGCCCCCGAATAAAGCCCAGTCACATCTTCCTCTGGTTTTAGCTGCCAGCACTCCCTGGGCTCCCCGTTGCACTTCCCCTTGCTGCTGCTCAGGTTCACTCCTTTCACATGGTTTATTCTCTGCTTTGTTGCAGGACCCTGTCCCCCTCTTCAAGGTGTATGCTGAAGAGCTTGTCAGCCAGCTGAGGGAGCAGCAACAGGCAGTGCAGAAGCAGTAGAAGGAAGAAACCTTGGCAGCAAAACCCTGCTGCAGAGAAAGCAGTGGGGTTCAGGGGCTCTGCTGCCTGAACCAGGCTGCTGGGGAAGGGGCCACGTGAAAGCCACGTTGCTGAAGTGTCATGACAGCCTAAATTCAGTGAGGACCTGCTCCTGTGGGCTGAGGAAACAGTTTCTGTGCTGTGGCTCTGAGAGCTCTTGTCAGACTGACTCAGCGTGGATCTTGTGTACAAGCAGTTGGCTGCTCTTGAGAGCTCATGTGTGATACAAAATACACATTTTAGTATCAATAACAGTAAACTTCTCTCTGATACTTGTTTTATCAGTGTGCTGTAGCAGGGGCTGTGAGACACAATGTAACTTTAGATCTACCCCCAGCTTCATCCACCTGAGGTGCTTGTGCCCCAAAAGTGTGACCCCAAACCCCTCAGCTGAGCTCCCCAGCACAGCTCACTAACCCCTGGGTTACAGTCCTGTTTGTGTTCTAAGTTGGGGACTTCTAAATCTTATTTTGTAAAGATGTAGCTGAAGTGGGTGTTGAAGTCTTTGCTGCTGTTTGGCAACAAGGGACTGCAAAGCACTTGCCATAATTACAGGCTGATGAGCAGCACTGGGAGTCCCTGGTGGTGTCTGGAAGCTTTGTGGTGGTGCAGTGAGTTTCTGGGTGGATCAAAATCAGCCTCTGCCCTTTTCCCCTCAGCTCTGAGGTGAGGGGCAAGCACAGAGCCTGCAGGCTGAACCTTGTGTGGGTCATCTCTGTGGAAGAGACTTTGCCTTACTTCTGTCTTTGTCTTCCCCCTCTCTGGCACATCAAGGCAAGTGTACTGCCTTGGTTTGTGATAAGGAGTGATAAGAGAGAAACTGGGCTTGTAGAGCAGAGTGTGACTTCACCTGGAATGGAGCAGGACCCCAGGGGAGTGGAGATTGGCAGTGCCTGGAAGGTTTGGGGGAGGATTGGTACAGAGAGCAGCCACTGGGTGAGCACAGGGCAGTGCTGGGGCTTGGGTGAGGGAGGTGCTGAAGTTGAATGGCATCTAAACAGCAACATTTCATGAAAACCAGACTTCTCTGCTGCTCTTTAGGACAGAGAAGGGGCTGGAGTCCCCATAAGGGGTGTTTGAGCCTGCAGAGGAGCCTGGCACAGGCTGGTAGGGCTGGCTGGGGCTGCCAGGCAGGGCTGTGCTGTTCTTGCAGGGGCACAGGGGGAACAGGCTGGGTGGCAGAAGCTGGGATGTTTCCAGCCTGCCTGTGTGTTCCATCCCCAGCAAGTCCAGGTTCTCAAGAGCAAACTGGCACAGAAGGTCATATTTGCCTAATTAATGACAGTGCAGCTAGGCCAGCACAATGACATTTGGTTATCTTCTCTCTCTGCTGCAACTGAGCTGAGTGGGAAGCTGCTGCCCAGCTCCTCGGGGACCCTGACACTCTGCCCTCGTTAGAGATAATTAGCTGGGACAAGCTCCTTGTTTGACAGCTCTGCTCATCATTAGGGCCAGCTCAGCTCATGCATTTTAATGCAGCTCCCAGCAAAGCTCCAGCCCGTGGCTCTGCCCTGGCCCCCCTGCACTGGAACGTGCCCAGCCCCGAGCCCGCCTGGCACCCGCCCGGACCCTGCCCAGCCCCTGGGGTCCCCGGGTGCCCCAGAGCTCCTGGGCACTGAGGGAGCTGCTGGAAGTGGCCGAGGGGACAATGAGCAGCTGCTGCTCTGTGCCAGGGGTGGGAGGTTCTGGTTCTGTGGAGCTGAGGCTCTGCTTGTGTGTCCTCACAGGGCTGGACCCTGACTGAGCTGCAGAGCTGCTCACTGGGCATCTGCAGGATCTGCTGCCTCGGGAGGGCTGGGTGGGTGACAAGAGCTTTTGGGGAGAGCCTCTGTCCTGCTGGGGGTGAGGGTTCTAAGGGGGGCACTGCATGAGCACAGCATGTTTCCAGACAGCAGAAAAGACTTCAACACCCATTTCAACTACATTTTTACAAAATAAGATTTAGAAGTCACCAACTTAGAACACCAGCAGGGCTGTAACCCAGGGGTTAGTGAGCTGTGCTGGGGAGCTCAGCCCCACCTGCTGAGGGGTTTGGGGTCACACTTCTGGGGCACAACCATCTGGGGTGGATGAAGGCTTGGTGGGTGACAAGGCACAGCAAGAGCTTTTAGGGAGAGCTGCTGTCCCGCTGGGGGTGAGGGTTCTAAGGGGGGCACTGCATGAGCACAGCTGCAGGAGGTTCTCTGGGGGAATCTATTTGGGATATGGTGAATCCTGATTTTCTGTCATCCTTTCCTTGGGGAGAAACCTTCCCCTTGCTCCTTTCCTTACACCCATGTTGGATGTGGCCCTGGGATGTACTCTCATGGGTACTCTGCTGCCTTGAGGGAAGCTGCAGTCTGGGGACCAGGGGTGCTGCAGCTTCAGGGGAAGCAGTGTTGGAGCACACAGGGCTGCTGGGCACAGCAACAGATGTCTCCAGGTGGGGCATGTCCCCTGTGCAATATTTGGGGTAGTTTGGACTACAAACCCCACAGCCAGGTGACCTCGAGGAGGTGGAGGAACAGCTCAGGGGTCAGTGTTAGTCCTGTCCTGATTTTGCAGCTGGAGAGTTTGGTGCTGCTTGGGGGATGGTTTTCCCTGTTTGGGTGGCTCAGTCTGGCAGGTAATGGTTCCCTTGCTGCCCTGACAGGAGGGGTCAGAGGAGCTGGTAGTTTGCCATGACAACATGTTCCCAGGAAGCCACAGATGCCACAAACCCAGGGTGCAAGTAGGGTGCTGTCAGCTTGAATTTGAAAATGCACCCCTGGCTGCCAAGCACTGCTCAGACCCCAGCACTGCCTCAGCCTCCTGCAAAGGTCACCAGGCTCCTGCTCCTGGCCCAGAGCCAGACACAGGCACGTGGGGCATGGGGAGGATCCAACACCAGGCTGGCAAGGATGTGACAGCCCCCAGCAAACTGCTGGAGAGCCCTGCCAGGGTCACCTTGGATCTGGCAGAGTTAGACCAGGCTGGAATAGCAGTGCTTGGAAAGGGGAATGGTGCAAAATTATCTCATCAAGACAGCAGTGAAAGGATGATGGATGAGAGGCTGGGAGAGGCACGTGTGCTGTGTCAGCCACCAGCACTGGGAAGTGGGACATCAGTCCAGGACTGAGGGATTCCTGCTTAATTCATTCCTCAGATATCAAAAACATGCCGCTCTCTTTAATAGTCCCAGCAAGCCACAAATATGAAACTGACCCTTGGAACATGAAATTTGGGCCCATGTTCCAGTTGTGAAGGAACAATCACCCCCAAACCCAACATGGCAAAGTAATAAAGCAGAGAAAAATGTTAATTGGGAAGAAGCATCCAAGCAGGAAAGGCCTTGGGTGGGATGGCTGGACTAATGCTGCTCTTTGGGACTTGGGTGGTTCTGAGTTCTGGTGTTTGCTGGTATCTTGAAGCAATGTTTGGATTTTGCCTGTCTCATTTGTTATTCCCAGCAAGTCACAGTCACTGATCCAAAAACCAGCTTGAGATTAAGGCTCTGCTTCTCAACAAACTCTTTCCTACCTGGTTACCTTCATGAATTAAACAGATTTTCCTTGTGAGTTCCCAACAAGCCCCTCTGTATTCAAACAAAAGGAATATTTGGGGAGCAATGGCACAAGCAGCTTGTCATTTCCTGCTGGTCTCATAGGTGAGCCTGCCTTTCCCTCCTGGCTTGGAGGCTCTTGGTTTGGAATCAAGGGGTGTGACTTTTGCAAAGGGGTGTGACTTTTAGGAGTGCTGTGAATCAGCCCAAACTTGGTGTCAGCACAGCTCAAAATGTAGCCTGAAATCATTCCCCATCCTATGGCATTAGTCAAGGAGACATGAGATTTAGAAACTGGCTTGGACAATTCCAGCAAACCCTTTGAAGTATCACTGCAGTGTTTGTTTTCATATCCACAGGACTCAGTTCTTTCCAGACAGCTGGTCTGGGATGCTCAGGCTGTTGGAGCCGGGACTATGTGCTGTGCTTACCCCCCACAGCTTTGCTCTCTCCCTGGAATTTGCTCTGGGGATCAGGAAATGGCAGCAAATATCCTGGTGGATATTTGCCA
This sequence comes from Fringilla coelebs, assembly GCF_963513975.1. NCBI lineage: Eukaryota > Metazoa > Chordata > Aves > Passeriformes > Fringillidae > Fringilla > Fringilla coelebs. Next base: position 13,604,187 of record NC_140042.1, read on the forward strand.
TGTGAGTGACAAACCATTCTGGATTTTGGGGATCAAGATGGAGCTGGGCTCGTTGCAGAGGGAAGGAGACCATGAGTAGTGAGAAACGCTGGCTGGACTTGAGAAAAAACTTCCACAGGAGGGTGGTGCAGTCCTGGGACAGGCTCTGGAGAGGCAGAGGTTTTCAGAAGGACAGGGTAAGGCCCTGGAGCCCTGCTCAGAGCAGGAGCCTGGGCTGAGACCTCCAGAGGTCCTCCCAAGCTCACTGTTCTGTGCTGCAGCTTCCCAGCTGCAGTTCCTCCCTGCAAGCAGCCAGAGAGGAGAGGATGAGTCTGAGGAAGAGCAGCTCCCAGGTGCTGGCTGGAGGGCAGGGAGTCCAGTAGCTCTGCTCCCTCCCTCCTCTGGGGTATGGACAGTCCCTCTCCTGCCTGAGCTCCTCCTGCTGCCACGTGCTGTGCTCTGTCTTCTCCCATCCTCCCAAGGAATTGTCTGGTGTGCCAAAGCATCACCTCCAGGAGAGGTGGCTGCAGGCAGGGATGGCAGGATGGAGTCACTGGCCACGTGCTGGATTACCTAGAGCCCAGTGAAGTGGAGCAGCAGCCAGCCTGGCTCTGTGTGAGCATCCCTGGGGCTGTCAGCCTCAGGTGCTGCTGCCTGTGGCCAGCAGAAGGTCCTGGTGGCTCTCCAGGAGTGACCACTGGCTTTTCCAGCCCTGCTGGTTCCTGACACACTGCTTGTCCTGGCCAGCTGCCCCAGCCCTGCAGGGCATGAGGTGGGATGAGGCATGGCCACTGTGTCAGGGCAGGGTGGTGGCCTCACAGTGGCAGGGCTCTGAGGGGACTCTCCCTGGGGTGTGACCAGCCTGCAGCCAGGCAGGGTCTGATTGAGCCTGAGCAGAGCTGGACAGGGACATGGGGGCTTAGTTGTTACAGTAAGGAGTCATAAGAAAGAAAGAAAAAAAAAAAAAAAACAGAAACAAACAAACAAAGGAACAAAAACTTAATAAAATCTCCATATGGAAATGAATTGCCAAAAGCTCCCTGCTATGTTCCTGCCACCATCTCTCCTGCAGTTGTGGGCTGAGCTGGACTGGGCACACTGGACATGGGAGATGGACACACAGAACAGGGGCAGGCAGGGGCAGTTCCCTCCAATCCCCTCTCCTGGCACACTCCATGGGCTCAGGTTGGGCTCCTTGGCTGCAGGAGGAAGAGCTGAGCAGGGTGGCCATGGCAGCTCCAGGCTGGCCACAGAGGCCTTTGCCTGGCTGGACTCTGCTGCTCTGAGCATCCCTTGCACTTGTTTTCCAGGCAGCCATTGCCATGGTAACATGGAAATGGTGCTGGCTCAGGCCAGCCAGAGCACTCAAACACAGAAAATGGCATTTCTGAGATGGGCTCTGCTCACAGGGCCTCTGGGTACCCAGGGATGTGGCTGCTCTGAGCAGGTCCTTGTGCCCTGCTGCCCCCAGGGATGTGTCCCCCAAGCAGAGGTGGAGGGAGCAAACAGGATGGGACATGTTAGGGACAAGGGAGCAGTGGGAAGGGAATTTCTCTCCAGTGCTCCAGGCATGGATGGGGCCAGGATTTTTGCGTTTCAGCCACGTATTTACTCCCATGGAAACTGCTCACACATTCCAAGGCATTTTAATTTCCTTGACAGCCCTTTAAATTCCTTGACAGCATCCTCCTGCATGTGTTGTGAGACCCAGGTGGACTTTCCCAGGTGAGTCTCACCTGCCCAGCTGGATGTGAGGTGACTCTGCCCCCACAGCCCTTAACTGTCTATGACTGCTCACTTTATTCCTTAGGATGCTCTCCCTTGACTTTTGAGGCTGGTGGAGAACCTGAGCTTATTGAATCCTTCCCCCTAAAAGTCATGTATGGATTTGGAAGGTTTCAAGGGGTGGAAAGTCTTTACTCCTAACTTTAGGCTGCCTTGCTGCAGCTCTGGGAATGGAGCCTTGTCATGCTCTGCTCCAGTGCAGGACTTTGCCATCCATGGGATTTTCTTCTCTTTCTCACACTTTACCCTCTCATTCTATTGAGCTTCAAGTCTTGCTGCAAGGCTTTTCCTCTAGAAGTCATTAGCTGTGGCTTTCTTTTCACAGCAGTTCTCTACCACTGTTTTTAAACTGTGGAACCTGAGTGCCAGCACCAAAAATGGAGGGAAATCTCCTTGGATGCAGGCACTAGCTAGTGGGTTTCCACCTGGCCAGGTGGTCTGGGATGTGCAGAGTTGAAAGTACTGTGAAAATCATCATACCCAGACCCACTTGTCCTGCTGAGCTCCTTTCTCTTTGAATGCTGTGTCACCTCTTATTGTTTTGGGTTTGGTTTTTTTTTCCCTGTCTTCTGCATGATATGCTGAAGAACAAAGTGAATTAAGGCCTTTGTAGGACTCTGGGAAAGATGCTTTTTTGGAGGGGCTTGTGGAGCCCCTCTGCAGTGGGGAGCAAGGCAGTGGCTCCTCTGTGGGGGGAGCAGCAGGTCCCGGTGGCAGGAGCGGCTGGAAGGTGAGAGGACCCTGGCAAGGGAGCCGGCAGCGGCTGTGTGTGGCTGAAGCCGTGATGGCTGTGGCCAAACCCGCGGGCTCGGAGCTGCGAGCCGGGAGTTGCCATGGGAACGGGAACGGCCGGAGGATGCTCGGAGGGCAGCGCGGGCTCTGCGCCACGGCCCGAGAGCAGCTGGGAGCTGCCCTTGCTGGGGACCTGCAGGTACCCGGGGAGTCCCACGTCGTGCTCAGTGCACAGGGAGCGATCCCCGCCCGGCCCAACCCCAGAGCACCTCAGAGAGACGCTGCCCCTAGCAGACAGAGAAAGCACAAGCAGGAGAGCAGCCCCAGAACAGACCCCGCGCTCTGCCGAGTCCCATCCCCGAGTCCCAGACCTGCCCCCCGTGCCCAGCAGAGCCCGGAGCAGCCGGCCCCTGGCCCAGAGCACGGCTGGGGCTGGGACACCGTCCTTGGTGTGGCTCCCTCGCTGCACTGGGGGATGCAGTGCTCGGCTGGATCGGGGCCGGAATGTTTGAGCTGAGCCTTCCCGGGCACCCTGAGCCGGCTGCTGATGAGCATGGGCGGGGAGAGCCCACCCTTGGTGCCTCCCTCTGCTTGCCCTGGCCCCGGGCAGGCTCTTTGCCCAGCACTGGGACCAGCACGGTCAGCAGCAGCTGCTCCAGGCACCAGCCAGCCCCTTCTCCTCATTGTCACCAGCCCTTTGCACACCCATGGGAGCTTTACTGTGGGCATCATTCATTGCTGCTGCTCCAGGAGACAGGCTTCCCTTTACCATCACCCTGGTTTCCTAGATGGAGGGTATTTACCCTGGTGCCCACAAACCCCACTTCCAGGAGGGTTTCTGCCAACTCACTGGCACTGCTGTCGGGGTCAGTGAACTGCCCTTCCAGGCTCTCCCTGTGATGTGTGAAAAAGAAATTTATTCTGCCAGGCCCCAACAGTTCTTTCTGGCAGTGGGTAGGTAGGCTCTGCCTGAGGATCAGCTGTTCTCCCCCAGCTCCTGAAAGCCCTGGGAGCACTTGCTGCTCCACAGCTCCTTTCTGCTCTCTCCTCAGCTGGGTTTGTGTTGACATCTGTGGTCACCTTTGTCTCCTCTCTGCTCCCCAGGGTGGGAATCTCCCAGTTCTCCCAACAAAATAATGAGCTTGGGGAGAGTCTCCAAGTACTCCTCCTGCAGCTGCCCTGAAGGACTCCACTCTCTGGATTGCTTTGAGGAGGAAAAGGGAAGATGACCTCAGCTTCCTTTCCCTCAAGCCCACGCTTTCATCTCTCGCCTTGCAATCCTTTTTCTCCAGATGTCTTCAGCCTTTAGATTCTCCCTAAGACCCCTTTTTCCCCCACTTTCATGGAACTGCTATTTGGTGCCAGTAATGACCCATAGGAACAGAAGCACATTGCAAGTCCCATGCTGGTGTTCCAGCCAGCAGGGCTGGGCTGGGCTGTTTGCTGTTGTCTGGCTGCCACATCCATCCCTGGATGTAAGGACGGAGGCAGGACCACATTCCCACTTGCAGGACCCACTCAGCCATGAGCAAACCCATGCCCACATCACAGGACTGCTGTCCAGCTCTGTGCTCTGTCCATCATGGTTAACACCCTCCAGAGGAGTGGGAGGCTCTGGGCCTCGCAGACCTGGCTCGGAGCAGCTCAGCAGGAAGGCAGGAAGCATCCAGGGATGAGCATGACCAAAGGTACCACTTCCTCATTCCAGCCAGCACCAGGAGGCCAGGAAAAGGGATGGCTGATGCAGGCAGTGTCAGTTCCCTGGTAGAAAACACCAGTGCAGTGAGCAGGAATCACGATGGCAGCAGTGGGGAAGGGGGGAACGCTGGTTTGGCCCCAACCTGGCTCTTGGGATGAACCAGTGTGGAATCCCTATGGGAAACAGAAGAAATGGTTGGTAGGACATCCTGTGTCTGCAGCCAGCTCCTTGAGGAGGAGGCTGATGAGGGTTGAAGGCGATGGGCCGTGATGGTGCGGGAAAGCCTTGGCATGGAGGCATTGTGCAGCGGGAGCGATGGGAAAGGCTGGCCAAGGGAGGCATCACGTTCTGCAACAGCCTTCAAAGAGTTTCCTTAAGTGTTGCTGCTCTTCAGGGCTTCCTCCTCCAAGGAAAAAAAAACAAGTAGGGAAAAAAGGAGATGAGGAAGAGCAATCTCTGGGTGCGGGATGAAAGCGGCCTGTCTTGACTATTTACCCAGCAATTATAAGTAAATCGGTGGTGCCTAACGGGGCCGGTTGCCATAGTGACGATGGGATGGAAGGACCAGCATTTGGTCCTGGCTGCAGCCAATCAGGCTGGGAAGCCCAAGCTGCAATATAAAGTAAAGATTCCCATCTTCCAGCCACGCACTTGCCAAGAAAGGGAAATAGGTTCAAGAGTCTGGGGAAAAAAAGTGCTGCGGCCGGCAGCAGGCAGGGCGGCTGCTCCCGTCATGGCGGACTGCGAACGCCCGGGCAGGTGAGAATCCCAACTCTCCCCATCTCCCGCTCATTGTTCTCCCGCGCCGCGCTCCCCGCGCCGCCCCACCCCACCCACGCCGCCACCCCGACCCCCTCGCCCCGGCACCCACAATGGAACCCCCCTTCGGGTGGGAGACAAAGAGAGGCGGGTGGAGAAAGGCTCCACCATTCTCCCCAAATTGCCATCGTAGGCCTTTCAAATCAAATTTCGCAAAGCAGCTTCATCAAAGGCCCCCGGCTGAGAGGCACGAGCCCCATATTCCTGCCCCCCCGGCAGGTCTGGGGTGGTGCGGTGATCCCATACAAAGTCGGCACCGCTCCAGAAGTGTCTTTGCAAAAAAAAAAAAAAAAAGAAAAAGAAAAAAGAGGGAAAAAAAAAAGGAGGGGGGATATGGAGATAAAAAACGCAAGCGAGAAAGAACGGCGCCTAAATTGCTCATCGTCTCCCCATCTCATTACTGGCGACTTCTGAGGACGGATATTTCCAAAGGCTGCAATGAAAGACTTGTGAATGGAGCCCCCCCCGGATGAGATCAAAGCCCGAGGCTGGGACGCCAGGGTGTGCCGGAGGAGGGGGCGAGGGCCGGCGGCGCCGCAGGATGCTGGGGGGAGCCTTCCTCCCCTGCTGCCTCTGCCCTCCATGTTTCCTGGTGTCGCTGCCGCTGCTGCCTGACCCATCTTGCAATGGAGACCAGGGACGGTGGCCAGATCCCAAGAGCTGGAACCGAGACGAGCAAACTCCATTGGCTCACAGTTCGGCAACTCTCCCAAAATTCATGGTTAATAAAGGAGCTTATTCCGTCCGGGACCTCTCCAGGCACCTCGAATTGCAGATGAGCGGGTGGCTTCCCCACCGCTGGAGCCCACTCCTTGGCTCTCTTCTCTCCTCACACCGCAGCATCGCCAGCCTGGTGAGCCACCAGCAGAAGGGCCGAGGACAAAGGCAGGAGGACAGAAGTTGTGCCACTTTTCCTTCCCGCCGCCTCCCTTCAAACGCGGGCTGCTTTCTTCTGCTCAGTGATAAATTTGGCTCCGGGCGGCGTTCCCACCACCGGCACCACCGGCAGCCCCATCAGCGGCACGGAGAGCAAACTCACAGATGGTAAAATAAGAGAGTCGTGTAGGGTTCAAAGAGACCTTCAATGTCAATTGTTATATTATTAGGTAAACTCCAAGAAGAAAATCTTTTAATCCACTGTGGCTAATCCAGTCCACTTTTGTTGGCCAGGACATATTCAGCATCAACAAAAGGCTCTGGCCGACGGACACCGGCATACATAATGTATTGATAACTGCGGGAGCCGGCTCGGCGGCAGAAAGAGCCACTGCTCGGGCCAGCAGCAGGGGCCAGCAGGAGGATTTGCCCGACTTTCATCAGTTTTATTTTCATTTCAAAGAACGCGGCTGATATTTGCACTGCGCTGCTTACCAGGGGAGCACAAAGAGGGCAGGGATGTTCCCAGCTCCGGCCAGCCCTGAAACCTCACCGGGACCCTGCCAGGACCTCAGTGGGACCCTCACCCCTCGCTGCCTCCCCAGGGCGGTGGTGGCACAGAGGGCTGCAAGGCCAGGTTGGTTCCGGGCCTGGTTTTGGGGTGGTGGTTTCCCATAGGGAGTTGGCAGCTGGGGTGGCTCCCCCTAAATTAGCCATGCCCTGGGATTTACCCTGGGATGGTGCTGTTGCCCTGGGATGGGGGAATCACCTTCCTCTAAGGACGTGGGATACAACTGATGTGGGAACAGAAGTGTCCACGCCGTGAAGAGCCAGCGCTGCTGGGGAGGAGGAGTGGAGATCACACCTGGACTCACCTTGTCTTCCCAACACGGCACAGCAGAACCAGAGCTGAGGAACCTGGAAAGGAAATAAAACCAGCAGCAGCAAAGGGCAGGTGGGACATGAGTGGGGACCACAGCCCGGCTGACGGGGGTGTTTGGGCAGGAGGAGGTGGGAGCTGGTGGGAACAAGCTGAGAGGGGTCGAGGTGGCAGCTGTGGGTGCTGGAGGTGAGCAGGGCACCCCGGCCACCCACCCATCCAGGCACTGGGTATGGCCTGTGCTGAGCAATGGGCTCCCCTGGGGCAATTCTGGGTGAGGGTCCACACCTGGTCCACAGCAGGGCAGGAGAGCCCACAGTGACTAAAAACAGCTCTGAACTACATGGCTGGACAGGCATCAGTGGCCATGGGATGAGGATGGGGCTGAGCCAGTAGGGAACTCTGCACAGCAAGGATCTGGGGTCTCCAGTGGGTGTGACCTCACTCAGGAGCCCATGGCCCTGCCAGGGTGCCAATGAGTCCAAAATGTCCTTATTCCTGCTGTGGGTAGCTCAGTGCCACCCAAGGCCAGTGGCTCATGTGTAGCCATGAGGATCTTCAGTAAGAACATGGAAAGGAAACAGCAATGGAGGAACCAACAGGACTCATTTCAAAGAGCCCAGAGGGCTTGCCCAGGGTTTTGTCCTCATGACAAGGGACAGCAGAGGAGTCCCTCTCCAGAGGGTGGGGGGCTCACTGCACCCCCAGATGCCCTCTGAGGTGGGCACAGGCATTCATCCATTGGGACAGTGGTTACAAGGCACTGACAGACACAAGTGAGCCAGGGAGGAAACAGCCTCACAGGGATTTGGTTGTTACTGCGAGCCCTGGCTCAAGCTGCTCTGCTCTTGCTGCACTCACAGATGCTGGGAATCCTCCAGAACTACAGTCCCCCTCCAGCAGGGTTAAAATGGCCAGTTCCAGAAGCTCCTGCAGGGAATGGATGCACAAGCAGTGATTAAGCTGAGAAAGCTGTGAGTCACCAGCCCTGGACAGTCCATCCTGAGATCCACCAGGGGATCCAAGGGACAGGAGTCAGGGATGTGGTGCCACCCTGAAGCAGAGGCTCTTTGGAAGGCTGAAGTGCAGTGGGGGCTCACTGAGCCTCGCTGCCCAACCCAGACAGCTGCTCTGATCATCACCACGGCATTCCCAAAACTCCCAACTGCTCCACACGGTCCATCCAGAGGTCTGCCCAGCACAGAAGCTGCCAGGCCACATCGACACATGAGGAGCACAAACCACCTGGGAGGCAGAGGACGAGAATTCAGGCTGAATCATTCATTTCCATCAGGCAGAATCTTCATGGCAGGGGTCTCTGGGCAGCTGTTGAATGCAAGAATAAGATAAATAGACTGAGCTAAAGATACTCAGCTTTGGAGACCAGAAAATACCCCTCTGTTGGGAAGAGGGAGACATGGAGCTCCAGGGCAGACACCTCTGCTCCATGTCCCACTGCAGGCCAAAGCTCAGGTGCACTGGGATAACTTGTGGCATTGACTGGTGTCTTGTGGGACATTGCCCACAAGGTGGTCACCCAAGACCATGGGCACTCACCTCACAGCCCTGGGAGAGTCACAGAAGTGTGGGAAGAGGAACCAAAGTTCTCTGTGACACATGTTCTCCATGACATGGCCTTGGCACATCAGGGAAGATGCTGCCAATAGGAGGAGTCTAAGTGCAAGGTCTGGAGATTCTGCAAGGTCTACAAGCCCAAGGTTTGGAGTTGTACATCTGCCTCCAGATGTGTTTTCTCCTGTTTTCAGCCTCTATAACCATAAAGAATCAGGATGAAATACAACACAAGGTTGGATTTGCTCACATTTGCCAGCCATGGGTTGTCTGTAGGCTGGTCACTGTGCCAGCATGTGTCCATGAAAGGACTCCTGACAGGAGGTGCACTGGTAAGAGAATGTCCAGCAGGACAACCAAAGTGAGAATCTGTTCTCTGGGAGAACACCAGGAGAGCCCTGAGGTGAGATGGCCAAGGCAGCAGGGGTCTGGCTGCTGCCAGCTCCCACTGTGGGGAAGAGGAGCTGCCCAGGCTGAGGGACACAGCCTGAGCACGAGGAGTGTGACATGGTTGGACATGAGATGCTTGGACACGACATGGTTGGACACCAGGGGGTGTCTCCAGCCCTGCAGAGCAGGGGAGTGACAGGAGCCTCCATGTCCTGATGGGGACAGGGGACAAAGGGCTGGGAAGCAGTTTCTGTGGAAGACAGCCCAAGACTTGGCTTCTGGAGGAGATGGGGCACTCAAAGCTGCCTGGCCTGATGCTCACATCTCCAAGGAGCAGTTCTGGTATTCTCTTCCCCAGGGAAGTGGGATGCCACGGGATGCTCATGAGCACAGTTCCACAACTCCCCCTCCTCCCAGACATTCTGTCCTGGAGAGGACTTGGCTGTGCTTCACCTGCCTGGCACAGGAAGGGGAGATTTTAGGAGAGGGGCAGCCAGGCAGAATTGCCAAGTGGTGAGCATGGGTTACAGGCCCAGAAGTGCTGGCAGAAGGGGACAGGGAATCCCATGGCTGACATCCAGTGCCTGTTTGCCTTGGCTGTGGAGCAAGTCTTGGATCCCTCCAAGTACAGAGACACCCCACTTCTCTGAGCTTCCTCCCACAGTAAACAATTTTGTGAGCAATTTCTCCATTTTTCTGTCAGGGTAAGACCAACACTTTTCATATCTGTTCACCTCATGCTGGAAAGCCTCAAGATGAGTCAATGCCAAGTCCTGGGCTGGGCTTGTGTTAGGGCAGTTAGAGCAGCAGAAGAGTTTGGAGACTCCCCTAGGTGTGTGGATAAATGGCACCCCCAGCTCATCAGGCAGGACTGTTGCCTGCAGGAGGAAGCAGGTCAGCCCCAGGCACTGCTGAACTGTGTCCAGCACTTTGGCTGGTCAGGACCTCAGCTGGTGTCCATCAGTGCTGAGCCCTTCCTGTCCCACTCACTGCCACCATGCAGGAGGAACCCTCCAGGGAAACCTCCAGTGACCCTTGGGCAGGTCACTGGGGGTAGAGGGGCTCCAGGACCCACTGGTGCTGAGCCCTGGCCACCTTCACTGGGTGCTGGTGACACACCAGTGCAGGGGTCCCAGCCCCCAGCTCAGCCAGGAGGGGTGGCCCTTGCTGGGGAGGTGGCACAGGATGGCTGCTCCAAGGAAAGGCCACCTCAGAGGGAACATAGCCAAGGAGAGAAACCCCACCTGTAGCTGGGGATTTTCAAGGTGCTGCTGGGAAGCAGGAGGTTGGGAAAGGGGCGATGGAGTCTCCATGTGGGCAGAGAGAGATCCCAGAGAGTCTGTGGCTATCCTACCAGAGAGCTGAAAGAGGAGAGGCTCCCAGAAGTTCCTGCCAGGACTGGGGGTCCCCCAGCTGGGGCTGGCCAGTTCCCCTGGCCTGGAATACACATGGTCCTGCAGCACACACAGTGTGTTGTGCCACAGAAGGGCCCAGCGAGGGCTCTGGCTGGCAGACTGTGATCCCCTGCCAGCACAGCTGTCCTGCCTGGCACGGGCAGCCACCAGGAGCCCACTGCTGGCAATTAGCTGCCAGTGGCAATTAGATTCTGGCTGCTGGGCTGCCTGGGCACCCAGAGCCAGCACTTCCCCAGGGTATGGGATCACTCAGAGGAGCATTTGGGGTGCTCACTGCCATGTCTGAGGAGCTCGAGGCTGAGAAAATCATTCTGCAGGAGAATTAGGGGTGGAAATGCCGTGGGGCTTCCCTCAGCAGTGCCCAATGTGATCACAGGGACCCTTTGCCCAGGGCTGGCTGGGGTTTGGACCTCAGCAAACCAGCCACAGCCTCAGCTGCTGTTGTCACTTCATGGGCTCAGAGCTCTTCTGCTAAAGGACAACGGTGAGTTGTCCTGTTTGGGAGCTAAACCATACCTCAGGCACTGTGCAGAGGTAAAATTCTTTCTAGAGCTTGCCCTGGATGCACGAGCTTTTCTGAGATGTCCTCACAAGCCTCCCTGCACCCAGCAAAGCCGACCATAAAGCCGTGGGCCACTAGGTGGACTCACAACAAACCAGAATTGCGGGACAGAGCAATTCCCTGACCGTCTGCCTCAAATCCGGGGAAAGCCTCGTCAGCGACAGTCATCCCAGGAGAGAACAGAGAAACAGCAGCGTGTGCCCAACTGGCCACTGGTCGCTAGAGGTGGGAAATTAGCCAAAACATAGTCACCAGGCCTTATTTATCACGAAAATTTTGCCATCTCCCTGGGAGAGCTGACCCTCCAGGAGGAGTGAGCCAGGAATGTGGGGACCAGCTCTCCAAGCTGCACTGCTGATCACGTCCAAAGGATCACACTGGAAATCTTGGGGCTGCAGGACACACATGGAGGCACCACCGAGCACTGAGGTGGCTCTTGCCAGCTGAGCTGGTGACCACAGTTAAGTCAGAAGATCTTGCCCAGCATTACAGATCAGGTCTGTGAGAGCAGAGCAGGCAATATTTCTGCACTGACCAGCCTTCCCCCACCTTCCAGCAGCCCAGGTCACAGTCACTGATGGCTGGGTAAAGGAAATCTGTCTTTCCCAACAGAATCAAGCAGGTTGAATAATCATAGGCTGCTCTGGGATAACCCTGCTGCAGGAACCAGCTGTTTCCACACAGCTGCTCCTTGTGTTCTTCTCATCCCATCCCATCCTGCCATGGGGACACTGGAGCAGAGGGCAAGCAATGGCCTGGGCAGGTGGGTGGGCCCTGGCTCTGCAGTGGGGCCTGGGAACCAGGGACAGGGTTGTCCCCTGCCACTGCTGCTCCCTCGTGCCTCAGGTCTGTGAGCTGGGACCATTCCAGCAGGGATAACCACGCCAGGGGCCCCGTGCTCAAGACAGAGCACACCCTGCTCCAGACACCTCCCTCTCACAGAGAGGCAAGATGGGAAGTGTGTCCTTCAGAACCATGGGAACAGGTTCCAGTCCTGTGAGTGGGGAGCACAGGCTGTCCCTGCCTGGCCCAGCTCCCCTGGAAACATCTCCTGGGTAGGGTGGTGCCAGCAGGGACGAGCTGACATCTCTTCTTTCTGCAGAGCGGCATTTCTGGGATGTGTGTGGATGGCATCCCAGCCCTGGCACCCCGAGAGGAGCAGCGAGCCTGGTGGTCTGGAGCATGGAGAGGCAGGAGTGCAGGGCACAGGCCCAGGCTGGACCCCAAAGGTGGGTGCAGGAAGATGTGGGGGGTGTCCCTGGGGGGTGCCCACCTTCACTGGCTGGGAATGAAAAGTGCTGGGCACTGGTGGTGCTGGCTGAGCTCCTGTGCCATTGCTTTTGGCAGAGAAGGTTGGTCAAAATCAAGGGAGCTGTAGGGTCTGGGATGTGGCAGGGTCTCAGACCTAGCAGGGGTCTGTGAGGGCCTCTTTGCTCTGCCAGATATGGGAGCCTTTCCCCAAAAGCTGCACAGAGGGGAGGGGAGGGTGGGGGAACACACCAAGGGCCTGGCACCACTATCAGTTCATACACTTCTATGCCACAGCCCTGAGGTGGGATGGGACCCCAGGGCTTATCTGGGGTGGGACAGGAGTGAGAAGAGAAGCCCATGTGAACAAACTGGGCTTTGCCCAGCCAGGGCAGAGGAACATTAGCTGATATGGTCACTGGCTGCTCCTGAGTTATGAATGGTGCAAACCAAGCAGAGGAGAGCGGCCATGAGCTGCTGTGGCTCTTCTTGGGCTGGTTGGAATGGAGGAGAAGGAGTTGGGGGAAAGCTTTGACCAAAACTCCAGTCCTGAGCCCAAACATGAGGTGGCTGACAGTCAGAAAGGAGCTGGGGTGGGCTGAGTGCTGGTGGAAGGAGTGTCACAGAAGTGGGGGAAGATAAATAAAAGTCCATGTCAAGCTCCTCTGTGAGGAGGGTGCTGGGTGAGCAGCATATCCAGAGCAGCCTCCCAAGGCACAGCATGAGCTTGTCTGTAAGTTTTTTGGGGGGAAACATCAGGTTTGGGGCTCTATAATCCAGCAGGAAGGGCAAAGCAGAGCTGGGGGAAAGAGGCTGATGCCAGGGTAGGCACAAAGAGGAATGCCTGGAGATGAAGGCAGAGCAAACCCCTGGGAGAACAGGCCAGGGTGCTGGGACACTGCAGGGACTCAGGGTTATGTACTGGGGCTTCCGTCTGCCATTTGGGCATCTGCACCACCATGGGCAAACATTGGAAGCTACAAAACCCAGTTCAGACAGCTGCCTTAGCTGGTCCAGGCCCTTCTCCCCCTACATTCCTGGAAGAAGGTCACCCTGGCTACAGTTTTTGTTATTTTTGATGTGAGCAGTAAAGGTTTTGCCCCATCCACCTGCTCCAGGCCTGTACCCCAGCATAAACAGAGGATTTGCAAGCAAGCACCCATGTGGGAACAGGAGTGAACAGGGAAACTGAGATGATTTTCTAGAGGGGAAGGATCTGAATGCCCAGAGCAGCCAAGCTCTATAACCTTCCCAATGCCTGGAACAGGTTCCACCATGGGCTTTATGAAAGAGCAGGATCTGAATGAAAAGGCATAAACTTGGTGTCCAAACAGTGTTTCGCCCTTTTTACTCAGCATTAGAAGCAATGTGTTTGCCTCTTTGAGCTGGGGAATCCAAAGAGGGAGGCACACCCAGGCTGCCTGTGGATGGATGTTTTGGCAGGCTGGCATGGCCAAGGTGGGCAGATATCTTTAGACCCTGCAAGAAGGGATGCTGCGGTGGTTGAAATCAGCATAACTCACTTCCATTCTTGTCCCCAGCCCGGTCACAGCTGTCTGTGGGCATCCTCACAACCCACACTGAGATCTGCTCCATTCATCCCTCCTTCCCTCCCTCCCAGTGAGGCAGGCACTCTCATCCAGCCCTATCCATGGCCACTTCTTTGCCTTTGTTCTCCTGCCAGCTGTATCCTGTGGCTCTGCTTGCTTGTCCTCTCAGTGGCAGTGTACTGGGCTGTTGGTGCCTCATTCCATCCAGGCTCTTTGGGATACTCTGGCTTCCAATACTTTTTTCTAGAATGCTAATACATTTTCTTCCTCCTATTCTGTAAGCATCATCTTGCCAGTGGTCCAAGAGTGAGCTGTCAGCCGCCTCTTGCACCCTAGGACATTGTTTTCTTGGCATCATTTTTTTCTTTAAATCGTTAAATTTTTAAATCATTATTTTCATTATTGGTCATGTAGTCAAACCCCGGGTCCTGCCTCAGCACTGAGGGTGCTGCAGGCCCTTTGTCTCTGTCAGTGATCGGCGTACGACCTCATATTTCAGAGTACTTCTATTTATCCCCTAGTTCCAAAAAGCTTTTTGAATTAAAACCACCGAATTTCGGCTTCGCTGGTGACCTTGCAGGAGCTTTCTAAATGGCAGCCAAAGGTTGAACAGCACCATCTAGTGCACTCCCTCCCGAATCCGCCAGCGCCAGAGGGACGCCGGCTCCCACCCACGCACATCCCTGCGCTGGAAGGCAGCGCTGCATGCTGGCAGCCCACCAGGCATCACCCCCGGCACGCTCAGACCCACCTCGCTCCGCAGGAGCCAGTGAGCCGCTACAAAGAGGAGAATTCATTTGGGAGGGCTCTAGTCAGCGCTGGAGCTGATCCAGACGGTTTCAGGCTCTGCAGATGGGATGTTGGAGAGCTTGAGGGTCCCAAGCTACCTTGGCAGGAGGGGAGGTTGCTACAGAGCACGTCCCTTTGCAAGGAGGCTCTGGAATTGCACTGCACGAGCGCTGCCTGCATGCAGCACAGACTCTTCAGACCAAAGGCTGAGAGCAGTTCCTTTTCTCCAGTGTTTGCTGTTTGTTTCTTCCAGGCAGAAAGGAATGTGTGCACTGGGAGCTGGGAAGTGCCCAGCACCCCAGGTTCACGTGGGGCCAGCCTCAGTGGCAGGGTGACACCAGGGCTGCACAAAACACCACGGCCATCTCGGTGGTGGCAGTTTTGGTGTAAGGGTGATATCTGGGGTGAAAGGCAGAGCTTCGTGGTCAGCTGATGAAGAGGGAAAAACAAGCAGGTTTGGTTCATTGGCCTCAAAGATTTTGAAGTCTGATTCTTCCAGCACACAGCTAGGAATGCTCAGTGTGGTTTATCACCTGTTTGATGTCCTCAGATAAATGTGGAAGTGATTTTGGCCCCTGGTAGAGTGCAGGGATAAGCCTCCTTGCCATGAGCCACCTGAGGGGTAAAGGGCAGGGAAGGGGCTCCAGAGGGAGCCCATGGCCCTCTCAGCCCCAAGCATCCCTGCTAGAGGAAAATAATGAGGCACCATGAGGTCTTGGCATTGACCTGTGGAATTTGCTTCTTGTGGCCTAGGAAGGGGCAGCTGCCTGGCTGCCTTTGCTGGAGCAGGGCAGGGGTGGCTCTGCTTTCCCTGGGAGCATGCACAGAGTGATCCTGCACTGCTGGAAGGGACATGTCAGCTGCTCTGGAGGTCCCCTGCCTCTCTGTGTGCCTTGGGGTGGGATAGGGGCAGATCCTCACTCCAGGCTGTGTCCCCCGAGCTGGGGGAATGTGCCAGGAGCTGGTGGGAGCAAGACGAGCCTCCTCCAGCATTTCTCCCACCTCCCCAGGTCCAGCCCAACCCGAGGAGCAGTAAGGAAGGTCAGGGAAGGATGGCAGCATGAGGGAGGGCATGTCAAGCCCCAGCACTTCAACCACCTGCATCCTGCTGCACCCAAACTCATTGCCCACCACCTCAGGCTCTCCCTTGCCACGGAGAAATCTTGCTCTGGTTTCTCAAATGAACTCAGTTCAAGCCATGAATCTTGCTGGGCCTTCCTCTGGGAGATGAAAAATCTCTGTAACACCTGATCATCTCCCACCCATGAAGTGGCTGAAGTGCTATACTGGAGGCACCTCTGGGGCTCCTTTAAACTTGCTGGGCAGGCTGCGGGCCTCAGCTACCCCCCTGCAAAGCAGGACTCACTTTTAACTCTCCTCCACCTTCTCTCAATTCCTCAGCATCCTTTCCACAACACAGATGCTGGAACCCTCCTGCTGTGGCACCCAGTCCTCTCCCAGCTGGACATCCCCCCTGCTGCTCCCACATTATCCCTCCTGCCTCCAAAACTCCCCCCATGTGTCCTTGCCAGATCCCGGGTTTCCAGCAGAAGGGCCCTGTGTTCAGTGGACAGACCCTTTCACAGCTGCTCACATTCAAGCATGTTTTATTTGCCAGGGACTCGGCTTGTGAAGTTTTCTACAGCTGTCTTGACCTCGTCCATGTCTCCTGCCCCTCTCATTTCCCTCGCCCCGGCGTTTTTCTCAGCAGGGCTTTTTAATCTATTTCTAGACCATTGATGGAAATACTGAATAGCACTGGGCTTCCCATCCAAGCCTGGACACCCACTGAGCGTGCTCCCATTCTGCAGGGATTCCCCATTGATGGCTGTCGGTTTGCCAGCTCCCAGCCCCTTTAAGGTGTCCCTCTTGATGTTGTATTGTGCTAATTTTTAATCAGAATAGTATATGGATTAAGTCACATGCCTGAACAGAGCCCAGGTCTATTATTTCTATGCCATAACCTTTATCAGCCAAACTTGTAATCTCTTCAAAGGATGACATCAGAGTTTGACAAGAGCTATTTTCTGGAAAGTAGGCTGATTGCATTAATTATATTCCCATCCTTTAATTCTTTACCAGCTGAATCCCACATCAGCTTTTCTATTATTACGCCTGAGATCAGCATTGCACTGCCATGTGTAAATCAGCTCCAAGCATCGTTCACATGAGAGAGTGCAAGGAGCCACATCATCCTGCCAGGCTCTGTGCTGGGGTGGGATGGGGAGCGTCACTGCCCGGAGTGAACATTTGGGAGCTTCACAAACCTGGAAAATAATGTTACATTTCCAAAAGTGTTCCGTAAATGCACTGAGGTAGGCAACTGTGGCAGCGTGATCACATAAAAAAGCAGAAACAGTCCCTGTTGGAAACTATTCTGAGTTATTTCTGATTTTTGGAGGATTGTCTATTGGCTTGTTTGCATGTTTAGATTTTAGTATGGTATCTAGGGTCTGCCTGGCTCTGAGTCTATCACTGCTTTCCAGGGAAGACACACGCTTCTGCACTTCCCTGTCCCCCACTCTCATTTATCTCTGCATCTGGCAATTCACCACTTCTCCCTTCAGTGTCCCCAGCACTGCAGCCTCAGAGCTGGTGCACCCTACTGCCCGTAACCAAAGATGCCCGATTTAGGGAGTCTGCACGTGGTGTGACCCTTTCCAATCCATGCAGTGCCACCTCTTGGCCAGCCCCTGATTTCTGCTCGCGGCAGTCGCCCAGCTCAGAGAAGCAGGACACACATCGCAGGTTCCATACCAGCTCTAGTTGTCGGAGACAAGGGCGGCCGGTGGACCGGTGCCCCTACATCCCCAGGACCCTGGTGCGTGGTCCAAACTGGACAAAACTCAGGTGTGTCATGGTGTTCGACACGGACAGAGCCGTGGATGCTGGTGGTGTTTGAGGGTTGATGCCCTGCCTGGGCAGAGCCCTTCGACGAGACCCTGGAGGTCTCCGAAGTTTCTCTGGGGCCATCTCTGCCCGGGATGCTCATGGGCTCCCCTCATCCAGGGCCGGACGAAGCCCCGGAGCCACTCGGCCCATGAGGTGCCGGGGACGGTTCCCAGCCGGGGCTCTGCGGGAAGCCGAGCCCGAAGTCTCGGCCATGTGCCGGAGCTGTCCGGGGAGCTCAGCCCGTGCAGTTCTCAATGTGCTGCGGCTCCCGGCAATCGAGGCCTCCCCGAGCCGGGACCGCCGTGCTTCCCCGAGCCGACCCTGCAGCGAGCGCGGGGCCTGAAGCCGCCCCGGGCCCCGCGTGCCGCCGCGCCGCCTCCCCGAGCCGGGCCGGGCCGGGTCGGGCCGGGCCCGCTCCGCCCCGCTCCGGCCGCCGGTCCCGCAGTACCGGGCGGGGGCGCGGGGGGCGCGGCTGAGCCGCCGTGCCGGGCTGGGAGGCAGCGGCGCAGGCGGAGCGGAGCGGAGCGGGGCTCGGCTCGCTGCTGCTGCTGCTGCTCTCGCTCCCCGCCGCCGCCACCCGCTTGCGGCCGCGGCCATGGGCGTCCCGGGCCGCCCGCTTTGTGCCGCCGCCGCCCCTCCGGGCCGCCGCCGCCGCTGAGCCGCATGGGCCGGGCCCCGCGCCGCCCCGGGCCGCCGCCGCCGCTCCGCGCGGGTGAGTGAGGCGGCCCCGGCCCAGGCCCTGCGCCGAGGCCGCGCCGAGGCCGCCGCGGGCGGGAGCGCGGGGCCGCGCCGGGGCCGCCGAGCCGGGCTAGGCCGCCCCGGGCGCGGGGGGAGGCCGGGCGGGCCGGGAGGGTGAGCGGGGCCGGGGGCGGCGGTGGGGGGTGGCGCGGGCCGGGTCCCGCGAAGTTGCCCGGGGGGCGGCGGGGGCCCCGCGCGGCGCCCTGTCAGCGGCGGGGCCGCCCCGGAGCCCACCCGGCCCCGCGCCTCCCGCGGGCCGGCCGGGGGTCCCCTCCGGAGCCGGGCGGGCGGCTCGGCCGGGCGCCTCGCGTGTCCTACGGGAGGCTTCCCCGGGGCTGCCCCGGCCGGGGCGAGGAGCCAGCGCCGCCCCGCCGCAACAATGCCCGGCGTGGCTTTGGGGCTGCGGTGCCGCTGCCCCGGGGGTCCCCTTCACCCGGCCGGGGGTCACCGGGGACCTGCACCGCAGACGTGGGGGGGAGAGTCTTGCGCTCGCTTCCAGAAGCGGGGTGAAAACCACCCAGAACCGCCCCGTGGTGCCAAAGCCCAGCCCCGTCCCGCGGTGCCAGGGCAGGGGCTGCGTGCCGGGGGCTCGGGCCGGGTGTGAGTGCGGCGCTGGCTCCTGCCGCGCTCCTGGCGGGGCCCAGCCACCCTCGCTGGCCGCTCCTGGGCTCGCTGGGTTGTTTCACCATGGACAGGTGGGCTGGAAGGACAGGCGCGGCATCGGCGGCGGTTCTTGGTTTAGCCAGGATCAGGAAATGGGGGGAAAATGGCAAGGCATCCCAAAGATGTTCGTTGGTGTGGGGTTTGCTTTGAGAGGGAGGGCGAGCTAAAATGTGTCTTTCCTGCTGTGTTTTTACATGCAATTGAGTTAATCCAGTGCAAGGAGTAATTTGTGAGGCTGCTGGTGCTCTGCAGTACTTGGGGCTTAGAGGCTGAGGCTGTTCTGTAACACAAGGATTTTGCTACTCGCTTTAAATGATGAGGTTAATTTGTTGAGCAGCAGAAGTAGCAACACAGGGATTGCCCTTTTCTTCCTTCCCTGCCTTCCCCATACCTTCCATCCTCCATATTGACTCGTTGCTCTTCTTTAAAAACATCGTACTTGATCAGGTTTCCTTGTCAAGGTGGTTTTCTCATCTTCCTTTGATGACCTGAAATTTTCCCAGGCTCGTAGCATGCAATTTTGTTAGCGTAAATGAACCTTTTCTCAACGGCTTGCCTACAAAAAGCAGCGCTAGAGCTGAGCTCCTGTACTAACATGCCCATCTGAAGCAAGAATGTAGTCCAGATGCCCAAAATATTAGGGTCAACGATGCATCTGGATTCCCCTAGAGCTAGACGAGGCGACGCGGCGTATTTCTGAAACGCAGAGATTTGTGAGGAATGTGGCGCTGGTATGTCACTTGAGCGTACGAAAGCCACCTGTGTTTGATTAAGGTGCAGCCCTGCTTTCAGGACTAACTGGATGTTCTTTAATAATAATTTTCACAAGCCTTAAATTCCTGTTTAAGGATAAGAATTTCCTAGATCCACAGCCAGATAAAAACATGTTGCCTTAGTATGATCTGGTATGCATCCTGTCCAGGTAGGCAGTGCAGAAGATGGCATGTGCCCTGTGGTACCTGGGTATGGATCCCTTGGATGTGGGCTGCCACATGCCAGGTTCATGTATAAACCACTGGTGTTAGGAAATTGGCTGATGTTTTAGCATGGTGTCGGCTGTGTCAGTGATGCCAAATTCTGGATGTAAAGTTTGGGATATTTTGTGACTGTAATTTTTTGCTTTTGCCTGGTTTGAGCTCGATACTGTGCTCTTGGAAGTTACCAAGCCATTGATTCTGCTGAAAAAGAGGTGTTAGTACAGTAAAGGTGCAGAGAATAACCACTAGTTTGTCTTAGAGTGTGTATTTCCAGTGATGCTTGCTTACTTTTTCCTCATCTGTTTCAGCCAAACAAACTTGTTCACCTTGGAGCTACAAATATTGGTGATTTGAGATTGGCGCTCATCCCCCATTGTTCTCACGCAAGCAAGGACCAGAAAAATGAATATCCAGGGGAAGGGCTTCCCCTTGGACCTCGGAGGAAGCTTCACTGAAGATGCTCCAAGGCCACCAGTTCCTGGTGAGGAGGGGGAGCTCGTGTCCACAGACCCAAGGCCAGTTAGCCATGGTTTCTACTCTGGTAAAAGTGATGTGGTCAGAAACGAGACGTCCACGGCGACACCGAGGCGCTCCGATTTGGATTTGGGGTACGAGCCCGAGGGGAGTGCTTCGCCAACTCCACCCTACCTGAAGTGGGCCGAGTCACTGCACTCCTTGCTGGATGATCAAGATGGCATCAACCTCTTCAGGACTTTCCTGAAACAGGAGGACTGTGCAGATCTGCTGGACTTTTGGTTTGCCTGCAGTGGCTTCAGGAAGCTGGAGCCGTGCGTGTCTAATGAGGAAAAAAGACTCAAGCTGGCAAAAGCCATTTACAAAAAATACATCCTTGACAACAATGGCATTGTGTCCCGGCAGATCAAACCGGCCACAAAAAGCTTCATCAAAGACTGTGTCATGAAACTGCAGATTGACCCTGACATGTTTGACCAGGCCCAAACGGAGATTCAGTGCATGATAGAAGACAATACCTACCCTTTGTTCCTTAAGTCGGATATTTATTTGGAATACACAAGGACAGGTGGGGAAAGTCCAAAAATTTATAGCGATCCGAGCTCGGGGTCTGGGACAGGTAAAGGGCTACCTGGTTATCTGCCAACTCTGAACGAGGATGAGGAGTGGAAGTGTGACCAAGAGGCCGAGCCCGAGGCCAGCAGGGACTCAGCGCCTTCCAGCAGGCTCACGCAGAAGCTGCTTCTGGAGACGGCCACGCAGCGCGCGGCCCCGGCCCGGCGCTACAGCGAGGGCAGGGAGTTCAGGTAGGTGGGGAGTGGGTCAGGGAGCTGCCATGGGCATGGGGGATGTGGGAAACCTTGGAAAAGCTGCGGAGCACCCACATTGGTACAGGATGGCATCGCCGAGCGGGTTGATGGAGCGCAAAGCTTTGTTTGAAACTAATCGCAGGTTGTTTTAAAGGTCTCTTTGGCTGTTCCTGTCTAATAGTGCCAAATCATCCATGCAGCATGTTCTTCACCGGGAGAAACTGCTGCTGGAGGTGTTCTGGAGGCAGGTGGGGCTTGGTGGGCAGTGCAAAGCCATGGATAGTCCTCATGCATGTGCAGGTGGCTCGACAAGCTGCAGTGCCAGGTTTGCTGTAGCCTGCACCAGCAGAAGGTCAGTGTTCAGGTACTGTAACATGGGCAGGTAAGCTGGTGGTGACACTTCCTGTGTAGAAATTGTCATGAGCCACAAATGGGAGCTCACAGGAGATAGATACCCTCACTTGGTGGTGTGGGTAGGAGTGGAGCAGCATTGATGGTGCTCCCTGATAATGGTACTGCTTTGCATATGCGATTTCCAGCGCTGAATTCTAACGGTGTCAGAGTCAGAATCCCCAAATCCAGTTAAAACCATGCCCTGCTGAAGCTCTTCCCTTCATGAAAGTAATTGCTGTGTTTTTTTAACTGTAGGACTGTCACAGTTTTGCAGCCTGTTTTTTTCTGGGTCCCCCACCCACTTCCAGCCAACATGGATTTTGAAACTCGCTGAGAGCTCAGTTAAAATTCCAGACAATTAACTTAGCAGGGAGCTCTCTGGGATCAATAAGCATGTGTGTGTCTAACCCTTGCTGAATCAACAGAACCCAGCCAGAACACATTCCTACTTTTTTTCCCCCCCTTTTTTAAATAAAATCTCCTTGTTTTAAGACCTGCTTAGGCTAAAATCTGACGCTTTGTGAAGATTACGAAATGAAGTAGCTGAACTGTCCTCTTCAAAGGCTCCTGCCTTATGAAAAGCATTTCTGTGTTTAATCTCCCTCAGCCGTCCCTTTAGGCTGGCAGCTGGAAGCGCATCCCGCCCCATGCAAGGTCTCGGCGCCTTTCAGCTGGCAAAATGTTCCCGGTTTGATTCTTGTTTTCTTACAGATTTTGAGGAGGGGATGTTGCATGTGAAACTCTTGGGGAGGGGGAAGAAAGGGAATTCATGTGGGCTCCTGCTGCTTTAATCAGGAGTCAGAAAAAAAATATCCCAGTGTCTTGGGACTTTCCCATGGAATTAATAAAAACCTTGAAGTGCATTCCACTGAGCAGTTGGGTGCTCACCATAAGGGAAGGATTAGAAAAGTCTCTGATTTAAGTATCTTTTTATTTAAGCAATAATGGTGTTAAGGTTGAAAATAACTTACTTGAGGGTCAGCTGTTTAGTTTCCTTTCCAGACCAGGTAGTAAGTAAATCCTGTGTGTGACACTGAGCTGTTTAGCTCCAGCTTCAAGGAAAAGGTGCACTTCACCCATTATCTGAATATATCTGTGCCAGGTTGTAAAATGGTTTAAGAAATGTGCTCTGAAATAGAAGTGTTTTGAAGTAGAGTTCATCAGTCCTGGGCATTTTCATAGGAGATTGGAACAACGTGAAATAAATCTTTACCTGGAGGATGGAGGTCAGAGAAAATGTGTGGCTATTAATTTGTAGTGTCCAACAGCCTGTCATTGTGGCTACTGACACTCTGCTGACCTGTTGCATAGGGAGGCAAGGAAATGTTTGCCCTTCTCACCAGAGCAGGAGTCACTTCTCAGCCTGGAGAAGCTGAAGATAAGGGATTTATTTTATTTTTTAAATGCTGGTCTGTCAGCTTCTATGATGTCCAGAGCATTGCCATGGAAGATGCTGTGAGCTGCATAAGCTCTGCATTTTTTAATTCTAAAGACTGCTCAGATACTAATTTATGAGATGATTGTTCCTCTTTGAGCAAGACCTTGTGGTTGAACTAACCTTCTTCCTGGATGTTGTAGAGCAATAGCTGTCTTGAACAAGCTGGTTTTTAGGGACTTCTTGTTCATTTACTTTCTCACCTGAGGAAGTGTGCTGGAAGCTGGGGAAGCTGCTTGCAGCAGGAAGCAATGGCTGTGTGCAGCATTTGAAAAGCTGAGTCCCAATTTATTTTGAAAATTTCCACAAACCACTTTTTTTTGGCGTATGTGTGGAAGAATTTCTCATTTCTCTTCTTTGGGGAATGTTGAAATAAGCTGTTTTGCATTATATCTCAGGGCCTGTTTAATCTTCCCAAGATTTAACTTCTATTCCTTGGCTTCCATGGAAACCCTAAATAAAGAGGAATCTAAGCAAATGCAGTAGAAGTATTTCTCTGTTAGCAAATGAGCATCTTGAATCAGCTCCAGGTTTTTTTTTTCAGCAGAAAGTTCATAAATCTTGATGCAGTAGCTCTGCTCTCAGGAGAACAAATGTAAAAAATTCCTCAAATGGCAGAAGACAACCCATTATTAGCACTGGATATTTTTGAAGGTGTGCAAATGTGCAGGCAAGATTTGAGAATACCCTGAAGCCAAAAGCATCGCTGTTACCCACTGTGTTTTTGTATGCGTCGGAAAAGGCCAATAGTCATTATCGTTAGGCTCCTGCAAATTAATTGGACATTGGTTATGGATCAGTGAACTTCAAAGAGGGCAACCCCCGAAGATCTCGGGCATTAACTCGCAGCTTCCGAAAGTGACACTAACGTGGTTGTGAGGGCGGCTAAATCGTTCATTAACCTTCTTCCGACACGCCGGGACAGCGTTCCTCGGAGCTGGAGAGCAGAAATTAAACCTGTGCCTGAGAACCGCCTGCAGCCTGCTCTTGGAGTGCTCCAGGAAAACACAGCCCCTGAAACAGTTGGAAATGTGGTGCTTGGTGGTTTGCTCGTGTCTTTTGCTGGGGTGGGTTTCTCATGCTCTCTCTGATTAGCTCTGTGTGGGAAGGGGCTCCCATCCCATTCCCAAAGTGTTGGAAAGCAGTGCTCTCACAGGCCTTGCCTTTGCTTTCTTCTGTGCTGGGTAGTGAGAATAGCATGTGGTGTTACCTGCCAGCAGCTCTGCTGTCATCTCTCCTGAAAACCAGGCACACTGAGAGACTTACATTAGTTCTGCCAATTGCTTTGGGTTTTGACCCCTTCCATGACGTGTACAGTATTGAAGAGGAAGCCCAGATGATGGTGATTAGAGGACACGTGGTGGTGGGTGAAGTCTCCAGTTGTTGGATTTTGAGGAGTGTTGGTGGTGGAGCTGCTGGATATGGATGGAGAGATTTCTCTGCCTGGGATTTGATATACACGGGGGGTTGTTTGTTTTTTTAAAGAAGTTGGCTCCAAGCTTTAATTTCCGCAGTGCTGAGCTGACTAAGCTCAACACGTTTCACAAGTGTTGGTGGTTCAAATGAAAAGGGTGGGTGATGTGGTTCTCCAGGCTGGTAGGAATCACCAGGAGAGTCCTTGTGCCTGTGCCCACGCGCTGGCAGCCTCTCCGGACACGTGGGAGAGCAGCTCTCCCCAAAACACACAGCCAGCACTTCACCACGGCGTGTGCAGAGGAGGCAAGTGGAGAAAAGCTGAAGAAGCTTTAGAGGGATGTGACAACCTCTGGTGTGGGACAATGCAATGACAAACTAACATGTAGAGGCTGGTTCAGGAAAAGCAAGGATCTCTCTGTGGCTTAGGGAGCATAAACGGTCCAGCGGTCAGAAGCTGGGGCTGCATCAGGAAGGAGCTGGCTGAAGTTTAGCTGGCAGCCCTAATTTTGAGGTTGACAGCTTCGTTCATAATTAAATATTAAATTGCACACCTCTGACTCAAGACCGTGTGGTGTTGAAGGAATTGGTGTTAATTGTACTGACTGGTTGGAAAACTGAGGATGCAAAATCAAACACTGGTGCAGGAGAAGTCATATTTAGAAAATTTAAAGATGTGTTACCCTCTTACTGATGCTTCTTTTACCTGGAGAGGCAGCACATGCCTCTTGGACTTAGGCTGTTGGAGCTTCATGGGAGCTTGTTTGCAGGAAAAAATCAGCTACTGAACCCATATATAAAGTTGGGAATGCTTGTCTTGAATTAAAATTACTGGGCCCACAGTATCATTTGTAATCAGTACAGCCCTGTTTGGAATCCTTGTAGAGCAGTGGCTATTTCCAGTTTTAAAGAAAATAAGTTGCAGAAGAATAGTTTGGGTTCTGCATTGTTCTTGAGAGAAATCAGTGAATCCAACAGGGAGGGGGTCTGGTGCTAAGAGCTCTAAGTGGTAATTTAGTGGCTGAAGCACTCTAAGATATACAGGACAGAGACTGATGGTGTTTTTGCACAGAAGTTAATGCCAACTTTTTAAAATATGTTGTTAAGCTGATGAAACTTCTGCATGGAAATGCTTACATTACATTAGCAGTGTAAAGTATTTATGCTAGTGGTTGCCAAGTTTTAAAATAGATTTTATTTGAAGAAGAATACCTTTTGTGCCCATAGCTTTGCCTCCACACAAATCAAGATGAAGAAGTGGTGTGTTTGTGTTTGGTTATAGATCAGTGCTTTGGCTTCTTTTTAAAGACAGGTAGTTAAGCTTTTAGCACTCTAATTTGATAAATGAGTAGTGTTTTCTTCCCTCCTCCAGCAAACAAAGCCTTGTTTTGTTCTGATTGAATTTTATTTGGGTTACAGAATATTTTCTCTTAAAAGCCCAAGAGGGAAGTTATGTCCTCCTTTTTGGTCCTGGGGAGATTCAGGTTGCATGTGGTGAAAAAAATCTTGGGAGCTTGAGGGGTGGGAATCTTTGTCCTTGGAGGGCCTCCTAGCTGGGTTAGACAGAGCTGTGGCCTGCCTGGTCCAGTCCTGGTGATGGTCCTGTTTTGTTGTGTGCTTACAATGATGGCACAGATCATGAAATTCTATATTTTGAGAAGACTGGTTTGAGTTCTGCCTGGTTTCAGAAAGAATGGGACGTTAAAAGGTTGAGTGGGAGCTGAACCAATGCCAGGATGCTGAGAAGTGCACCCAGGAGGTGGCCACGGGGTGAGAACACCTTGGTTTTGATCTGCCGTTCAACTTGGCTTTATGTTTTAAGGGTTTCTTTGTTGTTACTATAATGGACTAATCCCTTGAATAATTAGTTGCCATTGGATGTTTTAAAAATTACTGCCTCTTGGATGTTTTCCTTTAATAGTCTGTTAGATTCTGGATTTATTAACTATTGAGACAGACTGTGAAATCCTGTTAGGGCAGACTTTCTTGGTGGAAAAGGGACTGAAAGTGGTGTGGGGGTGCTGGGGGAACACACGCTGGCCCCATTTAAGGTTTGAGCAGTTGGCTTCCCACCTTCCCAGAAAATCCAGGCTGTCTGCTGGGCTGGGTTAGTGGCTGCTGGAACATGTTATGGTCTTGGGTCATCCCTAGATTTGGGGCTTCAGCAGGTGCTCCAAGAAGTTATAGCATTGTGGCTGCCTGGTGCAAGGCCAGTCATGCAGTCACCACCAGGTCCAATAAATCATGGACCTGGTTTTGTTACAATTGGTGGAAAAATCTGGTTATAGAAGTGACTGTGTGTAACGCAGAAAATTGCTATGTTTAAAAAAAAAATTCAGAACAGAGGTGCTGATATCCTAAATCGGTTCCTGGATATATCATTGGATTATTAGGCTCATCCTTAAATCCATTAAGCAAATTACAGTTAATCAGTCAAATAAAAGAAGAAAGATCTTTTGCAAGGCCCTGTCTTTTGAGCCATGCAGAAGCTGTAGTAATATTTTAATTTTCCATCTGTCAGTGAATGTATTCAGTCACTTTGCTTCCTTATGTGGAGGATTTGAAATTAGAAACTGAGGTTAATTATCTGCATTAAATGAAATATGTGAAGACCACAAAAGCAAAAACCTTCACAATTTGGTATGGTCTGTTAAGCTAGGCAGGCTGCTTCAGAAGGAGAGGGGTTATTTTTCCCTGGTTTTGTTCCGATTGAAGGGTTTTAGTCACAGTAATTGAAATGATTAAAAAGTCAAATTGCTGGTGAATATAATTCTGAGCATCTCTCTGAAAAGATGTGACACTTGGTTGAGAGCAGGGGTTTGCTCAGCCTGGCCTGGCAGCTTGGAGCAGCCTCTGTTGTGCCACCCCAGCGTGGGTGAGGCTGATTGTCCTTGGTGCCACTTTATCCACCTTTTCCATGGCAATGGGATGTTGGAGCTCTGCTGCAGGGTTAGTAGAGATGATTTGGAAGTGGAACAATGCCAGATGAAAGCTATACTTTTGAACTTATCAAATACAAAGTATGTCTGACACCATGTATCCTAATGCTATAAATTAGTTAATTAATGCCTGCTTCACTTGGAAGTGCAGCTTTGGACTCTACAAAGGTCATGCTCCTGGAAATACACATTCCCACAGCAGTCAGCTTGGTTTGAGGTGCTTGGTTTGTGAAAAGGCTCATTTTATTCCTTGTTTGCAGTACACACATGGCTCAGGTTTGAATTCCTCTGAGGGACTGCAATATCCATCTCCGCTCATCAGGTGCAAAGCTGCCCCTTCCTTCACTGGTGCAGCCCTGAATGCCCAGCTCAGGGAACATCAGGAAAGCTCTGACTCTTCTGGAGACACACATCTTGTTCCCCTCCTGTGTACCAGAGTGAGCTGCTTTGCCTGAAGTCACACTCAGAAATTAAATTGTTGCAGGTCATGCTTGTGTGTAAAAGCAAAACCATCGTTCCTCACAGCCCTGGTCTGGATCCCTCACTGTTGTAAGCCAGTAATGAATTTAAGTAGAACCGTTGCAGTTTTAAGTCAGATAATCCAAATTCTATAAAACCCACATGGAAATTGGATTTTACCTTTGAAGACTCCAGAGTACACTTTTGTGGTAAAACCTGGAATTTCTTGGTCCCCTGGCTCCCAAGATACAACCTGCCCTCAAAGTAGCAGTTTTTTGAAGGTCTTCATCTGATCTAAATCGCTAATAGATGAAGAGCTTTCATCTATCCTGATGATAAGCAGCGGAGGGAGGCAAAGCTACAGCTAGAGGAAAAAACCTCTTTGAAATACTGAGTGAGACCTATTGGTTAGCAGCACAGCCCCTGGATCTACCTCCAGAGCTAATCACCAGAAACTACTGGGTGTTATCCTTCATCCTTCCCACCCCCACATATTCCTTGTCCTGTTGTAGACCAGAGAGTCAGTCCTCTCCCTCTCTCCATCTTCGTTTTCTTTCTTTTCTGGAGGTTCAGTTTCCTGTCCTCCATGTGTTTAGAGGAATGCTGCTGCTGGCATGAGAAGAGCAGTATGACTGGGCAGGTGGGATTGCCTTTTTTCCAGCACTCCATGTTTAGGTTGGGTTAGGTCTGCTGGAAAACCATGTCTGCAGTGTTTAACAGATTTGCCCTTTTCGGTCATAAATTTTGGTTGTTTTCTTATCTGGCAGTCAGCCTCTTGGACTGGGAGAGGTTTATCTGGAAGAGGAGCTTCCTTGTTCTGCCACTGCTGCCAGCCTGGTCCAGGCTGTTGCTTTGGGACCACTGTGGGATTGATTGCTTGGATAGCCAAGGACCAGACAAGCTGTGGCTGCCCCATCCCTGGAAGTGTCCAAGGCCAAGTTGGACAGGGCTTGGAGCAACCTGGCATAGTGGAAGGTGTCCCTGCCCATGGCAGGAGGTGGAACAAGATGAGCTTTAAGGTTCTTTCCAACCCAAACCATTCCATGATTCTATCACCTCTCTAAGGTTTCACAAGCAAAGTGTGAATCAGAGCCAAGTCACTGGAGAGCTCCCAGGAAATACAGGTAGGATCCATGGAGGGAGGCGTGGGGACTCAGGATCCAGCTGTAGTTACTGCATTTGATCAATTTTGTCCTGGCTTTGCTCCACAGAAGTAAGAGCTGTAAAACCATTTGGCACTAGACATGCAAATGAGAACTGGGATGAAGCTGCTGTTACCCTCGAGGATCCCAAAAGAGGAATCAACAAATAGAAATTATTCTATTAGCAGGGGCAAAGTTCACAGGTTAACCATCGTGTCAAATCGATGAAATACAGCCTTGATCTCCTGCACAAGGCTCTTATTGTGTACAAATAAAGACTGCCTGAGCAAAGACAGCAAGTTCTTGCACTGTAACATTTGCAGTGTGCTGGAGAAAAGGAAGCTCTCTACAGATGGCAGCACGAAATGTCTCCATTGGACATCGGCTTCATTCCTGCTTCAAAGATTGTGAAACATGACCTTGGAACCTTCTTACCTCCTTATGGCCCTGCTCAGATTGGATTTCTAAGGGCATGTACTTTTAAATTTTTTTCATAAAATTTGGGCTCTCTGGCTAAGAGGTATGGTCTTTGTACTTTTAATTCAGTCCATGTGACTGTTGTAACATTTATTTCTTAGGAAATGAAAAGTGTTCCTTCTTGAGCAAAGCCACAGACAGAAGCTGTTGGGTAGGCTGGCAGCCTCAGGTGTGCAGCATGTGTCTCCTGCTCATCTGGTGCTGAACGAACACCATCACCACAAGTCCTTTGTTGCTTGGTCCATGACTCTACCAGGAAAAGCAGTGACAGAAAAGCTGCCTACTTTGTTGTGGAAATACTGAGATTTCGTGTGTCTCTGAACATCTGCACATTCAGTGGAACTTGGCTTTCCTCTCTTGGGAAAAGCTACTTTGTAAAGGCTCCTTGAGCTTTTAAGACAGACCAATGCTGGCAAAACGAGATGGAAATGGGCAGCAAAGGATGTGTGGATGTGTCACTACAGCAAAGGATTTGTCACGTTGTAAAACAGCCGTGCTGATTTTCCCCTCTGGATATATGCAGTGAAGTTTGTGACTCGGGGGGTTTGAGTGCTGCCGGCTGGGGAAATCAGCTCAGCTGGAGAATTTAGGAAGGCAGAGTATCCCACTGCCCCCAAGCATTGGCTGCGGGCCTTCCACAGCCAGGGCTGGCAGAGCCTGCAAAACTGATCCATATAAACCTTCCTCTTTCTGAAGAGGAGAAGCTTTCCAAATGGGCATGGGAAAAACTTTCCTTTGGTAATCCTGGAGATAACAGGTCATGCAGCTTCACCCAGTGATCCTTGCACAATAACTTGTGGTCAGGCTGAAGTGTCTATTTTAGAAAGGCATCCAAGTGATGGGAGGGAGGTCATGCAGCATTTTTGTTATCTCTTCCCGTGGTTAGTTACTCAGTGTTCCTAGTGTGTTCCTTATTGCTCACTTTTTTTCCAACTTCAGTTTCTAGCTGCTCTGTTTTGGTGTTCTTTGCCCGCTTTGGAGGCTCCAAAAACCTCTGCATGTTTGAAAAAGCCCTGCTGAATGGGTGTGAATGTTCTCCTTAAGTGGCAGTAGCTTTGTTATGGAAGGCCTTTTGGTTTTATTAGACTTTTCAACCCTCCGGTCGACTGTTAAACAAGCTGGAGCATGTCATGGTTGACAAACCTTCGTTCTGGTCTCAGACCTAACCTACCAGTTTAAAGGCAGTATTCTTTTGTGCGCAGGTTTCTGGGTGGGGACCATCGGGCTTCTAAGGGAAATTAACTTGCGGCCTCTCTTTATCCCCCCTACCCCCCCGCCCTCCACCTCAAATAAATTAAGTGTTGTGCTAACTGTTCTGTCACTTCCAAAGGCCAGAAAGAAATGTCAGCCTTCAGGTTTTCTGCTACCCGAGGTACTCTGCTGCACACTGAGAGTGCAAGTAGGTGGGAATGTGTAATTACATTATAAACAAAACAGCTGCACGATCAGTGTCAGCAGCTGAAGATAAAATGTAGGAAGTTTTTTCAAGTGATTCATCCATAATTATTTAAAAACATGTTGAATTTATTCTTAAGCTTTGGAGGAGAATTCTTGCAAGGCTGGCGTTTGCTGCCCGTGATGTTTATACACCTGAGTAAATGCCTGTCTCAGCAGTTTGTCCATGTTGAGTGCTCCAGATCTAAATCCCTTCAGAGGTAAACTCAGCACACCTTTGTCTCTGCTGGCTTTGCTGTCTCCAGGCTTTTCACTGATGAGGTGGAATCTGTTGTAGCAGTGGCTGGCACTAGGATGGGCAGAGAGACAAGGCTCCCACCATTCTAATGTTAGTTGTAGATTTGTTATCTGTAGGTTTAGGTGATGGCAAAGGCTGGATGGCACAAACACGCTGATGTACTAGCGGAGGGGTGGTGGGAGAGCAGCTTTGTGTGCCCACAGCCACAACAGCCAAGCTGCATCTGCTTTCCTCTCTACATTCTTCCAGCAGTATCTGTTGTGTGAATTGCTGGGGTCTGGGGGAGAGGGAGGCAATTCCATTGGATAATCTCTCTCTCAGATGCAGCAGTCTCGTTTCAGAGGTGCTGGAAGTCATGATGATTTTCCTCTGATAATGTCATTGCAGGTGCTGGAGTTTTCTGCAATTTTTATTTTCAGCCCCGTGCTGTTGGGTAGAGGGATATTTGTCACATGCTTCTCTCTCGGTGATTGCCAAGAAGTCGGAAGTATGCTGCACTGAACTGAAAGCAGCTGGGGGTTGTTGTTGTTGTTTTTGTGCTAAGCCAGCACTCTGCCCGGCTCACCGGCCCAGATAACATCCAGCAGGGCAGGGCCCGTGCCCGCGTGGCCGGGAGGGCAGCTGGCACCGCAGTGGGTGGCACTGCCGAGCAACCAACGCCTTGCAGTTTCATCAGGTTCAGGGTGCGCTCTCCTCCTGCCGGAGGTGCGGCACGGGCGCTGCTCCACCGCAGCAGAGCTGGCACAGGAGGGGAAGGGTCTCCATGATGGGCATCTCGAGTTGTGTCTCTGCTCCAGAGATCAGCAGGGCACCCCTGGTCCTAGGGACACTTCACTAGTCCCTGGGACAGATCACCAGTCGAGCCTCACTGCTCCATCATTCTGCTAAGTTTAAGGAAGGCAGAGACTCCAGTGCTTGTTCTAGCCCCTCTCCTGCCAAAGCCTGCTGCCAGTAGCTGCAGCTTTAGTCAAGAGCTCAAGGAGGCTTTTAATCTCCTGCAGCAGCCTAGGCAGAATGGTTAGCCGGCCCCACCTTGGTCTGTTTTCATTTTGAAATGCAATGCTGGAGCCCCTTTCCTCAAGACCTGACTATTCTTTCCAAATATCACTGACTTGGGCACTCCCCACCTGACTGCTCCAGCACTGGTTGGAGCTCCTGGAGAACAAGCTGATATCCCACTGGTTTTACTGTGAGGGTGCTGGCCCTGCAGTCCTCCAGTGCCTGCCCAGAGCTATTCCACGTGCTAAGAGGGGTAGATGCATTCTGCAGCTCACTGGATTTGCCTTCCCAGCAGTAGGATACGCTTGAGAGGCAGCAGTTGCTTGGCCTCAGCAAGGTCACTTGGGTTTTGGTTGCTGATGGTGACGCCCTGAGTCAGCTCCACAGATTGCTGTGTTTCTCACCTGGTGTAGATTCTTCTGTCCAGGGCCATCAACCACACTGCCAGCAGTCAAGCTACGAGCAACTCTTTTCCTTTGTTAATTGCTGCCTGTGGCTTGGCACCAGCAGTGTCAGAAACCCTCCCAGGTAGCCCATCTTGGGCTGTGGACTCGGGTGTAGTATGTTGCCTCGGGTGGTACAGAGTGGCATCATCCTCTCACTTCCCAGCTTTTGAAATCCTAGAAGCTTGAGCTGAAGAAAGAGGGTGGGACTGGAGCCAAACCTCGTTCCAGGTGGGACAGTAGTGGCAGGAGACCCATTGTCCACAAAAACGTTGCTGAGCCACAGAAGGCAATTAGCAGGGAAGAAAAATCTGGTTCATTTAAAATTTGAATTTTTAAAATAGTTATTTTTTAATTTAATGAATGCACATTGATATGCCAAGGAGACAAAATTGGGGCTGTATGAGCAAGCATCTGAATTCATCTAACCAGTGTAGTTACTGACTTATAAAATAGGGAGGTTTGTCAAAGAGGAGTGTATTCAGTCCTGAGCAATAGCTGAGTGTGAACAGGGCGTAGAACGTGGAGTTGCTCTGCCTTTGGCACAGAGGACAAGGAAAACAGTTCAGCAGAACGGCTGAGGGATCTCTTTCTAACCACATTGTTGCCAATGTCGTTATGGTAGAGGTAGAGGTAGAGTTTGAGAATTACTTTCTCCTTCTTTTAGGGTCTCCTGTTTGTGTTGCAGATCTAAACTTTGTATTAAGCTGTCGACCCCTTCATGCCTTCCCTAGGAGTTCCTGAGGTCTGCCTTTGATGCAGGGGACCCTTGTGCACCAAGCCCCCTCTCCAGCTGACGCTGCAGCCATGGTTTATATTTGTGTCAGGCTGCTGCCTGTCCCAGGCTCTTTCAAACACAGTGATGCCTTTCCTTGACTTAATCTTTCCTCCTTGCTCTTCCCAAGATCACAAAGAGCTGTTTCAGAATCTGGCCATAGCCAATCAGAGTTTTACCTCTCTCACAGGATTTCTCAAAATACTCATGTTCTCAGTAAGAACATCAGCAGTGGTTACCTTACCTGATACAGACAGTAGTCCCACTTCAGACTGGAGGTTAGACTACTCTGCTCCTCCAAAGCTGCTTTCCAACGAATACCTTTGTGATTTTACTCCTTAATTGACTGCCAAGGAAATTGTGAGAGACTTCCAACAGTTTTTATGCAGCAACGAGCCCTGCAGAAATTCATATGCTCCTGTGGTTAAGTAATGGCCATAGCAGCTGAGTTGGTGGCCAGGAGACAGGGAGCCATCACTGCAGAGAATCTTGAAATACAATACAAGATCCATGCTCTGAGGTAAAATTCCAGTTCCAACAACCCATATGAGCTAGGAAAACAATCCCCCCCCCAAAAAAAATATGCATTGAAAGTGAGGGATGAAATCGCTGTATTCTATCAGCATATCTACATTAGGTTGCATCCTTATCTGTCTCTCCTCCTCAGTTCCTCTTGGGATGCTTTTAGATCTCCTGTCTAAAAAGCTATAAATGAAAAAGGCATGTTTCCTTTCCATCATTTAATGGTTTTTAATTTGCTGTTTGATCCTGATTCTCCTGCCTTGACTGTGTGCAAGCCACAGTACTGGGTTAAAAATAAAGGACATGACAGTTCCTTTAAAAACTATAAGGCTTAAATCAAGTTATGCACTATTAAAATCAAGCATATTTTTCAAATAACACAAATAAAAGGAATAGATATTTTTTAATGTTGTTGAGATTTGCTATGCATATTATCATCCTCCCATTCTTTAAATGAGCCAAAATGTGTTCTGGTAGTTAGTTTATCTTTACACTGTGGTGACCAGAGTCCTACATCTCACCTTTGAGGCCAGTGAGGGTAGAAATAGGTAATGAACTATTTTTAGAAATCAGCAGTGCTGCATTCCGAGAATTCCTGCAGTATTTTTCAGAACCAAGTTTGCAGGTTTTGAGCACAGATAGGGAAATATGTCATCTGTGTAAATTGCTCTAAATTACCTGCAATTTGTTGGGAGTTGCCATTTCTAAGTACTTATTGCAACTCTAGATATTTGAGGAAGCTTTTGATTATCCTGCGCTTGTAAAATGTAATTGGCTATTTCTTAATTGTTGTTCTCTGTGAAATGTAATTACCTGTAATGTAGAGCTTTTTATTTGTCAATGCCGCAAACAGGAAATCAAGAGTGTCTGATTGAGATAAGTTTGGGGACTCCACCACAACTTCTAATTGCATCAGGTGACCTGTTTGGTATGGGACTGGTCTCTCCTGTAAAGTCCTGGAGTCCTTCAAAGAACCTGGAAACCTTACATACCATCTTTATTATTGTTGTGCAGAAGTCTGGCTTGTACTTTCCTAAAACTGTCTTCAGAGAGCTGCTGTCTTCTTAGCATGGTAGTGGCATCTCTTTATTCAGTCATATTGCATGAAGTTTCAGGAGAAATGGACTGATTTAGAATTAATTTCTTAAATGCAGTTAATTAGAATAAATTGCAGAGCTTGCTGATGTTCATGAATACCTTAGAGAAGTCAGTTAATTAAGGCTTAGCAGCCTGAAGGAAGCTGATAGAGACAGAGAATCCCAATCCTTGTTGGTATGTGATGGTACCTGGATGTAGAGAATAGGGTTGTACGGAACCTTGGTCTGCTGCAGACTAAAGGCATGCCTGATCCCAGTCGGACATCTCTGCTCGGGGAGTTGGTCCTCGTGTCCCATTGCTGCTTGGCTGCCCTTGACCCACCTGTGGCAGCATTCCTCTAGGATGAGGGCTTGTGTGGGAACGTCTTGGATCCTGGGGTAACCTGGGGTTGGGGGATATGTCACACAGGTCTAAACTCTTGTCTCACTGGCTCTGTGCCATGCACAGTCATGCTCAGGCTTTTGTTGTCGTCATCTTCCCAAGCTGCATCTCTCCTGGCAGGGACATTAAACGTTATTACTTAATTGAACTTAAATGAGTCTGGGAACTTACTGGGAAATTCTTTGAAGTTCTGGGTGGGTTTTGTGTTTTACAGCAGGAATAGAACCAGGTATGTTCACCTCTCCTTTATCTCCACCTGGGCTTGGCTGTGTTGACCCAGTGCAGCACTGGGGAGCGGCGCAAGGAAACGTAACATTGACTGACACATCCAGGCTGGGGCTCTATGTTCTGTGTAAGGGGTTGCAGAGACACAGAGGAAAATTAGAAGCCCTCTCATTGCCCACTTCAAGCCTGGAAGGTGCTGTGCCAAGGCAGGCTGGTTTATGAACCGCTCTTCTTCTCTACCTGGGGTTCCCAGAGCTTTTCTGTATGTGTGCTTTTCTTACAGGCAGTCTGTGGGTTTCAGTATCCTCCTCACTGTGCCTTTAGAGCATGACTGAAAAGTGAAAGCCACTTGAGTGTGCCCTCCAGGAGCTCCTGGCCAATTCTGCCATGCAAAAGCAGCAGCACAAGCTTTCTTTGGAGGAGCCTCCTGAAAACAAAACCTTAAAATAAAATCCATCTTCTTGCTAAATTAACTGTCTGCAAACAGAGAATTATTTAATTTTAGTTTTGCTCTTTTGATGGTGATCCAGTGCCGAACAGTTCTCAGGGAAAGCAGTGAGTCAGCTTGCCCAACAGTGACTCTATTGATAGATGGAAGGAGTGGCCCTCAAGTCTGTCTAGTCATTGTTGGTGCTTGGCTGGAGCACCAAGGGCTCTGAGGGCAGGCTCAAACACCGCTCGCCAGCCTTGGGAGATCAAACGCTATGAGTCAGGCCGCAGAAAATCATGATAGGGCCCAAACTAATTAAACCTCTCTCCCCCCCCCCCCCCTTTTTTTTTTTCAAACCTGTTTTGGGAACAGGAAGGGAAGGACACACATGCACTGGGCTGTGTGGGACCTACCAGCTCATGTGTCCTTGCAAGTTGACTTTTCTTGTGCCTCCCAAGCTGTTCTAATGGAAACTCTGCCTAGTCCCTTCTCCGCTCTGGAGTGATGGGATCTGCCAACTTTCTCCTCTCTTGATATCCTCTCATTTCTCACCTCTCTTTTGTAAGGGCAGTGAAGCAGACCTGGAAAATAAACCCTTAGCACCAAGACACCACTCTTATGTATCCCAGCTTCTGGTTATTTTTTAATTCAAAATGCACATGAGCCAGAAAATATTTTAAGAGGGGCTTTAATTATTTCAAATTTTTTTGACATTTTGATCAAGGTGGGAGAGGCAGGAGGTAGCCAGATGGTGAGAAGTGCAGAAGTGCTTCAGCCACACCAACACCTTTCCTTTGGGTTTTCCCATCTCCTTTCCCAAGGCATGGCTGGCTGTTAAATGTGAGGAACCACATCCATGAAGCCCACAGCTTTCAAGAGAACTTTGCCTATAAACCAAACCTTAAAGGTTATGGATGTGAAGGACCATATCCTCTTAATGTCCCAGGTCTTCATGCTTGCAGTGCTGGCCCATGCCATTCCTGAGTTGGTACTGTGCCCTGAGCAAGAGAGGGTTACAACAGGCACCAAGAGCCTCAAACTTCACTTTGGGCTATTAAATGCAAGTGCCACACACTTCAAGACCTCAGGCCATACTGCCCCAAGCTTTCTTCAGGTGCTCTGAACATGTGGTGTTCACCTCCCATCTCCCAGGCACCAGGAGCAGGCCAATTTTCAGCATAACGCACAATCTCAACTATTTTATTGCTTAATTTAGGCCATAAAGTCCCTTTGATGTGTTGTGTAATGCAACGTTCATTCTGAAAAAGTGGGTGGAGTAGCTTTATGGTATTATAAAAATAAATAAAATGCCTGGCAGGATTTTGAAACCACATGGTCATTCCTCCTCTCTCTGCAGATAAGTTGATTGTTGAGAGAGAAATCTTGCTTAATATCTAACTTTGGGTGATTTATTTCTCCAGAGTCCTTTCATCTCCAGCATGTATTGGGTTATCTGTGCCTTCTAATCTGATTGTTTTAAGTGTGATCAAAGAAACCAAGAGAATGCACTTTATTTTCCCACTGTATGAACAGAATGCTGTTTGTACAGTGCATTACATCACCTGTTCCTGCTGCTCCTGAGTCCTGCACCAAATGGCTGTGGTATAAATAGAAAACAGAATGGACTTGTAGGGGGTGATGAAATTTGTTCCACTTGCCGAGTAAAACAGAGTTAACTCAATGAATGCTTTCTTCACGCCCAGCTCTACCTCAGCACACAACAACACAGGGCTGAAAATGTTTGGAATAACTCACTGCACTGTATGGAGGTGGCATTTGGCAGCCTCAAGGAGCTGTGCTGAAAATCCATGGGAGATGCCAGGCAGGGAGTCTGCCCTGTCGTTGAAATTGCTGGGATTCTTTCCAGGCTATGCAAAGGAAGTTTGGGTTTGCATCAGCACCGTGGCGTTGTTGTAGCTGTCATGGTCCACAGGCAGGTCTGTTAGGAGAGGTGGTCACTGTCCTGCTCAGGCTTGGTGCTGCAGGGTCCCTGCACACCCAGAGGGCTTTGCCATCCCAAACAAACCCCTCTGCCAAAAGCAGCTCGCTTTTGGAAGGTCTGAAGGAAGCAGAGCACGGGGACCCACCTGGCTGTTGCAAACTTTATTTCTGGAGGATAAGCAGGAAGGAGCAGCTCTGATTGTCATGGAGGCCCAGGAGATGCCTCTGATGTTAAGCCTGGAAGCTGCATTTCTCTACTTGGTTGTAAAAGTGCCAAATTGAAGAAAGAATATTTCTTTTCTGACGTGTCTTAGTGCTTCACCACCACATAACATTAGTTATGTCCATGGAGGACAGTTGTCTTCTCTGCAGTTTTGTGATGTCTCCCCTCACTAATGTCTCCTGGCCTTTTTAGGGGCACTGAGCAGGATTTTCACTCCAATTATCTAATTGATTAACGTATTTAACTTGGAACATTTGCTCTCAGCCTGTGTTTGACTTTCAGTTTCTGACTTCTCTTGTAGACCAAGAGGGTTATCTGAGGGCCTAGACGTTTCCTTGCTAGCTTTTCCAAGCAGTAGCTGTTGGCCTTAAAAAAAAAAATTAAAACAAAAAGAAATTTTCTCTCCTTACTGACCTTGCCTTGACACACGTACAGGCCCTCATGAAAATCCCACCCTAAGTAAATAGTTCACGTTTTTATGCAGAGGAGAACTGCCATGCATCAGAAGGTCAGGGAAATCATTTGGGAGATAAGGTGTTTTTATCTTAAGCAATTAGTCCTTAGTGTTTGTTTGGTTTTTTTCATTTTCTAATTGGATTGGAAGTTGTTCTTGTGCGGCATGTATTTGCTGTAGGAATACTGTACTAAAAAAATGCCTAAAACCTGTGCTCCCCTACCCCATCCTGCCCCTGCCACCCTGTTTGCTGGGAAGCAGAAAGCCAGGGCATTTCTAACGTGCCATTCCAGCAGGATGAGCTTGGAGCCACTATTTCCCCATCAGCCTCCGGGTGCTGATCATCTGATACTCATCAAAGTTTTGCCCATCCATCGCTGGGCTGCTGGTGGTTTTCTCTGTCTGTAGTCCCCAGGATAGAGGAGCAGGAAGGAATTGGGGAGAGGACAGAAGGATGTTGTTTTCCCTTTGGATGTTGCCACAGTGTGGGTTAGGCAGGACTAACCTGGACTGCTCAGGCATGGCTGGGTCTCCTCCTTGCTCAGCCATCACCTTGTCCAGTGGGGAATTCTCTGAGCAAACCAAGCCACTCTGCAGTTTCTTTCTGGTGAATTATAAGGGCAGTATGGCCTGAGGTCCTGAAGTGTGTGGCACTTCCATTTAATAGCTCAAAGTGAAGTTTGAGGCTCTTGGTGCCTGTTGTAACTAACCCTCTCTTGCTCGGGGCACAGTACCAACTCAGGAATGGCATGGGCCAAGCACTGCAATCATGAAGACCTGGGACGTTAAGAGGATATGGTCCTTCACATCCATAACCTTTAAGGTTTTGGTTTATAGGCAAAGTTCTCTTGAAAGCTGTGGGCTTCATGGATGTGGTTCCTCACATTTAACAGCCAGCCATGCCTTGGGAAAGGAGATGGGAAAACCCAAAGGAAAGGTGTTGGTGTGGCTGAAGCACTTCTGCACTTCTCACCATCTGACTACCTCCTGCACCAATGTAAGATTGACCATGGCTTTCCCAGTGTCCCTGTGGGGTGCTAGGCAGTAGGAATGACTTACCTGGCCTTGCCCTACACACAGGTCTGTCACCTCTGGGTGCAGTGGGACGCCAAGCTGGCTCTCCAAGACTCACCAGCAGCCCTGTGTTCCTCACCTCAAGGTCATACTGCAAAGGTTGCCACAGCCAAAACACTTCTGTGTTGTTTGCACAGTGCTGGTGTTTGGAGGCCCCTGCGCGTTCAGCTGAGAAGGGGAAACGCTGGGACTTGTGTTAGGGTGGGGGATTTTCCAGCCCTTGAGGAGCAGCATCTTCCTTGGTAATGTTTCAACTTTGCTTTGGTGTAATTGAATGGTGGGCAGGAACATCCCTCAAAAGTGGCTGGGAAGCTCCTGTGTCTCTGAGCCCTTGTATGTGACAGGGACAGAACTGGGCTACACACCGATGATGATGAGCTGCGCTCCCTTTAAGGCTTTATTGCTGTTGTTGCAGATCTTAGAGGTGTCTGGTTGAACTCTGCAAGTTGATGGACACATTCCTGTACTGAAATAAACTGTGACTGCTTGAATTCACCTGTTGGGGTACAAACCCTAACCTTAACACATGTTATGCTCCTTCCACAACAGAAATCTATAATTCAGTGTGATACACTATTAGATTTTTTCCCCCCAACTTCCTTATGAAAAAGCGCTTAAACACATCCAGAGGTGTGAATTACAGCTGATGTAATTAATTTGTGTTTGTGGGCCTGGCCCCCTGCAGTCTAGCTGGCAGTTAAGAAGAACAAAAATCTAATCTCAGAGAAGATTAGGAATTCTTTGACAAAGGTTGAGCCAGGGCATACTGCCTTATCATTTGTATGGTGTCCTGTGGCAAGTCTGTAATTTAAGTATGCAGGTTGTTCTTAAACCAGCAGCATCTCTAGTCACCTACCTCTTTTTTTTGCAAAAAGTCTTTAAAATGGGCATAAAATAAGACTGGGGCAACTCTAGATGCTTGTCACTGCAGGAGTGCCCATCGCAGGACACTCAGAACCAGAGCCTGCTGTCACTTCTGAAGTCTGTCCTTCCCAAGCCCATCTCCAGGCTTGTCCCAGCCCTTCTCATCCCTCCCACCCTGGGGTGAGTGAGCAGTACAAATACTGTGCATACTGGAGAGGAAGCTGGGAGGGGGCAGATGGGCCAGCAGGCAGTTCCAGCAGCCAGCCTTGCTCTCCCTGCAGGCTGCCTTGGTGTGCTCAGCCCCAGCCTGGTACAGCAGGATTTGGTCCCAGCACACTTCCAGCCAGCAAGTCATGGCAAGCTTCCCCAAGCAGCAGTTTCCACTTCTCCTCTTTGGTGTCTATTGCTTTCTTATTTGGGGAACTGGAATCCATGATCAAATTGGAAATGTGGTTAGCATCAGCCTCTGATGCAGCAGGATGGGTTGTTACCTTTCAGATTGCTTTGAGCCTGAGCACATCTTCCCCTGGACAACTCGAGGGCTGCACAGTTCTCCTGTGGCCCACTCACTTGGGCAGTGATCCAGCACTCACTGTCTTCACTGCTGAAAAACCAACCCATTCAGTCTCAGGAGAGCTGCAAAGTGCTGGCTTGGGCTAAATCAGGCAAATAGTCCCTTGGTCGCAAAGTTTCCAAAATGAGGAGGTTGCCTGAGTGCTAATGGTTTACAGTTAGTCATTTAATGCATTGGGAATAGGTTACTTTCTGAATTATTTTGATTTCAGTCTAACGTGTTAATAACGTGAGTCTCTTTGAATGAAAATGTATTTCCAAGTCACTTTAAGTATTTGCTAGCACAGTAAGTTGAACACATATGTGAAAGAAAGGGCCATCTGATGAACTGCTATTGTTCTCTTAATTCAACCCACCCCATTTGGGCCACTCGGCATGAATGGCTTTGTGTTTGCTAATAAAATCATGCTATGTTCCCTGCAACATATGTTCTGCATGTCCCAGCTAGTCAGCAGCAGTAAAACCTTATTTTTATAGGTTTATAATGTTACCTTCTCAACTGTGACTTCTTTTACATATAGCAGTCCTTCCAGGTTTGGCCTTGGCACACTGGAGCTCACAGGGGTGGCCATAAGCCCATGTTTCTGGTTCATCTCCCCCCTTTCCCCTGGCACCCCCTCCCTGCGTGGCTCCTCAGTGAGTGTGTGCACCTCCTCACCTAAAGGGTGCTGTGTCAGCAGCCACTGGAAGAGAAACAGGAGTGTTCTCCTTGGACTGCATCCTCCTCTCCCCAGAATGTTTGGATGAGGCCAGGTTGCTTCTTGGACTGTCACAGAGAGTGGCTATGGGCTCCACAGCCCTTTTACCTGCTGAGCTTAGCAGACACAAAGACAATGTGGGAAGTGCCCTGCTGTTTTTTGATCCCAGGAGAGCTGCAGCCATCCTGACAGTTTTTTTGGGCAGTCCCTAAGACAGAGGGATGAAAAGCAACCTCTTCCTTAGCACAGCATCTCAGAGAGGGCTGCTCTCAGCAGTTGGCTGGCAGTGGTCCTCCACAAGCTATGTCCAAGCTGCAGGGAATCAGTATGCAGAGCAGTTGCTCCCTCTCCTTGGCACATTGTTTTTTAAGGACTCTAGGGTAGAGGGGATTAGACCAAGTTCTTGGGGGAGGAGAATAGCCAGCAGGGGATGGCTGGTCATTTTTGTTCCTTTTGTAGCACAAACAATCTCTGCCTTACTACTCATAGGGCTCGTGAGCCTTTGTGATATTTATTTGGCTGAAAGATTTGGAGACCTCTGGTCTAGATAGCTCTCCAACTGAGAAGGGGAATTTAGGCACTTGTGATAGTGTGGCCAAAGAAATTGCAATAAATATTTGGGAGATTTTAGTGCTGGCATTCATCAAGAATGGTTTAGCAGAACAAAATCTTTAGTGGAAAGGATGGAAGTCCAGCTGAAATGACAAAGATGTGCCTGGGCTGGCGTTGGCACATCTTCCACACTTCAGGGATTAGAAGGAATTGTGTAATAGCAACATAATGATCTGCAGAATTGGCTCATTTAAACTTCAGCTGCTTTTGTTTAGGAGATGGACTTAAAAATCTGAAACTGGGTCAAAATCTTTTCTTGCTCTAGAACTAAAAGTTCCACACATTTTAGACTTAAGTTTGAAAAGCCCTCTCTGTTACTGCTG
Source organism: Fringilla coelebs (assembly GCF_963513975.1). Lineage (NCBI taxonomy): Eukaryota > Metazoa > Chordata > Aves > Passeriformes > Fringillidae > Fringilla > Fringilla coelebs. Next base: position 13,646,622 of record NC_140042.1, read on the forward strand.
TTCAGCCAGCACTCCTGGGCTGAATTTCAGCCAGACAGGTGACCTTGCCCTGCTAGGTCTTGTCACTTGGGAAGGTGTTGTTGATCAGGATCAGATTTTGTAGGGTCTAATGATCTCCAACACATCCTCTCCTGCTCATGGACTCATGGTCCTTGGTTTCTCTTTAGGACTGATGGAAATGTCTTCTCTCTGAGGTGAGGAGCTGAGCAGGCACAGTTCTGGGGGTGTATTTAGTCTCATGGATTCTTACCACATCTTTACTGAAGGTCAGAGTTTTGTCACTTTGTGAACTTGCCCTGAACTACCAGCAGGACACAAGTCTTCCTCTGCAATGGAATTCTCCCCAGAAATGAAGCCCAAGTCGTTGAGAGCTCTTGTGGCCCTGTTTCTTCTCTTTTTGCAGCAAAAAACAAAATCCCCAAAACATTTCTTTGGAATGCAACTGCATTTCCAGCAATAGAAGAGGATTATTCTTGTACGTTCCAGGGTCAGCTTCTTGCAGACATGCATGGCCTTCTCATCTCCTGGGATTGCCCCAGTCAAGGAATTATGCAGATATTTCTTTGCTCCAAAGTTCCCTAACTTTTCCAGATAATACAGCCTGCAGGGAGAAGGAGGGTTTGCAAGATTAGTGTCAGGAAAGGTTAGCTGCTTGGGGAAGTCCTCTTCCTTACTTCTGGATAAAGCAGTGTGATAAATTACTCTGACTGCTCACCTAGACTGAGGTAGGCAATCCCACCAGGCAGTCACCCTACTGCTCACAGGAAAGGAACAAAGTGATCCTGCACATAGAGAATCCATGGCACTAAGTCACCAACAGTGGAATTCATAAATTCTTTTATTATTTGCTAGAAGCTGAAAATGCATCTGCAGAATACACAGATATCTGTTATCATCTCGAGCAAGGAGATGATTCCATTGAGTGTTAACAACACACACACAACAGAGCAGCCTCTTCACCCTGTGGATGTACACAGAGCCCAGGAAGGTCGCTGCTAGAATAAAAACCACTGGCAAATACTGTCCTCTCTTCCCTGGATGTGACAAAGTACCAGCAGCAAAGGTTGGCAGCAGTGTCACTTTGCTGTCACATCGTGTCACACAGGAGTCCCACTGCTGCAGCTGCAGTTGTGCAGGCTCAGACAGACATTGGTGGCACAAGCTCCTGCATGTTGTGATTAATTCATCTACAGTTTTCATACTTGAGTTCAGGGACGGGTGCTTTCATCAACTTTGTGATCAAAATGTGTGCCAAGGATATTATGAGTCATATTCCAGACTCACTCGTAGTTTTGGAGAGGGGATTAATGGGGATGTTATAATATTGCTCATTTATGCTATAGGCAGAGCTGGCAGCAGTGGCTGTAGTCATGGTTGCCCAACATTCCCCATTATATAGAACTTTGTTGTAGTTGCTCGTATCTTTATCAGACTGTGTTGTTTGGTGTTCCTCCATGCTGAGATTCTGCCTCAGGCTGAATTATTTTGGCAAATTTTAGTAAAAACAGAGGGGGAGGAAATTACATTGTTTTGTTCATGTCAGAGTCTTACAATTACTTTACATTGATAACCTTCCAGTTTTTCCACTTTGAAGCAGGGGTTTGGCAAGTGGGCTGCTGGAGGTGGGAGGGATGCTGGCAGCTTGAACATGTATTTTGCCATCCATGTGAGAATTTATTCAATATGACTGAATTATAAGCTTGTGAAATGGCACAAGCTCTATAGAAGATGGTTTAAAATTTTGGCAGTCAGAGTATCCGAAAAGTGTATTTACTGTGATGGTGCTCATGGCTAAGACTTCAGAGACAGGAAACTGCAATTCCTTCTGCTGATCATGGAGCCTTCAGCACTCATTGTTAGGTGAGCCCGCTCTCTTCTCACAGCCTCCAGAAAAGGAACTCACAAAACAACAACAAAAAAAAGGCTTTTTGTGCAGTGATGGGGAGGAGGTGAAGGGCGGGGGGGGTTCCTCCAGCAGTGAGCAGGTGGTGGTGGAAGCTAGCAAGAGACAAACTGTACAGGGTGTTGGAACTGGGAAGGGGTTTTCAAATCCCTCCCAATGCTTTTGGGTGCCATAGCTGAAATTCCCTTCCTGCTTTTTCCATGCATGGGGTGTCTTAAGCCAGAGGAGCCAGCAGAGCAGGTAGGAAGGAAAGTGCACAGGACATCTGCATTGCTCCTTGTGTCATTGAAGGACCCTGTAGCAGTAGAGACAGAAGATGCAAGCAGGAAAACAGAGGTACTTCTGTGCTGGCTTTTGCCAGAGCAATGCTGCAAGACAGCTCTTCTCCCTGGGAGAGAGTCATTGTGTGTGCCTCAGCTTTCTGTCTGCTACTTGGGACCCAGATCAGACTTGCTGATGTGCTGAGCATGCATCAAGGCAGAAGTCTTTAAAAACACTGAGTGTTAGGCCCAGAGCATTTCAAATTGAGCACCCACGTCTTGAGAAAGTTGTGACAATTTCAGCATTGCAGTTGGCTTTCTGTGCATTAGAGAATAATGGCTTTTCCTCCCTCCAGAGCAGCAGCACAATTAAATACAAGATACATTTGTGGAAAGTGCCAAGAGGAATCTCCAGCAAAGTGAGTAATGCTGCACTCAGTATAAGATTTGGGTGATGTCAAAATACAAAGAGGTGGGAAAAATAAGGATATGAATCCATTTATCCTGTGCCCTGAGCAGATGAAGTTCTGCAGAGAGGAGATGAGATACATGAGCAGAAGAGATATGTTTTAAGCAGAAGATAAATTTTTTCCTACTTACAGATTGCCTTTCCCTGCTGTCTTAAGGAGAAAACATCTAGAGCAATGATGCATTCCTCTAGTACCTGCCTGGTCAGTGGAATTCTGTCTGTATGGTGTGGCCCATATGCACTCAGTAACAGATGGTGGGTTTGTGTCACACAGATGGGCTCCAGTGTTTCACAGCTCTTGTGCTCCAGGCCATACACAGAAAACAGCCTTTCCCTTCATCTGTGGAATTTCATTTCTGGTTATGGCACGTGGGATGATTGCAATGTGGCAGTGGGTCGGACAAGCTCCACTGCTCTGCTCCTGCGGTAGAAGAAGAAAACGGTGTCAGCAGCACATCATGTCAACTGAGAGTGATTGTAGGCCCACACACTGCCATCCAAAATGCAGAACTAAACCAGGTCTCACCTCTGGGGCTGCAAAAATGTGGCTTTTGCAATGGTCCTGTGTTCAGTGTCTGGGGAGTTGTCAGCTGGAGCATTTGAAGTGATTGTAAGGTCTTCTTTCCATGCAGGTTTTCTGCTGAGATCAGTTATTCAGAGCACTTAGGAGTCTCTCCACACTTCCCCATTTTCACTAATTATCACAGTGTCTCTGGGGCCTCCCTCCCATATTGAATTTGGTTGGGTGTCAGCAAGCACCTTGTACTCAGAATTTCTGGAGGGATTAAAATGGCGTCAATGGAACACACAGAGTTTTCTCATCTAGCCTTGTGTCTTTAAGAAACTGAGGTAAAAACCAAATATAGTCATCTTTTATCTGAACAGTGGTTAATTTGTTTAGAACAAAAAGCACATTGCTTGCATTGTCACTTATTCTTCCTATGTGGACCTGTCAACTGGTTTTAATTGTATAAAGATAAACAGGAATGGAACAAGGCTTCAAACAGTTCTTTTATAGTACTTGGAGTGGACATGGTACTTCATATATATACCACAATAATTCATACCAGATGAAAAGATACTGTGGAATTTGTGCAATAAAGGTAAAAACCCATATATCTGCCTATTCCAATGGATGAGAACCAAAACAGAAAAAAATCTTGAAGGCAAAAATAACAACAAACCCCAGCACAGTTCTTGAAGTCAAGTTTCACTTGCTGTGAAGCGCCCCCAGGAAAAACAAGCACAGGATCTGCCCAAGCAGTGGCCAAACTTCATAAGGGGATGGACCACAAGTATCAACCTCCCAAACAGTGAAACACCTCCCCCCAGGTCTGGAGTTTAGCTGGACCCTTTGGTATTGTCCCAGGAATGCCCTGTGAGCTCCTGTGCAATTTAACTATGAGCAGCTCTTTTGTTTTTAATTTTTTTCCCTCTCTCTTCCTCCTTCAGCTGATTTTCTCAACATTTTAATGTATGTTTCAATAAGGTGAACTGGTTCTTGCACCTTGGATTATTTAGAATGTCTCTGGAGATGTGTCATCCTCAGCAGCAGAGCATGTCCAGCACACAACCTTGGAGTTACAGTCAAGGAATTCCCAGTAAACAGGGATCACTGAGCCACCTGCTCTGGCTCCCTTTGGATGCTGGTCTCCTCCATCTTTCTCACTGCTCTGATATTCTTTGCTCTTGGATTGCCAGTCAGACACCAAATTTAGGTCCATTTGTAAAAGAACAGCCATGAGAAATGGGAAACTGAGTCCATTGCCTTCATTCTTCCTTTTTAAACATGACTTTGTGTGACCTCGATGCAGCGATTGATGGTTTGGCTTCCAGGTCTGGCTGGAGATGCAAGGTTTGGTGACTGTCCCAAAACTAGGACTGTGAAAGAATACTTCATGCTCACCATCTAAAGAAAAGTTACTTTAATCTTTGTTTAAAAGGAGGGCTGTTTGTAGTGGCTTCACAAAACTGTCTTCCCTCTGTATGCCTATTTTCCAGGGACAACAGCAAGTTGTTTCCTGCTAGTCTGCTAAACTCTTAAAAAAGAAATAAAATAAGTATCTCTAGAAAAGGAAATACCCTTTAACAGCATCCATCTCCCTTAAACACAGTTTCTGTGTTTTACATTCCTTCTGGTGGTTGTTATTACAGTTCTTCTGAGGATTTGTCACTGCTGTCAACCTCTAATAGACCTTGTCAGAAGGACAACATGATTTATTCCACCCTCCTCTTGCCCCAGCCCCTGCATTATATTGGCCAGGTCGGCTTGAGCTGTGAAGGGAAAGTCAGATTACGAGCTCCCAGTAGTGACCAGGAGACTGAGTTAGGATTTATACTTTTGTTGTGATGCTGACATCTCTTGGGAGCTGAGCAATAAATAATAGAGCAAGTTTAAAAGCTTTTTGCAGCTTGCCAGTATGTTGTTGTTGATACAGCCTGCCGTTTGTTAACATCCAACTAGTATCCTGTAATGACCCCATTTGGGGGGCCTGTGAGACTCCAGAGCACTGCTAGAGAAGCTCTGTTTTGTGGTGTTGTACTTCTGAGACCTACTTATCTGTCATGGTTGCAATCAGCTGATGCTTATGAGCTCTTTCTCATTATAAAGTACTGATTGGAGGCAGAAGTCTTCTGCAGGGGTACTTCTTTTCTGTCCCAATCTAATGGTCTCTTGACTTTAAACTTGAATGTGTTCCCTGGAGGGAAGTGAAGTTAAATAAGACTTTGCAGGAATTTTTAATGCGAAGGTATGAAACGTCTTTGTGAAAGTCTTTTGCTAGACTGTGTTGTTTTTTCATGTGCTGCCAATATCTGAACCCACTTCTTGACCTTTAATATACACTGAGAGAGAAGATTAGGATGCTTCTAATCAGCTGAATCTCCCCTCTGGGAGCATTATTAAATCTTGACTCTCCGCTTTATCTCTGCCAGGTCTTGCCAGCCCTCCATGGTTTTGGTTTTGTTAACAGCTGAGGTCAGAGTTCACTCACCTCAAAGGTTCTTGTTCAATGGGGGAAGTTTCTTGGATCATTTCTGTAGGAGTTAAGACACCAGCGAACAACTCTGCTTGGAGGCAGACCCCTTCTCTTCATGTGCCTTGTGAGCCAGACCTTAATCAGTGAAATAAAGTCTTTTATTTAGTGCAGGATTACTGCTAATTCTGCCCACCTCATCATTAGTAGGGCTTCGTCAAAGGTCTTCATGAGCAAAGCTGAGTGGTTTTGAGGTGCTGAGTTAGGTGCCTCATAGGCATTCAGAATACTACCTCAGCTGGTTTCCTCTGCCATCCAAATTTGTAATTTCATTAAAATTCCAAGTTTGTTGGCAATGAATTGGTAATGAGTATTGAGTTTCATACCATTGTTTTGAGGGGAATTCAAGTGAGGCTAGCAAGTCTGTGGTTGTGCAGCTCAGCTTATGTTACACGGCCCAGTGGTACAGGCAGGCGGTTTAATGTCAAAGCTGCGAGTAGTCCTTGTAAAACAGAGCCCCCCTGAGCTGCCTATCTTCCCCTTTCATTTCAGCCATCTGCAATACCACTGTTGTGATTGAAGTATTGGGAAATTTATCCCTGAAAGCAATGCAACAATGGATTGCAGTGCTGGCGTTGATGCCCTCCTGAAAAACTTTGGTGGTCCAAGGAAGGACTGAGCACCCATGGTCTTATTTAGCCCTTGGATTTCAGTGGCTCCCATTCCCCAGTGTGGTGCATGTACCTGTGTATGTCCCTGCCCTGTTGTACCTTTTTGAACACACCAGAAGCTCTGTAGGTATGTAGGAAGGCAGGGAATGATCTGGAGTCATTGGCCAAAGCTGAATGCTTCTTTTCCATCCAAAAGCTTACTCATTCTACAGACCTTGGTCTTAAGTTACTGAACTTGCAGAGAAATCTGCTTGTAATTTCTTTCTTGTAAGTCCTTTCTTGTTGAGCAGAAGTTTTGGCAAAGAAGAGTCAAGTCACTGGAGAATCCCCAGTTCTGCCTGGTTATACCAGGCCTCCTCAGATCTTTCCTTGGAACAAGCAGGCAAGAGGAAATACTTTCCATTTCAGAGAAGCGTGGACAAACAACATTGCTTCAGACAGAGAAGAAAAGTGGCAGACGGAGTTACAGTGCTGAATCCTGCTGGCCAAAAGCATGCTCTTGCCTTTATTCAGTCATTCCTGGAACACAGTGTTCTTATTGTATTCCTCCTCACCCCACTCAGTGCCTCTCCTCGGGCTCAGGGCTCGGAGATGCCCCAACCACGGTGCTGGCAGGTTTGGGGGAGTTAAAAAAAGCATCAAACGCATCTCAGCAATGGAACCTCTCCCTCCTTGCCTGACGTCGGGTAAGCGTGTGTTCTGAAAACCTGGATCCCGTTAGAAACGTTCCTGCTGTCTGGAAAACAAAGCACTCGCTCGCCTGGTTTAGTCATTAAGTAAATTTGTGGTTTGGTTGAGACAAAAAATAATGAAGAAAAGCTGTTGAAATCCTGGGATTAATTTGATAGTTTGCAGGCCGTTGTGTTTTTAAGTGGAGCTGCTGCCTTCTTTGTGTTGTGAGCAGACCCAGGTACAAACCTGGGCTTCCCTCTTTCCCTGTGCCTCAGAGCCAGGCATTTGGAAGTAATTTGTTCCACGAAGGCCCTCTCGGTGCGGGCGAGGGGGTTGCTCCGGGCCGGCAGCCGCCGTGCGTGGGTGTCGGCACAGCCGGGCTGGAATGCCGGGAGAAGCTTGGGCTGCCCGTTCATCCACACAGGGAGCACAGCCCGGGCTGCAGGCAGGGACTGAGCTGCCTTGGCATGGCATGGAGGGCTCTCAACGTCCAGAGGTTCGCTGCTGTGACTCCATCTATGACATGGTGGCTCCTTCTGGGAAGGATTGTTTCCTCTGGACCTCCTTTATGTGTCCCGGCTGCTCTGCCTGCCTTCCCAGGGAAGGGAAACCATGGGGCTAAAAGCAGAGAGGCCCGTGCAAAGACCCCCACAGCACTTTGCAAAGTGGTTCCCCTCTCCACCAGCCCCAGTTTACCTGGGACAGTCACCAAGGAAAGCAGAGAGCAGGGAGCTGGCACTGAAATGCTGTCTGAAATGCCTGCTCTGTGTATTCATCCACTTAACCACACATATATATGTATATATATGAAATCACTTGTATTAAACATAGATGTCATTTCAGTCTGAGAGGCCAATTAGCAGAGTGGAGAGCTCTTGCCAATCAGCCTCTTGCTGAATTTTCCCCAGCTCTCAGTTTAAGCAGGGGAAAGGAGACTGCATTATCAGCCCTCTCTACCTGTGTCCATGCTAGCAATTCTGGTGCCCCAGGGACAGCACGTTTGGAGGGTCAGAAAATCAGGGATGAGGATTCAGGTCCCCCTCGTTTCAGGGATTAACCTGCTTGGATGTTCAGCACATCCCTGCACAAGCTTGATTCTGTGCCTTCCAATAAAAGATTAAGAACAGTTCTCCTGTGATGTGTTGTCTGGCAGAGGCCAGGACGGGGATGTGAGTGTGGCTCATGGGTGGCAGCAGTGTACCCTGGATATCCAAAATCCATACACACTGCTGGGTTTGCCCTTCTTTCATAGCTTCTCAAGTCACTACAGCAGCTTTTGGATGGCTGATGCAGCCCGGCTGCTCTAAAGCAGTGAGGCTCTCGTTCAGTTGCAATTAATGCAGCCAAATGTCCTGTATATTTTATAGAAAATGTCCCTAATATTGTCAGCATTTCATGATGGATGAAGATTCATATGAATCATGTCATCATTTAAAAAACCAAACAAAACTACTATGTAATGGTATAATCTCAGGCTAATATATTGAAATTAATCTAGGCAGATACCTGTTATTGTTAGATGTGGAACAGAATGTTCTGCAACATTTGCTTTATTTCAGGAAGATGATCCAATTGTCCTGTTAATTGTTGTGCAGACATTCTGTTGCCCATTTTTTTTCTTTTTCATTTTAATGAATATCTTGTGCTTTGAGCTATTAAATAAATGAGGTTTGTGGTCTTATTCCAGGGAAGACATGCATTGTTTTCAGGAAGGACTTGCTTTTATTGTTTGCCGCACTCAGATTTTTGCAGTTTTGATTTTAAATCTGTAACTAGAGGACAAAATCCTTTATTAGATTGGGGTGATGAGTGAGCACAGCCTCGCCCTCCATTGGGAAGGAGGAGCTGGGAGGGCTGGTTTGGAGATGCACAGTCAGATGAAATCTTGAGGGACTTGTTCTGCAGTTTCCTTGGAACACAGTGGTTTCATCCTGTTGTCTGAAAGCCTTTCCTAAGAAGGTTAGGGTGGCGATAGGGCAGTACAGCCACAATATTTAGCCTATCTAGTCCTTATTTGCCTCCTAAGGCAAACATTTTATTTCCTGTATTTCAACTTCCTTCCTAGATCTTCTCCCCCACCTTACTGTATCCTATGATCTTAATTACTGGTTGCAATTAATGCATCCTCTGTAAATTAGTCCTGCCTGAGAAGTAGCATGTCCTTGGTAAATGCAAAGGAGTTAGAAACTGGAAACTCAGTCTGGTAAATCTTGGATTTAGCTTTTGTAACTGTGCTTTAATACTTCACAATAATTGCTGAAGCTCCCCATAAAATAATCTCCATGTAGTCCTAAAATGGAGTTGAGTGCCTTAGAAGAAAAAAGAAGAGCCCTTATCTGTACTTTTAGTTACATTTTTATTTATTTCCCTTCTTCCTCTGGTGTGGGAGGATGAATACGAAGGGAAGAAGATACAGATTTGCAAAGGCAAGGAGTGCTAAAGAGCGTCGTTTTTTTCATCAGCTTTTAAAAGCCAGACTGTAATCATAAATTCCCTGATAGCTGGAGCATGCAGAAGTCGTCTTTAAGCCTACAAGTGACAGGCTGCTGTTGCTTTTCAAACTTCAGATTTCATTTTTTTGTAAGACACAACTTTGATCTGGTTCCTTTGTAATGCTCTGCAGAGCGCTGGGGCCGCTACGCTCGCCGGCTGCAGAGCTGGAAGTGAACTTTCTTGGCAAGAGCCATCTGGAGACCTCAAAGAACAGATTAACTTGTCCAGAATTGATGTGATCTTTGAAGAAGCTGCCCTTGCCTGGAACACATGTGATTAGCCTGACATTGGCAGTGATAAAGTTGAGATGCACAGCGGTGTCTGAGTACCCAGAGTAATTGGGAAGAGTGTTAAGTGGAGCAACCCCAACAATCTGCCATCAGATTATCAGGTAAATCCCCAATTTTAACCTCTTGAGCCAACTTTGCATCTTTAGCATAGATCAAATCCAGTCAGGAGTGAAGGTTTTCAGCTTTGCATCTTCATAGACTTTTTGTTCCTAGTTCCAAAACATCCCCATGATAATGGTTTGGGAGAAGCTGTACAATACAACTTCCGTGATAGTTGTTGGTACCACAGACTGGAAACAGGCTTTTCTGTCAGGCGGTGGATTAATGTAATCTTGTAAGTTGGACTCTGTGGTGGATGCTGTTGTAATCCCTTGTTTCAAAGGGATCCTGCTGCTGGGACACTCCTGTCAGCACGTGCTGTTTAGACGTGCTCAAGGGCTTTGCTTCGGTTTGTACATCATAAACCAAGATGTGCAGCTTTTCATTTGATTGACTGGTTGTGATACTGAAATGTGGAACTGAATGAAGGATATGACAGTCACCTGCTTGTTAGTAGATGTAAGTTTTGGAAGTAAGTGGCTAGCTGGAGACTCAGCAGCCTGTGATTCTAGAAGGACTTTTTGTTTCTTGCATGGAAGTAAGTAACTTTTAAATTTTTTTTTTTTTCTACACTGAGTAAATGGAGCATGTCAAAATAGTGAGCCAGAAGGATGTCTTGGCATTAGACCACATCCTCCCAATCACAAATGCAAAATGACCAGGGACACCAAATAAGAGTAATGCTTAGCTGGTTTCCTAGGAGTAGTCATCTTCAGAAACACAGGACTGCAAAAGTTTGAGCTAATTTTTCAGAAGTTGGTGTGAAAAACCAGGGTGGGAGCACAGGATGAGTAGTTGTGTCCCATTGAGTTGCAGCCCTGGTCTGTGGTCTCGGGACACCATCCTTCAGCCCAAACACCACCCACCAGAAGAGGAAAGGAGGAATTGTGTCCTGCTGTAGGGTTGCTCACCACAGTGCAGGAGGGAGGGCATCTCAGCTCCTCCACCTGCCCTCAGCTGTGGTGAGATATCTGAAGTTTCTGCAGAGCCCATTTTGGGGTGTCCTTCTGTGGGACTTGCCAACATCCCCAGAACTCCTGCAGCTCAGAACTTTCCACAGTGACTCATGAAGTTCAGGTGGTTATGGCATCTGGAAAATGGGATTTCTCCCATGTTGAAAATGAGCTGCTCACCAAAGCTCTGGTAACCAAAGCTTCAGACTGTTGCATGGGAGGAAAACTTCTGCAAGAACTGTTTAGGGACAGTGCATTGGAGTTTTATGGTTGTCAGCTTCATGAGTTCTTATCTCTTTGATTTGTGTCTCAACAACAGCTGCTCCCTTGGTAGTGCAGGGGTTTGGAGGGGCTTCCTGTGCCACCAGGGATTTTGGAGTTTCTGCATCAGGGAGGTGGGGCACCCTTGCAAAATGAGGCCTGCCTGGATTCTATCACAGCTTCAATTCTTTTGAGGAAAAATTTTCTTCCAGAAAATGTCAGTGCCATAAAAATTTAGTGCTGGAGCTGGAGAAGGTGGTAGCAATGAAAACTTAGGATTGATCATCTTCCCTGTTGAACTGGGAGCTGTTCCAGCCATGCTGGAGCTGCTGGCAGGCTTAGGAAGACCATGGCTCTCAGACCTGCCAGTAGAGTGTTGTGCAACTTATTCCCTCCAGTGGAAATTTAAATTCTACAGAAATTAGTTGCCTAGAGGCTTTTCATCTTCAAGGAAGTTTTCTTCTTGCCTTAGTGGTTTTTTTCCCATGCTTGATGAAGAACATCAGTGAAGGAGGTACATAACTGGTGAGAACCAAAGGGAGTGCCACTTGGATTTGGCTTTGGAGGTGGGATCAGTGAGCTCTTCCTCCCACTGTGGGTGCTGAAGGTGATGCAATTCTTCCCCAGAGCACACCAACCCTGGGGTTTTTGCATAGAGCAGAGTAGCACGTTTGGCAAAGGTTGGGGACTTTGCATCTTTGATTTAAAATTGAAATAGCCATTGGGAGAAGTTGTTTGAGAGAGACTGAGGTTCCCAGGCTGGAAGGAAAAGGATGCCCTTAGGAACTTGGGATGCAGTGAGAACTCCACATAGAGCAAGAGTACTGAAGAGGACCTCATCTGTCTGCTTGCTTGCATTGAGACTCCAAGATCTGATGGTGCTGAGGTCCCACGTGCTGGGCGCTTGCTCACAGGAGTGAGAAATCGGGGGATGGATGGGATGCAGCCAAGGCAATATGCAAAATAAACCCAGAACAGGTAGAAGGAAGGCTTAAGGAAATTCCTGCTGTTTTTCTACAGCAGTTTAGGCTCTTGTCAGCATTACCAGAATGTGCAGTGATCAGCAGAGGGCTTTATGCAAAGAAAAGGCAGCTGGTCAGGCCAACTTACTCAGGTCGCTGTGATCTCTGTTATAATTGTTCCCTATGTGATTATTTTGAGGGTTGAGCAACTGAGAGCTGCAGAAGAGACATGCAGCTTTATTTCTGCAATGTATGAAATGTTCTGTGTTCATTTCAAAAATGCTCATTGCTCTTTCTGTCTTAAAAAATGAAATAAAATTCTGGAAGGCTACAGGAATTTTTGTGAAGTCTAACTTTAAATGCTCACCTTTCCTTTTATCGCCCTTATCAGTGCATAGAGCTCGGTATGTGAGGTTTTTAACTGACATTTCAAATCGCTCTGAGGGTGCCTGAATCCCTTTTAAAGCAGCCTCCCCTCCCAGATCAGAAGTGACCAGGTTTTTTTGTTAGACTCCATGTTCCTTTAATGTTTTCCTCCTAATAGATGTTGAAAGCGTTCTTCAGAGGCACGGCACAAAACATTCAAATAGTGATACGAGCCAGCTGAAGAGAGTTGTCAGGGAGAGAGAACATTAGGAGAAGGATTGAATACAGATGGATTCCTCAAAAGTAATGTAACCTGTTATGATTGCTTTGAAATCCTATACCCTTTCCATCTTCTTATGCTTACCAAAAGTTTACATTTGCATTGATGTATTAGAGGCAGAGCTAAAATGGAAGTAATCCCTGTTGTATACATGCTTAAGTGTGTAATTTTAGCTAAATACAACAGTTGTGACCAAACCTGCATCCTCAGTGAGGAGACCACAGCTGGGGAGTGTTGTGGGAGAGCCCAGCCATTCCAACTCCTCCAGAGGTGTCAGGGACCTCCCAGGGACCCATTTGCTCACTCTTGATTCCTTCAGCCATCACAGTTGCACACCCAGCAACCTCTTCAGGTGCTCTCTGCTGCTCTTTGTATCAACAGGAAACAAAGGAGAAATTGATTGCCCTGTGCATTTTATTCTGTATACTTGAGTGATTTCTTAGTATACTGCTAGAATAATCCATGCCTCTTGCAGAGAGTCCTGGTGAAAGGTCCACTAGAAGTTGGTGCTATATTTTAATTGGATTGTCCAAAAATCATCCTTGTCTTTGCCCTCAGGGAAGGCCTGAACTATCCATCATTCCTGCCTCAATTTAAGAGGTTGTCTCAGCCTCCATCACACTGCTGTCATGTTGGATTTGACAGGAGGGTTGCACTGCACAGCTCTCCTTTAATGTTCAGAACTGACCGTTCTGCACTGGGAGAACAGCTGAAGGGGGCTGGTAAGGTTTTCACTTATTATCCCTTGCTTTTTAGGGTGAACTTGTTCCAATTATTTCCACTACTTGCCCTAGAAAGCTGTTCAGAAATCTGATGGAATATAGAAATGAGTTTGCTCCAGTGCACATCTGCAGCAACTGACAGAAAGTTTGCATGCTAGAAGGTGTCTGTGGTGACTCACCATTCCAAGGCATCCCTGTGCTCATCCCCAGCTGACTCTGTATTGTACCCGAGCATGGAGAAACCTCACAAGGCTCCCTCTGTCAAACAGACATGAAAAGCCTCATCTGGCTCAGTTTTGAATGCTCTTTGCACCATTCTGCAGCTATGCTAAGCTTCATCATCCAAGGATAAAGAGTTTGGAGTTTTGGTTGGTTTGGGGCATACAGAAGAGTTTTCTTTTTCGGAGAGTTGGGGAGTCATTTGTTTCTACCTGACCCCATAATGGACCTGAAACAATGTGATTTTTCCTAGTGACCAGTGAATATCCATGACCCCTAGAATTACAAGGAAAGCAGGTTGTATGCTGAGAATCCAAAGAGCGGGTGAATAGGAGCTGGGTGAGCAATGCATTAGCTGAAGGCTGTAACCCTGTCCAGTTCAGGTTCTAAAATACTTTGATAATGCTTCCATCCTGGTACACCGTGTGCCATATTTTACATAACAGCATCCAAAAGCCTCTGCCTTAAATGAGCTGTCTGCCAGTCCCAGTTCCTGCAGTGCCTGTCCTGCATTTATACTCCTTACAGATATACACAAACTGCCAGCTTTACCCTTTGCTGGTGTCTTCCTCACCTCTGTTCCCTCCAGCTCTGTGTTTCTCATGGGTTTCCTTGTCTTGTCTAAATGTAAGCTCATTGGGCCAGAGGCTGTTTCCTGTTGTCTGTAGGACTTTAACCACTACAGGAGAACCAGAATGACTTTTCCTGGCAGAGCAGGGAAGCACACATTGCATGATGTGCCCTCCATGGAGGTGTTTGCACAGGACCCATTGCAAGTCACCTCCACCAGGTGCCAATTACTGAGTTACTAAATAAAGGATGATGCTGATGAACTTCATTATCTGAACTGAAGCAGGACTCTGATTTTCAGAGCTTGAAAGACTCAGGAATTCATCAGCTTCGAGATATCTTAAAAATGCTGCTCTTCATCCAGAGGGACAGGCAGGGAGAGCAGGGGATTAAGTGCTCTTTGGTTTCTGTGAATATTTCAGCTTGTTCCTTCTTCTGGCACATTACAAAATAACTTGCAGGAGAACAAGATGCCTGCATGGCGGCTCTCTGTCCTGCAGGGTGGCAGAGCTGGAGGCACGTTGGCAGGCAGTGGCTTTTCTATGCTGGTGGCATAGTGAGCATAAAGGAATTTGTGCCTGCTTGGTTCACAGGCTGCTTCACCATCAGGTCTCTTCCTAAGCAAGAACTCATTTCCCAGGTTAGCTCCTGCAGGCAGCCTCCCTTCCTGACCTTTTGCTGAAGAGGAGGTTGGCCTGCCTGTGTACTTGAATACAAGGCATGGGTTGTGTACAAAGCTTTCATAGATCCCTGAGCTGACTGTCCACTGGAACAGCTGGTGGGATTAGGTGGTCCTTCCTGATGGAACTTGCAAGTCTACCTCAGTGCAACACTGGAGGTCAGTTTTAGGTACTGTGCTATGAGCAACAGCTGTTTGTTTCTTGCTTCACCTTGTTCCCTCTGCAGATGTGTTGGAGGGATATTAAAGTAAGCACAGAGTGGGTGAGCTCTGCTACACATCTCTCCCTGTTGGAAGAGCAGAATCTTATTTTGACTAAGAAAAATGCTGTATTATTGTCTAGGTATTGCTTTTAGACTCTCATAGAATGGCAGCGCTGAGCAGCTAGCCCATGGACTCCATAAACCCTGATGGAAACAGGACTTCTTCCATACAGTCTCATTCCCTCCCTTATCTCTAACAGTGTCATCTTCATTACTCCATGAATTTCCTTTCTCTTCCAGTTATCAGTCAAACTGTTCGTGGCTGTGTCAGTGCAACTTAGTGTGAGCACAGCTTATTCTGTAGCCCATCACTGAGGCCAGGGCTCCAGGCAGAGTCCTTCTGCCTGGTGATGCAGAGTGTGGTCAAGGTTGTGTCCTTCTAACTTGACTCTCATTTTTGTCTCACAGGCATGGCTCGTGGAGGGAGCCTGTTAACCCCTACTATGTCAACACGGGCTATGCTTTGGCACCAGCCACCAGTGCCAACGACAGCGAGCAGCAGAGCATGTCCAGCGACGCCGACACCATGTCCCTGACAGACAGCAGCGTGTAAGTGACTCCTGGGGGACAGCCACACGTGCCTTCAGCACTGCTGCTCTTGGGCTCTTCTGGGAGAGAGGCTTGGGATGGGGGGGAATGTCTGAACAGACCATGACCAAGATCATTCTCACTGTCTTTTCAGTTCAGGATGCTCAGCCTTGCCAGTTCTTGTGAACGTTTGCAGCAAAAAATATTTTTGAGCAATGTAAAATAAGTGGTGTTCTGTCAGAGGTTCTGCAGTGTTTCTTAAGCCAGGTGCAAGAATTGGTAATGTTGGATGACTTTGTATAACTGATTTGAGATACATTATCTTCTGAATGTTAGACAGAGCCTTCTACTTACCTGGGTATTTTTCTTGAAATTTTATGCTGCCAAATTCTCAGAATCACAGAATGGGTCAGGTTGGAAGAGGCCACAGTTGGTTACCTGGTCCAACCTCCCTACTCAAGCAGGGTTATCGTGGAGCACATTTCACAGAATTGTGTCCAGATTGTTCTGAAACATCTCCAGTGAGGGAGACTGCACAGCCTCTCTGGACAATCTGTTCGAGTGCTCAGTCACTACAGAGGGAAGAAGCTCTTCCTCATGTTCATCAATTTCTGTCCATTGCCTCTTGTCATATTGCTGGGCACCACGGCAGAGAGCCGGGTCCATCCTCTGAAACCTCTCTGCAGATGATGGCCATTGATGAGCTCCCTTCTCAGCCATCTCTTCTTGAGGCTAAACAGGCTCAGTTCCCTCAGCCTGTGCTCACAGGAGATGCTCCAGTCTCTTTGTTGCTCTCCTCTGGACTCATTCCAGGAGTTCTGTGTCTGTCTTGTCCTGAGGAGCTCAGAACTGGACACAGCACAGCAGATGGAGTAACAGCTCAGTCTGTGATTGCTCTGCAGTAGGATTGGTGACTGACCAGTTCTAATTTGTCTGGTGACCACTGCACTTCAACACAACTCGTGCTGACAAGGCCCAGCCAAACATATTTTCCCTTTCTGTTTCTCATGACAGCACCCTGTATCTCACCCACGAGATGCCTTCCTTAAAGATGGTCTGCAAAGAAAGAAAAAAGGGGTTGTGAGATTTTGTTGTGACTGCATCTCTGTGATACAAAAAAAAAAAGGATTTGGGGAAAAATATTCACTGTTTGGTCTGGTTTTTAGTAGTGCAAATGCAAAGTGTCTTTCTGTAGAGTAGAAACCCTTTGATTCTTCAGGCGAGAGATGACAGGTTTACAGAATTAGGAGAATGATTTTATTAATGGCAGTGCTGTAAACACAGAGTCCTCCAAGAGGCTCGTTTAGTGTCACTGTGAGTGTCAGCAGCTGTCAGACCTTGTTGAAGAAACTTTCCAGCCTGTGCCATGGATGCTGTTAATGGGTGCTGCCACAGTTCCCACCTGCCCAGAGTTCATACAGTGACACAGGGAGTGTGCAACGTGGCCAGGGGGTTTCTGTGGCTGTGGTGGTTGCCCTGCCTGAGCCAGTAGCTTGCTCTTCTCTGGCTCCACAGAGTCTTGGGGCCCTGTAGGAGCGGCTGTGAGTTCATTCTGCACCCTGACACCAGCTCCTCAAACATTATGCACTCGGCAGACCTTGGCCAAAGGGGCCTGGGAGGAGGAGGATGCCCCCAGGACAGAACCCTGTAGACGACCACTAATTAAAGGCTCCATTTGATACAAATCCAGCTGCTCTGCCACATCCTTCTGCAATTCTTCATATGCATCAATTTATATGGAGGAGTGCTCTGAAGCTAGCAGGAGTCGTGTAACTTCTTCTTATCAGGAGAGACAGATGTAAGAACTCTTCAAAATTAATTAGCTTTTAGCACTTCCTCTCCCACTGGTCCAGCAGGCTCATGGGGCTGCACTGATGGTTATACCTGTGATAAGTTGTGATCATTTATGCCAGACTTCTTCACCTTCCTAATTTTTATTTCACTAGCCAGAGTTTGTTTTTTCACAGGCAGAATAATTTCTTACTGGCCACCCTATGCTTCTTTTTCCTATGCTCACCACAGGCTGCTTCTAGGACTTTAATTACTACCAATAATGCACTGCCTTCTGCTCATAACTAACCCAATCCTAGTGGTTCATTTTAAGTAAGTTTTGAACTTCATATGGGTGAACCATTCTTTCTATGCTTCTCAAACTGGATCCATGCAGAATCCAAAATTGGGATTCTAGATGTACAGCCTTGACCTTTGGCTTACACAGATTCTGGCTGTTTTCAGCACTTGCTCTTCATTACATGATTTAAAACTCCAGCACCAGATTTTACTCAGATTTTACATGGCACTGCTGAACCTATCTTCCTCCTGAGTTTCAAAGGAATTTTTGCAGAATTGCTCAAGGCAGCAAAAACGAAGAACAACCAGATGAAGTTAAAGAAGGGACTCCTGCTGCTTGACAAGACTTACATGTCTCAGTGCTTTGAATTTAGGCCTTCTCTGAGGAAAATGGCAATAAAAGCCTCGTTTGCTGATGAGCGAGGTTCTTCCCTCTGTGTGCTGTTTACACACAGCAGTCACGCTCAATAATGAAGAAATCTGGCTTCTGCTCCAAGGCAGCACATGAATGAGGTGTGATTCAAGGCACAAACCTCCATCAGACCCTCCATCAGAGGAAAATCTGTCTGGACAGTTGGGATGCAAACACTGGCTAACTGAGGAATGCTAATAAACCAGGAGAGCAGAGCATGATCTTCAGTGCTGGCCAGCTCAGGCCAGTGGAGAAAGCAGGCACAGAGCATTTGCTACACCAGTTCCCTTCCAAGCTTTGATGTTGGATTGATCCCAGCAGCTGTGGGGTTTGGAAGTGGCTGCATGCAAAGCCTCTAGCAAAGACCTGAGTGATGCTCTGCCTGTCTCACAGCTCCCGAGCTGGGGCGATTTTTTGGGAGTGGCCAGCTCACCAAACTGTAATGTTACAAGCACACTTACCTAAGAGGCCAGCTTTCAACAGGATGTCTTTCCAAGCACTGTTAAATATTATTGTAATGGGGTGAATTTATATAACAAGTATGTTATCAGTCCCTGTTGTTTGAATAATTTGCTTTTTGAGTGGCTTAAAAAACATCGCTCTTAAATGCCTGCGCTCCACTGATTATTTTTCAGTCTTCCTGTGTCATAGGAATTCCTCTGCCCTTGTAGGCAAAACAGCTCTGGTCCTCTCTGCTGAAACCTGTTTTTATAATCAGCAGGGCAGCTGTGTTGTTTTAGCTGGTTTGTGTGAGGCAAGGTCTGGGGAGGACACAGTGAGAGGCTGTGGTGGCCACAGGTGGAGTCGAGTCACTCACCGCTGATGTTCCCTGCAGGGTCAGTGGTAAGTCAGGGATTTGGGGCTCTGCCTGCTCCGTGGGCTGCTCAGAGCCTGCCCCAGACTTGCAGCAGCATTTCCAGCACAGTCCTAAACTGCTCTTGCTGTCTCAGATAACCCTTCTTGAGGATAGCGTCTTCCCAAGTGGAGGAGGTGAGTCTGTGGGTGGGAGGGGTTGTCGCAACAGAGATGCTTGAGGCAAGTTAAGGCAACTGTAGGTAGGAAGGCAGCAGCTGAAACCATTAAATCTCCACGTGATGTTCCAATTCAGATGCAGAAACACATTAGGTCCATATCTATCTTGATTTCTTCAAGAGCTTACATGGTAAACAGGAGATAATGTCTCCTCTTAAGCCCAGTGTTGTGCTCCAGCTGAACAATACTCCTTCCTCTTGGTCTTATCAGGTGTCCTGGCTTATCTGAGTTGGGAGACAGCTTTGCCTTCCCCCAGGCACTTGGGAAGCCCTTGGTGCCTGTGGGCTTGGCCAGAGGGATGCTCCTTCTTCCCCAATTCCTGTCAAACCTGCTCCAGAGTAGGGATGGCCAATCCCCTGAACAAAGGGGTTTAGGACAGTGGTTATTCCTTCAAAAAGTCTTGCAGATTAAATGCTATTCCTTGGATGACTGGCCTTTAATCAAAATGCCTGGTGATTTTCCTATCATGCTTCTTTATGTGAGAAAAGTCTCTTGTGACAGAGGTGCTTTGATAAGAGCGATTGGTAGAAAATACCAGTTTGGCTGTGTATTTGTTTCTTGTCTTTCCTAAGGCTAGTGATCCAGCATTACCCCAAATTTTCCTATATTTAAACAAGTTTAGCAGCTTTTTAATTTAAAAGATCCCAAACAATTATTTCCAATGTGTTAGGCATAATGATTGCGTTTGAAGCCTGTCTAGAGGAGCAAAGACACCTCTTGTCAGAAGAGTCCAATCTGCAGAGCCACAGCCAAACCACTGCTCACCAGAGGCTCTTGCAGGTCAGATTGGAGAGAGGAGGAAGCCTCCACATTTCCCCAGCAGTAAACTCATTGCATTATCATTAAATAAGCAACAGAAATACTCTTCTTCCCTCGTTGCATTTCAGCGCTGAGCTTTCTGGTGCTAAAAAAAAATCACGTGATGAAACAAGGAAAAACAGTTTGGGAAAGTTTTATTTTAAAAGTAGATGTGCTGTAAAAGTTTAATTTTTTTTCATATATATATGTATTATTTCTCTATCTATTGAAAATATCTCAAAGCAAGCTACCTGACAAAAGGAAAACAAAAGTATGGTATTGGTTTTCCTTGCTTTCCCCCCATCTATTGAATAAGGTTTTGTTGGGATAAAATTAAAGTGCTTATCTTTGAATTTGCTTCCTCTGGTTGAGTTGGCACAGTACATTGAACGAAGGAATGTTCCAAGTTCAGAGGTGGCATTGGGGAATCTAGTTAAAATGACATCAAAGGCAGCACAGCGGGGCTGAACATGTGTTTGAAGCCGGATAGATTAGAGGCCATTATCAGCCTTTCGCTACTGTGCTGGGAACAAAAGTCGCTCTTTCCGCTGGGACTGCTGCTGGGGAGAATTAAAAAAAAGAGAGAGAGAGGGAGAAAGAAAGAAAAATTGCACTTTCTAACATAATGCCGCGTTCCCTGCGAATGGCCGTGTGGCTTCAGTGTGCGAGTTGTGTTCTGGCACCCGGGTTTTGTGCGCTGGTTAAGCTGAAATGTTGACTATTGATGCCGACAAGCAATGGCTAAAATAATCCCCCAGGTTTTTTATTTTTCCCTCTGAAAACTTGCAGTTGTTTTGTTACCATCCAGTCTAGAAAAGGCCGTGTCACAATGCGGTGAAACTCTTTAACCGTTGTTATTGTCATCATTAAAGAAAATTAAGCCACATAATGAACACTGTCATGATGCCTGTACAGCAAGGTGGGGAAGCTGTCCTGTTTCCAAGCCATGTCACTGCAGGCACAGCAGAGATGATGCTCCCAACACACTCTTCTTCCTCCTCCTGCATTACCTGCAGCCACTCACCAGAGCTGTAATTAGCCTGGCTCATTTTCTGTTCCCTCGTTTGTCTTCCTGCTAAAAAGCACTTGTCATTAATCATGGGGTTTGTTTTATTTTATTTTAATGGTGTTTCATTTTGAATGCCTGCGTTATTGCATGAAATTAGGTTCTTCTGATGTAGGTTGGTGGCTATTCTGCCTGCACCTGCATTTCCAGGGAGCCAGCATGATGGGCATGGGAATGAAAGCTGGTGGTGGCCATCCTCACACAGGCTGGTGCTTGAAACTCTGGGGGTTTGCAGGCAAAACACCACAGTGAATTGTGTTTCTCTTGCCAAATGGCACCTTGACTTTAAAAATCTGTGGATGGAACTGTTTGGTTTATGTTCTGGGGAAGCAGCTGGAGAGGGGGATAGGTGTTAAGGACATTTGGCCTGTGCAAACATCTCATGTTGTGGGGTATGTCAGGACTGGCTCATTTTCACAGCTCAGAGGGCTGCAGGGTTGGTAGAAGATGTGCCTGGGAATTGTGTGGCAGCTGGGACAAACCAAATCTCTCCTTTCGTTTCTACCCCACCTCTGTGGCTTTGCATGGCCCTCCCAAGCAGTTACCTCTGCTGAGTCAGAGAAATGTGTAAAATGAAAAAGCTCAGCATTGCCAAGCTCCAGGCTGGCATTTGTTTTTTAATTGGTTGATTTTTCCCAAACAACACAAGGTCACCAGGAGGTGGGTTTGTGTCCTTTCATAACTGAGCTCCACTCACTCCTCTTCTCCTGGTCCCTGGGTGTGAGCAGGGTGGTGGCAATGGTGAGAACAAAAATGCATTTCCTTTCTTTGCCTGAAGTCACACTTAGGCAGTGATGCTTTGCCATTTGGGGTGCTTAGCAAAGCCTGGTGCCACTGACCCCTGTGTACCATGGATTGTGGCCACCTTCCCCTGCAGAGACCTCTGTCACCACCTCTTTCAGCATAGGCACAAGGCCAGGCAGAGCTGGTTCACTTGGATGTGACTGCCCATGACATCCCTTCCTAACCTCATCCAGCCTCCTCTGGGGAGGGGGCTGATCCTTCCCTCCAGCAATTCCAGTATCAAGCCCATAATTTCAGACTGAGCTCGAGATTGCCTTGGGAGCAGTGGAGCCTGTACCTCCTTTGATAAGCCACTTGAGCAGCTGTCACGCTCTCTTAAAAATATATACCTTGTTCCCTGACTGAGCTCCCCTTGGAGTAGATGCTCACTGAGCACCCATTCCTCCTTCTCCCCCCTCTCTTAGCCTGCCCTGTGGTTTAATGTGTACATTACAGGCTCTTTATAGAAAGCAACCAACTATAAAAGGTACAGGATGCAGTCCAAGTCCTTCTCCCTGCCCTCTGCCTTGAGCAGCAGTGGCAGGAGCCCTGCCTCACTCTGCTCCTGGTGGATGCTGTGTAAGTCCTCCTGGCCCCCCATGCCAGGGCTTTTTTGGTTTGGGCACCTGTCTGAGCATCATTCCCTGCATGGGTCCCCCTACTCTGGACATGCAAACGTGAAGGGGTTTCCTAGGAGCCACTCTGTGTCAGCAAGGCTTGAATGAACATAACATGTCAGAGAAAGGCATTAAAGCAGGGTGTGTTGTTTTATTCCTGCAGAGATGGGATCCCACCATACAGACTCCGAAAGCAGCATCGCAGAGAGATGCAAGAAAGTGCCAAAGCAAATGGACGCGTGCCACTACCTCACATTCCTGTAAGTAGCACTATCTCCTTCCCAGGGGTAAATATGCAAAATATGTGAGATCTCTAGCACACAGTTGCTCTGCTTGTGCTTGAGTTTAATCCCCCTTAGTGCTGTATTCGCTTGGGGGTGCTTCAAGATGACATACATTGTCCTGAGAAAAGGTTTGGAGCCGTCTGCCAAACTCACCATTCCGGCCTGCCCCAAACACAGAATTTTTCTTAACCATTCAGTCAGTAGCTGATTGTTTCTCCTGGATGAGAATGGAAGCACTGGCTGGCATTTATCTGTAAGCAGTTCCATGCCCTCAGGAGAGCTGGAGGTGTTTGTGGAAGGTGTAGGAGGCTGTTGGACATGGAGGCTGAGGTAGCTCTCAGACAAGGTCAGCTGGGGAGAAGTGCAATGGTCCCCAGCAGTATTTCTGCACTGAGCAGCCAAAGGAGCTGTAACCTGTTCCCAAGGACTCAGCAAAGCTCACCTGGGGGCACAAGGCAGGAGGAAAAAAAAGGTACAGGAGTAAGTATTTCATTTATCTCACACTGTCTCTTTGGTTGCTCCAGGTAAGCAAACAGCCTTTGGAAGATGAGCACAACTGCTAGGGCTCTGCATCACCATCTGCAGCTCTGCTTATTATTGTTTTCTTTTTCTGAGAAGTTACAGGTGACATTTAATATCTAGTAGGGAATAAAGGTGCTTCTTTCCCCTTTGGACAGCTGGACTCCAGCACAAATCAAATAGGGAGAGAAAAAGCCTCCATCTGTTTTTTCCAGAAGTGTCTTCAAACTTGACGCAGCTGTTCCCATCCTGCCAGCTCAAAGCAGCACAATACCAGCAGAAATACACCCTTGTTTTAATCTGATTTAAAAGAAAAAAAATCCACACCAAAACCACCACTCTTTGTTTTGCCTTTTAAATTAGATTATTTTCCTTAGATTTAAGAGGGTCTCCTGTGCTTTGATCACTGGGTTGACAATAAAAGCCCTGGCTGCAGACGCTCATAGCCATCCTAGCTCAGTCACCTCTCTTTTCACACAGTTGCTTTCACAGTGTGGTTGCTGTTGAAAAGGCTGGCTGGGTGCCTTTTTATTTCACTTGATGCCGTTTTTACTGTAAGCATGGCTTTGTTAGAGTTGAAGTTTGAAAGCTTGGCCTTTATTTTTTGTTGTTATTGTTGTTGCTGTTCCCCAACAGTGGGAACTACTGACTGAATATTCTCCGACTTCAAAGCTTGTCAGTGGCTTTACCTTTTGGATAAAAATAATAGTGGCTTTCTGTTGATGGTGTGCACTGGCAATGCCTCGATGAACTGCAGGTTATAAACTCAAGAGTATGGAGTATTAAATATGTATAGTGAGCTCTACTTTAACGAACTTCCATCTGCCAAACATTTCTTTTGTTGAACTGAATAAGTGTCATTCCAGCAGCAGTTCCTTGCAGGCTAATTAGTTTTACTTAGCATTAAATTTTATCGACCCTTTTGGAAAGCAGCTTTAAAAACGGGGTAAAAAACAAGGTTTCAATTGCCCACCTGCTGCTTATAGATTTTTATATTATCCTCCTTACCTACACAGTCTTTTAGAATTACATAGTCCTCCTAAACTACACACAGACGCTTCACAAGGATTTTTTTGTGAAACAGCCACTGTTCCCATTAGGTTCTGCACTGTAATTTTAAGTCCCAGGGGAAAAGGCATCTTGACATATATTTATATGGGAGCTGAGGACTGAGAAGTTGGGTTAGTTCTAGTCTTTCTCCAGGGAATAAAAGTTTAGTTCAGACACTCTGGCACCTCCTGCCAGCCAATTACTGACACAGAATTGGCATCGACTTCAGAGAGGCACTGTTCTGCCCTCTCTTATCAATCAGCCAAGAAAGGAGAAGGTAATTAGACAATGTGTTTTGACAACACCAGTGTGAAATGTTATAAAGTTACTCTTTAAAATTCAGCTCTAACTGCACACTCTTTGAATTAACCAGCACAAATTAGCAAGGAGCCATGCAAATGTTTCTTCAAGTGTTGCTTTCTGAAGCCAGTGGCTGGGCTATCCCACAGCCCGTGGCTGAATCAGGCTGGACCTGGGGTTAGGTGCTTCCAAACGTGTGGCAGTGATGAAATCACAACCTTTGAGTGAAGGTCTTTATGGACTCCTATCTGCAGCATAGCCAGAGTCCATGCTGATAGTGCCTGCAGAATGCACAGCATGTTTTCCTACTGATAACAGGGAACCTCCTACTTCCGAAAGTCATTTCAGAAGTCCTTTACAGACCTTCCCATTCCCTGACAAATGAGTTATGGGGCTATTATGCAAAATTCTGAAAGGACTTACATTGCTTTTAATAGCAGCACTTGTAGTTAAGTCCAGAAGCTATAAACTGCAGTGATTACATGTTCAGAGGAGGCTGCCCGCTGGTCCCAGCAGCCGTGCTCCCTCCAAGTAGTGACAGCGTGTGGTAGCTATGTGGAACACCCTCTTCAGCAGCAGGATGTGTATGGATGGCCCTGATCTGCATCTTCCACACTTAGCAGCTCACATCTTCCACACTTAGCCAGTCACCAGTGCTCTAAGTTTGGAAAAGTTGTGTTCTGTGAAGTGGCGCTCTGCCCAGGAATGCAGTGGGGGAGGCTCTCCAGCAAGCAGGGAGACCTCTGGTTTGTGCCTCTGGCAGGAACACATTACACAGAGAGTGAGTGTTGCTTTCATGTGGTTTTCCATCTCTCTCTTGGATTTGAGCAGAGTCTTGGAGCACCAAGGAAGGAAAGAGCAAGCAAGTTCCCAAAGAAAGGGAGAAAGCCCAGAGCACGCAGGGCTGTAGCTGGCTCTGCCATACATCCGTTCCCAGGAGAGGATGGGAGATCCTCCTTTCCCACAGCAAATTCAGAAAAATCCAACCTCAACATTAAGACCTGGTGTTTGGTTGGTTTGTTAACTGCGTAAAGAATCCATTTTGTGATGTTCTTGCTGTAGCTTGGTCATGGGGTGGGAGCTCTCCTGTCCTGCTGCACAATCAAGGGTGCTGCAGGGTGGCTTCTGCAGTGTTCCTGAGTGGAACAGAAGGTTGTGAGTGACCACTGTGCTGTGCTGTACAAGTGAGGAGTGCACAGGAGGAGCCTGGTCTCATGCTGCCTGGATAACTGCAGCTCAATGAGCTTTCTGCTCCTGTGAGTTGGGAACCTGCTCGGAATTCCCATCGGCTGTTTTATGCCATTTTCCTCAAATGCCTTGCTGCAGCAGGACTCCTTGCTAATCCCTGAATGCTGCTAGACTGGATGCTGAAATCCAGCTATCTGTGAGCTCTGCCACTAGTGTTTCTGGTATGGAAACACCATTTATCTGTTAAAAATTTATGTCACAGGGGAATGCATTAATCTAAGAAACATGGAGGTTCAGAAGTTCTTTTCTCTTAGCTTCTCTAGCCTGTCATCTTCCTTTCATTTCCAAGACTGACTTGTGATCTAACAACAGCCCCTCAGGCATCATGGAGGCATCAAACCTCTTGTAGAAGAGAGAAATTTACCAGCACAAAATTCTTTGGCCCAGTCACATCTGTCAGAAACAGTTCAGCCCAAACCACAGATCCCTGGAGCTGCTTAAGGAACCTCTACCCAGTGTAATGTTGAAAAGCTTCCTGTTTCATCTTAGAGCAGTTGAGGCTGATGCTTCCCAAGGGGAGCCTGCAAACTGCAGTGAGACTCTTTCCTTTCAGCCTTTTCACATTTCAGATGCCAATGTGTTCTGATGTGCAGCATGGTCCTTAAACCTGTGTTTCTCAAGGAAGGTGAAATCCATCAAAACCCAAGAGCTGCATCTGCCTCATGGAGCAAAATCCATGGAATTCTCACTCCATCAGCTCCAAGAAAAGAAGGGGAAAACATGAGGGCAACTGCCTAGTGGAGCTGTTGAAGAGCTTGTGTGTCTCACATGTTCTTAACAGGCTGCTTCTTCACAAAGGTACCAGAGCTTCAGACACTTCATGTGTCAAGGACAATGTTCTAGTGACAGGTACCCCAAGAAATCCTTCTTCAGGGCTGTCACAAGGAAAGATTGCTCCATCTAAACCACATCAAGCAATTTCTATTTTTTCCAATCCACCTGGCATTTAGCCTCCTGTCTGTCGTCCTCTGCAGCTTCCCCAACTCCACATGGTTTGGTTCTGGACAGACCTATCTAACTAGTGCCATTGAATAAAAGTAGATAGGCAATTAAATAAAACATTAGACTAGACAGTACTTTAAAATTAAGCACTTCATTTCTGAGTTGTTGATGTAGAATGTCCAGAGACCTCATTCTGGATCCTCAAAAACCAGGCAGCTCTTGGACAGTGCTGCACCCTTTACTTGGAACAAAGGCATTTGGAGCCCTTCTGATTTCAGAACAATAAGCAGTTATTTACAAGTCCCTTGGCAGGACTCTGTATGCCCATGGGAAGCTGGGGGCAGGTTCAAAATCCTGAAGCCCTGAAGGATCCTGCTCTGGGTACAGGCTCAGCCTGGCTGGTCTTTGATGGAGCATATTTCCCCTGTCTCCCTTCTGAAGTCAGGCCCATCATTTGATAAAGGCTTCAAACACTTTGTTGTCTTAAGTCTTTTGAACCAGGTCAGTGCAATCCATGTTTGCTGTCTAGGGAGGCAGAGAGAGCCCTCAGCAGTTATCTGTATTGTTTCAGCACAAGGAATTTGCATTCATTATTCTGCTATACTGTTAGTTTTGGGGAAGTCTGTGTAGCTCATCCTTTGAACTAGGAATAAAGTCAGACCTATGGTGATGTTCAGAGCATCATCCTGCTCACCAGCTCTCTGAGTTACCCTTACAGGTACCCAGCAGGACAGCAGAGGGTGTGTGCAGCTGGTATCCATGGGGTGAAGTGAGGTTTATTTCAGTTGCATTGATCTTGGATGCTCAGGGAGACCCTTGCAGGGGGGGGGCTGCATCTTGTACCCTCAAACAGGCTGCTGAGGCCCTCTGCAAGCTGTTGTGCTGAGTGGGAAGCTCCAAGGACGGGGCAGTGGGTTTTACAGATGAAACAAGTTCATCCTAAAGATTCTTGGGTTCAGGTACTGTAATTTCTGTAGTTCAGCTTCAGTCACCTCCAGACTTTGAGAGACTGGATAAACATGCTGAGGATAAACATGCTGAGGTATTAGTTGCAAAAGACCCAGAATCACCTTGAGTTCCCTGGATCCAGCATTGTTGGGCCTGCAGGGAACCACCTTGTGGTGACAGGACTAGGACACTCAGGTTAGCAAACTTCAGCCCTTGCACCCACTGCTACTACAGGTTTAGGAGAGATTTTGGTTTGGGGTGCTGCCCTGCACCAAAGGCTAGGGAGACAGAGGGTAATTCTTTCCCAGTTGTGCTTGTCTGTGGTAGCTGCACCAGGGAGAGCCAAGACTGTAAGTGCTGAGCTCTGAGCTGCCTCTTATTAGGCTCATTAAGTGTCTAACGGAGCAGGGCTTGCTGGTGCCATCTATAAACAACCACAGGGAGAGCTGGCATCTGAGGTGGCAGGAGGGAGGGAACGTGTCACCCAGCAGGTTGGGACTTGTCAGGCAAGAAAGAGAATTCCCTCCTTGGGAATTGCTGCCGTGGCCTCATGAGGAAGGGTGGTGGTGGTCACGGGACTGGGGTTTCTGAAGGAAACAGGATCCCTTAGCCAGAAGTGCTTCCCAAGGCTATGCAGGAGAACAGGGAGTCATCCTGAGAAGCTCCTCAGGGAGTAACAGAGCAGGAACCAGCTCTGCCACATCTTCCCCCGTGCTGGGGCACATCTGGAGCCTGCACTACACAAAGGTGAAACATGCTATTTTGGCCTCTCTGCCAATATTTCAAGACTGAGCATCATTTTTGTTGATAAATGGGGTTTTTTTGCAGTTTAGCTTTTTGTGATACAGGTCTTTGGTTTGCAGAGCTGGATGTCCTGGTGGCACTAAAGATGTCATCAGGGTGGTGACATCTCCTCCCTCATGTTGTACCCTCTCCAGTGGCTGCAGGAATGGAATGGTTGGGGCTGTTCCCAGCTCGGATGGGTCAATGGGATTGAGATTTGCTGGCAGGCTCAGGAAGACACATCGCTCTTGGCAAACAAAACAAGCAGGGCTTTAACTGGGACCTCTGCAGCCCAACTGGGGTGTCATGAAAAAGTCTTCAGCTCCTCAGTGCCATCAGTGGGTTCTTGCTGCCTCTGGTTTTCTTCCCTGCCTTCCAGCTGGCAGAGAAGAAAAGGCAGTGTGATTTGCATACTTTTGTCAGGTTTTGAGGCAAAGCAGCATTTTAGTGTTCTGCTTTGATCTTCTGGCTGGCCTGGGATAAATTCGGGTGGTCTCTCATCCTCCTTTAAAGTTTTCAAGCTCAATGTCTGCTTCTGATGCTGCATTTGTTCTTTTGCTATGAATTATCTCACATCTTCACATTTAATTTTGTCTCTGGTCCTTTAGAGTGTATATTTCTCCCGTGTTAGTACTGAAATATTTGAATGCAGAGTTTTATGCTGTTGAATTTCCAACTATTTTTCCTCCAAATTAAATTTTTATCTCTGCTGCATCATTTAACTTTTTCTACTCTTAAAAAAAAAATAACACATAAAGGATAAAAATGAGGGGAAGAATGCAGCAGCTGATAGCTTCTTACTTCACTACACAAACTTCTTATCCCAAAACCCAGGAATTTAGTGACAAAGTAACTCAGCATAAGGAATCAAGAATGTCCTTGAACTGCCATAAATATTCATTTATTCACCCAGAGCAGGCAAAAAAATGGCACCTCTGTGCTTGTAAGAGTGCTGTATTGCTAAAGCAAGCAGGGAATCATTGCATAGCTCTGAAAAGCTGAGATGCAATCCTGTAGGATCCTCCAGCAGGAGAGGATGCTCTGTGGGAATTGGGACCTTGGGCTGTGGGCTGGATTTGCAGAGATTGGCTGGCACACACTGATCCTCCTGCAATAAGCTGAGTAAGTGTGCACCAGGGTCCTCCCTTCTACCAAACTGAAATCATATGAACAGGAGGTTTGAGAGATTGAAAGGTCTGTACATCCTTTTTCCACCCTTTGAGACCAGGATATTCCTGTTGACCATGTGTCCACTGGGGGAAAAGCAAGCACTTCTATCCCTGAGTGGAATTTGGTGCCAAAAAGAGCTTTTTGAATTGCAGCTCCAGAAAACCTTTCCCTTAGATGGGATGGTGTGTGGAGCTGGTGCCAGCTGAGGAACTGGTGGAGGTGGTGGCTCAGCTGCCAAGCCCCCAGGTGCTGAGCTGCACCTGAGTGCCTGCCAGCCTGTCCTCCCCCAGCTCCCAGCGGAGCGACCGGCATTTCCAGTTCTCAGAGGCTCCCCAGAAACGTGGGATTTCTCATTGATCCTGTGCTCTGCTCTCCCTGCAGCGCACCTACCGAATGCCAAAGGATATCCACGTGGAGCCAGAGAAGTTTGCTGCAGAGCTGATCAACCGTTTGGAGGAAGTACAGAAGGAACGTGAAGCGGAGGAGAAGTTAGAGGAGCGCCTTAAACGCGTTCGAGCGGTCAGTGATCTTCTTATCCCCTCTGCCAGCCTGGCACTCTGCTTGCCCTGTACCACAGGGAGCTTTCAGCTGCTGGGCAAGCAACTGGGCTGGCCAGTTCCCTGCTCCACTGCCGTGGGCATCAGTGGCACAGGGCTCCTGGAGGTTCC
The DNA here is from genome assembly GCF_963513975.1 of Fringilla coelebs. Classification (NCBI taxonomy): domain Eukaryota; kingdom Metazoa; phylum Chordata; class Aves; order Passeriformes; family Fringillidae; genus Fringilla; species Fringilla coelebs. Next base: position 13,676,947 of record NC_140042.1, read on the forward strand.
TGTAGCCCCTGCAGCTTCCATGATGCTGTTCCCCCCATCCATGGAGGGCTTTGTGAGCTCCAGCGCTCCCTGCCTGTGTAAAATTCCAGCCATGGCACAGCAGTGCCCATTTCTGCCATCACTCAGGGGCTGTGGATGCTCTCTATCACTTTCTTTGGTACCCTGGCTCTGCTGAGTTTGTGAGCAATCCCTGGGGATCACCTTTCCATAGGAGGTTTTGTGTGATGTCTGTTTCTCCCACAAACAATAACCAGATGACAGATGATGTTCTGCTTGGGGGTGTTTGTGTCTGCTATCAGGCCATTTCTACCACAACCAAAAGGGTTCTGCCCATCAGTGCCTAGCACACCCTAGAAATTTTGGAAGTAGTCAGATGTGGCGCTGAAAAACTATCCTGGGCAGAATAAACACGCTGACTCCACTGGGATACCTAACCAGTGGCACTGGGTGCTGAGCCCTGCTGCTGCTGGGGCCCCGGAGCCTGAGGATTTGTTAGATGAACCATGGGAAATGTGCCTTTAGCTCCACAACAAGCTCCAAGAGGGAGAGAGTGAGGTCCTGGTCATCTGGAATTCCCTGTGTGAGACCCCTGTTCAGCAGTGTTCACACCACAGCTTTTCTTCTGAGACACTGCATCTCATGGATGTGGTGGGGATAGAGCAGAGATCCCAGAGGACACCATGGTGTTACTGAGCATCACTAGTTCAGTGTAACCTGCTCTGTAACCTGCAGCCCTCCCTTAAAGCAGAAGTGTTGGTGCCTGGCTCAGCTGGCTCTGTGCTTTCGGGAAGGTTGGGCTACTGGGCCTCCACAAAAGAACCTTCAGCCCTGTTGGAGTATTTTAAAATGCTCATCTGGTAGCTCTTTGAACAGGAAAAAGCTGTAGGTTGTACTGTTGGCTTTAAACTGCATCTGCATTTCAAATGCAGAGAACAGAGGAAGGCAGAAGGATCTGTAAGGTCCCATCCATCTGCAGGTGTTTTCCAGCAAACTCCCTACACCTCTGCATCCAGCCAGAAAAGGCCAGCCAGGTGCTATTTTGGGATTAGATTCCTGTTCTTCTGGAATTGCACTGTTCTCCTGTCTGGTGGTTATTGCTTTCTAGACAAAGGCAGTGTAATCAGCAGCATTTTCTGCTAACACAGTCCTAGAATACACTTCCTCCTTCTCCTCCTCCTCCCCCTCCTCCCATGGCTCCATTGCAGCCCTCTGCCTCCTTGAAGGAGCTGCCAGTAGCAATACCATAAAATCAGCAAATACCTATGTGCCAGAGAATATATTTAAGTCTGTTTAAACACATTTTTGTGTGACTTAATCTATTTTTAAACCCAGGACTCCCACTAATGCTATATATTAAACCTCTTTGCTGTCTCCAGAATGTATTTCATTGACTGGCTGGCATCTGGCATTAGCCATTCAGGAAAAACTCAGAGTAAGCAATTGTAGCTTTTTTAGGTCAGCACTCAAGGTGCAGGAGCTGCTGGTATCAGCAAGAGGGAGAACTGGAACCCTGATAGATCACAGGGCTTTTTTTCTGTGACCTGAACACCAGGGCTGCAGGGTAACCTCTTCCCCAGGTCTGCATGGCTCACTGCACAGCAGCACAGAGAAAACCAGCAGCATTAGTCACACTGGGCAGTTACCAGCCTAACAGAGAACCTGGAAATATTTTGCAAAAGCCAGGGGAAAAGAATTTTTCTCCCCTCTAACGAGCAGCCTGCAGGTTCCCTTTCAAAGCCTCATCATGCAGTAACATTGAGAGGAGGTATCTGATTTGAAGCCAGATGCCTTTTACTGAAAAGACTCTCAGGTTTTTGCTTTACAAAAAAGCAAATGCTGAATTCACTAATTATTCTGGGAAACGTGGGAGAGGATTAGAGGATGTGCATGTTCCCTTATTAGTTTTTGAGGCACTTCAGCCTCGTGTCCATGAATGGAATCTGCTGTCACAGAGATCAGTATTGGATCATACAGATCACTCTCAGCTGAACAAATGGAAAATAAGCCAGGGGGAAGCAAAGCCATAGCAATGCTGAGATTCTCAGCATTTGAACATGAAACATTGCCTGACTAGAGATCATTTGCATGATGATGGAAGAGGCTCTGGTGCTTAGCAGAGCTGTTTTCCCTTCCTGGCAGCAGCAGCCTGATGGGTGGGACCGGGGGGAGGCAGAGGAGGAGGTTTCAGGAGGTCTCGCTGCCTGTGCTCATCAGTGCAGCTCTCAGCTCCTCGTTCAGAGGCAAGGGCACCCCCAGCCCTGCTGGGGAGTAAAAATAGCTCAGCACTCAGCGAAGTTGGAGCCGCAGCTCTCCCTGCGGCTGCCTGTGGGAGCTGCTGGAGGAGCTCTGTGACAATAGCGTGTCCACAAAGCACCATCTAGTGGCGATGGCAGCGGGGCTCCCTGCCCGCCCCGAGTGCCACCTGCCCGCCCAGATCGCTGCCCGCCTGTGCCAGGATCAGTGCCCAGCTATACCAGGATCAGTGCCCAGCTGTGTCAGGATCAGTGCCAAGCTGTGCCAGGATCAGTGCCCAGCTGTGCCAGGATCAGTGCCCAGCTGTGCCAGGATCAGTGTCTGGCGGCTGTGGCAGGGTCACTGCCTGGCTCTGCCAGGGTCACTGCCCAGCTGTGCCAGCACCACTGCCCAGCTGTGCCAGGATCAGTGTCCGGCTGTGCCAGGGTCACTGCCAGGCTGTGCCAGGGTCTCTGCCTGGCTGTGCCAGCACCACTGCCAGGCTGTGCCAGTATCACTGCCCGACTGTGCCAGGGTCACTGCCCAGCTCTGCTAACATCACTGCCAGGCTGTGTCAACATCACTGCCAGGCTGTGCCAGGGTCACTGTCCAGCTGTGCCAGCACCACTGCCAGGCTGTGTCAACATCACTGCCTGGCTGTGCCAGGGTCACTGCCAGGCTGTGCCAACTCCACTGCCTGGCTGTGCCCAACTCCCTGCCAAGCTCTTCCCAGCTTCTTGCCAGGCCTTGCCCAGCTCACTGCCAAGCTTTGCCCATTGCCAGGTCTTGCACAGCTCACTGTCAAGCTATGCCCAGATCTCCATCAGGCTCATTTCCAGGCCTTGCCCAGCTCACCAAAGCGAGGTTTCAGAACATAGCTCCAGAGCCCACACCATGAATGTTGTATTTTTCCCTGCAGTCTGAGCACAGTGATAAGATTCAGCAGAATTGGTTCCTACAACCTTGACTCAAACTGTTGTCCTGCTTGAGGAAAGACAGCAGGTTGGGATAAGCACCCCAATTCCTTTATGCACTGCTGTTGTGTCACTGTTGGGATGTTCCTGCTTGATGTGAGGTTGAGGCCAGTGCTGGGGGTGGTAAGGCAGGTCTCTATAGACCCACCCCAGGAGCAACTGCTCCTGCTGGGGGTCCAGATCTTCTCACTGACACAGATGAGCTGAGCTAACATGAACTGAGAGAGCCTTTTCTCCCCTTAGCCCATCCTGATCTCAGTCTTGAAGCAAAAGTCCCCATTACTTGCAAAATGGAGTTCTGGGCAGCCAGAGGATTTCCAAAATCCCAGGCACCCATTTGGGTGGACCAGCCTAGGTTCTCACTCTCATGCCACCCTACTCAGGTGTGACAGCACTGCCAGAGTTCTGGGCTGAGCAGAAAGGACATGCTGCCATTCTTCAGGGATCTGTGCCAGGGCCAGGTCCTGCCCTGCACATCAGTTAGTGTTTAAACCTGGGAGGTACCAGCTCCTAAAACCTTCCAAGTGCTGAGGGTGTCACTGGGTATCACAAACTGCTACTAAATGCTCTCCTCAGTGGCAGGGATGTAGTCAGCACATCCCTCATTATGCCTTGTCCCTGAGCTCGGTGCCCAGGGCTGGTGGCTGGCAAGCTGTGGCCTGTGGCTGTAGATGAAAGGTGCCTCTGAAGCTCCTCAGAGTGATCTGTAAGTGCTGTGTCCCCTCCAGACACCAGCATCGTGTCACACCCCCAGGCTTACAGCACCCGCGCCTTTGGCACTTTGAAAGCCTGGCATTGTCCCTGCTTCAGGCCTGAACCCCCAGGTGTGACACTGGGAGGAAGTCTGTTATTTGCTTTCTTGCTGTGTGGTTGGCAGCTGAGACTTTGAAGATGGTTAGCAATGGTGGGGGATGGCATCTGACAGGCAAAGCTGATGGGAGTCAGTGTTTTCTGTAGACGCATTTATCTGGCAGGGCAGAGATACCCTGTGCTGCAACTGATTTCTTTACTGTGCCAAAGGAGGAAAAGTGCAGGATTAAAGGCCTCACTGGAATCCTGCTTATGTAATTAAAACAAATAGGAATCCTGACTTCCAATAAAGAAACTTCATAAATACCTGAGTTTATGTTGGAGCGCAAAGTCGTCCGTCAGCATCAAAACTGTGGCTGTCAGCATGGAGGAGTTTAATTCTTCCTGGCAAGGACTTAAGAGTCACTAACAGCGTGTCCTAGACCAGTGTGAACTGCAAGAACAAGCAGTTAGTTTCAGCCCATTTCTTTATCTTCACAAAGTGTTTCACTCCAGCCTTAACATGCCCAGGAGAGATCAATGTTTGATTTCCAAAGCCATTCGTGCAGCTGTCGACCTTCACTTGCTCCCTCCTGTTCCAAAGCCTTCTCTTGGCTTTGCCCTGTGAAACAGTAATTTGGGTGAGAAAACCCCCCTGGTCTCACCTGACTCAGAACTGATTTGCTGCATATCCTGTAGCTCTGGGCTTTATCTGATGGGCTTTGAAGCAATGCCTTACCAAAGGCACGTAGGAAGCTGAAGGTACACTGTGGCAAGTTATGTTTCTGCTGCTGGTTGTTGCAGAACCACCTTCAGGGGACTTGGAGTAAGGCTGTGCCTGCTCCAGTTGAGTTGTTAGGCTTGTCAGCTGTGTTTGTAAGCCTGGTTGTGATGTGTGGGCTGCCTGGCAGAGCTCCTTGGGTGGTGTGGGGAGAACATTGCTAATGGTGGCTCCAGAAGCAGACACAGAGACCTGAGCTGCTCTGCTTGGTGGCACCCAGACTGCACAGGCTTGGCTTGAGCATCCTGTCAGTCTGGGACAGGTCTCCAGAGGGATGGTGGATCTCCATCATCTTAAAGGTTTTCAAGATCTGACTGGACTAAACCAGGCCTGGCCTAAGGGTTAGCAGCACTCCTGCTGCAGGAGAAGGTGGGACTAGGGATCCCTTCCACCACTCTGCTGTCATTCTCTGATTGTCCCTGTGTTTCTTGCAGGAAGAAGAAGGTGAGGATGCAGATATCTCTTCTGGTCCCTCAATGATGAGCCACAAGATGCCTTCTGCCCAAGCCTTCCACCACTTTGCTCCTCGTTATGCTGAGATGGGCTGTGCTGGGATGCAGATGAGAGATGCCCATGAGGAAAACCCCGAAAGCATCCTGGATGAGCACGTGCAGCGTGTGATGAAAACTCCAGGCTGCCAATCTCCAGGGCCTGGCCGTCACTCTCCTAAGCCACGGTCCCCAGAAAGTGGCCACTTAGGAAAGCTGTCAGGGACACTAGGAACAATTCCTCCAGGGCATGGCAAGCACGCTACAAAATCAGGAATGAAACTGGATGCAGCTAACTTATACCACCATAAACATGTCTACCACCACATCCATCACCACAGCATGATGAAACCAAAAGAGCAGATCGAGGCTGAGGCCACGCAGCGAGTGCAGAACAGCTTTGCTTGGAATGTAGATTCACATAACTATGCAACAAAGTCACGAAACTACAGTGAAAACTTGGGCATGGCCCCTGTCCCCATGGACTCTTTAGGCTACAGGTGAGTCAAGGAACACCCAATAGGATTCCCAAAGCCATGACTGCTGTAGGAAGCTCTTCCATGAACAGGCTGTAGCATGTCAGGGAATCAGCAGTTCAGCCTTTTCCTGTGTCAGCTTATGCTGGCATGTCATTTGGGATATGCCCTGATAACCTTTATAGAGTCCTTTTTATCTCTGTGATCTGGTACTGAAAGACACCCTCGAACCAGGATTTTTGTTGGCCTTGGTTCTAAAATAGATTTTCTGCTCCTCAAAGCAGTGGAGATGCTTAGAAATTGCAGCTGCTGGTCTGCTTCTCCATGCACCAGGAGTTGGATGTTGGGGCTGTGTCTCGAGGTCTGGGTCATAGAAACAGGTCTCTTAAGGTGTTTATGAGAGGACAGCACCCCACCTGATTTGTTGGAAGGCTGAACCCATTCACCAGAAGGGCTCCTTTCTCTTCCTGATAAAGCAATGGACACTGCAGTGCTGCCCTTGCAGCCTGTTGTCCATCTTTCCTTGGCCATTTGAATTCCTCCATCCTTTCCATGCTGCAGGCAGAGGGGGGTGCTCCTTTTCTGTGGCAGGCTTTGCTGGTCCTGTTGCTGGGTGACTGCAGAGGTGGGAGTGCAGCTCAGGGCTGCCATGGTGAGGGATGGGGATGGAGCAGCCACAGGGGAAAGCTGTGCTCACCCTGGGTGTGTGTGGCTCCCCAGGGCTGAGGCTTTGGGGTGTTTCTTTGCAGTGTACCAGGGGTGGGACAGTTAGTGAAGGCAGGTTGGCTGGGTCTGCAGCAGTCAGGATCAGCTTTCTGGGGTAGCAGGAGGGAGGCAGAGTGCAGAGGCAGCCAAAGCAAACTGCAGACTGCTCTTCAGGAGGGAGAGGCACTTAAATCCACCGTGTTTGTGTGGGGAGAGGGTTGTTGCTTCAACAGAGATGAGCATGGCCATGCTGGGCCAACCCAAAGCCCCATCGAGATACAAGATTTTCCTTCTAGCAGCAGCTACAGCATATATTTAATGAGATTTTTTTAAGGACACGCTCAGAGCTGTCCTTCCTCTGGCACAAACTCCCAGTTCCTGGCAGTCCCTGAATTAGAAGCTTCACAAGACAAGGATTTGCATCCAAATGGTCTTGTTTGGCAGCCAGCAGTCTCTTGTGGTGGCTTCTCTCACTCTTTGTTGAACCCAGCTGGTGTTCTGTTCCCCCAGCCCCCCATGACTGTGTCTGTGGGTCAGTGACAACCTGCAGAAAACAGCATTATTTTGTTTGCACCCAACCTGATGCTGTGGAGTGGCATTTGATACCCAGTAGTCCTCATGCTGGGAGAAGCAGAGACGTTGTCAGCTTGCCCTGCCTTTGTAGATCTGCAGCAATTCCTCCTCAGGCTTTTTCCAAAAAAAATCAGCAAAGTTATCCAAGGGATTGCTGCTCCTCTGTGGAGTTCAGGTTGTTTTTCCCTTTTTGTATGTGTGTTAGTGAACATGCAGGAGCAAGGTCCTGTGCAGTAGAGCAAGTGGATGATTAGGACAGTGGGAGTCTCATGGAATGACAGGCCAGCACAGGAGGATTCTGCGTGGCTGTGTGTGCCACAGCATTCCTGCAGGAGCCTTTGCTGCAGCCACAGGTGTAGCCAGAGCGTTGGCTACAGCCTGCCTTCCCTCTGGCTGTGGTGGTTGAGTTGACTGGGCCTCCCACCCTGCTAGGATGTGATCTTCCACCATGAGGTGAAGCCTCGTTCAGTTGAGGGTGAGAAGCAAACTGTGGGCATGGCAAGTCAGGGTTTGGGGTATCAGTGAATCTGAGGGTGATTGGAAGGACCCAGGTTTCAAGCAGTGGAGAGACAGACAATGGATAACCTCCTGCTGTGAGCAAAGAGCTGGGGATTTATCACAGCCCTTCTCATGGCAGGAGATCTTGCCATGGCTCATTTGGTCAGAGGAGCCACCAGTTGTTGGGCAGAGGAGTTGTTGTGCCCAGGTCTAGGTAGTCTTACTCTTAGCCTGAACTGTGGCATAGGTGGTTTGAGCTTTGGTGGAGCTGTGGAACATGTCTGGAGATAGATGTGTCCACCCTCTGCCCCTCTGGTGGTTGGCATAAGCAAAGCACTAATGTCCCAAGCTTTGTTCTTGCAGTGGGAAAGCAAGTCTGCTCTCAAAAAGGAATGTTAAGAAGACCGATTCAGGGAAAAGTGATGGTGCCAACTATGAGATGCCAGGATCTCCTGAAGATGTGGAGAAAAACCAGAAGATCCTTCAGTGGATCATAGAAGGAGAGAAGGAGATCAGCAGGCATAAGAAAACAAACCATGGGTAAGGGCTGGCAGAACAAGGGATGACAACACTCTTGTATTGCATCCCCTGCACAAGGGAGATGTGTCAGCAGGCTGCCTTCCTCCCAGACATCTTGGGAATGCAAGGGTTTAGACCCTTAGGAGACTGAGGATTACTTGAGGGCTGTTGTTTCTGAAGGGTAACTCGTGGCCATGGCAGGATGTTGCAGCCCCAGGGCAATCTTGGAAATTGTTGCTGTGGTTCCAAGGTGAATAACATGGCACGTGGTAGGCAGGGGAGGGCATCCTGTGGGAGAATGCCACAAAAGATGGAGCTGCCTTTTTCTGGGTGCATTTTTATCTATGGGATTGATGGGAGCCCTCACATGTATCTGGGGGGTTTGTTTCAGGGTTTGTCTCAGGACTTGCTCAAAATCTTCTTTAGATTTTGGTGTTGCACCCTTGAAAGCCGTGCCGTGAGGAGCTTCCCAGTGGTGCCTGCGTCCAGCAGCAGGTCCATCTGGGAATGCCTGTGTGCCTGTGCAGAGCATCTCAGTGCTCCATGTGAAACCTTTGTGTTTGTGTGTAGCTCTTCAGGTGCTAAGAAGCAGCTGTCCCACGACCTGGTGCGGCCCCTGTCCATCGAGCGGCCGGTGACCGTGCACCCCTGGGTCAGCGCGCAGCTCCGCAACGTCGTCCAGCCTTCCCACCCCTTCATTCAAGATCCTACCATGCCACCCAACCCAGCCCCCAACCCTCTCACCCAGCTGGAGGAAGCTCGCAGGAGGTTGGAAGAGGAGGAAAAAAGGGCTGGAAAGCTCCCCCTTAAGCAAAGGTAGGATGATATGGTCTGATTCTGTGTGGGAGAGACTGCTCTGAGGGATGGCCGTGTCCTCTGCTCTGGTCTCCAGCATGCAGAGAGGTCAGAGAAGTCTTCCTCAGTCCTGCTGACGTGGTGGTGCAAATGGAAAAATCCACCTTGAGGCCCTGGGCTTGTGAAATGTGGATGGAGAGGCTGGAAATGCTCCTGGCAGGGTGGGAAGGGGCTGGGCAGAGGGAGCACATCTAAAAGGGGCACGGCTGGGACAGCTCTCTCCCCTGGTGCTCGCTGGCTCTCCACTCATTCACAGTCACACAATGATTTCAGAGCTTGGTGCAGGAGCAGAATTCATCAGGATGCAGCAGAATTAAGTGCAGAAGACAAATCTGTCTGTGCTGTTTATCTCCATCTCACACAAGCTTCCAGCAAAGGCTGCTGGTGGCCTCTGGATGAGAGCTCTGTGCTGGAGCCCTCCTGCAGCAGCTCTGACTCTGTGTGACCATATCCAAGTCACTGCATCTCCCTGTGACTCAGCTTAATGGCTGTTGCAGAGCTCATTTTCCTGCTCTGTGTTATCTTTCAGGAGACATCATTTGCAAGGCACACGGAGCTCTCTGGTGAAAAGCATTTTGGAAGTGCTAGATAATTACTGTTAACAGCTAAAAGCACTTTGTCCATTAAAAACCTTTCACAGCTCTCCAGCTGTCCTCTGAAAACTTGACACTTTGCAGCCTGACTCATAGAAACACAAATGTAATTTTAAAAAGAAGCTCTTAATTGTCAGGCTCCAGTTATTTTTGCTTGCAGTGACCACGTGTACACAGCAGATTTCTGTGTATTCATGTCAGAGCATTGATTGAAGGCCAGGTAATTAGAGGGCTTTCCCAAGCCAGGTTAAGCCAAGTTTATGTGATCCACCTTTGGCGTGTGTAATTGGATGGGGTTTATAAGTAGAGTCATTTATAGTTGTACTAAATTCATGCACCTTCCCCAGAAATGTCTGTACACACTTTGAAAAGAGCAGCCTGGGCTATGCAATTAATATTTTGACACTAATTTGGCCTCTATTATAGGAGTGGCTTGCAGAGGAAGCCCATGGTGTGTGGTAAATGCCAGGCATGCCAGCAGCAGGATGGGCTGAGCAGTCCCAGTGCTGGACTGCTCTGATTCCACAGCCTCTCCACGAGGTCTGGCTCTTCTCCCAGTGATGCAGTGATCCCCCAGCCCTGCCCCATGCCTGGAAAACCAGAGTGACATTCACCAGTGGGGAACTGCTTATGAAAAGTAGATGTGTCTGTGTCCAGTAGCAGGCAAAAATGGATGCAGTGGTCCCCAAGGAGCTAAAGATTTCTGGATGTTGAAATCTCTCTGCTGGATTTTGGTAGGATTGGCTGCTACAGCTGAAGCACACCTGAGCTGGCAGTTTTTAGAAAGCTCCTGCTCTGGTTAGCCCAGGAGCCCACTTTGAAATAGATCCCACAGCTCAGTGAGAACAAAGTTGAAACTGAGGGTAGCTCCCATGAAAACACCATTTATTTCAGTCAGGAGCTTTGAAGAGCTCTGGGAAATTAGACCCAGTGTCCCAGGTTTGTCAATAGCCTTGGGGAAGCACAGAGAGGTGGAGGTGAGCCCAGAGGTGTCCTTGAGGCTCCAGCTGAGCTGGCTGTGGGTGGAGAGCACGCTGTGCCAGCTTTCTACAGCCAGACTGGCCTTGCCAGTAGGGTTCTCCAGCTCTGCACACACTCCCCTCTGGCACAGCCTTCCCCACCAAACTGCCCACTGCCAACAGCCCTGCTCCCACCCCAGCACTGCCCCACTGTAAATCAGTGAGGCACCTGCAGTCACTGTGCTGGGAATTGTAAATATTCTTCCAGAAAAAGCATTTCTCTCCCTAATCACAGCATTTAGAATGACCCTGATTTCCTGATCTCTGAGATAGCAACCTGGCTGCTGCTGGCAAGCAATTCAGGATTGACCATCCAGTGTTAATGACCTGCAGATCCAGCAGCACACCAGTGCCTAGCATTGGTGTCCCAGTGACCATCAGGTTTTTCCATGGACAGACAGGTTTTGAGCTGTTTCCTGTAGCTCAGTCTCACATTTCACAGCTGGATTGTAGTAATTAATACCAGCTCCTCAGAGAAAGAATTTTTTGCAAGCAGGGAGAACATTGAGCATGAAATCACTTTGGAATTAATTGTGTTGGCCCAGGATTGGAAGAGGAGCAGAACCAGTGGTTGGTAACATCTGCTGGGTGCATTTTGGGCTTTCCAGAGTTCTCCAGCCCCAGGATTGAGTTGGAGCCAGCTGAACACCTTTGCATGACAGCAAGGTTGGATTGGTGCTGCAATCCAGCCGTGGGTTCCCTGTCCCAGCACTGGTGGGATGCACTGCTGTGGCTCAGGACTGAGGTGCAGATGCAGTGAGGAGGATGAGTGCTGCTGTTTCCCTGCTGGATGGTATTTTGTGCTTGTGACAAACACAGCAATGGGAGGTGATCTCAGAAGGGGCAGGGTGTGGTACCTGGCAGTATTTCTGGGTCACACTGACACCCAGGAGATGGGTGCAGGTGGCAGATTTAATGAGGCAGGGCTCAGAGTCGGTCTGATGGCCTTTATGTGCAAGCCAAAGTCTCAGGAGATCTCTTGGCGATGACGAAAGTGGAGACAGTTGTGTTGTTTCATTCTCCTTAGGGGAGCTCTTGGAAAATTACCTTGTCAGTGGATGTACAATGTAATCACTGTGTCAGTGATTCCATATTCATCAGCTCTGCTTCAGCCTGCTAGAGCTCTGTGGCTGCAGTCTGGGGGGTGTGTGAGTTCCGCTGATAGAATTAAAGCAACAGGAAAATCTTCTCTTGGTACATTGATGATAAAAGGAAGACTGGGGAAAATGTGGGCCCTGTCTGGGAGGAAATGGGAGAGCTGGTTACCTGGGACATGCACAAGGCTGAGGTACTCAGTTGCTTTTCTGCTTTGGTCTTCAGCAATGAGTGCTCCAGCCACAGCACCCGAGTCACAAACAAAGGCAGGGACTGGGAGAAAAAAGAGCCACCCACAGTAGGAGAAGATGAGGTTTGAGACCATCTAAAGAACCTGAAGGTGCACAGGTCCATGGGACCTGATGAAATCCATCCACAGGGCCTGAGGGCACTGGTGGATGAAGTGTCTGAGCCACTGTCCATCATGTTTGAGAAGTCATGGCAGTCTGGACAAGTTCCCACTGACTGGAAAAGGGAAAGCATAGCCCCCATTTTCAAAAAGGGGGAAAAGGAAGGCTTAGGGAGCTAAAGGCTGGTCAGTCTCCCCTCTTTGCCTGTCAAGATAATTTTTGGGCATCACTTCGGGCATCATTTTCAGGGCGCATCTCACTGGAGTCAGGCTGAGTACATTCAGGAATGGCCTTTCAGGTGTGAAGTGCGCAGCAGGAGGAAGGACACTGCCAGCCACTGGCACAGTCCCCCTCTTGCTTCTGCCACAGCAGAGCTCAGGGGTGTCCAGTCCTCTCCATCTCCCCAGGCAAAGGAGAACAGCAGCCCTGAGGAAGCAGCTCTGCTCCTGCTCCAGGCTCGTCACCGTGTCCCCAGTCCCCAGGCACACAGCAGCCCTCTCTTAGTCATGACTCGTCTCTACCAGGATTAAGAGAATCTTAGGGACTTTGAGGTTTTCCAAACCCCTTCAATTAACTTCTGGCTCACAGGATTCATAGAATTTGCCTGAATTTATGACCCATTTTCCCTTTAAATGCCTTATATTTTTTTTTCCAAGGATGACTCAATTCCTTAATGTTTTTCTAGCTAAAGGGCATCCTGTATTTTGATTCAGGGATGGGAGAGGCTCCGGGAGCTCTGCTGGCACCAGGAGCAGACCCTTCCCTCTCAGAGGGCTGCATCTTCTCCAAAGGTCTCACAGGCAGAGCAGGCACCCAGAAGATTGTTCAGCTGAACTTTAGACCCCTCATGCCTGTAGGAAGAGGTGGAAAGGCTGTGTCTGATGTTGGTTTGCAGTGCCAGTGTTTATGTGGGCGCACCATGAAAAGGTGCTCTGCCCGCCAGCCACTGTTTAAAGGTTAAGGTCAGAGTCATTTCCAAAACTGCGATTACCTCATGTGCTTGGCAGATTCTATGGTTTTTACAGCAACTTTCCAGTCATGTAAATACAAAATCATCTTTTTTTATCCAGTGTGCTTTTAAAATATTTTTTTTTAAAGCTGCCAAATGTGTTTTATGTGACTTTGAAGGGGAAGGCTGCCTCTGGCTCAGACCACGCATGCCAAGGTACCAATTTGTGTAGGCTGCTCCAGTGTTTGTGCAGCCTTTTCAGCACCCCAGATGAAAGGCTCTGAGAAGGGCAAAGTACCCTGAGCTGAATTATTGTTGCTTTTGTCTGTCTCTGAAAATGGGGTGAGGGCTGCGCTGACAGTTTCAGTCTAGTGATGGCACCACATAGCTGAACCTGGTGTGTGGGCTGGAAGCAAAGACCAGACCAGCATTTTGAGAGCTGGGAAAACACAGGAGGTGTAAAGTCACTGAGGTTTTGGGGATGGCAGCTGCCTTGGCACCCTGCATGGACAGGGCAGGCAGCAGAGTCTCCAGGACATGCCATGCTGGGAGCTCCATCCCCTCAGACCTCCAGCTACTCTGGGAGAGGTGCCCAGGGGAGCTGTGGGGTGCAGGAACATCCTGCCTGCAGATGTGGGCACTGCAAAGTCCTGCTGGGCCTTTCTGGCCATGGTGACAATAATCCCAAGCAGTCTGGGCACTGTCTGCATGGTCATGCCCTGTGGGATGGTGCTCCAGCCCTGTGTGCTGGTGGGCCCCAGGAGCCTGTGAGATGGTGATGGAGATGATGGTGACCTGGCTCTGCTGCCTTGGCCTGGGCTGCTTTGCCAGTGACTCCCCAAACCATGCTGTGGGGAGGGCCATACACTCTCAAAGCCTGGAGACAGCACAAGGGGGCTGAGTTAGAGCCTGCACCCTCCTTGTAGCTGTGTTCAGGCCTTGTTCAGCCTGTCCAAGTGCTCCTTGACCAATCTTGGTGTGTGGGTGTGTGTGTGTGTGTGTCTGCATGCCCGGAGAGCTGCTGGTGGGAGCAGGCGATGCTCAGGGACTGCACTGCCACCCACCAGCCCAGGGGGGCCCTGACCTGCTCCTGCTCCTTCACCCAGCAGCCCCGAGCGCTGGCAGGTACCCAGCAGGATGGTTGTGAGCCCCCTGGCTGGCACTGAGCAGGTCCCTCGTGTGTGTGCACAGCAGGTTGAAGCCCCAGAAGCGGCCGGGCAGCGGCGCGGCGCAGCCCTGCGAGAACATCGTGGTGGCCTATTACTTCTGCGGGGAGCCCATCCCCTACCGCACCCTCGTCAAGGGCCGCGTGGTGACACTGGGACAGTTCAAGGAGCTGCTGACCAAGAAAGGGAACTACAGGTAAGGGCTGCTCCCCGCCTGCCAGCAGCTGTTGGTGACCCCTGGCAGATGCCGCTGTCCCCGCAGAGGGGAGGGTGGGTGGAGGTGGGTCTGGAGGGCTTCCTTGGGGCGTGCTGTGCTGGGGATGTGGCAGCATGGCCAGGGCACCTGGGCTGGGGAAGAGGCAGGTGAGCAGGGGAGAGGGAGGTTGGGTTTTGTAGCAGAAACGTCCTGCATCGTGGTTTGCGCCTCCAGCAGGAGCTGCTGAGCTGCCCTGCGGGTTCCTGGGTAGGTGCAGTCAGTGCTCAGCGATGCTGTGAGGACCCTCTAAATTCAGAGCTGTTCTAGCTCCTCTCAAAGTTCCCTTTGGTGAGGGCAGGGAGGTTGGGTCCTGCCAGAGTCCTAAAGCAGTCAGACATGGGGTGTGGAGCTCTCCAAGATCCCACTTCCAAGTAAAAGCTGCCATGGAAATCATGCCTGGAAGTGCTCCACCAACACAGGTGGAGCCACTGCTTTTGGGAGAGCCATGAATGGGCTTGGATTCAGGGCTGGAGCTCCTGACCATGCTAACACTTTTTGTGGTCACTGTTGAGGGCAGGGGCAGGAAGGTGGCTTCAATTCCCTCCATGTCTGGGGCAGTAGCCTCCTGTGCTCCATGAGCTCAGAGCCATGAAGGGCTGTACCCAGGTTTGGGGATCATGGTGCCCTTTGACCATTCACCTGCTTTCTTTTCCTCTTCCCCCTTCCACATTTCTGCTTTTTTCAGGTATTACTTTAAGAAAGTGAGTGACGAGTTCGACTGTGGTGTGGTCTTCGAGGAGGTGCGGGAGGATGACACCATCCTGCCCATCTTTGAAGAGAAGATCATTGGGAAGGTGGAGAAGATTGATTAGGCTCCAGGGCAGTGAGGACAGGACTGTGAAGGACTCTGGGACCGGAGGAGAAGGCCTGGGGCGGATGCTGCCACCACGGGCACCAGGCGAGCCCAGGGCAGAGGGCAGCAACTCCGCCTTCCAGCACGGATCTGGGCAAGCTCCAGGATGCCAGTGGATGCCCTTTCACCCCACAAACCTGCCAGTGGGAGCCTGGGCTCCCTCTCCATACCGAATATAAGTGTAATGTAGCATTGTACAGTGCATTAGAAAGTGTAATATGACCTTGTTTACTAAAGCTGCATATTTTTGATATATTGTAATAAAAGGAAAATATTTCCAATGTCACAGTGCTCTTATGTAAATGTAAAACATACAGGTACTGCAGAACTCACCCAAAGTGTACAGCCATCCATCAGACTCAGCTGCTCCGCGCTTTCCCGGCGCCCTGCCCCGTTCTCCCGGCATGGATGGCTCTGGAGCACCACGGGGTAGAGCTGCCCTCACCCCACCAGTGTGGAAGGGGTGACTCCGCTCCAAAGGGGCTGTGAAGATCATTGAGCCATTTGGAAGGAGTTATCTGTGGCCCCCTCGGCAGGCTCAGCTGCTGGACGTGGTAGGATGGGTCTTTTTTTCTCCTCCTGAGCTTCCTTGCAACCGAGTAAATCCCCAGGGGATAGAAGGGTCAGTGCCTGGTGGGACTGGGGGCTTCCCACAGAGCAAGGAGCAGCTCAGAGCCAGGGTGGCAGGCTGTGTGCTGGCATCCCACAGCTTACACATTCCTGTGTGTCCCCTGTGTCCCTATGGAGAAGGGATTGCTTCCCAAGAGGGTGCTGCACTGGCTCCTGTGTGCCTGGTGCAGACATGCCCAGATCCCTGGGCCAAGCTCTGGCTTCAGGCAGGGCTCTCTTTAAGGAGAGCCATAATGGGGAAGCAGACATTAAAGCTGAAGACAAAGTACGTCTTTTTATGAGTCCTGCATCTTTTTGTCAGCTTCTGTGTCTCAGGGGAGGCAGCAGGAGGGCACTGCACCAGGGGGGTCGTTGATGCCAGTTTGTGGCTGCTGCAGGGCCAGCAGGCAGCCCTGGGAAGCCTCCTGGGCTTGCTCAGCTGCAAGGAAGCTGGGGCTGTGCTGGTGCTTCCCCATCCTGTCCTCGCCCAGCCCAGGCCCTGCTGCTCCAGCACAGCCACTGCTCTGTGCCAGCTCCTTTCGGGAGCCCTTGCCCACCCACCCGGGGGTGATCCCATGGCAGGGTGGTGCTGGCCCTGCTCAGAGCCGTGCCCAGCCCCAGCAGTGCGGAGCTGCCGGGAGCCCAGGGCACGGCGCCGGGATGGCCGCGCCTGTTGTACACGTCACCGAGTGCCTTTAAACAGGGGCTGGACTTGCCTAAAGCACTGGGTGAAGTCCAGCAAAATCTGCAAATGTTTTCAGCCCGGGAACAGTGTCACGAGGGGTTTTGCTCCATTTTTTGAAGTTCTGATGGTGGTGTGTCTGGTGAGGTTGTTGGCGTGCCCGGGATTTCCGTCACCCCCTTTTTTTTGGGGGGGTCCCTGTAAATATGTACAGTGGTGTGCAGCCCCGGCATTTCCTCTGCATTCTCATGTGCTGACTTGTACAATGATCTTTTCAAAGGTACTTGGATAAAATGAAATAAAACCCCACATCCCACTGCCTGCTGCTTTTTTTCCTTCCCTGTGGAGCAGGCCCAGGCCCTCAGCAGCCTCTGGGATGAACAGAGAATGGGGCAGAATTGGTGAAGGGCACAGGGTGGGACTGGGGCTGCTCTGAGCTCCCTGGAGGGGCAGAATTGGTGAAAAGCACAGGGTGGGACTGGGGCTGCTCTGAGCTCCCTGAAAGGGTGGCTGAGCACATCCTGACCTAACAGGACCAGCATGTTGCTCCTGAAGAAATGGCTCAGCAGAGAGGTGACAGTGCTGGAGTTGGCAGAGGCTACAAGCCAGGCTTAGGTGCGGGTAGAACCCCATGTTGCCTGCCTTGGCTGTGACAGCAGCTCCTGGGGGGTCTGGTATGTCATGAAGTAGAGACCCCAGCTGGTCCCCCATCACCTGACCCCCACCAGTGCAGCATGAGGGCCAGCATGGAGAGCTCCTTGGCCACCTGGTGCCATGGCAGCATGGCCAGGATCAGTGCAATGGCACTGCTGCCCCAGGGAGACAGAGGCCCTGCTGTGCCCCCTAGACAGGTGGGTGCTCCCAGCACATGGAGACACAGACACAGAGCAGAGCCCACATTGTTTCCAGGTGGTTTATGGCACATGCCTGAGTAGGACAGGGCTCACAACTCATCCCGGGATTCATCCATCCGCGGCGCACTCGGGTCCTCCTTGCCCGTGCTGTTCCCAGGGGTCTTGGTCACCTGGAGAAGGCAGCAGTGAGGCATGGATGGACACACTCCCTGCCTGACCCTCTCCCTGTCCCCATCCTGCAGGATCCATCCCGCAACCCTGAGCAGGGGGGCTGTCCCCTGACCTCACTCACCGGAGGCTCCTCAGGCAGCGTCCCCCCGTTTTCCAGGAACTTGGAGAAGGTCTCCACATCTCGGCTGCTTTTATACTCAACCATCTGAAGCCGTGAGAGCAGAGGGCACTGAGGGTGCCACCGTCCCCCAGGTGCTGGTGACCCCACAAGTGCCCACACCTACCTTCCTGCCCGGCCCTGCGGGGAAGTAGTGCAGGGTGGGGTAGCCGTGGATGGTGATGTTCTCCAGCTCGTTGGCCGTGGAGTCCATCTCGGCGATGACGATGTCCTCGCGGTCCTTGTAGCGCTCGGCCAGCTCCTCCCAGGCGGCCGCCATGGCCTGGCAGTGGGGGCACCACGGTGCGTCTGTGGGGTGGGCACATTGGGCAGGGGGCTGGGACAGGGCTGGGGCTGTCGTGGTGGGGATGAGCCCCACGGCAGAGCTCAGGGAGGGACATGGGTGGCGCTTACAGAATTTGACGAATACGTTCTTGGTCTCATCAAAAGCCACCTGCTCAAAGGTCTTCCCCACCAGGACTTTAACAGGCCGCGTGTCCCAGTCCTCAGGGGGTTCTGCACTCAGCAGGTGAGGCTGTGGGGACAGTCAGGACAGCCACAGCCTGGGCTGGGCAGCTCCAGAGGGGTGGGGCACAGTGCAGGCTGGGGCAGGGGTATGTTCCTGTGCTGCCTTTCGGACCACATCTTCCCCTCTGCTGCCATCCCAGCTCTGCGTGTTTCCACGGCAGCAGTCTCCTTCCCCCCCCTGCCCATAACAAATCCCCAAATCCTCAAGCCTGGCTGCAGGAGCATCAGCAAACAGGTCCCTGCTGTTCACCACACAACCATCATCCTTAGGCTTCTGAGCCAACAGCCCATCTCTCCCCACAGGGCAGAGTGGCACCGTGCTGCATCCCTCACCTTCACCTTGCCGTCCAGCACCGCCTGGATGAAGGTGCGAATGGCCGAATCCGAGAAGTTGTCCTGCTCCATCTGGTACTTGCGGTTGTTCTTCATCTTGACCAGGCGCAGGGTGGGGGCGTCAGCAGCGGTCATGCCAAAGAAGGGCAGGACGTCGGCGCCGTGGCCAGTTACATCCACCACCACAAAGAGCACCTGGGCAGGGAATGGGGGACGCTGAGGCTGGGGAGTCCCAAAGCCACCTTCCGTGTCCCTTCCATGGGGCCGCCTCACCTCACCACGGAAGTCACCAGCAGCTGCCCTGAAGCTGTCCCGCAGCGACAGCTGCTCCGGTGAGGACTTGTTGAGGAAGAGCAGCATATGATGGGGGATCTTGGCACTGAAGATCTGGTTGGACGTCTGGGGAGGAGGAGGAGAATGAGGGCAGGGCAGCCATGGCCCTCAGGGGACAGTGGCAGGGCTGGGGACAGGCTGTACCTCGTTGGTGAACTCCATCACCAGCTGCAGGCTGTGGATGCGGAGCAGCCGGGTGAGCTCGGCCGTGTCCAGCCCCCGTGCCGGGTCCACAGGGAAGTTTGTCTGCTTCTCATCAAACTGCCCAGGCAGGGGCCTGTGAGTGCTGAGGGGAGGGCAGGATGACCCCACCACCCCCCTGCCACCCCCTCACCTTCTTGAACAGGCAGACAGTGTCATCTGACAGCCCGTACGCCTGGAAGAGCTCAGCTGCCTCTGCCACGCCAAATATCAGGTCCACCATCTCAGCAGCCACCTCGAAGAACGTCTGGGCTGCCTCACCCTTCAGGTCCTGCACAGCCACCCGTGAGTGCCACAGCCAGGGCCACAGGCACAGCCATGGCCATGGTCCAGCCCCAGCCTGCCCCAGCCCACCTTGAAGAAGCCGATGGCCACCAAGTCCTGGGAGTTGATGAAGGCTGCTGTGGTGTCCGTGTCCTGCAGCAGCGTGGCACTGGGGCCAGCCCGGCGCTGCATCCAGCGCACGATGCCCTGGCTGTCCATGCGGCCTGGCACACAGATGTCACCTGACACCTCTCTCCAGGCTGCCACCTCTCCCTGCGCCACCAACCTCAGCCATCCACCACCAGCACCGTGGTACTGCCCACCATCATCACCTCGTACATCACACTGTCACCTGTCCGTTATCACCACCAGGACATTGCCACCATCTCCACCTCTCCATCTCTCTCCATCACCACCCTCTGACCCCCACAAGGACAGTGCCACCATCAGCCATCAGCCCCTGCCCCCCACCCCAGCCCATGGCAGTGCCCGCCTCGATGGGTGCCAGGGACCTTGTGCGGTGCCTCGGCCCTACCGGTGTATTCCAGGGGGTGGGTGCGGTTGCCATCACGGAAGAGCTTGAGCGTGGGGTAGGAGGTGATGCCAAACTCAGTGGCCAGGGCTGTCTGTGCCGTGGCATCCACCTTGCCCAGCCGGGCCGGGCTGGACTCATTCCTCAGCTCAGTGGCTGCCTGGGCAAAGGCAGGAGCCAGCCGCTGGCAGTGCCCACACCACGGCGCGTCTGTGGGTAGGGGACAGCATTGATAGCGGGGACAGGTGTGGGGACAGCCCAATGGCTGTGTGAGCCCACTGGGCCCCAGCTGGTGCCCCGTCCCACACCCACACCATGTCTTGTGTCCCTCGCTGGTGCTACACATCCCTCACCCATGCTCTGCCTCTGTCCCTGCTCCACGTGTGTGTCCCCATCCTGTGCCCTGTCACATGGCCTGTGCTCTTGCCCCTCTGTCCCACAGCCTTGCCCCTGCCCACCCCACCTACCATCCCTCCAGTGTCCTGTACCCTGCTGTACCTGTATCCATGTACGTGTTCTGCCCACACTCAGCCACGGCCGATCCTCCCTGCCAATATTCCCTGCCCCACGGCGTCCCTGCCCACGCCCCTGCCCGCCCTGGGGGCACTCACAGAACTCCACCAGCAGCAGCTGGTGCTCGCTCAGGGCACGGGCAAAGTTGTGCTCATGGAGCACCAGGACATTGTCCTCCTCCTTGATCTCATCTGAGAGCACTTCATCCTCTTCCTTCTCCTTTTCCTCCTCTTCTATCACCTCTTCATTCTTATCCTCGCCCCCCAGAGCTGGGCCCAGCCAGGCCAGCGACAGCACCAGCAGCCAAACCAGCCGGGACCCGCAGCCGCGCATGGTGCCGGCGCTGAAGATGTTGTCCAGGGAGGTGGACGAAGATAAGGGACCTGGGGGCGGGTTGTGCCGGTCCCCTGGGGCTCGTGGCCCTCCGCTACTGGCTGCCGGGCCCGGCCGATAAGGCGGCGGGACCAGGTGGCCGTTTTCCAGACGCTCGTCGCCGCAGGGAGAGCTGGCCCCGCCAGCGGGATGGGGACAGGGCCACGGGGGACAGGGAGCAGGGGGACAGGTATAGGCGGTGGGGACACAGACACACCAGTAAGAGACCAGTCTGTAGGGTTTAATGGCGATGGAAGAGCACAGCCTGCGACCGGGCGGGTACCGGGCACGGCACCAGCACGGCAGGGTCACAGCCCCGGCCCCAGCGATGGGGACGCCGTGAGGACCAGGCGGGCGTCGATATTTAAAAAAAAAGAGCAATTAAAAATAACTTTGGTTGCGAAGACCACGACCACGGGCTCTCACTCGCTAAGGGACCCCCCTCAACCCTTCACGCGACTGGGGCAAGCGCGGCGGTGCCGCCGGGGGCTCCCCGGGACGGCGGCACCTCGTCCCCGAGCTGGCGCGGGGAGCCGGGGTGCGGGGCGGGCTCAGTCCTCCCAAGCCTTCTTTATGCAGAGGCCCCACTCCCAGGAGAGGTGCTCCGTCTTGTCGTCGTCGGTGACGAGGGAGCGGACGCGGTAGGAGCCCCGCGCCAGCCATCCCCGCGGCGCCTCCTCCGCCGGCGTCACCACCTCGTACTCCTCGGCCCGCGGCGCGTAGCTGCCCACCATGAAAACGTCGCGATCCACTGGGCGAGGAGGGGAGAGGAGGGACGGGTGAGTGGGGCCAGGGCGGCGTGGGGGCCCCCAGCCCCCGCCCCCAGCCCCCAGCCCCACTCACCGGGCCGGCCCCGGCGGTAGGTGAGGTGCAGGCACCGCAGCCCGCAGACGATCTCCCTGTTCACCTGCGGGCAGAAGGAAGGCAGGGGGGACTTGGGGACTGCCCCACGGCATGGGGACCCCCGGCATCCTGACATCCGCCTCTTCCAGGATTCAGCCCCTTGTCAGAATTCAGCAGCATCAAAGGTGGCAGGGACTCCAGGCTGGCAGGTGACTCCAAGAGGGGCAGGGACTCAGAGCTGCAGGGATCCCCCTCAGGAGGGGCAGGGACCTCTAGGAAACCCCTGGATAGGCAGCACTGCTGGGATCTCTGGGAGAAGCGAGGATTCTGGGGCGGCAGGAACCGTGGAGTGGCAGTCACGTTGGGGACAACAAGGACCCCCAGGGTGGCAGTGACCCAGGAGGGAACTCAGGGTGGGCAGAGACCCCCGGAGGGGCACGGACCCCAGGGGTAAAGGGTGGAGGCAGATGTGCCAAGGCAGAGACCCTGGGACAGGCAGGGACCCATGGGTGGCAAGAGGGACCCAGTGGGGCAGGGTGCCAGGGTAACAAGGACCCCTTAGGGAAGGGACCCTGTGGTGTGAGGGCAGCAGGGCCAGTGGGCACAGGGCACCACACACTCCACTCACCTTGAAGGACACCTTCACTCTGTAGTCCACCCCTTCCTTCAGCACAAAGGCCTGGCCTCTCAGCTCCTCCAGGTCTCCTGCACGGGCAGATGGTCCATCAGCTTGGTACCCCTTCCTCCTCCCCTCCACCTCCTCCTCCCCCGGGTGTCCCCAGGGCTCACCTGTCAGGTCCATGGTGATGGGCCCTGGCGCCTGCTCGCACATCAGCGTCAGCTTTGTCACCTGCACGTTGGGCACGCTGGCATCTAGGGACAAGCAGCAGGGCCCAGACCTTACCCACCATGCCCAGCCCCACCATCACCTCCATCCCAGCGATCCCCTTGATGGTGGGAAGGGCCACGGTGTCCGTGGTGGGGGTGTTAAAGCAAGTGAGTGCCAGGCAGGGCACAGGAGAGCAGGTGCATCTCAGGTCACTCCACCACTGGCAGCAGTGCCTTTTGGGGTAAAATCATGTTTAAAGGACCCAGACACCGGTGTTTCCCAGGGGGTACCATTCCCTGGCTCAGGAGCAGAACAAGGGGAAGTAGAGGAGGATGCAGCACGTGCAGCCAACACACCCCTTGAGGGGGCACTGGTCTCATTCACCCCACCAGCCCAACCTGCACGGCTCCAGCTTTCACACATACCACGGTGCACCCCTCATGCACCCCGCTGCTCTGCAAGCCCTCCCCCCCCCAATTTGCACCCTCCTCGATGCATTTATGGATGGACACGGAGTGCTGGGCCCGTGGAGCTCCCCAGGGATCCCCAGTGCAAACCAGCACCAGCCTGGGGCGGGGGAGCCTGTGGGGGCCTGTGGGGGCACCGTCTGGTCACCGGCAGCCGTGCTACCCCGGTGTTCCTCCCCCCCCGCCCCCGCCGTTCGCTCCTCTCAGTCATCCCCATGAATTTCCCGGTTCCCTGTAGCCGTTCCTATGGAAACTGCGGCGGTGATCCCGTAACCACGGCAACTGGGGTCCCCGGGCACCGGCACTCTGTCGGCAGGGAATGCCGGGGTCTCTGCGCGGGTGGGGGGCACAGGCGACACCCACGGGCGATTCCAGCCGGGATGTGCCCTCCCTGCCGGGGATGCCCCACGGGACGCTCCCTGCTCGAGCACGGCCGAGCTCCCCGAGCCCGCTGAGGCTGCATCCCCCGGCCGGGCTGCCGGGGTGCCCAAACCCGCCTGCAGCCCCAGCCTTACCCACGGCAGCAGGGATGGCACCCAGCAGCGCCTGCTTGTACTTCCGCAGGCTCTCATCCCCTGGGTCCAGCTCCTGGATCTCCCGCAGGCTCTTCTTCTCCGGCGTCTTGTACGCCAGGGCCACGTCGGCATCCTCCTCCTCCTCCTCCAGCGATAGCGTCACCCCCTCCTTGTCAGCCATGATGTCTGCGGGGGACAGGCAGTGGCAGCTCCGGGGACACCCCGGGGGACACCCCCTCCCCCCGACACGAAGGCACTGGTGGGCAGGGGGTGGCTGGGCTGTGACAGGGGAAATCCCGTGGGGGAAACAAGCCGGTCCCCTGCCCGGAGCCGAGGGAAGGCTGCCGGGCTCGGTGTCCCCGGGGCCTGGTGGCACAGCTGAGACCAGCCGTGTCGCCGCCGGCTGCATTTCCGCACGGTCATGGAGCAAGGCGAGCTGGTGCCTGCGCGGTGTGCTCGGTCTGGGGGGCGCCTGCAGACCCCTCCAGCCCCCAAGGCCCCTTTGTATCACCCAGAGAAGTCCTTGTCACTGCCCTGCAGCCCCCTCCAACTGCACTGGGCACCCTCCAGCCCCATCTCCCACCCCAAACCCAAACCACCAGCAGCCGCAGGGCAAAGAGGCATCACTGGGATGGTGGCTCCGGTGGCTCTGGTGCTGCCAGACTGATGGAGGGCACAAGCACGGGTGATGTCCCCACAGTCCCTGACTCTCTCTGCCCACAGCATCACCACCCCACTCTTGTGAGCACTGAGCTCCCCAAAGCCCCTGAACTCCATCCCTGGGGACATGCTGGGAATACAGCATGGGGCAGAGGACACTGCCTGCTCAGCCCCGGGGCCACAGGGCCAAAAGTTTGGGTCAATCCGGCCAAGATGTGGGTCCCCAGGGCAGTGGCAGTGAAGGGGACACAGCAGTGGCCCTGCTGCCCCTCTGGCCCCCCACCAAGGCCCTGCCTCTCAGCTGTCACGGTAGCATGCAGGCACTCCCAGCCCAGTGATGCACCCACCTCGGGACTCGCTGGCTGCCCGCGGGTGGCAGGGCAGGGTGGCATGCGCCAGGTGCCACAGGCTGCGAGGTGGCAGGGGGACAGCGGGGATCTCCCCCGCGGGACGCTCCGGTTCCCCCGGGCCCGGGGTGCTGCTCAATCATGGATGCACCGGGAGCCCGGGGGATGCTCACTTACTGGGGACTCGAAGTGATGCTCGCCCTCCCTCCCCGGGGCAATGCTCCCCGCCGCCCCTGGGCAATGCTCCCCGGCCGCCGCCGCTCACCTCGGTAGCACAGCGCCAGCCAGAGCAGCTCCAGCAGCTGCCCGCCGGCCTCGCACACGTCCAGGCCGAGCATGGCCGGGCCGTGCCGGGCCCGCCGCCCCCGGGGCCGGGCGGGGCGGCCGCTGGCGGGGCCCGGGGCGCGGCTCTGCCGGTGCCGGCGGCTCCTCCCGCCCGCTGCCGCCGCGCTCGGCGGTGCCGGCTGCTCCCGAGCGCTCCCCGCTGCGCTTCCCGGCGCTGCCCGGCGCGGCCCGGCGGGGCGGCGGCGGCTCCCGCAGACGCGGCGGCTCCGCTGCCCGCCCCCGCCCGCCCCCGCCCCTCGGCGGCTCCAGCCCCGCCGCTCGTGGGCGGCGAGACTGCAGTGAGCTCATCGCCGGGCGCGCCCGCCCCGCGCTGCCCGCACCCCGCGAGCCTCCTCTCTGTACCCTCAGTGCACTGCGTGCCTCCCAGGAGCATCCTCTCTGTACCCTCAGGGCACTGCCTGCATCCCAGGAGCATCCTCTCTGTACCCTCAGGGCACTGCCTGCATCCCAGGAGCATCCTCTCTGTACCCTCAGTGCACTGCCTGCATCCCAGGAGCATCCGCTCGGTACCCTCAGTGCACTGCCTGCACCCCAGGAGCATCCTCTCTGTACCCTCAGGGCACTGCCTGCATCCCAGGAGCATCCTCTCTGTACCCTCAGTGCATTGCCTGCGTCCCAGGAGCATCCTCTCTGTACCCTCAGGGCACTGCCCACGCTATGGCCGCACCGCCCGCATCCTGGCCAGCACCTTGCTCACAGTGCCCCCACCATGATCGCGCTGCCCGCAGCCCCGCACGCTGCCGGCACGTTTTCCCACCCTGCCCGCATCCCGCGAGCATCCTTCCTGTCCCCTCAGCGCGCCGCCCGCACCCTTCCCGCGCCGCCATCCCGCAGCCACAGCAGTGCGGGTCCCCCTCCCGGGCACCGGCCCAGCCCGGGCACCCCCCGGCCCCGGGCGGCTGGGGGTGCGGCGGGGGCCGAGGGGTGCCGGGGGTGCCACGGGCAGGGGGCAGATTGGCCCCGCGGGTCGGGGCCGGGGTTTGGGGCGCCCGGTGGAGGCGGTGGCGGCCGCGGGGGGGGCAGCGGGGCGGGACCGGGCGGGGCCGGGGCGGGTCCGGGCGGAGAGGCGCGGCGCGGGGCGCGCACCCGCGATGACCATCGGCGGCCCCCGCGGCCGGCACCCCCGCCTCCAGATGCCCTGTCTGCGCAAGGTGAGCGACACCGGCACCGGCAGCCGCCCCGCGGGGAGGGGGCACCGCGCCGGGGCCGGGCTCTAGCACCGCGGAAACGGGGCACCGCCAACGTGGGGAGCGGGCACGGCGGGCACCCGGTGTTGGGACTGTGGGGATCGGGCACCGGCACCGCGGGGTGGGGGTACCGAGGGCGCCGGGCACCGTCACCGTGTGGATCGGGTACCGGGCGCTGGGACCGTGCAGACTGGGGCACCGGCACCGTGTGGACCGGGGACGGGGCGCGGGGATCGTGGGGACCGGACACTGACACTGCGCTGGGTTACGCGGGCATCGGGAGCCGCCGGCGGCGCGGGCATGGGATCGCCGGGGACCAGCACCGCCCAGCGTACGCGGGACAGCGGGCACCACCCCGGCCCCGGCGCCGCCACGGGGCACCGGGAACCGCCCCACGAGGGAATACCCTCGGGCAGTGCCCCGGAGCTGCGCGCTCTGCTCCCCCACGCCGGACTAGGGTGCTGCTAGAGCCTCGGCAGAGCTCACTCCCCAAAACCGGGGTTCCCCTGGCCAGGGATGCCCAGAGGATGTCGGCAGCTCCAGCATCGCACGCTCGCCCGGCTGTTGGGTGCCTCGGTCAGGCTGTGGCATGCCAGGCTGTCCCTAGGCTGGGCACAAGGTGCCCTGGGGCACTGCGGAGTTCCAGGCTGTCCCCAGGCTGGGCACTGGCTGCCCGTGTCAGGTTGCAGGGACCCGGGTTGTGCCCAGGTCGCAGGGTGCCCGGGGTCACAGCGGGGGGAGCCAGGCTGTGTCCAGGCCCGGAGCCGCCGTCGCGGCGGTCAGCACAGCGGTTCTTTGCCCGGCAGATGGAGCGGATGATCGTCAGCATGCAGGACCCCGACATGGGCATCAAGATGAGGAACCAGCGCTTGCTCATCACCGTCATCCCCCATGCCATGACAGGTGGGTCCCCGCGATGGGGTCCTCCTCCGCGCGGTGCGTGGGGAAGGCGTGCGGGAGCTCCCGGGGTGTCCCCAGCCCGGCAGCAGCGGCCACCGCCGGCCCCCGCGCCGCTCCTCTCCCGTACCCCGGCGCTCAGTGCTGCAGCTGGGATCAATTATGCATCGGCTCCGCGGGGCGAGGGCTCGCACGTCCTTGGCAGGCTCCCGTCACCCCGCGTCACCCCTGGCACTGCCGTGCTGTGCCAGGTGCCCCAGCGAAGAATCCCCCCGTATCCAGCCTGGGGAACCCCCCTGCATCCCACTAACGCAGCCTCCGTCCCTAGGGAACGACATCGTGGAGTGGCTCATCCAGAAGTACGGCATCTCCGAGGAGGGTGAGTGCCCTGGCACAGGCAGCTGGCACCGGGGGGGCAGCTGGGGCTGCCGAGCCTCCACGCAGCCCTCAATCCCGTTCCGCAGAGTCGCTGCACCTCGGCAACCTCATCGTGAAGCACGGCTACATCTACCCGCTCAAGGACCCGCGCTCCCTGGTGCTGCGGGCCGATGAGTCGCCCTACCGCTTCCAGGTACCGCCGCACCGGGGCACGGCACGGCACGAACGCCGGGGCTGCCCCGCCTGGGCACCGTGGCACCCCACGGCAGCTCCTCAGTCTCTTCCTCCCCCGCAGACCCCCTATTTCTGGACCAGCACCAAGTGGCCGGCCACGGAGCTGGACTACGGTAGGTGCCGCCGTGCCGCGGGCACCAGCACGGGCTGCGACCCCTTCGAGGCCCTCTCAGCGTCGCCGCTTCTCTTGCAGCCATTTACCTGGCCAAGAAGAACATCCGCAAGCAGGGTGACCTGATCGAGCACGAGAAGGTGAGCGCTGCCCTCCCCACACCTGCGATGAGCTGGGGCACTCTCGGCTCACCCAGGAGCGGGTCCTCGCCCGTGGCGGGGGACACTGGCTGTCCCTGTGTTGGAGCGGCAGCAGGAGCCGGAGCCAGGCAAGGGGACAGGTGCCGCACCGTGCCTACCTGTCGCTCCCCAGGACAACTACAACCTCCTGCACAAGCGGATCAACCACACGTGGGACTTCGTGGTGATGCAGGCGCGGGAGCAGCTCCGGTGAGTGCGGGCACGGCCGGCACCGCTGCGCCCGGGGAGCGGCCGGGAAGGAGCAACCCTGGGTGCCGGGCAGGCAGGGTGCCAGCACCTCCCCGCTGCCTCTGCACGGCCAGGGCAGCCAAGCAGCGGCGCAAGGGCGACCGCATCGTCATCGACTGCCAGGAACAGGCGTACTGGCTCGTCAACCGGCCCCCGGTGAGCGCGGGCCGGGGGGGTCGGGCCGGAGGGTGCAGCCCTGGCACCACGCATGGCCCCGGCCTGAGCAGCAGGGCTGAGGGGCGCAGGGGAACCCCCCAGCCCCCAGCATGGTGCTGTCCTTGCAGCCAGGAGCCCCTAACGTGCTGGAGCAGGGTCCCGAGCGCAGGAACTGCCACACCACCCGTGTCCAGCTGGTGAGTGGGGGTGTCCAGGCACCCCTGGGGCTGCCAGCAGGCACAGGGCACACCCAGTGCTTGTGCCGGGGTGAAGAGCTGCCCCGGTGGGTGCCCATCCATCTCACCCCAGGCTGTGCCCACATTTTGGGGTGAGGGGTGAGCCCCAGCTCTGCTAACATCTGTGTGTCCCCCACCCCGAGCATGGAGGGTCCGTGTGTTTGTCCTTGCACCCAGCACCCCTCTGTGCCAGCACCTTTGATCCCTGCAGGGCAGCTGTGCTGCAGGGAGCCCTGGCACCCTGGGGTGCCAGCAGCAGCCACCAAGCCCTCCCTTGTGTTGTGACCCCACTAATGCTGCCCCAGCACCCCCAGGCTGTCCTCACTAACCACCCACTTTCTCTTCTCTGCGCCGTGTGCCGTGTCCTCTGCCCACGTAAGTGTCACTAACCTAGGGCTGGTGTCACACCGGGCTGTGGAGGGGGGAAGGCAGGGGTCATTCCATGGGCTGTGCTGGCCCCAGGAGGGCTGGGGGAATGAGCCTGGAGGACAAGGGGGCGGGATACAGAGTCCCGGGGTGGGAGAGTGGGTGCCTGGATTGTCCAGGGTGGTGGGGCAGGACAATGTCCCAGTCCCACCATGCCCTCACCCAGCCCCGTGCCTCTCTTGCAGACCAAGAACATGGATTACTACAAGCGAGAGGTGAGTGGGGCGAGGGGTGGGGGCAGCTCTGGGGGGCACGAGCTGCCAGGCACCCCAACATCTCCCCTGCGCCTGGCCCCAGATCGAGTACTGCAGGAAGGCCATGGCCAGGACCAGGGTGAAGTCCTCCATCTGCCTTGAGGGGTGAGTGGCAGCAGCTGCCCCAGCCACAGCTGGGTCCCTGTCAGGGTGACAGGGGCACCCACATCCCAGCAGCTGGCGCTGGCACCACTGCACCCCAGCCCTCAGCAGGGAGTGGAGCTGAGGCTCTGCACAGCCTGGGCACATCCCCACCACATCCCCATCATGTCCCCATGGCTGGGGTTGGTGGCCCTGGTGTCCTCCAGCCACCACTCCTGGCAGGTACATCAAGTTCAACGAGCAGTACGTGCCCCACGACCCCATCATGTCCGGCTGCCTGCCCAGCAACCCCTGGATCACGGATGACACCACGTACTGGGCCATGAATGCCCCCACGTAAGTGCCCCAGCCCCAGGCCCCCCAGAACCCCAATCTGCAGGACAGGGCTGGGGGGGCTGTGGGGTCATGCAGGCTGCCACGGGCTGCCCACCCCAATGCTGCTGTCACCCACAGAGTGACAATCCCCACAAAGCTGCGTGTGGAGCGTTGGGGCTTCAACTTCAGTGAGCTCATCAACGACCCCCTGGGCCGGGCACAGCTCCTGGAATTCCTCAAGAAGGAGTTCAGTGGTGAGGGGGCCCAGCCCCAGCCCTGAAACACCTCTGTCTTGGCATCCCAGACCCACCACTCTGACCCAGCACTGCCAAACCCACCATATCCCACTAGTGCCTAATCCACTGCCCAATCCCAACACCACCAAACCCACCATGTCCCACTAGTGCCTAATCCACTGCCCAATCCCAACGCCACCAAACCAACCCATTACCGTGTCCTGCCATTCCTCAGCCCACCACCACATCCCAGTACCTCTCAGCTAATCTGCCCCAATTTCCCAGTTTCCCTGCCCCAGCTGGCTCTGTCCCAGGGGGGCACATGCCCAGCCATGGTGGCCTTTGGGGGTTGCCCGTGAGGGGTGCCCAGTGTCCCCATTCCCAGCACCATGTCCCCTCCCCAGCTGAGAACCTGAGTTTCTGGGAGGCGTGTGAGGAGCTGCGCTACGGGGAGCAGTCCCGCATCACCGAGATCGTGGACTCCATCTACCAGTGAGTGCCAGTGGGTTCGGGAGGAAAGGTTTGGGGCTGGTCAGGCCATCACGGAGCTCTGCCCCAGGGCAGGGCCGGGCTCAGCGCCGTCTGTGACTCCCCAGGCAGTTCTTGGCGCCCGGGGCCACGCGCTGGGTGAACATCGACAGCAAGACGATGGAGAGAACCCTGGAGGGCATCAAGACGCCCCATCGCTACGTGATGGACGATGCCCAGATGCACATCTACATGCTGATGAAGAAGGTGGGTGAGGGCGGGGCTGGGCAGTGCAGGGCCGGGCAGGATCCTGACGTCTCTGCTCGCCCAGGACTCCTACCCACGCTTCCTCAAGTCGGACCTCTACAAGAACCTCCTGGCCGAGGCCATCATTCCCCCGGAGACCAAGAAGCGGTGAGGGCAGGGGCCGTCCCCTGGGGCCACCAGGGGTGGTCCCCGCCGGTTCTGAGCCCGTTCTGCCCGCAGGGTCTTCCCCTTCATGCGCAAACAGCGGCATTCCAGCCCCAGCCCGGCCCTGCTGCTGCCCGCGGGCGATGCCGAGGAGAGGAGCAGGAGCCCTTCCACCGCCCCCGTCCCCGAGGAGGAGAGCTGAGAGCCGCAGCCCCCGGCAGCACCGGAGCGCCCTGACCCAGCACAGCCAGCCCCGCCGCAGGAGCCTGCCGGCAGTAGCACTCGAGGAGAGAAGCCATATCCCCCCGGAGCCAGGCTGACCCCGCCGCAGCCCCCGCTCACGTCCCCACAGCCTCCTGTCCCTCGGGGAAGCCGCACTCAGCCGGCCTGGTGCGGGGTCACCCCCTGCTCCCGCCCCAGCCCGGGCACAGTAAAACCCCCACGGGAAACACTGGTGGCTCCCGTGGTTTTTGGGCAGCGGGGCCAGGGAGGCGTTGGCAGGGTGGGAGGGACACGAAGTGCTGCCCGTTTCTCCAGGCTGGATTGTGAGCTGTTCTCTGGGCTGGAAGTGATGTCCTCCCATGCCTGCAGCAGCCAGCAAGGGTGCAGGGCCGGGAGGGGACCAGCCCCCTGTGGCACAGCCAGCACCCACGGATCTGCTTGCTCCGAGGGGCAGCAGCAGCCTGGCACGGCCGAGCTGGCACTCAGGCCTTACTGGTGCGCCATCCACACCCTGGGAGGGACAAAAAGGCCTCTGGAATGGGGCTGGCCCTGTGGGCTGGCAGGGGCACCGGGAGCAGGGCTGGCAGCTGAGCCACTCTCCTGTCCATGGGCTGTTAATCTGAGCAAGGCTGAGGATCGCACGGCAGGATTATTCCCTTCCCTGGAGCACAGCCCCAGCTGCAGAGGATTATCGCTGGTGGTTACATAAAGCAGAGGGGGGCTGATGCCCAGCAGTGCTCAGCCCTGGAGCCCAGCCTGCTCCACACGTACCCACACAGCAGAGCTGGGCACAGCTCCAGCCCCAAACGGACAAGGAGGTGCCATCCTGTATCCTGGCTAACAAAAACGGGAGGTCGGGATGCTGGGGATGATCCTGCCCTGCCGCAGAGCCTGGCACAGAGTGAGGGGCGTTCTCAGCTCCCTGCAGGGCAGACAGAGGCCCCCGGGGCAGGGGAAGCTGCTGGAGCCTGGGTCACAGGACGGAGCTTGGGCAGCGCCGGGCAGTGACAGATGGCCCCGCGCTCCAGGAGACAGCGCCCGCCACGCGTCTCCCTCCGACTTGATCCAAATCCAAACCCCGGCATGAGATTTTCATGCTGATGGACTGCAGAGGGAATCTGGGGTGTAAAACCAGGTCACAGAGCCCCGGGGGGGGGGGCAGGGACGGGCTGGCCCAGCCTCGTTATCTAACTCCAGCCTCTCTCCACACGCTGCCTTCTCCCTTTTCCTGGTCCATCACCTGCCCGCAGCAGGACAGGGCAGCAGGCAGCACCTCAGCCATCAAAGCATCACCAGGACTCCTGGATCCCTCCCAGGGAGGGGGGCTCTGCCTTGAGGAGATCACTCAAAGGGCTGACAAAAAATCTCAGAATCTTGTGTAACCTCCAACATCAAAGAAGGGCACCATTTACAAACAATGCAAAAGAGGATTTATTGAAACCATTCTGGTTAGAGCAAGTCCTGTACGGCACAATCTGCAATAAGTTAAAGAACCAAACCAAACAGTCTCAGTGTTAAAAACCACACTAACACATAACACAGTGATATAGCCATTGCCACCCAGCTGAGTTATTGAATCAAGGCACAAAGTCATTCATCAAATACTGCAAGAAAACAATTACACAGGAAACAAGCTGGAAACAGACTGGTTTTGTTAAGAAGGTGCTGGTTTGGCACTGATGCGTTTAATTGAGCTGCCACAGCGAAATCTGCATTTCCAAACTGTCCAGAAACATTACTGGACAACTTAAAGCCAGGAAAGCTCCTCCAAGCTGAAAATCCAGCTCACCTCAAGGAACATTCAGTGTGCCTATGGGAAGGTCAGGTCTGGGTAGGGATCTGAGAAGGGAGAGTGTGATGAGAACACAGCCCAGGCATTCCCCTTGCTCCTGGCCAGGGGAATCTCAGCAGGAAACAATCCACACCCAGCACTTAGGCTGGGCTACAGTGCAAGCCTGGGGGTGCCCTGCCCCAGCTGGCTGAAGGGCAGCCCCAATCCAGCCCTCTTATGGCTGCAACACTGGCACAGAGACCTGGGGGGCTGTCAGGCCTAAGGCGCTGAGCAGAGAGGAAACCCAAGCTGGGGGACACAGCTAAGGAACCTCCCTGCAGTCCTGGACTCCCTCAGAAAACAGCTGGTTAGAGAGGCAGAGGGGCAACCCCATCATTTTGAGCCCAGGGTGCCCTGAAGGTTATGGAGCACTCTGCAGAGAGCATCCCTGGCTTCCTGCACAGCCAGACACCCCAGGGCTGGCTCTCTTGGCTGCCCAGGATATGGGGCAGAGGGACACAGGGCTGGAAGCAGGAGGTGTCCAGGCAGCCCAGCTCCCTGTGCTGCCAGCCTGGGAGGGCTGGGGCTGTGGTGTGAGCTGGGGACAGCAGCTGCCCAGCGGCACATTCGGGCCCAGCAGGGGCTGAAGGGAAGAGCTGATGCCTGATGCTGCACATTCGCATCCTACAGTGTTTCTACACATCCCCCAGTGTCAGACTAAGCAAGGGAGGGAGGCACTGGCCAAACCCCCTCCAGCAATGCAGAGCCTGAGAGAGGTTATTTTTAGGCCTATTTTTATTTTCAGGACTGAGCAGCTGGTTCAAACTGTTTTCAAGGCTCTGCACCTTGTTTCTACAGCCTGCACTGGCACCCATCAGGACAGGGCAGAGCAAACACCTCACGGTGCTACACAGATCTCCAGGAGAAACATTTCGTCTTCACACAGCAACCTGTCCCATCCCCTCAGGGTACCAGGCTGGGCAGAGAGGAGAGTGCTTGAGTATCCTCACCCAGCATCACTTCAATTCCCAGGGCAGGGAGGCAGCACAGAGCTCCTGCCCACCTCCTGGCAGCAGGGACAGTGCTTGGAGAAGGCTCCTCTGCAGCTGCAAGGTGAATGAGCAGGGTGCTGGCACTGCCACTTGGGTACAGGGCTTCCTAGAGCAGCAATCCCAGCTCCCAGAAAAGGTTAAAGTGCAATTCTACTCAAGCCAGATCCAATGGTTCCTTAAACCTGGAGAGGTGGTGGTGGTACCTCCAGGGACCGGCCAGCCTGGGCTGAGGGTGGATCTCTCACCACGTACAAGCAGGCTGAGGGAAGTGAGGAACATTGATCCATCCATCAGGCGGGAGACCAGCTCCCTCTCAGTGCCACCAAAACTGCACAGCCTGGCTGGGAAAGAAGCAGCAGAGGACACAGACACAGGCAGGCTGGTGATTGCAGAGCAGGACACACGGGGCTGTTCTTGGGAGAAAAGGCCATTTGCTAAGTAGAATGACACTTTAACCTGTGCTTTGCTGGCCCAAGTGACACCAGACACACCACAGCCATGGCTGGGGTCACCATACATTCCCCCCCACCTACTGAAGCATGGCCCAAATCCAGGAGAGGGTAATTGCAAATCAACTTGCAGCCAAGCACCTCTCCCCAGCCAGGAGAGCTGACTCAGAAAGGAAATCTAACACCACACAGCAAACTCCACTTCCCAGACATCCAACTCCACTTCTCAGGCATCCCAGAAATCAATTCTGGCACCTCAGCAAAGCCATGTTTTCCTCCGGACACACTCCTGAGTCAGCACAGTTCTGCAGGCACAGAGGGATGGAGGGGAAAGCCCTCCTCCCTGAGCTGATGACACTTCAGTGGTGGCCAAGCACTGAAGTCCCATCAGCTCTGAGGACGGACACTCTGGCAGCTGCCCCCACAGCCTGGGTGTCCCTAGGCACTGGGGATGCTTCCCTGCCAGCCACACTTTGGTTTGTGGATGAAGAAAGGCAGCTTCCCATGGGACTCCAGGCTCTGGGCTTGTTGAGAGCATGGCTGCAGAGCAGGGCAGCCTCTCCCATTCCCCGTTCAGCTCAATCTCGGCTCTGGAATCGCATCCTGTAGAGGCGGTCCCGGACGTACTGCTCCTCGTCCCCGGGCGTGCGGCGCAGCCAGACCACCCTGCTCACTGCCACATCCTCCTTCAGCTTCCTCTTCATCAGGGACACGGGGCCTGGCCCCTCCCCGGGCTGGGGGCCCCGCAGCAGCACGTAGCAGGCGTGACGGCTCCGCTCAAACAGCGCCGCTGCAACACGGAGCACATGGAAATCCAGCCTCAGCCTCGTGTGCTGGACAGGCCACCACACCCACCACCCCCACAGGGACCAGGAGGGACCAGGAGGGACCAGGAGGGACCAGTGTCCTCCTGCAGCTCCTCACTGGAGGGCTGCAAGGAGAGGACTCACCAGTGAACGCAATGATTTGGTCGGTGCTGTTGCGGAGCTCCAACACGACATTAGTGTAGGAAGGGTGGAAAAGGTACAGCTTCTGCAGAGGAGCTCTGGGTCTCTGCAACCAACAGGACACTATCAGGACACAGACCCACACATTATCCCAGAGACAACAGCAGCACCAGGCTCAGCTATTACTCACACTGGACAGGATACACCCAGCCAGACACTTGTCTGTGTCAGCCCAGCTCAGTCTGACCAATGCCATTAGGACAAGTGCTGGGATTTTGCTTACTGCTCTCCTTCCCATCCCAAGCTTCCTGCAAATAGCTGGCCTGTCTGCTGCAGGCAGGAGACAGATTTTTGCCTCAGGACTGGGAGAGCGAGTAAGGAAAGCAGAGGAAGTTCAGCTGGTGCTTCAGCCACCTCTGAGACACAAACTGCCACCAGTGCTGCCTGTCACTGCCCCGAGCGCTCTGCAAGCAGCTGAGCTGTGCACCGAGGCTGCCTGAGGCTGCCTGGGGCACTGAGAGGATATTCACGTGGCCACAGAGATCACTGCCTGCAATGCTGCTATGGGAGGCTCCCAGGAAAACAGCAGCAACTCCAGAGGTGCCAGGCCAGAAGCCTCCCACCTCACAGACAGTGCCACACCAAGGCAGGGCAGTGACTTTGCTCACAGAGCCACCAATTTCATTTTCTCTACATTACCAGGCTGAGGATGACAAAAGCTGCCAGTGCCACCACCACCTGCAGGGACACGGCTGTGGACACAGACCTCACACCCAGTGCATGAGGCTGCAGGGTCAGTGGCACAGACGGATGGGAATACCAACACTGACAAGGGGATAACTCCACCCAGTTCTGGCCCAAAGCCTGGAGAAGAGCAGCCCTCAGCAGCAGCACTCACTGTCTCATTGCCTGGCTCCTGGTAGTCTCCCCACATGAGGAAGGCAGAGCGGTGATCTGCAGTGGGAAGGGTGGCTGGGCCAGGGCTCCCTGGTCCCGAGTTCAGCTTCAGCTCCCACTGGATTGCTCCAGATTCACTCTCAACAATCATAACCTAGCAGGGAAGAAAGAAAAGGAACTGACGACAAAGGCAGCTCAGAAGCCATGACAGAGAAGTCAGGCCAGCTGTCTCTCCTCACACTGTCTATGGGAAGAAGTATGTGACACATGGGAAGATGAGGAAATATTTGAAGCAGAGCATCACAGAGATGTGAGACCTGGGGTTGGCCACGTTAGAGTAAAATCACAAGTGTGCAGCTACTTCAAGGGGCTCAAAGTTCTGTCATTGAAGCCTCTTGCTGAGAAGAGAATTAAAGTGCCTGAGCTGGCTTCAATAACCTGTTGAAAGAGATCCTTTCACAGCTTAAAGCTTCCTAAAATCAGCCAGGGGGAACACATCCCACCAACTGTCCTTGGCTCAATTCCTGCTTGAGCTGTGAAATACAGAGAAATGGGAAGTTAAAAGGAAGAAATTTCAAACCTTCTTCCTGTTGGATCCAATTTCACTCTCCAGGACAATACCACGGCCATCAGGTTTGTAGTAACCAAGCAGAGGCTCACTGAGGGAGAGAAAGAGCAGGGACAGACCTGAACCCACCCTGATGGTTGGGCACACTTTGCTTTCCCAGTTGCCTCTATCCTCCCACACCTGCCCTGGCAAGAGACTTGACTGCCACAACACTGGGTTGGCCTGGTACCACCCCAGCTCTGAACCCAGCCACATCACAGCAGGCACAAAATGAAGAAGGAAAGCTCTGACTGAGCTCCTCTATCCTGCAGCAGCTCCCAGCATTTGAGGGGCCACAACACAATAAGCAAGATCAAGATATGACCCAGGCAAAAAAAGAATTGCATCTGCCAGGACATTGCTGTTGCTGGAAATGCCACATCTAGCCCACAGTGAGAACACTACCTCAAAACACGGGACACATTGAGGGTCCACACAGTGTGGAGATCTTTTGTGCTGATCAGTGTAGCCATCTCTGAGTCCACAACCAGGATGTTGTCCCGTGAGTTCCTAGGAACTTTTGCCAGGTAGCGAATGTCTGCAAATCTGAACAAGGACAGAGAAATGATTAAGCTTTTTAGGCCATGGATGGTTTTACTGTGAGGTTTGGACACTAAATCCAAATAGGAAACGTCAACGTGCTTTCCCTGCTTTTCTGTGAATCCCTGATGAAGCCATTAACACCAACCCTGGTCCTGAACTTTGGATGTGCTCCTAGTCCAAAATCCACATAGCTAGGAGTAAACAAAGTCCCACCAGGCCATCCTGTCAGGAACACCAGCCCCCCCACTCCACCAGTCTCCAAGACATAGCCTCACACCTGAGAAGGGATAAGAGGTGTGTGGCACGGTCAATGTTCTTCTCCAAATGAGAATCCGGCTGGAAGCTGGGAAGCTTAACTTGCACCCCAACTACTGTACTGCACAGATCTCCCAGGGAGTATGCATAGATAGACTTCTCTGTGGGGGAAAAAAAAAAAAAGACAAGAATGAGAGAGATAAGTTATCCTGCCCTTGCTCTGAACTCTACGATTTTCCAGATCTGTCAAATCAACTATATTTTTAGGGCTTGCATCATAGGGTTGTAGTGGTATTTTGAGCCTCAAGCCTGCTATTGAATGCTTTTAACATTTTATCTGTTCATAATCCAAGTGTTCCACAGTAATCATTTGCTATAAATGACTGCCTAATCCTTTCATGCTTGACATTTGTTAAATAAAATCACTACAGTACATAACAAACTGCAGTTTAAGCAGAACCCCCCCCCCCTTCTCTTGGCCCCGAACAGCTCTCTGACTAGGTGAAAGCTCCACACAGCTTGTAAGAATGCAAAACACACTGTCAGATGATGTTTACTAACCCTGATCTCAGCTACAATCACTCTTTCAGACTGAGTTCCCAAGCAGAGCTGTACCTGTGTAGAAAAGGAAGTAGGAGGAGGAGTGCAGCTGCAGCCTGACGTAGCGAGCGATGCCATCCGTCCTCAGGTTGCCCGTGGAGCCGATCTGCTGGCCAGTTTTTCCTGAATAGATGAAGACCTTCACCTACACAGGGAGGGGTTTACAGACAACAACCAACAAGGTTAAAGCTGGTACCAAACAGCAACTGAATGGGAGCAGCACAGGCTTGGATGGGAAGTCTCTCCCTGGTTTTGGAGGAGTGGGCCTGAGTTTGGTGACACCTCTGCTCTGAATTCTTCTGGAAGTTTGAAAACCACTTGCAGAACAGCCACCTGCTCTGAGAATTTGCTACCCCTGTCACCCACTCTCCTTACAGACTGAGACTGTGGAACAGCAGCCCCAGCTCTGTAAGGACAGCAAAGATCCCTGCAAGCCTAAGATGGAGATGACCTAATGCCAGCAACAATGCAGCATATGGACATGGGAAACTTGGCTTCACATGGCAGCTCTGCTAAATGTTTGAAGTGCCCTAATCTACTCCTCCTTAGGCTCATGTGAGTCCAAGAAGATAAAAGAGCTGATAGGTTTCTTTCTATTCTTTGTGCAGAGTAACAAAATCCACTAAAAACATTTCACCCAGGAGAACAAAGGTTAAAGTCAGGATCAGATTGAAATGTCTGAGCAACAGTCAGAGTATGGGGAGTGCAATGGACTTTAGGGACAAATGAAACATCTGACCAGTAGAAACAGCATCCATCAGAGATGCTGAGTCAGGCAGGAACCTTCCCTCTACCTTGAGAGGGAGGGACTGGAAAGCAAAGGAAATACAAAGGAAATCTGGAGAGTCTGGCAGGTGAAAAGGGGAGAATGAGAACACAGCTGGAGAGGGAAAACAACACATCCACCAGCTATTCCCAGCCTCCCGCACTGGGAGGAGACACACACCAGCTCTGGTAGATAGCTGCACCTTTACTGCTCCAGTGGCTGCCCTGGGACAGTGACAGCCAGGGGAATTTATTTACACAGGGAGTGAGAAACACAACATTTTCCTCACTGCACTGCCAGCCCCTCTGTGTTGCCACAGGAGATGGATCCCAAAAACCATCACATTTTCCGGGATGTGTTTGTGCTGAAGCTTGGAGCAGGTAGGGGTCAATGGAACTCTCTGGAAATGCTGCCATCTAACCCCCTGCACACAGACACTTCCACAGACTGTTCAGATCTCTATCCTTTCAACTGTAGCCCTTAATAGCAACAAAGCTCCTCTACTTGAGTGCTGAATCTCCATTCTGACCAGCCCTTTCCAAGCTGCAGAGCTCCACTCCAGCTCCTACATTTGCGTGATTCTCAAAAGAGAACATACTTTTCCTTAAGTTGGGAAAGTGCTTGCCAAATCCAGAGGGAGGAAGGGATTTCATACCAAGATAGCAAGAGAGCTAAAATGGAAAACAGATCAAAAGGCAGTCTTGCAGAACAGAGGCTACATTCAAACTTTTCTTGGCTGCCTAAGATTAAAAAAACAAAAGTCTTGAGATAACTGGGATAGCAAAAGCAAGGAGGAAAGAAAACAGAGGGAACTGTAGGAGGTGGAGAAGACAGAATTTCTGGCAACAACAATGCCTTGGACAGCAAAACCCTATTTTCTTATGGAAGACATTGGCCAAGAAGGCCAATGGCACCTGGCTTGTACCAGCCACAGTGGGGCCAGCAGGGCCAAGGAAATGCTTCTGCCCTGGTACTGGGCATTGGGGAGGCCATACCTCAACTGCTGTGTCCAGTTCTGGGCCACTCAATTCCAGAAGGACACTGAGGTGCTGGAGCAGGTCCAGGGAAGGGAACAGAGCTGGGGAAGGGTCTGGAGCACATGTCCTCTGAAGTGGAACTGAGGGAGCTGTGGGGGGCTCAGCCTGGAGAAAAGGAGGCTCAGTGGGGACCTTCTCACTCTCCCTAACTCCCTGACAGGAGGGGGAACTGGGTGGGAGTCAGGCTCTGCTCCCAGGGAACAGGGACAGGACAAGTGAAATGGCCTCAAGCTGTGCCAGGGGAGGTTCAGGTTGGACACCAGGAGGAATTTCTTCCCAGAAAGGGTTGTTAAACATTGGAAAAGGCAGCCCAGTGAGGTGGTGGAGTCACCATTGTGGGAGGTGTCCCAGGAAAGCCTGGAGGTGGCACTCAGTGCTCTGGGCCGGTGACAAGGCAAGGATCAGTCACAGGTTGGACTCAATGATCTCAGAGGTCTTTTCCAACCTTAATGATTCCATGGCTCTGGTATGAGGACATGGGGCTCCCACTGCTCCCATCAGACCCAGAGGGAGCTGTAACTTGTGTGCTTTGAACAGGACAGACTGAGCATGCAGACAATGCTGTGCCACTCCATCATGGATGTAGATGTTTTAGCAGAAAACCTGTTCTAGCTACATGAAATTCCCCCTCTCAGAAATGGGAGAAGCAATATTTGGAGGGAGATAACATGACCAGCAGCTGTTTCACTAAATGAATTCAGATCAGAATTAACCAGCACAGTGACACTGGGAAGAGCAGTGCAAAGCAGACCACAGGCAGAGAGAGGGAAGGGATCAGAAAAGGGCAGTGCTGGTACAAAAGCACTGACTGTCAGCTGTGCTTTGATCTAAGAGCCAAAGCTGTCAGGGTTTGTTCACTTCCACTTCTCTAAGCAGAGAAGCAGAAAACTGCAAGCTCATCTTGCCCCAGCTCACTCCCCAGACAGCACAGGAACATGCAGTGAGGAGAGCACACTGAAAAGGGGGAGAGATTACTGCCCAGCTCTTTGATTTATTTCATTTTTTTTAACCATAAAACACTTGTGCTGATTTGGGAGTACATCTCTGGAGGGTGGGAAAGAACCCACCCCAAACCCACAGAAACCAGAGGCCTCTGGACACTTCCTCTGAGACTACAAGGTGGAAATAAACAGCATTCCTGCCATCCTCTGTGGCAGCCACTGGGCTTATCAGAGCTTCAGGATGACATACCTGGCCTTCTTTAGTAATAAAGATTATCAGGTCCTGAACTCCATCATTATCCACATCTGGAATCACTGATAAAGGAGTCAGCACAGTATAATTAGCTCCAAAGTCACGGGGTTGCCTCCACAGAACTTCCCCTGGAACACAGTGGGAAACAGTCATTAAAAGGCATCTTAGGCTGAAAGGTTATTACTGCTCCTGCTCCAGCCCATCAGCAGCACAAACCAGCCACATTTATGCTGATCATGGGGTGCTTCCTTGCTTTTCTGCATTCCCAATGAATCCCGGTATCCACGGTTTCATCTTACGCTGGAAAGCAATCCAGCTGCCTGCAGGAATGCACCCAAACACCCTGGCACAAAGAACAGCTTGCTTCCCTTGTGCCTTTGGTTAACAAGCTTCCCAGCATGTTCATGGCATGGAGAAGCCTTTGCTGTGATCTAAATCCCTGCTGCTGTGCACTTAAATCTGCACAGACATTCTGAGACCATAAAGCAGCTGAATTCTGACCAGTGCTGCTGCAACTCCTGGCAGAACCTTTTTTGCTGCAACTTGTTCCTGCAGATGTTTCCCCACTGACATGACAAGCCACAGCTCAGGCCATATCCCACCTCTCCCTTGTTTGAAGAAAACACACACCCCAAACTTATTTGTAAACTGAGGTAACAAATA
Source organism: Fringilla coelebs (assembly GCF_963513975.1). Classification (NCBI taxonomy): domain Eukaryota; kingdom Metazoa; phylum Chordata; class Aves; order Passeriformes; family Fringillidae; genus Fringilla; species Fringilla coelebs. Next base: position 13,718,516 of record NC_140042.1, read on the forward strand.
TCTACTTTTTAAAAAAACAGGGGGGTGGCTGGTGTTGGTTTCTCTTCAACAGCTCCAGACCAGTTGAGTGGCTCTATCCATCCATTGTCCACAGCTGTGGGCCACTTTCCAGTCACTGACCAGTGGAATTTGCAGTGGAATCTGGCAGGGAGGACACTGCTGGGGGTTTTTCTTTCTAATGAACACTTCAATGTCTGATTAGGTGCTCCCAGGGCAAATGTTTACCCTCCCCTTTACCCAGCATCACACACAGCAATTATCATTTCAGGAATGCAAAGTAATCATCTGCTCTTTGTCAGGAAGGCAGCTGGACTGAAAGCCAAGGAATTACTACTTGATGCTGTCTGCAATAATTTAAGGCAGGCTGTATTTCTAGTAGAATTGCTCCAAAGCTTTTACTGCAAAGCTGAAAAAACCACTTGGATTTGTTACTATGACAACAGATGTGAAGTGAAGAGAGCAGATTTCCTAATTTCCGTAGGAAATCATGGGAAGGCAAAGAATTTTGCCTTCGAAGAAAATAAGCAGGCAGAGGAAGAAGAGAAGTTTTAAATTACCACATTCTAGCTTCAGGACTGTCCAAAGGTACAAGAGTGAGACCAGGCTAATGAAATTCACTTGTCAGTGAATTTCTAGGCTCTAATTTTCCAGGCTCTAATCTTTGGTGGTTAGACAGCTGACAGAGCTGGGGAGAAAATATCTTATTCTCTTAAAAGAACAGTCTGAGTTAATAGAAACACCAAGCACTTGAGAAGTTTTCCATGCTGTAACCCAGCCCAGAGAGAGCACAGAAAGCAGCTCTCTCCTGCTCCATCAGCAGGAGATGGGACTGTCATGTCTGACATCTGCAGTGCCACGGCGCTTCCTCAGAGCCCGGGGTCACAGCAAGAGGAGCCAAGATGGAAATCAGGCAAATGCCTAGACTGCAAATCTAACCTGGGTGAAAGGGCTGGATTCTTCTGGTCTGGAAGGAATAATAAAATCAGAACTCAGAAGACTGAGCTCAGCTCTCACTTCAAGCAGACCCAGAGGACACAGAGAGTTTTCTCCCTGTCAGATGTTCTCCAGGTTGGAGTTCTGGTTTATTTATTTAGTGATTTCTCAGAAGCAGTTCCATCATCTGATCATCATGGTGCCCTTTCTGCCCAAACCCTCAGGAGACCAGAACCACCCACAGGGCTCACTGCTCAGGCTGCTGGAGGATCAGATGAAGAGAGAAGGTGCAACAAAATTCTTACTCCTGTCCTCTTTCTTGAGACTCTGCCTCAGGCTATGGCAGAGATGGAATAATGCACAGCTACAAAGACTTTTGCTTTGACCTGGAACAGTTAATCTTAAGCTCCTATGTGTCCCAGTTTGCTGGTAAGATAAACATGCAGGAATGTTAGATGTCCCACACAAACAGGAGCATGCACTCCTACACTCCCCTTCCTGCCCACTCTGGTCACTCCTTGTGGCAATGAAGAAAGCAGGACTTAACACAACTTCAACTGATAAAAAAACCACTAACTTTATCAGCATTTAAAGATCAAAACCACATCAGACACATTCAGATGATAATCTGCCTATCTCTCCTTCAATCTTCCTACAGGCAGGGGCTAGACAGCCTGAGAGCCCTGGAATCTCACCAAATCCTCCATGATGATGAATCATTAACAGCTAAAGATTTCGCTGGCTACTGTTTTTAGCACACTGTGATGTAAGTTAGACTTTGCCTCTTTGAATACATTTAGCCTATTTAAATACATTTTATTCTGCTCTGCCCTCCTAACCCCCAGTCAGCTAAGCTCAGAAACCATTTTTAACCTACTTAATAGCAAAAAGGCATTAAATACATAAACTCCTGGGTTACTCGCTTTTCTATCTGATGCATTTTTTCCTCTCTTGCTTTGAAGTTATCTATGGAATGTTTTCTTCCCATATTGCTGTGACCTGTAGCTTAGCCTGGCTCCTTCTCTCCACGCTTGCCTTTATGGCTGTCTTTAGTTACAAGACTTTGGCTCTACAGCCAACTTTCTACACTTTGACCTGAAAGTACCTACTTCATTAATAGTCTAAAAATAACCTGTGCTAAAGCCTACACATAAGGGAAATGGTGATAAGAGGTCTCTGCTGGTACAGAAACTTTCTAGCTCTGTGTATCTACACTTCCATCCATACATTAGAAATTAAAAGCTACACCTGATTTTCCTCAGATTCCTCAGAGCTGTACCTCTTGCTATTTCTTTTTTCCAATTTTTGGAAAACGGGGTGTGAGGGGTTTAATACCAGATACAAAGGATGGGATCCTAGGGAGATACTGTTTAGACCTTTGAAACAGTGACCTCCAAAATGGAAATGTATTTCAGGCTTCACCAGCAAGGAGGGTTCAAGGTGCAGCAGATGATCACTGTTCCTAAAGTAGTACAGGCACTCCCTACCCCCACCCACGTCAGGCAAGATGATGATGATGAATTTCTCCATCTCTAAGTTTAGAAAGGAAGAAATCTTTCCAGAGGAACTAGGCAGAATTGTAGACTACTGAAACAGACTGGCAAGCACTTATCCTAAGTGCTCTCCTTGACAACTTTAAAATCATAAATGCCTGGAACTCCCACTCCTCCTGCCACAGCAGGCACTCCTGGCACACACAGACAAATAACTGGGAAACGTTGCAGGTGCAGGTTTGTGTCTAACCCTGGGGAGTATAAGGCAACACAGCTAGTGACTGCTCCTCCTATTTCAAAAGCTCTTGGAACACTGGTCTTACGAAACAGTGGCTGGCACAAACCCCCACCAAACCTTTGGAACAGCAAGGCTGAGAGCACGCGCTCCTCAACGCCCAGCAAGCAGCTCTGGCAAGGCTTCCAAGACAATAAATACCCAGTGCCCATTGTTCACGTCACACTGACATCCTCCCTGGAGGCCACCAGGTGAGGAAAACAAGTGGCCCATCCCCAGTGTGGCAGCAGGGCTCTGCAGGCACTCACCTGTGTTCAGGCTGACTGCTCTAAGGGACAGTGGCTTCCCCACCACGAGGCAGCCCGGGGTCGCTGCCGCGCCCAGCTGCTGGATGCCACACTGCAGCCACTGCACGTCCTCTGCAGCTGGGCTCTCCCAGAGCACGCTGCCATTCCTGCCAGACACTGCAGCGATGAAGGCACAGGGAGACGGCAGCCCTGGGGACAAGAGGGATCAGAGGGAGCTGCCCCTGCACCCACCTTTGCTGCCCTGTACCACCCAGGAGCTGGGACTCACCCAGCTCCTCTCCCCACCCAGCTTTCTCTCCCAGTCACTGGCTGGAACTGGAAGAGAAAGGACAGCCCTTACTAGAAGCTGGTTTTGGATCAGGTACCTTCATCCAGACAGGACATGTTGAATCTGCTGCTGTAGCTGGATTTGAAAGCAAAGAGCACATCTTGTACTTTGTCTTCACTCACATCATCTATAGCAAGGAATGGGTAGGGCACTGCAAGAGAACACAAGCCAGGCTCTGGTGAGGATTTCCTTAGCCCACAGCAGAGAAAGTTGGAGCAAAACACAAATTCCTAGAGACCTACTCACTGCCTCCATCCTGGACAGTGTAACATCAGGACAAATTGGCTTTTATATTAAAAAAAAATCACGTACACAAGTACCAAGGACAGGAAGTTAGTGCCAAACAATTTTTTCAATTTGCTATTCCCCAGAGGATGTCTTTTTTAAGAGGCAAGCAGCCAGAATTTGAACTATGCTGAACAAAGAACAACTGTGATCTTGGAGTGCAGCTGCTATTCTCAAAGTATAAAGAAGCCCTACCCAAGCCCCACAAAACCCACATACTCCATATTTCTATCAGCTAAAAGCAGCTTTCCTAAGCTCAGAGTAGCAGCACCTGGGGTGTCTGCAGCACCACACGCAGCTCAGTCCCTGCTGTGAGCACTATCTCTGCATTTACAGCACATCCAGCACAACCTACTGCACACAAGATTAAAGAAAAGCTCTCCCAGAAACGACTGCAGAGCCACTGGGGAGCAGGACCCAGGCTGAAGAGCCAACTAAAGCAACCAGAATAAAAATAGCTATAATAACTACAGAGCAATTTATTAAAAAAACAAGACGGAATTATTCTTCTTCCCTTCCTGTTGGCCTTGGGGAAAAGGGAGAAAGTCAAAGTGACAGAGGAAAAAATGCCTAATTGCCTCCAACCTCAGCTCGAACTCCAAAAGAACATTTTAAAGAGCAAGCTCCAACAGAGGTTTATTCCCAGATATCCTTTCTTTTCTTTTTTTTTTTTTTTTTGTGATTGAGGCCAGCCTGCTACCTTGTTACCACTTCATTGCAGAATCTAATTTCTCCACTAGATCCTGTAAACACCTCCTGGAAGGCCACTCCAATTATGATGGGCCATTGCTTATCCAGGTCAGGTATTCACAGCTCTGGCTCCCAAGGGCTGCATCCCTGCAGGTCTGGCTCCATGCTGTGCTTAGGTAGAGCCCCACAACCCAAATCCGTGGCACAGAAAGGAAAAGGACTCTTAGGTAAGTATTTATCCTGCTACAGCAAGCTCACCTGTGTTGTTGAAGTACTGGAACCATGTTCTTTCTGAAACTGGCCTCTCTGGACAGGGAATGATGAAGGAGAAAGCAAACACAATGATCAGGCAGAGGAAGAGGGAGATGAAGAAGGCAGCAGTGCGCCAGCGGGACAGCCGGGACAGCCCCGAGGACTTGACAATCCTCCTCTCCACGTAGTGCTCATGGTTCTCCTGAGCTTTTACATCCTCGGTCTTCAGAGGGTGGATCTCAGCTTCTGAGTCCTTGTTATCCATCACAGCTCATTCATCGGTGTTCACACACCCTTCTCCTCCTTCACCTGCAACAATGAAAAAAGAAGTTAAAATACATTTTGAAATATATTTTAAAAACACCTATTAAAATATTCTGTTATACCTGATAGTCACACTGGAAACATTTAATGGGAGGTGAGAAAAGCAGTGTACTGTCACAGAACTAGATACAACACAATCTGGTGCTGGAGGTCTCCCACACAGAGTTCATGGAATGCAGGAACAGCACCAATTCTTCCCCAGAGGAGGAAATCAGCTCTGCTAGAGCTGGACAAAGAAGGCTACAGACCCCACACAGAAAGGACTGACTGGTCTGCAGGTCTCCCTCAAGAAAAACACCCCAAAAGCTCCTTTTGTTGCAAAGACTTGTTGCCACCTCCCGTGTTTGTCAGCCTGGCTCCCAGCTGGAGAGGTGAAAGGAAACACTTGTGACCTTTATATCCCAACATAAGGCTGTTCTCCACTGTAATGTGCACTTGAGCTTCCCCAGGAGAGAGAGAAACAAACATCAGAGTATTCTGTATAGGAGCAAACCAAAGCTCTTCAACTCCTGCTTACATGAGAAACCACCAGCTAAGTTCAGCACCCCCAGCCCTGCAGAAGGCCAAGGAGTGATGACTTCCCTCCCCAGAGAAAAAACAAGGCAGGAGTTGAGACTAAAATCAGGCAAATCTGATTTCATCAGACTGGAAGAGTTAACAACTGCTATTTTAGCTTCTCCTGCTATAAATCATAACCTTGGGCTACAACTACAATAAACAGAGGGGTTCTGTGCTAATTTGCTATAAAAAGTGGGGGAAAGAGCCCTAGTCAATTAGAGGAGCCTGTAAGTCATTACCCACAAGAACAGTAAAAATCCATGGTTTATACAGATTCTCTGATAGTGCTTCTTTAAAAAAAATACCACAAGGGAAGAAATAAAGAATAACACATTCCAGTAGGCTTGGAAAAAGCTGCTTGACAGTGTTATGAAAAGTTATATCAGAGCAAATAACCACAACAACCGAGCCAATTTTCCATGACTGTGCCCCAGCAGTCACGTGTCTGGGTTGTCCACTGCAGCCTTTACTTCCCCAGCAGAAAAGAGCTTAAAGTCAGCACCAAAACAGTGCAGAGCATGGGATTTCAACAGCAACAGGGCTCACTGTGTCTCACGTTTCTACCCAAGCTCATTTACAGGTTCTGTGAAACACAAGATGAGTCACCCTGGGGAGGCTCAGCTCCTTCAAGCAGCTGTGGCTCCCCAGGCTGTCCCTGTCCCACTGCAGAGGCCTCTTCTCTTCTGGGTACAAATCACAGGGGGACAGATCCATGGCAAGGCAATCCTGAGGCACAGAATCAGCAGGTCAGCCTGGCACTGTCAACCCTTTAACCTCAGAGCCTGCTGGACTTAAAAGCACTTACTCCCACTTGAGCACTCTGGCATTTGTTCTACATCAAATACAGGATCTCACTCCAGATAATTTAATTCAACCTGCACAACACCATGCAAACAAATCAATAATGCAAAAGTTGCATCTTATTGCAAAGGTCTTACTCCAAGGACTTCATCTGCCCTTCTCATCAGCCCACCAGCCACACCAGGGACACCTACACGAGCCTGGCTGTTCCCAGACCAACAGCAGGCACCTGATGGGTAGGAAGGCTCCAGATGGAAAGGGGAACAACAGATCAAGTGGTGCTTTCAGCCTCTGTTCTGAGCTGAGCATTGCTCTTTTAGTGTAGCAGGCCTTGAGCAGGTTCAAGGTACAAGACTTCAGGCTCAGGCTGAGCAAATTATTTACTGGCAAGAGGAGCCATGGTCACAGAGATGGGGACAGTGGCAGGAGTGAGTTGTGTGACCTCCCCTGTGCTGGGGCAGCTGGCTCATGTGTCCCTGGAGTGCCCATCTCCAGCAGCATGGAGAGGGGGATCCTCTCACAGCCAGCACCCACAGCATGGGCTGCAACAAGGCTCCAGCACGATCCCACCAGCCTCACCAGCAGAACCTCCACAGCCTCCCAGTATAGAGCTGGGAAAGATCCAGGGCACACCAGCACCCATGAGACTTCCCAAAAGGAACCAAACCCAGGGTTCTCCCCTCTCTGTCCAAAAGGGGCACCACCTAACACAGCACTGATGGCATATTTTTATGACTCACTATAAATCTCAGCACTGTCATCTAGCCTGGGATGAGAACACTAAAAAAGCAGTAATTATCCTGACAACCCCAGTAATTCCCCTCTTTTCTGCAGTGATGACCCCACGGAGACACCGAGCACAAAGAGCCCTCAATGCCTTTAAAGCAATTCTCTCTCTTTTCTTTCAGGGTTTGAATAATGCCCTCGGCACCCCTGCCAGAGCAGAGGCGGTGCCAGAACGAGGACCACGAAGGTCAATGGCCAAGACTCAAACAATGCAGGAAATCCCAGGGCCTGCTGCTGCCAAAGTACATGCTGGCAGCATGTGGAATGGCCTGAGCTCAACAACAAAGAGGGCTGCTAATCAGTTTAATTGAAGACAAGCAGAAAATGATAGCCTGCATCTGAGATGGTTTTACTGTCCTCTAGCAGCTGACATCTTGTCTCCTGCTGGAAGAGGACACAAAATAACTCAGCTGGGAAGTTCAACACATTCCTTTCAGGGCAGCAGTGACGGGATTTTGTGTTGCTGCAGTGTGTGACACACACCACCTGCAGCAGATCAGGATACAGGAGAAAACATGGGAGAAAGACCCTTGTAGAATGAGAAAAAATTAGAAAACACAAGTGACAAACCCAAACAGAACCCACACAGGCCAGGGAGTGCGGCAGCACAGGCAGGATCTCAGACTCAGCTTTAAAGGCTGCTTTCCCCAGCCATGGGATAAGCTGGGAGCAGTCCCCAGCCCAAGCTGAGGAGGAACAAACACCCCTTCCTGTACCACAGTAACAAGGACAGGACAAACACAGCTGTACTCACCTCCACTGTCCTGTTTCCTGAAGCCACAGTGCAGATTTACAGATCTAATCTGCCTCAAGCCAGCAACTCTTGCACAGCTAAACCCAAGGGACCAACCATCAGCAGCAGTCAGACAGAACTGCCTGACAAGCACAGAGAACCACAGACAGTCAGGTGGATGGAGACTGGTGACAGAAACCATTTAAGGATCTGTGCATTGGAAAGGTTTAACTCATTTTCCACTCATAAAACACCAAACCACAGCATCTGGAATGTCACCAGGCACCAGTTCTTCCCAGAAAATTTCTAGCAATATACTGTAACTTAGATTTGATGTTCAAGACATTTTTGTCTTCCACAGAATGATGAAATCAGGTTCTGACTGGACATTTTAGGAACACAAACACATCATTTGGCTGGTTTGGATCTTTGTAGTTGGTTACTTCAAGCACCTCAGAGGTTTCCTTCCTGTCAGCCAGAAATTGTTGAAGCCCCAAGCTGCAATCAATAAAGACACAACAGCCAGGTTTTGCTCTAAATAAGATGCAACATTCCCATCACAGCTATTTTCCATGAGCAGACTGCTGGGTTTTGATCCCATGCACACTGTGACACTGCAGAAAGCTCACTGGGCTGTGACATTCAGTCACACTCACCTGCTGTGACATTCAGTCTCGGGTCATTTGTTCCTTTTTCTGCAGTCCCACTTATATCAGGACAAGAAGAAATAACATGTAAGATTTCCCAAAATGAGCTTTGCTCTCCCAAAGACACTCAGGCTGCATGCTGCACTCAAGCTTATCATTTTGCTGGGTCAGCTCACAGTTCTTTCCTGACTGGCCAAAGGCTGGCTGGGGACACTGACCTGAGGAGACCATCCCTGTCTGACAGGACACCTCTGCTCCTGGCATGTCCCTAGGGCCTTTCTAAGGACACAGCTTGTAATCCAAACCCCACCAATGAGACTGGTGTGACCCTGGCACAGGTTTCCCAGAGAATCTGTGGCTGCCCCATCCCTGGAAGTGTACAAGGCTGGGTTGGACAGGGCTTGGAGCAGCCTGGGATAGTGGAGGATGTCCCTGCCCACAGCAGGGGTGGAATGAGATGAGCCTTAAGGTCCCTTCCAAATTAAACCATTCTGGGATTCTCCTCCTGGAGCTGTCCTCAGGTTCTTCTGAAATGTCATTGAACCCTCCAGTGCAGACACAGCACACACCACAGAGCACTCACAGCAAGGGAACCACCTTTGACATCTGTCATTTATAGGAGAAAACTCCTATCCAAGACAGTTTTCACTACAGACAGGAGCTCAAATACAGAAACTCAAACTGTTCAGGGAAGAGCAAAACAAAACCCAGTCTTATTTCCAAGGGAAGATTATTTCCATGGGAAGATCAAAATTCCAAGATGAAGAACAGCATTAAAGCTGCATGGAACTGATTACAGGACAGGCCAGTAATAACAACTGTGCTGAAGAAACACCAGCCATTTATCATCCCTGGGCTTACAAGCTCCACTGCACCCAAGCCACTCCTCTCACCAACTGTGGCAGATCCCTTGTGCCAGCTCCAAGGGCAGCTGTCAGCAGGGTGCTTGAACCTCCCAAATCACAGACACCCCCACCTCACCCACAGGGCTCCCCTCCTGCCTCAGAAGCACAGTGGCATCCCTCACTGCCAGAGACTGAGCACACAAGGGACTCTGGAGAGATCTCTGTGCATGAAAACAGCCTGGAAAATGATGTGGTCATTTCATGTGGATTTATTAAAAAAAAAAAAAAAGTATCTTTTCTAGGTGGGGCACTCACTCCACAGGTCAGAATTCCATGCTGCCTCCTCCACAGCCTGGAGAGATTTATGGCAGGGTGAATGGAGTGTTCAAAGGCCAGGTTGGATGGGGCTTGAAGCAACCTGGTCCAGTAGAAGGTGTCCCTGCCCATGGGGCAAGATAACCTTTATGGTCCCTTCTAACCAAAACCATTCTATGATTCTATGAAACAACAGCCTTCCTCCAGATGCTGCTGTCCTTCACAGCCACCTTCAAGAGAAACCACTTTTCTCTCCCCAGAAATGGAATTTTTCTTTCTGCCACTTACACACACAAACAGAGCAAAGCTCCCTCATCACACATCCATCCCTGAGGAGCCCTTGAGCTCCACAGGCAGCCCAATCCTGCCCTGGTACATGGAAGGGCTGGCTCCAGTCCCTCCCGGCAGGACAGGCTGCCCCTCTCTCTCCCAGCTGTGACACAAGATGTTTCTGCTTTACAAAATAAGGAGAAAAAACTGGATATGAGGTCGGAGTTGAACACATTGCAATGTTTTTCTTTCAGCAAGAAGCTCTGCAATTCACAGCTGCAAACCAGGCTTGTGGGCTCCCGAGGGGAAGGGGAACAGGGCTTTAACCCCGTGCAGGAGGAGCGCGACTGTGCTGGGCCCTGCAGCGGTGAGGGGCTCGCTCTGACTGAAGCCCAGCCCCGCGGTCCCAGCGGCTGCGTCAGCAGCTCCCCAGGAGCCCTCAGAGCCGCCAGCCGCGGGATAAAGGAGCTCGGGTCACAGGGAGCAACCTGGGCCTTGGAAGAAAGGATTCAATTCCTCCCCAGGCTTCTCGCTGTGGTGTGGGGGCACTTCTGGAGCTGCTCAAGGCGGACAGCAAACCCCGCCGGGCGGGCAGCGAGCGCTGACAGCCGCGGGCTCTCACCGCCCGGCCCCGCGGCTGCACCGGGCCCAGCGCTGCCGCTGCCAGCCCCACGCTGGGGGACGCTTCGGGAGCCGGCTCCGCTCCCCGAACACCCGATGACAGCGCGGGGACGCGGCCCGGGGACAAGGCCGTGCTCTCGGTGCGCGCCCACGAAGCGTCAGGAGCCCATCGTGCGCCGGGAGCGGCCCAGGGCACCCCCCGGGTCCCCCCGGCCCGGCCCGGCCCCCGCCCGCCCCGCTCCGCACTCACCCCGCGCCGCCGCCGCCGCCGTCACTTCCGCCTCCATCCCCCGCTCCGCCCGGCGGAAGTGACGTCACTGCACGGGGAGCGCTTCCGCTCGGTGCGGCGGGGCCTGGCCCGGCCCGGTTTGGGCGGCGGCGCGGGCGGAGATCCCGCAAGAACGAGTCCGGGCAGCAGCGGGAGCCACAAACACAGATCTTTAATGCGCTCAGACCGCGGGAGAACAGCACAGGCACGTACGGGCACCCCGAGCGCGCGCCCGCCGCCCCCCGCGCCCCACACGGAGGTTACAAAAACAACACGTGAAACCGCGGAATTAATCGTAAAAACGGACAGGGAAGGGGGGCATGCACTAGGGACCGACACCGGGGCAGCACCGCGGCGGAACCGGAGCCGCGTTCGGGGGGAGGCAGAGAATGGAGGGAGGGTGGAGCGCCGGCCGGAGCCCGGCCCTGGGAACGATAATTAACGGCGGCAATTAACCGCGCTAACGAGCAGCAGCCCGGCTCCTGCCTCTGCGGGTGACGGCGGCTTCGCTCGCACCGTGCCCACAAAATGCCGAGCCCAGGGTCGCGGCTGGGGCTGGCACAGCCAGGCGTCTCCCTGCCCTCGTGGGAAACAAGCCGAGGAATCAGCGAGTGACAGCGGCAGCGGCCTGCCAGGCCGTGGGGACACGGCCGGGGCCGCTCTGCCGGGAGGGGCACGCACTGGCACGGGCTCCAGCCCCAGGCACCCCTGCCCCGCGGCACATTCTGCCTGACTGGCCTTGGAACACACCAACGCTTCGGTCTGCAGGTCAGAAAGCCCCGCGGGAAGCTCTGACTGCAGAGTGCACAGTAAAGAGGCAGAGGAGCTGCGGCCGTGCTTCTCTAGAGAAGAAAGCAGCCAGGTTTCTCACTGCTTTGCTCGCACCAACTCAACTATCTGAACTGTAAAGGTACTAAAAACAGACTTGAGCCCAGCTTAGAGACATGGTTCAGCTCATCTGGTCATCCTCAATGACAAACAGCTTTCAGAATACATCAGGGCCAAATTTTATCTTTTTTGCCTTAGCTGGGCAAGTGAGGCAACTCTCAAGTGCTGGAGACATAAAAATGAGATGGCTAAGTACTAAAAGGAAGGAAAAAAAAAAAAGAAATTTGAATTATTTTTAAACATATATAAACAGAAGGAAAAGATATAATTGAGAACCAGCGGTACTGGTGTGCTCACAGAGGGTCAGGTGGGTTTTTTGGAAAGGGCTGAAGCGTTACAAAGGTCAGGGCAGCTCAGGGCTCCAGGCACAGCGTGGCCCCGAGCACTGCACTCGCTGTTTCAGGACAAACACGGGGTGTCCACACTGGCCTGGAGTGAAAACCATCCATCCAGATTTATTTATTCCTACTAAAACAAAATCCTGTTAAACAGTACGTAACTCTTGTGTCTCTACAAACTCACAGCTATCTGCCAAACAATAAAAATCCCAAACTACAAAAGATGAGTTGTATTCAGTAAATATAAATGGGAAATTTAGGCTTTGTGTAGAATGTTTATCAGACTATTTACAGTGCAACACAGATCGTTTGAGTTCAGATCTCGCCAGCTTCTCTCTCTTCTGACCTCTTGGAACGAGATTTGCCATTTGTGCTCTCGTGCCGCCTCTCAGAAGAGCTCTTCTCTTTCCTCTCTCTGTCTCGGGACTTTTCTCTCGAAGATCGATCTCTAGAAGATCTGCAGTACAAAGTAAACCATCGCTATCAGCTTCACAACTGAACATTGTCAAACACCCACCAAGCAGCACCTTTCCCTGGCAGGGCTGTGGGATGCAAGTTCCCTACAGGAACGTGCCTGGCTGCTGTGCCACGGGGAGTGGGTCCCCATGACAGCAGCTCTGGGCCCTCTGCGAGGTTTCCGTGCACAGCACAGCCTTTGTTCCTCCTTCCTCTGAGTGATCCTTTCAAGCTGTTGCCACAGGGGCTCTCTCAGGTCTTCCCTGCGCCCCTTATTATTTTTCTGGGCCATCCTGAAGTGCCTACAATATCTTCCTTGTCTCTGACTCGGCTCAGTTCATGGCTTCCAGAGCAGTTTTTCATTATGCCCTAAGCTACTGGCTTTCTGCTCAACTGCTTTAAATACCAGCTGGATTCTTTGCTGGCTCAGCCCTGGGCTTCTCACTTTGCATCCTGACAAATGCTGGCTTTGGCAGCATCCTGGGTTCAAAGTCAGGAAGATAGAGATTTATATTCACAGCCCACAGCACATCTTTTCACAGCCACAGATTTTCAGCAGCACTTCCCTGTGTCAGCCCACGCAGAATTAAACAGGAGGCTTCACATTAGGTCTAATCTGAAAGGCTGTTTCTTGTGTGATTCCTGCCAGCTTAGGGAATAGCAGGATTCAAAAGGAGCTGACCCTGAGGGAGCTCAGCACAGGCTCCTACATTTTACTTCAAGGCTCAGTACACAGGGGTTTTTTACAGTCACAACGAAAGGTACCTTAGGGGTTTCACTTTCATTCTTGTTGATTTTAAGGTTTGAAAATACTGCAAAATTGATTCATCAAAACCCAACAGCCATTTCATTTTCATTAAACTGTCATTTACCATCAGTCTGTCTGATGACATTAACTCTCTGCCTTTTCCACAACAATGCCTGCTGCCTGCAGACCTCCTACCCTGAGCTCTCCAGATCCTGTGACACTTTCTTTCAGCAAGTGAGACCTCAGCCCAGCAGAACCTGAGGGCAGATTTCATTAACTGTCTTTCAGGACACATGGTTTTGCTGTTTGTTCTCTTGTTTTTGTTATGTTTTCTTAAACTGGTCCTGGCCTGTCCCCAGCTCTCAGCAATTTTGTGCAGGTGTGTCAGCTGGCCAATCCCCCTGGGCTGGTTTGGATGTGTTCAGGGGTTCCGAAGTAATCCCTTACCTGCTCTTTAGTAATAGTTATTACAGGATCTTCCTCACTTCCTAATTGTCCAAACTTCTTTTCTTTATTTTTCATGTTCAAGACAGATTTAAAAAAGCACTTTAGTATCTCAGCCATTGGAGAATCAACAGTATTTACATCCCCCCTCAATTATTAACAGACTTATTTTTCAGACCATCATTTCCCTCCCCTTCACCAGGTATCTTTAAAGAAAAGCTGTTTTTACCCCTTAGCTAAACTGACACAAGACACACAACAACAGGTTTGTTTCTAGAATTGTACTCGAGTGCTGGTGCCTTATCAGGTGACAGTGCTAAAGCACTCCCCTGTTAAACCAGGAGGCTTTAAAAAAATCCAGATCTAACCTCAGGAAGCACCTGAAGGCAGACTTGCTCCTGGGCTTAGAAGGGTTGTAAGGGAACACAGTGATTCCAGTCAATTTTTCTAATACCCTACACACATTTGCCTTATCCTTCCTCCAACACAGAGGCTGTTTTGCTGAATTTCAGAAAAACTTTAAGCCCTTCTTTGGACTATAGTGCTTCTCCTCAGAGACAGAAGAATGGTATACTCCTCCTGTATTTCTTTTTCAGGAGGAAAACGTGCTGATTCCTAAAGAATTCTCTCTCTCTCTCATGCAGCCTTCTAACAGAAGACTGCCCCCAGATCTCAAATCATAGACTCCTTCCCAATGCCGGCACTGAGAGAAGGAATCTGGGAAGCAGAAAATAACTACAGAAGTGTAACATCCAAACTGCCTCTCAGGCACTTGGCTCCTACAGGCCCAGAGAAGCTCAGTTTGCTCAAGGAGGCTTTGTGCTGCTGCTTCCCATCCAAGGAGCATCTCAAGGCTCAGCACTGCAAACCAGGGAATCTGTTCTATCCTCTCAGCTGGGATCTTGCTGTACAGCTGGGACCCCTGGGGAACCCTGCTTTGGCCCAGGAGCTGGCACAGGCCAGCACAGCTGCTCTGGAGAACCCTGCCACGCTCCCGCTCGCTCTACAGGCCAGGGAGATCACAGTGAGCCAAGGACTCCCCTTTGCAGAAGCACTCCAGTGGGGAATACATACTTGTGTTTTGAGCTCCTGTCTCTGGAGCCCCGGCGGTGCCCTCTGCTGTGGCTGCGGGAGCGGCTCCGGTGGCGCCGGTGTCGGTCCCGGGAGCGGGAGCGCGACTTCCGCCGCTCCCGGGAGGCTGATCTGGAGCGTCTCCGCCTCCGCTCCCGGGACCGCGATCTGCAGGGAACACACAGTGCCTCAGTGCCTCACACCTGCACCCTCAGTGCCTCTCAGGCTCTCCTGAGTAACAAATTCCCAGAGCATCAACGCAGTCCAGCCCCTGCACACACCCAGGGCTGCTCACCCACACCCACACAGTGGGCAGCTGCCTCCTCCTGGGCCTTGTGCCACCAACAGAATGCCAGTGGGTTATTCAGTTTGCTGGAAAGCTTATAGAAATAACTCCCACCATTACTGTAAGCATGTGGCAAGGGCCAGAGCAGAGCTTATAATCCTGCATTGCTCACAAGTGAGGCCTGTGTAAATAGAAGAGAGGCCAAAGGAAATGGCCTCTGGTATCACCATAACCCTAAGAGAATCTTCCTTGTGAAAGTCTTGCACTTTAGAAGGAGATTTATTTCACCCTGCTCTAAAAATAAGAGAGATGCCAAAGGAAAGCAGTAGGCAGGGAGATCTCCAGGCCCATTATCACAGAGAATGTTGCCATAGCATTAAGGCAAGCTTTTCCCAGAGATGTGGGGGTTTTAATCTCAAATCTCTGTATTTTCACCTCTGAGGTATTACATATATAACAGATACTTCAGACATCACAGTCACAAAAGTATATCAGGTATTTATGGAAAAAGGCCTCGAGGACATCCATGGGCTCACACTGGAGGCACACAGAGCCCATTCTGGCCAGGCTACTTGGCACCTGCTCTACAGCCCCAGGAGTCGCTCCAAGCTGAGCAGCACCACTGAGCTGCCCCTACTGCACTTCCCATCTCTTTCAGGGAGCAAACCAGACACTGAGGCACTGAGTGAACTCCATTGGTGAGACCCAGGAAAACCTCAGCAGCTAGAGACAAACAGGCATTTGGGAGAAGTGCAGAACTGGGCACTCACCTTCGACGATCTCTATTTCTTGATCCAGACCTAGAAAGGAGAAGAGAGTAAAGTGAGAGAAGTTATGATACAGCCAGTGGGTTTTTAACAGGAAAAGTCATCCACCCTGGCAACTCTTCACAGGAATAATCAATACCTCAAGTGATATATTATTAAAAAAAAAAAAAGCTTGCAAATAAAACATTTTGTTAGCTTTAATTTTAGGAGAAAGAATTTGTCAAAAACTGGAAAACATTAATTTCTGCACAGTGAGCTTCCTGTCACTACAGAAAAGTCTAGAAATCAGATACTATTAATAAAGCACCCCAATGAACCTTTCCAACTGATTTTCTGTGCATATTGGTTACATACTCTTTACTCACTGTAGTTTTAACCCCAGCTGGATCAACTCTAACATTTTCAAAAAGTGCCACTCTCCAATCAGAAAGACATCTGCCATTTTTCTGATTTTGGTTCCTCTGAGGTAGCTGCATGTTTAAGGGGTTTTAATAAACAAAAACTAGCCTTTTCTCACTACTTGTATTTGTTTACCAAACATTAGAAGGAAATTAGCATCAATTTTTTTTTTCCTTTTTGGGAAAGATAACTTAGAAAAAAAGACGGGACACAGCCACAAGAGAACTATTACTGACAAGTGACAGAGAAACTGAAAATCCTTAGAAAGCACTTGAGAAGAATAATCCAGGCCTTGCTCTCCTTTCTCACATTCCACGAGCTTCAGAGCTCATGTGTGGCACTGAGCTTACTGCTGTCAGCATTAGCTCCTGACAGTTTGTAAATAACAAGGGCAGAATTCTTTCAACTTCAGCAACACTTAAAATACCTCTGCACATGGAAGCTGCACCCTCCCTCTTCCTCTGTGGCCACATTTCAGAGCCAGCTGAACATCACACGCTGTCTGAACAGTCTTGTTTTGCTTTAATTAAGAAGTGGCTCCTCTCCCTGTTTAGTGACTTAGAGACTCACTCCTGTAACTGCTCCCCACTGCACACAGACTCACACACAGTAAGTTCTATTTATACCCCACAGAGCTGTTCTGGCACCCTGGCATGAAAGCTACACACAGACAAGAATTTCAGAAGCAATAGAGAAGCATCTGTTTTAATAACATTATTTAAAACCATGCCTCGATGAGGCAAGATTAAGAAAATCTATGTGCACTGAAATTTCTTCAGTGAAATGGGATTGTTCAGTTACGGTAGAAAGTTAAAAAAGCCCCCAAATTTAGAAGGGAATTCAGGTAAGGACTCTAAACAAAGTGGAGCAGAACTTGGAGTCTGCAAATGAAACATGCAGAGTGGCAACACACATGACCAGCTGAAGGAGAAGCTGATAAAGCTGGAGAGCAAGGCAGAAACCACACACCTCCACTCCCAAGTAACAGAACCTGACAGAGCAGCAGGGCTTCCTGTAGATACCTAGCAGGCAGCTGGATTTTTTTTGGTCGTTCTAATTACTCCAAGTTCTTACTGTTCTTTTTCCTCCTGATCACTTTATTCTGAACCACCAGTGCACACATCCACAAAAGCCCTTCCACATCCCCTGAAAAGCCTGGCTGCCCTTCATGCCTATCATCCAAGCAGGGATATGCACAAAAAACATCTGATAATCACTCCCTAGAACCAAACTTCAGAATTCAGGAAGTATCCAACAAAACAGCATTGTCCTTACTAGCCTGAATCATTGCAGGAGACAAAGAAGACTGCTCTCCATAGCAGCAAGAGGACTGAGCAAGTCTATTTTATTTATTTTTTTTGTCCCTGTATCACAGAGACTTTCTGCTGAGTTTCATAACCTGTCTTTTGTCCAGCTTAACACAAAGGAAATCCATTTGGCACCTCCACCAGACTTGTTTGCTGGTGCACTCTGGAAGCCAACACTGAGGTCTGCACTTCCCAGCATGCCACTTCTGCACAGAATTCCAGTCTCAAGAGATTACTGGGTACCCAACAGCCACCAGCAACATCACACAAGACTTGTGTTTATTACCACTAGGGTGGAATCCAGTTCACTCATTCCTACATGGAATCACAGCTTATTGACAAATTAATTACAGCTGTGAGAGGCAAAGCTTCTCAAGGGAATGCACAGGTTTGCAGGGATGCCACAGTGCCTGTCACCAAAGGCTCCCAAAGTTAATCCATGCTCTTCTTCCTACTGAAGTAACACCATGAAGGTGCTGTATAGGAGCTGACAAGAAGAGATCCAAAGGAAACGTTTCCTGTGGTTCCTTAAAGTACCAAACTCTGGATAAGAGAGGCTGGCTGGACGGTGGTAGACATCACCAATTAGTTTTTGATGGGAAAATGCCTCTGTGAGCACAGTGTGCACAGCTCCCAGCAGATATCTGACCAAGAAATCTGGACTCTAGCCTCAGTTCTGACACTGAGTGTCCACTGGGAGAGCCACTGTCCTCCCTCAGGTCAAGTTCTCATTTTGGAGAGGCAATTGATTTGACCTCTTCTGTATGGCACTCCTGACTCCTTCATAACAAGTTTCCCTGTGGAGCACACAGGTGCCTCTGCACAGAGCCAGAGCAAAGGCCACAGTCTCTAAGTACTGTCACATATGGAAACAGCAACAACTCACACTTCAGGCCAGCTCCATGCAGTTCTTTAAGCTTTCCTATTTTAAGCCTTAAATAAACATTCAAAAGCAGCTTCCAAAACCCCCTCATCAGATGCATCCACATATGGACTACCTGTGAACACTAGAGGCTCTTTAGCTCTGAAGAATTGAGGGGTTGAGGTTCTTTTTTTTTAAAAACCACTAAAACAAAAGCACAGAAGGAAGAAAACTAGCATTTGGAGAAGATGTGGATCAACAAAGAGATCCAGAGGGTTCTTCCTGAACAACTGTTGAGCAATTTTTACTGTTGAGAAATGGAAGAAGAGGCACCATGGAGACAAACTGAGTCCATGTTAGGCAGGGTCCTGCTGTGGGTCTGCCATGAAGCAGCTGCATGTGAAGACACTTCCCTTTTCACTTCCACATCTCTGACCACAGCAGCAGCAACAGCAGTCCCTTTTGATTAACTCCTGCACTCAAAAGCTACTTCCAGATCCTGAAGCTCCCAAACTCAACTGCATTACAGTTGCACGGGTAACAAAGTTGTGAGGCTCTCCATGAAGTGCTACAGTTTGACAGAAAGCTGTAGCATGAACTCCTCCTTCATATCACACCAGGAAATCCCCAGAGAAAACCCAGATTAAACACCCTAACTGGAGTTATGCATAACATGCATAAAATTATATGGATAATGAATAACAGTTTGGGGCTCTCATCTTCATAACACACAAAAATGACCATGCTGCTTCATGCTGGTATTTGTCAGCAATTCCAGCAATGTATAGCCAGAGCCAGCCCATCTTAGAGTACACTGCAGTTATAAATCTGATATTCCTCAGACAAAGTCACTCTTCAGCTGACTCTGAGTTTCAAAAATAGCTCTGCACAGGCAGCAAGGTTGGGGTCTTTTTGATGCAAGAAGTACAAGAGGAGAAACACACAAGGTAAGCAGGGAGATGCTGTGACAATCAGAACAGCATTCCTACCCAGCCACTTCCTCTGCCTGACCCCTGCAAATAACCACCCTCCCCACACCAGGCTGCCTAACTGAGCTGTTTAAACACAAGTTGCCACTTCAGTTTAAGTACAGAAGAAATTGTTTGTCCGGTTCAGCTGGCAAGATGCAGAAGAGCTTGTCCTGAGAAAACCAATGTTCCAGCCCCTCCCACTGCTCAGGAATTACAGACATCTGAGCAGGTGACACACACAGCTACAACCACCAGAAGCAGCCACTCCTTGGGATCCCTCAGCTTCCTTAGGAAATGTTTGCCATAACACCTCACTTATTGCAGGAAAGTTACATGCAGTCCACTATTTGGCATATGGACACCAGCCTGTTGTCACCTCCAAGTCTCCAAGCAGTGGGGAGGGCTGTCCAGGGAATTTCTGCCTTTTGAGCAAGTCTAGTCCTCACTCATCTTAAACTTCCACACTCAGGTGCTCTGAATGAAGGTATTTTATCCAGATTCAGATTCCCTAAGACAGGGATTAGACCAACACAAGCCTCAAGACTACAGGGAACTCCCACCTTTCCAAACACACAGTGGAGGTTAAACTACATGTGCAATCACTCTAAGGTGGAGGAGTGGAGGATTTGTGCATTATTTTAATCTTTAACTGAATGCCAAGATGCTCACACAGCATCTGGAGCACATCCAACAGCCACTGCAGAAGCAGATGCTGAACTCCTGCAGTGCTCATGTACAAGGAATCAGACACTTCTAAACTTCACAGGCCAGTTTTTGGGTCCCACTCACCGTCTGCCCATCCTCTCCTCTCGTTCTCTCTCCTCTCTCCGTCTCAAACGATCCTGGTTTCTCTTCTCTTGCTTTTCTGCCACTGTTTTCTAAGGGAAAAAAAAATCCACATCATATTTCAGCCATGCAGTAACAGCCATTATTTAGAGTCATACAGTAACAGGTCAGATTTGCAGGAAGACCATTCCAATAGCAAGACAAAGAACCATTGCACTGCGTTTTATGTGCTGAGTTAAGACCTCTGTCAAGGTTCTCATTTTTCTCAGTTGAGGCACTGACCTCAATGCACTGTGAGTGAGGCACAGGAATCACAACTCTTACTCAGCTAAAGGTCTCTGTTTGCAAGCAAGGCCAGTAGCACAACCCATTATCAATAATTTCAGAAAACTCCTAATGGCTTCAGCCAGTCAAGATCTTTTCACTGACAGAACCATGTGAAACTTCAGTTTAAACATTTCATTAAGAGGTTTCAAAGTAAAAAAAAATTACCCAGACTAACAAATTTCTGTCATGCTAATGAGAATTACTGTACTAAAGCTCCAAGGAATAAATTACAGCAGTGCTCTGGTCTGACTGATTCTGAGGGTACACACTTAGTTACCCAGAAAAGACAGAAGAGAACCCAAGACAAGGGGCTAAACAAAGATCTGTTTGATGCTTTAGGGATTCTGCAGTCAAATTTCTCAGCTTTTACAAGCCCTCTGCAAAGAATTCTGTATTAATTTAATAGAAGTGTTCAAGGTCTTCAGAACTACAAAGAGGTGGTTTAAAACAGAGAGGATTACCCTCAGCTGATCCAGTTTCTCACGAATCTGAATGAAACCCAAGTGTAATTTGCCTCCAAAGTGGTCAGCGAGACGCCGGTCGTTGTCATGGAGACCCAGATATGCTGAACAGACTTCACACACACGCAGCTTCTGCTGCTGGAAACTGGATGCAGGCATTGAATTTCGGTATTCTTCCTACAGGGAGGCAAGAAAACCCACACAAATGTCAGGGAACCCTTACATAGACACAACCCTCCAGGGAAACTTCTGCAAAAGAACTGCTTTGAAGAGTCAAAACCCACCCTCACACAAAGGAGGTGCCACACAAATGCTTTGTGGGCACAGCTAACATGACAGTCTATCCCTGCAAGGGACTGGTGACCAAATATTTCAGAGGATGAAGCCCTCCCCACCCCAGTCACCTCCCTAAACTATATAAAAGTTTCTAAAAATCTTTTCCATCCACCATACCACACTGCCACCTGTTTGCTGGCACATGGCTGGAACTGCAAAAGGAGGTGCTGGCACACAGGAACAGAGGCAGAAACCACCCAGCCTAGCCCAGGCTCCTGTGACAACCCACAGGAGAGCCAACACTGTACCTCTGCTTCTTTCTTTTTCGCCCGGACTTTCTCCACTTCCATCAGGATCTTCTGAGACTCATCAACATTTCCTTCAGCTCCCAGCTGTTCTGCTTTAGCTAGGAGTTTTCCAATATCTTCATTCAGCTCATGGACTTTCTCTGCCTGAAGAGAATAGTTAGGTTTTAGTAAGACAAAAATGTGATAAAGCCTGCAGGACAACTTTTCATTTTTTAAAAAGAAATCCTGTGTAATGAAATCTGTTGTTGGAAGATGATCATGAATCTCCAAAAGTCCCCAACAAAAGGGAGTGGTGGACCAATGTCAACGTAGTCACAGACATGTGGCAAACAGAGAAACTGCATGTGGAGAGATCATGATCTGCCAGTCATTTCTGGCTTACAGGTCAGCATAGAGGCCACAAAATCAGCTACAGAAATGTCTTGTATTGGCCCAATTAGGTGAGTTCCGAAAAAGGAAACTTCATGAGCATTTGTTAAATGAAATAAAAACCATGGGATGATGGACTTACTATTCTAAATTATTATGGCAACATTTTATAGCATGGGGAAGAAATCAATATGCTTCATTTCCATAAAAGCAATCTCTTTTAGAGTCCATGGTGCTCTTTCAGTTTGTCTCCAGAATGGCCAGAGCAGCCATTTGGGGAGGATGACTGGAATCTCCAAATCCTCTGTGGAGCCTTACTCCCCTGGTATCACTGGTGTCAGAGAAACAGAGCACCAGTGCTCCCACGGAGACCTTCAGAACCAATGTTCAGTGAGAGGCCAATACCTTTGCAGACACTTCAGCACTGATCTCTTCCTGTGTCTCAGCCAGGCGTTTCTTGGCCAGTTCTGTTCTCCTGTCACACTCTGCAATGAAGGATTCCAGGTGATCCATGGCCTGCATGATCAGACAAACAATTATGAACGAAGCTGCTCTCTGTGCCAGACGTAGCTTTGACAGCCAACAGCTGCAATCCTGTATAATGCACAACCAACCTCAAGAAGAGATGCTTAAAAAAAACCAAAGGACACTTTGTAGAACAAGTTACATTCGACCCCTGCCCTGTAAACCTGACCCAGTTCCTTTATTCTGACACATCAACATTGCTTTGCACTGGAACTTCCTTCCTGTGCAGGAGCAACAGGCACAAAGACAAAAGCACTGGAATAACATGAAAAGGAAAGACAGAATTGTGCTTCCCCTTGATGTGTTCCATCACAGAAAGATTAAATGAAAGCTAAATCTGACAAAAGTTAAAACTACTGAGCAGAAGGCTTTTAATGTTAAATCTCTTTCTGGGACAGGGCACCAGGTTACAAGAACCTGGTACAGAGCAGCAGGTGTAGGATCCAAGGAATGCCAGGGAGCCTCCCAGCTAGCTGGGCTAATGGGGTGGCAAAGGCCATAATTACTTCTGCATTCTCCAGTCAGCAGTCAGGCTGACATTCAGGAAGGAGCTGCACATTCTGGACAGGTAACACATCAAGCAACATGATCAGGTGAAGCGGCCACTGAGTTCTACTGTTCAGCCCAGTAACTTCAAGAAGCAGCTTCCCCAAAAGTAACTAAAATTTCTCCATACTTACATCCAGCTCAAAAAACAGGTCTCTCTCTTTACTTGCAATCTCATAATCTGCTCTCAGAGCCAAGTCATGGATCTTTGTACATTCTCCCAGGTCCATTCTCTGTTAGAAGAAAAAGGAGAACCCACATAAGAACGCTCCATTACAGCAACAAGCAGCAGATGTCTCTTGCCAACTGCATCATATCAAAATAAAGTATTTTCAGAAAAGCAGCTTTCTCTTAACCTCTCAGTACCAGAACCAGCCAGAAGAACCACATGCTTGCCAGAACTTGTTTTGTAGATGTTCTGGGAACATTAAAACAGCCCAAATGCTTTAAGTCCAGTCCTACTCCTGCTCTAAGTCCCAGGACAGCCTCAGAAATGGCTGGGAGGGAGATGGGTCCCCTTCAATAGGCACCAACTGCAAGTGCCTCCTATCCTGGAGCCACAGCCCAGGAAAACATACCTGGACCTTGTTTAAAGCTCCTCTGGAAATGCACATCTGTGTCAGGATCAGCCCAAGTAACATATGGCACACCAAATTATAGGACACACACAGAATGCTTCCTATCAACAACAAAAGGACTGAAAAGGATTAAGGGCTACAGCCAGCAGAAATGCACAACCCCACACTCAGCAACAACAGACAGCGTTAATTCCACAGCCAGACCCTTCCCACATCCAGCTGCAGCCTGGAATTTGAAAACCTGCCCAGCAAAGCAAAGTCCAACACATAAGCCCATTTAATGAGAGACTTAAGAGCATCTCCCTTCCCAGAAAGCTGCCCTTCCCTCCCACTGCACTCCATGCTATTTGAATTTGTTATTTTTTCTCCCACCTAGCAGTTAACAGCCACATGAACCTAAGTCAATTATGCTCTCAAGACATGGAAGATGCATATCAACATTATCAATTTGTAACAAAGAACCTTCCTCTTACCCTTTTAAGTGGAAAAAGAAAATGACATTTTGAAAGCCAAAATAATAAAAACCCTAATTGTGAGCCACTGTAGGAATGGTAGGGTACATGACATTGCATGAAGGAACACCCCAACTCACCACTCTCTTCTCTCACTGTCACCACCAGTCCCCAGGAGCCCAAACCTCAACATGCACAACAGGTGTCAACTCAGTGAACTGCAGAGAAAGCTGAACTGGGATAACACTGAATCCCTGTGGAATATCACAAACTAAAGCTGGGGATGCTCACATGAAACAATACACTCAGAGAGCAGGGTTTAGAATGAAGCAAAGTAACTAAAACTCTACCAGTTTATGCTCAGGTTTTCAGCAGGTGCCTATTACTGCATTTTCTCTTCTAGAAAAGCAAAAAAATCCAGATCATTTGCCACTATTTAGCCTTTCTCATTTTGCTCAGATTTACCAGAACCAGGAGGCCAGAGGCAGCGGGCTACAGAAACAGACACTGCATCCAGAATACTCCTGCTGAGCTCTCTAATGATAGAAATGTAATGCCTACAAAAAAGCATGTTGGTACTTTTAGAGCTTGATCATGTTCAATTTCAGGCAAGCCACTTCAAAGAATGCTAGAGAGTTATTGTTATTTTACCACAAAAATATTTCTCTATGATGTGACACATCTTTCATTCTTCTGGTCATGCTACTGAGATCACTTTCCAAGATAGGGAGAAAATAATGGTATTGGATGTGATTGGCTCACATTATAAATATTCTTATCTGAGCTCTCCCTGCAAGCTGAGCCAATAACCCCATTTCAGAGAAGGCGCTCTCACCACTTTAGAACAGCCAACAATGCTTGCTCTGAAGCTCCCTATTCCTCTCCCTGCTTGTTAACAGGCAACAAATCCCTCAACCTTCCCTCAGGGAAGAGCATTCAGTTCTCACTAACTTATAAACATCAAATCTTCCTCCAGGTCCTTTGAGATGTTCAAGTACAAGAGACTTCCACAGGTGTTGCTCACTCAGGGCAAGACCACCAGCCCTTCTGCCTCAAAGCCTCCTCTCATGCCAAGGAGGGCTCTCATAAAATGCTCACCTTTTCCACAGAGATCACGACCTGCTCCACTCAACACTGGCTGGTTTATAACACAGGTATGTGAGACAGGCAACCAGCAGAGCCTGAGCAAAGATTTAACTCCACATACACACAAAGACTGAAGACACTTAGATGTCACTGATAATTAGTCATATTCCCATTTGCTGAGAAATCCACATTCTGAGGTAACTCTTATGATCTCCACTGAACTGGCAACTCACCACAAAATGAAATTTCCACAAAGATGCTTTCACAGTGATCAGAGATGCAGAGTTTCATCCAAGTGAAAAAGGAAAGCACAGACCCCCTCTCAACCCACACAAAACAATTCTAGAATCTACAGATTTCAATTCATATTCCCCAGTAGGGGACACAATTAATTCTCTGGATGCAATTTCCAAGGTATGTTCAATCTGGGCAGCTTTGAGGCTCATCTGTCCACCTCTTAGTGGAGCTGAAATTCAGGAGAATTGCCAGCTGATGCCAGGTCTCAATGTGCTACAATACTTTCACTGACAGAAATATGCTTACCATGAGCTGCAGAGAGAACTCAGTGCTCACCACAAACAATGTGAATGACAAGGTAACAGCCCATGGGCTCACTAAACCAACTCCTGCTCTCCCAGAATGTTCCTCCTTACCCACAGAGACCAGGTTATTTAATGGCAAGTTTAAACAAGTTTCTGAAGCCAAAAAGAGAATAATCACAGGAACAAACCAACTTAAAATGACAACTCTTACAATCAGGAGCACTTATGCACCTAAACAAAGCAAACATCAACAGGCCTCCTACAGCTTTAAGGAAGGTTCCAGAGCTTTGCTTACAGTCTGGACTCCTTTTCTTACTCTGCACCTGAAGGTCAGTGAGTGGGACTCCATCACATTTCACTGAACACAGCTCCCCAAGGGATCAGCTTCCTGCTTGCCTTCAATCTGTTTCCCACTAAGGAGTATCTGCACACATGAAGGATGCTGCAGTAACAATGCCTTAGGGGAGGACACAACACAGCAAGCACCAGAAGGCCAAGAGCATCTGTTGGAAGTTTCTAAGAGGTCCAAGGTCCTGATTTCTGCAGTAATACACCCAGAGATGGATTATACCCCACCCAGCTGAGACAGATTCACCCATACAGCTCTTCCATAGTAGAGCACTGTAAAGTGCCAGTGGAGCCGCCCGAGATCACGAGGGAGGACTGCACATTCCAGCTAAGTTTCACACTGTACCAGCAGCAGTGACAGCTGAAATGCTCTTCCTGTTCTGGACATCACATGTTCTTTCAGCACAGATCTGCAGCACCAACACTTGCTCTGGCCCCCAGTAACCTGCTGAGAGAGGTGTAGAACTCCACACCCATTTCAAGGCCACCACACAATCATGCACGTGAGCCACACGATCACTAGTGCAGGAGCAGTCTTACTTCCTGCTCCTGCAGTTTCTGAGCACAAATTCCACAGTGAGAGAGAAAGGACAACTCAATCAAGACAAGTAACAACAAAAGCAGAAGAAACAAATTCCTCAAGGTGCTTCTCTGCCCCAGGAGACTCACAGCCCACCTGAAACACTTCAGACTTCCTCCACACTTTGGCACCAGCTCACACACATCCCTTATGCTGAATTACCCCTTCAACTCGCCATTTACCCTTTTTCTGAAAACCTGCCAGAAGAGGTAGAAGGCAGCCTTCATCTTCAAACCACCCTCTGGGCCCCAAAAAAACTGCTGCAGAATCTTGTGTCAAAAAACATACCCTGACCACAGTGACCTATACCAAGGATGGAAGTTTAAAACTCTGAAACGGAGGTGAAGTCATATGGAGACTGATGGAGCAATCACTGCAAAACACATCTGAGCTTCAAATGAATTTTAAAAAACAGAGGTACAGAGATTGCAGAATAAGACTGGAAAAGCTGAATACCAAAGACAGCCACTGAGAAGCTAAAGTCTGAGTGCTCAGAGCTGAGGCAGCTTCTGCTACAGCTCCTTCCACCAGTGCTGCCACACTGCTGCTACAGTGGTGACACAAGCAGGGGCAGAAGCACCAGCCCTCCCTTTGCTGGGGACCCACTGTGTCCAGCCAGCTCCCTAAGGAGCAGCAGGAAGGGCTATAAACAACCACAGCATCTTTCAACAATCTGGTTAAGTGGACAGACACTTAAGTGAATTGCATATTGCCTCAGTATTTCATGCAAACAGCAAGGGCAAAGATGGATTTCAAACATCCATATTCACCTCCATCCTGTGACTGCTGCACAGCGATGGTGACAAAAGACACAGTTTTCTTGGCTGCAGCTTTCATCTGGGAGCCTCAAATAAACACTTCCTTCACAAGAGCTTACTGCTAAAAGCCCACATCACCTTCTGCTCTCAGAGGTAGCACGTGAGCCAAACCTTTGAACATTGGCCAGCTCTGTTCCCACAGGGAGCAGCAAAGGAGCTGAGACAACTGTTTGAAACCAGTCGGGCAGAGTGACACAAACAACCAAGCAGCTCAAACAACCAACATGCAGCCAGAGATGTGACCTGCCACCATCACCACAGTAACAACAGAAAAGCCGCTCTTCCATCAGGGCTGGGGAAAGGAGACTGACAAGCTCCAGGGATTCATGCAGCTGCTAAGGGACACTTGCTAACCTGGAGATGCAGCAGTGAACCAGGGCAGCAGCCTAGCTACAGGCTTGGAACCACCATAGGACAAGTTGCAAGCTCTGACTATCTCAAACTGTTAAAGCAGAAATAATTTTGCAACTTCCCATGGGATTGTGAAAGAAAAAGCATTTCAGGTGAATTCTGAGAGCTCCTGGTTTGGCTTTTTGTTTGCTTGGGTTTTTTTTTTTTGAGAAGTGAGAGCAGTTCCATACACAGGTCACAGGAAGTGGCATTAGGATTGTGATTGCTCCCTGAGCACAGACAGCCTGATCTCTCCTAGAAGTCACCCATCCTGCACAGACAAGAGTTGTACCAACATCCTCCTCAGCAGAACCCCTCATTCCAGAGGACATACTTACTGTTCCAGCCAGGATATCGTGGGGACAGCAATCCAGAAGGTGGCTCTTGCACACACGATCGTCCGTAAACTTCACCCTTTGTCTGGTTTCATCTCCTGAAATTCATGTGTGGTTTAAATAAGGAGACATTAGAACACCAAGAGAACACAGGCATCAGCATGAACATTTCACCTCAATATGCAGATTAAAATATTTGGTGCTCCTGCTCCCCAAAATTACTCAAAAAAAAAAAAAGCTTAGAGGGTAACAGGATATTCTGGAGCACTTATAATTGGCAACAAACACTATTTTAGCATTTATTCATCCAGGACACCATGTTAAACACAGTGCTGGCGAGCCAAGCAATGTCCAAGGCCTGTCATCCACATAAAGAAGCAGCACAGCCAGAGGAGAAAAGGAGACAGACAGGCTGGCTCCCAGCCAAAACCTGTTTATTTTTTCCACCCTTTCTTTTTCTTACTGTGAAGAAGGGGCAGGAGATACCAAACCCCACGCTACCAGATCACAAAACAGGGCTGTGCTGGGCAAAATTTAGAGGCACCTGCTCTTTGCTCAGGTGATAATTGAGCCATCAGTCCGTTTGGTTTGGAACCCAACTATGCAGGGTGTGCTCTCCCAGGCCCTGCAAGGAAGGAGCTGGCAGATCCTGGCCTGGAACACACCACGTGCTCCCCACCCCCAGCCCACCCTCAGAGGACATTTTACACTCAGGAGCCACTTAAACGAGACAATATCAGAAAAGCAAAAAAATAAATAATAAAAAAAGAAACAAAGTTAGTCAATACACACTGCGAGCTCCAACACATACTATACCCATCTGCATTCTTCAAGACCTCAGCTGCAGAATTTTATGCCCATTGTTGAAAAGTTTTAAAGGAAAAGCTTTCTTGCCCACACCTGCAGTAAGGAAGTCAGGGGAATGATACATAAAAGTAAAGGCAAAGTGGTAATGGTATGTGACAATTTTAAAGCTCATCTGTGCATATGACACAGGTATGTGTAATACTAAAGTATGAATATAGTTTAGGATTCACAAGCATCCAGGAATAATGTCGTGTCTACTGAAATTTTTTTTAATTTTTTTTTTTCTTTCTAAGCTACACTTTTAAAGTTACTTGTGAAAAAAAGCAAACACTTTTTTTTTTTGTTATAACAGCTTTAAAAATTGGTTGTGACTCACGGCTCGATGAACATGAGGCTTTTCTGCAACTCCCTTGCAGATTGATGTAGGCAGGCAAAGATACACTGAACCTTTATAAATAAAATAGAGGGGCCACAATTGTTCAGTTTGTATGAAATAAAAATATGGGAAGCAATTCAATAGCAACTCAATACACAGAGAAAGAAAAGCACTTATTCACTTACGAAACAAAGTGCAAAGTGCCTGGACAGCCCTGTTAACGTGCCAAAGGGAATTTAAGTACCCAGCGAGTCGCAGAAGGGAGACACAAAACCGCAGCGGGGCCGTATTTTGCACGGGCTGTCACATTTCTCGTCTCGGACAGCACCCGGCGCTGCGGGCACACCTACCTACGCGGCTCTGGACGTGCGGGCACCGAGCCGGCCCTACGCCTGTCCGCGGCAGCGGGGCCCGGAGCGGCGGGGCGGCGCCGGGCGCTCTGTGGGGCCGGGGGCGCGGCGGGATCACCGCCGGCCGGGCGCGGACAGGCCCAGCCCGCTCCGCCGCCCCGAGGCTGGAGCCGGGAGGGCGGGGGCGGATCGCGCCGCAGGTCCGGAGCGGCGGCAGCAGCCGAGCCGAGCCGGGCCGGGCCAGGCCAGGCCTGGCCGGGCCTCGCGCGGTGAGGCGGCCGCCAGGCCGCGGCGTTTCCTGCAGGCCCCGCCCGCCCCTACTCACCGTCCCGGGCCGTGCCCATGAGCTGGTCCAGCAGGGCCCGCATCTGTGCCTGGGCCGACATGGCGGGGCCGGTCCGGAGGCGGCGGCTCCGACCGAGACCGGGACAGGGGCCTGGGGCGGCGGCGGCTCAGCGGCCTCAGCAGCGGCGACGCGCGGCGAGCGCTGAGCGGAAACGGCCCCGCCCTGCACCGCGCTGCATGACGGGAAGGGTAGTCCGCTAAGGGGCGGGGTCGAGGGACGGGCCTGGTGGGCGCGGTCTGAGCGAGACAGAGGTGATGTCGGAGGGGCGTGGTTGTGCCGAGGGGCGGGCCTGGTGGGCGTGGTCTGAGGGAGACAATGGTGATGTCAGAGGGGCGTGGTTGTGCCGAGGGGCGGGTCTGGTGGGCGTGGTCTGAGCGAGACGGTGGTGGTGACAGAGGGGCGTGGTCGTGCCAAGGGGCGTGGTCGAGCCGAGGGGCGGGGGCGGCCCCGGCCCCGGCCCCGGCCCCGGCCCCGGTACCGTCACCGCCGTGGCAGCCGCCTCGGGGCTCGCCGGCCATGGGCACAGTAGCCAGGCCGCAATGGCGCCCCGGGGACAGGCTGGCGCCTGCCCCGAGCAGGCCCCGGTTGTGCTGGCCGCCGATCCCACAGTGGGGAATGTCAGGAGGGGGAATGCGGGGCAAGGAAAGCCCTTGCTGGGGTGGGGGGTGACAGGACACGTGGCCGGGGCAGGCGGAAGCACCGGGAGGCACGGTGGGCGCACGGACAAGGGGACGAACCCCCCTGGCCGCGGGCACAGCCCGGAGAGCACCGGGGACCCGGCAGGGCAGCGCTGGGCGGTCCCTGGCTGCTCCCCCAGCTGCGGGGGGGAGCATGAGGCCGTGGTTTTGCAGGAGCTTGGGCTGTTGCGGAGCTTTGCCGTGTGCTGCGTTCCCTGCCTGGCTTTGTGAGCTCCAGCTCGCCCCACTCCCATGAGTTTTACCTCTTGTCTCTTCACCTTGAGCTCCCGGCCCCGGCTGCTCCCCGTGCCGGAGAAATCCCGCCCATCTCTTTACTGCCACGGGGCTCCACAGGCAGCGAGGGTCAGAGCCGGAGCCCCAGTGCAGGATTTGCCACAGCCACGCCTGCTTTTCCCCCAGATTTAAGGCTCCGTTGGCTTTCAGGGAAAGGCAGCGTGAGCCAGCCCCGGGCAGGGCTGTGCCGCCGCCCCGCTCCGCTGCCACATCCCGGCTGGGCAGAATCAGAGCGGGGTCTGCGGGGGGCTCTGCAGGCAGGAGACCCCTGCCCTGTGGGACAGGAGCTGCTCATGCCCGGCCCTGGCAAAGTTTGGAGCAGGGATGGCCACCCTGGGCACTCCAATGGATGCAAAGCCACATGTCCAAGGCTGCTGCAGGAGCGGTGGCGTTGCCTCTCCCGCTGCCCGCCCTCGGAACAGTCCTGCTGAGCCCCGGGTGTTCCTTCAGTGCGCGATTCCTGCCCACAGAGGACGGACACCTCATCTCTCCCAACTCTGCGAGCCAGCAGCCAAGTCATGCGCTCCCCACTCCCCACACCTTGTCCCACACCTGGACCTGCTCGCCAGCATGGCCAGACCCTCCCCAGCTGGCCAAAGGATCAGTGCAGCCCTTTCCTCCGGCCGGACTGACCCGAGGCTGTGGGAGCTCTCCCCATCTCCTGCACTGCCTGGGGCAGAGAGGAAGCCGCCTCTCCCCGGGAATCAGGGTCTGTCCGGTAGCAATGCCGAGCCGTGCCAATGCCGAGCCGTGCCGGGCGGGTGGGTGACAATGGCTGGCGTCAGGGAGCAGAGCGAAGGGTGCCCGTGGCTAATCAGCTCCCGTCCGCCGTGTTTGCCCAGCAGGACCCGGGTGGCTGCTGCTCCCGCCCCGCTTCGCCGCTGGGAGTGTTTGGAGAGGGGAGAGGGAGCTCTGCGGAGCCGGTGCCCATCCCTGCCCCCGCAGGGAGCTCCAGGGCCCGGGGAGCGGGTGGGTGACAGCCCTGCCCAGGCTGGGACACTCCCCTCGCCAGTGCTGCGCCCTGCCAAGAGCTGGGGACCCCCTCTCAGCACTGCAGACACCTCAGAACACGGTGCTCAGGGCAGGGGGCAGGGAGGGCTCTGAGGGAGAGACCAGGAGCTACAGTCACCCCAAAAACAGGAGAGCAGGGCAGCTCTGGAGCAGGGCTGTGGCTGTCCCCAAGCCCAGTGGCCGGTGTCCTACTTCCCGAGTGTCCCCAACACCAGTGACAGGGTCTGGTGCTGTGTCAGACCCCTGCCAGCCCTTCAGCTGTCAGGGGCAGGCTGTCCTGTGCCCTCTGGCCATCCTGTGTCCCCAGTCACTCTGCATCCCCAGCCATCTGTGTCCCCTGGCCCTGTTCTCTGCTGACCCCGCTGGCACAACCTGCTGCCAGGGCAGAAATGGCACCTGTGGCACAGCCTGTCTGGGACCTGAGCTGATTGCCATTGTCCCTGCTGTCACCCAACTCTGTCCCTGCCGTGGGGCTGGCCCAGACACTCTCCTCATGACACATCCACCTTTGCATCCACGGGTTCCAAAACCTCTCCCAGGGCTGGTCAGGGAGCCCAACATCCATCTTGAAGGGGCACAAGGCTGGAGATGAGTGTTCTGAACCTGCACGAGGGTGCTGCAGCCCCCAGAGTACCCACGGAAAGGCTTTGCCCACTGCAGTGGCAGCCCCTGTTTGCAGAGGCATGGCTCGATACGCAGTATGTTCTTCAGAAGATCCCTACTCCAGGAGTCAAAATAGCATGAAATTTAATTTTACGCCTATTTGACAAAGCTTGATTTCACCTCCAATCAGCAGGGAGATAAGAGCCCTCGGCAGAAGTGTGCGGGCAGTTTGGCAGCTGGGGCTGCCGATTTAATAGGTGAATTTACAGGGACAACACTTGAAAATCCCCTGGCGAGTGAACCATTAAGGTGAGCCCTGCCTTCCGTCCCCGCGTCCCTCCCCGCGCCGCTCTCCCGTTGCTGGGTGCTAAAGCAAACCCCAGCTCTGTTTACCGAGTCTACTATTACAATACGGCTACCAAATATTTGCCAGCCGTCAGCTCGCTGCTCCGCTATAAATACTTCAGGCCCAGGTGGAGGGACGGGCAGGGGGAGCGGCGCGGGAGCCTATGCATGGCCGGGCGGCAGCGCCAAGGTGAGTGCGGAGCCGCGCTCCAGGCGATGCCCTCCTGTCCCGGGGGTTCCTCCGGCGGAGGGTGGCGGCAGGGCAGGCTGTGGTGGCCCCGCTCCCCCCTCCCCGCAGCCCGGAGGTGAGGCTGAGCCCCCCACAGCCCAGCCCGGGGGCAGCACCGGGGGTACCGCGGCGGGGACGGCACAAAGAGGGACACGGAGAGATGGCAAGGACGATCTTAGGCTGGGTGAAGGTCCCGGCACCGTGCTTGGTGTGGCAGGGGCAGGTCTGGTTCCCCAGGATTTGGCCCTGCCCTGAGACCCTCTCAGCATGGCCTGGGGTGTCCTGCAGCGAGGCAGGGCTGGGGACCCTTCAGCACAGGCAGCACGAGCTACAAAGGAGCCACGTCCAGCTCAGCAAAACCCAGCTGTGGTCAGAGCCCACCAGGGCAGGGCAGGGCAGGGCAGGGCAGGGCAGGGCAGGGCAGGGCAGGGCAGGGCAGGGCAGGGCAGGGCAGGGAGGCGATGGGTTCACTCTGTCACCCAGAAAGCCAAGGGGCCATTGTGTGGGCAGGGCATGGGGCTCTGTGGCCCTGAGCCAGAGCTGCAGGGTGGGTGCTGAGCCCCCACTCACCTCCATGCACAGCCCCGGGGTGAAGGGGAGCATCCCTCTGCCCCACACATCCCCACTGCCCTGCATCCCACGACTTG
This sequence comes from Fringilla coelebs, assembly GCF_963513975.1. NCBI lineage: Eukaryota > Metazoa > Chordata > Aves > Passeriformes > Fringillidae > Fringilla > Fringilla coelebs. Next base: position 13,752,157 of record NC_140042.1, read on the forward strand.
GTGTGTTCATCCATGTCCCACAGATCCTTGCTGCCCCACGTCCCATGACTTAGGGACATTCCCATTGTCCCACACCCCATGGCTTGATGGGGACATCCCTGTTGCTTGATGTCCCAGGGTTCAGTTAGAATATCCTCACTGTCCCATGTCCTGTTGCTTGTAGGGGAAGGGCATCTCTGCTACTTCGTGTCCCATGACTCAGGGTTATGCTTCCATTGCCCCATATCCCATGTATTGGTGGGGACATCCCTGCTGCCTGCTGTCCCAGGGCTGAGTGGGGATGTCGCAGGGGGAATACCCCCACTGCCCTCTTTCCCCCAGCTTGGTGGGTACATCCCACACCCCGTTATTTGTGGGGAACATTCCTGCTGCCCTGGTGGGGCACAGCATGGTCCCCCGGCCTCTCAGGGCTGCTGGACGGTGTGTCAGGGCTGGTGCCAGGGTGTGTCACCCTGACCCCGCTGTCCCTGCCCGCAGAGTGACTCCTGGGGGTGCCTCTGAGCGCTGGCATGGCTGCGGGTGTCATCCAGCCCCTGGCCGAGCTGCGGCTGCCCTCGCCCTTCCCGCACGGCCTCCTGCTGCCCACGCACCCTGAGCCCGACTTCCCCGACCTCTCCGAGGAGGAGGAGGAGGAGGAAGAAGAGGAGGAAGAGGAGGAGGACGTGGAAGCGGTGGAGGAGAGCGTGAGGCCGGAGCTGGCCAATGTCTCCAGCACTGCCGAGACCACGCTGCGCCTCCTCAAATTTTCGGAGCTCATCAGCTGCGACATCCAGCGCTACTTCGGGCGGCGGGGCCGGGAGGAGGCGGCCGGCAGCCGCCCGGTGCCCGCGGACTGCGGCTCGCCCCCGAGCGCTGCGGCCGTGCCCGAGGCCCCGCGGGGCAGCCCGGGGGCCGCGCACAGGCTGGGGCCGCTGGCCGAGCTCTTCGAGTACGGCGTGCACCGCTGCCTGCCCGCACGGGCGGCCGGCGGCAAGACCCAGCGGCTGGAGAGGAAGTACGGCCACATCACCCCCATGCACCGCAGGAAGCTGCCGCCCTCCTTCTGGAAAGAGCCGGCCCCGGGCCCCGCCGGGCTGCTCCACCCCGGCACCCCCGACTTCAGCGACCTCCTGGCCACCTGGACAGTGGAGCCAGGGCCGGAGCTGCCAGGCCGCCCGGGGCTGGAGGCAGAGCCCTTTGCGGGGCTGTGACCCCACCGTGGCCCCGGTCCCGCCACGTGCCACCCGGTTAATGATAAACCCGGTGGCCCCAGTGCCAGCACCGGGGCACTCGGAGCTGCCGGGTCGAAGCCGGGGATGGGACGAGTGAATAAATGACTCCCGCCAGGCAGCAGCGTGTGCGGTGTCCTTTGCCACCCGCCACTGCGCTGTCCCTGCTGCCGGCGACAAAGGGCCACAAAGGGCTTGGCACGACCCTGGGGGCTGCTGGCGGCAAGGGAAGAGCCGGGCAGCGCGGTGCCGGCGGGAGCCAGCAGCCCGTGTTTACTCTGGGCCCAAGGCGGTGGATCCCATCCCCTTATCTCGGCCGCGCCGGGGCAAAGGGCGGCGCGGGGCCTCATAAAGCACCCGGCTGTCAGCACGCAGGGGGACCCAGCGCTGCCCTGGGGACCCACCGTGCCCTGCAGCTCCCCTGCCCCAGGGCACGGCTGGCTCTTCTTCCCCTGTTACCAGGGCCCAGCTGAGGCATCCTCTGCTTTGTGTTGCTGTTGAAAGGGAAAAGAACGCGGGAAGGGGCAGCCAGCCCCTGCCTTGAGCCCAGGACGCAGCCACCCCCCAGCCCGTGCCCTCCCAGCAGCAGGAGTGGGGCTGAAGCCCCAAGGGAAGAAGGGAAGCAAGAGACAGGCAGCACCACAATAAAAGTACAAACAGACTTTATTTCAGCACAGATCCTGCAGTCAAAAGCCTCTCCAGGCACCAGGTGAGGAAGGGGCAGTCCCAGGGCAGGGGGCAGGGCAATGCCAAGGAGAGGAGCAAGGATGGGGTAAAGGAGGAAAAGTGAGGTGCCAGGGCTGGCTTTGCTCCCACCCCCAGCAAAATCCAGGACTGGTGGTGGGGTTTGGGGGGCCTGGAAGTTCCCAGGCTGCTGGAAAGGGCCAGAACATGGCCCAGGAGTGACTCTGGATCCCGGTGTGGGAGCAGCAGTGGTGGGAGGACTGCAGGAGTGGCAGAGGGGCACAGGCTGCAGGACCAACATCTCCCCTGTGCAGGCAGCTCTCCCCTCCCCATCCCTGCCCCAAATCCCAGGGGTGTCTCCCCACACATGGGTTGGGGTCAGAGTGGCTGAGGGAGCCAAGAAAGAGCCAGAGGCAGCAGCTGCAGAACCAGGGGAGCCCTTTTATTGCACAGCCAAGCAGGGCACGTCCCCCTCCTCAGTGCCAAGGAGCAGGGAGGCAACCCCAGAGCTCAGCCCAACCCAGCAAGCAGGATCACAGGGCAGCAGGAACCAGGGCCTATGGGCAGGAAGGAGCTCCATGGTGTCCCTCTGCTCCTCTCACAGGCCCTGCAGCCGAAGCCAGGGCAGGGCTAAGTCCCAGACAGCCCAGACTGGGTGGATGAGGCAACAGAGGCCACGTGTGGTGTCAGAGAACCGTGCCCAGCTCAGTAGGGCAGCCCTGTCCCCCATGGAACACTCCAGCCTTCACCCAACCTTCAAGGAGAGCCTATTTCAGGAGCTAACAGAGCCAAGGGTGAATTTTGATCCCTCAGGGAAGCAGAGGAAGGGGTGACAGGAGGAGGCAGTAGATGTGGGAAGGCAGCAGCAGGCAGGAGGGCCGGGGCAGCACGGCCATGGCAGTGCTCCAGGCACTGTGACACCTGCAGGGACTGGCCCAGTCCTCTCCCCAGCTCCTGCAAAAGGCGGTCCCCAGCTCCCAGGGGCCGGGGCACATCTCTGCTGGCCCACACTGCCTCACGTCTGTGCCAGTGAAAGCTCCTCCAGGCCCTCCTTCCCCAGCCGGTACCTGGCGAGGTCCTTGCGGGTCACCATTCCCACCACCTGCCAGAACAGGGACAGGCTCCAGCCCGATGTGGGCACACAGAGCCTGGGGACAGCGTGCCCCTGTCCCCTGGAGGAGCCCAGGCTGCTGGGACACAGCGAGCAGGGACTCACCTCGTTGCGATTGTCCACAACCACCAAGTGCCGCAGGCCCAGGGCTCGGAAGAGCTTGAACACCCGTGGCAGGGACGCCTCCTGCGAGGCAGAACGGGGCTGGGGGGGGCTGCAGCACCCCCAGGCAGCCCCCAGGGCCCACCCTGAGCCCTGGGGGGCTGTGCAGAGGGGTCCCTGGCCGTTACCTGGGGCACGGTGTAGGGCGAGGGGTTCATGAACTCGCTGAGGTCAATCATGCACTCGCGCTCGTCCTGGGAGACGTGAATGGACTGGATAGGGGGGAAGCGGGGGTAGGCGTCCCGGAAATCCTTCAGCTTCAGCCGCCGCTGCACCAGGCTCAGGTTGGCCCTTTCCACAAAAACCTGGGCAGGAAAGAGAGGGCTGGGGACTGTCCCACAGAGCTCACAGGCACCGCACCAAGACAATGCACAGAGCCAGGGAGGGAAAAGGGCAGAAGGGTGGGACAGTTGGACCATCTGCAGAAACACAGCCTGTTTCCCACTCACTCGGGGTTTGGGAGCCCAGAGGGATGCAGGATGGTGCTGGGGTAACCCCACCACTGGACAGCAGCACCCACCATCCCCCTGGGTGAGCTGAGGGAGATGACACGGACCCTCTGCAAGCTGAGCAAGGGGTCTGAGACAGGGCTGGGACAGCAGACACAACCCAGGCTCCAGGCAGCACCACCCACCTTGTGCTTCAGCAGGACGATGAGCTGGGAACGCAGGATCAGACCCCGCAGCCCGGCAACCTGCAACAGGCACCATGTGTGAGTGAGGGTCCCCACTGCAGCCAGCCCTCATGGGGCCACCCCAGCTGCATCCCCTCCCCAGGGGCACCCAGCCTGCCTGTGTGGTGTCGGGGTTGCTCTCCACCACGGGGAAGCCATTGTGGTTGGAGGAGGTGTCGCTGAGGATGTCCACGACCGTGCCCACGCGCTCGATCCTCCGCAGGCAGGTGACAGGAGTGCTCATCACCTCCCTGCAGGGAAAACTCTGGGTGAAACACAGCCCCAGGGCAGCACACACACTGAATCCTGCAATCACACACTGGTTTGCTGGGAAGGGACCTGTAAGCTCATCTCATTCCAAACCCTTTCCATGGGCAGGGACACTTTCCACTATCCCAGGCTGCTCCAAGCCCTGTCCAACCTGGTCTTGGACACTTCCAGGGATGGGACAGCCACAGCTGCTCTGGGTAACCTGTGCCAGGGCCTCAGCACTCTCACACCCTAAATATCCCTCCCCAACACACACAACTTCTCAGTGCTGATGTCCCCAAAAGCTGCCAGGGAGAGAGGAAGGAACACACTGCAGATCACATCCCTGCTGGGGAAGAAGCTGAGCTGTGGTAGCAGGGGACAGCAGACTCCTGCAACCAAAAGGTCACCATCTCCACTCCCAGCTCAGGCCAACACTGGGGTCCAAAAGCTGCTGCCACAGCAATGCCCAGCCCACCTACCTGGCTGTGAGGGAGTGGGACGTCACTGGGGCCTCCCAGTGCAGGAAGGGGACACTTTGCAGCTGGATGTGCATGTCGTACAGTCCCTGCAACAAGAGCCAAGCCATCAGGAGAAGCCTGGTGAGGTGGCAAAGGCCACGGCCAGGAAGCAGCAGCTCATCCTTTAGAGCAAGCACATGCCTCTCCTGGCCCCCCACGGCCCTCCAGCCCTGGGGAGCACAGCAGCCCTCACCTCCACAAAGTAGTCTCCCACAATCTTTGCTGTCATCAGCACCAGCATGATGGGGAAGCCATAGGTGACGTTGCCTGTTGCCTCCATCATGATGACGGTGAGACTCAGGGTCATCCGCACGATCCCGCCTGCCAGAGGCACCCAGGGGGTTTGGGGTTTAGAGGGGCAAGGAAACACAGAGTGAGGGCATCACAGAGCACCTGAGGGCCCTGAATCTCTCAGTGAGCCCCAAGTGACCCACACAGAGTGAGGGCATCACAGAGCACCTGAGGGCCCTGAATCTCTCAGTGATCCAGGACTGCCCACCCAGGGGTGAGCCCAGCCCTCACTGTGCTTGGCAGTGAGATGAGGAAGCTGACAGCCAGGCTGGGCTTCAGCTGGGAAGGAAGCTGTCAGGGAAGCAGGGAGTGCTTTTTCCCATGACATCCTTACTCTAACCAACACTGTGCCATGGGGAACTCACCCAGCTGTGCAGCAGCTCCCATCAGGGCGTACTTCCCAGGATCAGCCCAGATCTGAGCACAGGAAAGAAAAGGAGCCAAGTCACCTGCTGGCTCCAGGGCATTCAGAGGTTGTCAGTAGAGTCCTGGCCCCCAAACCCCCCTCCAAAGTGGGGAGAGCTGCCTGAGGCTGCCTGAACAACCCAGCTGCTGGCAGGGCTCCAGTGGGACATGGGGAGACCCAGATCCAGCTCATGAAGACATCAAGCAAGGAGCCAGCCCACTTCAGAGCTTTCAGCCAGCTCCAGGCACGCTGCCTGAGCATGCCACAGCCCAGCAGCGAGGGAGGAGGGCTGGGTGCCAGGGCTCCCCAGGCAGCACTCACCGAGCCCTTGGTCAGGTAGGACAGGGAGATGCCAAAGAGCCTCCCCCAGGCTGCCCCGATCAGCAGGGAGGGGATGAAGACCCCTGCAGACACTGTCAGGCCATAGGTCCAGCAGGCCAGGAAGAAATACATCAGTGTGAACATGCCCAGTGTCATGGGGTTGTAGGAACCTGGGGTGGGGACAGAACAGAGTCAGTGCTGGTCCCACAGCCCAGGGGACACTGTGATGGGCAGTGGCCACGGATCAGGCAGCAGCATCCCCACAATTCACTCCCAGCAGAGAGAGCCCCCTCTTCTTGGGCTGCACCTCCTGCCCTGGCAGCAGGTACAGCTTTTCAAACGGGCTCTTCAGGTTGTTTCTGCCCCCTCCAGCACCCCCCACCCAGCCAGTGCCATCCCAAGCCCTCACAGCCCATTCCCCCATCTCATGACTCATCCCCTCCCAGCCCTGTGGTTCCCAGACTCCCATGATGAACTTCAAAGCCCTGAGGGAGGGACTGCCAGGCTGAAGGACAAGGTTGGGAGGACAGAGGTCCCACTGCCAGCTTTGGGATCAACTGAGCAGGGCATGCCCTGCAAAGTTCCCTCCCATCTTGCAGCTCCCACAGCTGGCTTCTGCCAGTGCCATGCTGTCCCACAGCACAGGCTGTGCCATCCCAGTGAGACCCTGCTGACCCCACAACCCAGCTAAGTGCTATTTTGGGATTGCTGAACAGCCCAGTCTGGTTTAAACAAGTAGTTTGCAACCCCTTGTTCAGACAAAGCCTTGAGCCAGGGAGGACCCAGAACTGCAGGGAGCAGCCCCAAGACACAGGATGGTCATCTCTTGGCTGCAGGTGACCAACCCTCTGGGCTGGGGATCTCTCTGTTCCCCACCCACGTGCAGCTGGGCACAGAACTCGGATTCCACAGCAGGCAGAGGAGATGCTGGGGTTACACCAGGTCCAAGGAAAGTGGAGCTAGAACCTGGGAACCAAACTGCATTTCCCAAGCAAATCCAAACCCCAAGATCCACCTCCACAACCTGCACAGAAGGTAAAGTCGTTATGGGGCAAGTGGCCCTGCTAATTAAGAAAACATCCCAGCAACATTTCCAGGACAGACTTCAGACAGACAGCAAGGGTCAGACATGCTCTCACACAACTCAGAAGCAACACAGCTTGCAAATGTGCAGGACCAAAACCAGGTCCTTGGCCCTTCAGCCCTTTGGCTGCGCTCAGAGGCACCACCAGGCACAGCATCCATCCCTCCTCCTTCCATCACTGTAGCACAGTGTTTTGTGAAGCCCTCAGGGGTTGATCATCCTCTGCCTTGTCCCAGCAGGCACACATGGACCCTTCTCTGCTGGTGTTCAAGGCCTCCCTGCTGGGTGCACTGACCTGGAGGGTCATGGAAGAGGTTGACAACGCTCTTCTCAGGTGTGTTGAAGAAGGCAGTGGCCATGGAGTTGTATTCTCCATCAGCACAGAAAAGCTGAAAAGGCAAGATAAGAAAGGGTTGGAAGTGGCAGGGAAGGCTGGGGGATGTGTGCCAGCAAGGAGGCTGCTCAAGGCAGGGAGGACACCTACAGCATGCTTGGGTCCCCAGCTCTGCCTGCACTGGAGGGCATCAACTGCGAGGTGCAGTGTCCCAAACCCAGCAGGGCCTTGTCTCCCTGCTGAGCCCCCCAAGGCTCAGGGTGCCCCCCACCCCAAATGCATTCTGCAGTAGGTCCTACCTGCAGGGGATATGCCACAGAGCTCCCCTGGATGGGCTGGCAATCTCTGGAGCAGTAAATCATGACAAACCCCACAGTCGCTGTCACTGCTGCCACCAGCATGGCCTCAACCACCTGGAGGCAGGGCCGGTGGATGTACCTGTGAACAGAGGAGTGAGAGTGGCACCCAGGGCTGTGGGCAGCACCAGCACAGCCTGGCTGGGCATGTCACATCAGGCACATGACAGTCTGGCTGCCTCTGCTCCCTGCCCAGACCCTGCCAGGCTGTCCTGCTGCTTGAAAAGCTGGTGACAGGTAATGGTTGGGTCAGACTGGTCTCAGCTGGCTTTAGCAGCTCTCTCCCTTCTCTTAGTCCTCTAAGAGCACATGACAGTCAGGTCTGCAGTGTCTGCACCTCTCTGAGCCCTCCAGTCACTGGAGGGAAATACTTGGCAGGCTCAGAGCAGTGCTGGGATGCTGTGGGTCACAGCCACAGGCAGTGAGAGGCACGTGGCACCCTTCAGGAACTGCTGTATCCCACTTTAAATGAGAGATTACAGCCTTGCTCCATATGGGAATGCCACTTTGAGGGAATGCAGAAGGCACCAGCCAACCCACATCAATCCCCTTCATTACCTGTGGGCTCTTACCTGATCCGGAACATTGTCAGCCAGTAATTGAGGGCATTGAACAGGGCTCCAAGGATCCCACCTGCAAATGTGAGAGAGGAAAAGCTCAGTACACAGGGCCCGGGCTGCCCACCACACAAGGAACCTCTGAAGATCATCCACAACCCATCCAGAGTGACCAGCAGCCCTGGGACATGTGGAGGCTGTCCCTGCAGTCAGCTAGGACCTGTCACCAAGAGGAGCCTGGCACCAGCAGCAGGGGCCAATGTCTCAGTGCTGGCACCAGACAGGCAAAGGACAGGCCAAATCCATGGGGATAAGGGCAGCTCACATGGCAGCAAGGGGCTGCCCTGGACTGCAATGCACTGACCCTGCTCATCACGGGTTAAAGGGGCTTGACTTTGCTCCTAGGGTTGGGCCAGCATCCAGCTCTCATCCCTGCATAAGCCCCCAAGCAGCCTCTGCTCCAGAATTTAATGGATTCCCCATTTTCCCCAGGAAACTGGACACCAAAGCTTTTTAGACCCAGACAGAGAACAGAGGAAATTATTCAGACTAATCAAATGGAAACAGCAGCATTCTCTTACCAACCACTCCCATGAAGATGAAGATAGGAATTTCCTGGATTGTGTATCCCATTTTCTGCAAGCAAGAAAGAAGTGGGTTTCACATCTCCTGGCCCATCTGCAGTCCCACAGTTAGTCACTGACTGCTGGGACAGCACAACTCTGTCCTGGCACGAGGATCCCAGAGCTGCCCCAGTCTCCCCTGAACAGCCCAGAGCCTCCAGAAATTCCTTCTGCTGGGGCTGGTGGAGCTGAGATCTGGCCAGACCCCACAGCCTGCTAAGGCATAGCCTGCCTCAGCCCCTGGGCAAGGTTGTAGACATGATGTCCCCAAAGCTGCTGAGGGCTGTGTCCAGCCCCTCCCCAGAGCCCTGCCTGGGGAATACCTGTGCCTACCTCGCTGTCAAATCTGCCAAAGTTGATGAGCCCAGGGCTGGAGAGATCCCAGGCGTTGCCGTGGTAAACGCTCAGGACAGAGTTCAGCGTGAAGGTGGAGATCATGGAGGCAAAGAACTGGAAGGAGATGCAGCCCAGAGTCACTGCCAAGTGCCCCCAGCCCCATTTCCTCACCATACGCTCCATGCACTACCCCAAACCACCCCCAAGGCCCTTGGGCAGGGCTTGGTGCCCATGCTGTGCTGGGGACAGGAGGTGACATTCCCCGTGGTGGCACTCTGGGCAGCTCAGGCTGACCAGGGTCTGGCTTTTCCTTTTGCCTCTCTGCTGCCCTGGGGCACAGCCCAAGGCAGCTCCCTTGGAAAGGGGCTGGCAGCAAGATGGAGCTCAGCCAGGCCCAAATTCAGCCCCTGGGGAGCAGGGCACAGGAGGGGAGCTGGGATGCTGTTCCCTGGAGCAGGGGTGTCAGGAGGGCTGGGGCTGCAGGGCACCCAGAAAAGGCAATGCCTCACACCAGACCCAGCAGCTCTCCACTGCTTTCCAGCACTTACGATTCTCCAGGTCAGGAACTGGTTCCAGAAGGAGGCCCCTTCCTCCAAGCTGAACAGGACACCCCCTGCAAACACAAGATACAACATCTACACAAGGGGCACGTGCCACGGCCCCAGGCCATGTGCCCACACTGCCCAGACCCTCTCACAGGCAAGCTCACCAAGCCATCAGTGATTCACTGATCACAGTAAATCCCACTGCCATTCTCCACCCCAGGGAGGCAACATTTGGGATCTGATGAAGATGAGCCCCTTGCCCTTGGGCAGGGACAACACCTGCATGGCCTGGCAGGAAAACTTGGAAGGCCCCTGCAGTGCCCCAGGCAGATCCCAACAGCTGCCTCTAGGCAGGTGGGAGCAAATTCCTGAGAAAATCCATGTCCAGGCACTGCGCAGTGCCAGAGAGCACCAACTCAAAATGAAATTGAACAGACTCAGGACAACGTCATCAGTAAAGTTCAAAATATTAGACTAGAAATTTCAACATCAAAAATACAAGCAATCTCACCCTAGAAATATCTAAAATAGAAGACGACAGAACAAAAAAATCAAACCATAAAAATTACAGCTTCAAAGCAAAGTCAAAACCTTACAAAATTACAGCAGCTTTTAAAAGATATCAATTAAGTTCAATCTGTTTTAAGAATTACAAATTATAAACTTACTCCACTTTTTAGCCTACTAAGAGAAGACTATAACATCAAATCTCCAAGAACTTTGACCTTTAAAACTCAAAAAACCATTAAAAAAAAAATCACTGAAACAAGGAAGGAAGGAGGAAGGAGTGAACTGAGGAGAGAAAGGGAAATGAGGCCAACTCCTGAAAGCACTTCAGATCTCTCAGGAGGATGGAGCAGGGCTGCAAGATGCTCATGCTCTGCCTCCTTCACTGAGCTCTGCCTGCCTGCCACTGCCAGAACCCCCCAAAATGCAGCACCCTGCTCTCAGAGGACACACCGAAGAGGTGGCATCCAACACCCTGGAGGGAACCAGAGGCAGCAGCAGCCTGCCAGGGTTTGGGTGAGCTGCTCTTAAAAAAAAAAATGAACACATCATTGTGCTCCAAAAAAACCTCTTTTTCCTCACAGTGTTAAAAAAAAAAAAAAGACAACTTTATAATATCATACTTCAGTAAGACTCTTCTGTAAAAGAATTCTTTGTTAATAATAAAATCAAACACACACCCACGGGGGCACCGAAGGCGGCCGAGACGCCGGCGGCAGCTCCGGCCGACACAAAATCCCTCTTCTCTGTGTCCCTGCGGAAGTACTCGAAGATCTGCAACAGCAGTGAGAGCACCTTCAGGGCTGGCCACGGGGCTTGAGCTTAGGCCAGGCCTAGGGTATGACATGGATGATGCCAAGCCACCAGTGGGACCAGCACAGAAGGGCAGCACAACCCCTCGGAGCTCCACACCAACCTTGAAGTCTCGCTTTAAGGACGTGGATCTTCCCTGGGAGATGCCAGCAGCAATCACGGATCCAGAGTGAATCATGGGTCCTTCCTAGAGGCCAGAGAGCACAGTCAGACTGGGGAAGGAAGAACAGGCATGGCTGAATGCTGCTCACCAGCTTGCAGTCCTGAAGCTGGATTGGGAGCATTTCCCTCAGGGAAATACAGACCCTGACATTTTCCCCCTTCCCATCCCGGAGGTGTTCAAGACCAGGTTGGACAGAACTCTGAGCAACCTGGTCTAGTGAAAGGTGTTTCTGCCCATGGCAGGGGTATGGAATGAAATCATCTTTAGGATCTCTTCCAACACAAACCATTCCATGGTTTTATGAAATCCTAGCATGTGCCTCCCTTGCCCACCTCCTGTTCCCACCAGCTGAGGAAACAAGTGTTTCCCTTGCCTGCCTTCAATCCCAGCAGGCCAGAAAGGTCCCAGTGGGGCACCCAACTCCCCCCATCTACTGTTTGCAGGAACTGCCACTGATGAACAGGAGCTGCTGCTCTCTGCCCTCAGCCAAGCCACACACAGGCTGGCATGGTGGCACCACATGCCCCAGGGGCTCCCCAAGCTTGGCAGTGCCAGTCACCTTGGCTGGCAGACACCAGGGAATAACACTGGGAAGTCACCACCAGCCCCCAGCACAGGACTGGTGACAGGCTGTGACACAAGTGCCAGCAGCAAGGACCAACACATCAGCAGCACTTTGTGCACATCACCTTCCCAACAGCCAGGCCGCCGACCACCGAGAGGATGACCCCGCAGACTTTGATCACCAGGGTCTGCACAACAGAGAGGGACACAGCATGTCACAGGGGTGGCACACGACAGAGAGGGACACAGCATGTCACAGGGGTGGCACACGACAGAGAGGGACACAGCATGTCACAGGGGTGGCACACGGAAGAGAGGGACACAGCATGTCACAGGGGTGGCACACGGCAGAGAGGGACACAGCATGTCACAGGGGTGGCACACGGCAGAGAGGGACACAGCATGTCACAGGGGTGGCACACGACAGAGAGGGACACAGCATGTCACAGGGGTGGCACACGGAAGAGAGGGACACAGCATGTCACAGGGGTGGCACACGGCAGAGAGGGACACAGCATGTCACAGGGGTGGCACACGGCAGAGAGGGACACAGCATGTCACAGGGGTGGCACATGGCAGAGAGGGACACAGCATGTCACAGGGGTGGCACACGGCAGAGAAGGACACAGCATGTCACAGGGGTGGCACACGGAAGAGAGGGACACAGCATGTCACAGGGGTGGCACACGGAAGAGAGGGACACAGCATGTCACAGGGGTGGCACACGGCAGAGAGGGACACAGCATGTCACAGGGGTGGCACACGGCAGAGAGGGACACAGCATGTCACAGGGGTGGCACACGGCAGCCACAGGGGACACAGACCCAGCCCCAGGCACGGGAGGAGCCAACGACCCCGGGGAACTCGTGATTCTCATCCCCCCCACTGTGGCAAACAGGGTTGGTCAGTTTTCTTCTTGGCCAGAGCAAAAATCTACCCAAAGCTGCTCTTCCCAGTGCCAGCTGCTGGTCCCAGGGAGGAGATTTAAGCTCTGGGCACTTTGGGGGGAAACAGCGATGGAACTGGGAGCTGCTGCCAGCTCCTGCTGTGCCACAGGGTGGGCAGGGACCACGCCAGGAGCACACAATGTGCCCAGGCCATCCCACCACCTGCTGCTTCCTACCTTGAGCCGGACAACATGTGGAATCTTCACACCATTGAGGTAACATTTGATCTGGGGAATGCCACTGCCAGCTGCCACGGGCTGCAGGGAGCAGGGAGAGCTGTCACACACAGGATGGGGACACAGCAGCCACCTTACTCCTGTCTCTCAGCACAGGGCACACACAGCACACCCTCAGGCTGGCTCTGAGATGAGGCCAAAGATTATCAACAGGCTCTGGAGATGAGCTTGAGGGAGACACCCACTGCCTAAGGGCAAATGTGCCAAGGAAAAGGAGATGGATGGGTTCTTGGGGACACTGAGGTGTTCTCCCACCCTGTCACAGCTACAGAAAGGTCACACTTGGTGGCCAAGGAGAGCAAAGACAAAGCCACAAGGAAGACACTGTGGATTAGAGTGATCCACAGGGAATCCCAGACTCTGGCTTGTCCTCCAGAGGCTGTAGCAGAGGCACCCAGCCAGACTGGTCAGTGCTGGTACTCAGGTACACCCAACACAGAGAGGCTGAGCTAGGGCCAAGGCTTGGGAGAGCTGCACCCCTGCCCAAGGCTGGAGCACAGCCTCTGCCCCAGGCTGCCAGCACATCCCAGCAGCCTGCCAGCCCCACAGAAACCCCACAGCACAGCTGGAGCCAACACCGACGAGCTGGAGCTACCAGGAGCCACGCTGGCAGAAACACATTCACTGTTCACAAAATTTTGCATGTTTTGTGGAATCATGACCCTGCTTTGCCCATGTAAAGAACCCAGAACAGCTCCAAACTCTTACCTCTATGAAGGCAACGATCAGAGAGCCCACCATCACCACGCTGGCATTCAGGGTGGCCCAGAGTAACAGGGAGAAAGACAGGCCCCCTTTGGCTGTGAACTTGTCAATGTCTGGGGCAGCAGCTCAAGGAAAAGCCAGTATTGCTTGGGTACCATCCCTCCCACCACAGCATCTCACAGAATCAAGGGTGCTTTGGGTTGGACGCCACGTGAAAAACCAACTGGCTCCAACACTTGCCATGGGCAGGGATGCCATTCACTAGGCCATGTTGCTCCAAGCCCCCTGTCACTTAGAGCACCCAGGGCAGCTGAAATGAGGCTCCTCTGCTACAGCAGTGCCCAGGCACAGCTCAGCCCTGCAGAGCAGCTGGGCAGAAGAGTCTGCGCCACCAAACTGGAGCGAGGAAGCGCTGCCCTCTTCCCCCAGGACCCCTCTCTCACAGCTTCCAGGAATTCCCAGAGGTCCCAGCAGGCAGTGCTCTGTGAGGATACTGTCCTTCACCACACGGTACTTGAGCCCAGCCAGGTTCTCCACCACGATGTCGATGAAGCAGGCGACGAGGCCGGTGAGGATGCCGATCATGGCGCAGATCACCCAGCGCTTGATCTCCACCGTGCGGAAAGCCTGAGGGGCAGGCAGCCCTCGCACCCTGCTGCCAGCCAGCCTGGCATCCAGGGCACCCTGCCACCTTCCCCAGCCTGCCAGCCAGGGCACCCCAACACACCTGGGCACACCTGCCACCTTCCCCAGCACGCTCCCAAGCCTGGGAAGCTCTGAGGAGAGCCATGGAGCACCAATGCTGGCTGACCCAGCAAAGCCTGGACACAATTTTCTGATTTTAAGCAGTGCTCTTGTTCCTCTGTGGGATCCCTAAGGTGCTTTTTGCTTTTCCAGCTTGCCTGCCTCCATTAGGCCCATCCTCTTGGGGTTCTTGCTGTGACACATGATTCCAGAAGTCCCTCTGCTCAGGGACCTGCCCCATACCACCAGGGAGTGCCACCATGTGCACCCAGATTAGCCCCCATTCCAACCACCTCATGCTGGGTCCTTGATCCTATGGTTTCACAGCTTGTCACAAGCTGGTCAGTGCCCAAAAACACATCCCAGCTCAACCTAGGCTTTAAACACAACCTCCTTTGGCCCAGAGAAGCCACTCAGCAGCTGGGCAGGGGGAACAGCTTCCCTTGTCCACCCCAGCTGAGATGATCTGTGGGCAGCCCAGCAAGACTCACCGCATGGTTTATCCTCCTCTCCTCCTCCAGGAAAAGCTGGTTTTCACTGTTGTCATAGTCCAAGCTCTAGTTTGGGAAAGGGAGATGCTGTTATTGTCTACCACCAGGCAAAGAGACCCCCATGCTGAGGAGTGCTGCCCTCTGCTTCTCACCCTGCTCCTGTTATCATTTTCCTTCCTCCATTCCACCCCTTCTGCACTGAAACTGCCCTCATGGGGCAGCTGTGAGCCCTGGTCCCTCACACCTCACCTGCTGCACCCCAGAGGGCAGATCTGAGATGGGGCAGATGGGCACCTACCTCATACTTGAGTGACAGCAGCTTCTCATTGTGGGGGATCTCATTGGGACGCTGCCGAGGGACCTCTGTCTCCTGTGGGATGTGATGCACAGCTCAGGATGGTCAGGTCAGAGTCCAGCCCTCCCATCCACGTGCAACTGTTGGTTTAACTCCTTCTGATGCTCAGGAGATGCACAGAGGACTGCAGGTGCAAGCTGCCTAGCAGGCAGGGATCTGGGATGATTTTCCACCACTTGGTGGATGTGTGGGATTTCAGGCAGCTAGACCAGGGGTGCACCCTCACCAAGCACCACTGCCACAATGACCTGGCATTGAACACAAGCAACTCCATGCTTCCTCCATGAGGTGGAGGGCAACCTTTCACATCAGCAGGAAATTCCTTAGGCCAAAAGCAAGGAGCTATTTCAAGCAAACCCATGTTTTTGGGCAGAAACCATATTCTGTTTCCCAAACGCCTTTGACCGTTCCCAGCTCCGAATTAGGGCATTTACAGGATCCCAGAGGGGCCCCTGGGCCAGCAGCAGCTGCCCACGTCACAGAGGTCACCCAGCCCAGGAAAAAGTGCTGGAGAGAATAACAGCAGCTGGAAGTAACTGGAAGAAGGGAAGGGGTTCTGATAAGAGTGGGCCCCTCTCTGTGCCACTCACCAGCTCACGGATGTCCTCGTTGAGGTCCACATTGCTCAGCTGCCCGATGCGCAGGAAGGAGGAAGGAGTGAGCTGAGGAGAGAAGGGGAAATGAGGTCAACTCCTGAAAGCACTTCAGATCTCTCAGGAGGATGGAGCAGGGCTGCAAGATGCTCATGCTCTGCCTCCCTCACTGAGCTCTGCCTGCCTGCCACTGCCAGAGCCCCCCAAAATGCAGCACCCTGCTCTCAGAGGACATACCGAAGAGGTGGCATCCAACACCCTGGAGGGAACCAGAGGCAGCAGCAGCCTGCCAGGGTTTGGGTGAGCTGCTCCAACCTGTCAGCTGGCAGAGCCAGCTCACCTGGGGAGGTGCCAGCAGCAGTGGCTCGCTGGGGACTGGCCACCACCAGCCCCTGGCATGGAGCGCCGTGCCAACAAACCTGTGCCGAGCAGCACGTTCCACACTGCCCTGGGGCTGGGGAGGGACAGAGCCCCTGCACAACATGCCACCTGCACAGCCACAAGCTCACCACGACGTGCCCTCAGCTGCCAGGCCCAGCCAGCAGCAAGGGACAGCTGAGGACACGTCTGGTTCCGCCATCTGCTCCACGGCAGCGGTCACCAGCCAGGAGAGGAGCACATCATGTCAGTGTGTTTGTCACCCCCTGAGCAGCTGGGACCAGAGTGACAGTCAGGCTGGCTGCCAGCCAGGAGACACAGCAGGAAATGAGTGCACTGCTCCTGCACAGCCTTGGGGACTCTGGTGTCTCTCTGAGCCAGCCCCAGTGTGATGCTGCATTTGCATCTTACTCTGGGGAGCAGCTTCTCCTTTCACTGGTGATCACTCGGGGTTTTTACTGGCAGTGCAGTTGCATAGCATGGGAGTTTTTTGACTTTTTGGGGCACCTCTGTCTCCTGGATGAGGCAAGCAGGGGCTTGGGCTGCCGCTGAGCAGTGCCACAGGGGGACCCAGCTGGAGCAGGCAGGCTGCTGTCACCCCTCTATCTCTGCGAAACACAAGGATGCACAAGGATCTGATCCCCAGGAACAGCTCAAGCACCATTCCTCAGCATGAAGATATTCCCCTCCAGAGCCTCACCCCTCCCCAGCTGCCAGGTTAAAGAACTGGATGATAAAAGAGGGATGGTGAGAGCAAGAGCAGGGCTCCGGCCTGTGGGTCTCTCTCTGCTGGCAGGTCCCAGACCAAGCCCCTCACTGCTTTAATCCCCACGATCCCGTCTGGAACGTGAGGCCAGAGCTGCTGGGAGCCCTGCACGTCACTGCAGAGGAAGAATATCCCTTTGTGCTTGCAGTCTGACCTATTTTCCCATTTTTCCCTCTGCTCCACATTCTCCTTCACTCCCTGACCTGCAGATGGGTTCTGCCCCAGCTTCTCAAGCCCTCTCTGGTGCCCTGTAGCCCCCAGCAGCTCCAGCCCACAGTGCTCCACACTGCCATTGCCAGACACTGGTTTGGCAAAACCAGCCTGGGCTTTGCTTCTGGTCCATGATGGCTCCACATTCCCTGTGGAAAGGATCCAGGTGGAGCCTCTTCTCAGCAGTCAGAGCAGATCACAGTGGGCTTCTAAGAGCTGGGTACACACAAAGCTGTCACCTCCCTGAACTTAGGGCCACGAGCTGGATACAGGAACTGCCTGTTCCAGTGCCTGCTGGTGCCCAGCTGCTCTGGAGGCAGGCTGAGGTCCCAGCCAGGCCCCCACCATCCCAGGGAGGGGGGAAGGACACATTCTTCACCCTGAAACCTGGAGGGACAAAGCTGACACCTTGCAAAGGAACACGTGCCCCCCGGGACTGAGGAAGGACAAGGATTTAAGGCTCCTGTGAGGTGCCACACATCCAGGGCAAGATCAAGGCAAGGAGATGGAAAATGTCACTCATGCCATGCCCCTTGTGTAAGGCCTCAGGCAGGACCAGCCCTTCAGGGAAAATTCTCCCTCTGTTAGCAATGGGGTCTGCAGACACACCAAACGTGGCTGAACCAGTGATATCCCACCCTCTTTCCCCCTTCCCTGTGGAGAAAGCAGCCAGGACACAGCAGCTCAACTCCCCATTGACTGAGCACCAGCAGGACACAAGCATAGATGGAGGGAAAGGAGGTGCAGTGGAACCTGAAGTTGAATTTAGACAAGCAGCACATTTTTAATATCCTCTCCCCAAGTCCTGGCACCCCTCTGGCTCCTGTCTCACCACCAAAGGGATCACATGCCAGGAGGGCAGGAAAGAGCTACTTCCAGCAGCACCCAAGAATGGTAAGAGAAAAAGGAGAGATTCAGGCAGCCTGGAGCCAAGAGAAAAGGTTATTTGTGCACAGCTCAAAGACTTACTGAGCAATGCCCTCCTTGGGATGTTTTCAAACTCAGCCAAGGCAGCTGCTGATCCTGGGTACGTGTGATGTTGGTGTGACTGTGCTGTGATTATCTCCACATAAAAACATGCCCTGCTGCCAAAACCCAGAGGGCACAGATGGGTTAACAGCTCTCCTGCCCAGGAGAGGCTCTGGGACACGCTGAGCCTCGCTCTGCCAGTGTCACACGAGCAGCCAGCCCTCAGCCCATTTGGGTGGTAAAGTTAATTTGAGCTCTGCAAAGAGATCTCTGGAGCCTTGGTCTGAATCAAAATAAGTCATTATCAGTGTTAGTGGGCAGGAATGTTGGCAGGCAGGGCTGCTCCTCCAAGGAACCTCACCAGGCTGCAGGGAAGCCCCCAAATGCAACAGAGGCAAATACAAAGCCCTGCACCTGGGATGGATGAGCCCCAGTGGTCAGAAAGTAGCTCAGCTGAAAAAGTCTTGCAGCAACCTGGTGGGTGAGGGAAGAGGTGTCAGCGGCACAGACCTGGAGGGGAGGTGGTCAATCCCCTCCTGGGTGGTGCCAGATCACTGCCACAAGGTCTGGGGAAGGGATCCCACACCTCCACCTGGCACCTGCAATAGCACACCTGGGACTTGGCATCCAGTGTGGGCTTCCTGGGACAGAAAAGGCACAGAAAGTGAGCTCAGCAAGAGAGTTAGGGGCTGGAGCACACGGCAAGATACACAAGGAGAAGCTGGTGCTTCTCAGGGAGTTCTTCATGCCATCTCCAGACACCCAACAAGAGGTTACAAACAGGACAAAGCCAGATTTCCCTCGAAGCTTTGCACTGATGGGACAAGGAGCAGTGGATGAACTGCAGTAAGGGAACTTCTGCTTAGAAATCAGAGCCAAAAGTTCACCCTGTGGCTGGTGACACACTTCACTTGGGACCAAACAGGTGCAGAGTAGTTACCCAAAACTCCTCTGGGATCTGCTCTGAGCAGGGGCTGGACTGGAGCCCCTGGCTCTAGCCCCCTCAGGGACTCCTGAGGTCCCTTTCCCCTTTGTTATGCTGGCACCCACTCTGAGACCAGCAAGAGCAAATTGAGGATCAACCTCAACATGAAAAAAATCTAGCAGAAGATCTCAACCACCACCTTCCAGTCATGCATGATCTCCATGATCCCAGCCAGGCTGTGTGCAGAGCAACCAAGCTGTGCCCCCCAGACATTGCTCTGGAGAACCATCAGTAGGGAGTGGCTGTCTCTGCCCCACATTCCATTTCCACAGGGATGAGCCAGGCTCCTCCCTGCAGGACATGACCCAGCACAATGAGAGGCCCCTAGACACTGTCCCCTGTCACCATCCTGTGCTCAGTAAGGAACTGGCAGCACGTGACTTTCCCTTATCGATGAGATAAAGCCCAGCACAGACCACAGAAGCTGTGGGAGGGAAGGAGGAGGATCTCCAGCCCCCAGGGCCCCTCCTGGCTGCAGAACACTCTGTCCCTTGTACCAGTCTAGGTGGAAAACTCCAGGCTGTGTCACTGGTGTGTCACCAGCACGAGAACCCTGTCACTGGCTCTGTCAGGGAACAGGGGAGATGAGCTGCAGGGCTTTTGAACCCCCCTCCTCTGACACACAGCCACAGCTGAGACAGGCTCCAAACCCACCCAGCATCAACGCCAAAATGCTTCACAGCAGGACAGAACAGGGCACCTCACCTCCAGGCTCAGAACAGGGGAGAAAGCACCAGGACCCTCCCCAAGGTGTCACCACTGGGCTTTTGCTTTTGCTTCCAGGCTCCTGCTGCCACTGCCAGGGTACAGCTGCTGCTTGACCCTCACCTCTCACCTCCACGAGGATGGGAAATGCTGGCATTGCCCTGGGCTTTCCTTTGGCACAGGAGCAGCACAAGGATGAAGCACTGCCACAATCACCAACGGCTTGAGCAACCTGCAGAAACCTTCCTGAAGTTCCTGTACTGGGGGAGGCTCCTGCCACCACTCCAGGGCAGTGGCACTCCAGGGCAGCCACCTCCAGGCTCACAAGGGCAGGGACAAGCAGCCTCTCTGCCAGTAACCTGGGGTGTGCAATCTGCAGCCCATCTGCCAGGAATCAGGGCTCACCCAGCACTCATACTTCCCTTTTTCTGCCTCCTCCCACCAAGATTTCTTGATTGCAGCCTGGGCACTTTTGTGCACCTCGTTGCTTGAGATTAAAGAAAATGAGACCAGAGATGCAGAATAAACACACAGGGGCTAAAAAGAACAATGTGCCCAGCAGCAGCCTGGTCTTCATGATGCAGGCACCCTTTGAAGCAGGAGCATTAAACCAACCCCAAAGTCAAGGCACTTCAGCACAAATATCTTTGATGGCAGCAAAGGAGAAACGTTCTTCCACAAAAAATGGTTCATGATGGAAATTGGCTGCTCTCACTAAAATTTTCCACCCACTTCCCAGCCTGAGAACCAACACACGTGGCTCAGGAAAGGGACAGCCCCCAGCAGGCATGATGCTCAGAGACACCAGGCTGCCTCTCACTCCCTGATGTGCTCCAGGCACCGGAAAGCCCTGGTGAGAGGATGAAGGCTTACCCAGCTCAGCTGGCCCCAAAGCAGAGCAGAGCTCAGGGACAGGCCCCTCACACCAGGTGTGTTTATCCAGCTCTCCTCACCTCCCACCCAGCAGAACTCCATCTCAGACCTCCCAGCTGGGGAGCTGCAGACCCGTGTTTCCTCTGGGCACCTTAAGATCACTTTCATTTCCATTTAACAAGCGCGTGACAAAGGGAGCAAGTGATGTTAGGGGACATTTTTACTGTATTACCACAACCCAGGTTCAACTCTCCTCCCAGCTAAGCAGCCCCATCCTCTCCTTATTGCTCCCCCAAAGCTGCCCTGCCTTCCTGCTTCAATCCACACGACTGAAAGTCATCTGGGCAAAGGGAGAGGCGGCTGCCCAACAGCAAAACACAGCCCCAGCCCTACAGAGACAGCCCAGCTGCCACTGCCAGGGGCACGTGTGCTCTGGAGCTCCACAAGGTGCTGCCTCTCCTCTTTGCCAAGGAAAATGCCACCAGGGCCATGTCACAGCTGGGACCTGAGCTGCCTGCACCGTGCAGGGACACAGTGACAATAAATCACAGTGGTAGGGCTGGGTGTCCACCTCCAACTGCCCCTGCTGCAGCAGGCCTCAGGCCCTTCTTCCAAACCACCAGGAAAAGCCTTTCCTAATGACCCCCAGCCATGGGATCTGGTTAATCCCTACTCTAACACCCTTCAATCCCCCAGAACTCCCCATGTGCTGTAAATATACAGGGTCCTGATGCACTGCCCAGGAGGATCACCTTTATTTTCACCCCAGAACAGCTGCCATGGCACAGCTGCCTCCTTCCAGCTGCCATTCCCTGCTCCCAGAGCACTACACAAAGCTCTTCCAGCCTAACGAGCCCTGCATTTCCCTCTAATTAGCCTGCTGTTCTGGCTTGCCCAGGAGCAGGGCAGCACAGAATCGTGCTGGGCCAGCCATCCCTGCTCACAGCTGCCAGAATCTGGCACTGCTCCTCCCTGTCTAAGCTCAGGTCTCCCAGAAAACTCCCCACAGGAAATTCCAGGATGGCACCTGGAAGCAATGCCTGTCCCACCTGGTGCTGGCACAGGTGTGCTCCATGGTCCCACCCTGACCTCCCATGCACACCCCAGCACAGCCCTCCCACCCTCAGCTTCCCTCTGAGTGCCTCAGTTTTCTTTACTGAGCTGCATGAGGGGAAGAGACCACCAGGCCTGAGGGCACACTGGAGAGGAGTTCTCCTCACTTAATTACCCCAAATTAACTTGGAAGAAGGAACTGGCCTCCCTCTGGGACGTGGCCCACCTTGGACCTTGCTTTTTGCCAGTGTAGCTCCATACATCCCACAGGACACCCTGCACCACTGCAGGGTTAGAGGCTCTTGTGTCTGAGCCCTGCCTGGGGATCAGCAGCACGTCAGGCTCTCATAGAAAGGCGTTTTTAGCAGAAATTCATTTAGCACAAGTTAATTTTACACGGACAGATACAGACAGAACAAGGGGAAATGGCTTCAAACAAAAGGAGACTGGATTAGATGTCAGTAGGAAATGAGGGTGGGCAGGCCCTGGCACAGGCTGCCCAGAGCACCTCTGGCTGTCCCATCCCTGCAAGTGTTCAAAGCCAGGCTGGACAGGGCTTGGAGCAACCTGGCCTAGAGGAAGGTGTCCCGGTAGAACAGGGTGAACTTTAAGACCTTTTCCAACCCAATCCACGCCGCCATTCCCTGAATGAGGAGCAGCCCCAGCGGGCAGCAGCAGGCCCTGCTCAGCACAAGGCGCTGCTGGCAGGGACCGTCCCTCGGCGGGGGAGCGGCAGGGCAGGGATGGAGCCGGCTGGGCACTGACTCAGCCCCAGCTCAGCTTTTCCCCGGTGCGTGCCCCGTGCCCCGGCCGTGGCTCCCCCCGGACCGGCAGGTTCTGCTTTCCCAGCCCGGAGCGACCCCGGCCGCCCCCGCCCAGCCCCGGGACAACGAGCGCGGTCACACACGACACGGGAGGGGGGCGCACACTCGGCCCCGGCCCTCTCCGCGCTCCCTCCGGCGCGGAGCCCCCGCTCCCGGGGGCGGGACCCACCTGCCGGCCGCTGCCCGCCGCACCCGGGCCGGTACCGTTGAGCAGCGGGGTGGTTTCGCCCGCACGCCCGTCCTCGTCGTCGTCGCGGTCGCGGCCGGACCAGGACACCTTCTTGGCGACGTTGGCCATGCGGGGCGGCGGCGGCGGCAGCAGCTGCTCCGCCGGGCCTGCCCCGCCGCGCGGTCATGTGACCGCCGCCGCCATCACGTGCCCGGCAGGGCGGCCGGGGGCGCCCCGCGGCACCATGGGAGTTGTAGTTCGGGGGGGGGGCAGCGCCCGGAGCGGCGGCGGCGGGACGGGACGGGACGAGACAAGACAAGACGAGCGGGACCCCGGTGGCGGCGGCCCGAGAGGTTGCGAGGCTTTGCCCCACGCACACCCAGCCGGCAGCACGGCCCCGCCGTCCCCGGGAACACGGGGCTCCGGGGACGGCCGGAGCCGACGCTGCTCCAGCTCTCCACGAAGAGAATTCCGCAGAGCAGACGTTGGGGAGCGAGTGTGCTTGGCCTCGTGGAGCAGCACAGCTCGGCCCAAAGCCCTGCCCTGCCGAGAGCCCCGCGGGCAGCGGCAGCGCACGGCACCGGCGGCGGCGGAGCTGGCTCACCCCGGTCACGGCTGTCCCGTGCTCCGCTTCCCCTGCTCTGACTGAGCGGCACGGAACGAGCAGCGCCAGCCCCTCGGGCTGCCCGTGCTGAGCGGCTCTTGCCCGGCTGTGAGCGGCACTGAGCGCGGCCGTGAATGAGCAAGACAGAGATAAGTTGGGTTTTTCTAACGTTAGGAGCATTTTAATAGGAACCACGGGCTGTACATCCTCTAGGAGCAGGTGACCTCTGGCTTTGGTCCCACCTCTGGCTGCCGAGACCCTTTTTCCACCTCGGTGGTGGCGGTTCTGAGACGCCCTCCCTGCTGGGTGTCCCATCACCCCGGGAGGATTCAGGTCTTGTCGGGAGTGGCACCGTGAGCCAGCCGTGAACGCTGGCATCCGCCACCATTCCTGCTGTCAGCGGCAGCGCTGGAGGCAGGGACACGCCACCCTCCGCACGCCGCCCCGCAAGGAGGCATCGGCCAGCGTGAGGAGGGGGCCGCGGGGCAGCCCCCGCCCGGTCGCCATTCTGGCCACCTCGCCGGGCAGGAGAGCCCGTCTCCAGAGAGCAAAGCCAGCCAGGTGACCCACAAAAGCTTCTGCGGTACCCAGGTCCATGTTGGGGCCGTGCCGCCCCCAGCCCAGCGCCAGCGAGCCACCAGCGGGAATTTCATAGCCCTGCTGGAAGCCGGAGCCGGCGGCCAGCAGCCTCCTGTCCACGTAGAAGCGGTGCTGGCCCTGGCCGGAGGACCAGGTGAGGCACAGGTGGTGCCATTTGCCATCCAGGAGCGGCGCCACCGGGAGTTCCCGAAATTGCCCGTGCCCCAGGATGAAACGTGCAGAGCCCGGGCGATCCCCGCCGTGGCCATGCACGGCCAGCTCGCTGTGCCCGTTCTCGGTGGCGTAGGAGAGGAGAGCACCGAGGCGAGGGGCCGGGGTGGCCAGCCAGGCACAGAGCGACATCGCCCGCAGCCCCCGGTGCGGCCCCAGCCCCAGGACGGCCCCGTGCTCCGCGGAGCTGTCGGGGAAGAGCAGGACGGCACCGGTGCGACAGGCGGGGGAGGTGGGCACCGGGGCAGGGGGGCCGTGCCTGCCCTGTCCCGGCTGCCGGGGGGCTGGGGGCTGCTCCTGGGGAGCCGTGGTTACGGTGGGGAGCATCGATGCCACGACCTGGGGTGCTGGTGCTGCATCCCGAGGGCTCTCCTCATCCTCCCCGGGTGCTCCCCCAGGCCCGGCATCAGCGGGCAGCCAGTGCCCTTCCTCCTGCCGGTGCTGCTGCCACCGCCGCGTCTTCGGGGGCCGAGGGCTGGGGGTGCTGCGGACAGCCTGGCCCGGGGGCTGCTGCTCCGGCCGGCTGTCCCGGCTGCGGGCGGTGTCTGGCAGACCGTGCGGTTTGGTGCCAGCTTCCATCAGCGCGGCCGGTGGGTGGGTGAGCAGGGGGTGTGGGGGGCTCAGAGCACCCACTGTCCCCTCCAGCCTCTTCAGCCTGCGGCGTAGCCGCCGGCCAGCAGTGGCCAGGCGGGCCAGCTCGGCAGTCAGGGCGGCCCGGGCAGCGTCGGCCGCCTCCGCCTGCTCGGCCAGTGCCTGGAAACGTCCATCGATGTTGTAGGAGATGTTGTAGTTGCTGGCGATGCTCTGGAGATGGTTCAGTGTCACCTCCTGGAGCCGGAGAAACTGCAAGGGAGAGGGATGATGTGGGGCGAACCCACGTCCCCATGCCGGATCCCTGCCCAACCCAAAATGCTGGGTGTCTCCCTGGCACAGGCCGGGCAGTGCCCCCTCCCCGCCCCGAGCACCCACCTGCTCCTCCAGGCGCCGCAGCCGCAGTAGCAGGGGGCCGGGGCGGGCCAGGGCCCCCGGTGCCCGGGTCAGGCCGCCCTGCAGGGCGGCAGCGAGGATCAGGCAGAGGGGCAACCCCTCCATCCCGCTGCCGGACGCTTTCTGCCTGCACGGCAAGGCCGGCCCTGGCCCCCGTGGTGTCCCCCCGGGCAGCCTCCACCGCTGATTAGATCCACAGCTGCCGCTGGCACGGCCCGGCACCGGGGCTCCCAGCGCCGGGGCCCCGGCCAGCGCTCTGCGGGGGCGGCTGGCCCCGGCCCAGAGCTGCCGGGGCTCCGCGTACCGCGGCTGGGGCCGGCCCGGGGGTGTTCGGCTGTGAGGTGGGGAAAGGTGTGGGCGGGATCCTGGGCACGCAGCTGGATGCGGGATAGGGGGGGACAGGCCGGTCAGTGCCGGCCGGGCAGGTCGGACAGAGTGGTCAGTGCCGGCTGGACGGGGCAGGGCAGGACAGGACAGGTGGGAACAGAGTGGTGAGTACCGGCAGGACAGAACAGGACAGGACAGGGTAGGTGGGATGGAGTAGTCAGTGCTGGCAGGACAAGGCAGGTCAGGACAGGACAGGACACGTCGGATGGAGCGGTCAGTGCCGGCAGGGCAGGACAGGACAGGGGGGACGGAGCGGTCAGTGCCGGCAGGACAGGACAGGACAGGTCGGACGGAGCGGTCAGTGCCGGACAGGGCAAGGCAGGACAGGACCGGACCGGTCGGACGGTGCGGTCAGTGCCGGCAGGACAGGACAGGACAGGACCGGACGAGTCGGACGGAGCGGTCAGTGCCGGCCGGACAGGACAGGACAGGACAGGTCACACAGCGCGGTCAGTGCCGGCCGGACAGGACCGGACAGGACAGGACCGGTCGGACGGAGCGGTCAGTGCCGGACAGGACAGGACCGGACAGGACAGGACAGGACCGGTCGGACGGAGCGGTCAGTGCCGGACAGGACAGGACCGGACAGGACAGGACAGGACCGGTCGGACGGAGCGGTCAGTGCCGGCCGGACAGGGCGGTGCGGCAGGGCCACCACGAGGGGGCAGCATACGCGCGCAGCAGCGCCACCGGCGGGCGGAGCTTTACAGCAGTGGGCGGGGCTTCGAGGCGCATCAGCGGGGCCCCGCCCTCTCGTTAGGCCCGCCCCGTACCCTTGAGCCTGCACAAGATGGCGGCTGCGACTCTCGCCCGCCGGATCGGCCGCTCAGGTGCGCCCGGACCCTGCCCCGACCGCTCCCTGCGGCGGGCTCGGCGTGTCCCCGAGCCCCCGCTGCCTCTCTGTGCCCCTCCCTTACCGTCAGGGCGTCCCACGCGTCCCCCTGCCGTGGGTTGGGGTGTCCCCATGTTCTCCCTGAGGGGGTCAGGGTGTCCCCGTGTCCCGCCGTGTCCGCGCAGAGCGGTTTTGGGGAGCGCCCCCCACACCTGTGGGTGGAGGTTCTGCTCTTCCCGTCCTTACCTGTCTGTGTCCCCCAGGTGTGCTGCCCCTGTGCTGCCGCCTCCCAGCGTGGGACAGGGCCCCCCGGCCGCCCCCCAGCCCCCTGCAGCCCCCGGGCCTGCCGCTCGCCCCGTGCCGTTCCTTCAGCAACAACAAGATCCAGGTGGAGCTGGACGAGAGCTCAGGTACGGCCGCGGTGTCACCCCCAGCCCACGGGCACTGTGGGGCACAGGCAGGATCCCTTCCACCCCTGTCCCGTGGCATGTGTGGCTCTGGGCATGGAAAGTCACCAGAGCCCCGGGTGTTGCAGATGGTTTGGAGGCTCGGGAAGAAGAGTTTGGGGTTGGGAGTCTCGCCAGTTGTGGGCACTTCGGTGGTTGGTGCTACAGACAAATCCTGGCTGTCATTGTCGCCTGGCTGTGCGTTGTCCCCTCTCTGGGGGTGCCTGGTTTGGGCACCTGGTAGAGTGGCAGTGCTCCATCAGGGAAGAGCTGTTGGGAATTTCTGTGACCTGGCTGCCAGGAATAGCTGTCACATGCCCATGTCCCTGCACTGAACAAAGGTGCCCAAGCCTCTTTCTGTGGCTTCCCAGGTCCTGCTTTCAGGTGTCTGGGTGCATCCTCGTGCTCTTCCCAGCTGGGCATGGCTGCAGCTCCCAGGCTAAGTGCTCAGGGAGGACCTTTTGGGTAGGGTAGTGCAGTGTGGGCAGGGACAAGGGCTCAGAGCCCTTCTCCTGGTGCTGACAGGCTCACAGCAGGTGTGTGACGCTCTGGACACAGGCTGTGTGCTGTGATAGAAGCTACAGGCTCGACCTTCCCCATTGAGCCCACAGAGAAGGGAACTGCTGGGCACAGTGACCCGGAAGGTGCCTGGGCTTTGGGACACGTGGGGTGCCACCACACATGGCCTGGTCTGTGCTCCAGTCCACCACCTGCTGAGTGACCCTGGCTTCTGGATGGATCTGGGCAAAGACAGGACCTTGCTCTTGGCTCTGCTGCGCTGGAAACTTTTTAACAGCCAGGAGTGCTGCTGAGTGGGAGTGGGAATGCACAGTTTGGTGAGGGAAACAGAAACAGGGAGGGGGGTGAAGCTCCCCTGGGCAGGGCAGTGTGATTTGCTGTGGCTGGGGCAGTCTGATGTCCCTGTGCTTACCCTGCACAGGTGTTGCCATGATGAAGTTCAAGAGCCCCCCAGTGAACAGCCTCAGCCTGGAGTTTCTCACAGAGTTTTCCATAAGCCTGGAGAAGCTGGAGAACAACCGGGCCTGCCGGGGTGTGATCATCACCTCTGTAAGGGTTTGCTCCTGTTTGGGTCACTGGCAAGGGAGGGCCCCCAGGCACCTTGGATTGGCTCAGGGAGGAGGGGAGTGGGTTCTTGGAAGGGCCATGATCTTTCTTCTGTGCCCTTTCCTAGCAGAAGAATGACAGCCAACTGTTGTGCTTTGTAATGAAAATCAAATCTGCTTATCTGCCAGCCTAAAACATGCTGTGACATCTCCTGGCTCACCCACAGGGAGCTGCTGTGAGATGACAGTGCTTATTTTCAGATGTGGTGTGGGGACGAGGTGGTGCCTGGTAATGGGACAGGACAGGTTTTGTGCTCTGTGGCTGATGTACTCACACAGGCACCCTGACAATGAGAAATTGTGTTGCAAGCAGGGGCCCAGCACTGCATGCCATGGTAATGGGGTAATCCAGGCAGTGGGAGCACTGGGGAGATATTTTCAGAACCCCAAAAGACCCTGATTTATAGCACATATTCATCACTTTCCCTTCCTCATCTGCCAGGCCAAGAGCTAAAGGGTCCTTTTTCCCCATGACTCTCAGTGACCTCTGTCTTTTCCCAATTCCAGGCTCTTCCCAAAATATTCTCCTCTGGCCTGGACATCACTGAGATGTGTGGGAAGAGCATAGAGCACTACACTGAGTTCTGGAGAGCCGTGCAGGAGATGTGGCTGCGGCTCTACGGCTCCAACATGGTCACAGTGGCTGCAGTCAATGTAGGTCCTTTGGGCCCACCTTCCTCAGGGTGCCATTGTCACCTGCTGTGGCTGCTCTGGGCTGTGTGGGCAGAGACAGCTGAAAAAACAGGCTGAAATTCATCCAGGGATGTATCTGTTGGGGTGTTCAGGCAAAACTCATGTCTGTCAGTTCTGTGGGGTGTGGGATGGTATGGCAGCGTGGGATGCTGCAGGCTCTGTGTAAGCTGCAGGCACTGCTGGGTTACATTTCAGCATTTCCAGCAGGTTTTGCTCCTCCAGCTGGGGTTCTTGGCCAGCAGGGAAGTGGTGCTGGAGTCTCCATGCCCATGGATGGGTCATTACATATTTGGTGTCTTGTTTTCATTTTCCAGGGCGGTGCTGCCCTGGCAGCTCACGGTGGTGTCTGTCCACAGCCCCCCAACGAAGGCTCTTGGGTTTTTTCTCAGGCATGCTGAGCAGCACTGAGCCGTGGAAAAGGTGGAAGGGAAATCTTCCCTGTGAGGGGGGTGAGGCCCTAGAACATGTTGCCCAGAGAAGCTGTGGCTGCTCCATCCCTGGGAGTGTCCAAGTCCAGGCTGCATGGAGTTCTGAGCAACCTGATCTAGTGGAAGGTGTCCCTGCCTGTAGCAGGGGGCTGGGAATGAAATGGGCTTTAAGGTGCCTTCCAACCCAAATCCTCCTGTGGTTCTATGAAACCCTGATAAACATCAGAAACCTTCTTTAGGATTGTTTTGAATCAGGTGATCAGAAATTTGGGGGACATCTGCTCTGTCGTCCTGCTGTCTTGTGTGCTCTGGAGTGATCAGCAAGGCTGGGGGGTGTTTGTAACCATGTTCTGGACTCACTGTGTCCTTCTCTCTGCCAGGGGTCCAGCCCGGCCGGGGGCTGCCTTGTCGCCCTGTCGTGTGACTACAGGATCATGGCAGAGAACCCCAAATTCAGCATCGGCCTGAACGAGGCCCAGCTGGGCATTGTGGCTCCCTTCTGGTAGGCCAGTGCCTCCCACTTCTAATATCATGTGTAGATCTCTAGAAGGAATTCATCTTCAAGGAGTTAATTAGTCAGTTCAACTGGTCATGGTGGTGTGGTTTGTGTGTCAGAGGTCAGGTATTTGCAGCTGCAGGAGATGACGCCTCATTTCTGTCCTGTCCTGTAGGTATCTGAAAAGCTTTCAGGCTGCAGAATGTCCTCACATCCTGCACCAAGGACCTCAGTTCTGGCCCTGCAATTAACTTCAGAACTAGTGCTGGGAGCTCTCATGGGTCAGGCTCAGTCTGGGAATAGACTTTTCACTGGGTACACTGGCTCTTCTCACACCATTTTCACATCATGACTGAGCCCACAGGTGCTGTACAGAGCACTGAACCCGAGGAGTGGGACCAGGATGCTCTCAAAGCCCTGAGCCTGAGGAATGGGAGCAGGGTGCTGTCATCTCTTGGTGTCTGGGTGAGCTGCCCCTGAGCGTGGCTTTCCCTCCCATCTCTTGCAGGTTTAAGGACACGTTTGTGAATGTTGTGGGATACCGGATTGCTGAACGCTCCCTCCAGCTGGGCTCCCTCCACCCTGCACCTGAAGCCCACAAGCTGGGCCTCGTGGACGAGCTGGTGCCAGAGGAGAAGCTCATGGAGAAGGCTGCAGCTGTCATGGCACAGTGGCTGGCCCTTCCTGGTAAACCTCTGGCAGAAGAGCAGGGCACCTGCTCTGAGTGGGAAGTGCTGGTGCCTGGGAGCTGTGTAATGGTTTCCATTTAAAGGGGAGGTTTGGATGGCTGGGAGGTAGGAAAGCTCAGCCCAGCAGCCTTGGGCTAAAGGACAGGGACACTGTGCTAATGTTTAGGGCACGTGGCTCCAGCTCAGCTCATCCTGCCAGCCCTGCTGAGTCAGTCTGGAGGTGTCTGAGCTCCACAGACAAACCGAATCTCTGTCTGTCAGTGGAGGTGTTAGCCCAGGAAAGCTGCCATGGAGCTGAGTGAACAGGCTGGGTGAAAGCTCCTGGGTGGCTGCCAGGCTGCCTTCATGGTCTGAATCAACTCTTGGCACTCTGGATGGCGGTGATGGGCCTGTGGATGACAGGCAGACAGCACAGGCATCGTGTGTTTGGGCTGCTCCATGACTGCAGCACAAGGTTCCTGGGCTGGGAAAGGGCTCTCCACAGATCTGCCCATGCCACCTCTCCTGCCTGTTGTCCTGGTGTTAGAGTGACACCTCACCCCCCAGGCTGGAGAGCATATCTCAGCTGTCCCCTCTCCTGACTTCCAGGAGGTCCCGTGCAGATCCTTCCCCTAAATCGGAGCTGTGTCTGGGTGGAGGTGGCTTCAGCACCCAGGTGCTGGAGCAATTCAGGGTTCCCAGTGTGTGGATGGAAGGGGTCAGTCCTCATTTCATTGTCACAAAGTGTATGATTAAAACATCTGTGCAGCAGATGTGCTGCACATCACCACACCTGGCTCTGTGAGGGTGTGAGCAGATATGTGCTCAAGGCCTCAGTCAGCTCCAGCAGCATCCACATATCCATGTGGAGTGGCACAGGCCCAGGGATGAGCTCGAGGGAAGTGTTGCTGGCTTTTGTACAGCATGGTTGGCAGGAGCAGACTGCCTTGCAGGGATTGAAGGGATTGGTTCAGCTTAGAGCCGCGGCAGTTTCAAATAAGGAATGTTGTTTGGTTGCTGGTATGTATTGGAGGTGGATATTGGGCTCTGGAGGGCACAGAAAGAATAAGGTACGCAACTTTTTGTTGTCTTTCCCGGTTGATCAGTCATTTCCCCACTGAGCAGTAAAACCATAATTTATTGTATGAGAATTTATCCAGTTCAGCTCCCAGGTGATGGGTTTTTCTTACCCCTTTCCCTGCTGCTTTCAAGAGCACTCTGCTGCGTGAGCTATCCCATTAGACCTGCATTTGATGGCACTGAGAGCTCGTCAGGGGTGAGAACAGGTCGTGTTCCTCATCCTTGCTGTCCTCTCTGCAGACCATGCCCGCCAGCTCACCAAGACCATGATGAGGAAGGCGGTGTTGGACCGCCTGGTAGCTCACCGCGAGGATGACATCAAGAACTTTGTCAGCTTTGTCTCAAAAGAGTCCATCCAGAAGTCCCTTCGCATGTACATGGAGATGCTGAAGAAGAGGAAGAGCTGAGGATCCAGCTGGTCCCTGGGAGGTCGAGTCACCCTCTGAAACGCTGCAGTAGCTGTTGGTCTCACAGTGAAGCCACCTGCAGTGCCACCTGCTCCCACGGCCACCCAGCTGCCCCTTCCCTTTGTGCCTGTAGAGTGCCTGACACCACTGCTGCCTTCCCCAAGGGCAGGGAGAGCCCACCCAGCCCCCCAAGGAATGGACAGGGACAGGGTCTCAACACACTGTGGCCCGAGCCTGATGGTCCTTGGATGTCTTCCCTCCTGTCCAGCAGTTAATCGTGAAATGAGGCTTGTCAATAAATCTTCAATGAGGTAGGAGATGGATGCTTTGGTCCATGGCTTGTCTGTGGTCACAGTGTCCTGGGTGGTGGCCTGTCCCCAGCTCTGGTTCATGGTGGTCTGGGGGGTCTGGGCACAGCCTGTTGCCCTCCTTCTCCAGACTGGCATTGGGGGCAGCCCATGCACAGGACTTGTGGATAGGGCTGAGTGGAACAGCTTCGTAGGGATTGGTGGTGGGAGCTGGAGCTGGATCCTGGTCTGTGGCTGCAGGAGGAGCTCAGGCTGCCAGTTTCACCTCGACTGGGTAGTGGTCACTGACTGCCAAGGCCTGGAGAAGGGCAAGAGGTGGGAGATGTTCAGTGAGCCATCATCCCTTGCTTTGCTGCTGGGGCTCGCAGGGCAGTCAATTGCCCTGCCAGAACCTTCTGCCTGCTGGAGGAGGCACACTGTCCCCAGCCCCAAGACACTCAACACACAAGGCTCTCATGGAGAGATGGCCAGGTGTGGCTTGGTGTGGGCACTGGCAAGGGGCCACCTCCCCTCCAAGCCCCCATGTCTCATCTGGGGACTCTGTGCCAATGATGGTTTGTTAAAGGTTGGCTTGAGCATGAGTCCTGCCCATGGAAGACAATAAAAAGCCCTGTGCATCTCTTCCCAATGGGGACAGACAGTGACCCCAAATCCCTTGTCCTGTTTCTACCTCTGGGTCCCTTGTCACCTTGAGCCCCTCAAAGACCTTTTTGCTCTCTACAACTTCCTGAAGGGGGCTGCAGACAGGTGGGGTCAGTCTCTTCCACAGGGCAGCACTGACAGAACCAGAGGACGCAGTCTCCAGCTACGTCAGGGAAGGTAGAGGTTGGATATTGCAAAAAAGTTTTTCACTGAAAGAATAATAAAGGGCTGGAATGCCCTTCCTAGAGAGGTGGTAGAATCACCATCTCTGGATGTGTTTAAAAAAAGACTGGACATGGCACTTGGTGCTATAGTCTGGTTGAGGTGTTAGGGCATAGGTTGGATTCAATGATCTTAGAGGTCTCTTCCAACCTCATTATTTTGTGAAAGAGACAATGACAGCCCTGCAGCCTGTGCCAGCTCTGCTTTGGTGCCTGCTAGAGCCCCAAATGTGTGATCCTGGCTCACCTCCTCCTGGTCCAGCTGGAAAGCACGCTGGAAATTGTAGATACCAGCTGAGTTGGACAGGATGCTTCTCTTCAGCTTGCTGCCACACACCACGATCCTGCAGGCAAGACGTGAGTGGATGGTGGGTGCCACTTCTGCCCCTGCTGGCAGTGCAGGCAGGCAGGGGGCCACCGGGGTGCCAGGGAAGGGGACAGTGGTGCCAGGGAAGGGGACAGTGGTGCCGTGGTGGCAGCGCTGACCTGTCATAGGCACAGTCTGACTTGCCCACGGTGGTGTCGGCGCTGTCGGGGATCAGCCACTTGAAGATGTTGCTGGTGCGCAGGCGGATGGATGGCCAGTCAGTGGACTGGACGTAGGAGCAGTCAGCATTGAAGTCCCCCAGGAACATCATGTTCTGCAGGGGAGATGGGAGATTGGGTGTTGGGCTGTTCCTGCCACCAGCCCTCCCATGGGGGTGGCAAGGACCACCCCGTCACAGGGCAGGAACAGGGTTCTCACCCCACCACTCCTGCACCAGCTGTGCTTGCTTCAAATCAGGACCCCAGTGTGGGTCAGACAGTCCCTGGGGCTCAGTGCACAACCTCTGTGTCCCCCCCAGTGCTGGTGATGATCACATCAGTCCCCCAACCTTTGTGTCCCCACCAGTGCTGGTGACACTCACATCAGTCCCCCACTTGTTGATGATGGCCAGGTAGACGTCGTAGAGCGCATCAATCTCAGCAACAGCGTCATGTGGGGCCGAGTGCAGGGGCACTAGCACTAACTCCTTCACCTCTGCCAGGGGAGAGGGATGTCAGCCCCACAGCCACCCCATGCCACAATCCATGGCCACTTGTTCCCCCACTTACTGGTGCTGGGTGCTGAGACCCTCAGGATGAATGGCTCCCTGCTGAAGACATCCTGGGGGTCCTCATATTGGTAGGTGTCCACCACTGACACAACGTCTGTCCTGTGGCAACAAAAGGATTGTGACTCTGGGACTCGGCACGGCCCCTGTGTCCCCTCCGTGGTGCTGGTGGCCCTGCAATGCCATGTCACAGGCTGCAGCACTGCCAGCCCCATTACCTGTAGATAAACAGGTACATCTCCTTGTAGTTCTCCCGTCCCAGGGGGCCGCTGATCTCATAGTCATATTGGGATGTGGATGCGCTGCAGAGACACAAAGGCAGGACAGTGACGTGTCTGGGACCATCCTGGATTGGCTTTGGCATGTCCAGAAGCTGGGTGGCCCCAGGGTTTGCACCAGCTGCTCCTGCTCTAGAGTTCCCATGGTCCACTGTGCCCTGGTTGTGGGGTGACAGGAGGTATAGCAGCTCTGAAGCCCCCAGTGCCTTTCCCCCAGGTGGCTCCTTGGGCACAGCATGACATGGGGTGGCTCCTGCCACCCTTTCTTTGCAGGGACATTCCTCGCTCCTCACTGTCATTTGCAGCAGAGCTAAATTAGGTCAGTGAGCAGCCTGGGGCCCTGCAGCACCCAGCGTCACCCTGCCTGCTCTGGCTGCTTTGTGACCATGCTGGAGGGGACACGGAAGGGGCGAGGACATGGGCTGGGCACACCTGCTCAGGAGCACTAGCTGCCTTTCAACACGGCAGCAGCAGCTTCCGCATGGTCCCGAGCCGTGCCCTCTCCCAAAACTGGGTCAGAACCCAGCTGGTGGAGGGGCAGCCGGCCTGCTGTGGACATTTTTAGCCCACTTCAGCAACCCCTTTTCCTCATAGGTGCCAGAACCACCTCCTCAAAGCATCATCCACTGCGGGGCCCATCCTGGGGTCCCCTGGCCACTCACAGGGTCTTGAGGGTTCACGATCTGCCTGTCCTTTCCTCCCCCTCTCTTCCTTCTGCCCTGTCCTATTGAATTTTGGAGACAGAGCTTGTCAGAGCTGTAGTTTCTTTCCATTCTGCATGCTCTGGTGAGCTCACAGCTTTCAGAAGGGATTTGTATCACTTGTATCCCTATTCCCTTCACTGGGTTATTCCCAGTGTTGTTTTGTTGTTTTTAGTGCCTCCTCCTTACCCCAGCAAGTCCTTTTTTTTTTTTTTTCCCAAAAAATAAACTCTCTGTGGATTGATAACTCTTTTTTGCCTCTTACTGCTCAGGCAGCCTGGCTTTCCCTGCTGGTGCTGCCATCCCAGTCCCAGCCCCTCTTGTACCTGTTGAGCTGCTCCATGAGCTCGGTGACGGCGCTGAGGTCGGAGTCGCGCACCTCCTGCACCAGCACCACGTCGTAGCGGCGCAGGACCTGCGAGGCCAAGGGGGACAGCTCAGGGCCAGTCTCCCACCCATCTCCCAGCCAGGGACATAGCTCCAGCTTCAGCACCATGGGGACTTGCGTGTCCCCTGAGGCCCAGGCAGATGTCCCCAGGGACGGCTCAGAGGGACTGTAGGTTGTGCCTGACACCCCAGCAAGCCTTCATCCGCCCAGGCCAGCCCCAGTACTGTGATGCCATCCCATCCTCGGCCACATCCCCACCTCTCTGACACAGGAGCCTTGTTGGGGCTCACTCACATTGATGATGATCTCTGCCACTTCCTTGTTGGACATCTTGGTGTCTCCAAAGGATTGGATGTTGAAGGCACCAATGCGCAGCACGGCAGTGGCTGGGCACAGGAGAGCCATAGCCAGCAGGGACAATTCCAGTGTCACAGTCCCCATTCTTCCAGAATTGATGCTGTGTCACAGGGGTGCAGGGATGGGAGATGAACTTGGAACACTATTTTGAGTTTGAGGTAGAGGAAAAAAACATGTAGATCCTTCTAAAGTCCTGGTGTGTAACAGTGTGTTGTGGTGGGCATTGCCCAGAGCAGGCTGCAGAGCTGGTGTGGGCAGTCTGCCAGCTCACCACTCCCAGAAGAAGGTAAATCCGGTCTCACCGCTGTGAGTCTGCCTCTTCCAGCTCCAGCGATCACCCAGCTCCACTCCCCCACCAGGGTGTCTTCACTGCCCACCAGCCCCATCCACCACCGCCAGCATTCCAGGCACCCCGGGCTTTTCCACATCCTTAAACTTCACCACAGCCCCACTGCTGGGGTAAGGAGCCTCATCCCAACTCGTCCCAGTTCATCCCAGTCCCACCTGGCCGCGGTTGCAGGCACTGATCCCGGAGCCGTCCTTACCTGGCTGAATGCGCAGCGCCTCTGCCCTGCCGGCAGTAGGACGGGCGGCTTTATTCCCAGCCGAGGTGCCGGCAAAGCAGGATGAGTCTGACACCCCCTGGGGGTTTTGACATAACTTTGTGCTCCTTCCCACATTGGGAAACCAAAAATCCCACAGAGCGACCGGGTGGGGCCAGCCCAGCCATCCCTGTGCTGACACAGCCAAGGACAGACAGGGATACTTGGAAATGCTGGGGCATCCCTGTGGGACTGGGTGGGTGTGTGGGACTTGGGGGGCTGCCATCTGGGGGGCACCTGGACCACAGAGTGGGCACGGTGGCCAGGCAGGAGGTGAAGGGCGCTGGCCTTAATTGGGTGATTCAGACAGTGTAATTAGAGGGAAGAGAAGGAAATGGCCAGTGTGTGGGTCAGGCAGGTGAGCACCACCAGCCACGGCAAGAGGGGATGGCTGCAAGCCCCTGCAGCAGCCCTGGTGTCACCCAGAGCAGCCCTACAGGTGACCCAAAGTAGCCCCAGGAGGGCTGGCATTCCCCATGCCAGTCCATGGCATCACCATGGCCCATGGCATCACCCCAGGATGACAACGGAGCTGGCTCTGGCGGCTGCTCATGCCAGGACTTGCCAGGCTCTCATGTGCACCTCCAGGTTTTGTGTCCTCACACCCAGTCTCGGGATGAGTCCCGTGTCCCTCGGTGCTGTGTCGGCACCGAAACCCCCTGGGAAGCCGCAAGCCCCCTGGAAGCTGACTCACGTCCTCCCTGCACCCTGTCAGCGCCCTGTCAGCAGCCCTGCAGCCAGGCAGGCTCTGTCAGGATGTGGCCCTGTGAGCTGGCAGAGGAGCATCCTGCACCCTGGAAAGGCTGGAGCCCCCCAGCCCCTTCCTAGAGTCCCGGCTTTGCCACCATCAGCTGAGAG
Organism: Fringilla coelebs; assembly: GCF_963513975.1. Lineage (NCBI taxonomy): Eukaryota > Metazoa > Chordata > Aves > Passeriformes > Fringillidae > Fringilla > Fringilla coelebs. The sequence goes on from NC_140042.1 coordinate 13,789,079, forward strand.
GGAAGCAGTGCTCACCACTTGGGTGCAGGTCTCTTGATGGCAGGAGCCCTGGGGACCTCCCTGTGTCTCTGACAGGGGTCTGAGGGGCTGGGGCACCAGGGGCTGCTGGGGATACTGAAGGGACTTCCCTTCCAGAGCTGCAGAGGCAGGAAAAGGCTCATTTTTAATGGAAGCAGAAAGCAAAACATTTCCACAAGAGCTCAAGGACTCCTTGCAGGGACAGTGGGCAGCTTAGCTGGCACCAGTGGCATGTGGGCTCCCACGAGTGATGCAGGTGTGTGCTGGGGTGTCCTGGTAGCCACTGCTGTGGGGAGAGGCTCAGCGGGCTTTCAGGATCACCTCTACTGGGAAATGGTCGCTGACAGCCAAAGCCTGCATGTGAGGGAGAGCAGAGTCACCCTGACCACAGTCAACTCATAAACCCTGAGCTCATCTGGACCCACTGCCACTGTCATGGCTGGGACCCCAGCACTCCACTCCAACCCCTAAAATTTAGACCATACCCCAAAATGCTCGATCTGGAGGCGTTGATTTGGTACAACAGCTGGGGTCAGGCCACTCTTAGGTGCACCCTTGGGAACAGGGAGCCCTCCCACACTCCCAGGAGCTATGGTGGGGCAGATCCCAATGCTGCTGGGCTCATGCCCCACCCATCCCTTCACTCACATCCTTCATCTGGAGGTGGAATTTCTTCTGGAAGTTGTTGATGATGGCGGAGCCAGCTTCAATATCTTGGCGCAGGGCGGTGCCGCAGGCGACGATGCTGCCGAGGCATCGGGGAGTGTCAGTGCCCCTCAGTCCTCCCCATGGCAGCCCCCCGTGCCCCCCTGCCGCGGCACCCACCGGTCGTAGGCGCAGTCGGTGTCGCCCACGGTGGTGTCGGCGCTGTCGGGGATGAGCCACTCGCAGGCGGGGAGGGAGCGCAGGCGGATGGACGGCCACTGGGAGCTGGTCACGTAGGAGCAGTCAGCGTTGAAATCACCCAGGAAGATCATGTCCTGCAGGGCACAGCACTGAGTCCCCCTGCCCACTCACCTTACAGGGCAGCAAGGGCTCCCTAAAATCTTAAGGGAGATTTCTTAATCTACGAACCCCCCTGAGGTCACCCAGTGTGCAGGGACAAGCCCCCAGGAATGGCAGGAGGGCCATCCAGCAGCTCCCTGCTCTGATGGGTACAAGAGGCCTCCTGTGGGACATGTCCATCCCACCTGCCCACTTGCTGCCCTGGGTATGAGCCAATCTCCCCAACGCTGCTTACGTTAGTCCCCCACTTGTTGATGACATCGGTGTAGACGTCGTAGAGTGCATCGATCTCCTGTGCTGCGTGGCTGGGCTCCGAATGAAGAGGCACCAACACAAACTCCTGCACCTCTGCAGGACAGCTGGCCATCAGCCCCTAGCTTGGTGCTGCTCCTGAGCAGGGAATGGGAACCCCAGGAAACCACCCCAGGCCAAGCCCCAGCTACTGGCCAGGAAAAGTAGTTGAAGGGAAAGGGTGTGTTGAGTTTGGTGCTCTGCCTGTCCCTCAGACTGGAAATTCCAGTGGGGAGTTGCATGCCTTGGTGCATTGTTTGGGGTTTGCTGCTTGTTTCCCATTAGCATTTGCCAGCCAATATGGTTTTGGGCAGGAGATGGAATAGTGTTTGTGCCCTGAGGAGGTTCTCAGGAGGAGGAGGTGATGGCATGGGGTAGGCAGTGGAACAAAGTGGGAAGTGGGACATGATGGGAGATATAAGGGATGACAGGTGATAGGAGATGGTACATGATGGGAGATGGCACCCAGCCAGAGGAAGCAAATGGTGGGATATGACACAAGAGGGGAGCACAAAATGGGATATAGGACATGGTGGGAAGCAGCTGGAGATGTGAGATGGCACACAACTGGAAAGAACTCATGGTGGGAGATGCCAGGTGGTTGGTAGGAGGCACATGGGGAAAACAGCAGGGGTTGCTGGCCATGCTGGGCAGGGACATGGGATCCCTGGGCAACCATGGGTGGGACCCTGGTGAAGAATTGCAACCCCCCTATGCTTGGCAGGCACAGCTCTGGGCTCAACCCTGCGTGGAGGGGACCCTGTGCCAGGTCTGGGCATCCTCCAAGGTCAGCTCTGCTCACGTGTGGTGGGTGAGGAGAACTTCACAATGAACGGCTCCCTGCTGAAGGTGTCAGTCCCACAGGATTCGCAGCCATCATCGTAGTAGTAGCTTCCCAACACGGAGACCATGTCTGACCTGAGGGAGGAGAGCAGGGCAGCCCCCAGCACTGCTCCTGCACAGCCCGGGCCCCCAAAGGTACCTGACCGCTTTGGGGGCTGCTGGGGAGGGTGGCAGGTGACACCTGGCAGCATCCCTTACCTGTAAATGAAGAGGTACTGCTCCTTGTAGGTGCCCCGACCCAGGGGGACGCTGACCAAAAAGTCGTATGGGCGCTCCCCAGCACTGGGAGCAAGTTGTGGAGAGGGTGAGAGGAGGCTCCTGGTGCTTCCCAGCATCCACCAGGCTGTCTCCAGCTGTGCCAGAGGTGCCCTGGCATGGCTGGGATCCATCCCAGAATCCCCTTTGCAGTCATTCCCACACCAAGCCATTGGGGTCACCTGTTGAGCTGGTCCATGAGGTCATTCACGGCACTCAGGTCGGCATCCCGGACCTCCTGCACCAGAATGATGTCGTACTCCGACAGGATCTGGGGGGACAAGGTCAGAGCGGCTCTCCCCTGGCCAGGAGCTGCTCTGTGGTCGCCTTTCTGGGCTGCAAAGGCTTCCAGGTTGGCAATGGAAGGGCAGCAGGGACCTCAGGGCCAGGGAGGGGACCCCTGTGCTGGTGTACTCTGGCTTGGAAGGGCCCTGTGTGTCCACCACCACCTACCCAGCAGCTGCTCCAGGGGAGGAACCTGGGCAGCATCAAATTCACCCAGCCCTGACTGGGGACCTGCAAGGGTGGAGATGGCCTGAGGTGGGAGATGGTGATGGGGGAAGAGCAGATACGTGGGTAGATGAAGGCATGGATGGATGGATGGATGGATGGATGGATGGATGGATGGATGGATGGATGGATGGATGGATGGATGGATGGATGAAGCAGGTGTCCCACTGCCCAAGCTGGCTGCCTCCCAGAGAGCAGAGCATGTCCAGGCCTGCTCCTCCCCCCCACTCACAGAGACGATGATGTTTGCGACGGTCTGGTTGGCCATCTTGGTGTCCCCAAACGCTCTGATGTTGAAGGCACCAATCTTCAGCGTGGTGGCCACGTGCAGCAGGAGAGCTGTGGCCAGCAGCGACAGCACCAGCCTCGAGGCTGCCATCCTGTGCAGAGGTACAGGAGGGGCTCAGTCCTCCTGGCTGAGAGAGGGACTTGGGACAGACAATAGGGATAACCAGGGTATTCCCACTGGGAGGTGTCTGTTTTCTGGGGAACCACCAGGATGCAGGGATTGGGGCTCTGTTGCATGGAGCCTTATCCTACCTGTCCCTCCTAGAAGGTCACTCAAAAGGCTGGAGTGGAAAATTCCCTGGTCAGAAAATAAATACTATTTTGTAGCGACACAGAGCAGTCACTTCCTCATTCCCCATGAGGAAGAGCTCAGCCTGGACACCTCTTCTGGCCTGGGATTGGTAGCAGTGGCCCGGGACTCCAAAATCCCTTGGCTTGTGCCTCTCCCACCTTTCCCTGGATCAGTGCCAGAGACCCCAAAGACCCTACAGCAGCTGTGCTGGGACAGAGCAAGGGATAGATCCTGACACCCCTCCCCACCTTCCTCACTGCCTGGAGCATCCTCACCTGGGGTAACCTGCCCTCCCCTGCCCCCATCCCCCAGCAGTGCCCCTGCCCCATCCTCACCCAGCTGGCTCCCTCAGGACCCTCTGCAAAGGCAGTGATGCAGCTCCCACCCACGGGGAAGGCATCTGGGAAGTATTTCCCGTGGCACTCGACTGCCTTGGGCTAATATTTTACCAGATCTGAGCCCTGAGCCCTGCCCAAGCCTGGGCTCCTGAGTGCCTGAACTCACCCAGAGCCTGATAAATGGGCTGAGGGATGGGAAAATGCTCCAGCTTTGGCACACCAAATCTGAGCCTGAGGAAGGATCTGCTGGCCTCAGGCTCACTTTTCCTTCTGGGGCAGCTGCTCTAGTCAAATCCTCACTGTTCCCACTTGCACTCCTGCTCCAAACTCTTCCCTCTAACACCACAGTCCCTTCAGTTGATAACACAGCCATTTGGCAATGCCATGATTTGGTCATGCCAAAAACTGCCCAAAGCCCCATAAATCCTCCCCACTCCTGGAGAGCACAGCAGCCTCTGAACCTCCCAGGCAGAGGCACCTACAAGGGGCATATTCACCCCCAAGCTGCACCCGGGTTTAGTCCAGCAGAGCATCGTGGTAGAATTGAGCTGGAGGAGGTGACACTGTCAAGGGAAGCTCCTGGGGGTGTGGGAAGAGAGGAGAGCAGGACCTACCTTTGGTGTTGTCCAAGGACTCTGGAAGGGGAAGGATCTGCACCTGCATTTATGGAGAGGGACACTCTCTCCTTGCCAGGTGGGTGCCCAGCCAAGGATCATGTGAGGCCGCAGGCTCCATATGGCATTTTTCACGGAAGCAAAGGTCTGCTCAGTGAAAAAAGAGCTCTTTCAACCTCTGCCAATGCCTTCCACCACAGGTAAGGCCGAGAAGGGATTAAAATGCCAACAAGAGCTCTGCAAGGTGGAATGAATGTCAGAGATCTCTTGTGGGGATCAGCAGCTTCCCAATACATGGCATGGACAACTCTCACTCATCACCAGATACAAATTCTCTCAAAAAGTGTTTATTTCACCAACACAAATCATTCTCACCCAGTACCCCACATTTCTAACAAGCTGTGAATGTGCTGGGGCCAGCAGGAGCCATCCCAGTGTGGTCTTTGGGTGTGAAACCAAAAGTCCCAAAGGAATGACAAATCCCCGCCGTGGTGTCCATCCCCAGACCCTCCCCAGGCGGTCACCTGCCTCAGGCCTTGTCCCTGGGAGGGCCATGCAGTGCTGGGGGGTGGCAGCCCTCCACCCCAGCCGCTCCCGCAGCTCCCACAGCGCTCTGCCGGCGGCCTTGGCTGATGTCCCTGACCCCAAAGGCAGCTGTCGTGGTTCCCAGAAGGTGTGCAGTGATCCCTAGGGGGCTGGGGGCCCTGCCAGCCTCTCCCCTGGAGCCAGGCACCCTCCAGAGAAGGGGTGCTCCCCACAGTGGGATCAGGGCTGACCTAGAGCCCCCCAACAGGCTCCCCAGGTTGGACTCAGGTTTCCCCAGCCAAACCCTCCATGGTCAATCCCTCTTCAGGTCAGGAACCCCCCCAGGGGACAGACCCAGGAGCAAGACCCTCCTGAGCCAAGGTCCCCCCCAGATCCTGTCTCACCCAGGCTAAGACCCCCTCAAAGTAGATCCCAGGGCTTAACACCACTTCTGGGCCAATACCCCACAAAGATCAGAGCCCTTTCATGCCAAGACCCCCAGGGCTAGACCACCCTCAGGGCCAATACCCCTACCCAGGGTTTAACCCAACTTCTGCACATCCCACAAGGGCAGCAGGAACAAAGGTGCACTTCCCAAAGCCCACAGCCAAGAGCCAAGCTTCTCCCAAGCCAAGAGTCCCTGAGCCAGCCCAAGGAGCAGCCCCCAGGGCCGATATCCCCTCATGCCCAGAGCCCTCCATACTGAGACCCCTTGACTCAACCCCAGCACCAGCCCCGGGGCCAAGATCCCTCCAGGGCCAAGACCCCCTCAGGGCCAGGCCCCTCCCAAGGCTGGGACCGCCTGTGTGAGTCCCCCAGGATAAGCTGCCCCCATGCCCAGGTGCCTCCCGCCCATCCCGGGCCCGGTTCCCTCACGGCCAGGCCCCGCCATTATTCCTCGCAGGCCCGCCAGGGGGCGCTGCCAGCGGCGGCGCAGCGCGTGGCCATTTTTGTCCTGGCCGGGCCGCCGTAGCGCCCGCCCGTCCGCGCCGCCGAGGGGAGGCCGCGCCGAGCGGGGCCGGGAGCGGAGCGGGACCGGGAGCGGGGCCGGGAGCGGGCCGGGGCCATGAGCGACATCCGGCACTCGCTGCTGCGGCGGGACGCGCTGAGCGCCGCCAAGGAGGTGCTCTACCACCTGGACATCTACTTCAGCAGCCAGCTGCAGAACTCGCCGCTGCCGCTCGTGGACAAGGGCCCCACGGATCTGCTCGAGGAGTTCCTCTTCCAGGTCCCCAAGGAGCGCGGAGCGCCGCCCAAGGTGCGGCACGGACAGCCCGGGCGGAGCGGGACGGGCGCGGGGGGCACGGGTCGGCAGGCCCAGGAGCTCAGGACAGGATCCCTGCTGCAGCCTGAGGCCTCCGAACGGGACAGGCTCCCTCCGGCGCGGGCTGCTGCTGCGGGCTGAGGGCTCAGATGGGCAGGACTGGGTCCCTGAGGCTCTGCTGCTGGAGACTGAGGGCTCAGATGGGCAGGACTGCGTCCCTGAGGCTCTGCTGCTGGAGACTGAGGGCTCAGATGGGCAGGACTGCGTCCCTGAGGCTCTGCTGCTGCGGGCTGAGGCCCCAAGACGACAGCCTGGGGTCCCTGGGGTGCTGGTGACTGAGGTTTTTGGTAGGGAGGGTGCTGCTGTTGGGTTGCCCAGGATTCTGAGGTGTGGTGGAAGCCCTGGGGACTGTCCAGAGCCCCTGAGTGCTGCAGCTGGGCCCTGCCAGGGTTTTTTGGGGGGTTGGGGTGGAGCTGGGGCTCAAAGACCAGCAGTGAGAAGCCACAGCTGCTGGTGACTGTTGGGGTATGTGGCCTCAGTGCTGCTATTTGCAGAGGGAGGAAATATTTCCCCCCTCCCAGCAATGTCAGTCTCATCTCTCATTTGGTGGCCAGCATTTGCAGGTGCAGCAAGCACCAGCTTTGGGTGTGCAGGTGTTCAGATGAAACCTGGAGCTGTTCAGTGTCACCACATAAATGCAGTGGTGGTTCAGGAAGCTTGGAGGTGTGTGCTGTGCATAAAAATTGAGTCCCTCAGCCCAAAGGGAAGCTCTCAGCCTTTGCTGTTCCTGTCTTTTCACTTGGTTTGTGGTCCTTCAAGAGGCTCGGTGTATTTTACAGCTTTGCTTTTGTTTTCTTTCAGAGACTGACCCCACTTCAGGAACTTCAGCTCCTTGAGATCATGTGCAATTATTTCCAAGAGCAGACCAAGGATTCAGTCCGGCAGGTCATCTTTTCATCTCTCTTCAGCCCCCAGGGGAACAAAGCAGATGACAACAGGATGGCCCTGCTGGGGAAGCTGGTCTCCATGGCAGTGGCTGTCTGCAGGGTGCCTGTGCTGGAGTGTGCTGCCTTCTGGCTGCAGGTACAGCTCCTGTGCAGGCAGGGGTGCCTTGGGGAAGGGGTCAGGGCGGGCTCCAGGGTGGGCACAGTGAACTGGGGCACAGCTGGTCACAGTCAGCTGCTCCTTCCTGGCAGTTTCAGCTGCCCCCATGTCTGTGCTTGTGCCCATTCCTGTGCTCTGGCATCAGGGAGAGCTTTGCCAATCTATTCGTGTGCTGCAATGGAAGAAAAAAATTGTTTGGGTGGTTTTTTTACTGTCAGTGAAAGTTTTAATAATCCTCCCCAATCCCTGCATGTTGAAAGAGCTCAGTAGAGGGTTTGACCAAAGCAGGGAGCAAACCTTGGTCACATTGCCTGAAGCTGACTCTGGAGTTTGGGAAATTAACCCTTCCTGATGTGCAGGTTTGGGTGTGGAAGAGGCAAACCCCTGTCTTGAAATTTGGGCACAAAATACCTGTGTCTGTCTTCTGTGAATGCAGTAGGTTGGAGATCTCCTCTGTCTTCTCCTTTCCCACTGAGATTCCCCACTGTGGGCTTTGGGAAATGCTCCTTTGTTCCTGCTGCCCTTGTAGGATGTGCAGGAGTCACAGCTGACACGGGGCAAGAGCAGGAATGCTGTGCTGGGAGGGAAGGTGGGAGGAGGCAGATCTCCTGTTTGCTGGGGGTCCCTTTTCTCCCACATGGTGAGCCTTTGGGAGGGCAGGATGGGATATAACCTGGAGAGCAGGACAAGGTGTAGTTTTATTTCAGATGGCAGCTTTTAAGTGATGTGAGGATTCCACAGAATATTTTCCACATTAAAAATATCAGGCATGGCAACTGGACCAGTTGAACTACAGACCTGTGTTAGAATCATGGAATCACAGAATGGATTGTGATGGAAGGGACCTTAAAGCTCATCCCATTCCACCCCCTGCAGGGACACCTCCCACTATCCCAGGTTGCTCCAAGCCTTGTCCAGTGTGGCCTTGAACACTTCTAGACCAGGTTGGAGAAGCCACAGCTTCTCTGGGCAGCTTGTGCCTCACTGCCCTCACAGGGAAGCAATGTTGCTGAAGTAGTAAAAAAAAAATCTCTAAAAGATCTATTGATCTAAAAGGTTTCAGTTTTAAGCCTCAGATTCTGTAAATTCAGGGTAGCATCATCTATTTTGATATTGCAATACAGTGGTTTTATTTCTGTGAGGGTGAGTGTTTGATGTGCTGAGAGAGAGCAACCACGGTAATGCAGTGCCACAGGTGGGGACACAGCCCCTGGAGCAGCCTGTGACAGGTCTGATCTGGTGTCCCCTGTGTGCTGTCCCTGCAGAGGACCCCAGCTGTGTTCTGTGTGAGGCTGGCCCGAGCCCTGGTGGATGACTACTGCAACCTGGTGCCAGGCTCCATCCAGACCCTGAAGCAGATCTTCACTGCCAGCCCTCGCTTCTGCTGCCAGTTCATCACATCAGTCACTGCTCTCTACGACCTCTCTTCAGGTAAAAGTGCCTCTTTCCAAGTGAGAGGTGCAGTGTAATGCACCACCAATGAACTGTTGCAAGAGATGTAACTGCTCGAGTGCTAAAGAGGTGTTACCATGTAATTATTGCCAGAGGAAGCTCAGGGGTGTGGCTGTGCCTCATCTGGCACTGGGGTGAGAATAAAAATAACCACTCTGTGGCTGAGGTGGAATTCCAGCCTGGTTTGGGTTGGAATGGACCTTAAAGCTCAGCTTGTTCCACCCCCTGCCATGGGCAGGGACACCTTCCACTTGACCAGATTGCTCCAAGCCCTGTCCAGCCTGGCCTTGGACACTTCCAGGGATTTGGAGTCCACAGCCTCTCTGGGAAACAAAGGAGAGTCTTTGCTGGAGAAGCAGCCAGGACCACCTGACACAAAGGGCGTTATCCTCACAGAGGGCAAAGGACATGGGACCTTGTTGACTGAGCAGCTCTGGGAGTGAAAGTTGATCTGTCTGGGCTCAGTCAGCCCTGAGAGAGACTCAGGGCTGCCTGTCAGTCTGATCCCTTCCAAAAAGGAGAGAAACAAATTCTGAATGTTGGTGGGCTGGAGCAGGATTTCTGTGGAGCAGTGGTGAGAAACACAATCAACATAACTCCAGTGCACACTCTTTTACTGTGTGTGTGACCTGCCAGTGATACAGTCTGTTGTTGCTCAGCCACTTGTAGGTGTCTAAAATAAGATTGATTTAGCTCTTCCCAGCCACAGAAAGCTCATGGTAGACCAGAGAACAGCCATACACTAAGTACCAACACCACCTATGATCCAGAAAAGCAAATGCTATTATTGATAAAGGAAATGCTTTGCACACTCTTCTCCAGAGAAAGAGCTTGGCATTACTGAGGCTGAAAGAGAGGTTTAGACTTAGCCTTTATGTTGTTTTTATAAAGTATTTGGTAGAGCTCAGAGCATATTTTATATCCCATCATCATGTCAGAAAGACAAGTCAGAAAGGAAATAACTTGAGTCATAGGAAGTAATTTTTTAATTCCTTGTTTTATTTGAGATGTTTCTGGTGACACAAGAAAAGGGAGCTTGCTCTTCCAATGCAGCATTCCCCCTGTGACAGGATGATGTGTCAGAGTTTCTCTTGTCTGTAGTCAAGTTCATGACCATCTTTTACTTCTCACCTGAAGCTTTACATAATCTTATAATCCTTTATATGTCATGTAATTGTGTTGTTGCAGTGTGTTTTTCCACAAGACACGTTTGTTTAGGTTTGTAGGTATTAAAATAAATGAGTTAAGTTATTGGCACTTCCTTCTCTTCACCCAACAAGCTTTTCCTATTTCCCTTGCCCATTGTACTTCCTGTGGCAAGGGATAAATGGAGACTTAAATTAGGGAAAAAAAGAGCAGATGATGGGTGGCAGAGAAGAAAATGACAAGAGAATCTTGGCTGGGAAAGGGGATAAATATCAGTGTTTGGTGGTGTGTTTTGAATAGGTGGGGGAGGTGAAGGTGACAGAAACATGGTTGTGTCCTCCCTGGAACAAACTACCTTTGGTGTCTTGGGAAAAACGGCAAAACTGCGGAGGTTCAGAGATTGTAATTGGGACAGCGTAGGATGGGTGTGTGGGGGAGACTAATTAGAACCTGAATTAAAGTAATAAATAAAGTAACAAAGCCTCATCTTACCCACCATTAACTCTCCTATCTGCAGATGACCTGATCCCTCCCTCAGACCTGCTGGAGCTGATTGTCTCCTGGATCTTTGAGGACCCTCGTTTGATCCTGATCACCTTCCTGAACACTCCCATCGCAGCCAACCTGCCCATGGGCTTCCTGGAGCTCACCCCGCTCACCGGCCTCATCCGCTGGTGCGTCAAGGCCCCCCTGGCCTACACCAGGAAGAAGAAGGCCTCTCTCTCCAATGGACACGCTCCCAACAAAATTGCCAAGGACTCATCTTCAGGAGAAGACGGGGATTGCCACCAGCTCTATTCCAAGCTGCATCTGAGTGTCCTGCAGGTTCTTATGATGCTCCAGGGGCATTTAACGGAGAAAAACCTTTATGGGCGCCTGGGGCTGGTACCCTTTGACCACGTGGTTCCTCTGGTGGAGGACATTAACAGACTGTCTGATGAACTCAATCCTCTCAATGCATCCAAAGAGATTGAACTTTCTCTGGACAGGCTGGCTCAGGCTTTGCAAGTGGCCATGGCATCAGGAGCTCTCCTGTGCACCAGAGGTGAGTTGTCTGCGGGGCTGGCAGAGACCTGGCGTGGGATTCTTCTCCTCCAGAAGTTGTAAGAGGCAGTTTTGGGGTGAGGGAAGTAAAGATCAAGGTGTTGACAACATAATTAGTAATTTGCTCCTGTTAGAAAGTGATAGTGCACAAAATAGTTGGATGGAGAGTAAGAAAGGAGAGATCACTGCTGTGGGTGGGTCAGGCATTGCTTTGCAGAGTGGGGACTGATCCACAGCCCTGCACTGTGTACCAGGGGGTTGTATCTGGGTGTCTGACACTTTGTTCCCCTCAGAATTGCCTGTAGCTCTTTCAAAAGCACTCTTTGATTTTCTTCAGTTTAAGTTCTCTGAGTCTGCCTGCTGGAGGAGAGGCCATGAAGCACATAAACCCCTGGGTGGGTGTGCTAGACAAAGAATTTGAAAAGCAAATAATTTGTCTTCAACTGAAACTTCTAGGACTTCAGCTCACCTTTAATGAGACCCCATTACAGGGGTGTCCAAATTCAGCAAAACTCAGTAAAAAAGGGCTGCTAACATGGCTTTTGTCTGGCTTTCCTGTCTCCAAAGCCAGTTCTTTCCAAAAGACATGCAGAGAGACAAAGGGGAAGTGGCCCAACACAGGGCAGGGTCAGCCACACAGACTCTTTTCTTGTGATATTCTCTTAAAACCAGACAATTTTAGGTTATACCAGAGGGCTTGAAGCTCTCTAACAGCTGGGACATTAAGTGCAGACACAACTGCAGAGAGTGCCTAAGCAGGGATCTGATGCTTTTGTCCCGGCTGAACCAGGCTGGTCAAATTTCCCTGTTCTTCCTTCTCATCTTTTATAAAGTAACTGAGTGTTATAAGAACAAACTGAACTCACAGGTTTTTGATCTGAGGGCTGATTTCAGCTGTGTTTGTTCTTGGCTGGAACATTCTGAGCACTTGCTCTTTCTGTGGAAGGTAGTTCAGTGTAAGGGGCTGCTGAAATACCAGATATTTCAGTGTTTTGGGGTTGTGTGTCTACAAATGCAGGAGTTTGTTCTTAAGCTATTCCTGAAAACACTTTATCAATGGGATATGTTGTTAGATTCCTTGCTTCTAGCTCTTCTGCTTTAGCAGAGGTTTGGAGGTGGTAAAAAAGGTGCAATTTCCATTCTTTACAGTAACAGTGGTTAAAAAACCCAAAACCAATACAAAACAGGTACTGGGCAGAGTCAAACTTTGTGCTTCCTGTGTCTCACTTACTTCTTGTTGATGTATTGGTATTGCAAAATCCATCCTAAGGTTTACCTGTCTTAAATGTCAAACATATATAACAATGAAGGGGCTGGTGGGGAGAGTTGGTGACATTGAGAAACATTTTCTCTGTAATGAAGGTTTTGGGCCTGAGAGAGGGATTCTGGATCTCTTGCTGACTGATGGTGATGACAGATTACTGACAGATTCAGTAATCAGTAATTAATCAGTAAAATTAATGATTATTCAGTAATCTGACCTTCCTAGAAAGGACAGCAGAGAGGAAAACCACTCTAATTTCTGCTTCATCCTTATTGTTAATCTTGTGTCCTCTTTCAGATGACTTGAGGACTGTGTGCTCCAGGCTACCACATAACAAGTAAGAGACTTTTTGCAGCTGTGTTGGCTTTGATGCATGTTCCAAGACACTCAAAGGCTGCTGAGACAAAATCTCCTCTAAAAGTTTGTTCTTGTGGAATTTGGCCTTTATTCACCTGCACTTTAGCCCAAGGATGAAGGTGACACAGTGCTGGCTGCTTGTTCCCTGGATTCCTGACAGAAAGGGGCTTCAGTGCTCCCACCTGTGGGTGATCTTTCCCAGTGTGTGTTAGAACAAAGGCACAGGAAAGGGAAATGAAATTCCAGCAAGGAACCTGCCCCTAAATTGCCCCGTCTCTAATTCCCCGCTGGTTTTACTTGACTCTAAGCTCTTGCCTTTGCAATTGCTTCTTGCCTTTGCAGTTGCTTCTAGCTTTGCAATTGTTTCTTGCCTTTTTGCAAAAAAGAGCAGGGCTTAAAAAAAGGGGTGGGGGGGAAGGGAGAAAAAAAAGTCTCTGTGTCACTGTTCCCTTGGCGCTCAGCGCTGTGAGTTGGATGTAAATTGTCCTTAGAGCCACGACAAAAGCTCCTCTAATCATCTCCCCCCTGTCTGAATTTCTTTCCACAGCCTGCTCCAGCTGGTGATTTCGGGCCCGGTGCAGCAGCCGACGCACGGGGCTCTGCCGCCGGGGTTCTACCCGCACATCCACACCCCTCCCCTGGGCTACCCCGCGCTGCCCGCGCACCCCGTGCAGACCTTCATCCCGGGAGTCACCTTCCCCTACCGGCCCATCCGCTAGCCCGAGCGGTGCCCGGCTGCCCCAGAGACAGCGAACAACCGCCCCGGGAGCGCCTTTCCTTTCCTTTTCCTCTGCGGAGCAAAGCCGAGCTCCGCCCGCGCCCTGGGGCTGGGCGCGGGATGCACATCCCGGGACAAAAGGAGGGGATGGGAACGGACAACAGCAATTCCTCTGCAATTCCTCCATCAAAACCTCTGCGGGGTGTGGAGGTTTTTTTGATGTTCCTCAATGGTGTTTTGCAGCAGCCCGGAGCTGTTTACATCAGGGTGAGCCCGGCTGCTCTGGCTGTGGGAGGGCCAGAAGGGAAGGCCTTGTGTGATTTTATTTTTTTTTTTTCCCCAAGCTATTCCACTCCAGCCTGCTTGTTTCTTTGTAAATGTTTGTATCTATAGCTACAGAGTATGTGTACACTGTATATTTTTGGAAGGCGAAGGTTTGTTTCTGAAGCACAAGGTAGAGTAAAGCAGCACTTCCTATTAAAGGAAACAATTTAAGAAGCATCAAAGGAATCTGCTGCTTTCTTTTTCGAACAAGTTCAAACAGTTGGATTCTTCTCTTTCCAGAGATTAGAAGGTCCAGCTTGTCAGGCCTGCGCTGGGGTGGGGACAAAACCCATCTGGGGCTGCAGTGACCCATCGACCTCCCTGCTGAGGAAATGCCCTGTACACACTTCACTCAGTGCTTCTTGAGAATTTGGGGTGAGATTTGGGGTGTTTTGTTAATGCTGGCTGGAAAACTGGCCAAAGGCTGGCAGGGCTGTGCTGGCCAGCTCTGAGTGCAGCACAGGAATGCATGGAATCATCCTGGGAAGGACAGCAGAGCTTGCCAAAGGTGGTGTCCAGCCCCTCTGTCCTGCTGTGCTTCTCTGAGCCCCCTCTGCAGGATGAGAAAGCAGGAAAAAGGGGCTTTTCCTACACATCAGAGGGGTGACAAAGAGCTCTGCTGCTGCTGCTGTCCTGTGGGAGGAGATGTGGCAGCTGTGGTTCCACACTGGCTGCAAAAAAAAGGGCAAATTAAGGTGGGAAAATCTGATTTGAATGGAACAGCTGGCAAGGAGAGTGTGGAATTAAGTTATTAATTTTTATTAATAATAATCATGGAGTAGTTAGGGTTGGAAGGGACTTCTGGAGATCCCCTAGTCCAACCTTCAGTTCAGCTGAACCCATAATAAAAATAGGATCTTTAACTTTTGGTCAGGCAGTTGGACTAGGCAATCGTTGTAGGTGCTTTCCGACTGAAATACCCTGCCTCATCTCACTTTTTAGAGTTTCAACAACAAGGAGAAACCCTTAAGAACTTCTGATTTCAGGATTAGAACCATGAATGGCACCAAGTCCTTACACTGCATGACAGTTCTCCTGCCTCCTGTCCCTCTGAAGGACTGAGGGAAACTTCCGGCCAGGTGACCCAGGGCCGTGACCAGCCCCACCTCCTGTTTCCCAAGCGCCTGCGCTCAAGGACTCTCCCTTAATTACCCCTCCTTTAATTACCCTCCCTTAATTACCGACCGCGTTCCCCGCGCGGCGCCGCCCACGTGGCCTCAGGAGACCGGCGCGCCCCTGTGCGCATGCGCGGCGACCGTGGTCACGTGTCCCGCGGCCAGCCAATGGGGAGGCGCGTTACTGCGCGGTGCCCGGGTGAGGAAGTGCCGCCGCTGTCCGTGCCCGCCGCTCCTCCGTCCGGTTCCGCCGCCCGGGATGTGCTGAGGGCGCGTCCGCCGCCCCTCCCAGGTGAGCGGGGAAGGGTTTGGATGGCGTCTCTGTGATTGGAAAGCGGGCTGGCGTTGTCATGGCGATTTCTCCCTGGACGGGCCGGGCCCGGCGCAGTCGCCATGGCAACCCGGCCCCCCACCCGTCGGTCGCGGCGGGTGCGGGGCCCTCGGGATGTGCTCCCGTCCTTCCCGGTAACGGAGAGTTCGGTGCCGTTGTTGTCGCCTGTGTCCGTCTCCGTTTCCGCCTCCTTCGCGGCCGGGTTTCCCAGGGCAGGCCGGAGTGCCGCGGACGGCCCGGCCCGGTGCTCCCCGCGGGCAGAACGGAGCTGCTCGGGCTTCCTCCGGTTTGTGTGTTGGCGGCTGGGTGTGTGGAGCATTGCTGTGTCCAGCCAGGAGCTAAAACGTGTCCTGGACAATCCACTCTTGGTCGCAGGCATCAGATTATTTCTGTATTCCGCTTCCCGCTGTGTACATGTTTAATTGTGTTACCGATGTAACGGAGTCTGAGCTCGGCCTGCTCCGTGCCTGTTGGTTTATCCCGATTTTGTTGTGCTGCAGCAGCTCCCAGCCCGTTCTGGGTGATCTTGCTGAGCTCCTGACCCTTGGCTACGTTTCCTTCCCCTCTGGTGTTTAGTTTACAGACACAGAGGCATTAAATATCTGCACCTACCTCAGACCAGACTCTTTTACAGGATCTTGTTCTCCTCTCTGTTTGTTCTGCTAATTCCCCGTGTTCTCCTTTGCTGCTGGGCCACAGCTGTTCTCACTGTGAGCATGGATGCTTTTCCTCCTTGCAGTGCTCAACACAAATTTTGCATTCCTTCAAGCTCCATTCCTTTTTTTCATCTACCAGCCCACAGTTTTACTTGGCTTTTGGCATTGTGGGAGCTTTCTGCAGCTGCCAATAGCTTTAGATTTTACCATCCTGGAGATCTGTGCCCTGTCCCAAATAATCCTCAGCCACTTTTGCATTTCTGTTCCTCTCCTCTCCCATCAAGTTGTTATGAACCTGCTGAATGGACTCTCTTTTCACTGTGGAGTCATTCTAAATGATTTGAATCTTATTAATTCCTGTAATTAATTTCTTTTAATCTGCCCCAGACTCTCCTTAGTCCAGGTTAGTATTCTCAGAAGTCTTTATAGAGGACATTTGTGGGAGCATTTTGGGAGCACTAGAGCTTGGTGTGTTTCCAGATTATCCAATTGTCTGTTGGAATAAACTCTAGCAGGTGTCTCACAGGTGAGGTGAAAAAGAAAACTAACCAAAAAAAAACCCCAAAACCCCACTGCTGGGTGCATCCCAGTGAGTGATAATTAAGTGTGAGCTCATTTACAAGATAAACCTGAGCATTTATAAGATAAACCTGATAAATCTGAGCAGCCTCAGCAGCCCTGACAGGGACCAGGGTTTTAGAGCAGAAGGTTTTCTCTGGCAGGTTAAAAAGTTATTCTGTTACATCATGTAAACTGCTCTAATTAGTGTTTCCACGCCTGGTGGCAAAGGAAGAGCCATTTGTTAGTGGTGCTGTGACAGTATTGTTTGCTCTTTGAAGCTGCTGTTGTTTCTCTCAGCAGATTGTTTGATGTGCTTAAGGCAAATCTCGTGTCTGACTCGCTGGGAAGTGGCTGTGCTGGGAATGCCTCCTAAAACATGTGGTATTCTTAATTTTCACTTCTTTTCTTAAACCAGTGTCAGTCATCCTGACTCCTGCTATCCACACTGGAGCTGGATGTGCTGAAACATTGTGGGAGCTGCCAGTGGAATTCAGAAAATGCTCTTTAGCCAAAGAGCCTTTAACAGAGCACCTGCATTTATATTTATTAACAAGGTCTGGTGCTTCTCTTGTTATTTCTTTGCCAGTATTTCTTTGCATGTGGGGATGGGTTTTTTCTCCTGGTGGAGGGTTTTTTGGGGGGTGTTCTGAGTACAGGGTTGGGCCAGTGTGATCTGTGAGTCAGTGCTGTGCTCAGAGCCTGCCAGCTGATTTGAGCTGGTCCTGCCACCCCCAAGGCCATCCTCTCATTTCCTGCCTCTGTTCCCCCTCTCTGCCCCCACCCCAGGCACTCCCAGTGTGATCCATGGGGTCAGAGGTGCCAGCACTGCTGGGAATACCTGAGGAATTGCAGCTGCAAACTCAGGCACTTCCTGGCAGGGCTGATTCAGAAATCCTGCAGCTCTGCCTTCCTGCTGGGCTGGGCAGGGATTCCCTTCTCTGACCTGTTCAGGTGCTTTTAGAGAACCAATTGCTGTTCAGAGTGACAGCAGGAAAGATCTGCCTTATCTGCACCTTGCCTGCAAACTGGGGAGCCAGGTGCTGTCCAAACCCACTCTCGGAGTGGGATCACTCCTCCCTCCCGGGGTTTGACCTGTCACAGCATGTCTGGTGGCCTCCATGCACAGTGTTACAAAAAGACTCTTTTTGAGCTTCATGTTTCACTCTGTCCCCTCACCCACTTTCCTCCCTGCAGAGAGCTAGGAGCAGGAGCTGCTCAGTTTTCCAACATCAACTTTTAATAAAGTTTTTAATTTCCGCTTCTCAACTTATTGCTGTGGCTGTCAGAGCAGACAGCTGTGCCAGAATCCATTTTAAATGTTATTAGTTTAAAACAGCAGCAATGGAGTTTTTGAGTTGAACCTGAGGGTCTCATAAGGAAAGGAAAGGAAAACCATTTGGGCTCAAATTTTAAAGTCAGAATCTTGGAGAGGTGTTAACTTTGGGGCACTTGTGTGACAGCTGAACAAGGAATGTTCTTTTCAAGCTTTTTCAAAATGTATTTTATTTGAAAGCCCCTTGTTTGCAGTAACCTCTGGGCAGTTGTGTTGGTGTCTCCTGTGAGGGTGGAGGTGTTTTGGGCTGGGTTTTGTCAATGCTGCTCCATAATGAGGACAGTGTGTAGGAAATGGAAGCAGCTTCAAATTCTCTTCCCCAGGGCTTTGTAGGCTGAATTTCTGGCTGTTTTTTCAGTCACTACACACGTTTTCTGTGTGGCTGTTTATTCTAATTCAGAAAGGGCAGCAGGCCTGCAGGTGTGATGGATTGTTTGGGGATCTTTTTGTTTGTTTTTTGGAGGAAGAGGAAACTTGCTGTGTATTAAATCTCCCCTCCAGCCCGGAGCCTGGTGCCAGTGTGCCTCTTTTGTGACCCCTGGGTTTGAACTCCCCACAGTGCCACTGTCTCAAAGCAGATTTTCCCTTCCTCTTCTTAACAAGAAAAGATTTAACAGCAAAACCTTCTTAGAGATTCTTGTTTGCCATTCCCCAGAGGAGTTGCTGTATCTGGGGCAGCAGGAAGCCAGGCCTTGTGCAGTGTGCTTTAGAGATACTTCCTTTGGGGACTGGCTCCTGTGAAATCCACAGCTCCAGTAATGTTTCCAGAGCTGTAAGGTGAAAGAACGGCCCAGAAAGTGACCCACATACAAAACATTAATGATTTCTGCTGCTGGAAGTCTGACAAGTCCAGCTCTGAGTGTGCAGAAGATCACGGGTATAAAGGGATTTTCACTAACAGTAAGTGTTCTTTATTTCTAATAAATAACCACTGCTTGCTACACAGGTAGAACTGCATTTTGCCTTCTCACCTTTTAATATCCTTTTGGGGACTGTTTCAAATCCTGATCCTTCATGGCAAGAGGCCAAAGTGTTAATGACTGTGATTCTGGGTGTTTGACTTGGAGGCTTTCAGTGCTGTGGTGTGCACAACTCCATGAGGGCAGAGTGAAAAGTTGTGTGGAGCTCTAGACAAGGCACAAATCTGTTCTTGGAATGGTGTTTTCAGCATTTCAGAGCTGAGGAAAAATAGTCTGAGCCATCTGGGGCGAGTCTTTAGGAGGAGGGCTGATTGCCAGGATGATTTTCCCAGGCTGTGTGACAGTGTGCCTTCCTGGCTATCGGAGTTCAATGTGCTCTGGCCAAGCTCTTGTAGCTGTTCCACATGAGGAGGGTGTAAAATCCAACTGTATTTGGTGTTAGGTGGGAGTCTGATTGACCAGGGTGATGCAGCAATACATTAAAATCACAGCAGAAGCTTAGCACAGTGATGGCACTGGATGGATCCAAATCCAGGTGCCTGTTCCTGGTCTCTGTGTGCTCAGGAAGGAGTACACAGGTTAAAGCCTTCTTTGCTTCCTTCAAAATTTACTTTTTTTAAAGTAAATTTGTAAAGTAAAATTATCCATTTGTTACACTTTGGGCTCAGCTCTGTGTGTGTTCCTGCCACCGTGGTATGGCTGTCTCAGAAGATGTGATTCTTTATTAATTGACTCAGGGCACCTGACAATTCACCAGTGCAGATGTCTCATCTCAACCCAAGGTTACCCTGCAGCCTCACTGGGGCTGAGGTGAGTTCAGCTTTCCTTACAACATGTTCTTCCCGAGCTCACTGCGTGTTGCCCTCCTCCACTGTGGAGTGCCAGTCAAGCACACTGCCTTGGATGGGTTTACTGGACAAGAAAGTCCAGGCACTGACAAACTCCTTTCTCCAGAGTGATGTCCCCAAGAGAATCCCATTAATGCTTGGGATGTGCTTTGGGGGCAGATGGGACCCACATGGCAGGGCTGGATTAACCTGGTGTGTTCCTCATGTGGCAGCCTGGGGAGCTGGTGGGGAGGGCAGTTTTCTGCACAGAAAGAAGCTGCTATTGAAGGAATTTAAATATTGAGGAGCTCCAATATTGAGCTCGTGCACTCCCCTGAGTGACCTGGGGCCCATGAGGGGCTTTGAGGCTCAGTGCTTTTGATTCTGGTAGAAAAGGCAGAGAAACAGGGATCAAAATGTATTCTGGGCTGTTATGAAGTCCCATAATCAGAGCCTGCTTCCACCCACAGGACTGTGTATTTTTCAGACCAAGGCACAGAATCAGTCATTTTGTCCCAGATTTCTCATTAAGAATCTCAGTCCCTCCAAGGCTCTGCTGGAGCAGGCAGTGGAGTGCTGGCAGTGTAGGGCAGCACTCCTGTGGGATGTGCTGAGTGAACAGTCACTGTTCAGTGCAGGACCACGGGCTCCAGGCTCTGTGGCTTTGCTTAACAAAGTGGGAATGAGGGGAGCTCTGCCTTGTGGGGTTTGTGTGCTGCCTGTCCCAAATGAACTCATGTGGCTCTCCTAGAAGGAGCAGGAGCATTCAGGGGATAAGCAGAGTGTAACAAATGCCCTGTCAGGTGTGCTGGCATTGCACACTGGCAGAGCTGGGGGTGTTGGTGCAGGCAGCACATTTGATGCCCCAGCTTCCAGTTGTGCCTTTAGATCCAAAGGGATTGGTGTGATTGCAGGCAGGATGAAGAGATTTGCTCCTCGCTGATGTTATGTGGGTCTAAGCAACCTGATCTAAGTTGGGTTAAACCCCAAAGGGTCTTTCCAACCTACATTTTTTATTCTATGACTGTACTTGAAGTAGTACTGAGAAGCTGTCAAGGCAGGTATTTAAATATCTTTAAAAATTTGGCTCCTGTTGCTTGGATAATGTTGCCCTAAGTCCTGGAAGTGCCTCTTTGAGATTCTTGGTAATGAATCCACGATGTTTTGAAATGGAGTTGCACTTTCATTGTATTAAATGAAAGGAGCTTGGTGACAGAGGTGTCTGTGTGGAACATTCCCTGCGAGACCAGTAACCTAAAAACACAGTAAGCTGAAAATGAAATGCAGCAGGGAAATCTCTACTGCTTTGTGGAATTAGACTGGTTCAGACTGAATGGTTTAATGTAAATCAAATCCCCAGTGCCAGACAGCACAAGGTAGAGAGACTTAAAGCTGTGAAAATTCCTGCTCGTGTTCTGGAAGATAACAGCAGGTTGTGGCTGGTTTGGGTACTGTGGTGCTCAGTCACAGCTAAAATCCTGCATTTTGGTAGCTTTTAGATTCTCTCTGGGCTTTGATCCTCTTTACTTACAAGTAAGAGGATGCCAAATGTTATTAATTTTTCTTTCCTGGAAATGTTGTGTTACCGGGATCTGAGGGCTGTCCAGATGGCCGCTGGAGTTGCAAACAAGGATTTGGTGGTGACAGTACAGCAGCACCTCTGGTGTGAGGGAACCAGGCACAAGGGAATCCATCTCTGTCCCTGTGTGCAGGGAGTGTCTGTAAAGTGAAACAGAGGCACTGTGACATGCCCTGCAGTGCTGGGCAGGAGGTGACAGGACAGGCCAGCCCCCCACCCTGTGCCCAGTGGGTTGTTTGGTGTCACTGCCCTTCCTCTGGCACAGCCCCTTCGTGGGGTGTCCTTGGGAGTCATCTGCAGAAACTTAATCTTTTCCTTCTGTGGAAGGATAGCAGATAATCCTTAGTAATCCAGCAAGAGTGTGCTCAAAGTGAATGCTTTGAATTCCTGAGGGTGAAAATCTTCATCCTGAGTCTTTGAGGATCTGTACTGTTTAATGTTGGAGGTGCTGGGACACGGGGCTGGCCGGGTGTGCCTTAGGGACAGTGCTGCCTGAGTTATGGCACCCATTTATAAACACCCACCGCCTGCCAGGGCTCCTCTTTATTCTTCCCTGCAGCTCTGCTGCTTGCTGTAGGGTGAATTGATCTCATTTAGCTTTTAAGTAAAGTAAAAGGTATGGATGGACTTCGATCCAGCTTTGTTTCTGCAAGTGAAGAAGATTCCTTCACTTTGGTTTTTGTGTGAACACTAAATTTAAAGTCAATACATCCCTAACTGGGAATTAGAGTTGTAAACAATCCTAGTTACTATTTGTTTGACTGGAAGATTACCTGGCTTTTATTCTGCTAGGAAATTCAGTGATATTTGTTGCTAGATGGTAAAATTTTTATTTGGGAATTTCATGAGTTGATCTGCTTGGAAGCTGAAGTCAAAATAAAAATTATTGAAATCAGCATCTTGGTGAAGTCCAACTCATTTTTGCAGGATGAACAAGGCAGAAACATTGTTAAAACATGTCTAACAGTGCTAAACAAGGGAAATACCAACTTGTAGAGCCACTTGGCCAGATTTTTGAAGGTATGGAAGTGCTGAAGGGATTTTCAAACACATTTAAGCAGCTGTCTGCCAAAGCATCAGGCTTTATCCTTCATTTGAGCACCCTGCTGGATTAAGAGTGCTGGTTCTCTATGGCTGCCTGTCTCTCTAGAAGCGTGATCTTATGTAGATTTTTTTTTTTTTTTAAATTCAGGAGCTCTAAGAGGGAATGAAAACCTCCTGCTCTAGAGAAAAGCTTGAGCTGAGGTGTCTTAGCCGTTAAGCATCTGGCCCCTGTAAATAAACTGTTCCTGCACCTGGCTCCAGACAAGAACTGCTCCTTCTCAATAGGCTCTGGAGGTGCTGGTGGTGGGAATGGCAGTGCCTGTGCTTGGCTCCATCTGCTGAGTGAGCAGGGACAGCCCCTGGAGGCCCAGCCATGGATGGGGCCAGAGGCTCTGCTGCCTTTTAGACAGAACTGTGAAATGCTGTTCTTTAGCTCATTAAAGCTTATTGATGCCAAAGATTCCTGGCATCATTTTTAAATAGCAAGTTCAGGCCTCACAATGTACCTTAATTTAAAATTATATGTCAAGTTGGCTTATTTAGTGATGCATTTACTATTTCTTTTCATCCAGCTTCCATTACTGCTAAATATTTGTCATAAGAATTTCCCAGATTCCTCTGAGCTACCCAATACACTTGAGATCAAAACATTTTGCTAGATTTGTTTCAATAGAGCAAGGCAGAAAACTAGTCAAAATACTTAAAACTTTTATGCTTTCCTGTATATTTGAAATGAATTTGTTGTGCATTAATATCTGCAGGTTCTAGGTAAGAAAGGGAATTAAATGCTCTGTTTCTAGTTCTACTTGCTCCTGACTGCAGTATTTTGTAAGAGGGTGTCCTCAGACCTTTTCCAAATGTTTATTTGCACTATCCCTTTGTAAGTATGAAATGTTAAATAAAATATGAAATGTTGGCTCATTTTCTAATCCTCCTGAACAAGTGCTTCCTGTTTGGACAGAAGGGTGAGGTCACTGTGCCCCCAGGAGGGGGACAAGGGGTGATGTTGGCCGCGTCGCCTCCCAGACTGTGGCCATCATGTGAACCAAAGGCTGACACCTGAGAAAAAGATATTAAAAGAAATAAAATAACTTCACTTTGGCTTTCCAAAGTGGCCATGGACACCTTTGAATTAACCACATGCCCCTGGGGCCTGCATTTGGCTTCACAGTAGCCACTCTTTGGTCTCCAAGGTCAGAACTTGTGTTGTCAGTGTTGCTGCCTCTAAACCCCTAAAGGCCCTTTTAATTTCCAGGGTTTTGTTTTATTCTGTGCTTTCAAACATGTATTTTGTCCTCTTAAGTTGACTTTAAAGGGCATGCTTGGATCACTGTGTTGGCTGAGATTGAGTTCAGGACTTTGGCTGTGCCCAGGGCCAGGACCTGCTCTTTTTCCTGCAGGTTTTTCCAGGTATCCCAGAAGACCCAGAGGCTGGCACCTGGGTATGAAGGGAATTGATTTGCCTGGGATTTCTTCTGCCTTGCTCATAGCAGTCACTTCCCACAGCTCCTCCAGCAGCAGCGACACTTGGCCAGGAGGAAGGGACACAGCTCTGCTCTCCTGAACCCCAGGGCAGGACACGGTGCCAGATGGGTGTCCCAAATGTCCTTTAAATGTGCTGGAGCATCTGGATTGAGTCCCTGCAAACACAACCAGCCGTGGGTGTCTGAATTTGAGGGGAGGGGGATTATCCTGTTCAACAAAACAGTCATGGATTACTTGGAGGCTGGCTTCAGCTCC
The DNA here is from genome assembly GCF_963513975.1 of Fringilla coelebs. NCBI lineage: Eukaryota > Metazoa > Chordata > Aves > Passeriformes > Fringillidae > Fringilla > Fringilla coelebs. The sequence goes on from NC_140042.1 coordinate 13,812,837, forward strand.
AGGATAATGCGTAATGCTTGCCCAGCTCTTTGAGAACAGGGTGTTAAATACACATGGACTAATCCTCACAGGAATGTGTCCTGTGCTGCCCTGCCTTTTCTACTCATTAGCAAAACTGTGGCTCTGGCATGGTGGTTTCATTTCTCTCTGATTTATTAATGCAGAGAAGGGGTGTTCCTTTACAGGAGCATTGAAACTTTGCATGGAAAATGATCCCGTGGTGTGTCACAGCTCTGAAATGGCTCAGCAGGGCTGGAGGGGTGAGACTGGGGTCCACAGCATCCAGAACCAGTGGTGTGGGTCAGATGAGCCTCAGCCAGCAAATGTTTGTCCTTCTTCCTTCAGGGTCTCATGGGGTGAAGCTGAGGCTTTTAAAAGGTCACCAGAGGCTGGGGGTGGGGAGTGTGTGCACCACTGTGACAGGATACAGATTCCAAGTCTGGCCTCTGAGGGCTTGAGCCAATTCTGGGAGTGTAAAAGAAGTTGTAAAGGCAGCAAGGAGTTCAGGTTTTGTAGGTGCTTAAGTTGTTTTGAAACTGGCACCTGGGCTGACTGTGAATGCTGTGGGCTGCTCAGTAAACAGGCAGCCACAGTCCTAGAACAGGCTGGAAAATAGCTGTGAGGCTTTTTAAGGAATTCTTTGGAGAGGAACAAGTGATCCATTTCCATACAGAGTGACTGTAACTGCAGAGTAGAATCATAGAATATGCTGAAGGGAAGGGACCCATCAGGATCATTGAGTCCAACTCCTGGCCCTGCACAGGACACCCAGGGAATCTCACCATGTGCTTGAGAGCTTGTCCAAGTAAGTTTAGTAACTTTATAATTTATAATTAATTGCTAAATTGTAAGTTTGGCAACCTAAAATTGCCAAACTGACAGTTGTAAGTTTGCCAGTTACAATATTTGTGTTGAAGCTGTTGAAGCTGCTCAAATGGCATATGCAGTTCAAAGGGGAATGTGTTTAAATCTGTTCCTCCTTGAGCTCTGAGCTTTAAATCAAGAACACTGGAGAGCTGAGCATCCCTTTCCACAGGAGGGCATAGACAAACATTGCTCTGTGCAGCTTTTCCCTTATAACTTGGCACTTTGAAACCAAGACTTGAGACTCTTAAAATTGGGAAAAGAAAGTAAAAATTTTAAGTGATTTGTTTTTGTTAAGGGCGGTGGCTTTGGGTTTTTTAAATTTGCATCCTGGTCTGTTTTTTTTTACCAGGGAGGGTCGGAGTGAGAGAGATGAAGGAAACGACTCCTCCTGTCTCCACTCACCTTGTCTGTCTCATTTTGCCATGCCTAAAATGTGGTCTCCAGTCATCCATCAGTGCTACAAATGCTTTTACAACCACTTTAGCTATCACCTGCTTCTTTCCCTCTGGTGCTTGTTAAAAAAGGCTGAAGACATTGCAGCAAGTGTTCTGTTTGTGCTCAGCACATCGTGGCAGGGCTATGGAGAAAAGGTGTCCTGGGATTTCTGCGTCTGAGTGCTCTGTGCTGGGCTGGGAGGAGCTGTGGCACTCAGGAATGAGGGGAAGTGAAACTAGATCTCCTTTCACCAGCATAGGTTAAACAAAATGAACGTTTTGAAGAGATGGAATCCTCTGCATATGTACTCACTGGAGGTGGCAGGGTTGTGCAAGAGGACTTTCTAAACGTTCCCCTAGCAGTGCTTCCTTTTTAAGCTGTTTGTTCAGGTTTGTTTTAACAAAGTGTTGGTCCTGCATGGACATTTGGAGAGCTCCATGCAACATAAGGTACACTTGGCACGCTGTTGGCTCTTTTAATGCTCTTTTTGGAAGGGCTGTGGCCACGTGCTCCTCGCACACAGAGTCACCAGACTGTGCTCCCAGGGATGTGCCTGGATCTGGGGCTGGAGGGATGGCTCAGGCTCAGCTGGGAGCTGGGCTTGCCCTATGGCCAGCACAGCTCTGAGTTCCTTCTCAGGTCAATGTTTCTGTGTTCTGCTTCATCTCCTCTGGAAACTCACTTTCCTGGGAAATTCCTTTCTCGGTGAGGAGCCCCTGGTGGTGCTGCTGGATCAGCCCCTGTGTTGCAGCTCTGCTCTGTGCTTCCTTCCCTGCAGGCGTGAATGACAGAGGAGGTGCCCCCGAGTGCACTGACGGATGTGAACCTGCGCCTGCTGTGCCACGATGACATAGACACGGTGAAACAGCTCTGTGGAGACTGGTTCCCAATAGAGTATGTGCCTGCTCTGGGGGGCTGCTGGGGGCCAGGGGACAATGGGGTGAACCAGCACGGTGGGAATCTTCTGTGCACTCTGGTGGGGGTGGTGTTAAAGGTCCTTTGCTGCCTGTCCTGCAGGGTACTGGAGTCATCAGACACTTCGTGTGTGCACATTTGGGCAGGAAAATGGGCTCTGTCATTAGAGGGATAGATCAGCTTCTTGAGAAAGACTGAGTGAGGTGGGGAAGGACAACACCTGCAGGAAAAAGGACAGCATCCCTGTTCTTGTGAAAGGAAGTTGTGTCCTGGAGCCTGGTGCTGGGGCAGCACCCTCAGAGCTGAACCGAGCTGGCTCAGAGCTGTTCCTGAGGGGCTGCTCTGAGTGTCCTGGGAGAACTGAGCAGTGCTTCCCTTGGAGCACTGCTCCTCCCATACAGCTCATCTCAGCCTGCCCCAGGGCAGCTCCCCAGACCCACATTTGGTCAATGCCCATGGCTGCACGAGCACAGGAGCTTTTCTGGGGGGCACTGACAGATTTCTGGCCTAAAGCATCCAGGGAAACCACAGCTCTAGACTTCCTGGATTTTCAACTTTAGCTTCATAGAGAATTCTAGCAGATTATAATTAAGATTGAATAAAATGTAACAAATCAGCAAAAGCATTCATAATATTTTGAGTCTGTAAATTTCTTTTAAAGGCAAGACATGCTGAACTCTCATTTGGAAATAAATGAACATACAGTAGTTTCCCTTTAGTAGCTGCAGAAGGAGGAGGAGAACTGGAGGCTGGTGGTGTGATGATTTTTTTTTTCCCCTATCAATATGCAGCATTTTTATACATGTGTATCAAATTAATGAGATCATTAAGCTCTTAGATGAGGGCAGATGGATTTTGTGTTTAAAAATAACTTGCTAAAGATGGATGTGAAAGCTGTAAGATGAAAATGTGATTCTCTTAGCAAGACAGGAGGCCATTACATGATGAAAGAACCCATGGCACTAAATGGGATGCAACAGCTGTTTCCAGTTGAGGAGCATCTGATGCCTGTTCCCATGGGCTTTGCATGCCCAGACATTGGTGTTTCTGGTTCCTTCCCAGGTACCCTGACTCATGGTACCGAGATATCACTTCCAACAAGAAGTTCTTTTCCCTCGCAGCCACCTACAGAGGCTCCATCGTGGGGATGATAGTGGCAGAGATCAAGAGCAGGACCAAGGTGCACAAAGAGGTATGTGACTACCCTGGGCTTCAGCAGGACAGAATCCACCCCCTGCTGTGGGGAATGGGGATGGCACCTGTTTGGGGTGGGGCTTTCCCTGCCCTGTTCAGACACTTGGTCTGAGATAATGTCAGGAATAAAGCACTACTGATTTCCAGCTAATGGGGCAGGGCGTGAGGGGCTGTGTGGTGCCACAGAGGCTCTTCCTGCTGGGGCATGGCCCCCACAGGGAGCTGAGGGATCAGATCCTGCAGGCTAATCCCTGGCCATGGCTGGCGTAGCTGTGAGAGCACAAAACTCTTTTTTTCATAAGAGCTTCCTTAGCTGTACTGGGTGAGTCACTCTGGTGACTTCCTGCAGAAACTCCTCCCTTTACACAGTCCCTGTCCCAAGCCCTGAGCGGGGGTAACCTGTCTGCAGAGAGCTTGAACTTCAGAGATAACAGAGCTGGGAGGCCAGGAGAGACAGTCCAGTGCAGCAGAGAGGGAAAGAAGAGATGGTCAGTGAAGACAGCATGGGAGAAGAGCACTAAAAAAAGCAGGGGCAGTGCAGGGAGTGCCTAACTCCTGGAAGGCCCTCAGTGATGTGGTTAAACAATAACCAATATGCACAGAGTAGCACATGGGTCTCTTCACCTCAGCTGTCTGGCTTCATCTGAAAGCTCATCAAAGTCAGAAGCTGCATCTTCAGCAACTTCTACAAAAGGTTCTTGTTCCAGATGAGCTGAAAGCCAAGGGCTTTTTCAGGCACTGCTCTGGGCAGTTGGGCCTGTGGAATGTGCTCCTTGTCCTCCCCAGCTGACACAGCTCAGGTGCAGCTTGCAGGTCACAAGGACTTGCTGGGTTGATCTAAACACTGCTGGGTGGCTCCAGAACTGGCATTTTGAATCCTTCTGGTAAAGAAAGCAAGCATGTTCTGTCCCTAAACCCCAAGCATGGTTTGTGTTCTGCCTCTGGGAGGATGATATGAAAATAGAAATAACCCCATGCTTTTATATTTAAACTTCCATCCCAAAAGCTTCAGCTAAGACTGTTCACTTAAGAGAAGTTTCCTGCTTCAGCCTTGTTTTCAGGTGTTGTAGTGCAGGGTTCTTGCTTTTTCTTGTGCCTCCCCAGGTACCCTATTAAAAAACCTGTCCTATCTCTATTCAGGATGGAGATATTCTAGCTTCCAATTTTCCTGTGGACACTCAAGTTGCTTACATCCTAAGTCTTGGAGTGGTGAAGGAGTTCAGAAAACATGGAATAGGTAAGATGCTGCTCAGTGCCAGATGTTGGTGAATTTGCCAGGTATGACTGAAGGAGATCCAGTACCTCCCTGCAGTATCCCTGAGGGAATTGGAAAGTGTTAGCTGTGACTGGTACCAGCAGGTGGGACAGTGCAGGTGCACTGGGAGCTTTTTACTGGTGTGGGCAGAACACAATGTGCAAATATTTCCATAGAGCACAGGCCCTTGTCAGTCTTGTTCCCAGGAGCCAGCTGAGCACACCAAAAACTCACACTGGGGCTGCTGAGACTGTCTGAAAGTGTAAGAACTTCACCCAGAAGCAGGTTTTGAAATTATTTTCTTTCTGGGTCTCAGCAGTCTGATCCCTGAGGCAGAAAACAGGGCTGCTTTTAATCTTTCATCTTGAACAGATAGAACAAACTATGTGAGAAAACCACAAAGGGAACTGGAAAATAATGTAACTTGTGCCTGATTAGATCTTGAATGTCAGCTCTGAATGTCTGCTGCCACATGCAGCATTCCTGCAGCCATTTGAAATCCTGGAGTCAGAAAGGTTTTCTCTCTGTTTAGAGCAGTTGTGTTCTGTCACCAAGGGCTGCCCTTCTGGTGCCATTTCAGGCAGGATCTGGATCTCTGATCTGCACAAGGAAATGGGCCAGGTTTGGCAGTGGATATGGGTATAACTCAGAACCTCCAAGTCCTCCCTTCTTCCCCAGGCATGTTTAGAGGGGTATAAACTTAGAGGATACATAAAGAGATGACCACAGAGTCCTTGGTGAGAGCAGTCTTTAAACCTTCCATTAAAATGCCACTGGAGAGAATTTTCCAGTACAAAGAAGAAAGTGGTAGCAACAGAGGTTGGTAAAGAGGTTCCTTCTGTAAAATTATGGTGGTTTTCAGTCTCCTCCTAATTTCCAAATCCTATTTTTTTCCCCTAGTTCTATCTTGCTGGAATTTTCTCCTTTCAGAGTCAGTATTTCCTGTATCCATTCCATCTGCACAGCATGTTGCTGTGCTCTCTCAAAAACTTTGAGCTTGCACCTGTAGCAACACAACCTAAAAAAAGCTGCTGCTGCTTTTTCTGAAACCTCTCTTGAGTTTTCCTAGTGGTGTTTGAAGCTGTAGCCTTTCATGCAGGAGGCTCTTCACTCCAGCCATGCTTCTGAGCACTAAAGGTCTGATTTGCTCTGATTTTTGTAAAAGGCTTTGGTTTCTAGTTCTCTGCTGTTCTTAAACCACAAGATGGCTGGATTTCTGTGAGGTAGAAGATTGGAATATCTAATAACAAAATTGAACTGCTCTGTTGTTGATGTCTCAGTGGTTTTTTGGTCTTAGCTGATGTAGATTCTCACTAAGTATCAAGAGAATGTGAAGTCAGTGCTGTTGACTTCTGCTCTGAAGTCCTGTGGGTCCTCCAGGGAGTCCTGCAGGCCTGGGGATTGTGAAACAGCAGCAGCCATCTCCCCTGCCTGTTAGTCAGGCTGATTCCTTAGCCTGGTGTTACCACACCTGCTGGAAGAAGCTCCCATGCAGGTTCTGCTGGGTCCTTCATGCCATGTTGAGGTGGTGTGGGTGAACCCCAGGTCTTGTCTCTTGGGGCTGGAGTATCCTCTCTACCCTTCTCTGGTTTTTCCTGCTGGCTGCAGCAAATGGAGGTTGGATGAGATTGTCTCCACTCCTCCTTAGAAGGTGTCTTAAAATCCCAGCAGTTCTTAGATTTTGATCCAAGTTCAGCAGACACAATACAATAACCTGCTTGTGAAGTCCTGTTTTGACACTGCTGTATCAAATGGCTTTAAAATAAATACATGTATGGGGTGGAACTGATACCATTGAAAATGAGTCACTGACCTTCCCCAAAGCCAGGAGTTCTCTGCTGGGGATGAGCAGTACTGACAAAATTCTGCCTCATCCTTGTGGTTATTGAGTCAAAGGTTTGTGTCTTTACAATCTGTGTTTTGAAGCCATGCTCATAGGTGAGACCATGTATGAAAACCGTGTAGAATGTCCTGGAGAACTGGGTGGGATTTGGGGTCTCCAGGTGTGTGCAGCAGTCCCTGGTTAGCAATCCCTGGTGCAGGAGGGCTCAGCTGGGCCCCACGCACTGAGGGTCCCTGGGGCTGCACACACACTGTGATCCTGCTGCTTTCCCTTCAACAGGTTCCCTCTTGCTTGAGAGTCTGAAAGATCACATCTCCACCACTGCCCAGGACCACTGCAAAGCCATCTACCTGCACGTGCTCACCACCAACAACACAGCAATAAACTTCTATGAAAACAGAGACTTTAAACAGCACCACTACCTGCCCTATTACTATTCCATCCGAGGGGTCCTCAAAGATGGCTTCACCTACGTCCTGTACATCAACGGCGGGCACCCACCCTGGACAATCTTATATCCTTTCTCTGCAGGCTGCTGAGAGAGGCCAAGCCCAGGTTTGGGTTAACAGCAGCAGAGTGTGGGTAAATGTGGGAACTGAAACCTGCTCAGATGTGGGTTTAATCTGAAGCTGCAAGGAAGGAGATGTTAGAGTTATTTGATGTAGAATGGTTGGAGCAAGTTGGATGCCAGTGAGAGTGAGTGCTGGTGTTAGGCCAAAGTTCTGGGTGTGCTTTGGCTTGTAGGGTGCAGGATTTAGCCATGAACAGGGCAGAGAAACCCTTGCTTCCTGTGAGCCTGGGCTGGCCTGGATCTCAGCAGGCTGCTCGCACGGTGACTTCGGGGATTTGTTTCAGGTCAACGAATCATGGAGAAGAAACTTGATCCTTCCTGGGTGTAGCTGGTCAGTTCCAACCTCCCTGGGCAGGGGAATGGATTGCTCTCCTCACAGGATCTTCTGTGGAGTGCAAAGGGAACTGCTTAGAGGAGGTATTTCCCACACCAGCTGGAGCTGCTATTCCCAAACTGCCATCCTTTACAGGGCAGAGCAGACCTGCTTTTGACAGAAAGGTGAAGGCAGTGATTGCAAGGAGCAGACCTGACTGAACTGAGCAGCTTCCACTGTGTCGGGGTCCCTGCAGGCAGGGCAGCTCCAGGAGTGACTGATGTCCTTTGCTAAGTTACAGTGTAAGTGTTGCTGTCCTTAACTGGTGCGCACTGACTACCTACAGCACATTGGCTCCACACTAGCCAGCCTGAGCCCGTGCTCCATCCCCCAGAGGATATACAGACAAGCCCAGAGCCTCCTCTGCAGCCTCCTGCCCTGGTCTGGCATTTCTGCCAAGAGCAGCATTGAGTACAGCCGGACAATGTGACGGACTGGGGACACACAGGAAGCGCAGGTGAGTGCTGGGGGCAGCTCCCTTCCCTGCCATGGCCACTGTGCTGTGACAGATCCTGGAGTGAGCTCATCTGCTGCTCTGGAAGGTGTCTGGGCATGGCTGTGCTCCAGCTCCAGCCAGCAGCTGAACTCCTGCAGGTTTCATTTGAAGGAAAATAAAATTCTGACCTTGTTTACTGGAGCCCAAACCCAACAGCAGGTGGAACCCTCAGAGTCCCAGCACAGTGACTGGAAGGCCCAGTGCTGCCAGTGCCATTGCACGTGTCCGGGACAGTGGCTCCCCAGCACACCTTCCCTAAGTGTTTCCCTAAAACATCTGCCCTCTTTTCTTTCCATAGGATTGTTTCTCCTTCCACCTGACACCCGGCTCTACACTGGTTCCAGTGATGACAGCTCTTGGCCGGTGACCCAGCCCCTGGATGGGACTCGGGGTTCCACAGGGCCTGACCTTTGGTAGAACTTCACCCTGGGGCTGCAGCCCCGGCTCCCCACGTGGGCGGGGCGGGCCCGGCCGTGCAGCAGCCGCGGGCCCTGGGCGTCACCACTCGGTGTGCATGCTGCACTGTCCCCGCCGCTCCCCTCGCCTGGGTCTGCTCCTCCCCATACCCGCCGTGTCGGGGGGTTCAGCTGCTGCTCCCGCTCCATCCGCAGCTGCTGAGAGCAGCTGAGGGAGGTTCATGGATCTGCACTGAGGAACCACTTAAATGGACTGGGAGAGCCTTGGCTGCCAGGGCAGAGGCTGCCCTTGCTGCTGGGGAAGGGGGCAGCTGGGGCAGTGGAAAGGGAGGGATGGGAATCATGTTTAGGTCCTGCCACATCAGCTGCTGGTGCGTCCTGTGGTGACTTCCAGGGAGAGCAACTGCCTCGCATGAGAAACTACCCAGCCCCACCAGCCCTCTGGAGTGATGTAAAAAGAAGCATATAATTCAGGATGCATAAAGTAGAAGGCAGGGAATGAAATTGCTATTTCATAGTGAAATATATATGTATTATACTGTATAGACCTTTCTGCCTTTGTCCAGGATGGAGTGTAGCAGGGGAGGGGAGCTGGGAGTGTAGTCTGGTCCAGAGCTCTTCCCCCCTTCCTTGGCACCAGGCTGGACTTTGCAGGATTTTGAGGGATGGGATGTGTGCACAGCTCACAACAGCTTTCCCTTGCTGAGGAAGGTGCCCCAGCTGTTCAGTGGTCTGGGCACTTCTGGGCTGTGCTGGGCAGTCTCTCAGTGGCTGCCCTGTGCTGTCCAGGAGCCTCTGGCTGGACTGAGTAGCTCATGTGCAGCTAGGCCAGGGGCCCTGCTATATTCCCATGGCAAACCCCCCTTCTCTGGCCAAGGCTTTTTCCCTGCTCAGCACCATCTTCCTTATTCCAACCTCATTTTTTCACTGGTACTGGAGCAGAGGGATCTGTGCCAGAGCAGGGCCTGGATGGGCTGGCACTGCCAGCTGTGGCAGGGGCTGGGCAGGCCCTGGGGGTGACACATGGCTCAGGCTGGGCCTTAGAAGCAGCCTGGATGGGCACAGAAGGCCCTGTCAGTGACTAGCCCCGGCGTGGGAGCTCACTAATAAAAGGATGCAGGAGCTGAGCTGCTGTGACTGGTGCCAGGCTGGAGAGCAGGCAGCCTCAGGGGCTGGCACAGTTGCTGTCTGGGAGCTGCACCAGGCTCTTCTGGAAGGTGCTGGTCCTTCTGGGGCTCAAAGACAAGGTAAAGGGGTGTTTATGAGGAGTCAAACAGGGCCGTGATGGAAAGCCCAGCCTTTGAGACCTTCAAGCCCCAAGGTTAATGGGCCTCTTCCATCCCTTCATCTCTGGCTCCCCTCTAGTTCAGCAGTGCCAGTGGCATTGGGCAGGCAGCTCCTCCCCCAGCCCCAGTGCCTCCTCAGGGCCCCTGCCACCCTTCCAGCCTCAGCTGTTACCACTTTGGGGTATTTTTGCTTATCCACTTTTAACACATCTGTTGGTTGAGTTTCTTTAGCAGTCCAAGCCTGTTTTTTCTCAGCACTTGCTTTCTCTGGACCAGAATGAAGCTCTTCTCTCCCGATGGCCTGGGGCTGATGTGTGTCTGTGTCCCCAGTTTCTTCCCTGCCCCTTACACAACCCAACTCCACTCTCAAGCACATCCCAAGGGAGCTGTGACTGGTCTGTGTGTCCTCCTACCACCCTGTCCAGAGGTGTCAGCCCTTTCCCCACCTTAGCCCATTATTTATTGAAGAACCTCTTGCTAAACATCCTCAATTAAACCAAACCTCTTTTTTGAGTTGTCTGTCCCTGCAGAGACGCTGCCTCTGAACCAGCTGCTTGTGCTCTGCCCCACAGCAGGGTGAGCACAGACCCTCTTCTGTGGGGCTGTGGGGAGCCTGGGGGAGCTGCTGCTGCTCCAAGCCAGGGAGAAGGGGGACAGGGAAGGGGAGCTGAGCCTGCCCTTCCAACAGGACTGCAGGATGGGTGGGTGGGTTTTCCTAAGGCTCAGCTGCAATGGACAGGGCCTTGTGCAGCTGCAGCCCTGGGCTCATGGGCTGTGCCCACTTCCACCAGGACCAAAGTCCCTCAGGCACAGCCTGTGCTTGGGAGGTGCTCCTGCACCTGGGACAAACTGCTCCCAGCCCCTGCCTGGAGCCCTGGGGAGCACAAGCCCTTCTGGAGCAACCCAAACTCTGAAAGGCTGTAGTGGTGCAGCACCTGAGCCAGCCCACACCTCCCCTGCCACCCCCAGCTCCAGCCCCTCACCTCTGCCCTCTGTGCTCCCCCACGCTGCACCTCCCCAGCTCTGGGTCACTGCTGGCTCTGCACCAGCCCTCAAGAACAATCCCAAGTGTTAAACTTTCAGCAAAGCCATTTATTTCACTTTCCTGCTCCCACAGATCTCTAGATAGGGACCCACATGAGCATCCTCAACGCCCCAGAGGGAATTCATGGTATGGCTGCCCCATTGTGCCAGCGGGAGCCCGGTCACTAACATGGGCAGAGATGCTTGACCAGAAGGCCCAGGCCTCAGCTATGCCCAGTGCCAACACAGCCACATCTGAGTCAAAGTGGGGCATTTAAAAAATTAGATGTTTTGTTCCTTATAAATGAAAGGGGGACCTGACAGCAGCAGTGTGTCCCTGAAATCAAAGCGTTATTCTAAGGCTCTGGCACCCTCACGTAAGCACATGAACTCTCTGCAGGGGCTGTGCAGGTTGATCTGGGAAGCTCACTAAGTTTAATGGCCATAAAAATAAAATTGCTTTTCCCTGCTTTAGACAAACCCAACCCCTCCTGGCTGGGCAGTGGGATCGCGTGGGCAGCCACTGCAGCCAGCCACGGGTCAGAAAGTTAGAAGTCTCTCAGCTCACCCACTTTTAATTGAGCGCCAACACGGCGCCATCACTCCATCCCCTCGCCCTGCTCCAGAGCGTCAGCGCCCAGCCCCACCTGCTGCTCCAGCGCCTCGGCCTCGCCCTCCAGCCCCACCAGATGCTGCTCAGCCCCCCCATGCATCATGCCTGGGTGCTCTGCCCTCTCTCCCAGCTCATTGCCCGCTCTAGCCAGCTCATTGCCCGTCTTGTGGTGGTGTCCTGCTGCCCCTCCGGCGTGGTCAATGGCCCCCTTCTTCGGCCTCTGTGTGGCAGCCACCGCCTCGGCCAGCTTCTCCTCCGGCACCATGTTCAGGATCTTCAGGGCAAACAGGAGCTGGAACTTGGCAGTTCCTACGAAGGAGTTGGCCAGGAAGTTGGGCAGCCCACCCATGCGATCCTTCTGGGTGTAGAGGGGGACACGGACCATGCCCATCACCTGCAACAGCACGGGCACAGCTCAGCAGGGGCCACAGCAGCACCAGCCCCCCGCCCCACACCCCCTCTGCCCCACACCCGCACCCAGTGCCCGCCAGCCCTCGGCCCAGGCTCGCCCTGCCCCTATGCCAGGTCCTACCCCTCCCACACCAGCCCCTGCCCTTGCTGCCCTCAGGCCCCCTCAGCCCCTTCACTGCCCCTGCCCAAACTCCCCAGGGCCCTGCTCTCCCTGCCCAACCCCTCAGCCCAGCCCTGGCTCTGCTCCCCCTTCTGCCCCTTTGGAGGGATCCCGCTGTCCCAGACCACTATGGGGAGTCCCACTTTCCCCTCCAGCCGTGCCCTGCATGGGGACACCACGGCTGACCCATGAGTCCCCCTCTACCAGGCCACAACCCAGAGCCCACTGCTGCCTCTGCTCGCACGGCTGCCGACACCCAGTGAGCGCCCCGGGGGCGCGGGGGGAGGCCCTGGCTCTCCCGCTCTGCCCCGGCCACCAGCCAGACCTGGCTGCCCAGGAGCAGGAAGGCGCCCCCCGCAGGGGAGGAACTCGGGTCACAGCGACATCACCACACCGAGGTCACGGTCCAGTCCGGGGCACTCAGCCCAGGGCAGGGGGAGATCCCCCCAGCTGCAAACGGCCCTCGCCCACATCCTGAGGCCGAGCGGTAACACGGGGGCTCATCCCTGCGTGGGTGGACACCGGGAAAAGCTGGAGCTCAAACTTGCTACGCTCTGGAGCCTGCGGCACGACCCCGGCCACAGTCCCTAACGCCGATGCCACGGGCGGTGCGGGCACCTGCCGCCGGCAGCTCTACCTGCGGTGCATTCCCCGGCCGGGCTGGCCAGGGCAGCCCGGCAGACCCAGGAGGGAAGCGGTGCCTTCCCTGGGCTAACTGAGAGCTCGCACACCCCTCCCGGGTGTCCCACCTCCATCCCGTGGTCTCGGGAATGCACCGCGCTGATCTCGATGGTGTGCAGCTCCTCCAGGGTGAGCTGCCTGGCGTAGAAGTGTGCCACCACGCGATGTGGCCCCTCTGTCAGGTGCGAGCACAGATAGTCAGCTTCCGTCAGGCGCACACAGCCTAAACCCAAGCCCAGCACCCGATTCAGACCGTCCTCCAGGGACCAGTAACGGCGATCCACGAACCCCCCGGGAAAGCCCAGCAGTCCGTCAAATCGCATCTGCATCTGCAATAGAGGCGCAGGGTGTTAATGGGGCACGGCGCGGCCCCCGGCGGGGGGCGAGGGGGCGTCACGGAGGCCTCCGGAGGAGCCGGAGGAGCGCGGGAGGCGTCGCGGCCGCTTCGTCGCGGCACTACCAGCTCCGGCGCATCCAGGACCATTCACCGACAGCGGCCCGGCCGTCGGGGCTCCGCGCCCCTGCCGCACGAGCTCGCGGGTCCGGGGGCTCCCCCCCGGGCTCGGGCCCAGCCTGATACTACCGCCCTGAACGGGAACTACCGCGGAGCCACCGCCCCTCAGCCCGCCGCCCCCGGAGCCCGCGGCCCGACCCAGCCCCGTCCGCCCCGACCCAGCCCGAGGGCCCGCCCGCCGCCGCCCTGGTCCCGGCCCCGGCCCGGCGCGGCCTCGCCCCCCCCTCACCAGCACGGCGTAGCGCAGCGGGATGCGGCCGAACAGCATGCCCGGGTTGGGCGCGTACAGCATGGCGTGGCACGAGTGGCTCCAGCCCGGGCCGAGCCGCATCGCCTCGTAGCGCGTGAGCGGTTTCAGCTCGGGCACGCCGGGCACACCGAGAGTGGGTAGGGGCGGCAGCGCGCCCATGGCGGGCAGCGGGCCCATGGCCGCCATCGCCCCCACGGCCGCCATCGCCTCGCGCCACCGCCGCCCGCTCCGCGCACGCGCCGCGCCCACGACGCCGCGGGGGCGGGACCGCCGTCCGCCTCAGCCAATGGGAGCGCGCCGCGCGCCGCAGGGCCAATGGGCTCTCGGGGGCGCCCGCCAATCGCCGCGCGCGCCAGAGGCGGGGCAGCCGGCGGGCGGTCAATGAGGGGCGGGCGGGCTGCGCGCGCCGCTCGCCTTATTAGGGCAACGCCGCGCGCGGAGGCCGGCGGCGCGCGCGACCAATCGCAGCGCAGAGCGGGGGGAAGGCGGGACGCCGAAGAGCACGCCGGGAAGGAGGAGGGGGCGGGAACGGACGAGCCCTCCCCCTGCGCCTTGGCCGCGCCCCGCCGCACCAACCCCCGCCCCACCACTTTGACCACGCCCCCGCCCGGTTGCCCCGCCCCCCAGCCCCCGGTCCCGCCCCCTCAGCCGCTCCCCCAGCCCAGCCCGGCGCGGCCGCGGCCGGAGCCCCCCGCTCCCCCCGGTGCACACGGACTCGCGTGGCTGCTCCACGGGTTTATTACTACAAACATAGACGGGGAGGGGGGGGATGTGCCCCGGGACCCCCCGCAGAAGCAGAACAAGGCACACGGCGTGGGCAGCGCCCGGCTCTGCGGGAACGGGGGGCGCGGGGGTCACCCCGAACGGGCTGGGGCGGGGCTGACCCCCACGTCCCCCCCGTGACTGCCTCGGGGCGGGCCGGGGCTGACCCCCGCACTCCCCCGCTGCCGCGGAGCCCTGCGGCCCGGCAAGGCAGGGAGGGCCACAGCTATGTACAGGGGCAGTGACAGCAAAGGGCTGTGCTCGGTAAGTACAAAATATACATCGGTAGTGTCCTTCATCTGCCGACTCGGACCCAAAACCCCGCCCCGGCCCCACAGACACCTCCCACGGAAAAACACGACACCAGCCCCTACCCACCGCCAGGAAACATGCACAGGCTGTGCCGAAACCGCGTCCGTGCGACACCCCGCGCTGCGTCCCGGGAGAGCCCGGCGGGACCCGGCGGCACGGGCAGGGTCCGGCCCCGCTCACGAAAGGCTCTGCTCGTCCTCCAGGTGCAGACGGGTCTGCTCGAAGAGAAGGGGCTGCGTGGGGCTGCCGGTGCCGCGGACGGGGAGCGTCTTGGTGAAGTCGGACGAGCCTGGGTGAGGACAGGGAGTTCAGTCCTAGTAATGGGAGCCGTGGCGGGGTGCTCAGCCATCCCTCCCACCCTGGATTGACCACAGCAGATGGGGCGGGAGCTAACCACTCGTCCCATCAGGTGCAGGTGAGTGTCACGGGTGGGACACAGGACACTGAGGGGGGACACTGTCTGCCACGGCCTGGGGGAAGCCAGCAGGGCCTGGATGGTGGTGGTGCCCAGGAGGGAGCAGAGCCCTCGCTCGGCAGAAGCCAGCGGGGAGGGGTTTCTGCTGCCCGGCCTGGCCTCCTGGCACTCAGGGGCAGCAGGAATGCTGTGCCAGGAATGGGAAGGGAGCGAGGACAGAGCCAGCAGTGCAGCCTGGCTGGTTTGCTGCCCCTCCTTCCCTGCCCCGATGGCCAGGACCGGCCCCGTCCCCGCTCTCTGCCAGCACTCCCAGGAGGGCCCTGCTGCCCCACACAACAGGGATGCATAAGAAGAACGAGAAGACGTACCAGCTTACTCCTCTATACCAACAGAGCAGGAATCAGGACCAAGTGCTGCCCAAGACAGGAGGGAGGAAGGCAGACAGAGAGGGAAGGAGACATTAGAGAGGTAACTCAGAACAGACTGCAACTCTACGGAAGAAAACAGGCTGCAACGACAACAGTCAGAGGTGAGGACAGCGCAGTGTCCTACGGGCGTGCTCGGAGCATGGCACACTGGGACCCTCCCTGCCGTGACAACACTGCCCCAGCCCCCAGCTGCTGGCCCAGATCGCTCCCCTCCCTCACCCCAAAGCAGGAGCACACTTGGGAGCACACAGGAGGCTTCTGTCACACAGAGAAGAGAGATGAGCTCTCTGTGCTGGGAGCAGCTGTGGCCCAAAGAGAAGAAAGGAGGGGAAGGACAGAGACACGAGGGTGAGGGAGGAGGAGAGAGAAGGGGGGCAAGTTACTCCGTGTGAGCCCCCCTTGCCCGCTGTTCGCCCTGCCCACTGTTACTGGGAGCCCATGCACCGGGCAGGAGCGCTCCAGTCCCCGTTCCAGTCCCATGCCAGAGCCGTGGGACACAGTTCCACAGACCCCCGGAGCCGCGGGGCAGCTCCGGCCCCAACGGCGCGGCCGTTACCTGGCAGGAAGACGTCGACCGGGGGGTCGCTCTCGGAGCGCGTCAGGCTCCGGCTCTCGCCGCAGCCGCCGTCCTGCAGCACGTCTTCCACCGAGGGCGGGCGGCTACCTGGAACCAGCCCAGAGCGCGGCCCCTCAGCCCCCGGCACGGACCGCGGGCGCTCACGGCCAGGGTGGGTCCAGGTCTTGCATGTGAAAGCTCCCCAGGCCCCCCAGCCCCACTGATGTGCCAGGAGTGACGGTCACATTGGTCCGGGTCACAGCGCCACAGGGCCACCTCTGCACGTGCAGCCTCGTGGCCCAAAGCGTGCCCATCACTCTTCTCTCACCCCATCCTTGTCCCCTCTGGGTGCTGACTGAGCACCAGAGACCCCTCCCAAGGACCCAGAGACCCATTCTGTGTGCCCAGTACAGTGCATGTGCTCTCACCAGGACCCCAGTGGTGTCCTCACAGGTGCAAGGAGAGCTCATGGCATGGAAAGCTCTGCCTGAGTAAAGCTCAGAGCAAGGCGAGATGCTTGGCAAATAAACCGGGGAGACCTGCAGATTTTGCTCCCTCGCCTCCAAGAAAAGACCCTGGCACCTTTCCCTGGTGAGGAACAGAGCCTCAGAGATGGACTTAGGGGGCTAGATGTTTCTGAGCTCATTTGTTCATTCCCCAGTTGTCCCTGTCCCACCACAAAGCACTGAACACCGAGCCGAGGCCTGGCTGCACCCACACCTACCCTGCTGCACCGATGAGGCCTCCTCCATCTCTTCCCCTGCCACGCTCTGTAAGGAGGGACAGCACAGGTTACTTCTGCAGCTGGAGCCTTTCCTGTGCCATTCTCCTGTTCTGGCTTCCTCCAGGGAGCTGTGCTCAGGGCCAGGGCTTGTTCCAGGGCAGGAGCAGGGGGCTGCCCCAGTGCTGTAGCACCACGGGCTGGGATGGAGGGGTCTTAACAGCAGTGGGCACTGGATGCTCTTAATGCCCAGCTCCCAATCCTGCCCCAAACACTGCTGGGCTTGCCCAGGATGCTGGGGAAGGTCAGCTCTGCCATGGCTCCAGCTGAGTGGTTTTCTGCTCCCAAAGAGGTGTCAGGAGCACAGGGAGTGGCTACATCCTCCCCCACGGAGCCTTATGGGTAAAAAAAGCAGCCAAGACTTTTGGCTCAGGGCAATGGTCCTTCAGGAGGCACTTCCCATGTCCCAGAAGAGCTCTGGCTCAGAAGCCCCCACCAGCAGAGCACACACTTACCTCTGGAGAGCTGGTCTCCCTCAGGACCAGCTCACCCCCGCTCAGCACCGCCTGCGAGTCAGAGTCCTCGGAGAGCTTCTCCTCATCCTCCTCATGGATTGGGGATGAGGGAGACCGTAGTGTACTGCAGCAAGAGAAACTCCATTTGCAGGGAGTTCCCAGCACCCTGGGGCCTGTAGGACTTGGGGGCAGCACAAGCCAACTCTCATGAGCAGGAGCTCAGACTGGGCAGCTGGATTCACCAGAGCCTCCAGTACTGGCCATATGGAGAACAGCAGCAGCAGGGTGGGACAGAGCCAAGAGGTGCCAAACTCCAGCACAGCAGCAAGAGGCTCAGGTCCCACACTGCTCCTCAACACCTTCAGGGCTTCCTTGCCAGGTGAAAATCTGGGCTGGAGCACAGTGAGGAGTGCCAGGAACAGACCCAGTCTGATCTGATCTGAAGAGCCCCATATCCTCACCTAACCCCTCCATCACAGGGCCAACAGAGGAGCTTTCAGACAAGAACTACAGGATCTCCATTCAGCACTTTGTGCTCTGAAACCCAGGTCACTCCTCTCCCCATTCCTTTGCTCCTGAAGAGCTCCATGGAAAGGTGAAATCCAGTAAGGTTTGGACATAAAATGTAAATTCTAGGACTAAGTGCATTGGGAAGGAGACACTTCCATCTGAAGCTTTTACTGTGTGGGTGGTGAGGCCCTGGCACAGGCTGCCCGGAAAAGCTGTGGCTGCTCCATCCCTGGAAGTGTCCAAAGCCAGGCTGGAGAGAGCTTGGAGCTACCTGGGATAGTGGAAGTTGTCTGTCCACAGCGGGGAGTTGCAGAGATGAGCTTTATGGCCCTTCCCAATGCAAACCATTCTCCTTGTTAAAAATCCTCTTTCTTTTGGTGACAGAGCCAGCCCTCAGGACACACAAGCTGTAACCTCAGGTTGAACCCAGGGACAATGTCCCAGTTCCCTCCCTGGCACAAGTACCTGCTGTCCTCCTAAAATTCTGAGTTAGCTGTGCTAGCAGTGACAGGACCAGCCAGAGTCCTCTCCTGGCTCCCAGTGCGTGTGGCCACCAAGCCTCGGGGCTTGCAAGAGGAATGGCCCCCATGCCCTGCTGACCTGTCTGGAGACTTGCTGCGCTTGCCCTTTTGGTGGGCACCCTCCAGGGCTCTGTCCATGGCCCCGAGCGGGCGGCTGGCAGGGGGCATCCCATCCACCACCCCCGAGTAGGAGATCTCGTCGTAGAGAGGGGCCGAGGGCAGCGAGGGCGACACCGAGCGCAGGCCGTTCAGCGCCTCCAGCAGCGAGATGGGCTCGTAGCCTGGGGGGATGTTGTCAGAGCTCTGCACGTGAGAAACGGGGGGATGTTAGGAAATACCACCAGGATGGAAGCCCCCTGTGCCCCCAGGCAGCCCATCCCCACAGCCATCCCTCCAGGCTTCCTCGGCTCCTTCCCTGGACAGCCACACACTCCCGTCAGGGCTGCAACACTGGTGATGCTCCAGGCAAGTTCCCAGAGCAGTGCTTGAGAGACTGGGCATCCCCCTGATGTGCTTTCATCATGTATGAAGAGCTGGGCTAGGAGGGTCAGGCAGCAGGCTCCTAAAAAGCTGCTATAAAATACGTTTGGATTTTTTTTCCCCTGAAAGCTCCTCCAGTGGTTCAGAGACCCTTGCAGCTCAGTGAACATCCCACTTGAGCTCCCAGCCATGGAACATGCAGCTGTTTCACAGCACCACCAAGGCAGAGCTGAAGGAGGGGAGCATGTGTGCACCAGCTGAGAGATGGTTCTTGAGGCCTACCCCAATTCCACTTCTCTCATGTCCTCTCAGCTGCTAACACTGGCTCCATGCACAGCCACCTCTGCTAAAAGGCAGGAAAGGGATCACAGAACCACTGACCTTGTAAGGAGGAAGGAAAACCACACCAATTCCCATTCCCTCTGTAAATCACAAAACTGCCACTCAAAGGGACCCTTGCAAAGCCATTAAATCAACACTAGTTGAACTCCAAAAATCCTCCTGATCATAAAGACCCTGTGGATCCAGAGACAAATGGGGTTTATGCTTCAGCCCAGGAGGCCACAGGCAGCTCAGCCCAGTCTGATGCAAATCAAGAGGTGACACTCCCACAGTTCAGGCTACATTAAACTGAGATGTTTCAGTCCTGTGTGCTCAAGGAGGTGGTTCTAAGTTGTACAGAGGATGGCACCGTGCTGCTAAGCCTGGCCATGAAGCTCCACAGCTTCTGTGTGCCCCATGTCCCAGTCACACCTGCAGATGAACCTGCCTGTTCCAACACAGCCCCTGATTTGGTGAGAGCTGAGTGCTGAACTGACTCACCTGTGGTCACAGGAGGAGTTGGGTCTGATGGGGAGGGAAGAATGAGTGGGGTCAATCACCAACCCACATCCCAGTACCAGTCCTGTGAGGGTTATGAGCTTTGAGGATAAACAGCTCAGCTAAACAAGGAATGGGTTCCCAGCTGCTGCCAGCTGTAGGTGGTGGGGCCAAAAGCCATCTCCAAAAAACTTTTCATCTGCAGACAGCAGCCCAGCTGTGCTATTCTGTGTACAGAATAAGTCAGGGAGACAAACCCTCCTGGATTCCTGTTTGGGGCTTTTCCTCCTGGCTGTGCAGAGCAGGCCCTGATGGTTCCAAGGCTGCCTGTTGCTGTGGTGAAAGCTCAGGTTGCACAGCAGAGCTCAGAGCCTGGAGGAGGATTTCCCACCAGTGGCTAGGACAGCCTCACTGAGACACCACTCCCTTCTGGGGTACTCACACCACACCCCCAGGAACACTGCCAGGCCCTGTGGGAGCCTTGCAAAGAGCCAGGTCATGCCAGAATGGGTTCAAACCTCTACCAGCACTGGGTTTTCTCCAGACCTTCAAGCCCAGCAAGTCGTGTTTCTGTAAGGCTGAGCATCTGAGCTGGCTTGAGCAAAAGAAAACTGCAACTTCCTTGATAGAAATGACAGCCATGGCTGCATTTGATGGGAGGAAACAAAGAGGGCATAAACAGCCTGCCTGGCCTGGGGGCTCCCTCAGGTTTCCCCTTCCCAGCTCCTGGACCCCCACAATTGCCATTCATGCTGTCCCCAGCACAGCACTCCAGTCACACACTGCCAAACCCACTCAGAGGGTCCCCAGCCAAGACAAGCTCCATCCTTCCTGTTCCTGTAAAAGCAAACCAGCCTGTCACAGCCAGTGCTCCTCAGTGCAAGACCAGCTCCAGCTGCACCTCTACATGCCAGCACCACAAACCACACCAAGATGTGCCCACACCAAACTGCCAAGGGGATGAGGTAAGTGCAAGGAAGCTTTTGGGTGAGCTGTGGGGACTGCAGCTTGCCCACAGTCCTATGAAGCTGTGAAAACATCTTGGCCAGGAACAATAAATCAGCCAGGGGACAGTCCCTGAGAGCCAGCATCAGAGCCCTGTGCCAAGCTGCTTCCTTCTTGCTTGTTCCTCCACAGGCAAACCAGGGATGTCAGTGATCATCTGTGCAGGGTGTGAGCATCTCACTGCCAATGTGAGGGAAGTGGAGTGTCACAGCCTGGCAGGGGCACAGGCCAAACCCAGCGTGTCAGCAAGCCCTCGTGTGTGACACTGCCACGTGCAGGTGACACTGCTGGCAGAGAGCTGCCAAGTGCAACCAGCCAAGTCCACTTACTGTTCTTACTTCCCTCCTAGGCTTCCTGCTGGGCAGGGAGACAGAGCTCACCTTAAGGGGTTTAAAGGGGTGCTGTCAAGAGAAAACCATGTTTTAAAGAAGCTGTTTCTTGAGGTTAAGTGACAGAAAGAGACACAGAGCATCCCCTCACCTCGCTGCAGGTGACAGCACCTGTGTCCTCCACACACCACGCTCTGCTTCACAACCCTCAGGCCTTCACCCCCCTATTCCTCAGCCCCAGCTGAAGGCAGCAGAGGGCAGATGGATAAACCCAACCTTTTTTTGTGAGAATATCTGTTCCCATGAAAGCCTGTAGGATGATCTAGATGCACTTGTCCTTCTCCTCATTTTAATCTCGGCGTCTCACCAGAGCCAGCTGTGCAACAGCGCTGCTCAGGCAAAGAGCTGCTGCCCTTACCACACTGGGGACATGCAACTGGGCCCTGAGGCCACCAGCACGACACTTCCCATCCCACACTCCCTCAGATGCCTGCCAAGACACCAGGGAAGCTGCCATAAGGAAGCCTTTCTACTCCCATGCTGGGAACCCCAGTGCCAAGGGTATTTTATCTGTGTGCTGCCAGAGATTTGTGTGCAAGTCAAACTAGAACCCCGCTGCCCTGTTTTCACAGCTCCCACTCTCTCATGCCCAGAGTCTGTCACTTTTCTATTAGGCCAGGCAACAAGAAACCTTCTCATCCTGAGATTTCTGTGGATTTGTTTCCTCTAATCCAGTTGTGTTGATAAGAAAAGGCAGCACTGCTTGGGAAGCCCTCAGTGGAGGGTGTGACCAAACCTCCCGAGGTCCCAGCCATCAGTCCAAGCAACTCATGCACCCAGCAGCTGCTTGCTGAGGCTGAGACCAATGGCCAGGCTTTGTACAGGGATCAGCAAGTACTTACAGAGTGCTCATCATGGTCCACACTCTGTGCCAGGACAGGGCTGAATGACACCGGTGACAGAGCCCCCGGCTTCTTCCTCACCGCCCGGATCTGCAGCAGGGCACGGAAGGCTAGGAGAGAACAGGAGGTGGTGACTGCACAGCCCAGTAGGGCCAGGCCAGGCCAGAGCTCCTGCCTTGCCACAGACACGGTGTGGGCATGAAGGAGCTCCCATGAGCTTGGGGAGTGGGGCCACGGAATGTCCCAAAGCCAAGTGATGGGATCGTGCTCCCACTGATCTACACAGGGAAGGGATCTGCTGGCTGAAAAAGTCTGGGTGTGCAGAGCCCTTGTGGCACTGCCTGCCCCAGTACAGTCATGGACAAGGTACTTCAGCTACTCTCCAAGTGTAGAGGCCCAGAGAAGTTCCCCTTAAGGGTAAGTGACAACAACACAGTAAGAAAAACATGAGCTCGGTCTCAGGAGTGCACTGCATGCTACAGGTTGGGTGGGGGACTCATTAAATCCCTTCTGGGTTCCTTCAGACCCCATAAACCTCAGCCCTTAGGTCCAGGGTTTTGTGATGGGGAAAGGCTGCAGCTGAAGGGTTAGTGGCTGTACTCTTGTCTCCAGCACAGCCACCCCTCAGTCCTCCCACCACCAGAGCTTTGATCTCCACTCCCTGCAGATCTTTTCTATCTGCAGATCTTTAGTATTGCTTGTTCCTCTGTGCCAAAGGTGCGTGCAAACAAGCCAGACATCTGATCTGATGCAGCTGTGAGAACCTGCCAGGCATCTCCCTAGCTCTTGTTGCACTTAGCCCCTTCAAGATCAGTCTAGAGCCAGAGAACAGAGGTACAAACCTATCCTTGCTGCCTCTGCACTCCCCAGAAGCAGATTCCCAGGAAGTCAGAGATGGGAGCATTTTCTAACAAATACAACCTACTCCCCTACAGCCTGCAGATGAGACAATGCTGTTCCTATGTTTTATGATGTGCTACTTATAGTCAAAGCTGTCTGGCACTTCCTCTGGTGAGATCTTGCTTTTGGTTACTGCTCTTTGCCATGTTTGGACTGTTTGGACTTAATTTCTCAGCCCAAACATCTGTCTTAGGCTCTTTATTTCTTTCCCTGAGAATTGTCAGTCAGAAACAATCAAATACCTCAGAGACCAGGGGGTAAAACACACACTCTGCCCCTTCCAGCAGATACACAAAATTCTCAAGGGCTTCCTGTGCCTCCTGTGCTTTTGAGAAAAAACACGGAATTCAGCAAATGCTGCCTGAGTGTCAAAACATGATTTTAAGTTTTTCCATCTTTTGGGAACTGAGCAATGCAGAGGGGTTAAGCAAATCCTCCTAACTCCTTGGCAGAGCAAAAGACTCCAAACTGGCTGTTACCTCATCCCTGCCTCCTGGTGAAATCTGGGTAAGGTTGTCAGAAGATAAAAAGTACAGTGCTATGTACTTAGACACCCCTCCAGTGGTGCTGGCTGCTCTCTCAGCCAGATACCCTCAGGATAAAGCTTCTCCATCCCTTCCTCTGGGGGATTTTCCATCATCTTCACCAAAACACAAGAACTGCTGACATGGCACAGCCTAGAGCACATGCACCTTCAGATCCACCCCAGGGAGAGGGTGAGTGGACAGAGCCATTCTCCTCTCCTGACTGAGGATATTTATGCTGGGTCAGTCAGAGCAGCAGCACGATGCTGAGCTTTGGGGTGGGACACTGAAAAGAGGCTCCTCCTCCCAGGAGCCGGGGCAGGGGCCAGGTGCCTCAGGCTGGCAATGGGGGTGTGTGTTCTGCTCCTGTCTGATGGGGCACTTATCTTCTGTTCATTGGGCAGTTTTCTTTATCTCTCCCACAGCCCATCCTCCCTCCAGCAGATCTCTGCTGTCCATGGCCAGTGAGTGTCCCTGCAGGGCTGATCAAATTCCATCATCCCATGGGGAGATGCTGTGCCCAGGGCAGGAGCCAAGCATTCCTACCTGGATACAATCTGCCCTGGAACAGCACAGCAGCCTTTGCCCCCTGCATTCCCAGAGGAGCAGCTTTCTCCTGCCCTGCATTCCCAGAGGGAGAGCAGGCCCATCTCCAGCAGCCCTGGAGCTGCAGAGGAAAACTCCCCCCTTGTGCAGGATCCTGCTGCAGCAGAGCCACAGCTGGCACTGCAGGAGGGCTGAGCCCCCGTGGGATGGGGCTGTGCCACCACCTGGGATGGGAATGTGCCACCCCCATGGGATGGGACTGTGCCACCACTGGGATGGGGCTGTGCCACCCCTGGGATGGGGCTGTGCCACCACCTGGGATGGGACTCTGCCACCACCTGGGATGGGACTGTGCCACCCCCATGGGATGGGACTGTGCCACCCCTGGGATGGGACTATGCCACCCCCATGGGATGGGACTGTGCCACCCCCATGGGATGGGACTGTGCCACCACCCTGGGATGGGACTGTGCCACCACCCTGGGACTGTGCCGCCCCATGGGATGGGACTGTGCCACCCCCATGGGATGGGACTGTGCCACCCCCATGGGATGGGACTGTGCCACCCCCATGGGATGGGACTGTGCCACCACCCTGACACACAGGGGGACAGGGCCTGTTCTGACTCTGGCAGGGTTGTTTTGTATTGGTGCATCTTTATTTTATTTTTATTTTCTTCCCTAATAAAGAACTGTTATTCCTATTCCATATCTTTGCTGAGAGCCCACTTAAATTCAAAATTATAACAATTCAGAGGGAAGGAGGGGGTTTACACTTTCCATTTCAGGGGAGGCTCCTGCCTTCCTTAGCAGACACCTGTCTGTTCAAACCAAGACACCAGAGCACTCATGACCCCGCAGATGGGGCAGTGGGTGGCCTGGTGGCCAGGGCACTCAGGGACC
Source organism: Fringilla coelebs (assembly GCF_963513975.1). Classification (NCBI taxonomy): domain Eukaryota; kingdom Metazoa; phylum Chordata; class Aves; order Passeriformes; family Fringillidae; genus Fringilla; species Fringilla coelebs. The sequence goes on from NC_140042.1 coordinate 13,837,287, forward strand.
CTGCAGATGGGGCATGGCTGGCCTGGAGGCCGGGCACTCACGCAGCCTGCAGATGGGGCAGTTGTTGGCCTGGTAGCGCAGCGTGTCGGCGCAGGAGTTGCAGAGGCAGAGGTGGCGGCAGGGCAGGATCAGGGTGTCCCGCAGGTCCGACAGGCACACCACGCACTCGTTGCTGTTGTCGCTGTTCTCGTCGTCTGAAGGCTGCGAGGAGAGGCAAAGGGTTGGCATGGCACTGCTGGGGGCTGTGCCAAGCTGCCAAGGGACAGGAGCCTGGGGGAATTTCCTACCCAAAAGTCTGGAAATTCTCTTTTTGCAGCTCTCAGCAGGGGTTCCTCAAGGAGAGCAAACTGTAGCCCAAGCAGCCCTGCTCACACTCCTTCCTGTCTGGGCACTGCACTGGGAATTCATGGCAGAGCTGTCCTTCCCAAGAGCCACATTCTGTTCAGAGGGGACCCATTTTGGGGCAGGGATCCCCTTGACTGAAGCTGACCAGGAACAAGCTCCTGCCTCCCATCCAGAGTCAATAGGGAAATGAACTCTTTGGCACTCTAGCCTTTTTTCCCCACAGACAGAACAGTCCCAAAAGGAGCTGTGTGCTGCCTGTCATTCCAGCTATGTCTAGCCCAGCTTCCACAGGTTCCCTGAGCAGGTGAGTGATTCTCCTGCATCCTCTGTGCTGGCACAAGCTCTGGTGCAGCTGCAGGAGAACCAGCCCAGGGTGCTCACCTGCCCACAGCTACCCTGCTAAAAGGCTCAGAGTGCACCCATTCAACATGAATGTGTTTCACACCCATCTTTCTCAGACCCCACAAATTGGATCACTGCCACTGATCGAGCTGGGAGAGAAACTCCCTCTCCAACCACAAGACTGACACCAGAAAACTCCACAGTTTCCCCACTGATGTCACAGGAGTTGTGCCAGAGCCCACCACAATGACCCACGATGGGGGGGTACCCTCCATCTTCACCTGGGGCCCCTTTGGTCACCAGGGCTAACACGTGCCAGACCAGGGGCAACCCCAGTGTAAACAGCATTTGTGCTGCTGCCACATCCTCACCCAGCCTTTTTTTGGAGGGAGAGCAGGCCCTTTGCTGTCCCACTCACACGGTTTGCTGAATAAGGAAGAACAAAAATGGCCCCAGGCCACTTGTGTGATGGGCCAGGAACATGGGATTGCTGGATCACGAGAATCATCACAAGACCCAAAAAGAAGCCCTCAATCCTGTTAATTCCCTCCCTCAATCCTGTGCAAGAAAACTCTTAGAAAACACTTCTCCCTCTCGCCTCTTCAGGTGCTACCTGTTGGCACAGACAGACAGGGACTACAGGATGCTCTGGGCAGGGCACTGCAGAGGAAACCCTGCTTGTCTTGCTCCACTGTGTGCAAACAGTGCACTCCACACCCCGGAGCTGTGTGATCCCAAGGCCAGCACCGGGTACACTTCACAGCCCAGGTGGCAGCAAAGGGCAGCTCTACAAAGGCTAAAGGAAGAATAAGCAGTCACACAACCTGTGCAGGGCTGTGCAGCAGGCTGAGATCCAGCAGCAGCTCCTGCCTCCAGTTTCTGGTTATGGCATTTGCATGCACATCCCTTAGGGGTGCTGTGCTCCCTCCTGCTGGGGAATGCAAGAGGAATGTCTCTGGACACTGGCAAGCCCCAGAGAGCTCAGTTCTCTGAAACATTACAGGAACATGCAGAACCCTCAACCAGAACATGGAGAAGCCACAAGAGCAAAGCACAGACACCAGGCATGACTGCCTTGACTGCAGAGAGACAGCAAGCAACACTGGCTCTCAACAAGCCCTAAAAATCAGTGCTCTGACACACCCCTGGGGCATTGATGCCCTTCTCTCCCAGCAACCCCAGCCACAGGGAACATCCTCAAGAGCTTCATGCTGCCTAAAATTACCTCAGCACAACTCCACTGACTGTTTGGGCCTGACACCAGGGATGATCTGTCATCCCTGCGCTTCTTAGGTGCCTGCAGGAACAACACAGCCTGGACTTTGGGAAGCACCTCCACACTGCCCTGACAATCCCCATCATTAAGCTCAAAAGCAGAAGGTTCAGGCTGGAAACTCCCAGCTGAGGGAGCCTCCTGGGCACCTTTACCTTGGTCTCCTGGTTGTTTTTGTTCTCGATGCCGTAGATCTCCTGAAGCAGGTAGCTCACCCGGTCAACCTAGGGGAGAACACCACGGCTGGAGTGACAGCTGCTCTGTCCTTACTGGTTTATGACCACCTTCCCTCCCTCCCTCCCTGTGTCAAATGTTCATGTTACACCCAGAGCTCCTCTATAGTGACATGAGAAAGGTAACAAACAAATAATACTGCAAAGGACAGCTGGGAGAATGGGCCTCTCCTTGCTCAAAAAGTAGAGCCCATCCTGCCTGGTCTGAGCAGAGAGTAACAGAAGTGGCTATCTGGGCTATCAAGATAATCTAAAAACAAGTACTCTGCTTGGCCCAGACTTTGGGAATATACACCCACAGCTCAAATAATCCAGAGGCAATCAGCCTTCTACACTCCTCTGCTTTCTGAGGTCCTGCTTAACTTCAACCAAGATGAACTTCCACCCATTTTTGCAACCTCAGAGGATGGGCTGTGCCAACAGCTCCTTCCTGGCACACCAGTGGCATCACATCACCTCCCTGCTCATCCCCTAGGAGCATAAGGTTGAGCTACTGAGGACAGACAAACTGTGTCCCTTAGCATGAGGAGCACTCGAGGAATAGCTCTATGTTAGTGCAATGTCATTTACTGCCATCCCCAGGCCCTTGGTGGCATGTCTAAATTGGGGGTGTGGTGGCAGAAGGTGCTTGAGGCACAGGTGGAAGTTGCTCAGAGACTCAGCCTGGGACAACTCCAGGTCATGACTTCTGCAAACTGGCAGCTGCCTGCAAACCCCACTGAGCAGCTGAACTTCAGCACTGATTGAGTCAAGATTCAGTCCTGTTAAACATCTTCACTGATGATCTGGATGGGGGGATCAGATGTACCCTCAGTAAGTACACAGATAACACAAAGTTTGGTGGGAGTGTTTATCTGCTGGATGGTAGGAAGGCTCTGCTGTAACACCAGGGGAGGCTCAGGTTGGACACCAGGAGGAATTTCTTCACAAAAAAGGTTGTTAAATATTGGAAGGGGCTGCCCAGGAGGTGATGGAGTCACCATCCCTGGAGGTGTTCAAGGAATGACTGGGCTGGGTGGCATGGTGGTGATCAGTCACAGGCTGGACTCGATGATCCTGCAGCTCTTTTCCAACCTAAATGATTCTGTGATTCTGTGATCTGGTGCTACACAGCAGCTTCCCCAGAGCAGGATGTGTTCCTCCACAGAAATCCTCATGACAGGTAAAAGGGGGAGGGGGTTGTAAGGTACCAAACAGGCACATCTCACAAAAAGCAGGAGGAAACACTTTCCTGCCATCTCCAGTAGCTGTCCAGATCCCAACATGTAGTGAAGCCAAGCCACCAGCACCCCATGCTAAAAAGAGCACATCAATCCCAGGGCCTCTATAATTTCCATGTCAAAGTGGCCTCTCTCCTCTCCTCTTGTCACCACTCAGAAGAGGAGTGGCTTTGCCATGGCACTCCAGTGCTGCAGAAGGTGACACATGGCAAGGTGGGGGCAGGAGCTGGCTGTACCCAGCCCGTTTGTCAGTTCAGAAATGCTCTGAGCTGGGACACAGCAGTGATAACAAACTAATTCCAGAATGTCCCTGTGTAACTCAGTGTGCAGCTCACAGACAATCTGTTCTAGGCCTGCATTTCATGGCAATGAGATCAGCTGTTGGACTGCTGAGCAAAACCCTCTGCAGCAGCTCACAACTCACCCAGGAAGTTTGGGAACAATTATGTGGGAGATGTTCTTTTGTAACTTGGCATTTCAAAGAGAGCCTTGTTCCAGCATCCTGACTCTGAGGATCATGATGAGCGACTGTAAGTGCAGAAGTTGTCAGCTCAAAGCACAGAAGAGGTCAGGAAGAAAGAGGCCCAAGTCTCTGCAGGAGTCTGTGTTCCTTTTGACTTCTTCCCTCTAAAAATCCTGAGGAGCTTCTGTCCCAGTAGGGAAAGGGTGAGCAGTGCAACAAAGCTCTTCCTGGGAAGAATTCTAGGTTTTCAGAGTGGGAGTAATTCAGAAGAAGCAGTGGTTGTACACAGTTCTTCACCTTCCTCCTTCTCCAACCCATCCCACACCATCATCCTTCCAAAGGCTTCTGCTGCCCTTTACAGCCTCAGCAGATGCACATGGAGCCACTGGCCAAGTCCAGGTCATGGTTTTCTCCTGACCCAACTGTTTGTATTCATCCATGCTGACTTTCTTCAGACAGGTTGGTGCTCACACTACAACTGATCAGCTCATGCACTGCTGATTCCTGATCAAGGCCCACAAAAGCTACCCACAAGCCTGGCAGTGGCAGGGAGGGGAAGGCAAAAGAAAAGCAGGGATGGCAAAGAATGAACAATGTTATACAGATGATTTCCTCCAGACATAGTTTCTACACCTCTGCTGTCTCCTAAGGGTGCAGATGCTATCTCAGTTTCAGTGGTGCTGTGTGTTTTTTCCAAATGCCATCTTGAGCTATGATTACTGACAGTGCTTGTAGCTCTTTTCTGACCCAGGGACTGGAATGAACATCTTAGAGCAAAGAGTGTCTTATTAAGGCACTTAATGACCTTCTTGGTAGCAAATCAGAAACCCCTAGCTATCAAGTAAGCAGATGAAGAGTGAAACTCATTTAAAGCTAAAACACAGCATACAGCTAAAGCTGAAAGGATCAACCACCAAAATTTCATCTCTTTCTTGAAGACATTTCAAGCTGATCCTTGCAGCACAATCACTACCAGATTTCTTTTCAGAAGCTGAAATTCTTGGCAAGCTTAGCAGTTGTTTGTGTATTTCTGGCTATGCAGGACTGGATGCAACCTCAATCCTTATAAGACACTACCCAGCTTCTGCACATCACACCACAGCAGGATGGGGACAAAATGGCAAAATGAAGGGTTGGCAGCACCTTGGTGCCTTTGCTTACAATATCAGAGCTAAGGAGGTGAGATGTCAGGCTCTCAGTGAACACCAAACCCTCCCTCTGGGTGCAGCCAGGCACCTGTGGGACACCAGCAAGTCTTTAAGAGTAGAAAGGAAACATGTACTTACAATCTGCTTCTGTTTTAGTGGTTTCACAGAAAAACTGCCATCAACATGCTAGAGGAAAAAAAAAAAGACATTAAAGCATGAAATAGCTGCAGTGTACAAATGAGAATGGGCTCATTTCAGAGCTGGTGTCTGCTAGCTAAGGGGACAGTGGGGTGTGTAACAGCCTGGATGGCAGCAGTCCCTCCCAGCAGAGTCAGTGGAACAGGGTATTGGGGAGCTACTGGTCTGCTCCAGTGCAGAGCCAGGTGGACTTGGCTCAAGTGAAACCTGGCTGAAGTGGGTCAGAGCCCACACAAAACTCCCCTGGCATACTGGATGCTTTCAGGCTGCAAGCAGTCCAAGTGGGTGCAGACACTTTTTCAGCCAGTCCAACAAGACTTGGTGGGGGATATTTGTTAACAACCTAACACCGAGAGACAGAGTCACCTCGAGGGCAGAGCTCTGACAGAGCAAGGGGCTTACATGAGGCAGAGAACAAGGTTTGTCCACTGGATGGAGTCAGAAACAAGTCCCATGTGCTCCACATCCTCAGAGCCCTGAGCCTTTCATTTGCTCAGTGGCAGCAGGCACAGCTGGAATAATTCTGTGCATGCCTGGTGCCAGAATTAGTGATGGGAGTAGTGTGCCAGCTCTACTTTCCCCATCATCCACAAGGGCCACTAAAGAAACCAACTCCCCTGCCACAGCCTAGAGAGCAGCAAAGGAGACCCAGGGGATGCTCCAGCAGGTCCTGTGAAGGTCTGCAGGAGGAGTCTCACACCCCAGACAAAACAGTCCTGTTTTCAGGCAAACAAGTTTCTGCCTTTTGGGGAGCTGCAAGGTCAGACTACACACAGGATCAAGGTTATTCTTCTGATCTTCAAGACACATACAAATAGCAAGTTACCAAGTCCTGCTGCTCTGTTTTTCCTCTGAACACGCTCTGGGGATCAGCAGTGCTCATTTATCAATGACCTCCCCTGGATTTATGGACCTACACTTCAAAAGTTGCAATTACTTTAAGGATGGGGAATATATTTTAACCAAACAGGGAGGATGAAGAACTCAACATGTACTTTGCCTTGTGACTTTTTATTAAAAGGAGATTTTAATCTTGTTTTAAGCATTCAGTGGACGATGAGAGATAAGAAGTGGCTGAAGTATGACTGAAGGATTCCAGTGTGCTGTTTTCTCATATCAGCCAGAGGAAACTACAATAACATCCCTCACCTGGTCCTAGGGGTGCCACAGCTGACTCCATCTCATTTCTGACAGATGCCCAATTGCCAGGAGTGAAGCTATCTACAAAGCCAGTGCTCAGAGCAGCCTTTCTAACAGGGAAAACTCATCTTCTTCACAGATCAAGTCCAACAAAAAAAGCAACCTGGAACACTTAGAGCATCTCCCAGCCATATGCTTCCTTAGGACTGACTGTGCTTGCCATGCCCTCTGAGTCAGCTTGTCACCATCCACATTATCCACCTCAGAGGAACAGAATTAGGACCTGGCAGGGACCAGGCACACTGAGATACACAAGTCAGCCACCTGCCAGCTGGGAAATGGGGAATTTCCAATAGCACTGATGCTGCTCCCCTCTACATTTCCAGCTCTGCTCCAGCAGCTCTTCTCTCACCTCAGCAAGTCACTGCAAATATCAGCTGCCCAGAAAATGTGTCTGCAGTGTTACCACTACCAGACACAACAGGGTTAGGTCCAGTTATGGATATTGCAACTGTTGTCAGGGTCCAGTTACCAAGGGAAGAGAGTTTATTATCAAGGCTTGTGCACACAGCTTGGCCTTACCATGTAGGCAGCAGGGGTCAGTTACATCAAACACCCCACTCAAAAGCAGTGGAACTCAGCCTTTACACAGGATGTATCCCAATCCTTGGTCCTGGGTGTAAACTCAGGCCTAACAATAGTGCAACAGAGTCTGGACACAGCAGATCCAGCTCTACAAAAATCATGGAGCCCTGGAAAACTGCATGGCAGCAGCCATGGCCAACACCTTCCCCCCTCCATGGGAACAAAGAAACAACCCTGCCATTCCCTGAGTGACCAGCTCAGGTACAAATGATAATTACAGACTGCACAGGAGCTGCTGCAAATGATTCCTTGTACTACAGCAGCACCCAGGAGCCCCAGGCACAGGCCAGGACTCCGCTGTGCCAAGTGTTATATAAATACAAACTAATGACCCGTGGAAATGTTTATATACACAACAACAGGGACAGAGGGATGAAAAAACCCTCATTTACCTTTTCAAATGCAGCCAGAAGAACATGGGCATGACCAGTGACCTCAACCACCACTGCAAAAAGAGGAAAGGCAGAACTGGTTAAACCCCTCAAGCAGCACCAGCATAAAAGTATCCTGAGTTGAATTTTAGTCCACTTACAATTTCTGAGCTGCCATCTGTTCTATTTTCACCTTCTCCTGCATTTAGAACTTCTCTTATCATCAGGTGGGTTCAGAACAGAGCAAGAACAAAACCCTGCTGGGCTCTGTGGTGGGCCCTACACAACCATGCCTTCATTGTCCTGGGTGCTCCAAACTATCCCACTTTGCTAGCAGAGGTTGGAAAGGGACAGTAAAACAAAGCACTCAGTGGGATTCTCCTGTCCCCTGAAATTCCTGGGCTTAATTAACTGAATTTATGACAGAGCTATCTGGTTTAATAGCAATTGGCAGCACTTCCAGCCCTGTTACTTATCATTTTATTTCAGTCTAGTCAGATAAGGTTATAAAACATTTCTTTCTCATACAGACTTCAGAGACTGAAACATCTCTGTCCAGCTTTCCCCAAACACAAGCATTTTTCCTCTTCCAGACTTGAGGGTTCCTTTTTAACCCCACAGCAATAGGAAGGGGCTTTCAGAGGTTTCAGTACTGCATTCCTGGCTACTTCAGCAAATAGAGAGAAGAGGAGGTGAGGTACTATCCCAGCCTCTCTCACTCTGACTCTGAGGTTCTGTTCAGCTCCAGCTGGTTGGATCCTTTTCCTGAATCCTGCTCAGACTCCTCATATGGAAATGGGAGACAGAGTTTGTGAAGGAGTCACAGGGGGAAGGAAGGCATGGAAGGTCTCAGGCTGCTTGGAGTGATGAGAGCTGTGCTCAGCACAGGCAGGAGAGCTCTGCCTGGAAGGTGCAGCTCAGGGAAGCAACTCCTGCTCTGTCTAAAAGGGAAAGGAGCTCCACAGCTTCCTTTGAGCTCCCAGAACAGCATAGACCACAGAGGAACAACTCCCTGGACTACAGCACTCAGACCATGTTTGGCATGGAGAGAGGGGAGATTTGCCTGCAGATTTGCTGGGTAACTGAGGGTGGTCATGGCAATTTGGGTGGAATCAAAACCACAACAAAATGCAGAAAAAGGGGTTAAAACTGGGAATTCATCTGCTTGCTCCTCTCACTGCCAGCCAAGAGCAAGGCTGTTTTATGTCTCAGAGTAAACAAAATTCAGGTCCCTTCTCTCAGTGTGAATGGCCAAGGAAGAGGTAACAGCTCAGAGTGGTGTGACCTGCTCTGTGCAGCACCTTTCCTTCCTGTTCTGTGCCTCTCCCTGGGAACAATCCCACTGCAAGCTATGGCAGAGTTCAGTCCAAACCAGCATCTCCCTGACTGCTATTTTAATTTACCATTCAACCTTATTTAACAGCTGTCATTTTCCAGGTGCTCCAAACACACCATGCCAGCTCCTTCCAGTCTCATCAGTTAAAAAAAGAACCAAAATACACAATTTCCTCAAATCTTGCTCAAATGTCACACATTTTTGTGCTGATATTCTTTCCAGGAGGGGATTTAAAAGCAGTTGGTTTTCTGGGTTATTAAAATAGATGGGAGTAGATTATTGGCCAAGGCTGGGCATGGTATGTGCATAAATGTATGCTTCCCATACTGCCTCCTGTTCTATTTTTGATCCTTCTAGACAAGCCCAACATTAGAGAGCATAAACACCTTGCCAGAAGTTCCATAAACAGAGGAAGCTGGTTTATATTTATGGTCAAGAAATACACATATATGTGGATTTTACTAACGGTGCCTGAAATCACTAAAAATAGATGCACTTTAGAAGTAATTTCCTTTATGTTGCACTGTGCTTTGTTAGTCACACTTTAAATTGGCTTATTCAGTTCTATTTCTGTCTGCTTGGAAGACTGTAAAACAATGTAATGAGTTTTTGAGCTTTTTCACATTTACAACTTAAGAAACTGAGTAAGTGCCTGACCCAAACAATGTGGTCAACAATGGATTTTTTTTTTCTTTCCTAATTATCTTAAATTTTGTACAAAAGGGTACAGAAGTGAAATGCTGATCCTGCTGACCATAAAAGCCCCCAGTTTCAAAGAAAATGTGACTTCCTTGTGCTCTGTTCATTGATGACACTCCAGATGAGCCCAAAAGCATACATCCCCTAAGGGAAATACCATGTAAGGTGAATAATAATCTAAAATAATAGTCTAAATATTCACTGGACTACCCTCTCCAAAAATACAGTGTGCTTTAAAAAGGAATAATCAATTAATCATAATTACAATTATGATTAGTTATTAATTAATTTTAAAATTTAATCAACAATTATTTCTCCTGAAAGGTTATGTTCTTTTATTATAACCATTCAACATCCTCATTAAAAGCATAATTTCAAACTGCTAAATGAAGCTGCATTGGGCTGAAGAGTGACCTGAGTATTTTAAAGCCATTTCCCTTTCCCTGCCCATTTCCAGGTTTTTAGGATGACAACTGACCCCTCCAAGAGGGAGAAAAGACCAGCTCCACCCTCCTTGACCTATAAACTGCAAAAGTACAACCCAACAAACAAAGATGTAATTTGCTCTAATTTGTGTGCCTGGCACTGGTGGCAGAGCCAGGAGATCTCCTAAACACTAAATATCTGGCCATTTTTCCTGTAAAACAATGAAGGTTATTTTTAAAAGTATGTTTTTTCTGTGGTTAGCTTGGCCCTTTTAATAAAGGGAAGTTACGGTGAACTCCTGAAATATTTTTATTCTGGAAAGGTTCCCCAAGGAGGCCAGTCCTGAAAGGGCACACACAAGCTCAGAGAGAGCCAGGAGAAGACCATGGGAACAGAACATCAACTCTTACCATCCCCTTCATCCACCACTGCTCGGATGACCACAGGGAACACGCCACGGTCCAAGTCAAAGTTCAGCTGAGGGAAAGAAATGAGCTGAGGTTACACAATGCACAGCAGACCTGCCTGAAGACAGCACTGAGATCATGTCAGCTCAGGGAAGGGCTTTTCTGACACAGCCCCAGCTCCTGGTCTCAAAAGGACAGGACAGAGCAGGAGTGTGGCCACAGTTCTCTTCACAGAGAGCAGAAGCACAACTTCCCCAGGACTTTTCCTGGGGAAGGCAGTGAGAAAACTCAAAGAAGAAGAAAAACAATTCTTATCTCTACTTGCTGCATCTATTGTTTAGCACATGTAGAATGTGTTATGAAGATTGTTTACCAAAGAAAGATTTCTCAACTGGACACTGGTGATGGTTGTTTAGATTGAGTGACCAATTAGGTCAAAGCTGTATTGTGACTGTCTGTAAGGGGTCACAGGTTTTTCTTTAGTATAGTTTGATATAGTATAATATGTAGTGTAATATAGCATAGTATAGCTTAATAAAGTTTTTCTTCAGCCTTCTGAAATCATGGAGTCAGAGCACCTTATTTCCCAGATGGGGATCATCCTACATTGACACAGGAGGATTTAAAATTCCAGGCACCAACTTTAAAAAGGAGTCAACTCCAACATACACACACTGACGTGGCACTAAATACCAGCAAAGCAAGGCAAAGGATGTCAGCTGGAATTCCAAATGGTACTTAATTCTCATTAATTCATGGATCCTAAAAGTCTTCTGAGTGATTTGTAGTAGGACAAGTTTCTCAAAATATATCCAATGCCACAATTTTGCCTCCAAACAACAGGATATACTGGCCTCAGCACAGCAGCACATTGTGCTCCCAACACCACAAAGAGACCCTGGCTCTGCTATGAAGTTCCTGAAGACATAAGAGGAAAATCTGCAAAACTTCAAACTCACACAACACTTTAAGGAAACACTGGACTGATTTTCATCTCCTGGCATGTTATGAAATGCAGGTCCTTGAGTTTCTAATTGGTGAGAGTAAAAATTTGAGTGCAAGGGAAACAGTCTCAGTTTCTCCCTTTACCCTACACTTCATTAAAGCACATCAAAAGCTCTGGGTCATCTTAGAAATACAAGGAAAAGGCAACCTTGCAAACACTGTCCTAAGCCAGGAAAGGAAGTGGCTCAGGGACTGAATTTCTGTTGTTTTTGTTAATTACCAACTTGGATGGTTTTGTCTCATCTCTTGCCAAGACTGAAAAAAAGATGTCATTTCACCCTGATGCTCCAGGTAATCTGTTTTCAGTTTCTCCATGAAAGCTGAGACCCAATTCCGTGCTGCAGCAGTTCAGACAGTGCTTTGGGGTTTCCATCACTTTGCCACAACCCCAACATCATCTGCAGCCTGATTTGCTCCAGTTCCTCAAAAGAGAGACCATTTGAAGGGAAAGTCACATCACAGAACTGAAGTTGCTTTACCATAGAAATTCCAGCGTTCTTGAACAAAAGGCCTCTTTCAGGCACCATTTCACCATTCATTTTTAGGGCCCTGAACACAACTCACTCAACACAAGCCATACTCTATAATTTCCAAGCAAATCAGTAAATTAAGAAAATAAAATAAACTTTTATAAAACTTTTCACAGAGCAACCCAACATAACATCAGTCTCCCTTCTTCCCCAGCCAAGATCTACGTCATATCCGAGTATTACACTAAGCAAAAATATGAAATAAATCTGGGGGTTTTGAACAACACCAATAACAAAGCTGGAAAGAAATCTGAAATGTCAATTGCACACAGCTAAGACACTGCCAGCTGTCTCAGATAAAAGTGCTGCATTTTGGTGGCCAGTTGGGAAGATTTAGGACAAGGACCAATATGTAACACAGAGCTGACATGGGAGGGGAAACTCTTTGGAATCATAGGGCTTGTTCCACATTTTTTCCAGCTCCCAGTAACACCAATGAAAAAAGAGGAAACAGAGGATGCAGCAGAACAAGCAAAGAGAGCTGGAAACTCATTTTTCTTTTAAGCTGTCAAAGGGAAATGACTTTAGTACTTGAGTTAAAACCTTGCTGACAGGAACAAAAGTAAAAATTAAGCTTCTCAATTCTTTAAGAAGAAAGAGAACTGAGCTCTCTCAGACAACAGAAGGGATTGAAAAGCAGCTCTTCCAGGCTTTTGTAGGCTGAACTTGTGAAATCATCTATTGGCAGAGAAGCCAAGACATCAGGAGACCAGACTCTGCAGGCTCTTGGTAACCACCACGGCATTTGTTAAGGCACGGGACTGATTATAGTTGTAACTGTAACTTCAGGACAATAGCTATTCAATCTTTCAAATACATGAAAGACTACTTTTTTTTTTTCCTTTTTTCCCCCTTTTTTTCTTCCTTTTTTTTTTTTTTAATAGGTAGAGTTATCCACCAAGGTTCACATACACGATACACTTGCACAGGCTTGGGTCAGGAAATGAGCACCATTATCAGTGTGTACTTCCTGGGAGAGGAAAAAATATATTAGCAACAGCTACAGAACTACTCTGCCTTTGAGATGTCTTACCACAACTCTGCACAGAGCAGGGGAAAGACCAAGGCTTTCCTTCCCTATGCCATGTGCAGGGGAAGCCCTTGGGTGAAAGTTTTAAAGCTCAGAAATGAGACGCTTACTGCCCATGTTGAAATTTTGCAGATACCAAAGATACCAAAATTAACAGGACTCCACAAATCTTGGTATGCAGAAAAGCCACAAACCTTAATTAAAACCAAGCCCTGGTCTGTTTGCAGTTATGGGTTAAATTAAGAAGAGGAAAACATTCCCTTATTCAGCATTGATGCACCAGTGTAAATCTGCCCCTGAAGGAGAATACCCCTCCACAACACTGTACTGCTACAGAGAACAGCACAGGATGTGGCCCTTCAACAGAACAGGACTCTTCCAGAGCAGTGGTCTCCACACTATTCTGACTATTCATCCCACCAGTAATGTGTTTTGAGCACATATTCCTAGGATACGTGTGCTTATCATCTGTGGGTTATCTACATGTAGTTCTGAAGTCCTTGCCACGCCCCAATGAATTTTATTGCCTGCACCTCACTTTGGAGACCACTGTTCTAGAGGACCACCCAAAAAAACCCAAAATCTTAAAACTAAAACCCATGAAAACAGAGATCATGACACACATTTTTTCCCACAAGCTCTTTGGCTGGCAGGGAGAGGAAGGCCAAGGAAAGCAGATTTTCTAGTGGCGATCTCTGCAGCCTCCCTCCTAAATCAGCTGATCACTGATATCAAAACTCACTTCTCTGGATTTCCTCCCAGTTGGCCTGATCTGCCTGCCAAGTTCTCATACTGCTCCTCCCAGGGCAGTACCCACAAAACACACTGGAGGAGCTGGGAGAAAGTGTCCCCCAGCCATAACTTCACAGCACCAAACAGAGACCAGTGCTTTGGGGACAACAGGGTGTGGAAAGAAGGGGACACTGAGAAGACACTTACCTCATCATCCTTCCACTCTGAGAAATCAATCTTGAAGGAAGGCAGGGAGAATTGCTGGCTTACCCCTCTCTTGTAGTGAACTGTCTCAGATTGCAGAGAGGGATTCTTTGTGCTGTATCTGAGGGAAGGGGAAAAGAAAACTCGCTGTGACCAACAACTGCTCCCTGCCCGGCTCGCTCACTCCCGCCCGTCGGCCTTTCAGGAATCACAAGTGGCAGCTCTAAGGGCAGAGCTGGCAGGGGCTGGCAGCCATTCAGTGGGGACACAAAGAGGGGAGGGAAAGGTCAAAGCAAGAAGGTGAGCACAGGAAAGAGAAAGCAGCGCAGACAGGCAAGGTCTGATCGTGTCCATACTGACCTGCCTGGGTGCTGGGTACGGGGGTGCAGCAGCTTGGCAAAGGCCTGCTCCCTAAATCCATGGCCTAGCTTTAAGCTGGCTTTAAGCACAGCACAGTCCTGATTTCTGCAGGAAACCCAGGAAGAATGAGCTATGACCTAACACAGGGAACAGACAACCCAGCACAGTGCTGAAAGCTCTCCTGTGCCTCCGTGGGACAGGTCCACACTGGGAAATGCTGCTTGGCTTCCACCATCCTGCTAAGCCTTCCAATCCACTCCTCACTCCCTCCTGTGCTTCCCCAGGGGTGATGCAGGGCTACCAACACCACCTGAGAAACACCAACCATCCTCCAACCCCAGCTATCCAGAGAAGAGTCACAATTCTTCCACTGTCTCAAAGCTTGTCACTGAAACACCAGAACTGCCAGGCTGGGATAAACATCTGGAATGGGACCACAGCTGCCATCCACCATCTTCTGCACCCTGAGCCCACCTGGTGCTGTCCTCCCCAGGAGATATTTCCCTGCCCACTCCCCCTTTCTGGAGGGTGATGTCTTGAGCCAGCTGTGCACAGCCTCTCCCAGTTCTGGCACAGGAGACGAGGCAGTGAACCCCAAAGCAGGGTGGGAAGAGCTGAGGCTGCCTTTACCACCAAAGCCTTTCTTGTCAAATTACCAACTGTGTGCTCAGAGCACACTGACAAACTGGAGAGAAGGTGAGAGAGCCCCTGCCCAAGAGACACTGCAGCAACATCCTCCCTCAGCACAGCGACAAGACAGGCTCCAGCCCCACAAGAAAATCCTCTGCCTTTCTCTGGAAAGCTACAACACTTCCTGCACTCTCTGAGGATCCAGAAGGTCAAGTGTCACAAGATCCATGTTAAATACTGGAAGGTCATGACAAAGAGCAAGTTCACCATGTGCACTCTGCTCTTCCTGCCAAGGCATTAAGTTATTTATGACAATACCCTCAGAGCCCTTTCTGTACTGTGCTGAAATTGTGCTGCTTTACTAGAAGGTCTCACTCCATCCTTTGCATTTCAAGCATGATGTGGGGGAGATCAGAGTGACAGGTCTTTTATATGTGAATTACAGAGGGAGCAATTGAGTGAAGTTTTATTTACTGAGTTGTCAAGCACAATGAATAGAGCAAGCCTGTATCTAGCTCCTTTTGTGGTACTCTCAAAGCTTCCCAGCTCTGCAGAAAGGCACAATTCTCCCTCCACAGCTGGGAAAGCAGGAGATGGAAGAGTGACTTATCTAAGGTGACAGCAAGTCAGGAACTTACTGGAAATAAAGTGCAGAGGAGAGAGTGGAGGTGGGAAAGGGGTGTAAACATGATGCTGCTGAGTGCCAGGAATGCTGGAGGACCTGCACTTACAGCATCAGAAACCCAAACTAGGCTGCAACATAAAAACAAATAACACTCTTCCAAGGAGGACAGGGCAGAATAATACTCAGATTGACTCACTGCTCTCATGGTCCCTGGGAAAAGAAATAAACCAGGCACACAGATTTTCTGAGCTGAAGAGTAGGACAAAATTATTAAGGAGGTTGCCCCAAGAGAGCTTTATGCCTCAGGCTGTGTGACTGCCTGGCCCCCGTTGCCAAAACATGTCAGAATCCCACTGGGATCTGAACACCCAGATAACTCTGAGCACCTCCAGCCAGTGGGCTGGTGAATTCCCTGCAGGTCTGATGGCCCCTGACTGCCTCACAGAAATGGATCCTCCTTCCAGTGGGGTGCAAAGGTTCCAATGGGATGCAAAGGTTCTCTGCACAAGACAACACCCTGTGCTACACAGGAGGGAAACTTGACAAGCTGTTTCAAAGCAGACATCCTGCATATCAGGGTCTAAGGGGCCTCTACCCATTCCCTGCCCCTCTGGTTGGCATCTGCTGTATTCACAGTCAGCTATTCCCTGCCTGTGCTGCTGGGGGCTCACAGCAAACAACAGCAGGGAAGCTCTGTAGAGCTGTGCAGATGTGTTACAGAAAAAAAAGAACATGTATCAAAGAATAAAGCACAGCAGAGAAGCAACATGCTGCCTCTCTCTGCAGGAAATATGAAAGCTGAGTGTTTGGGCTGCTGTTGCTCAGACTGCACTGGGCCAGGCCTCCATCCAGAGGAAGACAAAACCTCCTTGTGACCACTGGCAGCTCAGGACAGTGGAGAAGTGAGGGAGGTCTGTCCTGTAAGGTCAGGAGCACACAGAAATCCTCAGTCACATTATTTTAAACCTGTTTGTTTGCTCAGGTACTCCTGACAGCACAAGAATCACAAGCAGCCCGAGGTACCCCACTGCTGGTTGCTCTGACCTCAGGGTTCATGCAGCCCATCTCCTCCTGTGAGCTCTGTGACACACCTTTACTCACAAAAAGCAAATTGCACTCTGCACTGACTCCTTCTTCCCTCATGTCAGACCCTCTAAAGCCAGCTGTGTATCAGAGAACCAGCAGCTGAGAGGCCCTGTGACTATATCCCAGTGACTTCTGAGAGAACTGGAACAAACTAAAATTATTCCCCAGTCTCACTTTTCCTCTGTCAGCTGAGAGGCACCCACTGCCTGCACGGAGAAACTCAGTCTGTGGCACCTGCAGACCCTAAATGCTAGAGTTTGGCTAAGCAGAATTAAACTTCTGTTGCTACATGCTCACTGGAGTGTTTCCCCCTTCCCCCACCCCTGGTTTGTGTCTGGGGAAGTTCTCAGCAGGGCACCAGTCCCAGCTCCTGCAGATTTCTCCACTGCTGTGCTCCCACTCAGCTGTGCCTGGCACTGGGTTTGTCTTGGGCAGTCAAAGGGCAGTTCCTGTTCCTGCTCCCACTGGGACCCCTGACTGAGAAGTGCCACACAAGGATCCTTGCCAGGCTGCCTGACTTACACAGAACACTGTCCAGACCCCATTCCTCAGGAAAAGCAGGATGCATGGAGCAATGTTGCCCCTAGGTAACACTTTTGACTAGAAATGGCTGAGAGAATCTGTGCTTTGAAGAGCCTGTAGACAAAACAAGAGTTCTCTTTCTTTAGCAGCAGCTAAATGTGTTTCATGGGCAATCTGTAGTGAATCAAGGACCAGGAGAGCTTCAGAGCATACTCAGGAAACAATTCAGAAGGTACTCAGGAAACAATTCTGCCACTGCCACAGGCTGTGACTGCCTGGCAGGCTCCATGTTCTCTTACAGGTGATGAGGAAGGAGTCAGCCAAGCTCTGCTGGTGTCCAAAGGGGACAGGAGGTGATGTGGAACAAGCACCCTCTCCTCCTCTCTCTCCACCTGCTCATTCCCCTTTCATTTTGAGGCAGGAGCCCACAGGTCTTTTAGGGAAGAGGGAAGCTGAACAAATGGTTCAACTCCAAGTGACTTTTACTGATAATAGAAACACTACCAAACTACAGGAAGGCCATAGCCCTGGGTCTCAGTCAGAATTAGACAAGAGGCTCCCACAAGGAGTCTGGAGGTTAACCAGGTGTTAAGGCATTGCACTTGCAATCTCTCAGAGTCTCCTCAGAACTGAGTTTCCACTCCAAGCCAGGCAAAGACAGCCCCCTCCCCATGCAGCTGAAACCCCAGTGCCCACATTCCCCCCCAGCCCCTGCAGAGCTCTGTCTGCAGCTGCTGGGAGCACCGCGCTCCCAGCTCCAGCCAGGCTTCAAAGCTCACACAACAGCTACACAGAGAGGCACAAAGGCCACAACTCTTAAGACAGACAGAGGGGTTTGTCTGCTTGCTGCAATCTATAGAATTTGGCTCTCCAGCCTGTGAACTCTGCACACTCCAGTGTTCCCTTGGGGACTGATGTGTGCCTGGATCAAAGCCACAAAGGCTTGTTCCTAGCAAAACCCAGCACTCGCCTCTGATTTCTTCACACAGAAGAAACCCCTGCACAAAGAATTCATATTAATCACCACAGCCAAAAGCAGCAAGAGCACCTTTCAAAGGCCCTGAACAGACAGAGGCTATTAAATAACCAAAGGGATATCTGAGTGCCTGTGTCTCCTATGCAAGCTTGAATGAAAACAGCCATGTGCTGAGCCACCCGCTGGATTTCATTTTGGAACCCAACTCTTCCAGCTTCCACACCAGGCAGAGCAGGGAATCATTGCAGGGTCATGTCCCCCATCAGCTCAGGAAACCGTGGGAGGAGGTTTGGGATGAGTGTAGTGGGCATTACAAAACAAACAAGGAAATGGGGTTTGTTTTTTTAATAAATCCATTTGCACATCAGCAACACAAACAGCACAGCCCCGGAAAGGGCAAGGATTGCAGAGCTACACTGACCTATTTTCATTCTGTTTTCCCTTTATATTGAGAAAAATAGAACTTGGCAACAGCACTGGGATATGGGAGAGAATCTTTTGTGTCCAAAAAGGAAGATCTTTTTTATAAGAATGGGCTGCAAGACTCCAAGTTCTCACGTCATATTTATCATGAGTTCCTGATCTGCCTGGATTGCTCATGCCTTCAGAACTGGCTCTTTTAAGTGCTTCCAGCTCCAGGCTTGGTTTGACTTCTTCCCCTGAGGAAAGAACCACTGCTGTCATGTTTGAACTGCACAATCCTTCCTGCTAGTCAGCAGGACACCTACAGCTGGAACAGTCCCAGGGGCCCTCCCAGGAGCAGGCTAATGGTGTGCACATCCAGGATTCTGCCAGACAAGGCAGGGCTGCACTCATAAAAAGAGAATACAAATATCCCTGCAGCCTGCTCCAAAAACACACTTGTCTCCCAAACCAAGGGTATCTAAGGTACAAACACATGAACCAGTTACTGCAGAAGAAGGCAGGCTACAACTGGGAGTCTTTTAACTATTCTCTGAGCTGCTGCCAGCCCCACAATGGAAATGCAATGCAGAGTACCCTCTCCTTTACCTGGAGGAAAATTGCATTACTACTAGTGGGCAACCACTAGTGAGCAGTTGAGGCACAGCCCACACACCTCCATGTTTCTCCTGATTTCCAAAACTAGAGAAAATGAACACAGACAGGAAAAAAAAAAAATTTTGAAGATACTGGGGGGGGGGGAGGGTCTTGAGCTGTTCAGAGGCAGGTCAGTGCTAATTCCTTGCCACTAAAGAGACTTGGACATAGATAGATCTGCTACCCTTGGGGTGATACACTAGCTCATCCTCTGAGAACTGATCTCACCACAAAGAAACCAAGCAAAAGGCATTTTCAAAGTGACAGGACCAGTCCTCTCCAGATTTAAACTAATTTCTGTTTCATCCAAAAGGCTTCTACACATATCTGCACTCTAGCACCAGAAAGTGCAGGGTACCTTTCCCTGAGCATGGGACTGCAGAAGTGAACACACCTTTATAATCACCAACACAATCACCCTCACCAGACCTTGCTGGTCATCTGTGGTCCCACAAAAGTGATGACACAGCTCCCTGTGAGTTCAACAGCTCAGGACAAGAGGCAGGCAGCTGTTGGCAGCAGTGTTCCCAGGATCTTGGCTAGGAAATAATACTGCAGCTGAGTGTAACTCCCAGCACAGTTACCTGGGAAAGTCTGCTGAACTTACTTTGAGACAGGTTAGGACAGGACTGACAAAGCCACCAGCTTTTAAATGAAGCCCAAAGAACTCCAGGAGGAAGCTCCTTGGCTTGCAGAAAGGCTTCCCCTTGGTCATGGAAACCAGCTAATCCCAAAGCCAGGCCCAAGACACAGTGCTGTGACTCTCAGGTGAGCAGAGGCTCCACAACAAGCAAAGCCACTGCTCAGGGAGAGCCACCTTTCCTTCCCTTCCCTCCCCTCCCTCCTCTCACCCCAAACTGCATGACCACAACCACGTTGCTGGCAGGAGTTTTGCAGGAGTGCTGATACTATCAGGATCAGTGGCTGTTCCAGCAGGGAAGCAGGAATAACTTGTTTAGCACTTCTAAGGAGCCATGCTGCAGGCTGAGAGCTGGGAGAAAATTCCTGCTTTTCACAGGGGGCCAGAAAGTTTCTCCCATTTTAAGATTCAGCATTGACTTAGGAGAGTGGAAAAAAAAAAAGGTGTTTTGTTTTCAAGAGCATCTTCATCCCAATCAAGTGCAATAGAAGAAGTGTTGAATTTATACACAGGACAGCTTTTGCACATGCTTGTTCCATGAATGCAGCTCTTAGCATCAAAAGAGATTGAGGAAAAGGAAAATCCACCAGCCCAGGCAGGGAAAGCTGCATTCCTGTTAGTGCACTGAAATGCACTGCTCCACTCAGAGCTCTAAGAATGCAGCCCAGATTTTTTTTTTCCACTAGAATTTGAAAAGAATAAATCAAAGTAATTACAGCACTGCCCTTACAGAATTGCTTTGCAAAGCTGAAATCAGAGCTTCAAAAGGTTTTTACTAGCAGCCAGCAAATCCAGAGAAGCAGAGATGCCTACTTGGGCAGCTGCACTGGCCCCAAGACGTGCTTCAGGAGCCACTTCCACATGGAAAAATAGCCTGGATTGAATTAAAGCAGCTTATAAAGTCTATATTTGTATCTGACTTCCCCCCTACACATCTGCATGAAATCAGGATCATGCCTTCCAAAAAGTTCCCTGGCTTCTGGTGCAGCCCCTGCATCCACATTTACATAACATTTATTGTTCAAGCACCCCAGAGCAGACACAGGCAGTTCATCATTCCTGTATTATGGAGAATGGAAATATGATTCATTACATGAAAGGCCACAAGTGGAAGAAAGAGCTGAATGTGGGTGCTTTGACCTTTTAGAAGGTTTAGTGCACCAGGGACTGCTGCCACCCCAGCAGGACAGCACAGAACCATTGGCTAATTTTTCATTAGTGGGGAAATCACTGCTGATCCTGGTTTCATGCAGAGGATTCAGGAACACAGACTTCAGCTCTGCCATCTAAGAGGTCCCTCTCTCACTGAACCATGGACAGGGTGGATTAAAATAATTTACATTAAAAAAAAATTTCTTGGAAGTCAACAGCTCTGTTCATGTTTGGAAACTCTACCTAGGAATTGTTCAAATTTAATTTAAAAGCCATTGGGTAGTTCATGTTTGCTGCACAAGTTTTAAAGGACAGATAACAGCACTGGTGACAGTCAGTGGCTCAATGAATGGCACTAAATTTCAAAAAAAGTGTTCTTAAGTGAACCAAAACCTGTGTTTTCTTCCTCTAACCAACCAGCCAAGAGGAGAGCTACTGTGAGTTACAGAGGACTGAAAACACTCTCTGTGCAGAAACAGTTGGTTATATTTGGTAACTAAAACAATTCTATTAAGCAATTATTCTTCAAGGCACAACTTGACAAGAGAGTCTCTTAAGAGTCCAACATGAGCAGTTTAACCAACAAGAACAAACACTGCTGTTCTTGGGTCACTCAGGTACAATTCCAGCCCAACACAGCCTGGTTCAAGTGGGCAAAAAAAAAATTAAAAATAAAATGTTTCTTTTTACAATAACTTTGGGTTATTGCCATTTTGGCATAAAATGCAAAAGTGGGAGTCTGAAAAATAGATTTTAAACTATATGGATATTCTTTACAGACTGTGGCATAAAAAATACAGCACAAGGTGGATATGAAGCTCATTGTGCTGTAGCTGCAGATGTTTCATTGCTACTGACCAGTGACAATGAAATTCTCTTTCAGGGTAAACCAACAGGGGAAAACAAGATTAAAATCAATGATTCAAACCAAGCCTTACAGATTTAAGCCATGGCTTAAGTCTAGCAATGTAAATACATCCACCCTGGCCATAGAGGCCCTCAGCTCTCCCCATCAGCCCATGGATGGTTTCTTTCTTAGGTCAAAACCCAAGGAACACTGCAGGGCAGCACCAGGGACACTGGCCACCTCTCCACGTTGTACCTGTGGTAGGGAAAGAGGACTTCAATCTCCAAGGCTGCCATTCCAACACCTTCACTAGCACTAAATTCACAGGAAACCTAAGGACCTAAGAGACAGAACATGGAAACTTTATCAGGATTTCTAAAGCTGCATTCAGCTCTGCCCTGGAAAAGCTGGATCTAAACAGAAAGTGTATTCAGAGTTCGTTGAGAGATAATTTTCAAGCACTTTAAAAAGAAGCTCATTTATTACCTCCCCAAAATAAAGGCAGCCATAGGCTTCAACAGAAGAAGGGAAAGGGGCCTAAACAAAAATTCTGCATCAGGGTATCCTCCAGCTTGAAGGAATGTATATCTGGATTGGAGAATTGAGCCATTCTCACTGCTAAAAATACACTATTCATTGATCATTAGTGGGATGTTTATACTTTGCATAAAACAAATAAGGCCTGTTATGGTTTGCCATAGATATTTCTCCCTGCTGAAGCCTCTGCAGGTCCCTTCAACCAAGGCAAAGTTTAGCCCCAGCTCCAGAGCATCACTGCAGAAGCCATCAGCACTATGTCCAGGAGCCTCTGGTCAGCCAAAAGCCTCTACTAGAGGAAGCCAAGAGCTTCTGCAGCCTGAATCTTCCTTTACCCCTGGAGCCAAAGGAATTCTTTGTCCCATGGCATTGGAAGTGCACCATACCATAGCAGCAGCTCACGTGTACCCAGCTCACACCAGGCAGAGCACATTCCAGCCACCTTTGTCTGAACACAGAGAGGAAATTTTTCATAGCCTTGTGGGATACAGTGTTGACTGGAATGGTTTAAATGTGCTGATTTAGATAAAAAGGTTTTAAATTCTGGAGAGATGTACTATCAGGATATGAAAAGGTTCCCACAGATGACATTTTGGTCATTCTTTCCACAGCTAACCAAAGATTAAAGTGTACATGGCAGGAAACACACACAGACAGGGCTTCAGGAAGTAAATCCTCTCCCATCTCCCAACAGCCAGTGCTGAGCTGGGCATTTATCCCAAAATGGGCTTTGGGTGGGCCTCAGTTCCACAGACTCACTCTGTTAATGTCAGACTGAACTTTACTCTGGTGGCCCAGATGCTCCTGTCACAGGGAACACAGAAAGGCAGTGAATTGGGGAAAAAAATAGGCAGTATTTGAAGGGAAGGATGGTTGGTTTTTTAATTTCACAGAACACTTCACTGACAAAACATACAGCTGTGAGTTCCTCTCTTTTGTTGAGCACAGAATGGTTTCCCTATACCTAAACCAAAAAGGGAACAAGAGAAGATATTGTCTGTGTGAGGGAATTGAAAGTAATATTCAAAGTCATCAGGAAAAAAAAAAATTTCCACTCTACCATGTGTGGCAGCCCTGCCCCAGGGGTGATTAATGAGATGTTTGAGAGCTCATCATCCCAGCTCCTGTGCCCCTCGGTGTGCCCACCAGCCCAGGACTTACACGGCCATGCCACCAACAAACTCCTCTGTGGCCTGGCAGTAGATTGTGATGGCAACACGGGCATCTGCATCAAAGGTGAACTCCAGGCTGTACAGCACCTTCTGCTTCCCATTCTCCTCAGTAGGGCTGTCAACATCATCTTTATACCTGAAAGGCAATGCCAGAGGATTAGAACACATCTTTATGAGATATCAACAAGATCACTCTGGAAATAGAGACAAGAGTACTCCAGCCTTGGTGTTGCAGGCAGACAAAGCAGCCTGGGCTTCCACCTTGGGCTTCCCAGATTTCCATTCTTTTCCCTGAGGAAGGTTCTTCCAAGATGTGACCGAAGTTATTGAAGTGAACTAACGATGGTGTTGAGGGATCCCACCCAGCTCTACAGTGCCAGGGCACAGAATGAGACCAGAAAGGGGGATCCTGAATGTCACATGCTGAGGAGAAGAAACATTCTCCTTCCTTTTAAATCTTCACATTAGGCTTAGTATTTGGGCTAAAGAAATCCTGCATGGACTTGAGAAATCTGAAGTGTAATTCTTTTAACTCTGCAATGAAATGGTGTGAGACAGGCAAAAAACCCAAGGTATCTCTAACACAAAGATCTGAAGCTCAAGAAAAGGCACCTCCAGTATCACACAGAAGATGATATTTAGCTCAGAAAACATCCAGATATAAGAACTTCAAATACTTTTCAATGTACAAATGATCAACCAAACCTCTGGTGCTGTGAGGGAGCTCACATGCATTTATTTTATGAACAAAAATTAACACATCCAACTGCAAAGAGACACATGATAACTAATAGAATGAGCTTAGAAGTTATTTCAATTAATGTAAAAGCTTAATTTGGCTACGGGCTCCTACATAGCTGGATCCCACTGTGTGATCACCAATGCCAGGGTTACTCCTTTGCCCTACTGCAGGAAGAAGCACAAATCCATTGAGGAAGAGGTCTGAGGCCAGCCCTGGGGCAGTGAGCTATGGCCATGGGCCAGGGGGACTTACAGAGTGCCAGGAGTGGCCAGAGAAACCAGCAGATCTTGGAATCAGCAGCCAACACAACACATCACAAGAAAATTACAGAATGATGGAATTTCCTGAGTGGGAAGGCACCCCCAGGGATCATCCAGTCCCACCCCTGGCCCTGCACTGACTTGTCACCCAGCCCCAGCCTCATTTGTTTATCAGTAATACCTCAATTGCTATGATGGCTGGGTCACATCCAAGCAGCTGAACTATTCAGGAAAAGCTTGGCATCCTCTCTGTCTTCACAGTATCAGCCTCTCCCCTCACTAAACAGCCCTGATGAATACACTGTACTGTCAAAAATACCCAGAAATGGGTCAGACATACCTCTATAATTCAATCTAAAATTGTCAAGGGAATCCTTATTTATCAAGTTCACTGACATATAACAACTGCTGCCTAATTAAGAGGGTTCCAGCTTGAATTTTATTTAACACCACACTGAACAAGAATGAAATGTTCAGTTTCAGTAATTTAATACAGAAGGTGCAAAATAAAATGTAAGAGCAGTATAATCAAATACCCAACACATGTACTAATGTAACCCCTAACTAATGGCACACACCCGCATTCCTGTCTGAAGGGCTTGGAGAGGCTTTTGCCAGAGGTTCACCTAGGTCAGAGCAGTAAATCAAGCTAAAAACACCCAACATGCCAGTATAACAAAAAAAAAAAAACAAATCCCAAGAACTCAAGTCTTAACATCTGCAGAAACCTGGACACAATATACAGTACAGAGCAAGATGGTATTTTCACACAAGCTAGTTGCATCAAAGTAAAAATCATGGCACTTGAAGGCTATAAAGAAGAAACACTGGACAGAAGGGCAGATTTACCTAAAGAACAGAGGAACCATCAACATTTTGTACTGGACTGACCCAAGAACACAGATGGCAACAAGCCACTCACAAGTGCTGTGTGTGTCCAAGAGAGAGGCAGCACAAGTCACCTCTTGCTGTGCTGCACTCTGTGGATCTGAGGTTCAGTGAAGGATCCAGGCTATGTCAGACTTGTCACTTCTTCCAGAAGGAGCAGGGGGGGAGAATCAGCATCTCTTGCAGGCAGGGGCTCCTTCAGACTCACCTCATGCACAGGTAGGTATTGAATAGAGATGCTCAGCATATGTGAGAGCTACAGCACAGACTGGGATACCTGTGACAGTACCAAGTAACAATGGGGACACCTGGGCCTGGGGCAGCTCACACACAAACACATCCTTGGCACAACCACTGCCTGCTTTGTCTTCTCAGGGAAGTCACAAAAAGCACCCCAGATCATCCTCCTGCTACCCACCTCACCCTGCACCTCTCTGCCAGCACTCAGAATGTGCTTCCATCCTTCCAAGGACATAAGGGGTTAAAGCTAGACTAGATCTGTTGCCCTGGGAAACCACTGAGGGGCCACTGCAGTGCCTGGAGGGAAGGTTTGTGAAGGATGCAGGGAGGAGAGGCTGAGCCTTGCCTGCCTGGAACAGCACCACTGAGCAGAGGGCAAGGTACAAGCGCCTAAAAGGTGACAGTCACAGCAAGGCTGTGCCCTCCTGCTGCTGGAGGCACATAAAATCATCCACAACCTTCCAGTACCTGAACAGTACAGAAAGATGCAGAGAGACTATTTACAAGGGCCTGGAGTGATAAGACAAGGGGGAATGGCTTCACACTGACAGAAGGCAGGGTTAGATTAGACATGAGGAAGAAATTCTTCCCACTGAGGGTGCTGAGTCCCTGGCACAGGGTGCCCAGAGAAGCTGTGGCTGCCCCTGGATCCCTGGAAGTGTCCAAGGCCAGGTTGGACAGGGCTTGGAGCAGCCTGGGACAGTGGAAGGAGATGAGCTTTGAGGTCCCCTCTAACCCAAACCAGTCTGGGATTCTATGATCTGCCACAGAGCAAAGATTTCAGGTGAGAAAAGACTGCACAGATGGTAGCTGGCCCGAGGAACAAGCAAAGCCAACTATGGTGCATAGTTTGAGAGGCAGAGGAGACATCTCATGTGCCACCTTAAGGTGCAGGAATGGTGAGATGTAACATCAGGAAAGTAACAAGTCAAATATCACACATTTTGCATTCCTCTTTCTTTGAAGGGGATGTGGCAGACAAGGAAGTGGTTCAGGAGTGCTTCAGGTGCTTCAAGAGCTCGTCTCTCCATGTGCACTTGAATTTTACAGTGCCCATTTAGCCAAGCCCTACAGACAGTGTCCATGTGTGGTGGTCACAGATGCATGCAGAGATTTGGGAACCAGGGACTTTGCTGGGTGTGCCTTTGGGTCATGCACAGAGGTGCATCACAGAGCCTCCACAATCACAGGGACAGAGGAAAGAGACTGACCACCTTTGAGAACAAATAGCTGATCCAACGTTTTGATGCAAAAGGCAAAGCAGGATGACCAAGGGAGCTGAGGCCACCTGGTCTGACATCACTCCTGGATAAAACAATGGAAAGGCTGGAGGTTTTTATTGTCTGTTAAAGAATTAAAAGATAAAAATATAATTAACATCAGCCATGACAGTTTTATAGAACTAGGTTGAGCTGAACCCAATTTCATCCTTTGAGGAGATTCAAAAGTCTGACCAACACAGGAGACACACGGGATAAATGTTAAGTATCCCCTGACTGAGTGCTGTGAGATCTGCATTTACCCAGTGCTTGAGCAGGCAATAAATGAGAACAGAATTAGTGACACCTCTGTCAGCACTGACTTTCACAAGGGAGAGCATCACCAAACACAGGGGCTCTCCTGCTTGGGGTTTCTGCAAAGATCTGTCCAGTT
Source organism: Fringilla coelebs (assembly GCF_963513975.1). Taxonomy (NCBI): domain Eukaryota; kingdom Metazoa; phylum Chordata; class Aves; order Passeriformes; family Fringillidae; genus Fringilla; species Fringilla coelebs. The sequence continues at coordinate 13,864,423 of NC_140042.1, forward strand.
TAACACCATCCAGGCCGCAGAGCAGGCAGTCCCAGCCCCTCACCACCTCCACCATAGGATGAACAGATCCAAGGACCAAAGTCAGCCCCCTGTGCTGCAGAGGGAAGGGATTTCCTTTCTCTCACTCCCTGCAACTCACCTGTCTTCCCTCAGCCCCCACCAGGCCCTTCTCCAAAACACTCCATGACTATTCTCCATGATACTCCTGATGCTTCAGACACATTCCCAAACCACCACAGCTGCTGATTCCTTCAATGCTTTTGTTGCATGATGCTATCCAAAGCCCAGAAACCAGAGCAGAGAAGCTGCCCCTGGGTGCAACAACAGACATTGTCTCCTGAGCTGGTCTTCCTCCTGCAGCTGGAAGTGCTTTCAGGAGAAGAAGGAACAGCCAGTGCCAGCACAACAGGTACTGGAGCTCCAAAACAAAACTTCCAATCCAAGGCCAAATGTGGGGCACAAGAAAAACAGAAAGAAGTCTTTCTCTGTTAGTGGTTAACAGCAAAATTCCTGCTACCCTGCTCTGAGGCTCACAGTCTCCTCCTGCCACAGATCGAACACTCACACGTGACATTGAAGACTCAGAACTTCAACACCAATATCCACAGGTTTACTGTTTATCATGTAAAAATTCAGAATCTGGCAAAACTCAGAATTTTGTCTGATCAGAGCTGGGCAAGAAGGCCAGAGTGGACATTTCCCTACATTCCTCCATGGCACCTCTCCTGTGAGGACAAGCTGGAGAGTTGATGTTGTTCAGCCTGGAGAAGAGAAGGTTCCAGGGATAACTCAAAGCCCTTCCAGTGCCTGAAGGGGCTCCAGGAGAGCTGCAGAGGGACTTTCAACAGGGGCCTGGAGTAACAGGACAAGGGGCAATGGCTTCTCACTGCCAGAAGGCAGGACTGGGTGGGATATTGGGAATAAATTCTTCCCTGGGAGGGGGGTGAGGCACAGGGTGCCCAGAGCAGCTGCGGCTGCCCCTGGATCCCTGGAAGTGCCCAAGGCCAGGTTGGACAGTGGAAGGTGTCCCTGCCATAGGACAGTGGGTGGAACAAGATGGTCTTTAAGGTCCCTTCCAACCCAACAGTCTGGGATTCTATGAAAAAGCTTATGGAGATATTATCATCAGAACATACACTTAGAACTTTACACCTGGACACTTAGCTCAGTAACACTGTATTTGGGGGAGGATGTGGTAAATTGACCAGCTCTGGGAAGAACGTGCAAACCTCAACCACTGGTTGTGAATAAGCCAAGCTGGAGAGGGCACAAAGTGTCCTTTACGTGCACAGAGGGAGGAAGACAAAGCCTCTGGGCCAGAAGAGCACAAGACAGAATGTACCCTTGGGGTCTGCCAATTAAAACCTCATTTTGGGTCTACATCAGTGCAAAATTCAATAGAGTCATGCTGGCAGTGTTGTCGTCAGAACTGACACAGCAGCAGCACAAGAGCCTGTGAGAGCTCGTGAGGCAGAAAAGGAACTGCTAGTACCAGGAATTAGAGGGATGAAAACCTAGATACTGTCAATGCATGGACACTACACTCCAAATAGCATTCCAAATAGTCCAGAGCTGCAGCTCTGGGAAATGGGACGTGTGACCACAGAAAGCAGAATGACAGAACTATATGTACTGTCCACACCAACTGCTCCATTCACAGCCAGGCCTCTCCCAGGGAAAAAGCCACTTCCCATTTGGCTTATGTTCCTTCTCTTTTTTCCTAGAGAAGTACTTCACCCTTATGCTGAAAAACCAAAGAGCTTTCAGAGCAGCTTGCCAATGGTCACTTATTTAGAAGCTCAATCAGCTTTGAAACCACAGGTTTTGCTCATTTAAAACAAAACAAAACAAACAAAAAAACCCACATCTGTTTTCACATAAAAACAACCTGAGGGTTTTTGGTTATGACTCCAAGTGTTCATGTTACACCACGCTCTCAGAGCCACCTTGGCTGGGAGCTGCAGCTGGAGCCCTGCCAGCGCTCCAGCCCCAGACACAGAATCCAGAGTGACTCCAGCCAGGATGGTTGGGAAAGGCTCTGCCTGGACATCTGCCCAGTGCTCAGACCCAAACAAAGCACTGAATGCTGGGCCCTGTACCTCAGCCATCTGTTGGAAAGGGGACAGCTGCAGGTCTGAGTGTGAGCCAGTGCTTCAATCCAGCTCTGCTGGTTCAGATCTCAGCGTGGAGCAGTGAGAGCTACCATCCCCATGATTGTCCTTCCCCCAGGCATGGGACACAAGCCATCTAAACAAATGCATAACACTAGGACCAAACTTTATCCTGGCAGCAGGAGAAACCTGAGGAAGTTTCACTCAACACCCATCAGCCTTCCTGGCCCGTGACTCGAACCAGAATCAGCTCCCTTCTGGCTTCTCCTTGCACAGGAATGCAGGAAGGAATCTGTCTGTAAAGTTTATTGACCTGACTAACATCTTCCGCTCGTGCTAATGATTTCATGGTTTTGTTTACCACTCCTGCAGAAACAGACACATCACTGGTCCTGTTTGGAAACACAGATTGTGTGGATAAGGAGCATATACTTGAAAGCTCAACAGGGAACACAGGAACCTCTGGATATTTCTAGCAACAAGGATCTGGATATCAGCCATTCTCCAAAAGCTTACCAATACAGTTTGGCTGTGGCTGAGAGATCCCTGGGTTGAGTAAAATGAAAGGCTCAGGTAATGGCAGTACCTGACAAGTCGGAGAGAATCCTTGCGGATGTTCACCAAACTCCTCAGTGTCTTCACTGGCTCATGTGGAGCTGGAGTTATATAGGGAAACTGGAACAAAGAGGCAAATCATTCTTCTGTTATTACACTATAAAGGGTAGCAGCATGTTACTTAGCATGCAATTTACCCAAATCAAGAAGCACGTATCTTTCAGGGTACTCAGTACAGCAACCACAAAGAACAGCAATAGCAAATTTTATTTACTGATAAATCAAGCGTGTTTCACGGTGAAAATCCTGCCCTGGCCCAGCAACAGCTCATACTGGAAATGCACATTTTAAGAAAGGGCATTTTCATGAGGTCTTTCTCTCCACTCTGAATTCTCAGTCAAGAAAGCCTTGTTCTCTCAAGCTTTTATTTCCACTAAAGAATCCACCTCGAGCTTGAGCAGAAGAAATGCAGCTCTTTCATGTGTATTGCAGCATGCAAGCAGTGATCTGACTGCTAATCAGCATGCTGAAACCCTGGATTACTGGGGGAAACTCTTTTTATTCTGAAACAATGGGGCAAATGTTCTGGAAGAGAAAAGAGACAGGGATAGGGGGCCTCATTCTATTCTACAGTCAAGAAATCTTCTCTCACAGATTGTCTTTTAAATAGGGACAATAATGCTTCAGACTGTAATTCTCTTTAGTGGGCACAGGATCTCCAGTGAGAAATGCAAAGGAAACTGCTTATTGTGGTGATCACAACCTGTGCAGCTGCAGACCTGCCTGCTGGGCACCAGGGACCACCAACACATTTCCTTAGAAATGAGGCAAAGCCTCACTTACTCCAAAGCAAGAACTGGGCCCATGTCCAGAAAACAGCACTGCTGCTCAGTGCTCGAGTGGTTTTTTTTTCTTTTTCCTTGAAGATTAATCAGAGCTGCCAAAGGGCTTTAACTTTACATAGGCAAACTATATTCCACAACAGCCTCCTTCTCTTAAACCTACTTGGCAAATGTCCCACGGTGTTAATGGCCTCTCACCCACTCCCCTCTGGAGAAATGATGAAACCCAGTGCTGGGATGTCAGCAAGGAAACCCAGGCTGAGACATGCAGGTAATTTTAACTCTGTCAGCTCAGCCCTGTGTGCAGACGTGGCACAGGGGATGTGGTGAGCACCCCCAGGCCTGCCCAGCACTGACACAACCACAGAGCTCCAGCTCAAGTCCCTCCTTCCTAATTCTGTTGCCCAACTGCATTTCCTGGTTAAACAAAGACTTTCCAGATTCCTCCTTGTCCATCCTGTGACCTGAGTGTGGTTCTAAAATGACCAATGGCATATCCTGAGGAGACACTCAGAAAGCAGAACGTGCTTGTAACTGTTCCAATTCCAATTTGCCTCAGTTTCCCTCACCTGTAAAAGAAGGGTGATCCCAAACTGCCACCAAGCATTAGAAACATGAATTAATTAATGGTCACAGCTTTTCTGATGAGACATGCAGGTAATTAAATTAAATAATTAATTAAACTAGAACCATGACTTCTAGTTCTCATTTTCATGTTTGGAAACTGCAGAAATAACTAGGAAAACAGTGAACAAAGCAAGCAGCTCTTCCCTTTCCTCTCCAGCACTCAGAAAACATCTCCAAATGGCTCCTACTCTGTCACCTTTTGGGTTTTTTTGAGCAGTTCTGAGATGCAAGAGAAATCCAAAACATAGCACTTTGCATACAATTCCTGTCTTTCCCTCAAAACAACATTATTCCCTTTTCAAGAACAAGCCAATCACTTGAGCAAGCAGCTTTTCACAGTCTCATAGACATCCATGGGCCCAAAATTACATTTATGTTCCAGCTAGGAAAAGAGAAGGAGGGACTTTCTGAGCAGCTCACCTAGGTATAAAACCCACAGAATGTCAAGGTCTCTCTTAACACTGCCCCACACCCAATCAGGCCCCTCATACACAGAAAACAGCATGTGTTGAACACACAACCTGCCCAGGAGCCTTGGGAAGTTCAGGCTCTGCTTCCCAGCCTTCTCTGCAGCATGTTTTACACTTGCTCAGGCAGGCAGGCAGAATGAATCCCAAATTCTGTGCTCCTGAGTCCCTGTTCTTCCTCCCCCACCACCAATTCCTTCTGTCCCGAGTGAAAATAAGCCTCCAAGGTGAATTCAGCTTCTCAGGAAAACTCAGTTTGCATCTGAACAGACTGGAATGACATTCCCCAAGCAGTGAGGACCTCTCAGGTCTGTGCCACTCTCCTCTACAAACCCTACACAAGATTTTGCAAAACAGGCAGGAAACAAAAAGAGTAAAACAGACAGAACATAGGAACTTGCCTGAACTGGTCTATTTCCAAGGAAGTTTAAATCCATGTTCTCACCAAAAAGGTAACCCTCAGGGTGAGGGGTGTCAAACTTCTCACCTCCCATAAAGAAGTGACTTGCAAAGTAGTTTCCTAGAAACAAAAAACACAAGAGAATGAAAAAAACCCAAACTCTAAATGAGTGCTTCCTGGAAAAGTCTGCAGTTTTAAATTCACAAGTATAAAAGAGCCACAAGACACAGAAAATATTTGCTTATTCACTCCTTCCCTGTAGTACTCAGGGCCAGTGCCAACAGCAGGAGAAGAGAGTAAAAAAAATAAACAAACAAAACAAAAATCTAGAATAAATATTACAGATAATTCCATTTCAACTTGTATGACTCCCATATCCCGCATATCCCACACAAGAACCACTCCAAACCTTTACTGGGAGTGCTGGAGACTGTACACCCTGATGTATTATTAAATTATTAATTTAATTAATAATGCTGACAGTTCTAAATGCAGAAAGATGGATGTCAGGGACTGACTAAAGTGAAAGTCAGCTCTGAAAGTTTGACCATGAATTTGTTTCATTCATCTTCAAGGTGATGGTTACAGTGAAAATTTCAGGACACAGAGCATGTGTATGTTTGGGATTCTGGAACATGGAATTGACTGTAAAATGAACAGAATTAATTCAGGTGTGTGAGAGCATCACAAACATAGCTCCCTCCTAGAAAGACTTGAGGAAAATACTCTCAAATGTGAACTTCACAGAGGTACAGTTTCAGAGAAATAAGTATCAGGAGAGAACTGAAATAAAAGGCTCCATCCAAGCCACTTCTCTTCAAGTTTCAGAGTGGGGGATGAGAGGACTGAGCCAAATGTACACTTGCTTCCCTGGGTGCAATGCATACACAGCATAAATTTATGTTAAAATGACTCATTCCAGAAGCAGTAACTAATCATCTGAATGGCTGTGGAGGCATTCTGGAGTGATCTGCAGTCCCTCTAGCTAGGAGCAAGCAGGATTTACTCTGAAATGGAAGGTTTTCATGAATGGCCCTGTTTTTTCCATTAAGGCTTTCTCCCTTTATGCTTCAAGAAAGGCTCTTTTCACTCTGCACAGATGGCAGTGCCTTAATGATGATGGGAGGGCTCAGCTACTGCTGAGCTCAGCTAACAAGCACCCAGATGTTTGTAGTACTGAAACACATCCTTCTTTCCAGATACAACAATCACCTTCAGCACAGGTCCAGCAACTACTTAGAATCTGTCCTACAGAATCAGAATAACAAAATCACAGAATCATTTAGGTTGGAAAAGCCTTCCAAGATCATCAAGTTCAACCTGTGACCTATCATCACCTTGTCAACCAGATCAGAGCACTGAGTGCCCCATCCAGTCATTTCCTGGACACAAATGTAGGTGCCCCAAATGACAGGGAATCTTTTCCCACTCCTCCCAGAAGCAACAAATTAAAAAACTAATCTGTATATAATCTCCAAGCACAGCCAGCCTGACACTGCCTCTCTACCAGAGATACACCATGGAGATTTGTGTATGCACTGAGGTTCAGAAAACCACATTGAAGGCTGGAATAGATTTCACATTTTATGTGGGTCAAGCAGGATTATGTTTTGGAACATTTTATTTGATCAGCTGAGAAGACAATGCTTCTGCAGGATGTCTCAGTACCACAGCAGCTGGTTATCTGGGATCAGAGTCAGAGAACTCCCTCTTATCCAGTGACTGAGACAGAATTACAGAATCATAGAATTGCCTGGGCTGGAAGGGACCTTAAAGATCACACAGCTCCAACTCCCTGTCAAGGACACCTTCTCTTGCAGTGTGTTTTTATTTTGCAGGTTATTGTTTGATTTGTCCTTTGGGGGTTTTTTGCTCCCCCTGTTTTAGAGGTACACAGACCTGCCTTTGTTATTCACTTGAGCCAGGTGTGGGTTTATCTCTTTGCTACTTAGCTACTTTTCTGCCAAGTTTCAAACCCCTTCCTCCCACATCCAATTGTTAACCCCTCCTGTCCCAAGCAGTTTTCCTCCCTTGTATCCCTTGCCCTTGTGTTCCACCCACAGTTCTTACCTTGTATCCTCCCTTGAGACCTGCCCCCCTTTATAAGGTGTTGTTTGCTCCCAGCTCATTGCCTGGGACCCCGAGACTCAGGGAGTGAAACATGAAATACAGGAACCCAGTGCCACCCCAGGCCCGGGCTGCTGCTGTCCTTTGTTCCGTGCTGTACCTCCACTGGCACCTGGGATTCTGCAGAGCCCCAAAAAGGGGGACTGTCACCCCCCCACTGTCACCATCTAGCCGGGACGTGAGACACCCTTCCATGACACCAGGCTGCTCCAAGCTCTGTCCAGCCTGGCCTTGGACACTTCCAGGGATGATGAAGCCACAGCTTCTCTGGGCAAACCTCTGCCAGGGCCTCTCCACCCTCACAGGGAAGGATTTCTTCCTACTATCCAATCTGACCCTACTGTCAGTCAGTTTGAAGCCATTCCCCCTTGTCCTGTCACTCCAGCCCCTTGTAGATAATCTTGCCCCATCTCTTCTCTAAGTTCCCTCCAGATATTGCAAGGCCACAGTGAGGTCACCCCAAAGCTTCTCTTTTCCAGGCCGAACAATCCCTACCCTCCCAACCCTTCCTCCCAGCAGAGCTGCTCCATCCCTGGGATCATCCTGGTGCCTCCTCTGGACTCTCTCCAGCAGCTCCACATCCTTCCTGTGCTGGAGGCAGCTCTGCAGGTGGGGCCTCACCTGAGCAGAGGGACAGAATCCCCCCCACTCCTGCTGCCCACGCTGTGGGATCAGCCCAGGACATGGTTTGAGAGCATCTCCAGAGATGAAAGGGTCTCTCTTGCTCACTGGAACAACACCCAGACACAAAACCAGCGCGTTCAAGGCACCTGCCACACTGTCACTGCTCCACTGAGAACTACTTTTGACATCTCTACCAAATTGTTGGGATTTCTCACAAATACACACAGTAGCTGGAATCACAGCTTCAGTTCCACATTCAGACTAAACTATTTTCATCTTCCTGCTAAGTCACCTCCTGCAATGTGAAGGAGAGGTTTTTTCCCCGAGGCACTTCCTTCACAAGCAAACAAGGAACACAGTGCCAGGCACAAGGAGCACGGGGAAAACCACTCTGAGGTGCTCAGGGGGAACACAATGGTGAGCAGAACAACCCCGAGGCTCTGCCACTGCTGCTGCACACACAAAAGCTGCCACACACAGAGGTCTCAACAGACAAACAAACCAGAATGGCAGCAAACTGTCTCCACAAATTTATAACACAGTTTTCAGCAGCTAAAGAAGATATTCTGTTGCAAGCATTCAGAAAGCTCTCGCTACAAGGACACCCGAAGTTCAGAGCTCTCAAGGTAAGACCAAAGTTATGCATTAATCCTCTCAACCACTATCACAATCACCTCAGAGTTTGCCCAAGTTGGAGGCAGGACATTTTAAGAAAGCATTTCTTAAATATCACACCAGGGACTAAGACAAAAAGGAAACTTCCAGATGGAAAACATGAGGCATCCTCTTTTGCAGTCACTGTGACATTTAGGATTTTTAGTGGCTCTAGCAGGCGTGCATATATATTCTATGCATTGGAAACCTAGGTTCCATTTCCAAATCCAGTAAAAAGACAGCTTTAGAACTTTAGCCAGGCTATCATGCCGCTGGAATATTGTTCCCATATGTTCCCCCAGGCTATAAAACCACCTTAAGCAGGTGTTCCAAGGCCAGCTTTACACACAGCTCTGTAGCTATGGGCATAAGGAGAATGCTAAGTGCCATCCTCTTTGGCAGGAAAAAGAAAAAGCAAGAAATCCTTGGACTGATCCTCCACAGAACTGCTACAAACAGAAACCCTCCAGGAAAATGCAGTGACGTGCTGACCAGGAAAGAATCACACATAAATAAAAAAGGATGGAAAAGGATAAAAATGTCAGAGTAAAGAAAAACTGTGGCTTTACTTCCCCAGAGTAAATCAGCACAAAGCACAGAGCAGCATGAGATAAAAGAGAACATGACCAAGTGAGGTAGATGAAGCTCAAGCAGTGGTTGTAAGAGAAATTGTTGTGATGGAAAACTTTACAGTGGCTAGAAAAACTGGGACCACTGGGACACCCAGAACAGCCAAGTCTGACTCACTCATTTGTCCCATGCAAAACCAAACTGGAACCCAAGGCTCCTCCAAGGCATCAAATGACACCAAAATACTTTATATTTAGTACAACATAGTGATGGGGGTTTATTATCATAATTGCACCAGCATTAAGCACCAGATTGTCCAGTCATAATTACCTCTCCCTAAGCCAGCATCCTAATCCCATATCCATGCAACACATGGATGTGATGCACAAGAGAGAAGCTGGGAAGGGACACAACCTACAGGAGGCTGAGCACAGCTGTAATCCCATCACAGCATGGCTGTGCCACAACGTTCATTAACAGAAAGCATTTAGGTGCCCATTTAGGCTTCTCACCATTAAAGCAATTAACAGTGAAGTGATAGAAATTGGGTTCTGTTTAATTACTCAGCCAGAGGGCCACCACCACAGCAGCACAGTCCCAGGCACAGCCTGAACCAGCACACAGGGACAGTGACACTGTCATGGTACACAGCAGCACAGGATTGGACTGGGTGTGACTCTGCTACTCTTCTCCTATTTAAAATTGTTCTTTCTTTAATTAAAGCCTCATTTTCAAACAACAAAGCAGTTCAGTTTCAGAGAGGAGTAATCCACTTCCTTTTTTTCCTCCCAGGAATCTCCAGGGAATCCTCTTCAAGAGCCGACTCCAGAGAAAAGCCATCCCAAGGGCATGTGCTCTGTGCTGCAGAGCAGCAGGAACAGGAGCAGAGCTGTGGGAGCACTGGGGCATTGCTCACTGTTCCAAAGCAATAGGGACATGGCAGATCCTTCCACTGCTCCAAGCACTGAAGCACCACAGAGATCACAACTGTTCCCTGCTAAACAGGGAAAAAAATACCCATTTTTAGCCTGTTTCACAGAGGCACTTACTCTTCTGTACAAACCAGGCCTTCCCCCCAACCCATCAGGCAGGCACAATGTCAGCATGGGCTCCATAAAGCAAGAAATTTTGGTTAAAAGGTACCAGCAAAGAGGGGTCAGACAAGGAAACTGGGTATCACCTTACAGCAGCCTCAGTCATCCAGATGCAGGTGGAAAAATGTAGATGATACCCACCCAGAGCCTTGGAGGATGAAGCAGGGCATTTTCTGAGGATTTCTGACTACAAAACTACACACAATTTCCAACAAAGCTGTTAAACACCCTGCTTCACTGAGGACTGGCTCATGCAGACCATGGTGGATTCCTCAGCAATCTGCTCCATCCTCCCCAGGGCACGTGACTGACCCAGCAACAACCACATCAAAAGGCAATAAAGGAGAAGTGAATATTCACTCTGCCTTTGCAACCAGCTGTGACTCAACAAGGCTCAGTCAGCATGTCCCTCTCCACAGGCAGGCTGAAATCACAGCCAGAACACCTGTATTTAGGTACTTACCTGTATTTAGGGTTTATTTCCTTGCACAGTGTGTCCTTGGGAGGGGGTATTTGCTCCCTCATCAAAACCACAGACAGCAGCTGAGCAGACATTTGTAGTAAGTCAAGATCTGTTGAAGCCAGAGACAAGGAGGGATAGAATGGAAAGGAGAAGGCCAGTGCTGCACACAGGATGGGTGACCTCAGGTAATGCTCCCTCACCACTTGTTCCAGCCTATCAGGGGTAATCTCAGAGCCAGGAGTGCGAGTCAGGCTCGCTTTCCAGCACACACACCCAACACAGCCCATGGAAAACCAGCTGCTTCCAGACAGGGCTCACAGCAGCAGTGCCCACTTAGAAATAACTAGCAAACATTTAGCCCAAGAATATTTTGCACTACTTCCAGCTTGCCTCCTGAAATCAAAACTGTTCTCACTCACTGCCAGGTTTGGTACCAACCTTCCCACCTCCAAGACAATCACTCTGGAGATGGCAGGACCTCAAAGGACACTGTCCCTCTAACATGCTGAAGGAGGGAGGAGAGCTGCCATCCTAACAGCCCTCACTGTTCTGGGCTTTGAACCTCCACCCCAGAGGTGTTCACCACCTCTTCTCTCTCCCCAAAGTCAAGAGGATCCTTGTTAGATAAACCCAAAGTATGTGAAGAGAAAGCCCCGGCTTAACACCAGCTTTCAGAAAGAGCACAAGAAAATGCCAGAGAGAATTAATTAACAAGCCTCTAATTGCATCCAGAGCCTTTGTAGGAAATACAAATATTTTTATTTAACCAGCTGCTTGAAAGCATTGGCTGCTCAGTTCCACAAGGGAGGTATCACACGTGGAACACTCTTTGGTAGCATCATGGTCCACAGATCCCCTTCCAGGGAGCATGGTAACACACAAACCCAACCTCAGGAGTGTGATGGGGTTACCTTGACAAGCCCCAAACCCAAACACACCACTAACTTCCGGTTCAACAGCACAGGAACAGCAGGATAGTGATGTGAAAGAAATTTAATGTCCATTGCATATGGTGGTTACAATTAATCCACTCTTTATGTAAAATGCTGTCACACACAGATCCAGCTGCAGCCAAACTGTGACACTTGCCTTTCCCAGCTGCCCAAAAAACTAGCTCCCAAACCCCTACAAAAAGCAGGTTATATTTTCTAAGAGAGCCAACACAGCTGTTGGGACTTTTCTAGGCAGATTTCCCCCTTCCACTTCCTCCACACCATCATTCCTGCTGAAGGCCAACCTGCAACAAGACAAGGTGTAATGATGACAGGATTATGTTTGAGATGATCCCACACCCCCTCCAAATTAAGCAGCAGTCCTGGCCCCCTCCATCACACAGCCCTGAGGATGTCACAACCAGCAGGTCAAGGATACACACAGGACTTGAATCTCAGAATGAAGTCTTTGTATCTGAGAGTGAGGGGACCCAAACTGCTGCTCTGCAAATTGTTCAGCATACTTTGAAAAGCCCTGACAGAACCAAAACCTACAAAAAAATTGGAAGCAAATGGATATTGCAGGGGAAAAAGAGTATCTAAATTTCCCTGACCACTTGTTTTCTGAGAAGAATAAGTAAAACTTTTTAAACAGTTAAACCTGGTCAATCTTAAAAGCTAGCCCAAGACAAGGTGAGTCATGGGCTCATCCCTGCTGCACACAAGCGGCACCCAACTCTCCAAGCCTTCAGAACAATTCCCTGTGGAAAACAGACACCCAGTAGGCTCTGTCAGCCCAACAGCTCCTAGGTGACAGCCACTGCCATTTTAAGGAGTTAAAGGGAGCTGTCATGCGGGAATTTGGCCATCCTGTATTCCACCAGACCCAATTCTGCTCCCTGTCCCCAGCGAACTCCGCCGCACCCGCCGGGGACCAGCAGCTCGCTGAGGCCACACTCCGTCGTGGGGAGCGGTCCCCGAGCACCCTCAGCACCCCGGCACCACGGGCGGTGACGGCGCCAGGCGGGCGCGGACAGCGGGACAGCTGAGGCCTGGATGCCGGGCACGGGGACACCCTCAGAGCAGGGCACCGAGCCCCCGGGCAGAGCCGGCCCGGTGCCACGGACATCCATCCACCCACCCACGGCCTCTCCGCCAGCGCGGCCGGGCAGGGCCGCGGGCAGAGCTAGAGCCGGTGACAGCCCAGGCCGGTGACAGGCACACCTGTCCCCGCCTCCCCGCCCGGCCCGGGGGGCACCGGGCCCGGCACGGCCTGTCCACCTCCCCGGTCCCCGCGGCCCTCACCGGACTTGGGCGGGTAGCGGTAGGCCGAGTTGGCCTGGATGTCGATGTCCTCCACTCCCGCGATGCGCCGGCTGAGCAGGGAGCCCATGGCGGCCGCGGACAAGGCGGGCGGCCCGGAGGCACAGAGCGGCGGCGGCGGTGGCACCGGCACCGGGACCCGCACCCACGGCGGCGGCGCGGGGCACGCCGGGACAGCGAGTCCTTCTGCCCCGGGACTACACCTCCCGACAGCCACCGCGGCGGCGCCTACCAACGGTGGGGCGGGAAGGGACGGCATCTACCAATGGCGGAGCGGCGGGGGGGAACGGTGGCGTGAGCTCCGCCGGCAGAAGGCGCTGCGGCGGGAACGGGGATGGGAATGGGAATGGGAATGGGAATGGGAATGGGAATGGGAGAATGAGAATGAGAATGGGAATGGGAATGGGAATGGGAATGGGAATGGGGACGGGAATGGGAGAATGGGAATGGGGACAGGCAGAGGAACAAAGATGGGAACAGGAGTGGGCCCAGGGATGGGCATGGGGCACTGTGCATGGGAAGGACCCGGGCATGAACATGGAGATCACTGGGGTCACACCTTAGATGGAGAAGCCCTTGGGAGCTCACACAGGAATGCTGGAGGACACATCCTGTACAGGGAAGCATGGGGAGGACGGATGCCCAGGGACACACCTTGCATAGGGATGCAGAGGGAGAATGCCCAAGGTCATGCCCTGCACAGGGATGCACGGTGGGGGAGATTCCCAGGGACACATCTGGCACAGGGAAGCACAGGGGAGATGCCCAGAGGGACACAGCCTGCACAGGGATGGCCAGGGAGAATTATCCAGGGCAGCTCCCAGAGGTGGGACCTGCTACTGGCTGAGGCTCAAAGCCAGCAGGAAAGGAGGTGATCAGCCTCCCAGGGGGAAGCCTCTCCTCTCTGGGTTCCTCCCCTCACAGGTAATCCACACATGAAAGCAAATGGAGATGCCTGACATTTGGATGTGAGGACAGGGAATGGCCCCAGGCTGCCTCACGTGTAGGATAAAACAGTGAGGAGGATGGCATGGAGGAAGAGGGACAAAAAAGCCATCAATGTCCCAAAACCAAGCCCTGTCCCCTCTGGCAATGAGAACAGAGAAAAGCCGCTCCCTGTGATGGGAAATACCTCCCTGCACATAATGCTGCAAAGGAACTGGGGACACAAATTCCCAGCAGTGGAGTTGGGAATCACTGAGAGACATGGAGGAGCTGAGGTGGCACATGTGAAATCCCTTAAATTAGCCTTAGGAGCAGGGAAGAGGGCTGGGATTTAGGAAAATGGGATGGAGCAGGGAGAAGAGCCTGCCAGCACGGGAGGATTTTGTGATAGCAAGTGAGCAGGCAGTGGGTGGAATTTGCTGGCTGTAAACACAAACTAAAACACGCCCAGCAGGAATAAGCAAACAATCCCCAGGCGAAACGTGCTTCCGGACAGTTATTATCCTTGCAGCTGTTGTGGCCACACGACCACAGCCAGAGGGGCTGGAAGAGGCACGGGATGCAGGGCAACACATGCTGGGGGTGAGGACAGGAGCAGACCTTGCTCTTCTGCATCCCATTGTGCAGCAGGGCTGGGAAGGAGGACAGGGAAAAAATATGGAATGACCAACAAGTACTGCTGGCCAACCACGAGAGTTGGGTACCCTGCACGTGGCACAGGGGAGCCCCAGGCTCTGGCAGTGCCTTGGCAGTGACTGGGAACTCCCTGCTGTGTCCCCCAGGATCCTCCTGGAGTGCCAGTGCCTCTTGCTCAAGCAGCCTCTCTGTGCAAGGGTTTCTCTAACATGGACAGGGAGGGATGGAGTCTGCTGACCATCACAGGGACAGGGATACAGGCTGCTGACCATGACAGTGACACGTGTGCTCACCCAGAGCATGTCCAGGGCTCCCTGCCTGCACAGCCACAGGAACAAGCTGTGGGCAGTGCCCTGGCAGCAGTGGGATGATGTGAACAGCCACCAGCAGCCCCAAACTGAGCAGGGTGGATCCACAACTCCCAAGGCCTCACTCTGCAGGCCACCAGCCGATTTGGGGCTCAGCACTGGAGCAGACTGGGCACAGCAAGGATTAGTGGGTCCATCTCCCTGTGCTGTCCTGAGAACTGGTGGCCACAGCCTGGGGGCAAAGCAGAGTAGTGTTTGCACCAAGCAGGTGAGGAGGGGAATTTGCATGCAGACAGAAGATGAGAGTCCCTCTCCCTTTCCTCCCACAATCTGAGCACCAAGAGCATCCTGCCCTTCGCCAGCTGAAAGAGGCATCCAGAGGCAGCTGCCCCAGAGCTGTTCCCCGAACTTTTTTTGGGACAGAATAATGGAATCCTAGAACAGTTTGGGTTGGAAGGGACATTAAAGATTATCTCACTGCAAACCCACACTCCCTGAGCAGCTAAGAGCTCGGTACCATGTGGGTTAAGCCGGGAAGAGCCGGGACCCACGGCCGCGGGTGCTGGCTCTGCCCAGGAAGCTGCAGCAGGAGGTCTTTTGTTCCTCCGCCAGCGGGAAGGTCCCTCCCGGGCCGCCCGGCTCTCCGCACCGCTCAGAGGAAGCCGTCGGGCCCCGTGGGGGTTGTTGCCATGTGGGAGGGCAGGGGCTTTTGCTGGAGAATCTGTCCCGGAGGGCCCTGCTCCGTAAGCCGTGTGTGACAGACAGCGACAATAGCAGCGGCGTGCCAGAGCGGGGCTCAGCCCTTCCACCCCAAATCCCAGAGCCCGGAGCGAGCAGAGCTGGAGGGCAGCAGCTCCTTTGCTCCTTTGCCCCCGCCCGGCCCGTGGGACACGAGCGCTGGCACACACAAAGGCAGGATATTGCACCACGGCCTCCTCCATCCCATCCAGGGCCACTGGCACAGCACGGGGAAGGAGAGTGGATGGCTCAGGGCAGGGAGCAGGGCTGCCCTGACAGCCCTCAGCAGGGTCCCACAGCTCCTCAGGTGGGCTGGAGGAGCAGCACTCCCCCCTTGCACTGTGGCAGCTGCAAGAAGCAGCAACAGCCCCACAAACTCTGGTGGTGGCACCCAAGTGGGTTTTGCACCTTCGCCTCTGGGTTTCCTGAGATGTGTTTATCCCCATTTTGGTGCTGCCAGCCCCAGGCTCTGCTTGCACCATGGGGGAAGAAAGCCACAAAGATGGGAGGTCCCCTATGAGAAAGGGATGAAAACACTTTCACAAGGTTCAAGGGACCTGAGACCCTGAGTGCCGTCCATGGTATGGGGTGAGAGTGGTCAAACTGGGAAGGACCAGGGTGAAACTGGGCCAGGGCTCCGGCCACCAGGAACCTGCAGAGCCCCAGGGGTGCTGAGGGGCCCTCAGCTCCTGCGCTGCCTCCCAGCTCTGCAAAACCCATCCAGGAAAAGATGAATCCACAGAGCTGCAGCCCAGAGGAGGCAGATGGGCCAGAGGGACACCCATCCTCCCACTGCCATGTTTCTTCAGCCACCCCCAGCAGCCCTTCAGGAGCCTCCTTGGCCACGTCTGCTGGGGAGGCAGCTACGAGCACACCCGTGTAAACAAGGAAATGTGTTTCCTTGCAAAGCTCCCGGTCACCAGAGCAGCTCATCCAAAGTCCAGCTGCTTGGGGTTTATTACTCAGTGCTCTGTCTCTGTTGTTCCCACTGCCACTCACTGTGTTTGTCAGGTACATGTAGAACAACAAGGTTATTCTACACACATGGAGTTACAGCTCACCAGAAGGAGTGGTGAGCCCATGAACTTTGCCTCCCTAAACACTGCCCTGCTCTGAGGGTTTACAACCCTTCCTGAAAGCCTTGCCAGATCAGGCCCAACCCTTCTCCCTCCAAACACCAAACTGCAAGGTTTCTAAACATGCCTGGCTCTGATCAAACTAATCATTCAGGAGATTAATTTTTCCTGCTATATTTACACCTTGGTGGCTGCAAGTCTCCCTGTGCCACCTCTCTCTGGGGGTTGTCTTGACCTTGCAAGAAATGAGCAATCACCTCTTGCTACGTCCCACCGCCACGTACAGCTGTGCTCTCCCTTGGATTTGGGCAGTGACATATATAGGAGAACTCCTTGGCCCTGAAATTCTGCAAGAGTTGGAGAGGCTGAATGGTTGTGTAACTCCAGAATGGTTACTAAAGAATATGTGGAAAACGGTGACCAGCTTTGGACAACATCAGAGCAATTCCTGCCCACATAGTGGAGGCTGCAAACCCCACTATCAAGTGCATTACCTGCCTGAGCTTCAGCCATTTAATCCTCAAGGCTCAGAAACACCAGCAAAATGCCAGCCAGGGTCAGAGGTGTTAGTGAACAATCCATGCCAGGCAAACCTCTGCAAACGGCAGGAAACAGCCCAGAACCTCCGCTCAGGAAAGGTGGAGGCGGCTGGAGCCGGCAGTTCCCTTCATCTTTCCCGTGGTGTAACCAGCCCCGGCCGCTGAACCGTGGCTCTGTGCCTGCTTACCCTTAGCAGCAGCACTGTGCGCTCCGCCGGGCCCTGCAGCGCCGGCCTGGCCGCGGGCTTTCATCGGCTGCGGCACTGCGCGCTCTCAAAGGAGCCTTTCACCGCGCCGGGAGCCCCCGGCACCTTCCAGAACCTTCCCTCGCTGCCGCGGCTCCCTTCAGCTCCCGTCAGCCGCCTCAGCGATGCACGGACACGCTGCGGCTGAGGGAGAAACGGGACCAGGAGGGGGTGGGCAACGCGCCCGTAGTTTATTAGTGCGGATGGAGGGAGCGGGGGCCAAGGGGCTGCTGCTCCGCCGCCTCTCGGGGCGCGGAGCTGTACGGCAGCTACGAGCCAAGGGGGTCTCCACCAAACCCCCGTAGGCTGCAGGAGGGTAACGGCAGGGCCTGGAGGGGTTCGCGGTGCCGAGGGGCGGCGGCGGCCGCGGCAGCGCTCCCCCGAACCAGCCGGGCCCAGCGCGGCCCCGCCGCTCCCTCACGTCAACAGGAAACCGCACGCGGCCGACTGTAAACACCGCCCGCGCCCACGTGACCGCGGGCCCCGCCCCGGCCCCGCCCCGCGCGCGGCCCGCCCCCGCCGCCCTCCCATTGGGGGCCGCGCCGTTGTTGACCATATACGGTCAGGTACTACCGAGCCGCGGGCGGCGGTTGGCCGGCCTCGTGCGTCACTCAACGCGCGCTGAGCGCTCCGCAAACAGAGCGGGGCCTGCTGGGAGTTGTGGTCCGAACGGGGGCAGGGCGGCGGGACGGTATGGTGAGCGGGAACTACAAGTCCCAGGAGCGCCGCGCGGGCCGGGCCGCACCGTCCCGCCCCGGGCGGCCGTGGGCGGGGCTGGGCGGGCGCCGTGAGTCAGTGCCCGGTAAACATTGGCGTGAGCCGCCGGCCCCGCCGTGCTGGCGGCGCCCTGAGGGCGGCGGGGGCCGGCGCCGGGGCCATGGACGAGCTCAAGCACCAGGTGATGATCAACCAGTTCGTGCTGGCGGCCGGATGCGCCGCCGACCAGGCCAAGCAGCTGCTGCAGGCGGCCCACTGGCAGTTTGAGGTGAGGCCGCCGCCCCGGTACCGGCCCCGGGCGGGTCCCCGCGCGGGGGCATCGCGGAGGGTTCGGGTAGCGTGAATCGGTGCCCGGCCCCGCGGACACGCCGCTGCCCCCCCGCCCGCCCACACGCGCGGCGGCGGCGGGGCGCGGGCCGGGCCCCCGGCGGTGCCCGAGGGAGCGTGGGCGCCACGCGGGGCGGGCGATCGGGAGGCCACGTTGCGCGGGGGGTGCGCAGAGAGGGGCTCGCAGCCTGCCGGGGCCCCACGCCGGACCGCGACCGGGCCGGGGGCGCTGAATCCGCCGAAACCTCCTCCTGTTCCCCCCCGCCCCCGCCCCAGCCCTCCCGCGTGGCCGTGGGCTGGAAAACCCCAGCGCAGCCTTTCCCACGGCCCTGCCCCGGGGAGTTTGAGTTCTCGGGCAGCCGTGGGAAAGGAGACTTTGTAGGTCAAAGCTTTTCTGGCTCCAGACGCCTTTTCCTCTCGCTCGCGGGCAGGATACTCCGTGACATTGACAGGGGTTAACGCCGCGCGTGGGGCGGGGGGCGCCGGGGGAGCTCCCCGGTGCCTTTCGGGGTGCTCAGCTCCTGCAGAGATCCCCGGACCTGAAGCGCAGGGAGCAAAGAGCAGCGCGGTGGCCGTGGCGAATAAAATGCTTTTTAAATAGGATTTTTCCTTCTCTTCTGCAGCTCCCTAGGTTGGAGCTGATGGATTTGATGCTAATGGCACCTCGGTAATTGAAATGTCTGTGCAGTGCTGCGGGAGCAGGTCTGAGTCAGGCTGGGGAGCAGGAGGCTCCGGTTGTTCCTCTCCGTGGCTGGAGCACCTCTCCTCCTTGCCGGGGGGCGCGGGCGCTGCTGCCCGGGCTGTCCCGGGTTTGTTCTGTAACGGAACAGCGGCCGGGTAGACCCGGTACGGACGGTGTCCGTCGCCGTGCGGGCACAGCATTCCCACCTGCTCTGTCACAGGCCAGGAGGGATCCCAAAGCGAGCCGTGCGTGACCGGGGAGCGCGGGGTGGACTCGCAGGGGTGTGCGGAAGAGCGGGCCGGCGATCGCCACCGCCGTGCCTGGTGAACGGGAGCACCGCTGGCGTGGGATGTGTTGCATGTGTAACGTGCTCCGGCGTTTGTTTACTAACACAGGCTGACTGTGGCCCTCTGGGACAGGCGGGATCCTCTTCCACCACCTCCGTGCGTGTCGCAAAAGAGCCGGGGAGGGATGACAGAAGTTTTAACGTGTCTTTCAAAAGGCTTTTTTGCAGAACTTTGCCACCGTTTGGCGAGTTGCACAAGTAGAAACAGCCGTCTCCTGCCGGCTGGGCACTCACATGACTCAGAGGAAGCTGGGCTGTAAACAAACGCTGCCGTTACCATGTTCCCACTCACTTTTGGTGCAACGGTCAGATAATTCCCTTTGCAAAATGGCCGCTGGGCACGGCTCCTTCTGGGAGCCACGCTGGGGAGGGATCACCTCCCGACCACTCCAGCCTGCTCTCACCTCTTTTCTGGACTACTCCCAAGGCTTTTGTTATTCCAGTGCAGCACCCTTTTTCTGGCTGGTCTGCATCTGCAGTGAGTATAAATCGGGGGAGTTCAGGCAAGTTCAGTACGAGGGAAGGCAGCATAAATTAACCATCTCCTTGGAGTCAGAGCGCTCCTCCAGGGGCACGCGTGAATGCGATCAGCCTGCTTGTACCTCAGCGTTCTGCTCCTGCTGTAAGGCCACCCTGGGGACAGAGAGGTGTTCTGCACTGAGCCAGGCTAGTTCCGTGGCCCAGTGACACAGGGAGGAGCTGGCTTGTCCCAGCTCTGTGCCTCTGTCCTGGCCAGGGCACTCCTGGCATCCTTCTGCCCTGCCCAGGACCTTTCCTTTGTGGGCAAGTGTCCCACTTGCTGCCTGTGACAGCCCCTGGGGTGTTTGTCACCAGCAGGAGGGAGAGTGAGGCTGCTGTGAAGCACGGACAGCTTTGGGATGCTGGTGTTTTGGGACCACCTCCCTGGGCTTGGGCTGATTTTGAGGCTGGCTGCTCAGGGGCCATTGTGTGTAGGAAGATGAAGTGAGGGCTGCAGAGTGGATTTGCTTTGTGTGTGTGTCTTTCCAGCCCTAGTAGACCCAGAGCTTTTCCAGGGCAGAAGGAACATGATCCAGAACAATGAGCAGGGTTGGAGGTTAGGAAAACATTTGGGATGCAGTCACCTTTGGCTGTGGTGTGAGCTGATCAGAGTCTGTCCCATACTCAGGGTTCACTAAGGAGCCTTTTTTTTTTTCATCCTATCTATCCCTTGGGAACAGGGCAGTTCGTGGGTAGGGTGTGGATTACTTGCTGTAACTGCTCTCCTGTTTCCTAGGGACCCTGGGCAGGCTTTATCCTCTTGTGCCCAGTTTAATTTGCAGCTCTTGCAGCTTTGTGGGCCCTTCCATGCCTCCAGGGATGGCTGCTGTGAGTGCCAGCTGGAATGGCACTGCCAGCCCAGCCCTCCAGCAGCTGGAGCAGTGCCATAGCTGATCCCAGGAGAAGGTTTACAGGCCCAAGAAAGCAACTTGGAGTGTCTCTGGGTGAAGGCTGGCACTTGGCTTCCAGGGCCTGGCTTTTTGGGAGAAGCCAGGGAGAGCAGCTCCTCCGTGGCTGAAACCCAGCAGGTTACCAGGCAGACATTTCAGAGTTTGCAGAGTCTCACAGGGGGCTGGGCAGTGGATCAGGCTCCTTCATTGGTAGAAAGATATTATTTGGCTTTATGTGCTCATTGCCCTTGGGGCTGTTTGGGAAGGATAAGAAGAAACTGCTTCTAAAAAAACCCACCCATTCCTTCCTTTTCCTGGTGCTAAGAGCCTCTGTTCAGTGTAGAGAGGTTGTGTGTGGGGAACAAGAGGAGGAGCAGGTGTCTGGCTTTGCTCGCTGTGTCCATGGCTGGATTTCACTTCCTCTTATCTATTTACATTTCATGAAGCCCCTTCCTTGGTGGTTCAAGGACAGAGTGCTCCCAGGGCTTCCCCTGCTGCTGGGTGCTCCGTGCTAGCAGGGCTCACACCTCCAGCCACCCTCTCTCTGACCCAGTCACCATGGATGCCTCTTGGCACCCTGGCAGGGTCCCTCTGTGTGATCCCTCTCCTGTGAAGCTCCTGGTTTTGCATTCTGGGAGGGGGCACAGTGGCCTGGTCACCTGCTGAGCGTGGCCAGGCCGTGGCTGCCCTGCTCCCAAGCACACCAGGGTGACACAGGCGGTGGGGCTTTGGCTCCAGGGTCAGAGCTGAGCTGGGCTCGGGCTCCTGCTCCAGCAGAGGAGCTCTAATTGGCTTTGCTGTTGCACCAGTCACGGTGGCACTTGTGACGCTGTCTGGAGAGCAGGTGGCATCAGTAGCTTTGGTTACGTGTGTGTCCCTGGCCCCCGTGGCACCAAGGGGAGCGTGGGGCCCTCGCTCGCCAGGCTGGGGCTTTGCAGGTCCCTTGGGAGGTGACAGGGAGTCATTCATGGGCTTTGTGTTGGACACAGGGGCTGTTTCTGCCGTGCTTGGAAAGGGGCAGATGGAGGGGAAGAGACGCTGTGTTAGGCAGAGGGACCTGCCCTGGTGGACTGCTTCCTCTGCCCAGTCACAGCTTTCATCCCAGCACTGGCAGGGATTGGTGGGCAGCTCAGGGGGACAGCAGGGACCTTCTCTGCTGCTGTCTGCCAGTGGCACAGTCTCAGATATGAGGCCACTTGGAAAACAGGAGCAAACAGGAGCATAGAGCAGATTTAATCAGCTTATGGTATCTGGCTGTACCCACACCTCTGCCTGTGTTTCCCGTTTGGTGTTACCCCCTCTCTTATCACGATCTGTCAGTGATAGGGCCTCTGCTGTTGACGTCTGACCTCACCCGGGACAAAGGGTAGCGTGGCAGGGGGTGTCACTGCTGTAGAAGTGTCTGTGTCAGACATTTCCTTAATTGAGAGCTGTGTGCTGTCCTGTCCAGAGTTCTCTGCAGGGCCACAGACCCCATTCCTGCTGCATTGCCATCTCTGGGATCTGGTGGGTCCTGCCTGCAGGAGCTGAGGGCTCGGAGCTCACAGCATGGCTGGGTGCAGAGTTCAGGTGCTGTGTTATTAAATGCAGCTATTGCAGGGAAGAGCCTTGCCAGCCCAGCTATTGCACACTCCCCCCGTGGTCTGGGAGCTGCCAGACTCTGCAGCAGGAATTGCTTCCCCCACCCAGGTCTGGATCATTGTTTGCAGACATTGCTCTGGCTGCCACCTGGTTGTACCAATAGTTTTCTGCTGTTTAGTCAGGAAACCATAAACCTCTTTGCCTTCCCAGGGCCTGCCAGCCTGGATGTTTGGGGCAAAATTAGTTTTCCCATTGGATCAATGAGCTGAGCTGACTTGATGTCATTTGTGCTGACCCTGGGAATGACACAGGAGCATGTGGACACTGGGATGAGGAGCATGGGTGGTGGCAGGACTGTGGCTTGCTGCAGTTGGGCAGCGCTTGGTACAACCTCCCTGTACTTTTTCTGGGCTTTTCTGCCTTTTTTTCCCCAGCAGCTTGGTTAACCCAAATCCCTGGTTCTCAGGAAGGGAGTGGAGTTTTGGGTAGAGTGGCAACACCCAGCCACAGCCCCACACCTCACACCCCAGAGTGGAGACCTAAAGGCCTTGAGGAGAGGCCTGAATAGGACTGAAGGGGCTTTTCCTTCAACCAGAACTGGATCCAAACCAGTTCTCTTACATTTCCATCAAGTCTCATCTACGTCTGAATCAAACCATTGTTTTCTAGCCCTGACTCAGTTGAAGCCTGGTGCGGAGCAGGAGTTGCCATCATGGAATCACAGAATGGTTTGGGTTGGAAGGGACCTTGAAGGTCATCTCATTCCACCCCCCTGCCATGGGCAGAGACACCTTCCACTATCCCAGATTGCTCCAAGCCCCATCTAAGCTGGCCTTGGGCACTTCACGGATGGGGCAGCCACAGATTCTATGGGCTACCTGTGCCAGGGCCTCACCACCCTCTAAGTAAAGAACTTTTCGCCATTCCTGCATCAGCTCAGTGCTGTGCACCCCCAGACCTCTGCTGCCTCTGCTCCTCCTGGACCTGGGCTGGGTGTCTGCCCTCCTGACCATCTCCTTCCCCTGGCCTTCCCTACCTGCAACCCTTCTTGTCCTCTCACATGCCTGTGGCCTGTGACATATTTACCAGACTATTACTGGTTTTAATTGGAATCTACAAAACAGTGTCAGTCCCTATCATGCTCTGTCTGCAACTGAATTGGAAATGTTCTGGCATATGGGGTGGGAACCTGCTGCAGCCCCTGCCCTGGGATCTCCTGGTGGGAATATGGGGACTGTGATCATGTCCTGTTGAAGACATGCCTTAACTGCTTCCTGCTGGGGTTGGATTTGGTTTCCTTTGTTTCCCAGCACACGGTGGTCGCAGAGCATTATTGTGAGTTGTGAAACACCTGCTGGGCTCTGCCCCAGCAGTAGCTGCTTCTTGCAAGGATGGTGGTCCCAAATACACATGGTTACCACCTGCCCTGGTGTGAGCAGATGGCAGGCGCAGGTCCCTGCTCAGGGACAGGGAGCAGCTGTGCCCTCAGGGCCCCCCAGGGCCTGCTTTGGATCATCTTTGGGGTCTAGTAGTGTGCAGTGGTGAGGTGGGTGCCCAGTTTGGATGCAGGTAGTAACATCATCTTTCCCTTTTTCTTTTTCCTTCCTTTCAGACTGCTCTCAGTGCTTTTTTCCAAGAAACAAACATCCCCTACAGCCACCACCATCAGATGGTAAGTGCTTTCCCAGCTCCCCAGTGCTCTCCCAGGGCAGAGCACCAGCTGGCAGGTGCTTCAGGCTGGTGCTCATGTCCAGCTCGCTGCTTCCCAGCTCCAGGAGTGCAGGCAGGCAGGTCTGGCTGGGCCCTGCCAGAGCTGCCTGCCAAGGAAGGTTTTCCTGGAGAGCAGCTGGTGGGACAGTGGGACAGCAGAGCCCTGCAGATGGTTTGGGGCTGCTCTTCCAAAAGGGATAGTCTGAGGGAGGATGTTTTGGGCATAGCCAGTGGTCCACACCAGCCCAGCATGGCAAAGAGAGCCTGGAGGAGCCTGAAGCACTGACCTGTGTAAACACACTCAGAGATACAGGGTGCTTCCCATCCTGCAGCAGCTACACACACAGGTCCTTGTGTGCTCGCTGGAGCGAGCAATTCCCGGAGCATCGCCGGAGCGTGGCTCTGCTGCGGCGTGCAGAGCGTCTGGAGGTGTGTAAACACCCACACGTGGGTGCTGCCTGCCTCTGCTCTCTTCCAGCTGTCCTCAGACTCGGTCCCTTAACTCTCATACCCCAGCAGCCCATAATCTGCTTGGGCAGATGTGTCTTAAGGATTTACTGGCTGCTGCGGCCTTGTTTGACTCTCTGGGACAATTGGGGATTTGGAGCATGCAAAGCAAGTGCCCAGCAGGGCTGGAGCATGCCCAGTCTCCTGGGGGATGGGAGCTGAGCCTGAGCCTTGTGCCAGCAGAGCCAGAAAGCTGCAGGCCCAGGGCGGCACCGGTGGGTTGTGGAGCAGAGGGGGTCCTGTGTGGGCCCTCTGCCAGGAGCTCTTACCACAGCATGAGCCTTCAGACCCTTAAATGGAGCTGCTCATGGGCAGCACAGTCAGCAGAGCACAGGTCTGGGGGGCTTCATTTGCCACAGCAGGGGGGCAGAGGGGTCTCGTGCCACGCCCCGGTGGGAGGCAGAAGGTGGGGACTCCCCTGACCCCGTGTCTCCTTCTCACAGATGTGCACTCCTGCCAACACGCCGGCCACGCCGCCCAACTTCCCCGACGCCCTCACCATGTTCTCCCGCCTCAAGGCTTCCGAAAGCTTCAACAGCAGTAGCCCCGTGGCTTCCATGGCGACTTCCCCGCCGCCCCCGGCCCCGCCGCTGCCCCAGCACGGGGCCTTCAACCCCGCCTGGCCCACGGCCTCGCCGCCCGGGCAGCAGCAGAGCATGTGGACTCCGGCCGCGCCGGCGCAGCCCGCGGGCTGGCCCGCCGCCGTCTCCCAGCAGGCCAGCGCAGAACAGAAGGCCAACGTGACCATGGAGGCAGAGAGATGAGGCTGCGGCGGAGAGCGGCCGCGGCGGGGACCCCTGCGTATAAATATATATATATTTTTTCTCCCCCCCTCCCCAAAGAGGAGAGGAACTCCGCTGCCAGGGCGTCTGGCAGCCGCCGAGACACATGAGCAAATAGCTGCCTTGCATGGGTTTGGTTTGAAGTAGTTTTTACTTGTTCTCGAGCTGAATGGAGCTCCCCAGAGACAGCGGGAGGCTGCGTGGGACCGTGCTGGCCTCTGCCTGGGACCCTGATGCTGCCAGACTCTTGGGGAGGGAGCACCCCCTCCTCTCTTGGGACACCGGAGTTTGCATGCCAGTGACATTTATGGAGGAGGTCCCTTCCTCAGAGTCCCCTGGGCCACCCCACCAGGCAGAGTGGGTTGTGCCTGAGTGTTTTCCCCCATCCCTTGGCCCCGATCAACTGGGTGGGGGGCAGACACCCCCTGAGGCTTGTTTTTTGTAAGGGGTGGAGAGAGCAAGGGCTGTTCCTGCACCACCACAGCCTCCCACCCCACACACTGTCCTCGCTGGTGAGGAGGGCTGGGGGACACCGGCCCTCGGGGAGGCGTCTGGCCCCTCGCCCAGCCCCGGATGGGGAGCAGGGGGTGAGCACTGGTGGTCCGGCTGGGCCAGCACACCCTCCCCTCCAGCCTCCCAGGATGGGGTTTGCCCCAGGGCTGTTTTGCATGACACAGTGTAACCCTAGAGACTGGGATCGTTTTTAACCCCTCTGTTCTTTTCTCCCGGCGGCTGGAAGTCTCTCCGGATGCGCCGCAGCCGCTTGCAATACACGCTCTTCTGCTTTGAACCCCGTGTCTTTGCTTCGTTTGCAGCCGTGGCAGGACGCAGGCAAAGCTGCCCTGAGCCTGGAGTGTTTCAGGATCCCTTCTCCCAGGGGATCAGTTCATCCTAGGAGGGCTGGCTGCATCTCCAGCGGCTCCAAACACCCCGTTCCAGCCATGCGGTGACTGCCAGCTGCTTTTGGCCAGGTGCATCCAGGGCTCAGCCCCAGAAGCCCAGCTCTGCCACATCAGCTGTGGTGTGAGACCCCAGCAGGCAGGGCTGTGCTGAGTCCTCAGGATCCCTTGTGACATCCACAGGTCCTGGGTGTTTTGCTGTGACCTAGCTCCTATCCCCTCTTTCCCAGGTCCCTTGGAGGTTGCTGTCCTTGCCAGACCCTTTCCCAGCGAGGCTGTTCCCCTGCACTCCCCAGTCAATAATTAATTTCAGGCTCTTGTTTGTGTTGCTAAAATAAACAATGTAGGAGGGATGGTTTCACTGGGGGTGCCTCTTGGGCAGCCTGGGCAGGGCCTGGGAGCAAGGGCTGGAGCTGGGGCTGGCCCTTGTGAGCTTCCTTGCATGGAGTTCTGCTGGAGCTGCCACCCCCAGTCCTGCCCCACTGAGATGAAATGGGCCAAGCTGGTCGGCCCTGGAGCGAGCCAGGGCTGTGCACCTTCTGTCCCACCTGTGGTGGGCACATCCTGGCCAGTGTGGGCACATCCAGGCCACGTCCACTCTTGCTGGGAATGGGGAGGTTCTGTGGGGTGGGGGTGTGCAGCACAGAGCTACCCAGGGCACACAGAGAAGGGATTTGTCCCCAGCCTTGAAGAGCGACAGCTGCCTGAGAAACACAGGTGAAGCCTCAGGGAAACCTGGGTGGTGAGGAGGGGAATGTGCCTGTGACCATCCCAGGGCCACCAGGAGCCACAGGATTGGAAAATCATGTCAGACCACGGACCTGGTGATCTGACTGGTCA
Organism: Fringilla coelebs; assembly: GCF_963513975.1. Lineage (NCBI taxonomy): Eukaryota > Metazoa > Chordata > Aves > Passeriformes > Fringillidae > Fringilla > Fringilla coelebs. Next base: position 13,891,499 of record NC_140042.1, read on the forward strand.
GAGAGCTGATGGGGACATGGCACAGCCCAAAAGTGTCAGACTCTGGCTGTCCTGTGTGTCCCCAGGAGCTCAGGGGAGGCAGCAGAGGAGGGAGCATCTCTGGCCTGTGGTGTTACCCCAGTGCAATGAGTGGGTGTCAGGGCAGCGTGACCCCAACTCCACCAGTCCCCCAAGGCCAGGCAGCACAGCCTTGGTGCATGGGCCCCTCCCAAGCCTCCCATGCCGTTTCACAGCCCTGTGGCCAGCCTGGACACCTGTGAGCTTGGTGCCAGTCCCCCAGGAGCCTGGCTTTGTCACCTGCACCTGAAATGCACAAGGACAAACAGCCTTGGTGGGGCACAACAGCCTCAGCAGCTCCCCGGGGAGTGCTCAGCAGCAGCTCTGCCCATGTGGCAGGGGACACTCAGGACAGGCACCTGCATGAGTACTGGGGGATGCAGCACATCCCTGTGCTGTGCCAGGAGCAGAGCTGGGGGGAATCTCCATTGCTGAAGGGGGAGAAGCAGAAACAGTACAGGGGGACAGCCATCCCCTGCAGACCCCAGTGCCAGTGCTTGTTCACAACACCCAAGCCCTCCTCCATCAGCACTTTGTTCATACCTGGGTGTTTCACCATCCCACCATCCCCTGACCTTCTCTCATCCTCCTCAGGGCCACCCACCATTGTTTGTCACAAGCATGGCATGGTGACAAAATCCTGGCACATTGAGCTGCTTCTGAGTGGGGATGTGCCAGGTCTGGGCAATCCTGTGCCCAGCCCGGTTCAGGCACCAGCTGTGGCACAAGTGGCTCCTGAGCTGTGCCCGGAGACTGTCCTTGCCTTGCTGTCACCCCACAGCTGCTCTGCAGCTTCCTGCAGCTTCCTGCAGCCTCCTGCAGCTGGCCCAGCCCCTCCCTGCTAAAGCCCAGCCCCTGGGGAGGAAAAGTGGCCCTGGGTGAGCCTGGGTGGCTGCAGAACCTAGGCAGGGCAGGGAGGTGTGTGGCCCCAGAGAGTGGCTGGTGAGAACATCCTGAGAGATGCCCCAATGTGTTCCTGGCAAGTTGGATGTGGGGTTGCTGCCCCCGGCCCTTTGAGCTTGTTGACAGCTCAAACCTCCTGAGACCATGGGCAGTTGGGCACCTTCTACATCCTGCAGCTGCTTTATTCTCACTCAGCACCTTCTCCAGACAGGCAGCCACGTCCTCCAGGTCTCTGAGCTGGCTAAAAACAGACACCAAAGCTTTGCTCTGGGCAGGCCCCCAGCAAAGCAACATGCCAAACCTGGGTGGGCTTATAGTGGAGACCCCTGGCACTGCTGCCAGGCCCTGGGCATGGCCAGCACTGGGATGCAGAGGACAATGACCACGTCCCCCCCCAGCCAGGTCAGTGCATGAGGCAGAGGGACAAGGGCACTGCCAGCGGCCTGGGGACTCAGATGGGCTGAGTGTGGCCCTGCCATTCACCTGGCAAAGGTCTGGTGGCACAACCTGGCACAGTGGCCTGGCATGACAGACCTGTCTGTGCCCATGGAGCTCTCACGTGGCTGACAGGTCCCTATGGCCTTGTGCTGCTCCAGCAGTCAACCCAGCCTGTGTGGGCCAGCACTGCAAGGCCTCAGGACTGAGCTCCCAGCCAGAGCTTCTGAAACCAAACAGCCCCTGAGGTTTTGGGGAGAGAGAAGAGCCCCAGTCATGCTGGAGCCAAGGGGCATTGCCAGCAAAGGAGTCTGGCACCTGAGACCTGCAGCACCTCAGCAGTGAGCACCTTGCAGCTCCTGAGACAGCCCTTCCACCCTGCTCCAGGAGGGGAGAGTCTGGTGAGCCCCTGGGATGGGGCAGGAGAATCCAAACCTTGACACCACCCCCAGTGTTATCCCATCCCAAGCCCTGTGGATCTCCCAGGATATCAAAATTTTAGAGGGTAAAATCCAGCACTGCAGAAGGGACAAGAGCAGTGGCGGTGGCCAGGACATTGGGATACCAGGGGTGCTCTAGTGGCTGTGAGGGTGACATGGACCCAGGCAGGTCACTGCAGCCAGAACAGCCTTTTAGGAGGCTTCAGTGCATTTTCCATAAGGATTTGTGTAAGATTGCCATCCCAGTCACCCCATACACCTATGCCATCCATGCAGGTCTCTGAGGAGCCCAACCTCTCTGCAAAGAGCTCTCCAGTAACTGGCCCAGTTCTGCTGCATGCACCTCCTGGAAATTTTTTGCAGCTGGGAGCCATCAGCAGTGGTTTTCGGGGAGCAGAGGGTAGTGATCATCCTGCAGCATGTCTGTGACCTGAGGAACATGGGTTTGACTGCTGGTACTGGGTCCCCACAGGCATGGGGACATGGAAAGAAGGGAAGCTAAGAAGTGTGTGGAGAAGACCAGGGCTTGGGGATGTTTCTCTGGGACCCACAGCACCAGCCACACCCAGCCAGCCCATTGTGGTGCCTATGGAGTTCCCCCAAACTGAAGTGAAAGTTGTCCAAAGGGGAGAAATGTCCCAGCTTTAGCTTCATCATGCTGGCAAAATGCTCTTGCTTTTGCTCTGTGGTTGTGCTCAAAGTCAAGATGACATGAGAGGTGGGGCTGCCAGGTCTCACAAGGGATGAAATGCCAAAATTGCTGTGGGCCAGCCCCATGCTGCCTGTGGAGAAGACAGGAGGGCACAAAGCCACCACAACAGATTCGTGTGCTGCAAGGTGTGAGCAAGGCAGATATTTCTGATCTTAGCATACAGCATCTCCCACTCAGAGTTTAAACTTTAATTTGGTGTTGTGGCAATGTCTCCCACTAGACTGTGCCTTGATGGGACAGCCTATCTGTCCTTCTGTCACCTGCAGCTTGGCCACTCACTGTGACACAGGCAGGAGAGAAGAGGAGCCTGCAAGGCATACAGCTGCTCCTGCCTGGGGAGTGGGAGCTGTGTGCTCCAGCCCAGAGTGACCCCAGGCAGAGCTGCCAGGGCAGGATGGGACTCAGCACACCTAAATCTCAGAGCAAGTATCTCTGGAGCCCTAGGGGCAGGTGAGAAGTGACTGAAAACACCTGTGGCCGTGTTAGAATGCTGCTCTTTTAAATAGTCCCTGCAGTGCAGCTAAGACCACTGGAGCCAGAAAGGTGCCTTTGTGGTTCTACAGGCTTCCTGGTCCTGGGGCAGCCAGAATCCATGGCATGGGCATGTCACTGTGTGGGGCAGGACATGGGCCAGAGCCGGGCATCATCTGGGACACCTGGTAGGGAAGGCACCATGTGCAGGATAGGGAACAGACAGCTCCAGGGAGACCTGAGAGCCCCTTCCAGGACCTAAAGGGGCTCCAAAAGAGCTGGAGAGAGACTGGGGACAAGGGCATGGAGTGACAGAACAAGGGGGAATGGCTTCGAACTGCAAGAGGGGAAATTAAGGTTAGATATATAGAAGAAACTCTTCCCTGTGAGGTTGGGGAGGGTCCGGCACAGGGTGCCCAGAGCAGCTGTGGCTGCCCCTGGATCCCTGGCAGTGCCCAAGGCCAGGCTGGACAGGGCTTGGAGCAGCCTGGTCTGGTGGCAAGTATCCCTGCCCATGGCAGGGGACGGAACGGGATGATTTTTACAATCCCTTCCGGCACAAACCGAGCTGTGACTCCCGGGTCCGTGGCTCCCCGGAGCTGCCCAGCGCAGCGGCAGCAGGCCCGGCCCGGCCCCCGGCTGGCCCAGCGCGGCCCAGGCCCGCCCCGCCGCGGCACCGCCCGCCCAGTCCGGCCCGCCCCGCCCGCCGCCGCCAGGTGCCGGAGCCGCCGCCGGGAGCCGGTAGGTGCCTGTGGGCGGTGGGGATCGGTGCGGGATCGGCGGGACCCGGGGGGCTGCGGCGGGAAGGCGGCCCGGGCCCCCTCAGCCCCGGACAGGCCGCGGCGGCCGCCTGCCGCGGGGGCGGCTGGACACACCGGAGGGAGACACTGAGAACCGGGGGTGACGCCGAGCACCGGGGGTGACACCAAGCATGGCGGGACACCGAGAACCGGAGGGCGGATACCGAGCACGGGGGGACACTCGGCACTGGGGGGACACTCGGCACTGGGGGGACACTGAGCGCAGGCGGGGACGCAGGCAGGAGAAGATCAGCGCTACGCTCTTAGGAAGAAAAGGGATGGAAATCAAGCCCTGGTTAACTCTGTGAGGAGGAACAGGCCGAGGGAAGGGCTCGGTGCTCGGCCGTGGCTGCAGCGTTCGCTGCGGGGCCGCGGAGGTCCGTCTGGATGGGGACATGGGCCCGGAGAGCAGCGGGAGGCAGCCCTGGCCTCGGCCGGGCCTTTATCGCTGACCAAGTGTCGCAGGGTACTGCTGAAATCTTACAGAGCTCCAGCTCTGTGCCCTCAGCACTGCCGGGAAGGGTTGGGACGAGAGGGCTGGGATGAAATTTAATCGGGTGGAAAGCGAGGTCGTGTACTTGGGGAAAGACTTCCCGGTGTAAGGCGAGCGCTGCTGCCCGGCCGAGGTCATGAGCTGGCGGGGAGGACGGCGGGGGCTGCAGGGAGGGCACAGCTGAGAGAGGAGCAAATGTGATCCAGACAGATCCCGCTGAGAGAGGAGCAAATGTGATCCAGACAGATCCCGGGAGAGCGGGGAAGCAGGCCTAGGAACGAGTGTGTGCAGTTTCCAGTTAGCCCTGCTCGGGAGAGACTAGTTCGCCCAGTGGTCAGAGGATGATGAGCCCGTTTTAGAGGAGCAGAAAGAAGCTGCGGTGTCTTGATGAGCAGGAAGAGAAATGATGATGGTGAGGATGATATTGGCAGTGTGAAATGAAGAGAGCTCCTTCAGTTAAGGCATAGTGTGGCACAGCAACAAACATTAGTGGGAAGTTGTGGGGTTTTTAACCATTAAAACGGTGAGATCTGGGTTATCCCTCCCTAGGGGACTGGAAAGGCAGAGGGTAGCAGCTGTAAGGCAGTGTTTGGTTGCTTTAGGAAAAGCACAGGGAGTGGTGGTTGCTGCTAAACAGAGGAATGAGGTTGGGATCCTGGGGAGAGCTCCAGGGCTGTGTAGAGGAGTGGGAACATGCAGGCTGGGATGGACACTGCCATGCCAGTGTCCTCTGGATCCTCCGCATGAGCCGTGCTCAAGGTTAAACTTCTCTAGGTCCCTGCAAATGTAGGTTTGTGCCCCTTAGCCAGAGGAAAAGCTCCTCTGAGGTGGTGTCCTTGTACCAGTGAGAACTGGGGAGGGGACTGGCAGTTGTCAGTTCTAGGCTGAGCCTAAAATATCAGGTGGTAGAGATGAGGTCAGGTGCAATGATTTGAAGTAGCAATATTTTAAATTATATTTCTAGTGGGTTTGGGCTGAGTTTCTCTCTGAGAAACTCTTTGGGAATATGCACAAGAGCCTCCTGTTTGGTCTCTTCACTCAAAGTACTTAAAAGGGGGCTTTAATTTCAGCAGGGCCCCTGCTGATTTCAGAGTGTCACCGGAGTAGGCAGCAGGGAAAACTACAGTGAGTATTACACAGACAGAGTGGTATTTAACCACAGCCTGTCATCCAGTCATGTTCAGGAGCTACACAAACTCGTGTGGAAGCACAGGCTGCAAACTTCCCTCTCCCAAAGGCTTCTCTGTGCCAATGTTGTGGTGAGATGATGTGCCCCAGGAAATCCCTGGAGGTGTTTAGCCATGTACCTGCTCTGTTCTCCTCGGGTGTTACGTGAGGAGCTAATTCCTGCTTGGAGGCAGGCAGGTGGTGACTTCATGGCTGTGACAAGGGCAGGGGGATGGAGCAGTGTCCCAGATGTCCCTGAGCAATGCCAAGTGGAGCAAACGTGGTCAGTCCCGCCCGGCTGCCCTTACAGGGGTGGTGGAGCTGCGGTGGCTGTGTGTGCTCAGGGTGGTGCTGGGAATGCGATGTGTGTGTTCCTACTGAGTACCAAAACACCCTGCCACAGGTGTGACAGGGACAGGACACACTGAGGGAGCTGCTCTGATTTCAGAACCCTTCCTAATAAGATGGAAGACCGTGCTGAGCTTCTTGTGTTCTCTCAAGAGGTCTTGCACCTCAAATTCAGTTCTGAAACTCACTTCCTTGTGTTCCTGCTCTGCTCTCTCTCAGCTGCAGTTACCAAGGGAGGGAGAATGTCTCCCTCGTCTCCCTCAGCACCTGGTGTTGGTTTATGAGCATGTTTGTGAAGGTTGCTTCCAAATCAGCTCTTTCTGTGCCTGGGAAGCCACAACGGGCACTGCTTTGCTTCTGGATGGAGCACAGAGGGCAAGCACATCCTGGGAGCACAGCTAAGGTGCTCCTGTAGCTGAGGGATGTTCAGGCAGGGCCCAGACTAAAGCCTGTCCACAACATCTGTATGTTTTGGGGGGAGTTTGGGTCCTTGTCACGGTGTTGGCACCTGCAGAACTGTTGCCACTGCCAGTCTTACTACCACAGCCAAAGAAGGGATGAAAGTAATTTTATTATGTAAAAGAATATGGCTTTTCCCTTTCAGATGTGAATTTAGCAGATAAATACATGTGTTTAAAGGATGAGGATGAGTGGTTTTGGAAGGAAATACCCAGACTTGTTAGTATCTGCTCTGATCCGAGACTTGTTTTCTGCTTGTGGGTAAAGAGAAGTATGAAATTCAAAGTTCTGTGTCTGTTTGTGCTACATTGTACAGCCCTATATGTGATTTCTTATGATTGCTTTAATCAGGAGAGACTATCCTGGATTGAAAGAACCTAATTTTTTTTAAATAGTGGGGTTTGCAGTGGGGCTGGTGCTTCACTCCTGCCACTATTAGCAGGGCTCTGTACCATGTGACAGTTTTCCTGTACCTTTCCAGGAAAGGCTGGTGGCTGCCAGGTGAGCCAGAGAGGCAATAAATAGCATTTGGATATTATGGAGATTAAAATAATTACAAAGCCAGCAGGACTGAATATATTTGAGCTTCTAGACAGGTGTGCCAGCTTCTCAGAAGGTGTTCTCCCAGAGTGGGCTGTGCAAAGGTGCTGAGCACAGGGTGGGCAGGAGAGTCAGGAAACAGCAAATCGATGCTGATATGCCTGGTGGCTCTTAGCAGCAGTCAGTGATGTCCCAAAAGGATTTGAATTGTGCACTGCTCTTCCCTTTTCCCTGATACATGAACAGTAATGGTTTGTCGTGGGAACTTCAGTAGTTCTGCAAGGTGCTGGAGGTTTTTGGTTGGTTTTGTTTCCAGGACCTGATTTTGCAGCTCTTATGCAGGCAAAAGACTCCAGCTTGGAGCCAGTCAACTCTCCTGAAGGTTTCAGAGCAAGGCACCTGAGCACACAAGTGTGCAAACACAGAGGTCTGTGTACACCTTTTTCCTTCAAAAAACACACAATGAGCAACTTCTACCTTGGGATGTGATGTTCACTTGCTGTTTTCCTGCTGTTCCCAAACAGCACTGGGTTTCCATCTCACAGCTGGAGAGAAGCAATGCCACTTTCATGAGCAGTGTCAGATCTTCACATGCTCTCCATAGGACCTGTCTCCTCCTCTGATCAAAGGGAATGCAATTGGAGCAGCTGCCATAGGAAACCACAATCAGTTTTCTCACCAGAATAAAGTCTCTGAGGCAAGGGGAGCTCAGATTTTATTTCTGGTGTGGAAATCTCAGGGAGATTCTTGGCTGCTGTTACAGTTTTGCTTTAGGCCCCTTAGTTCTGAGCTGCCTTGTGGCTTCAGTCTTAAATTTGTGTGTTTGTGGTGGTGAGAAACAGCTGTTTGAGAGGAGCCCTGTTCTGGTCATGGTCTGGGTGGAGGATGGAGGCAGGAGCAAAGTGCTGCATGCTGCACATCTCCACGTGAGGCACTTCAGTGCAGCTGTCTTTAATCTGGGCTCTCCTAGCAGGCCTGCATTGAGGATAAGAAAATAAAAGAAATTGCCCCAAAAGGTGGCAATGTGATTAAGATCTTAGGAACTATGCAGAGCAGGTGCTGGCAGTGCATGTTTGACTTTGTACCACTTGGCATGATGGAACCTGAGATCATCAGAGAATGAAGAGCTCACCTGGGGCTTTCTGTGCAAATTAAGTAATATATTTCATTTTTACTGTGATTACTATGCATTAGTAATAGTGCTATTCTTTGCCTCCTTTATACATAAGAAAATTGAATATTACCTAGTTGTCCTATAGATTTTAGTGATGTCTTGTGAAGCCTGACCTAGAACAGAAGCTGGACAGAGTTATAGAATAAAGCAGGGATTTATTAGGAGTCCTCAATGGATCCACCTTGGACAGCACAGGAGCCCAGCCAGGGCTGCACCCAGGATGAACCAAAATGGCCCCAAAATGCCCGGCCGGGCATGGGGTCTCTCCCTGGGATCAGTTCTGCTCCATTTGCACCTTGCAGTTCATTGTCCCATCCCAGCTTTAGCCCCTGCAGTCCCACCCTGCTTGTTTTTCTCTCTTCAGTCCACGCTGTTTATGCTCTTGGGCCTGAGATTTGGATCATTTGTCCTTGGGTTCCCAGCTAGAGAAGGAATTGTTTTGTCTCCCTACTCTGCAAAGAGAGCTTACTATCCCCTGATATGCAGGTCAGAAGTACACACTAAAGCAGTACAGAATCTGAAAAATGTAAAAGCTAAAAGCTGAGACATCATTAGGATAAAGCATTTGTGCTGAGATGGGGGTCCCAGTGCCCTGAACTGTCTCTCCTGTATATGTTCCTGAACCTTCTTTGATACCCAGTCTCTGCATTTAAAGGAAAATCTTCCCTACCTTGCACTAACAGCCTGGCTCCCTATTAACAGTTTTGGAAAATGTTTTGGAAGAAGTATTCTGCTTTAAGCTTACACATTTACTGTTGCATCCTGCATTCTGTCTTAAAATCCTAAATTCCATCACACCTTACTGTGATTCATGCACATCAGCCCATGCTGTAGCTGTGTTTCATCTTTTTTTGCTCCTTGCATTTTGCAGAGAAATGAATTTCGCTCACAGTTTGAACCATGAGAGCCTGTTTGCTTTGGGACAGTTTCCTTGAGCTGTCATTCTGGAGTTTGTGTCAAGGTTGGGCTTCCATGTGAAGGGCTTGTGGTTTTCCCAGCCATTCCCAGAGCTGGAAAGAGGTGAGCAGTTACACCTGAGCACAGATGATCACACCTGAGCACAGGCTGGGGATCCATTCCCCACAGGCAGCAGCTCTGAGGGGCTTCCCACTTTCTACCTTTGCAACTTCAATCTGGCAGTACCCCACAGGGCAAGAGAAAATGAATTAAAAGGTGTTTTCCAGATATATTTTCAAGCATAGCTGATGATCAAAAAGGTAGATGTGGCAGCAGCTTTCTGACTGCAGAGAGCAAGGCACAACTTCCCCAGGCATTGTCCTGGGAAAGGCTGTGAGAAGGTCAGAGAAAAGAATGATAAACAATTCTTATCTTCACTTGCTGCACCTGTTGTTGTGAACATGTGGAATGTGTGATGGAGATTTGTTTACCAAAGGGTGATTTCTTAATTGGCCGGTGGTGATGGTGTTTGGATTCAAGGACCAGTGGGGTCCACCTGTGTTGTGACTGTCTGTGAGGGTGATGGGTTTCTTAATGAGTATAGTCAAATAAAGTGATTGATCAGCCTTCTGAGAAGCATGGAGTCAATGCTAATTATTACCTTTGGGGATGCCATGTTACAACAGATAGACACCCCTCTTCCCTGATTTGTGAGGGATCATTAAGGAATTGTATGAAAAATAAGCCCCTCTTTGCTCAGAAATCTCTTCCTCCCAGAGCCCCACAGCTGGAGAGCAGGTGTAATCTCTCAGATGATGGGTGAGTGAACGAGATTACTGTCCTGGGGAGAATTATTGTACAATTGATTTGATTTAGGTCACAGAACAAAGATTGTCATGTGGGAAGAGTTTTGCTGGGGGCCAGACAGGCTGTGCTGAGGCTGGATGTGAGATGGGAGCACTTGGCTTTGGCTCATCTGTTCACAGAGTTGTGGGAAGCCCATCCGAGTGTGTTTTACCTTTCCTTCCACTGTGGGGAAGGGAAATGGCTCCTCACCCTCTGCTAATGGCATCCCTGAAATGGGATGTGCTTTTCCAAAGGGAAGGCACTTACCCAGCCTGTAAATCTTTTGGATGCTAATGCTGCAGAGGAACAAAAACCAGGGCACAAACTGGGAGCAATTTGTGTCCTGGCAGCCAGGGGCTGGTGCTGGGAAGCACCAGCAGCTTTTCCTGGTACAACAATTTACTTCCCACAAGCAGAGGGAGGGTCAGATGAATTTAATGGCAGTGCCATTTGTTTGCAGAGCTTTTGAAAATACAGATTGACTAATATATTCTGGATTGACTTGTTCATGTCTCCAAGACCCGGAACAGCTGCTGTCCCATGGTTTTTCTCCTTCCCTTTTGGGTTGGTTTGTTGTGGGTTGTTTCTTTTTTTTTCCAAATGGCCATGACTCAGCCCTTCCCTGCTGCTTTCTGAGTTTCCTGGTTTCTGAATAGGCTATTCCTGGGACAGCAATTCCTGGCAGATAGGAACAAGGGGAGTGTTGTGTTGTTTTCTTCTCTATTGCTTCTGTGGCCTGCGTAAACGCTCCGCTTCCCTCTGATTTTTGCCTTTTTCCCACATTACTGAATCCTTCTAAATTGTTGGATGTCATCTGGGGGATGTTTTTGCCCTTGCAGCAAAGGAGCCTTCTCAGATGTGATCCAGGCTTGCACAGCAGCAGCTTTTCTTTCCCAGCAGGATGGCGGGGACAGTCCTGAGCATGGAGGGTTAGACTGCTATGGCTCTGTCTATTCTGAAGCTTCAATCTGCCTTGGTGTAGCCCCTCTGACTCCAAGGGGCTGTGCTTGGCTCTCCAGTGGTCTCCTGGGCAAGGGGTAGATCCAGGTGAGCACCAGCACATGGTGCCACATCCATGGAGGGTCAGGTGGCTCAGCTTGCCTGTGGGTACATTCTGCCTTTGTGTGTACTGTGACAAGTAAAGGGAAAATACCACCTAGAATTTAAAAACAATGAAAAAAACCCTTTCTGATGGCTTATTTATTGCCCCCCTGCAGATGGCAGAGGCTAGGAAGGTGAAGGATGCTCTTTCTGAAATACTTCATGGTGCAGTTACCTAGCCTTTTTAAACAAAAAGCTTTTGCGTTTGTTCTGAAGTTCATTTCTCTGTAGTGTGGGCTGGGGAAAGTCACCTGCTGTGGCAGGGGGCACCCCCAGGTTAGGTGTGCTGGCTGCTGCTCTTGATGTGCACTTGGAAGTGAATGAGTCGTCTAATACCGAACAACCTTTGCTGGGGTTTAGTTTTATTAAGAGCCCAACTCTTTCTGTCAAGCCACAGTTGTATGTGAGGGGGAAATAGCCTAAACTGTTGTATATTTGCCTTGAAAATACAGTTGGCTTCTTGAAAAACCAGAGGGACTCTATGTTTTCTCAAAGCCTGTAGTTACCAAGAGAAATTTCTCAGACTAGAGGGCTCAAAACACAGGGGCAGTGTTCTTCCTTAGCATCCCTCCACGTTTTTGGATATGCTGTATTGTTGTTAAGCCAACCAAGAGAAAAGCTGCTCTGTGTGAGGAGGCTTTGAGAACATTCACTGCCAGATTAAATTAGCCTTTCTGAGAATAAATTAGTGGTTGTGATGCAGGCAGCCCCGCTCTCTCCAGCTGTAAAATCCGTGCGTGCTGGTACCCGCAGCAGATAAATGATGTGTTCAGGGCTGTGCTGTTAACAGGAGATTAGATTTCTGGCTGGGGATGAATGAAAAGCAGCCTGTTAGAATTTATTGATTATTTCTCCAAATGAGAAGCATTTCCTTTTAAAGCATTTAATTTTAAAGCATTTCCTTTTAAAAGGAGGGAAGGGAACCCATGGGATTCAGTGCAGCTCCATCTTGGGAGGAAATCATGGACTAGAGCCAAAGCTGTACCCCTGCTGCAGTGACTCCAACCTGGGATGCTTTTGAGGTCCTCAGGGGTGCCAGTCACCCAGCTCGTGGCAGGAGGGTAGGATAAAGCCTGGAATATGGAGTAGAGGAGTGCAGTGGGGATGGGATTTTGGCTGCTGCCCACTCTTCTGGGCTTGTGTTTTTAGCTGAGCTCTGGATAAAAAGCTGCTGCTGGTATGTGCATACTGTACTTTTCTAAGATGCATCTTTGGTTTGTCTCCTGATTAACTAAATGCCTTTATTCTGCTTTGTGCTGTATCAGGAGGTGCTCGCAGGAGGCTGGGCCTGTGCTGGAGCCTCAGCTCGTCCTTCCCAGCTGCACTGCTGGGACCACTCAGCTCCTCCAAAACCTTCACGTAGGCTTTGAGCAAGCAGGGACTAGAGACCCTTTCCTGGTGTTAAATATCAGCTCTTTCCCTGGGCTTGTTGCAGGTCTTCCACAAGGTGACATCTGGAGCATATTTGTGTTTTGGGAGCAGAGGTTTCCCCCAGAGTTCGTGGCTGCCACAGGGGGTGTTAATTTAGCCTTTCAGACTCTCCTTGCCATGATTCAGGAAGGTTTAGCGTGGTGGGAGCTCAGTTTGGAGCTGCCTGCTGAGCTGCTCTGATGTGAGAGAAAACAGTTCTCAGCCAGTTTCGTGTTGTAACTGTGGCAGCTGCTCTGTCTTCCTCAGGCTCAGGAGAGGATTTGAGCAGCTGAGCTGTTTACCTGCCCTGAGGGCATCCTGCTATTATGGGCTTGAATCTCCCCTGTCCCATCCTCTGCTGGGGGAGCAGTGACCCTGCCTCAGGACTGCTCCAAACCCCAGGCCAGCAATGCTTTTCCTAGAGCAGCAAGGCAGTGAGGCGTTGCTGTGACAGAGAAAGGGTTGGGAAGAGCCCAGAGCAGGGACCTGGCCAGGGGTGTTCTGTGGGTTAGGGCTGCTTGGAGTCCAGCTCTGTCCCAGATTTTCAGTAGGAGCTTTGGGGAAGGAGTTATGAAGGAGCTGGCAGGAGCTGGTGCTGCAAATTGAAAACACAGTCACGGAGGAGTGAAAATTACTTTACTGGACCTGGAAGTCAATGTGGACTAGCCAAGTCTGGTGGGAGCTGGAGGAAGAATTGGGGATGGCAGGAGCTCTGTGTAACGTGGGGGTGCCCAGCACTGGGCACAGTCAGTGGCTGTTGATTAATCCAAGGGTTTTCCCCTCTGGGACATTGTCATCCATCTTTGAACAGCTCAAATGAGTTGGGCTTGGGAGCAGGGCAGTGCCAGGTGCCCTCCTTCTGTCCAAATGCCATGAGACAATCCAGCCTCATGCTGGTTGCCCTGGGCAACTCCACGAGAGGTCCCGGTCTGGAACTGGAAAGTTCTGTGGGAGCAAGGAAGTGAGTGTGGTAACAGGAACGGCCTCAGCATGGAAGAGTTCCTCCAGTGCACATCTTGGGATGTGTGTGGGTGCTTCTTGCTGGCAGTGGGACTCGGGAGGGATCTCAGACCTTACACACACGATCCTGCTGAACCCCAAACCAGACCCCTTTGCAAAGAGTGAGCCTTGGCCTTACAGAAAACCGAGTGACACAGAGCACTTCTCACTAGTCCTCAGAAAAAGTGCAAGGTGACATTGTACCAGTTAAATCTGAGTGTCAGCAGCTTCTCTGGCGCCGAGGCAGGGCGATCTGTGAGCGTGGGAAATGCTCATGCTGGAGACTGGAGCAGTGCTACCGCGAGCTGCTGTTCTCCTCGGGTGAGGAAACATCAGTGCCTGGCATATGTTTTGTACAGCACTCGAAAATGGATCTGGAATCACCACCAATGTATTCAAAATTATTTCATTGTGTTGCAAAATCTGCAAGGGAATTCTGAATACGCTCTTGGGCTCTGATTAATTCTGAAACTGAAATGCAAAACTGCTGATCAGCTCTGATTCTAATTTCCTCCTCCCTTGGAGCTCTCTGTGTCATTTAATGGACGTCACACATGTACTCAGTTTGATTCAGCAATGATGTAGCTGTGCTATTTGACTTTCTCTCAAAAAATTCTGTAGAAGGAGGGAGAAATTAAAAAGTGAGTGCTTAATGAAATAAAATATTTTTAATTTGATGTTGGAAAGGGAATCTATAAGACCCTGGGGTTTGCTGTGAGACATAGTGGGTACTCATTGTATATTCACCTGCCTGTGCTGCTGTCCCCCAAATGAAAGGCAAATTGACAGCAGGAGATGCTTTTTTGTGTAGGTAACTGAAGAGCAGTACTTGGTGCCTGGGAACGACCTGGGGTGCTCCATGGAGAACCTCCAGGCTGCCCCGTCTCCAAACCATGAGTGCTGAGAGTGGGAGGGACTGACAGTTCTGCCTTTGATCCCTTCCTAACTCATCTTTAAGCCTCTGTTCTGGGCTGCCCTCAGAGGTGAGCTCGGATCTGTGACAGTGCTTAAGAGCTGTGGATCTTCTCTCGACCTCCTGAAGCTTCTGCTTGCTGTTAAGCTTCTTGAGCTGGGGTATTTTTGTTTGCTTGTTTAAATGAACAGCTATTCTTGTGGCACAGTTGTGTTTCATGCTACATTAAAACACACTGTTGGAGTAGATGTTGGGTTTAGTTGCTTGAGATTCTGGCAGGTTGTGTTATCACCATTATTAACAGATATCAAAGGGATGATGTAATGCAGGATGTATCCTCTCGGGGGGAAATTAAGTAGATACAGAGGACTGGAGGCAACAGCTGCTGCTATCACTGGATGCTTTCCCATGGATGTTATCAAGTGTTAGCTTGGATTCTTTGTGAACTGCAGTGAAAGTCTCATGGAAAAGCTCTCTGCTTCCCCAGGGATTTGGCTTGCAGCACCCTCCTTTTCTCATCTCTCTGGAGCACATTGGTAGGATGCAGAGGAGCTCAGTTTTATCTTTAATGTTACTTTAATCACATCCATGAGCACACCTGGTGTTTTGCAGCCTGTCTTCTCCAGTGCAGCCAGGAACCTGCTGGAAGGGTCTGAACAGTGAGCACCTCCTGAGTGGGACAGTGGCAGCCTGTGGGGCAGCCCAGCTGCAGTGTGCTCCATGTTCACAAAACTGGCTTTTGGGGGCCAAATTGAGCTGCCCTGATGGTGCTGAGTGCTCTGTCTGCACCTCAACTTTCCCCATTGTCCTGACACGTGGAAGAGCTGGGGTCCAGTTTTGAAGTGTGGGGTTGTGACCCCTCCTCCCTTGCGGCCCCTCCTGGCTCCTGGATGTCACCGTGAGCTCTGGCCAGCCCATGATGCTTCCCAGAGCCGTGTGCCACATCTTGGCATCCAACAGCAGAGAGAACGAGCTACCCCAGTTTGTTCTTTTCATTTTGGCTGGTTTTTCTTTAAATATTCAGGTTAAGCAGGTCCTGGCAAGGCTGTTTCTGCAGCCCCAGTGTGAAGAGCCAAGAGCGCTCAGTCAGCCCATCCGGAGGGGAACAGCACTGGAGAGAATCCCAGAGGCGGCAGCAGGTCCTGCAGGCGCTCCTCCCGCACTTAACCCTTTGTGGGAGTTGCAGATGAAGCCTCCTTGTTTTTAGCAGGGAGGATTTTGTGTCTGGTTTTTCTGATATCCACGCGGAGGAGCTGCTGGAAGTGGTAATTTGAATCTCTGGCCAAGGACAGCTGAGCCGGGGCTGCGCTGTGGAGATTATCTGATTGTGCTTTGGATTTAATACCCTGAGAAATCTTGCTTTGGATACAGCACCTGGCTGCCAGCGAGGATCCTGCTCTGAGGTGATTTGTCTGCTGGGTGATGGTGGCACACAGAAGGTCAAACGATATGTGCAAGGTCCCCAGGTAAACTACTGTGATGGGGAAGCTCCTCCGGAGATTCGTGCACTGGAGAGCAGAGCAGGGAGCTTTGGCTGTCTGACATACCTGGTTCAAATGATGAAAAACCTTCTTCTCCAGCATTCCTTTGTTTTAAAGGAGACCTGCTGGCCTGCCTTGCCAGCTGAGCTTTCTGTGCCTGCACTGAAGGAACAGCCTGACCCTCCCGCAAGAAGCAGTTTTCTGCAGCTGAAATCTTAGTGCAGAAGTGTGGAAGAAATCTGCTGTTCTGGGAGCTGCCTGGCTGTTCTTGAACAGTGGGTTTGTGCTCCCTGGCAGTGATTTCGACTTGGGAAAACGCAGCTGAGTTGCTCAGAAAAAGAACAGACCTTTCCTTCAATCCTTCACTTGGGTTTCTGTTTCCATCGACGCCTTGCGGAGCATTGCAGGCATGCGCCCTCTTGCTGCCTTGGCCGAGACCAGGATGAGGAGTTGAGGAGGTGCTGCCAAGGTTAACAGCGGGTAAAGGAGTGGGTACATGGTCAAGGATTGCCAGGACATCCTTCTCTCTGAAGGAGGCTGGAGCACTCTGTGCTGTTTATTCCTCCCCTCCTTGTTCCGGGGAGGTGGTGTGCAGCAAATGTGCATGGGAAGAGGCAAAGCTGAGGGGGAGCTTCAGCTTGTTTGCATGGAAAACATCTTTTAGTTGTTCTGCATAAAAACCAGGCAGAAATAACCACTGATAGTGCTTGTTCAGCAGAGATTTATGCTGGCTTTCCTTTGGAGGTAAGAGCTGTCCGGTGGGATTGCGCGTGGTGGGAGCTGAGCCACATCCCTGCACCCTGTGCCAGCGGGCATGTGCACAGAGAGGGCAAAGCCTGGGAGCTCTGGGCACAGCACGGGCAGAGGGCAACATCCCTGTGAGCTCTGGGCACAGCATGGAGAGGGCAACATCCCTGTGAGCTCTGGGCACAGCACGGGCAGAGGGCAACATCCCTGTGAGCTCTGGGCACAGCACAGAGGGGGCAACATCCCTCTGAGCTCTGGGCAGAGCATGGAGAGGGCAACATCCTTATGAGCTCTGGGGTCAGCATGGGCAGGGGGCAACATCCCTGTGAGCTCTGGGGTCAGCACAGAGAGGGCAACATCCCTGTGAGCTCTGGGCACAGCATATGGAGAGGGCAACATCCCTGTGAGCTCTGGGCACAGCACAGAAAGGGCAACATCCCTGTGAGTTCTGGGCACAGCATATGGAGAGGGCAACATCCCTGTGAGCTCTGGGCACAGCATGGAGAGGGCAACATCCCTGTGAGCTCTGGGCACAGCATGGAGAGGGCAACATCCCTGTGAGCTCTGGGCACAGCATGGAGAGGGCAACATCCCTGTGAGCTCTGGGCACAGCACAGAGGGGGCAACATCCCTGTGAGCTCTGGGCACAGCATGGAGAGGGCAAAGCCCTGCAAGCTCTGGGCACACGTGTAACACAGGGAACGTGCAGCTCCAGGCTGGATTTGGAGGTGCTGTTCAGAAATGCCATTGTGGAGGAGGGCGATTGGGTTTGGGATACCCACAGTCAGGGTATGGCTCTGTCCCCCTCAGCACACCCTGCTCGGTTCTCCCTCCTTCCTGCCCCTAAAGCTCCTTTTGAAGAGTAACAGACTTTGGCTCAAATGACATTTTGCCAACATCTGACTGGCCTTTTGTGCCTTCCTGGTCTCACTATTACCCAGTTTCTGGAGCATGTAACCTGTGGCACACAGGTGTCTTTCTTGGGGCCAGGAAAACTGGCATGGTGTTGGCCACAATGCTGTTCCTATTTCTAAAGCATTTCTAAATGCTGGGCTCAGTGAGGGCTTTTAAAGCTGTATTTCCAAAAGCCTGGAAGCTGCAATCTGCATCTTTTTGATGTGCAGTGAAGCTGAAAGTGCTCGTAAATTTTCTCTTATTTATTCATTGAATTTTAGTGTGGTTTTTTCCTTTTTCAAATATCAGAAGATTTTTTTTTTTCATGGAGGAAGAGCTCCAAAAATGTGCAGCAGCAGCTTTTGAAGTGTCAACGTCACTGAACGTGGCTGAGTATGAGCAAATGCTGCTTCCTGTCTCAGGGGCTGGAGGCACTGCTGCCATGGAGGAAGCAAAGCTGAATTGCAGTGCATCTCAGTCACAAGTGCAGCAGCAGCAAGGACAGCACAGGCTGTTTCAGCTGTGGATGGATCTCAGTGCTGCTGTGAGGCTGACTCAGAGCTGCTGGGGCCAGCACTGCACCATCAGGGCTCACACGTGAGCTGGACCTGCCAGCATCTGCTCTGCCCTTGCCAGGTTTGTCTCACCCGTGGAGATTTCATCTGTGAGGAGGCAGCTTGAAGCACAAACAGCTGCTGCTAGGGAAGAATGGCATGAGCAGACCAAATCTGAATTATCTGTGTCTGTTCTCTTCGTGGCATTATCTGGTTTATGGTGTTAGGAGCTGTTCTAGTGGCACAATATTCCCTGGCCCCACTGCACACCAGTTGTTTTTGATGAGTGGTGCCCACCTTATCTGTTTGGAAAGCAGGTGGGATGTGCAGACCTTTCCTCTTGCCATGTTTGAATCCCAAACTGTTTCTGCAGTGATGTAACAGAGGGAAATAGAGCCAGCATGAGATGCTGGACCCTGACACATCAGCTCCTCATCACTGCTGGAAGTTGCTTTGTATCAGTTTTGAACATGTCAGTAATGGGAACCAGGGGCCTTGGGGTATTGATCCATGCCCTCTGGACAAGGGGCTGGAATGACAGGACAAGGGGATATGGCTTCACCCTGACAGAGGGCAGGGTTAGATTGGAAATTGGGAAGAAATTCTTCCCTGTGAGGGTGGGCAGGCCCTGGCACAGGGTGCCCAGAGCAGCTGTGGCTGCCCCTGGATCCCTGGCAGTGCCCAAGGCCAGGCTGGACAGGGCTTGGAGCATCCTGGGACAGTGGCAGGTGTCCTTGCCATGGCAGGATGTTGTAATGAGATGGGCTTTAAGGTCCTTTTAAACCAAACCATTCTGGGATTCTACAATCCCTCATTAGCTGAGCTGGGGGCTGCTGAGCACAGGAAGGATTAGAAAGCACTGTGCTCCCACAGGCAGGGCTGGGTGCTGCCCCACGGTGCTTTGGCTGTGTGAGAAACCTCAGACAGCCCTCTTGGGGCTGAGAGCTACACCTGTGATCTGAGCAGGGGACCTGGAAATCTGTTTCCATCTTCTCACCCAAAAGCTGCCTGGAATGAGGTCAGGGAGCACAAAGCCTGGGGAAGACACATGGCTTGAGGCCATAGCCAGGGTGGGCCAAGCCCTTTCTGTGTGGAGGCTGTGATGGAGCTGTGCTGTCCTGGCTGTCTGTCACTTTGCTGTGCCCTAGCAGGTTAATGGGAATCTTTTCTTTTTCATTTTCTTTAGCAAATATAAATTCCCTGGGGGTCATGGGGGTTCTTTGCCTCTCTTCTGTGTTTAACTGATTGTGATGATTCTGGTTCCATAGTGGATTTATTCTCTGTAGTTTGCAGAGGAAACCAGTCAAAGCTGTTCTTCCAGTTGAGAAGAGCTAATCTGCATTTGTAGCTGGAAATAGCATCTGCTCTCTCCATCCTGCTATGATAACCAACTCCTTTTGAGTCTCAGGTCTTGCAGTGTGTCCTTGCTCCAAAGAACCTGCACAAGACATTAGTGATTCCATCAGATCTTGAACTCAAACCTGGTAATTTTGGAATACTGCAGGGCTGTCAGTGCCAGGGTGGTGAGGGATGCCCTGGGGCAGTGATGAGGGATGCTCAGTGCTAAGGGGAAGCCCAGTGCCCCCTGATATCCCACGGGGCTCTCTGTCAGAAATGGGCTGAGTTTTGTTCTGCTCACATTAAGATGAAAGCACAGGAGAGAAACAGTTTCTAAGAGGCTTAAAAGCAACAGGCTTTATTTTCCTCCTGGGAAGGCACACAGCCAACATCTTGCTCTTTACAGATCTCTCTTAATAAGCAGAATATTGCATTAGGAGCAACTGAGGCTGCCAAGTACGGGCAGAAGGGCCCTGCATCCCACAGCTTCCCTCATCCCAGGGCACGTGTGGCTCTGGGACCCAGGGCTGGCACCCTCTGGCTGCCACTCCCTCCTGGGCAGGGTGGCAGCATTCAGGGCTCACCCTGGGGCTGTTGCTTCATCTGATGGGTGTTGATGGAGTGGCTGGTGGAGGACTCCTCCTCTCCTGCCTTTTCTTGCCAGCTGCTTTGATGGGGGGAGTGAGGCTGGGGAGTGTTGAAAGATGATTATGGGAAAGCAGCATTTGAGTGGGAATGGGAGGAGATCTGTTGTGGGCACAGTTGGTCTGTGAGGGCAAGGAAAGCTCCCTGGCAGGCTGGTGTCCCCAGGTAAGGACTCTGGGATGCTCTGGTTGGGCTGGGCTCATCCAGAACCCTTGCAGGCATGGGAACAGGAAGGTCTGAGGCTCCTGGATGTGCGGGGTTGGCTACTTTGAGAAGAATAAATCCTTCTTTTCTTCACATCCCCACTGAGCTAAAAGGAGCACGGCCCAGTTTGAGCTTTGTAGGTCACTGAAGGAGAAGGCAGGCTCTGCAGTGTGCCTGGAAATGCTCTCTGCCATGGCAACTCTGCTTGCCTGGCTCTTAAGGAAGAAACTGGAGTGAGAAGCAGGAAGAAGATGACCCCCAGCTGCCCTGGTTTTACTCTTTGAAGATGCCTGGCTTCAACTTTGGGGGAGAAATTCTAGTCAGGAAATCTGGACATCCTGGAGGAGACCCTGTGTCAGGAATCTGCTCAGCTCCTGGGGGGATCAGTGTGCTCCTCTGGGAGAAGCAACAGGTCAGGTGCTCCTCCAGGGACTGATTAAATGTCCTGCAGGAGGCTGCTGTGTGGCAGGGAGCATGAATTAGGAAAAAAAGGAGTAGAATAAAGCAAACCCATGCAGGTGAGGGAGGGATGGGTCTTCCTGCCTTGCTTGCCCAAGTCTTTGGCTCTGTTTGACCTGGCAGCTGCAGGTGGAGGTGGCTGAGCCCCACGGGCACCTCTGTGGGCACACCTGCAATGCAGGGCTGGGGCAGCACTGGCTGCCTGGCCTGGTGCCTGCGCAGGCTGTGCCATGCTGGGGAGGTTGGCATGCTCTGGGCTGGCTGCCCAGCACGTGGCTCTGGTGCCAGCACACGGGACAAGCAGAGTCACATTCGCTCCTGGCCCGTTGGGGTGAAGGAAGGAGCTCCCAGCACTGCTCCCTGGGCTCTGACAGCAATGTCACCCTGTCCCATGCCTGATGGCAGCTGTCCCAAGCACTGAGTGAGCAGCCTCTCACTTGTATTTCCCAATTTAGTCACATCCTACAGCTATAACTGAGCCACTGGAAATGGGGCAGTCAGGTTTCTTGATGTTGTTGCACTTCCTTGGATCTCAGAGCATGTCAGTGGGGCTTTGCCAGGTGCCAGGGACACAGAGCCTCATGCCTGCTATTGAGGGGGCACGTGGGGAGAGAAGGGGTTTGGTGTGGCAGCCAGGACAATGCTGCAGCTGTGCCTCCTCTCCATCTCTGTAATTCACGTGCTGTCTCCTTTGACACAGACCCAGTGGAAGAAGTCACCTTCCAAACTACTGCTCAGAGGAGCTGCTTCTCTCAGCTGTCAAGGCCTCTGAGCTGTTGCTGTGGGGAAAAGGACAGGTAAATTCTACCCCATGTCAAGTAACAGCTCCAGCTGTTAAATATGATCTTACCTTAACTCACTGGGTTTATTGAGAGATTTATTTAGAAATGCTCTGTGGGTTTGCATCCTCTGTCCTGGAGTTTTTGCTTCAGGCTCAGGGTGGGGGTCCTGCCATCCCTCAAGGCACAGCATTGTGTCACTGAGGGTGGAGGTGGGGGGCTGTGGGCAGCTCTTCCCCACCTTTGGGGAAAAGTGATGGAGCCAAGTCCCAGCACAGCACATTCCAGCCCAGCACTGCCCTGCAGTGTGGCCACACAGTCCAGAGCTGTCCTGATGAGCTGCTGTGCACCAGGTGGGCTTTACAGGGAAGCTGGCAGAAAGATTTTACACCTTGGAGTTGCTGCCTGGGCAGAGCCTGTCCAGCTTTGTGGCCATACCCCGGGTCTGCCTGGGGGGAAGCTGAGGCTGGTGCAGTGGTGGCACCAGCCCTGGCCTCCTCCGTTACCTGTCACCTGCATCCCCAAGCACCACGCCAGCTCCATGTGCCTGTGGCACCAAGGGCTGCTGTCACCTGAAGGTTTCTGTCCCTGCAGGGCTGCCTGAGCAATGTCCAGTGACCCCCCCCCCCCCTACCCGGGGGGCCCCTCGGCACCGCTGATAGAAGAGAAGCACGGCCCCCCCTCTGCACCAGGTACACAGACCCAAGGAGGGTGGGTTCCCTCTGTCCCCATGTCACCCTTGGGGGAGGCAGGAGGGGTCCTAGGGGCAATGACAAGAGCAAGAGCACTCCCAGCTCAAAGCCTGGCACTGCTCCCTGCTGTGGGGTGAATTTGGGTTTCTTGTGGCCAAGAGGAAGATGTGGCTTAATGGGGTTGCCCCCCACCTCTTGCTTCCCTTCCCTTTCTCCCTTCCCTGCCTCCTTGGCTGCTGACTGTGTTTCCTTTCAGAGGGTGTCACCCCAGTGGTGGGACAGCCCCAGGGGGTTCCTATCCCCCCTCCTGAGTTCGGACCCCCCCCATATGAGCCCCCCTCGCAGCCGGGGTTCATACCCCCCCACATGCCCACGGATGGCTCTGGGCCTTATGTGCCACCAGGTGAGTCCTGCAAGGGCTTGGGGGTGGGGTTTGGCAGCAGCAGCATGTGTTTCCTGGTGCCCTGGGGGGGACACAAGAGGGGGGTGGAGCCACTATTTGGAGCTTGCAGCGAGGCTCCTTGGGATGGGGCGGGGGCACAGAGCCTGTGGCAGGGCTGGCCCCAAGGCTCTACTCAAAGGGAGGTGTTGGAGCAGGGTGGGGGCCTCCCCAAGAAGGATCTGGGCTCTCCTGCCATGTACAAAGGTGCTCATTTGTTTGTGTTTCTCATTCACAGCAGGATACTACCCACCCCCAGGCCCTCATCCCCCCATGGGCTACTACCCTGCCCCAGGCCCCTACCCCTCTCCTGGTGGCCACACAGCCACAGTGCTCGTCCCACCGGGAGCTGCCACCACAGTCACAGTGCTGCAGGGAGAGATCTTCCAGGGTGCCCCTGTGCAGACAGTGTGTCCCCACTGCCAGCAAGCCATCACCACCAAGATCTCCTACGAGATTGGGCTCATGAGCTTCCTTCTGGGCTTCTTCTGCTGCTTCGTGGGGTAGGTACTGCAAGCAGAGCTGTGGCCTCGTGTTGGGTGCTCAGCCCGCTCCTGGGTAGCCCCAGAGCTGCTGGGCATGGTGGGGACCTTGGCACAGAGGTGGCACTGGAGCAGCAGAGGGGGTCCTGGGGTGACAGCCCCTACAATTCCTCACACCTTGCCCATGGCCCAGAGAGAGCCCCGTGCCGAGGGGCTGCCCCAGCTCAGCATCTCTGCCTCTCCCTGTGCTCCAGGTGTGATCTCTGCTGCTGCCTGATCCCCTGCCTGTTCGATGACTTCAAGGACGTGACACACACGTGTCCCAACTGCAAGGCCTACATCTACACGTACAAGCGCATGTGCTAACGGCACCCGGGAGCCGCTGGAACGCCGCCGGCCCCGCCCCGCTGCCGTCCATCCGTCCGTCTGTCTCCGCGTGTGCATCGCCCCTCCCCTCGCTTCCCGCCGGTGGTGTGTATGTGTTATCCCCGGCTCCCTCCCGCGCAGAGCTGCCACCACCGCCCCCAGCTCTGCTCCTCACTGGGAATAGTTGGATTGGTGACACTGGGGTACAGGGGAGGTGGGCCCGGGCCCCAGACGCTGTGTGGGAGCTGCCGGGCAGTGCACAGGAATGGGGGGCATCGCTCTGACCCCATTAGGCTCCAGGTGGAGCAACCCTGGCAAGAGCAGCAGCTGCTGGAGGTGCCCACCCCAGTCCCACAGTGCAGAGGGTGCCTGGCTGCAGGGATGTGCTGGGATGGGAGCCCAGGAGCGGACCCAAGCAGCCCACGGTGCCCTCAGGGGATGCAGCACAGCCTTTGTGGCGCTTTCAGGAAGGGGCTCAGTGACAAGGAGACAGGGCAGTGCCACACACCAGGTTTCCGTGTGGTTCACGGCCCGGTGGCAAAGCCCCTTCCCGAGGGGAGGCAGAGCTGCCTCTAAGCACAGAGGGGGGCCCGGCGGCAGCATTGCACCCTTACCAGCACCTCCGTCCTGCCCAGCGGCCACTCCAGCTGCATGCGCCTCCTCCCAGCCCCGCCCGGCTCCGGGGGCAGGGACAGCCCCAGGCAGCCCCGGCCCCCGGCAACCTGAGAGCCAAAGCACACCCGGCATGTCCCGGCTGCCCGGCACGTAGAGTAGAGGAGTTTGTTACCAGGCTGCAGCTCCAGAGCCGCCCCGGGCCCGGCAGGGTCTGTAGGGTCTCCTTGCATGTGGTGTAGGGGGTGTTTTTAGCTCACTCACCTGAGGCAGAAGGAAGGGGCAAGCAGGCAGCGACAGGAGCTGCCAGCAGCACTCCCCCAGCAGGGGCGAGAGGACCTGGGAGCCAAGCTCAGCCTCTCGGGGCTGCTCCTCCCTGCCCTGCCCCTGCAGCTCCCAGAGCAAAGTGGGGGGAGGTCTCTCAGTACACAGGCGTGCAAACACAGCCTGGCCTGCACAGGCAGCTGCTGTTTGCTCAGGGGTGGAACTGTGGCACTAGTCAGTGTTTTTATGTAAATAAATAACAGACCCTGAACTCGTGTGCATCTTTTCTTTTCTCCTGCTCAAAAGTTACAGCAGATCTGCCTGCAGGGGAGCTGAGGATGAGGGCAGGGTGGGAGTACAAGCACAGGAGGAAAAGCAGCAGCTTCTCTACCCTACCAGGAGCCCCCTCAACACAGGAAAGCCCCAAGCCCTGACAGCACCTGGCTGTGTCTCAGCAGGGCAGTGAGCCTCCTCACGTGGAAAGCTCAGGGGAAATAGCAGGGACAGTGGGGTGCTAGGGCAGGAGTTTCTCAGGGACTGCATGAGTCAGACAAGTGAAACAGTGTGGGACTGTACACCCTTTCTCCCCCTTAACCCCCTCCCCAGCCTCCCCATTATCACAATGATGTGCTTTTGGCTTCACCCAGCTACAGCATTGCAACTTTTTATTCCAGTCAAGGCTTCAGGAGATATAACCAACAACCAACCCTCAACCCCAAAGTTGCACAATACAAATTTGTCACCTCCATACCCCACCATGGTCCTGCCCCCATCCCCAGGGAGCTCCCTCCAACAGGAGTCAGACTTGGTTCCTCAGCCATTGCACCAAACAGGATGCTCCTCTGAGCTAATGGCCCCATGGCACAGCCTCAGCTTCTCAGGGTAGGAAAGCAAGTGCTCGTTGTTTGAAAGGTTGATGACACATTCTGCAAATGCAACCCAGGGCAGGACCCCCCCTCCAGACGCTGCGCTTCAGGGATGGAGATGAAAAGCCAAGCATGTGAAGCCTTTGCTGGGACAGGACAGGACATCTCTAGCCTTAAAAGCTGCCCAGGCCTGGGCAGGGCAGTGCTGCAGTGGAGTCCTCACCCCTGGCACTGACCAGTCCCGTGCACTCGTCAGCTAAAGAGGTGTTAGAGTGCTGTGCAAGGAGGCGTGGA
The DNA here is from genome assembly GCF_963513975.1 of Fringilla coelebs. Classification (NCBI taxonomy): domain Eukaryota; kingdom Metazoa; phylum Chordata; class Aves; order Passeriformes; family Fringillidae; genus Fringilla; species Fringilla coelebs. Next base: position 13,916,780 of record NC_140042.1, read on the forward strand.
CAGTCCCACAGGATTCCTGTTTATTTCCTTACTCCACTCTGCAACCAACTCACCACCAGCAAGGGGAAGGACGGAAAGCAGCCAGGGCACATCTCTGCCCTTGCCCCCAGGCAGAGCCACACTTGACTGTGCCCATCACAGGATGTACCAGGCTGCAGCTCCCGCTGCCACGGCCATGCAGGCTGCCAGCACCAGCTGCACCAGGGGCTGCCTGGCCAGGCCCACAGCAGCGTGGAAGGGGCAGCTGGAGCTTGCTGTGCCTGCAGGACACAGAAAGCACTGTTAGCACTGCCCCTCCTGTGCCACACACCCCTGGCAGCCCCTTCATTGCCACCACCTACCCAGTTTGTCTGCATAGTACGGGCATTTGCGGATGTCTCCTTTTCCATCGTGGACTGGAAAGCCTCCATCTTGGGCTTCTTCTCCCAGCGACCTGCCGATCTTGTCCAGCTCATCAAACACCTGCAAGTGGTCACAGTGAGCACATGAAGCAGGCAGAGCCAGGCAGCTCCCAGCCAGACCCCTGCAATCATCTGGGGAACCAGCAAACACCACTCCTGCTTCCCTGTCCCCAGCTGCCTGTCGGGGCATCCACTGCAGAGCTGGGGTGACACCTGGCACACCTCGCAGCTCCATGAAGGCACAGAGCATTCAGTCAGAGCCAGGAGCAAGGCAGCACCACCCTGCTGCTCACTTCCCAGCCTGCTGTGGGTGGGAGTGTGGGGCAACAGGCTCTTCCCTCCCTGCTGCAGACCCTTGGAGGATCCCAGCTCCTGCAGTGGTCAGGCAGCCCCTCTCACTGCCATGGGATTCCATAAGGATCCCAACAAAGGAGCCAACCACACCTCACCATGTTTCTGGCCAGTTTAAATCACACTGACCTGCTACAAGCACAAGATTAAAACTTCCATCCAGTAGCTAAATCTGCATTCATCCCCTGGGGCAAGAGGCAGCTCAGTCAGGTTTGATGAGTGGCAAATGCTATGGGAGGAACAGGAAGCTCCAGACATTTTTGACCATGTGCAACAAGTCAGACCTGAGACAGGAGATGAACTGTCACCAGGGTGGTGCAGCACACTCAAACTGTTTGAGGCTGTCTTGGCACAAGAGCTCTGCTCCCCTCACAGCCACTCAGCTTGGGGGAATCTTCAAGTCATATTAATTTTGCCTTAATCAAAGCGTTTGGCTGTGGTGTTGGAGGATGGGAGGAATTCCTGCCTGAAGCTAGTGAAAACTAGTTCAACTAGAACTCCAACCCCTCAAGGAGGGGCTGTTGTGGTCTCAGCCCCCCAACCACTGACTGGGTGAGTGGTGTGACTGAAGCTGCAGCACCTACACATACAGGACATCAAGGGACTTGTTTAGTACCTGCATGTTAAATCTGAAGGCTTTGTTGGCCTCTTCCACGATCCTTTCCTTGGTGTTCTTGTCCAAGTCCAGAGCATTCATTCTTGCTCTGTAAAGCTGCTTGAACTGCTGTGCATTGGAAATGTTGTCAAACACGTAGAATTGGATCCCTTCCTCAGTACTGGGCAACTTCAGGGCCCTCTGGGCTACCTTCTTCAGCACCTGGCCACCTGAGAGGTCCCCCATGTAGCGTGTGTAAGCGTGAGCCACCAGCAGCTCTGGCTCGTGTTGTCCCACATGATGAATTCTGTCCACATATTGCTGAGTTGCCTCTGAACACTGGATCTTTTCTTTCCAGTCTTCCCCATAAAAATAATTGAGGTCTTTGGCCAAAGCTTCTCTCCGGTGAAGCTCCACGGGGAAATACAGAGGAGCAAAGAGGGGGTTCTCCTTGTTGCGATCCATCTCCTCTTCCAGAGCAGAGTAGGTGAAGTAAAGGGCCACGGTGGCCAGCTACAGACAGAGCACAGCTCATGTGAGAAGCCGCTCACTAGATGGGCACAACTCATCTCATGACTACTCCTGCCTACATGGAATTGGGGTAAACAAGAGCAAACCCCCAGGCCTGGCATAAAACCAGCCTGGAGAGCCTGTACCAGGAAGGCACTGCTTGAAGGAGCCAAGGCTCTGCTGTACCTACCATAGTACCCCTAGGGCTCTGCCTTGCAGTCTGCATCAGTCACTGGGTACATCAAAGAGATGGGGAGCAGAGCAACACCCACCTTGAAGAGCTCCTTCTTGATGCGGCCCTTGAGGAAGTCCTTGACAAACTGCGTGTTCTCGGCGCGGTCGTGCGATTCCTTCGTGCCCTCCTTCAGCAGCTCCGAGAGGTCCATGGGGCTGCAGGCAAACACAGAGCTCCTTTCACCCCACGGCCTCACACAGCAATGAGTTTGTCCCTGCTGTGTCTGGAGGGATCCCCCACCACCTACCATCCCAGTTTGGAGAATGTACAAGGTGGGACCCTCAGGCCACCCCGCAGGCTGAGCTGGCACCTGCTGGAGGAAGCAGCAGGGTGGCAGCAGCCCATGTGCCAACCACAGCTGCCCCTCCAGGAGGGCTGGGGCTTACCAGGGCTCTGCCCCAGGATGCTGAACCCAAGGACCTGCTGATCCCTGCACCATGACTTCTGCTTCTCATCCATGTGAGCCCAACAACACTAGACAAGGAAGCCTTGAGCATATGGGGAGCATCAGGGCAGGCTAAAGGGCACGGGGGCCTTGGTGGTACCTTTCTGAGAAGAAAAAAGGCTCAGGTAGGTCCCCCAGCTTTCCCAACTTGCATATCAACTGTTGGTGAAGAGAGGAGAGCTGAATGGCAAAACAGGGCAAGAACACCCTTTAAAAGTTTATTTCTCCTGCACTACACTGGTTTCTCAAGCTTCCACATGGTGTCTTGTTTTAAAAAAGACCCAAAACATTAAAATCTATGATTTTAGGCTCCAGGCACTGCACCACCTGGACACAGAATCACAGAATGAACTGGGTTGGAAAAGACCTTTGAGATCATCAAGTCCAACCTATGACCTAACACCTCCTCATCACCTAAACCATGGCACAGAGTGCCACATCCAGGCTGGTCTTAAACACACCCACGGACAGTGACCCCACCACCTCCCTGGGCAGGCAATCCCAGTGCCCAATCACTCTTTCAGTGAGGAATTTTTTCCTCATGTCCAACCTAAATGTCCCTTGGTGCAGCTTAAGGCTGTGCCCTCTCATTCTGTCAGTGGTTGCCTGGAGAAGAGCACAACCCCCTCTGGCTACAGCCCCCTTTCAGGTACAGCATCAGGACACTGGTACAGTATCAACACCCTCACTCAAATCACACCAAAGTGCACCTCACAGTTTTTATGACTAATTTGCTACAGCTAGCACACTTGTGTTAGCTCTAAGAGAGGCTTTGAACACTCCAGACCCACTGAGTGTGCCAGCAGAGCCAGCAAACATTAACTTCTTTGACTTGACAGGCTCAGCTTCATGAGAAGTCAACCAGCCTGTCTAGATCTTCTAGGAAGCACCCTAGTCACCCTTCCTGTTTTCCAAGTCTGAAGCCTTGGCTTTTAGAACATATGTTCTAGAAAATGTCCTTGCCTAGACCTGGGTATTCTGCATAAGGCAAGAGCTCACCAGAGCAGAGTTCACCTCTAGAGTCAGTTTTCAAAACAAGAAGCCTGCCCAGCAAGCCATGGAAAACTGGCATCCCTTGGCCAGGAAGACACAAACACAGCTGCCAAACAGTCAAGAGTGTTTCTGAAATGTGACTTTCATAGTCAAGTGTTTGTTGTCAGCCCTGCCAGATCACTCCTATCCCTTCCACCCTCACAGTACAGTTTGACTAAAGATTTCACAGCACAGGTATTTGATTGATCACTTATTGGGGTCCCTCACTTCTTTCAGATGAGAAGGATCACTCCTTTACCTGGAAGATCTCTTGCCTTGCCCAAGGCTGTGTCTGTGCCATTGTGTAGGACAGAACTCACCTGACAGCTTCATTTTCTATTTCCTCGTAGTGCAAAGTGTCTTCCTCTCCCCCCTCTGGGCTCTCCATGGCTGATGGCATTGTGGTCACTGCTGAGATCAGTCTGAAAAGCAAAATCAGAGAGGGGGAAGCTGTCAGCTTTCAGGGGAAGCTGTCTTAGCAAAGGGATGGGTGTGAAATGCTGAACAGTCCAACCAGGAGTTCTCTGAGCAGCCCTACCAGGCAAGGCAGTGAGGAACAGCCTCTGGCTGTTTCCACCTCACACCAGGCACTTCCAAGGATGCAGATTTGCCTGTACAGTTCAGGTGAACCTCAACACTGAGACCAGTTCACAAAACATTAAACACAGCAGCCTGCATTCCATTTCCCCCTTCAGGATGGCTCCTGGCTGAAGATGAGACCTCCATGTTGGCAATCTGCACTGGACTTGTGAGCAGGCTGCTTTCGCCTGGTGCTACCAAATATTTCTCCCCCAAAGTCACTCTGAGCAGAGAAACTGGGAAGAGAAGCCCCTCTCCTTCACTCAAGAGGAAGAACAAGCTACATGTACAAGTACAAAGCTTCCTGGAGTAAGCAGTGGTGAATTAGGCCAGCTGAGCTCTGAAGTCAGGCAGCTCACAGGGGAAACAAGAACATTCCCTGTGACAGAATAGAGGAAGAGGAACTTCCAAAGCAGGGGCAGATTTCACTGCTCTGCCTTTCCTGGGCCACTCTCCAGCAGTGAGCTGCAGACAGCTCCTGCTCCCACTCACACCCTCCTCTCCTGCCTGGCAGAATTTACTTCAAATCCCATAAGTACCTGGGTTCCCCCTGCTCATTTGCAAGAGGAAATAAAATCTCCTTGGATGTAACAGGATGCACAAGCCCCTTACCCAGGAGCAGGAACAAAACACACCTGGACTACATTGGCTGAGCACAGAAATCCAGGCCCCACATTTATAAAATGGAGTTGTAATCAGCTTTGTGCAGAGCAACACCACCAGGCAGCCTTGGGAGAGGAGCAAGGAGCTGATGCTGGCTCTTCAGAAAACACTCCCCAAGGGAACCATCCTCATGCTGCCCACTTCAGTTCAGCCCCCCTTGCTGGGCTGCATCCATGGATTCCCTGCTCAGCCCACGGCAGGGGATCGGGAGAGCCAACAAGCAGCTGGTCAGCACAGGGCCAGCACTGGCACAGCAGCTCACACGAGCACACCAGTAAGAAATTAATTGTTCTCCAGTTCCTCACCCCAGAGTTTCTAAGCCCTTTTTCACAGCCACCCTCAGAGCTCTCCACACTCCAACCAGCAGCCAGGGCTGAGCTCCATCCTCAGGTGCAGCCCAAGGCTCCCCCAGCTCAGGCACCTGGTCTGGGGGACTCAGCACCAGTGAAGGTTTCCCCTTGTGATCACAGAGTCTTTACCTTTCCTGGGACAGAGCCTCCCCCAGGGGAAGACTGACCCAGTGCATTGCTTTGGGATGCCAGGAGCCCAGGGCTGGGACAGAAGTCATTCAGGGTCACAAGGGGTGGCACCCCTAGAATCTCACCTCCCCTGACATGGCACAGTGCAGCCTCCCCAGCCCAGGATAAAGGTCAGGCCAGAAACCAGCACAGTGCTGTGCTGTCTGTGTGATCACTCACCAGGGACCCACCTTCCCTCCTCACAGCTTCAGAGTGGGGAAATGCCCCCTGTGGGGAAGGGAAACAAACCACCAAGGCAAACGAGCCAGCTGAGCTCAGCCACGAGCCTGTCACGGGCACAGGAGGAACAGTGCTACCTGCCAATGTCACCAGCTCTGTGACACCCTGCCTGCCCTGCTCATGGCAGCCCAGGATCTTCTCAGGAGATGCAGATTCCAAAATGAAACTAGACAAACTAGTTCCAATTTATCTTATATTCCCAGAAAGCCAGAGTCCTGGAGGTGAGGTGTGCTGTCTCCACATGCCTGAAACAGCCACTGCTGAGAGCAGAGCTACAGAGCACTGGAGCCAAAATCATCCCTTGGGAGAGGCCTGAAGGCTGACATCAAATCCAGCCCAAAGGAACACACCAGGTCAGGCCTCAAAATCAGTGGTTAACAGCAACCATGGCTCAAGGTTCCCCAAAGATGGCCCTGAGATCATCACCTGCCTACTCATCAGAGCCTCCACTGCCACAGCCTGAGCACCTAGAGGGGTCTCAGCAGCCTCCACCCAACCCTGTTACTGGTGCTGTAGAAGCACAGCTAGTGGGAATGGTGAATGACTGTCCCAGGAGCACAGTCTGCTGTTGAGAGCAGGGGTTACCATGCAAAAAGTCACTGAAGGCCCTTGGTGTGTTCTCAGACTTGTGTTTCCCCTGGCATGTTTTGCAGGGCTCAGCCTGACAAGTTCTTCTCCATGGCAATGGTAACACCAGTCCCTGTAGCCCCAGGTGAGGGCAGAACTCGTGCAGGAAAATGTGGAAGCTGAGATTTTTCCTGATACAGTCTCTAGCACAGACACATCCCAACAGGACAAGTCAGCACAAAGCCCATCCTCCCCTGTGCTGGGTCACTGAGAACTGGGAGGAAAGGCACTCAGAGCCACTGTGTCTCACACCACCACACACTGGTGCTTTTACTCAAAAACTGGCAACTGCAAGCCCCAGTTTGTGGTCACAGCCCTGGTTTCTCTGCTCCTCTGAGAGGGGGCACGTCCCACACACCAAGGAGGAGGCTCAGGCAGTGCCACCTCCTCTGCAGAGGCTGGAATGCCATTTCATTTGCTGCAGGGAGCTCTGCTCATCCAGGAGCTGGCTGATGTTCAGGGTACCTCCCAGTACCCAGACAGCCTGCCTGGGAGCAATCCAGCAGCTGCCATGTGGGATAGCAGGGCTGGAGAGTGGGGAGGAGGTTTGGTACAGGACACAGCATTCCAAAGATTTCTTTCCCAATGACAGTGTTCAAAGCCCCTGAGAAAACACCTCTACCTCATCTCAGTGAGTACAGCTTGTCCCCACAGACATTTCCTCACCAAGCTGCATATCCCAGATGCACAGCTGTCTTCTCAGGGTAAGAAAACATTTAATCCAAATAATCCCAAGCCTTCTGAAGGAAGAAGACACTGCTGCTACAGAGAAGGAGCACTGGAAGCCCTAGATTTGTTTGGGCACTCTGGGAGAAGTTTGGTAACTCACAGGCAGTACAGAGTTCATATCTGCTGTTCAATTTGCATGCAACTTCAAGGCATTTCCCCACACACAGAGTTCAGTGTGGTTGGACCTATCGTCACTGCAGAGGAAACAAACCTCAGAACCCCAGGCCTAGAGGGTTAAAGAATCATCCCAGAGGTTACCTAGCAATCCCAGCAGGAGATTCTCATCTCCATCTCCTTCTGGTGAGAGATTTAGCACTGGCTGCTGCTGGAAATGGAGCCTCATAGACTAAGTTACCACATTACCTGACCCCAGGTAAGCTGAAGATTTCACCTGGACACAGCCTAAATTTAGGCAGTAATTCAAGTCCCAGACACTTCTAGTGTGCCCACACAAACACTACTTCTGTCTTCTACAGCTGCAGCCCACCACCTTAACAAACTGACCAAAGGAAGTTCCTGGTGACCTTAAAGACCTTGTCCAGTTCTGCCCTGTGGTGGCGGCACTCGTGTCAGCCCATCGTTATTTTCTCACCCTGACTATAGGAACAGTCAGGGCTGGATGTGGGCTGAGAAAGAAAACCTTGTATCAGACACACACAGTTATACCAAACAGCCTTTGTCCAGCAGAGAGGCAGCCAGTGCCTGCCCTGGAGGTCATGCCGGCTGCCAGCTGTGCCTGGGACAGCCAAGCAGGGCCAGTGACAGGCACTTCGGGCTGTGCAATGGAGTGCTGTGTGTAGGTGCCGAGGCCTGAACAGCACAAAGGCCAATAATGGAAAAGGAGGAACAGCAAGAGGCCTTCGTTCTCCAAGCGCTTCTCTGAGCTCTGCGGGGCCAAGGAAAGCCAAGCGGCCCCATCGCCACCGGCAGCAGGCAGCGCAGGGCTCTGATCCCGCAAGCCCCGGGCGTCGCTCCCGAGCAGCCGTGCAAAGTCACGGCGGGGCTCGCACACGCCGCCGGCCACGGGGCAGGCGCTCGCTCGCTCGCGGGGACACACGGCAGGGCAGGGAGGGCTGCGGATGGCCGGCCCGGCGGGCGGGCAGCGCCCGGGAGCTGCGGGCCCGAGCGGCCCGGGCGGTCACGTCGGCCGCGCCAGCCCCGGTGGACAGCGGCGCGGAAGCACGGCTCTGAGGCGGTCCGGGAGAGCTTCCCGGCCCACCCGCCGCCGGGAGCGGGCAGAGCCCCGCCGGGTGAGCCCCAGGGGAGGGGGCCGGCCCGCGGGCTCGGGCCCGGCCGCGTTGCCATGGGGACGCGCCGCGCACTCACCGCTGCTGCCGCCGCCCTCGGCCCGCACACAGAGACAAAGGCCCGGCGCGGCCGGCCCGGCTTTATGGCCCAGGGGGCGCCGCGCGGCCAATCGGGAGCCGCGCAGGGCACGCGCCGCCGATTGGCGAAGGCGGCCGAGGCGCCGCGCGAGGAGCGCCCCCCCACCAACCGGAGGCGGGCGGGGCGCGAGGCCGCGCAAGCGCAGATGCCGCCGATGGGCGCGAGGTGGGCGTGGAGTCACGTGGTATCACTGGCACCGCCCCCATGCTCACCTGGCCGGCCCCGCCCCTGGAGGGCGGCAGGAGAGCAAAAGTGCGCATGCGCACAGGACGCTGCGCCCGGCAACCGGAAAGGGCGGCCGAGACGGAAACATGGCGGCAGCGCTGCGGTACCGGCGGCTTTATTGGCGGCTGCAGCAACGGCACCCAGCGCAGCCGCCGCCCCACAGTCCCTGCAGGGCTGCGGGCACATACGGATAGCCAGCGCACGGGGCCGAGGGCACCAGGCCTTGGGCTTCTTTGGGCTGCGGCTCCAGCCCCTGGGCTGACGGAGGGAGCTCAGCGCCTCTGAACACAGATCGGGAGCTTTTGTAGACCGAGTGTTGCAGGCTCTAAGATGGTCTGTGTGCTTCAGTCTATTAATTGTCCACACGTGGGCACAGAGTCATTTACCTTCCTCTGAAATACACGAAGCACATTCCAGCCTTTTCAAAGCACGTCCTTTCTCTCCCAAGAGCTTTCCCTCCGAACACCACCGACTGCCCCTGCTTTGTCCACGCTCGCGTCCTGACCTCCAGCCCCTCCACTGCCTCTTCCCTATTTGCACCTCTCTCCTTTAGGACTCTTTCTCATGAAACAAAGAGCCTTCCCGCTCCGTGAGCAGGGCAGTCAGTGTGGAGAACGGAGACAGCGGGACCGCGGGGATCACAGCCTCGGGCTGCGCCGCCCTGTGGACGTGCCGGTGCCGCAGGAGCGCGGAGCTCACGGCGAAGCCCCTCCCGCACTCGAAGGGGCGCTCCCCGGTGTGGAAGCGGCGGTGCTGGCTGAGGTGGGAGCTCATCGTGAAGATCTTCCCGCACTCGGAGCACTTGTACGGCTTCTCCCCGGTGTGCACCCGCTGGTGCTTCATGAGCTCGGAGCTGTGGCTGAAGCTCTTCCCGCACTCGGCACACCCGAAGGGCTTCTCCCCGGTGTGGGTCACCTGGTGGCGGAGCAGCTTGGCGCTGACGCTGCAGCTCTTCCCGCACTCGGAGCACTCGAAGGGCCTCTCCCCCGTGTGCGTCCCCTGGTGCTGGATCAGATGGGAGAGCGGTGCACGGGAAGGGTTTCTCTCCAGTGTGGAATCTCCGGTGCTGCACGAGATTGGAACTCACACGGAAGCTCTTCCCGCATCTCTCCACATATCATCAGCTTCCTCACAGAGGAATTTCTCTGCTGGATAACATCTGGCAGCTTCCTGAAACTTTTCCCACACAGCATCACTCGGCTTTGCCTTTTCTCCAGAGGTTTCTGAGCCCTTCCTGACCTCTGTGGGATGAGTGGGTCCTGTGCAGGACTCTGGGAATTGTTCTCCTTGGAAAGTCCTGAGAGTGAAACCTCCAGCTCTGCTGGCCCAGGGATGCCTTGATGGGGATTCTTCTCTTTTTTGCTCACAATCCCATCTTCAGCTGCAATAAAATGAGAATCTAGATAGAAGTCACAGACAGGGACTTTAAACAGGGGAAATCAAAAGGGATCAAATTCTAAAGATTCACCACACTGACTCTTACAGAAAGTGCTGATATTTCCCTTCAAACTACACAGTGGATTTCTAAGTATGTTCACAGGAACAAACCCTAGGAACAGCCCTGTGTGCTCTCACAGAACCTGAATCCACTGAAATCGTTGGCAAATTAGAGGTAAAGTTTAATGCTTGAACAGGAAAGATGGCTGCTCTTCTAGGATGTCTGAAAAGTTGTTAAAAGCTGAATTGAGAGTCATGGAAGTGCCACAAAGAGCTGTCCTACTCAGCAGAACAAATGCAACATCCCTAATCTGCTGCTGCTGCTGCAGAGGCCCTAAGGGATGAAATCAGACACCTCAAACATGGCTTACACCAGTCTTAGAGGCAGAAGAAAGGCAACTTTGTGCTCCCATGGATGCATGGGAGAGAGCACACACAGAACTGGGATGAGAAAGTGCTATCTTGGAGCAGGAGAGGCACTGCAGAACTAAGAAAGGACAGTCCAGAATTACAGCCCAGATGATCTAAGTACACATCTGATCTTCCTCTTTCTGGGCAGTGTGAGAAAACACCACAATGTGATTTCACAGTGAACTCCTGAGATGCCTTTTACAGTAGGTTGGTGTGATACTGACACTTGTTATAGTTTTCCTTAAAACTGTTCCATGAGAGCAACAGAAAGGGGAACTTTGACAGCCATGTGTCTGCAGCCATTCCATCCAGGTGGGATGTGGAGGAAAAGAGAAGAGGGACATCCAAAGACAGGATAAGGACATTTCTGGCAGCCCAGCCTGAAGCCCTTGCCCTGTGGGTCAGACTTCCTGAGCAGACAGTGGAGCTTAGGAAGTTGCTCTGTTGCTGTTGTCTGTTAAGGGCTGGATCAAAATCACAATGACAGGACCTCACTGCAAGTCTTTTAGGTGAAAGGAGAATAAGTTCACAATGCTCAGAAATTCATACTGGAAGTATAAGGCTGAACTGGCAAAAAAGTTCAAGCAAGCAAGGAAGAGTGTGGTTCTTCCTCAGCCCATGCCAGTTGGGTTGATCTCAAGCCTCTGATGTGCACAAGACTGCTAAGATCTGAGTCAAGCTCCAGATAAGTAGAGTTAAGTGCAGACATTGGGGAAAAAACCTAACTATCACCTTAAATGTACCCTTGGATCTCTTTCTCAAGAGAATCCACCTGGAGTTCTTCAGAGATGTCACCAGTTTTAGCAGAAGGAAGATCTGGAGTTCAAAGGCATTCTCAAAGACATTCATCCTTCACCAAAACTGGCAAGGAAACTCAGCTGCTGTGGGATGAATGACCACCATGAGGTGGGGAGGAAGGCAAAGGGGAGGTGTTTATGATTCTGCTATTCAGACACAAAGGCTGACTATAAACTGTGTTAGAGCCTGATGATGCTGACCAACCAGGTGACAGGGGAATGACAGAGGACATGCACTGCAGGTAAACAAAGAGGTGCAGAGGGGAACGGCCTCTATACCAGGAGCTGGTATAAAGGGCTCCTCTATGGATGGTCCTAGGATGTTCTTGACATCATTCTGGAATAGCCCCTTGGAGCAGATGGACAAAACCTACAGCTCCCAGGCAGACAAAAGAGCTCATCATATGTTAATGATTTTCAGGGAAAAAAACAGAGAACAAAGAGAATGTAATTGTGCCCTTACAGCTCAAACCCCACAACTTGTGCAAGGGCAGGGATGGATCCTCCATTTCAGACAAATTCCAATACAGCTGAGGGAAATACAGAGCATGACATGAATAATAAAAGGCACAGAACAGCTTCTGCATTGGAGATAAAGGGTGCAGCTGACAGAAGTATTGCAGAGGACTATGAAACCACAAGTGGCCCGTGGAGTGGGTGGGGATCCCTCCTGCACCATCTGCTCTGAATTAAGAACAACTGATATGAAGTGACCTATTAGAAGGCAGCTTCAAAGCAAACTAAAGAAGGCAGCAACTCACGAAGCAGCTGAATATGCTGCGGAACTACTGGCTGCAAGCTGTCACGGATGCTAAAACGTGCACAACTTCAGACAGTAACAAAATACAGAGAGAGCTGTGAGATACTGAGACATTACATGTCTGCTTTAGTAGTTTCTGAAGTCACAGAGTGCCAGGGTCTGGGAAAGCATCCAGGAACACACCAGGACACTGCCTGTGTCTTCTCTGGGACCCAGCACTGGCTGCTGCTAGGGACCACTGGGAGGACAGTGGTCCATCCCGATATCACCAATCCTATGCATGGTGGGGTCTGGGAATCCTGGAGCAGTTTTTCTCACCGACAGGTTCACAGATGTGCTGGCTTAATGGTCAGACTCCACGATCTTAGTGAGCTTTTCCTAACTTCAGTGACTGTATGACTGTCCCGTCCCCTTACCTGTACAAGTGCTGCTCTCGGACTTCCCTCGGTAGGCGCGGAGGTGGGAGAACCACAGTTCCTCCTTCTGATCCGTGTGGGAGATCATTTCCAGCTGCTTTCAGGGGACCTGCTCCAGGGGGAAGACACGGGGCGGGTCAGAGGGCCGGGATTTACCCGGCCGAGTAGGGGGTGGCTCTGCGAGGGTGCACCAGAGCCCCGGAACTGCCGCGGACCCGCTGGGCTGGGGGGGCCGGGAGGGAACGCGGGGGGCGCCCAGGTGAGGGGGGCGGCGGCGGCGGGGCCTGCCGGGGGTCCCAGCCCCAGCGGGAGTTCCGGCCCTGCCGTGTCCCCGTCCCGGTCCCTCGCCCGCGCTCGGCGGCCGCTGAGGCGCGGTCACGTGACGGCCAACGGTGGCCAATGGCGGCCCCGCGGGCCGTGAAGGCGGCCCGGGATGGCGGCGGCGGCGGGGCTGAGGCGGTGGCGGGCTCGGCCCCCCGGAGGGCTCGGGACCCGTCACCTGCTGCCCGCTCCGTCCCGAGCCTTTCCCCCGTGTGCTGGCCGAGCCGCCACGGCCGCCGGGGGTTTCTCTTAGCCGGGCTTCAGGCGGGAAGGGAACGCCCGCCCGGGGAACACGGAGCCTTCGCTGCAGAGGCTCGGGGAACAAGACGCGATGGCAGCCAGCGCTTTTTGAGGGAAAAACATTTCCAGAGGACACCAGAGCAGAACTCTGGCGATCTATACCTGGGCTCCATGTCTTTCCAGGACACGGAGTGTCCATGAGAGTGTCCAACCTGGGCACTCTCAGGGGCTGGAGCCGCCCAGGTCTCCAAAGTGTTGTGAAGGGAGCAGTGGGATTGTGCTGATCTTGGGCATGAATCTGAATTCTTAGCAATCACATGTGGTTTGGGTTGGAAGGGACCTTAAAACCCATCCCATCTGACCCCGTGCCATGGGCAGGGACACTTTCCACTATCCCAGGTTGCTCCAAGCCCTGTCCAACCCAGCCTTGAACATTTGCAGGGATTTGGAGTCCACATCTTCCCCAGGTAATCATAGGGATGGTTCTGCCAAAGGCTGCATCCCCTCTCCCAGACACTTTGCGTTCCATCAGACATCTGACACAAAATCCTCCAGAAGAAATTTTATACTAGAACGATATGGAAAGGATTGCTCTCGTATTTATCCCTTCCATATAGAAACGCTGGCACTGTAAGTGTGGATCTGTTGGCCTGGCTGAGCCCGGGCACTGGGACATTCCTGTCCACAGGTGTTAGGAACCCCTTTGTTATTAGGAAAATAGGTTTCCCCAAGTCTTCTCCACTCCCAGTTGAAGTTTTTCAGAGTTCATGTTTAGGTTTTTTAGGCATAGGCTTCCCAGTCATGTTCTCACCCCATAGTCAAAGATGGGAAGAGTAGTCTAATTCAACAAAGTTCATGTTTTCTACACAAGCCTGTGTTTGTTTCCTGTTCCATATGAGAATGGACAGGATTTAAATTGTTTATTGTATATAATATAAATCAAAATCAAATTCTGTATAAAAAAAAAGTATGTCCGACATATACAAAGATCCCTAGAAATCTGACCTCTTTTTGTGTTCTGTCCCTATTTTTCGGTGAGCCTTTGCACATTCAGAACTGCCAGAAGAGACAGAAGTTAGAAAGTTGTTCTGAAGGTAAATATTCAATATATAAAATACAACAATTTAGGGTCCAAGACCTCTCCAGGAGTCCCAGACACTTTACAACTGGGACCAGTCCAGTTTGGCAATGGGACTAATCCAGGCAGTGGGTTTTGTTCAAGCTGTGACAAGTGCTGAAGAGTTCCAGTGCTCAAAACTGCTTAATATTTTCTTCAAGACATCTCTGCTGGGGGCTTTCCCATGACATGGGGTATCAGGGGCATTTTTGGGAGGTGTCACAAAGGGAACAGAACAAAGCCCTGCCCTGTTCTGCAGCCATTTGAGAAATAGATTTAGGAGTTTTAGTAGAGATTGCCAAGTGAAGCAAGAAAAAAAAGCCTTTTATGTATTTCCACAGCATTCCCTGCCTTAAAAATCAGCAGTGCAAACCGTGCTGAAGAGAAGATGGAAGTCACAGGAGTGTAAATGGGCAGTGCTTGACAGAGTGGATTGAATCCTGGAACGTGAAGGGTGAACCATTTCTCAGCCCAAATCCAGGGAATAGATCTTGGCACTGAGGGAAGCACCACACAAAGAGAAGTTGGGGACCTAAGATCTACTGGAAAAATGGGAAGAAAAGGCACAAGAGTCAAACTGGGTGAAAAGAGGTTGCAGGTGAGCCATGTGCTGAGGGCAGGGCAGCCATGGGGCGTTTGTGCAATGGGAGCAGAGGGCTGGCAATGGGAGTGCAGCTCAGGCCCATTCTCCTGGATGTCACCTGGGATCAGGCCACGAGGAGCAGCAGTGCTCCACCCATAGGAGCACCAGCTGGGAACAGGAACGGGGCTCTCCAGCTTGGCAGCAATCCAGTGCAGGAGTTTCAGCGGGTAGGGGTGGCCTTCACTCGGTATCGCCTTCTCTGTTTCCTGCTCTCCTTCCTTTTCTGCTCCTGCTCTTTCCGGGCTCTGGCCATGGTAGATGTGATGCACTGAGAATCCAGAAAGTCCAGCAGCTTTGCCTTGGAAATTTTAATGCCATTCTGTTTGAGCTCTGTGTGCAGATCAGCCAGCTCGATGGGCTCATAGAAGAGAATCCTGTTGTACAGGGCCGTGTTTGAGCGGATGTAGCACCTGATTGCCTCCAGCTTCTCCTCTTCCCGAGCTGCTGCTTGAGATGCTGGAAATTCCTCTTCCTCCTCCTCAGATGTAAAAGCACAGGTTTCAAATCCATTCACAAAGGAACTAAAAGCAGAATGAAACAGACCAGAGGTCAAGGAAACAACAGGCCAACAAGGACAGGACCAGAACTCCCCAAATCCCTCATAGTGAAGCCCTATGACTTCTCTCTGTGGGATCACAGACCCTGCACTACCAGCACCCACAAAATAAATGAGGCAGAACATGGCAGGGCTTCTGCAAACTTCCCATCCCAGCCAGGACAGGTCCAACTCACCCAGCCCAGAGCTGTATGGAATTTCTGGCTCCTGGCCCTTCCCTCCTGGCAGGTTCTGCCAAGGGGTGTTGTGCTGTCCTCTCCCAACTCCAGCTGCAGGTTTTCAGGCAGCATGGAGTGCTCCATGTCACTGACCTGCAGACCAGGCATACCAGATTTGGGCCTTGCTCATAAGCAGCCCTTTTATGTTCTCAGAATAGTTCAGTAGGAATTAGACTGAAAATCCAAAGCCTGTTTCTTTTGTAGGAGTGTGCTGACCTCCACATGACACACTCAAGGAGGTGGCAGGGCACCTGCAGGCCACAGGGACAGTCACCTCTGTTTGCCTCATTCCTACCTCATCTCTGTCCTGCACCCCTGAGTGTTTTGTGCAGGATTTCACTGCCTCACCTCTGTGAACCAAAGGAGATGTCACTTCCATCCACTGAAGAATGTGCCGACTCCTGGGACGCCGGGAGCTCCTCGCCATCAGCTTCCAGGGACACAGATGGCCTTTCCTGCTCTTTGGCTCCTCCTGGGTGATGTGTCACTTTAGCTCTGTCCTTGGGTGCGGCACAGCCTGTTCCATGGGATGCACCATCAGCCTTGACACGCTGCTTCTTCTTGCCCACAGGCCTCGCAGCCCGGCCTGCCTTCAGCTGCCTCGGGGACTTCTGGGGGAGGGGCTGGGAATAGGAGATTTCATCCTCAAAGTCAGAGTCCCCATCCTGGTGAGTGTACTGGAATATCTCCTTCAGCTTCAACACCATCTGGCGCTTTGGGAGAGCACGGACACCGAATCTGAAAGAGAAGATGGGAGTTTAGGTTACAGCTCAGCAAGAGGCTCAGGCCAGGAAGTGCAGCTGGAAAAGTGTGATGTGACCTCAGGAAGCCCTGGCTGGAGCTTCACCATGGCTCCCCTTCTTTCACACTGCCTGCCAGCAGGTACCTCTTGTAAAGAGCCATCCTGGGGGAGGTAATGCTTACTTGCTCAGCTCCTTCTTCAGCTGCGGGGTCTCCATGATGGAATAAGCTGGCATGGGTGTCACTGGAGTGCTGGGGGACCTGTTGTTCTCCTGACAGGAAGTTTCTGCAGCAGAATGAAATTACTGTGATGAGAATCAGTACAGAAAGGACTTCAAATGACTGGCAACTTCTCCTCTTAATGGCAGAAATCTAGTATTATCTAATAATTGTTTTATAAGCTGCTTTAGTTATTACTCAGCTTCATATTGGATAGAATAGTCAGCACTTTTTTTACCCCCCCTTAATCAGGATACTTGACTTTCATAGACTTTACATCAGAAAACAGTTTAAACTGGGACATATGTCACATCTGAAAATGAGGCCATTCAGGGCTTTGTTAGAACAGGCAACATTTAGAAAGCAGTTAAGACCATGTTTACTGAATTCTGTGCAGTGGTCCTTCTCCCAGGAAGCAGATTTCCTAACAGAGTCTTGATGCATAAAATTATTGAGCAAATCAAGCTACTGGGGTCTGGAGTTAGATACTGATTCAATTATGCCAGTTTACTGATACTGTGAAGCACAGCCAGTCTCACACATCGTGTTCTAATCACCCCTGAAACTAATCATTTAGTATGGCATAATTATTTAATTAGATACTGCAACATCAGTTACATTAATCCACTGGCAAGAAGGCTTGTATTTTGTTCTGCTTGGGTTGTTTTTTCTCTATCCATGAACCCACAGCTTCTGCAAGGAGCACTGTCACTACCAAAGGGCTGGTGACAATGAAACACTCCAGGAATCCCACATTTGGACAGGCTCTTTCCCACAGCAAATGCTCTTTGTGCCTGGCCCTGCCAACTGATTTGCTTCAGAAAGCCCAAAGACCCTTTCAGTGTGTCAAGTGCATCACAGGTAATATAATCACTAAAATAAAAGCAGTTTAACCTAGCCCAATAAATCTAGTATAAATACCAGCTCTCACCAGGAGTCTTGACAGGATCTGTCTGACAGGCCCCTGCTGCAGCTGCCAACCTCTGAGACAAAGGAAGAATTTCTGGAAGTTCATCTTCCTTCTCTTCTCCGTTCCAGTCATCCCAGATTTTGGAGTCCAGGTAACTGGCTCTGCTTCCCACTGATGAACATGGCTCAACAGGGCTCTTCTCAGGGCAGTGCAAAGTTGTTCTCCTGCCAGCAGGACTTCCTTGGAGAGGGGTGCTGCCCTGAATTCCCTGCACCTGGACTGGGCTCTCCCCCTGCTCCTGCCAAGAGCCAGGGCTGGGGCTGCTGGCCATGCTGGTCTTTGCATGGCTGACCTGGCTGCAGTTGTGGCTGTCACCTCTGGCTGGGGACAGATACCCAACGTGCCAGCAGTCATCAACAGGGATTGGGGGCTCCTCGCACAGCAGGACACTGCTACCTAGAGAAGGCAGACTTACTTCCCTGTCACTGTCCTCCAGCTCAACCACACTGACATTGATTTTATCTTCCAGTGGCTGCTCCTGGCACGGAGGCACCAGTGTGGGTAAACCTGAGATATTGGCACATTTGCCTTCCCTGTTGGTGTGGCCAGGGGAGAGGAGAACTGGATCTACTGGAGAAACTGGAAGGGGGTTCTTGGAAAAGGATTCTGCTGTTGGGCTGCTGGGTGGGCTCCTTCCACTGGTCAAGTTCTCCATAGGCAAATGTTTGTCTGACAATGTTGTTTCATGAACTTTTATTAAATTTCCAGCCATTTCGTGGTTACTATTATCTGCTGCTAAGTTCTTTGTGCTGAGTTTAGATCCTGGACCCTTTAAAGAATTAATACTTGTGACCAGAGTCTGTGTTGAGAAGCTTCTGCTTTTGCTCAGAACTGGTGTTCCTGGCACAAGCCAGGAGCTGTCTGTGCCTGGAGACATTTCATTACTGAGCCTCTTCCCAGGGCTCAGGTTTGGACTCTGTTTGATCTCTGTACAAGCACCTGTTTGTCTACTGAGAGGAAATTCAGGGAACACCTTCACATCACCACTTACACACGCTGTGTCTGTATTGCCACATGAGACCTGGGCTGACCTCTGCTCTGTTTCAGGGACTGATGAGTTATGGTCAGGTTTTGGTATCTCAGGACCATGTTCCATGTCTGTACATTTCAGGTGCCCAGGGACTTCCATTTCCTTCAGAGCAGAGTCAGACTCTGGCAACTTCTTGCCCTGTTGTAACTCCACTTCCTCATCAGAAGAAGATAAAACAATAACATCACCCTCCTTGATCCAGTGAGCTGCAGCATCCTGAGTCCTGCCTGGTGATGACACCACTGAGACATGTGTGTGCTTGTTTGATTCACTGTGAGGAAGCTCTGCTGGAGAAACTGTGATCTCATTTTTTGATGTAGCACCCAGCTCCTTGGCTTTCTGGGAGTGTATTTCATAAGATGGGAATGATTTTTCCTTTTTGTTTTGCTTTGGTGTTGACACATGTTCCCTGGCAAACTTTCCCTCTGATTTTGGAGATGCAGGTGAAGAGCCAAGAGCAGGAAAAAGGGACACACAAAGCTGAGGAGTTGGACTCCTACAAAATCCATTCTTACATGGAGAGCAGTCTTTTCGTGACTCGCTGAACAGAAGCGAATCATAAAGCCCAACGTGTTTTTCACTAGGGGATTTTCCTGATTCTTTGGTAACTTCTTTCACTGGGGAAGGCTCACAGTGATACCCCTGAGAGGCAGAAAACAAATGTTCATAGCTGTCATTTATATCAGTATCACCCTGGAAACCAGGATACTGCTCTTCACAGTGATCTGCCTTGTCATGTGAGACCTGAGGTGACCTGGAATCCTTCACATCCTCACATCCCCCAAGAGCCCCTCCTTCATTAGCACCATGGGAAGTTCCCTCCCATTTCTGAGGTTCACTGTGGTGAGGCACAATAGAGGTCTGTGGATCATTCATGCTCTTGCACCTCTGCATCTTCTCTTCTTGTGCAGACAAGTCACATTTAGATCTTTCCACACCACTGCCATCCCTCAGATCTTCGAGGCTGTTGCTTACTGAAGCAGATTCAGGTCTCTTTACCTCTTCCTGCTCAGTTTGCTGGTTTCTACCTTGGACTGCCTCGGTGTCACTGGAGATGCTGCAGTCTGTTCCCCTGCTCACCCCTCTTTCACCCTGAGCCATCTTTCTCTGAGTTGCAGCAAACTCGTAGATTTCCTCCAGCTCTTGTTCTCCCACCTCACTGTCATCCTCCTTCTGGCACTCAGGGCTCAACATAGCTACTTCTTCCTCATCTTCACCCACCCACACTGACTTCAAGAGGTCTTGGAAGTTTTCAGCTCTGTCTTCACAATCTTCATCATCCCTCACAGAGATAAGATCATCTTCTGAATCCACTCCGGAGGACACCTGGCTCTCTCCAGTGCTGCTTTCACACTCTGCCATCAGTTCCCTCACACCAAACCTGCAGGGATACAATAGTAACATTAGTATTTCCTCCTCCAGTATTTCTTCACCATTTGGCTGTCAGATCACTTTTGTGAGTTTTGTAAGGAATTTACATGAAAATGTTGACTTTCCTAAGATGTACAAGATCCAGTGTACTCCTAAAATTCCAAATGCACTTTTCCAGGTGTCACTCACATGAAAGTATCAGGCACATTCTTCCTTTTCTGTCTTTGAGACTGACTACACTAAATCCCCTTGGCAATGGGAAAGTCCCATGGAATGGCTGGGGCTGGGTAATATCTGCCATGTGCAAGATTCCTGGCTTTTTTGAGTGACAGGGCACCTCTCTATATACATTTGGCAAGCCCCAGCCATGTCCCACCCATATCTCAGCAACTGCTCCTGTTTCAAGCTCTTAGTGCATGCCTAGGACCACGACTGAGAGCGTGGCTGACTCAACACATTAAAGCCTGAGCATCCAGGTGAAGTGTTGTTGTTCAGATGAAGTGAGAATCACAGAATTTGTGCTCATCATCTTCAACATCAGCTGCCAACAGACATCCAAGACAAAACTCAGCCACAGTCTGCTGAGCATATACTGAACACAGAAACTCTCACACAGGTTTTCAACTGAGGGCAGGATGTTCTTATGGGCAAGATCCGTTTAAGATGTAGCAAAGGACCACGGAATTTGTGAAACTGCAACGGAGGATCTCAAACTGGGGCTGAAAGCCTGAAGGGTTCCAAGCCATGCTCAGGGTACACACCTGGCAGCCAGAGCCTGCAGCTGGGGCCGCAGCCCAGCAGGGAAGTTGGTGTCAGCAGCATAGAGGTAGCGCAGGAAGGCAGCCACGGCCGGCGCTGACACATCGCTCAGCAGCACCCGGTGCGTCGGCGCAGCCCCGTCCTCCTCCACCAGCAGCCCCTCGCTGTGCACCTGGGGCAGAGAAAGCAAAGTCTGTTTACTAATAAAGCAACACAACACCTACATTCATCCTTGTTCCCATCAGCTCCTTCCCTTCACTCGTGCCCAGCCCAGGGACCAGGATGCCAAGGTGGGGCAGTTATGCAGAGCTCCCTGTGGAACAGGCCAATTCCTTCCTGACCCTATGGCTGTTAACTTTACTTGCCTTAGTCACATATATGAAAGGTGGTCTTAGAGTTCTCCACTTAGTTTTGCAATCAAATTACTTCCCAGCCCAATTTTCATCTACACCTCTGTATGAGCTTCATCTGGTCTGTTTGAATTTACCTGGAAGCTGCACAGGAGCAGGCTGGGCGCTATTCAACCTAAAATGCTCTGAGAACATAAGAACTCCCTCACTAGCCTTGCAAAAAGCACAGTCAGTGCAGGTACCTCCAAAGCAAGAGTGACAAAACCTCTGTGTAGATTATTTTAAAGTATTTCCCAGAAACTTCCCTGTTCACACTTCCCAGCCTCAGTGACAGGCAGGACACACCAAGATGGACAAGGCGGGCTGTGCTTGCACAGGGACAAAAATGCAAGGGCAAGAAGTACTTTGAAAGCTTCCTTCTGTTATTATGGTATTTTTTTGAAAAATCCCTTTGCTAGGATTTTTCTCCTGAGAAGCTGCGTAGTCTCAGGAAAGAAATGTAAACAATAATTATCTGATTGTGGTCTGGAGATTGTTTACCAACAGGTACATCTTTGATTAGTTCCATGAGAATTGTTTTTAATTAATGACCAATCACAGCCAGCTGTGTCAGACTCTGAGGAGTCAGTCACAAGCTTTCATTATCATTCTTGTTTGACATTTTGATGTATCCTATCCTTTCTCTTTCTTTGGTATAGTTTTAGTATATAATTTCTTATAGCATAATATAATATCATAAAATAATAAAGCAACCTTCTGAAAACATAAAGTCAAATTTTCATCTCTCACCTCATCCTAAAAACCTCACACCACCACATCCTTCATTGCTCATGGGTGGAATGCAAGGATCCCCACAGCCTCCCTGAATAGGATGAAGCAGCACATCTTTCACCACTTTGTCAGGATTTATTCTGGTCTCCTAAGCTGAAACACCACTGCAGTTCCTGAGGCGATGCCATTAAGGCCAGCAGTGTTGTGTGCTGGTTTGGGGCTCTGGCTGGCTGTGGGATGGGGCAGTCTGGGCTCTCCTGAGCAGGAGCAGAAGGAATGCCAGCAGCACTCACAGCCTGAGCCGCCGCCGGACAGCGCGCGTACAGCACGAACAGGTGGGCGTAGAGGACCTCCCCACTGTCCACCTGGAACTGGACATCACTCAGGTGGGGGTTGTTGACCATGGCACCAAAATCTTGAGCCAGCAGCCCGAGAGAGGACTAGGACACAGAAGGAACACAAAGACAGGTGTTATGTTACAGATGTCAAACACTTTCCCAGAAAAATAAGAAGGGAGTGATCCAGTTTATCAGCACTGCTGTGCTGTGGGCCCAGCCTGGACACACCACCTCTGCCTCCTGAAGGCAATCATCAGCTTTATGAACTTTATGGTCTTCCACAGGACAAGCACACAAGTCTAACAGACTTTCCTGCTCTGTTTTCCTCTACTTTTACTCAGCCTTCCCATTGTGGAGAAAGGGCAGTTGTGTTGTCTTCTGCTGTACTTGTGTCACAGCACATTATCACCCTCAGACCTCACCACGTTTCCTGCTGTGGTCTAGCCACAGCCTATAGCTGGCCTCTTGATTTACTGCCTCCCACCACAATTTTAGCAAACTGTAATTTCCACTTCAATAGATTTGAACTCAATTCACTAAAATCAGGATAAGAGGAAAGAGGGTGACTCTTTCTTCTCTCTTTTCACTCTCTGACAATGATAGCAGAGAAGAGCAGCTCTGCAACAAAGGGGCCCCCACAGATGAAGGCATCCAGTTCAAAGGAATTTATGAGCATGCTATTGAAACATCTTTTGTAAATTCCACTCCATTTTAAAAAAGAAACACAAGTTTTATTACAATTCCAAACCCCTGGCTAGAATTCTGGGGAGGGCTGAGTTATCTGTGGCTGGTTATGGTGACGGTAAGGTCAGGCTTGGGGTACGCTGCCAAAGACAGCAAGGATGGCAAGACAGCTCCTCTGGAGCTGCTCCCAGGCAATCTCCTGAAGACTCAGATCCCTCCTAGTGCTGCAGCTCAGGAGGTGGCCCTGGAGCACTTCAGAGAAGTTTGAAACACCCTCAGATCACAGCTGGGTTGAGAAACTGCTTAACTGCACGTGAAAACCAGTTTATGGTTAACACCCTAATCATTGACCTTGTGCTTTTCAAACCTACTGCAAGTTTTATTCCAGGGAACATCTGGAGGACATGCAGTTCCACCTGGAACAACACAGCTCTTCATTTTCTTAGCAGGTTTCTACATTAGCAGTGGGCTGTGGAGCGCCAACCTTTCGACTTGCTCCAGCCAGCAGGAATTAGCAGCACACACCAGGACACTTCTCCCAGCCTTCATAGGTGGGCTAGGAAACATTCTGCAGGTTGTGGCAGTGCTGTGGACTGATCTCCAAAGGGAAGACAGGAAACTCAGTCTGGAAACTAATCTGACTCCTCTTGTTTTCTTATTCTTGGCAGGTGGGATACCTGTGAGGCTGCTCTGGGGCTGCCAGCAAACACAGGCTCCAGATGTGACGTTCCAGGCAGCGAGCCCAGAACAGCTTTCCTGCTGGTCCTAAAATTATCAATCAAGAATGGGGAAATTAAACAAGACCAGAAACCTCCTGGCTGCTCCATTCTCTGTGCAAGGCAAAGAAACTGGCCAGAGGGCAGCTCTGAGCAGGTATGAGCTGTGTGCTGGAGAACACACCAGAACATTCTCTCCTGCTGAGGAGGCCACTGAGACTGGACCCCACTGATGTGACCAAGGGTTTTCAGCACAGGGGGGGTGTTATAAATGCAATGAGTGCATTTCCTCCACATGGTTACACTGTTTGTGCTCATATAAAGCTCAAATCTCTCCCACTGGCAATCCAGCTCTCCAAGAACACTTCAGTGGCTCAGGAAAACTATAATGGAAATGAACAGACTCTGAAAAAATGACCAAACTTGTTTTGCTGGGAGCAACTGAGTTTCGACAACAGTGTGAGAACAGTTTCTGTATTGCTAAAGGCCTCTGGTTTAATAGAAAAAAACAAGACCTTTTCTGGCTAAGGACTTCTTTTTTTTAACACTCCCAAAGAATATCTAGAGTTTCTGTACCAAGCAGCTGGGATCCTCAAGTTTAATACCAATTCTCAGCTCAAGGAACTGTCTCATTTTAGAAGTATCTTAATCCTTTAAGCACAATATGAAAGTATGTTGTCAGAGCATCAAAATTTATCCAGCACCAAAATGTACTTCCTTTCAGGGCATGATTATTTATTATCAAACAAAAGATAGTAAGTTTCATCAGATAAAGCAGATGACCTTGGTAAAAAAATGAATTAGTTTTACTTTGTATGGCAATGAATTGAATAAAACTGATTATACATTCATGGAAAATTACACATGCCCTGGTGCATGTGGGATAAGATGACATCTACAGAACACCACAGGCTTGATAAAAAAAATCATCTGTGGCTTACTAGGCTGTGTTTCTCACTCAGTCACCATAGAGCACACCCTGATTTTCAAACTAGATCCTCTGTGCTCTCACAACTGAGGGTTTTCTACACCAAACCCTTTAAAAGCTCAATTAGCAGCAAAACCTGCTCATCTTCCATGGCCCTCAGCACATTCCATCATCTACCAGGCCTTTATGGCAGGATCTAGTACAAGTCAAGCAGTCCTTGCAATAATTCCCCTTCCCACTGCAGGACACAGCACGGGGAGGAAGGAGCTCCACTCAGAACCAGCCAGAGCTGGGTGTGAGCCCAGAGGGAGCAGCAGCAGCTCTCTCTCTCCTGGGCTGCTGCCAGTTTTCTCCTGGATAACCTGGGCATTAAAGCAAAGTACTGCATAACATTCTGCAGCTGCATCCCTGCTTCCTGCCCCCAAACACTCTCAGTGCTACAGCTCCCTAACCTGCACAGCCTGGCCTTCTGTTCCCTGGCATTTAAATCTGCTCTCATCTGGTAGGACAAGAACTGAAAAATCCCCAGGATCTCATGGGCATGCATGGAACACCCCAGGTGTGCTGATCTCACCTGTGCCCATGAGGAATCCTCAAGTCACTGTGAACTTTAAGCACCACTTTGTTTCTAGATAGGAATGGGAGATATTCCACATTTCTTTGAATTGCACAAAGGCAACAGTTTTTAATTGTTATAGATGAATATATAAAGAGTGGAAAAAAAAGGTTATCCTTACTCTTTTACTGTTGCTCCTGAGGAGGCTCTTCTTCTTGGATGGGGGCACAAAGCCACTAAGTGGAGGATCACTGGAAGTCAGTTCTTCTCCTCAGGGAAGAAAATGCACATCACAAATCACATACAACCTCCTTGTGAGACAGAATGATCTAAGAACTCCTAAGAGGATCCTTGCTGTGACAGCTGATGGGACCAGGCTGGCTGGGCTGAAGGCTCAGCCTCTCCCTCATGGCTTTTTGCAGGGCTTGACTCTGGGTTGTGACAGGCTGAGGGTACCTAAGCACCATTTCACTGTTATTTATATACATTAAAGGGACCATTTGCTGCAGTTGAGCAGGGGAAGAGAGGAGTATTATATCCAAGTGCAAATGCAGACAGGTGAGCTTAGGAACCATGTTCTCTTTCACAGATGAACAGGAGACACAATAGATTCTGCTGAAGAGCCAGAGCACTTTAAGGGGTACCACTGCCCTCAAAATGTGCAGTTGTGCACCACATGCAACTGTGACTGGGGACATTAGAGAGCTGCCCACAGAGGAATTCCAGGTGTTGTATTTTTTCAACCCTGAGTAGGCACAGATAAACTCCAGGTTTGTGTAATCGATGTCCAACACAAAATCATCCCTCTTGTGCATCTCTCATCCAACTGTCTCAAGACCTGAAAAGACAGTGCACAGAACAGAAAGGCTGTCCAGGTAGAATCATGGAACCACAGACTGGTTTGGGTTGGAAGGGACTTTAAAGCCCATCCAGTCCCACCCCTGCTATGGGCAGGGACCTTCCACTATCCCAGGTTGCTCCAAGCCCCATCCAGCCTGGCCTTGGGCACTTCCAGGGATCCAGGGGCAGCCACAGCCGTGCAAGGGCCTCAGCACCCTCACAGGGAAGAATTTCTTCCCTATATCAAATCTGAATATAACCTCCTTCAGTTTGAAGCCAATCCCCCCTGTCCTATATGTCCTTGTGAAAAGTCCCTCTCCAGCTCTCTTGTATGCCCAAGATAAGCAGGAATGAAGATTTTGTTTCAGCGGTTGAACACATCCAGGCTCCCTCCTGGCAGAAAATACTTTGATTTTTTTTTTAATTTTAAACAAAATTTAGTATCTGCTGTCCAGGAATTCTCTTAAAAGCTGGGATTTATGAATCATTTCAGAAATATCAGGTTGATTGTATCTACATCTCACTGCAGGAAAATGTGCCCCCACAATATCACCTCTTGGATCAACACCAACAACCTGTGGGTGCTGCTGTCTCTCTGACTCAGCCCAGCCACAGCCTGGCTCTGTGTAGCTGAAGGAACAAGAGGCAGGGCTCACAAAGCTGCCAGAACTCACCTGGCTGCTCTGCTGTCTGAACACGGCCAGTGTCAAGGTTCCACTGAGTAAGGGTGAGTCCTTCCCTGGCCAAGTCCACCAGGTCCTGCAGGGTCTGAATGTCCTGGCTTGGGGATAAAAGCTGCCCATCTCTTTCAGGATGTGGCCTGGATTCATCAGAAGTTTGGCCTCCAACCTTTGTGCAAGTGGGTTCCTGAGAACTGAGGTCAGGCTGAGTTTGCTGGGATGCTTTTGGCTGATGAGATCCCACTGATGGCTGAAGGTTCTCTGGCTCATTCTGATCAAGTGAGGAGGAAAAAAAGACACCAATAAATTAGGTCTTGTTTCATGTATTTGCAAAGCTCAGAGTACAGTATCTACTTCATACTCCTGAAACATCTATGAAGGATCACAGAGCATTGTCCAGGTACAGGGGATTCTGAGGAACAGCTCTCTGCAGTTCTATGAAGGACTCTCCAGAGATAAGGCAGCTCTGAACAGAAGAAAGAAAACTACAATGGAAAATGCAGAAAAGTTGGTTTCTCCAGGAGCATGTCTGTGCAGGCAACTGCCAAGCAGACAGAAAGGATGGGGGAAATGCTCCCAATTCAGCATCTAAATATTTAATTATAGCTGGAGTTCCTGGCAAAAGTCACAGCTGAGGCTCTCCAGGTGCTTCTGTTCCGAGTCCTGAAACGCTTCTGCATTTTTACATTTTACATGTAACTAAATCAAACTTACACCTTGGAGTGGGTATTTTCCAGGTTTGGTCTTTGTTTCCCAAAAAATTCTTTTTCTCATTTATTTCTAAGTAAAAATAGTTCAGCCATTTCTGTGAATGGAAAGAATCAGAGGAAAAACACACTCTTGCCATGATTTTAAAGACCTTCCTGCTTTTTATTTTTAAACTTCTCTGGCAGTTTCTGGCTTGAATGAAAGGTCAAAACTTCCTAGAATTGAGTCCCTCCTCTCCAGCCTCAACCTGCAACAAGCCAGAGAAACATTGAGATTTGACTAGAGAAGAAGTATTAAATAAAATACCAAATATGCACAGTAGATTTTGAACACGTGTTTTGAGCACCAAACACTTCTTCAAGAGAACAAAGAGGGAAGATAGAGAAGTGTTATCCTTCTTGGAGAAAAGAGACTGAAAGAGCTTTGTCTGTTTCTGTGGGCATTTTTTATAATAATACAGAGCACTGGAAGAGGCAGATCCAGGTGGAACCAAAATGAAAGAGTGGAACTGAGACCTGGACCAAAGCTCACATGCAGCAGGAGGATGCACAGGGGAAGCCTGAGTGTAAATGCTTTGCTGTTCAACTCCAGGCACTCCCACCTTCTCTGTGCTAGCAAATATCTGATTTCAGTTTAAATTTTTCTCCCCAGTCCGTTTTGAGTGCAACATGGGCAAAGTTCACACTAAAAATGACCAGAAAGAAGTGCCAAGTGCCAACAAAAACAAGAGCCAAGCTGCTGTAAATATGGACAAACTAATGGCACAATGAGCAGGATGGGATCCCTTTACTCTGTTCCCATCCATTTTACTTTCTGAAACTCAAAAACCAGGGTAACGTGAACCTTGTTCTCCTCTCCAAAAGGCAAAAATGAAAGTTCAAGATCCTCAAACCTTACTGGGTAAGACCAGGGGAGAACAGGTCACGGGCAGTGAGTGTGCAGAGAGAGGGGATCACTGGTCTACATTCCAAATCAGGAAAACAGAAGGGATACAGGACAAGTAGCAAAAACCAGGGCACACACATATCAGACAAGGACAACAGAGCCCCACCTGCACAGGCTTCCATGGTACAATTGGAGGGGATAAGGCTGCAGTGTAGAATGATTCAGGGTCACAGGGTCCTGTCAGAGCACTGATGTTCCATAAAAAGCATTTCTTGGCTTTGCACAACGGCATGAGCCACGCTGCTTTTCCAGATTCATCCTCCAGAATCCTACTAATGGGCAGCTGAGGGGTGGGAGGGAATTCCACCTCTTCTGTCAGCATCATGGCTACTCTCTCCTGGATCCTCTTGTGGACCTTCTCTGGGTCCTGGAGCAGCAGAGGTGGAGGAGCACTGGTGCCTTTCCTACGCCTTTTTTTCTCTTTAAAAAGAAAAGGAACCCAAGTAAGAAAACAGCTGAACACACAAGGCAGAGGAGATCAACACAGCAGCTTCTTCAGTGCTGTAATCAGTGACAAGCAAAAGGCATGGGAACACAACCCCAAGATTGTGCAAGGTAGACCAAAACCTCACATGGCCCTTACAGGAGAAATTAACTCCTCCAACACACCCATGAAGGGTCCTTTTCTTGTGTTCTGGTCATGGGTGATATCAAACCACAGCTCACACAAACACTGGGCAACTTCCTTTTGGAAATGCTGTGTCCTACTACCTTTGCCTTACTAATGCCCAGCCCCAAATTCAACTGGGAGCTCCAATGGGCAGGAGCAGGGTTGTGAAGAGTGAAGTCTCCCCTGTGGACAGCTCTCAACCCTCTCCCCTCTCCCCAAAGGCCTATCTAAACCCTTCTGCACTCTGGAATGGTGAGGTCCTGCTCAGTACTGGACACACATGGCACTGCAGAAAGGACAAAGTGATATGAGATAATGCTGAAAAAGCTGCATTAATCCAGGCTGCAGCAGGAGGAACAGGAAAAGAATCTACCACAGGAGAAATAACAATCATATTTTTATATTATTTCTCCTCACTTCCACAGTTTACAAGAAACAACAGCTTAAGACTATTTTACATATTCAAAAGAAAAAATCAGTGAAAAAAAGCACAGGATGGACATCCTGCTGTCATTCTTGACTGTATCTGAATACTGCATACTGTTGAAGCTCTGACAGCTTAAACAAACCAGAAACAGGGCTGTCATCCCTCCTGCATCCAACAAGGAAGTTTTGGTGGAGAGCAGCCCCATTACTCTGCAATACCACAGCCTCAGACACTAACTTGCTGTAACACATACCTGATCCTGGCTTCCATTTGATTGGGAAAGCAGCCACTGCTTTCACATTTGTAACTGATTTTGCTTGTTCCTGCTTTTCTTGCTCCAACAGCGAGCGTGACATTGCCATGGCAACCTGCAAATCTTCATCCTTGGGCTCCATTTTGGCCCTCTTCTGTGTTTTCCTCAAGTCCTCGTTGGAGGCGCCTTTCCGCTTTGCCCTGCTGGGCTGATTGCTGAAATCCAAGAATGCAGCAGGAAGCCCCAGTTAATGTGGCTGGATCAGAGACAACAATCACTGACTACTCCAGAGCAGCTGTTCCATTTGCTCAGAGAGATTCCCATGTCAAGCATAATAAAAACCATTCAGTACTTTCTTTCCTAGCAGAGAGCAAAGGATTTATCATTCATGGAATTTAGAGCAATTTACAGAAGTCTTATTTTGGGATGTAAGCATCTGCTATCTCTACCTTGAATGACTTTTTCTACCAAAGGGGAACAAACAAGTTGAAGCAGGGAGAAAACCAGATCACCAGAAAATGCTTTCCCACCCCTCTGCTTGCATAGAGAACAAGCAATGGTCCTCCTTTGGCACAACAGGACCCATAAGCCCCTCCACAAACTCACTCAGGCACCACTTGGGGCACTCTGAAGATTCTGCTCAAAGCGAGCAGCTCTGTACCAAGCACATTCCGAAACATCACATCTGCTTCCTCTTTGGCTCAGGATGAAAGGATGTTCCCAGGACAGCCATGAACTGAGGAGCTGAGGCACTGGCACCACAGATGTCAGGAAAGGCTCCCCACTCATACTCTGTGGTTCACTCAAAAGCTCAAACACACCCATTCAGCTTTGCTGAGCAATTGCCTCACAGAGCACAAATCATTCTGACAAACCACTGGAAGGTTATTTACTCCCCATTTTGCTCCTGCCTGCTGGCTTTTAAAGTCATCCACCACCTGACCTCTTCTGAGAGAAATTCAGATGATTTCTCCAACTGACTGCCACATCCTCCTCACTGGGTCATGGCTCTACTCGACCTGCTCTGGGCTCAGGGTTCCCCCAGTGTGTGAGTCAGCCTTGCATTTACTGCTCTTCCCAACCTCCAACACCTCTCAGCCCAAAGGAAGCAATCAGCATTTTTTTTTTTCCTACCAGCTTACCTGGGACACTGAAAAGCTGCATCACCAAGAGTGGCCACCTGCAGCTGCACTGCCTGAAGCAGCAGGTTAGGAGGCACATCCATCTCCACAGCACAGCGTTTCAGGTGGCTGACTCGGCTCTGTGGGGTTTGGAACTGCTTCCCACAGATGGGACACTCAGGGACCACTGGTTTGCTGCAGGATGACACCTGGGCTTCTTCCATCTCATCCAGACACCTGGGAGACAGTGGCAAAGCTTACCTATGGAGACTTTCAAGGGTCCATGCTAAGACTGAAGCCATTCATATATTAATATTAACACTGACATTATCAATAGAAAGCACAATCACTTCTAATATCTGTAACAGCCATGAACATCCACTAAAGGAACAAGAACTACGTGCCCACTGCTGTGATGAACACATGGAACAGTTACATGGAGATAATGGTCTCAGAGGCACATCAAAAACATATTGCTCAAAGGCAAGTGCAGTGGATAATTTCAGAATCATAAAATCCCACATGGTTTGGGGTAGAAGGGACCTTAAAGGACATCTTGATCCTAGGCAGGGACACCTTCCACTAGAACAGGTTATTCCAGCCCTGCCTTGAACATCTCTTGGAATAAGGAGACCACAGCCTCTCTGAACAACACACTTCATGTGTGTCCATCACCTAATCCCTCTTCCTGCACTCATTTTAACATTCCAGCTCATTTATAAACCCCTGTTAACAGAAAAGGAGCAGCTGAATTGACACCATGCTCCAGAGTGCAGCATGATGAACTTCAAATAACTTCTGGCAGGCCAAAACGATGTAAAAATTTGTACTTGTTCTTTTTCTGCTCTTTCCAAAGAGATTCAGGGTATAAAATCCTGGCTCTGCAGGACCTGTTACAGAAGTCACTCCGTGATACACAGGGCTGTGCTAGAGACCATTCAGCACTGATGATTACTGGTGTATCAGTGCATCTGTCCATCTACAGCTTCACTCTTGGGATGAAAGCTGCTATCAAAAATCCCTGGCTAATATAACCTTGTAATCTCAACACATGATTACATGTGAATAGTTCAGAAAGCCTGACTTTCCAAAAAACATATCTAGCCCTGTCACTGTTTTATAGCTTTCGTCCTCTCAAGCAGCACAAATTGTCTGAAAACAGAAACAAGAGTAACACCTAGAAAGCTGCAGGTGCAAAGAAGCCTGATCAATGGGAGCCAGTCAGAAACATGATGCAGGACTGGACAATTTACATCACTCCTGCTATCTGGAAGTGCTTGAATTAAGAATTTAGTAATTCAAATGTGTTGTTTCTGATACTTTGTCAACAGAAAAGCACAGTTTCAATTTCCAGAGAGATGCCTGTAAATAGTATATTCTGTTTGACTTTTATCACTAAAGAAATTGTTAAATGAAGGGCAGTAATTACAATTGAGTCATCCCTCTGAGTAGCACCACATTTCCCTCAGCAAACACCTCAGATACAGTGACATACCAGATGTCCTTAGGTGAATTTTAGCAAAACAGAGGAAACACAACTTCGTTGGCTGAAATCAGTAGATCTTAAAATTTGCATTAGGGAGTCATTACTAATGGAATCACTAAGGTTGGAAAAGACCTTTGACATCACCAAGTTCTTTTACAATGGCAGCTGCTCTGCCACACTGCTAATGAAAGCAGATTTGGCGGGGCTACACACATGCAGAAACCCTGCAGGGCAAGGCAATCAACTTCTGCTTTCACACCAAAATGACTCCTTAATTCAAGCCTTAAAGACCCTTAAGCAGAATCCCTGCTCCCACTTTCTCCCCTGGCTGGGCTGAGTGAGGAGTCTCTGGGGGCTGGCTGGAGGGACAGGTCCTGCTGGTGTCTGACCTGTTGACGTGCTGCTCTCGCCGCAGGCTGTTCATGGCTGTGAGATCCTTCTGGCAGATCTGACAGAAGAACAAGCCTGCATCCTCCAGGCTTGCCAGGGCTTCCTCCTTGGATTCCTGCTGAAGAGCCAAAGCCAGAGCACCGTCGTGTTCCATGGATGGGAGATGCTGGGTATCTGGCAAAGAAGGCAGAGATGATGTAAGATGGAAAACTAAATCCTGGATGGAAGGTGAGAAACTGGTACACTTGTCATTATTAAACTAGACACACAAAAATTCATTGCAATCTTTCTCTTGCATCTTCACACCTGATCTCCACCAGGAAAGGTACAACCTGCTCCTTTCCAACACTCCAAGACTGAACCAGCCCAGGAGCAGGAGGTGACAATCACATGTCAGGGACAATGAAGGGACAGCTTTGGCCGAAGTTTCTGGGGAAAATGGAATTTTATACATCAAATAACACAGCAGGTTTTCATGTCCATATAGAGCTAACAGGGACTTGATCTATAAAGAACCAACCAGAGTAAATTTGCTGTGAATTCCATTTATCAACACAGAACATACCACCTTAGAGAGTGCTTGGAGATGTACCAAAGATGGAGCTACCTAACACTGTCCCAAGGGAAGAATGACCAAGTTCACTGATCCTGTTGGAATTTCAACCTGGTTCCAAAAAGACAATTATTCCTCTAGAATTTACATGAGTTAAATTCAGCCTTAGAGAAGAGCTGGGAAAAAAGTATGGATAATCCTTTAACAAAGTTTTCTCAGGGATCTGAGTGATTTGCACAGCAAGCCACTAGGCCAGCCAGGAACAAAGCCCGGGAATCCAGGACCGCTCCTGAGGCAACCATTCTCACCAGGCACTCATTCTGCACACACCAAAGCCAAAAGGAGACACGTACCATCCTCAGGAGGCTTCTGCTCCTGGCTCCTGGCAGGGAAATCCCAGCTGGCTGCAGCGTTTGGCACACTCCCATCCGAGCTGTGCTTCAGCTGCTCGGGTGCCACCCTCTTGAACTGCTGCATTCTCTCCACCACCAGCTCTGCCACCCGCACCTTGGGAGTGGGTGAGGAGCAGAGTCCTGGAGGAGTAGCAGGAAGGAAGGCTAAGGTAGTCTGGGAACAGCCACTTGGAGCATTTACTAGAGGGGGAGAAAACACCAGTTTTACCAGGCAGTTTTAAATACACGCTGAGAGCTGCTGAGAGGCCCCTCCCTGACAGCAGCCTGGGCCAGGCTCAGCTCTGCAACAGCCACTCTTGGAGAAGTGAACAATTTGTGTAGCCACAGTAACAACACTGGGGTTCTGTGCTACAGGGGCATTTAGAGACCTCTGTGTCCCTTTTATAGGCAGGAGTATTAAGGAAGCCTTGCAGGGTCTCCAGCAGGGACATGGAAGGCAGTCCCACAGCCCTGCTCTCCAGCATTCCCACCATACAATGTCCCATTCCTGACTGACCCAATTGATCAGTTTAGGGACCTCCATCACTGGTGACTGCATTCTGGCCATCACGTGTAACAGCACTGAAGGACTAATCCTTTATGAATTAATCCAACACCTTTCTTAGATCATTCATGTTTTTGCCCTTGACAACATCCAGTGACAACGAAGCACCGAGTGAAAAAGCACCACAATATACACTGAGTTTGCTTCTAGATGATCTGAGAGGACTTTTCTCAGCTCTGATACTGCAAAAAACAGTAAATAATCACTGGCCAACAAATCACTTTGTACCAAGGCTTCACCTTACTGAGGGACATCTGCCTGCAGCACAGGTGCAAGCTTTCTAATAGTGCTGTGCATCCCCTCTGGATGGATTTCTGAAAACCTCCACTGAGCTACAGAGTCCTTCCAGTCCTTGCCTATCTTCTGTTTGAACAGCTTCAGGTCACTTACCTGTCAGAGATCTCTGACTACACTCAGTGGTCCCTGTGCTCAGCTGGCTGGCAGGGAGAGGGCTTCTTGCTCCATCCCCCTGTGCAGTCTCACCACTACAGGCTGAAGCATCACCATCTTCTTCGTGCACCAACGTTTGCTCCTTTGGACCCAGATTTTGAAGGAAGTTTTTCTCCTTCACTGCTGGTAAGTTATGATGGGTTTGGCTCTTAGCAGCAGCTTTGCCTCTTCTTAATTTGCTTCGTGTTGTGGTGCTCTTTGGTCTGTTCTGAACCCTCTTTGTTGCCTCGGCATCCCCAGCCTTTTTCTTTGCCCCACTCAAAATATTTGCCCACAACTCTTTAAAATCATTGTCCTGTTCATCCATTGGCTTTCCAGGAACACTGTGAGGACTGGAGGGCAGGGGGAAGCACCAGAATCAGTTCAGATTTGCATCAGCCCTGCCAGCACCTCAGAGATGTCCATTCTCCAGACTCCAATGGGGTCACCAGACACAGGCGGCACTTCCAACAGTTCATTCTTCCACACTTAATTCACATTCAGCAGAGCATGTTTTCTCTCCAAGGACCTCACCTGCTTTCACAAGCTGGTTCTTCAGAAGACTCTGGATCATAAGTTAAGGCACCTCAGTTTGTGCAGAGCACGTGTAGGGTCATCATGGTAAGCTACAGAGCTTCAGAGAGACACTTATGAAAGCCCTTAAACAAAGAAACAAAAGCAAGTGGTCATGCACAATGGTACAGGCAGATGCACTGTGAGACAATGTGCAAATTGCTGAAGGAGAAGAGAATTTGCATGAAATACTAAGATTAGAAACAGCACATACTGACCTCAAAGAGTGTCCCTATAATTGTACTACAGACATGCCCAAGCCACATCAGCAAAGGAGAGGAGAGATTTTAAAACAGGTATCTGCTATGGGGTAGATTTTTGTCTTGGATCTCTGGATTCAGACAGTCCTTCTGCTATACAACATTCCTACTTATATTTATATAGCACAAGACCAGCAAATGCAGCAGGGAAAAAGCCCCATCCTTCAGCTCATGCAGTGATTCTGGAGTGTTGAACTCTGCTTTGAGACACTACAGTTTCAGAGAAGAGAGCCCAACCTCATTTGGAAAAGTAAATAAATGGAGTTTCTGGCACTTCAGAAGGGGTTTTAGGACAAGTCAGAGAACAATTCCATTAAACACGTTCACCTTTTCTCTCCTTTTACTTTCACTGTTACTCACTTAGGATTAGCTCTCCTCCTCCTGCTGAATTCTTCTCCCGAGTATTCAATAAACCACAGCACTGATCATGTTTCCCAAACTGCTGTCACATATATGAGGCAAACAGACTCAATAAATGGTATTTTTAAATAAATTTCTTAATCTTTTCAGCTACAGCAAGACCAGCAGTACTAGGCAGGGATTACCTGGAACAGCACTGGGTACAGTATCCAGATGGAAATGCCATCAACTCCCAGGCAACATTAAAACTAGAGCTCTATTCTTACATGTTTTCATTGTCCTCTTCTTCCTAGTCCTGAGTTCATGATGGTTCTGGCTATTTTACCAGGGGTTTTTATTGCTCTCAAAACCTACTTCTTTCAAACCTAAACCAGAGTGTTTCACTTGGAATAGCAGCAGCTGTGGTCCAGTTACTCCAGTAAAGCTCTGGGCACAGAAAGACTCTAAAAGCAGGAAAAACACATGGGGGATTGTTTTCTCAAATGGCTTGGCTGCAGACATGAGAGGCTGAGGAATGCTGGTTACACACTTCCATGGGTCAGCCTTTCCTATAAGCAATTACAGATGTTAATGGATTATTTATTTTAAACTCAGGCACCCAGACCTGCAGAGGATTTTGCTGTGAATCTTGGAGTAATTTTCTGTTAGAAACAAAGGTTTTATGTAGCCAGTTCATAAATTTACTTTTTCTGGACAGAACACTGAAGTAGTTATAACTGTAAATTGACCATTTTCTTCTAAGGAGGAGACAGCATGTGGAGAAGTCCCAAATCTCACATCCTACATTGCTTTAAATACCTCAGACACATCTGTACTGCTGGATTATTTATGGTGAGTTCCTGATAATAAACTTTGAAACAGAGCAGCAGTTTGGCATTTGCTATCAAAATTCAGTGTCCCAGGCAGATCAGATCAAACACACCTATGATGCAAAACTAAGAATTTATCTGTATTACTCCTCCCTTTCCAGACCCACAGGTTCCTAGTCTGTTCAACATCTCAGTATTTCTGAAGTTGCTGCCCCTAATAACCAGCTTTGGCACCAGTTTATTGAGCTCATGAAGTAATGGCTTTGAAAGTAATTTCTTTCAGTATAATATTCAATTCATATTGGATGATTTTAGGACTCATCAAATCACAAATAAAATAATCAGCAGCACTTACATGTTCACTGAGATGCCAAATCTATAGCCCAACTGTGCCCCTCAAGTAAACACGGATCAGCAAAATGGTATCAAAAAAAGCAGGATCAGTAAGAATGAAAGATAGAACCTGGAAAATGGAGGGAAAAGGATGGATTTGGTGTACTTTGAACTGACTGCTCTTGATGATCATTTGCACCATTTCAATAGGTACCTGATGGGAGCCTACAAAAAAAAATGGAGAGGGACTTTGGACAAGGGCCTGGAGTGACAGGACAAGGGGCAATGGCTCCCCACTGCCAGGGAGTAGGATTAGATGGGATATGGGGAAGAAAATCTTCCCTGTGAGGGTGGTGAGGCCCTGGCACAGGTTGTCCCATCCCTGGAAGTGTTCCAGGCCAGGTTGGAGAGGGCTTGGAGCAATCTGGAATAGTGGAAGGTGTCCCTGTCCAGAGCAGGGGGATGAAACTGGATGATCTTTAAAGTCCCTTCCAATTCAAATTATTCTGTAATACTAAGATTTAAAAGTATGCACCTACTACATACCTTCAATTTACTGCCTTGTAATTACTTGGTTAAATCATAAAACTCTTAAAAAACCCCAAACAGCTAAAACATCTGTTACCCTCCCACTTTTCAGAGCAGCCTCTCTTTTAACCCCTAAAAACATTTTTCCACCAGCAGTCCAACTTGACATGCTCTCAAAGACACAACATTTGGGCCTGCTCACTTGCTGCTTTACACTCTCTGTCTGTTCCAGGAACAATTCTCCTGCCATTTCAGTCTCCAAGAACATGTCATCACCGTGGCTACAACAGCCCATCAGTGCTGGGCAGGCCTCCACAACTTGCACACAGCACACCCCTCCTGAGCACCACAGTGGTGCCCCAGCACATCTCCTCTTCAATTCCTCAGTGTGAAAGAAAAATTCACTTTATACTTCCAAAACCAGGAAAGCGCCTTGGAAGCAATCTCCTGTATTTCACAAGAAATGCTAATAGGAAATGGGATTAATTAACATTAGAAAGTGAGGCAAAACCAAAATCTGAATTATTGTCTGGCGTCCCCAGCAGAGGAAGGACACAGACCTGCTGGAGTGAGTCCAAAGGAAGCCACCTTTATACCCCAGCCCTCCCTCCAGCTTCACCTGCTTTCAGAAATCAGCTAATTGCCAGGCCTAGATGAGCCTGGGCTGCTAATTACAGAGTGCTGGCAGCAGCAGGATGATGGGATGCACCACTTGGGCTGGCACTGCAACTTTCATCACCTTCTTCTCCTTTTGTGGAGGCTGCAGCCAAAGATCTGAGGGTTAGTGATAAAACTTCCAGTCAAGTCAGACAAAATACTGCAAGAGGGAAGAATTTCTGCAGTGTTTTTTCTGGCAGCCACACTGGAAGGAGGTCTCTAGGGATTCCTTCAGACCAAATCTTGGAACAAAAAAAAATCTTCCTACCGCTTCCTAATGGAGAAGAACCTACATGTCAATGGTGTGACTTCTGAAAAAGCACATTATCCTCCATCCTTTTATGGATTCTTCACTAGAGCCTGTTCTCTCCACTAACCAACACCTTTATCACTACTTTATAAAGACATAACTCTGCATCTGTACAGTGCAAGGTCTCTGAGGCTGCAGTAGTGCAAAAAATTTAACACTGAGGACAACAGGGCTTGTTCTGTGAGAAGAGAACAGATATAAGTGCAAAACATGAATCCAGAGAGGTACAACTCTCTTGTCCTGGTCTCTGCCAGCTTCCCTGTGCCAGAAAAAGTTAACAAAACCAGATG
The DNA here is from genome assembly GCF_963513975.1 of Fringilla coelebs. Lineage (NCBI taxonomy): Eukaryota > Metazoa > Chordata > Aves > Passeriformes > Fringillidae > Fringilla > Fringilla coelebs. The sequence goes on from NC_140042.1 coordinate 13,955,184, forward strand.
TGGAAAATAGGAAATGAGAAATTAATTCAAGTCTCTATAAACAAGGGAATGCTAGGTAGGAAAACCACACTGAGATTGCAAGGAGCAATCCTAGCAGGGATCAGCATCAGTGTCCATCTGGCACCAGCCACTTCCATATCTGATATCCCTTCAGTCCTCACATCCCTGTCCAGGGCTACACCTCCCCCTGCCAGCAGCCTGCTCAGATGGCAAAGCATTTCAAAGCATTTCACAGTCACTAAAAACATCTATCACACTCTAGACAGAATTTTAAATCATTACTTACACAACAAAGTGTCCCTCTACCAACACGTCCTCAGAACAGAAAATTCACTTTAAATCTCCTCTGGAAGGATAAAGGGGAAGTGAAGAGAAAAATAAAAACTAACGGTCACTCAGGTGCAAATGCTCCTGGTTGTATGCAAACACAGCAGCACATAAATCACAAAGAGAAGCAGCTGGTGATGCAAAAATCAAACTGGTTTGACTGAAAACAACAAGTTATTAATTTAAAGAGAATAATACAATTGATTTCAAGGACCGAATAAAAACACTTTGGTAGAGGCCCCAAAAATCAATAAAGAGAAAAATGCTTGATAAAAACTCACTTGGTTTTCAGAGAAGGAAAAGTAATCAGAGTGATAATAAAAATAAAGATGTAAAATAATATCATGGTGATGGAACTGGAATCTGAATATAAATAATGCAATGTATTAAAACCAGGAAGCAAAATCACCTTGTCAGAAAAAGTTAAGGACTTTCAAAAAAGACCTTTTCTGGTGTACATGAAAACCAAGAAGAAAAACCTGAAGAGGCCACTATATCAAACTGTGGAACTGTTAATCCTGCAAATACTAAATGTTTCCATAATATCCACCCCCTGATGGTGCTGAAAGCAGCCAAGTTAAGGAGCAATCCAAAGCACGCTGAAATGCAGCTGCTGAAGGTGTTTCTGTCAACAGAATCAGATCATTTGCAAGCAGAAGTCACTGTGATTTTTTCAAAAAGGACAATTAGGGAAGTAAACACCCATCTTACAGACTGAGCTCAACACCAGGCTGATAAAGAAAGGGTTTATATGGGAATTGATGAATAAAGAGGGATAATAAAATTAAACCAAATCAACAGAGTTTATAAAAACCCAGACCTACATTCAGCTAATAACGAGAGCTCTCTGTGTCATCAGAGGGGTAATTCTTCTATAAACCACTAAAGGAGTATCAAGGGACAAAATTATGAATTAAAATCAATACAAGGCATTTAAAATTATTCAAATGCAGCTAGATAAGTTTCCAAATGCAGCTGCAAACAGCTGCCACTGAGCACTTATGTTTCTAGTGCCACTCCACAGAGATCAACCCTCTGCCTGTCCTGTTTTTCTATTCTTTACCTTAGGAACTGAGCTGAGAGAGACCCCAAGCACCAGAATCAAGCTGCCAAGAAAGGGAACCACTGGACAGCCCATCATTCTTCCAAACCTCAGTGTGACCTTGTCCCAGGTGCCTGATTGCACTCCAACAGGGATAATTGTGACCATGTCAACCAGTGCTGCTATTCTGTAGCTCAAGAATGGAGCAGTGATATTTGTGGCAAGAGGATGAACTGAATAATTAATGAAAAAGTGAAAGCTGAAGTCCACATTCACCTAAAACAAGGGTAGTTCTACTGATTTTTTTCCCAAAAATCCTATCTTCTGATTTGTGATTATGTTGAAACCAAATATTAGGGGAAATTTAACAAAGTATCTTGATTTCTCTAAAACAGGAGGACACTCTCTTTGAAAAGGTGACCAAACTCATCATGGATTTCTTCAGGTGACCTGACAATGCATCTTTCACACCAACAATTCATTAATTCATAGCAATTAATAACTTGGTCTCTTCTCAGCTAAAATCACACACAAGAGCTACACTGAACCCCTAAACAGTCTGCATGTAAAGGAAATTGACCCAGGGGGAAAAGCAAAGTCAAAAGAACTTCAGGTCCATTTTCTTCCAAATGTAAACCTCATGGTAACAATTCTTTCTGTTTCCAGTTTGCCTCTGTCATACTTTTACTGGTGTCCAGATAACTGTTCTCATCCAAGCACCAAAATCAAAAGGCAGAGAAGGGACCAGGACAGGAAGAGTATCTTGAACAGATAAAAAAGACAAGCACATAAGGGCCTTTTTTTGTAGACAAAATCCAGTTTGTGATTTTTGAGAGTTCATGCAGAATCAACACTGAGCAAGAGCCAATGTCACTGCCTTTAGGCTTTGCTGGTTTTGGCAGCTGTAATTTTAGCATTATCTAAAACCTGCACGATTAAAATAAACACCTGTGTGTCTGCAGTTCAGGGACCAAGTGTTGTCAGTAAAGCAGCTGACACTGCCTCCCCTTCAAGGCAGGCCCACGTCACAGAATCATGGAATGGTGGGGCTGGAAATCACCTTAAGGCTCATCCCGTCGTCACCCCTGCCATGGCAGGGACACCTGCCACTGTCCCAGGCTGCTCCCAGCCCTGTCCAGCCTGGCCTTGGGCACTGCCAGGGATCCAGGGGCAGCCACAGCTGCTCTGGGCACCCTGTGCCAGGGCCTGCCCACCCTGCCAGGGAACAATTCCTTCCCAAAATCCCATCTAACCCTGCCCTGTGGTGAACCATCCCCCCCTTGTGCTGTGGCTCCAGGCTCTTTCCAGACTCCCTCTTCCCCCCCTGAATACGCTGCTCCGTGTGCCCCTGAGCCTGGAAACAACAGATAAAATTCCACGCTGCTTCACGAAGCACCCACAAATGCATCAGAACTGCTTTCCCTGGTAACCCCGCCAGAAAGAAATTTGCTTTGAAGCTGGGCCCGTTAAACGTTTCCAGCGAATCCCGCCGGCCGTCAGTGGAAGAGCTGCGGGGATCCCTGGCGCCCGCACTCCTTACCCAGGGCAGCTCTGCCTCTGCTTTGTGCCCCAATTTCTGCCTTTGACGCCAGCACCGAGGATGGAGCTTCATCCCCCGGCACCGTTTGTGCCCGGTTTGCTGCCCCGGGGCTGAGCTCCAGCCGGGCCCGCCCGAGGGCCGCGGCCCGAGCTCCCCTCAGCCCCACAGGGACCGCCCCGTGCGCCCGGAATGACGTCATGGGTGACGTCACCCCGCTGACGCCACAGCGGTGACGTAACGCCTGCGATGAGGCCAGCCCCGGGTCCAACACCACCCCCTCCCCGCCACCAGGTGGCGCCGCGTCGCGCTGAAAGCGCCGGCGTCATGACGTCATTCACTCCCGCCCGCCCGCCCGCCGCCGTTGGGAGCGCTTCCCTCCCGCGCGCCCGCCCGCCCCAGCCCGGGCAGGGCCCGCCGCCGCGGCCCGGCCGCCCACCCACCTGTCCGCGCCCCGGGCTGGCGGCCCTGCCCGCGCCCCGCCGCCACGGCGGGGAGCCCCGGTGCGCGGCCGGAGCGCATGCGCGGGGCTCCAGCCGCGTTGCTCGGCTCGCTGCGGGCGCGGTGCGCATGCGCAGGCCCGGCCGCGGGACGTTGACTGGGCCCTCGCGCTGCCCGCGCATGCGCACCGCCTTCCCGCCACCGGTTGTCTTGGAGCTCGTTCCCCCCCCCCCCACATTCCATTCCCCTCACGGGGCCGGGGAGCTCCTCCCGTCCCGTCGGCGGGGCCGAGGGCTCCGGGGCGCTGCTTCCCGTCGCTCCCGGAGAACCGCCTGAGCCTCTCTCCGGCGGTGTCTGCTGAGGAGAACCCAGCACGAAGCGGGCGGGTCGCGGCCACCCCGTCCCGCCTCACGGCCCCGACGAGCCCGGCGGGGACGTAAAGTAAGAACATGGAGGGCGTGTGATACAGTCCTTGGCACCGCCTGTCACTGAGGCGAATGGCCAGAACACCACTGAAAGAGGAGAACATATCGTACAGCACGGCTCGTTTGTATTTTTAAGGAGTTCCATTATATGGAAATCAAGCAATCTATCTATAACAATAAAAATTTGAAGTAGGGAGAGAAAAGCACACCACTTGCTCGTAAGCACGAACTTACCATTTAAAATCACTCATCTCCACCTTAAAACCTCAGGCGCACTTGTGCCGGCTGTGCAGCTGCAGCTGAAGCCCATTACAATTGCAATGTTTTGAGGTTGTAATCAAAGCTGTGCTGCTCATGTGGAAATTGATGAAAACACTGAAATTTCACGGTGAGCAGCGGCATAACTCAAGCTTTTCTGTCAAAAGAGCATTGCCTTTTTTTTTTTTTTTTTTTTGTATTTTTTTCTGCCTGGAGTTGAGCAGGAAAACAAATACTCACTACATTCAGCTCTGGCTCAGGATCCTCAATGAGTATCACCTTGGAGTCAGGTTAAACAATAATTTCCTCCAAATCATTAGCTAATTGTGGCCAGAGGTTTGCAGGTGTAAAATCACCTGAGATGGGGTGGGAGGGCTCATATGCTGGATCTGCATTTTGAATGTGTATTAGAAATTACAATTTCAATATTGAAATCAGAACTTCTTTCTCAATGCTCGATCTGGCTGTGGCAAGAATGAAAATTGCTCTTGAGCAGCCCTTCATAACAGGCCAGAGGCAGAGGAAGGAGGTTTAGTGGTACACAGAACACGCTGGAGCTTTGAAAACATCAAGACAGGCACTTCACTAATAACTGTAAATCAGTTCTAATGGTGAACAATGTGATGTCTCCTTTACACATAACATTGTCCCATAATTACATCTCACTCCATATTTTGACATCACTAAAAGAACCTGAGGCTCTTATGGCATTGCCTGTTTGGAACCCTTAAGAAAAAAGAATCAACTGCAACTTTTAGAATCAAATAAGCTCTTGAGTTTTCGCTTCCAGCAAAGCAATTTAATTTTTAATCTGTCCAAACCATTTTAGCTGGAAACCCTTGAATGGTTATTTTGGCAGAACTGGGGAGTGCATTTTCTGCAGTGAGCCTCCCCTGGAGATGCACCATGCCCCTGTCAGTGCAAAACTGACGAGAAGAAATCCTTTGGTTTGTGTCTTTCAACACTTCTGCTGGTTTATTCAAGTTCTTGCTCAAGTTGCTGCACTGATGGGAATTAGGAGCCCTCAGAAGAAAATCCTGCAAGAACTTGCAAGTGCCCATTGCACAAACAGACTGAAAATGCTCCAGTTCTGAACCAAGACACAGGAACTACACCAAGGCACAGGAACATGTCGTTGCACAATGCCCTAAACTGAACTCAGAAGCACTCAGAAGCCACGTGAATTGTGGTATTCCCAGTGAAGATACATCCAAAGCACTGGCACTTAATGGTCCATCCTGGCTACCAAATGGCACCTATGTCACAGGACACTTCAAGGCCATTCCTAAAGGCTCCAAGGACGTGGGTCTCTGCTCACAATTTGTACCCAACATCAGCAGGAGGATGCAGCAGCAGCGGCAGCTGCAGCAAGAGAAGCAGCCCTCCCAAAATCAGGCTGCTGATCTGACTTGCACTCCCAATTTTTTAATAATTCACTTCTCGTCTTCCACCCCCCACCAGGGAACTACTCTGTAGCAGATAGGGCTCAGGGCTCCAGAATGAAAATTTTGGTTTGATTTAACGTGTCCTCAGCCTGGAATTACAGCACTTGGGACACACTGTGAGAGGCAGGATATTTACTGTCACCCTGGGCCTTTGGGTTGTCTCTGCAGAAAACAACCATTATGGGACTTGTGAACATCATTGCTGACATGAAAAGGTTGTCAAAATAACTGCTAAAACTGGCTGTGCAATGGGATTTATAGTAAATATTGTTATCTGCATATCTGTGAGCACACACAAATTACATATTACACAGAATGTACATATTCATCCCCAGTGGGCTTCAGTCAGCATTGTTCCAAATTTCTGCTTCACTTTCTGCTCAGTTTAAGAGCAGATCCCCTGCTTTGTGTTAAGACTTGTGGCTCTTTGGCATCTTCAGATTAACTTTTTTAAACTTTTCATACAAATTGATTCAATTCAGGACAGCAGTGATCAGAGAAGCAGCCACTGGGGCCAATTCCAATGAGGAAGGTTTGGGTTTGCATCAATTTATGGTGTTAATCTCCCTTCTGGATGACAGCTCAGTGCAAACTCAGCACAGAGACTTGAAAGGGCCAAACAAAGAAAAATGCAGCATTTTCCTCAAGAGCAGCTTGGTTTGTTTTCCTCTCAGGTGTGAATTTTAGGATGGTACAGGCCACTATATCCATCTCCTCTTGTAAGCCTGCCAGGAAAACAAGCCTGTTTCCATTCAGTAACTCACATGGCACAAGTTTGAGTAGTATAAACCAAAATCCATCTGGCTCTCCTGGGGAGTGAAATGAATTATCATTTCCAAGAAGAATCACCATCATTCAGCCAGGGCAGTGGGCATTAAAGAATCTCTAAACACATTTAAAATACAGTTCCCATCTGAAAACCCTAATGCCTGTCCTTTGATTTCCTGAAGCATGGTGCAAGGTAACTTTGAACACTTGTTTTATAAAATACCTGCTAAACTACTTGGGACAGAACAGATCCAGGGACTGAGAAAAGAAACTGCAGCTGAATCTCCCCTGCCTCCTGCCACAGCTCTGACTTCCTGGGTTTCAAAGGATTTCATGTGGCACAGTTCCATGAAGGACTGGTTTATTGAGCTAGCTCTGGACTGGGTTTTAACCCCAGTTAGGCCTCGTTTACTTGGGCTGCAGAAGGAGAACGAGCTCTGCTTGGCTCCTCAATCTGCTTCTGGATTAACTGACCCCAAATCCCCTGCAGATCCTTCATGACATTTGGAATAACACTGGATGGGTGTTTAATGGACAACTCATTACAATACCTTTTGCCATGTGGATTTAAAAAGATGAGGAAACTGCTTCTTTCCCTAATTTTTCATCTTTCCTGCTGCTGTAAATAGATTTAACAATGAGCCCATCAGGAGTCTTTGCAAATTTGGGTACTTACTGAAGCTTTTGGTGCCTGTGCTCCTGCCAGCTCTTCCATTTCAGCCAGGACTTAATGGCAGACTTTACTTATTCCCACTTGTTTGCGCGTCAAACCAGTTCCAGGAGGGATGTGGTGGGAAGGATTTTGTTATTTTAAATGAAATTCTTGCTAGAAGGAGCTCCAGCACCAAGGAACACTGTTTATCCTGGGAGAATGAGTGTCCAGGCAGAGAAAATCCTCCCCTGGCCTGGGCTGCATTGAACCACAGCATCAGCCATGGGAAGATGCAGGTGAAGTGTAAAGAGGGAGGTAACAGAGAAACAAAAGATGATTCTGAGAACAGAGGGAGAACAAATTACCTTTTTTTTTTCCTTCCTGCTGATGAAAGAAGAGGAAAACCCATGTTTTACTCACTCCAGAAGCATCAGTAGGTGAGCAGTTCTGAGTAGAGACAAGACAGATTTTAGCATCCTTTTCTTCCCAAACAATAGGGGAGAAAACCAGTTGGAAAGGACTTAGTACAGGATAATTCCAATAAGCAGCCAAGCTTCCATAGATTCTCTGAAATCTCAGGAATTTTTGAACCCAGGAGTTACTGGGAAACAACCTGATTTCAATGGGTAAGGTTTGGGCAGATCTAGAACTGCCCTGGGAAGAACTTTCAACTGAGGAGGGTTGGACAGAGCCTCTTGAAGGTGCTGTAATTTTGTGTTTACTGCCTCATCCAAATCCATATTTTTCATGCCTCTGGATCCTGGAGGAGTCTGTTTCCCTTAGTGCTGGGATTCTGGACTCCTGTGCTGTGTCCTTAATGCAGATTGACTGTGTCTCTTAAGGAAATCTCTTTAAGCTCCATGCAGACCTTATTTGTACAGTAAGAATAATTCTGACTCAGTTCACAACAAGAGCAGGAGGATTAATTAATAACTGCAGAAGTGCTAAACATTATTAATGGCTCCCAAGTTTTCTTCTCTTGGAAACAGTGGCTATTTCTTCCCATAATGTTTTAAACAGTTGCTGCTCAAGGAGCTTAGAGTGCAGATTCCTGGCTTGTGGTTTGTCCATAAATCACAGACCTGGAGCCTACCCAAGACACTCCTGATGGTCTCAGCAGGAAGTCTGGACAAGAGAAAACTGTTCTCAGTCTGGCCCCCTGATCCACTTTATGGCCAGTCCGGTTTCAACGTCCCACGCCAGGCGTGAGAGGGATTCTGTCCAAGTTTGGAAGCACGAGGTCTCTGGAATGTCCTTTCAAACTGCATTTCACTCCCCATAAATATTTTCCATCTTCTGCCCTGGAGAATATAGGTTTGACTTCACAGCTGAGGAGCTTGGGCAGGGCAGGAGAGGAAGCCACGCTATTTATCACCAATGGCTTTTCAGCACACAAAGTTTAACTTGTAGAGAAAAATGAACAACCTTCCCTCCAAAACCACAGGAACCTAACACATGATAAAGTCAGGCAGCTGTAAATAAGATCCCAGAAAAAAAAAATTAAATCCAGTAGATCAATTTTTTGCACAAAGCAGCATTGCTTACAGGAAACTATTTACCAAAGAGCCTCTGTTGCCTTTTCAAACACAGAATCATCATCCAGACACCAGCTTTAGAGCAACTTGCCTGTGTTCCTATCAGCACTTCGGTTTGTATCCATCAACATGATGCCATACATCCCCCTTTTCCCACCAGGATCTCCTCTGTTAGCCAGGAATATCATCCTCACATACCAGCATTCCCTGCAGGTGTTTGCAAAATAAAAGGAAAAGCTGAGTTCCAGAGGTGAGGATCCAGTGGTTCAGACAAAGCAGCGATAGAACATGTGAGATTTGGGCCAAAGCAACCTCCTCATCCTGCTGCTGTGGCTCCTTCCTGCATCCCAGGAGCATCACCACCTCTCACCATGTTTGATGGGCACAGGGATACAGGGTAGGTGTGCACTCTTATTTGACATTTTAGTCACAAATCCCTCGTGGCAAAAAATGAGCACCTGAAGGGCTGCTGGGATTCCTGGAGGATTCACAGGATGGGTAGGTTAAAGATGTGTCAGGCAGTTAATGGCCAGCTCCAAGCACGCTCTGCTTCTCAGCAGCAAAGGTTACAAACCAGCATCCAGCCTCAGCTCATTGTATCAATACTCCTATTTTCAGGCACTTTATCAGGTGTGCAGGATACCACACTCACCTGCTGTGCTGCGAGCAGCACAAATCACCAAAGGTTTTAATTGCTTCGTTCTGCGTTCCAATCACAGAATCATTTGGGTTGGAAAAGATCCTGAAGTCCAGCCATTAATGTAGCACTGGCCCTTGTCCCAAGTGCCACATCCACATGGCTTTTGAATCTCTCCAGGGATGGTGACTCCACCATTGCCCCGGGCAGCTGTGCCAGTGCCTGACCACCCTTTCAGTGATGAATTTTTCCCAGTATCTGATCTGAACCTGGCTTGGCAGAACTTGAGGCTGTTTCCTCTCATCCTGTCCCTGTTCCCTGGGAGCAGAACCTGACCCCCACCTGGCTGGCCCCTCCTGTCAGGGAGTTATGCAGGGCCAGAAGGTTCCCACTGAGCTTCCTTTTCTCCCCAGCTCACTCAGCTGCTCCTGGTGGGGAGCTCTGTTCTCCTCTGTGAACATGCTCCAGCCCCTCAGTGTCTTTCTTGCTGGGAGGGGACCAGGACTGCCCCCAGGACTGGAGGTGCCTCAGCAATGCCCAGGGGGACAGTCACTGCCCTAGTCCTGCTGGCCACACTGTTCCTGACAGAATGTATCACCAGCTGTAGGATGGAGAAGGTGATTCCTTGACTGTCTCAGCACCCTCTAAACTGTCACTATTTTTTTCCCCTTCTCCATCTGAATAAAAATGAAATGTTAGGTGATGTTAATAAAACTTCTCAAATGGTACCCCCCAAGCAGCAGGAATTTTTCACTCCTCTGTGCACAGCCAGGCTTCCTGTAGTTTAAAGAGCTGGAGGTTGTCCTGACCAGCACAGCACCCAAAGAGTTAACCAAACCCAGTCCCAGCATCTTAATCTGGCAATTTAAAGATAAGCTAAACAAATACCAGGGCTGCTCAGAGCCCCACTGAGCAGGAGATAGGATTCTTATAAACCATTTGCGTGGTGTAAATCAGACACAGAGTGAATCTAGCATGGCATTTCTGTCTGAACAGCCACTGCTCCTTGATTCAAACCAAGGGCTACATGCCATTTTGAGAGACAAAACTAACAGGGTTCATAGCTACAGATTCTCCTGCTTTCCCTCTACACCCTCTTGATTTCACAGCCACCATGTTCAGTGCTTGATGCCCTGAAGAACCAAAGAGCATCTGAAGAGAGGACAAACCAACATCACCAGCTGGAAGACATAAAAGACCAACAAAATAAAGAGGAGAGTGAAGTGGGGGGGATGTCTGGAAAATAATAAGTGTTTATTTATCATAAATACAGATCAGCTAGGTGTGCAGTTTACCCCACACTCTCAAGAAAGCCACACAGTAGAAAGCTGCTTCCCAGTTACTTCCTTTTTCCACAAGACCAGGATGAATTCACTTATCCAGCAGCTCAGTGATCTTTTCTGCCATGGGATTGCACTGACATGTTCTACCAACAGTATCTGTGTCTGCCAAAGACAGCAAGCTGTCTCCATGCCAGGTAACTGCTGCTGCCTGGTCAGATGTGGAGGTTTCTTAACTAATTAATTGATTTTTCCAGTGCTTGTTCAGAGCACAAAGGTGAGCAGGGATTTTGTGGATAGGGGGTGTATTCACAGACCTAACTGGGAATCTTGTTGCCAACATCTGCTTTGAGAAAGGCCATTTTTAAAGACAGTATGAAACGAGGCTCTTCAGGCTCAGGTCAGAAATTTGGGCACATTATTCAAGCAACAACCTCTGGAATTTGTCCCCACTAAGAGCACTGCACTTTGAACAAGCTGACGATGTGGGATCTGATAATTACAGTGGCTCCTCCCCCTGCAGGGAGGGCTGGATGTCCCCAGCATTCTCCCTGCCCTCTGCCCATGAACCAGTGCTGGACAGTGCCTGCAAGCAGCTGCTGAGAGTGGCTGAGGCAAGAGGTCAGCACAGAGTTCATCCTTCAGTCCTTGGGGCTCAGTTCTTCTCCAGGATTCTGGTGAGGAGTTCATTCAGCCGGTTCACCATTGGCCTGGGATCCTCATTCAGTCCTGCTGCAATCATGGCATTCTCATAAATCTGAAAAAGAGAAGAAAGCACTAAATAAGCACCAAAGCAACCTGCCTGAGGGGGAAAGGGAATGTCCCTCCCAGGACCTGCATGCTGAAACACAAAATGTCTTCTAGGGCACCTGCTAGGAAAACATTGGCCACAAGTCCCAGAAATACCCAGGGACCACAGAAGGATGTGACTCCTGCCCACTGTAATGGTTCACCCTGTTCCCTGTCATGCATGGTCTGCAAGCTGGTTCTGGGAAGGATGGTGCTGCTTTTGGAGAAGGTCTGGCTCTCACCTGGTCGAGCAACATCTGGGCCAGATCAGGCTGACTGTCCTTCAGCTCGCTGAGCTTCTTAATCAGAGCATGCCTGTAAGAGAGAGATCAACACTGAGATTTGCTGATTTAGGACACAGTGAGAAATTTATTTCCAGAGTGAGCAGCTAAGTCACAGTGGGTCATCAAAGTCAACTTCCTTGCTCCTGTTCTGGGGGCTTCTCTTTTCTCCCCTATCTGTCCTTACAACCCCCATGGTCCCCAGAGGGCTGCACACTGTGTGTGGGGGGCTCACGCTGAAGGTGCCACACAGCCTCACAGATTAAGGCTCTGTGGCACTGACTGCACTTAATGGGGAGGACTCTGCTAATTGGCAGCCTTTACACTGCCTCCTCTCTGCCTCCACTTCTGAGAGGTTGCTGTGTCCCAAACCAAGGGGGATGGTTTGGCTAGTGCTGGTGCTGTCCCCCCTTACCCTGTGTTGATCTCCAGGGTGGGCTGCAGGAGCTGGGCTCGCTCCTCCTGGGTCTTGGCCAGCTGCTGCATGCGCAGGAAGTGGCGGGCGGCGCCCATCTCCAGCACGGTGATCATGGCAGGGTGCGTGTTCAGCCGCGAGGTCACCTGTGGCACAAGCACCGGTCAGGGCTGCCAGGGACAATGCTCCAGAATGGAAAAAGGTCACCCAAGGCTTGCAAGATCTCAATCCTGCCTTGCCCCAAATGATGGAGCCTGCAGTAAAATTGGCAGCCCTCAACACATAGCTACCATTCAAGCAAACACTCTGGGAGAAAGACTTGAAAAAGCTTCCACAAATCAAGCAGGAGTGAAGGATGACAAACTTGCAAAAACCCATGATGTCCTCAACTCAGCACTTCAGCAGAACAATATGAGACATTGCAAAATGAAACTTCCAAAAGACTGATATCGATGTGGAAAGCCTGGATATGTGGGGAAAAGTTTGAGGGCTTGGAGTCTCCTCAGCACAGATCAACACCAAGCCTCCACATGATTCGTTCCCATCCCACAGGAGCTGCCTAAACCAGCAGGAAAGATGGAGGCCCAAATGGCCCCACAGTCCACAGGCAGTGGCTGCAGCTGGACCTAAAACATTCCTTGCCAATACACCTTTCTAGTCCACAAGCAAGAAAAGTCACCAGCCTGTTCTGGTAACCAGAGCATCGAGTGCAATATGGGCTTTGCTCAATACACACTGAGATGTGGTTCTTCTGCTGCCACACTGACCATCCAATGACAAATGCCAGCATCCACACTACTTACACAGCAGGCACAGAGAAGAATGTCTTCCCACAGGGTCCAAAGAAAAATCTGTGGCAGCAGATCCCCAACCACCTGTCATCTTTTTTCCCTAGATCGTTACCTCTGTGGATCTCCTGTACTCAGTTAGCCAGACACAGAATACCCACCTTCACCCCAGTGACTCGAGAGCCTAAGGCATTCCTCATCCAGGCCATCAGATCCTCAGCCTCCTTCTCTGTCAGACGTTCTCCAGCTGGCAGGGAAAGAGGGCACATTTCAGTGTGCATCTATAGTGTGCAATGGACAATAAGCTGAGGTTCCACTCTTCCATTTCACACTTTCGTTTATCAGTTCTCTTGTGGGAGTGGGAGTGCAGCACCACTCAGCACACACCTACATATCCTCATCCCAGACTGTGCCATACGTGGAGAGGGCAGGCTCATGCCTTGCCAGGGGCTGCCTGCCTCTGTCTGGGCACCAGATGTATGCATGGGGTTGAAATAAAATCATGGCAACTCCACACATGGCATTCCATTTAACTTTGATCATGTGAGATGAAACCAATCTGCAAAAACGCTGAGCTGCCTCAGACCATGAGAACGGGAGGGTGGAAGGCTCTTGCTCAGGAGCTGCAAGAGCAGGGGAGGAAGGTGTCCCCTCACTGGTTGCTCAGGGTAGCAGGACAGTGTACAGCAGGAGGGGACAGGGGATCCTCACGGTACCTGGGCGACTCTCCTCAAACTTCTCTTCCTTATAGTGATCAACAACAATGTCTGTCTCCACAGAGATCAGCTTCTTCTTGTCAAACTCCCGGAGGTGCAAGAGTGTCAGCTCATCAAACTGCTCATAGCAGAACAGCACCTGTGCCAACAAAGGGACGGCAACACGTTGTTTGGGGTGTAACAGCATTCCCTCCTTCCCAAGGCAGCTCTGTACCAAACAGCAGGAACATCACACAGGAAACTCACAGGTTCAACCCCACAGTGACTGCCACTCAGGGCCTGACATGAAAGCAAACTCTTGGAGGGATCTGTTGCCATGGGTGGCAGGTCTGCAGCTGAACAAGTCCTGCTGCCCAGGGAAAGTGAGAATCAGCACTGACTCCAGTCCTGAGAGGGCCATCTGCCCACAGAGGACAGCTGTAACACAATTGCAGCCCTGCACAGCAGCTCCCAGCCTCCTGCTCTGGGGTCCAGCAAAGGTAGGAAACAGATATAAGAACCAAGTGTCTTTACAAGTACTAAATCACAGAATATGCTGAGTTGTAGGGGCCCCATCAGGATCATTGTCCCAACTCTTGTCCCTGTACAGCACACCCCAACAGTCCCTGTGTCTGAGAGCATTGTCCAAATGCTTAACTCAGACAGGCTTGGTGCTGTGAGCACTTCCCTGGGGAGCCTGTCCCAGTGACTAACATCTCTGGGTGAAAACTTTCTCCTCATACCCAACCTAAACCTCCCAGCTGAGCTTCAGCCATTCCCCTGGGTCCTGCCACTGGGTCATGAGAGTGAAGAGATTGACACCTGCCCCTTTGCTGGCCCTTGTGAGGATGTTGAAGACCACAGTGAGGTTTCTCCTCAGTCTCCTTTTCTCCAGCTAAATGGACCAAGTGCCCTCATTTAGCTTCTCCTCCATACCCTTCACCACTCTCATGGCCCTCCTTTGGATACTCCTAACAGCTCGATGGTTTTTGTTTAACATTGTAGTTAAGAGTGTATGACAGATCCCGCCTGGCCTCATGCCACAGAGCAGAGGCAGAGGGGGCCAGGGAAAGGCACCGCGCTGGCAGGGCTCTATCACAGGCCCCACTGCCCTGCTCAGCCCTGAGAGCCAGCCCCAAGCACTGCTGCAGCAGCTCAGGGTGCTCCCTCGGCTGCGGCACCACTGCTCACCCACCTCCATGTCCTTCTTCTTCATGGCCTCGAAGTAGGGCGAGTGCTCAGCCAGGTGCCGGTTGGGGGCACACAGGTAGTAGATGTTCCTGCTGCCGGCCTTCATGCGCGAGCCGTAGTCGCTCAGGCTGGTCAGCTGCCCCGCGGGCAGCGCCGACGACTCGTAACGCAGCAGCTTTGCTATGTCCTCCTGCAAGAAAGGTGCTCCTGTGAGAGCAGGGTCACTGAGTTCCACCTGACCCCTCCCAGCCCCAAGGATTACTCTTGGCAGCCATAGAAAATGGCTCAGGGGATTCTGAATCCCTCCTTTCCTGCTCCAGATATTAAAGAGGCAGAAGAGTGATCTAGAGAGGATGTAGGTCAAGCTCTCCTGGAAACAGAAATTAGGCAACAGGAGGGGAAGGCCCATCTTTATTGCCTGTTGTAGTTGACATTGCACCAGGGAGGGTTGACAACAGTGTGGGTACAGAGACTCTGCAGCACCAGTCAGAAGCAGCACCAGTCAGAAAGAGTGCAAGTTTAGGCACTAGAGAATCCATAGGTCTTGGCACACCCAGGAAGACAATTTATGGGCATGCAAGTTCCATGGGAAGTAGCAGTCTCCCTTATCCCAGCTCATGGCAATCTTTCCCATCAGCTGCAGCATTTCAAGACTCCTCGTACCTTGACATCCTGCTCTGCTATCGTGACAATCCCCTCTCTCATGAATACTCCATACTCCTCAAAGAATTTGGCATATTTTTCAGGGTCCTTCTTGCTCTGGTCAATGAAGAACTTGATCACCCTCTTCTGCAAAACATCACGGAGCTTCCTGCAGGAGGAATAAGCCTTTTTAAAGACAGCTGCTAGAGCCAGACAAGACATTTTAGGTAAACATCTCTCCGTGCAGCGTTGTAGTGAGTCCACTGTCCCCTTTCCCTCATGGCTTCACATCTTTTCCTTGTATCTTAGTCCAGAGTTACTCCTGCTTACCTGATCAGGGCACTCTCCTGCAGAAGCTCCCTGCTGAGATTCAGGGGTATATCCTCACTGTCCACAACACCTGGAACACAAAGCAACCCTTGAACAGTGATGCAAACACAAGTGCCAGGCTCAGGAGGGCAGCCCTTGCCTCATCCTGTAGAAGCCATCATCCACAGCCTGCTATTCCTGGTTACACACATACCTCTAAGGAAGCGCAGCCACTTGGGCAGGATGTCTGCAGCTTTGGTTTGGATGAGGATTTTGCGGCTGTAGAGGGCAACACTGGAGCCCATTTCCCTGCTGATGTCAAACATGGATGGCTTCTGCAGGAAAAGAGACAGGAGGTAACACCAGCACTGTGCAGGGTGCCCACATCACACTGTGGTCTTCCCTACAATGCTGAACCCAACGAGAGCTGAAATCTTGGCTCTCTACCCTAGGGACCTACCCAAGCCACCCCCCTGCTCCTCTCATGGCTCAGTTCCCCAGCCACCCTGCGGCACCCAGCCCACTGCAGAGATGCCCCACTGGATATTCCTCCCTGCAGCCATGTTTGCCTCCTTTCCCTAAGGAGCTCTGCCATTCTCCCCTTTCAGAGCAGCTGGGCAGATGTTCCAGGCCAGCACACGTACTTGCTCGGGCACGTAGAAGATGCTGCGGATGTTGAGGGGAGCGTCGGTCTTGTAGTGCAGGACGTAGCGGGGCTTGTCGTAGGCCTGCGCTATGAAGCGGTAAAACTCCTCGTGCTGCCACTCACCGATGTCCTTGGGCTCCAGCATCCACAGAGCCTGTACAGGAGCAGGGAGAACAGCTCCCATCAGCTCTGTGGCCTCCAGGATGCCAGAGCAGGGAAACAGAACCTTTCAAACAGATTCTTCTGCACAGCTCAGGCACGTTATCAATGAACAAACTACTGCCCCTCATCTGGCCACCCCTCTGAGGTAACTCTTGTCCTGCAACATATATAGGGCAGCTTTGTCTAGCCCCAAACAAAAGGGATTTGGCCGACCTCCTTTGCCTTACACTTGCCAATGGCCATCCTGGGCAGATCCCACGGCTCAACTGACTGGCAGTACTGGTCAAGTTCTCAAGGCCTAACCAGCAAGCAAACGGAAAGCAAAAATTTTAGTGAGCCTTTTGCAACCAACCTGCCTCTCTGATGGAGGTCACTGTCTCAGCTAAGAGCTTGTGAAGCAGCTCCTGCACTGTTTTCTGCTGATTTGTTCAGCAGCTTGGGAGCTGCTTTGTGAACCACTGCAGGGTCACTGCTCCAGCACTGTTTCCCACACGAACACATGCCATGAGCTCTAGCTTTCACCTGCTGCTGTTCTAACTCCCCCAGTGCTTTCTGAAGCACTCAGCCCATGCTCACAGCATGTTTCAGTTTCCAGTACCTGAGCAAAAGACTCGCACCCAGCAAAGAATGGGGCTCAATGCAGAACTGTGTGTCTCCAGCTGGGTGGAGCCCATCTCAGTCACTGCCTCTCTTTGCCTCTCAAGCCCAAAGGAGTGATTTCTGGGGACAGCACTAACATCCAGTCCACCCTCAGAGCCCAAGGGTTTCAGGTCCCTGGCAGCTTTGAAATGCTTAAAGATTCCTCTGCCTCAGAGCCTTGTTCCACAGGTGACTTCCCCTCATTTCCAGCACACACAAGTGTCCTGGAGGGTTTGCAGGACCACAGGAGGGATTATGGACTCACTGGGAGCTAAGGTGTTCTACAGTAGCTGTGTTAGGGAAAGTGCTGCATTCTCAGGGGCTCACTTGTAGCTAACAGTTATCCCAGTTAGACCAGAGAAACCCCAGCTCTATGCTGTGAGCATTCAGGAGCTCAGCAAGGAGAAACCCCACTAGGGAGCCAACTGTGGCTCTGTTTGCAGTGAACTGATGCTGGTGTGCGGAAAAGCACAAAGCCAAGATCCTGGATAAAGAAAAGACATGAAATGGGAGCATAATGAGAATCAAGCTGTTGCTGTAACCCAAGGGAAAACAGACCTTCTGATAAGAAGATAAAAGTCCATGACTCTATTAAGGTCATTTCACCCCTTGCTCTACTACTGCTCTTCTCCAGGGAGCCTGTTCTATTGATTGTCAGGCAGAGAGAGCAAACAGCTGTCTAAAGCTATTTCTGGTTTTGCAATTTAAGGGGCACAGCTAGAAAGCCTTTGGAACAGAAACACTATTATGCAGGAATCCAAATAAATAATCAGTGACTAATAACACCAATTACAGAACCTTAGATAAATTAACGTGGTAAAATGTTTAAATACAGTCTTGAAAGTCTGTGCAGTCAGTGCCACATTCCAGGAAACAAAAAAGCCACACAAATGCTCTCTACCTGCTCTCTTAGGTGAGAAAGCTTTAAACAATCAGAAGAGGAGATGCTGGAGGAAAATGATTAATAGATTTCTGTTTTAAAGATAATTAATTTCTCCCAAGTGATGCCTGCAATTGGGCCAAGAACATCTGAGTGAAATGGATCTGGCTGCAATATAATGCCAGTGGTCAGAAAATGCCAGCATCAAGCAGTGCTCAGCTAGGAGCTGGGAATAAATCAAGCTGTGAGCTGCTGAAAACCCCCAACCACTCCCTGGCAGTGGCTATTCCATGTAAAGGACAGAAAGAACTGCAGTGAGAGGTGTCAGCACACCAGCAATATGAGCAATCCCATCAGCACTAACATGTCACATGGCTTGAACAGAATAAGCATCATAAAGCACTGAAATAATAATTCAGGACAAGGGAAGATACAGATCTTGCTGATCTCCAAGACTTTTCCACAATAAATGCAAAGGAGCTGTTGCAGATATGACTTCAGCTGGATTGTCTCCTTCTGTTCTAATTAACTGATCACTGCAAGATCTGTGATATCCCGGACAATCCTCCCCTGGTTTCCAGGGGCAGCTTTGTGCTGTTTCCTGTCTCCAGTGGAGCATTACAGTGGTTTATCTCCATGAGTGACCTGCCTGTGGCCTCCACCTCACCTGTAATGTGTTAATTCTTCTCCCATTGAGGTACAGGGGGAAGCTGATGAAGTTGCTGTATTTTGTCACCACCTCTGGAATGGAAAGAAGACACAGAAGGGTCACCTTTGTGGAAACAACACAGCAGGAATTCCCTCAGTAACAGCAGGTGAAAGGAGTTGCAGGAGAGGAAAAAACTTTTAAATTCACCTCCCATCTGTGAGCACCAGCAGACTTCCCAGAGCCCCAGGGGTAACAGCATTCCCCTCCTCTACTCACCCTTGACTCGGTCTTCATTTGCAAACTCTTTGCAGTCTTCTTTGAGGTGTATAATAATCTTAGTCCCAGCTCTGACCCCAGATGCTTCTGCAATCTCAAACATCCCTGAACTAGGATTAGAAACAAACACTGTATCAGTTTGTGCCTCAGGTACACTCATGATAGCACAGAGAAATTGTTCAACTAAGAGCACACACAACACTTCAGGGCTGAGAGGAAAAGGCAAAAGTCTCAAATGCTCCTTATGCCTCTGAGAAACCCCAAAAACCACCCCAGCCACCCCATGTGGCTCTTCTCCCCACAGAGACTCAGACCCAGGACACACAGCTCTGCAAAGACACTAGCTACTGAAAACCCAAACCAGTCTGGTGTCTCAGTTTTCTCAGGAATGTAAATAACGTAGTAAATTCTTTATTCTGAGGAAATTTTAAGGGGACACTGAGAAGCCTCAGAAGCTCCTCACCCTCAGAAGCTCCAATTTCAACATGTCCAGTAGCCTACAGCTTTGCCATCACAGATAATTGCAACTTCAAGCAAAAAGGAAAGGATGAGCACACAGCTGTGACCCACGGGAAGATGTGCCTGCAGTCCCCGGTGCTGCATGAGCTCTGCTCTCTGTGGGTGCCCCAAGCCAAACCTCAGAGGAGATCAGAGCAAGGAGGTTCAGTTTGTCCCTGTGGTGTGGGTCCCCTGAGCTGACTGCCTGCAGCAGGGATTAACAGGAGAGGCAGGTACTCTGTCCATGCCTGCTCTGACAAACCAACTCTGCCCTGGCACATTTGGCCATGCTTTGTTACTGTGTCTGACTAGAGCAGGACCTAAACCACGCAGCCAGGTCCTGAAAGAACACACAAGCCCTGTCTTTGCAGGGCTTTCAGGCCATGCCTGGTCCAGACACAGCCTCCCATGCTGCCACCCCATTCTGCAGCCTCACCCATCAGATGACCAGTGGTAGCCTGGGCTGCCTGGCTCTGCTGACTGTGAGAACACCTCCACTTTATCAGCCACCATGAAGGCTGAATAGAAACCCACTCCAAACTGGCCGATGATTTTACTGCTGGCTTCAGCTTGGCTCTGCAGAGCTTCTAGAAAAGCCTGCAGGAACAAAGGAGACACAAACCAACACACAGTGACTTCAGGTATTGCTGGAGGCTGTGATCAATCCCAGCTGGGCTCCTCAGGCACTGCAGCCTGGCAGTCCAGCACCCTCACCCCATGCTCCTGCATCAGTGCTCTGAGGGAGGTTCCCAAGTAAAAGGGTTTCTCCACAGGGACAGCACTTCTGGAGAAGTGGAGCACTGCTTAGAGCAGTAAAAGGCAAACAAGCAAGAGCTTGGTCAATCAGGAACAGGAAAGCTTAAAATGGTGTCTCCAGAGATGAAAACAAAAATCAGGTAGACATGTACAATATATGTACAACACCTTGCTGTGGGGACAGAGCTGCTGCTCCCCTGGACAGGGGGCAAATGCCAAGTGGCTGGGTGGTGCTCTGTAAGGATGTCTGGGCAGAAGGGTGTTTGGAGTGAGGGCAGTGGGTGCAGCAGTGCTACACACAGGGCCCAGCAGCACTGCCTGGGCTCCCTGGGCCTCCCACAGCACAGCAGGGAACATTGAAAGCCAGAAGGCTCCACAGGCAGGTTTCACCTTCCAAGAGGGGTGTAATTTCACAGCTGGGCTGAGGGCCAAGGGACAAAACAGAATGAAAAATGACTGGGAGAACAAAAGTGGTTGTATCTGGAGAAGAGCTTTCTAAAGGAGAGAGAAGGATCCTCATCCCAAGTTACCTTTGAGCCTGATCGAGCAATGGTACCAAGGTTAGAAACCAGCTCCTCCTGGGTCATCCCAATACCTGTGTCCTGGAAAGAAACAGCAATTGCAGCTGAAATATCAGCAGGGAATCATTGCTCCAGCAAACAGCACCCAAGCAACTTCTGCCTCCAACTCCCACTCTCTCCTTCCCCTCTGGTAGTAAATCCAACCAGAGACTTCCAGCTGTGACTCCATTTGCCCATGGCCAGGAACACAGACTCAGAGGGCACAGAGCCCCAGGGGCAGTCACAGCTCCCTGCAAACCACCAGAAAGCTCAGAGACTCTGGCCACTTCTCAAGCAAAGACAAAACCATGCCAGGACAGGCTGGATTCTACATCCCTCTAAAAAGCACAGGATGGTAGTGCAGAAAAGAGATGTCAACCCAGCCATGGCCCCACAGTGCCAGATGTCCTGCACAGAGACACCTTCCATTCCTGAACTGGTCTGAGGGGGAGTTGAGGAAGAGAGAGAAGCAGCTTGTTTGCAATCTGCAGATGTGGAACATTGGGAATCAGCAGCAGAGGAGCAAATCCCTTAACTCTCAGGTAATGCAGACCGTTGTCTGCAAGCAGCACATGAACTGATCTCCATCTGCTCTGCCTTTCCCCTCTTCTTCTCCCCCTCACCCTGTGCTCCATGGTGTGAGTATGAAGCTGTCAACGTACAGGAGAGCTGGGTATTGCATTCCCATGGGAACAGCCTGACCCCAGCCAAAATACAATGTAGCAGCTACCCTTTGTGGTGCTCTGCCCAAGCTTCAGAGGCACACAGCTCCTTGTCACCCCCAGGTTATTCCAGAACTGCACAGCTGCATGCAGATAAACATCTCCCTGCTGCTCACACATCTCAGGCAGCAGAGCCTGCAGCAGCACCACCCAGAAAAGGCTGCAGTAAGTCTCAAACCTGGCTGCAACTTCAATTTGCATGACACCCCAAGGCAACAGAGGTAACAGCAAACCTCAGCTAGAGGAGGCCACCCCCTCACACAGGGCCCCAGCAAAAAACTTTCCCCTTATGCTGTCCAAGGTGTTTTCAGACTTGCTCCACACACATTTTCCACAGGAGCAAAGGGCAGTCTACTGCCCTCCAGGATGCCACTCTTAAGGAAAAAGTGTCATTCCCCCTCCTAAATCCCAGCAGCTTCTCTACCTGACACAAGCATCCCAAGAACCCACTATTACATGTTCTCTGAGCCACTCTCCGCCAAGTGAGATGTGGTTCTCATTCCCATGAGGGATTCAGCTCTACTTGAGTACCTGTGAGCATGGTTATCACAGCTGACAGCAGCTGGCAAATCCAGGGTGGGCTCACACACCCCCAGTGCCTTACCAGGGGTGGGATTTGGTGTGCAGGGTCAGCAAAATCAGCTGCAACAGAGCTGGCAGCTGCTAGGTGGCTCGGAAGTGAGGAGCCAGAGCGGCCTCTGCCACCCATGGAGCATTTACTGGGCTTATTTCCACCAAAGTAAGTTAATGGCAGTATGGACTTCTTAATGCAGTGCTTAACTGCACTGAAGGATTGAACTGTTCAGCTTGTGAGGTGCCATGTGGGTAAGACATTTTCCTGCCCCACACAAGTCAGGGCACAGCAATCCCTTTCCCTTGGTTAAATCCAGTAAGGCCAGTCAGCTCTCCTGGCTGAGAACAGGGATGATGCCCATTAGATCTCAACAGCAAGAGATCAAAAGCCAAGGAAAACAAACAGCCCATGGCAAAATCCCAGGAATCTGACATGGTCCCTTCCCCCAGGGAAGAAAAAGCCAGAAAGAACAGCTTTCAGCATCTGGTTCAGTTTTTCTTCATGCCAGACCCTGAACAGAACTCTGATCCACTTCTATTTATAGCACAGCATGTCATTCCCAAATTCCAGTGTGTTAAAAAAATACATCCTTACCTCATTACTTTATTGGCTATTGAATTCCTAATGCCCTGCCAAACTTACTGCAGAATGTTTAATGACAATTCCTGGAGACTGCTTTGATGAGGGTGAACCTCATGAACAAAGAAAGCAGGGCTCAAACAGCCAGGATGCCGACAGGGAGAGCAGAAAGCGAAGACCCTGGCAAAGCAGATATTCCCTACTGCAGGAAAACACCTGGGTGGATTAGGATGAAGACACCATCAAGATTCAAGCCACCCTTGCCATGTCCACATTTCCTGCAGCTGCTCTCTGGCTCTCTTCACCACATGGAGCTGCTCAGGGGAACGGGAATAAAGCAGCAGTGGAGGAGAGATGGGAGCTGAGCTCTGCAGAGCAGGAACTCTGCCCTCATGGGAGGCAACTGAAAACTGAACCTGCCTATGAGCAGCCCACCTTAGGCTGGGCTCACACAAGGCTGGCAGCTCCAGCTCCATGAAATCCAAAGAAACAGCTGATGGAATTTCTGCTGCCCTTCTCACACTGCTCCGTGCTGCACCAGCTGCTGCTTGGCCGTTGGGCATCTTCAGCAGGAACCAGCATGGCATCACCCAACCCCTGCAAACTCCTATCCACCACCATCCAGCCTTTGCTCCACCATCAGCATTAGAACTTCTCTTCCCCTGCACACAGTTCTAGCCCTCCCTTCAGCCCGCAAAAAAAGCTTTATCAGGCTGACCACAGGAGAGCTATTTGTAGCAGCACAAAGCAAATTGTACCTGGGGCTTCTCAAATTACAAAATGTGAGGGACATCTCAGAGTTCCATGTGCCAGGTGTTCCTCTACAGCTTGGAGAGACCAAGACACGGAGTTCAGTGCCCTTCATTAGCTGAATGTTAATTACAGAAGACCTGCTGTTACCCCTCAGAACCACCACCTCCTCACCTGGGTGAATTTCTCCTCTGGGACTTCTCAGGGTACAGAGTAAAAATCCTCCCCAAACCATCCCCTATAAAAGACAACAAAAAGGCTGCAGACCTTCAGACTATGAAGGGCTGGTGGCCACAAGTGTTGAACTAAACTCAGCAACATTTACCCCAAAGAGACATCAGCAGAACTCTGTTTTTAGCACTTTTTATGTATGGAGATCTCCAAGGTATCAAAGCTGCTGCTGACCTGCACCTTTGTGCCTTCTGAGCCCTTTGTTCTAACCCTGTGGTGAGAGTGCTGGATGTTTGCAGAGACCTGCTATGCTATTAGTTTAGCTTTGCTCATTACCTGAGTCCAATTTAAAGTATTGCAGAGCTTCCTTACACCTAACAACCCCTTAAGCAGCCATTAACTGCTGCCTCTGCCATGACTGCATTGGAAGGAATGCTCCCAGTTAGAGGTACCTGGCTGAACTTTGCTTTGTTGCAAAACAAACACTTGAAACATTTATTTCAGTGTAAAAACCTCAACGGGGCACCAGAAGAACACTGACTATATTATAAAGACACGCTGCTTTCACCAGTTGATAAGGTAATAAAATCCCAAAATGTCTGATTAGCAAATGTGCCCATTGTTATTTAAATACCTTGATTAAAGACTTCAAATTCACACGACCAGGACAGCAGCTGCACTAGAGGAACGCTCTGGTTTAGAATCATTAAAGTATCTGCAGCAGCAGCAACCAGCAGATGAAAAGCCAGAATAAAACTGATGCCTGTGAACACAAGGTAATCTTGGCCTAGTACATGGAAGTTATCCAAAGCAGAGAGCCTGAGCTTTCCTTTGCAAAACCACAGGCTCAGCCTCCACCCATGCAGGTCTAAATACCCACTGTTCAGAAAAGTACTGCCTTTCATCCACTCTGAATTTCCCATTTTCATACAGGATATGCTCTGATTCTGCCATGAAGAGAACTAAAGGATTGTGCACGTCCTTCCTTGGGCCACAGGTTATTTGGGATGTGTTTATATTTCTAGGTCCTGGGTTATTTGTTAAAGATGATGCAACTACTGGAAGCTGCAGCCCATCCCTGCAATCTGTGGCACATGTCTGCAGGTTCAATTCCACCTAAGACTTGCTAAAGTACAGCCAGATTTACCCCTCTATCTCCACCTGCCCATCTCCTGCTTCCTCAAGCCCAACTGACACACAGATGCTGCAGTGCAGGTCACCCTCTCTGCTGCAGCCTGGTCCCACAGGGAGGGGAACCTGCTCCCCACCTGCCCCCAGCTTTTTGGGACACATGGGTGCATCTGCACTGACCCGCTACAGCCCAAACAGCCCAATCCTGACTGGAGCCCAGCACAGCCCAGTCCCTGTTACAGGCTGTTTGTGAGGCAGGAGAGATCTGCTCAGTGATACAGGGAGCTGTTGTAGGGAGGAGTGGTGTTTGCAGTCATTTTAACTCCTCCCAACACAGCAAACTGGTGATTTTGTGGTTTTACAGACACTGATTTTCGATGACGGCAACAGAGAGATGAAAGCCCAACAAAGGGAACTGAGCAGCCCAAGCTCTGGCAGCCACCACGCTGCTCCCCCATGCTGGAACAGCAAGCACACTCCCTCCCCCAGCAGAAGCAGCCATCAGCTCTGTAAACATTTCAAACCATTTCCTCTAAACTGTCCTAGCCCTAAATTAAGCCTCAGCAAGGAGCAGGGCTGCAGCCCTGAGCTCACACATCACCACCAGCACAGCAGCACGGCAGAACTGCACAGCTCCAACACCACCAAGTGCCTGTCACCTGCCTGTCACCTCGTGCAGGTGCTGAAGGTGAGCTCTGTGCTCACAGAGCCTTGGGGTCTGTAAAAGGCTCTCTGTTCCCACCTTAAAGGGTCCAAAATCACATTGGTAAAGCCTCAGCACAGGGAACTGCAGAGCTCTGCAGAGCTGTTCTCACTGGAAACACACCCCTCACATTTTCAAATGGATTTTCTTAACCACTCTGACCTTGCAGGCTGTGGCTGCTACAGATGGAGCTGTCCTAGAAACATGAGGCAGTTTTCAAAGGGATGGAGGAAATGGTAGAATTTGCTAAAACAACAGGACTTTGGTGAAGGAAGCGAGGTGGTGGAATTCAGTCAACACGTCCCTCTTAGCAGCTACTACACTGCAATGCTTAGGTGGAATATTCCTGAATGAGGACATCCATCAGAATTCTGAGTCTTGCTGTGCTTATGACTGGAATTCAGTCCTGGCAGAGAACAAGGAGAACTGCAGTCACTGAACAGAGATGAGAGCAGTCCTATACCAGATCTACATAATCTGCCAGGAATGTGCCTGTAATGGCCATCACATGTTACAGACCTGCCTTTTCTCAGCCCAATGAGACACAAAGAGATGCTACAGGGCTTGGAAAAGGAGGGGAGAGATTCAGCAGATCCAGAGGCACAGAGCAGCATGAAGATCTGAGAAGGATCCAGGGGTCAGACTGAGACAATGGGACCTTTCTAGGAATAAAAAAGGGGTGACCCTTGCCACAGGTCATGTATGAGGGACCTGCTGCCTCTTTTTTGGCAGGTCCTAGAGGGTACAGAAAACAAAACAGTGGCAAAGGGAAGATCCATCTTTGCCTCAATCACTGCAGCAAGCTTTCTTTCACCTTCGCATTCCTGAAAGGCAGAGAAATGTTCTGAGTGACGCTTGTTCACAGTAATCATTATATGCAGTTTGCTTCTTCAAGAAGTTATAAATAACCCCCTGACTGGAGGTAAGGAGCTTTTGGCACTCTGGAGAAGGCAAAGCTATTAAAGAGATTGGAGCAGCGTTGTTCTCACTGCTCCCCACAGCCCAGGACTGCTGCAGTTAAAAGCTTCCTAGTTAAGACTCATTTAATGGCATTAGAGAGGCACTGGCAGCCAGGCAGGGGGTTATAAAAAGCCCAATCCTTATCCCATCTAACTGGGATGGCATCAGAGGCACCCTGCAAGGTGGGCAAGCAGCTCTCCAACCAAACTGCCACACAAGGGGGGAGCTTCCACAGGGACAGGGCAGGAGAGCTAACAATGACTTGATGGAGTCAGGTGCTTTGTGTCCACTACAATCTCAAAAGGGAAAGATGAAAGGAAGGAATGACCCCCTGCCTGGGGCTAAGCGAGGGCTCCTTAAACAACTGGTGTTACCCAGGAGTCAGAAAACTCCAACAGTGTGACAGGAATAGCAAAGCCCCTGCACCATGGTTTGAGAATCTCTGCTTGGTGATTGTGCTGCCCACTGACAAGCACTAACTTTCCCATGGCAACTGCAGCACTTGCTCTGCAGAGGAACAGAAATATAAAATAACTGTGGAGCCTCCAACAGCCCCCTCTGCTTTTGTCCCACATGAAAAATATCAGCCTGTGTGCTCTGTCTGTGACACATCTCCCCTGGACCTGCCATGGTCCCTCAGGGCTGCCTGCTTCATCCTCCTCCTTCTCCTCTGCTCTCCTAGGAATGTCCACAGCCACACTCATGGCTGACAGTTCCACAAGGAAAATGACCAGTTTGCCTTCTTAACATTAGGAACTCTGCCAAGAGAACACCAAAACTGAGGCTGAGCCTCCCCCCTGGACAAGAGCCACAAGCAAGACCAAATTACAAAGAGAAGGCCCAGCTCCACGTCCCTCCCCACACTGAGGCCCACAGGTGACTGCTCTTACAGACTGTCTCCCTCCCAATCAGCATTTTGTCACCAGCAGGGACAACCAAAACCTGGGCACAGGGAAATGCTCTGCTACTGCCCAAATCTACAGTCCCAACTGTGCCTGAGGGCAGAATCTCAGGAGAAGCTGGACTCAGCCTGTCCTGGAGCAGGAAGAGAGAGAGAGAGAGGCAGGAATTGGAAATTCTTCTCAGAACCCTAGCATTTATTTCCCCTCCCACCCAGGGAAGAAAGAAGGTCTGCAAGCAACCATGTAACACCTCAGAATTAAGGAGGTGCATGAAAACCTCCCCAAAGGTCAGGAGGAAACCAGATTCACAACTTACCCACTAGTGAGAAACTCACACAACCTGGGAAGTGCACTAGGCAGGGGTACAGGGAGAAAAGCTACTGGTAGTTCCCAACAGGGAAAGAAGGAGCAGCAAATGTTCCTATGGCTACAAGTGGGGAGCAGATAACATTGCTGGTTTCTCATCAAATCCTGAGGTTACAGCCTCATGAACCAGAGCCCAGCTGAGGACAGAATATTTGGGCAGGCCTGGGGACTGTGCTGTGCTCAACTTCCAGTGACTCTGCACAGGACAAAGGCCAGTGATGAGAGCAGCAGGGAATAACACCTGCTGTTACCAGAAGGAACTACCTGGATGGTGATGGTTCCCTTTGCACTGTCTGTCTGCAGGTGGATCTCCAGCTCTGGCAGTTCCTTCCCCTCTGTCATCAGGCGGTGCCGCAGCTTCTCCAGCGCGTCGCTGCTGTTGGAGATCAGCTCCCGGATGAACACCTGGGGACAGACACAGCCTGACCCTGCAGCCTGGCCCTGCCCCTGCACAGCCCTCCCAGAGACCTGGGAGCTCAATGGCCCCCACAAACTAATTCCCAGCTCCCCAAACTGTGCTTCCCCATTATCTGCCAGGAAAACAGTTTGTCCAAACTCCGTGTGAAACAGCAGAGGTTCAAGGCTCGGAGTCACTTGGCTATACCTTCAAATTGTTTCAAAAAGACATTTTCAAGGTGTCTTAAGAAAACATTATTCAAGAAAGTCAGACATGAAAGCTCAGGACTCACTGGGAACTGAACAGTTATTCTCCCAGCTCAACCATTTTGGATGTATCCCTTGACAGAGATGGGGCTTTGCCAACAGAAAATCTCCCAACAAGTTGAGGGTGTCTTACCTCTTTCTCTGAGTACAGGGAACGGGCAACAATGTCCAGCAGTTTCTTTGTTTCAGCCTGGAACTCATGTTTAGAGGCTGCACCTGGAATAAAGGTTGGGGTTGGGGTTGTTCAGTTTGGAGAAAAGAAAGCTCAGGGATTACTTAGAGCCCCTTCTAGTGCCTAAAGGGGCTCCAGGAGAGCTGGAGAGGGACTTCAGACAAGGGCCTGAAGTAAGACAGGACAAGGAGGAATGGCTTTACCCTGCCAGAGGGCAGGGTTAGATGGGATATTGGGAAGGAATTCTTCCCTGTGAAGGTGCTGAGGGCCTGGCACAGGGTGCTCAGAGCAGCTGTGGCTGCCCCTGGATCCCTGGAAGTGTCCAAGGCCAGGCTGGATGAACACATCTGTACAGCCACTCCTGCAGGCAGGGAGCTGTGCCCAAGAAGAGAAACCTCCTCAGAAGAAACTAAAACTACAAAACATCTCAGCTGAAAGACCATTCTTGGCCTTTTAAAAATAGCAAGAGGCATTAGAAAACTCTGGGAAAACACAGGGAGAAGCCACAAGTCCCACATGACTTCGGCCATGCCTTGCTGGTGAGGATGTACATCCCCCAGGGATGGGGTGAAGCTGGAGGAGGGCAGCCAGCACATCAACCCCACCAGGGACTTCACAGCCTGGCAGTCTCAAAAGTACCTCCAGGAAAACCACAGAGGCACAGGGTTCAGATGCTATTTCTGTGCTGGAATAACTCATTGCTTAGACTGCTTTAGAGCACCTGTCCCTGAAGCTGTGCAAAGCAATTCATTCTAGCTAAAGGGCTGACACCAGGACTCTCATCACACCACCATGATGCACAGCAATGACCTGAGCAGGCACAGCTTGTTTCTGGGACAGAAAATTCTTTTCAGCCAATTCCAGTGCCTGTGGAGCCTCCACACACACACACATGACCATCAACTGCCTGGCAAAGCCCATGGATGCAGCCTTGATGCCCTTGTTTCTCAGTAAAGGCCATGCTGACCTCCACACCCAGGTTTTGGGAGGGGACAGTGCAACACAGATGGAAAGGACGTGGTGAGCAGTACCTGCACTTCCTCCAGAGGCAGCAGCACTGCTGAGGAGGGCTCACCTGCACCACACCTTGACCCAGGAGCACCCGAAGAGCATCCCCACAAGACACGAGTGCCAGGCCCACCTTTCACGTTCTCTGTGTTGCTGATGATGGTGTGCAGGGGCTCCTCCTCCTTGCTCTCTGCTGTCTGTGTGCTGTACATCCTCACAGCAGCAATGCTGCAGGCAGGAACCTTCTGCTGGAGGCTCCAGCGGTGGAGAATTTGTCTTTGCAGACATACTGCTCCTTTTGCTAAAGACACAAATGAAGATATTTCAATACACATCACAAGCCCAGCACCAACAGCAGCACTCCTCAGAGGTCCCACCTAGGTAATCCCACGGGAGTTACACTGTCTGAACAGCTCCCTCACCATCCAACACCCACCATTCCCCTCCAGAGCTGCTACTTTGGCTCTTCTGAATTAAAATTTTATCCAGAAGATGACAATTAGCAGCTTTCCCACTGAATTAACCAGGAAGAGGCAGTCTGCAGCTTTCACCACTGCTGTTACCTGGCTAAGCTGAAGACAACTCACATCACTGCCTGTGAAAATATAAATTGGCAATAAATATTTGGCCCTTGACTGTCCAAGCACAGGGATTACACTCCCCAGCCAAGCTGGGTCCAGGACAAGCAGCACATGCAGCAGCAGCAAGGCCAGCAGTCACAAAATCACTGGGGAAAATGAGACCAGTCAGGAAATGGCACAAGCCCCCTTAAGGTCAGGGATTCCCAGTTCTCCTCCTTTATTATGCCCAGCTGAACCCAACAGTTTTCTCTCTGTTGGGGGATGAATCAAGCCAAGCCTGGTCACATAAAGACCACTGCAGCACCACAGACCTCTGTCCAAAGCCTGTTCCTTGGAGTGATTTCTGAATTGCTGGGAGAATGCCAAAGGAGGATCCCAGAGGGTGAGGACCTGACCCTGCAGCTGCCCTGGGGAAGGCAGCATCTTGGCCTTCGCCAGTGCTACAATGAACACCAACAGGTTGGATGGTCTGGGAAGCAGTGGAGGGACCAGGACAGCCTGGGCAGAGCCAAGAGAACATGGAAAAGCAGCACAAGTGGCTGGAAGCAGTGACAAGCTCAGGTTTTCCTTACAGCTCACTCTGTGCCTGTTGACTGCTTCATCCAGCAAGGGAAGGAGGCAAACCCTACACCTGACATTTTCAAGGGGTCCCTTCTTCAGATGACTAGGTACAAAAAACAGCCAAAGACTGAACCAAACCCTATTAGTATGGTGTGAGTCCCAAAGCACATCTGTGATCTCCCTGGAAAAAGCTCCCAAGGCCATCCCCTGCCCAGGCCAGCTGACATGCTGAGGGAGCTCAGTCCTTCCTGAACCTTCCTCCACTTTGCCACTGCCCTCGAGTGAACTCTGCATTCCAGCCTCTTCACCAACATCCCTCATCCTCTGGCTCAGGCTCACTTCACAAGTGCTCTGCAAACCTCCTGGCCCCCAGAGCAGGTCCTACAGTCGGTGTGGTCATCAAGAACAGGTCTTGCTGCTCCAGACCATCATGCTGACCTCTCACTTGCTCCAGACCAGGTGAACATGAACTCCTGAGCTTTAGCAGCACTTTTGTCTCCTGCACCTCATCCTCAAGAGCTGACAGAGGAGGCTGTCAGTCCTCATTCTTCCTCCTCCTCTTCACAGAAAGCTTTGAATCAAGATCCACTTCTCCAGCCAGAAGCTTGAATGACTCCCCAGTCATTCTGCCCTTAAAGAAAAGAGCCTACAAATAGTTCTAAATGCATCTGAACACCTCCCACACACATAACTGTGCTCTGCGTCACAAACAGCTCTGCTGCATTATCACAGGACACCTTCTGCAACTTCTATTCCGCTGCCTGGATTGCCTGAGAAAGTGGAAAACAGCCCTGGCTGAGGTGGAGAGCAGCAGAGCACTCACTGTCCAGCCCCTCAGCATCAGAGGGGCATGCAGCTCAGGGTTTATATCTATTTTTTACTCATTTTATGCTGGGTGCTGTAGGATACTGCATTGTACGTAAGCACACACACATCTCCCAAACAGCAGAAATAAAAGAGAGAATTTTGCTCCCTCTCTGACTCCGGGATCCAAAAAAGACACAGAGCAGCAGCAGTTTAAAACCTTAAGTTCATTTCTATCACCAGATGTCCAGGCAGCAAAACCCCATAGCCCCCACACAGGCCACCCCCCAGCCCACAAACACCAGCTGACTCTAGAAACTACAGCTCCTTATAATTTTATTTCTGGCTGTTTCTAATTGTTGATGTATTCACATTTCTTGCCTCCCTACCTCCAAAGCACAATAATAAATCACCACCCATCAATTCAGAAGTTACTGTCAGATTTGTGCAATGTTTGGTCTTATCATCCCTAATTAGCAGCCTGTCCCATGCCAGGGAGACACAGCTCATTAAATCCAAGCTGCAGCACCTTCAGCCCATTTGTCTCTTGAGAGTCCTTGCCTGGAGCAAGGGAGCAGAAAAGGCTCCTGGCTATTCTGGGTATAAAACCACAATTATCAGCACACAAGAGCTATTGAGAAGCACCTGCTGAGGTAATGGGGTATGTGCCACTCATAACGAGCCTCAGAAACAAATTCCTAAGCCCAGGTGACAAAGAAGGAATGGCTCTTGTCCCAGATATGCACTGTGATGTGTTGGGGCAAATCAGGGCCTTTGATAGTGAGTTAATCAAATGTGGAGCTTTAGCACAGCCCACACCCCTTCCTGTTCCCATCACTGCACCGTGAGGGTGGAGAAACCCAAATTCTGCCTCAAATTCCACCTCTCTGTGATCCCAAGTGATCCCAGTGTGCCCACGGCCACAGACCTGCCTCACACACTCACAGCAAAGCCCTCAGGGGCTCCTTTCAATCCAAACACCTCAGTGATCCCCCAGGCAGCCCTCCAGGAAACAGCCCAGCCTCTTCTGGAAAAAACCTTGCAGTGAGCAGAATCCAGCACCAGGCAGAGATTTATGGTGGGAAACCCTGCACAAAGCAGTGTGTGGCTCAAAACAAAAGAGAAGAATTTGGGTCAGCAGGAGCCCGGGGAAGCTGGTGCAGGGAAAAGCTCCAGTAATTAACACTCCCAGCTCAGATCTCCTTACACAAAAGGGCTCCCGAGCTGGGCACCAGATCCCTGAGAACGTGGGGAGAAGAGAATTCCCTGCCTGACCCACTCACACCAACACATCTCCCAAAAAGCTCTGCACCAGCTCCAGCCTCTGCACTGGTGAGAGCAAACACTGCCAGCTCTGCCCGGTGAGGGAAGGGAGGGCTGTCCCTGCAGCCAAAGGAGAATCCTGCCCCTCCCTCTTTATCCCCACCCCACACAGCTTCTGCTCACTGCTCCTTCCCCGAGGGCCTGAATGACAGGTTAAGGGATAAAGCGCGGGCTCTGCTGGAGTGTCTGACCCACCAGAGGCAGCAGCTTTGTTCCCAGACATGGATGCTAACGAGCCCCTGAGGATTTCTGTGGAGGAAGAGCCGGATTGCCCAGAAACGCCCAAGTGGCACACTGTGACACAATAAATCTGACAACCCGACCCTGAAAGTGACCCTATTTGTCACACAATTTCCCCTGTCACATTTTCTCTTCGTAACCTGCAGGGAAACCACAGACCACACCAACAACATGCAGATCCGTCAGTCAGGGGCCACACAAGAGATAAGGAAACAGCAGGGGCAGGACACTCCTCACCATGCTTTGGTTAATGGCAGCTCACAGGCACATTTCCAGTGCATGAGGGCCTTGATAAGGGAGCACATCCCACAGCTGAGGCCTCAGAGTTTGGATTTTCTTAGCACTCACTCCTGTCAGCTGTCTGAGGTGAAACTTCAAGTGCACCTCTGGCAAACACAAACCCTTCAGGCTCATCTCTGAAGTCCTCTGGTACTGACTGGCCAGAGAACAGCAACACTGCTGCCTTCTGCTCTCATGCAGGTACTGGGCTGTGCACCCTGTGTGAGCTGGGACGTGCACCAGGAGATGACACACGATGTGAATGTGCTGTGCAGCCTGTATGAGCCAGCAGGTACGGCTGGCTGTCCTGCACACCTTATAGAGGCCAGGAGATGAACTGGGAGTGCTGTATGAACCAGGACAGGGATATGTTATATACCCCTACACGAGCCAGGGCATGAACCTCATCATGCTACACGATCTGAGCATGCTGTACGCCCTGTCTGAGGCAGGACGTGGCCCTGGAGCCGCTGGGTGCCCTGAGCTCGCTCCGTGCCCGCCACGAGCCCGCGCTATTCCCTGCGCAGCCCGAAGAACTCGCCCCTCCCCGGGAAGGAGCGTTGGGCGTTCTCGGGTCAGCTCGCCGGGCGCTCTGCGCGCTGCTCCTGCGCCGCGGGGCCGGCGCCCGTTCCGACCCTGCCGAGCGGCCGCGGCGGCACCAGCCGAGAGCGATCGGGCGCTGCCTGCGGGACACGGACCCTCCGCACCTCCAGAGGACGCACAAGGCCGAGCGCAACTCCGGGCAGGCGCGGCCGTCCGGGCCGAGCCATGGAGGCCCGGCCGCCCCCTCAGCCCCGGGGCCCGCGCCCCTCACGCCGCCCGTTCCCCCTCACCTGCGGGCGGGCGCAGCCGGGGAGCGGTCCCGGAGCGCCGCAGGGCCGCGAGGAGACACCGCCCGCCCCGCGCCGCCGCCATGCCCGCGCTGCCCTCCCGCGGCGCGCCCTGATGACGTCACGACGCGGGGGCGCGCGGACTTCCCCGCGCGCGGGCTGTGCTTGACGCGTGCCCGGTGACGTCAGGCTGCCCCTGAGCCCGCGCGTGCTGCTTCCCTCAGGGCTCCTCCCGGGTCCCCTCACGGCCCCGACCGACCGCCTCAGGGGGCACCGGGGCTCGGTCCTCTCACGGCCCCGACCGACCTCCTCAGGGGGCACCGGGGCTCGGTCCTCTCATGGCCCCGACCGACCTCCTCAGGGGGCACCGGGGCTCGGTCCTCTCATGGCCCCGACCGACCTCCTCAGAGGGCACCGGGGCTCGGTCCCCTCACGGCTCGGGCAGAGTTCCCTCATTGCACGGCCCCCGACCGACTGTCTTCAGAGGGGACTGGGGCTTGGTCCTCTCACGGCTCGGGCCGAGTCCCCTCACGGCACGGGCTCTGTCCCCTCAGGGCGCCGCCTGGGTCCCCTCACGGGGGCGTTTCCAGGGCTCTTCTCGAGGTCGGACGCCAAGCCCAGGACGCCGTTGCCAAACCGCTCCTGTTGTGATTGTTAAAATCCCGTTCGTGTTTCTGAGGACTTGTTAGGAAAGGAGTCAGACGCAGGTTACAAACGGCCCCTGCTCTCCCTGTCATGACACCCCTTGGGGTATCTCACAGTGAAGGGCTCTCACAGGGAGCCCATTGCACGGGACAGGCCGCGGCAGGAGCCCGGCGATCGCAGCAGGCAGAGCTTGGGGCACCGTGGCTGTCTCCCTTTCCCCACGGAGGGGGCTGAGGGCCGAGAAGAAGCTGCGCCGGGCCGGGAGCAGCCCTCCGGAAAGCCCCCTGTGTGCCACACCTTGGCCGGACACCCTGCTCGACTCTGGGCCAATTGCAATGTCCCATTTTTCCATTTCTCTCAAACTCCTCATATCCTGGGGCTGTTTTAGCGTACATCATTGAGATCTAAGGGGCCGAGGTTCTGGACAAAGGCTTTGGATGGGATGCGGGTGAGCAAGGAAATGAACCACTCTAGTGAGAGCCGAATTTGAAACATGCGTGCGAGCAGAGCCTGGCCTCGATGAACAGCACAGCCAAAAATAAAAGATGGAGCAGGTCTCTTTTGGTGAGCACTAACCACTTCCAGACCGAGGAGCTTTCAGGAGGGAACCGTCCCCACCGAACAGAGGCAGCTTTGTAATCCCAGGCCTGGGGGAGCTCACCGGAAAGCTCTGTGTGCAATTCACTCGTGCTTGCAGCTGATCTTTTGGGACTACGCCGAGCCGAGTGTTGTTTTGGAGGTTCATATCTAAGAAACGCACGGAGCAGGGTTGGGGGCACTCAGCGTTATGGATTAGGTGCAACAAACCCAGCACGAGCCTTTGCATCACTCCGACACCCTTCTGCTGGCTGCATTCCCACCTGGAACCAACTCCAGCCCTTCATCGAGATTCCCTGTGCTGCAGCCAAAACCAAAATGACTTCTGAGCCGGTTGCAAACGCTTCCCTCCTCTGGCTGCGCTCACTGCTACCTCCCGCTGACCCCACGGCACTGCCGGGAGCAGCGCTGTACCAGAGCTATTGTACCTGCTGAGAAACACCTGAATCGTCCTCCTGCCTCACCCTGGGTGTGCTTTCACCATCAGCCATGAAATGTGCTCCTGCAGGGACGCAGGGGATCTGAGAGATCCTCCCCTCTGTCCAGGCTCGTTTCAGTTGTCCGGGGGTTGGCTCCAACTTGCTTCAATCGCTGCCCTGGCAGCGTCCTGCTCTGCATTTTAACTTCCTGATTGGGGAGAAGCGCAGGGAAGCGCAGATTGCCCTGCACAGCAACCTCTGCGGTGCTCCCCCAGCTCCAGGGTGGCTGCTCCCGTCTTTCCTGCACTGGAAGAACCAAGGGCTGAAATTTGCTTTGCGAGAATCACCCGACGCACCTCCAGATCTCCCCGTAAGCCCTGAACTCCTGTCACTTACTGCTGTCCACTGGCACCGGCTAGAAGGGACAACACCTACTGCTGCCTTTTAACAGTGACCGAGGGGGGACCGTCCCAGCCTGTTTGGCCAGAGGGCTCCTCTTCCTCCCGGCTTTGCTCTAACGCATGCGGGAGGCAGGCGGCGCGGGAGCCCTCACACAAGTGCTGTGGGCAGATCTGTGTCCCGGTGGGACAGGGATAAGCCATGAGGGGAAGCCCAGCTGCGCGTGCAGCGGTAGGGAAAGCTCCCAGCCTGCGGCGGCAGGAGGCAGGAGCCAGAGCAGAGTGCAGCAGGGTGGGCAGCCCGGGAAAAGAGCAGAGAACCATCACTGCAGCTCGACGTTCAGGTTTAAGCACCTTCTTCCACTCCAGAATTCAGTGAAGGGAGGGCCTTACCCACCCTCTTCGGTGGTAAAGCTCCTGCACCAAGCTCCAGTGCACTCTCACCTTATAAATCCCCATGGAATTCTAGGATGCTGTTCCTTACTGACCCTACCTCCCCATCAAACAGACAGGGACTTGGAAAAGCCATGCCCATCCAGGATTCAGATATGCTGAATTTTGTACCTGCACTCCCCAGCCCCTCCTCAGGTTTGATTTCACCTCTGCATTTCCCTTCTTTTCCTGGTGAACCATCTGCTCTTACCTAACACACCTGGGTATCGGATCTACATCGATCCCTAGGCGCTGTGATCTCGCCACACTTCAGGTTGTACTGAAAAATTATTCCAGTATTTACTTCCCATGCGTTGTTTTTTTCCACTCTTCCCCGGGCCTGGGCACCTAAGCGAGCTGCAGCCTGGGCCACAGCAGCTCTGTGCTCCAAAGAGGACTCAGCTTATCCAAATCCGGAACTGGTGCCGCTGCCTTTAAAATGGAGGCTACTTAGAGGAATTAGTGAGATTGAGCGTGGTTATCTTAACCTCGGGCGTCAGGCTCCGCTGATCCTCGCGGCCACCAGCCAAGTGGAACCATCCTTCAATCCAAGCAGTTTTACCAGCTTTTATTAGAAACACCAGCACATTTCAAGTTTCCTCTTTTTGATCACAAATATAGTGTTTTTCCTCTTTTTAAGTACACAGCATGAGACACAGCATCAGGGCTTTCCATCTTTTTTTTTCTGTTTGGTTTTTTTTTTACAGCAATTTCTTTTGGACAAGCTTTGGGTTTAGTGTTCACTAACCTCACCCCAGCCCCCAGTTTTGACATCTTGAATTGCTGAAGACAATTACGTGGGCAGATGAATCCAATGGTCGTGAAAAAGGTACAAGAGTTAAAAGTTTGCAAGCAAAAGTTGAAGCAGAGACCCTCTCCAGTTAAAAAGGATGAAGTGGCGCCGCAGCGCACGATTTTCACAGTACGGGGACAAAAGCTGAGATAAAGATTTGCTCTTTTCCCCCGTTTTCCCCCACCAGTGCCCCGATAAAAACGTTAAGGCTGGAGGAAGCGCTAACGGGATGTGAAAAGCCAAGCGTGCCTGGTGCTCCCAGGACAGCGCGCCGGGCTCGCCGCGCTGCCCCCGCCGGGCACACGGAGCCGAGACACCTCGGGCTCTGAGGGACGTCACTTCAGGCTCCTCCTGGTTTGAGCTCACACCTACGCTGGGAAATTTTCCCTGGACTTTTTAACTCCGAGGAAGCGATTCACTGAGGGGAGGAGGAGTGAGTATCCCAGGGACGTGAGGGCAATGGTGACAGGATATTAAAGGGAACATGTACATGATTTGTTATTTTTTATTCCACAGAAAACCCTCAAATCTAGACTCAGAGTTAACAGCAGAAAAATAGTGTTAAAGTCAATAGGTTCATATTTTACTGTAGACTAAATAAATTAGCCTAGAATTAACTCAATACTCTCTATTTTCCTTTCATTGGTGATCCTTCTCTAAATTAATGCAGTTTTTAAAAAGCAACGGCTATTAATAATTTATTCCAGTTTACCCTTATGGATGAACACCTGCGAAGAGTCGATGTCTGGGAACCATTCCCCTCTCCTCTCCCTCCCCTAAAGGAAACAATGGCTAAGGGTGCTGTAAAACAGACATGCTAGCTACAATATCCATGGATCGTGCCTCTCCTACCGCTGCCTCTGGCTGCTCCGGGTCATGAGTGAATCGTCATAGCTATGTCTTACAAAGAACATGATCGAAAAAAATATATAAATAAATAAAAACCTTAAACATTCTTACATGGATTTTAAAGAACAGAATACATGTTAAAAACTTCAGTAATTTATATCAATTTTAAGCAATACTTTATATACAATGGAAAAAAGACATGCATAGTCCAAATACAATGTTGAAAACAGCATTTTCATAACAAAAAACCCAAACACTAAGTGTTAATACCATGTACATGGATTCAAGAAGGACCACCCTTTTTGTCTGTTGCACACAGTTTATTTAACAATATGATATTATAAGTAAGAAATGAGTTTTTTTTCTTTTTACCATTCTATACAGTGATTGAATCTTCTTGGATTTTCTTATTTATAGTAATTATAGCGCTTGCATGATTTACACTAGAATTGCTTTCCTCGTTTCAAGTTTCACACAGAAGAAAGAAAGAAAAGAATGTTTCTTCTCTATCCAGATCAGCACGGCCTAAGAGTGATCATCCCTATTTTCATCTAAGACCAGTTTTATCAGAGAAACAAAGCAACAATTTCTACATCTGCAAGACAAGGGTTTTGGCGTTGGCCAATGTGTGCAAGAGTCAATTCCTATCTTCCCAGGGGTAATACTTCAAACGCCTGCAGAGTTCACTATAGAAAACAAAAATCTTCCCGCCATGTGTCAAAGTTACCGGGATACGCTATAATGTTGCATTATTTCAGGAAACAGTTTCTGAATATTATTTTTTTTTCTTCTTTTAAACTCAAATGTTTAAAGTCTTGAAAATACAAATAAAAAATATGAATATAATGAACTTGTTTTCCCCGTTAAAAAAAAGGTATGAGTCAACAGCAACAAAAAAATAAAAACCAAAAAAACCCACAAAAGAGACCAGATATTTTAACCGCCTGGCTTTAACAAAAAAATATATTCTTTGTATTGTTTTTTTTTTCTTTTTATTTTTAAACAGCAATTAATTCTTCCATCTGTAGGAAGCAGCAGTTCCATCTAGGATTCAAAACAACCCAGATGTCTGAATTTTTCAGTACAAAATATCCAAGAACACGAAAGGAAAGAAGAAACAAAAGTGATGCTCCCATAATGCTACAAACCCTCCACAAATTTCTCTAATGTGTCCCCGGTGGTGTCACCGACCAGAGACAATTCGTTAGACAACGCACTGCGGTTGGGGGTGTTTAGTTGGGGAAGCATTGCACTCTGTTCTGGGTTGCCCAAGTGTCCCTGATCCATGGAGCTAGCCATAGTGACTGCGAGTCCTGGGTGGGGGGAACCAGTCTGGGGAGAGACGTGGTGCGGTGACGGTTGGGGCTGTATCCTGGGTGACGGGCTGGAATGTGGTGGCTGGGACTGGGGACGGGGAGACTGAACGGGCGCTGGGGACCGCACCTGGTTGCTGAGGGAGGTGGCGATCTGCTGGCCAGGGAGATGAGACGCCTGCGGTTGTCCTGAGAGCATGTGCTGCTGTGGGCTCATGGGGTTGGGCTGCCCGGGGGACCCTATCTGCTGCTTCATCTGCTGCTGCTGCAGGATGCGCTGCTGCAGGGCCTGCTGGATGTTGGGAGCGCCGTCCGCCCCCAGGCCGGGCTGGCCCATCTGGTTCAGCTGTCCCATCTGAGCCATCTGTCCCATGGAACTCCCCTGTATGGATAGGTGCTGCTGCATCCGCTGCTGCTGCATGGCTTGGGGGTAACCTCCCGGGCCTTGGGGCTGCTGGAACTGGTTGTGAGCTGCCATCCCTCCTGCCATGCCGGCCCCTCCCTGCTGCTGCTGCTGCTGCTGTTGCTGCAGTAGCTGCCTCCTCAGGATCTCGCGGTACTGCGGGCTCATGTTGGCCATGCTGGGGTTGTGGCTGGGGTTCATGATGTTGATCGCCTGTCCCTGGGGGTTCATAGCTCCGATCCCTTGCTGCTGCGGGGGGACGCTCGGTCTCTGCACTCCGGCTTGCATCGCGTTCATGTTCTGCAGTCCCGCCTGCGCGTGCATGCCCGGCTGTTGCATGCCGGTCTGCGGCTGCTGCATCCCGGGCTGGGGCTGTATCCCTGCTTGCGGCTGCATCCCAGGCTGGTTCGCCACGTATTTGGCCGTTCTCTGCTTTATAAAAGCTGCCATAAGCTGAGGGTTGGATTTAAGGATATTAAGAACCTGCTGTTGCTGCTGCGGAGAACTCGGCGATTTCAAGGTCCTCAGCAAGTCCTGAAGTGCATTGGGGGTGATGCTCCGCGGCGGCTGCTGCACGCCCGGCATCCTGGGCCCGGCCACGGCTTGCGGCGTCGCCATCGGCATCACCGGTCTGGCCATTCCCGGCTGCATCGGCTGCTGCTGCGGCATCGGCGCCGACTGCCACTGCCCGGGCTGCATGTTGGACATCACGGGGCCGCTCACGGGGTTGGGCCGGGGTACATTCATGCTGACTTGCGGCATCTGGTTCACCGAGCCCACCGTGGGGTTCACGAGTCCCGGGCGGCCGGGAGGCAAACCATTGTTCATGTTGTTGACCCTGTAGAGCTGCTGCTGCTGCTGCTGGGCAGCCTCTCTCTCGATCTGCCGAGCCGCTTCCACGGCGGCCGGCGGCGGCTGAGCCGGGGGCGGCGGCGCGGCAACCGGGTTCGCGGGTTTTCCTGTCGAGACGGTGGTGGGGGGCTGGGTTCTGGACACGCTGGGAAAGCCGGCCGGTGACATACTTACAGGGGAGGGCTGGGGCTGGGGAGCGGGCTGCGGCGTCTGCGGTGTACTTGGCTGCTGCGTAGGGGTACCAGGCGTTGCTGAGGTAGGAGAAGGCAAACTTTGCTGAGGCACGTTTCGGGTGTTCATGGTAGCCATCCTTCTGCGCATGAGCTGAGCCTGCTGCAGGCGGTGCTGGATCTGCTGCTGTCGGAGCTTGTGTTTGATATTGAGACAGAATGGCACGGGGCATTTGTTCTCTTGGCAGTGTTTGGCATGGTAGCAGCAAAGAGCTATGAGCTGTTTGCACACCGGACAGCCGCCGTTGGTCTTGCGCTTGCAGCCCTTGGTGTGCTGCACAACCCGTTTCATCTTCTGGCAGGATGGCAGAGAGCAGTTTGCGTTGCGGCACTGGCAGGCGTGGACCAGGGACTGGATGCAGCGCTGGATGCTCAGCCGTCGCGACTCCTGGGGGCTCTTGGACTGCTGCTCTCCCTGGTTGTTGCTCTCATCGTCCAGACCCAGGCCCCACTTAACCATCTTGTGGTCATGGCTCTTAGTGTTGTAGCAGTTGATGCAGAGGTCGTAGTCCTGCAAGAAAAGAAAAGCCAGAGCTCAGCTGCCGACAGGGCACGGAGCGCACGGGCAGAGAGCAGCGTGGTGCCAGGGGAGCAGCACCGGCCCCCTGTGCAGGCACACGCTGGGTGCTCGTGGGTACAACCACGCAGGGCACAAGCAGGATGACAGTCACACACTGTCACAACAGCTGCCAATTCACTTCACATCTGTACCCAGCCAGGGGAGTGGCTGCACAGCCTGTCCAGGCAGTGGGAGTGGGCTTTGGGGCAGGGAGGGCAGCAGCCTCAGCAAAGGCAGCCTGCAATCAAAGCTCTTCACAGGTAACAATGCAATTGGAGCTATCATTGTGTCATTTTGTTACATGAAAAAGTCTTGCAGAATTTTTTTTCCCCCAATTTTTCCCTTTCAATGACATTACTGTTTATTTTTCTGTGATGGCTACTGGGGTGGCAACACCTCCAAGCAGTAAGATAAATCCATGGTCACTCCAAAAAAATAGGGTCTGGCCCTCCATTTATCCTTACTGTAATTACTGACTAATAATTACTACCCTTAAATATGTATTTTTAAAAATCTCTAAACAAGAGCAAGTTTCATGCAAAGACAGACACTTACCTGAAAACCCCCACACTTTTGGTGCCCTGTGCCTTTTTTGGCTGGAGGAAGGGCACTCCCTTACACAGAGGTACCCAGAGGTACCCAGAGGCAGCCTAAAGGCCCTGCTGCCTTCCACCACCTAATTCCCTGTGTGTGTCCAAACCGTGTCCTGCAGCCTCGCCTCAAGAAGCTCTGCTCAGTGCTTTCCTCAGAGGGATTAATTAAGATTCTTCCTCCACAAACCTGGCAATAACTTGCAGTGTAAGAACGAGGCTGCACTTATTCAAACTAATTTTGTTCTGCTACAGCCAAAGGTGAACTCAAGTCCTCCAAGAAGCCTCAAGCATACCAGTACAGCCCCATGGATAACCTCTCTCTAACACAGGTCCTAAAATTTGAGCAGTCTGGGCTAGTGGAAGGTGTCCCTGCCCATGGCAGAGGGATGGAACAAGATGGTCTTTGAGATCCCTTCTAATCTAAACCATTCTAAAATTCATAATTCTTTAAAATTAAGTTGAAAACTTGTCTATGCAGGGGAGCAGTAGCAGCACAAACAATGCAGCAGGAGCTGTTCCAGAGCACTGGTGTTTTTTATGTCGAGCAACTAAAGTCACTTTTTCTACAAGAAGAGGCACCCACCTGGAAGTCACCTCCCCTTAAGGCCTAGCACTCTTTTACAAGGATGAGCTTAATTTGGAGAAACTTTGGGCAATATCCAAAAAA
The DNA here is from genome assembly GCF_963513975.1 of Fringilla coelebs. Taxonomy (NCBI): domain Eukaryota; kingdom Metazoa; phylum Chordata; class Aves; order Passeriformes; family Fringillidae; genus Fringilla; species Fringilla coelebs. Next base: position 13,997,776 of record NC_140042.1, read on the forward strand.
AAAACCCCATCCAACTCAGCTCTAGGACAAGAGAGGGCCGAGTTCTGAGGTGCCGCACGCGTATGTCACAGTCAGTGCAGTGCCACCATCCCTCAGGGAGAGTGCAGTGCCACCATGCCCCAGGGACAGTGCAGTGCCACCATCCTTCAGGGAGAGTGCAGTGCCACCATCCCTCAGAGACAGGGCAGTGCCACCATGCCTCAGGGAGAGTGCAGTGCCACCATGCCTCAGGGACAGGGCGGTGCCCCTGTGCCACACGTACCTCGCAGACAGTGCAGTGCCACCTGGTCTCCACGTGGTGCTTGCACTCGTTGCAGGTGTAGACGAAGCGGTCCTGGCCCTGCGTGTGCAGCTCCACCAGCATGCACAGCGTGGACCACTTGGAGCGGCGCAGGGAGGAGAACTCCCAGTGCTTGTCCCTGGCCAGGGTGAGGAAGGCGTCCCGCCCGTCCATCAGGTCACAGCTCAGCAGAGGGTCCGGGTCCACGATGGGGTGCAGAGTGTTGATCACGGGCCCCGCGTGTAAATGGATCACAAAAAACACCTGCAGGGAAATGGGGAAGAAACAAAAGGCACAGAGGTCAGGTAATGGTGCTCTCTGCAGTGAGAACCTTATCTAATTAACTTTGGCTAATCTCTTCCAATATGTTGTTATGCAACAGAAACATTCCTAGCCCAACCACAGGGTTTGTTCCTCTTGATTTTTCAGTTCTGAATATCCCTGCATTTACAGGAATAAACCCTTCTCTTTTTACAGCAGATTCCCACAGTACCTCTTTATGCTTCTCCATGGTGGCATAGAGCTTCTGAGACAGGTCATTGGACACGTTTGGCATGCTGGGCTTCTTCTTGTTAGCTCTGCTGATGCTGCTCTTATTCTTGTTGGTTTTTTTGTTGTTCTTTTTCTTGGCATTCTTGCTGTCGCCCTGGCTCCCCTGCAATAAAAGCACGGGAAAGATGTTACACTTTGGAGAGCTCTCTCCATTCACTGGGCTCACAGTGACACACTTCTGCTGTCAGGAATAGAACTTTGTTCCAATGCCTGTAAATCAGCCCTCCTGTGTTAAATATATCCTATCTTCCAGGAAAAATCAAAAGCCAAACTGGCAGGCAAACAAATCCAAACACTGTTTAAAAATAAACTTTCAAAGTATGTATACATTAAAAAATTCCCATTTTACACTGATTATTTTTCCTTCTCCAACATCATACTTCAGCTTCCACTGCTTTAGATCGTGCAGCTGATGATAAAATGACACAAATAATATGGACTTAAAATTCCAGGAGCGCAGTACTTTGCTTTACTGTGCATTTACTGTGTCACATACTTGCTTCAGCTCTGATTTAATGCTTGTTTTTACTGAACAGATTTAGGGCTAGGGCACAGAGAAGAACATGCAGTATTTGAATTGAAACCAACCAAACACATTATTCTCCATCCTGCAGGCTTCCAGCTGCACGTGCAGCTCCCCAAAAAATAATCTCCAAAACCTCCACTTGTGCCCAAGTTACAACACAGCCCACAGTGGCCATACACTGAATGTCAGATGTAAGTAAAGAGAGTGAAAATAGCAGATGATGCTATTTAGATGACCTGGGAAAACAGAAATAACTTTCAGAGTTCTCATGTCCTTAAAAAATCAAACCCCATGCCCTCAGCAGGGAGGGCTCAGGAAAAACCCCTCTCCAACTTCTAGAATGTTGGTCATAAAATTAAAAATAAGCTACTGAAATACTTGGATATATATATATATATAAATATAAATATACACACATACACAAGCAAGTTCCACGAACAGTATGTACAAGCAAACACAGGGTTTGTCCACAGGCATATTTATTCCAGGAAAACAAAAATATTCCAACTGCAGAAAGCAATTCTATTTATAGACTGCTGCCATCCTTCCATTCCATTAATTAGGCTTGGACAGGAATTCCCTGTCCACTCCTGGGTTCTCTCTAACTAATTTTGTGGATTTTCTGACCAAACCTGTTTGGAAATGAAAATGAGACTCTTTTATGGGAGACCAGACAGAGCTCTGAGTGACTCTAGGGGCTTCAGAAGTGATTTGTTTTATGTTCCCACCTTGACTGCCCCCAAGTTTCCTCCCACTGCTGGAACTGGAGCCTGCCCTCCTTTGCCTCCACATCCTAAAGCCCCAACTGAGATCTTAAAATTTAAACACCAAAAGGAAGAACAGACTAAAACTTATCAAACAAGCCTAGTCTAAGTTTCTTTCTACTCCACCATTAGCAAGTTTATATTTGGCAAACTGTACAAAGTATTCCAAGCTGTTTGAAGAAGTTGTAGGGTTGTGTTTGTACCATTTCATTCTGACACCCAGCCAGATCAGCCAGAGATGCTGATGGAGGGTTCCTGGGGGAGCCTCACCCCTTCAGAACCTTTGCCAAGAACTCTGAATATTTACCAGCTGTTTGCTCTCTCTTTCACTGATACCTGCAGCACATGTTCACTTGCAGGAAGCTTTCTCTTCACATACACAACATTTAGGACAAAGAATGTAAGAGAGATTCTGTGCCATTCCAGCACCAAGATCCACGTGGTGCTCGTACCCATGGAGATCCCCACTGCTGGGCAGCTTCCTCCATGAAGTGACTCAGTTTAGGTCACCCCTGCAGGGGGGAACTTCTCATCCTTTTAAATTTGCTCCTTTTCCTGAGTCAAGAGGCAAAGACCCCAGTGTGCCACGGCTGGTGACACCTCAGCCCCCTGGGTGCAGGTTGTGTCCCCCTGCTGCTGCCCCAGGCATTAGGGGGGGCACAGGGATGCTCCCCACCAAGGCTGCACCATCTCATTTTAGGCCCCAATTTGTCTGAGCTCCCAGGGAATTGTTCTGGGCTTTTTCAAACACCTTTCACCCCTGCCTAGATGTGAGTAAATGCTCCCACCACTGTTTTCCATGATTTACTGGAATTTATCCTGTTAGCAAGAGAGGGCTGCTGCCTAATTCCAAGCCTTGTATTCCACTTCTTTTTATACAGCACTGCTTGCTGAACTCTCAGTATCCAAAGTCACATTCAGAAGGAACAAAGCTGTTAACTTTGTGGTTCCATTAAAACATAGCCACAAAATGTGTTAACTTTGAAAGAGCTGCTAAGGTTCAACAGAAGGAACATTCTGATATCACAAAATTGATAGATGAAGGTGCATCCCTCCACAGCAATCCCATGTAACACAGACCAAAGGCAGTCACAGCATCTAAGCTTCAAGGGGGCTTTCTCCAGGTAAAGCTTTTAGCTCTACACCTCAATCTATTAGACTTCAGATTTTCCTACAGCATTTATTTTCAAAACATCTCAAGTGAAAGGGACAGTATAAAAGTGCTGATACCATTTGGTTGCAAATAAAAATGAATGATGACATTCTGTCCAGGGCCCTGAAAAACTTGGTTGTTGGTTTTTTTGTGGGTTTTTTTTTTTGCTTGGTTGGTTTTTATAGACAAAGAGAGGATGTTGGTGAAGGAACAGCACCATCAGGATCAACTTTTCCCACCAACGCAAAGCCTGCAATAAACACTTTCAAATTTCAGCCCTTTGCTGTTGCAAATGACTACAAGTACCTGTGCTTAAATAACAGCCACCTTTCATTCAGCTTTGAAAAATCCAGCACCTTTCAAAATGCAAATGCTGGAGGTGCTTTGCAAAGGTGTGAACCAGAAGCTCAGCCAAATGACTGCAAGCAAATGTAGCGTGGCAAAAGCAGCTTAACACATTTCTCTGAGAAGAGAGATGCTGAACTGACATAAGTGACTCCTGAGTCTGTTAAAAAAACCCAAACCAAGCCATCAGTAGATTTGTTAACCAAGAAGAAAACCAGAAATGCAGTTAAAGGGACCCCTGATTTAATGTCTGCTGTAAATTCTCTTTTCTAGTTTATCTGATGTGACCTCTCTGCATTAAAGCATTAATTACCAGATTTGTGAGCTGAGGGAGAATTTGGCACAGCTGACCCACCTCTGTTGTTTCACTAGCTGCAGTGCTCTCTTCCTTCTTCCTCTCCTCCTCCTCCTGCTCCAGCTCCTTAATGCTTTCCTCCAGCACATTAGGCCAGAAATCACCTTCGAAGTAAGGCAGCTCCTTGGCACTGGTCAGCCTGTCCTCAGTTGCTTGTTTGAAGATGTCCTGTGGAGCACATCACACCAGAGCAGGAATAAATAATTGAAGATCACTCAGCAGAGAGAGGGGAGAACCAGAGACAGAGCCCAGAGCTGCACTGAGCTCCTGGGCCTCAGCCCCAGCCGGGAGCTGCCCCTGCCAGGGCTCCTCTCCAGAGCCATCCTGGCAATCCTGGCACAGCCCCACTCCCTGCTCCATCTGAGGATCAGTGCTGAGCCTTTCCTGAGCCCCTCGTGCCATCAGTTCATGCTCCTGACATGATGGCAGATACCAAGACACCCCTGGAAAACACAACTGACCCCTCCCTGGTTTCAAAACCTCCTTATCAGGGGCCCAGATTTCCCAGCTCTTTCCATGCTGATGACAAGGCTTGTTAGAGGCTGTTCCTACTCCACACATTCAGGAACTGTCACTTGCCATCAAAACATCAATTTTTTCCAGCACTGTCACTACCATTAAGGAATTCTTGTACATTTTAGCATGAAAGGAGTGGCAAATGCTCCCTTTGCCACCTTCCACTTATTTCCTTGGGTACATGTGTGATATTCTGCAGTTATGAAAATCATTCTTGTCATAAGGAGCTCTTTTATTTCACACTAGTGGGGTCCAGCATTTCACCTGCTCCTCCAGAATCACCAGAAAGAAACAGCTTCCATAAACCTTGACAAGCTCCATATTTCCTTGCCTAGGAAATGCAGGGAAAGAAAAATACACAAAGGCAGGTTCTTGCAGATTTCCCTTCGTGCAGACGCCAAACCTAAGGAATTTTCAGCCTGAAAGGCAGAGCCTCAAGAAAATCTAAGAAAATGAAGACACTGGTTGAGAATAAACCCCTTGTACAACATTACTCTACTTTTCAGGTGTTATGAAACAAGAGCAGCTCCCTTCAAATGAGAACAATATAAGAATGAAATCAGAAATTAAACAGTAACAAACCTTGTAGTCATGAATGATTCTCTCAGCAAATGCCTTGTCCAGCATCTTCTTATACCATTCCTGCAAACGTTTGGGTTTGGGTATTTTCTGGTCAGGTGGGTGGCAATGAAAGATGTAATCATCTCCTTCACTGGGGGGACAGGCCCAGATGTGCCCTGTCACATACCTGTGTCACACACAACAAACAACATCCGTGACTCCCACCAGAAAGGTAACAAACCTCATTATAAATCCAGACCTCTGGCTTTATTTTTGAAATTTTCAAGATTTTTTTTCTTTGTAGCAAAGGTGCTGAGGGAACAACCTGTATTTTGACAAGGGATAAGGTCAGGGCTATAGTAATGAAGCTTAAACATCAAGTGAACCTCTGACCAAATGAATGATGTGCTGTCAGTTTAGGAATTGTATGGAGGGGCAGCTGACCTGCAAGCAAAGCTGAGTTAATAGAAGAACTAACAATGGATGATTTTTGAGTGTGTCCATAGCAAGGAAGGAGACAAGGCCGTCAGCACAGAAACAGATTAGAAAAGACACATGAAAATTTTTGTAAGCTAGACAGGTAGATGTGTATACGTGCCTTACTCAATTTCTGTAAAACTTTTACCAATTCTATTGATGCTGATTGCTTTGCACCAATGAACATAAGTTATTGTGATGTAGTTAATGACATAAGATCACACTTTGTTAAGAGTATATAAACTAGAGAACACACAGAATAAAAAACGTTTTTGTGTCACATCCGGCCCAACAACAAAAACCACCTCAGAGACAGAATCCCAGTTTCTCTCTCCACTGCACAAGAGATGTCAGAAGGAAACTGAGACTATTCCAAGTGCAAATCCACAGAAGGGCCAGGTTCCTGTCCCTGTCCCTGTCACTCACCCGAGTTTCTTGACGTACTCCAGGTAGCCGATGAGGATCTCGTGGTACACGGCCGTGCGCAGGCAGCGCGGCCGGAAGAAGTGGATGCTGTCCAGGTAGGAGATGTACACACGCCTGCAGGGACAGAGGGACACGCTCAGGGCTGACTGAACGCTGCTCTGCCTACTGACAGCTGCCTTCTGCACTGGGTCAACATGCAGAAAGACAAAGAAATGCTGATGGTGTTTTAATGCGTATTCAATTGTCTTAATGTGGTTTAAAGAGTCCTCAAAAGCAAGAGGGGCTGTGTTTCTTTAGCTCTTCCCACACTTGGCAGCACAATTGGTTCCTAGAGGTTATGGGAAGGGCACAGAGGTGACAGTCATGTCCCTACAGCCACAACCCTCCATGGAGACCTGGCTGAATGCAGCCAGTGAAGCACACACAGCAAGAATATACATCCAGAGGCAAAATTAAAAGCAGAATGCAAAAATTGTAACATTTTTGTTTGTTATAATTGTACATTTTGTAATTTTTTTGGATTTATTATTGTGGTGGATGTAGGAGGTTGTGTGAGTTGACAATTAGGATAAGTATTTATCCTAATAAATTCCATTTTTTGCTATTTATCTTTCCCTTCAAAGTCATCTGCAGTCCTAGAGCAGGATGGATTTGTGGCCCAGAGCTGAAATGCATCTGCCAGGGGTCTGCAGTGAGTGCCAGGGGTCTGCAGTGAGTGCCCAGGGCCTGCAGTGAGTGCCAGGGGTCTGCAGTGAGTGCCAGGGGTCTGCAGTGAGTGCCAGGGGTCTGCAGTGAGTGCCAGGGGTCTGCAGTGAGTGCCCAGGGAATGCAGTGAGCGCCCAGGGAATGCAGTGAGTGCCCAGGGAATGCAGTGAGTGCCCAGGGCTCGGGGAGGACGCAGGGAGGGTACCTGGTGTTGGGAGGGGGGCAGTCCGAGCCGTACTCCTGCACGTGCATCCCAAAGAAACAAACATCCACCCCATCGATCTCCTCAAAGGCAAACAGAGCTTTGGTACGGTAAGGGAAGGATTCTGACATCTCACCAGAGTCCACAAATCTGCAGGACAGGACAGCAGGAGAAAAAAAACAAAGAAAATGCCAATTATTAAAGCAGTGTCCTACCAGAAGGAAGGGATTATTGTCAATCTTATTTTTAATTCCTTAGGAACACTGAGGAATGTTTGAGGGAGCTGGGGCTGTTCAGCCTGGAGAAGAGGAGGCTCAGAGGTGCCCTTATTGCTCTCTGCACCTTCCTGAAGGGGGCTGCAGACAGGTGGGGTCAGTCTCTTCCACTGGGCAGCACTGACAGAACCAGAGGACACAGTCTCCAGCTACGGCAGGGAAGGTAGAGGTTGGATATTGGGAAGAAATTTTTCACCAAAAGAATAATAAAGGGCTGGAATGCCCTTCCCAGGGAGGTGGTGGAATCACCATCTCTGGATGTATCTGGACATGGCACTTGGTGCTATGGTCTGGTTGAGGTGTTAGGGCATGGGATGGACTCGATGATCTCAGAGGTCTCTTCCAGCCTCATTATTCTGTGACTTTTAGGCAGGAGTTAAATGGGGTCAGATCAGAGCTGTAGTAAAACAGGGAGTTCTGTTCCTGTAAATTCATGGAAAGACTGTTTCCATATAGAACACAGGGCTGAACAGGCCAGCACTGAGTACATGAACATCCTCAGAGAACACAAGCCTTTAAATAGGCTACAGAGCAGAAAATGTGATGCATTAGTATGAAGTGATGTCACATAAACACAGTTTTTATGAATTTAACCCAAAATACTTCACAGATTAAAGCTTTTAAGCCTTTCATTCATAATTTGCTTCATTTAATTTTAAGCTTTTCATTTGATTTGCTTCATTTATAATGAAGCAAATTAAAAATTACTCCTGAAAGCTGAAGTGTTTCTAAAAACACAACAAAATGAAGGAAGAGCAAGGAACAGAACTCAGCAACTGCTCCAAACTAAACGATGAATTCTGTAACCAAAATGTGGTCACTCTCAAGATGGAGTGACACCAAGTCCCAGTATTATAAGCAAGGATGTCCGCACTGTCCCCAAAACAATCACTTCCTTTACATTTTTTAACCTTTCATCATCCTAAACACGCCCAAATTTCCAAAATGTGCAAAGGCATTAAGGTGCTAATTGGCACAATTTTACAACGCTTCAAAATAAAAGCAATAAAAAGGATTGCATTCATTAAAATGAACAGGACTAACCTGGATTTCATTCCTGGTTTAACTTCTACTGTCTTATCTGAACTTGCTACCACTCTGACAAAGACCTCTCCAGCCTCGGGATGGTTCTGACGCCGCAGGAATTTGTTCACTCTGTCTTCCAGATGGTTCCCCAAACGTGTGGTCTGCAGCCCTGCAAGGCAAGGGGAGAACACACCGTGCAAATGTTACCACTGCAGTGCTCAGGCCAGGCTGGGACTGTGCTCCAGGGCTCTTGCAGCTTCCTCCTCTGCAAGGAATAGGTTTTTTTTTTTCCCTTTTGTTTTACCTTCACGTGAAAATTGGATGGTTTGATTTATACAGCCAAAATGAAGAGATGCAAACCCATCCCTGCTTTTCCCAGAAGCAAACCTCCCTCCCTGCTTTCCACAGCCCCCTGTGGCAGCTGAACCCACTGGAGTGCCACAGCCACCCTGTAAGTGAGCTAACAAAGGCAGCTTCACGTAGCATTTTTCAATTTCAGCCTTATTTTATGAACCCTGCCAATGTTTTCTCCTCCCAGCCCCACGCTGGCTGGCTGACAGAGATTACATCACTTCACAGATCTGGCTCCATGCCACACCTTTTCAAGCAAAGCAAAGCAAATCAACAGAAATGAAAAGCCTTTTGACTTCAATGGAGATTTCATTGCTTTTGCTTTTCTTTTCAAGAGAGCTTTTGGACTGCAGTTGCAGCAATCTGCACATCAAGGTGAAATAGTTCCTGCCCAGAGATGGAGGTCTTGGGGAGTTCAAGTCCACAGATTGTCCAGATGCCCTCACTCCATCTTTACATTCACAATTGGCTTTTGTGGGGAGTTGGGTTTGTGGTCTTACAGGATGTGATGGTTTTCAAATAAATCCCCAACAAATTACAGAGATGGTGCTGACTTTGGGTTAAATTAGGAAAGCAGAAGGACCCCACTGTTTTGACTTGAAGATTTATGACTATTTCTCTTATCCTGCTGTATTTATTTTACCACTCATATTTCTGCTTCACTTTATGGTCAATCTGCTATCTTTTCCAAAGTAATGATGTAATCTACAGATGCTAATTTTAATAAAATGCATTTAATTTTCTGCTCTCTGTTACTTGATTTTTCAGTTGATATTTGGCTCCTGACACAAGGCCCTTGGTTTCTCCTTGACTCTGAGCCTGCACACAGAATTCTGCAGTGAAATATCTGTGCTAAAAATTCCTTCAGGCTCCAATACTGGGGAAAAAACTCATATACTCAAAGGACTATTTCACTTTCTAGGGGATTTATACACTTAAAATTTTATTTTACAGAATCACAGAATGGTTTGGGTGTGAAAGGACCTTAAAGCCCATCCAGTTCCCATGGTGTCCCATGGGCAGGGACACCTTCCACTGCCCCAGGCTGCTCCAAGTCCTGTCCAGCCTGGCCTTGGGCACTGCCAGGGATCCAGGGGCAGCCACAGCTGCTCTGGGCACGCTGTGCCAGGGCCTGCCCACCCTCACAGGGAACAATTCCTTCCCAATATTCCACCTAACCCTGCTCTCTTGGCAGTTTAATTACAATCAGGTTACAGAAATTGCCAAAGGCAGCAATCTTGATTTACATCTTTTAGCTTGTCCCCTTGTCCAGTGAGATTCTGTGGTCATAACCAGCACAACACAGCCTAAATACCATTTACCTGGGAGTAATTAATAATTGAAACTAAAAAATGAAATTTAAAGGCAGGTTGAAGTAAAATCACCACGTCCTTTACCAATTCCAACACACTGAGCCTCTCCCAGGATCTCCCACTCCAACACCCTGGATTGGCCTTTCCATGTGTAACAGCAGGGGGATGACTCTGAAGGAAATTCCCAAATACTTTATGGGGGAATTGTTTTGTTCTGTTCATTTCTCTGAAGACAAACAGAAAAAGAAGAAAGGGCTCCATATTTCAGCTGATGAGTGGGAATGTTTTCAGAAAGCCAGTGGAGTTAACTCTACTGTCTTGTTGTGTTTGCATCTTTTCATCTTCCCAATGCTAAGCAACCAAGGAATATCTTCTTCCCTCCTTATGCATTAAAGCTTGGAAACCAACAAATCCAAAAAGACCAGAAAAGGAGATAAAAGAAATAGGAAGAATTAAAATTACATCTACTGTAAGCAAAGGATCTAAAAATTGCAGATTTTGATCTCTTAGGATGTGAATGGAAGTTGTTTTAGAAAGCAGCTGGATTTTGGTTCTTGGACAGTTCTCACATATCCACCTCTAACAAAAGCTCAAAGCTCAGTGAAAACTGCAGTGCAAACCTGGAAAAGGCACCCAAGCTGCTGAGGAGAAACCTCCAGCACTGGTCTGTGACAGCAGCAACAGGCAGACCTTTGTTAGTGGTGAGTAATTGGACAGAGAGGAAGAAACTCCAACTCCTTCTTGTGACTTCTTGTCAGGAAATTACTCTGGGTGACTTTTGTCAGGATATCTTTGGTCTTTGAACCTCTCTGCACTGGCTACTGGTGAGGCAATATTTGTAGATTTTCTTAGCATAATAAATACTTTGGAAGTTCAGGGTTTTCCAGCAAACCCAGCTGCACTTTGGTTATATCTGGCAGGCTATCAGTTAAAATAACCAATTTTACTCACTGTACATCAGGAATGTGAATGCTCCACAAGAGCTGAGGGATGTGCTGTCTTGGTTTTCAGCAGTTGTGCCATCAGGCTTGAAAGAGTAGAGAAATATTGATGGCAACTTGGGCACTAAAGGTTTTTTTTAAGTGGAGGGAACATGTTCATGTTTCAAACTTTCCCTGCTTAAGTTTGTTTTCAGGTCAGCAGCAGGAGCAAGGTTCTGATGACAAGAACAGACTTCCCCTTCCCTTCCCTGCTCTTGCATTCCCACCAGAGCCCTGCCGAAGAAAGCAGAGCCCACCAGTGGGTTACAGCTGGCAGCAGGACTCAGATCCCCAGGGGAGAAAGACAAACAGCAGGGAAAGGAGAGGGACAGGGAGGAGAGGGAAAAAAGCAGCATTATGTCCCTGTCCAGAACAGAACAGCTACCTTGAGCTACATGGCTGGTTACTCAAACTTTAACCAGAGCCACAGAACAGCTGCAGGTATGCAGGGAATCACACACTTATTTCAAGGAAATTTACATCAATACATACTGTAAAGTCAGCACAGAACAGAAGAGACATCCAGTTAAAATGGGTGTCTAACACTACAGCTGGATTTCATCATTTTATTAATGCTCTCCTCCAATTTTAATCTGCCTTTAATGAGACTAATTTAGGCCTCTTTAACAAAACCCTCTTGAGTGCACCAGGTTACTCCAGAGACTGTTCTGATTGCTGGAGCCTACCATGCCTCACACAACATCACCATCTGCAAATCACCCCCTCCACATCCCCTGTTACACAATTGACCCCACATGAAGCTCTCAAAAAGTCACATTTTTAATGCAAAACTTTGCCTCCATCCCAGCTTGGAAGTCTGCAGGCACAACATCACCCAGTAATGCCCAGAACTTCTAAGGATCAAGGGAGGAATCAAGGGAGGAATGAAATGTCCCTGCAAGTTCTGCTTGTTCAAGTGCCTGAATCACCCCCTTGGTGTCCACACTCACTTTATTTTCCTGCCCCCTGCATTTCCAACACCAGCCCCTTCTCTTGCCCCACCTGACCTGCAGGAATACAAATCTCCCAGTTTTGTTCCTTGTAAGGATTCTGGAGCCTGACCAACCTGAGCTGGCATCTCCTGGGCCTCTCCTCAGTGCCCATTTCTACCAGACCATGGCAATGGTCACTGCCAGGAGCACCCAGGGCAATGAGTGACTCAGCTCTTACCCAACCCCTGCTCTGGAGGCAGGAAAAGCTCTTCCCACACTTTGGTGCTTGGCAGCAGCACCTGCACTGCAGCACAATTGCTTCCTACAGGTTCTGGGAAGGGCACAGAGGTGACAATCATGTCACCACAGCCACAACCCTGCGTGGAGTCCTGGCTGGATGCAGCCAGTGAAGCACACACAGCCCTGTGCTGCTCCTGTTCTGTTTGTCCCTTTTTGCTTTTAACCCTAGAAAACAATGACAAAGATGTCAAACACACCAAGCAGCAGCAAGACTGACCACAAACACATGAACAGCAGGGCTTTCAAATGTTGATTAAAATTCCAACAGCCTCAGGCTATGCTGCTCCCCATTTTGCAAATGTTCCTGTGCTGTCTGTCATGACAACACAAAGTCTCAATCAAAAACCCATTAGGGGTGGCAGGGAGAAGATGAAGATAAAAACAGGAATACCAAACTCACTTTTAGCACTGAATTTGTTTTCTTTGCGTGTTCTACCGGTTTTCTTCAGACAATTATCACAGACAAACCTATTGAGGAAAAAAAAAAGGCAAAAATTTAGCATAAACCCATTATTGGTGAGCTTAAACCCAATGTTTGAACATGTAATTTAAATGTCAGAGCACAATATATTTTTCCCTGGCTTTGAAGAGCTTATTTCCCTCCATTTTTGAGGGATTTAAAGCTGATTTAACTCTGCCAAGCAGTTACACCTGCATTTGTGTTCTGTGCACACAAACTCCCCTCCAGCCAGCTGCCCTTGGTTAAGAGTTCCAAAGAAACCACACAAATCTGTGTGGATGAATATATACAGCTTCACCTGAATAGACTGAACTAAGACCCCAAACACACAAAAAAAGGATTTTATTTAGAAATCTTTGTCCATTTGTACCCAGTTCTTTAAAAGGTTGTGCCCACATATTAAAGACCAAAGGCAGAAAGTCTTTAATTACATAAACTACATCAGCCTCATTATACAAGGGGTAAAAAAACTAACAAACATCTCTTACCCTGAAGGCCAAATAATATCATAATGTAACACACAAATCTGGTGCATCTTCCGACCACATTCTTTGCAGTCAACAAACCTGAAGAGAAAAAACCAGCAGCAAATTACCTTTGGTGTTAGGTAAGTAATTTTCCAGAATTCAGAATGAAAGAAGGAGTTGCCAATCCTCTGCTAAGAGCTGAATCAATTTCATCAGGTCCAATTTACATCTAAGTTTAAAAAAATACTCAGAATAGATTCAGATGTACATCTATCAATCCCTGTGCAAGTTATACATATCTATACCTATATATAAATTGCAAAATGTGCTGGTTTAAAAATCTGAAAGGGGCTGTCATGCACAACTTTTTCTGGATCTTTTCTATCTTCTTCTAAGCAGAATCCCAGTTTCATAGAATTCTCGACAATACCTCCACAGATTTAATTCTGAATTGCTGCAACAACCACAAGCTGAATAAATGGTTGCTCAACTTACTGTAAATGTAAGAACTAGTCATTCATGAACCACCCTGCCAAAAAAGCATGCATTCACTTGTCTTTGCCTGCATGGCTCTGCTGTAGTCTTGTTTTTATCATTTTATCTTTTATCTTTTTGGTCAGAAAGTTGTATGCCAGAATTCTCTTTTTGGATGGGAAAACTCTTAGAGGTTTTCCCAGTCCAGAGTGCAGTGTAGGTTAAGAAGCCAAAAGCACTGGGGTCTCTCTCAGTCCAGCCTTCCAGGCTATTCTATTCTATTTAGAATTTACAAAGAGAAGCAAAGGAATCAAAATGTGCTGTGTCTCAAACTGCCAGAGAACATGGAGCAGGATGATTAAATCCCACAGCAGGGAAAGCAAGCCCGTGTTCAGCTGGGCATCCCCGGAGGCTCCCCAGGGTCACACAGGGTCCCTTGGCCTTTGGGTGGGCTCAGCACTCAGGGAAGAGAAAAATGTGGTTTAGAACCACCAGGAGAAAATGCAGAAGTGCCCCAGGAATGCAGAGTGGAAGGCTCTGGATGAGGGAAGGCCATTCCCAGCCCTGGAATTACCCAAATAACAGAAGCAGGAGCTGTCTGTGGAACAGGCTCCTGTGGCCAGACATCAACTTTGGGTGCTGTGCCATGAATTTTAGGGAAGGATTCTGCAGTCTGTTTGGGCAGGGATGGGGTACAGAAGAGTTCTTAAATCCCTGCCCCGTTTCTGCCCTGCTGGCTGAAGGACAAGTGGAAGCAGAGAGATTTTGGGAAGGAAAACAACAGCCTGGTACTCACGGCTCCGGATCCAGGGTATCGTTTTTCTTCTTTTCAAACTGATCCTTAGAGATGGTTCTAGAGACAAAGAGTTAATATGAAAACTCAGTAGCACCCTCACATCAGAGGCTCAGACCATATCATCCTTTGCTGAATTGCAGCAAACCTCAAGTCTGAAGAAAGAACCTCAGTATTTATTTTCTGGCCAGAGCAAGCAATTCAGTTAATTGTATTTTAAGCTACAGAAAATACTCTTCCCATTTCACTTTCTGTGTAAATTAAAAGCAAGAGATATCCAAGTCTACACATAAAATTAAAATCATAAAGAACAAGGGAAGCTCCTGTCAGTAAAGCAGCCACCTTCCAAACCAGACCTTAAGCCCCAAATCTGATTTTTCTGGCCGGGTTAGAGGCGAGCCTTTGGTTTTAGAAACATGAGCTGTGCTTCAAAAGGTGAGGTATCAGAATTAGATGGAAGTTTTCCATTAGAAAAGGTGATGGATTAGTGACATTTACTGACACAGCTTCCACTGCTCCCCTCCAAACACATAACCCAGGGTCTGCCCCCCAGGAAAGGGCAGCAGGGCTGGGCAGAGTAACAGACCCAGCAGCTCTTAATCCTGCCCTAGAAATCTCCTGCTAAGAAGGAATAAAGCATTTCCCCCAGATACCTCCCACAGGTTTGGGTTTTACTCCCAAAGCAGGACACCCTCCCCCTGCCCCAGTCCAAAATTCAGGATGCAGAGGAAAGGAAGAGACTTACGTTTGAGGCTGGGAAGGGTCATCACCCAGGGTGACATTCTCCCCCTGGATTTCAGTGAAACACTTCTCACAGAAGTGATACCTGTCAGCAAGAAGGCCATATTTGGGTGAGCTGGTCCAGCACAAACACAGCCACCCAAGCACGGAGCCACCAACCAGGGCAGGGCAGATCACCAGGAGCACGACGGAAGGGGGGACGTTGTTGGTTGATTGATGGGTCAGTGTGGACAATGAGGAGGCACAGAGGGAGGGGAGGGCAGGATTAGAGAACAGGGGAGGGAACAAACAGCACAGACGTAAGAGGTAAGACGCAAACACCAAGACAAACACAGAGCAGAAAGCCAAGGCAAAGCACAGATTAGCATTCGGTCTCATTTCACACATTGCACCCAGTGCTGGGCCTCACTTCCCAAAGCTTTGGGCAGGATTTGGGCAGTAGCCACCAAGAGCTACCTTTGTACAGGCTTCAGATTTCAGAATTTGGATTTGATTTGCATCGCTCAGGGGAAAAAAAAAAATACTCTTTGATTCCAGGCTTGAAAGTGATTGGGTAAAAAGGAGCCTGTCAACAAGCTTTAAGGACATATCTGTTACAGATTTAAGTAATTAGGAAATATGCTGAAAGCATTTACTGATTGTGAATCAAAACACTTGATATTGAAAAAAAATCCATAAAACCAATAAATTCAAAATTTGACTGTAAGATTAAATGTGACCAATTGCTCAGCTAACATTCTTTCATATAAATGAAACCAAATCCATACTCTAGACAAACATTTAACAGAAATGCAATTATGGGTCAGAGTTTCCAGCCATTTATATATATAAATACAATATATGTATATATGTGAACAACATGAAATATT
Source organism: Fringilla coelebs (assembly GCF_963513975.1). NCBI lineage: Eukaryota > Metazoa > Chordata > Aves > Passeriformes > Fringillidae > Fringilla > Fringilla coelebs. Next base: position 14,013,619 of record NC_140042.1, read on the forward strand.
GTACATACATACAATATATTTATCAGGTACATTAAAGAGGTGGAATTAATTAAGCTTTACAAATTGAACATAAGGTTAGGTACAATTTCTGGTCACTAGACCAAGAGCCAATCCAAGTCATACTCAGCAAAAACAATTCTGCAGTTTACCAAACCAAGCTGAGTAAATTGGAATACAACTCTATGAAAATACAATCTGCATTTGAAAAAATAAAATAACATCAAAGTTACATGGATTTTGGGAGGTGGGGGGGGGGTGTTTGGTGGGGTTTTTGTTTTGGTTCGTTTTGGGTTTTTTTTGGTTGTTTCTTTCAGATGAACTGGAACCAAAGTTGTCAGGGTCACTAAAATTAAGAAAAAAAAAAAAAATAAAAAAAGGAGGCTAAATGTTTGGAAAGGATATGAATTCACACATGAACAAAGGTAACAGAGAGGCCACAGCTGTAAAATGCAGGAAGGCCACAAAGGATCATCAAAATAAAGGAGCTTTATGGAGAGTGAGAGAGTGGAAGCAGCGATGGCAGCACAGAACGAGGCAGGTTTAGTACTCAGACACCAGAGCCGTGGGGATGGGAGTGTCAGAGGCACCAAGGGGACTCAGGGTCACAATGAACCAACAACTCCAGCATGGAGCCTGAGCAACGGGGCAGCTCTGCCCCCTCAGCCCAGGGGATGGATCAGAATTCCTGCTGGGACACCCTGGGGCCATCCTGGGCAGGGGGGATGCTCCAGCAGCCATCCCTGAGTGGCCTCAGCACTGCCCAGGAGCTGCAGCGGCAGGAGGAGCCCTGGGAAGGGCTGGTTCCAGTTAACCCAACCCCACTGACACTGCCATGGAGCCACTGCCAGCCTAACCCCTGTCAAACTGCACCCAGCTCCTCCTGGGCACTGCCCTGGCATCAAACACACCACCCTCCCCAGGAAAACCAGGCTTTGGGAGCTGGGAGTGCAACACAGCAAGGCCAGGGGAAAAACAAATGTATTCCACTCATTTCTGACAGATACACTGTGGCTATTGCAGAGAAGGGCTCAGGAGTGGGCACACACAGCCCAGCTCATTTCCACTGACTTCCCCTGCCCCTCACATCCCAGCCCTAAACTGATCACATACTATCTAAGAATTTGTTTAAAAATCCAGACATAAGAGGTTCAGAAGTTTCTATCCTTTCACACATTTTTTTTTTCCAATATTGTGCTTCTTAGAATTTTTCTTAAATTAAAAACCCCCATCACTATTTTCCCTGCTCATCATTTTAAAAGTCAAACTGGGAAGAACTGAAAATCAGGAGGACCCAAATACAGAGGAGTGAAGCCAGAAAAATCCATGGCCAAGGCTCCTATTAATAATTTGCTACATTTAAACAGTCCCAGAAAAGGTTAATTCTGATCCATTTTCAGAATAACTTATGGGCTTTCAGAGCACTCTAAGCTTTAATCCATGATATTAAAATGAGGAAATAAAAACTGAAGTACAGTGAAAATGAATCACCTAAAGATCATGAACATTTGTCCATAAAATAACCAAGGTGAAGCAATAGCTGTAACTTATTATGGATGTGGACCCTCAGAAACAGAGACCTGCCTTTTTTCCATGTCACCACAAATATTCAGCAAAACCCATAAAAAACACACAATATTGTAGTTACAGCAGCCAGAGAAACCCCAAAGAATGTACTTATTGCAACACAGCAAACATGAAAAGCTTTTCAAATGCAGACTGTTCAGGGGACTCCTGTTTATTAAAGAGCAACATTATGGTTCAACACCAAAGCCCAGAAAATGCTCAATCTCAGATGAACAGGTGAATTCCCCACTGTAATTAAGTGCAAAGGCAATTCTAAAATCATAACTGGATGGCAGTATTGACCTGAAACAGCATTTGGTTTTCTCAACTGGATATTCACACATGCAGGACATTTTCTGAACACTTCAACCCGAATTTCTGCCTGAATCTGAACGGTTCTATACCAAATAATTAAATTAATTAAATTCATGATTGAACTGTAGTGCCCGAGCTCATTTATTCAGTGGTGCCTAAATATTCTTAGTTGTAATTTAGTCATGTGATACTCTGAACTTTAAGTGCTGACAATTTTGCCTGCTCTGTACATGGAAAATTCGAGAACATTTGACCAATTAAAGATCTGCTGGAAGCATGGAATTTGTTTTTCACTTGATTACTTGTTTAAGAACATTTAAGATTTGAAGATCACTGTCCCAGGAAATTTGAGTGGTTTAGAGCTGATGAACAGGGGCTTTCTATGCAAAATGGACTATTACTTAACAATATGGTGACTAATCTCTAGAAATCCCTTTTTGAAAGCCCCAATCATTCCTCACTGCATTTAGTGGGCCTGAAACAGAAAACCTCACACTCCTCCTGAACTCACCCCAAACCACAAACCCTTACCCCCTTCTCAGGGCAACTAGATGAGCAGAAAAATATGACTTAAATGGACTTTTCTGTTTATAATGGGCAGAAAAGTGGAATATCACAGCCCCCAGTGCAGAGGAACCCTCTGCTCCACTCACCCTGGACTTCTTGCTAGTGACCAACCTTGCCTTCCATGGAATAATCCAAGTGATTTAACACAAACTTAAACTGGGAAGGCATTTTTGAAAGAAGAATGAGCCTTTCTTCAATTCAATCTGAAGTTCCTATTCTTTCCAAATAGAGAATGTATAACATGAAAAGTATTTTAAATTTTACCAGCATTTAAGGGTATGGGTTATTTTTCCCCAATGCCAGTGCTGAAGTGTCTCTTTAAATACATTTTAATTGCTTTATTTCCTTTCAGCCTGACTTTTCAGAGTCCACAGTGACTGTATAAAACCTTTTATGAGAGCTCATGAATTTATTCCTGCCTGTCAATACTTTCTGCCTCTCCAAGGCCACCCAAAGCCCCCCACACAAGGTGGGATGACACATTTTCCTCTCCCACATTGTGCTGCTCCAGCGTGGGGCTCAACAGGCTGAGAGCTTCCCAAGAGTATGTTTGGAGAGAAGGGATGGCCCAAAAAGATGAAATACAAGTGCTGGAAGTCTGAATTGGTTCTGTGACTTCACAGCTGGCAAAGCTTAGAGGCTGCCAAGCAATTCATAACTTCCTTTTCCCTATTTAAAACAAAGCTTTTGTCTCAGCCCATCTGTACTGTGGATTTTATTTGGGGGGGAAGACACACATCACCTAAGAAATCAAAATTAAAGCCAAGTTTTGAGTTTGCTTTGTGATTTTAACACAGGTGATTTAAGCTTTAAATGGAAAATTAATCTAACAATTGTTTATTAATAATAATGGAAACACCAAGTCCTAATATTAATTGAAAAATGAGAGAAATTTTCATTTTCACAGCTTCTCATGGAGTCTCTGGGTAGTTTTTAATGCTGCTTCCAAGCTAATTTAAATATAATGAAGCACAGACTAGGAAGGGGAAACATAAGTCTTGCAATCAATCACTGTACCCTTTACTTGGCAAATTCTGGCACTAACTCGTAAAGAAACCTGCATATTTTCACAATTCTCCTAGAACAAACTAACAGGATTTCCCAGTGCCTTTTTGCAGTCCTGCTCTTCTCCCTCCAGCAAGCCCTGCTCCTCATTTTTTGGAAAACATGGACAACTTGACCTGCACTGAAGCATTTCATGGGGCAGCCTGGCTAAGAGCAAGCACTGAGGAACAGAGTGCCTCACACTGCAGCACAGAAAAACAAAGAGTCACCTGCAAAAGGACAGCGTGGAAAGATAAAAAAAGAACTTCTCCCTGACTTAGCTGCCAAAGGGAAGTAAAAGTTAAAAATCCTCCTCATCCTCTGTATGTGCAGAGAAATCAAAAGAGATCTGACTTCCAGAGCAAGGGAAATCCTGGATTCAAGGACTTACCTGTTCTGGTAGCTGTAGTAGGCAGCGTCCCGGGGAATAGTACACAGCTGCTTGCCATAGCAGCACAAGGTCTGGGGAGAGAACTCATACTGCAAAACAAGGGAGAAAAGCAGCTTTACCACGGGGGATTTTGTTCAGCAGGGGTCTATAAAGCCTGTGGCTATCAGAGGACACTGCCATGGCCATCACACTTTTGCAGCTGTTATGAATGCACCAGCACAGCCCTCTCAATCTGGTGACAATCATCAACTCTAAAAGCAGCTGGCCCTTTGACCTCTGCTTTATGGACATGGGAAACCAGGCAAGTATTGTAATATTACTTAGAACTAAAGAAGGCGTCCTCTGAGGGAGAAAACTACAGCAATAACAACAGAAGGGCAGAGCTGCTATTGACCTTTTTAGCTCTGAACATATTTATAACAAAACCAAACTTTCTACAACCCTTCCACTCAGCATTTCCATTTCACAAAGCCCCCCAGCTGAAGCTTTGTGGAAGCTGTTGGGACGAACACTCCTGGGACGTGGGGACACCCACCTTGCGCCCACAGCAGTAACCCAGGGACTGCATGACAGGGTCAATCTCCTGCTCAAACACCTCTGCCAGCTTAGTGCAAAACTTGTAGACCCTGGAAGTCTTGCGGTTGTAGAGCCAGGCGTTGTTGAACATCAGCCACACGTCATCCACGTACTGCCAGGGCTCCTGGTACTGCCCCGTGTCCAGCTTGCGCTTGATGGTCGACAGATCCATGGGATTCTTCACAATGTCAAAATAATCCTGGGAAAACACCCAAAAACACCCTGCATTTATAAGGTGGAAAAGCTGATTTTTTTTTTTAATTTTTTTAGGTTTTTCAAGATGTTGAAAAAAAGGGAAAATGTTTACCTGAGCAAAGATAAAAATTGGAGACTACTTAAGAATAAATAAATAATGAAAAAAAAAATTAGGAGAGTATTTTTATAGGAGTTTTTTAATGCCAACTCACCGGAATCCCTAGAAGCTGGGGATCCACAGGCTGTCTGAAAGGAAGGGACTCTGGGTCCTGCCGGTACAAAGCTTCCAGGGTGGGCATGAGAGCCTGGCGCAGCTCCTCTGGCTTGAAAACTGGTAATGGAAGTCAGAAAGGTTACAAAATTGCCCTCCTTGTTTCCTAATCTCTTGACTCCCCCCAAAAAAAACCCAAAAAATCCATTAACTAAAACTCTGCAAAGGGTTTTCCTGATCACAGGCAAAACCTCACTTAGAAGAGGCAAACACAGCCATGTATTCACTGAGATCACAGCAGAGATATTCCCAAAATAGGGATATGGGAACAACTCTAGCCCATGATGATAGATATTCTGAAGCATTAAAAAAACCCTCAAAACTCACACAGAATCAAATGAAATCAATTGTTTCGACATGAATGAACCTTTTCTCCTCAAAGGAGAGACTGAGCATCATTTTCCCTCCCTCCCTTCTAACCTTGCTCGCTATTTCCAAGCCAAGATTCCTCCAGCAAAACCCACTGCAGTGGGCAGGGGTGAGGAGCCAGCTCTACAGAGAGTGACCAGATGTCCTGAGAGCTGGCACAGGAATTTTCCTGGCCACGGTGTGCAAACAGTCCTGCTCTGATGGATCTTTAATTGATTTTGAAAGCGTTAATACTTCCAGATTTCTGTGCCACCACTTGGCAACAGTGGCATGGCAACAGCCATGATTCTTTGTGGAGTGGCTGACAAGGACAAAAAAAGGCAATACATTTTCTGAAAAATAATGATAACTTGGAGAGCTCTTTGAACATCTCAGCAGTGTAATTACATTTATTTCCTTAGGAACAGTGTCTTTAAATAGGGAAGAATGCCTATCATTGAGAAAAAAAGACAACTAAGGCAAGCAGGATGGCATCTAATATTTATCTACCTGGATGAAACGAGAACAATACCAATAAAATGGAGCAATTAATTCTGCTAAAAGCACTTGAATCAACAGGGCTCAGTGACCCCTTTGAGGCTGATCATTGCTTTTCTCACTCAAATGGTATTTTGGTATGATATAAATTGCTTTTTGGGACATTGAGATCAAAATCCATGATTTTAAAGAGTACACACAAAAAAAGGGAAGACAAATTAAGCTGACATTGTCCCATTGGTTGTATGATCATTTCAGCTGTTGCCACAATCTCACTCCCAACAAAATGGCAATTCTCTTCCATATTTATCAATACCACACATGCAGGCACTTTTCCCTCCTAAAGACTTCCAAAGTTTTATAAACAATTCTTGCACATTACATCATGGGATCCTCAAGAACAGAAATAAATATAAAACTCCATTAATGAGGAACAGTATTCGCTACTGCTCTGATTCAGATAGTTCATAATGTGATAATCTGAATTATTTCATTTAATGAAATGTAAAGGTCAAGAAGTACCATTTAATAATCTATTCTGACTACCTGCTTGACACAGCTTTTAGAATTTTCTGCTATAATAACACACCACTAAGCTACAGTATCCTTCAAAGTAAATCCAATCTTATTTTAAACTCAAACTACAGAGATCCAATGTGACTTTTGCCAAGTTTCTTAAAGCCTAATTATCTTTACTGATAAATCTAATAACCTACTTTCATTTTGAAGTTTGAAAAAAAAAATCAAAATGAAAATCCAGTTGTTATTTCAATTTATTACTTTACCTAAAAACATACAGAAACATTGCCTTCATCTTCAGCTGCTCTGCCTCTAAGGACTATGACTAATACCAGCACATTTGATCATAGCATCTCTCTGTACATGGATTTTACAAGGAAGTTTTGTTTTTCCCACTCTCCTTTTTCCAAAATTAAATGCTCTCAGTTCTCCTCCAGTAGCTTGAAGACCTTTGCAAGGAGCTGGCATCCAGTTATCCCATTTTGTCTTGGATGTGTGGGTGGTAAAAAGAAAATGGGATCTTTGCCTGACTCACGATGACGTATAACCTACCAAAGAACAGCACAATGCTACCTTTTTAAATTTTTTTGCCTTTTTCAAACAAAGGCAAGTCTGCTTATGATTACTAAGGAGAAAATTCATAATGGAAGATAAGACATTTTCAAAATTACAAGGACAGCACACACAAATCACCTCAAACCCAAGCTCCTGCAAGTTTTCCATTATGCCTTACAAAGAAGTGAAGAAACCAGTAAAACTCATCTTCAAGGTCAAACCAAAGCTGCCACCTACAAGGAGACAGGAGCTGCCCAAAAGAGTATTAAAGTGGCTTTTTGAGACTGCAAGGCAAGGAACCACGACTTCCCTTTCTTGCTCACATTAGATTTTCAAAAAAAAAAAGGCAAAAAAAGGCTCTGCTTGCTAAGTTGTAGCCCACAGTCCATGGCACTTCCCATCAGTGCCTGCTGTGTCCCAGCTTACTGTGGGATGGCCCTTAGGAATGTGCCTGCATGGGAAGGAGGAAGAATTCCCAATACTTCTGCAACTCCTGCAAAACTCCTGATCAGTCTCTTCAGTAGTTTTAAAATATCACCCATCCCTTCAGCACACTTGGCAGTCATTACTCTCCAATACCTCTGGGTTTATTCAGCATTTTAATATCAAAGCTCAATTAACATTGAACAAACTCCTTGGTGAGAAAATGCCACCCTTTAAACTCGTGTCTGTGGTTGTACCTGCCCACACAGCACGTGCTTTGCACTACACAGGAACTGGGTGACAAAGCTTCCAAGATAAAATTGTGTCACCAAAGGAGCAATTGGAATACGTGGTGACCCAGCCTGAACTGACTCTGCAAGAACCTTCCCTGTGCAAGCACATTCCTACCAGGCAGCAGTGATTCCTTCCACTGGGAATATCACTGGCTCAGAAATGCTAATAAGCTTTTTTTTCCACTCCCTGTGTTACATTTGGGTTGGAAAAGGCTCTGCCAGCTGGTTCTGCAGGGGGCTCTCGTTTGGGTGCCCCACTCTGCAAGGAAATGTGGTTTATAGTGATTTATTACAAAAAAGTTATGGTTAGTAACCAAATGCAACCCAAAGCATATCAAGGAGATGGAAATTTTTTTAGACATGTTGAAAAAAACTAACCACAGAAAACATCACCTCAATAAAGCAGATGCCAAAAGAAAGAGGTCTCAAAACTGCTAAGGTTTTTGAGTCTGAAAACTAATCTTGCAGCCTGCCACAAAGCCTGCACTGCAAGCAGAGAAATATATTTCTGCTTTAATAATCTTATTTATTTGTTACTAACACAAGGCACCCAAACATTTATATAACCTGCAGCACCATGAAGTTCCCTTGAGTACAGATGCAGTCACACCTCAATCTGTGCTGACACTGCAGCTTAATTTAAGAGACTGCTGAGCAAATGAACACTACACTGAAAACCTTCAAGTCCTGAAAACACAGAACTCCAAAATAAATGTTAAGCCTCTTGCAGCAGTCCAGCCTAGGATGAACACAAGTTCAGGGGAGTTCAAGTGCCTGATTCTCAGAAAAGTGACTGACAAAACTCAGGATAAAGGTGGTGTGTGCAGCCTCTCAACAGGAGAAGAAAAGCAATGGATACTCTTGGTTACTGAAAGCACTCTTATCTACCCTGAGCTCTCCTCAAAGAGCACCAAGATGTACAGGGAGGGATTTATGTATTTAATTCCTCCAGCAATCACTGCCTTACTGCCTTGGCCCTTCTGGGCAGGCATTGCTGAGATCAAGGGCACAGTGACTTGCCTTCCTCACCTGATTCATGTAACATTAAAGGAATGCTACTTTCAAAATTAAGTTACAGAGTATTGATCTCCCAGAGCTCCACGTGCTGGAAACACAAGTGTAAAACAAATCTCCCAGCAGGAGCTGAGACTGTGGCAAACAAATGTTAGTGAAAGCAAAGCACACAAGGGAACTCGGCGTTCACACACGTACTTTTCTTGCGGGGCTGAGATGGTGATGTGGATTGTGAAGTGGTTCCATTAGTGCCACTCTCCTCTTCCTCTTTAGCCTCTGCTTTAATTTCAGGCTTCTTTTCTTCAATCTCCATTGGCTCCTGCTTCAGTTCCGTTCCATCTGTTTCTTCTTTTATTTGTGAAGTTCCTTGTAAATCCTCCTCCACCTTAAGAAAGGATGCAACAAGATGCAACTGTTACATCTACAACCCAAACTTCAGCCATCAAAATATTAGTTTGAGACTGTTGAAGCACTTTCCATCCATGGCTTTCCTCAGGAGTTACTTTGCAGTAACGACCCTCCTCTCGCCCCTTAGCTCACCGAGTCAGACACATCATTAAGTGCTTTTATATCTATCACTGCTTTCAGTTAAGCTGTAGAGAATCTCATTTACCTCAGTCTTAGCTTCCACTTGTGTCTCACTAGTCTCTGGCTCAGTTTCTTCAGTTTTAACTTCTGATTTGCTTTCTAGCATTGGTGCATCTGGTCCTAGTTGCTGGGAATTCGTATCAGCACTAGCAACTGAGGCAGGGGTGGGGACCCTGTTATCAATACTAGCTGCTGCCTGGGATAGCTGTTGTAAAAACAGTACAAAAGAAAGACACTGCATATATAGAAATATTTTCCTTTACTAAAAATGAACAGCACAAAAGAGACATGAGATGATATTCTACAACAGTGCAGAACATGGATACAGGTCACTGTAGCCAAGTTTTGATATTACACATTTAATAACTCTGCTTTACAGAGGAGAAGCCAAGGAAAAATTCTGCCCCAAAGAGGCTTCTTTTACAGAGAAAACACCTGCCCAGTAAAGACACTGTACATTCCTTGAAACGTGCATTTGCCCTGGCTGTATCTTAAAAGGAAGAAAACTTTGCAAATCTCAGGATCAGAAAAGATTCTGATCATGGCCAAACGCAGCATTAGGCCTGTTACACCTCATCTTTCTGCACACCGCTGCCAATTTTACTTTGAGCAGTCCGGCCATTCAACCCCCCCTCCTTCAAACAAGTCTGAGAACATCTGAACACACACACATTTTACACACCTCTAAGCACCCCCCTGGCCTAAAGCAGAAGCTGCTCTGGACAGCTGTGGGCTCTGTACATTCAGGACATGGCGCTACAGACAGGGACACTCGTGGGATGTCACACACAAGGCACGGGGGCCTGGCTGGTACTTACTGGAGTGCCGGGCGGCTGTGCCTGCACGGATGTTGGCTGCTGCTGGGCTGGCTGCGGGGTTGGCACAGACTGGGGCTGGGCAGGGGTCTGCGGCTGCGGTGTCACCTGGGCCTGGGCCGCAGTCTGCCCCGTGGGGGTGCTCTGGGTCTGCGTGGCCGTGGGGACAGAGCCCGGCGTCGGGGTCGGAGTTTGTCCCGAGGACGAGACCGGCGTCGACGGCTGGGTGGGCGCTGCTGGCTGGGGAGGAGTCATTCCCGGGGGGGTGGGGTGCTGCATGGGGGCCATGCCGGCCGCAGAGGACACGGGAGGCGTGCTCTGGTGCAGGGGGGGCTGCGTCACCGGGGGACACGGCAGCTGCCCGCTCTGCGGCCCCAGCACGTTCATGGAGTTGGGAAGAGCAGCACTGGGAACCTGCCCCTGCTGGGGAGAGAGAGAGTCTTTATCAGAGCCTGGAATCACACTTATCCCTTCAATCACAGCCCCGAAGCCTTCTCTGACAGGATCCTGTCAGTGCAAGCAGATCAGCCACACAGGCTGCTGCTGCAAGTGACAGCTCTGATTTCTGTCATCGCTGCCATCAGCTCTCAAGGACCTTGCTCCCAGATCCAGTTGTGCCATGCACGCCCTGCAGTAATTCCACGGCCACAGAGAGGGAATCCTCCCAATGCCAGTAACACAGAAACCCACAGGCAGCCTCTAAATCGTGCCATTAGCTGGGCAAAGGTCAGCCTTTGACACAAAATGGTTTTGAGCAAACACCCATTTTTAGGCCAGGACTCTGATGCAGCTCTGCTTTAGAGGGCAGGTCAACACATTTAATGCTGGTGTTGACAGAGCAAGACTTCAGAAGAGTCTTTTTGTTTTCTCTTTAATTCTAATTAAACTGCTCAAGATGCTTCAGAAAATCTGGGATTTGCTTTTCAGAGCAGCAACAATAATGTACTCTGGATGTACTTAAACCTTTAAGGGATACATTTTACTGAAGATTGTGTCAGATGACTGGTGATAAAAAAGAATACTCCATCCTCAAATGTAACTGTTACTCTTCGAAATACAAATCAGTTAATTTCCTGCAGATGAGCTTTCAATTTTAAAACACACTTCTATATCGTCTTTACAGAGGCAGTTTTAAGGAACTAAATGGATTGGGAAAAAAACGTTCACCACAAAGGCAGTCAAACAACTGAGCCAGGTGCCCATGAAACTGTAGATATTTCATCCTGAACATATTCCAAACTTCACTTGACAGAGCCCTTCATAACCTAAGTAACCTCTCAGAACTCTGGAGGTTTTAACTAGCCTAAATTACTTGGGCTCCGAGTTAAACAACAAGCCTCTCCCTCTGAAAAAGGAGATACTTTGGCATCATAAGCACAGCTGCTACTTCACTGACCACTACTGCAACAGAAAAATGTTACAGGAAAAACCTAACAATTTTCTCTCCAGAAGCAAAGAAGTTAAAACAAATTTTAGAAGATCTTGCCCAAGCACTTTATTATAATCTTACATTTAAAGTTAGCTACTCCGGTCCACACAGAGACAAAACATATGTTCATAGGCATCCCATAAACTGATTTCTGATATTTCCCCTAAAAATGTCCTCAGCATGAATTTTTAAGGGATTTAAATCAGGACTAGCAGGGCGTTGCGCCCCCATTAACAGATGTCGATAAGTTATGTAAGAGCTTCTGAAGAAGGCAGATGTAACCCAGGATCCCCAAAAGTTGGGGTGGCTACATCAAACAATAGATACAGAAATACAAATAAACAAATAAGTAAAGAAAATAAATCAGAGCAAAATAATAAAGAGCAAATAAATCTTAGAGAATCCATCTCACTCACCTGTGCCACCCCGGCCTGGGCTGTTGACTGACCCATGCCCACATTGTTCACATTCATAGCTCCAGTGGATGCTGGGAACTGGTTTTGGGGCAGGAATTGGTTCTGGGTAGGAGCCTGACCCATCATGTTGTTGGAATGAGCTCCCATCATGTTCTGTGGCTGAGGCATTCGGGAAGGAGACATTGCCATCTGAAAATTAATGCCCAGATTAACTAATTACCATTTAGTACTGTGGAGCAGGACAAAGGAAAATGCACTGAAAACAATCAAAAGACAGGACAAAAAGAAAAAAAAAAAAAGGGAAAATTGGCTTAATTACACTAAGTGGAAGTGGGTATATGCCCATAACTTCAACATTTGCTCCACAGCATTCATTATTTTTAACAGGTAACATTCAGAGTGTTAACTCTGTTTTGTTCTCTCTGTTGACAGAGAGAATCCAGGGAAACTAAAAATATTTTTGTTTTTCTAAAGAATAAAAACATGTTTTCATGTAGGAACAAAGAAGGTTTATACACTGCAAAGACAGTAGATGCTCTTGCACAGATTGCTGGGGATCACTGCACCTGTGGCACGTACCCCCTTTAAGTTCTGCTCGGTGTTTTTGGAACGGGTAAATATTCCAAACAAACACCTTGATAAAAGCCTGTCCCACTCGCTGCATTCCCAGGGAATTATCCCACAGTTTGCAGCAGTGCTGGGTGGCCTGGCCTTGCCAGGGGGGCTGAGGGGTGGGCTGGGGCAGGGCAGGTGTGGGGTACGAACCGCGGGCACGGCGCCCATGTTGTTCATCTGCACCGGGTGGTTCATCGGAGACGCCGCCCGCGGTCCCAGCGGTGCTTGGGGCATCTGTACATTCCCTATGGACATGGGGTTAAACTGATTCATTCCTGCAAATGCACCCCCAAAACAACTCATTAGGAACAAGTCAGCACAACTGATGGATCTATATTCTGCTAGAAAATGAACAGTGGTTATGACTGCAATCCCTGCGCTTTATCTTTTAGGTACCTGACTTAACAGACAAATCAGGATGCACGAAATGTTTAGAACGATGCTAGTTAGGGTGAAATACAATTTTTGGTGTCTTAAAAAAAAATTAAATGCAAAAGATGAAGAGTAGATGCTGGATGATCTGCAAAGACAGGATGCTATTTATAATACCTTAGGATGGTTTCTTAAAATCAGGCATTTGCTTTGAAACAGCAATGTCTTATTCAGGGCTCACTGAAATGGCTGAAGTAAATACGATAAAAATACATCTGGGATGTATGAAGGCAACTCCAAGCCTCAAATCAGGACAAAAGCTGGCAAAATGCTTTAACAGGGGTTGTGCTTTTCACACAAAATATTGAATCCCTCCAAAAACTTGTCTAAAGCTGTAATTATCGAGCTATACTTGTTATCAACTTGTTCTTCTATTCAAATGAATTTTAGAAGTATTTTATTTCCCAAGGACATTTCAATACAAATTTTGACTTAGTACTAACTCTGAACCAAGAGATAAAATAGCTGAGGACACTTTTTTGAAGGAAGTTGAAGCACTTAGAAGACATGGGCTTGTATTTTGGGAAAAAAGCCACCCATGAGCTCACAGCAGCCTCAGTGAGCAATAACAAGTGCTGGGAACAAGCTCCAAGGCTTTTTTAGATGCACTTTCCATCAGAAACCAAGAAAGGCTATCATTAGTTACACAGATGTTAGGACTAATGTGCTGTGTTTCCAGCTACAGGTGTATTTTTGGCTAATTAACTGATGAAAACATGCCAACATCCTTCTCCCTTTACAGTGTTTTAAATGAGATTATCCACAGTATTCTTGCTTGAGCTGTCCTCTCTTTGGAAGCACTGAATTAATTCCCAATCCCCAGCAAAGTGCTGGATCCATGTTGTTAGCACTGCACTGACACACAGAGCAAGGCTGAAAAAAGGCAGCCCCTGTAGTTCCTCCCTCCCAACACCAAAAAACCCCAACATAAGATCACCTTTCCCCCCACCCCCAGCAATTATTTTGAACCCACAAACTGCAATTAGAGAGGAAAACAGATACCTTGAGAAACCTGCATACGACTGATAGGCACGGTTGGCATGGACATAGGCCCATCTGCAACACAACACAGGAAAGGTCAGCAAAACCAGTTTTAAACACAACCTCAGGATTTAATGGAGTCCAAAGACTCCTGAGAAGCAGAGGCAGCTCCAGCAGCACTTACTGGGTGGCCTGACGGGCTGTGCCTGGCCCATGGCAGCAGCCACCTGGGAAATCCCTGGGGGCTGGGGCCCAGGGGTCTGTAAGGCTGCTTGGTTCCCCAGCATCCCTTGTTTATGGAGACGAGACCTCCTCTTCTCCTCTAGCTCCTTTTGGATCTTATAGATCTTCTCTGCTAATAAATGATAGTATTCATCCTAAAAGGGAAAAACAAAGAGTAATCAGCAGCAGCAAAACTTATTCAGTCTACCTAAATACCATTTTGGGTTTGGGCTTTTTTTGTTTTTTAAGTATACACCTGCCTAATTGAAAAATAAATATTTATTTATTTTCAGAATCCTGTAAATTAAGACAGTCGTTTCTGCTTTAATGCAGAACAGGAAAAAAAAAGCTTCTAGAAATTACACTTGTTTATGGCTACCCTGCATGCCTACTCTGAGTAAATTAGCAGGCAAAGGAGAAGGCTGGAGGTTCTCTATTGCTTCAGCAAAATTCAGGAAGCTGTGATTTAGTTTCTAGGTGTTAATGATTTTTAAATGTTATTTTCATAATGAATATTTCCACTAATTCACAGACAAAAGAAAAAGATATTCCCAGCACAGTGTTACACTGAATTGAACACACTTTCAGGAGACAGATGTTAAGGACAGATCAATTTTTACATAAAGAAAGGAACTGCTCTTTTCCTAAAGAGTCTATCAACAATCATGGCAAGGGATAAACAAAACCAGACAAAACCTCAAAGGAATGGAGAAAATTCAGTGAAAAATAGTTCACAGGCAGAGACAAGTAAACACTATATCTGTACAAGATGAAAAATCCATTTTACTCAACCCACACTGACAACAGATCCAATAAGACAGTCACAGTGCACACCACACAGACAATTTTGCTTGTCAAGAATTGCTGGACACACATCTGCCAAGTGATTATGCACCTGTTAAAGGCAAAAAACCCCACAAACCCTCAAGGCTACATTTTATTTGTGGGGCCACCATGCTCTTAGAACCCAGGGTTACACAGAGCACAGGTTGAATGATGCTTGCCTACAATTGTTTTGTTTTTATTCAATATTCATCAGAACCAGAATTTGTTATTCCAGCAGGATTTAATTAATTTCTGAAAACATAATATGAGATATGTATTCCTCAGAAGCCTTGGTAAGGAAGTCCAGTCATGCAATATAAAGCTTTGTTTTTCAGGTCACTTCTCTGAGTTTCTCAAAAACCAGTGCAGACACTTTCTGCTGTCCAGTTTAAAAGCTTTACAGCCCTCCCCCTCTCAAGCCACTTCAGTTGTAAGCTCCTATTTGTAAATTTAATATTGTGCTGCTTTCCCATTGCAAAGATTCCTGCAAAGCCAGTGTTCACAAGGAGCACACACTGCTAGAACAGCATTGAACTCCTTACAATGATGCCTCTTACTAATATGTTTTTCAGTGTCAAAGTAGAATGGGAGCTCCTCAAAAAGAAGGATGTAATTCCTCACGGCATCGTTAACACATTCTGAATTACTGCCTTCTTCCAAGTTTGCTGCTGGGAGCCAAATACATTAGATGGATTCCAATAACAGAAACTTCTGGCCAGGAGGCTCTGACAGCTGTTTTGAGGGGTGAGGAGAAGATACTTCTGGGTGTTTGTCCGTCAGAAGGCATTTAATTTTACAATCAGGAGTTTGCTATGCTCATCCTTGCTGAGAAGGCATTTAGACAGCCAGGTGTGACCATGAAATCCTCCTTCTATCTAAAATTGGTCTCTAAAGCTGCCAGGGTAGCCACAGCTGAGCACACCCAAGTCTTCCCTGTAAACAACCTGTTGGTAGCTACAAGGAGGATACAATGTGGTTACTGAGCAGCAGGGACACAGCAGCCCTGTAAGAATGGCCACTGCCTATCTGCCTCTCCTGCATTTCCACCTCCAGCTCCTCTAGCAGCTGGGCTGAGAGGGGCAGAAGTGTCTGACTGGATCATCTGATTATCACCTGAAATGCCACTAACTGCTCTCTTGAGATGCTCCTCCCTTGTTTAAGAAAGGATCTCAAGTTTCTGATCAGGTAGGATCTTGCTGGCTGGTACTACTGGCACTAATATTGTCGTCTTTTCCCAATGAAAACTTTCAGGGAATGGTTCCTTTAGGATGGAATTACCACCATGTCATATCCTCAGCCTGTCAATCAACAGGGCTTTGCTCCCTTCAAGTAAGAGAAATTTGAGCTGATATCTCTGTGCAGACTGAGCAAAAATCATGACCTGCAACAGCAATTCTGGCTTTTTTCCCCATCCACAAAGAAGCCAAACTGACTTCTTATGTCTTAACCCAACTACTCTTGGTGCTGCAGAGTAGAGGAGAATTAATTCCATCAGTACAGGTGGAAGGTAAGGAGTGGAACAGCACTGGGTCCCAGAGAAAACCTCCACTGGTAAAGAGGTATTAAGAAAAATTTAAAACTACTTCTTACACAGACTTCCAAAAAGGGAAGAAGTCAGTAAGGGAAATATCAAGAACTGTGCTTCAAGTTTCTTGCATTTCAGGAGGATGCAAGCAGGGATGGAGATGGTGTCTAGAGCTGAGAGGTGAATTAGCTTGGAGTGACATAAATCACATGGCTTGGGACTACACAAACACTGCACAGACTGAAAACACGATTTTCCTCATGAAGAGGGCAGTGAAATGATTCTCTGGGGTTTTCTTTACACTTCTAAGATTTGTGATACTACTGTTCTTTGACATGTTGGACTGAAGCAACATACCCTACTATTAGCAGATTCATACATATCTCCTTCCACTTTCCTGGCATAAGCCACCAAGTTCTCCATGCGGCGATCCTTCAGTGCTGCTGGATCAGGAGTGGGGAAGATGGCTTGGACACTGCAAGGACAGAGCAACAAAAATAGAAAAAGATCTTTAGAAAAAACCCCCCAAAGTTTTATGATAATCACCCTGGATGTTTCCTTACACACCCGATATGTAAAAGCATATCAAACTGGTTAAAAAATAGTATTTCACTATTTCTCACAAGATTAAAACAAATCAAATTATTAAAATAAAGTGAGGCTTAACAGTCTGGACTCTAAATAACTGTTCACCACAGCAGAGCAAATTTACTAGCAATAGAAACTAATTCCATGCCCACTCCTTAATGAGCACGAAGAACAAGCTGCAGAGGAGAATCAAAGGTAACAACTCATACTGAGTGGCTCAGCACCTGAGAACCACTACTGATAACTTTCTTTTCAGCTTAACAGCAGAACTACTGTATAGAAATTCTTTAAAAACATTGAGGAAAAAGGCAGCCTTGGTGAATACTTACAGTTTATGCACTAAATGATTGCGCAGGTCCTGAGTGACATGTTCATGCCATGCTTTCCTTACCCCGGTACTCGAAGGAGGTGCAGCCGTTGGCATTGAGCTGAGGTTTCCAACATTGCCAGAGTTTGTGCCATCGTTCATTAGTGGGCTAAAATAAAAAGAAAAGGGACTGTTAGAGTACCAGAATGCAGAGTTTTGTTATAGGTTTGATGGCTGAAGTAATTTTTGAGTTGTTGCTTTCATCACTTTTAGCTATTGCATCAAACATTCTCTTAGATGAAATTTTGGCATCAACAAACTGCAACCCCTGAAGCAGCAAAGCTCAGGAGTTTACAAGGCACATTCACTGTGTGAAGGGTAAAGAATCACAACTATGAACTTAAAAGCAGTAAATACTGTGGGGCTCTCAGGAGGCACAAAGTGGCAGCTCTGGAACTGAAACAGGAGAGAGAGCAGAGCTGTACATGTCCATCTCCATGCCAATACAATCAGTTTTTAAAGCATGCTCTTATTTACTTTCATAAGCATGGAAATAAATGTTTAATTGAGCAAGAATGAAAATGTGTGCATTACTTATTTGTCCCAAGGGATGTTGGAAGAGCAGTTTCAGAAATTAGACCCGGTTGCTGGTCTGTTGTTATTCCTCCTGCAGGAAGGTTCATCTGGTTGGCTCCTTTGGGACAAAATTAAACATCATTGGTACACAGTTCACAATTTTGACAATAATGTGACAAAACTGCACTTTACTGACCCACCTGGCTAACTAAAGAAGCAATTTATCAGGTTAAGTATTTTTATAACAGTACCTGCTGTGCTACACATACATGGCTATTTATGGAACCAAGTTACAACTACAAAAATGAGTCCATTAAAATTTTAAATTCATAAGCTCTTAAGATTAGATCAATAAGCTATAAAGAAGGTAATACTAGCAATTAAGATGCAAAAGAAAAAGTATTTGAGACAGAATTGTCTGTTAGAACAGGGAACAATTGTTAAACCAAAATCCTTCAGAAATTCTGTGTTATCACCTCAGAGAATGAGCTATGGGCTATATTTTAACAGAAACTAAAACTCCTGCTATTTGTCAAAAGCACTACATTTAAAACTTTCTAATATTCAAATGTAAATGAATGGTAGTGTATATAAATAGTGCATTTTAAACTTACTAAACAACATGAACAGTCACTACTCTGACCAAACAAAATACCAGACTATCCTAAAAATTCAACATTGATTATTTTAACTCTTTTTTTCTCGGTCTTTTCTCCACCTACCCAATGCATTAATGGTCCTCATTTGCTGGTGAGCCTGAGGCTGTGCTGGCTGCTGGCCTTGGACCTGGGGCTGCAGCTGTGTTTGGGGCTGGTTGCCATATGGCAGCCCCAGGGCAGCATAGGCTCGTTGCATGGAGCTGGGGTCAATTGGGTTGGGATTGCTTAGTGCTGGAGTGCTCTGCTGGCCCGTGCCAACAGAACCGATGGAATTCTGGATCCCGCCAGCCGGAGACCCTAAAAGGGCTACAGAGAAGAGAAATAGAAAATTAAAACTCAGTGAGGATAAGGAGTAAAACCAGTCATGCCAAGAGTCACCAGAACATATTCTATGGTACAGATCTTTTTCTGCCAGAGGAAAGAACAACACCTGAGATGCCAAGTGGGAAAACTCAGCCTTCGATTCTACAGGACAGAACCCACCCTGGCTATGAATCCATTAATCCATTTACAGCACTGAACTTTACAGTGCTGTAAATTTCAGGCAGATAAGCCCATAATTACTTGTAATAGATATACACTACAGGCTCCTATATAAGGCTAAATAGGATTTTCATGCTTGGGGACAGTAAACTAAGGGAGAAAAAAATTCAAGTCCTCTACTTCCCTCTTTCCCATCAATCCCATTTTAGGTCAAAATATTTGGCTCCAGAACAGAGATCCTGAGTTCAGCAGAAACACTGTGTCCTCAGACACAAAGGTAATACTGAAGATCTGTTGGTAAAAATTTTCACGGCGAGCAGTCACCAGATGAATCCTCTGAAGGCCAAATTACCTTAAACCCCAAGTTACTCAGAGATATGAAAAACCTTGAGGAGTCTTAGATTGTACTGGCTAAATCTAAAGTAAGTTGGAGAGTCAGTAAGGGGTTGAACCCTGGTAAATAATTTAGATGATGGTTAGGTATTCATTAACCTATATGGCTACTACAACCAACCAACCTCTCCCACCACACAGGTGTATGGAAGAGTAATTTTCCTTGTAGATAGGAAATGGAAACAGGGAAAAGTAGTATTTACTTGATCCAGAAGAGAGAAAAACTTTGCATTCTGGTTCTCATTTTAACTGCCTTTCTAAGCAATACCATGTTCCCTGGTGAATGACCCATGGAGTACAACCCTCAGCACAGAGACACTGCATTTTGATAATCAGGACTCTGGTAGAAGTAACACTTCCTTCACATTTTCCCCCTCAAGTAATTAAATATGTAATGTGCATTACAAATGTGTGAACTAAACTTAGCAACAGTAATGGCTCTTAATATAGGCAACAATAACTGTTTTATTGAAATATTAGTAGGGGCACGTGGTTAGATAAAAAAGTCATGAAAACAAGCCTTCTGAGACATGAACAGCATTATCCAGGCTTTCTTAAATCCTTTCCCACTATGGAAACTGAATCACTGAAAGAGATACACAGGCTTCCAGCTTCCACCCAAGAGAAAACACACACACTGCAGAGTCCAGATTTTCCCCTCACCGGATGAGGAATCAATTTGATCTCATTTACCAAAGAACTACAAATAAATAAACTCAGATATCTCCCTCTCCTGAATAAGCAGCCCTACAAAAAACATCCTTTTTCCCCCCAAAGGACAATCCACAGTATTTTAAATGCTGGGATTACCATGGAAATTAAGGCTTATGTATATTTACACTCTGTGGACACACTCCCAATAACTTTTGAACTTACTGATCATTTCCAAGAGAATTGAAAAACAAAGGCAGAAGCTGATTAAGATCCTATCAGCTTAATTAAAAAAAAAAAGACATATTAAAGAGCACCTCTATGAATTCCTCATTGGATTTGCATGTAGTACTCTGGAATCACACAGCCCAGGAGAAAGATGCCTTTACACTACTGCAAGCCAAGGAATAGGAAGGTTAAATAGCACAAAAGCTGTGGCACCCTGGAATTCAAAAGGCTTCAGAGCCTGCTGTGACAGCACAGATTGATTCAGGAGCCAAGAAGAATTCCAGCTTGTTAGAGGATGATATTCCACCAGAAAAATTAGGATAAAACCTCCCCCGGTCTGCTTTCAGTGCTGGAAGTGTGGAGATGGCAGAATGCCCACAGGTGATGCCAACGTTTGGGAAGCTGGGAAAGGCTTCTGGCCACCCCACTGAGGAGAGCGCAGCCTTCCACCACCCCCCACGTTCTGGGGAAAAACCCCTGACTGTCTGAGACTGCAAGCTTGGCTTGGAGCTCACCTGGACAGGTTCAGCCCCTCCAGCCCACGGCTCTGGGCTGGGCTTTGGCAGCAGCATCAGCCACTGCAAAGCACAAGTTCAGCCCTTGTGTTAGAACAGTGTTAAACTATTTGGCCTCAGCTTTTCTACCAATTCACAACTCAGTAGGATCCTGTTCTGAGTATTTCCCAACATCAGGAACCTGGTTTTGAAGGAGGTTTTTTTTTTTGTCTGTTTGTTCACTGGGTTTATATGAAGGCATGACATTATCTGTCAAACAAGAAGATGGAGGCAGAGAGTATTAAATTTCCACTTTGGAGAGACCCAAGTGCAAATGCTGTCCCTTCTGTGGCAGATACTGCAGGAAATAAAGTCAACTAAAATAAATACAGCCCTGGAACAAACACATTAGGCCACTGCTACGTGAAGCAATGTCTACTGTAATTTATTTTCCTTAACTGGTGCTTCAGACGTTGAGGAGGCCATGACAGAAGTTACAAGTGTGAAATGAACTCTGTAATTCACATTCTAAATGCTCTAAAGACAGCTGGCTGTGTGTGCCCCAGTGTCACTTGTGTTTATGTACCTGAGCAGGGAAGGTTCAAACAAGCACAAGTTAAGCAGCCCCAGAACTTCCTGAGCAGCCCCAGCGACACCCCAATGCCCCCAAAAGCACCAAAACCATCAAAGAGCAGCTCACCTGCAGGATTCCTGTCTCAGGTAGTGCTGTTTAATGACACTGCACTCATGTCTTCTAGAGGGGAACCCCTCCAGCTAATGAAATTTATTTTTAAGCACAGATCCCTAATGCTATTTGAAGTATGAATGCCCAGCACTCCTCTAACCTGACCACCCCAGTGAACATGTTAAACCATTTTGGAGAATTTTAAATTCCTAAACTCTTAAGATTAGATCAATAAGCTAGAAGGAAGGTAATACTAACAATTAAGATGCAAAAAGAAAGCAGCATTTGAGACAGAATTGTCTGTTAGAACAGCTGGCAATTGTTTAACCAAAATCCTTCAGCAACTCTGTCTCATCACCTCAGACAACAAGCTATGAGCTGATTTTAATTTATCCATGCTGGTTTAAAGGTTTGATTTTGCTTCTGAATTCTTTAATTGAGACTTGTTCTGTTCTGTTCCTCACTCTGCTCATCTGGCAGTGGCTGGAGCAAAATTTGTGCTGGTTCCCTTGACTCACCTCAGCACAAGCCTGTCCTGCCCTCAGAATTAGGCAGGTACACGAAGGCAAATGCACACAATCATTTAATTAAAGGGTGTATCTTGAATCAAATCATAAGGAAAAGATTTTATGAGGAACTTGAAGCAGGAAGTGTCAATTTTAAACTTCACAACCAATGCCATTTTAATTTTTATTTAAGTTAAGCATTAAATTATAAGCCTTCAGTACAGCACTGGATCAGTCAATCAGTGGAACTCCTTAATCCAAGGACTATTATCCACCATGTGGCTCCATGGGATAACTGATGGGTCACCATTATATGATTTCCAGCAATTAAAAAAAAACAAGAGACATGTTTTGTTTGTAGATCTTACAGTCACTGACAGTAAGACTTGAACAAGCTGAATTTAATTTTGTTTTCACAGGAAAAAGACTCCACTGAAGAAGTTGCTGCCTCCTCCTCCTGGACACATTTCCCTGTGCATGGATGCACTCACTCCTTCCTTTCCTGCAAAGGATTGGCTCCCAAAAGCTCCACACCCAGGTTCTCTTTCATGTCCTGCCTGTCCTCAATCACCTGCTACATCAGCCAGCTAGATCATGGTCCCTGCTTCCATTTCCCTCATCAGATTCCTGCTCCTTCATCCCTGACTTCCCATACACCAGAATTTCTGGTGTTTTCTCTAAAATCACATTTTAGGTGAAGATTAGTTATCTCAAATTTTATTTTTCTTAATCAAGCTCTCTCCTGCTGCATATTATTTAAATAAATGCTGCTGCATTTTATTGAAAATTTTCCTACAAGGAAAGTTACAGAGATCAGCTCTAAGTTCACAACTCCCCTTTCCAGTCTCACTCATCTGGGTGTGGATCCCAGGGGTTTTCCAGGGTTCCCTGACCCTGGAATGATGCACATGGGGATGACCCAGGACATTACAAATGGGAGCAGATCCAGGAGTTGTGGCACAACACACCTGCCCAGATCAGGAATGGAAGAATTAAGGAGATCAAGCAAGTGGATGACAAGATGAATCTTAAAAAAAATAACTGACACAGCTACAAAACTAGGAAATCTATCAACAGCTGTTTGCAAAAGTTTGTAACTCATATCATGTTGGACCCAGCAGGGAGCAAGAAGAACTTCCTAACAAAAACAAGCCTTCAACCCCAAAATATTTCAACCAAATTTCAAGTCATTACTTCAAAACACAGGATTCACTTGCTTATTCAAAAGAAAAGCTTAAAGAATGTTTTACCATGTACAAAATAGTATTTGTTTTCCAGTTTCCCCACCCCCCTCAGAGGTACATGGGACACACAATAAGAACCATGTGGAACAGAAAGAATTTTAAATTTGTCCCAATATGTCCTATTAGCAAGTCAGGTCACTATCAACCATTATACTAAAATATAGTTCAAGAGTGTTTTAAAAGAAATAAAAAAGGCAACACAAAAGAAACCCAGCACAATGCTCTTTGCAAAAAATCCCAACACTAAAAGACCTGCACAGAAACAGCTCCAAGGCAATAAGCTAAACCCCAGGACTTTCCAGGACTTGCAGATCCCCAAGGAGTAGGAACAGAAAGCTACAAAAGCACAGGAATGACTGTGCATGGAATGAGGCACCACCTTGCAATGGCTCAGCATGCTGAACTGCAGAATGTTCTAAAAGGGGGGCACCCTTTGAAGCAGCTTCTTGAAAGCCCAGCATGGCCCCACCAGGACTGAAATAACAACAGGAAAACAGGGATGGGCCCAGGAAGGAGGGATCTGGACTCTCTGCAAGGAAGGCAGCCCTGCAGTAGGAGGAGGATCACTACAGCCCTCATCCCTTTTTCCCTTTCTGAATGTTCTCTGTATTCTGCCAAATGCAGACTCCTCCTCCCAGTTCAGCAGAAGCTACTATGAATTATTCTTAAGAAAGACAACATCTACTTCTAGTATAAAACTAACCCAACTCTGGTTAGCATCCACCTGATCAGGCACAACATCTAACCAATGTAAATCATTTCACAAACCTTCCTGAATGCACAAAAAGGAGTACCTTTTATAATACAGCTAAGCAAGTACTTTAAGTGTTCCTCTTTCACCTCCCAATAAACCATGAGGTGTTATGTGTATGACTCAGAGACATAATCCAGGACAAAGAACCCTGAACCACTGGATTATTGATTAACTGAACAGGAGAAGGAGATTTCATATTTATTTCCCTCCATATGCAACAAGAGAGACAAATTCTACACTTATCCACTATAACTCTTCTGCAGTCAGACAATATCATATTTGATCCCATAGCAGAATGATTTTTAAGGCTTGTTTATGTTCCAGTTTTTGTTCTCTTATGATCAGCTGTATGAGCAAGCAAACAAATAGTGCACAAACTACTTTTCACCAGCAGCTTGTATTGAAAAATACAATTCTGTTCTGGTAGATGTTGTTAGCACTTTGATAACAACTGTGTAATAAGGATGTTAAGCACAAATGGACCATGTCATATTAAAAAGCAAAGCTTTCAACACATTTTTCAAGGGTCAAACAAGTAATCACTTGCAACAAATTACTACCTTCAAAGCACAAGATTTATCATGTTTACCATGGAGAAGTTTTGTAAAATGAAAACAAAATCCTGACCTCCAAGTAGCTCTACAGTTTTTCAGTTTGGAGGAGGAAAACCCCTACTTAAACCATAAAGTGAACATGCTCAGTGGATAATTGTGGCAGCTATTCTCCCCCCTGCCTTAATCCCACCTAACCTAGGAGCAATTCTCCATCCTCCAAGGTTTACTGGAGTTCCCCACTGCAGTCAGTCTCAGCTTAGCTGGAAATTAGCAGAATGCTTCCAATCCAATTCCAATGGACAAGCTTTGCAAGTCCTGCAGCTATTTTCCACTTCTTAACCCTTATTTAAATATACTTAGGCATAACATTACTTAAGACTTCTAGAACTTTACATCGATGCTGTAAAATGTTCCACCCTGGCATCTTTTCAAAGGACTTGATGAGAAGCAAACCTACCAATATAAGTTCAGAATTTTCTTTTTCAGAGCAAGAGGGAAGAAGAAATAAACTACAAATGGATTGGCCTCAAGGATCAGTAACAGCTCAGCTATTATAAAAACCAGGCATGATTTGCAGAACTACAGCTAATTTATACCAGTGTTAAATATAATGATTAAGACACCCAGACCTTTTTACATGAGAGAATGATTTTTTTCAAATAATTTTGATTATTTTAAATCATTAGCATTTTGATTTAAGTTGTTTCTAGCAGCAAGAAACAAAATCAAGTAGCTTATCTCCTCCCCAAGCCCCTACCTACATCCAAAACTGCTTCATGACTGGAATCTATTGACCTGCCTCACAATGGAACAGCAGTTAGAACCTGCCCCACCCTTTAGAAAAGATGTGTGCTTGAGCTCAGACTTCCCCAATTATTGTGCACTTAAGTACATTTATGTATTTAAGTATTACTGTATTTAAGTAATAAATTGCATTTAATGATCATAAATGGAAATTCACTGGTATACTTATATTTATTTTTACTATATTTATATTTGTTTATATTTTATTTGTTCAAGACTGTTAACAGCTACTAAGTTTGTTGGGACACTGCCAAGAGTTTATTCCCCCACTGCACATGTGATCAGCTTTGGTTTAAGAGTTTCAATGGTGACAGCAGTAAGAAATACTCACGTTGTTGGTTTCTTTTGTCACTGGCATTTTTCAGAGGAAGGCACACGGGACAGTCGTGCCGAGTACAATTCTTCCAGTGGGAGATGATTTGTCTTGAAGATGCACAATGAGCAACTGCAGGAAGGGAAAGCAAGAGTTAAGAGTCACTCCTTGGTTAATTGGTTTTGAATTATTTCAGTTTTTAGAGCAATTCTATCCTTCAACTGGTTTTGAACTATTTTATTTTTTTAGAGTAACTCTACTCTTTCTCATTCACAAGCAATACTAAAACCACAAACAAGTAAATTTTTTGTGATCCACCAGCAAATAAAGGAAACTAGTCCAAAAATTTAAGAGAGAAACATGGTGGACGCTACACCCTCCTTATATAACAGAGATGAAAAGGATGATTGCAAAGCCACACTGCCACCATCCTACTTCCAAAAGGCAAATATTGCAATACTGTACATACAACTAAACAGAACTGAAATGTCTTTGCAAATGAAGGAAACTAATAGTGAAATTTAAGACAAAGACACGGTGGATATCACACATAATATAACAGAGGAGATGAAGAAGATGCTTGCAAGGCTATACTAGTACCACCCTTCTTGAGGAGGGCAAATGTTGCATTCTGCTTTCTAAACTGGCAGAGCTGGGAGGGCCTTAACCACAGAGCCAGTCCTGACAGTCCCTTGTGCCAGGCACAGGGGACCCTCGGGCTGAGAAGAGCCATGCGGTATTTTTGGGGTCCCCTGTGGCAGGAAGGAAATGATGAATCTGACTCCATGTTCTTAGAAGGCATATATTATATTATATTATATTATATTATATTATATTATATTATATTATATTATATTATATTATATTATATTATATTATATTATATTATATTATATTATATTATATTATATTATATTATATTATATTATATTATATTATATTATATTATATTATATTATATTATATTATATTATATTGTCCTATATAATACGATAGCATATTGTATTATATTGTATTATATTACATTATATTACATTGTATCACATTATATTATAATATAATATCATATCATATGGTATGGTGTTGTATGGTAGGGTGTTGTTGTATGGTGTTGTTGTATTGTATTATGCTATACCAAAGAATAGAGAAAGGACACAGACAGAATGCTTAACAAGATACTAATTAAAAAACCCTGACTCCTTCCAGAGTCCTGACACAGCTGCCTGTGATTGGTCATTGATTTAAAACAATTCACATGAAACCAATCAGACAATGACCAGTTGGTAAACAATCTCCAAACCACATTCCAAAGCAGCAAAACACAGGAGAAGCGAATCACATAATTATTGTTTTCATTTTTCTCCGAGGCTTCTCAGCTTCCCAGAAGAAGAAATCCTGGCCAAAGGATTTTTCAGCAAATATGCCAGTGCCAAAGCAAGGCTGGGGACAGGGAGGGCTCACCTTGGCAGGCCTTGCCGGCCTGGCAGTGCGTCATGTGGTTGAGGACGTTCTTCATGGTGCGGCAGTGGGGCAGGGCGCAGGCGCGCACCTCGCCGTTGGCCTGCTCGCGCCGCTGACACTTGTGGGCGTGGAGCAGCAAGACCAGCTGCTGCTGGATCAGCTTGCGCTTCTCGGGGTCTGCCGTGGGCCCGGTGGCCATGGCCTGCGTGGGGACCATTCCCACCTGCTGCACTTGGGTTTGCATCTGGGACTGAGAGAAAAAAGGAGAGTTCAGCCTTGTGCCGGCGAGCAGCGGTTCTGTCTGCGTCTTGTTTTTTATGCCAGAGTGTTTGCTGAGCTACAAGGGCTATTGCACCACTCTCTGTAGTGTTCTCAAATGTTTCTAATGCTCAAACAACATCAGTGTATAGAGTTAAATACTCTGTTAAAACACTTATACAAACAGGAGTTTTTATAACAAGCCATTCAAAACACTGTTTATTAGAGAGACCATCATTCCAACAGCAATGAGCTCTTATCACACTCACAGGTGCACTTCTTTAAGGTCCCTTCCAACCCACACCATTCTATATTCTATAAATTCAATACTATATTTTCATACTATAGGTCAGATTTTCATATCATACATTTTACACACATCAATCCTAGCTCCTTGTCCCTAACAAAAAGAGAAGTCCAATGGGAGAAGACAGTCAAAATTCTATGACTGTCTTCACGTATTTCAGCAAAAGGCAGAGCTGACTTTCCAAGCCTAAGTTAATCCTTTTTCTCTCCAAGTGATATTCCTTCCACAGAGAAAATTCCCAAGGCAAGCTGTACATAGCTTTCTCCTAGTAAGGGCCACCTAAATCTAGGTTGCATTATGGCTACTGAGGAGAACTAGAGCTATCACAGGGTGACACTGGGTTCTACTAGCTTTAAAATCCAATGTTTTACTTCCAGCACCCATTCTTTATGGACACACTTCTGCACCAAGGCCTGAGCTCTGCCTGACAGCTGCAAACCCACAGAGCTCTTCAGTTTAAGGCACAGCTCGTAACAGGGCAGAAGAGAAATAGCCTCTTAAACATGTCAATTATTCAGCACGGATCAGGCAGCTTTTCTACCTTCCTGGACTAATGGTGAAACTTGACTTTCAAAATTAAACATATCCACAGCCTGCAATGACTCCCCTAGCAGGAACAGATATGGGACTGCAAAAGTGCTGCAATCCCTGTGATTTGCAGCCTGAATTAATCTTATGGACAAACAAGCAACTGTCCCAAGAATCAATTTGATTATGCACTGTGAAAACAGGTTACCACAGAGAAGCTCACCAAATTCCAAGCTACCTAAGGAAAACCAGCCCTGAAAACCACTTTAAAATAGAATACAGGAACATTAGGATTATGCTGGGGAGTTAATAGAGGAAATAGTTCAGTAGTGCCTGCAGAACTACTAACCTACAGCCTACGTACCACAATTAAAGAAAATCAGGTTTAAGTGTCAGCATACACCATTTCTAGCCCATTCTACTTCTGACCCTTGAGAAGGATTCCCCAGGAAATTCCACAGCCTACAAAATCCTAATTTTCTTAGATTAACAAAAAGTTCCCTGCACAAGTTCTTCCTACTCCAGCAGCAAGCTTTGTCCCTGCACATCAGGTTTTGGAGCTTGCTTTTCTTCTGGAGAATGAAGCACACAAGATCAAGTAGAAACCACCATGTCTGGTATTTGATGGAAGAAGTGGAGACTCTGCCACTTGATAATGATTATAATAAGTCTTAGACAAAGAGGAATTGCTGGATCTGTCTTGAACTTTCAAGAGAAAGAACAATAAAAGGAATAAGGGAGTGAATGAAAGAAACCCAGGAACATCTGCTCCCACTGCACGCAGCTGAAATTCAGTCTTCCATTTCTCCTGTGGGCAAATCCATAGAGCAGAGAGGTTTTGCTGAAACAATTCTTGGGTCACAAATAGGAAACAATTAGTTCAGCTAATCTGCAGAAAAATACAGGGATCATGCCAAAGAAAATCTTGTTGGAAGCGATGCTTTCATCCCAGTCAAAGAATTGTTTTCCAAGCCAAGTCCTCCTTTTTTTACTACCCTTCCAGTTAACAGACACAACTGCAGCTGTAGCAGCACAGATGTCCTGACCCAGGAGGGATACTTGAAGACTGAGTAACAGAAAAAGCAGAATTGCAGAGTATCAGTGGTTTGAAGAACAAAGCAGTCTCAGTCCAGACCAGTGTGTTGCTGGTAGGCACAAAACCCCCTCAGAATATAAAGCTTCTCCAGGTTGCTTCACCTGACTGACTGACAATGTTCTTGCTGAAGCATGAAGTTCAGGCACTTCTGGACCCAAAATTAAAATCAATAATTCAATAGTTAGATAAACAAGGCTAAAAAGATATTTTTGTTTCTCTTGCCACTTGCTCCACCATCAACAGAGCAAATGGATCAGGGGGTGGAAATCTGCTAAAGCCTCTGACAGAGATGGGAATGTCAAGAATCAGTTTTCTAGAAACTGAGTTATACATACTTCTGTAAGGTAAGGCAGATATTAATACCCTTTAAAATGATGGAAACTCATTCACAGAGGAAGATGGTTCTGCCCTGTCCCTATCCTGAAAGGCAAAAGCTTCCTGCATGTCTGGGCAGCACAGGTGCACAAGTATCTTGTTCTTGTCAACTTGGATGGACTCAAAGTTCCCTGGTGGTTTTACTTTACTGAAGTGACCAGCAATTCTCCATGTTTTTGTGTATTTATATTCAAAAACACTCAACACTGCTGAGATGGAACACTATGTACCTTTTCTTAGAAAAGTAGGCAGCAATCTCAGCAGCAGTGGCAACCTTACAGCAGGTAAACAATGCAATACAGAACTCTGCCTCAGCTCCACTCTACAGAGCATTATGGTTTTAAAATACCTTTCTTCTGTAATTTCTGTTTATTTCCATGTTTTTTTTACTTCTCCCTGATAGAAGAATGTGACTTTCACTGTATGAGGACAAATCCTGTGTTTAAAAATGCCTTTTAGTTCTATAAGAGAGGTTTGTAATCAACAGCAGGTCATAGTGAGGTTATTAAGAATCCACTGCCACAAATCCCACACACAGGTACATTAAGGTGAAACACCCCCAAACTTCTTCAATTCCCTTAAAGTGTGATCCTGAAGGTCCCTTCCAGAGAAGGAATAGCAGGCACAAAGTGGATACACACACTAACTGTAAATATTTCAATTAGCAATATATAAAAATAGATTTATATTATATAATATATACAATATATGTAATATATATAAAAATAGAACTTTCAATTAGCAATATTTCTATCTGCATTAATTGTTCATAGTGTGACCAACTCCAATAATGAGTATCCCAATACTTTTCCAGTTAGATTCAAAAAAGTCTTTCCTGCCCACAGGATTTGCAGGAATGCTCTAGTAAGTGCTGAACCAGCTCTGTAGAGCCCAGGGAGAATCATGCTGTCCCAGAACTGAGGGAGAGCTCAAGCAGCAGATGAGGAGGCATCAAGGCCAGAGGCATTGCCCAGTGCAGCCACCTGATGAGCAGAGCTTTGCTGGGAAAGTGACACAGAGCCTGTTCACACTTCCTGCAGTTCACATGGATGGTGGTTTCCCTGGTTCCAGCAGTCACTCTCAGCATGGAATGGCAGCCTGGTCCTGTCCAAACAGGGAGGATCCTTGTGACACCAGGAACCCCAGGGTCAGCTTTGGCCCCAGAGGTTGGAGGCTCACAGGTGCACAAATGGGCTGAGATGAGCACTGCATGCACAAACATTTGCATTTGTGCCCCAAAACCCTGCAGTGCTGCATCTCCTCACCCAAGGAACAGGAGGAATCAGAATCTGAGTCTGAATGGTGGGCAGAAGGCTCCACAGGAGAGGAAAAGAGCTTCCTGAAGTGGACATGGCCTCAGAAGGCCATCCTGCTGTCTGGAGGGAGATAAGTGATGTCAGCCTACAACACCTGAGCAGTGCTCTAGGAAATGAGGACAGGTAGGAAGATATCCAGTCCTGAACACAAAGCCAACAGAATCCCAGAACCATTGAGGTTGGAAGAGCCCTCTGAGATCACCAAGGCCAACCTGTGCCCAATCCCCAATCCCTACCTTGTCACCAGCCCAGAGCACTGAGTGCCACCTCCAGGCCCTCCTTGAACACCTCCAGGGATGGGGACTCCACCACCTTGCTGGGCAGCCAATTCCAGTGCCTGACAAACCTCTCTGGGAAGAAATCCTTACTGCTGTCCAACCTGAACCTCCCCTGGGGCAGCTTGAGGCTGTGCTCTTAACATGAAGAATGTGTTTAGAGCTCAGGATTTATCTCAAAGCTTTGGCACTGACATGGATAAAGGCAGAGTTTTCATGTCAAGGGTAAACAGGAATATTTTCAATTTTTAACCTCCACCACTGGCAAATGAACCTGCAAGCCCATGACAGCCTCAAAGGTGAGAAGGCTCCTATGGTCAGGCCACAGAAAGAACCTGAATAGTTGGTCAGTGCACTTCACTTTTAATTGCTAATTTTGTTGTTTTAAACGAGCAAAGGTCTCAATTCTATGCCATTGAGTCTGCTAGGCATCAAGGCTGGATAAGCATCTTTCTTAAGGATACACTTGTGGAGTTTTATCTCATCTTTCTGATTTGCAGGACCAGCAAATGCCAGGAAACATATACTAGAGAAGTGTTTCAAAGTAGAAAAAAGGGACAAAATACAGGAAGGTGCAGACAGATTCCAGCTCTCACATATAGGAAATTGCCTGAGCAAAATATTGAGAGGTTTTATACCCTACATAAACCTCAATATTTTAATGGGGCACAAAGCAGCCTGAGGAATGAGGAACATTAAAAATCCCAGTCAGCAAATCCTGAATAGAAAAAAGGATAAAGCACAGATGAGAAGTTTGTAAGGGAAGGAAAGCCATGCTGTTGGAGTGCTGGCTATGGAGCACCTCAGCTGCTGGAACAGGGTAGGACACAGCCATGGATACTCTCCACTGCTTATATCTGCATATGGGGGAGGGGAGAGTGGAACACGGGCCAGAGCATTGGGAAAAGATTAATTCCTCTTTGTCAGCTTTTGCCAGCCTGGCACTGTGTTTTCAGATGATGCAAAAGCTAAAATATTCCACCATTCAAAGCAATCCACATGCCCAGGATGAGCTCCTGCACTAAGGCAAGACAGAGATGCTCTGCTCCCAACCAAACAACCTCCTTTCCCTGGCACTGAACACTATCTGCTGGATTTGTTTCCAGATTATTAAGATCTTCTCCTTTAGACCTAAGTAGAGCCTTTTCCCAGCTGTCCACTGTTGTAAATCAGGTGGGATTTTCTTGAGGAAAGGAAGGAGTGAGCTTGCCTGTGAACAAGAAACTGAATTTCAGAGTGGAGGTCAGGGCAGGCACAGGGAAGGTGAGCACAGGTGACAGCAAGCCCAGCAGAGACTGGGAGAATGCTGAAGAGAGCAGCAAGCAGACACTCAGCATGCTGCCAGTGCAAGAGCCACAGACCTTTCCAGAGGGATAGAGGAGGATAGCTGTGCTGCAAGAGAGGAAAAATCACAGAAAGAGTCAGAACACAGGCCTTCCTCCCTGGAAGGGCACTAGAGTTAAGTGATTCTTCTTTCTTTCTGGTCTCTAGAATAAAATACCAGTTGTCTATTTTAAGTAGCTACAGTTCTGCTTGCTCTAATTAAACCTGGCCTCCCAGTTTAAAAGCTTTTTTCCTCTCCCTCAGAGATCTGCAGCAAGGCATACCTGAGACATCCTCACCCCCCAGTCACTTCTGTCTTCTGATCAAAATCTGTTATTACAGAAATCCATTGGACATAAAAAGACACAAAGAAGAACACAACAGAGAGCTCCTGATGCAGTTTAGCAAGAGATGGGGGGGGGAAAAAAGCACAGGAGAATATATGCTGCTCCAATTCTAAGTCAAGAATTGAAGAAAAATTATTTCCTTCACTCCCAAAAAGCAATATTCTCTCAACTCCATCTGCTGGTCATAGGGATAACTGTGAAACCATGCTGGTGTCTGGAAGCCAAACTTCCCCCATTGTGCTGCTAAGCCATGCAGAAATACCAGATTTACTGGTATGCCCACGAAGGAACCATCCACCACCACCCTTGGAACGGGCAGCACTGCAGGGAGAGCAAAGCTTCGGCAGCCTCGATGGAAAAGCCTCACAGGGCTCCCCCCAGCAGCTCCTCCCAGAGGCTGCACACTCCAAAACCAGAGGCTGCTGGCTCCCAAAGTGGCTGCTGGCTCCCAGACTGGCTGCACACCACGCTGAGAGCCCGAGAGCAGAGCGTGGCTGGCATCCACAGCCCGGGGATCGTGCATGATCTCACCAGCACAGCACTGCCAGTGCTGCAGCAGAGCCATTTCAGCAGCACTGAGCCTCAGCAATGTGTCACCAAAACTTCCAACATCAGAAGCAAGGCTTTTCTTTTGGAAACTCCAGTTTTCAAGCTGCCCATTCTGCCCATCACCATTAAAAACAAAACAAACAAACAAAATCAATCCATCCTGCTGGCACTGAAAATTAATACCTTAATGCTGACCTCTTAATCATTTTAATAGCATAAGGTTTGTTCTTCTTTTCTAATTAAAGAGATTAATCCAAAGGTGCTTCTCAGGGTGTAGTGTAAGGTCATGCCTGGAGCATGGGCTGCAGTGAGCTCACCCTTCAGACCCACTTTACTGGGGGGGCAGGAGAGGGCTGCTCTCAGCAGAGGGGTAGCCTGAATTTGGATAAAAAATCCAAATCCACAGCTGCAGCACATTTGTCCTGGCTGCCAGGGTTATGCCTGGCAGTGGGAAAAGTCCTGGTTGCTGTTGGGGACAGGGGTGTCACACAGTAATGATTAGAATAATGTGGGCTAAGAAACTTAATCATCTTTTACTTTTGCAGCACACATATAAGGTGTAAGGCTAAAGACTGAAAGGAATATTTAAAAATATTTTGTTTTTCAGGACTTAGGAGTCCTCAGACAATGGCTGCACTTTTCTGCTTCCTCTTTTCTTGTTTAAATACCCCCTGTGGTAACCACAGTGCTCAGTGCCATGCTGCAATCTGGTTTCCTGCCTCACACAGGCCACACACCACCAAGCGTTCTCATTCACGTGGGTTTGTCTCTCACATGGAACAGTACTTTGGGGGCCCTTTAAGATAAGGATAGCACAGAAGGCTGGTTTTGCAAGATATGTGGTTGCACTCATCCCACAAAGGACCCTGTATGGGGTTTTTTTGGTTTTTTTAAATATGCAGTTGTCTTTCACTTGCTGGAGTGCATGGAGCCTGAACTGACCCTGCACAGGTTCATTTTTGATGGATGTTAACAAAACACAATAGCTTTTTCCACATCACTGCTGCATCCCTCAGGGAGCAGGACAGGCCGTGTCTCCAGGCCAAGCACATTAAATAAACCATCATCTCCAGGGACTAAAGGATCCCAGGACACAGAAATGGCAAAGGGATTGCAGCAAGAACACGCAGCAGGATTGCAGCTCTGCTCTGGGGACCTGCCTCTGTCACCAGCTGCTCTTCACAAGAGCCACTGGGGTCACATTTGGGTTGCTCAATGTGAGTGACAGATGTCACTTAGATGTGTGTTTCTGTAACTCATGGAACTGCTGTGGGTGTTATTTTACCCTTAGGTAATGCCTTAACATATCAAATAAGGTTTAGCAAGCCAGAGCCTACAAACCTCAAGTTCTGAGTCAGCAGATTCTGCCAGTCTTACTCTCCTTGTGCCTCTGAGCTCAAAACTGGGGCAACACATCTTTATCTCAGAGAGGTGCTGTGAAAATGAACTAATCCAAAGCATAAACCTGCTCCAGTGCTGACTGCCACAGGAAAGAGCATCTGGAATGACCAAGTGAGATATATTACAACATTCAGCCAGCAAAGCCCACAGCTACACACCGAGCTGCAAAAATAGAACTAAATGTTGACTGTGTGCTCTTTCCAGGGGCTCTGTTCATATTGTTCACTGAATAAAGCAAAGTCCCTGTGGAAGGAATAACATATGGCCATGGATGTGCTATTACCAAATAATTACACTGCCTTACCCACTGTTGCCAAATAAAGGTTAAATTCTAACGAGTGTGACATTTCTTTTTAAATTCTTGGCTTTGCAATAAAAATGTTTAGATGGAAATTCAGTTTTTGAAGTTGCACCCCTGTCAGGACCACCGTGCCTCTAACCCCCACGTGAGCTGAGACCTTTGGGCTCCACAGTGCCCATGTCTGTTGGCTGAAATGCCCAATACTCTCTGTGGTGCTGCGAGGGAAAAGAAGATATATTGGACATACAAAGCTTTTGACACCTGAGAAACAAAGACAAATGGTTCTGATTGTTCTCTCAGTTGGTATTTTTGACATTTTGAAACTGCAATTGATACTACTGGGAAAGTTTCCTTTACTTTCCTCTTTCTCTTCGACAAGATGGGAGAAAGAAAATAGTTTTTGATTTTATTTCTCTCCCATCACCTGAAAAGCCTTGATGGCAAATGCCTTTTTTATTCCATCTGAGTATTGACCACTACATCCTATACTAGCAAGTGAGTATATTAAGACTTAGACTTTCCCAAACATGACTTTTAAATGAGCAGAAAATTAGGCTTCAAGATCACCCAGTCCCTGAGATGAATACAGCATTTTGGGGAGACCTGCAGGTTTTCTGCAGCATGAGGACAATAACTCCCTTGCTTTACACCTGATGTAGAGATGTACAAACACTTAACACAATAAGAGTAGTCATGCAGTAAATTGTCTTTTACAAATATTCTTCATGAGTGCAAGTGGTTTTCTGAACATGGTGTTAATCCAGTCACAAGCCCCTTTCCATAATCATAAACAGTAAATGATGATATTAGAGAAAGATTTCACAGCGTAACTAGAGGGAAATTAGGAAGTGATTCTCTAAAATCAGGAGAAAAGAGGAAGTTTATTGCATCCTCTTGCCTCTCATACAGAGCTTATTAGTGACAGGCAGGTAGCAAACACAGTGAGGGAAGAGCAAGCATTGGTTGTGCCAAAAAATAGCTTTTTTGGATTTAAATTAAAAAATAAGCAATTTTCAGGTCTTACAAGTTTCTATAGTAACTGCTATCATGTATAAGAATATAAAATGCAACAAGCTGGAGTTGCCATAGAAACAACACAAGCAGTTTGATTAATACGCAACATCCTGAGACAAATGGGAATATTTAATTTAACTTTATAAAGAGAACTCTGGTAAACATCATACTATAAACTTGTAAGGTGTCCTAGTAAGAACTGTCCCTGCAAGTTTGTGACATGCCAGTCATGCACAGTATAAAGTGAGAAGCATCTGGGCTGTTTACCACATCAGTTTCAAAGGATATGAGGTACTATTGAGTTTCAGGAGTGTGGTGATGTACCCAACACATTCTAATTGACACCAAGAACCTGAAGAAGACATTTTTATCTGGTTTAAAACTAAATCTACCAGCCAAAATGCAGTTTTTATAATTGTGGTCCTTGAGAAAGTATAACCATTGCATAAAAATGGACAGAAGTTTTATATACACGCTGCAGAGTGGAAATGAGAAACCATGGGACAACTCTGATGCTTAAATGACCACGGAGAAGTAATTTGATAGTGTTGGATCACCCAAGAACTGAGAAAGCACTAGGAAGAGGTAAAGATTGCAGGAAGCAGCAGGTCCAACTCACCATGTTTGGCACACTGGTGACAGGGGTACTCTTGATGTCGGCAGGGAAGGGAGACAGACTGTTGGCCATGCCCGGCTTGCTCGGCAACTGAGGATTCACTCCTGCAGCTCCCATCTGCTGCCCTCCAGTTTGACTGAAAGGTTGCCCAAAGGGAG
Organism: Fringilla coelebs; assembly: GCF_963513975.1. Lineage (NCBI taxonomy): Eukaryota > Metazoa > Chordata > Aves > Passeriformes > Fringillidae > Fringilla > Fringilla coelebs. The sequence continues at coordinate 14,050,603 of NC_140042.1, forward strand.
TAGTGTTACCTGTCATTCCCAGCTGGAAAAGAATGAATGAATGAAGTGATTAGAGTTTTTGTGATTCCAAAGGGAGATTAAAAAAATGCAAACATATGTCAAATATTCATTTTTGCATTCGCAGAGACCAAATTCCGGTGTAAGGTTCTCAATATTAAATTCTCAGTATTAAATTCACAATTTCACAACTTGAATCAAGTTAAAATATATCCTAAAAAGATGTTTTACAAATATATACTGCTGTGTGGGGGTGAAGTCTTGCAATTCAACTTACAAAATCAAAGGAAAACACAAGCTCATCCTTCTCAATCCACATCAATAGAAATTACTTTTTCCAACACTACAGGAACTTTGGAAGAGCAAACAAACTTCAAATCCTGTGATACTTCGTGCATTCTGAGCACAAAGCATGACTTTGCACACAGACAGATGGGAAGGGAGGGGAATATACAGAGGCATCGAGCAAATGGTTATCAACTTATGTTTTGGTACTCGAGGAGAAGTGTCTGAGCAAAAAGATGTCTAAGACTGACAGCCTTGATAAATGACACCCCAAGAACTCCCCAAGACTAGAAAACAGAAACACAACTCCCCCTGAATGACTGGAGAGAACATTGTACACCCAAAGAGCTGCTTGGCCTTCAGGAGTCTCCCCCATGGTGAAATCTCCTCCACTGGAACCACAGAATCACTGAGGCTGGAAAAGACCTCCAAGACCACTGAGTCCAACCTGGGACCCATCACACCTTGTCACCCACCCTGTGTGCCATGTCCAGGCTTTCCTTAGACTCCTCCAGGGATGGGGATTCCACCACCTGCCTGGGCAGCCCCTTACAATGTCTGACCACCCTTTCTGGGAAGAAATTCCTGCTGATGTCCAACCTGGACCTCTCCTGGCACAGCCTGAGGCTGTTCCCTCTCATCCTGTCCCTTGTTCTGTGGGAGCAGAGCCTCTGTCCACCCTCCTCTCAGGGAGTTGTGGAGAGCCAGAAGGTCCCACCTGAGCCTTCTCTTCTCCAGGCTGAGCCCCCTCAGTCCCTCCCATAGGATGTACTCAATAGATCACATTTGTTCACCCTCCTGCCTCACTCTGGGAGGATTTCTAGGTGACTTTATGACCTGGCCCTAAATATGATCCTAACCACTGAAAAAAGTCTTTATTTGAAATAGTAAATCCTGTTTTATTTTCCTCCTCCCTTTACCTCTCCAGCCTTTCCTTCCTCAACACAAAAATGAACAGAATGGTGTTCTGTGGTCCTGGTTTCTCCCCTTCCCTTGCCAGCAGGGACTCAGGGACTATGCCCAAAGCTGGAGGGAGGGCTGCTCACATCAGCTTATCACTGCAACAGCCTCATAATGAGGGATTATTCAGGGGTTGCTTTTTATGCTTACAGGAATTGGGCTGAACGAGCTGTTGAGGAAGCACCAGTTACAGAGCAGCAAATTACACCAGGGCAGAGTCCAATAAACACCATTTGACTGGGCCTTGTCCTCTTTGTCCCTGTACTTTGTCCCCTCTGGTTTCAGACAGCTGGCCCTGCCACTCTCCAAGCAGCTTTATGTTAGGAAATGCTCCCTTTCCCTGCATCCTGCCCAGTGACTGTTGCCAGATTTGGGCCTTTCTTCACTGTACAAGACGTTCTATCTTTACACATTAAAAAAATCCCAAAAGCTGTTACTTTGCAATATATGAGGTTATCAAATCTGTGCTGTGTCCCAGAGTAAAGCTGAATAATTCAAATAGCAAGTAAGACCAAAAATTAGCATCTAAAGTTTGGTCCCAAGACTGCCTTTTAAGAGAAGTGGTGTTAGCTGCTATCACATTGCACAAATATCAAGAATTTAATTTTCTGCATTTCTGTGTTTGTTTTGCAGACTGCATGTTCAGAGAAATTATTTTAATTATTATTTATTACACCACAGATTTTGGCAGCTTTCTCTGAAGAATTAATAGCAAAGCATTTAATAAAATTACCCACTCAACCCACTATTTCAGGCAAGGTATGAGAAAATGTCATCTGATAATGACAGCTGTTCATTAATGCTGTAGGGGTCTATCAGACCAACAGTGAAGAAAATTTCCGAAACTAAAAGTGAGATTCTGAGAAAGCTTAGGAGAACTACTGAAACCTTTCAGAAGCCAGAAATAGGAACATTAACTCTGGGGCTGTTAGTCAGTCCCCTCATGCCTAATTCCTAACTACAAACTTCGTTGTTGGAAGGATGTTGCTCTTCCAGTCTTCTTTGAGCTTGCTTGAAAGTTTGGAGGAGTTTTTTGAATGGAATAATACAAAGACTTCTCTGGCAGCCACCACTACACTTCCTGCAGATGTTTACAGTCACCCCAGCACTGGGAGAGCCATGGGGAGCCCAAAGAGAGAGACAGGAATGCTGCTCAGCCCTCTGCCCATGGCTCCATGGCAAGCAGAGCCCTCCCTGGGCCTGGCAGCTCATGGATGGAGCAGCCCCAGACACCAGGGAGGAGATGGAAAAGGCTCAGTGCAGGCAATGAATGCCCAGTGGATGTGCTGAGCTTGGAAGCCTGGTGTTAAAAGCTTCTGGCAGAATCTTACACAGCTGCATTTTCAAAGAGCGGAAGGGAGATTTTCTTTGGGCAGTGAGAATGCTGAGCAAATTCACCTCGAATTTAAGTTCTTGCTCCAAAAAGATATGGTGAGTTGTTCTCATCTCACTATCAGAAATATTAACACTTTTTAATTAAAGGAAGCATGTTTAAAAATAGATTTTTAGGAAAAAAAATAGTTTTAAAGTTTGTTAAAACTCTAAATGACTCGAAGATCCCTAAAACACTGAGGCTCTGCAATCCTAACAAGTACCACCATTTTATTTTAACATTTCCTTTTCAATAGATCTTGTTATTAGACAGATCACAACTCTGTACAAAAACAAAGTAACCTTTTAAATCTTCCAAGCTGAGTGCTTAATAGGATGAGGATACTTTTTCCTACTCTAGGTGGTCATAAAGTAATAAATACTCGATTGGAAGTTTAAGAAATGCTTTGCTGTTCTTTGAAATCCAGCTTGAAGCAGAGCAGCTTCCATTTGAAACCTTGTATTTTAGTTAACCTGCTCTCTGCCACATTGTATTTCAGCGTCCAAAGCTTTCACAAGGGAAAGGAACCCAAAGCTAAAACATTACACCAGTCTGTAACTTTAAAAAACTAGCAACATTTGATAACATTGTAAAGCACCAGACTTGCCTTTTAACCGACACTTCCCTTTCGTAAATTACTGACAATGAAACAAAGTACTAAAGACTCATTTGTTGTTTGAAGATCATCTTAAAAAAAAAAAAAGTCTGAATAATTGGAAAAACCTTTCTTGTGCGGCAATCATTGAAGTAAATATGGAGATAAAAATAAGGAGGGATCCTCCAGAAGATGAGTTTATTAAAGCTGATATTCATGGTTTCAGGGGGCTTTAAACTCAGTTTTTCCTGGGAAGAATTCAAATTAACAGGACTGTGACTTCCAGAGACTAAGGATGCACAACACAATGTGAGACCTGCTTGAACCAACTCTTATCCATTTTTAACAGCTTCCAACCAAGTCTGGGATCAGCGAGGAGCTTCAGTGGCAGAACAAGCTGCTGACAAACAGCACTGGGATCCAGAGCTGTTCCTGGTGCCCTGAGGAGCAGCTGGGAATTGATTCCAAACACAGCCAGGTAGGGACTCCAGCAAAGCAAACCACTGTCAGCTCCTCCCTGGTGGGAAGGCAGCAAACAGGAGGGGGAAGGAAAGGAAGAATCAGGCAGATCCCTGAGTGTCACACACTGAAAGACACAGGCACAAACTGCAGTTCCTGGTTAATTATCTGAATGCTGAGCCCAGCGACTTCTGTGGAACTTTAAACCATGGCTGACTGAAATTTCAAAAAACAACTGGTAAATAGATGCAGAAGATTGAGCCTACGCATTGTAAAGAGTTTATCTTGTTTGTTTATTCTGCAAATGGAAACTGGCAGCTCCAAGCAAAGGACTCAAAAGGCTCAAACGCTCAAGCTCCTGCCTCTGCTTCCAGGATTTTTCCAAGCAGGTAAGGGAAGGCAGATACTCAGAAGACCTTTGTTTTTATATTTCTGAAACAGAACCCTGATCCCAAAACAGATAGTTCAGGGGAAGATTACCAGGTAATTATAAGTCACCAAAAAAGATAAACCAGCAAGAACACTGGAGTTTACAACCTGGTAAGAATGGTCATTTTCATGGGAAACTCTGAGCCATTACAAAGATTTGTATTTGGCTTAAAGTTTGTTAAATTTACTTTTCTAAAAGGAAGGGGAGCAAAGAGCAATCCAGTGTGAGTTGTTTCTTTTTCCACCTGCATGCAGCAGGCATGGATGGGCATCACAGGGCTACCCCACCTTCCATCCAGTGCATCTCCATGACACCAACAGCTGCAAGCTTCTCTCTGACAATTTGGGTTATGTTGTTCACTCCCTTTTGCTCTAAGCTCATGGATGTTCCCTACACGCTGCCTTTGCTCCCCTCCCTCATTTCATCTCCTTTCTCTTTCTGCCACCATTTTCAGCTCAGTTCCCTGCGCTCCATCCCATGGTGGCTCCTTTCATCCCACCTCATCCTCTGCAATTCACGTCTTTTACTTCTATTTCTGTGCTGCAATTTTGGGAAAATCTTGCTTCTTTTGCCCAGCTCTTTGTGGTCACAGCTGCATGAATTCTGATGGGGTAGAGCAGACTTACCCAAGAAAGGTGTTGCTCTGTTCCACCAGCTGCAGGAGGGGAGATAAAGGGGTGTATCCCAAGTGCAAGTTAAGGCTAGGGGTGCCTCAAGAAGGAACATGATTAATGCAGGACACCACCTTAAACACATTATTTCTGCTCTAAAACAGTTCTCAGAAATATGATAATGACACTCTCCTTTAATGGAAAAGAGGCATTTAATTTAATAATTCTGCTATCCCAGGAAGACAAGTAGATTCTGTTCCCTTTTTTATCACTATGGCAACTCTCTAAGATACTAGAATCTATTACTGAGTGTGGATAGGAAATAGGCTATTCCACTCTATTCTCATAAGCCAAGGAATGTACAAACTTCCAAGCTGAAAACCCCCTCCAGCACTTAAAACCTTTGTTCAGCTGCCTTGGACTACAGGAGCCATCACACTGCAGTGCTGTGAGCAGCAGCTGTGGGAGGTGCTTCTCCTGTTTTACTTCTTATTCTCTTCAAAGCAGAACAGCAATCCCATTTCCTCCAGCTCCTGGAGTTTCATAGATTTTACACCAAACCTACAAACCTCACCTGAGTGTGCAGCTCCGAGGTGATGTGACAAGGGAGAAGTTCACCAATCTAATCCTGAAGTCACCTTTCAGAGCAGACTGGATCTCCACACTGTGTTATTCCTTCTGATTTTAAAGCTTCCTTTTCCCCTCCCTTCTATAGCAACACTGACACACCACAGTACTTCCTCCTCTCCTCAGCATCAAGGGGATGAATTATGCTCCTCTTGTACACCAAGTGTTCAGGCTGTAAATAAACTCTACCCTTCCCTCCTCCTTTAAGTTTTTATCAACTGTCTCCTCACCTCCACCACCACAGCTCTCACTCCTGCACTCAGGGTACTCCATCACCACATTCCTCCAGGGCTGCCAGGACATGAAACCAACAAATACCCCACTCCCTGTTACAAGCACATCATTTCCTACTCCCTTTTTAGCTTACCCTCCAAGACACTGTCAGAAACCTCACACCTGCATGCAGCCATGCTCCTTGCAATCCCTTTTCCTTTCGGAAATTCCGCTCTCCTCTGTTGCCCCAGCCCACTTTTCACTCCAGGGTTTCCAAATTTAATAAAAGGTCTGGCAGGACAGACTGAGTTCAGCCTCAATTTTCCTGTGAGAGAGAAAGCACTTGCATTTGTAGGCATGTGCCAAGGAGCAGCACCCACCTCTGACAGCACCCCTGGATTTGTATCTTATACCACCACTACTTACCTAAAGTTAATGCCATAATATATTTTTTTAAATTAGCCGGTCCAGACAGATTAGTCAAAAAACCCCCCCAAAACTACCCAAAGCAACAAACTTTCTCCAAGTTAAATGTTGATTTTCATTAAATTTTGAAGCATTGACTCTGTACAAAAATAGAAGAAGGTTATTCTTCTGGCCAAGTATTTAAAACCAAAACAATACCATGAGATTTAGACTGAGCTGACAACAGAAAAAATACTAGAAGGTTGATATGAGAATCAGAGAACTCAAAACAACACGGGCTCAGTGGAAAATAAGCCTGGCTAAAGTAATCTGATTATGATCCAATCCCATAAAATAAAAATAGTTATCATTAATATTCAATTCAGTATCTGCTGGATTTTTTGCCTAGAAAACAGCCTGGAAAGAAAGGAAGCAAACGAGACAAGCTTGGCCAGACTTTGAAAGCCATGAATCTGCAAAATGCTTGAAGAAGAACAAATGTGAGCTCTCAATGTGCCAACAGGAGGGATGAAAAGACAATTGGAGAAGGGGAAAGTGCCATCATTACGTGTCTGGAGTGATGGGAATGCTGCTGCAACAAGGACCAACATGCTGTACTAGTTCAGGAATGACAGGTAAAAATGACAGAATCCAGAGAGGCCTCAAGTAGTGTTCAAAGGACTAATGGGTATGGCCGAAGACAGGCTAATTGCAATCTAATAGCCTAATTAATTTAGCTTACTATTTAAGCTTATTAATTTGCTTATGTTATTAAGGCAAGGGCTGACGTAATTTTAAAGTACTGATTTTGAGAATAAAAAGGTGATAACACAAGTATTTTCTATTTAGCAAAGACAGATCAACAGGTAAGAACTGAAGCTCTGTAGCTTCAGAGCCAAAATTAGAAAAAAGTGGAAGTGACTACCACTGAAATCGTTAAGATTGCATTAATGTTTTATTTAAATAGTGTGCACTTCTACTCATCAACAGGAGTTAGTTCACAAAAATCATAAGGCCTCTAGTCAGAGGTATCCTGCCTTTGTACCACTGTCATTTCCATATGCTCTAGTCTTTATAAAATGGAAACTTATAACAGAAAGATAATTACAAATTCTCTTCTGCTTGTCCAGAGACAACACCAAAAGATGAGAAGAAAAAATTATCCCTGGTAGCAAAAATAATGTGAGACTCTTGACTAGAATCCATTTACCAAACTCAGTGACCAAAGTCCAGGAAGGCAGAGTTGTAGAACAGAAGCCAAAAAATGAATCAAACGATTGCACGCTCCTGTGTACCCCAGAACTGTGTTACTGAGCATGGCTGAGTGCAGCCCCAGGTGATGGCTCTTGTGAAGACATGAGATCACACACAGGACAGACTCCAGCACAGAATTCCATCCACTCACTCAATCCTGCAGCAATTAAGCCATCTTTTCAGACTGACATTGATTGCAGGATCACAAACCAGTTATACTGTTAGTCAGGCATCCTAGGGAAACTGCACACCCTCCCCCTCCCTCAGATCAATTTTTCTCTAATCACTTTGGAAATCACTGGTCAATTTGACCCATTTTTCTTAATGGCCTCACAGATAATTAAGTTCCCAAGATTACCGAGCAGAGATGGACAGGTAGATTATGACACAGTCCTGGTTCTGGCCAGGACAGATTTATTTTCTGCAGTAGCTGGGAGGGGGCACGTCCAGGACACAGAGGTTATTCTGTACCACCTCCCATCACTGCTGAGGGCAGGGGAAAGGGAGTCTCTTCCAGGGAGAAGGGGTTTTCTGAGCATTTTGCATGTGAATCATTCACCTCTCTTTGTTTTCTTATCTCGCGGCTGTTTCTCGCAGCTGTTTCTTGCGCTTATCCGAAACTGTGATCTTTGCTTTTTGTGCCTCTCTCCTCCCCAGCCCACCTCAGGGGGAGGGGGTCAGGGACAGTCTCATTTGGAGCACAAATTGGGGAATCCCATTCTTAAAGCACAACAGCTTTATCAGGCACCCAGCGTGAGGCTCCGAGGGTCGAGATAACCACAGATCTGCCGAATCGAGCTGGAAACAAATTTATCTGAGCATTTGCTGTATTAGGTATGGAGCAGCTGGTCACAGTGCTGCTTTGTCTGCTCCTGTGGGTGTGGTACTTCACCTGCTTCTTTAAGTGCCCACCACAGCACTCTCCTTCAGAGCAGGAGAGACAGCAGGATGGTTTTGCTGCTCTGCTGTGGGGCATCAGTTTATGGGATGGAAACATCGAGAGCAACGAGGGTCATTTGGGATGGGTGTTCAGTGCTGCTCGCCTGCCCTCACCTCGGCACTACCTTTGGGAATCCATAAATAATCGTGCACAGCCTGTGGGGGGAACAGGAGAGAAAGGTTTTCCCCAGCTTTCCATCCCCATTTCCTCCTTCAGGCCCGTCACAAAAGTTTTTGAGGGTTTTTAATTTCCCTCGGATGTTGAGTACACAATGCACGTAGTGGAAGATTGCACGGAGTGCACCATGGCCATAGGCCAGCTACTGGCAATGATAGCAGAGAAATGAGAACGGGGCTTCAGGGGACTCCTGAACTCTGGCAAGATGAAGATCATCTTCTTCCCTCCCTACCAACCTGTGGAAGGACTGACCAAGACTGCAGACAGATCAGATGGAGCAAACTAGAAAGTAAAAGTCCCATGTGGACACCAGTAGGGACCAGAATCTCTGCTACTGGGAGCAAGCTGCCCCCAGCTTGGAACCACGAGGTAACCTCTGCTTCTTCCTGCATAGTCACAGAGAGGACATGAAGAAGTGGGATGAAAATCCCACCTCTGCCCTGGCAGCATGAGCATGAGAGTTCAGAAGAAGAACAACCACCACAGGAAATTCTTCAAGGATAAATGCCCCTCCAGTTTCCTGTGGGCACGTCCTCAGACATAATGAAGGGCTAATGTTATTTCACATCCTCTAAAAGAGACCTCTGGTTCATATTTGTAACAAACAAGTACCATGATCAGAACTAGAGGGGCCCTGCTCCCCAGCCAGGTGGAGAAAAGGGACTGTTGGATCTCTTGGACTGTGTGGATCCATGGCCTAGCACATCAGACACACAAGAATATAAGGCTTTGGTTGACACTGGCATACAATGTCCCCTGATGCCACTGAGGTCCATAGGGACAGAATCCACCTCTGTGTTTGGGGTGGCAGGGGGATCCCAACAGCTGATTGCACTGGAAGCTGAAGTGAGCTTGACTGGGAATAAATGGCAGCACACTCCATTGTGAGTGGCCCAGAAGCCCCAGGTATCCTTGACATGGATCACCTCAGAAGAGGGTCCCAAAAGGGAATCACTGGGCTTCAAGAAGAGCTGCCATGGAGACAGAGAGAATTAGAATTTGACAGTTAATTCCTTGTCTGGTCTCTCTGCCTTTTGCTGTGAGACTGAGGAGGGATGAAGAACAACAAGCCCTGATCACTACCACAGCAGTGCCCTGTTGGCCAGGTGGCACCAGCTGGCCCATGGGACCCCATCCATGGGAGGGGCTGTGGATTGGAGAGCTCAGCCAGACCTGCTCACCCTTCAACAGCCCCACACAACCAGTGTGTCAGCCCAGTGGAAAGGGCAGACTGACAGTGGACTATGGTGGCCTGAATGAAGTCACACCATTACTGGGAGCTGGACGTGCCCCAGGGGTAGAAACACAGCTCCACTACTTGTCATGGACTGATCCAGACTGCACTGGAAAGGGTGAGGCTCCAGAACATTTACAGCACATTGGTGACATCATTGTATGGCAGAACAGGGCAGAGGAGGGTTTTGATAAAGGGGAGAAGATAATCCAAATCCTTCTGAAGGTTGGTTTTGCCATAAAGCAAGGTAAGGTTAAAAGGCCTCACTGTAGGTTTTTGGAGGATGCACATCCCAGAGTACAGTCAGACTGTCAGCTCTTTCCATCTTGTGACGCAGAAGAAAAATGATTTCACGTGGAACAACACTTGAAAGTGAACAACAAGCTTTGAACAGATCAAACAAGAGCTTGTTTAAGCAGTAGCCCCTGGGCCAGTCAGGACAGGACAGGATGTAAAAACCTTGTTCTACAGTCAGGGAGAATGGTCCTTCCTGGCAAGTCTGATAAAAAGTACCTGGGGAGACTTGAAGATGACCCCATGGGTTCTGGAGTCAGGATCCAAGGCCTGGTGCACCCAAACTGAAAAAGGGATCCTGGCAGCATATGAAGAGGTTCAAGCTGCTTCCAAAGTGACTGGCCCTCAAGCACAGCTTCTCCTGGAACCCTGACTACCAGTGCTGGGCTGGATGTTCAAAGGGAAAGTGCCTTTCCCACGTCATGCCAAGTGAGCTCCTGATGCAGTTCGTAACTAGCCTACAGCACACCAGTCCTCCTGCCCTGGAAGACATCTAGGACTGACAGAACGCACAGCCATGGACTAAATGAACTCAACAGACATTTTGGAGGGATGGACACTGACTAAAGAAATGGTATCTGTGCTTATGGGAGATGTGTGTGTATATATATATATATATATATATATATATATATATATATATATATATATATATATATATATATATATATATATATATATATAAATACAAATGTATGTATCTAGTTGGAAGGTGTAGGAATTGGACAGGAGTTCATGGTATGTAATAAGGGGTAATGTCCTGGTTCCAGTCAGGACAGGGTTAATTTTTTGCAGTAGCCAGGACAGGGCAGGGCCAGGATACTGAGGTTATTCTGCAGCACCTCATGCCATTGCCAAAAAGCAGGAGTCTCCTCTGGGGAGATGGGGTTCCTCCTGATAACCCTGTGAGCCAGCAGGAGGGAGAGGTGGGTAATAGGGTAATGCTGTTCTGTGCATTTTGCATGTGAATCACTTGCCTCTCTCATATACTTTCGTTATTAATACCCCTTGCTGTTCCTGTTTCTTATCTAATTGCTGCTTCCAGTAAATTGTTCTTATCTCAGCCTGTGATCTCTGCCTTTTCTGCCTCCAATTCTCCTCTCCATCCCACCAAAAGGGAAAGGGGGACTGAGTGACTGGCAGCACAGGTTGGAGAATCTCAGTGGGAGCACTAAATTCAGGAATAAACCACGACAGACTCGCAGACTGACATCTCCATGAAGGAAGGCAGAGACCTCTGCCATCACCCTCTGCATTAACAGCAGACACTACCCAGGGCCCTGGAGGAGCCACCACCATTGCCAGCATTGTCCTGTCAGCACCTCAGAGATTATCTGAGGACACGGGAGGGAGCTGAAAGCTTGACAGGAAGCAGTTTAGAAGACCCCTGTGGTGGAGGTGCTCTAAAAGAACTGCAGCTTCGACAGTGGCAGTGTGAGGACACACAGCCCCAACCCACTGGGCGTGCTACTCTGATCTGTTCTGACAATAGAAAAACAGGAAGGTCAGAACCACCTTTTTTTCCCTCACCAAACTCTTCCCACACCTCTGAACCTGACAAAATAACTGCAGGAGGAAGTCACAAAGTCAGCCTTTTAGTGAGCCACTATCCCTGTATTATTCTGGACTTAGTCTATGGTATAAAAGCTAAAAACCAATTTAAGTCCCAGATTAATAATTTAAATTATTTCAGAGAACAGAACATGCCTGTCATAGTTAAAGACGAGAGAGAGCAGAGGCATCCTAGATCTGATCTGTTTTGATAAGAGGCCAGATCTTCACAAACTAACAGCAGTGTTGAAGAGTTGCATACGTGAGAGCTTGGCTGTTCAACAGTGTAAATTGCTCTAGTAAAACACATCTGCCACTCACTACTGCTTTCCTCTAAATCCCTGGATTTGCAAGGAAGGACTTCTCCCTACTTCCTCCTGCTGTATCATCGACACAACTGTGTGTGAAACAAAACACTAAAGGCTGAGGAGACAGCAACTATTCCCACCCTTCCAGGGCTGCTGTAAAATAAACTCTGATGCTGTTTTCTGAATGCCTGAGCTGGAACTTCAAGGTTCCACTTCATCAATAGCCTTAGCTGAGAGGAGCTGTGCACAAACACCCCAACCCTTACAGGGCCACAGCCACTCAGAATCTCATGCTTCACCCAACATCCTCAGTTACATCATTGAGGTGTTGGGGACGCTTTTCTTCTCTCTCTCTTTCTTGTTTTTATTTTAGAAAATAGATTAAGCTGGCACAAAATGGGAATTCTGCACTTCCCACTATCCTACACATCCAAGCAGTATCCTTTGGGTTCAGCATGAAGAGAATGACTGGGTACAGGCCCAGTTACCTGCTCCTGCCTCCAGGCAGTCACTGTCCACTCCACTACAGGACAGGGATGACTCAGAATTTCTGGACATGCCATCCCAAGCACCCTTTACTTCCTTTTTTATGGGTCTCACCAAAATCAGCCACTTCATACTCTGTTATTAGATTAAGCCTTTAAATCCCTGGCCCTCAAATTACCACACCTACCTCAAATCTGGGCTTTCAACACACGAGTTGGTTACAATACTCAGCATTTTGTTCCTTTTTTCTCTCTTCCCATCCACTGCAAAGTTTTTACAAGCAGCACGTTACCTTGCTTGGCTTAAATATCTTAACTTTCTTCCTTTGGATGTTTATTCTCTCTCTCAAGACAAGGAAATCAAACAAGTTGGGTGTCTCAGATGCTCAGAAGTTACAAACTGAAGTCTACAAAGTACTGTGAACGAAGGAGTCAATCTTCTCTAGGTAATGGAAGACCTAAGAAATTCAGACTGACAGGCAATTCAGCTGCTTTTAATGCTGTTAGTGACAGTGAAAAAGGACAGGACTGCTTCCATAATGCTGACTCCTGCTTCCCAGAGAGGTAACACACAGAGACAGGAACCTGTGCCTTGCCATCTGCACAGTTCACCAGCAGGTCCCAGGTGAGCAGAACACGCAGAGCTGTTCCAATCTGGCATCACCCCTCTGGGGTTAACCCCTCCTCAGCTCCTGGGTGCTGTGCCCCAAGTCCCAGCAGTGCTTTGCTCACAAACTCAATACCAAAGAGCAGCTTTCCACCAAGCACAGGCCGAGGACTTTGCTCTTTGGACTCTTATCTCCCTCTGGAATGAGGCCCAAGCCTCCAGCACGAAGCAAGGTCCACCTCACTGATTAGGGCTCCAGGAGAAGCACAGAAGACAGGTCCATTAGGAATTCATGCTCATTTGGGAAGGGGAAAGACAGGCTTTCTTTACTACACTGGCATCATCTTGCATCTGTTTACTGACAAAAAAAAAGTAAGTCTTTACTAATTGCTATTTCATCCTATAGTAATGTGTTCCAAAAGAAAGTCACCATGGCACTTGGAATGTATATGCCAGAGGGACAGATGGAGAGGCAAGGAAAAGATTAATCATTTTATGGCAGAAAGCCAGTGGTGTTACCAAAAAAAAAAAAAAAAAAGTGAATTCAGTTCCAGTGCAAGAATGGTGGCAATGATGTTATCTGAGCTGAGGCGAGAGAGCTCACCTAAACCAACCTGCAGGTTTGGCAGTTTGACAAAACATTCAGTTAAAAATACTCACTTTGAAGTCAGTAACAAAGAAAGCCTTAAAATGTAACATTTCAAGAATCGGATTTGACAATTAAATCATGATCTGGCTATCACTGTTCTGAGGAAGCCAAGCTCCAAGTCTCCCATCACTTTAAGCTAATTGCTATAACCAAAGCCTACCACAACAGATTCATGAAGCAATTACTGTCTTGTTCTTCAGCAGTAAATTAACTCAAATTAAAATACTCAAATGTCCAGGAATAACTGTAATTTACTTCATCCTTTATTACTAAAATTTGGTAAAACTAGAAGCAAAATTTTTAAAACCCCATTAAAAAGAAGCCAGGTGTTTTATTACCACTTGTAATAAGATGTGAAATTCTCTTCCAAGCATTTCACAGAGGCCAAAAAAGAACTTCAGTATTTCAAGGCCTTTAAAAAAAATGAACCCATGTTTCCCCACAATTACTGAAATACAAAAGACAAAATGTCATGGGAAAACCTTCTTTACAAATGATTGGATATATAGAGAACAAATTCTTAATACATTTAACTGGAAACCAACTTTTCCCAGGAAAAGAAAATCAAATGATCATATGCTTACACTGTATACATGCCTGAAGAAAGAAAGTATCTCCAAAATTCTGCACAAGCCTGAGTACAAACACAAAAAAATCTACTACAATTTCTGCACTCAATATCACTGTTGTACTTATGAAGCAAAATAAAGCAGAGAAGGTTTATTTTGTAATGAGTGTCACCTCTGCAAACAACAACTTCAAAGCTCTAATGAATAATTAGCCACAATTGATCAATACATTCCAATTGCTTCAAGAGCTTTTATAAGTGCCAAGCAGAGCAAGTGGCTTTTTTCAGATAAACAAAAATTATTCTTGGTATACAAGAACAGAAACTTAACCAGAACCTCAAAATTAACTGTAGATGTTTCAAAGGTTTGTTTCATCAAGAAAATCTAGTTTGGACATGAAGAATAATTCAACAATACTTGAAAAGAGAACTGTGAAAGGCTGAAATTCAGTGAAGATATGCCTCAACAGATACTCCACTGTATATTCACAGGCCAAAAATTTTATGAGTTAATTCCAGGAGAAGCCTCAAGGTGTACTAAAACACATTTATGGTCACACCAAAACACAGTTTTCTAACATAGGTTCCCAACTGAGTATCCCTGTCTTCCCCCAGTTCCTGCAGTTCATCACCATTAAGCTGAACCAAAGTTTAGGGACAGCAGTGATAGGCAAGGGGCAATGTCTTCAAACTGAAGAAGAGAAATTTACATTAGAGAACTGTTCCCTGTGAGGGTGGGCAGGCCCTGGCACAGGGTGCCCAGAGCAGCTGTGGCTGCCCCTGGATCCCTGGCAGTGCCCAAGGCCAGGCTGGGCAGGGCTTGGAGCAGCCTGGGACAGTGGGAGGTGTCCCTGCCCATGGCAGAGGGGGACCTGGATGAGTTTTAAGGTCCCTTCCAACCCAAATCATTCCATGATTCTGTGATTCTATAAATGCAGATTTCTATATCAAATTCAACTCAAGGGCTGCACTCTTTCCTTTATTTCCTGTACTGTGGATATCAGCCTTGCAGACTGTACCCAACAGAATTGCCAGCTGTGTCTGCCAGCACCTCAGCAGTGCCTATAGTAGGCTGGAGACAGCCAAGGAAAGGGAGAGCACGTCATGCTCCAAAAATTTAGTATTAAAAGAAATAAGCTGTTTTGGTAAGAGAAAACAGTAGCACTATTTAATAGGTTCTTTCCCCATTTATCTCCCAGAAGCTGGCCAAGGATACATTATCAGGCAGCCCATGGAATGTGATATTCCACAGAGGTGGCAGAAAAGGCAACAGTAGCTCTGAGGAGGAACAGCAACAGGAAAAGTAGCTCCAAAATATAATGAAAAGAGATATTCTGTATCCTTCCTATACAATGTACACTCTCCTTGACAGACATGCATCCTAAAGGAAGAGGGAAAACCCTGAAGGGAGAGGCTGTGACTCTAAAAGTAACTATACTTTTAAATTGCAGACCAAGGAGAAAAATCAAATAGACAAGACACAAACTCACAGTACAGGTTACATCAAATACATTAAAAGAAACAAAAATCAATATTGCTTACTCCAAGCAACTACTTAGCACAAATATCACAGCCTGATATTAACTATGGAGAAATGTAACTATAAATAATTTACACCATTATAATAATTTTAAAATAACTATAAGAGCCAAATATGTTTGTTTTGAAACACCACAGTGACTTCAAGAGCTACTGTGACATTTCCAGTCCTATAAAACATGCTCTCCTTGAAGATTTAACAATACCCATGAAGCTCTTGAGACAATTCTGAACAGGCTTTTAAACAAGGCAAGATCTGATGGTTGTCTCTAAACGGGATTAAAATTCAACAGTTTAACAAACCAGGCCTGTACACACATTCCCCACTGACAGCAGCTGCACAGAGGATGATCCAGAAATGCTTTTTAACCCAAGATGCCCCATATATCAGACTAAGGGAGCCACCACTGTTTGTTCCAAGAGAGAAATCTCATCTTCAACTGGTGGTGTTCCAACACTTGTCCATTAGCAGGGTACAAAGATCCTCCCGTCCTAAAGGCAGTTATTTAATTAAGTCAATTTGCCAAAAGCTTCAAAGGGCATTTGTTTTGTTTCCAAAACTCCCCTGACAAGCAGAGCAGCCACGCAGCCAGGGCAGCATTGTGCTGCAGTCACTCAGAGAACACAAATCCTTTCCATCCAAAACAGCAGCAGAGTGCTAAATAATCTATTTACCACTCCTCAAAAAATCTATTTCATTTCTTTTGGCAAGGAGGGCCCTATATTTAACATGCTGTATTTTCATTATGATTCACTCTAAAACAAAGGCACTGTTGAACCTTTTTTAGAGCACAGGACACAGTTATTTCCCAAACCTAAATAGGATTGTACACAGATACCAAAGAACACGTCCATCACTCTGGGATTTCAGAATCTTTAGAACATGTAAGCATGGACATTTCCAGGTGCTACTTACAGGTAGTTTTTGTAGCACCATGAGTCCAAAAATCATCTCAAGTCCTTATCAATCTAAATCTCAATTCTGCAAAGTATTCCTGGGATTACACACAAACAGTTAAAACACAAGCAAGCTTAGTGTGCCACTTCACAGTCACAGTAATTTCTGGAGTAAATAAAAATACTCTTTACTGTAATAGCAAGAAGGAGGAGGATAAAGAGGAGAAATGAGCACATACTATTTACAGCCCATGGACACAGCTACAGCAAACTGATGCCACATACAAATGGACTTCAGCTTCCAAACAAAAACCAACAAGTATTTCTTCCAAACATTCACAAGAAGAAAGGAAAATGCCATTATATTCTACCATTCTTTATCTCACCCCTGCAGAGTAAGCTAGCAATTGCGCCAGTAAGAATTCAGAATTATTTTTTGACATATGGAGGGAAAATGTGTATTGAAACACCTTTTCTAGTTTAACTCTTAATCAAGGTGAAGAATAATCTGCCCACTACAAAGTAGATTTGGGCATGCTTTGTGTAACCTCTTGTATCAAAATTGTAACCCCCTAGGAAAAAGAGTGAATTTCAAAATTCCAAAATGCAACTTTCCAACATAATCTTATTTTTTGTCTGATGGTTGAAGTGTCCTGTTTTCCTTCAACAAACTGTTCTTCACTTCACAGCTGCAAAAGGAGAATTGCCTCCTCTCACTGCTTCCAGTCCTGATCCATTTCTCAGGAAGGCTGACATGGTTTATCAAACTCTATGTAATCTTCCAAGTTTCCTGCACTGCCTTTTTTCTACAGAAACAGACCACCAGCATTTAGATTCCAGACCATAGCAGTGCCTGCTTTGACACATTTCTGTATGTCCTTCCAATTACAGGATTCCCAATATAATCACAGCTCACTGTCAAGCACAAATATTAAGTTTATCTTTTAAATAAGGGCAAGATTTGAGACCTGCTAAAAGGTCTTTTCATCAGAAAGGCTCCTGTGAAATCATATCTACATGCATGATTAGAGTCTATTAAGAAAATTACTGTGACAAAGATTTCCTTCTGACTGAAGGAACCAGGCATTTCGTAATTTCTACACACCAACGTTTCAGTTGGCAGGTTTTCCTCCCTCCCAACATCTGAGTCATTTTTAACCTGGGTATTAAAAACCCCAAACTACAAACAGCAGCAGGAAGATATGTGAAAGCAGTCTGAAAACTGGAAAGACGTCATCTCAGTTACATCTATCAGTATCTGGGAGTTTCTGTCATTTTGACTAACTTGAAACAACACTGTAAATCCTGCTTTTAATCAATGGCTTCCAAAGGAACTGGTGAATCTGCTGGTTTCAGTCCCAAAACCTTCTTTCAGATAAACTTCTTAGAAATAAACCCCGCTCTAACAACAAAAACTGAAGATTGACAAGACTCTTACCAGTATAATTGGTGGTTAGTGACAAAAACCTTAATGTTTGTGGTGTGTTATCACAGTAGAAGATAATGGCACAATTCTGCTCTGAAGAGATCCCATAACATTTAATTTTTGTCAGCTGGCTGATAAGCCAGTGCAAGTGCACAGAGAGGCTTTTGGGTGTGAAGCAGGAGGAGGAAACTGAGCTGTGGTTTGTCCCCACCAAGGCTGAGTGCTCTCTTTCTTGCAGCCCTGGAGCCAAACTGAACCTTGATACCTGCATAAGCCCCAGCCAAGTGCCTATCACTGCAAAGATCTTCAATTACATTGCACAACTGCAAACAAGACTTAACTCATGTACTAGAAACAGGAAACAACTGAATTTCAGGTGCCAGGAGTAAGAGTTGTGGGAAGTGAGCTTTTTAAATCTCTTTGACGTATCAGCAAACTCATCTGTGGAGCTCCACTTTCCACGCTCATGTTTCAAAACAAAACTGCCTCAGAGACTTTCATTTTACTACGAGTCAGTGAGTTTTGCTATTATGTGTTTCTCTGTATTGATAGCTTTCTTCTGTTGTATTATTACAAAAACACATATGTCTCACCTCAGTAAAAATGCTGTCTTGGTGCTCCTTGTTTATCAGAGAATGGAGCAGCTGTGGTCGAGTCTGAAACATTATTAGGAGTCCCCTGGAACTGGGAAGCAGCCCTGTTTGGAATATGATTTGGACTGGCTACTGGTGTTTGCCAGAGGCATGGTCTGCTAGGAGACAGGCAGCTTGGCAGCCGAGCATGGACAACTCCGTGGATGAGAAGCAAATTAACTGCAAGTCATGTTAAAACAATTCAGGCAGAATTCAGACAGATTGAGAGCCACCACAGAAACAAACAGCACCAGCAGTTTGCTAAAACACACAGAGCTGCAAAGGAATGAGAACATCTTCAGCTGACTTAATTCACAATCAGCAAGCGTATCTAAATCTGATACTCAGCAAGAGCAACTGGGGGATCTGTTTAAATAAATAGTTGGCTTCATTTTTTTCTCATCACAAATTTTCCTTACCACAGTTTCCTCACAACACCGAGACAAGTAAAGTAACCATATACATTGTGTGAATCCTGCTCTTTAACACAGCTCATTATCATATTTAATTTACTCAAGATTAATTTCAAACACCAAAACACCACTCAGTGAACAGCACAGGGAGCAAAACTGTGAATGTGCTTGTCCAAGGCACATGTATTAGACAGACACCCTGCCTGGAAACAAGGACAGAAATCACTCCTTTTATAGCTCAACATGAAAAAGCCCCGAGACAACAGGTTATTCTCTTGGTAGAAATAATGGTTTGACTGGTTTCTGAAGTTCACTTCTGCTAAGAGTTCCTCCTCCTATTTAATGTGAACCTACTCTTACTGAAGCATACACTGCCATGTGGCTATTTTAACTGAAATAAAGTTGAAAGCATGCACTGTCCAAACAAATTAGGCCAATACCATTTAGAGGAAAAAACTGTTCTGCACTCATAGGCAAAAATCCAGCAGAGCAGATCTAGTTTTGCACAGTTAGTGATTGTTTTGAGTCTGTTCAGGTTTTGATGTCAATCCCACTGCTGGTACCACTTCCAGTGGGGTTTAAGTCCATACACAGAGGTAAGGAAAACTCATCTCTTGCACACAGCACTTGGAACTCTGTATCTAAACTCCCTGCTCCCTCCTGGAATACTACACTGGAAGATCTGCCAGCCAGATCAGCTTTTCCATCAGTTTCTCCCTGCACACAGATTCTATTTCATATCAATATTAGTATTTTCCTTCAGAGTTTTCAAAACAGGTAGATTGAAGTTATTCAAAATCTTCAATCTTCAAAAAGGTATCCCAAAAAAAAACCCAAACAACCATTAATGTTGTAAACCTCATAACCAGGTATGAAAATAAACATTTTCTTCTCATCTCTTTATAGATTCAGCCTGACCAAACAACTAGAACTTTTTCTGAGGCATACAGAGCCCCGTAATTTTTGATTAAAATGTGCCTGCCCTTCAGGAGGAAAGCTGAACTTGGGGTAGGTTTAAGGTTCTATAAAGAAAAATACTTTGAAAGGAGCCCCCAGCAAGCTGTATCTTCACTGCAGCTTAACAGCAATACCTTCTGCAGACTATCAGCCATGCACAACTCCAGATTTTTTTCCTTAATTTCTGCTGCTGGGTACCAGAACAGCCTTGTTGGAGTGACAGGAATCTGAAGTTACTGAAGAAAAGGTGATTCTTTTTACAGAATTGTATGAGGAGGCATTATAGCTTGGAAACACATGGAAAAGAAAACACTCATCTGAATGGGACTTTACCACTTCTTAAGGGAAAGAGCAGGTAGAAGAATCACAGTCCAAAACTCCTAACACAGGGCAAAAAGGAAGCCTGAGAACCATACAAAATAAATGGGCACTTCCCAACATTTTTTTCTAACTTTCCATGGGCTTTGATGGCTGTACTAGACACGAGGAATGCATCTCAGCAAGAGACTCTCTAACAACTCATTGAAAGAAACTCAATTTCCAGCCTTTGCCAGCCCCAAAGAGCAGGAAGGTTTCATCTCCTCCACCTGGGAAAGATGAGCTCCCACAGCACCGAGGAGTGTTAGGCACGAGCATGTCTCCAATGAAGAGCTCATTCTATGGAAGCAATGACCATCTGCTGAGCTTTGCTCCTGCTTATCACATCCAACAACCAACAATCTTAAAAAAACACCTCTAACAAGAAGTTCTGGATGGTTTGAACATGTTTTCTGGACTTAATGGACTCAACAAAAAACATGGTACAACACAAAAGGGCATTTCATTACTGCTGGAAATGATTGTGACAAGATGATCTGTCCCTCTACTCCCATCAAGTAATAATTGTTCAAAGACAAATCCTTTCCTCTTTAAAGCTGATTTCCTAAGGAACTTCAACCCAGTCCAATAAAAATTTTCCTTGTAGTGTCATCCAAGAAAAAAGCGCCACAATGCCACAATTACAAGGAAAATTGTTACAGCAAAGGAGACTGCCAGTGAAGGGAGCAGAGATACACACAGAATCATGGAAGAGGCAGTTCCTCAAAGGTTTCCAGGTATCTCAGCAAGAAAAATCACTGATCTTTGGAGTATCATGTGAAATCTTAGCTCACATCTCTACAGATTGAGGAAGTACTTTAATCTCTCCTTGCCAATAGAAGAATAATGGTCTTGATATCAGCACCTTCTTGCCCTCTGACACTGAGAATTAGTTCTTTTCCATTCCTGTTTGAATAGGTTAGGGCTAAGGTTTATCTCCACCTTTGGCTCATGCAAGCACAGGAACATAAACCTCAGTCACCCTGCTCAGTCCTGCCTTAAAATAACAAGTCCAGAGCAAAATGAACAATCATGGTTGATGATGATCCACATGAAATAAATTGTTGCAGTTTCTGAGATCAGGTGAAGGGACCAGATTCTGGATATTTCTCCTTCTTTTTCTCTTAATAGAAATAGAAAGAATGCTTATATAAACACACCACAACAAACAAAACCAGAAAAAGGAATGGATTGATTAGTCACACACTAAAAAAGGGTTAGAACCAACCACCACAGAAGCAAGGTCTTGCCTAACAAAACTGGTCCCAAACCATAAAGGGTCACAAGTTCCCCACACTGCATATAAAGACACTGAATTGAGAAAATGGGCTTCAGAGCTGTACTTGAACAAGGTTAGTCAGAGATGCACATCACTTATTTGTAATGTAATTATAAGATCTTACTTTAAATAGTTATTTTACATTTTGTTTTTTCTGCATTTGTACTTCACAGCTCTTTCTTTCCCTTAGGATATTGCTACAGTCATCACCCAGAGAATTTCTTTCCAGCCTTGATACAGATACAGCAGGACAGCAGCTACATTTTAAGCTGTTTAGACAAGTTGGACACTGTTCACTATTAGGTAGATCAGCTGCCTCACCACTTTTATTACAGCTCTTTAAATCTTTTAAGCTGTACACATTAAGTGGTAAACACCAGGGAATCAGGAAGTGAAAAAACAAACTAACCCAAATTCTCCTTCAGCAAAAATTTCAGTTTCAGAAGAACAGACAAACTCACTGAAGTTTTTCTTTGCTTTTCTTAAAAGCTTTCCTGGAGCATCAATAAGAAAAAGCTAACACACAATCATGGCTGATAATCCTATTAGGACAATAAACTGGGGGATGGGGAGAGACTGGAAAAGGATACCAATCCTCAAATGCCAACTAAGAAAATGGCAGAGATAACACTGCTGCTTGGTACAAGAAAATTCAGGGAGTAAGTATTTGTTCCAAAGTGGAAACATAAAATTTTTGTGTAAAACACTGAACTCTGAGCAGGTTTAAACTCTCTTTACTAAGAGAAAAATAAGATATATATATAGATATATACATATATATAAAAGTAAAACTTCTTAAAGAAGGACATCGCTTTTAAGCTTCATCTTATTCAACAAGAGATGGAGCCCTGGAAAACACCAGTTTTTCTGTTTTACTTGGCCAAGTTTTAAAAATTATTTTCTTTTAAGTGCACATTTAAAGAAGCACCATTTTATCACTTATGCTCTGTCATAAAAAGTCCCTTCACTATTCTCTTCCAGTGTATTCCTTGCTCAAGCCAACTTTACTTTGCTTTTTGCACATGTGTAAACTGAGGCAGTCTGGGTCCCTTTCCTGAGCTGGTGAATCCATTTGCAGCTGGCAACAGGCTAAGCCTGAATTCCTTGAAATCTGGAATTTGTCTGAGATTTGGCCTGTTCTTTACCAGAGGTGGGTTTGTTTAAAATAAATCAAGACCTCACACAAGTTCCCCCATCAGGCTCACACAGACTCTCAGCAAGTCCTTTGCTTTGGGGTAATTCTACTTCAGCTGGTTCACATAAAACTGGATAGCGACTGGGAAAAATCTATTCCCAAGAACTTAGGTATCTGTAAATTCACAGAAATAAGCCAGATAAATAGAATTCCTCACTCTTCCCACAAATTTCAAAGGAAAACAAAAGAAAGATAAGATGACTCTCTTTCAGTGCAGACCAATCAACTTCTACACAACAAAATTAGCTGTCTCCAGCCTCCAAAACAGTTATGTCAACTTTCAGATGCTCTGACCTTCACTCATAACACAAGTATCTCTTCCTTAAGCAGAAGCATCTCTTCACTGCAGAGAGAATGCTTTTTACGGTTTTTATTTTTGAAAAAAAATTAAGATTAACTACACAGTACTCCAAAGTGATATGAGCACCACTTCAGAGTACAGGGCACACACTTTCATGTCAGACAATGCAATTTTTTCCACAATACTAACACATCAATGAATTAACATTTACAGGCTAATAAACTACAGTGACAACAGCTACTGATGTATGAATAGATAAAATATCAGAGATAAAAATTGACCTTTTTTCTACATATCAGAACATGGTGGGTTTGCCATCAAAATTTCATGAAGGAATTATACCAAAACAATCCAAACAAGAGATAAGGCACAGGGCAGGAGGAGCAGCAGTCAAAACACTGCTCTAAGCTCACACCTGGAAAATAAAGGACTAAAAAGCAGTAACTGTATCAAACAGAGAGCCAGAGCAGTGCCCCATGACAGAAGCAGATACTTCCAGGTATATATTCCCTGTCCTGATCCACAATGGCCACTAAATTAGGCTCTTGCCCTCCCCTTTCACAGTTTGCATTAGCTTGGCAATCTACGTGAAATTTGATGTTTCCAGATCAGTTCCTCCATATTTAAAAACCATTCGCTGCAGGGCTGCTGACAGTGGTCCTTGACAAAAGGAGCAATTGCTACACCTCTCCCTTCAATCTCCAAGTGTTCACCTTGCTTTAGAAGATGGCGTTGTCTGGCAGCTAAATTGAGATCCTGCACACGAGAAATCATCTGCTTCCTTTCTGCAGGATTATGCTACTCTTTTCTAATTCACTCTGCTAAGATACTTTCCAACTTTTAGCTTCGAGGATGTCTTTTTCAACAAGTGCTTTCATTTTTGATTACATGAGAAGAACTGCTTCAATTATCTCCTTTTCACAATATCACTGGTGACTGAAATGGGTAACTACAGACTCAAGAAAGCACATCCTTTAGTTCTGTCCCAGAAAAGGATCTACCGTGTTTCCTAAACACCTGTATGGAGAAAAACAAGTGCAATAAATAGAATACAGTAAATGGCATGTACATACTTTAGTAATTGCTCCTGTCTGTGCTGTGTTCAGCCCGGTGTGCCCAGCCATCTGTGGAGATACTTGGGTTAAAGTCTCTGCCAGCACACTGCCTGCATTCCCCTGCATGGCAGGGGCAGAATATTGCATTCCTGCTCCCCTTCCTCTTCCAGCTGCCCCAAGAGATCCATTCATTACCTGCCCTTGTCCTTGCTGAGGCTGATTCATTAAACTGTGACCAGAATTACTGTTGAGAAGGCTCTGGTGTGTCTGACTGAAATTAGTATTCATACATATCCCAGGTCCAGTCTGTGATGTTGCAGGGCTGCTCGTCACCATTCCCACTTGTTTTTGTGCTTGAGAGTTCAGAGTTTGGGATGCAGGTGTGGTAGGTCCAGAGGTGCTGGCTGCTTGCTTGGCCAGGCCCGGAGCTGCGGAGTCTCCTGGGTTGAGCGGGCTCTTGCCCATGGCGCCCAGGCTGCCGATGCTCGCGCTGTTCGGCTGCCCCTGCACCTGAGCACCGACTCCCTGCTGCACGGGGCTGCTCGAGTTCACATTGCCAATGCCTGGGTTCAAGGAAGAGCCGCTGCTGCCCCTCAGAAGTTCAGAAAGTTGTTTGTGTTTGGAAGCCGCATCTGGAACGAGGTTCCCACTGCTATTTAAAAGGCCCAACTCGCCATTGGGGATCAGCTCATCAGGAAGATCATTTTCCAAGTCAAACAAAGATCCGAAATCTACAAGTTAAAACAGAAACATGGGTGAGAAAACACGACAAATGAGTAGCTAAAATATTTATCTTTGCTACTTTGCTAAGTGTTAACAAGGACAGGCATTCAGGATGTCTTTACCCAGGACCAGGAAGTGAGGGAGGGTCCCTGTGACACGAACTCCAGAGCCTTTCAGGGCACAGCCATCACACACTGTGCACTCACAACCACACAGGGCACAGCACTGGCCAATAAACAGGTTTTCTGGCAAGAATTTTGACAAAACGAAGCTTAAGAAAACTAAGGTGGCATGAATACAATGATCTAATCTAATGCTTAGATTTCCCTTGTTTTGGCTAAAAGATGAAGGCAGAAATAACAACAGATTTTTTTCCTATTGATTTATGCTCCCAAAAGAGCAATTACATCACCTTTTCCAACCTCCTCTGTAATCCCAAGCCACCGCATTTCACCCTGCAATTCTACCCTGTCATTGATGTGTGCACATGGCCAAAGAACATCTTCCAGCATTGCTTCAAAACCTCACCAAAGAACAACAATGATTTTCTCAGCAGTTTGACCCCAGTTTCACATAGAAAGACATTTAATATCAGCTTCTAGTCATTGATTTGTACCACGATCTGCTACCTCAGAAGATCCCGAAAGGGACTCAGCATTTTCTCCTTGTAATGCCTCTTGAATCGAGTCACTGCTCGATTCCTGAACAGCTCAAATAATTCAAATTGCTCTGTAAGTGCCCAGCCATCATTTATCATGCCCAATATTGACAGAGGTAATCCACACACTCTCCAGATGAGCAAAATAAATCAATCAAATCTTCATTAAGCCACTTGAAGGAACAGCTCTGCCTGGCTGCAACATCCAGACTAATAAAAAGTGGTGGGGCTTTTTTTTTCTTTTAAAGGACCAACTCAGGTTCACTAAAATATTTTATTGCACATCATAAGCAGCATCTGTGTAACAAGGTTATTTTAGTATGTAACTAAAAAACAGAATGTTACTTCACTGTACATAGGTACTTCCATGTAAAAATAAGCTACATATTTGAAGATATAAGGACAGGCACATATTTATAAACATCTAAGCAGACCAGCCTCAATACACCAGAGTAGTGTTCAAACACACAACACATCTTGGAAGAGCTTTCCAATCCAAGGATGTGAACTAAAACAATCACTTCTCACTGTAACATAAATGAGTGAAAACATTATTTTGACCCCCAAGCCAGCCCTGACAAACCCCAGTCCTTCACACTGAGCAACAAATCACATTTTTTCCAGGTTAGAGCAAAGAAGAGTTCTTTACTTAAGAAGGATATTCCAAAGGCTTCATTGTTTTAAAGTTTAATTCATTCTTCAACCACAAAACGTTGGTGCAAGAGCCAGGCTGCAAAAATGATGTAAGGTGGTACACTGAAAAGAAACAACAAACCTCAAGCAACACAAACTGTATCACAAAGCACAGATGCATCACCAAGCCATCTCAGTACACTTTAAAATTGTGCATTTTATCAGCATGGGCATTTCCAAAAATTAATAATAATGGTCAGACTAGCAATGCCTGGTGAGTTACACAAACAGGCACAGTAAACAAAGACAAAACCATTAAATTCTGGCTGGTTTGAGGTGCTCAGAGCACCATGTCCTTCAGGGGCTCACACTCTGCCATCATCACCTACTGGAGTCAATAATCCTTCCAGGACTGCATGATGTTGGCTGTAACTCATAGCCCCTGCTCCCTTCCAAGCAGGCAAGGAACAAGCTAACATTTCATTTAGCAAGATTCAACAAAGTATTTTTAATTTCTCTTACTTGCTGCCTTTCCTTTCAGGTCTTTAATTCATCTTTCCTGATTGTCTTCTAGAAAAACTCCTGGTGTACCTTTGAGTCCATGATCGCTTCATCTCTCCTCCAGTTTCGCACAAAACATCTCAGCACTGACCAGGCTGCAGTTTGCCACTTCCTAGACATTTTGGTTCTACTTTTCCTCTTCCAAGATTTCCCTATTTCAGCTGGGGATTCTGGGAGGCTCTGGGAAGGCTCTGTCACTGGCAGTGGCTGCAGCTGGAGCCTGACCAAATCCATCTGCCCGGGCATCACCAAGGGTGGCACACGGGGCCGGGGCTGAGGCTTCCCCTCTCTTCAGCTGCTCTCACCACCCCAGCTCCCCCAAGTTCAAGGTTTCCAGTACTCGTTCCCACAACTTCTGTAAATCCCACAAAAATGTGTTTTTCCAAGCTTCTGCATCAAAATTGTTAATATTTCATGGACAATAGATGTGTGGGTGCGGGGATAGGGGCAAAGAAAAAGAGACAAAATGTCAAGGGGGAAGATGTTGCTGTGGCTTAAAGAGTAGTTTTTTCCAGCTGTATTTCAAAATGGGCTGCTGGAGTATAAATGCTCAATTTGGTTTTTTGCTTGGCTGGCTGGACTCTCTCAGTCTTGCCAGAGCCAAGAACTGGAAATGTTTTTGCAGTTTACAAAAAAGAGTGAAGAAAGCATTTGGGAATATTGCCACTTAAAACCTGAAATAATCTACCACTCCTAAGCTCCTGTAAGAAGGCTGTACATTTAGGTTAGACATGGAAAATGTACTGCTCTGCCAGCAGGAAAATAAAAAGCAGGTAAACAACTTAACACAATGGTCCTGTAAAAATTCACCAAGAATTCAATTGTTCATGCAATGATTAATCATCTTCTTTTATATTTCATCAGAGTCATGCACATTAAAAACAGCAACACAAGGCACATTTTACAACGGTTATAAAATACAACAGAAAACAAAAATCTACTTGAGCATGTCTGCAACAAATCCATAAAGATAAGAGATTGTCTTGGCAGTTATAAAAAGAATAAGTATATTTACACACATATAAAAATCTGCCATAATAAGAACATGGCCCATTTCTACTGACAGAGAAATGAAAAGCAACTGCAGTCCCTCCATCATCACAAGAAGAACAGAACTGATCCCATTCTCAATGCTTCAACTGTTTCTCAAAGGCAGCTACCAGGAGGCTAAAAACCAAGGGATGCCTTTGCCTTTACATGCAGTTACCTGAAGCAATGGTCAGGGAACACCTTTGCTGACAAGTCCCACCAAGCTTCAACCTGCTCCATCCTCAAAGCTGCCACGCACCCAGCACACATCACATCAGAGCAGGAAAAGTGGTCTGGATTTTAAAGGAGGAGAACAGACACCCTAAACCCAAAAGGCACATACCTCTAACTCAGTGCTCATGAAGCAGCACAGCTCACTAAGGCAGCAGAAATTCACCTCGTCGTGTCTTGTCTCTAACACGGCACCTCTGATCCTCAAACTCATACTATTCATTACCTCTGTCACATAAACCCCTACGTCCTCTTAACAGCAAAGCACAAAAAAATAGAGATTACATTTTCTGGAAGGCATGGAAAAGCACTAGGCAAGTACCACACCCCCACTCTTTCCAAAGGGCTCCTTCTCCAATCTGAGCATTCTGCGTTCCTCGAGCAGCTATTTTCACACACAGAAGATAACCACACTTGAGACAGTTTCTCTCCTAATTTCAGTCTTATGAGCTTAAATGTCACAGCTTTCTGCCTTCCTGGACAACACTTTCAGCAACCATAATTAAAAAAAACAAAAACATGTTCTGTTTCCTTCTAGGCCTTCTCAACAGAAAAAAACCCCCAAAACTCTGCTGCATCCTGAAGGCAGAACATTCTCATCTGTACAGCTGCTCATGAGTGTTACTGGGAGACTTTCCTAATATACATATTCAATCAATTAACTTGTTTCAATGTCACCATTTTTTCCCCTTTAGCTCAGCCTGGAGAGGTGACAAACATCCTAAGGTGTTTCATTATGTGTCTTATTATCTCAAATGTATCTCACAGCAAGCAGGAGGAGAACTATCAAATTCAGTTTCGTTTTTTTACAGCATAATCTTTGCTTGAGACGTGACTGGGAGTTGTCCTGTCACAAACTGAAGTCCAGCACACAAGCAGTATTTTCACCATGCCTTTCTTTCATGCCAACATAGCTGTTACATTTCAGTGAGCCCAATTTTGTTTTGTAAGGCTTCTTTCAATCATGCCAGACCCCAGCAGACAAAGCCTCAACAGTTCAGAGCTCCAGCCATTCCCTAAAATTCACTGTCAGGTAGCTCCCCTCAATAGCCACACTGTGTGGCACAGTCAGCAATTACCATGTCCATTCCAACTTCCTTTCCAGGTCTGAGGAGTCTGTAATTTATTGTTTCACAAAAGACAATTATTGTTGGCATTTAATGTTTTAGAACAATTAAACAACACGTTCACGGAAAATCTAAAATTTCAGTAAGGAAACTTCAGATTAGTGTCTTTCCCTGACAAGACATGGAAAGCTTGGGAACTGACATGCATCTGACCTTGACTTTCAGCAGAGCAGAATCACTTGTTCTGAACAGCACGTTTAACAACCAGGTTGAGAATGATGGTGATGAGGGCCCCGGCTGGGTTAAGGAGACCCTGATGGCTGGGTGGAGGGTGATGAGAAGGAATAAGAGATCCAACATTGAGGATGTGGATGAGTCTTAACAATTTATGGCTTGAATAATAAGAGATTTGAATATTTAATTAAATTTCTACCTGCTTGATTGTTTGCACTTGGGATGAGAAAGGAATACAGTCTGGGTTGCTCGTTCCTAAGTCACGGGAGTGGTCAAAACTCAAATGTGCTGGTATGAACATCACCTTTTGGAATCCTTGGGACTTATCTCTAGAAAATCCATTGGAATCATCATTACAGCTCTCTCTTGTTGACAGGCACAAAGTCACTCAGGCTGGAAGGGACATCAGGTCTGACTGCAGCCCAGTCCTCCACCTCCTCTCAAAGGGCACATGCTCCAGCCCCCAAACTCCTGAGCAGCCTTCAATGAACTCACTCCAGCTCCTCCATGACCTTCCCAGTGATGGAGAGGAGGCTGAACAGTCTGTATTGTCCTTTAACCCTTCTTGAAAATAGGTTTAACACTTGCCTTTGCTTGCTTTCCTGTGGCTGGGATTTTAGAGACAGCTCCTAATACTTCCCCAGTCCATTTTGGTAAGACTTCAGCAATTAGGTGACTTTTTAAAACTGAAGCTTGGTACACCAACAAGTCATGAAATTAATGAAAAAAAAAAAATCAGTTCTCTTCTAACCTTTACTGCAGTACCACCTGTATTCCTGACTCAGTGCCTGACACCAGCTCCACCAGCAGACACACGAGCCAGGATGGGGAAAATGCACATATCCACATCCTTTGTACCAGCACTAAGGTGTGGTAACAACTACCAGCTGATATAGGAAAAGCCACCTGCTCTGTCCCTGTCCTCCTCCTCACCTCCATGAAAAGAAAGTAGTATAAACTGAGATTCTTCCTTGGTCACACCAGGTTCAGTCCCCAGCCTCTCTTTCCACTTCCATGTTTTGTATCACAATGTCATAACCTCAAGGTTCTCTCTGCTCTACTTGTCCAAGTTGTCTCCATCATCTCTCTTTTGCTGTGCTCATAGTGACAACACAACCTGGGTTAAAAATCTAGAAAAACCTGAGATACTGGTTTATTTCAGAAGTAATTGGTGGGTTTAGGGATTATTCTACCCCTTCATAAAAATAAATCACAAATTACTTGAATGTTTCCCTATCAGTTACGAAGTAGTATATGAGAGCGCATTAAATGGCCCTTGCACCTGGCACTAAGGTTTATATAAAGAAGCAAATATGAAAAATATCCAGATAAGAAACTAGTCTCTAATCTCTTCCCAGATGCTAGAGGGGAATAAAGTCAAGGTAACCCAAAATGTGTGGCAGAAGCAGCCTAATGAGAGTGCTCACTCTGGTCTGCTCTTAGAAGCATCAGGTGGCAAATGATGGATTGTCTTTGCCTTCCTCTGCCCCTCTCCAAAACCATTTTTTTTCTTAATTGTTTCCCAAGGTATCTTCAGTATTTTGACACAGTTGCCATGTCTGCTCTTGTGAACAAATCTAAATCCCACCAGCAGCATCTACAAGACACACATGCCTACTGTCCCTGTACACGTGGCTACCAGGCAAACCCTCTTACAGACCAGAAGGCTTCAGTAAATTTATTTACCATAAGGAGAGAAACCTGGACAGAAGGAAGAGAAGGCAATCTGCCTATGGGTTGGGAGACACCACACATCAGCTTCTCATTCACAAGATCATCCTGATGAAGATTAAATACTTTAAGGTTCTTGGAGCACGTTAACATTACCAGAAGTGAGACTGCCTTCCCATCCTACCACAAACACACACATCGTGCCTCTTATCCAAATTTAACAGCTGACAGAACATTTAAATTCTGAATGACCCTTTTAAAAGGAATCATCTGAGACTCTGGCAATTAATAGTGGGCACTTGCTTAAGTCAGCATGACATGCACAGTCTGTACCAAGTTGGTGTCTGCTGGTGCCTGCCTTGAGTTGGCTCCCACAGCTGCCAGACCCACAGCTTCCCTAAAGGCTGAGCCACCCTCCCTGCCCACCTGGAAAGGGAATCAGCACATAAGGACACAAATTACCTTGACAAACAAACTTTAGCTGTGACATTCCCTGGCCAGAGACTTCTCAGTGAATATACTGCCAACACAGGTGGTTCAAGTTTTGAAGTGTTCAGCTACTCATTCTCCCCACAATGACTGACAGTGTCAGTGGTGAGAACTCGAGCTCACTTCTGGCTCAGGAGCTCCCTTCAGCTACACAGGTCCTTCTATGACAATTCCCACTTAACACAGCTTCTCCAACAGACCCACAGAACGGGCCTATTCTGGGAAGAGTGAAATATATAAATATGTACTTGAAATAATATAATGAAACAAGGAAAAAAACCTAAGCAACGTTACTATGAAACAGGCAAGTTTGGGGTCTCCTCCGTGATGTATAGAAGCCATAAAAAGTACAAATTCCATTCTTTTTAATGCCACTTTTCTCTCCCTATTTCTGATACCAAATTTAAGAGAACTGGCTTCTGCTTAGCAACTCAAATTCAGCTGTGCAAGGACATACAATCCAAAACAAACCAAACCATACACAAGGAAGATGACACTTGAAACTAACGATTTTTGTATATTTATGTCTAAAAAAACTTCCAAGCATAACTGACAATACCAAAAAACCCCAACTCTCTCATGAATATTTTCTTTAAAGCATTGATTTCAGTGGGATGAGGCTGTTTGGAACCATTCTACATTCTCATTAATACTTTCCTTTAGGGAGTTTATGAACTTAGGAAAAAACTTCACAGCAATTCCAAACCAGACTGATACTCAGTACTTAACTCAAGCCACTTGGTAATTTCCCCATCTCTCCTCTCCATGAGATGACACTACACAAGAGATGACACAGAAGTGATGTCATCAGCAACACTCACTAACCCAGCTACAGAGGTACCCATGGTGGCAAAGCTGGGCAGAGCAAGAGAGCAGCTCGTGCTCTCCTGGTGACACACACACCGACAGGGGCTGCAATGCAATGTCCCATTTTACTTCTCACTCTGCAGCAGAAGGGCTCCAGCTCTGATTCCTGTCTCTGCTGTGTCCAACTACAGCAGGAAAATGACATGTGCCCAGGAGATTGGGAGGAACAGTCACCCAGGGAAGAACGACTCCTTTCCCAATGTTGTCTTCCCAAGGAAGCTTCCACAGCACTAAAGGTGACCAGCAGGGAAGCTGGGGATTATTTTACAGACTTACAGATGTATAAATAAAAATATATCCACACACAAACTGCAAATCAAAAATATTGTATTTATCCAGTGTCATAAATAACATCCTTATTTCTCAGTGATGGCAAATAAGAAAGCAGGAAAGGAGGAGTGTGTTAAGAGATTTAGATTAAGAGTTATAATTATCACTACTAATAGAAGTTGCAGTTTTCTTTTAATTCACACTTATGATTCTGCAAAATACTTAATAGTATTTGTTGAAGCATCTTTATTAAAGAGTTTTCCAAATAAACAATTTAGGTTCTCTCTGTATCTTAGACATCTGAGAAGACAGATGGAAAACATAACATATGTTAAAAGGAAGATTTACAAAGCAAAAATTCTTGAAAGTGTAAACCAAATTAGGGTGGATGTGTCAGATTTCTAAGTTATCCCTCAATTTTTTTCCCTGTATAAGAACAAACCCCAGAATGTTTCAAATTGTGTTTTTCAACTACCCTCTCCACGCTGGTTTCACATTAACCTGCAGTATGTTGTTAATAGGGTGAGGGGCTTTTTCATGTTCTCTCTTAGCAGATAGCATCAGTAAGTAAAATATCTAATAAAAATAAACACTAAGAATATGTGGGGGGTTTTAATGTGAAGCTGCAGGTATAATAAAAAAGCACAGCATGTTGCTGTAGAAATAATTAATGGCACTGGACGATGACTCCAAGGAATGTCCAGCCAAAACTGAAAGTGAATAATCGGCAGCAGAAAACTGGGAATCATTTCACAAGCTACCAAGAGATCTCTGGAGTACAGCAAAGACACAGCCTCTATTCCTGCCTGCTGCTGGCAGGGCTTCTCCAGGAGCCCTATGGCAGAGCATTTTTCTAGTTAACTCTAAGTCACTGGAGGGGGAATAAGTTTGAAGTCCCCAGCACATGTGCAATTATCAAAGTATGAATTTCAAAAAAATAAAGGAATGGGCAAAATGGTAGGACTATGAACTGTCACATATGATCAGGCTAGCAGATCATCTGCTCAACTTTTCATCCTAAACAGACGTGAGTGTCAAACTCCTTGGAAAAACCTGTAAAAGCCCACAAACACTGGGAGAGTACACAATACCCTGCTATCAGCAGTGCCCCAGGAACTGGTAAGAATTAGCTGTGCTAGACTCTATAAATGAGCCCATTTCTAATCTCAAAAATCTCCTGTCCCAGATCACAAACGCTGGCATCAAAGTATGCAGGTCAGTCACTTCAGGTGAAAAAAAAACTAAGAGTTTGTATCAAACTTCTGGCTCAAAGTAAACATCTTGCTTGGCATCATCCCCTCCCATCCACCACCCGCAGGGTTCCATGACTCTTAAACAATATAACCATGAAGTATTCTATAAGAAACAATATAGCCATGAAGATCCCACCTCATTTTCCCACCCCAGATACTTAGGGCACAAGTACCACAAAACGAACAAACAAGCAAAAAGGACATTCCCGTGGAAAAATTACAACTATGCACATTCCTTCACCTACAGCTTTTCAGAAAATGAACTTCTTCCCTAAATTTTCTGCGTATAAATGAGAGTGTGTTCACTTAATGAAATTATCCTTTTCCTTGTTCCAGCGAGAGAATAGGAAGTGAGTGCGTTAACTGTGCTTCTTACTGTCACAGCACACGCATGACGCTCGAGTTTTGCAGGTACCACACAAAACAAGAGCAGATGGATTACACAGGCTTCCATGAGGCTTTTCAGCCACGCAGGAATGAACCCTTTAAAACATCCATACTAATGCTTTCACGTGCCCAAACAAAATCTGGGTTTAGATCACCGAGACGTCACTCCATCTGAAGTCTCTGCTAAGAATGTGAACACAAGCTTAGGAAACCTTGCTGTCTTTCCTTAAGCTACTTTGCTTTTGTCCACCTCTTTTCAAACTAAAACCTAAATCTAGTGCAATACACCTATCTGGTTTTTGGCAGGAGAGCAGGATCAAATCAGGCTGCGCATCGACACGAACTCCCTTCTGTGAAGTTCTGTGGCTGCCTGGGAGTCAGCCAGAGATCTACTTATCTCGGCACGTAGGGAGGCACGTGCAACAGGGCCAGCCTTTCCCCAGTGTAAAATCTGGGCCCTGGATGCCAACACATGGGCCAGGAAGAGAACAGGAGTTATCAGGGAGCTTGGCCCGCAGCTTTTGCAGCAGCAGCCACACGGTTTAATCTGTGCAGGATCAGAAGTTACGGAGGAAAAAAGAATTAAAAATCAACAAAACCCCCTACAAAAGGAAGTGTGAAGTGAAAACCTAGCTCTAATGGACTTGGAAGCTGCTCATCTCACCCAACTTCACCTACTTTAGGAATTTGTTAACTCCTGATGCCGTCAGGGACACCCTCTGCTCTGGCCCAGATTACGCTGTGTTGTTTCTGGAACTGGCGCAGCACCACAGCAGCAGAAGCTGCAGGGAACACAATGAACGCAGACAGAAGCATGACTTTAGTGAAACTCAGACCTTCACCGAGCTACCTGCAGAAGGGACCACAGTCCAGGGGCCCCTGAACACCTCCAGCTGGGCCACTGCTCCATTCAGGCACGTTTTTCCCAACCAGCCCGAGAACGCTGCCAGGTCTGTGTACATTCTGCTGAAGGACCAATGCCAGCAATGTAAAAAACAAACACAACGCTCAGCACTGAAATAACACACTGCCATAAGCAAAGTTACTGTAATTCTACTTTTTGTAGGAGTCCCTTGTTTACTCTGCGGCGCTGGATGAGAACATCTCACAACAGCCACAGAGGAGACAAATGTTTAGGTATGAAAACGCCTGTGTATCCAATAAAGCAGTAATTAAACAAAAGCACTACTCCTACCTGGCTAGACAAGGAAAAATCTTTCCCACAGACATTTTACCACAGGAGTCAGCTCGCTCAATACAGCACAGCAATGGCAAGCGAAGTTAACAGCCAGGAGTCTTAACCTTCCTTATTGATACAAAGAGCAGCAGGGCAACTGCAAAATGAGACTATCATGAAACTTAACGATGGTCACAGCACCCATTTCTGTTATCCTTTCATCTCTGCACCCTTCTGCAAGACCAGACACTGGATTTAGCTGCTTAGGTTTAACAGAAAAGGCCATATTTTCAGAAGGTAAACAGACCAATTTCAACGGCACAAACTTTGCCCGGGTAAGCTGAGGAGCTATTTTTATCAGAAAGATTAAAGGCAGCTAAAACTTACCCTGACAAAAGGAGTTGCTTAACATCACCGCATCAAAGCATCAAGAGAAATATAAACAAGGAGGAGAGCAGTTGCTTTCTGCCCAATGTTCAGGCCTGCCATCAGAGCCTCGTGTGTGAGCTTGAGCCAAAGTGTTCAGCCAGGCCCAACGTGGCGGCTGTGAAAGCGTGCTCCCCTCACGGCAGCCACAGCACCCACCCGTGTGGGGCTACCACGGCAACTACAATAATTCTGTTCAACTCACTGCTCACCCTGGGCAAAAAGCTCAGACCCATCTCCCCGGGCTCCTCCGATCACAAAGGCCACTTTCCAGGTTGCAACAGAACTTTTCCATTTAAGCCCCAGCACCAGGGAGCAGTTCCTGGTTTAGTTCCAGGAGCAGGCATTTGACAGCAATCACTACTCAAACTTATTTGTATCGCCTGCCACAATGCACGGAAACCTTCAGCGATGCTTCAACGAGCGGCATTAACTGCTGGCAACAAACCTAGAAGTGCTTTTCCTAAAAACAACCCTCTCTTTAAGTGCACAAACATTACCCACACCCTTGGCAGAGAGCTGCTTTTGCCTATGGAACACCAAGATGATGACAGAACTCCTTGGACACACTCGTCCAGAATACAACTTGGGGTTTGCCATCCCAGTGCCCCCAGGCCCCCTGAGCCCTGCAGAACTTTCTGCAGATGCTGGAGTTCACACTCCAGCAGCACACAGAGCTCCCCGAGACACACGAGAACTTGCTGAACAGGACGTAATTAAGACTGAAGCATTCCAGAACAGCCCAAGTGAACTTCAAAAAAGAAAGAAGAAAGAAGAAGAAAAAAAAAACCAAACCAAGACACTGGCTACCAGGAGAGTCTAAAATGTCTCGCTAAGAATTAAAGAACTATAAACTGTATTTGTCCTGAGTTACAAAGAGCATTTCGCAGCAACTTGTGTATCAGCCTTCCTTATATTACAGCGCTTCCACACAAGGGATGAACACGGTTCAATCACAAGACCTCACCTAGATATTCCCCGACAATTCTTACTCGATACTGTTTCTTTCTCGCTTGTTTCATTTATTTGCAGGCTGAGAAGAGCCCGCAGAAGAGAAGGTTTCCATAAAAAACCCCTAAAGGACCGAAGCATCTGTAAAGTGTTGCCAAATGCAGATTGAGCAAGACGAAAAAACCCACAGAATTTATCAGCTCAATTATAGTAATATTTTTTTTTCAGTCTATGAAAACACAGCAGGCACAGCATGATTAACTTATCACTATCCTTTCCACAAGATTCATTAATCTCTGAAAGCAGAAATTCAAGTGCAGCAGACTTCTTGTTCTTCTGAAACCACTCTTTCAGGGATTGAAACAGTCGGAACACCGGGAGAGGCCGGTCCAGGCACACATGCTCTTGTGCACACACGTGTGTATTTACAACGGGCACACACTGGCTGGAAACGAGACATTTTGATGTGTTTTATTATCTACAAACTCACCACAATTGAAGAAAAAGGCACGCCAGAGACACTACCCGACACATACAAGTCGCAGTGACTGCCAGGCTGCCGGGCATTTCGGCATGCGAGCAACCCCACAACTTCAATTATTATCGGCAAATCGTTTGGGGTTTAAAGGAAAAATGCTTGAAACAGTTTAAGCCAAATACCTTAAAACCTCGGTCACAGGTTGGAAGGTAAAAAAAAGCACGAAGTATTAACTGGAGGGTAGAATTAGATGGTCTTCAAGGTCCTTTTCAACCCAAATCATTATATGACTAAGAAGCTATTAAGGAGTTTTTATTCCGTAGTGTGTCACACACAGGGGCACAGCGAAAAAGCCTGGATAGGGCTATTAGCTATGGGTAATCTGTGGGGTTTAAGGAGTAGACACAAACCTCAACTACCCTTCCAAGAAGGCACCTTCAGCTT
Source organism: Fringilla coelebs (assembly GCF_963513975.1). Taxonomy (NCBI): domain Eukaryota; kingdom Metazoa; phylum Chordata; class Aves; order Passeriformes; family Fringillidae; genus Fringilla; species Fringilla coelebs. The sequence goes on from NC_140042.1 coordinate 14,088,224, forward strand.
TAAGCTGAAGGAGGGTAGATTTAGATTCTGAATCGGGAAGAAATTCCTTCCTCTGACGATAGCGAGGCCCTGGCACAGGCTGCCTAGAGAAGCTGCGGCTGCCCCATGCCTGGAAGTGTCCAAGGCTAGGCTGGACGGAGCTTGGAGCACCCTGGGATAGTGGAAGGTATCCCTGCCCATGGCAGGAGATGGAACAAAACAGGCGTTAAGGTCCCTTCCAAGCCGAACCCTTCCATGACTGTACAATAAGCAGGACGGTCGGTGCTTCCCATGCCTGGCCCTTCTCCTTCCCTACCCACACCCCACTCACCTGTCCACCCCCATCACCCAAACCGAGGCACTAAAAACGAAGATGATGAAGGAAAAGAAGGCAAACCCAACTCAAAAAACGTCTCTTTCTAACCGCTATTTATAGCCGGGACGGTACTTGGCGTACGGGTCCCGCCCGGTAACTTCGACTGCAGGAGGCCCAACCCACCCCCGCCAGGAACCGCGGCAGGGCGGGCGGTCCCCCGGGCCCCCCCTCCGGCGGGGCGGTAGGAGCGGGGGGGTGTGGGGGGGAGAACCGCCGTAGAGCCCCACCCGAGCCACCCCCGCGGCCTTACCTGTGCTATCGCTGGCGGAGAAGCCCGGCGAGTTGAGCTTGGCTCGCTTGGGGTTCGGCGGCCCGTCGAGTAAGTTCTCCGCCATGGTGGCCGGAGCGGCGGAGCCGGTGATCGTTGTCGGGGGGTGCTCGGGGGGGGCCGAGCTCGCTGTCCCCGCTCCTCCGCCGCACGGGAACCCAACAGCGCCGCTCAGTGCCCGGCCGGCCGCCCCCGCTCCCCCATGCCGGGCCGCCGCAGGCCGCAGGGAGGAGGGCTCGGGGCGGGGAGCGAAGGGCCCAGCGCCCCCTCCCTGCCGGCCGCGCTCCTCCCGGGCGCTCCCCCCGCCGCGGTGCCCGGATGGCGGCTCAGGCCGTCACTCGGGGCGCATTCCGCCCCCCCACACGCTCCCCTCGCCTCGCCCCGTCCCCTCCCCTCCGCGGCGGCGGCTTCGCCCCGGCCCCCGCCCGCCGCCCGCCCGCGGCCGAGGTAGGGGAGGGAGGAGGGGGGGGGAGGAGAAGAGAAGGGAGCGGGGGGGGGGGGGGGGGCAAAAATTAAAAAAAAGGAAAAAAAATCACCAAAAAGCGGAAAAACGCGCCGACCCCCCAAAAACGCCCCAAAACAATGAGCGCGGCGCGGCGGCGGCGGCGGCTCCCGGTGGCGGCGGCGGCGGTCGGTTGGCTCCGGGCGGCTGCGCCCCGCTGGCTCGAGCCCCCTGTGCGCGTCGGCGGCGCTCGGCGCGGCTGCCCCGTGCGGCGGCGGGGCGGCCCCGCTGCCCCGGCCCGGCCCGGCCCGGCCCGCTCCGCCCGCGCCGCGCTCCGGCTCCGCGACAAGATGGCGGCTGTTGATTCCTCAATTAAAAAAAAAAGTTTTTTTTTCTCTTCTCTTTTCCAGAGCCCTCGGGGGCGGGGCGGGGGCGGGGCCTGCGCGCTGCGTCACCGCGCTCGCGGCGCGGCCCCGCCCTGCCGGAAAGGCGCGCGCGGCGCCGGAAGCGCCCGGCGCCGTCCTCAGTTGCTCCGCTGAGGGGCTCGGGGACGGCGGGGGGGTCGGGCGGCGACCCCGCCTCACACACCGTGCCTGGAGTGCCGTGCGCTCGCTCTCCGCCGCCGTCGTGCCCTACCTCGGTGCTCTCCGCCACTGTCTCGGTCTGCCCTGTTTGCTTCAGTCAGGGCTCCCCCCGCAGCATCCCCTCACAGCGTCCCCTCTCCGTCTGCCCTCAGGTGCCTGCTCCCGGTGCCCCCTCATAGTCTCCCTTCAGTCCTCTCAGAGTACGTTTCTTCCTCCAAGTCCTCGCCTCGGTCTTTCCTGTTTGCTTCTGTCGGGCTCCCCCTCAGGACCCCAGAGCTGTCCCCTCGCAGTGTTCCGACTCCCCTCAGATGTCTCCCCCTCAGATGTTTCCCCCTCAGAGCGTGCCCCGCAGTCTCCCCTCAGTCCCGGCAGAACAGTCTCAGTGCTCCCCTCACAGCGACCCCTCCAAGTCTCCCCACAGTCCCCCTTTCTCCTCAGTCCCCTCGTAGTGGCCCCCACAATCTCCCCTCGCAGTCCCACCATGGATGGCTCACTGGCCCTTCAGAGTCTCCCCTCTCCCTCAGAGCCCTCGTTTCAGTCGTTCGCCAGTCTCGCCCCACAGTCCTCTCTAACTCCCCTCAGACGTTGCAGTGCTCCCCTCACCATGCCCCCTCCATGTCTCCCCATGATCCCTCCTTCCCCTCTCAGTCCTTTCAGAGTCACCCCCACAATCTCCCCTTTCAGTCCCACCACGGATGGCTCAATGCCCCCTCACAGTCTTTCCCCCCCCCATACTCAGAGCCCCCACCCCAGTCTCTCCTCTCAATCTCACCAGGGATGTCCCCTCTCAGTCTCTCCCTGAGTCGTCCTCAGTTTTCTCTCACAGTTTCATTTCCAGTCTGCCTTCTCAGTCTCACCATGGATGTGCCTGCTCCATGCCCCCTTACAGCCATCCCCCTCCCAGTCTCCCTTCTCAGCTTCCCTTCAGTCACCTCTCAAATTCCCCTCTCAGTCAGTCCCACAGAGATGATCTCTCTCAGTGTCCCCCTCAGAGTGTCCCCTCTCCATTTTTTCACCCCCTGCAGTTTCCCCTCTCAATCCCACTGAAGACATTCCCTCTCAATGTCCCCCTCACAACATCCCCTCCAAAGCTCCCCCTCAGTGCCCCCATTTTTCCCCATGCCCTCAGAGCAGCCACACACAAGGGCAAGTGTCCCATCAGAGCTGACCCAACTCTCAGGCACCAGCCTCACTTTACAAACACTTTCTGCTCTGTCTAGACAGACTTCCCCAGCCCAAAACAGGTTTAGAAGACTGGCGCTCATATAGTTCCATGGATTTCCATACTGGTTCCCAACCTGAGAATCAGGTCGTATAAGCCGGTGACGTGTGTGGCAGCAGAGCTCCTTGTACCCAAACTGGTTGCTTGGGGCTGTTTTCATCACCTTCATGTTGGAATGTCCTCCAAGGGCAGCCACAATGGGAGGAGAGGATGGAGAAGATCTGGACACAATTCTGAGGATGTGCTGATGAGCTCTACAAGTTGAGATGGATTCAACAGCAATAATTTATTGGTTTAAAGGAGATCTATAATGACAGATTCCTTTGCAAAGAGTAAGTCTACCTTTTGTTTACTGTAAAACTTGAATTCATTACATTTACTTCTACATTTACATGAATTTCATTACATTTACTTGCAAATTCTGTATTTATTTACATGGTGCCTGTCCTTGCTGAGGTCTGGCTGTAATCAGGTGGAGGTCTCTGTCAGGCCTCTGCTTCTATCACTGTATTACTTATTAGTTACACAAGTAAGGGCTCTCTGGTTGTGACTGCTTTAATTTCCTTCTAAAGCAGTGAGTTCTCATCTGTTTCAGGATGTTTCAGTGTGGGACAGGTTCAGTGTCTCACAGTACCTCTAGATGTAAAGGGAGTAGCTCTTGTCCAGCATTTTACTGTGATATAAAGAATTTATCCCAGTGTTTTGTTGTTGGAGGTGAGGGGTGGGAGTCAGGTCAGACTCTAAGGCACAGCTGAGGACAGCAGTGTCTTTTTCTGGCTCCTGCTTGAACATTTTAACGTGTTTGGCTGGTGTATTCTGAACTGTGTCTTGGACCACTCTTTGTGCTTGCCTTGGTCATTACAGCCTGGGCAACCTGAGCTAGTGGAAGGTGTCCCTGCCCATGCCAGGGAGGTGGAATGAGCTGGTGCTTAAAGTCCCTCAAACCCAAACAGGTCTGTGCTTCTACAGTTACATCACTCATGGATATGCTGGAGTGGCTGACGCCAGGAGCCCTCCATAGCACTTTGCCCCCCTCATGACCCCCTTCCCTGGTGCTGCACTAACTCTGCAGCTCTGGGATAAAGTCAGGATGGAGATTTACCACCGGAACAGATCCTGAACAGTCCCACAGCTACTGCCCCTCTCCAGAGGGTGTTCACGCTGCCTGGTGCTGGGCAACACACCCACGGTGCACCAGTACTGCAGCCCTGAGCACACAGCCGCTGAGCCAGGGGCCCTGACAGCCCCAGTGCTGTGACAGGAGCTGCTGTGTCGGTGCCTCTGAGGGAAATGCCATGTTGGGAGAAAAGCAGAGGATGTATGGAGGCCATGATTGGCTGGGAGAGCTCCTCTGTCTGCACAGCAAGTGCCAGGCTTGCCACATCGGTGAAGTCAGAGCGGGGCTGCAAGTCCCAGGAGCAGAGTGGGAGGGAAAGGAGGTGCTTTGGAGGCAGGGAATCCTTTACCCCAGGCAGTAGGGGCAGAGGAGGAGGATCCTATTGTTGCTGTGTCCTGCAGCTTCTCTGTGCTGCAGTGTCCCCTTAGGATGGCCCCAGCTGCCCCTCCATGGGATCAGAACAGCACTGGGTTAATGGCAGGAGGGAGAGGAAGACCTTGGATGTTATCCACTGCCCCTTGGAAAGAGGGCTATGATTAAATACCCTGAAGGCCTACGATTAGCCTGAGTACCACAGCCCTTTGGTGTTAGTATTGCAAGACTTGGATGGCCTCACCCATTAGTAATGCCAAACATGGAACAAGCTCAAACAGTAGGAAGATTTAATGAAGAGAAACCCTTTGAAAGACATTATCTATCAAATACACCAATATTTCCAATCTGGACCCCAGTGCATGGCTCCCTGCACCCCTGCTGATGGATAAGCTCTTGAAAGGATTCCTGAGACCTTCATTTGGGGTGTTCAGGAGGGAGAGTGAAGCAGGTGCTTAATGGATAACTCCTTTATTCAGGGACTAGTTCCAAGAGAAATTGCATAATAAAATCTGCACTGCTGCAGCCCATCGCCAGACTTCCTGTCTCCACAACTAAGCTGCTTAAAGACACAGTTCCTGAGATCCTACCTTCCTTCCCCACCCGAAACATGGAAGTATCATTTCTATAGCTTGTGACCTCAAAACCTTACAGCCAAACAATTAGCAATGTTTGAATAACTTCTGAGGAGCTCTGCCCTGTAACTTGTAGTCACTGTGGCACCATCAGAGGAGTTCTCATTGGGAATGGGAGTCTGTTTTTCCTGGTAATGTTATGACCCAGCACCTGGTGGCTTTACCATCCCCATGTGCTGCCAAAGCTGTTCCAAGATAGAAGCAAAGCCCAGAGTCTGTTGTCTCCTCCTCTCCTGGCCACTGCAGAAGGTGCTGCCTATTCTTTCTCCAGGCACGTCTGGTCACACACACCCTGCACTCATGGGATTGTGGAGCAATTTTATGTGAAATAACTGTTGTTTCTGGCTTCTGATTTTCATTGTGTGTGTGAATTCCGTGGTGTTCAGGAAGTGGTGGTAACCCAGGGACCGCAATCACAGCACTGTTTTGTGTTTAGCTGTGTGTCTGTGAACTTCTGCAAACCCTTGGCTCCTTGGGCTGCAGAGATTGACACGCATCCTAAAGGGTCTCCTTGCTTCATTTCATGCAGATAGAGTATTTGCAGGTGGCTAAGCATGTATTGTGGGTGATACCCCACAAGCACCAATCAGATGTGATTCTGCTCTCCTTTTCATGAAGTATTCATTAATGTAAAGCCATTTCCTACCTACTTGTTGAGTAGAGTCTCGTGGGTACTGGATGCAGACTTGGACTTTTCAGCAAATGACTCAGAATCCTGCCCATCATCTGTCAGGACCACCTAACTCTGATGTGGAGAAATCCCCCAAGTAATGGGTAAGGCTATCTCACCAAAGTGAGAATAGCAGTTCAGGAAAAACAGAGTCTTCTGTCATCAGCATAATTGAATCTGTCACTCTGAGGGGTCCTGCTTTCTTAAGTCCCAAATGTGAAGCCTTTTTGCTGAGGTTGCCTGTAACTTTGCCGTGCCTGACAAACTGTTAAGAAAAATCTCTATAAATCTTTGTGCTCTCACTCAGGGCTATTGCTTGACGAATATCAGACTTTGTCTGAGAGACAACAGTCCATTTGCTTTATTTTTAAAGTAAACTGCTATTAAAAAAGTCTGTCTTTGGGCTCTGCTACATTACGGTTTCTCATCTGTCTGAGACCAGCTTGCAACCTGCCTCACAGTCAGTTAAAAAATCATATTTCTACCCATAAAATAGTAATCTGGGTAATCTGGGCAAATTTCTTGTCTGCCAGCTCCCTTTTAGCAGTGGCAATTAGTGGTTTATGGGCGGTTTCAGCCAACATGGGCCAAAAAAAAGACACAGAAGATTTTCCCGCTGCAGATTATGGTGAAAGATCTCTTCCCTGAGCACAGAGAAAGGCAGGATGCCCATAGATACACTCTGGCCACTTGAGATGGGAATATTTCAGTGTTTCCCCCCTCCCTGCCTTGTCCCCTGGTTAAAGATGTGGCCTTCCCATTGCACCATCAGTAGGAGAGGGCATTCACAAGCTCTTCAGGTGTCACTCACAGCTTGGCATGAGCTGAATCCCAGATGCTCAGTCTGAGTTTGGGTGCTGTGCTCGGAGCTCAGGAGCGAGCACTGCTCACACTCCCCTCTGACAAATTCACTCAGGCTCCACCTCTTGCCTGAACCTGTGTCTTGGAGCAAGATCTCATCCTTCCCACCAGGGCTGGTGCTTCCCTCCATTCATTCTTCTCCCTCCATCCACAGGCATTGGGTGATTCCTTGTCCCTTGAAAGGTGTCTCAGATTCCTCCCATGCCATTTCTGTCCTCTGCTCATTCCATGATGGCATCACAGAGACAACGTCTTCCAGTACCTACAGGGAACTGAAAGGAAGGAAGGGACAAGACTATTTACAAGAGCTTGTAGTGACAGGACAAGGGGGAATGGGTGAAAATTGAGAGTAGGTTTAGCTTAGATATTAGGAAAAAATTCTTCCCTGGGAGGGTGGGGAGGCCCTGGCTCAGGGTGTTCAGAGAAGCTGTGGCTGCTCCTGGAATCCCTGGAATCCCCTGAATCCCTGGAAATGTCCAAGGCCCAGCTGGATGGGGCTCGGGGCAGCCTGTTCTGGTGGAAGATGTCCCTGCCCATGGCAGAGGGGTAGAACAAAATAAGGTTTAAGGTCCTTCCAAACAACACTATCCTTGTTGAATCAAGTGCTCAGCACTTTTGACCACACTAAGCATTGCTCCTTTCAATTCAATGCCATCCAAGCATTTATTAACCTACTTGGACACACTGCATATGTCTTTTGTGGAAGTAATTCATTACTATAAATCTCATAGTTCTTTTTTTTCTCATACAGCTTGAACTTTTTTCTAATCAGTAGCAATGCTCACAGCAATGCAGTGACTTCAGGTAATTGCTTGGGATCACATTTGGAAATGCCCTCCTTGTGTTCTGGCTGACAGTCCTTATTTTTTGCTGTAGCAAAATCTGGTGTTCCCAAAAAAACTCTGGCCAAGCTCACAGTCTCACCACCATCCTGTTAGACACCTGTGTGCAAAACTCTGCTGAACCACTGTCAAGCCAGGCCATGGGGACACTGGTGGCATTTTTTCCTGCTCCGCCATTGTCCTGGTTGGTGGAGGCAGCCATGACAGTATGGCTCTGCAATTCCTCCTGCTCCATTCAGCCTTGCCTGTCCCTCTGCCTCTTCTCTTCCTGCTATCAGTCACAGCTTTAGTGCAAGGCTTGGTTATCTCAAGGAGCTTCATTCCTGAGAAACACTCTGTACCTTCTCAGTGTTAATCCTGGCTCCCACACTAGCCTTTAAGCTTTTGGTGTGGATTCAGCTCATCACAACTCTTGAAAAACTTTACTTTCCATCCTCTGCTGAACTCCCATAGTCATCCAGAGAGCAAGCCCAAGCTCTTCTGCAGTGTCAGCCCCTCTCTCTTTCTGCTGAGTTAAAAGCCAGCTATGAAATGTTTTGGATTTAGGTGGCAGACAGGTCCCTCACCCTCTGCATGAGGCTTCAAGAGATACCTGTCCCCAGGTTCTTGGAGAATGGTACAGACTCAGGTGGCTGCCCTGTCCTTGTCTGGCACTGCCATGTGCAGTCACAGAATCATGGAATGGTTTGGGTGAGAAGGGACCTTAAGGCCCCTTTGTTCCAAACCTGTGCCATGGGCAGGGACACCTTCCACCATCCCAGGCTACTCCAAGCCCCATCCAGCCTGGTCTTGGACACTTCCAGGGATCCAGGGGCAGCCACAGCTTCTCTGGGCACCCTGTGCCAGGGCCTCCTCACCCTGCCAGGGAAGAATTTCCTCCTGCAGACTGTGCACTCCTCCCTTGGAGGAAAGGGCCCCCAGCGGCGACCAGGAAGCCTTTCTGGGCTGGGTCTTGGAAAACTGTCCTGCTGAACCAGTTCCAATTTGTATGAAATTCTTCAATATTCATCAGGGCAGGGAGGGCATTGAGCTGGGCTGACTAGGGGAATACATTAACTGCCTGTTTGTGCCTCCAGCCTTGCTCTTCCCCCACCACAAGAGTTTTTTCCTTGTTTTGGGTAAAAAAAAAGAACAACTTCTACAGGAGCTTGAAGCTCAAAGCTCAGTGGTTTGGGACCAGTAGAAAGTGGTGCTGGCCCATAAGTTGGATGATGATGACTCTTTTCACCCTTTTTCTAGCAGATAAGGTGTCTGTGGAAAGCTTCACCTTCTGCAGGTAACTCTGGTGTGTTCAGGGCTTCAGTAAGTACTCAGAAAACCCCTCAAAGTTTCAGCTTTCAGAATTTAGAAAGCACTGAAACCTTCCGATTTATTAATTGGCAGTGAAAACATCTAATTTCCCTGCTGTGTGAGCAAAACTTTAAAAACAGCTTTTATGTCCAAAAGTGGGAAAATAAAGGGAGTAAGAAAGGACAAAATGACTAAAACACATCAATCCACTCACCTTCTCCTTCAACAAATTATTCACGTTTGATTCAAACCAAATTCTTTATTTTTTCTTGTTATGGCAACAACCAGTTTAAAGGCTCCACTATTTCTCCAGCCCTGTGGTTCTCTCAGGCAGATCCTTGGGCAGCCTGGCTCTCATGCATCCCAGCTGGATGCATCTTGCATCCCTCCTATCACCTTGTTTTGGCTGCCTGAATCATACCTGGCACTTCTTGGGTGCACAGCGCAGAGCCAAACCCAAACCTTTCCTGGTGACTCAGTCCAGAGTTTCTCCCAAACACAACATGAGGGCTTTAGCTGGAAAACCTTTTTTCAGCATTAATCACCTTTCACTGTAAGTTTGCACGAGCTCCTAAATAATGGGCTCAGGTGAAAGCAGAACTAATTATTGTCATTATGGCTTCTAGCTCACAGAAGTATGGTTTGGAAGGGACTTTGAAGACCATCCTGTTCCATCCCCTGCCATGGGCAGGGACACCTTTCACTCTTCCACGTTGCTCCAAGCCTCATCCAACCTTTCCTTGAACATTCCCAGGGAAGGGGCAGCCAGAGCTTCTCTGGGCAACCTGTTCAGATTAAGGGGATCACAGCAGGGCAGCAAAGTGACTTGAGATGATGGTGGTAATCATCACAGGATAAAATGGGATGAAAACCTGTGACAGAATTATTCCAATGAGGTGTTCTACTCTGTTGCTTTAAAGGTTATCAAAGAAATGGACACCCCCCCACCAACCCCCCCCCCTCCAATTGTGGTGTCCCATTCTGTGACATTAATGACAAGAATCTCTTGGCACAGGATGTAATTTGCCTGGGGAAATTAGTTTCAAAAAGGACGAGAAAGTTAAATGCTATTGGAGAGCTTAAATGAAGGCAAATAATTTTATAGCCAAAATAATATTTTTCTATGATAAATTATGTAAAAGGCTAGAGTAATACAATGTGATGCTCCAGGGAATAAAACAATCCCTGTAAAGGTCAGGAAACTCTTTTAACATACCTGCACACCAGTCCAGATGCATTTTAATTTGTTTGGGTTTTGTGTCCTTGGCTGGACATGATATTCTTGCCTGAGCTCCTCAAGGCCAAGCACCTCATTGGGTGGACAGAGAAACCTTCCCCAGCTCTCTCAGGATATTGTTCCACCCTTTGAAGCATGAGCCAGATGATTTCTGTTACACTCCTGTCCCATTACTGCAAGACTTGACACGCTGCAAGGTCTTGGTGGCATCTCACCCTGTGACCTGTGACTCCACGATTTTGCTGTTACAAGGCTGTCTCTAATTATATCAGGATTAACTTTTCACCCCAAGCTGTCCACCTTGGGCACCAGTGTTTATTCCATTAATGGTTCATTCCTGCCATGTGGAGTTTCATGGCTTGGCTATCGATATGCTCTGTGCTTCCTTCTTAGATCAGCTGAGGTTGCTTGTCTTCTTGTCTTAAGCCAGCAACACATTAGGTGTTAAGATGAAAAATTCCCTTTTCCCCTGCTTTTCTTCCATCCCATATCAGCTTATCCCAGCCTTGTGTTTACCAGGGAAGTGAAGCCAGATCAGCTGTTATTCACCCAGCCTAGGGATCCCATCATTATCATCCTGGAGCAGGGCCTGGCAAACTACTGCACCTCATCTCAATCCCCCAGCTCCTCCACATGCAGTGCATGGTCACATCTGTTAAATCAGCCCATCTGGCCCCTCTGCCAGGTCAGCTCCACTCCCCATGGCCCAAGGCCACTTCTTCCTGCTTGTCCAAAGGCTTCTCAGCTTCATTCCAGGTTCCTTTGTCATCCACTCAAGATGACACTTGGTGCTCATTTAGGGCAATTTACCAGGCTGGTTTGAAAATGAGAGCTCTGAAATTTATTTCACACTTGGGAAATAAACCCAGACCCAACTTTTTCACAACGGCTGTCAGTGATGTTCACAGCATCCTGAAAGGCTCGGGTGGAATTTGCTCATGAGCTTTGTAGAATTATCCTCTGAGAGAGAGAAAATATGGGAGAATTTGAGCTAGGAAGGACAATTTACATTATTGAAGTGTTAAAACATGACAGAGCTGTTACCTCAAATCTGTATTATAAAAGCATCCAAAGATTTGATAAAATACAGGGCTTTCATAGAATCACAGACTGGTTTGGGTTGGAAGGAACCTTAAAGCCCATCCAGTCCCACCCTTGCCATGGGCAGGGACACCTTCCACTATCCCAGGGTGCTCCAAGTTCTGTCCAACCTGGCCCTGGGCACTTCCAAACCTGGTCCTGGACACTTCCAGGGATCCAGGGACAACCACAGCTTCTCTGGGCACCCTGTGCCAGGGCCTGACCACCTTCACAGGGAAGAATTTCTTTCCAATATCCCATCTAACCCTGCCTTGGGCAGTGGGAAGCCTTGTCCTGTCACTCCAGGCCTTCATCTAAAGTCCCTCTGCAGCTCTCCTGGAGCCCCTTTAGGCACTGGAAGGTGCATAATACAGATCATAATGCACAATACAGATACCTGAGACATCTTCAAAGAAGTACCCAGCAATTACTGCAGTCATTACATGGTCCTGGTTTCCCCCCAGCCTTTGATCAGAGATGTCTAGAGTGATCTCTGCTGCTTCCAGAGCAAAGGCAGCTCCATCTCTTCCTTCCCCAGCTCTCATGGAGGAAGCAGTGACCCTCTGCACTCCCACACCAGTGAGAGTTCTCACCACAACACTGGCACATCATGGCTTTGGTTATGACTTTGCACCACTGGCTGAGCCCAAAGTAACAAAAAAACATCCCCGAACTGTCTGGCTTTATATTTTCCTGGAATTTAAGTCCAGTTGAAGTAATTAGATCATCTTTTCTGCATTTTTGGGTGTCACAAGTCACTGCATTTCAGGTGAACATTGAGCCCTGTCACTCAGGCTAGATGAAAACCCAGCAATCCTGGGGAGAGCAGAGCTGCTGTGGGCTGATGTGGGAAGTAACGAAGTGCCAGCATGGGCCTGGCACTGCCAGGGGGGGTTTCACAGTTCAGAGCAGCAGGCTGGTGCTCCAGCCCAATGAAAGGAGGATGATCCATGCACCCTGAGCCCTCTCCCTCCTCAGCTGGCACAGGACACTGAGCTTTCAGACCAGATGACCTCAAAGCACTTGGACAAGGCAAGAAATCCCTGTGGCTTCACCTCCCAGCTCCCTGCTTGCAGGCTGAGCCCTTCCTCCCAGTCTCTGCACTCAAACCCTGTGGCTGAAATGAGCTAATTTTGCTTGAAAGGCTGCGAGCCCCGGCGCAGGCACCGCTCCCCTCGCATGCTGTCGCAGTACGCAGCCACCGTTCCTGCAAGAGAGCTGCAGCTCATTTCAAGGTTGAATTTGTCCAGCTTCAGTCCCTGGGATATTTACATCTCTGGAAATTATCTGGGGATGCTGCAGTCCGTTATAGCAGAGCTGTTGCTTCCCTCGGTCAGATCTCTGGGCAAGTGCTTGGATTTTAACACTGCCATGTCCCCACATACACCCTTCTCTGTACTCTGTATATTTTTTTTTAAGATTAAGAAAAACATTTTATTTTCAAGCTTTTCTTTGCAATTGCAAGCACCAGATATTCTTTCTAAATGACAAGAGATGAGAATCTTGAGCATTTGCATGACCCCAATGGTTTCCAAAACTCCTTTAACTAAACCATTGCCCAGATTTTACCAAAGACACGTGGGGCTGATGTACGTGAGGGCCACTGACACCCAGCACGGAGCACATGAGCCCTGAAGTACCTAAAATTGTCTCATGTTGGCTTTTGAAGATAAGTCTCCACCCTCCATTCAGAATGACAACTTTTGGCAACAACAAGAAAACAGAAATGACAGATGGTAACAAAATCTGGTACACAAACATGACAGTAGGCAATATAATGAACATTTCACCCACTCCTTCATTTATGCTAATCGGTGCTTTTCAGCAACCGGAATTGTTCTGCCAGACAGCCACGGATCTGAAGCACAGCACAGCAAATCTCAGAGGGCCACCAACCTGAAACCAGGGTAAAACCCCACCAGGCAACTCACTGTGAATGAAATTAAAGTATCACTAAACTCCAACCCTGACAAAATCCCCCCACTCCTGAAAAGCACATCGACCTCTCCTCCTGCCCTGAAAACACCACATCCACAAAACAGAGGCAGTTTGGTTTTCCTGCTACCCAAAGCTTCACCAAAATTCAGAGGAACCAGCAGAAATGAGAAGTAGCAGCCTCGCAGTCAATGTGAATTGTGCTAAATAAACGTATTTGTTACGGCCACAAAAATTTCCTTCAAAAGGCGTTTTTCTCCCAGACTCAGCTCTCTGCAATGGACTCTGTCCCTGCAGGAAAATGGTTACTCTTCCCTTTGAAGCCCACTTATCTCATGCTGACATTCTCAGAGGAAGGTGCTATGTCACCCACAAACCTCCTTTTATTTCCTATAAAAATGTAAATCAGCCTATTTTTTTCCCCCAACAACCTTATGTAATGAGCAGTGTCCTCGCTCAATCATTTTGAAGACGTGCTTTAGCCTCTGTTTTATGCAGGAATCTGTAAAACTGAAACCATTCCTCCCTTTCCTTCCCTGATATTTCAGTGCTTGCTCCTTTGCCTGCTGATGCAAAGCTCTGTGGCCATTCCTGGCGTGGGCAGGACCTAAAAACATCTCAGAGGGCAACAGCAACACCCTTATATTTTCCCAAGGATATAAAATAAGTGTTCCCACAAGTAAATTGCCAGTGCTTTCAGGAAAAGAGGGGCAACCTTCAGCACTTGCCCTCAGAGCCAGCTGGGATGTGTAATTGTACAAATCTGTGCATATTTATAATCATAAATGAGGCTTGTCCTCCATGATCAAAATTTCAAGACACTATCCTTTACAGGACCAAATTTTCCTTTGCTTCCAGCACTGTCACACATTATCCATAGCAGATGAAATGCTCTCTTTTGGGGGCATAATCACAGTGAAACCCAGGAAAAATAGGGAATTTTGGTCAAAACATTTCAGTTGCTTTTGAGGGCAAAAAAGCCCATGGTCTTGGTGGGTTTCCAGTAACCAGGTCTGCAAATCCTACACTTGGCTCCAGGAGAAGATAATCTTTGTGTCAGAGATTGGTCTCATAGAACCAGAAATTTCCCACTGTCTTCATGAAGATTCTCCCAGACTTCTCTGATCTGGGGAAAACTTCACTTCTTCTGCTTTCTGTCTTATTCACTTGTCATTTCCTGCCCTGGATGAAGCATCCCAGCGTGTATAGTTCTTCCTTTGGTGACAGCTACTCCATTTCTTTAATTGTCTTTCATGCCCACCTCCCCCTCTTCTAGATCTTCTGTGCAGAGCCACATAGCAATTTTGAGTCACAGGGATCTCAGCACATGGAGCTGTTGGAGAAAAATCCCACTGTGGATGGAGACATGGCAGACCAGGGTTTCCTGTTCTCCTCTCTGCTTCAGTCTCAATCATTCCTAAAAATAATGCCCCAACCAACATCCAGACTTGAAATTCTGGAGAAGCACTGACCAGTAGGGCTGGGGTCTTCCAGAGACTCCCACGCTGTGGCCCCTGGGTGCCTTCATAGCCCTTTTTTTGGAATAGTTTGGATTGGAAGGGACCCTAAAGCCCATCCAGTGCCACCCCTGCCATGGCAGGGACACCTCCCACTGTCCCAGGCTGCTCCATGCCCTGCCCAGCCTGGTCTTGGGCACTGCCAGGGATCCAGGGGCAGCCACAGCTGCTCTGGGCACCCTGTGCCAGGGCCTGCCCACCCTCACAGGGAACAATTCCTTCCCAATATCCCATCCAGCCCTGCCCTCTGGCAGTGGGAGCCATTCCCTGTGTCCTGTCCCTCCATCCCTTGTCCCCAGTCCCTCTCCAGCTCTCCTGAAGCCCCTTTAGGCCCTGCCAGGGGCTCTGAGGTGTCCCTGGAGCCTTCTCCTCTCCAGGTGAGCACCCCCAGCATTCCATGTCTGACATCAAAGCAGAGGGGCTCCAGTCCCTGGAGCACCTCCATGGGCTCCTCTGGACTCACTTCAGCAGCTCCACATCCTTCTGATGCCAATGCCTCAGAACTGGAGGCAGCTCTGCAGGTGGGATCTCACCTGAATCCCACCCTCACCTGCTGCCCATGCTGTGGGATGAGCCCAGGATAACGCTGGCTTTCTGGGCTGCCCCTTCAATGGGGGCACCAAATACCACCTGCTAAAAGATAAACAAATCCTCTCTTTTTTGGTTGTTTTTTTTTTTGTGGACATGTTTTGTTTTGTTTTTTGTTTTAGATCTTTTTCAAGTCTTTACACACACAGGCTTCCCATCCCCTACCACATATACTCTCCCTTTCCTCTGCCTAATTTCAGAGTAAGGAAGCCACACATGATGTTTTCTCTCCAGGACATGAACTGGCTGGCAGGTTGTCTGATGAGAAGGAATCTGCCCCGGGACACCGTGAAGAGATGGGGTCTTCTGCCTGTTGTTTGTCATGGAAAACAAGATGCCTGCATTCAGCTGCTGCTGAAACCAGGGATGCCAGCTCAAACCGGGAACATCAGCTTGGGAGGACGCTGCTCTGCTGCTGCTGTGGCCGGAAGAGGCTCAGCCCCACGTCCTCAGCCACCCAGGTGCGTTCACAGGGGTCCCACAGCCGGGGGTCCCTGGGTGCCCCGGAGCTGCCTGCCTGTGGGGTGTGTGGGGCACTCGGGGCCGGGATGTGTTGCTGGATGATGTGGGTTGCTTTGCTGAAGCCTGGGCCAGGACCCCCGACAGCCTCCAGCTCTGCCGGGGCCGTCCCCACGTCCCCAGCGGGTTTTGCCCGCTCGCTGGACACGCTCAAAGTTCACGGTGCTATAAATACCCGGGCACAGGCTGCCAGGGGCCGGCCGGCGCGGGGGGGCCGCTAAAACCCAACGGGCTTTCATTGCAATTAACCCTGTGCGTGCACGCGTCTCCTCTGCGCGCTCTGAAAAAGAGGAATCCTCCAATTCGAAATGTGTCTAAAGCCAGAAGAGAGCAGCAAACTCCTTCAGTGGGCTGATTCCTGCTGGGAAGAGCCCTGGGATTGGTACAGGGACTGGAAGAGCACAGGGCGCTGGGGGAGGTTGCAGTGGATGGGTGTTTTGTGGCCAGGCACATCCACAGCTGTGTGACCCCCCAGCTTGGGCAAGTCCCTGTGTTGGGGATGCGGTGATGTGGATCCAGCATGGCTTGGGTCCCCCCATAAAGCAGAGGCTGCCTGTGCACCCCACAGAACGTGGCCTCAGGCTACACAGCCCCATGGCCTGCCCCACATGGCCCCACAAGCACAACCCCACACCCTGCCCCCCATATGGCTGCACAGAACGCGACCCCACACCGTACCCCATAGGACCCCACAAGCACAGCCCCACACCCTGCCCTGTATGCCCCCATACACCCAGCCCTGTGCCCCCCAGCCTGCCCTGTGTCCCCGGCACCATGTGCTGAACATTTTAGGAGCGAAAAAACGCATTAAATCAGCACAGGCTCCAGCCCCAGCTTGGGGACAGCCCCAAAACGTGGAGTCCCCAGTGGTGCCAGGTCACCCGAGGCAGAGCACAGCACGTCACCTGCAGCAGGGTGTGAAGCGGCTCCCCGGGGAGCCAAACCGAGGAGACGCCTGTGACCCCACCCACAGCTGTACAGAGCCCTTTTGTGGTGCCAAACGATACCTTTGTAACCATTTCCCTCCCACACCTTACCCTGCCGGGCTGGGGGGAGAGCCAGTCTGTGAGGAAGAGCCTCTTGCCCATTTTTCCTGCTCAAACCACGGGCGATGGGAAGCTCGGAGAGAACAGAGGACGAGCCACAGGAGCAGAGCCCCGCGGGCTGTGTGCTACCCCCGGCTGCTGCTGAGGCTGGACACAACTCAGTCACACGTGGCTCAGGACTGAGCAAGGTCCTGCTGGCCGAAGGTGATCTCCAGCTCCGAGGGCGATCTCCAGGGCCAGGCTGCCTCGAGCACGGGGCTGCACATCCCCATGGCCTCGAAGGCAGGGGGTGACCCTGTCCCATGCTTTCAGGAATGTCACAACTGCGAGGGACCCTTGGCCTTGCTCAGGTGACAGTGCCACTAGAACAGCCTCATTTCAGCCTTGGAAATGTCACCTTTCGGGTCCCTTCAGGCCAAGCAAAGGTACATTCATCACCTCACTCTCCACCATCTCGTCTCCTCCCACCACCACCGCAGCTCCCGTGATGCCAACACCTCTTTGTTGCAGCTGGATGTCGTGGCTCTTCCTGACGCTTACTTGCCAGGATTTTCAGGTCATCCCTCCTGTGGCCAATAGGGTCCTGCCCCACAGCTGTGCCCTGCCCCGTTCCCCACAGTCCCTGTGCTGCTCTGGGATGTGGTTGCCCCAGAGCTGGTCCCCTCACGCCCCAGGGCCGCTGTGAGCGGCACTGCCGGACTCTGCTCGGCGCAGCACCGGAGCAAAGGAGCCTGGCAGGTGGCACTAGGGGGAGATAAAGGCCGGGACATGCCGGACCCTGCGCCCTTGCCAGCCCCTCCTGTCCCCTTGTCCCCAAGGCCACCCTAGCCCTGGCTGCTGGCCGGGACAAAGGGGAGAACTGCAGGTTTCTGCCTATCACAGTCCCGTTGCTTTGTGGGGTCCTTCCTGGCATCTTCAGTCTTTGGGAAGCATCTTTGGCAACGAGGGGCCTTATGGCATTTACACCTTTATGCAGCAGTTATAAAAGCAAGAGACTGCCTTCTTCCACGTGCAGGTAACACACAGACACCCCAAAACCCACCCAGAAAGGAGGAGAACAGATATAACTCCCAGAATGGGGGTCAGCAGGGAAGGATGAGTCCTGGTACATGGCCTGGAAGCAGAGAGTGACACATGCTGCAAGACCTCAGCTGGAGGTTCAGCCTGTCACATCTGACTCCCCTTTCCTAATGCCCCTAGGTGCACTCAGCATCAGCACAGCTGTGACAGCCTTTACAGGAACCCACCACCAGCAAACTGGGCACCTTCAGGGCTAAAAACCATTTCAGGGGACCTCTGGGTCAAGGTGCCATCCTGGTATCACAGCAGCTCCTCTGTTCCCATGGATGTTCCCTTCTCCAGAGGCTCCCTGTGAGCCCTCTCAGCAGACATGAGATGAGTTCACCAGACAGAGTTTAGGGGAGCTCCTGGCAGACAAGGAGCTGAAGCAGCAGGACATGCCCAGCTGGATCACAGTGGCACCTACAGGTGCAGCTGTGGCTCCTGTGGTGTGAATCGGTGCTGGATGCTGGGGCAGGAACTGTGCAACAGCAGCTCTGCAGGCAGGATCTACGTGAGGGGAGCACTTTCCCCTTGTATTTTCTACAGATTAGAAAGAAAAGTTAAATGATTTCCTCTTTTTCCAGGAAGAAGGATTCAGTGTGGCTGGCACAGAGTTAGCAAAAAAATGCTATTAATACATGTTTGTACATCACTTGCAATGCCATCAAACCACTGTGCCCTGGGGGCCTGGGCTCCCCCCAAAAAACTCCACACAAAAAACACCCCAAACCACCAACCTGCTGCAAAGTTGTGTTTTCTCTTCAACTTCCCAGTTTGGTCACAACCACAGAACAAAGAGACAATACTTGCCCCGCAGCCACATCTCTGGTTTGCTCATATTTACAATTATTTAGAGCTCCAGCTCCACAGTTTCCAACATTCTCTCTCCTAAACTTCATGGCTGCCGGCGCTGGAGGGAATGGGGCTGGTAATGTGATAGGGAGGTTGGCCTGGGACCAGGAGGCTGGATGCAGAGGGTGGAAGGCAGAGGGGTGCCCAGGCTGGCGTGTTATCCAAGCCCCTGCAGGAACAAGGTGTCTTTGGCTTGATGTGAGCTGGCAAGAGCAAGAGGAGGGAAGGAGATCCCTCGTCAGCACTTTGCTATGCACTGTGCTCCCTGCTCTCCACTGCCTGGACACACGGACTCACCACTGCTGTGGTGGCAGGACAGCTGTTCCCAGGGCTGCTCACCTTGGGTCCTTTCTCCCTCTCAGGCCTGCAAAATTCATGTTCTGCTTCAGCTTGGTTCCAAGCACATGTCCAAAAAGCAGAAAGCAACACAACATCACTGCTTTTCCCATGCCAGCGAGGCGCACACAGCAGCACCCGAAGGGTCACCCCATGTGCCAAGTGTCCACTGACAGAGGTGGCTTCAACACAATTCTGTTGTACAGAAGAGCTGACAGTCTGTGCCCAGACCCTGTCACAGCCCCTAAACCCACAGGGGACTCTGGGGAAGTGTGGGGTTTGCATTGTCCCTTACACAGGCAGATCCATGGGTTTGCAAACCAAGCTAGAAGTAAAGGCTCATTTTTTCTGCTGTTTTTCAATAACATTAAATAAGGACAGAAGCATTCCCTGAGACTGCTCAAGGCACCCAGGGCTGTGACTGCAGCACAGCTCCCCCCTGTGAAATGCATCCTGTGCCACCACGGAATCCAGTCCAGGAGCTTGGGCTGCAAACAGGGATTGGGGTTTGTTTCAGTTGTTTCCATGCTGGTTCTCTGCTTTTCACAGATCATTCCTAAGATTGTGCCATTCTGCCACAAGTTCTACACATCATTTCCCATCTCCCAGCTTGGACACAGCCTTTGAAAACAGACATTTCACCTCCAGCATGCCCCTGGCCCTAACACAGCCCCTCTGCAGGCAGAGGGCTCTTCCCAAAGGTTTTCTCTCTCAGGCACCTCGTGCCAAGCCCAGCATGGTCACTGTGTCATAAGTGTCAAGTACAAAGCATATGCAGGACAGTTAGGTATGAGGTTTATAAGATAATTAAGCATGTTAATGAAGTTAATTTGCATCTAGCTCTTAAATTCCCATAAACTCTGTGAGGCTGGGAAATGAGAAATGCTGCTTGATGTCGCAAAGCAACAGAAGTTTAGTTACCAAAAGCAAAGTGGTGATTAATGAGTGAGACCCAAAGCTGCTGTGGCCAGGCTGAGCACAGCCCTGGCAGAGCCATGACACACGATGCCACTGCAGTGGCCACAGCCATTAATACAAACTGCTGAGGGCTTTGCTGGCCTGAAATGTCACAGACCCAGAGAGAGAGGGGGGAAATCACTGCTCCAAAGAACGTTTTCATCCAGAGATAAAGGAAAAGCTCTTTGGTGTGAAAAGGGGGGAGAGTCGGTGGCTGGTGCAAGAAGCCAGGTGAGATCACCCTCTCCATGGGCTGCCCCTGAAGCAGGACCAGGGCAGAGTGCTTTGATGAAGTTGTGGTGATGACACAGCAGGGAGAGGCAGATGGGCATTCTCTGGGCAGAGATGGAGCCCAGGGCTGTGACCCAGACAGAGCTGGAGCAGTCCCAGGAAAACAGGGGAACAGCTTGGATTGGGACTCCCCAAGAAGACCCCAAGGATACCCCAGGGGAATTGGGGGTATGGTTCCAGCTGGAAGACGTGTTCCACACCCACCTCCCTCAATGCTGGAGCTGGGAGGGCACTGGGGTCCTAAAATGTGGCCAAGCCTGGGCCAGAGGTCACCTGCAAGTTCTCACCTCCACAGGAAAGCTGCAGTATCACCTCTGGTTGAGCAACGAGGGCAAAGGCTGGGCATTTCCAGCCACCCATGGGTCACAGACTGGGAGATGGCTCCAGGTGCTGCAGCACCTCTCCATTACCCCCAAGGTGATGGTGGTTCCTCAGAAGTGGAAACCCTGAGAGTGGCACAGCCAGGAACCTGGGAGCACCCCCACACCAATAACCTGTAGGGTCAGGTACCATTCACCTTCCCAGCACCCAGGGCAATCCTGGAGCCTCCTTCTACCAGAGGAGGAAGAAGCCAGTGGATCCCACAGAGATCCCATTCTGCAGCAGGCCTGAGGTGCCAGATCCCTGGCAGCACCTGTAGATGAGAGACATGGAACAGCCTCTGGGTTGGCCCTGCTGTCCCCCACTGTCCAGTTGGGCCAAGCACACCATAGCAGCAGGCTGAGCACCCAAGGCTCACTAGGGACAAACACAGCCCAGACTTTCAGGAACTGCTGCGAAACATCTCCCTGAGAGATCTTTGGGCTTTCCTTGTTACACATCCCCACACAAACTAACCACACACAGGGTGGGTCTTTCAATACACCCAACATCGGTGTACGACACGTCCTGACCATGAACCAAAGCACAGAAAAAAAAGAAACTTTAACATGGGCTTACCCAGGACAAGACAAACTGAAAACAGCAAGACTGGATTAATTTGAAATACCTTGACCAGATTTATTAAAAAATATCCCTTGGCAGTTGACAATTACCACGATCCACAATCAGAACCTGCCTGGACAACATTGGAACAGTTTTCACCTGCACCAGAAGGTGAATACCAGGGAACATGCCAGCAAGACCTACACATCCCTACTGGCATTAAACATTGGGCTGGCACTGAGGAGCTCAGGACAAACGCTGGCTGTGGTGCCAATTACACCACAGGTGTTACTGTGTGCTCTGATACTTACCTGGTGTGTGGGAAAAAAAAAAATTTGAAATATGGGGGAAAAGAATCAGTCAGGACCCAGAGAAACTGGACATCACTTTAATTCCAGCAGCTCTTGTGCTGCTGCAGCCAAGGGAGAGTAGGGAAAGGGAAGCTGGACAGTGTGACTGGACACATTCAGATGCTCTGGCTGCCTGGTGAGAAGGGTTTGGTGCTCCAGGACACAATGGTGGTGGGTCACTGGTCATCAACAGGCAGCAGGATCCAGAGGAAACCTTCTGCCATCTGCCAGGTCAAACCCTGACAGGGAACAGAGCTCAGGGCCTCATTAGGGCTTCCATTCCCCAGTGAAACCTGATGAACACACAGTGGGATGCTGACAGGAAACCCCGAGAGAGGTGGGGGGTGTGAGACAGACAGACAGACACAGGGTTTGTTCTTTGAGCCAGATTCCAGTTTTGGAACTATCAAAGTTCCTCTTCTTGCCCAGCCACTGCCACTCAGCCAGTCCTTGCTCTATGGACACTCACTCCAGAAAAACTGCCTCATTCCCCTTTCCAAGCAAATTAAAGGGATCTGAATAAGGCACTGGAATTCCAGAGTAAACCATCAATGCTCTCTGCCAAATAGAAAAATAACTCTTTAAAGCTCATCCCCAGTTTTGGCCAACACAAGCTCCCTGTGTCAAAAAGCTCTGCCCAGCAGTGACCTAAGGTGGCTGAAGAAGTGGTGGCTGCACGGCCCCTTCCCAATGCTTCAGAGCTGGATTAAAACGAGGAAAAATTAGGAAGGAGTTGTCTTCTCAGCCTGGACACTAGGAACAGGAAGGGCATTCACTGCCAACCAACATATCAAAGTGCAGCACATCTGTGTGACAATCCTTTCCGTGTTTAAGATGCCTCCTAAATATGCACCTAATCAAAAATTAACTTGGTGGCTTCATGATTATCAAACAAACATTGCTAAAAGCCAGATCCAAACCTGAAAAGCCTATTCCAAACTATTCTTCTTCCAGATCACGTGCCAAGGGCTGCGGCTGAAGTGGGGTTGGAGCAAAAATACGAAAGCAAAATCGATTTGGAGTTGACACAGTGTATTGTGAATTACTTCTCAGCTTTTCTACATCTAAGAGAGCATGAAATGATCGGTACAGTGGAGCAGTTTAATACACAATTGATTACAGAGCCGCAGATAATACACGTTGGATCTATTTACACACACAGCTTAATATTTCACACATACAACTTTGTGCCATCTCGGTTTGTCCACGAAGCATTGGCAGAGTATTTACAGTGAGGCTGCTGCGAGGAAGCCCCGTCCCCCGTGCAGCCCCGGGCGAGGCTGCCCCAGCAGGGGGTGTAAACAGAGCGGTTCTTTCCTTCTGCAAGGGAGGGAGAAGGTGGGAACACGGGCCGCGCTGGGCAGGAGGGAAAGGAACCAGAGATACCAGGAAAAAATAATGTCCAGCTAACCTGGAGACTTCGAACCACTTAAATTTGCCTTTGAAAATATTTTAACTGGAAACTGTTGTCAATTCATTTTCAATTTGTAATTCAATAATGTTTCAATGGCATTTTCAATTAATGCTTTCTATCCATCTGTATTTCTATCCATCCCCACGTGTGCTTGTGCAAGAACAGGGAGTGCTGAAGCCCTGGGTCAGTGCTGAGGGGGCTCCTCAAGGAAGAAGGGGATGCTCGGGGGCCTGTGCTGGCTCCCAGGCCCACTCCTTGCCCTTGGCAAACCAAAGCCAACACTGCTGATCACTCCAGAATTAATCTCTCTCCAGCTGTTTGTAATCAGGTACCACCACTCTCAATGCCCAGTGATGGCTTTCACAGGGGGATCACTGTGTGGGTGTCACTGTGTGGACAGAGGATGGGCAGATCCAACCCCAAATCCCAACCCCAACCCTTACCCCAGCCCCAGCGGGTCATGGTTGGACACAGAGCTCTGATTCCCACTGCAGGCTTTCAGTAACCAGCTGAGATTTGTTCTGTGAGAAAACCAAACCAACAGGCAGGAGGGAAGGTGCATTTACCAAGGTGTCCATGGCCTGGCTGCCCAGGAGCAAACCTCCCCAGAGCTCGGGGACAGCTTGGCTGCTGCCCAGGCACCACTTTGGGACCTACATGGCAGCTCCTCCACTGGGGCTGGCTGCAGGGGCACACCCAGCTCCTTCCCAATTGATGCCCCTTTCCTATCATTTACATCCCTGCCTTGTCTCCCTCAGGGCTGGAAGGATCAAAGGGTGAGAAACGAGGAATCCAGTCCCTGCCACCAGCAAAGACAACATTTGATGCTAAGTTAAGAATACTGTTTCATGGAAAGAAGGAGCTTTTCTGAGCAATTCAACACCTAAAGCTCTCCAGCTGGCACTGGGCAGTGAGGTGACTTTCCTGAGAGCACAGAGGGGGGCTTGTCTACCTGTTCCTGGGGAAATGGGTGAGGGTGGCCAAGGTCCTTGTCATCTTTGGACACTGCTGCTGCCTCCCTGCAAACCAGAGCCACCTGCCATCGAGCTGGAAAAATTCCCAAATGCTCAGCACGACCTCGGAACTGTGCTTCTTGTCTCAGCAGATGTTGGAGTTGTTAAGGCTCTTGGCTTTAAAGAGTTTATTACTTTGGAAGTTTAAAGCTGTACGTGCAGTAGGATGTAACAGGTCTCTGTCTCAGCATAGGTATTATGTATCTCTGTATCTCAGCATGGGCTCTGAAACCAGAAGCAATGGAATTGGGGAGAGGGTCACTGGTAGCTGAGGGCTCCTGGGACACCTGCTGGTGCCAGTGGGACCATGCCAGTACCTGTGCAGTGGCCAAACACTGGCTGAGGCAGTGACACAGAGCACAGCTGGCAGTGCTGCCACCCCCTCCTTTGGCTATGATGGAGTGGTACATCCAGTACTGGAAATAAATCCTAAACACAGCTCTGGGCTCACCTGCAAAAGGCAAAGCTTCAGAGTCACTGAAGTGGCATTTCCCCTTGGGCACACCCACGTGTGGACCACATGCTATGTGTTCTCTCCCGCCCTGAGCTGTATCTCCAGCACAAATCGACACAAACCATCTTCAATTCCAAAAACAGAATGCACCAAGGTAGAAACAAGTGAAGACGTGAGTAACTGAGGGAGGAAAATGAGGAAAAACTTGAGAAAGTCACTTTGATTCATCTGAAGGAGGATTTGAGAACTGGTGGCCAAATCAGTGACACTCAAGTGGTGGCACTGGCTTACACCACACATCCAGCAATGAGCTGGATGATAAATTGGTCAGAGTATGACCCATGAGAGTGAGAACTTAAACTTGTACCAACTGTTCCCAGCCAGGACCTTCTCTGCAGTTCTTCAGTGAATGCTGCAATTTCTGGACATTAAAATCCATTACCAGCATGGAGATGCCCCAAGGGCTGGAGCCCCTCTGCTCTGATGTCAGACTTGGAATGCTGGGGGTGCTCACCTGGAGAGGAGAAGGCTCCAGGGACACCTCAGAGCCCCTGCCAGGGCCTCAAGGGGCTCCAGGAGAGCTGGAGAGGGACTGGGGACAAGGGATGGAGGCACAGGACACAGGGAATGGCTCCCACTGCCAGAGGGCAGGGCTGGATGGGATATTGGGAATAAGGAATTGTTCCCTGGCAGGGTGGGCAGGCCCTGGCACAGGGTGCCCAGAGCAGCTGTGACTGCCCCTGGATCCCTGGCAGTGCCCAAGGCCAGGCTGGGCAGGGCTTGGAGCAGCCTGGGACAGTGGAAGGTGTCCCTGCCATGGCAGGGGTGGCACTGGATGGGATTTAAGGTCCCTTCCAACCCAAACCATTCTGGGATTCTGTGCAATTGCTGCAGTGAGCCAGAGAACAAGGAGAGAATGCAGCAAACCACACCAAGGCTGGGACAGGAGATGCTGACAGCCTGGGGGCCATTCCAGAAGGGTAGAACACCAAGGGCTGCTGCCTCAGACACTGATGTGCAGTGTGGGACAGCTCCTGAGGAGGATGCTGAGCTCCACCCCTGAGCAGGAGTGTGGGAAGACACTGAGCACCTGCCTCCAGCTCCAGGCAGCTGGGTTAGGGCAGCACATGTTTAGCAGCTACAATAAGGAACCAGGAAAAAAAAAAGCTTTAAATATCTCCCACCAATCTGTTTTGTCCAAAGGAATCTTTTTCTCCCAAGCCAATATTGACTCCCAAAGACAAGGAGCAAACAGTTCTGTACGTGCTGTACAGCCCAGCCCCTTATCAGGGCTGGGACAGAATTTCAGTTCACACCACAAAGACTTGGAAGAGATTTTATACAAAATGTTTGTATTGTTTTTTTTCTACCAGAGCTTTACCATGAGTCTGCAAAGCACCTCAAACCTCCTTCTCATGCCACCCTCAAACTGCACCACTGTCAAGACAAGACACATTCCACCTCTTTTATTTTCT
Organism: Fringilla coelebs; assembly: GCF_963513975.1. Taxonomy (NCBI): domain Eukaryota; kingdom Metazoa; phylum Chordata; class Aves; order Passeriformes; family Fringillidae; genus Fringilla; species Fringilla coelebs. The sequence goes on from NC_140042.1 coordinate 14,113,932, forward strand.
CCTTCAACTTCTACAGAGCCCTTTGTTTCATTTTAAACAAACTCTTTAAATAAGACAAAGGGAATAAGCTCCTGCTGTCTGACTTTCACCAATAACTCTCTGTACAGAATTCAGGGGGTGGTGCTAACGCAGATTTTAATAAAATCAGCCCATTTTAGGGCTCTCTGGTTCCCTGCCCCAGAACAAAACCAAAACAGGAACAGCTTGGGAAGCTGAGGCTCTGCTTACACCTGAGACACCTTCCTGTACAGCACTCCTGGACACAGATCAGCCCTTGAGACCAGCCAGCAGCTCACTCCACATTCCCCTCTCCTTGTCCCCCCAGTTCCAGACCTGGAAGCACGTTACCATATGGAGCCAAAGCCTGACACTGAGTTGTATACAGCTCTGAACTGAGACACCTTCACTCCATGGCAGCACTCACACAGCTCCAGGGCCTGCAGGAATTGGTGAGTAATGGTCACTAATTCCAACTTTTTTATAGGATTTTGTAGAATCCCACTGCCACTGCCTGTACAGTTCAGTCTCAGCAATGGCAATTCAAGTTTTACCCCAGGAAACAAACCAAGGACAGCTACAGCCTGCAGAGAGAACTCAAAAGGAGAAAAACATTGGAGCAAATGACTTTGCTGCCCAAACTGATGTTCCACAAGCAGCCAGTCAAGTCTCAGCAGTACTCTGAGACTTCAGCTGGTTTTTCACAGCTGCCTGGGCATTGAGATGGCAGTGTCATAGCACTGGGTCATCCCTGCACCTCCACCTCGACTGTCCCCACATGCAAATCATTCTGTTCTTACAGCAAAACCACCCCTCTGGCATTGCCAGCAACTGGGAAAATCACATCAATAAACAACATCTGCATTTTAAAATGTAATTCTTCAATTTAACTGCAGGGATGTGCCTCTTCTGTACCTTCTGTCACCACCACGAGGAGGAAGCTGCAGCTGTGACCAGGCAGAATGGATCAAGGCATCAAAGCAAACACATCTCATCCCTTTCCTCAGGACACAGGGAGGCACCAGCAGCACCCAGAGCCCTGAGCTCAGCTCAGGTGCTGCTGTGCAATGAGGAAGACACAGATTCCCAAAGGTGAGGAGCAGAGGGCAACAGCCACCTGTGTGTCCCATCCAGATGGAGAAAACAAGACCACAGCAGGGAAGAAGGGAGAAAACAAATTTTTGAATTTGGCAGAACCTCCCCAAGCCAAGGTGCAGATTTAAACAGCCAAAGACATTACAGCCAATCCCAGGCACCTTCAGCCTCTTGAGATGTTGTGATCTGAATTAACTGCTCCCTTGCAACACCTTTTGCTGCATTTAGACAGAAGGTTTTAGAAACAGGTCAGAGTTAGCAATTTTAAAATGCCAGAAACCTTAAAAACGTGGCCTTTTACTCATGAATAAACTCCTCTTTAGCTAAAGCTGCTATGGGTACAGGGAGGTCCCTTCAGTTTTGCTCTGGGCACCTCCTTTCTGTGTTTTAGCCCTAGAGTATCCAAATACTTATGTTTTGTGAAAAGCCCTTGGGGAACCCACCCTTTCCTCCCCTCATTTTGTCACTCCTGGGACACAGCAGAAGCTGCAGCCAGATTGTGGCACTGTCCCACTCTGCTCATGTTACTTCCAGCAAAGGGGAATGGCCCCACATCCTGGGAAGTAACAGCAAATCCATCCTTCTCCAAATCCTGATGCCAGCAGTTAATCAATGGGAATGCCATTTACCTGGATCTCACTGAGAAAACTCTCACAGGAGCAGCAGGGAGGCAAAAGCATGTTGGTGTGTTAGCAGCAGATGAAGATCTCACTGCTGACAGTATTCTGTGCACTCCTTGTCACTCTGCACCCTGGAGCAGGTGCTGCAAGTGGCAGAAGACAACATGGAGCTCACAAATACTCAGCAACCTCCCCAGTCCCCTTCTCTGGACCATTTTTAAATCACTGCCATTAAACCACCCTAAAGATCGGAAGCACAGCCACACATGGATTGTCCTTGTGGAATAAACCCCTGGGGATCCAGCCAGCACCAACAGCACACACAGCACAGGCACTGAATGCAGTGAACTTTGCCAGTGTCAGAACTCTGCAGCAGAGCCACACAACACTGCTAGAAACGCCTCCAGAGTCATTTCTGTGTCAGGATAAATCTTCAAAAGCATAAGGGGAGGTGTGAAGGTTCAGCTCACACCGGTTTGCAACACAAACAGGTATCTCCTTGCACCTGGAAAACCTCCCCCTCCAAACCATCCATTGAGAACTGAACTTCTTGCTGTGGTTACTACACTGCATTGAAGAGATTGAACCCCTGGCAGCCCCAGGTGTGGAACTGCTGCTGTCCTGGCAATGAGCAAATGGGGCACCACTGGTCACCCATCAGGAGTCTTTTCCCAATCCAGAGTTAAGGCAGAGTACCATCACTGGCAGCCCTTGATTTCTGAGTCCACCAGAGCTGCTGTCCTCAGTGCCTTTATTTGCTTAGTGCCAACAAAGAGAGGCCCTGGTGGGTTTGGAGTTTGGCATTCGGATGTTCCCACAAATTCAATGATCCCACAGCAGCATGGGAGCCTTGTGTACTTTATAGGCTGGAGGAGAAGGATTCTGCATCCTGAACAATGAAGAGGGAGGTGGTTGGGGTCTGGGGTTCCATTCCAGCACCTCCTTTCGGGTTTAACCGGAGGTTGCCAGCCTCTCCCTGGTGCAGGGCTGGGGCTGGTGGAGGTTTGGTTATTGTGCAGCATCTCAAGGAGCCAGCATGTCCTGACTGAGCTCTGCCCTTGCACACAGCTGAGCAGGGAGAGAGCAAGGACGGGCAGGGTCTGTAAAACTGGGAGAAAGAAGTGTCAGGGAGAAAGGCTGGAACGACTCTAAGATAATAACATAACACTGGAAGGTATGTAAACAATTCTGGATCATGTTAGCTCCTTGCCTGTAGGAAAAGGAATACTGACACACCTTGACTGCACCAAAAACCCTAACAATGGTTTCAGGAACAAATTCTTCAGATGCAAGAGGTATTTGCAGAATTTCTACCTGAAAGTTGGAAGTACAACCTACTGTGGGGAGGGGGAAGTTGTAACCTAGGGCGTAGGAAGCTGCTAGAAACCTCTGCCCCCAAAACCACCTCACGTTGCTGCTCATTGGGAACAGCCTCCAAACAGGCAACAGCATCTGTGGCACAGGGATTTGGGGGTGAGGATCCCCTGGTTTGTTGTGTGCTGGCAGATTGAGTGAAGAAGATGAATTCTGAGCAGCTTTCCTATCAAATGGAATACTGACATGCATGAGCAGCAGCTTTGCAGAACCTGTGCACAGAGTTCTGTTTAACTGAGATCCAGAAATCCCACAGACTCAAATCTCAGAAAGGCTTCACGGGCTCCACGCTGACTGTGCAGAGGAGATGGATCTCCACCAGCTGATCAGGAACCCCCCAATGGATATATTTATTACTCATACCCCAAAATCACATGGGGATGAGAGGAAGAATCAATACATTCTGACTCGAGTTCAGATGGAAAGAGCCCCCAGCTTCCATCAGCAGCCAGTGCAGCACCACCTTTCCCCAGCTCTTCACTGGCTGATCAGCTTGTTTTGGGAATAAAAATCCTTTCACTTGATTTGGTGTCAGAGGGAGTTGGCTGAACTAGAACAGTTCAGTGGTCAATATGATCCCCAGCAGGGCATCAAACAGCAGAGAGGGACGTGGTGGAAGCGTGCAGAGGGCAGACTGGCACAGCCTAAGCCCCCAGTCCCAGAGTTCCCTCTGTGCAGCAGCTCCTGGGCTCCTGCAGGCCTCTGCTCCTGGGGACCTGCACAGAGCTGTCTGCAGCTCTGGGAAAGGATTGTGCTTCTCAGCTCACTACAGGGACTCTGTTCCCTATTCCTGCTTTCAGCAGCAGGAAGGGAGCATTCTGATTTCCTCCCTGCTGCAAAAGCACACAGTGTGTGCGTGTGTGTGTGTGCGTGTGTGTGTGTGTGTGTGTGTAAAAATCCTGAAAAATATTGTGCAGCACCATTGGTTCAGTCCAGAGGGAAGCTGGGATACTCAACTGTGTTTGGTGGCTCTCAAAGTCACCAGCTTGTAACCAAATATTGCCTAAGGTAACATCCTCACAGTGGTTGGTAGTTCAAAGAGGCTCAAACACTGTCTTATCACTCCCGTTAAACCCATGAACAATTCATCTCTCCCGGTCCCTTCCACACGCGAAAATTCCCAAACAAAATTAACAGAACCCCAAAAAACCAAACAGGAATAAAATAAATAAATAAATAAAGGCATTCCCAAAACATTTATTTTGCTTCTCTCTTTGTCTCTCTCCAATCAGCTCAGAGACACCGATGTCACCTACCTTTGCCCACCGAGCTGCGTAAGGAGCCGGGAGCCCTGAACTGCAGCACTCCCGTGGTCTCTCCTGCTTCTGGAAACCTGTCCCCAGAGCTGGCACTGTCCCAACCCTCCTTCCATTCCCACAGATCAGTAACTCATTGGCTATATGGAAAAGAAGTGTATCCAAAGCACACGATGGCACATGGAGGCTGCAGAAGCATCGGAAAGGAGAACAAAACGGCGGCAGCTGTTCCTCCTGCCCTAACTAAAGGCTGAGCCACGGCACAACTCCCCCTCCAGCCCGACCCAAAGGGTGTCACCCCTCGCCCAGACATTCTTGTGGTGCATTACTGGCACTTTATAGCAGTCTCATATGGTAGATACATGCACATGTCTGTGTGTTACATACAAAAGGTCTGATAACAGTAAAACATTGTTCCGAGAGATATAAAAAACCCAAGGAGTTGCATTAGCCAAAAAAAGTGTTTTGTGAGAAACAACAATAAAAATGATATAACCACAGCTTTTCTTTTCTTTAAAATTAGATAAATACCCAAAGCTATGATTTCACTTGGGGCCTCTGTACCTTGACAGGGAGTCCAATGGAGTATATCTGAAGGCACTTAATATCCTCTACTCAGCTGTAAGATGGTTGCACAGGGAGCTGGGGAGCTTGGGATGTGGTTTGGGGCATGGAGGAGAGAGATGGATGAAAACAAGCCCTGAAGAGCCATGATCCACACAGCCCCAGGTGCCGAAATGAACACAAACGTACAACCCAGGTGTGGAGAAGGTCTGTCTTGGAAAAGAAAACTGCCAATTGCAAAAGTCTGTGTGTTTCTATGGACAGAGCACTTCATGCAACTCTGACAGTTCATCATACACTCTTAGAGATATTTAGCTTTGTCAGTTCATTGACCTCCTCAGTCCCCGTCTCCTCACAGTCATCCTTTTCCACAGCTTTGCCAAACCTGCACCTCTCCTCTGCCTTCGCCGCGTCTTTCTGGAGCTTCTTGGCGGAAGGAAGGATCTCCTTGGCTTCTGAGCTATCCGTGCCGTGGGCTATCTTATCAGAATTCTGTACAGAAGGCACCAGGTTGGCAATCTCATCCGTGGGAGACCGCCCAATGCTGCCATCCACTTGAACCCGAATGTCTGGAGATATGGACAACTGGTGATGCGGCACGATGCCGTTGTCCATGCACTTGGGGTAAAGGTAGGTCTTCATCTGACCCTTCCCCTTCACATTGACCGTCCCCCTGTAGTCAAAGTCATACCCCATCTTGCTGAGGATGCGGTAGCTCTCCTCACTCACCTGGATGCGGCACTCGACGCCGGTGGTGTCCATCCTGCTGGCGATGTTCACAGTGTCCCCCCAAATGTCATAGAGCAGCTTGGTGGTGCCGATCACCCCGGCCGTGAGGGGGCCGTGGTTGAAGCCGATGCGGAGTTTGAAGTTAAACCACAGCATGTTGTTGTTGAAGTCGTCCACCACCCGCATCATTTCTTTGGCAAATTCAAAAAGGGTCTGCAGGTGCCCGTGGGGGTGGCTGCTGTCCTGGCACTGCGACGTGTTCAGCCCCGACGCCGCCATGTAGGTGGCGCCGATGGTTTTGATCTTCTCGATGCTGCTGTAGTGGGGTTTGCTCAGCAGCTCGTCGAAGTCCCCGATGAGCTCGTTCAGGACCCGGTAACACTCCTTGCCACCCTCGTAGTTCTCCTCGTAGAACTCGCTGAAGTTCACGATGCTGGCAAAGATCACCCCGCCGCTGTCGTGGTTTTTGGAATAGCTCTGGGACACCTTCAGCTGCTCGGCCACGTGGTAGGGGATGATGTTCCTCAGCAGCCAGTCAGCCTGATCCCTCATGCTCTGGATCTTGGTGCGGTGCAGGTCGGCCTCCACGTCCCCGTGGTAGTGCAGCCGGTAGCTGACCTCGAACTCGCGGTTCAGGAACCAGACCAGCAGGAGCAGCAGGAAGGACACCAGAACCACCTCCTGGCCCATCAGCTCCGCCGGCCGCCGCGCCTCGCTCGGCACCGAGCTGTTGCACGGGCTCTTCCTGGAGCTGCACAGAGGGGAGAACACACAGGTGCATTTTAACTCAGGGCACTGCCATCCCTGCCCCACAGTTCGAAAAGGAAGGGTGGGAAGTACAGTTACATACTGAATCATAAAATATCCATTGAGAACTTCACCTGCTGTTAAGGAAATGCCAGAGAGCTAATTTAATTCTTAAACTCACCAAGTACTTCCATAAACCCACCAAGGATTTCTTTATCATCATGTTCAGTGGCACGGCCCAATCCTGTTTTAAGGACTTCACCAAGGAAACAGTTATTATTATATCTAAATATATAACTAAAAACACTGTATATAAATATATACCCGTGTGTGTTTAGGTATCTGAATGCACTGAATGTCTATACATGGGGGTGTCTGTGAGTTTTGTGGAATTTATCTGGTTTTGTATCTTTTATTATCTCCAATATTCAGAACCAGCTGCTTTACACTCCTGTGCCTTTCCCTCCTGTCCTCACCACGGACCAGGAACCTTTGTCATGTGCCTTTAATGCTACACACGAGGGGTTTGGGAGAAGATAACCCTGTAAAAGACACATTGTGGAGAAGCCCATGGCAGGGGGTTGGAATTTTGTGAGCTTTAAGGTCCTTCTGACCCATCCCAGTCTGGGGCTCTATGAGCTGCATGGAAGTGGGGAACATGGCTGTGCTGACATCTTATCCATGATAAAACCACTTCAGCTTTTCATGGCGGAGACAGAAAAGTTTCTCCAAGTGCCAAGATTACATAAAATAATCAAAAATTCCTGTCTGCCATAGATTGGGAGCAATCTTTCAGATCCTTTCCACAGTTCACTGCCTGCCTGAGCAGATTATGAGGCGCTGATGGAGCATCTGCCAGTGCCAAACCACCCTGAACGAGGAGACATCTGCACTCTCCAATCTCAACTTTCTGCAGAGATGCAAAGGCACAAATTGAATCTGAGCAGGCCCCACCTATGCACTCCCAGAAGCGAAGGCTGAACGCAGACAGCTTGGCATGCAGTCATTTCTGCAGGGATCCAACTGCATTTCTGGGATAAAATTATGCCAAAGCTTGAGATCTGATAAGAGCAGACACGCGCTGAAGTTTTTCGAGTTAAGAGATGGTTTGAAAAGGGAAAGCATCACATCAACCTTGCTCCACACTCAGCACCTGCCTGCATTTCTCTGGGAAGGCAGGAAGGGATTAAAACTCAGCACAACTGGAGCAAGAGCTCAAGAAGAGAAGGCTGAATTTGTTACTGTAACATATGAAAACATTCCTGAGTTAATTTTGTTGCTTCATGTCCATGGGGGACAGGCTTCCACTCTGGATATATTTCAGAACTGAACTTTATTACAGGCACAGGGTTTTTTTCTGAGTTTCATTCTCAAATACTTGATTGACAGGAAAGTGTGATGAAACAAAACCACAGCACAGCTGTGAGACAGATGAACGTGCCCCATATCCAAAAACATTTCTCTGTGCCATAGTCTTTGTTCCCTTTTTTACAGAAATCCCATGGGGAAAAAAAGTTTCTGGTGAGTAAAATATTTACAATACAGAGAGTGCAGGTTGAATTTCAGATGAAAGATAGGACAGATTACACTGAAAATTACTTCTTTTGTTTTCTACCATAAATATTCTTCTCCCAGGAGAAGTGAAGGTGTATTCATTTTATTCTCTCTTCACAAGGGGACCATGAAAGGAGGAGATGGCCCAACTCAAAGTAGAGCCCCACCATCAGGTTGCTGTAATTGTTGTTCCAAGACACTCCTTCCTCCCTGATTCTCAACAGACCCTCTGGTAGGAACCTGTTTATTTCTTCCCTTGAAAGACAAGTCAGAGACAAACACAAAGATGTGGTTTAGTGGTGGCCTTGGCTGGGTTAATGGCTGGACTCGATGATCCTTGCTGGTTCCTTTTATTCTATGATTCCCTGATCTTGGAGGTCTTTCCCAGCCTAAATGATTCCATAATTAATGACTAGAAGAGAACAATTCCTGAAATACAATCCCTGCTAATCACCCTAGTTTGGAGGTGACAAAATGCCCTCCCAGCTTGATGGGCTTATAAAACAAAATGATGGAGGTAAGAGAAAAGATCTTGGAAAATAAGAAGAGGTGGGGAAAATGAAGAAGGAATCTGGATCAAGGAGCACAGTTCAGGTTCTTCTCTGAACCTGAGTTCATTATTTCACACATCTTGTGGGCAGAGGTCTGAGCAATGACTCTGTTACTGCTCTGAGAGTACGACTTTGATCCAGATAATCCCTTCTACCATCAGACATTCCTGCCACAGGGATTTACTGAAGCCATTAAGGGCTTTTTATTTACAGTTTGCTGTACAAAACACTCTCAAAGTACTTTAACTCCTCTGCAGTGGATGAGGTGAGCACCAAAATATTCTGTGAGGAGCAGTGGAAGGCAGGATCTGCCTTCAGGGAAGGAGCTGCTGCCTCCCACTCCCCACTCCTGGAGCTCCCATGAGCTGCTCAGAGTGGCCTGAGCTCGCTGGCCAGCTCCAGCCCTGAGATCTGCACAGGGAGTGACTCACTGTGCCCTGAGCTCCCTCCAGGAATGGGAAGGGGTGGGATCCCTCCTCCAGAGCAGGCAATTGCATCCCATTGTGCATCAGTCTGGAAAGCTCCAGCCTGAAGGAAAGAGCAACTGCATCACCCTCATCTGGAATTCCAGCCTGAGGATGTTGCAGTGACCAGGGTACAGCACCTACAGGGCTGGAAATCACCTAAATCACCTCTCCCAGGCAGCAGCCACCACCTGGAGTCACCCTTTGGAATGAAAAGAAGAAAAACTCTCCCACAGCTCCAACAAGAAGGATCAACCCCCCATTGCCCAATCTTTCTCCATTCTGCTTTTTATGAGGTGCTGCAGCAGAAAACTGATTTTAAAAATCATTCAAATGGAGATCTTGAGCTGACAACTTTAAGTCAAACTGGTGAAATGCTGCCTGGCACAGCCCCCTCACTATTAACTTGGCACCTCCATGCAGGCTGTGAACATGGAACAAGTGAGACTCCAGAGATAGAATCTCCTTTGGCTTGATCACAAATCATCGAGATAATGGCTTTCCACTTACAGAGCTTTCTGGAGAGCCAGTTTGCTTCTGAGCCAGTAACCCCTGTTTGGATTTGGGTATCTTGCTATATTGAAAGAGGATGCCTCTGCCTGCTAAATCTGAGAGAAGAATGCAAGGGAGGAAAGGTGTGGAAAAGGGGATCAAACTGCTGCTGTCCATGAAAATCCTGCAGTGGAGGTCACCCAGGTGACAGCAGCCACACTGGAAAGTGGCACATCCCCCCTGCTCAGAGGTGAGGAAGGAATGAAAATGAGAAATGTTTCCTGCTTCAAAGTTCATGCTTGTATCCTTTGGGCTGAAGAACTGGGCTGCCTGACAAGGGAAACTCCACATTTTAATTTACAGACAGTCCAGAGGTGAACTCTGTGCTAAGGCTTCATTACCATTACTACTGTCTCTCTTCCCAGGCAACTTTAATATTATCTCTATTCTTGATCAAGGAAAGGGAGCAACCTCATTACAGACAACACACAACCTTGTCTGGCCCTCTCAGAACATGGGAAAACTTTAGTGCTGAGTGGGGGAAGCAAGGAGCCTGATTTATGTAGCTCTGGCAGAAAGTTGCAGCAAAAAAGAGCTTCACCTTTTGTTAGTCCATTACCAGAAAAAAGGAGAAATTCTCTACTCTAGAAATGTGGTATTCAATATATACAGCATAAGAAGCCAAATTCTGTTTAATAGCAGAAACAGAATAGGATTAACTCCCAGTTCTCTCTTTTAACTTCCAGTGTTTGTAAATGTCCAGGTTTGGGCAGGGTCAGGCCAGGGAGCTGCACTGAAGGGCAGTGCTGAGCAGAGTTAGCACATGGGTCCCTTCCTCAGCCAAAGAAGCACAGACAACATTGTAATAAAAAGTGAAAAATGAAGTTTAGGAATGTTTAACAAGTGACATATTCTGGTCACTGCCTTCCTTGGCCTTTAGATCACAGGCCAAGCCCTGTAAAGGAGGGAAAGCCTCACTCCACAGCTGCTCACCAGAAACAACTCCATGGTTTGGTCCTCAGCAACTCTCACCTTCCCCTCTCATCAGTCAGAAGTTACATAGTTATGGAAAAAAAATATCTGCAGGAAAACAACGCTTGACAGGTGATCTTTTCAGATTTCTGTCACTGAGGGGAAGACCCAGTGGTCAAAGATTCAAGGCAGGATGAATTATTGATCAGTGATTAGCAGCTGGCCAGGAGCCTCCTGGGGAAGAGGTTTGTGATTCTGAGGAGGACAAAAGCTTCACAAACAAAAAACAAGGATCCAAACACTAAGGATCCAAACTAAGGCTGATCCTAAGACACTACAGGAGTGAACACCACAGTGATGTTTATAGATAGATAGATAGATAGATAGACAGACAGACAGACAGACAGACAGACAGACAGACAGATAGATAGATAGATAGATAGATAGATAAAGCCCCTCTATTCTTTTGGCTTTAAATTTCCATTCTGGATTCAATGAACTGGAATTCTGTTACAAAGAAGAACTTTCATTAATCAAAACCAGGAAAAAGGAAAACCCCTGGAAGAGAAGCCAGATCCCCCCCAAACCCCAACACTGCAGTAAGTGCTGAGCTCTTGGTGAAGAAATACCCAAAGCAAACCTGTTCTCATCCCTCTGCACTAAACCCCACTAAACTTCCCCAGCATTTGTGGAGGTGAGAGTTATTAGAAAGGAATTTTGTTTTGACACAACCTCCCAGGACAAGCAACATGCTCCTGAAAACCCCTTTTACCAAAGGCACACACCCACAGCTCAGTCAAACCCAGAGTGGTCCAAATATTGCCCCCAAATCTGCACTGAGCAAACCCAGACTTGTCTAATACCCAGTAAAAACACTTCAAATGCTATTGCAAAAACTTGCAATAAACCCAGGAGAAACTCAACATTGAAATCACCAGAGTGAATCTTTAACACACTTATTTTAAAGGACCATTAATTACCCAGGAAGGGATTTTTGTTTGCTTTGAAAGGCTCTAGGCTAAAATTTCCTTAGCTGTCAGTTTTATGACTCCATGTCCTGCCAGGCAAGGTGACAGCCAGGCCCAGACTGTCACATCCCAGCCTGGGAGGGCATCTGCACATCCAGCTTTTCCACAGGAAGCTCCTCTACCCCAGGGAATTCTCACCTGCCCAGCTGTGAGAGCATCCAACTCCCACTGCTTCTGAATCAGCCAAGGAAATCAAATAAACACGTGGTGGACAGATAATGCTCTAAAAACTGCTGCCACTGGAAAAAACAGATGCTGTTTTAAATAGTTCCTCCATAGTTCTATTTCCTAGAAATCCAATTGAAGGAGAAAATACCATTACACCACTCTGTGACTGCAGCAGCAGCCCTGATGAGTTTTGGTCATACCCAAGTAATCTGTAAAGGAAATTACAGGAGAAGCTTAAACACAACTTGCTGAACCAATTTGTTGAATTTCCAAGTTATTACTGTGGATGCAAAGTTTTGCTACATGTAATTCACTGAAAATGTTTCTATCCCTAAACATAAAGATGGTAATTTTATATAAAGCTTACCTAAAGTTCTGTGCCAAATCTAGATGAGGAGCTTCCATGGAGCTGCAATGAAAAAAGCACTGATTTCAGAGGGAAAGCTAAAGCAATAAACAAACATCCTGCAGCATTCCAGACAGAATTTTCAACTTCCCCTATTGCACAGACCAAGAACTGCACTGCAGACCTGATAACTGCACACAAACTTTGTCTGAACATGACTTATCTGCTTGGGAGAGGGAACCAGCCAGAGCTGCAAATCCCTGCAAAGGGAAACTGGAACTTTGTAACACCTGGAACAAGTAATTGTTAAACAATCCCAACTTACCTGGAAATAGGGAAAAGCAATCCCAGAGCTCTAAGACTCCATTATGCCTTCATTTTATGTGAGCACACAGCACAAATATTTTGAAAATAAAACACTAAGAGAACAAACCACAACATCTCCAAACAAAACCAAAACAAAAAAACCCAAAAAAACCCCCAAACCAAAACCAACAAAACAAACAAACAAAACCACCCCAAACCCAAACCAAAAAACTCCCAAATCCCCAAAACCCTAACACAGAACCTATTTTTAAAGATGCCATTAGAGAAAATAAGTAATTCAAGCACTTATTTACTTGTATTACAATTTCTCTACTGCAATCAAGCAGCAAGAGAGTATCAAACTCCCAGGATCAGTTACAACTGGAAAAGGAAGTAAAAGTGCAGAAAGGATCTGCCTGTGGTGCAGACAGGGCTGCAACTGCCACCATGACAGAAATATTATCAGAATCATGTTAAGAGACAAACAAAAAGATGATTATGAACAAACTGAAGTAATGAGTTTCACTGACTAAGCCTGTGTGACTTTTGCTCAGGATTAATTTATCAAACACCTTTTCAGACCTGCAGTTGAACAGCTCTATTATTTGAAATATTTCTTTTTGAGGGATGAAATAACAACATATGCCATGATTTCTGATCACATCACAGGTGGAAACACACCCCCATTAGTAACATTTATGAAGAGAATGGGGTTTCTCAACATTCACAGAGCCTCTTTAGCACTCAGCAAGAGCTGATGTTGTGACCTGACACAACAGCAAGGTCTCCACCTCTCACCTCTGGAAGAGCCTTCCCAGTCCCTTAATAAAGCTGAAAAGCAGGGAAAGCAGGGAAAAGCCCCAGTTCTGGCTCTTTCTCTCTGCACAAAGTCTCAACACAGAGCTTGTCCAGGAGGGCATCCCTGGCCCCTTCCCCAGGCTCTGCCAGGAGCCCCCAGGAGCTCAGGAACTCCTGCTGGGGGAAGCAGGGAAGAGCAAGCAGGGAATCAAGAAATGGCACCAAGGGTCTGCTCTCCACCAGTTCCCCTGGAACACCAAACCTGGGCTTCAGTTTGGAGCCAGGGGGGCTGGGCTCTGCTCCCAAGGAACGAGTGACACCTCAAGAGGAAACAGCCTCAAGTTGTGCCAGGGGAGGTCTGATGGGTATCAGGGAAAAAAATGTCTTAAGCAAAAGCCCTGGCACAGCTGCCCAGAGCAGGGCTGGATCCCCACCCCTGGGGGGATTTAAAAGTCCTGTGGATGTGGCACTTGGGGACATGGGTCAGTGTGGCCTTGGCAGTGCTGGGGAACAGCTGGACTTGGTGGCCTCAGAGGGTTTTTCCAAACTCAAGGATTCTGTGATTCCCTGGCTCTCAGTGAAGCTGTAGCTGGCCACATCAGCTACAAAGCATCAGTGCTACAAAGGGAAAAGCCACAGGGAGGAACCTCTGGGACTGAGAGAGGCCACCCAGTGCTGGGGACAGCTGGGGGATCACTGGGATCACTGGGATCCTGAACCCAATGGGACAAATCCATGAGCAGACCAAACACTCCCTTCCTGCACTGCAGCTGGAGAGAACTCCCCTGCCCTCCTTGTCCCAGTCCTCTGCAGACAGACAAGAAAGGGATTTTTCTGTGTCAGTATGATTTAGAAATCATTTGTCAACTGACTCCAGCTCCAGGATGTTTTTTCCCAGGACTTTCTCCCTTCCACCCTTACAGCCACCTCAAATCACAGATGTGAGCAGGTGTAAGAGGTGACTTTTATTCTCCTTTTTTCTAAAATATAAATTTGATCAAGATTAAAAGAGACCACTGAAGAAACTTAAAGAGGCAATAAAAGCTAAATACTCACTAAAATACCTATCTGCCAAGTCTTTTTGGTTTGTTTGGGGGTTTTTTTTCCATGTTTTTCACCTTATGATTCAGCAGGTCTGTGAAGGAGAGGAACTGACTGATTGAGGAGACCTTGCTAAGTCCATCCCAAGGGAGGGTCTTAAGCCACTGAGAAGTGCAAGGTGATTACAAAATTTTGCCCATAGGAGCAGAAGGCTGGAAGGAACCCCTTGACTCTCTTGGCAAGAAAACAGCAGGAGAATACTGCAAACAAATTCTCCTTGTAGAAAATCATTTATCAGAGGAAAACTGGAAAGATATAAGGTTATTGCACAGAAACTACATTATCTTGATTCCTCTGGTTACAGTTCTGCAGTGTCCTCTGAAAAGGCAGGAAACTGAGAATGGAACTGGCTATTAGATCCCATTACACCTAAACACCTGCCTTCCCCACTGGAAAATGCATTGAGGAAGGAGGTGGAAGAAGAACATGTGGTTCCTAAGGGCAAAAATAAATCCAGAGGGGTGTTGGGGAGCAGTTGGGCTCTCTGGCACCACCAAATACCTGGGAAATTCCTTAATAAAACTGTGGGTCTGTAACTGTATCCTAGAAACACATCAGGAAGCACAGAGTGTCACACAGAAGAGGGCCCCCTGAAATCCTTCAAAAAAAAAAATTAAATAATGAAGAAATAAAATCATTAAGGTTGAGATGCTGGAGAAAAGTCATGGCAGACAGAAAATCCCTTGTTTGCCTGGGAGGAGCCCAGCTGAGCTCCCCTGCAGCCACGAGTGAGCTCACCTGGAGGGGCACAAGGAGACGTAGAGCAGGATGAGCAGCACTGCTCCCACCACAGTTGCCAGCAGGGATCTCATCCAGGAGCTGAGCTGGCAGAAGTTACAGTACTGCACAATGGTGATGAGAATGGCACAACACATGAACATGGTGTACTGCAACAGAGAGAGAGAGGGGGGTTAACAGCTGCCCAGGGCCCTGCACGCTGCCACGCTGCACAATTCCTCCTGGATGATGGCACAGGAAGGGAGCCCACGTGGAGATGGAGATCCTCCCTTCCAGCAGCAAGAAAACCTTTAGCACTGCTGGTTTGCCACTCTTTTCCCTGGATGGAGGTTTTTATCACACACCTGTTATTTCAGTGATGTCCAGAGCCTTCAGCTTACCTTGGTCAAAAGTTCAGTGCCTCTTCTCATTCATAAAAAGGGGAAAAAAGAAGGTGAAAATTCATGGTAACCTCCTCTCCACTGCTGGGGTTAGATCCTGCCTGCTTTAATCTGAATATTGAAATGCCATTGGAAATGCAGAGTGCAATTTCACCCACCTGCCTGCTTTTAGAAACATCCTCAGAGAAGCTCCCACAGTGCCCTGTAACAGCTGAGTCCAGGGAAGGATCTGTCCCAGTGACCAAAGGCAGCTTCAGCCACTGCCAAAGGACAAGCTCCCACTTTCTGTCCCAAATGCCTCTTCTCAAAACCCCTTTGTCTCTCCACAGCTTGAGTGGATAAAGGAGAGGCAGAGCAGGACAGATGCACTGCCCAGAGCACCTTCATTCCCCCAGCACAACCTCACAGTGCTCAGAACTCTCAAGTGTGCCCATGATGTGACAGTTTTGGTTTCCCAAGAATATTCATGACCATCCAAGCTAAACTAGAGACTCCACACTTGGATTAAGGAGTTCTGGTCTAGCTTTATGCTGTGTTTTACAGCATGAAATGATCATTCTCTCCCTTTCTCTCTCCCTTTAGGTGTCCTGTGCAGCTGAAGTGCAGCCTCTGCAGCCTGGCAGTCCTGTGGCATAACAAACAAGCATGTGATTGAGAGCAGACACAGTGTATGGGAAAAATCCTTACATAATTCACCATTTTTAAACCACAAACAACAATTGTTGGTTTTTTTAAATGACTTAAAAAAGGATAAAAGGAATTTCAGAAGTGTCCATAAAAAACCCATAACTTAAAACTTCTTTTTTTCCCCCCATTTCAGGTCTCCTCAAGTGGCAGAGCACTGGTTCTCACTCCAAGTGATGCCCCAGCATGAAGCCAGCCTACAGAGGGTCAGGATGTGCTGGAATTTACTATGGATGCATGGCTTTGGAAAGTTTTTTTTTTTTTCATGTCTCTTTTTGTTAATTTTCATTTTATAATTATTTTATATCCAGGGAGGGTATAAAATGCTATGAATAAAAAAAAAACTTTGCAAAACCATGTCATAGTAAAGGAGGACACTTACCTGACCCTCTATAGATTGACTCCATTTCCTAGAGCTCCATGAAACACTGAGCACAAGCTGAGCTGGGACATCTCTTGGAGAGTGAGCCAACAGCCCCACAGCTCTGGAGCACCTGCAAGAGGAAAGAAAGCAAACTTCACTCTCAGTCTGGTGATGAAAATCACCATTTTACTGCTGCTGCCTGAAGTGTTTTGACTCAACCTGACCTGTATTGAGAACACACTCATGAAGTGGTTCTTCTGGTATTATCTGAAACATCTGGAGAGATGATCAAGGATGGTGATGAATGGGATGGTATCAAAATCAATGGACAGATTTGAGAGATTTGAAGGTTTTCAGCTCCCTTCCCTTGAGGAAAACATTCCTATGGTTAGTTTACTGATAATCATGGAGGGGAAAGACCATCATTAGACTGAATGAACAAACAAATCAATTTACAGCTTAAATTTTTTACCCTAAAGCTCCAAAAGGTAGAAGCTGCAGAATGATCTTAAGCATGGGATGGAACAGAATGTCAACCACACCCTGCTGTGACTGTGACAACCACGGGATTTGTGTTTAAATCAGCAAGGACCAAAAAAATGTGTGGTCACATGTTCCCATGGAACAAACAGCCCCCAGTACCCAGGAATAAGCTGTGATAAGAAGAGTGAAGAGGATCTGGTCATTACCTACACCCAGGGCCCTGAAATAGCAAGAGCTTTGTGAAACAGAATTCCCTGAAGATCCTGGAATGGAAGGATTGCACACTGTGCTGCCTAAGAGAAACCTGCAGAGAAACAATCTTTCATCTCCAGCTTGAGGCCATTTTGTTCACAGTTTTGAAGCCTTGATTTCATGCTACAGTTGGCTTTGAAATGAAACTGTTCTCCCCCTCCTCACTGCTGCCCATGGCAGGCAGCTGGAACAAGAGGTGCCTTCCAACCCAAACCATTCTGTGATTCTATGTTTAACCCCTTGTTCTCCCCTTCTGAGTGCTTTTAATAACAGAGACACCAAATTCCCTATGGATCTCTGTGTCTGGGTTAAATATGCCATTTTATTCCTTTTCAGAAGGCAGTTATTGCATTCCTTTAACCATTCCCACAGCCCCTGCAATGGCCACTGCCAGGCACCAAGTGCTTTCTCCTTTGAGTTCCTTCATCTCACTCTGCAAAGCCAAAACAGCCCCCACTAATCCTGTTCCCACTGTTGAGCTTCACTCATACAGCTTCTCTGACTCCAAACTCCAAATCCAGCCCAGGACAATAATCCTGAGATAAACCACTTGCATTATCTCAAAAAAAAAAAAAACAAACCCACAAAACCAAATCCTGCAGAAGTGCTCGGTTTAAGAGGAAAAAGTTATGCAAGCAGCAGGAGTTTCTAGGTATCCTCTCCCCTGTTGTCAGAGAGTTTTCACCATGGCTGTGTTTACATAACAGACTAGGAATTCCATCATCCACAAAGCCCCATCCCTCCAAGGGATCTCTATCAAACAGATGTAAAGCAGCAGGGAGGTGGAGGAAGGCAGGCAAGCAACAAGCTTTGGTAGCTGCAAACAGCCACTTTAGGGAATGGAGCCCAACAACTTACATGTATATTTGTTTCAAAATCAGAGGTGAAGTGTGAAAAAACTGCAAGAGCTGGGAGAGAAACCAGGATGGCACCGAAGAAGTGTCGAGGCAGCCAGCCAGAAATCACCTCCAGGAGACGCTTGGTGCAAGACATCACCTCCTCCAGGAAGAAAGCCATCCTGGAACACAGGAAAGCAGGGTGCAGGCATTAATGGCAGCACATCTCCGTGTACCCCTCATTTACCTGTAATAATTCACCTTCAAATCCATCACTTAGGCTCTGTGAGCAGCCAAGGTGCCGCAGCACCTGCTGGTGATTGCAGGGAACAATCCAGCCTGGAGTGTTTGCTCCAGTGAGGAGAGGCAGCAAAGGGAGGGAGAGCCTCGGCACGGTGGCTTTGAGGAAACAAACTGAAAGCCAAACTTCACTTCCTTGGAAGCTTAAGCAGAGGGAAGACTCCTCTCCATTCACAAATAAAGCAGGCAGGGAGAGGCGAAACTTTCCCAAGTTAAAGCTACTGGAAATAACACCAGGAACGTTTGAGGAGCAGGGCAGCTCCAGCAGCCATCACACTGCAACCCAAACCAGTTCTCCCAGTTGGAAGCAGGCAGTGTGCAGGCAGGCAGCGTTCCCTGTCATTAGGGAAGGGGAAGGGGAGCGTGGGCTGCGAGCTGGCAGAGCCGAGGCGGGGGAGCCGAGCCCAGCTGGGTGCCACAGCGCCGCGGGAAGGAGCCGCTCTCGCCTGGAGCTGCCGAGAAAACCACGGCCCCGACCTGAGAAGAGATGAAGGAGCCAAGTGGAAGAGCTCTGGAGAGCAGCTTACCGGAGATGCTTCTCAAATGAGAGCAGCTCTAATTGCTAAAATGAATAAGGGAAGGGAAAAGGATGCTCAATGCTCAAGGGCATTGCATAGAACACTAGTATTTATCCACAGAAATAAATCTTCGGGATAACTTCCTTCTCAAAACTCAACATTAGTCACTTGAGAAAAACTGCAACTGCTGTTCAAGTGCCTAATTATTTTTAAGAAGCTGTAAAAAGGTGGTGGAGAACAGTTAGCTGCATCCAGAGCCATTAATGGCACGTGTGGAGTTATCAGACTCAGGCTGAGCAGGTGATTCTGGACTACAGAGCCCAAATACAGAATCACACCTTTTGTATGGACAGAGATGCTCACAGCTGAAAAAAAAACCTGAAACCCACCCACTAAATATGAAATCCCCAGTCTCCAAAGTCACATAAATTACCCCACATCACCTATAGCTCTAAAAAGAGAAAAGATATTCACTCATCTTTAACCCTGTTGTCTGAAATACCAGGTTTTATATGGGATAAAAGCCTGACACAAAACAAGCTGAATTTAAATTTCTTTATGCCAGTTTGACACTCATTCCACACCTTTAAATATAAATTGTCTGTGAATGAGATTTTAATTCTCCGGTCTGGAATTCTGTGACTTGCAACCACAAGTATTTTGTGAAGCATAAAGAACTCTTCTCTAATTGCATGTGTTAAAATCTGTAAATTATACTTAAATTCATGGAAAAAGAGGAATTTGGGAGGATGGAATACACTGTAATTCATCGGGAGCCCATGAGAGGGTGCTCACAGATTTGCCAGTTCCCAGTTTAAAGGACTTCCACTCACACCAAAAATTCTAACTGTACTGCAACGGAAAACAGAATTTCCAGCAAAGCACTGAAATTTCTAAACTGGATGGAAAAGATTGAAAAAGGCTCTCTAGAGCAAGAACTGGGGTTTCTGGAGGGTTACAGACTGTCAGAAGTGTCCCTGTGCCTCGCTGGCCAGCAGTGAGTACGTCTGAAATCACCTCTGAAATAAAGCCCCGCTCTCCAGCAGCGATGGGCTGGGATTGGCATCGCCAGGGCTGAGCTGGGAGCTCGGGAAGGGGAAGGGATGCCAGCCCAGGGCTCCCTGTGAAGGCAGCCCGGTGCCACCTGTGCCCACGCTGCCATCCCGGCTGGCACAGCCCCTGTGGCACACGCCCAGCTCGTGGCTCTCACCCCAGCCCACTCAGCAGGGACTCCACGCTTTGCGGCTCCCTTCCTGCCAAGCCTCCCTGCCAGGACAAATTCCTGGGAGAACTATGGCAACAAATCCAGGGGTTCATCCTGCCAGGAGGACACTGCTTTATTTAGGCAGGTGCAAATTCCAGGGCAATGCCACCTTTCTCCTGCTAATCTTTATCTTCTTGCACTGATTTTTTTCGGGATGGGATTTAGCCTGGGGCTCTGCACTCTGGAATTGCACATGGAATTCTCCTCCTTAGCAGTGAATCCAGCCCAATGCTCCCAGCACAGGAAGTCAGGGGTGCATTAAATCCAGACAGCAGTGAGAGCTGCAGACAGATTTAATGGCTACAGGGCAGTATCAGTAAATAATGCAGTGTCAGTGGGCAGCTCAACAGGGCTTAAATGCTAAAGCATCTGAGCTGTTTACACAAGCTGGAGTTCAAATTAGTAACTTTGACATAAATGATTAATGGCTAATGGAGACTGTTACCATCATTTTTGTATTTACTGGCAGTTTAAAATCAATTCCCAGAGTTCAAATCAAAAGCTTTTGGCATAGCAGCAATTTGGTGGGATATTAAATACCAGATGTTAGAAATAAATAAAGGCAAACAGACTACATTGTTTTCCTCAGCATCAATACCCTGTATCAGTCGTGTTAACAGATCTGCTTCATTAGGCTCCAGGGGCAGAAAGCAATTTCTGCTCCTGGTCATGAGGAATTTAGGAAGAACCAAGGTTGGCCACAGGTCTTGGCTGAGGAGAGACAGGGGTGGCACCTCAGCAAGGCTGGGAAGGTGAAGCACCAGGAAAAGGGCAGTTCTGTGGTCAGATAACAGCACAGCTTCCCTTCTACTGTTGGATTGCACTTGCTTTCTTCATCCAGAGGATTCTTTTTTGCTGTCTAGAAAGGTCCTTTTAAATTCATGAATCAACTGAAAGTGCTCCCACCTCTCACTCTCCTGAACAGGGCTAAACACCCACTCTTCTGCCCTCAGCCCTTCCCTGTAGCATGCTATCAAAAGCAACACATTTCTTGTAAATAAACTTATTTATAAGCAGTTTTACCCAAGGGCAACATATCAAAATTATCTAGTGAACAAAACTTCTATATTTAGAATAAATATTGGGCAGCTGTTGGGCAGAATCTCTAACCCCTCTTCCTGCAGAGCCACTTCTCAGACTCCAAGTGGAATCTCACACATCGTCGTACATTCAGTGACAATGGGTTTGTTTTTTTATTTTAATACCAGAACTTTAGGATCTCTTACACTTCAGCTGAGCTCGTCAAAGTAGCTACATTTCAAGTGGGCAGAAGGACATTCTTCAGAGAACATTTCCAGAGGAGATGACATCTTCCACGTGCTCACAAATGAAGCACCAATTTTTGCGTGCAGCTTTATACAATTAATTTTCGAGTGGCTCTTGTGCTAACAGTGGGATGCTCATCTATAGGTACTCCAATAATTTATTATCAGACACTTCAGAGGAATCAAAACATCCTTCTCCCCCGTAAGCTTTGCTCCATGAGGACTTCTGCTGTTGCAGAATTTGAGTTTTAAGGCGTTTCTCACTGCCCAGGCTGTGACAGTGCTGTGCTCTCCTCTTCCCTCCCACAGCTGGGCTGAGCCAGGGGAGCCCTTGCTAGGCTGAGCCCTGGATTTAATTACAATTTAGCTGATTTAAAGGCAGGGTGTTTAGCATCATGATAATGAAAATACAATGTGAAACTTAGGCAAGAATTTTCTGGTCTTAAAATAATCCCTTTTCCTGAAATTCTGGGATTGTGCCCAGCATTGTAGTCCAGTCTCCTCCCCAAAGATATCTCGGTGGTATTCTGTGATTGTCATTTGGGATGACATTTCTGCACAGGAAGTTCTGCACTGTTTCTGTGCATAATGAGTGGTCAGAGGGAGCAGTCCTCACTTGGAAGAGGATTTGAAGAGGAAAAAGATGATTTTCACCTCCCTGCCCAAAGGAACTGAACAGAGTGTGTGCCTCAGATTATGAGGACTGGGGTGGCCCTAAAGTGTATTTTAGGAATTCACTATAAAGCAAATACACAATATAAATTCAAAACATCCCTGCTGGTTTGAAGGAGAGGACAGGGAAAGGCAGGGGTCACCTGGCCCATCCAGCCATTGCTGGTTCCCAAGGTAACCAGGACAATTTGAAGGGTCTGGAGATCACAGGTCAGGCTGACAGCACAGAGCTGCAGTGAGGCCAAACCCCTGCACAGCCACTCACACACAAAACCACTCTGCCAACTCTTGACTGTATAGACTGAAAACAACAATTTTTCTTCTCCTTAAGGAATCCATAAACCACCAATTACAGAGCAGGACTGCAATAAAACCTTATGTATCTACCTATAAATATTTTTAAGTTTATAGCAATAATTTTTATAAATGTACAAAATAAGGCAAAAGCAATGTCCTGTGGGGAAAACAACAAATCAAAAAAGACTAAAATGAAGTAAGAATTCACCTGTAAAGCAAGTGAACACAAATTTTCTCCAAATACACCTGGACAGCAGAAAACAGCACTTGTGGATAGTGGTTGAGCTGTTCCCAGCTGAACAAGTTCATGGCCACCAAACCCAGACCACCTGAAAGAGCTGCCTGAGAACTGCCTCAAATTAAACTTCTGCCCCACCCAGACCAGAGGACAGAAACTTCTGTAAAGGGGAAAATGCATTTCTGATGCAAGAGAGAGGCCACACCAATTACCACAGTTCAGAATGACAACTCTACCAGTTCAGCCATCTCCCAGTACAGCTTTTAACTCTCTGAATTTCTAGATTTTCTAAAAACTATTCAAATTGCAACAACCAAGCACACCTGCTAAGAAATGCTATCTTTAAAGCATTTCATAGATGGCTTCTCTCCACTCCACATGCCAGCTTTGATGTAAATCCACTTGCACACAAATATGCCCAGTGAAGTACAAATTCCTTCAGTGACCAAAGCATTAATTCAGTATTTTTTAAACTCGACCCTGCAAAGCCAAAATGAGAGTGCAAACTGCAATATTTTGTTTCTTTTGAAACAGCAGCAGAAATTGCTTCCAGCTCATGATTACAAAATCATTTTGACTGACACATTCCTGACAGATGTGCAGAACTCCAGGAGAGGACCCTCATCCTGCTGTTGTGTCAGGGAACACCAGGATGAGGAGGGCAGAGTGAAGTGGCTCCCACAGCCCAGACAAACCATCAGCTCATTAACAGCTCGATCACCTGGGTTAATGACAGGTTACAGACAGGAGAGCTCGAGCTGCATTCAGCAAAGTGCTCTGAGTGTGTGAGCAACCCTGGGGATGGAAGAGTCACCACAGCAGGGTCCTGGAAGCCCAGAACAGCCCAGCACTGGGGCTGATTGAGCACAAATGGGGAATGAGGAGCTGCTGGTAAAAACCTGGCACCTGCTGAGGGCACAGGAGAGGCTGAGGGGCAGGACAAGGTCTCAGGTGTGGGGTTGGCACCTCTGAGCACGGAACACTGGACTCCTGTTATATGTCAGACACAGAAAACATGAACTATCTCCATGCTAACCCATTAAACTTCAAAAAATCAATAATTTCTGGACAGACACAATGTGCCTTTAGCAATTTGTCTTCTCTCTTTCTTTGAGGGCAGCATTGCTCCTTGCAGCTCTGACACATGATGTCAGTTTTAACCCCAGAACTCTGTACTTTTATCTTGGAGTTTAAAGGAGCAGTTTTCTGGGTGGGTTTGTTTGCAGGAGAGATCAAAGTTTTCGGTTTGAATTCTGACAGTCCTGTGAGGAGAGAAGACGTACAGTGGCACGTGGCATCCCAAGGAACAGTCAGAGGAGCAGGAATGGGGTGCAGATTCCATCTCCCTACGTGACCTCTGTCAGAGTCCCAATCCTGCTGCAATTCCTGCAGCCAGAGCTCTCCCTGCACGGGCTGTGCCCAGCCCTGGCTGCTCTGAGCCTTACAGCCCATCCCAGGCAGCTCCTGGGATGCTGTCAAACAAAACATCCCCGAGGCAGGCAGCACTGCAGCTCTCCCTGCTCTCTGCAGGCTTTGTGACACTTTCTTTACCTGATGGAGACGACGAGGGACAGCACTTCCAGCAGGATGGCGATGACGAAGACGGCGACGGCGGCGGGCGGCGGCGGGGCCGCCACCATGCCGTGCCTCAGGAAACACGTGATGGAGAGGATGAGGAAGACTGTGGTGGACAGGAACACGTCCAGGAGAGAGCTGAAGGTGGCACTGGCAAATGTCTTCACTGGAGCATTCCTTATAACCTGTGTGGAGCACAGGGATTGAGGGAAGGGATGGAAAGGAATCAGTGTTATTTTGTTGAATTCAACTGGATGATGGACAGCAGCTCCTAAGAAATAAAGGAATGAAGAAATTTTGGCCACTTCATTAATCCAGTGTAAGCACTGGTTGGAAACAAAAAGCAGAAGAGGTGGTTGGATGGTGACACAGCTTTCTGAGCAGACCATGATGAGAAGAAGTATTGGTGGCACAGCCCCCAGGCCTGGGGTGATTTTCACACGCTATTATGATATAGAAATAAAACAAGATGAAAATTGACTATTCTGTGGAAAGAAACATAAATATAACAAGTAGAAGATAAATTATGGAATATTTTCTTCCATTATTTTAATTTAAAATAACCACATATTTTACTATAACCTTTTTAATCTTAAAAAAACCTCCTCACATCACTCCACAGACACAACTCCTGTGGCAGAATTCACATTTCCCTTTCAGACTAGATTAAAAGCTGTGTAATCCAAATTGACCAGAGCCCAGGACATCCAGTCCTGCTCTTCCATAACCCCTCACCACACATCCCATCCTATCCTGGCCTGGCCCAGTGCTTGTGCAGCTGTGCTTTGTGCTACCATGGCCAGTCCTGCTGCAAACCAGATCATGAGCTCCACATGCTGGCTTGTGAAGGTGAGCCCAGTCCCAGGAGTGTTTGTATCTGCCCAAGAGAAAGCAAGCTCCTAAGAAAATTATGTTATCAATGTCACCATGAAGGCACCCAGTTGGAGCACTCTGGTTTAATTTGGAAGTTTCTTTTGTTCCTCAGAACACTTTCTGTCCTCAGCAATACTAAAAAACAAACTTGTTCCTCTGCAACCTAACAAATCCAGCCAGCATCAATTCAGTGCCAAAAGGACCTTTTAACTTGAAGGGGTGGCAGAATCCTGTTCATCCCCACAAGTCCCAACAATTGAATGAAGGGAAGCAGCACTGTGTCCCCAAGTGCCAGCGTTCAAGATGCTCTAACAGGGCTAAGTAGCGCCTTCATTTCCAAATGGGAAAGGATTGAGGCTCTTGGGAAGCGGAGCTGATTCCAGAGAGGGATCACAGCCTGAGCCTGCAGCTGGCACTGTGTAATCAGAGGTGAATTCAGGGGTGCTGGAAGTCACTTTTAGCAGCATTGACTGTCAGGCCATGAGAGAACCTGGACTGTTGTCAAATCTCTTCACTCTCCAAAAGAAGATTTCATTGTTCTGTTTTGAACCAGAACTCTGCTAACATTAAAACTTTAACAGGTTTTTGCCCCAGTGTTGCAGAGTTACTATTAGAGAGTGAAAATTGCCATTTTCAAGGAAGTTTATGTAATAATTTTCAAATTATTAGCTTGCCACTAACAAAATGCACAGGCCACATCTCTGCTCTTCCTAGGAATTTCCTACACAGCCACAATAAGAGGTCCACCTGTATATGCTTTACCATCCCTGGTTTGCTTCTCTTTCCAATCTTTCCACTGGAAACTACTTGATTTACTATTTTCTTTACAGTTTGCAAATTTTGCAGGCTGCATCCCACAGAAGTTTCTCTCTGTTGTTGCTACAGGAACTTTATGCAGAGAGATCCCACTAAATTCCAGTGCTGCAGGATGAGCATGGAGCTCCTGACCAAAGTGAAGAGACTGAACTGCAACACAAGTGGGCTTTCCTTTGCTAAAATACAGTAAATTAAGTGAGGTGTCACCTGGAAGTATTGCAAAACAAGCAAATATTCCTAAGGAGAATGTGACAACAATGCCCAGAACTGAAAGCAACAAACAGCAGAAACAGAAATCCTGCTGCCCTCAGATGCAGGACACACTGGGAAGAAAAGAAAGGCAGCCCTAATTTATCCTGGTGCAGTTGTGCAGAAGGATCACCCAAACGAGCAGCTCACGCTGTGGAAGGGAAGGGCCCACTCCCCTTCCTGCTGCCGGACGCTTATCTCTTATCTCCCGCTGCCTCGGGCACTTGCCAACCCCTCCAGAGCTGCTGCTGCTCCCACCCAGCATAAAACAGCCCCAGATGGAAAGAGAAAGAGCCCCAAACAGAAAAACAAACCATGAATATTTCATGCTAGGCCAGTAAATGAACTTCTCACAGCGGGGAAAGCTGAGAAGCACCAGAGCCATTAGAAGGAGCAGGGAGGAGGAGGAGCAAGGAGGGCAGAGCAATTGCCTTTTCTTGGCAGCAATTTTTCAGCTGCTGGAGGAAATGCAGCCTCAGTTCTAACTGACACCTAATGTCACTTTAGGTAAATTTAAACTATCTTGCCAGTTCCTATCAGTCAGGCAGGAAAATCCAGTGCTGTGGAAAGCCTGTGAAATTATTAGCCCCCAAGGGAATTAAGGAGTTTTTAGACTCAGTGCAGAATCCTGAAGAAAACACCAAGTTCCTTACAATTTACTGCTCCTTACAATTCCAGTGTTTTGAGCTGCACACTTATGGAATTAGGACATTTGAATTCACCACAGGTTTTTCAACCATGAAACTGTGACTAAACAAGAATCAAATTCCAAGTTACCATTCTCAAAGTTAGAATATTTGATGAGAAGACAAGCAGCAATTGCTCCTTTACTTGGAGGTCTCAGCATGGTTCTCTGGCCACCCTAAAGACTTGGAACATTAACCTGAACACGGAGAAAATCAGTGTACCTCACATTTCCAGCCCAAACACTGGACTAAACTCAGGGCAAAAGATGCTCCAAGGGCTGGAATTCCTCTGCTCTGATGTCAGGCTTGGAATGCTGGGGGTGTTCAGCCTGGAGAAGAAAAGGTTCCAGGGACAGGGCTCTTCCAGTGCCTAAAGGGGCTCCAGGAGAGCTGGAGAGGGACTTTGGATGATGGCCTGGGGTAACAGGAGAAGGGGGAATGGCTCCCACTGCCAGAGGGCAGGGAGGGATGGGATATTGGGAAGGAATTGTTCCCTGTCAGGGTGGGCAGGCCCTGGCACAGGGTGCCCAGAGCAGCTGTGGCTGCCCCTGGATCCCTGGCAGTGCCCAAGGCCAGGCTGGGCAGGGTTTGGAGCAGCCTGGGACAGTGGGAGGTGTCCCTGCCATGGCAGGGGGTGGAATGGGATGAGCTTTATGGTCCTTTCCAACCCAAACCATTCCACAGTTCTACAATAAACTGAAAGGAGACTCTTTTCAGAGGCAGCAATATCAAGCAGCAAATCACATTTGACATTTCATGACCCTTCTCATGAAACAACTGCAACAAAATGTGTTAAAAACCCAAGGACAGACAGATTACAGACAGAAACCAACGCCAGTAGAAACACACCTCCTCCTGGTAGCTCGTCCTGTAGGCCATCTCCAAATCCTGATCCAAGAAGTTGAGGCTCAGCTTGTTAATAGGTGGTTTAAAGAAGTAATCTTTCATGAGGCTGAAGAGAGAAGACAAAATCAACATCAGTTTGTTCAGCTGTACCTCCTTCAGGCCCCCCCAGACTGTGGCTGCTGTTTCTAGGGATGCTGACACTTGGCTTTGAAGTTCCTGTGGTTTTTCTTCTTTCTTGATCACCAAAGTATCCTCTTACCCACATCACTTGCTCAGTGAAAGGAAATATTCCACAGAAGAAGCAAACTTTTATACTTCCAGGAAGAGTCTAACAAGTCCTTCCAGAAATGTAACAGATCTAACTGATGAGTACAGATAATTGTAACATAAGCCAGCAAATAGTAAAGGTTAATTACTGCTACAGACACACAACCTCTGGAGACACGTGGCTGTGGGATATTTGTGTCTTGGGTGGAACTCTATGGCTCAAAGCAAGCCAAGGATGACAAAGGTGACAAATTGTTATAGGGGAAAAAAAACCCATTGCCCATTTTAGAAAACAGCAGTTTTTTGTTATTTCAGACACTAAAATAACTCAGTAACTCAACTGGGAACATTCCCTTAATGATCCAGGCTGCAGAGAAGAGATGGAGAGTTGAGATTTACTTCTGAAATGGGAGATTTGGAATGACCAGCACCATCAACAAAGGCAGTGACAACTAATGACATCAGGGCTAAGGAACCCAGAGGCAGCATCTACCAGAGGGTGTTTATGCCCTCCTTCACCTTCACCTTTTCTACAGAAGGTGAAAAAAATCCCACAACAACATAAAAGAGGCTTCAATCACTGGAAGTAGAGTTTATTCCCCATCCTCTGGAAGAAAACTAAGAAGCTGTCTGAGTTTTGCATCAGCAGTATGAGGTTTATGAATGAAGTTTCCTGATGGCACTTGATGCCAGTCTTTTCTGCCCTGAGCAGGTGCCAGGGAGCTGAAAGGACTCGAGGGCTTTGTGCCCAGGGTCACAGAGCAAGGTCACACCTGCTTGTGGCACTTGTGGCTGGGCCAGCCCATCTCCCCTGCTCTGTGCAGCTTCCAAACACACTCCTCCCTGCCCTGAACCTCCTCTCATTTTCAATCAGCTGATTCCATGTGTTATTCACAGGGAATTGTTTCTAAAATCCCCCTGAATATAAGGCTCCTTTCCCAGTGCTATTCCCGCCCTGGGAGTTGCAGCACCAGAGCCACAGGCAGAGTGGGCAATTTCCAAGCTGGTGACTCTGAGCAAAAACCAGAGATGCACATGAGGTCAAATTCCAAGCAGATGAAGAAGCTGAAAGAAAGATCTTACAGAGCTTGTCTGTGCCTGAATTCTTTTTTTAAGGGGATTTGGTTTCGGGGTTATTTTCTGTTTATTTTTATGGAACTCTTGCCTAAGAGGTTTTCTTGGAAGCTCCCAGCACAAGATGGCACGTGGGAAGTATTTTTTTTAACTGAGATGCAAGATCAACCAAATACACATTCCTAGACTGATGCTAGAGAAGACAAGGGAGTCTAAGCATGAATATGACCAATACTTGGTAACCTTTGAACATTCTGGCCTTGGCCAATACATTAAAAATATCAGGATACTCTCACTTGAGTCACCCCTCTCTCTTTCATTCTTGTCTTCATTCCTCACCTTTCTTAGACATTTCTAAGAGCATCTTGTAATAAAAATTTTGAAAGCTTTTGGGTTGTTTTTTTTTTAAGTACTGTTGAATCCCCTTTCTTCCTGCAGGGAAGCTCAAGGGAGGTGCTGATGGTGCTGCTGTGCTGCTGAAGGGTGTAGGAGGATCAGTCCAGCTCCACAGTGCAGCACGAAACAGAAGGTGGAACAAGATGGAGCCAGGGTGAAGGCAGCAGTCCTGGGGCCTGCTCAGCTCCCTGTCAGCTCATTCTGTCTCCAAAAGGAAGATCCCACTTGATGAAACAGTCAAGTACAGAATCTGTTTCCCAGGAGGCCTCTGCCTCCCAGCACAGGGTGTTCCCCAGATCAAGCAAGACTGGGAAACGGGAAATGAAAGAAATGAACAAATTTTAAAATAATGAAAAAGTGTTTTAACAAGAAACTGCCCCAAGGAGGGGATGAAGGCTGCACAGAACCCAGATCTGGGGGAGCTTCAGACATCCCTGAGATTCTGCTCTGGAAGTCTGAAGAGATCATTGTGATCATTGTGCCCTGATCAGCATACCAGTACTTGCTTCTTGTACTTCAGAAGGTTTATAACCTAAGGAATACCTAATTTTTGTTGGAAACAAAAATCCTCAAAGCAAGAATCCTTTGAGGATATTCCCAGTGAAGTTAAATTCAAACATTCTAAATCTTACACTCCAGTTTTCTTTTAAAGAGCACAATAATGTGCAGGTTACAATGAACAAAGAACAGGATTTTTGTACAAGTAAAGCCAGACTCAAAGCTGAAAGTATTCACTGTTTGTCAAATACAGAGAATCAAGTTGTAAGAACTGGTAACTTTCATAAAAGGACCCTTTTGTAATGTACTAATACAAACATGCCACACTAATACTGTCTTTATTAATATTATTTTTAAAGAACATTGGAATTGTGCCGAGGTATCAGCTCCAAGGTGAAATCTTGGCATGCAAAAACCTCTCAGGCACACAGCTGAGCTCAATATCCCCAGTGTCCAGCATTTCCTCCCAGCTAGCCCCAGGCAGCTTCCTAATGCAGTCTACAGGCTCCTGAATCCCCCCAGGATATGTTTAACCCTTCCCAGCTCTGCAGGAAGCCTGTGGGATTAATTGATGCACTTTATCACCATATCTGGGTTAAGTATTTTCTGTTAGCAGGAATTTATATCCAAGTGCCCTGCAGTGGAAATCACTGCTCAGTGCTCAGGGAAGATCACTTGGCTTTGCAACAGCATCAAACCAACACAGCAGAACTCAGTGAAAATGGGGATTCCTGTAAAATGACCACAAGGAAGTTTGGTCCTCTCCTTGAAACACCTCAATTTCCCCATTCAAAAATCCTCATAGATACTGGATTCATTAAGACCAACATTATGTTTTACAGAAGGGGACCAAGAACATTTTTAAAATGGCTTATTCCATATCATTTCTCATTGAGAGATGTTGAAAAAAATCAGCGTAAACTGGTAGGCTTGAAGCATTTCACATAGATCTAATTAATCAGAAGATTATTTTTGGAAAGTTATGTTTACATGAACTGAACTCAGCAGAGAAGTTTCCCTGGCAACAAGAAATGGCCCACTTAATATGGTAATGATGATATTTAATTGGGACCAAAAAAAAAAAGCCAGGCTTTGACTGATCTCAAATCATGGTACTCCTTCTTCCAAATCAGAAAAATTACCCATTTTGGGAGTGGAGGAGGAAAGCACCAGAACACAAGAACTTGAGTGAGGTATCTTCAGCAGACCAACTGCATAAATGAAGCTACTTCTGTAACTTAGTTTGCAGAGTGCTGGTTACCTTTTTAAAAATATTCCTATTTGTTCTGGCTGATTTCTGCCAACATCTGGACATTCCCAATCCATCTATTTTCTATTTGGAAATATCAGCTAAACCTCCATTCTCAGCCACTAATGACAGACCACACATTGAGAAAAACAATAAAGAACCCGAAATTTTGACTCAACAAGAGAAAGGTAAAGTGACAAAATCTAGGTAAGAGACTGGAGAGGGACTCCTGTCCCTCCTTCTCACTTCTCCCTGCCTAAGCCATGTTTCCATAAAGGTGATGGTGTCCCTGTTCCAAGCAGCTGAGTCCACAGGAGAACACAGTTTCAGGGATATTTATACAAATTACCCTCAATCTGAGTGGAAGCAATGAAAAAAAAATAGCCACAAATAATGACAAACTCCAGCTATCTGTTTAACTGCACCAGTCAAGTCACTGCCATAATGGAGATATGGTTGTGTGTTGATAAAAATCCCACACTACTAAATTTTGAAGCATATTTCCTCTGCCCAAAATAAGCTTTTATGTTTGAAACAGAGAAAGAAACTCATTTTACAATATCTAAGTAGATTGTAAGTCCATGAGAATTCACTTCTATTAATTCTGCTTCCAAGCCCAGTAGGATTTCATTAGTAAGATGTCATCAAACATTCTTCTTTTAATATAAAAAACGTGAGTTTTGTGGTTCAGATTTTATGTTACATCCTAAACTGCAGAGGAAGGTACACACTACATGCATTAAGAGGACTTTGGATTATAAAATGGAATTCAACTTTGTGACAAGTGATTTAAAGAGCAATTTCCCCTTCAGTGACTCAGCTGAAGGAGGACTGACAGGAGGACTGTTCACCCTGGAAGCAACCAAAAATTGGTTTTACTTATTTTAAACAGAAAATTTCTGACATCAAGTTTCTACTGTAGTTTAAGAAGAATAAAGACTAAAATCAGGAAATTTATATATGTTGACAACAATTACTGAAATCAGACAAAAAGCACACAAATACTAAAGATATGGAATCCCAGTACTGCTTTCTCACCTTTACAGGGTTTTCCACTGCACAGCTCCATTCTCCTTACCTGTCTTCTTTGATCACATCCACAAAGTGGGCATCTGTCTTTTCCCTGATGTTTTTGAACCTCAGGGGGAGCAGAGCTGACTGGTCCAGGCTGACGCCGCCCCAGCGCCCCTTCTCCTGCAGCATCTCATACAGAGAGGTTTGGCTGTTGCTGAGCTTCTCCTCCTGGGGAGGACTCAGGAGCCCATTCTGGGTCTTTGGGCTGTGTCCTCCTGGAGCCTGGACAACAGAGAGCAAAACACACCCAGGGAATGTCAGAAGAACAGACAGGAGAGTTGCAAGGAACAAAAAGTGAGAGGAGCTCTTCCCTCAGCGCCCTGAGCTCTGCCCTGGCCACAGAGCCCAGGGTGGCCCTGCCCTGAGCCCAGCCCCATCTCCTGGAGGAAGCTCCCAAACCTCCCATGTGCCTCTTCAGGTGCCACCTTTGTGCCTTCCATGAACCACCTCTGCAAGGAGCAGAAAACAAAGCACATTTTCACACACTCAGTGACAACCAACCACAAGCCCAAATTTCATTCACTCATCTTATGGTTAAGATTCTTCTAGAAAGCTTTTTAAATACACATTTAATTTGTGCTGGGTCATGAGACAGCTCACTCTGTCCAGCTTTTGCTGATCCTTCCCCTGACCACTACAGGGCTGCTGCTTTACCAAAGGTTCCCCCTCTCCCCCACCTGTGGGATCAGCCCTTTTGTACATCTCATTCTACAACAAAAACTCCTGCAAGTAAACTACATTTCCTTCTCTAAGACATACTTATTTTTTCTGTTTTTTTTTTGCCTTTGTATTAGTTAAGACAGCTTTAACTTTGACAACAGCTGGCAACGTGGCTTAGGTACACAGTATCACGAGAGCACAAATTCCTTTTAAACAAAAATTATTCTATTTTTGTGGAGCCTGAAGTTCCCTCTTTTACATTTTGTTTGACCTAGACCAATATGTACTGAAGCAATTCCAAAAGAATTAGACAGCTAAGTGTGGTTAGAATGAAAATGAACTGCAGTTAGTCAGGATCATTTTCAAATGCAAACATAGAGCAAACTTGGCATATTTGAGTGTTCATCTCCCCCCCTCCATATCTTATCACTTATCATGTAGCATTTATCCTCATCCTGAAACCCACTCATGACAGAAGTTTCTCCATTCCTGCTTGTACAGAAGTGACAAGCTCCTCCAGAAGACTATTCTTGGATGCCACCACAGTGACCATAAATAAATACCATAAATATCATCACCACCCCAACCACGTGCTGAAATATGTTCCTGACATTGTAAAATCAACTTAGTTAAAGTTAAAAAATATCTTCTTTCTGGCTGCCCGTGCAAAATCAATTCATTTCCTTTGTGATCTGTCCTGTGAAGCAAAGGAGGCACATGAACACAAGCCAGGAGAAGGGAAAGGTTCAGACACAGCCAAGGAAGAGACAAGACTGAGGGGGCAGCAGGAGAACCCTGGGCAGGGAAGAGACAGGAAGCCCTTGGGCTTGGCTCCTGTCACAGCCAAGACCTCTAGAGCTAAAGGCATAACAAGGTGTGTTGGAATGGTTCCCTGGAGCTCCAGGAAAAGCAGGAGGGAGGTGGGTTGTGCTTCCCCTTCCTCCTCCCTCCCGGGGGGATGGGGATCCCCACCCTGCGGGCTGCCCCGGCCTGTGTGAGCCCCAGAGCCACGTGCTGGGAGCCAGGAGATGGAAGGAGTCCCAGTCTGGTCCCTTCTAGCCCTCCCAGCAGTTGTTTTGGCAGCTTGCAGGTGTTCCCAGCACAGCAACAGCAGCTGAGGAAGGAATAGGAAATGGGGTGGTTTCCTTGGTGTGCTGCCAACGCTTTGCTGCAGACCATAATCACCAGAAGGGAAAGGGGATTGCAGCCACAGATCCCAGCAGGGGCACACCAGGGGACAGAGGGACACTCCTGTAAGGCAGAGGCACCAGAACTTCTCACATAAAATGTCACCAGGTTCTTTTCTAAGAGAAGACACTGAGCAGTTCCTGAGTAAATCCTCCTACACCCCTGCCAGGTTACCCAGCCTGCCCAGGGGGAACAGGGCTGTGGAGCATCCTGCAGAGCCAGGGCAAACCCCTCTGCAGGTTTTGGGGGGAGGAGGACTAGCAAAGGGAAAGCAAATCAACTGAGCAACCAGCTCTTAGTAAAGAGCCTTCATTGGTTGGTGGGTTGGTTTTTCTTAACTTATGCTAAAGATTGTATTTGCTTAGAGCATCTCCCAGAACAACCTGAGGCCTAAAGAAAAACTGAAAGTCATAGTTACCATCTTTTTTTTTTCCCTGTGAAACAATCTTTCTCCTCTTCCTAACCACTCCAGCCACTTGTTACTTGAAAAGCAGAAACCAAGAACTCATAGTTTTTGCCATGATCAGATCAAATAAAAGATTTGGACTCCTAGGCACTGTCTGCTTTCCCTGCTGTTCCTTAAGATCATTTGAAAAATGCAGTGAAAATTTCTCTCTTTCAAAGAAGGTCAGCATGGACTTTCTCTTTAGCTCCTTGGCAAAGGCTCAAATCCCCAAGAAAATTCTTCCCTTCAGTCAGCTCAAGGTTTCTCTGTGCTCTGTTAATCTTAACAGGCAGGGATTAGAGTATGAAACTGTTTGTGTAGGAGAAAATCCCTATTTATTAAATGTTGTTAGCTCCAACCTTACTGGGACTTCTGAAGGCAACAGGCTGCAGGGTTTCCCTGAGAACTTGGAGGCTTGGTGTGGAGTTTCCTCTCAGCAAGAGACAAGGAAGCTCCAGAGGCTGTTGGGAGCCTTGCAAGCCCAAGGATATGATTAAACATCATTAACATTCCCTAAAGGCAGGGGACTGGAGTGCAGCATGGGCTGTGGGAAGGGAACGGAGATGGGTAGAGGGAGCTTCTGTCTCTTCTTCCCCAGAGAGCTGGGGCTGCAAGGAAGTCCTGGGAACCAAATGCCACAGCAGCTCTGTGTGTGTGTGGCTGTTCTCTGAGCTTTCAGTTGAACAGGCATCCCAGACTTACTGACAGCCATGACACAGCTCCCATTTTTGGCTGAGCAAAAACCGAACCCAAGAAGGAGGTGAGACTTGGGCTCCACTGGAATTCCTCCAGGGCAATCACAGAGCTCTTCCTCAACTCTGTACACAGATCTCCTGCAAGGAAGGTCTGATGACTTGCTGATTCACACACATGGAGCCAGTGCAGGTACAGTAGGAAGCAATTTAAAGCAGGCAGTTGGCACCTAAGGACAATCAATCCCTCTTCAGTCAGTTCTTGGAGATCCCTGCGTGTGGGCAGAGGCCACCTGGGGAAGAAGCATCTCCTGCCTACCATCTTGGCAGCCCAGGCAGATCTCCCACATGTTCTCTGTCTTAGAGATCTCCAGCTGGTTTGAGACAAGTCCCTGCTGACACCTCCCTCAGGGCTCAAGGGATCAGGATTTTATTCTTTTCTTAGGCTGTTTCCTGGAACTCTGGCACAGAACTGCTGTGTAACACACCCCTACAGCCCAGTAAGGCAGGCCCTGCTTCTGAGCTTCCAGTTTCAGCATGAGACAACATGTCAAGTACAGAGAGGGACAAACACAGATTAATGCAGTGGCTCAGCACTGGCAACAATGCTGGCAAGTTTTTCATCAGCTTTACTGGTGAGAAGAGCTGTAAGACACACATGAAGAACAAGCTCACTGTCTCAGAGCATGTCTACCAAGTGATTCTCCCCAAGGAGGGAAAATATTATATTTATTTGAATATATAACAACCAGGTGAGCAGTGGTCCTCAGTCTGCATTTCAGGGAGGAGTGAGAGGGAATAGGCAGAGCAGAGAGGCTGCAAAGGCCACAAACAGGACGACAAACAGGCAGTGTCTGGCATGGCACAGGAATTAGGTGGCTTCAGTGGGAATATCAAAGCAACAGGCAAGGAGACAAGCATGGCAGCAGCACAAGGAATATGAAAGAGACTGTTTCTGTAGGTCAGGAAAGGATGCAAACTGACTTAAAGCTGTGAATTTTGTGTGTGAACAGGAATGACCTCGTCTCAGAGCGGTGATGCAGAAGATGCTGGCGAGACACAGAACTTGTGGTGAGGTGACCCAACCTGCTGGTGTGAGGATGGAGAGTGTGGGAGTGCTCCTTGGGCCTCCCTCTTTGGGTACCATCAGCATAGTTTAAAGAACCCAAATTTTAGGTCCTTCTCAGGATCAAGCTGAGCCCACAAAATTACTAAAATTTTGAAAATTGGGGCAGGGAGACTCAACTAAATTTTTGAACACAAATAAAAAACCAAAATCATAATCAGTTCTGCTGCTTAAGAGCTTAGATAAAGGAATAGTGGTGAAAAAATAAGAAAGCTGGGGGAAGCAGAAAAATAAGGGGAAAAGGGAAGTGAGAAATACTTCAATTACCTTTGTACTGTTTTTATGCTCATCCTGACAACCATTTTGGATAGCTCCTTCATCTATGCTGACATCGCAGTGGGGGGCAAGGGTGGTACTACATGAAGGGCAAGGCTGAAATGAGACAAAAGAATTTTAGCCAGGAATGTTCTGGTGTCCTTGTAGTATGATGCAATTTGTAATTCAGTCCACTTGTATACTTGCAGCACGGTTCAAAGATAAACAAAGCTACAGAATGGGAGGCAGGGAGAAAAATTTGACTGGAACAGAATGCACCATTTCAAAAATAAATCACAGATTTGCTGTTTGCTGAAGCTAAATCTAATCCAGGAAAGCTTCACTAGTGTAAGATCACAGATACACTGTAATCACTGTGCACAGGCAAAGGACTTCCCCAAGAGGAATAAAACACTCTTTAGTAGGAGAAGAGCAATTTCCCTGGGTGAAACCTGCCTGTGAAGGCATCTGAATGCCATTAGGAGAGAAGACAGCACAAAATGCAGCAAAATCCAGAAAAAACATGAAACACCATGATGCATTATGAACAGTCCAGGGAAATGGAAAGCAACAAATCTGAAATGAATAAAGGAAAATGCTTTTTCATACAGAGCCCTAAGACAGGGAGCTCAGACTATTGTACACTGTTGGAGCCAAACACCCAGCAAATGTCACAGGGAACAAGGAAAGCAAAACCATCAGGATTTGTACCAGTTTCAGGTTGTGCATTTTGGAAGACACTTAAAATATTGCATGTGAGCTTTTTAAACAAGCTAATTCCTTCAAGTAAAAATGCAATCTTCTTTAGGGGAATTAAGCCTGGAATTGTATCTTCCAAGTTCTCCACTTTCTTCTCCAGTGCAGGCAGTGTTGAGGCACAATCCTGCTCAGAGGGTCCCTGAGCAGCTCTGGCATCTCCTCTGCTCTGGAGATGTTCACTGTGACCAGGCTCACCAAAGTCTGCTACTCAACACCACAGCAAGTTTTCCAGCAAGAACCTGAGCCTTTTGTCACAAACTCAACAACCACTTAATTCTGTTTGTTCTGGACATGTTCAAGCCTCTCTAGTCCAAACCCACAACTTCTGCCTCCAGGTTCACTCCCCATTTCAGAGACCAGCATATTAAGTCTTTTCAGAATTAACTTTTCACCTGATGCTCCTTTTCCACCTTGCATGTCCCACCTGAAAACACCCAGCTTGTTTACTTTTCAGATGTTTCTCCCAGCTCACTCTCCCTGTGACATCCAGCCACCCACCAATGCCTCTCAAAGGCTTTCATGTAGGACCTGGAGCCTCCTCAGCAGCCAGCAGATCGTCCTGTCTGCTGTTCCTCAGGACACAGTCCAGGCTGGGCACTGAAATTACTCTGAGTTTCCTAACCTGCCATCAGATAAACAATTTACATCCAGTTCTGAACCTGTGCAGTCTGAATGAATACCAACACTGCTGAAGAAACCATGGAGTTGGTTCTCAAATGGTTTTGTTTTAAAATAATCTCTGACCAACTATCACAAATGTCTTGGCCACTTGATGGAAGACATTTAGATGGCCTAAAAAATAAATCAGCAGTGGGCTACCAAGCCTTACTAACTAAACCTCTGGGAGTTAGATTTATCCATGCCAAAAGTCAGGTAATGGTGACAAAAAACAAATGCCTCTAGCAAAAAAGAAGAAACTACTCCCCGTTTGATCCTGCTAATAAATTAGCAAGACCACTTCCAATCCTCAGCTCCCAGGGTGAAGCCAGAAGACAAAGGGCTTGGAAAAGCAGCCTGACCTTTGAGAAGAGGCAGAAGTTCCTCTGACTTTCCCCATATGTTCAAGTCAACATCATTAACTTCCTTCTCTATTGCAGGCATTCACAGGCTCCCTGTGCTGCGACCTCAGTGCCATGAATAAAACATTAATGCACTTCCAGCAAACACTAAGACAAGCAAAGGACTTTCTGTTTTCATACCAAGCAATCATTAAAACATTTTTACAACAGCTTCTGATTCCCTGTCAAGTGAGGCATGTCATAAAAGATGATAGGGAAGATAAACTGATACCAAAACCACTTAAGCAGGGTGGAGTGTTTTCATTCAAAAACCCACCTGCTATTATAGATTTATTCAGAGTTCTTACCCTCTGTGTTCACCATTTCAGTAATGTAAACACATCTTATTGACAGTCAAACTGCAACAAGGTTTGCAGTTAAATGAACTACAGATACACCAGAGGAGGAAATACAATTCCTTTCATGGATCAATTACTGTTGCACTCTCCCTCCTGACTTTCCTTTACAGATCTTGTCCTCTAGAACAACCCTTCAAGCCCAAAATGTGAAAGCCATCCTTTGCATCCAATACAGCCACTTATTCCCTTTAAAATAAAAATATTTCAACTCGCCTGTAATTTTGCCTCTCTTACTTAAGTCTCTTTTGCAGAGCTAGAGTCATCTCCTCCTACACCACCACCATTTACAGCTTTGTATTTAAAACAGTTGGCATGTAAGTCATGATTCTTTTGCAAATGATTATCTCCAGACCCTACCAAGCTGCAGGCTTTAAAAAAAACCCTCACGAAAAACCCAGAAGCTGTAAAAAAGAAACCCACTCCTTTTCAAAAATTGTGCATGATCTCTGATCAAACTGCAGTCATACCTTGTGGGGTTTTTTTTTAACATACATATATATTTAAAGCAAAAGAGAGGAAATTTAGATTTGATACAACGAAGAAATTTTTTACAATGGGAGTGGTGAAACACTGGCACAGGTTTGCCCAGTGAGGTGGTGCCTGCCCCTGGATCCCTGGAATTGTCCAAGGCCAGGCTGGATGGGGCTTGGAGCAAGCTGGGACAGTGGAAGGTGTCCCTTCCATGGCATGGAAAAGCAGATAGGCTTTAAGGTGCCTCCAACCCAAACCATGCCATGATTCTGTGATTCTCCCCAGCAGAGAGAAGGCTGGTGCACATGACCCTCAAGAGCATGCTGTGGAGTCAGGAATCCCTGGAGCTGGCTGTGCTGGGAGAGGCAGGGATGCTCCACACTGCTGTGCTGCCCCTACAGCCACAGAACGGGTTGTTAAGGCAGTGCTCACACAATCACAGGGAAAGCTGGGCTTGGGCTCATCCAGAACTCCCTGCAGCACCAGAGCCCTGG
Source organism: Fringilla coelebs (assembly GCF_963513975.1). Taxonomy (NCBI): domain Eukaryota; kingdom Metazoa; phylum Chordata; class Aves; order Passeriformes; family Fringillidae; genus Fringilla; species Fringilla coelebs. The sequence goes on from NC_140042.1 coordinate 14,153,495, forward strand.
GGCAAGGCAGGCTCAGGAATCACAGCTGGGAGGACACTTAGGAAATCCCTGGCCAGAGCTGCAGTGCTGAGGGTGGTGAGTAAAACCAGGCACCTCCAGACACAAACTCTGCAGTAGCTGGAGCACAACAGTGCAGCCAAGGCAGCTGAATCTGGGCTGCCATGTGTCTGAGATGCTCTTCTGAGCAGCTTCTTTTAGTTTCTCCTTCTCTCACTCACAGCCATGCTGGTACTTTTGCACTCTACAGAGAAACATCTCAAGGGCCAGGAGCTGGACTGCAACAATCCTTGTGAATCCCTTCCACTCAGGATATTCTAAATAGCAATTAACACCCTGTAAAAGTCCCAGAGCAGAAAATCAGGGACAAAGTGTAGTGGGGCAGCACCATGTTCCCATGTTCCACATCACATCCCAGCTGCTCAGAAGAGTGGTGCAGCTGTACCTGCCCTTGTGCAAGGTAAATCACCCCACATTTAATAAAAAACCACAGCTGATCCTTAACCCCGGAGTTCATTTTGCACCCAGATCATTTCAACAAGTACCACCCCAAGTTTGTACATAACAATGTTACCAAGCCCCAGCTGCAGGTGGGTCAGTCCCATCCTCCACTGCAGTTTCAGCCCTCAGTCACAGCCTCCTCTGCTGTCTGACATTCCCAAGGCATCCTCACTGTCTCTCAGAACAGCAGCCACAGCTTCACTGCTTGGCTTCATCCCTCCTCTCTCCCTTCTGCTCCACACTGGCAGCTCAGCAATCCTGCTCCACTTGGCACACTCTTCTTCTTCCCTCACTGCTTGAAATGAAGGAGTTTCTGTCACTGCCACCCCTGGACCTCTGCATGACCACAGCCTGGGCAGCACTCACAGCTTTATCTGTACAGCTCCCCCCAGCTCTAAGCTGTATTTTCCTGCCTTATTTGCCACTGCCTTCACTGAAAGGCAAGAAGGAGCTGGAAAGCTGGTGCCAGGAGGATGCCAAATATATTCTTTCTTACACAGGAAAAGGAATAGCAACATATCACCAGTAACTTGGATGCTGTCAAACCACACTCAGAGCACATTCTGGGGAGGGATAAAGATGGCTACAGCTCCCTTCTGTGGTTAAACAGGCTTGGCTGGCTCTCTAAGGAGCTCACTCCACTTTGGACCATCTCTTTGGGTCAGTCCTCCAGCTGATCTCACCTGTAATCCAGTGTTTTTACTTCAAATCTTAAAACTGGGAGCAGAGGCAGGGTAAAGGTGCCCTACTCATGCTCTCCTAATCCAGAAAAAAAATGAGAAGCAGTAAAAATGAAGCAGCATGAAAATTATCCTCACATCAACTCTGTCAGCTGAGTCTCAAACCTGGGTTGAAGAGATCCAGTCAGGACTGGCCACACTGGAGTGTAAGGACAGGGACCTGCAGATGGCCACCCCTGGCTCTGACATTTGAGCCCACCTCAGGCAGCCCAGGAGAAGGAATTCTTAGCACAAATGAAAAGAGAGAATAGACATCTGTTGTTTGGGAAATCTGTTCTGAGATGGAAGATGGAGAGTAACAGCAAAGCTCTGAAGCAATACACATTGTTTCACAGATTTCCTTGTCAAGAGATCTTGTGAGAGGTGTGAACATAACAAAGTGTCATCATTCCTCCAAGCTGAATCCATACAAATCATTGCCCTCAGCTCCAGATATAGGTTTCTAGAGCAAGCAGACAAACCAATCTCCCAACCCACCAGAGCATTTTCTCCCATCACAAAAACAATCCAATTCTCTTTTGCAGGGACGTCTGTTGAATACTCATGGAAAGGTTCACAGGTACATGACCTCCATGACAGAGGAACAGCAGAAGCAGCAAAAGCAGAAAATCCCAGAAGTTACAGTAGCTGCATAAATCATATTCTTTCCCCCCCATAAAATCCAGACCATTTAAAAAGCATCACTGACCTCTCAGTCCCGACATACAAATAGAAATATTTATTTGAAACCACCTTTGAGAAGTGCTCACCTTATTTTAGGGATTGTTTGCCAAGTGGGGAGCGAGCCATTTGACTTGGTAAATTTTTCCTCCCTCAAATTCTGTTTTATGACTCTATGTACACACACCCATACATATGTAAATATGTAAAGCAACGCATAAACAAGCCCATAAGGTTTCCCCAGCTCTGCTTTGAGATCTGTGCTGCTGGGTTTTGAGAGGACAACTCACCTTGGGCTTTTCCACCTGTTTGCTTGTCTTGGTCAGGTCGCTGGAGCTGTCGGCTGCCGACGTTCCCGGTGTCCTGGCTCCGTCTGCAGACTCCAAGCCAGGAAGCAAAGCTTGAGAACAGCTGCACTGGGGCTCCTTCACCTTCTGACCCGAGATCAGATAGGTCTTTAAACCTACAGGAAATAGAAATGACCAGTCAGAACTACAGAAAGGCAGAGAGAACACTCCTTTGGGCTACCAAAGCGCTGCCAAGATTCAGGAATACAGCACACAAAAAAGACAGTGGCTGGGAAAAACAACCAGGAATACAAATATGATCTGTGCAAAGTGGTGGCACAAAGGGTTCCCCAAATCTGCTGCTCCAGACAGAAGAGGTGACTCTGACACACAGCTACATGTTCTCTCTTTATTCCATTTTCACTCATGTACTTCTGAAAAACACAGCTAAGACCTTATGTATTTGCTTCTAAGTCATAATTTGAGCTTTCACTTTAACTCTTTACTTCTGGAAAGGATCTGCAGCCCGGTTTTCACTGATATCTGTATTAATATTCTACTTCTGAAAAAGCAGCATGTACTCCTTCATTTGCCAGAGAGATGTCGTGAACATTACTTAGTGCTGGTAGCACATTGAGAAAGGAAATGGCATTTAAGTGCTAGAAATTCTGATGGGTTTTCATAGTTAGTGCAGACTTCACATTTTTAAAGAACAAAATCAATCTCCCTCTCTCGCACGTACACCCACACACGCCCTCTGCAACTGGTGTATGAATTGAAGCATAATTGGAAAGCAGATCCAATATTAAAGGCCAGGCTGGTAAATAGCAGGTTGTATCAAGCTGAGCTGTATCAAAAACCTGTTCAAAAAATGAAAGATCAGAATTTCATTTAACACAGCACTTCTTTTACATCCTTGAACTTTGTGCCGTGGTGTTCTGGGCTATTTCTAGACACAAAGCCTGAGAAGGAGCTCGTAATCACGGCTTTCTGAATTCACAGGAGTTCATTTGATTGCCCCTGGATGGGCAATGTCCTGCTCAGCATGGAGGGGCATCAGCGTCCCCCAGAAGGAGTGGAGGGCACCAGTGTGCACAAGGGCAACGTGCTCCTTTGTCTGTGGTGCCAGAGCCCACATTCCCAGGGGATGCTGCCCCAAACCCTCCCTGCCCCAGGCTCCTGGGATGGCTGCTGGGTCCCATCTGGGTCAGCTCTGCATCCCCTCCCTAACCCTGAGACTTGGCTCCCAGTGCAGCCAGACAGGGCTGTCACAGCCATCGACCCATTCGATTGGCTCCATCCACAGGGTGAGCACTGGAAATAAATGTGTCAAGTTGCAGCCTGAGGAAGAGGGCAGGTTCCTGCTCCCTGTGATAAGGTCACTCTCGCATAACCTCCTTCACAGACAGAAAATCATATTCCATAAACCTCCCTTTAGGTCTGTAATACACAACACAGACTGTACGTGGCCAAAACCTTTCCAATAAAAATAACCCAGGCACACTGAGAGCAACTTTGCAGTTTCTCTCTTTATTCCACTTGTAGCTTTAGTTCCTGAACATGACAAGCAGCACAGGAAGCCACATCCCTACCCACCATGTCCCCCTGAGGCTCCAAAGCTGCTGGGAAAGCTCTGCTGCTCTCACCCAGAGCTCCAAACCCAGGCACACTCGCTGGCATCTCGAGATGTTACACCATAGCCAATCTTTATATTTATATCATTTATAGCAGTGCTCAGATTTTATTTGGCAGTGCTGCTTAATAAAATCCTGACTGCTGCTGGCTTCCAGATGTCGAGCTCTCTCCTTCAGACTTCTGCTGATGGGTGCTGTTGTTTGAGGAATTCACCACAATCAGCTCACAATTATATGTTTACTGTGGTAAAGGCTGGAGCATTAACTGACTGCTCCTATTTTTAAAAGCTACCTTAAAGCAACAGGAGCAATTTCCCTACTCCTATTATTCCTCCAATTTTTTTCCTACACAAACATCTTTTCTTTGTTTATTGTACTTTTGAAAAGGCACTTTTTATGTCTCACTGAGCTGTGCAGGAAAATTATTTTGTCAATCTTGTTGCATGCAGTAAAATTATCCCCAGTTTGAGCTCCACACCAAGGAAAAGGAGGAAAAGGAGGAAAGGCTACAACACACCAGACATTGCAACTGGATTTGGGAAAGCAGAATCCAGTCTTGCCCCAGCTCCTTGACCCCACTCCCCACCTGGTCCTCTCCATCCCTGGCAAACCCACCAGCCCACAGCACATCAACAGCAGCCACCCTGTCCTCCAGGCTGAAATGCTTGGTTGTTGGCACCAAGGACTCTGAAAATCTCTGTATTTCCTCCTAGTGCTCCCCAGCCCCACCACATCCCTGCAGAGGGAGTGTTACTCAAAAGGGGTAATTTGAATTGGGACAGAAAGAGAAAAACCAATATCCTGCATGCGTTTTGTATGGAGCCAACAGGAGAGCTAGAAGGAGAAAAAGGTTATTTTTGTAAAGTTTTGGAAAAAGAAGAGGTGTAAGAACCTTTCATCTTTACAAAACTGCTAATGTGGCCTAGCTAATACTTGTTTGTTATTAAATCCTTATGATGGGAAAACTCCATTTGCTTCAGTGTTCCTGGAACTCTGTGACACTTCACAAAGCACCTTCCAGGCCGAGTCTGAAATATTTTGGTACAAAAAAGGGACATTAGTTGAGTAGAACTGTACTGGTGTAACTAAAATGCATCATCTGAGAAAAGTGTTCTTCCTCCTTTGACATTTCCAGGGAATTAATACAACCAACACTGTCATTTTCCACACAAGCAGTGTAGGGAGTGAAAAACATCCACACCAGCACATTGAAATCAATTAAGTAACATGACAATAAGGAATGAATAAATAGAGGAGCTGCTATTTTATGTGAAAATGCAATTTTTGGTCTGTGTTGCTGCGCAACAAAGTAACTCAAGACATGGCAATGCAGAAAATGATATGAGGTGCCTGTAGTGCTATTTATAAAGGCCAAGATCAATCTTGTACTCACTTCCTACCCCGAAATTTATCCAAAATAAATGCTGAAGCACAACCTCAAAGTGCCTGATAGCAAATCTGTCCTCTGGCAAGCTTTAACCTGCAATTCTGCTTTTTCCAGAGGTGGTTCTTGGAAGCAAAGACAGGGAACAGGCTACAACAACCCCAATAAACCAACTTAACACAGTAATATTTTCTGCCCTGGAAAAAAAACCCGAGCTCTCTCGTGTTTCTCTGAGGAACACAAACCATTCCTTTCACTGCTCTTCAAGGTCTGAGATCCTGTAAGCGTTATAAAGAATAACAGCTCCTGCACACTGAGCCAAAACACTCATTGCTTGAAGTCATCTACTTTGAATATTGACATGGCAGTGTTTGCAAAGTGTATTTTTGACAAAATAATAACAGATGAGATCTTCATAGAACGACTGTGGGTTTCTTAGTCCTACTACTGTGGAATTTTAGAAGCATTAGTGAGTCTCTCTACTTGGCTCCTTCCTTCAGATTGCCTTTCTTTGATCCCTGGCATTTCTCTGAACTTATAAAAACAGAAAATCCACCCCAACCACTAAAAACCACTCCTAATAACAACAAAAAATCATATGCATGTGCTCACACACAAATTCTTTTCCGTCTGCACAAAAATAAACAGGAGTTATTATAAATAAGGCTGTGTATAAACATCTCAGGCTTCCCCCAGGTTATGGTGGCGTGAGAAAAGCCAATGGCTGTGAGCAGAGGGGATTCAGGAGCACAGGGAGAGGCTGCAGCTCCCTCCTGCCATGAGCAGAGGGGATTCAGGAGCACAGGGAGAGGCTACAGCTCCCTCCTGCCATGAGCAGAGGGGATTCAGGAGCACAGGGAGAGGCTGCAGCTCCCTCCTGCCCTGAGCAGAGGGGATTCAGGAGCACAGGGAGAGGATGCAGCTCCCTCCTGCCATGAGCAGAGGGGATTCAGGAGCACAGGGAGAGGATGCAGCTCCCTCCTGCCATCCCCTGGGACACCCAGAGCAGCCCTGGAGTGAATCCCCATCCCCAGCAGTGCCTGCAGAGGAAAAGCAGCCCATATAATTTGTGGGAAGTTACTTGCCAGGAAGGAACAGGGAAAGGAAGAGGAAAAATGTTCTGATCCTTCAAGTCCTTCATTCAGTCATTTATTCCTTCCTTTCAGCTCATTTATCCTCACTATTTCAGGTCAGAAGTTGCTGTTATCCAATCTAATCTGATTTTTACATTAGGAGAGGACCTCCCTCCATGTATCTGTTTAGGACAGGATGTCTTTTCCTAGAGGAAATGAGGGATTAACACAAATACTGATAAGAAATTCTTGGACAAAATATTCAAGTTTCAATTTTTGATGCTTCACCTGTTTGGAACTGAAATTTTTTACCCCTCTGTTGATAGCACACAGGAAAACTTCTTTCTCTAGCAAACATTTTTACACTTCTCATGTCTCTGGGTAAGGAAATTCAAATTCTTTTGAAACCTTCTTAGCACTGATTTGAAGAGACACTAAAAACCAATGGCAACATTTCAGTCACAGCCTTACAGATTCATTTAACCAAAATATAATCCCACTTTTCTCATACACCCCTGTCCCTCCTTCCATGGATCACTTCACCTTTTTAGCTGCAGTATGGGCAGTTTAACAGGTGAGCATCCCCCTCTGTACTGGGAGACAGCAATATTCCTTATATTGATGGAATAAAATCCAAATTGCATTGATTACAACCCTTTTGACCAAACAGTTTTATGTTAATGCTGCTCTTTCACTGTTTAACTTTCCAATATTTTTCTTGCAGTCTCCATGCTTTAACCATTTAATCATATCTCAGGTTTGAGCTCCTTTCTGAACTGATGGATAACTCATTTCTGGGTTGTGCCTCCCTGCAATCCATCAGCTTTTTGCTTTCTCTTTTTACAAAGACAATAAAACATTTCCTCCATGCCTCTTAAAGACATCTTTGCACTTGATCAAGAACCTGGGAGTGAAAACACTGATATTCAGGCACTGCCACTCTAGGGAAAGGAAACACAGAGCAGTGGTGAGGTTTCCTCACACAATAAAAGGAGCTGCTACACAATTTCATTAGACTGACTTGCTCTGTGAAATAAATTATTAACTGTGATTTCTGGAATGTAACAGGACTGGCAAATAATAACTAAAAAAAATCCCATCAATGTATTTACTTCTAATAGCAGTCTTTTCTGGCATCTCACTTTTCTGTGCTGGTTGGTTTGGTTTTTTCCCTTGTCAAAGCCCAAATGATCTTCAGGCACTAACCTAATGTCCATGCAAGAAATAATACAGCACAAACCACCAGTCCAGGAGCTTTAGTGTCCTTGGGTCCAAGCTGCTGCTGAATCTAAAGATGATTTCCAGTAGGAAATATTCTCCCTCATTCTTAAAGTTCAACAGCTGCCAAATCTGTATTTATGGGGACTGTCTTCTCACTTTATTACAGCCAGGGAGTTCACAGAAAATTCTTCCTTCCTCCCAGCACACCACTCTCATCTACTGAATTGGGAACTGGGATTTTACACCACAACAAAAAACCTGTTGTTTTGTCTCTACTCAAGGTTTAGTGTGGGAATTAGGGAACGTTTTTCAGCGGAAGGGTTGTCAGGCACTGGAAGGGGCTGCCCAGGGACGGGGTGCAGCCACCACGCCCGGGTGTTTGCAGGAATGACTGGGATGGCACCGAGTGTCTGCCTGCAGGGGACTGCTCACACACAGCACCTGCTGACCTGGGAGGGTTACTCCAGCCTAAGTGATCGTGGATTCTGTGAATCCCTCCTCTCTCATCTTTCCTGCAGCCCCAGAGCCCAGCCTGCTCCCTCCCAGCTGGGCTGATGCTCAGTGCCAGCAGAGTGGCCGGGGCTGCAGAGCCACCAGGAGCCCTTGTCCTGCCCTGCCCTTCCTCTTGTCCTCCTCATGCTCACAGCAACCTGGGCCCTGCCACCAAAGCCAGCAGATTTCTTCCCACATGTTGGATGAAGTTATTTTTTGACTTAGAGATGGGGTAACTGAGAGGGGTTTAAAAAATTTTTATTCTATTTTTAGTCTCATGAGAAGGGTGAGACAATACAGATGTTATCATTCACATTATTACAATTAGAAGTTATTTCTTAATTACTATATATATAGTAGTTATTTATGATATATTTTAATATATTTATATATTTATTGTATATATGTAATTATTTTACTATATATTTTATAGCTCTATTTCTCTGAAGTATTTAGTTTTTTTAACAAGGCTGTTTTTTGAAACATGTTTCTAGTTCTATTTCTCTCTCAACAATGTCTGTCTTATTCTATAGCATTTCTCAGTAAACATTTATCTCAAAAGTTTACATACAAATGCATACTATGTGAGCCTTTAAAAATGTTCTACAAATCTATTTCCCCCACAGACACAATTAATGAAGAGTTTTATGTTAATTCTCCTAACCCTATAAAATGCTTACCTATTTCTACTCCTCCTGCCCAATGGGGTGTGTGTAACATCACACACAGCAGTTTTTGAACACTTCAAGATCAAATACACCCCAAAGACCCCACATCATCATATCCATTCTTGAAAAACAGCCAGGCAAGCACCAGTAAAGGTAAACACAAAGCATCCAACTGCTCTGATGAAGGCTGTGCAGAATGACATGAAAAAATAATTCATGAGGCTTTTTTTTCTATTTAAAAGCCCTAAAAATACCCTTAAGAGATTTCCAGCATTTTATCTGCAGATATTTCAGTGATAAAGCTGGAAGCCAGAACCACACCACCGTCTTTTATACAGCAGGCCTTGTGTCACTCACACTGCAGGACTGCACAAAAGGACATTGGATGACTCTATAAAAAATTGAATTTATTTCCCCCAACCTGCAAAGCAATGAGGCAAGTCCTACCCTCTAACCCACAGAAACCACTTCCAGCTCAGTGCAAACAAAAGCATGGAACCCAAACCACTCAGATTCCAAACAAGCCTACCTGGAAAAGCACTTTGAATGTATGGAGCAACATTTCCTGTGGCTAAAATGAGAAAGAGAATTTCTGAGCCAACTTGCTATCTTAGGTCTCTGGAAAGCAGAAACAATGATAATAAGAAACAGAACTTTATAGACTGGAAAGACAAAAGAAACTCAAAAAAGCCAAAGCCCCAAACCTATCCCCATAATCTCCAAGGAAGAGCTGCAAAGAGCAGAGAAACCAGAGGCATCTTCTGCATTATGGTAAACTGCTGTTTCCCTTATGCCTCCTTTGTTTAGCAAAATACTTATTTTTGATCTTTTGATCCTCTAACAGACAACAGTGGGTTTGGAAAATGCTGATCAACAACACATGTGTAATTTTGGTATTCAACATCTGCCAGTTTTAAGTGGGGATTTCTGGACCCAAACCCACAATTTACATTTATAGCTAAGCTGCAGAAAGGAAGTTGCAGGCTGGTAATCCATCCTTGTTCAGTGTCTTTCATCTTCTTCTCACCTGGGTGAGATAAAATAACCCAGCCAAAAGAAAAACACAGCAGAAAAAGGCCTGGGCAAACCCAGCACATACAGGCAGCTCAAACACACCGGTCCAACTGCCACTGATGGCTGAGGAATATATATATATATGTATATATATATATATACACTTTTTTTTTTTAAACTCTCCTGGCAGATGAAAGAGGCTGAAGAGAGACTGATCCCCACACTGGGCTTTATGACTGCCCTGATTTACCTTCAGCTCTACCAGCTCTGCTGGTGCCCAAGTGCCTCTGACTAGAGCCTGGGAGTGAACAGCAGATGAGCCCATTCTCTGCAGTGACTCTGGGTTTTTAACTCATTTTTTCACCTCAGTACAGCTCACAGCTTGTCATCTTAATAGCAGAGAAAAGCAGGTTTAAGGAAAGGTAAGCCTGGGGTTTTTTTTGCAGTCTTGCCAGGGGCAAGGGAAGCTTGAAGTCCGGCAAATTTACTAACATGCTGCAGAGAAGAGATTCTGTCCTAAGGGTCCCTCAAAAAACCTAGCAGATATATCATGTTGCTACATTTAAAGCTAAAAAGAGGCCCTAATTCCAGCTCTAGGATGTTGGGGATTAACTGGTAAAAATACTGTCTGGCTTTTACTGACACTGCTCAGCCATCCTGTAAACTCTCCTGCAGTCTGGGTCACGAAAACAAATTCCATGATGCAATCCCACGCCTGAAAAGGCATTTGCTATTATTTTATTGACACTATTTTTCACATTTATTGACAATCCCTTTGCCCTCTGTGTTAATTTTAACACCTGGAAAGGAATAAGCATGCTAAGAGAACCAGAAACGTTTGAACAATGCTGGTGGCCAAAGCACAAGTCACCCAAGCACACGAGGGCATGGCACTTGCAGGGGGCTCCAAACACTTCAAAAATTATTATATTCCTCCCACAGAATACCTTTTCTGGCAACAGAAATATTAATGAATTAGAAACTGAATGTAATAAAGGCACAGCCCATTTAGAATTCAGCATTTCACTGCTGGACTGGGAATGAGGTGCCAGAGCAGAAGAAGGAGCAGCAGGGATGGAGACCAAGAGACTCAGCCCCAGTGCAGCCATTGTCCAGCTCCCTGCTGCAGCCACTGCAAACTGGGAGCTGTGGGATGGAGAGCTCCATCCTGTGGGTGTGCTTCACCAACACTGCAGTGAGGTAAAGCAGGTGTGAATACACTTTACACACACAAAATGCCTGTTTTGGCAGCTCAGGACTGTGCTTCAAGGAAAATGATAAGGTCACAACACTGTGAAGTCTTTTGAAGACATTACAGAGTCTTTTTCTTCCAGTTTCAGGATGCAAATGTGGGTTTGGAGTTTTTTCTCCTCCCTCATCACTGACAGGAAAGCAGCTCAGAGCCCAAAACCAGACAGCCAGATAACCAACCCCAACAGCTCCACAACGTCAAACACAGGGCACAGATCAGCCCCTGGAGCTCTTCTGCAACACAGATCCATGACACACATCCCTGCCCATCCCTGAAATTCCTGCTGCAGGGCAGCAGCATGGAAGGCAGCAGGATGACAGAGGAAGCCTTTGGGAACAGCTTTCTGTTTGGCCTCTGCTATCCAAGCTTTTGGGCAGGATCTCTCTACGTTTCCCTGGTGAATTTGCACACGTGGGAAGCTCTGACATTCCACATCACCCAAAGAGTGCAGCAATCCTTTGGGATATGTAGAATATACTTCTAAAACTTCTTTTTATTATAAACAAAAAAGCATTTCCAACTTAAAACTACCGTGGGAGGGAAACAAGCAATCTGAACACGGCACAGGAGATATCTCCAAGGCAAGGACTTCAAACAATTTATTTAAACAGCAGCATTATAAACCAGAGATCTAAGAACAGATAAGGATTTCTCAACAAAAATTCCACTGCTCTAGACAGGACAATTATACAAAGCCACAAACATCCCAGAAAGACATCATATATATTACATTTTCTTCCCACACAGTAGCTGGCATACCTCAGGAACTATGGGTGGCTGCACCAGCCTCTGCTACACACAGGCAGAATTAAAAAGAAGTCAGAGAGGCTCTAGGTGCAAGTTTTCTTAGCTCCAGGCTCTCAAGAATGGAAAATCATTCCTTTTAAACTAAAAAGATGAGGCCACAGTGAAAGCAGTTAGAGGCTTATTAAAATCCCACCCAGGAAAATTCCACTTGGGATCAGAGGATGCCACCTATCTTTTTGATTGATATTTTAGAATTAATGAATAACAAACGTGCAGGATGGAAGAGAGGACTCCAATAAAAAACAATAGTCTGATGCAACTGGAGCCTGCTCAGCCCATGGTAACAGAGTGAGCTATTGTGGCTCTCTGGACTAACACTTTTTAATAGAATCCAGATTCAATTTAAACAAGACTTTAGAAGCCTGTTTTGTTATACTGCTGCAATCTCTTTGTGTTGACAGGGCTACGATCAGGCAAATTCTTTCCCTCTTGCATAATGCAGGTAGCTGGATGCTTAATCAGCATTTTATAGGGAGCAGGGCAATCCCACAGGCTGGCAGTGCCCTCGTGCTCCAGGGCTTCAGAGGGAAGTAAAACCCAAATCAGCTAAAATCCATGGGCAAAGCTGGTGGGCTCTGCATGGGGAACACGAGTACCTTCCATGTTGTTACCTTGAACAACAATTCATTAGCTTGATTAGCCTTAAGACATACTCAGAGGACATAAAAGATTTGTCCTTAAGGGATCAAATGAAAAGAAGTAAATCTGCATATCTTAGATAATTCCTGCATTAAAAATTTAGGGTTTTTAAAAAGTTGTATATGTCTGTGTATCAGTGCTCCAAGCAAAGAAAAAGGTCACCTGGGGTCCCCAGCACAGGAAGGACAGGGACCTGTGGGGAGTGAGTCCTGAGGAGGTCACCAAGGTGATGAGAGGGATGGAGCAGCTCAGCTTTGAGGAAAGCCTGGGGGAATTTGGGATTGTTCTCCCTGGAAAAGAGAACTTTGGGGTGACCTAACTGTGGCCTTTCAGGACCTGAAAGGAACCTGCAAGGAAGATAAGAGAGACTTTGGACAAGGGCCTGGAGAAACAGGAAAGGAGGAATGGCTTCCCACTGTCACAGAAGGGCAGGGTTAGATGGGTTATTGAGAAGAAATTGCTCCCTGTGAGGGTGGGGAGGCCTGGGCTGCAGCTGCCCCTGGAAGTGTCCAAGGCAGGCTGGACAGGGCTTGGAGCAACCTGGGCAGTGGCAGATGTCCCTGCCCATGGCATATTTGGGGAACAAGATGAGCTTTAAGGTCCCTTCCAACCCAAAGCATGCCATGATTCTACAAGCATTTTTCCACCTGCCATCAGAGCCCACCAGCACAGTTTGAAGAGTTAATGTTTATACCAAATACTTGTTCAACACATTTTATTATTAGATCAGCTAATAATGGTATTTCTTCCCCCATCCAAGATCTTTGGTCGGAACTGACAAGTTACACAGTGAGCAAGCACAGTTTTGACAAAGCCTGCAAAAAATGTTGCTCATCACATGGGCTGGAGTCGAGCACACATATTCCAACACTTGGGAAGCCAGCATGAGAAAGAGAATAACCCCCCATGATCACTGGCTGAGGGAATCATGTGAGCACCAGGGTATTTATTCAAATTGGCTGCAAGAAGGCAGACAAACAGAAATAATGTTGCAGTAGTGAATTCAGTCATTTCACAACTCCCCCAGCGCCGAGCCTTGTGCAATCCAAACAGGCAGTTGTAATTCCAGGTAAGTTGTTATTCATAACTTACACACCACTTGTTTACATGTGGTTGACAGTTTTAAATGGTTACTAATTCAGAACTGAAAAATAAAGCTAATGCAAATAAAACTGCTGCAGGAGGCACTTCAGAATAACAATATCTCACAGTGGTATAAACACTGGTGAGGTGGTGAAGAAGAAACTCCCAAGAGCTGCCACCACCTAAGTATGTATCACTATACAGCTGTATTTTAACTGGCAAGCTTCAGCCACTGAGTATTTGCAGTGTTTCTAGCTCAAAATAAGAATAATTTCAGAGCCACTGCTCTTTTCAGAACAGCTGCTTGAGTGTTGTGTCTCCCCCAAGCAGAGGATCAGCTTTTCAGTTTATTCTCCTCCTCAGGTAAAACTGTAAACAAATAATCATTCCCCAAAATAAAAACCATCTGAAAGTCCAAAAACAAGGTTAAAAAGGAAATATTGCCAGAACTGTGTTTATTTACACAGTCAAAACGTTTCTGAAATTCCTTCCATTTCCTCAGTGTACAACGCCGAGGCAACCTCCAGTCCTGACAGGCCAGGATTGAACCGTGCCCTCCTCTCCGCGGGCCAGGGCGGATCCACAGCACGCATCTCTTCCACCCAGATGACACCAAACCCATCCTGGAGAGGGATCACGTGTTGCCACACATGGAGCAGGCCCTCGAGGCCGTGGGGCTGCTGTGATGGCTGGCTGCAGGACAGCCCTGTGACCCGGTGAAAAGGACACCGTGCTCTTGGCCTGGCAGTGTGCAGGAAAGGCACGGCCAGCTCTTCATTGAAGAGTCTCCTCCAACAGCTGATTCAGCCTCCAGTGCTCTCCAGCTTGCTCTCCTCAGCTCTGGCTCTAAGTGTGCCAAAGCACCCAAACTCTGAGGAGTCAGGAAAGCACCACAACCAAGAATCAGGAATTGTGGAATGGTGTGGGTTGGAAGGCACCTTGAAAACCAGCTAGTTCAAATAGCCTCCTGCCATGAGCAAGGATTTCTTCACTAGACCAGTTCCAACCCGGCCTGGATCTTCTAGGACATCTTCTACTGCTCTCTCCCACTGGATCACTGTCCAATGGAGTTCACTGCAACTCTTATTTCTGGAAAACAACATGATGGGCAAAAAGGGTGATGACATCCCCCATTCCCAAAACTGCAAGGACAGAAAACAAATTCTCTGTCACAGGAGCAGCTGTTGAGGGTTTCAGCCCATCCCTCAAAGCCCCCGGCACAGAGGAGCCAAGCACCTGGGTCAGGAGTCATCAGAGCTCACACAGGTATCTCGTGCCGAGCCTTAAACCGTGTGTGGTGACCACAGGTGAACCTGTGGTTCTGTGCACTCACTGCAAATGCTGGATCACTGCAGCAGCACGCCAAATAACACAACAGGATGGATTATAACATGATTCATGTCCATAAAGTACATAACACAGGCAATGAATTCTTTCATGTATCCACAGGAACACCCAAAGAAACAGATACGGAGAATTGTCACTTGCTACCCAACAGATTTGCTTGATCACCATTACATCATGTGAGTAAATCTATCCAGTGGGAAGGACATTAAATCACATACAGTTAAAGAAACATTCTCTAAATGCACATGCATTGAAACATTCTATTTGTTCTTTTGAAATGACTCCACCCCCATACTCCCAGCAGCAAATCTTTGTGCTGATACTCAAACCTTTAAGAGTGAAGGAGATACCAACACCACCAGACAAACAAGGAGAAGTCCTTCAAGTGACATAAACCAGACATGGGTAAAATCAGCATTTCTGTTTCTCCAAGGTTTGAATATTCTATAAATCATCTACTATTACTCTCTGCACTTGGACCAGTCCTGGCAGCCTAGTTCATACCAGAGCAAGCCCCCAACCACCAGCTCCTCCATCAGCTCATGGCCCATATTTGATTTCTTCATCCTTTGCAAAAACATTCTCAGACTTTGTGCTAATAACTAGCTGATTACATTTCAAACCCTCGCGCTAAAAGTTATTACTGGGGAGTGCAGGAATGTGTCTGGAATGCAAAAACAACGGGGGTGAAAAATCAGTGGGCTCTGAGCTGGTATAAATAGATAGTTCCCTGTGGAAACTCATCTCCTCTCAAAAACCAAACCCAAAGACAGTGCCCCACTATCTCCTGCAGTTAATCTCACTGCAGAACTGACTCAGCCATCTCCCAGCCCTTAGGAAGAGGAATCTCCAATCTCCACAAATACAATATAAATAATGTTTCTGTTGTGCTTGCGTGCCAGACAGAGAAGCAGCCTGCGTAATCTGTTGATAAACTCACGTAAGAGACAGTAGTTTCGTGATATGCCAAATACTTCACATCTTGGAAAGAAATGGGGAAAAAGTTATTCTTAGGGAAGCTTTCTCTATGGTTGAATGATGGCAGGTTTATTGACAGAAAGTTTCTGGTATGCAAACTTACTGTGGTCCAAGCAAATTCCTGCATCACCCTCCACCTGGAAGTTCAAGCTGAGTATTAAACCATGAGATCATCACAGAGGTCTGGTCTCTCTTTCCAGTCTCTGCAAAGGGGGATCAGCCCTGCAAGGGCTATAAACAGGATTTATGGGATCCATGGAAATTAGGGATCAGTCCCCCCAGATTGATTTTTGGGGCTTTGGGCTGCCCCTGTGTAACTTACATCCCTTCTCATTTGGATGTGGAGTTACTCTCAATCACTTTGAGGTATAGAAGACACTGGGGAAAGTAAAGATTATGGGTCTCCAGAAAAGACTGTTGGAAAAACAACCTATTTATTTGCAGCCTTTAGGCAAGAAAAAGCTTTAAAAAACAACATAAAGAATTAAGATCAAATAAAAGCACAGAAACAAAGAAAATACCCCCTTTCCCATCAACTCTAAAAAAAAAAAAAAAAGCTCTTGGCTCTTCTTAGAACAACTGAAAGAAATCCAACAAAGACTAAATATTTCCCTAACCTCTGTATTTGCCTCTCTGATGCTGCTGCCATTTGCTGCCACAACTCTGTTAGAATTGGAAGAGACAACTTCATAGCCCAATTCCTTTGTACTTCCACAGAATCACTTGCCTAATGAAGTCTTTCATGGCTTATTTGAAGATTTAAGCATTCAAAACCAAAATTCCTCAATGAAGAATGAAGTATTTTGTGGGATTACTCTTTCCCTGAGGTTAGGGATCAAGGTTTCTCAGAAACACGATGAGTCACAGTGGTTTTAGCTTACTCATCTTAAAAAGTGTGGGTTTTTTAATCTGATAACAAGCAATTCTTTTCTTTTTCAAAAGTATTTGAGACAACTTGTTTGAATGAGAAACAGAATATGCTTTTTGTTACCCTCGCACTTGTGTAAACTATTTTATGTAAAGGGAGGATTTTATAACCAACTTTTGACATTTTTCAGCATGACCCTGAGATAACCAGTATGAGCTCTTGCTGGTTTAGAAGCAACAGCTTATCTAGAGTACAGCAAGGCAGCTGCACACCTCAGAGGTGCAAAGCAAAAAAGCAGAAAAAAATCACAGTGCTAAAATCACCATTTGATTTACAATGTCTTCCCTCAAGGAAACTGAAATTAAAGCCACTGATATCACAGAATGGTTCATACAGAGTGCATGATTTACAGGAGCTCACAGCTTGGTCAGTACATCTATTCCTTGGCACCAACACCAAAATCCAGTCTAAGTTTTCACATCACTGTGTGTACAGAGAGATCTCTGCTCTTTATGGACATTTTGCCCTCCTGAGTGGATTTCTGACTTCATGTCACTTGTCCTGTTGTTCTTGCACACTTTCCTTCCTTAATCACCGACTGATAAATCACGGATGAATTTGATGTCCCAATAAAAGGTACCCTCCTAAATGATTAAATCTAAAAAGCTTTGTTAACAAACTTGTGTAATTTTAACACTTTTCAATAAGGGAAGAAACACGTTGTAAAAATAGTTTTTTAATGGAAAGGAAGACATGTTAGTGCTGCAGGTATCATAAGCAGGAGATTTTTCTCCCTTAAAAAGCACCATCACAGGGTATCTCAGAAACACCAAGAAAATCAGAATGATAAGTACATTAAGATACACAGAAACATGGAAATACACATTGCTAATACAATGGGGTTTGTTCCAATTGGGAACCTTCCCTAGGCTGGAAACCTCAATTCACGGCTCTTAGGAAAATGAAGCTTCAAAATGAAGAGCATTATCTTCCTACAGGCACAAAACCCAACCTATACCTTTGGGGTTTTTTGTGCTAAACCCATAATTTTTTTTTTTTCAGTTAGTTTCCTAGTCCAAGAAAGGACATTTCAATTTCTCATTGATCCATGTCACTGGAATCTCATGCAAGACTTTGCTTGGGGAACTGTATGAACTTAAAAGTGAGAAAGGAAATATTTTTCTAATAGTTACTGGAGGGCTCCACTAAGTCACAGCCATGTACCCAAGGTGCTACACAACAGCTGGGTGTCCTCTCTGCAGAATACAGGGAATATACAGAATATGGAATTCATACAGTATTTCCTAGAAAGAATTTCTCATATCAAGCCTATACAGTAGTTTTAATTTTCTTTTTTTATTTATAAAGCTGCCACAGTGTTAAGGAGCAAGGTCTGGTTTTAAAAGGAGGCGTGCTTTTCATCTTTTCTGTCAGAAGCATAGAAGTTGTTTACTTTAGAGGAAAACTGATTATTTGAAGTCTGCTCTCCCATTAGCACCACAGCACAAGCAAAGCATTTATCTTTTCTGCTGGACCTGGACTGTGCATGCCTCCAGGGAAGCTGCACTTTCTCTCCCAAGCAAAGCAGCAAGCACAGAAGCCTCAGGGTAAAAAAAGATCATTAAAAATAAAATGTAGCTGTGCTGCTCCTGGACCCTGCTGATGGCTGGTACCTCCTTGTGCACCCAGGGATGTGCCCAGCTGAGCACACTCACCCCTGCTGGGCCTGCAGCTGGAAATGAAAACAAAAGATGCTCCTTTCCCTCCCTCCCTCTGTTTCTGTGTGTGATCAGATGGATGACCTCTGCACCTCCAGATCTGCATGTTTTTACTCCCTCTGTTCCACCCCAATGAGAAGAGATGGAATCCATCTTGTAATTACATTTTGAAATGTTTTTCCTGAAAAAGAGGGGATAAACCAAAATCTGTGCTAAGGAAGAGCACAGGTCTTCCCAAAGCAGCTAAAATCCTCAGTGCAATCTGCAGGAAGGAGGCTGATTTTCTCTCTCAGCCTCTCCCACTGTGTTTGCCTCCACACAGATGAGCCTCAGTGGCTGTGGAGAAAGGGATCCTCTCTCCTTGTGGCTGTCTCAGCTTGAAAGCAAGATCTGAGAGCAAGGTTTGGCACTTCCCCTCTCTTTGTGCTGTGATTTACAAAGGTCTGTTTGCTTGAAGTTGATGAGGTGAAATACTGGGGTCTCTCAAATGGAGTTTTTGTCACCAAGTGCTGCACACAGGTTTGTTCTGGCTCCTTGCCACACAGAATGAGAGTTCAGTTTGCAGATCTCAGTCTGAGTAGGATGACAGCTTCATGTCCCTGAGCTCACAGCCAATACCAAACTGGGGGGGGGGGGGGCAGGAAAAAATGCCAAGCTGGGAGCAGTCAAGAGACCAGGCTGCTTTTCAGAGAGACCTCAGCCCTGAGAGCATCCCAGTGAGCACTGAAAACAGCACTTGGGAAACCACCTCCAGTTCTGGGCTGCCCAGAGATGCAGCAGGTGACACCAGAGAGGGTGACACCAGGGAGGGTGACACCAGGGAGGACCTCAGGATGATCAGGGGCCTGGGGCACTTGGTGTGTAAGGACAGAGCTGGGCTTTGGGAGCTCTGAGGAGAAAGCACAACCACCCAAGAGGGCAGGAGGAGAGCCAGGCTCTCCACAGGGGAGACAGCACCAGGACAGGATGTGATGAGGACAAGTTACAGTGGGAGAGATGCCTAAAACCCAGCTCCAAACCTCTGCTGAGCCCAAGTTTGGGCAAGGCACCTTCAGAAGTCCCTCAACAGCCTGTGTTATGCTGTTTAACAAAACCAAATAGAAATCAAATGGCTGCCACACAGAAAACCACAGAAAAATCAGATTTGTCTCCAAGATCTGCTGTGTGCCCCTCTGGTTTACACTGTCACTGATGCAGCACACATAGGCAGGTAGAAGTTTTCAAAGTCTGTGTCATACTTGACTTTAAAATTCCATTTCATGCTCTAATTTTCTCAGAGAAAGGTCATATTAGGTGAATTTTTTGAATTCAGGTAAATATTAATTCCTTTCAGTTGAGATTTCAACATTTTCAACATTTTCCCTTGAACATTCTTAGTGCTGTTTCTTCAGAAACAACTAGAAGGTTAGAAATGAGACATTCACGCTCTGCTCTGAGGAATTTCCACTGTAACCTCACATGGCCTTGGAAAACACTGACCACATATACTGAGATTGCAGTGAGATGCCTGTGTGGGGCAAGACCTCCTGATTCCCAGTGGGAAATCCAATTTTCAGGTCCTGTTGTTGAAAGGAGAAAAGACTCCAGAGGTGAACTGGTTCACCTGACTCAAAGCATGAAGGTTACAGCTGAAAAGTATCCATGTGAAATGCCAAAGGAGTTATTTTTATCCCTCCCTCTCATTTAAATTTAAAGCAGGACAGCAGTACTGATACTGTGAGGTGCTAATGTTGTTGAAATGCAAGGGGAATCAATAGTTTTTCCAGGAGGAGAGAGTTTGGAAAAGAGATGAGCAGTTTAAAGTCTGCTTCACCTCTGCCAGCAGCAGCTTCAGCCACCTCCTGGATACTCAAAACCCAAATTATCTCCAACACCTCACTTCTGCCAAATACACTAATTTTTCTCTCATCATCTAACAAGTCCTTAGCTTGCACACTCTCAACAGCTCTTCTGAGTTAACATAATGAATAAAAAATATGCAGCATATTGAATTAAAAAAAAAAACCAACATAATCTGGGAACAGCTCTGCCAGCTCAGGCTCTGCCATGCAGATTTGATCCCTCCTGCACAGGAGGCAGAGAGTACTCACACACCACCACCCACCTCCCAGCTCAGGAGAACACAGAGCTCTCATCAAGTGTTTCACTCCACATTTCCAGGCTGGAGGAGAGGCTAAAGCACAATTTAATGAAAAGTGGCTCCTAGGGCTATACATCACAGCTTTTTTTTTACTCCCCCACCTTTTTTTTCTTTTTTTGGTTGAGCAAATTAATTATTGCGTTTGAATTTGAATTGGCTTCCTTTAGAAACCTCCAAAATTCTAGTGTGTTGGGGCAGAAAAAAAAAAACCAAACAAAAAAAAAGGAAGGAGAAAATGCAAACAGTGAAATCACATAAAGCTTCCACAGCAAAATCCTTTTGAATTCCAATTCAATTGGAATACAGCAGCCTCGGAAATGATGGTTCTAAACCACAAACAAGCAAGGGAATGTTTGGTAACCCCAAGCAAAAATCCCCTGGCCTCTGCAGCAGCACAACTCAAGCCTGCAGCTCTCCATCTATTTATAGACCTGGGGCACATATCACTACAATAGCTGATTGTGCTTTGCAGCTGTTTTGTATATCTAGAAGGGCAGGAAAGAACAGACTGCACTTTGATCTTGCCCTTTTTTGGAGCAAAAACAACAACAAAAAAAGGCCATTAGGAAGGACTCAATATTTGGGAATCACAAGGGTCTGTGCTCCCAAAGCCACAGCTTACATTGGCATGGAGGGCTCCCAGCACATGGCCAATTGTTTACTGGGATTATAAATCCAGGCTCTAGTCAATATTTATTCTAGAAGCATGCAAACTATTTCACCTCACATGAAAACATATGTCAAACCTAATTATAGGAATCTTTACTCCCCAGAGCATCTGTTAAGTGATACACACATGAAATTAAGATTCAACCTGAATGCAACTGCATCATAAATTAGCACTCTGTGTTTCTGGAGAGATAAAAGAAATTAAATATTTGCTCAAGATAACATTGTGAGATAAGAATCAACTATGCACAACCTGTACAACATGTTGGGATTAAAGCTTTATAGATTATACAAATGTATTAGAGCTACTGCTACTAAAGGCAGAAATATGTATGATTTACAGAAGTCAAATCAGTAATCCCTACCTCAGGAAGTGAGCTGGTCCTTCCTGAGCTCTGAGATCAGGGAGGAGCTACTGGAAAACTCTCACCCCCAGCATTCACACACTTGGATGATGGGCAGCACTATGAGGAGAAAAATATCTTTTTTTTTTTAGCACTAAGAAGGGAATAAGCCTAAAGCAAGCACCCTAAGTACCTGACTGTACCATATCCAGAATACCTGAAGAATATTTCTAATCAATTACTGATTTCTAATCAATTACTGATAGATTTACAAACTGTGATAAAAGATGAAATGGGATTTAAATGTACTGCTTACAGATATTACCTAAATGAATTTGAGTAGTTTGTTTCCACACAGCCACGTGGACTAAAGTATGTGAAAATGCTTAAAACACAGCAAGTGAGTCTCTAGAAGATATTTTAAAAAGCACCATTAGAAAAAAATAGAAGGTAAAAAGTGCTTGTGGTGAGCCTTGTGGTGGGCTAAGAGAAGCAGAAGGCTGAGAGAATTGGAATTGTTCAGTCTGGAGCAGAGAAGGCTCTTGAGTGATGTAACTGCCCCTTCCAGTTCCTGAAGGGAACCTGCAAGGAAGGTGAGAGAGACTTTGGACCTGGAGTGACAGGACCCAGGGAATGGCTCCCACTGCCAGAGGGCAGGGAGGGATGGGATATTGGGAATTAGGAATTGTTCCCTGTGAGGGTGGGCAGGCCCTGGCACAGGGTGCCCAGAGCAGCTGTGGCTGCCCCTGGATCCCCGGCAGTGCCCAAGGCCAGGCTGGGCAGGGCTGGGAGCACCTGGGACAGTGGGAGGTGTGGAATGAGATGAGCTCTGAGGTCCCTTCCAACCCAGCCTTGGCTGATTCTGTGATTCCAGGATGATGATCCCTGGGTATCTCCCTGCTGCACAGCAGCTGCAGGGCAGCCTTGCTCTTCCACAGCTCCCAAATGCTGATTCTGGAATGTGAGGGAGAGCAAATAAATTATGGAATTAGGGAGATGGAAAAGCAGCAGTAGGCTGCAAGAAATGCAGCTCATCAAATGGAGGAGAGAACAAATCTAAGAGGAAAGTTGGCAGGATTGGTCTTTTGTTAAGTGCTAAACAGCCTCTGAATTATCTGTATTGCACCATCAGCACAGCACATTTGATCATTCTGAACAAAGCTTTTAGACTTTTAAGTATCTAAGATGGGACATTAAATAGTACTCTCTAAAACCTCATTTTGAAAGAAAATATTTAGGTATTCTCCTATCCTGAATACCAATTCATTTCTGCTGTGGGCTGTATCTCTCTACCTTGTTTGCTGAAGCCAGAATTCACAGGGATGGAGAGCTTTTTGTTTCATTTTTAGAGTACTTGGGACAACGTTCTTCATTTTGATTAACAATATTGTATAATTATATATTAGATCTAAAACTAATACATAAAGGAATAATTTAGTAAATTAATTATTTCTATTGAGGTAATAATAAAAATGTGTATTCTCCTGAGAAGCGGTATGGGAATGCAAGAGCAACTCTTTATTGCTAAATGTATAAACACGTTTTGCATAAATTACAAAACCCAATAAATTAAATAAAAACCAACCAGAGAAAGCATGAGCTGACATAGACAGCAGGGGTGTCTATGGGGCTACAATAATGATTTAGAACCACTGACAAAGTTATTAACCTGGCCCAAGCAAACTAGAAATTTCAGAAAAGGAATATTCTGAAAGGTTCCAGTGTCTTCACATCCTACAGGGCAATCCAAGACTGAGTTTTTGCATTTCATGCTCATTATTTTAAGAGCTGGAAAAGCTGAAATTTACAAGATCACTCACATGATTCTCTTCCAGAAAACTTTTGGTAAAAACCCGTTTTCCATACAAAATACAAGAGATTTAGCAACAGTTACCAGCAGGATCATTGATACCTGTTACCACAATAACTTCTCAACAGAGGGATGCCTTCCTACAACATTATTTCTACAGCAAAACATGTTAAACATTAAGTTCAAATGTCAGGTTGGCTCAGCTTAAGCTAAACTTTAGCTCTGAGTAGTTTACAGCTCTTGTGCAATGTCACAGCACTAAAAGCTGCATTTTTGTGCCCATGTGGAAGCCACCCAGCCCTCCTGACACAGAGAATGGACAGGAAAGTTGTTCATTACTGTTGAACAGAACTGAGCTAAAATACCACTGGGCTCTTCCCTAAATCCACAAGGATTTGGGAATTCTAGAGGAGAGGACTCTCTCTAGAGGAGAGTCCCTTGACTGGGGCTGTGGGACAAGGTAGGAAAAATTCCCTGCTCTTGCAAAACACAAATGCTAAAGATCAAGTTCCAAAGAAAAGAAGAACCAAACTGCACTTGTTGAGTGAGATGTCTGAGATAAGTTAACTCCAGTATCTCTGAGGGGTAACACACACATCCCCCCAAAGCAGCCTCCCAGGGAATGCTGCTCCTGCTGGAGCCAGGCAGAAACCCTGAACCTCAAATGACTCAACCCTGGCATGTGCCAGCCATGCTCCCATTACCTGACCATGTTCCTCATTTTTTTTCACTGGACAGCACCAAATCCAGCCTGCAATAGATGGATAAACCTCCAAGAATGGTGAACTTCACTGCCCATGAGTTTGTGCTGCTCAGACCTTCTCCAGGGCCGAGTGACAAACACGTAAGGGATCCATGTCAGAGACGGATCTGTGACCACTTTAGGATCTACTTTCCAAAACAGAAATGCAGCTTTTAGAAAACATTCCCATTTTAACAAGCAATGGCGCACACTAATAGAGTCCTAGAAATAGTTTTACAATTGAAACATTACACACAGTAACCGCTATTTATACTTCAATATGTCAGCCTTAAATATTTACTTTTCCACTCACTTAGTTTACATGTTGTGCCAGCAGAGCACTTTCTTGCATCATTTAAAGAGCTTATAGAAATTTAAAACTATCAGAGCAATGAGGAAAAGTATTATGAAGTAAGAAATTAAGTGATGAGGCAAAATATATTTGCTACATTTTATGCAAAATTTAATTTCATGCAGAGATGCACGATTTCCACAAGTAATTAGGTATTTCACATTATTTATTCTGATTTTAAAAACCCCCTTTTTTGGAAAAGCAAACTGTTTTGAACTTTAAACTCTATCCAGGCTTTCCATTGCTACATGGAGACCATTCATCAGCTGGCAGCATCATGTTATTCCCCTGCCACATGGGCTCTGAAAAGCCAACGAGTAAGTTCAGAGTAAGGAAATGTTTCTAGGTAGAGCTGCACATCACACAGCTGTACCAGCAGTTACTGGACATTTTTCCCAGAAAGCAAATGGGCTAGGCAACTGTATTTTGACAAGAAAAGTTGTTTCCTTTTATGGCCCAGAGTTGGTGGCTGTGGTCTGGGGTGGGAAGGCAGTGGGCAAGCAGCCCATGCTTCATCCAACAGCACTGCCATCCCTGGTCCAGCTGGTCTTCCCAGAGTCACCCTGATGGTTCTCTCCTAGCACTCACTTAGTTTCAAGTGCAGAAGAAACACTCCAGATAGGATATTGTATTATTTACTTTCCCCTCTGCTCTATTTTAGGTCTCATAAACCCAGAGTTTAAACAAACTACACGGACTGAAAACCGTTTACGGGCACTTCCCAGCCCACCGGATTTGGGCTCCTCTCCTGCAAAGGAACAAGACAGGCTCAGCTGCTTTGCCACTTTTCCATTTGTATATTTAAATTTTTGTGCCATTAAAACCAGCTAAAATGGATTTTGAAGAACAAATGGCCTGGAAATTCACTGCCAATCCACCAACACTGAGATTGCACAATGCCCCACGTGGTGGCCGTATAAAATTAAAGGATGACTGTGACCGTTTCCAATCAAGCTTTTGGCCGTTTCCTTGGGAATTCTGAACTGATGGGCACTTAAACTGATACAACTGCAAGGAAGAAAGCAAGAGAGCAGAGGAAGTGGGAAAGCCCTGTAGCAGATGAGCTGCAGATAAACAAGGAACACCTGTCCAGGAGCAGATCTGCTGAGCAGGATCCCAACCAGCCTCCCTGCCTACTTAGTCCCATTCCTTCATTTACTTCTTTGCTTCAGCTCTTCACTTGTATCAAACACTGAGCCAGCTCTTTTTCGTGGCTTTAATCTCAGTGTGGAAACCTGGAAGGAAAGACTGGAAGGAAGAAAAGGGCAATGGGGAAAAGTAAGATGCTGGAGGCATGGAAGAAAAACATTTCTATAAGGAAGATAAAACAAATTTTCCAAAGGGTAATTGGAAATTCAACAGTTCTAATCTACATGGAAAGTGGAAGGCCAAGAAATCAGGGCTGAACAGTGTCTGCATCATATTACAAACAGCAAAGCATAATTACCTCCCCTACTTAAAAATGCTTATCTAACTTCTGATCTTTTCTAAAACAAAGCAAAACTGACATTTTGATGAAGGCAAACTCAAGCAGAGTTCACAACCACTGCACGAGCAAAGGAGAAACAGGCTCTTAAAGTGAATGCACTTTCCCATGTGGTTCCTTACTTGAATAAAAGAGAGGGGAAGGACCAGCAGAGAAAGGGGGAAAACCAGAGTGCAAGTGAGCAGCAGGAATGGAGGGAATCAGCCTGAGGGCATTAGTGCTGAGCCTGGAGGCTGAGCTGTAGGGATAGAGCTTTGCTGGTCAGTTATTTGCACAAGCTTTACAGGCATGGGAAAACTGCAAAGGTTGTCAGGAAACACAAAAGCTCCTGTGATGGAAAATCCTGCAGGGAAACGCATCCTGGCCACTGCCTGAGCCCCAGCCTGGCTGGGCATCTCTGCTCCTCCAGCAAACAATGTGCAACTCCAGCAATTCTGAAAAAACTGAGCTTGGAAACTAAATGGAGAAATTAAAAACTCATCTCCTTTCTGTCAAAAGCACCACAGGGTGCCCAGAGAAGCTGTGGCTGCCCCTGGATCCCTGGCAGTGCCCAAGGCCAGGCTGGATGGGGCTTGGAGCAGCCTGGGACAGTGGAAGGTGTCCCTGCCATGGCAGGGGTGGCACTGGATGAGTTTTAAGGTCCCTCCAACCCAAACCAGTCTGAGATTCCATGATTCTGTGAGAAGGAGGGATTTAGATTTTTGGACTAAATCTCAGTTCTATTCCAGTTACATTGATCCCAGAGGAGTGGGAGACTGGAGAAACAGGCCACCAGTTCTCTCCACTGTTTGTTGGGAATGTGCTTATCATCCCAAGGGTTTCTTCAAATGAGTGAAATATATTTATACTTTCCTTTTCTTCCCCAATCCAAGTTTAAAACTCAGTTTCCACAACCTGTAGATGGAGAGATCAAAATGAGTTAGGGACACAGCTCCCACTGTAATTTTAAATTGCAAATTAAAGGCAAGGCATAGCCTGGAGAAATTCGAGGCTTGTGAAAGTTCAGTGTTGTAGAAACTGTTTAAATTGTAAGAAGGTTATAATGGGAAATTTAAATAATTAGATCTGGCACTGTTACATCAGACTTGAACACAACCAAATAAAAGATTCAAGTTTCAAACTTGGAGAAAGAACAAATTATTGAGGAAACTGGATACAAACATACACTGGCAGCCTTTTGTAATAAACATGGCCCTGTGCAATTTAACAGGGAAATTAAAGAGGTATAAAAATTAATAAAATAGATGCAAAGAAATCCTTACATAAAAACCCTGATAAAAATTTATCTAAAAAATACAATTCCTTAAAACTTGCTGTGACCCTTAAAAATCAGTACTTCAAGGCAACAATTTTCCCAATTAAGTAAAGAAACAGAATTCATTTGAAAAAAAAATCCTAAAACAACAAAAAAACCAAATAAAACCACCAAAAAAAGGGCACCACAAAACCCCAAACTGTGCGGGAGGGAGGGGGAAGACAGTCTCAAGTTTTCGGTACCTAAAAACAGCCCTTGAAGTGCTCCTCCCCTAAGGATATTTTGATCTTAGTCACATGGGGTTTTTAAGGTATTTTTATTTAGTCTCCCTGTAGATAACTGCAAGGAGGAGCTGCTAACACAATATTAAATTAATGATTTGATGGCTGCCCCCATGGCTGAGAGAGGCTTTAAGTCTGAAGTATTACCAATAAACCATGAGGGCTCAGCAGCCTCAGAGAACACTCACACACTGCTTCCCTTCCATCACTTGCCAACTTTGTCTCAATCAAAAAATCAAATTTATTTTCTTATTCTTTGATATTTACCTGCTTACTGATAAGCAAATATAATTGTACAGGTAGATAAGGAAAATTTAAAGTAGAAAGGGAAAATATTTGAGAATGTCTTATGATACACAAGTGCTCTTGTTTGCACAAGGAGGAAATGGATCTTTTCTTACTGTGGCTCATATTTTCACCCAAATCACCTATTTTTCATTTTCATCTGACCATTTGCAACATAATTTTGGAAAATCTACATAAAGAACAGCTCACACAAAAACTTTTCCAGATATCTACATCTGGTTTGCTTTTGTAAGTTTAGACAGCGTGAGTGAAGTTTCCAGTTAAATGGACTTGGAAATGCAAGAACTGCAGAGCAGGGCAGAATAAATTCCAACAACAAACACACTTGTAATCACAAAAACTTATCACTCAAGTGTACCCACAACAAAAGCACCTTCAGAGCAGAGATCAGCAGCTCTGCAAACCTGGCTCAGTGCACTGGGCCTGGACTCAGCTGGCCAAGGATAAACATGGAAAGAGAAGACACAACAGGCAGATTTGCTCCAGGCACCGCTGCCCTGGGCTGGCACATCCACCTGAAGGGACATGGGCTGCTCCTGCAGCTCCAGCCCCAAGGATGGAAAGCGACATCCAGCTTCTGGCTAGGCATTTGGAAAGGCTGCAGCATCCAAAAGTTTTCACATCAAAAGTAAAACGACCCCCGAATGTTCCTTTGCGATGTGTTTCTTTCAGTTCTGAACTAACTGGATCGATGGGTTTATTTATACACTTATGTGCATATAGAGACAAAAATTATTATCATTGGCTGCTGGATTTCTACAAAGAGGAAAAACTTTGGTAATGAGAAGCAGAGACTGATTGAATGCTAAAATAGAAAAGAAGAAAAAAGAGACTGTAACCCTCTGAAGCCCCTTGCTCTGCTCAGCCAGCTGTCATCAGAGGTAGGGCAACAAGGATCTGTTCCACAGCACATTTCCCTTCCAGAAACAGGTACCATGATATCAACATGCAGCTTGCACTGCGTGGGCAAACCTGGATCTGTGCACCCCTGAGCTCCTTGGGCCACCTCCATCCCAGTAGTGAGGAGAGGCACAGCTCCAGCGATACATTGGCTCCATGTGGCTCTTGATGACAGCAAAGATCATCTCTACCTACTTTGAGTGGAACAATTCTCTTTCATTCCGTGTCCTGGACAAGCCAGACAGTTTACAACACACAAAAAACCCCAAAACAACAACCTCAGTAAATCAGCAACAGCTCTATGCCAAATTATTCAAATTATTCAGAAAGAGGATTAAAATTCTTGCAATGCCCTCTTGCTGAAACACTGTGTGGTTATTCCCAGTGGCACGGCAGCAATCCATCCCTATGATCCATGGCTGCTCCAATGCCTCCTGGGAGGTGCTGAGTTCCCTTCTCACCACCCCAGGCCCATCAGCCCCAAGGCCACAGCCCAAACTGCTCCCCCAGAGCTCCTGAGCCCCTGCTGGAGGTGTTGGTGCTCCCACAAAGGCAGTGCTCCTGCAGCAGTTTAAGCACAGGGCTTCCAGCTCCAGCTCCTTCCCTTCCGTGACTCCTTCCTTGTCTGGAAAACGTGGCCATGTCTCCCTTCTGGAGCTTTTTCCTTCAAACTGCAAGAACTTCAGTTTCTTGCTCTTTTCTAGATTCCATCCATCCATCCATCCATCCATCCATCCATCCCACCCACTTGCCTCTCTCCATTTGGTTCACATCTCTTTAATTGATGTTTCTTCTACTATTGAAATAACTTCTGAGATTCAAGGACTAAACAGAAAACACTTCCCAAAAAGTGCTTCAGATTGGTTTCCTGCAGATTTCAACTTCTTACAATCTCTTCTCTCACACTGTAACCCACCATGCCTTTGGCTTTCACTTCCCCACTGCCTTCCAGTTTCTCCAAATACCATCATGAAATTCCTGTCTAATTTACTTCTCAGAAGATACAATCTAATGGGTAATTAAAAATACAAAAGAAAATTTAGGAATAAGTATTTTCCCTTAACAGCTTCCATCCCATTAAAATATTTTGCAGTCATAATGCCTACAGGGATTATCTTCAGTTGCAAGAGAACAATGAAAACAAACACTTAAAAATTATCTTAAAAAGCCACAATATTTTGAGAAAAGCTGCCACAGTGCTATGGGACCTTGGAAACTTGCACCAAAATATGTGAGATACTGCTCAGAGGTCAGTTTTGCTCTTCAATTCTATGGCTAGAAACAATAATATTACTAATATCTGCAAATCCCACCTTTCCTATTTCATATCAGCAAATTGCACTGGCAACACTATCACAACTCCCACCATGAAATCCACCACTGTGCTTTTGAATTATTGGCACACAAATACTACAAAACATTGAAGTAAATAAAAAGAGGGGAATAAATGAGAGAATTAACATACGACCAACTAGGTGAAACTTAAAAATATAGAGTACTTTTTATGTGGGGGACAAGGACTGCAAAGTTTGTTTATAAAGTAGCCTGGTTCTCTTCCAAGCTTCACGTTCCAGCCTGAAAATAACTTCTTAAAACAGCTGTCAGGTTTTTTTGGGAGGAGGAAGAATGATCTACCAGCAAATCCGACCTTTCTTTAGAGCACATGAGTTATCATGGGTTGTGCTTCACAGA
Organism: Fringilla coelebs; assembly: GCF_963513975.1. Lineage (NCBI taxonomy): Eukaryota > Metazoa > Chordata > Aves > Passeriformes > Fringillidae > Fringilla > Fringilla coelebs. The sequence continues at coordinate 14,183,835 of NC_140042.1, forward strand.
GAAAATTCAACTCCTGTGTGGCCCCTAAAATCTGCAATCAAGAACATCCAGAAGGAAAACCCAGCCTTCATGGAGAGCTCACAAAATAGAGAAGCACCACGGTCTCAGTGCTCAGGAGATCATGGGAATTAATCATCCCCCACTGGGCCAAAAATCAGCTGTTAATCTCCCTTTCACTTAGATTATTTTAAAACATTTTTTTCATCAATTAACAGCTTATTTAAGTTGATTTTTTTTAAAATTAAAATTAAAAAGGGTAATATATTTTTAAATTGAGTAATTAAAGTTCATAATAGCATATTTTAGATTCAAACATGAAGAAACTCAACAACTACTATGTTGTTAACCTCACTTTAGTGATGACCTCTCAGATTTTCATGGTTTATATACATTTGGTCTCTGCTGTCTTGCCTGATAAAAATATGTGAACTTCTCACATATTTTTGTGATGCAGCTAAAAACATGTGAACTTTTTTTACAATGTACACTGACAGTTCCAAAACTCCCAATTTCTCCCCACATGGAGACACGTTAACAACAGAAGTACTCACGTAAACAGTTGTGCTAAGTAGTCCCTGTATCCAAAACAAAATTATTAGCTGGATATATTTAGTGAATCAACCACTTCCACATCTGGCACAAGTGGAGGCTCCTCCACGTTTTAAAGGTCCTGGAATTTTCTTTGGAAAGCATAAAATAACAAAAATAATCTTGGATATAATCTTGTTGCTGTTGCAGCATGTTCTCTCTATCTCAAACACCCAAAAAGTTAAATTTTGGCTCAGGAAACAGCAGGAATTGCCCCAGATGACAAGTAGCATCTGAAAATTTTGGACCATTAAAGAATCATTTCCTTCCTCCCAAAAAAGTGTCACCTAAAACCCCTCTGTCTTCTAGAGCCAGCGTGACACTGCAGAAGAAAAAGTAGTTATTAACTGCTTCATTTTTAAACAGACAAACAAATTAATAAAAAAAATCATTTCAAATGCTGTTGTGCTGAACTTGCAATCCTTTATCCCATTTTTAGAATGACAGTGCCTGGTATGCCCACAGTCCCCCATCTCTTTTCATTCTAGTACCCAAAAGCAGATTTGACTTTTTATGACCTCCATTATTTTAGGAAGGATTTATACTGCCACAAAGTACAATTCTCCCCTTTATTCCCCCTTCAACGTGTGAATAAAAATGCAGGGACTGTGATATGAGAAAACAAAAAGAGTGAGACACCCTGTGTCCCATGGAACAGTAATTCTAATTTTAGCTACTCACTATTCACTATTTAGTCTATTTAACCCTGCTCCAGTAACAAGCACCTGGACTTCTGGAAAACCTCAAATTCAGTATTTTGGGAACCACTGTCACCAAAACATTAGCACAGTTTCTTATGAATAAATGAGTTCATGTCCCTGCCTCAGCACAGAGCAGCACTTCGTGTGCCTCATGAACCACAGGCACAGTTTAGAAGTGAACACAGGGGTGATTGCTTGGGATTTAAACCTGGCTTTAGGATTCCCACAGCAGAATGTACAGTAGAAATCTCAGGCTTCATCACCACATCTGTCTGGTGTCACATTAAAAATGCCTCACATTGGCAACAATTCCACTTCATGGAACAGGAAACTGAAGCAGGGTTTTCCAGAAGTTTGAAGCAGGGTTTCCCAGAAGTTTGTAAGAGCAAGTAGCAACACCACAAAACAGCCCCTGAGACACCCAATGAGAGCTTGAAGTGGAGTTGGATCAAGGACCCACCTCCTCTGGGAGGTTATTGAATGGGCATGGCCAAACATTATACACTCAGAAAGTCAAATGTCTGGATAAGGGAGTTTTAGGAATGGGCTCCACAGCTGCAGATGAGGAGTTTATTCATTAGGAAAATTAAAAGAGTTTTTCTCTAGAAATTCTATAGAGTTTTCAAACCTAGCACCTGACCCACCCTCCTTTACTGCAATATCCATGCACAAATAACACACCTTTAATCCACAGCAGTCACTCAAATACCTGGTGATCTTTCCAGTGCCTGTACTGTGCTAATGTGGGAGATTTTTATTCCCTGACAAAGGAAAGAGTAAATACTAAAGAGTAAAAATTCATCCCCATTTATCATGGTTCAGCTATATATTGATATAGAAATACCCAAATGTATAGAAATCAAAACATCTATTTTAGGCTTTCCTGAAAGCAAAGCATGATTTCCTTCAATTTAGGAGAGAAGGCAAAGTCACATCAGGAAAAGAAGCAGCTCAGAAAAGGAGAAGCATTTCTTTGTCCTGCAAGGTTCTGACAGAGCCATGAGCAGCTCCAGCACAGGGATGGGATCCTTGCTGGATTTACTGGATTGTGGCCCAGCCATGAATTCAGGCTGTTTCACTTCCCTTCCCTCCTTGCTCATGCACACCCCCTCAGCCCTGTGGAGCAGGACAGCACACGTGGAGGGGGTTACTGGGGTCTTTCTGCTGTCACTGTGGGAACACAAACCTCACTGGGGCTCAGCCCCACTGGCAGCAGCACAGGCTGCATTAGGTCAATGCTGCTCCTTGCCTGAGAGCCTCAGTTTACAAATAAAGTTCAAGGATGAAGAACCTTTCAGTGATATCTAACACCAGCTACACTTCACTGCCTCACTCTCCATAAGATTGCCCTCCAACAGTCATTACAGCAGGCTTGTAATTTTATATATGCATTGGAAGGGCAATAAAACGTCTCATAAATACTGCAGGCCATCCTTCTTCTGACCCCAAAAATCTGTGCTTATAGTGTAATTCCTTGTGTTTGTTGCCCAAAGAAGCTGTGGCTGCCCCTGGATCCCTGCAAGTGTCCAAGACCAGGCTGGGATGGGGCTTGGAGCAGCCTGGAACAGTGGAAGGGGTCCCTGCCCATGGCAGGGGGTGGAGCTGGATGAGTTTTAAGGTCCCTTCCAACCCAAGCCATGCTGTGATTCTCTGTTTTTATACTGAATCACCTAAATACAGCAGCAAAGACTTTTGGAGCAACATTTTGCTTTACTTATATCAGTGAGTCATAGGCTACATTTAAAGCTGTTTTATTTAGACAAGCTATAGGCATGCTCAATGTATATTAGATGCAGTTCCTGAATTGTGTTATGTATTTCCCTCATGCAGGCTGTTGTGTTACCATAACATCCCAAAGATGACATTTAACACACACAATCACATTATTTCCCCAAATCAATAATTCTGCTGTTTAAAACCAATTTAATTCAATAATTCAAAACCAACCAGCTCCTCTTTGAAGCATCACAATTCAAACTGTAAACTTCAACAAGTGCCATTTGAATTTGGAGGATTTGGTGTTTGAAAAGCTGCCCCAAACACTGGTGGGGCATGGTCCAACTCCTGCACTAATAAGCAGCACAAGAATTAACAAATCCTTTGCTCCAAATGAGGCAGACAAATAATGCCCCGTCAGCACAATCCCACTCCATTACAGCAGCAGCACAACTCACAGTGATTTATGACCCTCTTGGCTGCACACTTGGCTGTGGCTGATATTGGGATCATACAACTCCCATCACAACCTAAATCCCAAAATACATAACTAATACCATATCTTTAAGTGCTCTGCAAATACACTGCTTCAAAGAAGCATTGGTGAGGATGGAAGCCAAGCAGGCAAACCTCCTAACTTGGAAAAACAAAATTTTAATCTGAATTTTAAGACAAATTCCAACTTTGTCACCTCCTGAAATCTTGGAAAGAATGAAATGCATAACAGATGTACTCCATTTTAAATATAGCCACATCACGCACGCGTTTTTTAGAACACACAGAAAACACTGTGCCTGATAAAAATGCCTCCCTTATGCTCTGATTCACTTTCACTACCCCATTATGGACACAAAATCATTCCTGACTCCTGATCAGCAAACAGCCATGGCCAAACTGGCTCTATCTCCGGGCAGGGAAAAGCAACAAAGCAAAAGGATCATCCCAGTGCTTTATCAGGGCTTGGAAACCAGCACCTCCCTGTCAGGATCCTCTGCCTTCACACTTTAAAAATGGCATTCTTGATGTGCTGAAGCTCCCACCTTCCACTGCCAACAGGTAAGTTCTGTGATGCTCCCTATTAAATAAAGCCAAGCAGAACCTTTAGGCAGAAGTGTCACCCAGTTCATGAAGATGCAGCCATTCACGCTACAAGAATTAAGCACGTTTTCTGAGCTGACTAAACACGATCCAAGCATCTGATTCTGGAGAAATAACAGACTGCAGCAACAACTCGGATCGTTTTCATAGAAAAAACATTCTAAGGGTGCACATAGTTACTGAAATGCTATATATACACATATATAGAGAGAGTATGGAGTGACAGGAGAAGGGGGAATGGCTTCCCACTGCCAGAGGGCAGGGATTGATGGGATATCAAGAAGAAATTCTTCCCTGTGAGGATGGGGAGGCTCTGGCACAGAAGCTGTGGCTGCCCCTGGATCCCTGGCAGTGCCCAAGGCCAGGCTGGATGGTGTTTGGAGCAGCCTGGGACAGTGGAAGTTGTCCCTACCCAAGGTAGGGAGGCAGAACTAGATGATCTTCAAGGTCCCTTCCAACCTAAACCCTTCCACAATTCTATGAACTCAGCAGCTTTATGTAAGATTTTTGGACTTATTTGTGGAAAACTATCATCAAATATCAAATTAAAGCATCTGACACAGGTAAGAAAACATGACTTCAGTGAAGACTAACAGACCTTTTGTTTATCTCTGTATCCACAGAAATTTCCAACAGCAGCAATGTTTCATAACCAACAGACATATATGTTACTTTAACATTCTCAGCAGAAAAATGCAGTTGCTGATCACTAAGGATTCCAGAACCTCGGGTGAGGCACGGGGTGTGTATGTTTCTCTTAAACAGTTTATTGGAATTATGAAAAAACTTATAATAAATTTTCTCATCCTCACGTGGTATTTTTAAGAACACTCTCTGCTTCTAGATGATGCCACAGTGCCAAGCAGCAAGTAAAACATTAAACACTACTCATATTGTCTCATTAGTAACTTAAATGTGCATGAGAGAGAATCCCTTTCATAACATGGATCTTACCAGCAAGGTTAAGTCCCAAACGGAGTCAGACAGATGCAAACAACTTCCCAGAATCATGGAATGGCTTGGGTTGGAAGGACCTTACACCATCCAGTTCCACCCCAGCCATGGCAGGGACACCTTCCACTATCCCAGGCTGCTCCAAGCTCCATCCAACTGGCCTTGGACACTTCCAGAGATCCAGGGACAGCCACAGCTGCTCTAGGCACCCTGTGCCAGGGCCTCAGCACCCTAACAGGGAAGAATTCCTTCCCAATATCCCAACTAACCCTGCCATAGGAATAGGAAGCCATTGTCCCTTGTCCTGTCCCTCCAGACCCTTGTAAATAACCTCACTTCATGTTTCTTGTCAGCCCTCTTCAGGAACTGGAAAGCCACAACTAGGACACCCCAAAGCCTTCTCTTCTCAGGCTGAACATTCCCCATTCCCTCAGCATTTCCTCACAGCAGAGGTGCTCCATCTCTCTAATCAACTTAGTGGTCTCCTCTGGACCCATTCCAAATAAAAGCCAAGTTTGAAAATCTGGAAATAGATGGGAAAAGCTGGGAAAACCTTGGATCAAAGCCTGGTTATCTGCTGGTGCACAGTCACTGTGTGTGACAGAACAGGGTCCCCATCCCTGCCCTGAAAGCCTGTGGCCACTTCTTCTCCAAGCTCAGGCTGAGCTCAGACCTGCTGGAAACAGCTCTTCCCAAGCATCACGCTGTCTAAACAAAGGAAATTTGGAGCTGATGTTGTACCTGGTCTCTTTGCAAATAATGCCCTTATACAGGAACATTTCCTCATTACATCCTGCCTGTAGCACCACTCCTGTCAGGCCCTGAGCAATTCCAGGAGATTTATCTGCTGGTCGCTCGTCCAAGTCGGTCAGAGGTTAGAGACACTCAGTACCTACAGGACACACTTCAAATGTCCACTAAACACCAGTTAAAGAAGCAAAGAATTTGATTCCAAGAACTGCTGGAAACACCTATGAAAAAGCTTCCCAGGGAGGTCTTCTGAAAACAGCACAACCAAAAATTAACTTCTACTCTATCTCTCAGGCACATGCATCTGAGTCAAACAGCAAAGCTGCACATTTAAGAACTGAAAAGATCCCATTTCTGACTCAAACATCCTCGTTTATCTAATGAACTTAAAGAATTAAGCATCCAACATCAGAGGAAGTTTTCATACATTTCCTGTGGTCTGTGTCAATGTTTCATAGCATGTTTTATTTCAATTATAGACGTTACCTTTTTTTTATGAGGTGGGTGCTGCTGAGGGGTTTTAGTGTTTTTTAGCTTATTGTGCAGTTAAATGCAGTCAAACTACAACAATATTGTCCCTTCAAACATACAAATAATTGTTAATATCAATGGTATTGCTTATCAGCTAGTTTTCCTTTCCACTTTTCCCCCTTTGTTTTGAAGGCCTTCCCATAAAGGCCTAAAAATTAGTATCACTGGAAGGAAATTAAGTCTTTATAAGCAGAGACAACTGGATTTGGATGCTTCTGGGCTCTTTTCTGCACAGCCCCTTTGTCCCCACTGCAGTGGCAGGACCTCTGCTTTATGGAATCACGTACCCAGCAGGTGCTCTGGGAATTCCAGCCTGTGATGACATCCACACAAGCAGATTTGAGTTAACTTCAGCTGAAGGGGAAAAAAAAAACACCAAAATGAAGCAAACTGCTCTTTCATGAGCAGATGATCAAGATGTTACTTTTCCTTTGTTTGCATGTTCCCATACACATTAAGCAGGCAGGCAGAAGGAAAGATCCCATCCCAAAGCTAGTGGACTTTATTCAGCCAGATCTTCTGGACTGTGCCTGTTTTGGAGATTTTATAAGTCATGCTATTTTATGACAGCAACGTGATTTCTAAATTTATCAAGTCAAGTTGAAGGCAACAGTTTTAGACGTGCAACAAGAGGAACATTAAGTGCTATCAGTGAAATAAAGACTTGCAATATGATCGTTATTTACATGGTTTGCCAAGAATTCCCACAGTAAGTTACTGTAGCAAATACAAACTCAAAAAATTTACAGGCAGTTGAGAGGGAGATTTTGATCCTGAGGGATGCTAGCTGAAGAAATATATCTAGAACATGTTGTTCCTCCACAAAGAAATTTCAGAACCATGAAAGAATACCAATCCCTCAAAGTAGGTTTATTGCTCAAGGTTAAAACATTTGGGGGGGGGGGGGGGGGCAAATGAAAGAGAATATTAATTTGGTGGAAACAATTTGGCTTGAAAGGGCAGTAAAGATTTCTGGGGTAGTCCAATACTGACAAATGCCTTCCCAGAACCACTTCACCAGCCAAATCTGTGCTGCTGCCTAAGACAGAAGCCGTGCCCAAACACGACCTCTGAGGAAAGAACGAGCTGTAATTCCATGGTACAACCCCAACTTAGGCTTCTTTTCCAACTGCCACTTTACATTTTCACAAATTATTACTTGGAAGCAAGCAGCTACACTTTCAAGCAGCTACACTGCATGGCTCCTCTTTAAATTGAGTTCCAACAATTCCCTCCAAACCTATGAAAGAGCCATCACAATAATGCAAACTTATATAACAGAACCTGTTAAAATGTGTTAATGAGACTATATTGACTAGCTGGCTTCTCTGCAAAAGCAACTCCCACTGGAAGTTAAAAATTTAAAGGCTAGGAATTTTTTTTTCTTCCTTTCTTTTCAAAGGACAGAAATGAGATTGAGAATCATCTAAAAATAGCAGAGAATTTTCAAGTGTCAGCTGTAACGGAAAGAGGAATGGCTGTCTCTCCTTACAGAGCCAGGATGGATGGAGGGAGCTTGTGATTCAGGATCAAGAGAGAGAGCTTACACACAAACTGTAGATGGTAAGAAATAATTCTAATTTCCTCATTTTAATAATATTCCAGGACAATCTACAGCAAATTGAAATCCAGTAAAATTTTACTTTAAAAGAGGTGAATGTAAATTCTTATATTCTTTGCCTACCAGCAGAAGTGAAGTACATATTGTGAAGTAACTGCAAAAAGACTTTTAAACAATCCATTCAAATAATGCATCCTCCTCACGACAGAAGATGACTATAAATTATACGTCTTTGACTTTGTTTTGTCTTTGCCATCAATCTTTTCCCCCAAAAAGCAACATGTCAAGGCTTTTATTTAAAGAAGGTGATCTCTCGCATTTAAACAGTTCCCTACCTCTTAAGATTTTCTGATGTAAACAGGAAAAGGAAGCTCAGATTTGCAATTGGTAGGGTACCTGTGTGCATCATGCACCCAGATCTGGGGTAGCCAAAGACAGAAATACAGGTCAAAGACACTGCAGATGATCAAGGATGCAGCAGAAGCCACAGTGTCCCTCCAGTACCCCAGGACCTGAGATTTCAGCCCTCACCCTTCCCATGTTCTGGAATAAAGCTCCACTGTGGCCATGCTCACTTGAGTTCCTGCAGGATGTAAATGTTTTAAGGTCTGTTTAAACTGTTCCTTTACCCCACAGTGCTCAGGGCTAAAGGGCTCCAACAGGCAGAGCTGCAACACCTGACAGCCAGACCCTCAGTACTGCACTGACTTATTTATTAACTAGTGTCAGGACATGAGAAATTGAAACCAGAGCCCAGGTTGTTAAATAAAGTGTATGGTGAGGCTCCATCCCCTTCAAAGTGAAGAACCTTACACGAGTTCTAACTATGCTTATAAATTGTTTTTCACTGTGTCCAGCAAATTAGCCTGTAAACCAGCTATCAAAATTCAAAGCCTCAAATGCCAACATCCAAGTTTCCCTGAAATAATAAAAGCTGCTGAAGTGTGAGTATTTTTAATGGAGAGATTTTTCTACTTGGTTTTGCACAAAGAAAACTATGAGCAACTCAAAAAAATCTTCCTCAAAATTTGAAGAAATTGTGACCTTCCTGTCCAGGTCTGGCAGCAATCTGAGCAGTACCTGCTCACAAACTCAGGCTTACTTAGAGAAAAAGTTATGTCATTTCATCAAGTCATATCTGGAAAGCTCAATAATCACTAGGTTTTCCTACTGAGTTCTTTCTTTTGTTTATAGCTGTGAAAGACATCTTCACAGAGTGAAGACTTGACAAGAACCAGGTTGAACAACTATAGTCACTATTTACCTCCTTTTCTTTATGCTATTACATGATAAAATTACAGATCATGTCAAAATGTTAAATCAATGGAGAATCTGCTTCTCCCTGGCAATATGCCTTTGTGCAAATTACCTCTAATTATTATTCTTTATCTGTCACTGAATACTTTCTATTTTTGAAATACAGGAGTGAAGCCAACCTGTGTATGATATTTTTTTTTGTCTGTCATACATAAATTTCTGAACTTCACAACATGAGGTTCACTACCTAATGTCACACATAAAATCATGAACCTCACTACCTCAACAACAGTTAAGAGGTCAGATTATGTAAAACTGATAAACTGACTGGTCACTACAACTTTCTATCATGATCAGCACTGAAAATTCTGTGGGAAAATGGAAATACATACACATGTTTACTTAATTACCACTTTTTTAAAAAATGGACAGTTATTCTGTGTATTTTTGCCCGATCATCAGATCAGTATCAGAACAAACGAAATTCAGAATCAATGTGTCACAAACCAGTTCAATAAATATAAAAAGCCTGTATCTAGAGACTTACTTTTATAGAACATAATAAAACCAGAAGTTCAACAGAAAGACCTGCACAGCACGCTGGCAAGACACAAGACAAGCACCTTAACCCCCCTCACTGACTCCAAAACCCTCACTTGTTAAAGACTAAAGCTGCCCTTAGCCCCAGAGCAAAGCTGAATCTGCAGAGCTCTCTGCAGAGCCATCCTGCTGGCACACGCACAAGCCTTCTAGATTTACACTGTGCCCAGCAGGCTGGGCTCAAAAAGCCAAGGAAAACTTTCATCTGATCTTTCATCTACCTCTGAACTTCCAGAAGCACAAGACAGCTACAGGTTCTCTGTGCTGGTAAAGGACAGGGAGTCAGGGCAGGCAGGGCAGACTCCAGTGCTTGTCAGGGGTGCTCTCCCCTGACTGGCTGCAGAGGGGAGGAAGGGAAGAAAAATTCAATTATTTGTCTCTTCATAACCTGACCCAAGATTTTTGTCTTTAGGAACACCCATGTCCTGCTCCCTGCAACCCAAACATGAAGCAGCAGTGGAGTATCAAGTCACCAAGCAGAGCTGCAGCCCATGTGCCATGGGAGAAGCATCCCCTGCCTCACAGCTTGCCACCCTGAAAAGAGCCAGGCTATTCATGGACTAAAAGGTTTCACCATTGAGCAAAATGGTGATTTTTATAACCAATTCACTTATTACTAAAGAAACATTTAAAATTATTAGTAAATGTTAAAAGAAACACAGAGAACAGTGAAAGCAGTACATCAGCTGGAGATCTTTGAAAAGCTTTATCAGGAACAGCCACTGCTGGCCACAGGTGAACTGGTGGGTGTTCCTGCAGTAAGTGCTGTGAAAGCCAACCTTCCCTGTGCCACCAGCCCTGGCTCAGCCAGGTGACAGAGAGCACAAGAATCCCTCAGCATTTTCTCCATGATGAAATAAGGGACAAAATCAGAGAGAAAAGCGTGGCTGTATCATCAAGAGCTTCTAACAGGAGTACAGCAATAAAGCCACTCCTTGAGGCAAACTTAACTAGGAGATGTCTGGCTGCATAAAATTTGGGAATTATTTTGGGTATCAGTGCACACAGAGAGGCCCCAAATAAAATCTTGGTTCTGCTGTGCTATGCCCTATAAACACAGAGAAAGCATTCTTGCCCCAACATGCTTATTTTGAGCACTCAAAAAACAAGATGCCGGTGACCCTGGTATTTCTGGAAGAGTTGCTGGCTGGTAAATAGCAATATTGTGACCTCCCAAGCAACAAGAAAGAGAAATGCAAACAACCAAGAAGAACAGAGCAAAACAAAAATATTTCCATAAGCAGAACTTTTTATATCCCAAGAGATCCCTGCCTCCAGAGCTCGAAAGGGACACGTTAACCTGTGTTATGTGACTCTCAGTATCTCATAATCCTCAAAAGATTTATTTGCTAGGAAGCTCTGCAAGGAAACAGAAAAAGTGAATTGTCTCAAATCCTACAGGAAAGTTATTATGGAAGATATAATTGAACTGATGGCTGGGGTTTATCTGTGGCTCTCAAAAATTTCACTGCAACACTGCTCTTCTGCACTCCCTTCACATCCAAGGGGATCAGGTACTGTGAAAACAGGGGTCTAAGGAATCTTAAAACAAAGAGCAGTCAGAAATAGGCAAAATTTTTTTGCAAGACATCACTGGTAAGTTCTCCTTGTTGGTTTCTTCTAGACACCATCCACTTAATTCCAAAGTCAGAAACTGGAGGGAACACACTAGGGCCTCCCTGCTTGCACTAAGGAGCCAAGGAAGCAAAGGAGGAAGAAAAGATACTCCCATCCTAAGATTCCAAGGAACCATAAAACAGAAAGAAATTGAGTTTTGCCTCATCTCCAAAACCAGGAAGAGCAGCACTAGGACAGCTTGGGGCACATGAAACTGAGTATTTCAAACAGAATGGGGAGCAGGGCTTTGAAGCAGTTGGCCCAAGTGACTCCTCCACACCCTGCTTTGGTGTACGCTGGAGAGCTGTACCTGGATTCCTGCAGGGTGAACCCAGCCAAAGGACTGGCTCCAGGAGCATGCCTGACGTGCTCCAGCCACAGAGGTGCTTTTGTTCCAAGACCTGCTCTAGGAGCAGTGTTAGGTAGAAGTCCTGAAGTGTGCAGAACGTGGACATCTTGTGCTCAGCACCTCCTACTTTTGCTCTTTGAAGAGTTTACTTGCTCCTGTTGACTCAGCCTCAAAGATAGCTACGACTGCTGCAGCTCAGACAATTAAGAGATAATACACTAGACATACAGCATAAAAAATAGGATATAATTAAGATATCAAAGGTTGAAAGGAAGCTGAGAATTGAAGTACTGGTAGGGAAACAAAGCTTATGTCTGCTATCTGTACAGCACTTTTATACTTGAAGAGAGTACGGGGTATGAGATAATTAAACAACCACTACAAACTTCCTCTTCTCTATTGCTACTATCAACAGATTCTCAGTTTAAACGGTAAAGCAAAGCTTCCTAATAGCACCTCCATTCACAGAACTGAGCAGGTGCTTGGCAGAGATCAATTAATTAAGAGGTGAAATCTCAGTTTCCCTTATTAAATCTCAGAGCTGCTCCCTAACAAAACCCTCCCCTGCAGCAGATCCTACACACCAGCCCGTGGCACTGATGGCTTTTATCATTGGCTTTGATGTGTTTTTTCCCCTGATGGCATTTACCTATAAGCTGAGTAATCTGGCTGCAGAACAAAGTTCTGAGGAAACAGGAAAAAATGGGCAGCTCTGAAGCACCCACTAACTACCACATCCCCTGAGGGGCTGTGCATGGGAGGGAACACAGTAGGTGTCCTACAAACCTGTGGCTCAGGGCAGTCATGGCAAAGGTCTGCTTGGCTTAAAAATACACACAGCCTCTGATTTCTATAACTGCATAAGACATTGGTAAGAAAGGGCAGCTGATTACAATTCTACAAAAAAATACAGAAGGGAAATGGGGAAAAAGCAAAGCCCAACCCATATTCCTTGTTAAAGTAATTCTTACCACATGCTCCAGTTGCTTTTGTAGCTACATTTCAGGGTAAGAAGAGACCATTAAATGTCAGTTCACAAAGCAAATGCCATCTTATCTAGACTGCATGTCAGTTTGTCCATCTGTAGTACCCTGGCTGAAGCAGGAGCTGTGAAAGGCATTCAGAGCTGCAAAATCCAAACCCCTGTACTGAGGAGGCAGAGCAGCCTGTGCCCTCTCATGATAAAAGGCAACCAAGGACAGAACAAAAGTCTGAGAAAGACCATGAAAAACCCACTGCTGGCATATGGTATAATTGCTCTACACAGTGCTCTTGTGATCTTCTAGAAAATATAAACAAATAAATAAGAATATTTAGGAGCAGTACCATCAGTCTCCACAGCTAAGTTCATGTCAGTTTGGAATTAATATTGAGAACAGTCATAAACGCAACAAAAATACTGAATTTTATTTGTTGCTACAACACAGCCTTCCCACTGCATTGGGCTTTAAAGGTACGTGAAAGGGGAAATATCACAGGGATGTTTCTCTACAACCTGTTCAATTTATTTCCATTAGAACAGCAAAATTTATCTTAGAGTAGCAACGAGGTTACATCTTATGCTGTTTTCTTGAAAGCACACTCCCACTGAAATACATCAGTGTCAACACTTTCCAAAGAATTTCACTGAATTTGTATTTTTAGAAGCTAACCAGAAAGCCAAAGCCCAGGGACACACATCTGCTCCAGCCCTGTGGCTCCCAGGCACCAATGTCACTGCCGATGTCGCTCTTGCTGGGAGGCTCCTGCTGCAGCCCCGCTGCCGTGTGCCTGCGGACAGCTCGCTCACCAAAAATAAGTTTTTGTGTCACATCAAAACAAGCACCTGCCAGGGGCAAGCAGCTGCCACTGCCACCACTGCTCTGCAGTGCTCTCCCCACGTCCTTACTCACTGACCTTTCTACCACCATCCTGGCCTCCTTTTGTGTTTGTTGCCACAAATATCTCCTTCCTCCATCACAGCGCCAGTTTATGACTCCTTCGGGTTCTTCCACTCAGTTTTCCACCTTACTTCACCAAAATGGGTACTTTTATAAGCAGAACAAATAAACTCACAGACCGTAGCAGGGTTCGTTACATATTCCACTCCCATTTAGATCCATCTGCCCCCCTCCTCGGACTACGAGCACTGCAGACAACAGTGTCTCTGTGAGACAAAGGCACGGTACTGAAGAGACACAGCTTTGACAAAAGAGACAATTAAATCCTCAGCTCGTACAATCCTCCTGCACGTGCCTCTAAGCGCTGCTAGAAAGCAGCCAGGAGTTTCACTTCAAAATGAACATTGCAGAAAATGAAAATCAGACTCTTAACCAAGGGGAACTGAAGGATCCTTCGTTTTCTTCTCCAAAAGGCAAATTTGCCGTTTCATCCCCAGATCCCTTGAGCTGCAGAAATGAGAGCATCTGCCAGCTCACTGAGCCACCTGAGTAACTTTTTCCAGCCTAACTCCACACTGCAACAACTTGCCATATCAAACTGCCAAATCTACAGTGCTCATTTCTTTCTGTGAATCCAGCTGTCATTTTTCCCAAATGCCTTCTCAGTCCCAACTCTCCTTATGCCAAAAAAACCTTTTCACAGATATACATAATTTTGCAAAACACATATGCTCTCTGTATGGCACATGAAGTCAATTAACAAGTTTACTTACAGAATTAAAGGATGACACACAACAGTAAAACAAAAACCTCTTGCAGACAGCAAACACATGAACCTTCTCCTCCCTACAAGGCAACACTCTCAAAAGGAGCGCTGAGTTTCAAAGCCTATGTTGAGTACCACAGATGATCTTTCACGCTTATCTCCCTGGTATCTTTTATCCTGTAATTCCCCCGGTGTTTGTGATCATCAGCACCCTGAGTTAAATGTAAAACACGGTCAGCAAGCAGAGAGCAGGCACTGGGGCAACTCTGTCCCTTCACAAAAGAAAAACAAGCACAAAATAAAAGCACTTACCCTTTAACTGGTCGGCTACCACGCTCTGACCGACGCGCTCAACCACCTTTCCATCTTCCATTTCATAGCGATCATCCAAATATTTGGCAGTAGCTTCCGAAATATGGACCTTCCCAGCCACCCCAAGCTGCTCCATCAGATTGGCCAAATTGACATCGTTGGACCACACATCGAACTTGAACCTCCTCATGCCTAAAATGCCACACAGGACTGTCCCGGTGTGAACACCGACTCTCATGTTCACCATTTCTTTCTTCTCCTGGCAGAACTGCTCGATGGCTTTGATCATCCCCAAGCCCATCTCGATGCAGCAGTAGGCATGATCTGCCCGGGGCTCAGGGCAGCCGGCCACGCAGTAGTAACAGTCTCCCAAAGTGCTGATCTTCTCACATTTAGTGTCCTCACACAGCCGGTCAAAGCGTCCAAAGAGGTCATTCAGGAGTCCCACCAGGGCGTGGGCTGATTTGTTTGCGCTCATTTTCGTGAAGCCAACAATATCTGCGAACAAAATGCTCACTTGCTCTATCTGCTGCATTTTAAAAGGACGGAATATTATGGGGGTTTTCTGTATGGAGGGCTTCTTCTTCCTGTTTTTGGGGCTTGAGGTGGAATGACGTTTGATGGAGTTTTCACTTTCATCATCCCCCTGCTTCATTAAGTCATCGGCTATTATTCTTGGCATAACAGAATGAATCATCCTCTCTTTCAGGGCCTTTTCCACTTCCAAGTCTTTTCCATGCATGATGGATTGCCCCACTTTCAGGAATGTGCTTCTTGATCTGACTTCGGACATGATAAATAAATGAATACCGATGGCGTGGATGCAGATGTGCAGGAAGGCTTTACTCAACAGCTCCCAGTAAACCGCACCAGCTCCCAGAGGCGTGAAACAGTTCTCATCACGGAAGTGATAACCAAAGGTCTCGAAGAGGACCGAGTACGACAGTCCCAGGAACAAGCTTAAATACAGGGGTAAGTGCATCACCGTGTAAAGCAACAAGAGCACTTCAATACACATAGAAAAACTGCCCACTTGAGAAAGACAAGTGTCTGTGGGATCTGCCGGGAGAGTCCGGTTGGACATGTCACCACTTCCTGAGACAGGCTTCAGAGCCTGGAACTGCGGAGCGAGGGTCAGAGCAAACACCAGGAGGGTGAGTATCAGCGAAGTCCATACGTAATGGCGGGCATAAGTCTTAGTGAAAGTGAACACAAAAAAAGCTACACATACCAGGAGAAAGCACAGAGCCGGCACCATGAAAACAATTTGTTTCTCTCTCATGTGTATGCCGAAGTAGATGCCCCAGAGCAGACAGGCCACGCCAATGTAGAAGAGGGCATAGCGAAACCTGCGCTGGGTCTGCGGGAAGCATCTCTCCATGCAAGCCTCCTCCAGGTTGTTGGAGTCGAACTTGGGGTTCCACCACTTAGAAGAGGCCCTCTCGAAGAGCTGCGGCAGCTTCTTCTGCCGGCGGAGGCCGGAGCCAGTGCCGCCCGCTCCGCCGGCTCGGCGGGCGCCCCCCGACTCCCCCGAGCTGCAGCTGGAGGAGATGCTGTACTTGCAGTGCTTAGAAGAGGTGCAGCCCTGGTGCTGCTTGGGGTTGATTTTCACCGTCACGCTGTTGCTGTCCCCGCTGGAGTCGCAGCTCACCTCGGTGCTGTGGTGATGCAGCAGCTGCTGGTGCGGTGGGGAAGCCATGTTGTCAATTCCTCCTCAAGAGCCCGCGCCGGACTTGGGTCTCTGGGGTTGCCAAAGCCACCGGGCTCCTCGCAGAGTCGCCTCTAGTCTCCTCCGGTCCCCGCCGCGTAGGGGCGGCCGGGCAGCGCCGCGGCGATCGGCCGCTCGCCGGGCTCCGCACACTGCGCGCCGGGGCAGCCCCGCATAGTCCCCTCTCCTGGGCCGAGCCGGGCCGGGGCTGCCGCCGCCCGCCGCTGGCCCCGCTCCCCCGCAGCCCTCCCGAGGCGCGGGGCGGGCGGGCCGCTGGCTCAGCCCCGCGGGGGGGACGCCGGGCCCCCGCCGGGAGGGGACCGCTCCTCCATGTCGGCTGCAGCTGCCCGCCGCTTCCTCCCCGCACGGCCGCCGACGAGGGGCCGCCTCCCGCCCTCAGCCACCCGCCCAGCCGGGACGGCAGCAGCAGCCGCTCTCCTCTGCTCCGCCCGCCCGCCCGTCTGAGGGAAGGAAGGGGAGCGCGGGGACGCGCTCAAGCGGCCGCCACCATCTTCCTCACGGCGCGGGGGGGGGTTCGGGGGGGCTGCGGGAGCGCGCCCCCGCTGGCCAATTGGGCGCGGCGGCGCGGCGGGAGCGCGCCCCCCCTACACACAAACACACACTTCCCGCCTCAGCGCGAGGGTCGCGGGCAGGAGCGGGGACGCTCCCCTCAGAGAGGGACGGGCGTGATGTCGATGGCACTCTACGTGAGGCAGGGACAGGACAGCGAGGGGTGGCGGGAGCCGGGCGGCACCTTAGCGGGGACAGTCCGCGGGGCCGAGCGCCGGGGTTCCCGGGCTGCCCCCGCCACCGCCCTCCCCACCGGCTGACATTTGCCATGCGCAGACAACACGCACTTCGCCAAACAATTCAGCCCGAGCCCCGCTGCAAACTCGCTGGGTTATTTTTCTCGTCGTTCTCCGCTTGTTTATGGCTGACGCTATCTCGCCTGCACCGCTCCCTCGGTTTCATTATCTGTCCTCGCAGATGGACCGTGGCTTTCCTCCACAGGGCTTCTCTCTGCTGGTGCTCTAGCTCCCTCTCCTCTCCCCTGCTCTGCATCCCTCACCCTTGCTCACAGGTGATGTTCCCAAATTGGTCCCACCTCATCCCCCTCAGCCCCTCAGCTCCAGCCCAGTTCTTCCTGCTGTGGCTTCTTCTTCCCTTAATCCCATTTACTTTATTCAAGGTGAGCCTTCCCCCAATCCCATTTACTTTATTCCAGGTGAGCCTTCCCCCAGCGAAGCACTTCACTCCAGCCATCCTTCTTCCTGCAGTCCCTTCTCCTCTGAAGACCCCCAGCATCCCGTAAAATAAAGCTAATGGCGCTAATGTAATAATAGCGACGTTGTGGCCAGGGGACCAGGACAGTGACCATCCCCTGTGCTGGGGCACCTCCAATCCCGGGGTAAGTTTTCAGCCCCTCAAGATAAGACAGACATTGAGGGGCTGGAGCACCAGGAGCAGCTGAGGGAGCTGGGAAGGGGCTCAGCCTGGAGAAAAGGAGGCTCAGGGGGGATCTTCTGGCTCAGCACAACTCCTGACAGGAGGGGACAGCCGGGTAAGGGTTGGGTTCTGCTCCCAGGGAACAGGGACAGGATGAAACAGACTCAAGTTGTGCCAAGACCACTTCAAATCAGATATTGGGAAAAATTCTTCACTGGAAAGGCAGTCAGAAACTGGTACAAGGTGCCCATGGTAGTGGTGGAGTCACCATCCCTGAAAGTGTTCAAAAAACAAGTGGACATGGTACTTCACAATATGGTTTAGTGGGCACAGTAGTATTGGGTCAAACGTTGGACTCAATGGCCTTGGAGGTCTTTTCCAGCCATAATGATCTATACCCTTTTTAAAAACAGTAATAGAAAACCTGTGGCCACACAATTACTGAAATTGAAACCTGCCCTATTTTCCATTTCCTTTGTAAAGATGTCCTGTAACCATGTTGTAACATATGTTTCTAGTGTTATTATTTAGAAGAAATTTGTATTTCCTGACATGCTCAAATATCAAAATAATCTCTAAAAATTCCAATCAATAGCAATAATTGTTCTGGTTTTGCTGTGACATAGTTGTCTCTTGAATTCTAGCTAATGGTTCAGCTAATCAATATTTTATAGGGAGTGCTGCTTACCATGCAGCTCTTACATAAACAGTTTTGGGAAGAGAGAAATCCCTGAGCTGACAGAGCAGAAAGGCAGGATGGCCTCCTGGGCTTGGCTATTAATTGATAAATTTACTAAAACTTCTTTCCAGCCTTTTAATTGATTCATCTAAATATACTTTAAGTTAAATTCTTACTTCATACAGGATGATGAATTTATTTAATCTGCAGGATTAAAGAAGTGCAACAGTTTCCAAGGAGTCAAAGGCGTGGTGGGGGAAAAAAGAAGTTTTTTACCTCATTGGCAGAGAATTTAAGGTAAAACTTCCTGGTTTTGTTTTTTTTTATGCAAACCTGTAAGATTTATGTTGGGTGATTTGAACTTAGAGATTTAAGAGGTACTGAAATTCCAGCTTAGATTTTTTTGTCTTGTTCCCCTGGGCTCCATAAAGTGGTACTTTGTATGTTCTTAGAATAAACAGAGTCACATCAAAGATACTGGCTACATCACAAGTTTTTTCTGAGTGACCCACATGATACCAAATTTTGTCTGGCTACTGGTCAGAGACAGCTTTTGATCTCCACTCATAAAATAGTTCCTCTTTCCCAGCTTTTGTTTATGGGTTTGAAGGAGGGAGATGGGATGGAAGGAGACATCTGACTTGTCAGACCCTCCTTTGGTAAGCTTCACATGGGGGTTTCAAGGTTGTGCAAAATCCTTGCTCCCCCAAGGAGCTGCCATTAGACTTTTAACCTGTAGGCTCCCATCCTGCTCTTCCACTTGCTCTTTTGGGTGGAACAGCCACCCAACACTCACCAGCCCAGCCACTCCCCACCTTCCCCTGAGTATGGAAACACCCTGCATGTGCAGTCAAGGAACAGTTCTCTTCAATTTCATTAGCTCTGGCTGGGACAAATCTCATGCTGTCTCCTGAAACACTGAATTTTTAAATTTCACTTTGCTTTTATTGTGTAAATTTTTCTCTGTTGAATTCAAGTAGCAGATTAAATACATGAAGCAGAAAACCACAAACACCAGTGATGCTTGGATTCATTTTAAGTGTGACTGAGATTTGGTTTAGAGAGCAAGAAGTGGTTTGAGGTTATATTTGTTATTTCCTCACCACCACCACCACCTTCTGATTTGTTTTTATCCAGGATGGGTATAACAGCCAGCAGTCCCTCTAAGGCAGCACCTGAGTGGGTCATGTCTGTGACATCCTTTAAGGAAGATGCTTCCTCTGGATCACTTCCTTAGCCACCACAATGAGCCATCCTGGTAGAGCTGGGAGCCTCCATGCAGGCTGGATCCTGAGTCCTGGGTTCATTCTGGACTTGGTTGTGCTGGTTCCCTGTGGACAACTCTGACCACTCTTCCAAAATACTCTGTGACTGTTTTCCTTTCTCAGAGACTGAGTTAGAGGAAATATTTCACAGAGCAATAGCTGGGCAAATGCAAATCCTCCTTGCAGAGTTCTTTTAACTTCAAGCCACTAAATACACATTTAGTCTATGGAACTGTATTTACTTCCCCTCTCAGAGGAACAAGCTTTGTCAGCTGTAATGATGAGCTGTTGTTTGACATTCATAATATTGTACTTGACTGCTTATCTGATGGAGGCATGCAAAGCTATTTAGGGGCTTCTGAAATGTGACAGCCCACATGATGCTTTTTTAGACTTCACAAACCGCCTTCAGGAGGCAGGAGAATATGGCATGGGAACGGCTGGCTGGAACAACAGCCTGCCTTAATGCCAGCGGGGTGGCTGGAGCTGGGGAGGAGGAATGGGCTTTGAAAGTTTGCAGCTTTTGTTGTGTGCTGTCAAAGGAAGAACTTGCAGCCTGAAGGAACAGGCATGGTGGATGCCATGGGTGGAGGACTATGGGGATTATTGATCCTGCCTGGAAACACCATAAAGATGGAGGAAAATATGTTAAAACCTGTTTGGATCATCCACAGACAGAAGGGGGCTCAAGGGAGACAGCTCAGATGCCCCATTTCATGCTATCTTGTCTTAATAAACACAAAGAACTCACTTTCTGACAAACTTCTGTATCTTCATCCTTACTGACATGCAGAGCAATCATTGTAAGTTTTGTTTTGAATCCTGGAAGCTTCCAGGTGAAAGAACTCATTTAGGAAAACCAAAACTCAACAAATCTTCTGGCTTCTTTTCACAGACTAACAGGTAAACATTGGCAAATGTTGTGAAAGACTGTTACTCCTTCATGGTTTTAAAAATTATTAAGTATCACAATGTTTATTTCATTTTTCCATAGCAGAAGAGCACAAGGGTTACCTTTGACGTCTGTTCCATATGAACCCACAAAAGCTGACTAAATGGGTGGTGCATTCTCACCTCCTTGCAGTGCTCAGGTTGGTTTTGTGTTCTCTATTTTCATCCTTCTGAAATTGCTATTCAATTTATTCATATTACTGAGAGGATTTCATGTCCCAGATGAGATGCACAGATTAAATAAGCAAGTAAGCAGTAGAAGATCTTTTTATGTGACTTAAGAGAAAGGATAAATCCCAGTCTGGATGAGTGGAAATCTCTGACTCCCCTGGGACCAGGATTTTACTTGCAGGCTTTTTGGTTGTCCCATTGGAGTGTTTTGTTTTGTTTTGTTTTTTTTGCCAAAAGCAATGCAGAATATTCCACTTATCTGACAAAATGTCTGCCACCAGGAGGTGGCTTCACTCAAATATACATTGCTTTAAGATGAATTTATTGCTCATTTCATTCATAACCAGAAGTTCTCCTCACTTGCCTAACTGCTGAATCAGCTTGGGTACCTCACCCTTGAGTCAGCACAGCCCAAAATAGAAACTTGCTCCATTTCCGAAGAGAGGAAGTACCACTGTTGTGTGCAAATACAGCCCCATCTGACATGCTTTTATAGCTACAAACACTCAGTGCAGGGACTTCCATGGCACTCTGTTGCTTAAAAAAAAAAAAAAAAGGAAGTAAAAAGGCACTTTCTTATTCAAAATAGGGGTGTTAGTGTTGCTATGAGTGGGGCTGTGGGGATGTGGGTGTCCCAAGGAATAAAGGAGCAAGAGAAGGACTTTACAGGTGGCAGTCATTGATGTCACCTAGCCTAGCCCAGCATCGAGCTCCCACTCCACCTGCTTGCAGTTTCTCAGGACATACTCAGGAATTAGGCAGACAACAAACAGGCTATAACCAAACTGAAGCAAAGCCTTAAGCCATTAGAAAATAATGGCAAGAAAACATGGTAGAAGCTCTAAAACACTGACTAGATCAGCTACCAGCATTCCCAAGGTAGAGCTGAGTCAGTCCTGCTGCCATGAGGTAACTCCACTTCATAGCACAGCATAAAACAGCAAAAAACCTGGGGAAATGACCAAGAGCTGCAGTCAAAATGTGGGAAGTGACACTAAAGTCATCAGCAGGACTTCATGAGTAGGTGGAAGGCAGTGAAAAGGCACGTTAAAATAGTCCTGTGTGATACAAATGAGGGAGGATTTTCTGTGGCTCCAAGTCAGGACAAGAAGTAGAAGAATGAGGAAAATATGAATTTGTTCAATCTGCCCTTCTCAAGCTCTGCAGTTTTTTCTCTTGGAAATGAGCATCTGTGGTATTTGGCATCCTACAAAAGGACCCCTCTTCTCCAGCAGCACTGGGTGTCCCTTTCCCATGGGTGCTCCTGGTTTTCCTTTCCTGCATGCTGCAGGATGGTATCATGTTCTTCCTGGTCCAAGCAAACTACTGTTTCTGGTGCTTCCATTAAATGTGTCTGAATTGGCTCTATTTTCCACAAGGAAAGGCCATTCCAACAAGCAGACAAAAATCAGTAACCACTTTCAAACCATGGGCAGACAAGATGTGATCCTTGGCACGGGATTTTCCTGCAGTACTACGGAGGAAGCTGTAGATATTTGAAAAATTTGTCATTTCTGCAACAGGTGTGAGGGTTGCAACACACAATTTTACCATTTTTGGATTTTTGCAACGATGCAGTTGCAAACTGAAACATGTTTTATATTTTGTGTTTTGGATTATTCAGTTGAAAGAGGTGGGGGTGAGGATTTACAGGTGTAATTACAGGACTGTGCAGTCACCTCGTGCACACACTGCAGCTTTGGGAGGAAGACCTGCTGCAAATCCACAGAAAACCCCAGCTAAGGAATTGCATGTGCCACAAGCAATTACACACCGTGAAACTTGTGAAACATTTGCTATGTGTGCACTCTAGGCCCTTTTTAAATTTAGATTTCTGGGAAGAAGAGAATTGCTGGGGCATTTCTGTGACCTGATCCCTCGTCTTGGTTGATCCGCGATGGAAAGGTGACCCCGGGCACGGCTGAGCTGGGAATGGATCTGGTGAGAGCCATTGCTGTCTGATCCAAGCAGAGTGTTCCCAACTGCATCCCTGAATAGATTCACTTGCTCTTTCCCTGGCTCTATTTTAGCCACAAATCTCTTATTCTGCCCTGTGGGTGCCAACATTTTTTAAAAACACAACCAAACTCAGTAATACTGGATTTCTGGTGCACTTTCTTTTTCCCCAAAAGGGTTGAAGTGAATGTTCTGTTCACCTATACCTAGGATTTCACCTGTGTGCCTGCAACTCTGGTGACATCCAGAGAGATACATGACCTTTACTCCTTCAGTGGGGCAGATATATCTCAGCAACTTAGCAGTGTTGTGACAAGTATGAAGTGGAAGGCACTGAGAAACTATTAAATTGATTTTTAGTTTTGTGTTTAAGACAATTTCTACACACTTCTGTGTTCTCAGGGTTGGGAAAAGTTCAGTTTTGTCTGCAAACACAGGAACCAGTTGTTACTTCAGGTTTTTTTGGGGGTGGTAGGATTGAGACTTGGATGAAACAAGAAAGATTCATCCAGGGCAATTTATAGAATCAAGCAATCATGGAAGGGTTTGCCTCAGAAGGGACTTTAAAGATCATCTCTTTTCAACCCCCTGCTGTGGCAGGGACACCTTCCACTAGACCAGGTTGAATGTGAAAGCAAACATCCTCCAAAAACCCATGTTTAAAACTGAGCATGAATGAATGTTTGTGCCATGTGCCTTCTTCTGTTTCCAGAGGAAACAAAAGAAGAAAATGTTGCTGAGAGCAGTAAAACATAACACTTTGGCAGAGGTGGTTATCACATCCTCCAGGCATTTCTACCTGTGGTGCTGCCCTGACAGTTGTGGTGTATTGTGGAAATAAAGTGTGAAGTCATTCAGGACTGGGTCCTGCTGGTTGTGGATGAGGCAAGTACATAAATACCTTTTGACAGAGGTAAGAGGGAATGCTTGCTTCCACAGGGGAAGGGGAATAGTGGTTCTGAGAACTGGAAACACAGCAAATGTTTGTTAAAAGGGGGAGCTGGGGGGCAGGACAAGGTGGCACATAGAGCCCAGTGAATGGTCACAAAGGGAGAAATGCTACAATCCAGCATTTATTGCCTAATGGGACCCTAATCCTTTTATAAACAGGAATCTCCTTGAGTTGTGTGAATGGGACAATCAACAGTCACTATCAATAAGCAAAAATCACACCCCTGTGCTTTGTGGCACACATTAAACTCTCAGTGGAACAGTCAGGGAAAATCCATCTCTAGCAAATTCCCACCAAAGGTTTCCTCCAGACTGCAGCTTCCAGAAGCTCTGAATGATTTTTACCTGTGAGAACTGCTCAGAGGTTGCTTGGTAGATTTAGTGAGATGAGTTATTCACCAAAGGGAACTTGGTAATGATGGTGCTACTATGTGTGATCTCCTGCCTAAAACTGCCCTACATCTTGTCTATTTATTTGGGAAATTAATCTCTAGAACACTTGGAAAACAAAACCAGGACTTGAAATTGTCTCTCAGTATTTCTTCAGTCCAAGAAAAAATCCAAACAAACAAACTCACTGTGTGTCTTACATAGTCAGTCAAAACATCTGTTATTAATGTTAAATTCCTGGGTACCTGGAGAACCTGTTCTTGAATAAGCTACAAAGCTGAAGCCTGGCTGAAAATATCCTGTAAAGCTGTAAGGTATCCCACCATCTGAAGGATTTTTCACACTTCTGCAGTGATTTTGGGAGGCAGAGACATATGGCCAGAGAAAGAGAAAAGGCTCCAGCCATGCACCAGGGAAGTGGGGACCGAGAAGCAGACTGATTGTTCAAAGTGGCTTTTTTCTGTCTGTTCATTTACCCTCTTTTACCATCCTTGTTTCCGTTTTTTCCTCGGCTTTATCTCTGTTGAAGAGCAGAGAAAATATTCTATTTCCCTTTCACAGTTGTAACACATGTTCAATAAGTCTCATTCTATTATAACTAAAATAACTATTCCCATGCTTGATTCTTAATTTGGACCATTTCACTCTTAATGAAGAATTTGCCCTGCGTCTGGATCTCTTCCTTTTTTCATTGAGTTCAGTTCACAGTCAAGTCCCATGGACTGCTTTAGAGACACTTTGAGTGAAGATGTTTGGATTTTTATCTGATTTTCCCTCCTGCCCTGTCTCACCCCCCCAGCTGCACTGCTCAGACCGGGAGGCACCAAGTCCATCACTTTGCTACAGCCTCTAACTCCTTCTTCCAAGCCAGAAATGTGGGCAGAGCTCTGGGAGAGATCATCATCTTCCTAACCTCAGCCTGAGTGCAAACCAGCCCACAGCCCACCTCTGTCCCTAGATGAGCAGTTGTGCTTCTCTAACAATGGAAACTTCAGCAACACAGAGCTGCTGTCTTCATTTTCCCCCAAAAAGGCCACACACAGCAGTGACAGCTTAGTGGGAGAATGTTTCTTTCTCCAATAGAACAGAGCTTCAGGTGGCCACTGCCTGGAGCCCACCACCTCTGCACTGCTCAGTGTCCTAGGAGAGGATGCAGATGTAGAATTTTTGGGCTGAGGTCTTATTTAAATTATATATTAGGCTGAAAAATGAACACACAGGAATGAAGGATGCTCCCAGTGCCTGTGGGTGCTGCAGCAGCTTGGAGCTGACAGCAGGGATGGTCTGAGCTGCTCCATCCTCCTCCTGCATCTCAAGGCAAAGACGTGGCAAACACCATGAACTGAAAGAAGCCCCTTTTATAGGCCCCAAATCTTACAGAAAATAAAGAGATACAAGGCTGAAGAAACCTCTTAGGCTGGAAATTAATTCAGTGTTTCTGCAGAATAGGGAGAGCACAGAGCAGCCAGATCTACGGGACTGTGGGGTTGGAAAACTTTTATGTCTAGCAAGTAATAACTGTCTTTAATTAGCTTTGTTTACATGGTAGATATCAATGTCAAGCACTCTCAGTGAAAAGGGCAGAATGTCCTTAGTGGGAAATGTGAGTTTTGAAGCCTGACAACATAAAACCAGCGGGAAGGTTTGTGCTCAGACTGCTGGGGAGAAAAATCACCTTTGGCTCAACAAAACAGGAAGGATTTCAAGCCCACAGCAGGAGTTTTTCAAGAAACTAATGAAAATGGAGGATTATAGTTTAAACTGTTTTGCAATCGCTGGCCTCAATCCTGCAGACACTTTTCACACACACTCAACTTTATATCTGTGGTTGGTTTTGCTGACCCTCATGGGATTATTGACACCTGGAGATAGAAGTGAAGGACAGACTGTTTGCAGACCAGAGTTTAAACTATAGCATTTTAATTTAAAAAAAAAAAAAAACACCATTATATCAAGGTCTGCATAATCGGCTCATTGGGATCCTTTATGTTTGAAAAAAAAAACCCTGAGAAATTCAGGAATTAAGATTCATGAGGTGGTCTCAGATCTGCTCTCTTGTGTGAATAGGACCTTTTGTTATGCTGGATCTCAGCACTGGGCTACAAAACTTATTCAGCAAATATTGAAAAAAGCCCCACCTTCAGAAAATTTGAATCTATGGCTCACATGCAAATACTGCCTGCATTTCTTTCCTCTCTAAAAAAAGTATGTTTGACCACTACCTCAGGCTAAAAGGTTTCCCCTCATCAATAGAGAGCAACTAATTGGGAAAAAAGCCTGGTTTATAATTTTTTTAAATTCTGATTTTTTTTTCTATCTCAGCAGTATATTGTACCTGCCATGAAACAACTTTTTGAAACCCCTGAAACAGGAATAAATCCCCTCTGCAAGCTCTGGTTCCACCATTTATCAGGCTGTTGGTGCAGGAGCCAAACTGCCATTAGGCTGACTCACATTTTGGCATTTTGAGTTTATATACGTGATGAGGATGTTTGCAAGCAACAGGGGAAAAACCCTGTGTTCATCAGCACCATGATCCCAGCAAAACCTTCCCTCCTCAGCTGCATCAGCAGAGCCCAGGGATGTGGCCAGAGCCACAGGCTGGTGTGGGCACTGTTGCCATCACTTTGCCACTCAGCACCCACAATCCTCATGTTGCATCCCAGACCTCCAGCTGGCCAGGCCCTGTGGCTGCCAGAGCCCCAGATCCACCCAAATTTAGGCACACCTGGTGCCCCTTTGCCCTGCCTATCCATCCAGACCCTCTGTGATTCTGCCAGCATCCTTCGTGGCTCTGGAAAGCCAGCTTTGGCACTCAGGACACCTTTCACATGTTCTCTATCCCCCCAGGTCCAACATTTTAAATGTCTTATTCCTGGCACTGATATTGTCCTTGACACGGGTTTATTTTTCTCTCACTGCCCCTTTTTATCTCCAGCTCCATTGCCCTAAGTCTTATCTTGTTTTCTGCCTTTTCCCAGCCTTTAAGAACCTGATGGGGACTCTGGCCACGCAATCACCTGGCAGACTTGGCTGTATGTGGCTGTCACTCCCACCTGCCTCTCCTGGCATTCCCTAAACTTTAACCACAACTTCTGGCTGCATCACAGTCCTATTGGTCACTGGGGAGAGGCAGAAGAGGTTGTCCCTTCAGGCCCTGACACCACAGTTCCTCTCAGTGTCCTCTGGGTCAGGCTGACCCATCACCACCTGCCCCACATCCCACCTCTGACATCCTGCCTTGTCCTTTTCCAGGTGAAGAACCACAGCTGGAGTAAAATGGGGACAATGCCATGGGAAAACTCTGTCCTGGGATGCAATAACCCCCCCAGCCTGTTCAGCTTTGCCATGACTGTGCTTGTGGGCACAGCTCTGCCACAGAGCTTGGGCTGTGCCGGGCCCTGCAGGGTTGGAGGCCGGGCTGGCTCTCCTGGAGCATTTGGCTGAGTCTGTCACCATTTACCTTAGCAGGAGCAGATCTCAGCTGCTGAAAATCCCATCCAGATCTGCTGCAAAGTGGAAATAATTTGTTAAATGCTTTATATTGGGGCAGTAGCACCCCTTCCTCTTGCCAAAGCATCTGGATTTCTGCCCACGGAGAGGACCAAAGAGAGCATCGGGATCCAACTAGGTGAGCAGATACCCAGAGCACAGCCTTGATTTTGGCTGGGGCTGGGGCTGCAGCTGCAGCTGACATGAACTTTCCACCGGTGGCAATGGGTCAGAGGCAGCTGGGGCTCCTTTCCTTCCCTCTCCAGCCCTCGCCTTTGGGAGCTGTGGACAGGATTAAGGAGAAAAAGCAATGTATAGGTCATGGGAAGAGGGAAAACAGAAGCAGCTCAGCCAGCTGAAGAGGAAACAGGGGACACAGATGTCTGTGGAAAGCTGAAGCCACTTACAGAGGATGCATTTACTTGTATTTCCTTCCAGTAGAGCTTAATTGCAATGTTTTTGAATGACAGGTAGGATGGGAGCTGGGCTTCTGCCTAAGCACTTCTGTGTCCTGCATAAAAGTGCTGAATTTAATATTAACAACAATTAATCACAGCTACCGGGAAGCAGCCAGCAACATTCCCTGCGCTGGGAGTGCTCGGTTTGCATGCTCAGCCCCACCAACTCCCATCCCAAGGCCAATGGCACTGGAAAGTCACCAGGAAGCAAGGGCCTTCCCTGTGCTGCTGGATTTTGATATGGAGCTGAAGTAGTGGTGGCACCAGCACGCTCTTCCCATTCCCACCAACAGCCTTTGATGGGAACACAGGTGGCTTTGGACACCTTTTGTCTCTCCCATGGGTAGGAATTTGCCACTTGCCACCATCTCACCCACATTCCATTTTCCCTCCCTCTGCCCCAAAACGCTCCTGGGATAATTCCAGATCAGAGCAGTCCATGTGGGTTAGGGTGGATTGCAGGGTTGCCAGGATGCTGATGGATTTCTCCTGTTGTTGATACTGTGACTCGCTCTCTCATTAGCAGCACTAATTGCTCATTGCAACTTTTGCACAGGTACATGAGTATTTTGAAACAGCTCATCTTTGCATCCTTTAATTAAATGACCACTAATGAATGTGTTAGAGAAGGAGGAGCCAAACGCTCCAGTCCATGCTGGGCATCCATAGAATAACTGCTGGAAATTCACCAAGTTGGTGCCTGGGCTGCAGCAGCTCCTGGTGAGGGACAGCAGTGTGTGAGCACCCTCCAGCCTTTGCTCTTCTTAGAGGTACCCCCAGGCCCTGGCCCACCACCCACCACCCCCCCATTTTTCAGGGGTAACACTTGCTGGACACCTCATGGAGTGAAAATCCCCATCCCAGGGCTCCAGGATGCCCTGGTTTCTCTGATGCTTGCCCTGAATATGATGTAGATGTGGCCCTTGGGGCCAATATCCAGGCTTTTCCCATCTCCCTCAAGCAGACTGTCCTTTTGGATATTCCTTTTCCCAAGGCAGACAGCTCCAGAAGCGAGCTTGCTCCCCTTCCTTCACCCTGACTCCTCCAGGAAACACCAATGTCACGTGCAAACCCCAGTTCTGGGTCTGAATCCCTTTGCAGTCTGCAAATCCTCCTTCCGTGGAGACGCGTGGATGTGTCACTTGGGGACATGGTTTGGTGGTGGCCTTGGCAGCTCGGGATTAACAGCTGGATTTGATGATCTTAGATGGCTTCTCCAACCTGTGATTCCATTGGTGTCAACCGAGGGAAGTGCTCCCAAAGGCCCTGCACACTCTTCAGGACGTGGCTTTACTTGCCTTCCTGGTTCAGTGTCCTGCACATTTTGGGCAAAATGTGTTGCTTTTGGGTTTCTCACAGACACAAACTGATCTCAGTGCTCTGGTTTGAGACATGTCTGTCTGACATGTTTCAACAATTAATGTTGAAACTCTTCCAACTCCAAGCCTGAGCCTAGACCCTGTCCTGGGAAGGGATGGGGTCTGTGGAAGCCAGGGTGCTTTTGGGGCTGCATGAAGTTCCACAGAGCCAAAAAGGAGGGACTTACATGGAAGAGGTGTTTTGTTTGCTCCAGGAACTGTAAATGGCAGCTTGAACCAGTCAGGCATCTGCTGCCAGCAGGGAGAGTGACAGCCCAAGCTCTGTGAAGGACAACCAGGTGGGCAGATTTTTGGCACCACCTGGACAGAGAGTGAGTGGCTTCATAAACATGTCACAGCCACTGGGGTCTTACAATTGCAGCACAGGGAATTTTGGGGGACCAGGTTTGGAAGGAGTTTGGCCCCAGCACTGGATGCATGGAAACAGCAGAAAACAGACTGGGTGGGGACCTCCACCGTGCAGCAGGCAGAGCACCAGGGCTCCCCCCAGCTCCCAGCAGACCTTTCCAAAAGCTTTTACTCTTTTTCTGATGATTGCATGTGGGATATTTTCATGCCTTCAGGAGATGCCACCGAGGGGCTGAGGTGGTGGAGGACAACCAAAAGGACCTGTAAACCCCTTGGCTGCTGTTTGAGGAGCTTCAGGAGCTTCCAGAAAACTTGGTGGGAGCACCCTGGGCTCTGGCAGGATCCGGCCACCGCCAGGCTCTCGGCAGCACCGGCAGCTCTTCCCCAGCTATGTCACTATGATAAATGTTTGTCTTTTCCGTCCAAGAGATACAGCAGAGCCCCTGCCAGCACCGTGTCTCAGTGGAATTGGGGTTTGCACTGCCAGGAGCGTTACCGGCTCATGATTCACATCTTTACAGCAGCTTTGGAAGGAAAATGTGCTTCTTGCCAGGCAGACCTTCATGCACGTCGAGATGCCACAGTTTTTCCAGACTTTCCAAAGGAAGCCACAGCCAAATGAGACATTCCTTCTCTTCTTCCAGCTTTCTTGGAACAATCTTCTTTGATTAGTGAGTGAGACAGATAGTTGGAAAGAAAGACAGACAGACAGGCTGGGAATAGGGTTATAATGAGCAGTTTGCATGAGCTCCAGTTGCCGGTGGGAAGGTATCTCCATCCGCCCCTTGCTGGGTGGCTGCTGAGAGCCCCTGCTGTGTGTTTTAGTCCCCCACCCCTTTGTCCTCCTCCATGGTCCCCAGCCCCTGTCCTCCTCTATGGTATTCCACTCCTGCTCTCCTCCATAGTCCCCAAATCCCTGCCTTCCACCATGATCCCCAACCCCTTTGTCCTCCTCCATGGAGGAAAAATGGGGAGCAGGGAGACATCCATGGAGGAGGACAAACCCCCCTCTTTCTTCCATGGCACCTGACCCCCTGCCCTCTGCTGGGATCCCAACCCTGCTGTTCTGCTCCATGCTCCTCCTCCATGCTCCTCCTCCATGCTCCTCAAATCCCTACCTTCCTCCATGATCCCCAACCCTGCCCTCTGCTGTGATCCCCAGTCCTGGGTTCTCCATGGTCCCTGACCCCTGCCTTCTGTCATGGTGCCCTGACAGCATATGCTGAGGCAGGTGGGATCTGCCTCACCAGGGAGGATCACACTGCCCTGAGGCACAAAGTTGGGGTTTGCTTTGCCTGTATGGCACAAGGAGACAGGTTGGAAAAGCAGCCAAATGACTCAGGCATGGCTGGCAGGTCCTGTGCAAGGGACAGAGGCCAAAGCTGGGGTGCAGGGAAGGAGATGGGAGTTCCTGCCTTGCTCCCTGCAGCTGCACCCCCTCAGCCACCCCAGTCCCAGTGCTCTCTTCCACACCAGGAGGAGAAACAAAACAAGCATCTCCAGGGAGTGTGTTTGGAAAATACCAGGTTTTATTAGACAGGCTGATGTTCAAGCTGACAGTTTTATCCCAATGCACATGATCACGGGCATCTACAGGGCCTGTGTCCCAGCTCCCTCCCTCCCATGAAGCTCTTAGGCAAGATGTTCAACTCCCCCAAATTCTGAGGGGGTTTGGGTTTCTCAGCAGAATTAAAATGTCTCCCTGCTCCCCATTTTTCCACTCCCAGATTCCCAGAAGTCTCCTGAGAAAGCTCAGTGAGAACTGGGCTGGGAACTGAATCCTCTTGGGACTCACAGCCACCTGGATCCATGGGAGAGGAGGCATCTCAGTGGTGGCATCTCCCTGAGGCAGCACGGAGCTGGGTCAGTGTGTCACAGGGAACAGACCACCAATGGCATGGCTTTGCAATGAGAACCCAAAAGAACCAGATTGGGGGGGGAAAGGGTTTTGGCTGTCCTGGGGTAGTCCCATCCAGCACACAGGCACCAAGGCTTTGCACAGGGCGTGCAGGTGCTGCAGGGAAGAGGAAGGGAGGAGAGGAGGCGATGAGGGCTGGAAAATAAAGCAAGATAAAAGGAAACCAGAGAAAGGGTGGGGAGAACGATGGGAGTGGCCTAAGAGCACTTCAGTGCCTTCAAGTTCAGTACTTCTTGTGGGGCAGGGGGGCCTTTCCCTGGGTACCCCATGGGCTTTAGGGTGACAGAGGAACTAGGAAAGAGATGGTGCAATACAGTGCTTGCAAACAGAAATGTTTAAAGGCCTTTGCTTTCTGTGACAATGACACACAGTGTGATAGCAAGAACAGTGACAACATCAGCCAGTTTCTGTTGGTGATTCTATTACATTAGCTCTTAAAAAACCATGCAGACCAGTCCAACAGAGGAGAGTGAACGACAGATGGAGAGGAAAACTGATGAGCAACAGGATCATGGACAAGAAAGAAGGAACGACAGTGGAGGGGCAGCAGCACTGGGGCAGGTTTGAGACCTCACAGTACTCACAAGCACATCCCTTCTCTTCACAGTGCTCTGGCTGCTGCTCTCTCTGACACTGCTTGCCTTCCCTTGCACCTCTGCTCCCTCTGCACTGCAGGCAAAATCCCTCTTCCTGAACCACGTCCTGCCCTGTGCTTGGACGTAGGTTTCGGTCTCAGCTTCATTAGTTCAAGTGTCAAGTCCTACCTTGAAGCAGAGGCCAGGAACATTCAAGTCCCTGCAGCAGCATCCCCTCAAACTCACCTGGACTCAAGGGGGCCTCTTCATTGCAGTGCCTGGGGGACATGGAGCTCTCCCAGGCCTCCTGCCATAGCTCACTTTCTGTTGCACATGTGGAGATGCCCTTCACACCCTCCTCATCACAACGCAGCCTTCCATTCCCAGCTTTCTCTTTCCCTCTTTCATTCCTTTTGCCTTTTTCTTGCTTTAGCCAGCATCTCCATGTCCTCTTGCTTCTGTCCCTTTTCTCCAGAGGTTTCCTGGAGAGCAGTGCTTGCTGTGGGTGTTTGGCAGGAGGAAGGACTTTCAGCAGGTTCTTGGTGGGCTTGAAGGTGCCGGTTTGCCATCCAGGATGACATCTATCACCTGGTTGGTTTGGGCTCAGCTTGGCAGACAGCAATGCTGTCCATGAGGGCCAAGTTTGAAGGTCAGCTGTCCATGGGGAACTTCACCCTTCTTGGGTGCTTCCAAAGCGATTCTCCTTCAGGACTGAGCACCGATGCTCAGAGATGAGCCAACAAATGGCTAAAAAGGGAGGAGTTTGGAAAGCAAGCCCCAGAAACCTGCCTGGACTGTCCTGGGGAGGACAGATCAGCAGGTATGCAAAAGGGATGTGACCTTTTTAACTTCACAGCTAATGACCCCCCCTTCCTGCCTCCCTCCACAGAGCACAAAACCACGGAGGGCTGACTGAGAAAAGAGCAACATGGACTTGAACAAAGGCAAACTGCCAAACCCTCACCCTTGGAGCCCTGCTGGTCCAAAGACAAGACTTGCTAGCATGTGTTTTGAGGTTACTGACACACATAGGCATGAAGTGCCTTCTTCTGTGCTGGTCCAGGGAAGGAAGCCCTGCTCACATCTCCTTGTGGAACTATCTGGTTTGGGGTGCTGTCCTTCCTCCTCCAGCACAGGTCAGCCAGTGATGGTGGCTGCTCCTTTCCACCCCATTTCTTCCTTTGCCATGGACTTGCAAATCCCGTCACAACTGCATGCTTGGAACTACAAACGTCCCTGCAAATGCTCCTTCTTAAGTCAAACACCCACATGAAGGCTGCAGAAGATCAACGGAGCTGTCAAGTGAAAACAGAACTCACCAGGTGACTTAGAGGTCTCAGAAATAAAAGCAAGGTCAGTATTTGCTGAGATTTGTAGCAGGTTTGGGCCTGAAAACAACAGCTGGGACATGGCCTCTCTTTCCTTGACCAGTGCTCCTGGTGATGCCTGGGTTAGTGTGTCAGTGCTCTCCCCTGTGTTCTCAAGCTGTGCCCTTGTTCTCATTCCCTCATGGCTTTGGGGATGCAGAGGTTGAAATTCCTCTTCATACACTCTTGGCACCAGTGGAAAAGCAGCTGCAGTCCTGCCCATGCATTGCTCATACTTACAGCTTAAACATTGCCTTCTACTCAAAAGAACAAAGATAAAATGTCAGGAATTCACAGTTTTTATTCTCTTCCTTATGCCCACCCATCTTCCCCTGCCATCGATGTCAATGACTCAAAGTCCTCATTGTATGGTAGCCTTTGCCAGCGCGGCACTCAAAGGGTTAACAAACCACGGCTTCTTGGACAGATAAGACATAAGCTCATTCATCAGTAGGAACACGTGGACAGTTGGGTTGTGGATCACCTTAGGGTTTCCTGTAGCGATTCTTTGGGGTTTCGCCACAGCCAGTGACGTCGCAGGAGAGGACATTGGGCTTCTTCCCCAAGCCGATGCTTCCCAAGAGATCGGGAAGCTCGCGGGTGATGGCCTTCTCGATCTTCTCTA
Source organism: Fringilla coelebs (assembly GCF_963513975.1). Taxonomy (NCBI): domain Eukaryota; kingdom Metazoa; phylum Chordata; class Aves; order Passeriformes; family Fringillidae; genus Fringilla; species Fringilla coelebs. Next base: position 14,218,194 of record NC_140042.1, read on the forward strand.
GGAAACACCCTCCCATGTAGGAACACTGCTGAGATAGCAGCTTAAAACTGGTGATGGGATTGATGCCAAAGAAGTCCTTGTAAGCCTCACGGTTGGGGAGGTCAAATTTGCTGACATTGGTCTTTGCCAGAATGGATTTAAAGATAAAGAACCTGTCAGGATCTTCCACAATGTCCCTGAACACCAGTTCTCCATCGCTAAAGAAGGTCATTTTGTCCTTGTAGGTCTGTAGATAGCGATCGACCAGCAGGGCGTGGATGCGCACCCGGATGGCGTGCTGGCGGATGAAAGCAATCTTGTTTTCCATCCTGTTCTCAATCACCTGGTTGAGATCTTCCAGGAGCGATATCTCTTCTTTGAGGAACAGGTCTCTGTGGGTTTCTGGGTGGTAGTCATGGGGCCAGAAGGAGCTAACGTACACCCTGGGCGGCTCTGTGACGTTGATGAGAGGAGCCAGGCTCCAGAACAAGGCACCGTAAACTCTCATCAGCTCCTGGGTAGCCAGGCTGTCAGCTTTGTTCAGGATGATTCGGATCTGAGACTCGCGGCCCTTCAGCTGACGAAACAGCATCTCCAGCTCCAAGCCCACATCCAGCTTCGTGGGGTCGAAGACAACAAAGATGAGATCGGCTCTGTCGATGAACCACTGGCACACATCGTTGAATGGGTAACCTTGAGGAGAGGAAACAGGGAAATCCAATGCAGGATGAGACCCTTCATCAAGGGGATTGATAAACTGTGAGCCTGCTGTGCCTCAGCCCCCATTTGGTTGCATGGGTTGTGAGGCACAGTGGACTTCCCCTGTAGCCTAGAACCTCTTTCTCACTTGTTAAAAACACTTTGGAGCTTCTTGGCACGAAAAGCCACCCATGGGTGTCTGAGCCTGTGACTGCCTCTCTCTCTCATCCTTATCTCCAGACCCTCCTCCTCTCTGCTGCTGACCATGGGTTCCTGATGTTCCTGTGAGCAGATACTGGATCGCAGGATCAGAGAATTATTATGGTTGGGAAGATTGAGTCCAACCATTCCCCCAGCACTGCTATGGCCACCAGTAAACCATGTCCCCAAGTGCCCCATCCACACATCTTATGAGTTCAAGATCATTGAGTCTAACCATTCCCCCAGCACTGCTATGGCCACCAGTAAACCATGTCCTCAAGTGCCACATCCGCACATCTTTTAAATCCCACCAAGGGATGGTGACTCCACCACTGTCCTGGGCAGCCTGTGCTGTGTCAGGACTCCATTGTGCCTCAGCCACCTTTGTCACCTCAGATCATCACAGCATCTTTTCTGGGGTGCCTTAGATGAACCCAGTGAACCCCTACCTCTTTCTTGCTGCTTGCGGTTTTCAATAATGCCTGGCGTGTCCACGAAGGTGACTCGCTCCAGCAGTTTGTGGGGGACCTCAATGCCTATCAGCTTCTCCAAGAAGTTCTGCCCAAACTTCTCCAGGGGTGAGAAGGAGCGGGCACTGTCAGCAGCCATCACGATGCCCTCGATGGTCTTCAGCTTGGGGCCGTGCATGATGACAGTGAACTCGGAGGTGGTGGGTTCTGCCCCTGCACAGCAATGAGAGGAGCAGCAGAGGCATGAAATCCACGCCAGGCTATGGACACAACAGGGCTGGACTAAGACCAGGAGCATTGAGAGCATTGTGTGCTTCTCAAGGGATGCAGGGACAAGGCAAGCAGCATGAAATTCCTGCCCAAAAATTTCCTGCTTATCTTCTTGGGAGGATGTCATGGGGTTGTTTTCTGTGGGGACTGATTTGTCTGGAAGTGGCCTGACTGCACAAGGTGTCTTGGAGAACCATCTCCTGGGAGCCCTCATTACCACAGCACTGATCTGACCATGGACATTTGCCCTTAGCTGTGAGATGATGTCTGTGGGAGCAGGGAGGAAGGAAGGGGAATGGCATTTCTCCTGGAAGGGTGAATGAACTGGCTGCATGTGAGGAGGGATGGGGAGAAGAGAAAGGTGAACTGCCCTTTTGACATGACTGCTGCTCATGGATTGGGGTTGGGAGCTATGAGCCCTTGTGCTTTAGGATGAGGATTTTGTGGGAGAGATGCTCTCCTCTATGCTTGCAAGGATGGACAGACTGTGATGGGGAACCTCTCCCTTCACATGGCACCACAGCCAGGTGTCATGGAGCATATCCCAACCTCCCGGCTGTAAGGAGGGATTGAAGACACACGGCCGGGAATTGCTGACTGCAGGGATGTGGAAATGCAGGTGTCGGCACCCCCTAGGCAAAGCAGTGAGCGTGGTACCTGTGTAGAGCTGGTAGGGAGTGTTGTCCAGCCCCAGGAGGTAGTTTATCATGGAGGATTTGCCGACGCTCCACGGTCCCAGGAATAGCACCATAGGCTTGGAAGTGATCTCCCCATCTGCGGAGAGGGGAAATAACAAGAGGAAGTGAAGGAACAATAGCCGTCGCCGCCGTGCGATTAACTCCCGGCTGTAACGAGCATCCCATCTGAGCGGCGCGGTGCTGCTGCCGGGGAAACAGCCGCCCTTGGGGCCACCAGCCATTCGCCAGCCAAGGCAGCGCCCCGCCGGCTGCGGGAGCGGGACGGCCCCGTGCTCTGCGGCAGAGCCCACCTCGCTGCCTGACCTCCGAGGTTTAGCCCTTCTTAGACTACGGAGGACTGGAAGGTCTTTTAAGCCTTGTCTCGGTTTGTTTCTGGTTTAGCCGTGTGAGTCTGGGGCTGGCTGCGGGCTGGGGGTGTTGTTTGAAGGCAGCCGCCGCAAAGCACGGGCCATGCCGAGGAGGAGGAGGCCATGCCGGGCCCCGTGCGCAGGGAGCTGCCGTGGGTTCGGGAGCAGCGCTGCGGCGCAGGGCTTGGTAAGCGCGGTGCGAGCCTCGAGCCAGCTGCCTGCAAGCCTTTCCGCCATGCCCTCGCAGGGACCTAGCCCTGGGCCGTGCCTCCCGACCCTCCGGCCGAGCAGGAGGTCGCTGCCTGGGTGTCAGCTGGGTGTGAGGCTCCAGCTGGATGTGGGGAGGTCAAACAGCCCCACTTTGGGCTTGGGGAAAGGCAAAAGGAGAGTGAACTGTAGTCCCCATCCTGCATTCTTCAAGTCACAGTTTTCTCCATGAGGATGGTGACCTGTCCCCGTGCCATGCCATCAGTCCAGGAGCACAGAGGTCTCTAGACACACGCAGCCAGCGCCCCCAGGAGCAATCCCTGCTCAAACAGGACTCATGCAATCAGCTTGTGCCCACACTGCTCAATCCCCCAGCCCCCAGGACCCCAGGAGGGCAGCCAGTGGAGCCAGAGGAGCCCAGGGCCTAAGCCAGCCCTCAAGCTGTGCCCAGGAGACACGGGAGCCTGTGAGTCTGAAGCAGGACAAGAATAAACAGGACAAGAATGGAAGTAAAATGGGTGAGTTCCCATTGGTGAAAACCAAACCCATCCTACGCTCAGGGTGGGAGAGGGTCCATCCCGTTGTTGCTAGCAGGAGTTCAGCCAGGGGGTGGATGACACCAGAGGAGCTGGGAGCTGCTATCTCAGCTGGAGCAGAGCCTTCCCCCATGGCCCAAGGCAAGGAGATGCCCTGGGCAAGCTGTGCTGCCCTCAGCACCTTCTCTTCAACCACGTGCCTAAGGCAGAATTATTTTCCATGAGGTAGTTGAGAGCCCCTGGTGCTCCATGGCTGCCACCTGTGCAGGAGCCAGCAGCATTCCAGCAGGCCAGGGATCCATCTCCAAGGTGGGGGAAACCACAAAGCCCCCATGGTGCTGAGCTCCTGCCCCAAGGGTGCTGGAGGGCACTGCGTGGCAGCTTCACACTGAACCCACCTGGCCATGGGAACAGGCACTGGGGAGAGCATTCCAACCTGCTCCTGCTGTATCTGCCCATCACAGCCTCGCTGTGTCACCTCTGGGGAAGGGAATGGGCTGGGGACATCTCTCCATGAGGCCCTGCTGCATCCATACAGCTAAGCCCTCCTTCACAAAGCAGGACAGCACCTCTGAAGCAGGGGATGCATGGCTCTTCCTGCACCCTACTCCCTGCCTGGCAGCTGCAGGAATCCAGCCTTGTCTTCTCACATGGGACCAAAACAAGTGTTGAAACCTTGGACTCTCATTATTAATCATTCCTCTGCCGCTCTGTCGCCGCTGCTCTGCTCTCTTGCCAGCTTTAATTAGGTTAGGATGGTTGTTATTATTACCATTATCCCTGTGATGTTGTGCCAGAGGTTTGGGGTGGGTCCCTGTGTGCTCTTTCATAACACATCCCTGGCCAGGTGTGACTGTGAATGTGGGCACTTGTGAGCTCCGGCTCTGCTGCACATCCCCCTCTCTGCTCCACGGAGCCAAGGTGGGCAGCGACGTGGGCATCCCCCCTGCCTGGTCACCCACAGCCCCGCGAGCAGCTCTGTGCCCCCCACGGGCTGTGTGGGCAGTGCCCAGCACTTGCAACTCTGCAGGAAGTGCAGGAGCTACGAGGATGTGAGGCCGAGTATGAATTCCCTGCTGCTTGCCCAGAGGACGGGAGAGAGGGAGCATCTCCCACCCGGGAGGGTGCTGGCCTGGCATCTGTCCCTGCTATGTCCCCGTGCCGTGTCTGTCTGCAGCAGTTCGGGTCAGCTCCGTGGCCCGGACAGCGGAAAGGAGCCGGGGCTCGCTGCCGGCCGGGCGGGGATGGCGGCAGCTCCATCACAGCGGCTCTCTCCAGCCACCCTGTGGCTGCTCGCTCTCAGCTCAAGCTCCGACGAGCCTCAAGCTCATCCCTCCGCAGAGCTTGGGTCTGCTTGGGCTGCTCAGCTCTGGGCATAGGAGCAGTTTGGCTCTCCAAGTAGTTTTCTTTTCTAGAGCAGTGGCTTTCTGTGAGGTTTTGCCGTGTGGCAGTGCCAGGCTGCCCTTGGTTGGAAGCACTGCTGCTCTGGGGTGGAGAAGAGACAGCTCTGGGGAGAACTTAGAGCCCCTTTCAGTGACTAAAGGAGAGCCAAGAGAGCTGGAGAGAGACTTTGGATGAGGGTCAGGAGTGAGAAGGGACAGGGAAGTGGCCTCACAGTGAGAAAGGGCAGGGTTTGATGGGACTTAGGAAGAAATTCTTCCCTGTGAGGGTGGGGAGGCCCTGGCTCAGGTTGCTTGGAGAAGCTGTGGAAATTCTTCCCTGTGAGGGTAGGGAGGTCCTGGCTCAGGTAGACCAGAGAAGCTGTATCTGCCCCATCCCTTGAAGTATCCAAGGCCAAGTTGGATGGGTCTTGGAGCAGCCTGGGATTAGTGGAAGGTGTCCCTTTCCGTGGCAGAGGGTGGAACTGGATGGGCTTTACTTTAAGGTCCTTTCCAACCCAAATCATTCCATAAGTCTATGATTAAGCCTGGACAGGGCCCTGTCTCCCCTTGTCCTCAAGCCCAACAGATGTGCCTGGTGTAGCCTCTCCCCCAAGTGCAAGTCTGTCCTGAGCATGCTGAGCAAAGCAGAGGACCTAGCAAAACCTCCTTCCTCTCCTTCCAACTGAGCCACAGGCAGCAAGCTCTTCTTTGTCCTCAAGCCACCCAGGAGGGCTGGAATACCTGGGGACACTCCCAGCATCACCAACACTTCTGTCCCACCTCTGTGCCACAAACACCATCGGCCGTGTGCCCATGGCATGGATCCAGCAACCCATGGAGGGCACCCCTTGCTCCCAAAGCTTCCAAATCCATGAGGATCCTGACAACACGTGTGCCCACAGCCAGAGGGACCAGCCCACGTGGCTGAGCCAGCCTGTGCCTCCCCCGTGTGCCCCCCAGCCTGTGCCCACCCTGGCAGCACGTGTGCGAGCGCCTGAACCCGAGATGAGATAAGGCAGCTATCGGAATATGCTATAAATAGCCCCAGCCCTCTCCACTGCTGGCATGCTGGCACGGCAGGAGCCAGGGGCTCTCCAGGCACTGGCAGGGCTCGGCTGTGGCCGTGCCCAAAGGAGCCTGGTCTGGCAGCGTGGCCGTGGGGAAGGACAGGAGGGATACAAGATGGGATTTCCCTGCAGGAACATTGCTCCCGTGGCTAAGCACCAGGCCCAGGAGAAGGGCTGGGTGTTGGCATTTCTTGGACTGTCTCCCATCTCCTGATCCTCCTGGGGGACCTGGCAGCACACCCTGAGCAGGATAGGCAGGGAGAGGAGCCAGCTCGGGCTTCTGAGGGGGCTGAGGCTGCTGGGCAGGGGCCAGCCCGTGTTACTGGGACAGCTGCCGTGGGATCAGGGGGGGACATTCAGGAAAGTTTCTCATGTAGGAGGGTGAAGGGTGGGAATAGATCCCCTCTATAGGACGAGCTATCATCTGGGCTCCTCCAGTTCGTGCTGCGGGTGGGATCCACCTAAAGGTCCAACACATACAATCATGGAATACTTTAGGTTGGAAAAGCCTTCTAAGATGACCAATTCTAAATGTTCCTGCAGCACTGCCAAGGCCACCATTAACTCACGTACCCAAGTGCCATATCCAGAGGGCTTTTAAATCCCCCCGGGGTTAGGGACTCTACCACTGCCCTGGGCAGCTGTGCCAGGGCCTGACAGCCCTTCTCTGAAGAAATTTTCCCAATATTTCTAGGCTTCCTCAGGTGAAACTTGAGGCCATTTCTTCTTGTCATGTCCCTTGTTCCCTGGGAGTGGGCCTGGCACCTCCCTGGCTCTGCCCTCTTGTCAGGGAGTTGAAAGTGAGAAGGTGAGAAGGTCCCTCCTGAGCTTCCCTTTCTCCAGACTGAGCCCTCCATCTCCCTCTCACAGGACTACCAACAACATCTTTGAACCCTGGCCAGAGGAATATGCTGCTTCTCAGTCTTAAACCAAAAGGGAAATGTGTCAGAGCCTAGGCGAGGTGAGGGTTGGAGGGAAGGGCGCTGTCAGGACACACAGTCAGGCTGGGACAAGTGCGGGCTCTGGAAGGGCTGGGGACACTGTCCCGGTGGGCAGCGGGTACCGGCCCTGCTCGGTGCCTGCATTGCGCCAGGAGCCCGGGGAAGCCGCGGGGCAGCGCAGAGCAGAGGCAGTGCCGGCAGCATGCAGGGAGCAGGCGGCGATACCAACCTGTGGCCGAGGAGCCCAGGGTGCGTCCGGGGTAAGCTGTTAGCGAGGGACACGGGGAGAGAGAAAAGGAACCGTGAGTCCGAGGAGGGATGCGACAGCCCGGGAACGTCCAGGACAAGGAGGGAACCGATGGCCACATTCCCAGCAGGGGACAGGGAGTTACAGCCTGGGAGCAACCTGCAGCTCCCAGGACAAGCACTGAAACCCTGTCTGCCCTGCAGGGTGGGGATGTGGCTCGGGGTGCTCTGCATCCCAAGCCCTGCTCTGCGGGGTTGTTGCCTTCCCTGGCATCACCCACCGAGCACACAGAGCCCAACAAGCCAGGGTTAGACAGCCACCAACCCAGCAAGTGTCCTGACAACCCCAGTGACAGGGTCACCTGGACCCAGCCCCTGTGGCTGGTGATGGCACCTGAGAGGTCATTCCCTACACAGGGACACTTGCTAATTAGCATACATCAGTAATTAGGGTCACCAGCATGCACCACAACCTGGTGTGACCTCACAGCAAGCTTTCCATGGCTGGACTGGGAGAATCCCTCACCCTCAGCTAGGGATAGTCCCTCCAAGCAGAGTTGGACCCAGCCAGAGCATGTCTGCATCCACGTGGGATGGCAGAGCAGAGAGGCGGGAGGGTGGCAGGCAGGGAGAAGGAAATGGCATCTGCCAGGCTTAAGCAGAGGGTGTGTGGGAGCTTTCTGAGATGCACCCTGACAAGTCAGAATTGATGGTGACAGCCACAGCTCCCACAGGACTCCATGGGAGTTTTCACATGTTGTGGGGAGCAGAGGAGCTCTTTGGATTACACTGCAGTGAAAGGAGCTGATGGGAAGGGAGACAAAATGGAAGGCTGCCACGTAATGGAGGGGCCAGGGTGCTTGCCACGGCACCCCTCTATATTGGTTTACACCTCCAAAGGTCACACATATTCCATGACAGGCCTGCCCCAAAGCTCCCCCAGCTGTCCTGCTGCTCCCAGCCAGCTGAGCCGGCAGCTCTGCGCCCTCCAGCCTCCCCCCACCACGGAGAGGGGGCACAGGGGGGAGCTGGGAGCACCTCCCAGCCTGCAGGGACAGCACTGATGGAATGAACCCGCTCAGGACACGGGCACCGTGCAGGGGAAGTGTTGAGAAGGCTCCCTGAGCTCCACTGTGTCCTCACCTGCCCTCCAAGGTCGAGAGAGTTCCCTGGGCCAACCCTGTAACTAATGTGCAGGTTTCTCTGATTACACTGCTAATGAGGGACTGGGGAAAGCTGGATCTGTGGGTATGAAAGGCAAACTGCTGAGCTGTAGGTTTCCAGATAGGGTTGTGCGTGCCAGGGTATGGCTGGCCTGTCAGAGATCATTCAAGAAGTTTGGTGTCCGTAAAAATTTTCTGGAGGGGAGCATGGCCAGGATGTCTCACAGCTGAGACAAGGACTGGAGGAGTGCAGCATCCCTGTGCCCTTCCCTGGGGGCCAGGAGGGGGCTGTGGGTCACCAGCTCCAGGGTCACAGCACTGTGAGGGTGCCCTGTAGGACACAGTGGGGTGTGCTGGGACCTGACCTGGGGACTGTCAGCCTGAGGGGTGGCTGTGCCTCACAGTGAGGTGGAACCGACCATGGAGTGTTGAGGTGAGGCCAGGAGGAACACCATGACCTGCTGTCTGAGGTGAGTCCTGCTCAGGAGCTGGGTTTGAGAGAGGCTGGGAAAACACCAGGGTGAATGGTTGTTTCCTCAGGAGCTGAGAAAGCCAGCAGGAGCCTGGGGAACACTTTGGGAGGAAACACTTCGTTTCCTCACAAAAAGGGAGCAGGGAGGTGGCTGCTTGGGCATGGGGTGGATTAAGGGTAGGGTAGGACATCCAGAGGGCTGGAAATTGCAGCTGGGGGCTGCATCCTCTGGCTGTGAACAGCAAAGTGGGGGTTAGAGCCCACCAGCTGCCCCTTTAACCCCAAACATCCTCCTGAACCGTGTCCCGAGTTGACATCAAACATCAAACACCAAACACCAGAGCAGCTTGGAGAGGAAGTTGGGGTGTTGCCAGGGGACAGGCCAGCAGCCATGGGGTGACAATCAGGACATGTTGTGAACCTCAATTACCCTCCCACAGGGTAACTTCCCTCTGTTCCCCACTGGCTCTACACTGGAGATGGCCTGGCTGGGTAGGGAGATGTCCAAGCCTGCTTAGAGAATGTCTGACCCAGACTTAGGAGGTGCAGGAGGAATGCCTGGAAAGCAGGAGGGATGCCTGGAAAGCCAGAGTTCTGCTCTATAGGGATGTGCCCCCGCTGAGTGTGGGGCCTGTGTGCTGGTGGAGCAAGGCCAGCTGTAAAAGAAAGATCTGTGGGGAGGGTGTATCCCAGTCCTGCCTCAACAGAAGGGAGGGCATGGCTCCAGGAGTGTGGGTCTGGACACCTGGGGAGGCAGGCAGAGCTGTAGGACAAGGAGGACAACTTCAGGGCCTTGGCAGGAGGGTGACATGGGCACGAAGTCTGGGGTCACTGGCAGCAGAGACTCCAGCAGTCCCTGGATACTCCAGAGACATCTGGCCCTGGCTCCTGTGCTTGAATAGATGCTCAGAGGAGAATTACTGCAGTGAACAAGGAAGTCAGACTTGGATTTGAACCATCTGTGCTTGGAAAATGAGGCTGCTTGTGTTTCTTGGGTCACAAGAACTTCCTGTATCTTGTGAGCATCTTGGGACAGGGCTGTACTTTCCTCTTCTGGGGGGACACATGTGTGACCTGGCTCTGCCCACGCCATGCCAGGGGCCACAGGGACCTGCTCACCCCATCCATTGTGTCTGAGATTGCCAAGGCCTGGAAACTCCAGCTCTCAGGATGAGTGAAGGCTGTGGAGCTTGAGGAATACCCTGCCCACATGGCTGTGTCCTGTACCCAGCAGGAAGGATGCCAGCTCCTGCCACCCCCAGGAAGCTCATCCCCAGCCTTGAGAGGTCCTGAGCTTCCTTGCCAAGCCTGTTTCATTGGGCCATGATCTCTGCTTGGCAGGGGTACAGGGCATTGATGTTGAGCAGGTGGGAGACCCGAGGCAGGCAGGGCTCAGTGCTCAGCCCACACAGATGGCCCTGACAGCAGATGGGCTGAGGCAGAGGCAGGAATTCCTGCTGCTGGGTTCACTAGGGCATGGCCTCTAAATGTTCATGGACTCTCTGGGAAGCTGCAAAAGAGGACACACTATCCAAGGCTGCCCATGATCTGTTCTGTATGCTGTTATCTGCATCCCAAGGACCTGCTGGTGCTGGAGACCCCAGTGCCCGTGGCATTACCTGTGATCTCGTGCTGCCTCAGCTCGTTGTATCTGTAGGAGTGTTCCAGGGGCTTGATGGAGGAGTGGTAGATCTTCCTCAGCCGCTGCAATACTCCTGGGGGGAAAAGCATGTGGGCAGGTGAGAGGCAAGCCCCACCAGGCTGGGTGAGACCCTCCTGGGGCCATTCCCTGCAGGTCCTGAGGGTGGCCCAGCCATGGATCAAGGGACTTGGCTTACAGCTGAAATCTTGGTCAAACTGATCCCAGCCACATTTTGCCCAAAGAAGTTGTGGCTGCCCCTAAATCCCTGGAAGTGTCCAAGGCCAGGTTGGACGGGACTTGGAGCAACCTGGTCTATGGAAAATGTCCTGCTCATGGCAGAGGAGTGGGATGAGATGGTTTTCACCATCTCTCCCAACCCAACTGTTCTAGGATTTTGATGCTTCTCCCCTGCTAATGTTTCCCACTGGGCACTGTCCCCATCTGCTCCCAGCAGCTGATAGGAAGAGCACCCTTCTTAAGTACTGTTTAGCACTCAACACCCACAATCCCAAAACGCCCTCCACCATGGTGCCAGGGCCCCCTGGCATGGCCCCTGAGCTGCTTGTTAGAAAAGAGGAGGAGCTTTTTCCACAGTATCTCTTATCACTGCCTTTCCAGCCCAAACTGCCAGCGGGGCCAGCAGAAGCAAACCTTAGAGTAGCAATACCCAGTATATAACTGGAATAAAAACCCCAACCCTTTCTTACAAGTTGCTCCAGGTTCCTTTGAGCAGGGATGTGCCTGATTCACTGTCTGCATCTTCCAGCCTCTATACCCTCCTAATTCTTGTATGCCCTCGGTGGTGTCCTTAAAATACCTAAAACATGTTAACCCAAGAGCAGCCAAAGGGCTCTTATTGAAGATCTGGCATTACTAGACTGGCAAGAAGCAAGGTTAAAATCAAAACACAAGAGAAGGAAAATCCTGTCCATGGTCTTAGTGCAGGGCATGCATGGCCTCCTCACCTGAGACATCATCGGCAGGTTTTTCCTCATTGAGCTTCAGGGTGTTCTCCAAGTGGGACCGGTCACGCTTGGTCGGCTCGCTGGCATCTTCAACCTCTTCTGGAGCAGAAAACAAGGAGACTTGTTACTGCTGGAGGGGGGAACCCACACGGGAGCTCACACAAGCGACTGCCAGGAAGAGGGCACGGGGAGCACACACACCCCGAGCCTGCGGGCACGCCATGCCCACGGCAGCGCTGTCAACCTTGGCATGCCACGTGCTTTCCCTTTAGCACAGGCTCCTGGAGGCTGCCAGGGCTGTGGCTGCTGGGGGAAGCGTCATGGGCAACTGCTTGGCTCCGAGGAGGGGCTGGCTGCTCGTGGGGAATGCAAAGGATGTGCCTGGAAGGGGCTCCCGGGGCTGGGATGTAGCACGAGCGCACGCGGCAGCTGCTGCCCAGCGGGGCTCTGGTGCTTCCCCCGGCAGCTGCGGCTCCGCGGGCTCAGCCTCGGCTGCAGGCTGTGTGCTGCCGCCTCTCTGGCTGCCCACTCCCCCAGAGACCTGCACGGTCAGCTGGAGACGTGGGGTCTCAGGCTGAGGCTGCCTCTGGCTCTTGGGGGAAAGCCAGCCTGGCCCACCTTTGCCTGTGAGCCTGTTCCCTCCCAGTTCTCCCACCTCTGTCTCCATGTTCCCCTGCCCTCTGCACAGCGCCCTGTCCCTCATGGCTCCGTGCCAGGCGTGGGGAGCATGAGGCAGCTGCCTCCACTGGGGAAGATGCCCCACTGTCCCCAAAACAGGGAGACAGAGGTGTCCTTGCCATGGAGGTGCTGGCACACCAGGAGCTTCCAAGAGCTTTTTGGTATGGGAAGCTGGGTTGGACTTCAGCAGGGGTCTGGGGACAGCAGGATCAAGCAGGGCACCACTAAGCCCTGTGTGTTGAGCATCTACTGAGTGTTGGGCTGAGGAAGACCTTTTGACTTGCCAAGTGAAGACACAGAGACCAAACTGGGTTTGTCTTTTGGGTAAAATGGGAGGCTTTTTGAGCTGGGACATTACAGATGAAAACAACAAAAATACTAATCTGGGTCCAAAGGTCACAGCCCAGCCTGTGGGCCAAAGTCCACAAATATTTCTAGGAAATCGTGGTGGGGGGTGTCCCTTTCCCCTAGTTAGCCTTTCACTGATTGAGCAGGGCTGGTGCCTCAGCAGCTCATTGGCCTGTATTAGTTCTTCACACCTTCCCTACGAGCCAAGAACTGGTGGAGAGGAGCCCCACCATCCTGGGAGCCCCACCATCGTAGGAGCATCCTGCCCCTGCACAAGCGGAGGGCCCGGAGGACTCTGCGGGTGGTGGATAAAGAGTCTTTAAGAGGTCTGCGAGTGCTGAAAGGGGCCTGGAGGTTAAATATTTTATCCATGTCCACATGCCTGAGGAGAAATCATGGACTTGGAGTGGAGAGAGGGGAGCATCAGTCAGTGTTGGCACCCCTGTGACGAGTGCCCGTCTGACGGACATCCTGCTGCGGCCTCGCTGCCCACGGCCGAGCGCTGTTAGGGCGGGCGGGGAAGCAGAAGCGTTAGGAGAGGGCCATGCACTAGGTCAGGTTTAATGTGCCAAGCTCAGCTCCGCCAGGTTGATGGGAGGTCACTCCTGCTGCTACAGCACACCCACAAGAAAAGACTCCAACCTATCTGGCTGTGCTGGGTCTCGGCTGCAGCTGGGGTGGTGCTGGGGACCTCTGTTCCTGCCAGTGGGGTCTTGTCTGCAGGGGGGTCTGCTGCTGCTGGGGGATTTTCTGCCACTGCAGGGAGGTCTGCTGCTGCTGGAGGGTCCTCCTCTGCTGTTGGTGGGTCTTCTCTTACTGGTGGGTCTTCTTTGGCTGGTGGATCTTCCACCATTGGTGGGTTTTCCACTGCTGCTGGTGGGTCTTCTGCTGCATCCCCACAGGGTGGATGATGGCAGCTGGCAGGGCCATCCCTGGCTTCTCCTGTGCCAGCAGCTGCTGGTTTCCTGTGATTCTTTTTGTTGGAAATACCGCCTGCTTCCTTGTCATTCTCTCCAGATTCATTCTCTGGCTTGTCACCATCTTCGTCAGACTCTTTCTCCTCCTTAGACTCTCCCTCTTCAGACTCTTCCTTGCCTCCATCTACCTCAGACTCCCCATGTTCACCTTCCTCAGACTCTCCTTGCTCGTCATCTTCCTCTGAGCTCTGCTCATCCCTTTCCTCCTCTTCCTCAGAAGCAGATGCTGCTCTCGGCTCCTCTGTTTGCTCTTCCCCTGGCTGCCCTCCCTCCTCAGAGCCTCCTCTCTCTGTGCCAGGCTCCTCATCCTCCTGGGCATGGATGTCATCTTGTGTGCCAGGCCCATGGTTCCCTCCATGATGACCTGCCACGGATTCCTCCCCTGAGCTCTGTTCTTCCTGGCCCTGCTCCTTGCTGCTCTCCTCTGTCTGGCTGTCCCCTTGCCCCAGGCCCCTCCTCAGGCCACCCGCCGGCTCTTTCTCCCCCTCTCCGTGTCCCTCCTCGGTGACACCAGGCAAGGAGTCATTGGCAGTGCCACTGTCTTGCTCCTCCTCAGGGCTGCCATCGTCTGCCTTCTCCTGCAGCCGGGGCTCCGTGCCGGGCGGGGGGCTCTGGGCAGCACCGTCCCCATGGCCCGTGCCGGGGGCGCGCGGCTCTAAACGATGAGAACAGCTCGGTCAGTCCCACCCACGCTGGCCACGGCCACCGGGGCGCCTGCCAGGGCCCTGAGGGACAAGGTGTGGCTGCTACCAAGAGGTTTAAACTCTTCCCTAAGCCTTCTCCAGCTCCAGCTCAATTTTCTGTCCCTGTCGCAAGAAGTTGGGTGCAAAGATGTTTGTGGGGACAAAGCGGAGCTGGCAGGGGCTCTATGGCTCCACCAGCCCTGGCTGCCTGGCACTGGGGCTGCTGCCCGCCCCAAAGCACTGCAGGAAGGTGGCAAAGCTGCCCTAAAGATGGGGAAAGGAGTAAAAATGGCAAATTTTGAGGGGCTGTGGGCACTTGGCAGGTTAAAAGGGTCCTTCCCCAGCCCTGACTCGAGAGAGCGTCACACCAACCAAGGTGCATGGTGAAGTGAGGGGGAGGAGGAGGAAGAAGGGGCTTCCTGGCATGAGGGGCTGCCCAGTATGGGGTCCTGCCTTCAGGCAGGGCCTAACCCTGGCCACGGGGCTGGGGAGCTATTTATTGTAAGTGTCCCTTCACTAGGAAAGCATGTGCCACGCCGTGCTGCTGCTGGGGACACAATGAGTGTGTTCTGTGGCCCAGGAGAATCCATCCGTATTTTCCATAGGCTCCAACTGCAATTTAACATCGGTCAGCGGGTGCCAAAAATAAAAGATCACGGCTATACTGTCTCTGTTACAAACAGTTGCTGCTAGTCTAAATAATCCCCCCAAACGTCTCATGCCAGGGGAGCGTTTCAGAGGAAAGTAATTCCTTTGTACTCCAGCTGGCAAGCAGGAGCCAAGCAGGAAAAAAGGCCACCTCCATCCAGGCTGCAGGAGGAGAGGGGCACTGCCAGTCCTGTGCTCTGGCTCCTGCTCCGTGTCCATGCAGGAGCCACAGGACTGTGTCCAGCAGGACCTCGGCAAAGCTGGAGCTCACTGGGCTTGGCCACAGGGCCTGTGGTGGCCAAGCACAGGAGGAGCTGGGCTGGGCTCAGTGTGGGGCCAGCCCCAGACCCCTCAGCCCAGTTTGCCCTGGGGATGCCAGGGTGTGGTTTTATCTCCATGGCACTGGGGCTGGTGGGGCTGTGAGCTGGGATCAGGTCGCATTGGGAGGCTCGTGCCATGCCAGCAGCGGGCACTGGGAAGGACAACCTGCCCCCAGCCTGCCCTCATTGCTGGTGGCTGCTGGTTCCCTGACACAGCAGAGCTGCAGCCGCTGCCACAGCCCCTCACCCTGCCCAGGTCACCCTTGCTCTGGCCTCGCTGACCTCCCTGTCCTCTGCTGGCACACAGCTCACAGGTGCCTCCAGGCGCCCAGCTCAGCTCCCAGATGGAGGGAGATAGCTGTGGGCAACCCCCACGCCCCTCCCTTCCACCCTGGTCCTTCAGGTCACCTTCCTGCAAGACCCCTGGGACCCTGCAGGAGCCTCTTGAATGGAAATATCTGTATTTGACCTGCAAAGCCCTGAGTGGCTGGGGCAAACATGGCCCTGCCTGGCCCTGGTGGCCTGGGAACCAGCCTGAGTCATTAGAGGGTTCCCTCAGCTGATGGGAACTGGGATATTCTCAGTTTGGCCTCAAAATAGCTGGTGACCTGGAGAGCTGGGAGAGGAGTGAGGATCAAAGCAGAGGAGGAGGGCAGGACCAGGCAGAGGAGACCCTGAGAGTCCTCGGGGCTCTGTGTGCCCCCTCTGACCCAGAGGGGCCATCACCCACCACGGCCTGGCACAGCAGCAACGCCAGTGCCCGCCACGAGCCATCCCTCGAGGAAAAAGGGAAATATCCCCCAGGGCTCAGATGGGGATGTCCCTGCCTCCGTGCTGCTCACGGGCTTTATTTCCTGTGACCTTCAAGGTTTGACATAAAGTCCCTGTCCCCTCTCCACCTCCTTCTCCCTGTTTCCCCTACATGGTCGCCCGATCCACGGTGAATTGTGCTGACCTGCACATGGCGGGCCGATGAGTGCAAAATGGGCCGAAGGTTACGGGCTTAACACCCTCCGGAGGCTAAAAATACGGCACGGCAACTGTACGGGGCACCGGGAGGAGCAGCCCCGCGAAGCCCCCGCCCCCGCGGCCGCCGCCCCGGCCCCTCGCCCGCTGCCAGCCAAGGGTGACGTCCGCACCTGGGGGCCCCCGTGGGCTCCGGGAGGGGACAGCCACGGTGTAAAGTGACACCGGGGCTCCCCGTGTTCACACCTTGCATTGTGCCAAGCAGATGGGTGGCATCGGAGAGGAGACCTCGCCCTTTTCCCCTCGGGGACTTGACCTCCCTGCGAGTGCCCGGCTTGAATTGCCCCTGCCACCCCTTTCTCCTGCTGGGACTTTTATGAGCTGCCAGGGGACACATTTTCAGGTGGTGACAGCGGGGATGGAGACCCTGCGGAGCGGTTCTGGGTGCCACGGGATGCCGTGGCGGGTTTGCACCCAGAACAGCCTGTGCGGGAAGGAGAGGCATGGCTGAACATCGCGGGGTCCCCTGCATCCCGGCACGGGCACGAACGGAACAGCAACGACCTGACGGCGAAACGGGTCCTCCAGGAGGGCGGTGAGAAGGGACAGATGGGCACAGGTGGCCCTGGAGGGACACTCTCCCCCTCCAGCAGAAATCGGAGCCGTGAGCGTGGGGCCGGCGATGGCAGGGCTGCGGGGATGGCTTTTCACACGCCCCCTTCCCCTGCCCAGATCCCGATCCCTGCTTCCCTGGGGGTTTTATCCACTGGCTCCTGCAAGTCCTGTGCTCCCAGTGTCCTCCCAGGGGGGTCCTGGTGGGACCTCATATCCCAAATACCCAACCCTGCCTTTATTCTGGCAAAGCCCTTTAAAACCTCATGGAAACAGACTGAACACAAAGAAGCTGTCAGGGAGTTCCTGGATTTTCCTGGACCTGCTGCAGACCCCCACCTTTCCTGTGAGACCCCTTTTGGGGGTGATGTCCCTTCCTTGCAGGCTCTGTGGACCCCATGGCCCTCGCTCAGGGCCATCCCCCAGGGCTCCCCCAGTTTGAGGCCCTGCCAGCCCAGCACTCAGAGCAGGGGGAGCCCAGCTCCACTTGGAGCTCAGCTGGGCCAGCACCTTCAGAGGGAGGTGTCCCACGAGGGTTCAGGCAGCCCAGAGGACACAAGCACAAGGATGGGGCTGAGGATGGGATTGGCTCTCCAGACCTTTGTGCACCACAAAACCCAGGATGCCCAGACACATCATCACATCCCAGAAGCTTCATGATCCCAAAAGTCCAGCATATTCCTGGTTTTCAATGCAGAGGGAGGCCTAGAAAACAGTTGTGTCAAACTAAATTGACCTCATTTGTACAGAAGATAAGTTTAGTTTAAAAAGTTATGAAGTGATTTGATTTCTATAAATGGTTGGATAGAACCATACAATATTTTTATTAATATATGGTAAAGAAACATCCCCAGTGGCTACCAAATGGGTTAAAACCAGGATTGGCGCTTTCTGAATAGAGATTAAAACAGGGAATCACTGATGCAGGGTGTTTCTTTCACTGTCTCCCCATCCCTAAGGTCTGTAAGGGACCCTGAACCCTGACTTGCAGAAGACACAAAGATGAGGAAGGTGGGAGATGAAGCACCTGCTCCTTCCTGGCTGAGGAGATCTGGGTCCATCAGTGAGCAGAGGGCCAGGAAGCGTCAGGTATTTTGGCCCAGGCAGATGTCCCACTGTACATCGAGGAACATCCACCTGCGGTGTCCCTTGCAGCTTGGGGGAATGCTGGGGGACCCAAGGGACCTGCTGTGGCATGGCTGGGGCTGGAAGAGCTCCTTCTTCCAGAGGAAGGGTGTCCAAAAAGTCTCACTGTTGCTGTCCCCTGGCCTCCAGCCATGGGAGGCTTCACCAACCCACCCCAGGGATGTCCCCTGAGGGACATCCTCTGTCCATTCAGGGCCAGACTTCCTGGCTCCCCATCCCTCCTTGGGTCATCCCAAGCATTCCTGGTCACCCGGTCACCCCTTGGACTTGCCAGCCTGGATTCTAATGCCTGATGTTCCCACAAGATCCTCAAACCCACGGGAATGTGGGGGCAGACCCTGCCTGGCCGTGCTGAGTGGGGGGGCCCAGCCCTGGGTGTGACACCAGCACATGGACAGGGCCACACAGCTCCGAGCCCTTTTCCACAGTGTACCCAGGGCTGTGTGACCCCAAGGGTACCCAGCTGGCACCAGGGCCATGCTGCCACTGCCAGCACCCCATCCTGGCTCGGGGTGCCTGTCCAGAGCCCCCCCTGCCCCCCTGCAGCCCCACCAGCACAGGAGCTCCCGGCTCCCTCCAGCAGGCACTAACAAGGGAAATGTCCCTGTGAGCTGGAAATAGCTCCGTGGAGCCCTGCACAGCCCCGGGCTGCTGCTATTCCTGCAGAGCTCAGGGAACAGGCAATTCCAGAAGCAATCTGGTCACCCTGACCCAGTGGCCAGGCTGGGATTTCACCAGCCTGGCGAGTGGGACACAGTGGAACATGGCAAGAGTGTTGTCCTTGGGCATGGCACAGCCCTCCCAGCCTGGTGCCAGCCCACAGAGACCTGCTGGTACCTCTGTGCCACCAGGACCATGCACAAGCGAGGTCTCCTGGCCTTCCTGCCCTGCTGAATGACACCTACACACTGGGACAAGGATGGCAGATGGAGAGGGTGTCACAGCAGATCCAACCTGCCCAGCATCTGCCTTGCTTTGCTCAGCCAACACCTTGGCAGTAAGATGGGGCACCCACAGGGACCAGGGTCTCCTTGGGGTGAGGCACCAGGGGTGTGACAGGGATGTAGGTGGCACAAGCACCCAACACACCCAAGGCACCCCAAGCCCCTTGTCTCACACACATGCAATGGCAGTGCTGCCCATGGCTGCGCTGGTGCTGGACGGTGGAACAAGTCCAGAGAGGTGTCACCGGGACACAGAGGTCCCCACCTCTGGGGAGGGTGATTACTGTGGGGGCCATTGGCCTGGGATGGTCAGGGTGGGGTGTCCCCATGGCTGCTGTGCCCAGGGCCCTGAGGTCACACAAGGTGTCACAGTCCTGCTCCCAAGATCTGGCTTGGGAGGTGGAGCCCACCCTAAAGTGACACATTCCAAGGTGATGGAGAACACCCCAGGATGCCATGAGAACGTGATGCTGGAGCTCACCCTGAGGTGACACCTTCCAGGATGAGGTAGGATGAGAACTCCCAGAAGCTGAGGCTGGCACAGACCCCTCTGCTGTCACCAGGAGGGTTCTGTGCCTGCCCTGTAGTGCCTTGCAAGAGGACACCACTGTGCCAGAGCTTTCCCCAAGTCCTCTCTCAGCTTGGAGGCGGTGATGGCACAGCCTGGAATTGCCCTCCCACTCAAATCCATGATGGCTGCAGAGCCAAGGGATGACCAGGCAAAGTGTCTGGGCACTGCCCTGCCAGCATCCCTGTACCCATTGCTGGTGGCCACAGGGGTCACCCAGCCTGGAAGGGATGACTGGGCTCTGTCTGAGGTGTGAGTGTGTTCCCTGGGCAGGAGCAGGTGGAGTACTGGGTGAGTGCCCTCACCATGAGCCACTGCCCAGTCCCACGGTGGGTGCTGCTCCTGCCAGGCTCCTGGCAACCCTGGGGAGCTTTGCCAGCCCCAGCCATGTGTGCAATGAGCTGCCTCAGTGGGGGCTGTAAGAACACAGGCACAGGGCAACACCCACCCCCAGCCTCTGGGAATGGTGGCAGGGTCTTGGCAGCCCCAGGTGCCACTAAATCCAAGGGACCACACCTTGCCATGATGTTCCAACGAAGCCCCTGGTTCTCCACTGGACTTCCATCCCTTCTCTTCCCATGGGCACCTGCAGTCCCACAGCCCCGTGGGATCCCCACAGGCACCAACAGGGTTGAATGGGAAAAGTTGTCCCAAAAATGGAAAAAGACACTTCCTACACCCCAAAGGAGCCGGGTCTGAGAGTTCAGCTTGGTGCCAAAGGAAAAGCAAAACTCATCCTGCAAATCCCACTGCTCTCTGAGGAGCAGAAGCACGGGCAGGAGACGCGCCACCGCTTAGAGCTGTTTTGGAAACCTACAGTACTGGGGTGAAAATACATGACCCTCTATAAACAGGTGACCCTCAATAAACCTTCAATAAACTTGGGGGACCCTTCAGAGCTGGTCCTGGGGCTGCCGGACCCCCATGTTTCTCCTGGCCCAGAGCCTCCTCTGGGATGGAGGATCCCGGTGCTGTGCCGTGCCAGCCTCTGCCAAACCAAGACGTGGGCTGGTGGTCATCCACCATGGAGACAAGCTTCTGATGTCCCACAAGGCCACCAGCCCCGCTGGGAGCGGCACCAGCCACGGGCCATGCCCGCAGAACACCTTCCCAACCGCCCCGCACAGACTGCACCCGCAGCCCCGTGGAGGTGACCCCACCTCTGTGGCTGTGTGTCGCCGGCCCCCAAACCCATTCATTCCCGAGAATGGCCCAAGATGCCCTTAAAAGGCCAAAACTCGGCGGGGCCGGGGGTGCCGGGCGCTGGCAGGCGGCAGCTGCGGGTGCCCGCGCGGGGCCGCGGCGGCGCGGGGCGGGGGGGCGGCGGCCGGGGGGGCTGCCGGGGCAGTGTCCCCTTACACGGCTGTTTCCATTCTTAGCCGCCCCGCTCCCGGCTGCGCGGCCGCCGGAGCCCGGCCAGGCAGAGAACCAGCCCAAATTAACTCAAGGGCAAGCAAGGGTACCAGCGATGCCGCGCCGCCCCGGGGACACCCGGCCGGGCAGCAGCGCGGTGAGAAGCGGGGATGGCGCAGCCCGGGAAAGGGGATCCGGGGTCCTCAGAGATCCCCAGCGCCCTGGCACCCCCCCCTCACCGTCCAAAATCAAGCCACCACGGCAGCCACAGGTGACACTGCCGCAAGGCATGTCAGCGCAGCACGGCCCCAGCGTGACTCTGTAACAGGCACCCCAATCTGCGCCTCCCGCCATCCCCTCCTGTCCACAGCCCCCCGACACGTTTCCCTGCGCATTTTGGGGTGGCTCTGCAGCCTTGGAAAAGTTTCTGGGGAGCCGGGACCGCTGTGCCCCGGCCACCCTGTCCTGCTCCCGGGCTGGGCTCCCTGGGCGCCCCAGAGCCTCTCTCAGTCCCACAGGCACCCACAATTCTATCTGCAACCGTGCGGGACCCCCACAGACACCCGCAGACGCACAGGTATCTGCAGCCTACAGGCACCCAGAGTCCCAGAGGTGCTCAGAGCCCCACAGGCATCCCTGGCCCCACAGGCACCCCCTCTATGTACCCACAGCCCCATAGGCACCTACTGCCCCCGAACATCCACGGCCCCATGGGCACCTGCAGCCCTACAGGGATCCCACAGCCCCTTGGGGTTCCCACAGCCCTGTAGGAACCCACAGCCCCACAGGCACCTGCAGCCCCATGGAGACCCCCAGCTCCGTGGGGACCCCCAGCCCCACGGGGACCTGCCAGCCCCGTGGGGTTGCCACAGTCCCAAGGGCACCCACAGCCCCGCGGGGGCCCCAAAAGCCCGGGCACCAGAGGCACCCACAGTCCCGCAGAGTCCCCACAGCCCCAAGGGCACCCCCAGCCCCGTGGGGATCCCATAGCCCTGCCAGCACCCCCAGCCCCCCGCGGTGCCCCGGGAGCCCCAGCCCGGCGTGTGGCCGTACCTGCGGTGCCGAGGAGCAGCAGCGAGGCCACGCAGCAGCAGAGCAGGTTGAGGCCCTTCATGGTGGCTG
Source organism: Fringilla coelebs (assembly GCF_963513975.1). Classification (NCBI taxonomy): domain Eukaryota; kingdom Metazoa; phylum Chordata; class Aves; order Passeriformes; family Fringillidae; genus Fringilla; species Fringilla coelebs. Next base: position 14,239,844 of record NC_140042.1, read on the forward strand.
CCAGGAGCTCCCTGCCGCTCGCTGCCTCTATTTATACGGGGCGGCGCGGGGCAGGGCAGGCAGGGCCGGCAGCTGCCCGCACAGATGCTGCCGCCGCCGCTCTTCCGCTCCCAGGGGCCCTGGGCATGGGGACAGAGATGGGACACAGCGCCGGGAATGGCTCCTGTCAGGGATGCGAGGGCACGGGGCACCTCCGGGCGGGGGGACCCTGGGCTGGCGCTGCTCGTGCAGGGTCACAGCCCCATCCCAGCGAGAGAAGGGGGTGCCTCTCTCCCTTTATTCGAATAAATCCCTGCAGGGTTCCTCTGGACTGTCCCCATCCAGAATCCTGCTTGTGTGGGGTAGTGGGGCTCCTTGGGCTTCCTCAGCTCTTTTTGGGCAGGAGCAGGGGTCTGTGGACAGGGAGAGCTGAGGATCACCGTACTGCAGTGTCCTCATCTGTCCCCGAAGGTGGCTGTCCCCAAGCATCGCGTCCTGGGCCAGTTCAATGTCCCCTCCAGCCACCACAGGTCACCAACTCCAGGCAATGCCATACACCCCAAAGGAGACAGGCCGTGCTCCTGCCACCCTGATGGTGTCCCCACTGTCCCTGCACTGCACAGGCAGCGTGGCACAGGGCACAATGTCACCAGCACTGTTCTCATACAGAACAGCCTCCCAGTGCTGTCCCCAAAGCCTGGCCATGGCAGAGTGACCCTTGGGCTCCCTCAGTGCAGGAGCCATTCTGGGGGGGCTGTGACCCAGCTTTTTCTCAGGGAAGGTGGCAAACAACAGCTCACCAAGAGTGGGAGCAGGAGAAGCCCCTGAACCTGAGATGGGGAGGTGGGAAGGGGGCAGTGGTGTGGAGCAGGGGGTGATGGCTCAGAGCAGGCAGGAGCCAGCCCTTGGCTGGACACCATGGATGGCCGTGGGAGGGACCCATAGCTATGGGAGGATGCTGAGAGGTGGGTGCTCCGTGGTAAAAGAGGGGTGCCTCCCCTCAAAAAAACATGGAGAGAGATGAGTGCCCCCACCCCAAGTCATGAGGATACCCCCATCCCTGAGAAAGTCTGACCCCAGTTCCCCCTCAGCTGTGTGGCCTCATTAAAACCAGCCCAGATGTTCCCCACCTCCACCTCAGCACCAAGCTGAGCCCCGAGGTGCCCATCACCTTTAAATACAGCCAGGCTGCTGAGCAGGAACCACAGCAGGGCCTGCACCAGGGCCAGCACCTTCTGCCTTTGCCTCCTGCCGTGATTCCCAGTGCAGGCAGCACTCCCTTCCCTCCCCACGAGCCCCAGAGGGACCAGGGTCCATCAGGGTGGGATCCATCCCTGTCCCCACAAATGTTAACGCTGCGACGGAGCTTCTAAAAAACCAAGTACAAACTTTATTTTGTTTCTTTACAAAGGCACGAGCCTCTTTTTTTTTTTTCAACTTTCTTAACAAAATAGAATAGCTTCTCAATCAACACAAAGACCTGAAAATTGTAAAAAAAATACAAAAAAAAAAAAAAAAAAAAAAAAAAAAAACAAACAAAAAAAACCCAAAAAAAAAAACCACCAAAAAACAAAAGGGGAAAGGAACCGAGAAACAGCTGCAGCTGGGGGGAACCTACTGAATACCACCGAGGCTCTACACACGACTGGCCTAAAACCCTACAGCCGGGTGGGGGGCAGTGGGGCGAGGGGGGGACGCACAAAACAGGGACCCCCCACCCGCCACGACAGACCCAAGCGACACAATCACAAAATAGAAAAGCTCTTCAGAGCTGACAGACCCCACAAACCAGGTTAAGTGCTTAAAGGAGGGATGGGAACGGGTTGAGGGGACAGGAATGGGCACAGGGACAAGGATGGGGTGTAAAAATCAGCCCCCAACCTGCCATCCCTGTGCCGAGGAGGTGGGTGTTGGAAATGCCAGGGAGGGACGGCATATGCCAGCCCTCCTACCGTGCTCCAATGGCATCATCCCAGGATTATTTTACTCTCCAAGGGGGTTTTCCCTGCCCCATGTGGGGTGCAGGAGCCATGGTGGTACCCTGAAGTCAGGGATCCCTGTCCTGTCCTTGCTGCCATGTCACTTGGCATCTCCCCCCCTGCTTAAAAACAAACATTTAATTCAAAGAGAAAAAAAAAAAACACAAGAGAAGGAAAAAACCAAATTAAGATCCCAACCAAAGGCCCTGTCCCAAGGAGCAGTGGGGCTGCTGCCAGCTTGGCAGGATTCCCTGTGGGTTGGCAGGTGGGGGGGTGATAAACCAGGGTGGGGGGCTGTGACCCCCATCCCCAACGCCCCCCCACCATGCCCCGAGCCCCCCGTGCCCCACTGTGGCCACCCCCAAGCCCACGCCCCCCTGGGAGCTGAAGGGTGACCTTTGCCTGCCTCTAACGCTCTGCTTTACAGTATTGGAAAAAGGTCATAAAAGAGACCCAAATCACGTTGTATTTTTTAAAAATTTCAGCATATTCTCTGACGTTTCCCCCCCCTGCCCCGGCTTCCCTCCCCAGCTGCTGGCCAGGGGGTGTCAGGGCAGCTCCCCGTCCCCCGAGGGCTCTTCTTTGCTCTGGTCCATGGAGTCACTGTCGTTGCCCTCGGTGTCGGAGGCGGTGTCGGAGGCGGAGGGCTCGGGGCAGGCGCGCGCGGGCGTTACGATGACGGCGCGTCTCTGCTCCTCTTCCTGCAGCTGCTTCTCCTGCGTGCCCTCGATGTGCTGGATCGCCTGCCCAGGGCACACACCGGCTGTCAGGACACCTCTGACCCAGCCCAGGGTTAGGGACCCCCCCGAGCCAAACCCCCCCGCTGCCCCCCAGCTGACCTGAACGATGGTGTCCAGGTTTTGCCGGGACGTGGAGACCGTGTTGATGACCGAGGACGGGCCCATGGTGACCACGGTGACATGATGGGAGGGAGGCGGCGCTGGAACGATCACGGTGGGGTGGTGGGTGGGCGCTGGGGGAGCATGTGATGGCAGGAGCTGGGGACAGAAGAGAAACCCCTGGTGAGCAGGGCACGGCACAGCAGTGTGGGGAGAACATCGCGCTTGTTCGCTGAGCCCAAGCTCCATAAAAGCTGAAGCACCACTTGGCTGCTCCAGTTCTCCATCCCAGCGGATGCAGGAGGATGCTAGCTGAAAGCTGCTGTCACCTCAGCTCTGCAGAGCAGAACATGAAGGATTCCCCGTATCCCAAAGGGCAGTGATTTGGGCTTTGAAGCCGGGAGAGGCAAGTGCCAGCCCCTATGTGGCCAGGAATTCCCCACACCCCTCGGAGATCCTCGTCTGAGCAGCGGATGGGAAGATCCGCCCTAGCAGGAGGCTATGGAGAGTTCACCTAAAAATAGGCTGAACTTCCCCGGGAGGCAGCCAGCGGGGACCCTACAGGGACACAGCTCTGCAGAAGCCCAAGGAGCAGGGAAGAAGCTGCTGTTCCTCCCTTTGAAGCTCCCAGAGTGGTGTGGCCCCGGGCTGGGCTCGAGGGTGGCAGTGCACAGGAACCAGTGCTGGCACAGCGCTCGCCTCCTCCCTGCACCACTGGCAAACCCAGCAGTCCCGGGGGAAAGGCTGAAGGTTCCCATCCCCTCTGCCTGCCAGCTTGACACTCCTCTTTCCCAGCCTGCTGGGTGGCAGGGAGTGGTTTGGGGATCTCTGAAGTTCAGTAGGAGTCACCCAGAGAAAGGTGAAGCCCCAGAGATGAAACCCTCTCTGGCAGCAAGTGACCTTCCCTGTACAAACCCCTCTGTGCCAGGGAACAGAGCCACTGGGAAGCCACCACGGGTGGCCCAATCCACAGTCCCTCCCTGAAACTCAGGGTGCCCACAAGCACAGCCCCAAGCACTGTAGGGGGCTTTGGGCCACCTCTTTCCCAAATCACTATGGGCAAGAGCTTTGCTGGGACATCAGTGCCCACAGGAGATGCCAAGGCCATCACCAAACCCACCCCCCGTGTTCCAATACCTGGGGGTGCCCGGGCTGCACTCACCTGGGTTCGGATCTGCTGCTCGCGCTCGAGCTTCTCCTGGTGCAGCAACCTCACCTGTTCCTGCTGCTGCTGGAGCTGCACCTGCTGAGCAATCACCTTCAGCTTCTCGGGGTACATGTGGGCCTCCAGGGAGCGAACCTGCAGGTCAGGGAACCCCAACATCAGCGGGGAGTCCGGCATGGCCCCACTGAACCCCGGCTGTCCCCTCAGTGGGACCCAGGAAGCCCTGGACAAGCACGGAGAAGCGATGCCCAAAGCAAGTGTTCGGTGACCCCACAGCACTGCTGGTGTCCCTGGGGGTCACTGGGGACATGGCAGAGGCTGCAAGAGGGCACCTGGCCTCACCTGCTCCTCCAGCATCAACCTGGCCTCACCTGCTCCTCCAGCATCATGCGGACCGAGCGCTCCTTGTCCAGCTGCTGCCGGAGCTCGATCATCTCCCGACGCAGATCCTCGGCCTTCTCATCTTCCCAGATGTCGGGCGAGCCGATCCCCTCGTCTTTGTCCTCCGCCCGTCGCCGTTTCGGGGAGGAGCCACTGAATTCCTGCCGTGGGAATGTGGTGTCAGGGAAAGGGGGATGCTCTCTCTCCCTGCCATCCAGACATCCTGGGTGATGCCACGCCCCACCAGAGCTCCATGCAGGAAAGGGTCTCCCTGGGGTTGGGTTTGATGCTTGGGGACAGATGGGGACAGATGGGCTCCTGCCCATGTCCCCCACCCTGGTCCTCATCCCCACAGCCTTGTGCCAGCCTGATTCTCACACTGACACCCAGGGCAGTTCAACCAGGGCACCCCAGCACCAGAACTGCCACCAGGCCACCCCCAACACCCCAAATGGGTGGAAATAATGGAAAATGGGACCCCAACCCTTCTCCCCCTGCCAGGTAAGAGATGCCAGGTTGAATGGGGCTCCCTGCCCTGCCAAAGGAGTGGAAACATCTCCACTCTCTGGCTGAGCAGGGTAGAGGGTCCCACCCTGAGCCCAAGGAACTGCAATGACATCCCCACCCTGGCCAGCCAGGACTGTCCCACCCCCTGCTGTCCCATCCCTGGGGCAGTACCTGGATGAACCGCTTGAGCTGGGTGTTCTGCTGCAGTAGCCGAGTCTTTTCCTGCTCCAGGGAGAAGATGTACTCGGCTGTCTGCTGGAGGATGGCTGCCTGTGGGGGAGCCAGGAGGGGCATGCTGAGTCAGGAGACCCCGGTGTACCCCCAGGCCTCCTCCCAATGAGCTCTGCAAGCAGCACTGCTCCTTGCCTGTCTCTGGTGTCTCCTCCTGGAGTCTGCTTCACCCCAGCTTCCCCCTGGTGAAACCCTCCAATTCACCCACCTCGGGAACCCAACAGCTGCCTCCTCACCCCACTCCCCTCTGCACAGGTCCCCTCCTCACCCAGGAATGTGTCACTCAGCTCCTAGGGCACTGGGGGCTGTCACACACTCCCAGCCCACTCCAGGACACCGGGCTGGGGATGCACACCCACTCCTGCTGGGAAACCTCCCCAGGAGAGAGCTCCATCACCGAGTTAACACCCAAATGCCCCCAACTCCACTTTCAGCCCCTCCACTTGTAGGAGCAATGTGTGAATCCTGCTCACCTTGCTGAGCTTCTCCCCATCCGTGTGTGGGATGAGGGTTTTCAGGGACTGGAAGCCAGCATTGATGCTCTGCATCCGCCGTCTCTCGTTGCTGTTGGCGATTTCCCTGCGTATCCGCCGCTCCTGGTCCCGCTGGGTCTCTGGAGTCAGTGGGATGTTGGCCAAGCTGTGAGAGAGACCCGGGGTTAGGGAAGAGGGGCTGCACCCCTGCTGCCAGCTCACTGCATCCCCCCTTGCTTTGCAGTGATGGTTCCGAGCCACCAAAGGGAGGGGTGACACAGAGGGGACGATGGCTGCGGTGCTGGGAATCACCGAAGCAGGTGGGCAGGTTTTTCCAGCCCCGTGTCCAAAGCTTTGGGGGATGAACTGGCCAAACAGTGCCCCTGCTGCAGCCCCCTGGCTCCACTGGGCTCAGACACGCTGCCCAGTGCCCAGCCTGGGCGAGGGGACCCCAGGTGGGCGAGGGAGGCTGCGGGCTGGCCGGCTGTGTCCCCGCGGGGCCGGCCGGCGTGTGTGGCCCCGGGAAGGCGGCTCCCTCCCTCCCACCCCGCTGATGGCTTCCAGATGACAGCTCCCAGCAGAGAAGCCCCCGTCCCACCCCAAGCCGCAGCTCCTGCCTGCTTCCTGCCGCTGCCTCCTCACCCCCCACACCCTTGCCCCGCAGATGGGCCGGGAAATGCCAGCATGGAGGGCGAGGGCTCCGGGCAGCCAACACCCACGGGTCCAGAGCACCAGACCTGAGCAAAGCTCGCCGCCGTGGGGTCCAGCTCCACCCACACCCCACTTTTTCCCCGAGGGAAGCAGGGCAGAGGTTTTGGATCACACCGTGCCAAGTCTCCCCAGAGTGCAGGCACCCGGCACCCGCTGGCGCCGGGGATGCTGCGAGGCACCAAAGACTAAACACAGGAGCCGGCCCGCCGGCACGGGGCGAGATAAGACGGGCTCCAGCCGCCCGTCCAGGTGCCCGGCGGCTCCGGGATGGGGAGATGGGAACATTCCACCCAGAGCCTTGCCAAAGGCAGGCTGGGAAGCAAAGCCCAGCATCCTGCCCTCACTGCCGTCCTGGTGAGGCCAGGGAGGAAGCACGGGGATCTAAGGGATATCAGCAGCACCACCGTGTGCCCAGGCAGTGACCAGAGACTCCCAGGCCACTCATCGCTGCCTGCTGCAACTGGGGAATGCAGCACAATTCATCCATGGTACACAGGGATGGGGAAAGACCCAGCTCATCCCAGAGGGATGGGAAAGGATCCTCACTCAGCCTAAGAAGGGGATGGATTCCAGGTCTGTCCAAGGGCATGGGGAAAGATCCCAGCTGTGCCCAGCAAGACAGAGAAGAATCACAGCTCATCCCAAACACATAGGGAAGGATCCCAGATTACTCCAGAGGTATAGGAAAGGATCCCAGTGCATGCCAACGGGATAAGGAAGGACCCCAGCTCAGCCTATGGAGGTCAGGAAGATATTTGTCCCTAACCCTAACTGCTGGGCAGTGTCCCAGCACAGGCTGATGCTGGGTACCAAGCACACACTGCACCGGTTCCCCCACTTGCAATCCTGGGGGGGTGGAACTGGGATGGGTGCCCAGGGGTCTCCCCCTCTCCCTGGGAGCAGCCTCTGCCGCATGGACCAAGAGCTGCTCGCAGTAGGATTGTGGCACAGGGCTCCCATCTGGTGGTGGCTGTCACCCGCCTCCCTGCTCCTGCTGAAGCCAGCCCCAAACTTGTCCCCAAAACACACCAAACCCTGCGGGTCGTGGAGACATCGTCCCTCTTGGGGTAAGGAGGAGGCTGGAGCTCTGCTCCAGGATGTTGGACCACCAGACACTTAAGGGGAATGGGATGGAGAGGCCCAGGACTGGGCAGCACGGAAGTGCTTTCTTAAATACTGGGAAAGGAGGAAGAGCCTGCTTCCTCACCGGGAGACCTCCCGCAACCTGCCCCAGCTGCTCTTCCTGGGAAGAGACCTGAGAAGTGACAGCAAAATACAGAAAGGGCAAAAACCCATGGATTCAGACACCCAGCATGGCCAAGGATGGGGCAGCAGAGAGGCAGGGGGAGCAGGTGGCACCCACTGGAGCCCCTGAGGCGTCTCCAGCCTGGTGCTGGTGTTGTGGGGTTTGTGTCAGGCAGGCAGAATTTGGTCTTTCCCACGCTGGGGAGGACATTTCTCTGGCCTGAACCTCGAGGGAAACAAACCCATGTGCGTGCTGGAGCCAGGCACAAGGCAGATGCCCCACTGTCCACTCATGTCCAACACTGACCACAGCTCATGCTGTGAGTTGTGCTGGAGGGCAAGGGAGGCACGGCCATGGGGGCAGGGTGTCCCCAAGCTCCTTGAGGTCACAGGTAGGGTGTTCCCCAGCCTGCAGGCAGGGCATCCCCAAGTTCACAGGCAGGGTATCTCCATGCTTCCACGAAGGGCACTGCTAAGCCTACAGGGTCAGGGTACAAGCAGGATAGAGCCAAGTGTCCCCAGCAGCCCCAGTTCACAGGCAGGCTGTCCCTCAGCACCCCGAGCTTGCAGGCAGGCTGTCCCTGAGCTCCTGGAGGTCACAAGCAGGGCAGCCCCCGGCACCCCGAGCTCCACGCAGGGTGTCACCCAGCGGCCTGAGCTCCAGGCAGGGTCTCCCGGAGCTCGGGGCAGCGGGAAGGCTGCTCCCCGAGCTCTGCCCGGTGCGGGGTCAGTGCGGGGCCTCGCAGCCCCCAGTCCCCGGGCGGGACGGCCGCAGCCCTGCCCGTGCCGTCACCCCCAGCCCACGGGCCCGCAGCGACCACCGCGAGGGACCCCAGAGAAGCCGCCCCCCCCCCCCCCCCGCCCTGGGTCGCTGCCCCACCGCTGCACCTCCGGGGGGGGCTCAGGTGCGGCCGCTCCCCGGGATGGCCGGGACGAGCCCCCCAGGCCGTGGGGAAGCACCCCGAGGGCCCGGGCCCCCAACACGTGCGGCGGGGCCCGGGCCGCCCCTCGGCCCCGCGGGGCCCGGCCGTTCGTGCGGCCCCACGGCGGCCCCGGGCCCGGGGGGCTCAGCGCGCCCGGGGGCGGGAGCTCCAGGCCCGGGGAGGTCGGGGGGGCTCAAGGCCGCCCCGCGTGGCCCCGGGGCCCGCGCCCCCCCCCGCCCGCCGCCCCCCGCGGGCGCAGCCCCGGTCCCCGGCCGCCCCCCCGCCCGCCGGGGCTCCCCGCGTGTCCGCGGGCTTTGTGCCGCCGCTCCCGCACTACATGTCCCGGCAGCCCCGGCCGCGACCCGCCTCCTCCGGGCGGCTGCAGAGTCACGGCCAGGCCCGGCGGTAAACACACACCCCCGCGCCCCCCGGACCCCCGCGCCCCGCGCCCCCCGCCCCGAGCGCGCCCCGCCGCACCCGCGGGGCCCGGCCGGGGCTGGGGGCGCGGCGCTCCCCGCCCGGGCCACGCGCGGCCGCCGGTCCCATGTGCGCGGCCGGGACCACGTGCGGGCGGTGGGGCCGCGGCGGCCGCGCCGCTCCCCCCGTTCTCCGCTCCCCCCTTCCCCGCCATCCCCCCCCGGTCCTCCCGAGACCCCCGAGCCCGGGATCTCCCGGCGCTCCCCCACCTGCAGAGCCCACCGATGACCTCCTTCTCGGATTTCCTGAAGTGCTGCAGGGCCGGCACCTTGGGGGCCGGCACCATGAAGTACTCCATAACGGGGGCGGGGGGCCCGGTTCAGCCCAGCCCGGCTCGTCCCGGCCCGGTTCAGCCCCTCCCGGCCCGGCTCCGGCCTCTGCCCGCGGCCCAAGGCGGGAAACAGCTGGAGCGAGCGCGGCTCCCGCCCGCCGCCGCCGCCGCTCCCCCGCCCGCCCCCGCCCGCCCGGCGCCGCCCCCGCCCCGCACCGGCCCCGCGTAAACAAAGGCGGCGGGAGGGGCCGCAGCGCGGCCGGAGCGGCACCGGGACACGGCGGCGGAACGCGGCGGGGCGGGGGGCGACTGGAGCGGCCGGGACGGTACCGACCCGTGCTGGCACCGGCCCGTCACACCGCGTCGCGTCCTGACCTGGCTCCATCCTATTCTACTCTATCCTATGCTACTCTATCCCATCCTACTCTCATGCTGGGTTGTCCCCTACGCACTCCACCCTATACCATCCTGAGCTGTCCCCGTGCCGCTCCATACCCATCACACCCTATCCTATCGTATCGTACCAAACCCTACCCTATCCCACCATGACCTGTCCCCCTCCCATGCCACCTCATTCCATCCTACCCTAGCTCCGTCCCATCCTACCCGATCGTATCCTGCTTTATCCTATCCCATCCTTACATGTGTCAATTCCACCCCACATCATTCCATCCTGCCCTAGCTCCATCCCATCCTACCCTATCCTATGCTATCCCATCCCACTCTGGCCTGTTGTGTCCCTATCTCATCCTATCTCAATGTCACCTGTCCCCATCCCATCTTGCCATAGTTCTGTCCTATCCTGCTCTATCCTATCCCATCTTGACCTGTCTCCATCCCATCCAGCCTTATCCCTATCCTAGCCTAGCCTATCCTAGCCTAGCCTATCCTCATCTCATCCTGCCCTAGTCCAATGCTGTCCTACCCTGACCTGACATGTCCCCATCCCCTCCCCATCACACCCCCTCCTCACTCCATCCTAACTCATCCCATCCCATCCCATCCAATTCTATCTCAGCCCATTCTGAGCTGCCTCATCTCCATCCCATCCTATCCTATCTCATGGTACCCTGACCTGTCTTGTTCCAGTCCCATCTAATTCTATTCCATCCTGTCCTGTTCCCATTCTATCCCGCTTTATCCCCATCCCAACTCATCTGCCCTACCTTATCCTGACCTATCTTGTCCCTATTCCATTTTATCCTGTCCCCATCCAATCCTCTCCTACATCCAGTTTGTCCCACCCCATTTTACCCAATCCCCATCCCAATCCCACCTAATCCCCTCCTCATCCTATCCTACCCCACCCTGGCCTATCCTAGCCCTGCCCCACCCTCTTCTATTCAACCTGATCCCATTCCTATCCCATCCCATTCCTGTTTCCAGCAGGCTCTGGCTTTTGGGGGACTCAGGGGGCTGCCAGTGGAGGGGGGGGGGGGGTCACAGCAGCCCTGGGGATTTGGGGGTGACAGGGACCCCATGGCTGGCAAGGGGCTTTGGGGAGGAGGCTCTGGGGGCTGCCAGAGGCATCCTGAGAGCTGATGGGGGGTCCTGGGGGCTGGTGGGGAGCTTGGGGAGTTGATGGTGGGGGGCTGGGAGCTGGCAGGGGGCTTGAGGAACTGCTGGAGGGGTCTGGGAGCTGCCAGTGGCTCTGAAAGCTGGCAGGGGACACGAGGAGCTGCTGGAGGGTTCTGGGAGCTGGCAGGGGCTGTGGGGCCTAGCAGGGGGGTTGGGGGCTGGCAGGGGCACGGAGCTCACAGGAGGCATGGAGAGCTCTGGGTGGGGTTCAGGGTTTGGGGAGGATGGGTTCACGTGGGCAGGGGGCTTTTAGGGGGGCTGGCAGAGGGGTTGTGGGGGATGGGGGGACTTAGGGGGATAATGGGGGGGATAATAGACGCTTTGGGGGGCTGTGGAGGTGGCAGGAAGGTGTAGGGGGTGGCAGGGGGGCACAGGGCTAGCAGGAGCCATGGGGGGCTGGCAGGGGCCATAGAGGGTTCACAGGGGGGCACAGAGCTGGGAGGGGAATCTGCAGGACTGGGAGGGGAGCACAGGGCTGGCAGGGGCCATGGGGAGTTGGTAGGGAGGCTGGGGGCTGGCAGGAGATGTGTGGTACCTGAGGGACCTACCTGTGGCAGGTGACCTCCCCCCACAGCCCCCCCAGCACTGCCTGCGTGGGTCCAGGGCCACCGGAGCAGGAACGCCAGGGGGTCCTGGGGGTGGGCTGTCACCCGGAGGGGCGGGGGCCGGCCCTGCAGAGCAGGGTGGGCTCAGCCCTCCCCCTCGCCCAGCCCGGCCCTGCTGGGAGCTGCAGGACAGGTTCTGCCGGGTGTCCCCTGGGCCCCCTGCCCGGCCCCCGCAGGGGCCCCACGGCGGGGGCTGCGCGTCCCCCCACGGCGCGGGGAGCGCCGCGTCCCCCCTGCCTGTCACCGTGAGCCCGTTGGGGACACCGCGGCTTCTGCCCCTCCCGCAGGAATCCCTCGGGCAGCGGGGCATGTCGGTCACCCGCGTGGGACGGTGCTGCCCTCCCGTGTCACCCCTGCTTGCGGCGGGGATGTTTGGGACACGGCGGCTCCCCCCACAAAACACCCAAACCACGGGTAGGATGTGGCTTCGGCCACCTGTGTGGATCAGAACTGTCCCTCCGTCCGTGTCCCCCGCTCTGCTGAGTGGCTGTTGGGGACACAGCAGCCCTGCTCCCGCAAAAAAAAACCCAAACCGCGGGTGCGATGTGGTTTCACCTGCCCGCGTGAGACAATTGTGCCCCTCACTCGCGTCCCACCTTGTGTGGGGCTCTTGGGGACACGGCAGCTCCCTCTCCACCCAAAAGTCTGCATGGAACAGAGCTTCCTCCCCGTGTGTCCCTCCCTTTCGTAGCGAGGACATCGCATCTCCCCCTGCAAAAAAAAAAAAAAAAAAAAAAAACCAAAAAGAAACCCACAAAAAACCAAACGGAAACAAAACAACCACGGGTGTTTTGGTGGGGTGTGACTTCGGCCACCCGCCTGGGACAGTGCTGTCCCCCACGAGTGTGTCCTCCCTTTCACAGCGGCGCTGCTGGAGACACTGCAGCTTTCCCCGCAAAAAAAAACCAACAAAACAACCCAAGCAAACAAAAACCGCGCGGGGCAATGTCGTGTCCCCCCTCCCTGCCTTCCCCCCCGCCATGTCGGGGGGGCCCTTGAGGACACCGCAGCTGCATTCCGCCCCAAAATAAAATCACGGGTGGGGTGTGCCCAGCCACCCGCGTGGGCCCCGGGGGAGGGACCCCCCCGGCGAGGCTGCAGCATCCGGGCCGGCCCCGCCACATCCTGCCGCCGGAAGGAGCCGCGGCCCCGGGACAACCCCCCCGCCGGTGACGTCATGCGGGGGCCCCCGCCAGGCGTGACGCCAGCCCCGCTCTGTGACGTCACGCGGCGGGCGGGCGGCGCCGCTCCTGCGGGGAGGGGGATCCCCCCCAGCCCCCATTTCCCCGGGGTGACCCCCACGCTACCCCCCCCGAGCCGCCCCGGTGCGGGGTGGGGGCTCCGGTGGGCGCCGCCCCCCGCCCCGCCACGTCCCCGGGGGGGACAGAGACACGCGGAGGGGACGGGGACACGCGGGGGAGGGGGGGGGTCGGCTCTGCCGCAGCGTCGGGGTGACCTTGTGAGGGGGGGCGGCGGGTCTCCCCCCGCGGGTTCCCCCCCACCCCCGGGGCGGGGCTCGGTGCCCCCCGGTGCCCCCCGCGGGGGCGGGGAGGGGCCGCCCCCGCCCCCGCCCAGCGCCGCCCGCAGCCGGGGCCGGGCCGCTCGGTGCGGGGCGGCCATAAATCACGGCGGGCAGAGCCCCCGCCCCGCCGCCGCCCCCGGGACCGGGCAGGGGGGGCCCAGCCCCGCCGCCGCCACCCCCGCCCCCAGCCCCTGCGGATGTGGCGGAGCGGCCCGGCCGCCCCGCACCGGCCCCGGCACCGGCCCCGGGGGGCCCCGCTCCGCCGAGCCCCGCACCCCGCCCCGCTTCCCGCCCGGCGCTGAGCCCCCGCCGCAGGTACGATCGCGCTCCGGGCACCGCGGAGGGGAGGAGGACGATGAGGAGGATGCTGCCACCGCCGGGGGGAGGGGGGACCCTCCGGGCAGCCCCTTCCTCGCCGCCCTCGGGATTGCGGGGGGTCCCTTGGCACCTGCAGCCCCCCCGCCCAGGGAGCGGGTCGGGGGGGGACGTGGCCCCGCCGCACCCCCGAGGGAAAGGAGGAGAGGGAGCTTCCCCGCTGCCCGGTGGGTGTCGGGGGGGGGTGGCCGTCACGCACCGTCCTCCCGCACCCCGGGCGGGTGTCCTGACCTTGGCCGTGGGGCGGGGGCTGCGGCGGGGACGTGCTGGGTGGCTCTGCCCGGTTGCAGCCACCTCCGGGGACACGCCAGTGTCCCCATGGTGCGAGAGGGGAGAAAGGGTGGCATTGGGTGGGGGGTGCAGGGCGTCCCCATCCCGGTCTCACGCCGGCGGTGCCGCCGCCCGGCAGCCGCCCGTCACCCCGGTCCCCTTGGCGGGGGCCTCCCGATCCCCATCGTGAGAGGTGACAGTCCCTACCATGGGGGGTGACAATCCCACGGCCTCGTGGGGCTGAGGCGTGGGGTGGCCAAGCCCAGGCTGTGCCTCTGTGGGGTGTTTTGGGGACTAGGACGGTGTGACCCCCTCCCTGAGGTGCCAGCAGCGGGGACCACAAATTGTCCCCGGTGTCCCTAGGCACTGCTGCAGGCGCTCGTTCCCTGCCCAGCATGGAGAAACCCTGCAGCCAGTGGACACCTCCCCTTCCCCATGCCTTTGTCACCCTGCTGTCACCGCCTCCCCCAGCCAGGGTCCCCATGTGCCCCCATCCCCCCGATGCTGCCGCACCCAGGGCGCTGATCCGCTGGGTGCCGGGGACCACCCCGCTGCTGTCCCCGCCTGCTCCAGCTGTGTCCCCAGGCAGGGGTGGCAGGGGCCCTGGCGCTGGCGGCACTGCTGTGGGGCTGCTCCCGGGCTGGCAGGGGGCTGCTGTCAGCCCTCTGCCAGGATCCCCACGGCTTCCCGGGAAGGGGCAGCCACGGCACCGGCCTCAGCTCGGGGACCACAGCCATGTCCGCTCCTGGGGACACCTTTGGCAGCTGCCGTCAGCCCGGCTGGCGCGGGGTGACGGGTGCTGGAGGGCCACAGTGACAAGATGGAGCTACCAGCAGGATGTGACCTCCCCCCCTCCCCCAGACCCGTCAGGCACCGGTGGGCTCCTGTGAGGAGCGGCTGTGGCAGTGCCAGCACCATCTGCAGCGGGACAAGCAGCGATGGCGGGTCCCACGGGCGCCCGTGTCCTGCCAGCAGCCGTGGGGACAATGACCCGCATCCTGCCAACCCACCCACGCTGCCCTGGCACGGGGGGCTCCGGGGACTGCCCCCCGTCGCGGCGGTGCCAGCCTGCCGCTGCCAATTGCCACGGCGGCGGAGACCGAGCCCTGCCCGCAGCGCTGGCACCGCTCCCACTCCCCGAGCCCCGGGGTCACCGTCCCCTGGCGATGGCACTGACAATCCCGCATCCGCCGCCATCCCCGAGCCCACCGCGCCGCGGGAGCCGCAGCCCGCGGTCCCTCTGTGCTATTCCTGGCGGGTTTGGGGCTGGAGGGGGGATACACGACACCCCGGCAATGCCAGCGGCCTGGAGACCTGGCGCCCCGCCGGCAGCACCGGGGTCACCCCGGGTCCCCCGGCCGTGCCGGCGGCCAGGCAGTGTGGGGGGCCCCGGCGACCCCAGCCTGGCCGCTGGAGATGGGGGGGCTCCCCCCGCGCCCGGGCTCCATCCCAGCGGCCCCCACCCGGACTGGGAAGCCCCTGGGCCCAGCCCCGCGACGGACTGGTTTGAACTGGTGTGGCGGGGGGGAAGCTGGGCTGGGGCTGGGCTGGCAGCGCCTGGCGCGGGCAGGAGAGGCCGTGGGGGGAGAGCAGGCAGGGGCAGGCAGGAGCGGGCAGGGGCCTCGCGCGGGGGCCGCAGGTGCTGGGGCGTCCGGCCAAGCCACCGCAGGGCTTGTCCCCGTCCCCATCCCGGCGGGGCCCCCGCGGCGCCCCGTTTCCCGAGGCCGCGTGGTTTGGCAGCCTCCTGCTCGCCCGCCCGCGGCCGCGCTGGGAGCCCTGGCGTCAGCGGCTGGAGGCCCCTTTCCCACCCGTCCCGCCCGGGGATGGCTGCGGTCCCCACCCAGCACCGCCCGCACCGGGACCCCCCAACCTCCCAACCCCGAGGACGTGAGGACGCGACCGTCGTGGTGGGACCGGCTGCGACGCCTTGCCCGGCCCCACTGCGGAACCACCGTGGCTGGGGGGCTGCCAGCCCCCCCGTGCCGGTCCCCGGGCTGGGGGTTCCTGCTGTGCCACCCCAGCTGTGGGGTCCTGCCCCGTGTCTGTCTGTCTCCGAGCTGTGCCACCGGGCTGTGGGGCACATGGGGGCTGCTGGAGCCCGAGAACCGTGGTGGGGCTCAGGGTGGGGACGGACCACAGGCACATCCCGCAGAGGGGCGCAGGGTGAGGCCCCCCCAGAGGGGAAGGGCCCCACTGCGGGCAGGGGCCGGGAAAGCTCAGTGAGACACCCTGTCCCGGGAGATGGACGCTGAGATGGGGCAGCCTCCGGAGCGGCGGGAGGAGGTGGATGCTCAGGCGAGGACCCCCCACTGAAGGGGAGGGACCCGCCGATGGGGCTGACCCCCGGCCGCGGGAGGCTCGGGGTGATGCGATGCTGTGGGGCGGCTCCTCCCACGCCGGGAGCCTGGGACAGGAACCCCCCCTGGGGCCGGCCCCTCGGCCAGCGCAGGGGTGCGGGCGGGGGGTCCCCCGCCCCGCCGCCCAGGCCCCATGCCCCCCGCGGCTCCTCCGCATTCCTCAGCGTCTGAGCCGGGCTGGACCCCCGCCAGCGCGGGGGGCCCCTCCGGCGGGGCAGGGCGGGGGACGGGCCCCCCCGGGGCGGGGTGGGGATGGAGGGGCCCCCCCGCTGCCACGTGTGCTGGGTGCGCCGTGCCCCCCGACACGGCCCCTCGGCCGCCCCCACCCTGCCCCGGGCGATGCGGGTGGCCGCGGGGGCACAGCCGGGGGACGGCATCGGCTCTGGCTCGGGCGCTCACTGCTGCACCGAGCTGCCCGTTCTCAGCTGCCCGCCAGATGTGCGGCGGCCGAGCCGCGAGGGTGGCATTGTGTTGTGTGCCATTCCATGCCGTTCCGTGCCACGCCGTGCGGCCGGCAGCCCCTGCTCGGCCCCGGCGGCGGCGGCGTTGGCCGGCGGGGAAGGGGCCCCGGCGGGGGAGGAAGCTCTGCCGCCTCCGGGGCTGGGGCCAGCGGGCTCGGCCGCCCGGGTCACCGCCGGGCTGGTGGCCGCCACCGCCCTCCTCTGCCGCTGGGAAAGGCCTCGCTGGGGCAGGCCCGCGGGGACTGACGGACGGACGGACGGATGGATGGATGGATAAACGGATTGGGGGGGGGGTGGTTGGAATGGGGACACCACGACTCTAGCTCCGCGGGTGCCCAGGGGATTTGGCAATCCCCGGCAAGGTTTGGTCACGGGCCAAGGGGCTGTGCCGGCGACACGGAGAGGACACACTGGGGACACCGAAGGGCCGGGGTGGGGGGGGGGCCGATGCCATGCCCTGCCCTTTGCCCGCTGCGGGAGGGGGCCTCGGCAGGGTGGCCGGAAGGGACGGCACGGTCTCCGTGCCAACACCCTGTCCTCCGGCCCGGAGCAGAGCGGGCATTGCCATGGGGCCGGGCTGGGGCGATGCTCTGGGTGGCACTGGTGCTCCCCGGCCCTGCGGTGACCCCTGGGTGTCCCCCGCAGAGCCCACCCCGGCACCATGCATTCCCTGGAGGAGCCCCTGGACCTCAAGCTGAGCATCTCCAAGCTGCGAGCCGCCCGCGAGAAGCGGGGAGCCTCCGGCCCCAGACCCCGCGCTCCCCAGCGCCCGGACACCCCGCCGGCCGGGGATGGCCGAGGGGGCGGCCGGGGGGGTCGCCGGGCCGTGCCAGCCTCGCCGTCGCCCGGGCTCCTGGGACACTCCAGGCTGGTGGAGCCGCGGGACGGACGCTTCCCGGCCGCCGTGCCGGTGGTGGACCTCAGCCTCTCGCCCCGCTCCGGGGGGGAGTCTCCGGCTGGCAGTGCCTCGCTGTCCCCTGAGCGCCAGGGCAGCGGGGACCTGCCCGGCCCCCTCACCCCACACGTAAGTACGGCCGTGGCCCCCCCGAGGTGTCCCCAGCTGTGGGGACTGTGCCCACTCGGTGCTCCCGACCTCGGCAGCGTGCCCGGTGCTGCCGGTGTACACAGCCCGGGGTCAATGTCCTGCCTGGCCCTCCCGACCCCAGAGGTATCCCCGGGGAGGCTCCTGGGGGGGTCTCTTTGGGGTGTCTCTGGGGGTCTCTGTGGGGTTTTGGGGTCCCTGGGGGCAGTGGCAGATCTAGGGCTTTCTGGGGAGTGTGGGGGAATCTCAGGGAAGGGATCTCTGGGGGGTTCTGTGTGAGGTTCTGGGGTTCCTGGGGGGTGGGAGGAATCTCTCGAAGGGCTCGGGGGCGTCTCTGGGGGTCTCCATCCGGCTTGGCCCTGTCCCCCACTGCTCCTCTATCCGGACTCTGCTCCAGGATTTCCAGTCCCTGCGCTACATCGATGGCCTCCCCAGCTCCTTCCAGTTCTTCCTGCCGCTGGGGGCCGGGGGGGCCCTGCACCTGCCCCCCGCCGCCTTCCTGCCCCCCAGCAAGGAGAAACGGCTCCCCCCCGAGCTGCCCCTGCCCAAGCAGCTCGTCTGCCGCTGGTCCAAGGTCAGCAGGGAGGGCTGGGGGCTGTGGCGGGTTATGGTGGGGGTGTGTGGGAGCTTTGAGGGGTGCAGGTGGTGATGAGGGCCTGGGAGACCACATGGGCTTTGCAAGGATGGGGAAATGCAGGGGAATTTTGGGGCTGGGGAGAGGACATGGGGCTGGAAGGCCATGGCAGAGCTCTTTGGGGCTCTGGGCAAGTTTTGGGGCTGGGAGGCCAAGTAGGGACAGTAGGGCTGGGAAGGTGGTGATGGGGAGGTGGGTGCTCTGCAGAGGTGCTGGGGTTCATGCAAAGGGCCTTCTCCATTTCCCCAAATGCTGGTGCTGCTGCACACAGGTGGGAGCAGAGATGGGGTGGGGGGCAAGTGCTGGCCATGATGGGGGGCCTGGCCCCCCTGGTGCCCACCCTGCTGGGCTCCCTCACGCCCAGCCTCCTGCCCACAGTGCAACCAGTTCTTTGACCTCCTGCAAGACCTGGTGGACCACGTCAACGACTTCCACGTCAAACCCGAGAAGGACGCGGGGTACTGCTGCCACTGGGAGGGCTGTGCCCGCCATGGCAGGGGCTTCAATGCCAGGTGGGCGTGGGGAGCTCCAGGGGGTCTCTGGGGGGCTGCTGGGGGGAGGCAGGAGCCCAGCACTGGGGATATGCAGGGGAAGTTTCCATCTCTCCTTCCCTCCCTCCCTCTCATGCAGGGTGCGAGGTCCTGGGCGGGTTGGGATGTCCCTGTTCTCCCACCCCAGAGCCAAGGCATGGAAGGACTTGCCCTGGAAGTCAGGACCAACTCCCTCCCTAACATTCCCTCCCCAATGCTTCCACAGGCAAATGGTGATAGGACAAGGGTGAACAGTTTTAAACTAAAAGGAGAGATTGATATGGAATATTGGGAGGAAATTGTTCCCTGTGAGGGTGGGCAGGCCCTGGCACAGGGTGCCCAGAGCAGCTGTGGCTGCCCCTGGATCCCTGGCAGTGCCCAATGCCAGGCTGGGCAGGGCCTGGGATAGTGGAAGGTGTCCCTGCCCATGGCAGGGGGTTTGAATTATACACGGTTTAAGGTCTTCCCAACCCAACTCATTCCACAATTCTGTGATTGCCCCAATCCCGGCAGGTACAAGATGCTGATCCACATCCGGACGCACACCAACGAGAAGCCACATCGCTGCCCCACCTGCAACAAGAGCTTCTCCCGCCTGGAGAACCTGAAAATCCACAACCGCTCGCACACAGGTCAGCACGGCAGCCCCCGCCCTGCACTGCGCTGCTGGGGCGGCGGGGGGCTCGGGGGGACGTGGGGGACACGGCAGGGCTGGTGCCCCGTGGCAGACCCGGTGCTGTCCCGCAGGTGAGAAGCCCTACATCTGCCCCTACGAAGGCTGCAACAAGCGTTACTCCAACTCCAGCGACCGCTTCAAGCACACCCGCACGCACTACGTGGAGAAGCCCTACTCCTGCAAGATGCCGGGCTGCCACAAGCGCTACACCGACCCCAGCTCCCTCCGCAAGCACATCAAAGCCCACGGCCATTTTGTGTCCCCCGAGCACCCGGAGATGCTCAAGGTCCACCCGCCTCCCAAAACGCCCCTGGGCTCGGCGGAGGTGCCCTACGTTAACGGGGCGCAGCTCGTCATCCCCAACCCCGCCGCGCTCTTCGCTCCGCCGGGGCTGCCGGCGCTGCCCATCCCTTTGGCACCGGCACCGCTCGACCTCAGCGCCCTGGGCTGCGGGGCTGCGGGCGCGCTGCCCGCTCTGCCCGGCCCCGTCCTGCCCCTCAACGGCGGCCCCTTGAACTTGGCCAAGAGCCCGCTGCTGCCCTCGCCCTTCGCGGCGGGGCTGGGGCTGCCCGTCATGTCGCTGCTGGCCGGCGGGGCCAAGGCCGAGGGGGAGAAGGGCAGCGGGGCCGAGGGGCGGCCGCCCAAGGCGGGCAAGGGGCTGGAGAGCCGCAAGGAGAGGGGCGAAAGGACGGAGCCGGGGCGGCCGCGGGTGCCCCCCGAGAGCCTGGCGCTGCTGCCGGGGGCCGTGCTCGACCTCTCGGCCGGTGTCAGCTCGGGGGGCAGCCCCGAGGCGCTGCCCCCCGGCTGGGTGCTCATCCCCCCCGGCTCCCTGCTGCTCAAACCCGCCGCCGTCAACTGAGGGGCCCGACGATGCCCGGGGTCAGCCGCCGGCCCCGTGGGCAGATCCCGCTCCCGTCTGGGGACGGGGGGCACGGCCCCCTCCTCCCCCTGCAGCCCCGGCGGGGCCTCGCTCGTGCTTTTACCCGTCACGAAAGAAGAACGGACTCTTCTGAGAAAAGCAATAATCCCTCGGCGGCCGGAGCCGGCTGCGACCCCGTGCTGGGGGCAGGTGGGGCACAAGGGGGGTCCCCCTTCCCCTCCCCCCCCCCCCCGGCCCTGGGCAGCCGGATACGCCGCTATTTATTTCTCGACCAGCCCTCTGCTCCGACAGGGTCCCGCTTGGGCTCTCCTGCTTCCGCTGACTCGGCGTCTCCCTGCCCGAGCCCTCGGTGCTGCTGTGGGGGGCCACAGCCCCCAGGCTCTGCCGCACGGACAGCGGGGTGACAGCCGGGGCACCGGCCGCTCCGCAGCCCCGAGCCGTGCCCGGCCGTGCCATCCCATCCCGCACGGCCGCGGGCGGTGCCGCAGCCCCGGCAGCCCGTGCCGGGCCCAGCTGGCTGGGCACTCGCCGGCCCGGCGCCCGCCCGCCTCCTCCCCGCTCCCTCCCGTGACAAGGCACACGGCCGGTGTGCCGCTCGCCGGGGCACTGCCCCCCTCTAGCTACGTTCATACCTAACCACGCACCGCGAGCGCATGCGGGCAGCGCGGGCACGGCCGGCAGCGGCTGCCGGGCACCCGCTCCTCGGGCTGCGGCGGCGGGATGCTCCCGGGTGAGCCCCGGCCCTGGGGCAGCTCGGAGCCCCCCCCGGGGGTCACGCACGTCCCGCCCGCTCCGAGCCATGGGGGTCTGCGCAGTCCCGCCCCCCGTGCGGGAGGTGCCCCGCAGGGAGCCGGTCTCCCTGCCCTCACCGGCGGCCGCCCGGCGCTGCCCTAGCCCAGCATGGCTGCGGGCCCTCGACCAGGCCGCCCCGGCCGGTGAAACGTCTCCTCGCTCCTCATCGGTTTGTTGTTGCACATTCCAGGACATCAGTATTTTAACGGTCTCGAAGTGCCTTTCTATCGTAGTTTCTGGGTTGTTTTTATTTTCCTCCTGTTGGGCTCCATCGCTGTTAGCGTAGCGTGTAAGGACTGCACAAGTACGAGATAAGCTAACGACTGTAACACTATATTCGTCCAGGGGAGAGGAAGTTTATTAAGAAAACAATAAAGTGAAGTTGAAGTAAGTTCCTGTTTCAGTCCGTGGTGCCAACGGCAAGGAACCCGTGCTGGGGACAGAGGGGTGTGGGTGGGGATGGGTGTGACCTTGGGGGCACGGCTGGCCCTGCCTGACCCCCAGCCGTGTCCCCACACTCCTGCTCAGGCAGCCTTGGCATCAGTGAAACCCTGCCAGCATCTGGGGGCTGAGCTGCAGGTGGGGACAGCCACAGAGGGTCCCGTCACAGCCCCTCACCCCGAGCCAGCAGCCACCCACGCTGGGAGAAGGTAATGGCACAGCACTCCCAGGGTATGGAGCCAGACGGAGCCGGGCACTCCATCCAAGAGCATCCAACCTCCCCACCAAAAATAGCTCCTGCAGCCTCCCCCAGTGCCATTTGAGCCCTGGCAGCCTCAATGCCCTGGGGACACCCCTTCTTCCCCAGCTGCCTCCTCCTCCTCCTCTTCCTCCCCCAGGCAAGTGCAGCCCCTGGCAGGGGCCGATCCCCGCAGGGCAGCGCTGGGCAGGCAGGTCCCTGCTCCCTCCCTGGGTGTGGAGCAGCCAGGCCAGGTGCTGGAGGACACGGTGTTTATTGGCTACCTATAAGTTAAGGGTGGGGGGCACGGGGGGCAGGGGTGGCAGGAGTCACGTCTCGGCTTTCCGCCCCTTCTCCTTGTCACCCTTGGCCTGGATGCGCAGCTCCTCGTCCAGCCGCTCCTTGGCTCGCACCACCTGTGGGACAGGAGGACACCCAGGGATGGGGGGACACCCAGGGATGGGGGGGACACCCAGGGATGGGGTGCTCCCTCCCCTCCCTGCCTCATCCATGGGTATATCCAGGCCCTGCCTGTCCCAAAGCCCAGGCAGGGGAAGGAGGGTGCAGCCCCTCCCTGCTCCTCCTGGCGCTCACCTTGGACTGCAGGTAGAAGGAGCCTCCCACTGATTTGTCGTTCACCTTGAACAAGTGGTCGTAGTTCTGCCGAGAGAAGCTCTGGGTCAGAGGCACCTCCAGCCTTGGCCATTCCCACTCCCAAACACTGGCAGCCTCCCGCTCCCCAGAGCATTGCTGAAGAGCGATCCTGGGGACGCAGCTGGCTCTGCCTGACACCCCTCGGGTGCACCATGTTCCCAGCAGGGCACCTCCAGAGATCCCACATCCCTTCCCTGAGCAGCCCCGCGGGGCAGGTGCAGAGGCCAAGCCTGGAGGGCTGCTCCAGCTGGGGCAGGGAATCCTCAAAACCCTCGAACTGTGATTAACTGGGCCCAAGACAGCACGGGGGACCAGCTGCACCGCCGTGCATAGCAGCACCCTCAGAGAGGCCAGGGCCTGCCAGCACCACCCCTCCGTGGCTCCAAGGAAGCCTCTACCTTCTGGATCTCCTCGGGGTTGAGGCTGGAGACGTTGAGGATCTGCTGTGCTTCCTGGAGGCTGATGCCGATGATCCTGGAGGCGGCGGCGGACTGCGGCCTCTCGGCGCGGCCCCGCGCGTCGGCTGCGGCCTGGCTCGCTGGGGACACCCGGCCTCAGTCCCCCTGACACCCCTGCCACCCCCGCCAGCCCGGCCCTCGGGCACAAAGCCTGGGCACTTCCAGGTGCTCAGAGCCCACGGTGCCCCTCTGTCCCCATCCAGCCACCCCGGGGCCATGTGGACGCAGTCCCAGTGCCAGGGGGCGGCAGGATCACATCCCAGGGATTATCCCCCTCTGCCCTTTGGGGTGCTGGGATCTCTGGGAGCCTGGCAGCAGTGCCAGGGCCAGGAGGGAGCCCTGTCACGACCTGGCAGTGTCCCTTGCAGGCCAGCCCGGGGATGGGGGGCCCTGGGGTGCTCAGGGATGGGTGGGGATGTGGAGCAGTGCCCAGCAGGGCAGCGTGGGCACAGGGGGCTCATGGAGCAGCATCCCAGCTCCTACCTGCAAACTCCTGCCGCAGCGCCCGCATGAAGGCCCGTCCCACCACCTGGGCCCCCACCAGGATGATCTGTGCCAGGTACTTGGCCTGCGGGGACACCCTGCTGTCACAGCCACCACGGCTCCTCTGCCCTGTCACCTCCCCGTGGGCCCTGTCCCTCTCCGCATGCCCCGGGGGTCTGCTCTGACCCCATCTGACTTCTGTCATGGTCGTACCTGTCCCTGTCCCCCTTTCTCTGTCCCCCCACCCAGGCCCTGTGATACTTTTCTCAGACCCCGTCCCCTCCCCTGTCTCTGTCCCCCGTCCCCATTCCCTGTCCCCTCTCCGCTGGTCCTGTGACCCCCTCCCTGTCCCTGTCCCCCCTCCTCTGTCCCTGTCCCCCTTCCCCACGACTTCTTCCCCCTTCCCTGGCCCCGTGACCCCTTCCCCTGCCCCTGTCCCCTCTCCACTGGCCCTGGCCCTCCCGGAACCAGTTGCCCCTTCCCGGGCCCTGTCCAGCCGCAGCTCTGCTCCCCGATCCCGCTGTGCCCCCGCCGCGTCCCCCCGTCCCCTCTCACCATGTCCCCGCCGCCGCTTCCGCCCCGCGGTCACGTGGCCGGGGGTGAAGGTCACGGCGGACACCGAGACGGCGGCGGCGCGGGCGGAGCGTCCCCTCTGCAGCCACAGCGCCCTCTGGCGGTGTTCCCGCGCCGGAGGCCCGCCGGAGAGGGGGGCGCGACTTCCCCGTCCCCGCTCCCCGTGTGCCGCCGGTCCCTGTGCCCCCATCCCCGGTCCCTGTGTCCCCCTGATCCCCGTGTGCCGCCGGTCCCTGTGCCCCCCATCCCCGGTCCCTGTGCCCCCCTGGTCCCCGTGTGCCGCCGGTCCCTCTGCCCCCCTGGTCCGTCCCTGTGTCCCCCTGGTCCCCGTGTCCCCCCAGTCCCTGTGTGCCCCTTCCCCATCCCCGGTCCCTTTGTTGTCCTGGTGCCGGTCCCGGTGTCCCCCCAGTCTCTGTGTCATGCCGGTACCCGTCCTGTTTCCCCTCGGTGCCCGTCCCTGTGTCCCCCCGGTCCCCGTGTGCCCCCCTGCCGCGGTCCTTGGCTCTCCCTCGGCCCCTGTATTATCCCCGATTTCCGTGTCCCCCGGTGATGGTCCCTGTGTCCTTGTGTGCCCCCCGCCCCGGTCCTCATGTCCCGCTCGGTTACCATGTCCCCCGCTGTCGGTCCCTGTGTCACCCCGATGCCCGTATCCCCCTGGAGCCGGTCCCTGTGTCGCCTCCGGTCCCCATGTCCCCTCGTTCCCTGTGTCTCCCCCATTCCCGGTCCCCGTGTCCCCCCCGGTGCCCCAGGATCACGGCAGGACACGGTGCTGGTGCAGCGGCTTTAATAGCGGGTCCTGCCCGCGGCGGGCCCTGCGCCTCCTCCACCTCTTCTTCCTCCTCCTCCTCCTCCTCGTGGCCGCCCCGCCGGGCCCGGCGGGTGCGGGGGTCCCGGCGGCTCTGGGGTGCCGGGTCCAGCCTAGTCCTGCGGGAGGCCGGGGGTGAGGGGCGCGGCGGGGCCGGGTGGGTCCTGCCGGGGGTCGCGAGTCCCCGTCCCGCACTCACCCACTCGTCCTCGTCCACGCCCTCGAAGGAGTCCTGCGGCAGCGGGTCGTCCCTGTTGCCCAGCCGGGCCACCATGGCACTGAGGAGCTGCGGGGAGAGCCGGGCAGAGCCGTGGGGCGCGGGGCATCACCCCCGGCCCCGGCGCGGGGGGCTCAGCCCAGAACCCACCTCCTCCTTCTTCTGCTCATCAGTCTTCTCCTCCAGGTACACGGACGCAGGGACGAACTTCCGAGCCGGAGCCTCTTTGGGGGCCTCGCTCACTGCGAGAGCGGCGTCACCATGGGGCGGGAGGGCTCTACCCCATTGACTAAAGCCCCCCTGAGGGCCGGGGGTCCTCGCCCAGCCCCTGTACCCACCTGGCACCATGTCTGCGGGGCGCAGGCTGGCGCGGCGCTGCTGCCCGTCCTGCCCGTCCAGCCAGGCGCCCGCACCCAGCGCCGGCTCCCACCACACGCGGGTCGGCGGGTAGAGATCGTCCTGGAAGTACTCCTTCTGCGGGGGCAAGGGGCGCTCAGGGGGGTGTTGTCCCTCCTGTCCCCATCCCAAAACACGGCCAGCCCCCCCGCCCAGCCACCTACCTTGACGCGTGGCACGTGGAAAGCCACGGGCTCCAGGGTGCTCTGCCCCAGGCGCAGCGCCCGGGCAAACTCCACCTCCCGCACCTCGCACGCCGTTTTGGGCAGGAAGACGAAGCCCTGGTGGGGTGGGGGTGTGAGCGGGTCTGGCAGCACAGGTAGGGGGTCAGGGAGAGGCAGCATATCCCCCCTTTACCTTGTGGGGCTCATTGGAGGTGAAGCTGTTGCACTCGAGGAAGTAGGGGGGCTCGGGGGACACTTCATAGATGAAGACTCTGGTGTCACCCTGGGGATGGAGCGAGACGGGGGCTGTCAGGGGACATGGAGGGTCCCTCCTCACTGTGGGGTGCTGTAGGCAGGGAGCCTCACAGTTTTTTGGAGGGTGAGTCCTCACCTTGCCAGTGAGGAAGACAACGCTGGTATCCTCATCATAAAAGGGCAGGAGGGTGGAAGGGGCCACGTCCAGACCAAGGACAGACAAGGGTCCTTCAGGCAGGGCCTGTGCCCGGTACAGGAGGATCCTCCTCTCGCTGCGGCTGTGGGGAGGTGACAGTGAGAGCAAGCAGTGTCCTCAGGGACCCCTGCCCTGGTATGTGTCCCCCTCCTTACCTGTCAAAGCCGGACACCAGGAGGTAGTCACCACCACAAACCCAAACCAGGCGCGCTCCACGTCCCCCCTCGGGACCTGGGCCCTCCTGCGTGGGGTAAAGGTCACCCTGCCTGCTCTCAGAGAGCTGGGGGTGCAGTCATGTGCCCGTGGGGAGGGTTCCCTGCCCACACCCCCAGCTCTCCAGCCCATCCCCAGTGCTGGGATTGTACCTGTTGAGGCTGAGAGCTGCGCCGTGGCTCGTAGAGCCGTATCCGTCCGTCTTTGCTCACCGTTGCCAGCTTCTTCCCATCCGGGCTCCAAGCCATGCTGAAAATCTGGAGAGACAGGTGTTGTGCAAATGTCCCAAGCTGCCTCTCGGGTGTCCCTGGATTTGTCATCCCTTACCTGATCCGTGTGTCCCTGCAGGCACAAGACTTCCCGCCCAGCGCTCAGCTCCCAGATCCGCACGGTCATGTCGTAGGAGGAGGAGACCAGGAGATCGGATGCCGTGGGGTGGAAGCGGATGGAGTAAATCTTTTCCGTGTGACCTAGTGAGGTTCAGCAGTGCGTGGCTGTCCCCAGCTGTGGGTGCCACCAGGCTGTTTTGTCCCCAGTGCAGGGTGCTCAGTAGTCCCCTCACCTCGGAGAACAGCTTCAGGCTCCTGCAGGGTCTCCTGCAGCCCTCCCTCAGGGATACGCCACAGCCGGATCCTGGCGTCCTCACCCGCTGTGCCAGAAGGGATGGGCAGTGGTTACTGGGGTGGTCTGGAATGCCTGGAGCTCTGGGGACTCTCTGGGCAGGGCTGGCACGCACGTACCCACAGCGAGGCGCCGCGGGTCGAAGGGGTCCCAGGTGAGGTCGGCCACGGCGGCGCCGTTCTGGATGGTGGGCACGGCCACGTCGGGGAGACGACCGGGCTTGGAGAGCTGCGGGCGAGAGCCAGGGTCAGCAGCATGGCACACACGGCACACGCGGCACACACGGCACACACGGCACACGTGGCACACGTGGCACACACGGCACACACAGCACACACGGCGCCATGCCGGCCTGCACACCTCCCGGGTACCTCGAGCACGGCGATCTGGCCGCCGGCAGAGAGCAGGGGCAGGGCCACGCGCTGCTGGTTGGCGCAGAAGCCGTCGCTCTCGCCCGGCGTGGTGAGGCTGAGCCCCCGCAGGTTGGTGAGGTGCAGGTCCCGGTGCAGCACCCGGCCCTGAGTGTGCCGGAAGCGGGAGCTGGGCCCTGCAGAGGGCAAGGGCTGGGTGAGCGCCCCAAATCCCCTCCAGGGGGGCACCCCGAGCCGCCCCACTGCCTGCTCACCCAAAATGCTCTGCAGGGACTTCTGGCTGGGGCTGCTGGCAAAGCCACTGGAGGGGCCGGTGCTGGCTGAGAGCGAGGTGGCCGCACTGCCTGGTGAGGCCAGTGAGGATGGTGAGGAGTAACCACTGGCTTCCTACAGGAGAGAGAGCCCGGGCAGGGGGTGCTGGTTTGTCTTGTGGGATGGGGGCAGCAGGGACCCCACCCCTTCAGCACCCAGTGCACTTTTCCAGCACCCCACGCTCACACTCTGGTCGGTGTCGGTGTGGCCGGTGTCGGTGTCTGTGGGGCCGGTGTTGGTGGGGCCGGTGCCAGCAATGATGGGGGATGTGAAGGTCTCCGTGGGTCTCCGTGCTGGGTGCAGGCTCACCCTGCCCACCTGCACCGAGCACAATGGTGAGCATGGGGCAGTGGCAATGCCACCAGCAAGGACACGCGCCCAGCTGACACTGACCTGCTGGCTGTCCCCTGCCCACCAGCCTTGGGCGTCGGTGGCTGGCAGCATCCCTGTGCAGTCAGGGAACAGATCCTCGTGGAACTCCTGGACAGACTGGGGGAGAGGGGATGGGGTGAGATGGGCATTCCCAAAATCCTACAGCCTCTGTCCTGCTGCAGTTGGGGCACCCCTGGGCACCCCCAGACACTTCCAGCACCCAAACTTCAGCTGCTCGAAGTGCCCAGCACCCACTACACAACAGCACCCAGCAGGTGGCACCCAGCCACCTCTCCAGCACCCCAATCCTGCACGCAGCACCCAGCTCCCCAAATCCAGCACCCAGACTCTGCAACCCACCACCAGCATCCAGGTTTGACCTCCTCTCCTGCTCTTCCCAGGCTGGGCTCTCACTGCAGCCAGGTCCTTTGTGTCACCCAGTGCTGGTGAGGTGTCACCCGTGAGATGACACCGGGCACCTATGAGACAGTGCCACCCACAGGTCCCCCTCACCTTGCGTGGCACCAGGTAGCTGACGGGGACGATGGCGGTGTCAGTGAGCTGCAGGACACGGAGCACCTCGCAGGCCATGACATCCAGGGCCAGGCATGGCACAGCCGCCAGGCCCCGCGTGCTGCCCTCTGTCCGGCACTGGGTCACTGCGGGACAGGCAGGGTGGCCCTGGGGTGGGTGGCCAGGCAGCAGTGAGCCCCCCAGGGGAGATAAGGGTGGGAGGGGACCTGCTTACCCTGGGTGATTGCTGGCTGGGTGGGGGCCACCTCGAAGCAGTAGATGAGGTTTTCTCCCTGGAAGAGAGGTGGTGGGGACAGGGAATGAGCAGAGCTGTAGGAAGCACCAGCTGCACCCACATGTACCAAGCTGCACCTCACTACACCCCCTCTGCATCCTCCTGTCCCTCCAGTGCCTCCCTACACCCCCCAGCCACGGGACCTCACCTTCCCTGCCAGCACCAGCAGCCCCGTGTCGGCGTCGTACAGCGGGATGGTCACCCTGCAAGGGAAGGGGGGTGCTGAGCCCGGGGCTCCTGTGGGCACGGCACCCCCATGGATGTGGGGCTGGATCCTGTTCTCCCTCTGGTGCACACCCCAAACCCTGTCCTGGGGAAGCGTGGGGTGGGATAAGGCCATGCTGTGATGGGAGGGCAGCACGGTGCTGGGCTGGTCCCCAGGTGACAGCCCTCACTGTCCCAGCCTGTGCCGACAGCTTGGCAGCAGGATGTCACTGCCACCTGCTTCCAGTCCCCGTGGGGCATCCCGCTCCCTGCCCTGCTCCCTGTGCCCGGCCATGGCACCCGGCCTCGCCCGGGGAAGCCTCCGGCACCCGCGGGGTGGCCCCGGGGCCGGCCGGCCCGGCTTGGCCAGTTCGGGGCGGGCACGTGGCACTCCCGGCTCACCCGGGGAGCCGGCCAGCCCCGGGAGTGCCCTGCGGGCCGGCTGTGCCAGCTGGAGCGTGTCCCTGCTCCCTGTCCCGCACCCTGTCCCACACCGCAGCCAGGGTGCTCCATGGCCGGGGGGACCCTCGGTGGCGGGAGGGGAGCACAGGGAATACTCGGTGGCGGGAGGGGACAGTGGTGACAGGAGACAGAGGCACTCTGTGCCTTCCCTCGGCAGGGGTGGAGGAGGGAGCGCCGCGGGCAGAGACCAAAGGGACAATCTTTTACTTTCGGTTGACATTTCTGTGGCTGTGCCAAGGGGAGGGAGCTGCTCCATGCCATCCCATGCCACGAAGGCTATCTGCAGGTGGTATGGCATGGTCCTGCCCCAGGACTGTTGGCACAACACAGGCAAACTGCCAGGATGCCTGGGGCAGGCACCGGGGTCCCCTGCCCTGCTGTCACCACAGCCACCTGCACTGCCACCACTGCAGGGGTGCAGGTCTGGGACAAGGGCACCCTGATTGCCTGGTTGTCCTAGCCCAGCCCATGCCACCCTCACCATGCCGAACAGGGAGCGCTGCTCTGCTGTCACAGGGGCATGGGACAGCCCTGCAAGGGCCACCCACTTTCCCCTGTCCCCTGGCACACGGTGGCAGGAGCTCTGTGGATGCCAGGGGCATGGGGGGACTGAGACCCCAGGGCACTGGGGCTCATTGGTGCCAGAGTCCCTGGTTACCCTGGGCACATGGGATGTGGGGGTCCCTGGACATGCCAAGGACACCCAACACAGCCTTTTATGTTACCAGGGTTGCCAGGGGTCCCCTGGGTGCTGGGGATATGAGGGAGATACCTGTACCTGGATCTAGCCCTATACCTGTGTGTACACACAGCAGGGGTGCTGGGGTCCCAGGAATCACGGCCCCAGGGATGCTGAAGGTCTTGGGGTGCCCTGGAGAGTTTGGAAGGTCTGGGAGCTTCCAAAAGTATTGTGGGTCCTGGGGATCCTTGTGGGTCTGGGGACCCTGAGGTCACATGGAGTTCCCAAGGGGTCCCAGAGGTCCTTGTGACTCTGGAGGCTCCTGAAATCTCAATGTCCCTGTGACTCTGGGAGGTCCTGGGGTCACGGGGTCTGGAGGTCCCTGTGGAGGCCTCTGGGATCCTTGTGACTCCCAGGTCCCAGAGGTCCTGGAGGTGCTGGGGGCTGCTGTGACTCAGAGGTCCTGGGTACCCCAATGGTCCCTGTGACTCTGAGGTCCCAGATGTCCTGGGTATCCCAGGGGTCTCTGTGAATCAGAGATCCTGGATATCGTGGGGGTCCCTGTGCCTCCGGGGTCCCAGAGGTGCTGGATGTCCCGGGGGTCCCTGTGCCTCCGGGGTCCCAGAGGTCCTGGTGGTCCAGGGGGTCCCTGTGACTCAGAGGTCCTAAAAGTCCCGGGGACATTGTGCCTCCGGGGTCCCGGGGGTCCCTGCGCCTCCAGGGTCCCAGAGGTGCTGGATGTCCCGGGGGTCCCTGTGACTCCAGGGTCTCAGAGGTGCTGGATGTCCCGGGGGTTCCTGTGCCTCCGGGCTCCCAGAGGTGCTGGATGTCCCCGCGGCTCGGGGGGTCCCGGGGGTCCCGGCGGTGCCGCCCCCGTCGGGCCCCAGGTGAGCGGGGGCGGAGCCTCAGTGGAGGCTGTGCCTTGCCCCACCCCCTCCGTGCTCTCGGCCAATGGGCGCCCAGCGGGAGGGCAGGCCCCGCCCCCTTGATTTAAATGCCGCCCCCCGCGCCTGGCGCCGCCAGAGAGGGGAGCGCTCGCCCGGCCGCCGCTGCGCTGCCGCCATGGACTGACCGCCCGCCCCGCACGGCCCCGCACCGCCCGCCACGGTGAGTCCCTCGGCCGCCACACCGCGTGACCCTCCACACGGCCACCGGGGCTCTGTGGGGAGGCAGCCCCCGGGCGGGAGGGGGTTCTGCGAGGCATCCGCGGGCTCAGGGGGCGGTGGGGCCCGGGGGCCCTGGTGGGCCCGGGCCGGGCCGTGGGACACCCCGTGTGGCCTGGGCACTCAGAGTGACAGGGTGTCATTGGGGCTTCGGCTGGGGGTCGGCATGCCCTGCTCCCTTCGAGGCCTCAGCTGAGCCAGGGGCATCCCGCTGGCCCCTGCCTCTGCTGATGGTAGGGCCTCGGCTGGGCTGGGGCGGTGGCACTGCAGTGGGCTGGGACAGGGGATCACGGAGGGCTCTCGCTTCCCTGTCCCTGCCTGTGCCTGTTTTGCCGCGGGATGTGCTGGGGTCTGGCCCTGGGATCCTGGTCTGGTGCTGCATCCATCGCAGGAAAGGGGAGGGATGTATTTGGGGCTGACATGGAGCATGGCTCCATCCGGCATGGCCGAGTGGCAGTGGAGCACTCCAGACCCACACGGGACCGGCACGGTCTTGGGCCCATCCCATGCTTGCTCTGTCCTGGCAGATGTGACGGCTGGGCTCTCCTGCTGGGGTCAGGCAGAGGTGGGAGCTGCTGGCAGCGGTGTCCACCACCACCCTCCTCGGTGGAGGGCTTGGCTGGGGTGGGGTTTGGCTGCCCTCGTTCTGCTTGTCCTCAGGGGCTGCTGTCCTGGGTCACTGACCTGCTGTGGGTCCCCATGCTGTGCTGACAAGGGTTTCCCTCTGGCTGGCACAGAGGGATGGGTGCCAGCAGGGCCACTGGCCAGCCTGCCACTGGGAGGCAGGGATACCCTACTGCTTCTCCTGCCGCCAGCTCCCCACACACTTCATTGTCACCTGGCGTGAGTTCGGAGGGTGCTGGCGCCTGTCACCTTCCTTGACTGTCACCTCTTAGGGCCACCATGGGGTAAATGTCCCTTTCCACGCCTGGCTCCCTCCCAGCCTGGCAATGGCCACAGCAGTTAACACATGCCAGCAGAGATGCTCCAGTTCTGAGACTCTTCCCAGCCAAAACCCCTCAGTAATGTCCCCCCATACACCTACCCTTGCCAGCGTGCCCCACACCCACAGGTCTCATCCTGCTGGGCTGGGGCGGCCGGACTGCCCTGACCCAGCTGTGCCGCTGCCCACACGGCGCTGGGCAGTGCCGCCATCAGGGATGACACTAATTACTGTTTTCCCCCGCGCCACGCCGAGGCCGGCCGGGTGGCCCTGACGCAAGCGCTGCCTGCCCGGCTGGCTCTGCCGGCGGGACGCGGCACGAGGAAGCGCTCGGGGACAGCCGCGGCCGCCCCAGTCACTCCGGAGGAATCCGCCCGTGCCGCCCGGGCCACGCGTGGCACCATCGCCGGCCTCCTCCCACCCTCCGCCGGCGTTCCGGCTCCTCCCGAGGCGGTTTGGCTGCCGGCAAAGCGGCTCTGCTGGTTTTTCTCCTTGCCGGCACCTGAGATGGGGAGCGCGGCCGGGTCAAAGGGGCAGGAGCGGGATGGAGGGGCTGGCGAGTGCTCCGGGGAATGCAATAACCAGGCCTGCATTCCTGCGGGGCTGCTGCGGAAACTTTAATTAAATAGGGAGGGGAGCGGGAGGAGGTGGGAGCTGCGGCGGGCGGCGCAGGGTGGGTTGAAGGAGAGGAGGATTAAGGGCTTAATCCTGCACATCCCCCCGGCTGGCTCGGGGGAGGGGGCACGTGCTGACATCGGCTTGTTTTGAGGGGGGTAAGGCAGGGGAGCAGTGTCTGCATCCCGCCTGGCAGAGGCACTGTGTCACCTCCCTGTCACCGCACACTGCAGGGCCCCCGTCCTTCCTGCTCTGGTGCCACCCGCCAAGGTGGCAGCCCACGGGCCGGCAACAACGCTGGCTTTGTTTGTCTGCACTTGCCGGTGCGGGAAGGAACGTCCCGGCTGTGCCTGCTTCCCTGGGATCCCCAAGCAGAGGGGAAAGGCAGGGACTCTGCAGCTCCTCCAGCCTGTCCTGCACAGGTGTCACCCTGCAGCGCAAGGACATCGGCCTCGTCCTTAAAAACAGGAGGCGGGTGCAAAGCAGGGCATCCCTGCCCAGCGGGGCGGCTCAGCCCGGGGGGCTGCAGGCGGGGAAGGGGGGTGACACGGCACTCCCACCCCAGCAGGCTGGCAGGGAAAAGCTGAGTCGGGACTGGGGGAATCTGAGCCCAGATCCTCCCCGCAGCCGGAAAATATGAATAATTCGGCAAATATCTGCGGTGCAGGCGCGGGGGAGACCAGCCAAGGCAGCAGCAGGCCGCTGGCAGGGTGGCCCCAACACCTCCGGCAGAAACGGGGCCCCCTCTCCGCCCTTGGGGACCCTGCCAGGACCTGGGGAGGCTGTTCCCCTGCCCCCCGTTTCTGGGGCTGTCCTGGGCTGGGGGAACTCCTCTCTGCCTTGAAGCAGCATCGTGCCGGGAGGCGGGGCGCGGACGGGATGTTGGCGTGTGCCGGCGGAGCGGGCGATGCCGAGGGGCGGTGGCGGAGGCTGCGGGGCCGTGCCAGCCTGCCCGGCGCTCGTGGCCAGGCGCGGATGCGCGGCCGTGGCCGGGCTGGCCGAACCTGCCCGGAGCGGGGAGCCTGGCAGACGGGGAGGAAATGCCAGCGTAATTAAAGGGACGAGAGAGACTTGGAGTCAGCAGCTGGTTGCAGCACGGGACACGTCAGCGAAACCCGACCCTGGCATTGCAAAACCAGCCCCGGCCTCGCCAGCATCCCGCAGGCCTGGCCCCGCTCCGGCGCTGCCCACCCGGGCGGGCTGGCACGGCCGTGGCACCGCTGGCATGCCAGCACCCTGCACCCAGAGCTCTCCCACCAGCCAGCACGCTCTGGATGCTGGAGCCACCTCGAGCGGTGCCGGGTCTGCCCCCAGTCCCAAACAGCTCTTCGCAGGGTCTCCATGTTGTGTTTTTAACTCTGCTGGCAGCCTGACTGTGATGTGGGGTGCAGGGGCACCCGACACCGGTGCGGGGGCTGGGGGCTGGGCTTGCTTGGGAGGGGATGCGGTGATGGTGACCCCTGGGTGACAGTGACCTCTTGGATGTGGCACAGCTCCTCCCCAGTGTCAGGGGCTGACGGCACAGGTCATGTCAGGGCAGAGCCGGCCAGGCCAAGTGACTCAGGCGGTTGTGGTGACCCTGCCCAGCCGTGGGCTCACCCCACCCTGGGGGGGGCCGCTCGGGAAGAGGCGAGGACAGAGCTGGCCGCGGTGTTAACCCTGTCCAACCCCCCGGCAGGGGGACAAGAGGACACAGCACGGCTCCAGACCCTCCTGGCTCAGGATGTGTTGTCCCTGCGCTGCTGACGGGGCCGGGGCAGGCGGCACGTGCTGCTGTGTGACCTGCAGCCCCCCACACACAGCGGGGGCCCCTTGTGAGCCACGGGGGGGGGGCGTTTGCCTGGAGCTCCGACAGCTCTGGGAGGAGGTGGCAACAGATGAGGCTGGGGAAGGGTTCGCCTCTTACTTGCCTAGGGATCCCACTCTGCCACCTCCCCCTGACCCTGAGATGGAGTGGCAGGAGACTGTGAGTCTCTGGCCCAGCCTAGTATCATTAAAGGGGCTGAAAGATGGGGCTGAGGGAGGAGCCCTTTGGGATACAGACAGAGTTTGTGACACTGGCATCCATGGGGAGCTGGGGTTGGGGTGGTTACAGCCGTGGTCACCCCAGAGCCTGCTCCCTCCATCCCTGCTGACCCAGTCCTCAAGAGCCAGGGATACAGCCCACAGTGCTGAGTCCCTGGAGTTTAACAGTGAGGGGAACAGCAACATGACCTGTGGGGAGAGGGGCTTGGTGGGGCTGCATGAGCCCCTGGGCTCTGTGGGGACACAAATGGCTCCTCCAGCCCCACACTGCGTGGCCCAGGACACCTCTGGGTGCCCCTGTCCCCAAGAGGGGCTGCTGTTGCTGGCGATCCAAGCAGGAGCAGCCCCCGAGGGTGCAGCGGCTGTGAGGCGGCACAAGCAAAGGGTTAAGCTGAGCTCTATGCAGGCAAGGCCGGCCAGGCTCCCACCCCTTCCCGGTGCTCTGATTCTCTGCATCCCCTGTGTTTGATTTGCACCCTGCTGAGCAGCTGGGGAGGTTGGGGCCCTTGTGAGTGCTGGGAAAGGTCTTGGTGCTCCACCGAAGACAGCCCCAATACCAGTGGGATGTGTCTCATGGTAGAGCCTGGGGTGTGCAAAGGTACCACATCCCCAAATCCTGGGGGTCTGGGGAGGGGGAAGCATGGAGCTGGGGTGGGCAGCCCCTGTGCTGGTGGGCAGCCCTGGAGGCAGAGCAGGGTTCAGAGGTGCCCCAGAGCCCTGCCAGCCCTGGGTACCCCCCAGCAGGGCCCATCCCCTCACCCTGGCTCTGCTTTTCTCTCTGCAGAGCTGACACCATGAACCAGCTGATCCTTTGCACATTGCTCCTCTTGGCCTGTGGGGAGCTGGCCAGGGCATGTCCTGCAGGCTGCCAGTGCCATGACCCCAAGACCATCCTGTGTGCAGCCAGGCGGGGCCAGACGGTGCCCCAGGGGCTGCCCCCCAGCACCCTCTCCCTCTACGTCTTTGAGAACGGCATCACAACGCTCAGTGAGGACAGCTTTGCAGGGCTGCCTGCCCTCCAGCTCCTGGACCTCTCGCAAAACAAGATCACCAGCATCCAGAGGAACATCTTCCAGCCCCTGACGGAGCTCGTCAACTTGGATCTGTCCTCCAACCAGCTGCAGGAGATCACCAATGAGACCTTCCATGGACTGCGGCTGCTGGAACGGCTCTACCTGCAGAGGAACAGGATCCAGCACATCCACGCTGCTGCCTTTGACACTCTGGAGAATCTGCTGGAGCTAAAGCTGCAGAACAACCAGCTCAGGGCTGTGCCCCCCCTCGACCTGCCCAACCTCCTGCTGCTGGACATCAGCTGGAACAAGATCCCTGCCATTGCACCAGGGGCTTTCCATGCCGTCAGCATTGAGTCCCTGAAGATTGCAGGGCTGGGCCTGACAAGCTTAAACGAGGAGCTCTTCCAAGTCCAAAACAACCTCCACGAGCTGGACATCTCTGACAACCTGCTGGAGCGCGTCCCGGCGGTGCTGCGGCGCCTGGGCAGCCTCACCAGGCTCAGCCTGGCCGGCAATGCCCGCATCTCCCAGCTGCCAGCTGAGGACTTCCAGAGCCTCCACAACCTCCAGGAGCTAGACATCAGCAACCTCAACATCAACACCATCCCTCGGGATTTCTCCGGCTTCTTCCCCAGGCTGCGGGCCGTGACGGCTGCCGGCAACCCCTTCAACTGTATCTGCCAGATGAGCTGGCTGGTGCAGTGGGTGAACACCAGTGGCGTGGTCCTGCGGCGCCCCGAGGAGACGCGCTGCCATTTCCCCCCAAAAAACTCTGGCAAGCTCCTCCACCACCTGCAATACACTGACTTTGGCTGCCCCACCACCACCCCCACGCCCACCACGCCCCGCACCACCACGCTGCCACCGCCCACGCCGCTGCCCAGCACCCACCGCCCGCCGCCCCCCCCCAGCACCGCTGCACCCACGCCGGCGCCCAGAGAGCCCCAGAGCAGCTCCACCTTGGTGCCCTTCAGCGGCGCCCCGGCCCCCACCAGCCCCCCAGCGCCCATCTGTCCCCCCCGCACGTGTCTGAACGGCGGCACCTGCCACCTGGGTGCCCAGAACATCCTGGAGTGCCTGTGCCCCGCGGGCTTCGCTGGCGCGTACTGCGAGGTGGAGGCGAGGGGAACGACAGCAGCCCCGGGCACGCCGGCCCTGCCACCTGCACAGCGGGTCAGCATCGCCCAGGTGGGCAGCACCTCCCTCAAAGTGGACCTGCACAGCTACATCCAGTCCAAGGCACAGCTGAAGGGCATCCGCCTGAGCTACCGGAACCTGTCGGGGCCGGACAAGCGGGCGGTGATGCTGCGCTTGCCGGCCTCGCTCTCCGAGTACACGGTGCGGGCGCTGAAACCCAACTGCACCTACCGCGTCTGCATCGGGGCGCTGGGGGAGGCCCCCAAGGAGGAGCACTGCGCCGAGGCACACACCCTGCCCCTCAGCCTGCAGCAGCACTCCCCTGTCACCCAGAGCCAGGACCCCAACCTCGCCCTGATCCTGGTCCCTGCGCTGGCTGCCATGCTGCTGCTGCTGGTGGTGGTCACGGCTGCCATGTACTACTGCCGGCACCGCCGCGCCAAGGCACGCACCGGCGCTGGGGTGGACACCGGCCCCCTGGAGCTGGAAGGGGTGAAAGCCTGCCTGGAAAACGGGGATTTGAGCAGCCACGGCTGCAAGGTGCCAGAGGCAGCGATGCTTTCTGGCGGCTCTGAGTGCGAGGTGCCGCTCATGCAGTCGCACTACCCCAGCAACAACAACACCCCAGGGCTCAAACCCTCCTACTTCTGAACACACAGGGCTTCCAGAGCCTTGGACACAGGAGGGCTGAGCTCCAGAGGCAGCACCTGGCCATGTCCCTCTGGGATACGGATTACCAAGGAGCTGACTGAACTGAGGCAGAAACCCCCCCATCCCACAACATGCAATTTCCGAGAGGCTGCCATGCTTCGGGAGGAGACACGAATTTTACTGCTCTGTGCCTTGATTTCTGTGACTCTACCTAGAACGTGGGTAGTGGAAGAGAAGGGGGGGGGGTTAATTTGGGGGTTGGGGGGCTTTTTTTAGCTCCTGCTAAAGAGAAAGCTGCTGTGACTGGGCTGAGGGACGCCCACGTGCTGGTAACAAGGGTCCTTCAGTGGAGCACGGCCCGTGACTCGACTCCCTGGAAGCTGATGTGAGCAATACGGCCCGGCCGAGGTGCTGGGACCCTCGGGACCCCCCGGGCCAAAGGAAGTGCCGAGCAGGCAAACCGGGAATTGAAGCTTTAAGAACTCAGAGAGAATATTTATACATCGTTATTTCCCATTTCTTCTGGGAAAACTTTTTTTTAGTACAGGTTTGTGTACATCTCTTTTGTAAGGCAGATCAGAAGGGTGTCTTTTTGTAAAAAAAAAAAACAACCCCAAAATAATTAAAATAACAACAACGAAAAGTTCTGTGCGGCCCTGAGTACCTCGGCAGGCACTGCCTGTCACAAGCAGGGGTGTGGGCAGTGTGGCGTGTCCCCTGCAGAGGAGCGGGAAGGTCAGCCGTGTCCTCCCGTTGTTGTTGGCGAGCACCGGGATGAGTCAGGGCAAGGGAGGGGGGAGTTTTCCCGACTCTGGGCGTTTTTTACCCCTAGGGCGCTGCCCCCCACCTCGGGCGCTGAGGAGGTGTTCCCAAAACGGAGGCCACGGGGTTCAAATCAGCCCCTGCCCTGCGCATCATCCAGCCTTACTTCATCCCTCCCTGCCTGCCAGATGGCTGCGGGGCCAGCTGCGGGACAAACAGCCCAGCCCAACCTCCTGACGTCACCCGCGGCGGCACCGGGACCCCCAAATCGCCCGTGACAAGTGTCAGCCTGCGTGGCCCCCCAGGCCGGGGGCCGCCGCCAGAACCCCCGCTGCCCGGCCCCAGGAACAGCCGGTTTTGTGCGCGGGCCCCGGCGGGGTGGGCTGGGAGCCGACGCTCGGCAGGTTCCCGCTGCCAAGTGGTTTCTGCTCCAACCCTCTGGTTTTAATCGTTTTCCAATCCTTTATCTTTCGGGATGGAATTTTCCAGGTTGGGGCCCTGCCCGCCGAGGTATGTTTGATTTGGAGAGAATGAGCACAGCGCGGGGCTGCAGCCGAGGGTCACCGCCGTGCCGCTCCGGGCCGGCCGCTCCGCCGCGGGACACGGCCCTGACCCCCGGCCCCTCGGTGCCGCTCGCCCGGGGCAGGGAGCGGCTCTGGATGCAATTAGGGGCGCGGGGCGTCGGCGGGGCCGTCTGGCGCAGCCCCCCGGCTCCCAGGTGGGCTTCCGGCAGGGCTGGCTCCCATTAGGGCCGGCGCAGCGGCAGGAGGGGCCCCTCGCCGGCGCGGGCGGCTCGCTGCGATGGCCACGCTCGCCCGCTCAAAGGGCCCATTGTGGTCCTCTCCCCACAGATTTTTCAAATTAACATCCCAAATTCCTCCCAAAATTGCTGCTGTGTAAATATTTTCACTGCGAGCTTTGTATATTTTCCAGCCTCGCGAGGAGGAGAGAAGAAAAGTCCCTGGCGGAGCCGCGGCCTCGTGCCGGGTGCCCCCGGCCGGCCGCCGCCACAGCCCCCCGGGCCCGGGCCAGCCCCTGGTGTGTCCCCGGCGTCAGGAGCCCTCCAGCCCCTCCTGGCCCCTCACTTCTTCTCCCCTCCTTTGCCTCCATGATGTGCCCTTCCCCTAAAGAAGCCGATTTCCCCACTTGCAAATAGCAGAAGGTTTGCAGGGGACCCCCCCCACCATGCCAAGCGTGTGCTGGGGACCCCTCGGCACCTCAGCTGATCCCATTGCCCTGGAGGGGCTTCCAGCAGCACCAGCGTGAGGGAGCTCCAGTGGAGATGCCAGGAGGGCAGAAGCAAAGTTAAAGCTGATCTTTGGCAGGTGCAGCACCCTGGGACACCCTGAGCCAAAGGTTTTGGGGTGCCAGCTGCACAAGGGGGGCAGCAGGGCTCGGAGGTGATGGGGACACTGCAGCCAGGACAGGGCTTGGCCCACACCCACGTCTGCACCCGGACAGCCCTGCGGGAGAGCAGCAGTGCCCAAAGTGGGACTGTCCAGCCCCTGTGGCTTCCTGAATCGCAGCACAAAATTCCCCTGGCCACTGCCAGCCCCGTCGCCGCCAAGAGCCGCTCCAAGAGCGGCACATCGTGCGGCGCTGCTAATTCCTGCGAGCTGAATCAGCGCCGACAAGGATTGCAAAACCCCTGAAATGGACCCAAAAAAAATCTCTCCCTCTCTGTGCGATCCGGCGGGGCCGGTAAGCGACGGCCCCGGCCAGAGCCACCGGCAGGATGGGGGCTCGGCGGGGAGCCACAACGGGAGGAGCCGCCGGCTTCACCTGGGCAAATCCGGCCTGCACCCTGATGTGGCAAGGCTGGAGGGCTCTGGCCTCCCAAAAATCACGCCTGGTCCCAGGCATGGCCCCATGGAAACCAAAGACAGGTCCCCTGGGTCCCCCAGATCCCCAGGTCTGGAGCAGAGCCCCGAGGGGTCATGGCTCTGTGCCAGGGGTCTGCATACCCAATCTCTGGGGAGATTGGGGGGAGGACAGGTGTGTGCCCATCACACAGACCCCAGTGCTGCCAGGAAGAGCTTTGGAGCTCATCAGCTTCCCGCAGAGCTGGGGAGGCCAGGAGCACCGTGTGGCCACCGAGGCTGTGGCTCATCTGGGAGTGATTTGGGCGCTGCCATCCCGCCCCAGCGCTGGGCTATTTTTACCCAGTGGAATTACGGGACAGGCCACATGGGCTGGGTGGTTGCCCCGCCTTAACCCCTTCATGTGGCTGCCCATGGGGATTGTCCCACTGGGGTGACACCTGATGGGGTGGGGTGGCCTCTCCCCTTCCTTGTGTCTGAGTGTGGCAGCCAAGCTGGGACAGGAAAAACCCCTTTCCTCCTGATGGCAAGCACATGTCAACCCAGGCATCTCCGGGATCTGCAGGGGAATGGGGACAGCAATGGACCTGTCCTGCTCAGGGTTCTTCCTGCTATGGTGGTTTTTCCAGAGACCCCCAAAGCACCTACCATGACCCAAAATGGCTAGTAAGCTCCAGGAAAAAGCAGTGCAGAGGGTGCCAGGCAGGACAAGAGCAGGTCCCATTCCAGCTGGTATCTGGGGAGAGGTGGCAGGGTGACAGTGGGAACATGTGCCTCAGTGGGGTTGGGTGCCCCAGTGCTGGGAGATGCCAGGGCTGCAAGCCTGGCCCCAAGAGCTGGCTCAGCCACAGGCTTTGGCAGGGGCAGGGGTGGGTGTGAGGGACTGAGCCACCCTGGGCAGTGCCCCCAGGGAACCACCTGGGCCCCTCCACGTCCTGCTCCAGCACTGGGAGGAGCCAAACAGCCCCAAATCCCTCCACAAACATCCTGCTGTGCTAGCTCCCTGCTACAGACAGGTCCCGGCTCTGGTACCTCCCAGCTCTGTCAGACTGCACTGGGAAGAGTGGTGGGGATCCAGCTGTCCCCATCCCTCAGCCCCACCACCATCCTGCCCTGCAGGGACATGCCCACTGTTGGAACACACCACTGCTGACCCCCAACCTCATCCCTACTGATCCAGCCCTAGCCCTGAGCTGGCCGTGGCACCCCAGGCTCCCTGGGGACATTTTCAGGACATTGAAAGAAGCAGTGATGCAAGGAAGGCGCTGTTCTCCTGTCACCATGGTGGTGACAGCCCTGTCCCCGGGCAGTGCTGAGCTGGCCGCCGGGCGTGCGGCAGCGGGGTCTGGTCGGTGACCCCAACTTGGAGCCGGTAACCCAACCCCGCTGGTGCTGGTTACAATTTAGGGCAACAATAACCTATTGAGGCCCCTTCCTGGCTCCTGCCCTGCTGCTCCTTGATCTAATTAAAGGGGGCCAGGCGGGAACAAAACCCGAGCTGAAGGAACAGCAGGTACCCAGGGGTGGCACATTGAGGACCAGGATGCGGAGAGGGGCCATGGCCACCCACACCTCTCACCTCTTGTTCCCTCAGGGTCTGGGAATTGGTGGGGTCAGCTCTTAAGCATGGCCCTGACATGCTTTGAAAATGATATTTGTGTGGTCAGAAATATCTCACCTGCTCAGGATTTGGGAAAGAGAACCCCCAAAAGACACATGCTGATGTGGAGGTCCATGGGGCCGGTGCCTCTCACTGTCTGCCCTCTTTCCGGAATGCTGGATAGGGCACAACCAGTCTGAAGGGTTTGGGGCTGCTGTGGGCATTGGGGTGAGCACACTGGGGGTGTCCCCCACCTTGGGGCACGCCTTGGCCCTGCTTTGGGATGCCATGGGGACGCGTGGTGCCGGCTCGGCGGGCGCGGTAGGGATGCGGTGGGGATGCGGACTCCCCTTCCTGCCGGCCTGGCGTCAGTAATGAATGGTATGAGTTTCCTGCCCGCCCACTGATTGCTTCCTCAAAGAGCTTCAACGAGCTGCTGCTGCTGCTGCTGCTGCAGCTCCCCACGCCCCGCTCCCGGCCCGGCCGGCACCGCTGCGCTGCCCAGCACGTGTCCGTGCCCCGCACTGGGCACCCACGGCCACGCCAGAGATCCACAGCCAGCCGCGCTGCTGCTCGGCCATCCCCGGGGGCTGAGTCCCTGTCCCCCAGTTCCAAGTCTGCCCCAAGCACATCTGGTGATCTGGTGACCCCGAGACCATCCACCCCGTGCCCTCGCCGCGGCTCCGCGGCTCCGGAGTGTCGCGGCCGTGCTCGGGATGGCTCTGCCGGAGGGGGAACACGGCCCCCGCTCGGCACCTCCGCCGGGAGCCAGCCCAAATCCCCCTCCGCCATTTGTCATCTCCGCCAGATTTACAGGCGGGAGCGCTTGGGGCTGGAAGCGCGGTGGCCCCGGCGCGGCTGCCTAAAACAGCACCTCCCCAGCACGAAGCGGGGGGGGTCTCCGCTCGCCCCCGCCGCCCCCAGCCCCTCTCGGCTGGCCCCGCCACGCAGCCGCGGGCCGGAGGGCCCCGGCGTGACGCGCAGGCAGCGCCCGCCAGCCGCATTCCTGAGCCGATAAACC
Organism: Fringilla coelebs; assembly: GCF_963513975.1. Classification (NCBI taxonomy): domain Eukaryota; kingdom Metazoa; phylum Chordata; class Aves; order Passeriformes; family Fringillidae; genus Fringilla; species Fringilla coelebs. Next base: position 14,282,422 of record NC_140042.1, read on the forward strand.
CGGCAGCCAAAATAACTGCAGCCTGTGCCGAGGGGGCCGAGCACAGCAGCGCCTGCATCCCATTTACCCGGCTGGCTCGGCCCGGCCCAGCGAGGATTCGGGGTAATTCCCACTGGATTCTCTGCAAAGAGCAATAACGGACCCCAAGGCGTCCCCTTGCAGCAGCCCCAGCCTCCCCTGAGAGTCTTCACTGGACACTGATGATGGCCTTTGCTCACTGAACTGGCAGAGCTGGTGAGCAGGAGAGCCGGGAGCTGCTCCCCTGGCAGCTGGCAGGAGGCTGAGGGATGCTCAGGCAGCTTCTCCACACCAACCTCACTCCACCGTGCCCATGGCAGGTCCTCTCCTCTCCCCTCCTGTCTGTCCTGGCCCCCCCAGCACATCCTGGGGCTGACACCGCTGTGGGGATGCTGGCAGGGCAGCCAAGGGGCTGTCACAGCACACTCAGCCCCTCACCAGAGGCTCTGTATTGGCTGCCGACCCCCAGCCTGCCCCAGCATCCCGGCCCGTCACGGAGCCAGCTCGGCACACAGACAGGGTCCCAGCAAGCCAGGGCTTTGCCTGCAGCCCTGGGAAGAGCTGGTGGCCTCCAGTGCATCCCAAGTACTGTGCCCCCAACCCCCATCACCCTGGAGGGATGAAGGCACAGCCTCCTCCTCCTCCTCCCATTTTCTTGCCCACACGGTGAGGCCAGGCCAGCTCGCTGGGCAGTGTGGGAGAGGCCAGGCCAGCTCTAGCGGGAGGGTTCCCAGCCTTGGCGGCGCTCTGCAGATGGACACGGCTCCATCGTGCCGTGACAGGGGGCGCTGACCCCTTGCACAGCCACGGCTCCTTCTCCACTTCCCGGGGGTGCCCGGTGAGCCGGGCCCGGCCACGGCTGGGCAGGCACCGCAGCACAAAGCACGGCAGGAGCGGGAGGCCAGGGCTGAGCTGCTCCAGCAGCGCCAAAGGGATTCGCTCGCCTGCAGCATCTTGTGGTCCTGCCCCAGTGCACAAGCCCACCCGGCCAGCAGCCACGTCAGACACTGTCCCCAGCAGCGCCACCACCCGCCACGGCACTAGAGAACACCTCTGTGCCCTCGCCAGCACTGCCTCCGCCTTTCATCTCCCCCAAATGGTGATGGGGATGCAACTGCGCGGTCCCCAGCTTTGTCCCCAGCCTTGTGGCCGAGTGCTGCTGGTTCCAAGAGCTCTCTGCCAGCTCCTGTTCCACCACCACACTCCTGATGGGTCCCTGACCGCGACATTTCCACTGCTTACCCTCCCAGCCCATGATGAGTCCCCATCCCTACCCAGGTGAGGTGTCCAGTGCCATGGTGAGCGTCGCCCCGCTGAGTCTCCGCGTGTCCCACAGCTTCACCTCCCGCTCCCGCATCTGCAGGGACACAGACACAGCATCAGTGGCACTGGGGCTGCCTGGATGGCTCCACGGTGCCACCACCTTCACCAGCCACCTTCTGCCATCCCAGCAAGGGCCAGGGCACCTGGCAAGGGGACCTCCTGCTCTCATGGGGGACAGGCCACCCAAAAAGCACTTGGGGTGCTTTGGCACAGCAGCCGCAGGGAGTAGGGCTGGAACATCCCAGAGGTGCCAGGGTCACCTTCCTGGCAGGGACTGTACCTGGCTGAACCCCACGGAGATGAGGCAATCGCTGGAGCCCATCCAGAGCAGCCGGGAGTCCTTGTTGTTGTCGTGTCCCGGGACACTCTGCAAGGCACAGGAGACAGGGCTGTCAGTACTGCTGCCAGCCATGCTGGACACGCTGAGGGGATGTTGTGCTTCACCAGCTGTGGTTGTGAACTGCCCCGGGGCTGAGCACGTGGAGCCGAGTGCTGGCTCTGCTGAGAGCTGCCCTGGGGACAGTGCAGTGGGGACAGCCTGCAAGCAGTGACAGCCCTGACTCCCCCCCATGCCAGCGTGGTTGCCTTGTGGAGCAGCTGGCCCAGCTCCCAGCAAGGAGTGGAGGGTGGGACCAGGTAACGTGAGTGTGACGATGGCTCCCGTGCCCCCAGGCTCTCCCCACACCAGGTCACCCGGGTTAGGGGGACAGAGTGCTGCGAGGAAGCTGCTCCATGCCACACACACAAGAGGAGGCTCTGCCATGGCGATGATGACATTGGGACTTACTTCCCTGGCTGCATCCCCAGGCTCTTTATCCGTGCTGAATCCTGGCTCCTGGAGCTGGGTGCCCCGTGTGTGCCCGGACGCTACTAAAACACGGCAAACTGAGCCTGGCCACGTTCACCAGACTGCTCTAATCCCCTGCACCCTGCTTCACCTCTCCCCTGGCTCCCCGTGGGGGTGGGACCCCCGGCCCACATCCTGTCCCCATCCTGGTCCTGCCGCGGACGGGAGGGAAGAGCTTCCACGGGGCTGTCAGCGGGTGTTTCCCGCTCCCATGTGGTCCCCAGATGGGCCCTGCGGTTGCCGGCGCCCCAGCGGGAGCCGCAGGCAGCCCTGGCCCGCGCACAGGCAGCGCTCGCAGCCCCTCGCTCTCATTGAGCAGCGCCAAGAACTGCCTGCTAACGAGTTTGGAGCTGGCAGGGAAAGCAAAGAGCTTTGCCAGAGCCAAACCTGGCACGGTGCTTCCGGGACCTCTGCACAGGGCTGGGGCACCAGGCCTGGGGGCAGGAGGGGTGGGGAGGTGCCATGAGTCCCTCTTGGTGTGAGCACTGTGACCACCGGCCACGACTGCACTGTGACCGCCAACGAGGCTCTGCCACCGCAGCAGCCAGAGATGGGGCACGGAGGGGTCACACCTCACTGGAGAAGCTCAGCTGGAGCAGCCTCCAGCCCCAGAGAGATGCCACTCTCCGGAGAGAGCCAGGGTGGGAGCAGGCGCGCGGTGCCAAGCCTGTCGTGCCCCGGCTCCGTCACGCCAGCTGCCCTGCCAGCACAAACACGGCTCACTTGGAAGAGGCAGCGCTGGCCGAGCCCAGCCCGGAGCTCCCAGCCGCAGAGCCAGGATGTGGGGCAGGAGGGGCCCAGCCCCCAGCGCCAGCATGCTGGCAGTGGACCCAGCAGGGAAAGGACCTGGAGAAGGGAACGTGTCCCAGGATCGGTGCCAAGAGGGATGGAAACTCCAGGAGCTGGGGCCAGCCCGCGCGTCAGCCAGGAGAGCACTTCTGCACCTGAGCCGTGTGGCCGCGGCAGCCGCAGCTCAACATCTGCAGATCCCATAACCGACGGCGCCGGCTCCGCGGCCCTGGGTCCCGCGGGTGCCCCGGAGCTCCTGGCGGTGGTGGCAGCCCCGGGGCGGTGGCAGGGCCGGCGGAGGGCAGGGTGCTGCCGCGGCGCTCCCAGCCCCCGGCGTGCCGGCTGCGGCGCAGGGCCATGTTTTCTGCATTAGTTCCATCCCGGCTGAGCTGTACGTATGGCAGCAAGTATGCGGGAGGCTGGGCTGCTCCGTGCTCAGCCTGTGCAGATGTTGCCAGAGGTGAGCGTGCGGACAGCAGCTCCCCTGGTGCAGAGGGTCTTGGCAGGGACGGGGCGGTGTGGCCTGGCACTGAGGGTGGACATTGGTGTGGCTCAGACCTGGGGCACCCGTGGGGCTGCTGTGGACCCCCGGGGCTGGCAGAGCTGGGCAGAGACCCTGGCACCCTTCACGGGGTGATGCTGGAACCTCTGGAGCGGGGAACCAGCCACAGCCCAAGGGACGGGTGTCCCTCCTGTGCCTTGTCCCCCTGGCAGGCTGCACGGAGCCCACCAGCTCTGGGCCAGCACGCGGGGATCCAAGGAAGCCTTCCAGCTCCCTGCCCGTGCCCAGGTAGCCCAGACTCCCCCCGCCCATTGCACGGATCCAGCCCTGCCTGTTTTGGGCAGCTCAGGCTGGGGGGAGCCTGTGCCCCCTCCTCGGAGCCAGATCGGCTGCATGGGGAGAATTTCTAGCAGCGTCCCTCTCCCAGTCTCAACCAATCCCTCCTAGGCAGGCTGGGGTGAGGTGCTGGTTTCCATGGGGGTTCCCAGCCCTTCTCCCGGTGCAGCCCCGGGGCTGCGGGGGGCCCAGGGCCGGCGTGTCGGGCGCAGCTGTTGGCAGCGATGCGCGGGGTCGGGGAGCTGGGAACAGCTGCCCGCAGGGAGCGGCCGCTACGGCTCTGCGGCTGCCTGGGAGAGCCCCACACAAAGCCAAGGCTGCTCCGGCTCCCAGGCGATCCCTGTTTCCCCGGGAGCCGTCACCCTAAGCCGGATGCAGGGCAGGGACAGCCGGAGGTGGGAGCCCAGGGCAGAGCCCTGGGGCTGGACGGGCAGGAGTGGCCGGGGGGGGTCAAAGCTCTGCTCTTGGCAGAGCCCCCGTGGCTGGCAGAGCTGGGACAGCTCATGTGGCTAACAGCCCATGAGCGTGGCTAACAGCCCACGGACATCTGATCCCCGTGGGAAGCAACCCCAGCAACAGGATCAGCGTGGGCACAGGAGGCGGCAGTGCCAGGCTGAGCTACCCCTTTGCCAGGGGGTGCCAGGGCAGGAGGGGTGTCCCCTGGCCAGGGCACTGTGGGGCACTCTGGGGACAGACACCAACCCCAGTCCATGCACATGGGGAAGCTGCTGCTCCTTGCACGCCCCACGAGGCTGTGGGCAGCAGCAGGAACGGCTTCCCGGGAGCTGAGAGGGTTAACCATGCACCGAATCCTCCTCTCCGAACAAGAATGTGAGTGATCTCCTTCCCTTGCCAAATCCCAGTTACTCCAGAGGTAACCAGGAGAACAGAGCAGCCTCTCCCAGGCCAGCCCCACTCCAGGTCCCTGCCCGGAGCTCAAGGAGACCAGGAGCTGTCACCTGCCCCAGGGGAGTGCAGGGATCCCACAGAGCTGTGGGGTTGCTCCAGTAGCCATCACACTGCCAGCACTGGGCCTGCCCTCTGCCAGGTGTGTGGTCTGTGTCTGTCACACTGGGCAGGGACCAGGACAAGCCCCCTGCTGCCCACGCCACCTCCCCAATCCCATGGGCCACAGCAGCATTGCTGTGAGGCCCCCGTGCCCTGGGAAACTGGGCACCACCAGGCTCTGCCTCTCCCCCCACCACCAGCACAGCCCCCCTGCTCCATCCAACCCTGCTGCCCTTGGTGAGGCCAAGGCCATGTCCCAGAGGATGCTGTGGCCCAGCAAGGGCAGGAGGGTGGGTGGGCTCCCAGTGGGCACAGACACCACAAGGCTGTGATGGGAGCAGGACCTCCCTCCCCAGGCAGGAGAGGGGGACTCACCGGATGGGGGGGAGGCAGGCTGCAGCAGCCAGCAGCCACCCCTCCTCTGCTGCCTCTCCCCTCTTCCTGCAGCCACCAGCCCCACAGGTCCTGCTATGACGCCATCAAATCCCAAAACACCTTTGCCCTCTGGAGAGGAGCCTGCCAGGAGTCCCAGGTCAGGCACAGGCCGAGGCTCCTGAAATACCATGAGGAGCCCCAGTAATGGAGCTGCCAACCTGTGTGGGCCTGAACTGCTCCCAGTGGGAGGGACGGGCACCCAGGCGAGGGCGAGCCAGTGCCACCACACACCCACACCCCTGAGATGCCTCTGTCTCGTTCCAGATCCTCCTCGACTTCCCCATGTCTGCCATACCAAGCGGCATTCCTGGGAAGGACGGCCGAGGGGGAAGCAGAGCAGAGGAAATATAAACAGTCCCGTGCAGCTACGCTGGGGAACAGAAGCATGAGAGCGCCGAGCGTGCGCTGCTATAAATAGGCTGCCCCGAGTCAGGCCAACTTTTTCATAGCTTCCCACGGTCTCCTTGGGAATGTGGGATGCTGTGGACCTTCCCCCAGCCCGGAGGAAGCTGCTGCCGAGGCTGGGAGTCAGGTACCCCCGGGGTGACCCCAGTGTGGGATGCCGTGATGATGGGGCAGTGGGAGGAAGGCTGGAGTCTCTCTACGTCCTGATGCGCTCCCCAGTGATGACATGGGGTCCCCAGCCAGCCCTGGGCTGACAGCTGGATCCTGGGCAGAGGTGACATGTCAGGCTCCTTAGAGTTCAGGCTGTGGGCCAGATCACCCCAAACCTGGATCTCCACTCCGCCACAGCATCACCCTGCCACCACGCCATGCCGCTCCCAGGGACCCTCTCCGTGGAGTATCTCCCACTGTGGCACAGCTGATGTGGTCCATGGGATGGTGGCCATGGTTTGGGACAAGGGCTGGAGCGCCCGTTGCCCCGGAACCTTGAGCAGGGCTGGGACAGCCCCGGCTGTGCTTGGGCTGTGCTTGGGCTGTGAGCCCCGGCTGCTGCCCATCACTGAACTCTGCCCCCGACACAGCCTGCGAGCCGGTGGACAAACCCCGGTGGGGACAACCCCCAGGGACACTGTCCCAGCTGTCCCCGGGCGCCCTCAGCCCTGGCCCCGCTCATTAGCACAGCTCATTAGGAGGCGAGCGGGGCGTGCGCTGGCCCGGTGCGCGGGGCCGTTCCCTCGCCCCCGGCCCTGCCCAAACGCCGGCGGAGGAAGTTTCTCGTGAGAACGGAGCCGGCTCCTCTCCATCCCACACTGGCCGCGCTCAGCGGCTGCCCCGCAGCTCCACGCGGACGGCGCCTGTCCCAGGTGCTGGCCAGATGCACACACAGCCCCTCGCAGCAGCCTGTGGGGAGCAGGATGTGGCCCATGGGCTCTGCACCCAGGGGAAGGTGGCCGGAGCAGTGGGCAAGCAGAGATGCTGCCTTGTAGCCCAGGGCAAACCGAATCACTGCCCTACACTGCTGGAGACCCACGTGAGGCATGAGCTGGGTAGGTATGGGTATGGAGCTTCCCGGGGCTCCAGCTGCCTGCCCAGCCTTGTGTCCCCTGTCCCACCAAGGGCAGGACCCGGGGGGACACGGGAGGGATCTTTGGTGGGGTTTGCACGGGAATTGCGGGAGGGTAAGGGCAGGACCAGCGACACTGAGCCCCAGCAGGGCAGCAGTCGCAAGGGAGAGGACGTGACTCGCTTCCAGGGGGAGGGTCAAGGCGAGGAGGGCGACCACCACCCATGGGAGGGGAGGACAGGCGGCAGGGCAGCGTGGCCTTGGGAGGGGGTAAGGCAGAGCACAGAACTCACAGAACTCTCTGGAAGGACAGTGGTGCTTGGACCTGGACCCAGCCAGCAGCAGGAGCGTGGCCCCACAGGGTGGCATGGCAGGACCCAGGGCAGCCCAGGCATGTCCACTGCCCGTTTAGGGCACTGAGAGCAGCAATAGGGTGTGAGCACAGCCCTGACGCTCACAAAGGGGCTGCAACAAAGGATGGGGATCCAGCAGGATGAGGCCACTGCTCTCCCAAGGGAAATCATGGCCCTGGGTACATACCAGGCACCCCACGGGGTCAGCCAGACCCCGACCACGCTGCGTCACACGCGTCTGCCCGCTGCTGGGATATGCTCAAAATAGCTGCCACGGGCGTAGCCGGGAATGGGGGGTCAGGACCCGTCGGGGATACAGCCACAGGGTGTGGGCAGCCTGCCAGTCACCCTCCTTGTCACCCACCCTCGGTCCCCAACCCCATGTGTGCCCCATTCATGGTACCTGACATCACCACCAGGTATTAGGAGGAGCGACCCCTCCTCCTTGAGCTTCTTATTTTAGCTCTTTCTCATTCTTTTCTCCTGCTCTAAACAAAGGAATGTTTAATGAGGCAGGCTTGGCAAATTAAGAAATCCAGCCGGAGGAGCAGCCTGGGGCTGACTCTCAGCTCCACAGAGGGCCCAGGGTGAGCCGGCAGCAGGACCCTGTGCTGGCTGTGAGGAAACCCAGCCCACGGTGCTGCAGGGGCCAGCACAGCTGGGAAACCCATCCTGCAGCTCACCTCTGCAAAAAACCAGGCAACTTCAAAGCCAGGAGCCTGCGAGGTGCTGGCACCGCACGGCGGCCCCGGCATCACCCGGGCCTGTAACCGCGCTGGCCCGGGGGCAGAAGGAGACTTTCCAACCAACCGAGCCCTCCAGCAATGGGGAAAAAAGAAAAGAACAAAACCCAGGAGTGTTATTCTTCTTGGCCAAGCAAGCCCTGTGCAAACTTCCAGAGGATTTATGGCATTTTAAAGTTTTCCCCTTCAGCAGAGCACTTCTCCAAGACTAAACATCTCCATCCCTCGCGAGCCGGCCGGGCAGGGCCGTGGCAGTGAAGGTGCATATTTCTCTTGGCAAACACAGAGTGCCGGCCCCGGGCTGGATCAGACAGCAGTGGAGGGAAGTGAACTGCCTGCTTTGAACAGCCACCATCATTCACACGTTATTTTTAATAGCTCAGCGAGACAGAGTCCACCCTCCCCAGGAGACTTGGCTCGAGCCCATCGCACTCACAGCTCCGCCATCAGACAAGCCGACAGGTCTGGCAGGGGGAGAAGGGGGGCCAGGAGGGGAGGGGAACACTGAGGCCAGCAGTGGATAAATTTTGGAGTAGAGAATGGGATCTTCCAGGCATGCTGAGGCAACTGGAGTGGGATAGGATTGTGGTGGCTGCTGGAGTGCTGGGAGCACTTTGCCCCGGCTCGTCCGCACGTGTCACCTCTGGGTTCGTGTTTATTTTTTGTGGTGGGGTGTTTATAAGGCTGCCTGAAGGGTCAGGGCATCATTTGTACTGCAGGAAGCACCCAGGGGCCTTTGGGGAGCTCAGCACCCGGGTTATATGCATGAGCAGGTGGAAAGTCCTGGTGCAGCACTGGAGCTCTGGCTGAGCACTGTCACCAGAGGCCATCGGCTCCCCGAGCCCACGGGCAGCAGGAGATCCACCACGAATGACAGAGTCCACTGCAGCCATCTCACCCTGCTCTCCACTGCATCCCTCCCTTCCCAAGGGCTTCCAGCCCCTTCTGCAGCCAGAGCCCCCAAGCCACAGGAAACCTCTAATAAGAGGCTGTTTGAACTTGACGTCAAGGCTTAAATTCTCTCCTTATTTCCTAATCACTGTTATTTGCTGAGTTGTGCAGATCCAGCCGCCCAGCCCTTGCCCTTGGTGGGTCCTCAGCCCCAAGAGCCTTTGGACCAGCTCCCACAGGGTAGGGCAGAGCCAAGGAGCCCAGAGCCCTCACAAGTACAGGGCTCACCTGGCAGGTGCCACTGCACTGGGGGTGCTCCCTGGCCTGGTGGGAGGGCAGGGCCCCCCTGCTAAACCCCACCAGGGTTAAGGGGACAGCCCTCTTCCCCCTGCCCTCAGCTCCTGGCATCTCCCAACCAGGGCTGGGATGGTTTGGGGGGGACCAAAGCTCACCCCCCTGCAGGCTGGGCAGGGATGCCTGGAGCTCTTCCAGAGGGAACATACCTGGGAGGCAGCTGGGCCTGCTCGGGGGTCAAAGATCCGCAGTTTCTTGTCCTGGTGAGATAAAAGAAAACAGAGGAGGGTTAAGGACCTTGGGGCCAGTGGGATGTCAGGATGCAAAAGGCAGAAGGCTGGAGTGAGCAGCCCTCCCCTTCCTGCCCCTCACTCTCCTGCCTGCAGTGCCTATCCCTGTGGATGGCTTGCACTGTGTCCTCCCACACGGTGGGCAGGGGATGCCCCCAGCACCCCACCAGGACCCTGACACACTCAAAACTGCTCCCAGAAAAGGAGGGAGCTTCCCAAGTAGGGCCAGGGCTGGAGCCTGACCCTCAGATGCCATCCTGACAGTGCTGCAGGAGAACGAGCCCCTTCCTGCCTGGCACCCCTCTGCCAAATGGGGCATGGCTGGCAGGGCACGGAGGCAGCAAGGGGGTGCCCGGGTGCCAGCCCTGCTGCCAGGGTGCTGTTTGGGGAGCACGCATTGTGCCAGCCACAGCCAGAGGGCAGGGGGGCAGATCCACACCCCAGCCAGCACGGCTTGTACCCCCGAGACAGCCCGCACGCTGGGCACGGGGCTCCATCCATGCGCTGGGACTCCGGCTCATCCCGCAGCCCGGCTCTGCACGCCGGGCCGGGCTCCGGGCTCTCCCCGGGCCAAACCCTTCGCTCTCTCTCGGCACGGCGCTCCCAGCCTGGGGCTGGAGCTGTGCGTTCAGAGCTGCTTGCCGAGCCTCCGGGCACGGCTTGGGGGGGTTGCGGCTTGCACACTCCCCTTGCACACTCCCCTTGCACACTCCTTTGCACGCTCGCCCCGCCCGCCCGCCGGGCGCGGCCCCCGCGCGTTCCCGGCGCGTCCCGCAGCGAGCGGCCGGCGCCATCTAGTGCTGCTCCCTGCCCGCCTCCCCACGGGCTCGCTGACCCCGCTCCTGCCCTTTTCCACCCCAAAACTTCCCGTCCCTCCACGCTCCCCATGCTTGGAAGTGTTCCAGGCCAGACTGGACGGAGCTCTGAGCACCCCGGGCTAAGGTAAGGTGTCCCTGCCCATGGCAGGGGGTGGAACGAGACGAGCTTTAAGGTCCCTTCCCACCAAACCATCCTGGGATTCTGTGAAACGGGTGCCCCCGAGGATCAGGGTGCATCCAGCAGCTGGCAGACAGCCCTTCCCTGCCGTGCCACAGCAGGTCCCCCTGGCACTGCTCACCTTGCAGGAGGTGCCCAGGAGGCGCCCATCTCGCTTCCAGGTCAGGCTCTGCAGCTGGTCCCCGTGGGAATCCAGGACTGTGGGGATAAAGCACTGTCAGTGCCAGGATCAAGCAGTGTGCCTCCTGCAGACAGGGCAGGAACCCTCATTCTCCCACCCAGAATATTTCACAGGAGAAATGATCTGGCCTTTCCAAGGGGCTGGTGGCAGGACACAGTGGGACACTGCTGTGTCTGTGCAGGGAGTGTTCCTGTGCTGCTGGCAGCAGCTGGATACAAAGAGCAGGAGCCCTGGGAAAGCCACAGGCCTATGCTGCCACCCATCTCCGGTCCCCCTCAGGGTGGCTGAGGTCTGGGCAAGGCTGGTCAGCAAGCACCCACATCTACCCACGCCCTGGGACATGCAGAGAGAGGGACCCATCTCCCAGGGGATCCCCAGCAGAGCAGCAGAGCTCCTGGGGACACCTGGGCAGTACCAGAGTGTTTCACACCACTGCATCAGAGCGCAGGGCAGCACAAGGAGCTGTGGTGCCCTGCCCAAAAAAAGCCACCTGAGCTGCCTGTTCAGTGGCACTGAGGTCAGGCCTCGAGCCCAGGCACTGGCACGGTAAGGACACGTGGAACAGACACACAAGGAGGACACATGGGGAGGACACACGGGGAGGACACATGGAGAGACACACAGGAGGACACGTGTCATGGGCAGTCACAGCCCTGCCTACCTGTCAGGGGCTGCTGCTGGCCCAGGTCCCACACAGTGACTCTCCTCCCCGCAGCACTGGCCAGCACAGCGTCTGCCGTGGGGTGGAACTGCAGCGCGTCCACCGCGGCCCCCCCGGGCCCCAGGGTCAGCCCTGCGCCACCAGGAATGTCCTGGCCAGCCTCGGGCAGGCGCCACACCTTCACCTGCAGCCCCAGGAGAGAACAGGGGTCAGTGCCAGGGCAGGGGAGCAGGAGCCTGCTGGGTGCTGGCAGTGCCCCACCCACCTGGGCTCGCTGCTTTCCCAGGTTTGGTCCCTGAGGTGCCTGAGCACTCCCAGGTGATCCCGCATTGCAGCTCGGGGGGATCAGGTCCCAGATGGGAGGAGGCTGATCCCTGACCATCTGCTCTGTCCCCCTCCCTGGGGATGTCCCACTCCGCTCTCCCAAAGCTGGCACCCTCCACCCCATGCTCCTCTTACTCCCATCACTCCAGCTCTGCTGTGACTCCCAGAGACACCCTGCAGGTCACGAGGTGTCCCCTTGGGACCCCTGTCACTGGGCACTCACCGTCTCATCGGCAGAGCCTGTGGCCAGCAGGAGCTGATCAAAGGGTGAGAAGTCAAAGTCTGTGACCACATCTGAAAGGAGAAGGGTAGAAATTTGTCCCCACCTTCCCCTGCAGACAGTGTGTCTGCCCCTCTGTTCTTCTCAGCCTGATTCCTTCCCTACACACTCAGCAGTGGGGGGCAGTTTCAGCCTCATCAAGGTGTTTTGGAGCAGCTCAGCTTTGCTGTGAGTGCCTGAGCCCCTCCACTCTGTCCCTCAGGGACTTGCCCCCCTTTGGCAGGGGTAGGAACTCTTGAGGGGGCATCCCCCTGTCTGATCCATGCACCAACACCCCCACAAGGTGCAGGGAACAGCAGGGACAGCACCAGGGTGTCTGTGCCATGTCCTGCTGGAGCCACGCTGGTGACAAGGCTCCTTTGTAACACCCCGGCTGGCATGGCAGCAGCAGGGATGCTCCCGGCGGCAGCGCCCGGCGGGAGGAAGGCTGGCACCAGCAGCAGCAGCCCCTCGGATGCATTTGGCACGCTCAGAAAAGTAGGTCACTGTGTACTTTTCTGCTTCCAGGAGACAGGCCCCGGAGGCATGAAGAGCAGGCAGCTCGCTCGGCTGCATCCACCGGGAGGAGAGAAAATCCATTCCCTGCCACGGAGGCGTTGCTACGGCACAGCCGGCTTCAAAGGACTCCTGCTGATCCCATTAGGAAGCCGTGGGATGGCGCTGGCTCCCGTGCACCCCTCTGGCGCTCCCCAGGGAGCAGAAGAACTCACTGCCTGATTTTCCAGCCCGAAGAAGTTCCTGGTGCCAGGGGCTGAGGTGGCACAGGCTGGGCACCCTGCGCAGCCCTGCCAGGGCACACACGCAGGGAGGCGGTGCTGGAACCAGCCCCCATCTTGCTGCCCTGGTGTAATTTTGGGGAAATGGGTGCTCCTGAGGCTGCCACTGCTGCTCCAACACCAGGAGAGGGGCACCTTGAGGTGGGCACCACCCCTCCCTGAGCCTGGGCAGGGCAGAGCCCTGCTCCTCTGCCAGCAGTGATGCTGCCACTGCCTCTTCCCTGCCACATCAGAGCTGCTGGTCCAGCCCATCCCTCCTGCCACTGGAGGCAGTGATGCCTCAGTGATGCCAACTCCAGCCTGGCACTGGGTGTACTGGGAATTTCAGGGCATGCTATGAGTAATGTGGAAAGGCTGCGCTAGAAGGGTGAGAGGAAGAGCTACATGTTCAGGCCTCACTGCAGCCTGAGAGATGAAGGAACATGGATTGATTCCAGCCTGGCAGAGCCCCTCCTGGTGTAACCCTGCCCTCAGGTGATGGTTTCTGGCAGGTCCCCATGTCCCTTGCCTGGCAGACAGCCCAGCACAGCCTGCCTGGCTTGGACTCAGCCCCTGAGCCCCCCCACAGCCCACACGGGGCCAAGCACATCCTGTGGAGGTGGGAGGTGGCACCTGACACCCACCTGAGTGGCAGCAGAGCTGAGATATGGTCCTCTTGCCCCCATCCTCGCACTCCAGGGGTACAATGCCCAGCACACCTGCAGGAGAGGGCACAGGAGCAGGTCAGGAACCCCCTGAGCCTGGGACACATGAGGGGCACCCAGCAAGCCAAGAGGTGTGGGACTGCCGGCACATTGGGGGATCTCAGAGAAAGCCTCCTCCACTCACTCCCCCAATGGGGTTGGGGGGACTGACCCACCACCCAGCCCCACAGGGACCCCTGGGACAAACCCATCCCACTCCCCAAGCAGTGCTGGGACCCTGTGCCTCACCGGCGGCCTCGGCGCTGAAGGCGATCCAGCGGCAGCTGGCCTTGACGTGGCTGCCACAGGAGGGGACAGAGCCTGCTCGGACACCGCTGATCCAGGCCTGGCATGCAGAGGGAAAAACCTTATCAGGGGCTGGGATCATTGGCACAGCATGGCCAGAGCCCCTCGGCCCCAGAGGAGCTGCCATGCCGATGGAGAGCTGGATACTGGAGATGCCAGTGGGATTATCCTGACCCCTGGGGTGTCCCGGGGCAATGTGGCTGCTCCTGCTCCTGCCACAAAGCACAGCCCCTCACTGGGGCTGAAGGGTGGGGACACAGGAGCATCCCAGCTCCCAGACTGTGCCATCTCTGGGCTGTCCCACTGTGGGAAACACTCAGAGGTCTCTGCAATAAACTGGTGCCAGAGAATCTGGATGGGACGAAAGCTCTTGGGCTGTGAAGCACCACAGGGTCAAGCTGTGGCTGACAGAGGCCAATAAACACCTCCAGCAGCACACTTCCCACACAGACACACAGCCAAGGAGCTGCCTTACAGCCCCAACACCAAACTCCCACTCTGCAGTGTTTCCCAGGGCTGAGCACTGCACTTGTGGGGCCCTGGGACAGCCAGCCCCACTCCAGGTGACACAGACACCCCACCTCAAGTGGCCACCAGGGCCACGAGCTCCCTGGCACTCCCAGGGCCAAGTCCAACCCTCGACAGTGGCAATGGCAGGTGTTTTACGGCTGGCACCAGGCCTGTGTGCCCACAGCAGCCTCCAGAGCTGCAGTGGGTGTCCAGAGCAGTGGATACCCCACAAACTGAGCCTGGGTAGGGAAGGGAAACCCTGAGCCCCAGGTTTCCTCTCCTTGCACAACTTCCGTTTGAGGCCTGACAGGGAGCACCGGTTCCTGCAGCACTTCCTCCCTTCACAGCTCAGTGCAGACCTGTTAACCCTTCTCCTGCCAAAGGCAGGTTTCTGTCCCCACACCCAGCATGTGGGCAGGCGGCTGCACTGGGGATGAGGAAGAGGTCAGGAGCATGAGCAGGAGCCTGGAATAAGGGCACCACTATCTGCATCCCATCACCCTGCACTGGGCCCCCAGGGAGGGGGACACCAGCCACATCTGGCCCCCAGCAGGCAGGGGTGCCAGCAGGACCCCTGCAGTGAGGTGTCACAGAGCTGGTCCATCCTGGCCCCACAGTTTCCCCAGACACAGGCAGCAGCCCTCAAGGCAGTGATCCTTCCTGCAGCGTGGCAGCACGGCCAGGAAAGCACATGAAACCATCCTGGCTACATCCCGAGAACAAACTGTGAGCTCTCAAGGGCCATCTGCCAGCAGAGCCCTGCAGATGCTGCCTGAAGAGCAGCATCAGAAGTGATCCCTGATGTTTACACTGCGCTTCCTGATCCAGCCAGGTCGGGTGTCTGCTTGTGCCTCCATAAACAGGCGCTCGGCTGGGGACACAACAGCTTCCCGCTGTGACACCTGAGATGGGCTTGGTGACAAGACTTCCTTCTCCACCTGCTGCCCTGCGGGGAGTGCGTGGCCTCACTTCCAAGGATATGTTTCATGCCTGAATGGGAAAAGCCGCTTGGAAAGGCCTTGCACAGCAGATCCTGCACACAGGGAGGGCACGCAGCCCCTCGGAGCTCCCCCACCACGGAACCAGCACCAGGACAGCAATGATGGGATGTCCCTGCCTGCAGGATGCCATGTCCTGCACAGCCAGGTGTCCCAGGCACGCACACCCCCTGCTGCCTGTGACTCATCTGAGCCCTGGGATCCACAGCCAAACATTCATCCAACAGAGATTTTGGTGACCTGAGACACACCGAGGCTGGCACGCCATGGGCATGGGGGCACCATGTCCCCTCCCACAGCTGAAGCTCAGAGGATGTTTTGGGTGCTTGCTGGATTTGCAGAGGCGTGTGAGCACAGGCCACAGGTGGGTGCAAGGACAGCTTGGCTGGGAAGTTACAGAGAGGGAGTGTGTGCACACCCAAGGGCTGGGAGCAGCAGCAGCCTCACTCATGGCCACGGTGCTGAGGAGGTGCTGGGTGAAGGGTACCCAGCTCGGGGAGCCCCCAAAAGGGCTGTGTGTCCTGTAACACCTCCCGATGTGACTCACCCAGCCCTGCCCCTGCATCTCTGCCCCTGCCCTGCCAAATATGTAGGGACAGGGACCTGGGTGATTGCCCCAGCCCAGCTCTGTGGTTTGCGGGACAGCAGGGCAGGGCTACCCAGTGCCAACACCGTGCCAGGATGGATCGTGACACTTGGCACTTGGCTGGTTATTCATGGAGCAGAGGCCAGAGCTGGGCACCACATGGCTCTGTGCTGCCCACGAGACTCCCAGAGCTGCCTGGCCCCAGCGGTGCCGAGCTCCACAGCTCATGGCCAGGGTGATGGGGCTCAGCAGCGCCCGTGGGGCCCGGCCCTTCCTCCGTGCCTGCGGAAGCGGGGTGGCAGAGCAGGGTGGCAGGAGCGAGGCCCAGCGTCTCACACTCGGTGCGCGGTTCCCCGGCTGGCACAGGCCGGGAGGGTGAGGTACCGAACGGCAGCGGGCAGCAAGAACCAGGGATGCAGCGCGTGTGCCAGCCGTGCCCAGCGGCAGGAGGGGAGCAGGCACCGCGGGACGGGTACCCCATGCCGGCCCAGGAGAGGGCTGGGGTTGCTCAGCAGCCCCACCTGCGGAGCGCCTCGGGGCCGGGATCCTCCGCGGACCCCGGGATGGGCAGCAGCGGGTGCCAAGGAGGGGCCGCCCGGGCGACGCACCGCACCGCGGCCGGGGACCCGGGCACGGCCCCGCCGCACCGGCGATGCCGCGGGGCCCGGAGCCGCGCCGTGCCGGTGCCGCGGGGCGGGGCCGGCCCTGCCCTGTCCCCGTGCCCGTCCCTGTCCCTGCCCGCCGGCAGCCCCGGCCCCGCCGCCCCCGCGATCCCCCGGTACTGGCGGGTCCCGCAGCGCTCACCTCCCTGCGGGGCAGCCGGGCCTCGGTGTGCCGGAACTTGGACGCCTTGAAGCGGTTCATGGTGCTCCGGCTGTACCGCTCCGAGCCGTGCCCAGCCCAGCCCTGCCCGGCCCGGCCCGGCCCGGCCCCGCCGCTCCGCCCGCCCCGAGCCCCGCCCCAGGCCGAGCCCCGCCCCTGGCCCGGCCCCGCCGGACCCCTCACGTGTGTCCCGTGTGTCCCGTGTCCCCGCTGCCACCGTGAGCGGGGTACAACCCCCAGCCCCGGCTCCTCGGACCCCCGCCAGAGCCTCCAACCACGGCGTCGGAGCCACCCCTGGGGTGACTGACCGGCGGTGCCGGGGATCCCGGCTCCTTCCCGGCCTTCCCCCGAGGCTCGTGGTCACCCGGTACTGTGGTCACCCGGTACTGTGGTCACCCGGTACTGTGACCCCCGGCTGGCACCCAGCTCTCCTCCCACACAAGGGCAGCGGTTCCATCCGGCTGTGGCCAGAGGACGGGGCCAGCGGCAGGTTTGCAGTGCCGTGGGCTCAGCATGCTCGCCTCCTCCTCGCCCGGCAGCCGGCGGTGAAAAGAGACCTTCACGTACAGACGGCTGCGGGAAGGGAGGAGGAGGAGGGAGCGCTGGGTCTGAGCCCACTGAGCCCTCTGGGCGCGGTGAGCCCGGGTGTCACCCGCGCCGCTGGAGGCCAGGCCTCCTGCCCTGCTTTCACCCGGGCTGGCACAGCGGCGTGTGCGCAGCGGGAGCTGGCGCGGCCCTGTCGCCGCTCGGCCCGGCGGAGCCTCCCCCGCGCCGCGGGCCCGAGCTGCGCTGAGGAGCGCTCGGAGGAGGCAGCCCCGCTGCCGAGGGCGGGAGAGAGACACGCTTGGCACGAATCGCGCTCCCTCTCTGCAGAGGAAAGCTGCTGCCTGGCTGTGGGGGCCGTGCCAGGCTGCTGTGCCGTGGGAGCGTGGGCGTGCGGCACCGCACCCGCTGCGCTTTCAGAGCCTTTATTCCACTGCTGTGAGATATGTCAGCTGCTAGGGCAGAGGAAGAGCAGCCCTTCCCCTTCAGGGAAGGGCTGAGCAGAGGGCAGGGTTCGCACCCGCCGCACGAGGCTGTCGCGGGGGCAGTGCTCGGCTGTCCCAGCCGCGTCCCCGCGCGCTCCCTGCCCGGTGCCCCCGGGCCCCGCTCCGCTCCCCCCGCCGCCGTCCCCGCGGCCCTGCCGAGCCCCGCGCATGCGTAAGCCTCGCGCAGCCACGGCCGCGGGGCCGTGCGCATGCGCGGCCCGTCCCCGCCGAAGGGTGCGCAGGCGCAGCGCCGCGCGCGGGCCAAGATGGCGGCCGGGAGCGCGTCGCGCTGGGTCGGGGCGGCCGCGGGGCGCGGGGCGGGGAACGCGCGGCCGCCGCTGCTGCTGCTGCTCCGCGGGCTCCGCGCCCCGCCCGCCCGCGCCCCGCGCCGCCTCCTGCTGCTCCGTGCCGGGCTCTGCGCCGCCGGTGAGCGTGCCGGGGCCGGGCGGGCCGGGACGGGACGGTGGGGCGCGAGTCTCACCCCGGCCGCGTCCCTTCCTCCAGCCGGCCCGGCCCTCCCCTCACGGCGGCCCCTCTCCCTCCTCTCCCGCAGGAACGAAACACGCCGCCGCCGTCGCCTCCGCCGCCTTCCACAGCAGCGCGGTCCGCGCCAAGGAGGACTATTACCAGGTGCTGGGGGTGCCCCGCACCGCCACGCAGAAGGAGATCAAGAAGGCCTATTACCAGGTGCGGCGGGACCCGCCGGGCCCCTGGGCTGCCACAGGAGCCAGCGCTGCCCCTTCGCTGGGGCACAGAACAAATCCATCCCTGTGCTTGGAGCTGCTGGAGACAAGGGGAGGAGGCAGTGGGAAAGCTCAGCACATGGCCTTGGGGATCGCTTCCAAAGCATGGTCTGCCTGTGCTGTCATCGCTTGTCTCCTTCTAGAAGGATCTGGGATTGCTCAGAAGATCAGGAGCAGCTCCTGTAGTTCCTTGTTTTGGGCTGATAAATGAAAAGAAAGGGTTTTAGTTCCCGGGAATGCATCTAGTGAATGCCAGGCTCTGCCTGATGTGTTTTTCCTGGCATGTGAGATATGCTTAAGTAAATAACTCCTGCCTGTCTCTAAGAGTTGGTTTTTGTTTTTTAGTTGGCAAAGAAATACCATCCTGACACAAACAAGGACGACCCCAAAGCGAAGGAGAAGTTCTCTCAGCTGGCAGAAGCCTATGAGGTAATAGCAGGATTTTATTGTGGTGACATAGAGGGTAGATGAAGACAAACATTTCCTGTAAAACCATGGCTGGTTTTTGATGCACTTCAATCTGGGGCACATCTGTCCCAAGAAATTCCTTGGTCCAAGTATCTGATTTAGCTCCTTTGGGCTTTTGCAGTTTTCCCCTTCTTTAATAGTGACTGGCATGGATGGAACTTCCATGGAGTTATTGTCAATTTAAATAATCAAACAAAAAACCTGTCAGGAAGTTTTTGAGGCAGAGGGACTTTCGCTGTGCTCCCTCAGCCCTGTTTTTTGATTCCAGCACTCTTCAGCTGATATAATAATGATCAGCTGCTTAATATAAGTTATTTCTGCTCTTTATACATTAGCAAGATCTTGCCATTTTTCGGGCAACGAGCCAAGAATCACCAGGGAAGCAGCAGCTTGTCCCTGACTCTCATGGTGCTGAGAGCTGGGTGAAACCTTGATGGAAGGTGTGAGCCTGGAGCCAGGGATTCTCCTGGATCCTGCAGTGCCCTGAAGGCCCGGTTCTTGCCCCCAGGTGCTGAGTGACGAGGTGAAGAGGAAGCAGTACGATGCCTACGGCACGGCCAGCTTCGAGGCCGGCGCCGCGGGGGCCGGGGCCGGCGCGGGGCGGCAGTACTGGAGCAGCGGCCCCTCCCTCGACCCCGAGGAGCTCTTCAGGAAGATCTTTGGGGAGTTCTCAGGATCCCCTTTTGGCGATTTTCAGACTGTCTTTGACCAGCCGCAGGAGGTAGGAGGTGCCTTTGTTTAGGAATGAAATGGGAAACTCAAAGCGGTGTCTCTCCCCAGCTTCTGTCACAGAGTGCTGTGGGAGCTTCAGCAAGGAGTTATTTCTGGGCCTGTCAGTGTGTGAGTGTCCCATGGCATGGGCAGAGTCTCATAGTTCTGCTCAGCTGTGCAGGAACACACCCCACACCTCCAGACAGGGTATTTTTTCTGGGTTTGAGCTACTTCTCTGGTGTTTGCTGACACCACCCAGTACTGCTGAGCAGTTCCATCGCTGGAGAGGCACTGTTTCTGCTGCAGCTTGATTTACCTATGGCTGCTTTGATCTGTAATGCTAAAACCCACAAAACACCTTGTAACTATAAACCAGGCCTTCCAGCAATATGTTTGGCTGCTTAATTGGCTTAATTTTGCAACCTAATTAGCTTCATGTTGCAGTGAGGCCCATAATAAAATCTGTCTTGTTGTTTGTGCTGCAGCTAAATGCTCCTTTAAGTGTTGATGGTTCATGTGTTGCCTTCAGAAATGTTTGGTGTTTGGTACTCCTGGTTTTACTAAAAATTACATTTTTCATATAAGGAGAATTTCCTCTTTTGATCAGTCATCTTTACTGACAATTCCTGTTTTAAGCATTGTTGCTATTTAGCATGAACTCTTCTTAGTCTCCTTAAGACCCTGTCACACCTCAGTCATGGCTCTATATCCATGTTTCCTGTGCAGTATATTATGGAACTGACATTCACCCAAGCTGCAAAAGGTGTTAACAAGGAGATTGTGGTGAACATCCAGGACTCCTGTGTGCGCTGTGATGGCAAGGGACACGAACCTGGCACCAAAGCTCAGCGCTGCCACTACTGCAATGGCACGGGCATGGTAAGTGCTGAGCAGGACACCAGGTCTGTGCTTTCACTTCTTGGGGAGAGTCACTTCATTCCATGGTGAAAAATTCTCACCACACTCATCAGCTTATCTCTGGCAAAGCTGAGTTAATGTCAGCTTGATGCTAATAGGCACTAGGAAGATTTTCTTTGTGTTAAAGTGCTGTGCCCAGCTAAAAGCATGAGCCTTCAGGCTGGATCCTCTGCTGCTGCACATCCCACAAACCACATGAATATAATGTAACTCTGAATGTAATGTATATGAATGAATGAATATAATGTAGCTCTGAAGTTCTTCGGGCGATAAATGGATATCTTTTGACTTGGGGGTTGGAGGAAGGTGGTGAAAACCCAAGGGTAATCATAAAATAAGAAGATACAGGTAATGATGGAGCTGCAAACTTTGGGTTTCCATGCATCTGATTCCTTGTGTGCTTCAGTGGTTCAGTCCAGGGCTTAGTCACCATAAGGTTTTCTTGGACACTGTCAGTAATCCATGTAAATGGATTGTCCTTGGATTCATCAGAACACAGATGTTTGTAGCTCTTTAAGGAGCTTTGTTCCTTCTTGTACATTAAAGCCTAGACTTTGAAGGTGGTGTGTTTCCCTTGCCCTCACCACCTGACACTTGTAGTAGTGGTGGTGTTCAGTGGAAATCGGCATGTGATGGTGAGTGGATTTCAGAGCCAACTCTCTGCTGCAGCCCTTGCTGAAGGGTGTCTGTGTCCTGACAGGGTGTGTGTGTGATCAGAGTTCAGAGGTGCAGTGTGAGAGGCCCCATCTCAGTACTCATCATTTCCCACGGTGTGTTTGTTCCTCCCCAGGAGACGATGAACACGGGCCCCTTCGTGATGCGCTCCACGTGCCGGCGCTGCGGCGGTCGCGGCTCCATCATCACCACGCCCTGCGTCGTGTGCCGGGGCACAGGGCAGACCAAGCAGAGGAAGACAGTGATGGTTCCTGTGCCAGCTGGTCAGTGTTGTGCCTGTCTGCTGCTGTCTCTTAAAGAGATGTAGTTATTTACTGCCTCTGTTGGTACAAATGGGGGAGCAGTGTAAGACCTTTTGCTACAGAGGAATGGTCTTTAAAACAAAGTAGGTTGAGAGCTTGGCAATGAAATGGGCTAGTGATGAGATGGACCTTCTGGCCATGGATATAAGTGTTTGCTCTGCCCTTCCTGAGCTTTGGTTCTTGCCTGGATAATCCTAGGCAGGTTTTGAAGAGTGAATCTCCAAAGGTTTTGTTGCCATGGGTCTTTCATTGTTCTTGATGAAGCTTGGGGAGGGGGTGGGAATCTTGAAAGCCTTGGCTTGGCAGAGGGGTGTGCTGATTGTCTTCCTCACCAGAGGGGAGAATTCAGTGGTGGGAGTAAGACTTGCTTCTTTGAGACCACCCTGGGTGAGCAGCCTGAAATTTTCCTGCAGCTTGTGGAGGCTGCAGTGTTCCTTAATCCAAGCATGTCTGTAAAGAATTCTGTAGATATTGAAATAACAAACGTGTTGGGGGCATAAAGATCACCTCAGAGGTATAAACATGTGCTGACCCCTCCTCCTTTGGTGGTGGCCAGCTCTTGGGATTGGCAAGAGTTGTAGGGATTCATGTCACACGTGGGTTATAACCCAAGGTCACATTCCCTCCTGTTCTGGTTGCAGGTGTTGAGGACGGGCAGACAGTTCGGATGCCTGTGGGGAAGAAAGAAATTTTCATTACGTTCAGGGTATGTATCTCACGCTGGTTTATGATGTAAGTTGGTTGTTCCCTTCTCAACTGCCTGGGAAAGGACTGCAGAATGGGCAGAGGAGGAAGAGCCAGTGATCCTTTGGAACAGCTGAGGTAACATGATCCCTGTGAACTTTCTGAGACAGCAGGAGATCTGCATTGTAGCAAGGAGGGTAACTTTGAATCTGTTCATGAAGAACGCTGCTTGTTGCAGGACCAGGCCCTTAGGGTAGTGTGAATCAAAGTGCAGAGTAGGCTCTTCATGCCTCGAATTTTTGACTTGTAAATGTGAGAAAGCTTCCTGCTGACAGGGGTCGCAGAGCTGAGGAGAGCTGTGGGAGGTGCTGCAGGAGGCTGCCTGGTAAAGTGTCCTGCAGATCCACCTTTAGGGCTGCTGTGCACCTGTGCTGTAGCTTGGTGTCTTCTCCTGCCACACACATCCCTTTTGAGGAGAAAATTTTTTTCAGCACCTCTTTTATGGTGCAGGAGGGTTTAATTCTGTTCCAGCTTGTGAGGCCACTGGAAAGGTGCTTCATTTCCTTCTCACTTTTGGCTTTCCCCTGTTCAGAGTGCTGGACAAGGCAGTGTCTGTCTCTGCAGAACCATAGTGACATGGATTAACTAACAGCAGGATTAGGGGAGGGAACACCAAATACTGACTCACAGTTCTTAGCCATGCAGTTTGGGGAGGGTATATTTTTCCTGAGACCCTTGGGAGCAGGAGACCATGGTGTGCTCACTGCTCTTTGGAACTTTGCTGCCCTGCAGGTTCAGAAGAGCTCTGTGTTCCGACGAAACGGAGCCGATATCCACTCGGATCTCCCCATCTCAATAGCTCAGGCCGTGCTGGGAGGCACTGCCCGGTGTCAAGGCTTGTATGAGACAATCAACATCACGGTGAGTGCCACTATTCCTGGGCATGAATCAGTGGGGCACAGCAAAGGCTTCTCCTTTGCTGCAAAGGTGGGCAAAATCTCCCAAGTCTGCCAGTATTCTACTTCAGACTTCTTCAGGATTGAGCCTTGGGTAGTTTGTGAGCTGCCTGGTCACAGCTTCTTTCCTGTTGCTGTGTAGGGATGGGGAAAGAAAGGGATTGCTGGACAAACCCCAAACTACAGGCCTACAGGCTCTGTGAGGTTCTTTACTGATTCCTTCAAAAGCTTTTCTTTCCTTACTGGCTTAACTTTGGGATGTGTCCCAATGCATGAGCATATGAGAGCTCTCCCATCCTACTTTAGAGCTTGTTGGAGAAGCAGATAATTTTTATAGATGTGTAATTATTATCTAAATGTTTAATTAGAGTAATAAATGTGACACCTTTGTGTTTATAGATACCCCCTGGTATTCAGCCAGACCAGAGAATTCGAATGAGTGGGAAAGGCATTCCCAAAGTCAACAGCTATGGCTATGGAGACCACTACATCCACATAAAGATAAAAGTTCCCCAGTAAGTAGAGCTAAAACAAGTTCCTGTAAAATTTTAAAAACTTTTCACAAAAAATGTTGTTTAAAAGTTGTGAAAATTCCATGAGATGAAATGCAGTGGGTCCTATGTCTCCTCTTCCACTGAGAATTCTTTAGAGATCATTCCTTATAGATGGCTCATTTAAAGAGCACATGCATTCCTGGTGTATTCATACACAAAGTACTCCAGTCCCTGCCCCCCTGGGTGCTGCTGGGGGAAGTCTGGGAGGCTGTGGGACCCCAGGCCATCCCTGACCCCGTGTCCTGGTGCCACAGGAGGCTGACAGATCGCCAGAGAGCCTTAATGATGAGCTACGCCGAGGATGAGACCGACGTGGAGGGCACCGTGAACGGGGTCACCAACACAGCCTCAGGTGAGTGGGGACACCCCTGCCCCTTCCCTGGGCAGCTGCACAGCGCTCCCTGAGCACTCCTGGGGAGCAAGGTGAGCCAGGGGCACCATCAGGCCTGTGGCAGCACAGCCTGGTTAACAGAAGTAGTTCTGCTGGGATATTCACAGGCTGTAGTGCTCAGCAGGGAGGCAGCCTCTT
This sequence comes from Fringilla coelebs, assembly GCF_963513975.1. NCBI lineage: Eukaryota > Metazoa > Chordata > Aves > Passeriformes > Fringillidae > Fringilla > Fringilla coelebs. The sequence continues at coordinate 14,306,410 of NC_140042.1, forward strand.
CCCAGGAAGCTCTGTTCCAGTACTCACTGGGCAAATCCATGTGTGAGCAGAGAGCAGGCACTGAGTACCCCAGGGTCCAGACAAGTTGTGCTGATGAATGCCTCCTGCTCCCTGCTTCCCCTGTGCCAGCACTTGCCTTGAGGCAGGAAAGCAAATGTGCTTCAGGCCGATTTCCAGTGTGCTGGATCCCTTCTGTGCACAGCAGGGCTGCTTCTTCTGGAATGCTGACAGGGGTTTCTGTTGGGGCTGAGCTCTGTGTGTGTGGGAAACCTGGGCTAGGAGTGTCCACTGGTGGCAGTGTCAGCTCTGGTCAGTGGGCAGTGTCCAGCATGATGGAGAAGTGAAGGCAGCTGGGAGCTTTGTGGAGCTGCTCTCCAGCTCCAGATGGAAAATTGAGATTCAGCAGGTATGTTCTAAGTTTCAGAGAAGAGGTGCTTGGAAGAGGCAGCAGCTAAAGGCACAACACATGGTAACATAGTAAGGAAGGAGCTTTGTCTCTCACTACTGGAAAGCAGTTTTTTCTTTGCTTAATTGAAACAATGAACTTCTTAAAGCCCATTGGATTTTGGTTTTGGTTTGAAACCCAGCAGGGCATTTAAGACCAGGCAAAGGTGAGAGCCTTTTGGAGCTGCTGATTGATCCCAGGATCTGCTCTACTACATGCCAAAGTGTAAGGAATACAGGCTTGAGTGCCAGTATTCTGTTTTATAGTAATTATACATACTAAAGGGTATCTGTGTCCAGATACTTCCCAGTGTTCTGTTTTATAGTAATTATATATACAGAAAAGAAGTCTTTCCTATTTTACAGTCAGCCTTGGGGGAAGGGCAGAGAGCTCTGAGCACTGAATTCCCATTCCAGCTTTTTAAAGGCATTTGTGTGCCAAAGAGGAAAAATAACCTTTTCAAACAATTTTTTTAAAATGCAAACCTGCCAGTTTTTACCATGATGAAGCAGCAAGGTGAGTTAAAACAACGCCAGTAGGTTGCAGTGTAGAGACAGGCTGTGCTGAGGGAGGCGTGTCCTGCCTCGGGATTTCATCCCATTGCATCAGTCGGAGCCCAGCACTCAGCCCGGGGGAGGCTGGGGAGCACCAGGCTCCGTGTTCCCTGTGCACAAAGAAAGCTTGAGGGCGTGTTTGGGATCTTGTTGTTGATGGTTTTACTGTAGAAAAAAGCAGATTAGCAAACAGGTCTCCTTTGTTCTCATTATATCTCAGTGTCCCCCCCACTTCAGAGGGACAAACAAATTCTCAGGACCCGTTATACAGGACAATTTTAACATTCCTTATCTGGACAGTCAGTCTGAAATACTTGCAGCCTTTTTCATTCTACATGAGTTAATTTTCTGCTTGATACTGTCTGAACATTGCTTGCAATGACACAAATCAGGCTCCTGGTGTGGTTTTGCAGTGCTTTGCAAGGACATAACCTTGAAACAGCCAGAAGCTGTTTCAGGGACCACCAGTATAGATCTTTTAACCCTGTAAAGTCCTGGCTGGTTGTGATCGAGTTCACCACTTGTTTTTAGTGGCAGACTCTCAGTTCCAAGTACTTGTTTCCAAAGCCTGTGGGTTCCCTGACTCAGTTGTGCAGCATGAGAATTTCCTTGCCAGTTGGAGGGCTGGGGAGAGGGGAAGGGTACAGCTCAGCAGCTGAACTCATGGTTGGCTTTTCCACTTCTGGGATCCAGGCTGTCCAGTGCTTCCACTGCAAGGGGTCCAGTCCTGTGGCTTGCTGCCAGGTGCAGCCCTGGACGTGAGGGAGCAGCTGCTTTCTCTTGGCCATTGCCTGTCTAAAACAGCCCTCTGGTCCTGGTGGGAGATGTCTCTGACTGCAGCCCTTTGCTGTTTGTGTCCAGGTGGCAGGGCCACGGCTAGCGCCGACGCAGGCGGGGATAGGCCTGAGGCTCAGGAGAACAAGGAGGGATTCCTTTCCAAACTTAAGAAAATGTTTACCTCCTGACACCCCATCCGAGGTACGAGGTCTCTTGTGTTTCACTGTTGTCTTTCCCCCACACTGAGCACTTCTTGGGAGGTGGAAGCACAATAGCACAGCCTTGCTTCTCACTTAGCCTCAGGCCTTCCAGCCGGAGTGTGCACAGCCCTAGCTGTCCCCTGGGACCTGGAGCAACAAACCAGGGATTAAAGTGCATTGTTGCTGCAGCAAAGAGCAGCATGGATGCTGGGTGCACCCTTGGGGAGGTGGCTGGCCTCCCCTGCAGCTCTGCTGCTGGAGCTGTGCCCAGTTCCAAGCACTGAACTTGTTCCCATGAGCTGGTCCTGCTGGGACCGGGTTCTGTCACGCAAATCCTGGGCTGCAGAGCCACTGGTGCTGGCACACTTGGGCTGCATTCACCCCTGCCACGGGCTTACAGCTCCAGGGAGGAGCCAGCCTTTGTCACAGAGCACAGTAACCCCGCCATGCATCGCTGCAGTGTAACTCAGGTGCTTCAGTTGGTGCTGACCGGTTACGAGGGAGCACCAAGACTTGGAATCATCTACGGCAGACAAAGAGTCTGGGATTCCATGGGCTCAGCTTTGCATCTCTGCAGGCTTCAGAGCTGGCTGTGCTGTAGGGCTGACAGTGTGACAGCAGGTCAGCAGGGGAGGTGCTCCCAGAGTAGGCTGCGTGCTGATACAGGCAGGAAATTGTAACCTTCCTCTCACTTCAACTGCAGGAAAACGTTCTACTGGGAACTAGGAGCCAGCAGCAGCAGCAGCAGCAGGTCATCCGTGCAGTTGGGGGTGAATCTTTCTGGCAACCAGGCTCTGGAGAACACAGGATGTCAGTCAGCAGCACAGCAAGAATCCCAGCTGGAGAGGCCATGGACCACTGAGGCACCAACACAAACCCCACCCACTGTCCTAATAAATGGCAGTGAAGGAAAAAACCAGCTTAGCAGAAGTGTGGCTCTCTGGAGGCTGCTCCACAACCCTACTGCTGCTGGAAGCTTATTTGGTAAAAGCTAAAGTTGAAGTATTATTTAGAATCCAAACCAGAGGAAATGTGAAATAAATAGTCCAGCACAGAGCAGCAATTTGCTGTATGGAGGCCAAGCCCACCAGCTGCTCACTCAGGTGCCCTTTGGCATGCCAGGTGTGCTTGGTGAACTCTCCAGGAGACTTGGTGGATCAGGAAGGTCTAACCTTGTCTTCACGACAGCCCTGCTGCCCTGCACGGCTCCAAGTGGCTGGGTGTTGTCTGAGCCCAGCTGGCCTGGCTCCCTCACAGCCCTGGGCTTTCTCTATCCTGCTGATTGCCTGCACAGAGCAGTGATGGAATCTGCACTTTGTCTCAAGTTTATCCCCCAAATAACTTAAGTTACCACACAACTGCTGTCGCTTCTGGACTGGTACAAGTCGATCACTGAGCCCTTTGCCAGTTGAGGACAAAAATCTTTTATTACTTTAGTGCAACACCCGTAGCGTAAAGGATTGGTCAAAGCATCGTTGTTTTACTTGTGTGAGAGTGCAAGTCAGGTGGATCACTCCTTCCAGATGGAGCTGAGCTCTTGCAGTGAGTATTCCATGGTTACTGTAGCCTGCTGTGTTTGTGATACTGTGCAGGTACCATCAGCCCACATACTAATCAGTTCAACACCAGTTAAACAGGGCCATGCTGTAGTCTTGCCCTTCTTAATTTGCTGAAATAAAGCACGCGTTGCCTCCTGATTAAACTTCTGTAAAGTGATTCTGTACCCATGTAAATAAGATGGACTTCATAAAGATATTTAACATGTGCTGTGCCTTGCTGCCTGGTCTGCTCTTCCACCTGCTCTGTCACCCCCTTTCCCTCCCCTCGTAACAGGAATTAAGGTCTGTGGGACAAGGAGGGGACAGGGTTGGATGGCTCAAGCATTGCTAGGGGCTGGGATTGACTTTAAACACAAAGCTGCCCTATCTGAGCAGTACTTTTAGGCACATGAGGGGGAAGGGGCTTTTCCACTGAACCTTGGACAGTCTAGAAGAAGTTGAGTTTTATCTTGGCTCCCTGGGACAGTGACTGAAATTAGCCCAGGAGCCCAAGGGCCAGAGCTGTAGGATGAGGAACCAGGCTCAGCCTTTGTGTCACACTCACAGGAAGTCACTGCAGTCCCTGCTTGCTGGGGTGACGCGAAGCCTCCATCTCTCCAGTGGCTCACCTGCAGGGCCCAAACCAGATCCGTGGAGAAATCCCTGTCTTCTGTTTGCTTAGGAGCCTGCAACAGCCCTGGCCATGGATACCTGCCTCAAAGGCACTGCCTTTGGGGTACACACCTTCAGCCTACCACGTGGTGCCATATGCTCAGAACTGCCTGGGAAAGGAGGTGATCCTGGGAAAACAAGCCCCCACCACCCTAAAACACCCACAATGACTAAAGCAACACTCCCTGAGGACAGAGGGCAAAGGCAGTGCTTCTGTCAGCCCTCTGCCTGTGCTGTCCAACCCTTCCTCTTGTTCTAGCTGCCTAAATAGTCTCAACCACACTGCAGGAGCACACACATGGACCAGCAAGTGGGCTGAGCTCTCCCCAACTGGGACAGGATCAGCCTCCCTGAGGCACTGCTGGGAAGGCAGCACGGCTCAGGGCACCTCACCTCCTCAGCCAGGTCCCCCTACTTGCTGCAGAAATCAGGGAGGCAGAGGAGGGAGGGGAGGCTCAGAAGGCATTCTTGTTGTCCCCCACCCACTGCTGGAAGGTGCGAGCCTTGGGGTTGAGCTTCATGGTCAGGGCCACGTTGCGGTCCGGCTTGAGGGCGTAGAAACGGAACATGGCAGCCAACTCCTTGGCCCCAGGGAAGTCCCGCTTCTCGTACTCCTCAGGGGAGATCTGCCAACAGAATTGGGGAAAAAAACTGTTCCAGAGGCTGCTGGGCTTCCCCCTCGGCCTCTGAGGGGATGTGATGAGGGCTCTGTTACAGCAGCCTGTCACAGCATTGCCACTGGTGCAGAGGGCTCTGCAAGGCACTTCTGGGGTTGGGCAAAGGATGCAGCCCCCCTGGCAGGAACAGCCCAGCCAGCCTAGGGCCAGCTCCCAGGTCTGGCACACAGCTGCCAGGGGCTGGAGCAGCTGTGAGGGAGCCCTTCCTCACACCAGAGCTATGGCTGAGGGGTTCTAGAAACTGGGTGGTCCAGGAGGCAACTCAGGTTGCTACCTGGCACCCCAAAACATCCTTCCCTGCCTGAATCAAAGGGTTTGGTTCACTGCACTTTTGGGAGGGCAGAACCTGCAGAGAGCTTTGTTTGTAATGAAATGCACTTTACCACACCCCTTATCCATTGTATCGGCTGCCTGAGGCACAACTGAACTGCCAACAAAGATTAAAAGTAAGTCATGAAGGGGCAGGGAGTGGTCAGGGTGTCAGTGACACAGCACAGAGGCCAGGTCTGTTGTAATGGTGACACAGCAAAGCCCTGGGGAAAACCCTGAAGGGAAGGGCACCCAGCAGAAACCTGTTGTGTAGGTGCCCATCCCTGGCTCTACTGGAGACCTCCCAGCTCAGTTATCCCTCAGAGGCAGGCACAGACCTGCCCAGGCACATCTGTGTGCTCCACAGGCCTGAGCTCAGTCACGATATCAACAGGGCAGTGTCGCTGCTGGGCTGTACCAAACGAGCTGTGAGTCCCTCAGGAACATCACCTACACCAAGGGACACTTCCTACCTTGCTGGCTGTCACAGTCTTGCCCGTCTGCTGGGAGAGGATGGCAGCGTACTCTGCCTCGGTGAGCTTGCCCGTGCTGAGTCCAATCACTTGGCCAATGTACTCCCCTGGGGACTTCAGCAGGCAAAGTACAACGGGCCCAAGGTCCTCCACAGCCATCCCATCCATGGGGGTGTCCCCCATGGGCAGCTCTGTATGGAGAGATTGATCCCAGCTGCAGTGCAGCCCAGCTCTGAGCAGGAACAGCAGAGTTTTCAGACTCTGAACATGAGATGAGGGAAGGATGAGAGCATGGCAAGGCAGGAGAGCGGGGCTGAGCTAAGAGACCTTGACAGCAGAGCAGCACCATGAGTCGCCTGCAGCCCCACAACCTCCACTGTCCCAAATGCAGGCATCTGGGGTGTCCAGAGCTGCTCTGGGATCTGCAGAACAGCCCTCAGCACCACAAACAGGCTCAGGACCCTGGTGATTTCCTGCAGGCCACCAAACAGGTCTGCAGACCATAATGCAGCTTGCTGTGGTCAAGCTGGTAGAGGCCTCTTCACCCTAGCAGCCCACAGCCCTGGCAGTCTCTCCCTGGCACAGGCACAGTGGGACAGTCACAGGACAGTGACCCACAGAGCAGAGCTCCTCCTTACCCAGGACAAAGGTGTCTTCCTGTGGGGCCTTCTGCGGCTTGAAGATGGAGAGGAAGTTCTCAAAGTAGAAGGGCAGGCGGATGATGGTGGTGGGAACCCCGATTTTCTGGAAGTGCTCCTCCACCACGCCTTTGCCATCGAAGTGCAGCACCTCCAGCCGGCCCCCAGTCAGCTGGTGCACGTTCTCCAGGCCGCTGAACACGACGTGGTGCAGCCCCTGGCGCTTGGACAGCTCAGCGAGGCGCCGTCCCTGGGCCAAGGGGGAAACCAGCCATGAAGAGGGGAATGGGACACCCCCATCATCCCCACACCCCCTCTTCCCTCCAACTCCCACCAGCCCTCAGCTGGGAGCACAGTGAGTTGTCCAGGTGGAGCTGAATTCTCTCCTTACCGTCCTACTTCAGAAAGGCCACACACCCTCCAGCTTTGGAGCTTGCTGCTCCACCAAACACACAAGTATCAGCATAAAGAATCTGCCTGGCCAACATACCTGCCCTAAACTATCTTATCTTTTGTTTGTTGCCATCCAGGCGTGGCAACTCTGCCATCCTGCACCATGTACTGCCGTGAGCACCGCCCTTGGGATCTCTGATACTGCTGGATTTTGTGCCCAAAGCTGCAAGCACAGAGAGCTACAGGTCTGCAGGCAGCTACTGTCCCAGCTCTGCCCCGGGAAGGCTCTGAGGAGCCAAGTGTTCCCACTCCTGCTACTCTAGCTCCTGGGAAGTGCTCTCCATAACAAATTTATCAACTCCCTCCTGAAGGCACCAGACCCTGGAGCCATGCAACTGTGAGGGAACAGAGAACAAGTCCTGGCTTTGCAAGAACTGGGACCTGGTGCTTGTGAGGCCTCGGGGTCTTCTGGACTGGCTACTCAAACCATCAGGGCTGCCACAGAGGCTCCAAGAGCAGTCCCCACTTTGTCCACACCACCAGATCATTCTGGACGTGGTCCCAGTTACTGTCAGGACAGGTACCTGCTCGATTTCCTTCTCTTTGCTGCAGTGTTCCCAGAAGTTGGTGACAATAAAGGCTCCGTAGGCACCCGCCAAGGCCCGCTCCAGCGATGCCTCATCGTCCTGATCTGCCTTCACCACCTCGGCTCCCCTGCGCCTCAGCTCCTCCGCCTCCTTCTTCCTGGGGCTCCGGGTCACGGCGCGCACCTTGAAGCTCCCATCGTCCAGCAGCGCCCGGGCCACGCCGCCCCCCTGGGCCCCTGCGGGAGCAGCCGGTCAGGGCCCCGCGTCCCCGGGGCTCCGGGATGCGCTGGGGCCGCGGGGCGGAGCGGCCCGGCCGCCACAAGCACCGAGCCCCGCTCGCTGCCCACCCTCCTCACCCCGCGGCCGCTCGGGCATCACCGCCGCCTCCGACCCCGCCCTCCCCGCCGGCCCCCGGGCAAGCCCGGGCCTCTCCCCGGACACTCACCGGTGGCCCCGAACACCACGATCAGCTTCTTCCCGGCCATGCAGCAGCGCGGGCGGTCCCGGGGCTCTGGCAGGGCGAGAAGCAGCGAGGTCGCACCGGTCCCGGGAGGGAGGAGGGCAGGGAGCGGGACGGCTGCGGGGCCATCGCGGGTCCCGGGGCACCGGGCGCATCTTCCCTCACACGGCTCCTCACCTCGGCTCCAATCGGCTCTAATCGGCCGTGCCCGGCTCCGTTCGGGTCCGATCGGCTCCTCCCGGCTGCGTTCGTCTCGGTTCGGCCCTGAACGGCTGAGCTGGAGCTGCGCGCGTTCGTCTGTTCGGCTTCACCCGATTGCGTTCGGTTTCACCCGATTGCGTTCGGCTTCTCCGACTGCGCTCGGCCGCGCCCACCCGGGCGGGGCGCAAATGTCCATCCCAACAAGGCCACGCCCCCACCAGTGCCAGATCACGCCCACTGCTGCCATGAGGCTCCGCCCCATCCCATCGCCAATCCCATCCCACCCCATCCCCAATCCCATCCCACATCCCATCCCACATCCCATCCCACCCCATCCCCAATCCCATCCTCAATCCCATCCCCAATCCCATCCTCAATCCCAGCCCATCCCTTGGCCCAGCCGCCTGCTCCTTGCTCAGAAAACCCGCTTAAAACACAAAAGCCACCGCGTCACCTCTGGAGCCCCCCCGAGCATCCCAGACTAGTAAGGTTTCCTTGGCGTGGAAGCCGGGCTGTTCCCCAGGCTGGTCCTGCTGCTCCTCTGGAGCTGGGACCCTTCGTTATCCCCAGGTCCCTTGTCCCCAGGCAGGTGACTGTGTGCAGGTGTGAGCCGAGGAGCTGTCTCCGAGCACCCTCCTGCCAAGCAACCGCTCGAGTCAACAAACAGAGTCACCCTGGACCTTTTCTCACCTCTCCTGCCAGCCCCAGAGGGGCTGCGGGCAAACCCACCCTGCTGGGAACTCTGTAGGTTGGGTTTAGTAAATAAATACATTGAGAAATTTGGGGTTGAATCTGGTAAAGGACCCAGAAAATGCGTGAAGCATCTGTAATAAACAGTGGCAAAGAAATATTTCAGATGTGTTAATTCAGATCAATGATGAATTGTGAAAGCAGGAGGCGGTACAGCCCTGACCGGGGTTTCTGCACAGTCATTTTGGATGTGAGGGACTTCAGCTACAGATTGGCTGCTGGGAATTACCAGGTGCCAGCTCCTCCTGAAACCCCCTCCAGACGGGGAAATTACCAACAGACCAGAAAAAAGGTTTTAACCCCTTAGTGGGCACGGCCTGGGGCAGGCAGAGAGTGAGGCTGGGGGAGACAGGGCCCAGAGGGGTGGCTGGAGCTCCCAATTCCTGCTTGCCCCCACCTCACCTCCCCAAACACAGCTCCGTGGCCGCGAGCCCACCCTGACCCCGCCAGCTCCACTGGCCACCGTTTCCCTAATTCCAGTGAAATTTTTATAGGATTTACAAAGGGAGGGTTTTGTCGAGCAGAACTGGGAAAGAATGACCGAGCCCACCTGCGGGCGGAGCTGGGGAGGGGAGATCCCGCCGGTGCTGCCGCTCTGGTAGCTCTGGCTCCTTGCTGGGATGGGATCCAGCTCTTCGGAGAGAAATCCTAATTCCAGGAAGCACTTGGCAAGGGCAGGAGAACGGCTTCGGAGGAAAGGGAGGCTATTCCTACCCTTTTATCCCACTCTTTCAAAACACAACTTTCACTTACTCCTGGAATTATTTCGAAGGGCAGAGCAGCTGCAAGTCCAGCCTCTCCCCTGGGATATTCCCGGTGCTCCTGGCAGGGCTGGGGGTGTGCAGCGAACCCCCCCGGCTCTCCCAGGCCGGGGGGAGCTCACGGTTTTGCTTCAAGTGAATTCGCGGCAGTCTGGGTGTTGTTGGGGGCGGGTTTGTGGCTTTTGGGAGAAAGAGTCCGCAGCGGGGGAAGTGTCCGCGCACGGAGCATCCCAGCGGGGCAGCCCCGGCTGTCGCTGCGGGGCTCAGGCGGGTTTTGGGGAATCGCTCAGCCCGATTTGCATAGCCACCAGCCCCACGCTGACAGGAAGGAAGATCTGCGAGACTCAGGGCAGGAAGGGGCGCGGAGAGAACGGAAAGAGACAGAAGCCACCGGGGGAAGCCGGACCCACCTTGCCCAGGTGCCGCCCGAGCATCGCCCCGGCCCGGGTGCCATCAGGGGACACCAGCGGGGAGGGTGGCTTCTGCCTTCAACTGGAGCATCGTCCTGGAGGAGAAAGCCCTGGGGATAAGGAGCTGAGCGGGACACGAGGGGCTGCATCCTCCCGGGCCATGAGGATGCCCTCGCCACTGCCCTGCTGACACAGCGACCTGGGGAAGGGGCCCGAGGCCGAGGTAGGGGCTTGGGGGGGCTTGGAGGGGTGTGGGGAGAGGAGGAATTGTCACTTGGCTCTCCCGAGTGGGGACAAACTGCTGCAGAGCTCGTGCTGTGATGGCCAGGTGAAATGCAGTCGCTGGGCCAAGGCAACAGGCGGGAACTGATGGGCAGAGGTCCCTGGCACGGCACAGCATGGCACAGCACAGCACGGCCATCAGGCTGGCAGGAGGGGCTGGAGCCCAGAGTGATGGAGATGAGCATGGCGCCCCACGGGGGAGCTGGCACATGTCACAAATCCTGTCCCCCGCCTGCTCTGCCTGCCAGGGAGCAAAGGCAGCCTCAGCCAGGCTGTTCCACCTGCCCAAAGCCTTGTGCAGCAGCTTTTCCTCCCTTAATGACATCTGCTGGACTGATTAACTTCCAAACATCCAAAATAGAAATACCACCAATAGAATATCACCAAGAGAAGGGATTAGTGACACACTCACCTGTGGCACGGTGCAAAACTGCACCAGAGAGTGGGGCAGGGCCCTGGGGTGTCCCAGGAGCAGGTTTGGGGGGCTGGAGCTCAGCCCTGCACCCAGGTGGGCTCAGAGCCCGGGCACCCTGAGCTGCCTCAGGGCACCAGACTCAATCCTGCTGTTATTTAGGCACTGATGGGCACTGTGGGACTGCTGGGGACAGGCTGGCTGCTGTCACCCCTGGGGTGTCACCCTCACTCAGGGTTTGGCCACCACATGGAAGAGTTATCCAAAGCCAGACAGGCACCATTGGGAGCCAGGGGACCCCTCCCACCCGGGATGTTCGTGTTGCACAAAAATTTCTTCCTGGAGAACTTGCAGCTGCTCTTTGGGGTGCTCTGCAGGCCCAGAAGGGCTGGGTGGGTACCACATCTGTCAGCATCCCTGCAGCCTGGGGCTGTGGGTGCCACAGGGACGGGCTGGCAGCAGCTCCTGCTGATATCCTGAGGTCCCAGGGCTGGGAAGGGCAGGAGCTGTTTGCTGGGAGGATCTGCTGTTCAATCAGCTGTTTGCACAGCTGTGGTAAAGCATCTTCAGGGCAAGGCCAGCTGAGGAAATGCATCAGCCTTCACTCTGCAGCTTGTGATGTGCAGCAGTGCCCTGCAAGGGACCTCCTCCCCAAAATTAGCTTCACTTTTAGCTGTTTGGAATCACCCCTAGATTGATTTTTTTCCTTTTTTTCTGGTGAGATTTGGGGTTGGCACTGCTGGCATCCAGTCCACGGACCCTTCATGTTCCCTCACCTCTATTTAACCCCTTCTCTGTCTGGGCCCTGTTACAGGGGTTGGGGCTCGAGGAAACAAAAAGCCAAAACTCAAACCTGGAAGAGATTAAATTTGGCATAAAACACATTTAATTTGGCAATCAATTTTGCTTGCATTAAATCCAGACCAAAAAAAATTAAGTAATATGTAAACTTAGATAACTGAGTTACTTACCAGTCTGCAAGCCTCATAATTGAGTAATAATGCAGAAGGTATTTTATTGCCTCGTTAAATTAGCAGAAATTCACGATGTGAAGTCTCTTCCATTCTGCCAAAAGGTGGCAGCCTGCATCCTGGCTTCGGGATTCGCTCAGCTCAGGGAACAGCTGGAGCTGTTGACCTGGGAAATGTTTTCATTTCCATGGTGGCACATGGACAAGGAGACGGCCAGGCTGAGGTTTTGGGGTGTTTGGGGCATGGAGTGAGCTGGAGTGGGCACCTCCCACCTCCTGCAGCTGCTGTGGGACCATGCAATTTTTAGCTCATGTAAAAAGCTTTTAACCTTATCTAATTGCTGCAGATCAGTCCATTTTCCATGTTTTCCATCTCTGGGTGCCTGCAGCCATGCAGGAGCTCTTGCCCAGCCCTTTGGTGCTGTGTAACCTCAGCACCCTCAGCCCAGCCCTGGCAGCAGGTCGGGTCCCCAGGGCTCTGCTGGGAGCTGGGAAATCCCACTCGAGGTGCCAACCACCCCCTCCCTCCAGGCTGCTGCTGAATCTGCCCAAGAGCCCTGCAGGGGCACCAACACAGATTTCAACTGCTGGGTGTCCCCTGATGCAGTCCTGGTGCTGCTGGGACAGCTCCTGGCCTGGCCTGGTCCCAGGTGCTCAGCAGAGTCCTGAGGCACAGCGTGGTGGCTCTGTCTGGGCAGCAGGAAGGTGTGGGAGGCAGTAAAAGCCTGTTGAGTGCAGACAGCTTCCTGCTGTGGCCACCTCAGCAGTGTCTCTCCATCCCAGATTCCCTGGACGCTGCTCTGGTGGGGTTGGACTGCCAGGGGTGACACTGCACATAATTAGAGGCAGAGATGAGCAGGAGCTACATCCAGGCCTGTGTTCTCTGGGCTTGGTGTCAGGAATTCTGGAACGGACACAGTGCAAGCACAGCAGCTGTGTGGGAGAGGACTGGCTGTGACCGTGGGGGGGGACCTGCCAGCACAGCCCTTGTGGCTCCCAGCACTGCTGGGTTTTGGGCAGGGACCCTCAGGTGGGATGTAGGATGGTGGTTCATAGGAATAGTGGGACTGGAGCTGCTGGAAAAACACATCAGTGTTGTCTAAACGTCCCTAGAGGAGAGCATTTTCTCCTGGGCTGGACCTTTGGACCGCACTAAGCAAAAAACAAACTGTTAATGCCAAATTCTTGCCAAGAAAATCCCCATTTCCCTCCCTGGGGCTTGCAGGTGCCATTCACAGCTTGGCTGGGCAGCCTCCTGCCCGCCAGCCCCTTATCCCAGTTTCCCTGGGGACCCTGGCAGGGCAGGGCAGACACAAAGCTGCATCCCTGACACAAAGCTGCCAGTGGGACATTGTCCCTGCTGGATGCTGGCTGGGCAAAGCTGCACACCTGGGATGTGCAGGACAGACACCTGGGGCAGGGCTCGTGGCCAGCAGCCCTGGAATGAGCTGGGTCCCATCCTGGACACACCGGGGTGTCTGTAGGGATATGGAGCTTGGCTTTGGCCAGCCCTTACCCTTCAGACAGCTCTTGTGAGAGCTGGGGACTCCTCCAGCCCCAGGACACAGCCTCCAGCAGCCCCCTGTGCTCCTAGGGCTGCACCTGAAGCTACTGGAACCAGAAAAAAACTCGCAGCCCCTCCCTGCATTATTCCTTCTGCTGTTTTATTCTCCTGGTGAGATGCCTCTGCACGAGCTGCTGCTTTTTGAAAGAGCAGCAGAGGACGGCATCAAACCTTCTCTGGGGCTGGAGCAGGTTTCCCCCATCAAAGGGCCCCGTTTCAGAGGTTTCAGAGGCAGGGCTGCAGGGAGCACCTGCAGCAAGAGCCCCTTTCATCCTGGCTGTGCAGCAAGGATCAGAGACACACCCAGGGACTGCAAAGGCTTCATGGAACCTTCCAGGCCAGTTAGAGACGAGAGCACATCAAAGGGTGAACATTTAGCTGTGAATTGCTCACTGAGCTCCTTTAATTGGTGGTGTCTTCATTGACCAGGCCGCTGCCTGGGGCGTGATGAGTGAGAGCTGCTGCTGCTCCCAGTGTGGAGGAAAGGGCTTTGGGATCTGTGGGATCAGCACCACTGCCCACTGGCACCAGGGGCTCAGCCAGGCTTCCATCCTGAAGGGAAGGGCAGTGGGCTCAGCCCCTGCTCCAACAGGCCTGCAGGGGCTCCTCGGGAACCACCTGGGCAGGTGGGCTAGGCTGGTGCTTTGTCACCTTCTGTCACTTCCCCCACTCTGTGGGACATGCCACTTGTCTCTGGGGGAGATCCAGGTGTGTGAGGGACCCAGCCCTGGGGACACTGCCAGGTCCCTCCTGCAGTCTTGTGCTTCTGGTGGGAGAAACAAACCCCAGCATGGACCCCTGGGAGGGAGGAGGAACAGAAGTTGTTCCAGGCACCTTGGCCTTGCACCATGGACCAGAAACTCTGCCAGGGTTGGCAGGTCCAGCTGCACCTGTGCTCTGTCCCTAGGAGAGGTTTGACCAAGGAAAGGAGTGTTACCTGTGGGTGTGGCTGCATCAGAGCCCCCACAGTGCTCACATGGATCCAGAACATTCTGTAGGGCAGGTGGAGGGGAGGAAAGATGCCAGACGCAGGCCCTGAGACACTGTGTGTGCATTGCTCCTGTGATCAGACATCCCCTGGGGCTCAGGAGTTCCCACCTGGACGTGGCCAGTGCCTGGAGATGACTTTGGGGCTGGTGGAGAGGCCACAGCACAGTGCCTCCAGCACAGCTGGAGCTGGGAGCACTCTCAGGCGTGGAGATTTTCCCTCTCTGCCTCTGCTTGAAGAGCAACAGGACTCTGAGCAGATACACATCTCAAAAATAACCACCAACCCCTGAGTGTGGTTTGGCAGCAGCTGAGGGGGTGGGAGCAGGTAGCTGCTCCTTCTCTGGTGATGATTCAGAGCATCCTCAGAGCTCTGAACAGGATGTGGTGCTGGCCCTGCTCAGCAAGCCCTGACAGAGGCTCTGGATGGGGCCAAGGTGGGTTTGAAACCAAAGCAGGCCCTTCATCACTCTGCCTGCTGCCCCACAACTTCCTTCCCAAGACAGAGGAGAATGTGCAAGCAGCCCCCAGCCCTGGTGGCAGTGGTGACACTCGGGTGACCCACAGAGGGCACAGGGGCACTGCCAGGGCAATTCAAGCACCTCTGTGCCCGGGGAAGGCCGTGCTGTAAGTGCTGGTGGTGAAGGCACTGCATGTGTGGCACCACTGGAGGTCTGGGCCAAGCTGGAGGGCCCAGCTGTGCCCCTGCCACTGGAGGGGACTCTGTGTCAGCCAGGAGCTGATGAGTGAACCCCTGGCTCATCCACAGCCCGCTCAGAGCAGGCTCCCTCCCACACTGCTCCTGATGCTGCTCCTCTTCCTCCCCCAGGGACATGGACAGGGGCTGAGGAGCTGAGGTGGGGCTGTGAGCTGGCCAGGGGGACACGGGGTGGCCCATGGGACACTGCTGCCACCACAGCGCTCCTCGCCCAGGGACCACCCATGTCACAGGAGGCCTCTGATGGAAGGTGAGTGGTGCTTGGGCATATCTGTCACCCTGGGGGAGACTGGGGACAGAAATGGGGTGAGGGGGGCACCCAGGTGTGAGCAGATCCAAGGCAGCGCTGCACTGGCACCAGGGAACGGCTGCCCCTGGAGAGAAATTGCTCAGACTTTATTCTCTGCATGGGTTGGGATCCCAGGAGAAAACATCATTTCATGATTGTGTTCTTCAGTCTCTTTGGCTCCAGTTTCAGTAGCTGCTGCCCTCACCTAGCAGCTCCTAGAGCTTTGGGATGGCATCATTGCAAGGAGGGCTTGGGCAGGGCACTCTGGAGGGCTCCAGCTCACCCATGCTCCCTTCAGAGTCAGAGGCAATTCTGGACTGCTGCCTTTCCTGTCACCCACATTCCCAGGGCTGCCCCAGGTCCCTCCTGTCCCTCTGTCCTGTCCCACAGGGGCCTGGATCAAGCGGTACCACAGGCAGTGGCGAGGTGCATCAGTTAATGTCCTCAATGTCCAGATGACACCAGCCAGTCCCAGCTTCAGGCTGGGAACAGGAAAAGGATGGCTGACCCTGACCCCATGTGCTGGTGGCTGCCCCAGCTTCAGGCTCTCTCTGCAGCCCTTACCAGGAGAGCCTTCCCTGTTTTCCCCCCTGCCTGGAAGGCTCAGCCTCAGCTGGTGTCTGCCCCAACTCTCTCACACCATCACCCCCTGCTTGTCCAGCCTTTACTGGGGGGATTATGTGATACCTGAGCCAGATGAGCAGGACAGGGCCAGAGGTGGCCACCAGGTTCAGCCAAGAGTCCAGTTCATCAGAGAGTCCATGGCAATGAGGCAGGGATGAAGTCAAGGTGGGAAGTCAACCGAGGGGTCAGGATCAGGCCCAGCAAGGGCAACCAGGTTCAGACACAGCCCAGGGGCCACCAGGCAAGGGCAGAGCAATGAGGTCCAAGACCAAGATCCAACTCCTACAACGTAGCTTTAGCTGAGGCTGAAGGCCCAGGACTGAGCTTAAATGGGCTCCTGGACTGACTGTGAGGCTGATCAGGGCTATTGGTGCCTGCTGAGCCCTGCCAGCATGTAAGGGCTCCATGAGGTTTCCCTCTGCATGGGCATGGCAGAAAATGAAGCAGCCTCTGTAATTTTCCTTTGTGGTTCCTCCTCTTCCTCCTCACCCCTGTTTCATTCCTCTGTGCAGAACCCCTGGTGCAGAAGCACCTGGAGGGCCTCCAGAGCTCGTGTGGGAATGGCCTGGAGAAAGGAGCCCTGCAGCGCCTCACCAACCTGCTGCTGCTGGAAGGCCTGACCGACATCCAGCAGAAGGAGCACGACATCCTGCAGGTGGAGACCACCAAGGGCCTGCCGAGCACATCCAAGAGCATCCCCCTGGAGAAGCTGTTCCTGCCTCTCTCCAAAGTCAGCATCCCCCCTCGGATCTCTGTCACCGTCGGCGTGGCCGGCATTGGCAAGAGCACTCTGGTGAAGCTGTTTGTGTGCAGCTGGGCAAAGGGGGAGATCAACAGGGACATCCTGTTCGTGCTGCCCCTCACCTTCCGCGAGCTCAACACCCACGAGAAGCTCTCTGCTGAGCGCCTCCTGTGCTCGGCCTGCCCCCGCATCGCCGCGCCCGGCTCCCTCCCGGCCGGCGCCGCCCGCACCCTGCTCATCCTCGACGGCCTGGACGAGTTCAAGACCCCCTTGGATTTTTCCAACGCAGTGGTTTGCACCGATCCCAAGAAGGAGATCCAAGTGGACAACCTGATCACCAACATCATAAGGGGGAACCTGCTGCAGGAGGCCTCCGTGTGGGTCACGTCGCGGCCGGCGGCGGCCAGGCAGATCCCCAGCGGGCTGGTGGACCGCATGACGGAAATCCGAGGGTTTGGGGCTGCAGAGATGAAGGACTTCTTGGACCAGATGTTCCCGGACAACAGAGAGCTGTCCGGCCAGGTCCTGCAGCACATCAGGGCTAACAGGTCGCTCCACGTCCTGTGCACCATTCCCGGCCTTTGCAGGATTGCTGGCTCCTCAATCGCTTATTTCCTGAAACACAGCAGCGATCAATCCCAAGAAGCGACCGTGGTCCCCCAGACCCTGTCAGAAATCTACTCCTATTATTTCAAAATGGCTCTGAGCGGTGACTGGCTGGAAAAGCCGAGGGAAGCCCTGAGGATCGAGCAGGCTGTGAACACCAGCAAGAAGCTGGTGGGCAGCCTGGGCAGGCTGGCCTTCTCGGGGCTGCTGCGGAGGAAGCACGTCTTCTACGAGCAGGACGTCAAGGCCCACGGCATCGACCTCTCCCTGCTGCACAGCTGCCTCTCCACCCGCCTCCTGCTCAAGGACGACATGCCGGCCTCCACAGCCTACTACTTCTCCCACTTAACCATCCAGGAGTTCCTGGCAGCCCTCTATTACTACACGGCGGCCAAGCGGGCCATCTTCGACCTCTTCACGGAGAGCGGCGTGTCCTGGCCCAAGCTGGGCTTCCTCAGCCACTTCAGGAGCGCCGTGCAGAGGGCGCTGCAGGCCGAGCACGGCCAGCTGGACGTCTTCCTCCGCTTCCTCTCGGGGCTGCTGTCCCCGCCGGTGAACCGGCTGCTCTCGGGGTGGCTGCTGCTGAGGGACGAGCACGGCGCGTTCCGGGAGCAGGCCGCGGGCGCCCTGCAGGGCTGCCTGGGCGCCGAGCAGGCCGTGTCCTGGCGGGCCGTCAACGCCATGCGCTGCCTGCAGGAGCTGCAGCACACCGACACGGCCCAGGCCGTGGAGGAGGCCATGAGGAGCGGCTCCTTGGCCGGGATGCTCACCCCCGTGAACTGCTCTGCCCTGGCTTATCTCCTGCAGGTGTCTGACGTGTGCCTGGAGGAGACGAACCTCTCCAACTGCCTCACCTACAACGCGTGTAAGAGCCTGCTCTCGCAGCTGCTCTTCTGCCACAGCCTCAGGTGGGTCCTGCTGGCATAGCCAGGAGAGATGCCAGGCTGTGACTGTGGAATCACAGATCGGTTTGGGTTGGAAGGGAGCTTCAAAGCCCATCAGTGCCACCCCCTGCCACGGCAGGGACACCTCCCACTGTCCCAGGCTGCTCCAAGCCTGCCCTTGGGCTGCCCCTGGATCCCTTGGGCACTGCCAGGGATCCAGGGGCAGCCACAGCTGCTCTGGGCACCCTGTGCCAGGGCCTGCTCACCCTGCCAGGGAAGAATTTAATCCTAAATTCTAATCTAAATCTCTGCTCTTTTAGTTTAAGCTTGTTCCCTGTTATAAGTCCCCTCTAAGTATGGGAGGCTGCAATGAGTTCTCTCTCCCCTGTGACTCACAACCCCAGGTGTCACTGGAGACATGGGTCCACCTGCAGAAGGGGTGGCACTGGGTTGGCTCCACTTCTGTCCTTGAGCTTCTCCACCTTCTCCCATGATGTCATGGGAGGATGATCCTTTCTCCACTTTGTTCTCCAAACCCTTGCTCTTGCTCTTTCCTTGTGTCTCCTGCAGGCTGGACAATAACCAGTTTAAGGACGATGTGATGGAGCTGCTGGGCAGTGTGCTGAGTGGGAAGGACTGCCAGATCCAGAGGCTCAGGTAGGACCTGGCCCAGGGCCCAGGGGATGTCCTGGGGATGCAGCGTGGAGCTGGGGGCACCACAAGACCAGGGTGAGGGTCCCCCAGGAATGTGTCTCCCACTGGCTCCCCAGAGTGCCTAATGACAAGGACAGCCCCACACGATCCCCTGCACCCAGGCACAGTGACCTTACCCCAAGGTTCTCTTGCCCAGTCTTCCTGGAGCTGCTGCCTCCTCACTGTTCCTAAAAAATGTCCATAAATCCATGGGTTATCCTAACAAACCACTTCCCAGGGTCACAGCAGATCCCTGGACACTCGAGGCCCTGCATGGAGCACCTGCTGCAGGGAGGGGACAGGCTCCTGACCCCTGTGCAGGGAGGTGCCTCACCCCAGACTGATGGGCTCCCACTTTCCTCACCTCCTCCTCTTCCCCATGCTGCATCTGGTCTCCTTTATGAGACACAAATAAAGTTTATGTCCAGAAATGGTGTTCTTGCAGTCCCTGCCTGGTGTCCACCCCAGGAGAACATCCATCACTTTGCTTGTACCATGAACCAAATGCTCCCCATGGCTCTTCCCTGCTCACCCATCCCAGCTGCGTCCTGGAACATGCCAGGGCCTGTGCCAGTCTCCTCCTCTGGAAAAACACCAAATTTTCCTTTTTTTGGGCAGCTTGGCAGAAAATCAGATCAGCAACAAAGGAGCCAAAGCTCTGGCCAGGTCGCTGCTGGTGAACAGGAGCCTGATGGTGCTGGAGTGAGTGTCCCCCTTGCCCAGCCCCCGTGGTGCCCCATTCCCACTGGGAACCATTCCCTGCCCACAGAGGGGCTGGATCCCACCCGGCCTCACCGAGCTGGGCAGGGTCTCCAGCCCCTAAAGCCACCCCCACGAGCTGCTGGCCTGATGTCCCAGCTCAGCAGTGCCATGTGGAGACATCTGGCTTAAACTGGGCCTGTGCCAGTCTGGCTTTGCTAACCTTGGCTTTTCTGCCTGTCCTGCCCCAGCCTGCGGAGCAACTCCATCGGCCCCACCGGAGCCAAAGCCTTGGCTGATGCCCTGAAGAAAAACCAAATCCTGCTCTCCCTGAAGTAAGTCTCAACCTCTGGAGCATCTCCTGAGCAGATCCCCAGGGCAGCCCCCCCCCTTCCAGCCCTCTTCTGTCCCCCTGGGGTTGTCCCAAGCTCCAAAGGGCAGCACATGGGGGCAGCCTGGGTGTACAGGAGTGCCGCTGGCACAGACCCAGCGCCTGGGGCAGAAATTTGGGATTCTCCTGCCTCCTGGGCCAGTGAAGGGAGGGGCTGGGGCTGCAGTCCAGGTCGAGGTCCTTTCTGTGCACGGGAGCTCCCAGGTGCTGTTTGGTGGAAGAAGGAATATCCCATGGGAGAGGAGGAAGGAGACTCCTGGTCAGGGATGCCTGGGGGCCAGACTCCTTTCTCAAGGGCAAGTAAACCCCAGGGCAGGTGGCCACAGCACCTGGCCCTGCTGTGGGAGCATCCATGCCTGGCTTCACTGCTGTGTCCCACAGCCTCCAGCACAACTCCATCAAGGAGGACGGGGCCGCCTTCCTGGCCGAGGCCCTGCTGACCAACCACAGGCTGCTGACCCTGCAGTGAGTGACCCAGACGTGGTGTCCCCCCCTCCAGCCACCCAGCAGGGTGGGTGCCACCCATGGGCACGTGGCTCCTGCCAGTCACAGGTGCCTCCCTGCCTTTGCAGCCTGCAGAAGAACGCCGTGGGAGCCCAGGGCGCCCGGAAAATCGCGGAGGCGCTGAAGCAGAACCGCAGCCTGAGGGAGCTGATGTGAGCAGGGCAGGAGGGGGAGGGATGGCAGTGCCAGGGCCACATCCCCTGGGATCTGTGGGCAGGAACGGCAGGAATGGGCCAGCCCCATGTGACAGGCAGGAGGGACGCTGCTGGCTCTGCCCAGAGGGGCTGGTGTGGATGGAGAGAGCAGAGCTTTTGGAGCAGCCCTGTGGGGATGCTCTCTGCACCTCCAGGCATGCAGGGAGCCACAAGAAGAAAGGAGAAGCTGTCTCCCCTCTGGCAGAGGGAAGCAGCAGGGCTCCAGGCCCTGAGGAAACATTAAAAGCTATTCCAGCTCAAACCAGCCCCGAGAACAGAGGTGTGTGTAGGTGGGGAATGAGGTGGCAGCGAGTTCATGCTCGTTGCTGCAGCAGGAAGGGCCTGGGGGAGATGAATTCCTTGCTGGCAGCTCCAAGCTTCCTCTTGTGTCTCAGACTCTCAAGCAACTCGGTGGGAGACAATGGCTCCATTGCCTTGGCTGAAGCTCTGAGGGTGAACCACAGCTTGCAAAGCCTTGAGTAAGTTCCCCCTCCCTGCCTGGACTCCTTGACAACAGAGCCCAGCCTCCTCCTTCCAGCAAAATCTGCCACCCCTCAAGCCCTCAGCCCCTCCCCATGTCTGTCCCACTGCACATTCCCTGGATGTGCAGGCTGGAACACGGTGTGGCAGCTCCAGCAGCAGCCAGGCTGGCCCTGCCTGCACCAAGGGGCACTCACAGAATCACTCCTAAAACCCAGTGATGACTTTTTATTCTGGCTTGGAGGAAATCACTAGCTTTGGGTGTTCTCTCTCTCAAAAGTGATGGGAATTGGCAGAGGAGGGAGGTAATGGGCTGGGGCCTGGCAGAATCAGGCTGGAATGGTGCCACCTTCACTCCCCATGGGAGCAGCCCCTGGAGAGGAGGGCTGATGGCTCCTGCTGATGAGTGGCTGTGCCCTGGTTCTGTCCCTGTGACCAGGATCCCAAACCCACGGGAGCCACATGCCCAGCTGAGCCAGCAGCCACAGTGACAGGTGGGGACAAGGCTGCCCCAAAATGCTGGCGAACCCTGTCCCCTCTGCCTGCTGGGGCTGGTGCTGCTGTGGCCAGCAGGAATGGCTGCTCCCACCCTGGATGCTCCCTGGCTGGTCCTTCTGCCTTGGCTGCTCTGTTCCCTGTGGCTGGGAGGTGAAATGGGCCCTTTCCACCCCAAACACGGCCCTGCAGCCCAGCTGTGATGCCAAGACTGGCCCATCCTCACACCTTCCCTGTTTGTCTCAGCCTCCAGAGCAACTCCATCAGCAGTGCAGGGGTCACGGCGCTGACAGCAGCTCTCTGCTCCAACAAGGGACTCCTCAGCCTCAAGTGAGTGACAGTGACAGTCCCTGCAGCCACCCTGGCCAAAGGCTGGGCTGGCACCTGGGAGCTTTTCTGCAGCCTGGGCTTATGCCTGTTTGTTTCCAGCTCTGAGATGCTGAAAGCAGCTTTGGTCCCTCCTCCAGCTGTGAGGAACTTCTCTCTGTCTTTATCTTTCTCCCTTTGGGAAAATATTAATTCAGCCTTATCTTGGGATGACAGGATGGCAGCAGGGATGGGAGGCTGGCAAAAAGCCCTGATGGGCCACCAGTGCCCACGGGGAGCACAGGGAATGGAGCTGCAGGAGCTGATGGGGCTGGTCTCAGACAAACTGCTCTACTCAGTCGATGGCCTCAGCCCCAGAGCAGGAGGGGAAGGGGCTCTGGGGGAGCAGCCCTGCCTTGGCTGCCCCTCCCCAGCCCTGTGTCTTTCCCAGCCTCAGGGAGAACTCCATCAGCAGGGAGGGCGGCCCTGCCATCGCCCGTGCCCTGCGCAGCAACAGCACCCTCAGGAAGCTGGAGTAAGTCCCATGGGGGCCCCAGGAGGGCACCCAGGCCACTCTGTGCTGTCCCTGGAGCTGTCCTCACCTTCTCCTGTGTGACCTGAGTCCTCTGTCCCTGCAGCCTGGCGGCCAACCTGCTGTGTGACGATGGGGGCCAGGAAATCGCCTTGGCCATCAGGGAGAACCGGGCACTCACCTCCCTCCAGTGAGTGTCCCTGGGCCCTCCTGGGTGTGAGGCCCCTGCCATGGACATGGGCAGGGACACTGCTCCTGGCCCTCAGTCCCTCCAGGCTGGGACAGTGGCTCCCCTGGGCCACCCTCCAAGGGAGGTGTGCTGTGACATCCCGGATGGAGCCACGGGGCCTTGCACATCCCTGGATGGGTGTGGAGCCCGGCTGGATCAGGGCACACTCACAGCCCAAGGCTTCAGCTCTCATTTTCTCCTCTTTGCAGCTTGCAGTGGAACTTCATCCAGGCCAAAACAGCCACAGCCCTGGCTCAAGCACTACAGTCCAACAGCAGCCTGGCAAGCCTCGAGTAAGTGGGGACATGGGTGGGTGGGTTCTGGGCCTTACTGATAGCTCATCCAGTGCCACCCCTGGCATGGCAGGGACACCTTCCACTGTCCCAGGCTGCTCCAAGCCCTGCCCAGCCTGGCCTCAGGCACTTCCAGGGATCCAGGAGCAGCCACAGCTTCTCTGGGCACCCTGTTCCAGGGCCTGCCCACCTCATTCTTCCCAATATCCCGTCTAACCCTGCCCTCTGGCAGTGGGGAGCCATTCCCTCTTGTGCTGCAAACCCTTGTCCTTGTGCCTGGTTGTTTCCACAAGTGCTCTGAGATGCTGAAAGCAGTTTTGGTCCCTCCTCCAGCTGTGAGGAGCTTCTGTCTTTCTCTTTCTCCCTTTGGGACAATATTAATCCAGCCACATCTTGGAATGAATCTCTGCAAACCCTTGTCCCAAGTCCCTCTGCAGCTCTCCTGGAGTCCCTTTAGGCCCTGCAAATCTGCTGTGTCCCCATTGCGTGTCCCTGGCTGGGGATGCTCTAAATGCCTTGGGAGCTCTCCCAAGCCATTTGGGAATGCTGGGCCCTGTGCTGGCCCTGTCCCTGTCCCTGTCCCTGCCCTGGTTCCCAGGCCATGGGCACACTCAGCCCTTCTGTCACAGCCTGCAGGAGAACACCATCGGAGACGAGGGGATGGCCGCGCTCTCCGCCGCACTAAAGGTCAACACCACCCTGGCACATCTCCAGTGAGTATCCAGGCTGCAGCAGGGCCCTGGTGTCACAGCCCAATTACCCTAATTAACACACCATGGCCACCTCAGGACAAGTGCTGAAGGGTCCCCGTTCCCTTGCAGCCTGCAAGTGGCTTCGGTTGGCGCGGCCGGTGCCCAAGCCCTGGCAGAAGCCTTGATGGTCAACAAGAGCCTGCAGATCCTGGAGTAAGTGCTCTGTGGGGCCACCAAGTGCTGTGCCACTGGTCCCTGGGGTGTCAGAGCCCTTGGCTCAGCACTGCTCCTGCCCTCTGTGATCTCCCAGAGCTGTCCCTGGGGGCGGTCACTTCTCCCTCTCCTCCCGTCTGTGCCCCCGGGCTGTCTGTCCTTCCTCACCGCTCCTTTGTTTGCAGCCTGCGGGGAAACTCCCTGGGCCCGGCGGGGGCCAAGGCCGTGGCCAAGGCGCTCAAGGTGAACCGCAGCCTCCGCTGGCTCAAGTGAGTATGGCAGCCCCAGGGACAGCCTGGGCAGACATTCCCTTAGGAACAGCAGGGGGATGGCCAAGCCAGCGGCTCTGGGAAGGGCAAACCCTGAGCAGGCGGCTCAGTGCGTGCATTCCCTCCTGGTGGCCACATGCGGTGGGGCTGTCTGACCCTCCTGCCTCCCGCAGCCTGCAGGAAAACTCCCTGGGCATGGACGGAGCCATCTGCATCGCCACGGCCCTGCAGGGCAACCACGGCCTCACCTACATCAAGTAAGGGGCTGCTGCAGGGGGTGGGAAGGGCAGGGATGGGGGAGACCGTGGGAACCATCCAGGGACCTTCTCCCTGCCAGCCCAGCCCACTCCTGACTGCCCCACAGGGCAGGGGCACCCCATGCTCCTCCCAGCGTGACAGCCACCACCCCCACACAGCTCCAGACCCCTCAGCCCCTCTCCAGGGATGGCTCTGGCCAAAGAACCACCTCAAAAGACAAATCCTCTCCAAAACCAGGGGAGAAGTGGCTCAGCCCCTCCAGCTGTCTAGGGCTGGCTCCAGCTCCTCGCTTGGCTCCTCAGGCTCTCAAACCCAGAGAGCCCTTGAGCAGGGTCCTACAAGGAGTGGGGCGGGCACAGGTGATGGCAGATGCTGGTGCAAAGCTGGGCAGCATCTGCCATCCCCACCAAAGACCCTGCTGTGCCTCGTGCCCCAGCCTGGGCTCTCTCTCTCCCCCAGCCTGCAGGGGAACCTCATCGGGCACTCGGGAGCCAGGATGATCGCGGACGCCATCCGCACCAACGCGCCCGACTGCGTCGTGGACGTGTGAGGGGCCCTGGCTGCAGCTGGGCCCCCTGGCCTGGGTGACTGCAGGGAGCTGCTTGGTGCCCCTCTCAGGGATGAGAACTGGGACAAGGACGGCTCCTGAGCCCCTGGCACGGCCCAGGAGGACCGAGGGCGTCGGATCAGGAGCGCAGAAGGGTCAAGACTCGCGTTGAAAGCCGAAGGATGTGTGTGCCCATGTCCGTGTTCATCCAGGCCCTGGGGGAGCTTCAGGGAATGGGGGAAACGCAGAAAGGAGTGAGGAGGGGCAGATGCCACAGCCAAACCTTGTTTTTGTGGGGGATTTATCTGCTGGTGGCAGCAGCTCCTCCTGTGCTTTGTCACCCCTGGCTAAAACAGCCCAGTCCAGCAGGCTGCCCCGAAATCCCAGCTGGACACGAGAGATTTGCTGCTGCCTTGCTCAGATGGGAGTGATGCTGTGGACCTGGCACTTCCAGCAGGTCCTGGCTGGTGCTGGCCAGACACACCTGGAGTGTTTGGCAGAGCTGTTCTCTAACAAGAGAGAGGTAACTCAAGGCACAGGAGTGGAACCATCTAGAAACACCTTGGAAAATAAAGAGTCCTCAGGAAAATGGAGGAGTAAGAAGGGGAGTGTAAGAGGAACTGCTGCACTGCCTGAGGGTGGGATGTCTCCAGTACATCTTGGTGCTACACCAGGACTGCCTCAGCTCAAACTTCTGCCTCTCAGCTTCAGGCTGGAGCTCTTGGATCTCCTGCTGCTGTCACGGTGTTCTGTGACCTTGGGATACATCTTCCCAATGCCCCAGCTGCAGGGTCTGTCCCTAGCAGGTCACTTTCTGACTAGGAGAGCAAAGGTGGTGCCTCTGTCTGTGTGGCAGGGACCCAGTGATTCCCCAGAGGTGCCAGGTTTGCAGGTGACTCAGCAGTGTGACCCTCAGAGGCCCCTGCAGCCACTGTCCCCTGTCCCCAGCCCAGCCAGGACACGCTGCCACACTCAGGGCAGCCAGTGGCTGCTGCAGGGACCTGGAGGCTGATCTCACAAACACTGGGCTGAGCTCTGGAGATGTAAATGCTTGGGAATAAATTAGTTCCTCGATGAGAAGATGCCTCTTGCAGCCTTGCTCTTGCACTGCAGGACATTTGGGATGGGCTGTGCTCCCCTGCCCTGGCTGGCAGCTCTGTTCACTGGCATAGGAGCTGCTGCTGCTGCCTGGCACGAGCAGCTGCAACACCAGCAGTGGCTTTGCCACATGCCTGCTGGCTGTGCTGGAGGCTAGGTGGCACTGCTGCCTGGAGAGAGAGGCTCTGGCTCTGTGCACACCAGGTGGGGAGTCACTTTTCCATCTGGGCCTACAGTACAGGAAATAGAAAACTGTGACTCCAGCTGCAGCCCTGGTCTGGGGGCTCAGATCATCACAGGCTGATTTGGGTTGGAAGGAATATCAAAGCTCATCCATTCCCACCCCTGCCATGGGCAGGGACACCTCCCACTATTCCTCCAAGCCCTGCCCAGCCTGGCCTTGGGCACTGCCAGGGATCCAGGGGCAGCCACAGCTGCTCTGGGCACCCTGTGCCAGGGCCTGCCCACCCTCACAGGGAACAATTCCTTCCCAATCTCCCATCCAGCCCTGCCCTCTGGCAGTGGGAGCCATTCCCTGTGTCCTGTCCCTCCATCCCTTGTCCCCAGTCCCTCTCCAGCTCTCCTGGAGCCCCTTTTTAGGTCCTGGAAGGTCTCCTTGGAGACTTCTCCAGTTTTAACTCCACTCCTTCAGCCTACCTGGTGCTGCTCTTTGTGCAGACAAGCCCTTGATCAAGTAAAGGATATGTTTAGGGTAAATAGATTTAAGCCAGATTTAAAACCAATTGAGATGCATTCCCAGAGCAGCTTTTCATCCAGTTTTATTAAGCCAAAGAAATCTATTTGGACATAATAAAATGCAGGGAAATCAGGCACATGATGCTCACTGGAGTGAGGCTTCTGGCACTGCAGTGCACAAGAGCCAGTTTAGTGCAATTATGGAAATAAGTGCACATTACCGTGATTCTCATTATGGATAAACTGCTCATGCTTTGAGATTCACAAACCTGGCAATCCAAGTTTAATTTTCAGGTTTAATGAACATTATTTACCAACTCCTGAGTTCACACTGACACACACTTTTCAGACAGCAGGGTATTGGTTCCTGGCCTCTCCAAAGTTTGTGCTTCAAGAGGCCTCCTGCTCCTAAAGGGTCAGAAGTCATTATCACTTTGCACCAGTGGCTCTGGCTTCCTGGCTCGGAGCCTGGATTTGCCTGGGGTGATTTCCATGCTGTCATCTTCCAGATCATCCTCCTCCTCATCTTCATCTTCATCCAGGTCAATCTCACTATCCCCCGAGTCGTCCTGCAGGACAGGGAACAGGAGTCCATGACCAGCTCAGCTTCCCTGGCCAGGCCTCTCTGCCAGCCCCAAGTGAGGGATGGGATGGCAGCGCTGGCTTCCCCTGCACTCCCAATGGATTGCAAACCTCCTTCCCACACCTGGGGCTGAGGAACACAAATTCCCTGACTTCTGCTGGCTCTGGGCTATTAAAAGCATGTCAGGGTGTTTAACATTGAGGTGACAGCTCCTGTGAGCCCACAGAATGGAGGGGAGTGGAAGAGAATGAAGGAAGCCAGGAGAGGAACCCACCTGAGCCTTGCGCCGGCCTGGCCGCACCGGGGCTGGGGTCCCCTGGAGAGCCAGAGTGGAGGAACACGAGAGGCAGAGCAGGAAAAAAAAGTACAAGAACATAAAAGAGAACAGAAAGTAGCCAGGCTGGAGCAGGGGAGAAGGCAGCAAAGGCAGGCACAGCTCAGGTATTCTGTGCCACGCCAGCTGGTGACAGAGGCTGGGCACACACAGCCTGACTCCAGGAGGTCCTGGAGGGGCTCAAAGCAGCCTCACTTCCCTCATTCCCTGGGCTGGGACACACCAGCAGAGGCCTGCAAAGATCCCTGAGCTCTGAGGAGCTGCAGGCTGAAGGCTTTGGCTTTCCATCCCTGGATGTGCTGGGGCTGTGCCAGCAGAGAGAGAGCTGCCAGCAGGGAAATCTAAAGGGAATAGAATTCACAGAGGGTGACCATCCAAATCTGTCATTAACGTGGCCAAGGACAATCAGGCAGCACTGGGACTAAAGTGACAACATCTTTACCCACAGCACAGCACTCTGCCCTTCCCAGAAATGGGTCTGGATGTCCAGGAGGCAACAACCCCTTCTGGCAGGAGCAAAGAGCAGAGCAAGGGCTGCAAGTTCTCTCCAAGACCCAAAAGCTGTAGCTGCCCCATCCCTGAAATTGTTTCAAATCAGTCTAGATGGGGCTTGGAGCAACCTGGAACAGTGGCATGTGTCTCTGGGTGGAACTAGATGGGTTTTAAGGTCCCTTCCACCTCAAAGTGTTCTGGGATTCCCAAAAATGTCTGAACTCCCCTCCTTGAGGGGTGTCTGCTGGATTGAGACAGAAAGGTTCCACCCACACTGGGAATTAACATCAGCACAGGCTCAAACACAAACCCACAGTCACCACAGCTGTACTAGCTCCTAGCCCCCTCCAAAACAGTGCTCCAGCATCACCTGGAGAGAACAGCCCCCCTGCTCCTGGCATGGCAGCAGCTTTTTGGGATGGTGGGGAGAGCTGACTGCAAATGCCAACCACATCCCAGCAGCTGCCTTCAGCTTCCTGGTGAAGATGTGGCCACTCAGGTGTGCCCAGAGGCACAGAAAGGCTGCCCATGGATGCCAAGGGCTGGGCACAGACACAGAGCAAGCACCTCCTGTGCAAAGCTGCGTGTGCCTTTTACACTGCCCACTCACATGGAGACCACAACCAAGGGCAAGGCCAGGGGCCCTGGGGCAGCAGGAATCCCAAGGGCACAGCTCACAGTCCTGCTCTCATCCCTGCCCCATCCTCCAGGGCACTGATGCTGCCAGCACAGGCCATGGACAGGACTCCAAGGAGTGACTTTACAGCAGTGAAGGTGATTTAGGTCCATGTATTTAGCTCCAGCTGCACTGTACTGGTCCCTTTTCCCAGAAATCTGCCCCACAGCTCACAAGAGCATTCCTGCAGCCTGTGTGCCACTAGTTCTGCACTGCAGGATGGGGTGAAAGCACATGGAGCACACAGACTCCAAGAACAAAGGAAAAATAAGGAAATACATATCTATGCCAAGGAAAGGTGTCAGCCGTGGGAAAGGAGGGGAAAAGCAGGCCTGGGGTGTGAGGATCCAGCAGTAAAAAGGTGTCTCTCCAGCTGAGGAGAGGGCTGGCATCTAAAGCCCTGTCAGAGAAGCTCTGCAGACACATGAGATGGTTACTCACATCCTCCTCTGTGTCTCCACCTTGCATTGATCCCACGATCCGTGTGCCAACTCTTCCTGCAGGAGCAAAGAGAACCCCCATCAAACCTGGCTGGTGGTACAGGAGCAAAGAGAACCCCCATCAAACCTGGCTGGTGGTACAGGAGCAAAGAGAACCCCCCTCAAACCTGGCTGGTATCACAGGAGCAAAGAGAACCTCCCTCAAACCTGGCTGGTGATCACAGGAACAAAGAGAACCCCCCTCAAACCTGGCTGGGGATCTCAGGAGCAAAGAGAACCCCCCTCAAACCTGCCTGGTGGTACAGGAGCAAAGAGAACCCCCCTCAAACCTGCCTGGTGGTACAGGAGCAAAGAGAACCCCCTCAAACCTGGCTGGTGGTACAGGGAGGGAGGAGGAAGGGCAAAGCTCAGGGTGCATCCCTCAGTGAGAGGATGAGATCCCAAGCCATGCAGTCACCCCCCTTGTTAAGCCTCATTGCTCAGGAGAGGGCAGGGGGAGTAAGGCTGACAGTAATTAACATTGGACTCAATGATCTTGGAGTTTTTCTCCAGCATTAATGATTCTGTGATTCTAGTTCCAGTCAGGGTCTATTTCTGCATTTCCAGAGCTACCTTATTCCAGCATGATGGTTCTGGCAGGACAAGAGGACAAGAGGCAATGGACACACTAAGAAACAGGAAATTCTATCTGAACCAAGAAACCTTTTATTATGTGGGGGCAGTCAAACACTGGAACAAGGTTCTAAGAGAAGTTTAGGAGTCTCTATCCATGGAGATACTCAAACCCAAACTGGATGTGGTCCTGGACAAGCAGCTCAAAACTCCTGTTAGAGCAGACAGGCTGCTCTAGATCATCTTGAGAGGTCCTTCCAACCCAAAAAATCCATGAACTGACAGATTTCTGCCTCTGCTTTGGTACACAGAGGAAAAAAGCCTGTTTTTCCCATGTGGTGAATGAACCCTTTTTCCTTTAGAGAGCTCAGACCCTTTCTGATATTCCAGAATGAATGGAATCTCACAGGAAACCTAGGCAAACCTCAAGAATTTCCTGATGGGAGTTAGATGTGTGAGGCTGAAGAGGGAGGTGGGGCTCAGCAGGGAGCTCACTGAGGAGAGCACACAGTGTCCCTGCTTGCCTGGCTCTGGCTACCCAGAGGCCATGGGGAGATGTTGGCAGGTGTCCTTTGCTGGGGAGGGGGCCTGGAAGGGTTGGGAATGGGGAGAGCAGAGCTGTGAGCAGGGAAAAGCTCCTGGGGCTGCCTGGGTGACTCAGCCCTGCTGCTGCAGCCACAGAACCCACTCAGCACCGGATCCTGTTTCCAGCCCTGCTGTGTCCATCCCATCTCCCCAATTGTTCATTTCCTGCCATCACCAGCTTCCTCCATGCCAAATATGGATTGTTCCAATCTAGAACAATCCAATCTGTGCTGTTTTTAGCATGAAAACAAGGCAGCTTTAAAATATACCCTGGCAAACCTCTTTTTTTCTACTTCCCAAAGCACAAAAGATGACAGGTCCCTGTTGTCCCACGCAGTTTGAGCTGAGTTAGTGGCAGGAAAAAGCTGCCCAACTCATCCACAGCTCACCAAAAAACCCTGTTGCATCAAGGCAGATCACTAAAAGGATTTTATGTCTTCACATAAAAAGCAGTGGCCTCTATGCAGCAGTTGCTGATAACACAGGAAGTGGAGATGGAATTAAAAGATTTCTGGATAAATCTGTCTTCAGGCTTTGGAGACTTTTGCTCTAATTTATGCAACACTAAATGATATAAATTTGGGGGTGATTACACCTGACATCCTTAGATGACAACAGAACCCCATTTTTGCCCAGCCTACAAATGACTCCTGAGTTTAACTGCAATTTCACTCTGTAGAAGGCTCAACATAAAGTGTAAAATTGGGAATTACTAGCTCAAAAAGGACAAAGCTGAGAAAGCTCCCAACAGAAGACAAAACTGAGAGAGATTCTGAATAGAAAAGAGAATCAAGACATCAGATAAGGAGAGCTGATGGAATAGGACAGTTCAAAAGGCCATGGGAAGAGCTCAGGGAATGCTCCCAGGAGGTGTGCAGGGCAGACATCCCATGGACACAAACCTGCTCACACCTGGAGTAACTCCAGCACCTGCCACTGCCTGGACTTGGATCCTGCACAGTCTAAGCCAGGAGCACCTCTCTGAACCAGCACCTGTGGGATCAGCAGGGCCAGGTCCTGCAGCAAGCCCTGGGAGACTCACAGAGCAGACCCCAGGATGCAGAGGGGCTGCAGCAAACCCAGGGAATACAGAGGGGCTGGGACTTCACCTGAGCACTGAAGTGTAAAGAGGAGAGCAATCAGATTTTCCATGGAGCATTATTTTGACCCCCAGCCCATAAACCCCAGGTTTCCCTGTGTGGGAATGACCCTGGTGTGTTGCTGTGTGTGCTGGGGGCAGGCAGGAAGCAGAGGAGTGCCCTGAATGGCACAGGGAGAGCTGGGATGCTGTCACTTGGTTTCCTGGGTTCGGTTCAGCTGGGTTCACACAGCTGCCAGGAGGAGAGAGCCTGTGGTGCTTCCTTCCCAACAATGTGACTCCAGCTGGGACAGGCTGCACACAGCAGGAATTAGGAAAGATGCTGGTGATGAACAGGCTGTGATTCACTGCACCTTTGGAGTCAAATCTTCTCCCTCCCTGTGCACAGCCATGGTTTGTAGGCACCTCAGAGAGCAGAAGGCAATGTGCATCCCTGATGTGGAGCTGTGAGCTGTTGCCATTTTCCCTCTGTGTGATGCTCCCCGTTTTACCAAGCTGTGCAGCTGCCCAGGATGGAGCCACAGGGCTGGGATGATTTCCAGCTCCTCACCCAGCAGTGGGTACAGGTTAACCCTGTGCCTCACAGCAAGGAGTGACACAGGCTCAGAGTCTGGACAGTCTGGGAGGGGGGCAGGTGGATTTGGACACATTTTGCTCCCAGTCTGGAGATCTGCAGTCAGTCTCCAGTGCTTAATGTGAATTCACAGCATGAGCTTGCAGAAGACACCTCTGCATCACACTCCCTTCCACACAGAGAAATGGGATGAACCTTCTGCCTGATCCTTCTGAACTGTGGCCCTTTGGGCACTGTGTTCTCAATCCCAGAGTGATGGAATTTCCTGAGCGGGAAGGCACCCCCAGGGATCATCATCAGGAGTCCCACCCCTGATCCTGCACAGACCCCCCCACAACCCCACCCTGTGCCTGAGCATTCTCCAAGCACTCCTGGAGCTCTGGCAGCCTCGGGGCCGTGCCCATTCCCTGGGGAGCCTGGGCAGTGCCAGCACCCTCTGGGGGATGAACCTTTCCCAAAATCCAGCCTGAGCCTGCCCTGGCACAGCTCCAGCCATCCCCTGTCCCTGCCCACCAGGGCAGAGCAGAGCAATCCCCTCCCTCAGAGCAGACCCTGATCCCAGCAGCATCTTCCAGGCCTTGCCAGAATCCAGGGACTCAGGAAGCACAGCTGCTGCATGGGGAGCACACTCCAGTTTATTTCTTACAGCTCCATGAAAAGGAAATCTGCCAGGAGGTGAGGGAGCTGTTCCCACATTTCAGACCCACAGCCTCCCCTCCTTCTTCACTAGGTGTGATGTTGGGATGGCCCAGACCTGGGGGAGCTTGAGGGGGAAGGAAAACATTCTAGACATTCCACAGCAGAAATCTGAACATGGCCACAAGCTGGAGAGAGAAATTCCACAAGCAGAGTGAAAATTCCCACTGAGAACAGGACTTTCCTGCTCGTGGTAAGGAAGGATGGAACCAGGACTGTGGAGGCTCACCTGAGAAGATTTGCATGTCAAAACTCTCCTTTTCCCTACAGGACTGAATAAAATGTGAGATGATCCAGGCTCTGCAGCCTTCCCCCAGCATGCAGGGTGCCCCACAGGCACTCAGCAGCAAGTGCCCTCTGCCAGCCCATCATTCACAGCCTGATCCTCTGGGCAGCTCTGCCCAGGAAAGGGGCTCCAGGAGAGCAGCTCTCACTGTGTGACTCTGGACTGTGTCTGCTAAAAAAACAGGGTTTTATAAAGTCTCTTCTCACAGTAAAGATCAAATGGGGCTGAAGTTGTTCCTGTCTCAGTAGTGAAATGGTTTCTGAAGTCTGGCCAGGACCAAGCCAGCCCTGAACACCAATGTTAGAAAAGGAAATGAGCTACAGCACGGGGAGGAATGGTTGACAGGAGCTGAAACACCCTGGCAATGTGGAATAAAAGGTGATTTCCAGGCACAGCCCCACAGGGATGGACGATTTCAGCTTCATTCAGCAGCACTGCCTTGTCACCAGCACAGCATGTCCCAGGCTGCCACCTCTGGGAGGGGAAAGGTGCTCATGATGCCACAATGCATTTCAGGACTCTGCTCCAAGGGGCTTGAAAAGATGGATCTGCACATGGAATCATAACATCACCTCAAAATCTGTCACTTCTGATGGTGGGGGTGACAAAAATCTATTTAGTTCAAGGAGAGACTGGACAGATTCTTAGGAGAAAATAAATGTACTGAGGGTTAGTTTAAATCTGTGCAAGCCACAATTGATGGGGCTGAAAGAGCCTGAGAGCCCCAGGGAACCTGAGGGAAGCTCCCAGGTGCTTCTCCAGACATTTTCTTTCAGCCAGGGCTGGGGACAGACCAGGCTGGCTGGATGCTGTGGCTGACCCAGCACCCCCAGGGTGATTCTGCATTCCCAGGACAAGGCTGTGCATCCTTTACCCCAGAGTGCAGCCAGCTGCACATGAACTACCATCCTGCTGCAAACAACTCATCCAGGGCCTGCTTCAGGCAAGAGGGTTCTCTACACTGCAAATGGTTAAGATTTTCAATGCTGAAAGAATTTCTTTTCCTTTGGCACTCTGACAAAACAAGAATCTTACTGCAAGTGGCACCACAAATTCAGGGAAGTCCATTGTATTTGTCACAGCCTCAAAGATCTATTGCCAGACAGAATAAAAATGGATGTGAAATTTTATTTACATTGACAATGCTAAAGTTAAAATGTAGAGATCAGAGTGCCTCCAGCTCTGGCATCCCCAGCACAGGAGGGATGTGGAGCTGCTGGAAAGAGTTCAGAAGAGCCACAGAAATGCCCCAAGGGCTGGAGCCAGGCTGGCAGAGCTGGGGGTGCTCACCTGAAGAGGAGAAGGCTGCAGGGCAGGGCCTAAAGGGGCTCCAGGAGAGCTGGAGAGGGACTGGGGACAAGGGATGGAGGCACAGGACACAGGGAATGGCTCCCACTGCCAGAGGGCAGGGCTGGAGGGGATATTGGGCAGGAATTGTTCCCTGTGAGGGTGGGCAGGCCCTGGCACAGGGTGCCCAGAGCAGCTGTGGCTGCCCCTGGATCCCTGGCAGTGCCCAAGGCCAGGCTGGGCAGGGCTGGGAGCAGCCTGGGACAGTGGGAGGTGTCCCTGCCATGGCAGGGGTGGGATGGGATGAGCTTTAAGTCCTTTCCCACCCAAAGCAGTGTGTGATTCTGTGATAAATCAGAGAATTCTCTAATCTACAAAAGCCAATGATCAGTGACACGAGGGTTTGCTACAACACCCCCTTAGGGAGGGGCCTGTCCTGTCCCTGTGACACTGTGACAATAAAGCAGCTGAGCTTTCCCAGGCCCTCAGGCAGCACCTGCAGCTTGGCCCCTGCTCCCCCAGCCAGGAGCTCTCACCCCCTGCTCCCTCCTGGACCAGAGCCCTTCCTGCTTCCACAATTCAGGTTTTGTCATGTCTGCTGACCCAGCAGCACCAAGGCCAAACTCCAGAGCCCATTCCAGTTTCCTTCTTCAGCTGCTCCTGCCTGTCCCTCTCTGCATGTGGGGAAGGGGTTGATTTTCTCTCTGCACCACACAAATCTCCCCCAGCTCCCTCTTTGCTGCTCCATGGGAAACCAAATCCTATCACTTCAAGTGTTTTAATTGGCTGAAAGAATAAAACCAGGAGCAATATTGTCAAACCTGCATTTAGTTTGAGTTTTGCTGCATCTAGACAGAGCTGATGAAAGGGCTCTTGAGGGTGAGTGTGCTGATTTTCTCAATTATACCAAGTGGCCTAAAACCAGGGATTATCTCTCCCTGAGAATCCTGCCTCTAAAATGGCAAAACACACTGGAATATCTGCCCACCACAGAGAGAGAGAGAGAGAGGGAGCCTTATCTCTCAGCACTGATAACTTGGGAATTAGAGATGTAAAAGATGGAAATTAGAATGTAAAAAAGATATAAAAGTGCACCCCAGCAGGCACAGGGACTGAGCACAGTGGGCTCTTTCTCCTCAGCTTGAGAGCAAACGTGGCTCAGCAGCATCACCATGTAAGAAAACACAAAGCTTCAAAAGAAAGTGACTGAAATATCTTAAATTGAGTCAAGGGAAAAAAGCAGTAATTAATACAAATGATGTTCTTCTTATGCTGCCTTGATCATTAAGTGCATCTTAAATGCAAATTGCTGAAGAATAGCAGCAGATCTGTGGTGTGTTTAATAGCAAACATTCAGCCCTGGTGTTTTAAAGAAGCTGCTGCTCCTGACCTTTATCTCAGGTCTTAAAGTCTGATGAAGTGAGTTTCCATTAAGGGTAATTAATGATAACAAAGCTCTTCCTAGAAAAAAAGAATCTACTGGCAGCAAAATCTACAACTTTAAACTCTAAAACTGCCATTAAGAGCAGCAGGGACTCAGGTTGTGGTGTTCTCTGAGATGAAGCATCACAGACAGCTACAGGGTCCCTTCCAAAGCTCTAAAACCTGTGTACAAACCTCTCCTTGAGAAATGCCAATGTAAAATATTCCTCAGAGAATATTAGTGTTTCTAGCATTTAACAAGACTTTTCCATTTTCAAGAGAAACAGAGGAAGGGAGGATAAAAATGCTTAAGTTACACTGAGTTGAGAATATCAGCTTCTTTCCCTGCTCTCAGTCAGAGAGGGGAAAGCAGAATTACACTCACAAAACCCCACATGTTTGGAGTTTATCTAAGGAACAGCTTCCAGCAGCAGTGGTGGCACATGAAACCCCACCCAGGCACTTCCTGCAGAGCCCAGGGAGGTTTGTGCTCACAGCTCACAGTCCCTCACTGCTCACAAAAAGAACTGCCCTGATTTCCTGGCTGTGTTTTGCTCCACTCCAGACTAAGCAGAACATTTCTTTTCCCACCTGAGTGAAGCACAGACCCTCACCCAGCAATTCCTCTGAGCTGCTTGGGAGCAGAGGCTGCAGCTGCACTCCCCAGGAAGCAGGACAGAAGGACACAAGGACAGAAGGCTCACATCCCTCCCTGGGAGCAGCAGCTCAGGTGTGCTCCACCTGTGCCAAGGCAGTGCAGGTGGCTTTACTGACTCACTGAAGGTTTCCCAGCTGGAAAACCTACAGGGAAATAAATGTTTTGCAAAAACAAATGGGATTGCCTCCCTAAGGCTTTGTACAGAACTGCTTCAGGAATGTGGAAGGCAATACCAAGGCAGGATTTTCCCCACATAGTCATTGTTTTTCCTGGTAAATAATCCTGCATTAGCTCCCCTGGAAGCACTGTTGTTCCCACAGGGCTTTAATCCTCCTGCAGCACCAAGATCCTGAAGGGTGACAGGGGCTTCTCTCATTTGCAGCTACTCAGGGAATTGCAGCACATCCCTGTGGCTCAGGGCAGCTCAGGAGGGGTGAGGATACCTGGCAGGAGAGTTTCTGTGTTGATGTGGTGCCTCGTGATCTGCAAATCCCCCTCGCTGTCAGAGCCTTCATCCTCCTGGATTTCTATGTCAGAGTCATCATTACCTGGTGAAAAACAAAGGCAGCTGGTTACCATCACCCAGAGCAGAGGTGGATACAGGAGACAGCAGCAGCTCTACCTCTGCTCAAGCCCAAGAGGAACTGAGAATTCCAGCACAGGGAAATGGCCAATCTCCACATCCCAAGGAGAAATCCTTCAGCAAGGGAGAGCCAAGGCAGCCCCCACTGGAAACAAGAGCCTTGGGACAATCCCAGGCTGGACCATGAAGGTGCTGCTTCAATATCCCCTCAGGGCATGAAGAGCAGGTGCTACTTCAGCAAGTGATTTAAAGATAAAACCCTTTGAAAAGCATTTGGGAAATGTGTGTTTATTATCCAGGTTTTACCCTGACACCAGCAATGTCAAAACCCATCTCCTTGGACTATTTGCCTTTCATTTAATTCTAGATAAGCACAGTCCCACATCTCCAGATAAAGGAATGCAGCTCCAGCCAAAGCCAAGATGCTGGAGAGACAGGGAAGCTTCCAAAGACCAGGAACTTCTTCAGATATTGTCATCATTTGCCTTTGTTTCCTTCTCCCCATCCAAAGCAGAGTTCCCAGTCCAGTGCCAGGACAAACCCAACAGGACCCCATGGGAGGACCCAGCACAGCAACATTTGCTGCTGATTATTTAGAGAAAACAGGCAATTCTTTCCCAGGTACATTTAATTACACACATGTCCAAGCTGAAAATGGAAATAACTACTTTAATTAGGATTAGTAATGAGCTGACACATCTTTGCAGTATTTAATTATCAGACAATATACAAATATTTGACATTTTCCCATCCTCTTTTTCACTGCAATATCAAGTTAATGAGAAAATAATAATGGCAAGGGAAGTATCTGCCAGCCTGGTAAGATTACAAGGCTCCAGCAGAGTTAGCTACAATTTCTATTTGCACTTTCTTCTTTGGCAAGTGAGGGAATCACTCACTTCTGGGGGACCTGGATGCTGCTTCTGTTTGCCTGGCCTTCAGGGAACTGAGGTTTTGTTCATCCTTGCATGGGCAAACTCCTTGGGAGGAGCCATGTGGAGCTTACAGAAAGGACTCAGGTTTGTGTTCAATATATTAAAGAATGAATTTATCATATCTGTGATGGCT
Source organism: Fringilla coelebs (assembly GCF_963513975.1). NCBI lineage: Eukaryota > Metazoa > Chordata > Aves > Passeriformes > Fringillidae > Fringilla > Fringilla coelebs. Next base: position 14,344,317 of record NC_140042.1, read on the forward strand.
CTTACTGCTACTAAAATGCCCTCATTCTTATATTTTGTGGGTTTTTTCCCCTCCTACTTGGTTATTTATTCTATTTTCAGCAGCAATTTCTCCCTTTCAGGCTTTGTCATTCCTGTTAGGCAGCAGCACTGCCCAGAGCTGAGGATGCTGCAGGGATCACTTGGCCAAAGCTTTCCCATTCCATGCCCAGCTGTGCCTCCTGCTCCTGTCTGGGATCTCCTGAGCAGGAGCTGCCAGCTGAGCAGGGAGCTGCAGCCTCCCACTGCCAGGGAGCAAGGTGGGATGGCACAGGGGGAAGAAATTCTTCCCTGTGCCTTGAAAAAGCCTGGATTGCCTTTGCAGCCAAAAGAAAATATAAATTCATCACCTGAGCTCCCAGCCTGTCATGGAAGGGCCTGGCTTGGAGGAGACCTCAAAGCCCATTTTGTTCCACCCCTGCCATGGCAGGGACACCTTCCACTGTCCCAGGGTGCTCCCAGCCCTGTCCAGCCTGGCCTGGGGCACTGCCAGGGATCCAGGGGCAGCCACAGCTGCTCTGGGCACCCTGTGCCAGGGCCTGCCCACCCTGCCAGGGAACAATTCCTTCCCAATAACCACAGTAGTGCAGTTTTCCTGCTGAGCTGTGACTTTGAAACAAACCCTGTTATGGATCCATGGCAAGAGTTTGGGTTTTCCTTGAGCAGCCTGGCTGCAATCCTGGAGCACAGAGCCCAGCTCAGAGCATCACTGCACTCAACTCCTGCCAGAGGCTCAGAGAAGTGACAGCTGCAAATTCAGCAATATCCAAACTCCTGCCTCCAAGCCTCCTGCTCCCTCTTGAAAAGACATCAAGCACCTTTTGCACTCCCCAAAACCAAATACACTGCTCCAGTCCAGCCCAAGGCTGCTATCACCAAGCCCAGCTCTGCCCATGTACAATCTGAATTATCAGCTGAGCTGAATTGTGCTGAGCCTAAATCCCAAGGACACAGAACCAGAACACAGTGCTAAGAAATTATCCAAATATACAAGAGAAAGAGAAGCTGAGTCCAGGCTTTTTATCAGGATCAAATTAAACACCTGCTCAGCCTGACCTGTCCTAGGCAGTGTTCCACACCAACCCCTCACTCTACACCCAGTGTGCCCAGCTCTCACCAAACTATTCTTAAATTCTTAAAAAGTGACAGTTCAGGAAGTTTCATTTAACAACATGCAAAAAGACTTACTGCCCTAGAAGAAGCCACAATCTCATTTGTGTACCACTGCACAGCCAACTACAATCAATTTTGAAGAGACAAGGAACATTCCTTATGTAAAAACCAGATTTTTCTCAGGATCAGCATAAAGCAATGAAGATAATCAAGCACAAATTGCCATGTGCTTGTACATGGAGCACAGAACCCACTGAATGGAGCTGGCTTATGAGATTTATATGGGTTTACATGAGGATTATTGGAATTCTCACAACAGACTTATTTATTATTATTCAGCAATCCATGTGCCCCAATTGAGGCCAAGCTGGCAGCCAGCAGAAGCTCCAGACTGAGGTTTTAAGCAGCTCTTGTATTTTTATTATGAAAAGGTAATCAGCAGAACAAGTCTGTAAATTGTGCTGGGCCCATCTCCCCACTGCTGTGATTGCCTCTGCTGCACAGAAAACACTCCAACTATCAGCCTGAGAGAAGATATATTGGGATTTTAAACCCCACTTGCCTTTCATTTCAACATTTCTATTTCATAAAGTTGGGTTTCAGTCAACTAAATTAGTTTCCTTTAAAGCTGTCCAGCCACAAAAAATACATCCTGGTTGCACTGATCTCCAAAGGTGGAATTTTTGTTTCTGCTCCCACTGCTCCAAGAAAAAAAACAGAGCTGATACCTGGACAGATAATACTACATTGAAATGATTTAATTTCTGGTAATTTGCAATGCTTGAAGGAAAAGCACCATGACTGAATAACTTAGCAGTGATTTCAGTGCAGATTTGGTGGTTTGCATCAATATTCAAGTAAAGGTATCCAGCTGTAAAATAAGAAGTTACTGTGGTGAGGATAATGAGCACAGTGGCCATTGTTTATTGATATGCTCTGGAATTAGCTGTGAGTGCTGTGCAGTGTGTCCAATTTCAGAAATCACTGCCTTGCAAACACAGACACTGCTCCACAGCAATTACTGCAGCCAGCAGGATGCTGCTTTGGGTGAGAAAACATCATGAGAACAATCAAATGGGCAACTGACAGCCACTTGATCCCAAATGAAATCCAGAGAATAAACAGCATGAAATAAGGGAACAGCAAAACCCAGAGGGGGTGGGATTGGGGTTTTTGATGTGTTTTGGGGGAGAGTGAAGCCCACTGAAAGCCTCAGCTTTGCCAAACCCACCCTGCTGTCACACCAAACCCACAGCACCGGGCTCTGGATCCCTCCTAAACCCACAGCCCTGCAGGCTGAAGGGAAAGAAAGGCTTGGACAGAAAAGCTTGGATAGAAAAGTATCAGGAGGGAAGGTTCTTTGTCCTTAGCAGAGAACTGAGACCTCTCACCCATCTCTGACAAGAATTCAGCCAGGTACTGAGAGCTACTGAGCAAGGTCCAGCTGTGAGTAACTGCTAGGAATTCCAGGGAAAACTTGGGATGTTCAGAGCTGTGCAGCCAAAAACAGGGCAGTAACAGCAACATACAGAACAAGGTTGGAGAGGTAGCTCTAAGTGCACTTACTTACTTTGCATGGTCATTTTAAGGTCACAGAATTATGGAATAATTTGGGTTGCAAGGGACTTTATTGACACCTCCCCCTAACCCAGGCTGCTCCAAGGCCATCCAGCCTGGTCCAGCTACAGATTCCAAACTCCCAATTTATCAGTGAGGATGATTAACCACTGCCTGGGGAACCAATAGGTGTCAGCCACTTGAAATAATTAAAATTAACTCAGGATGACAAGCTCCACTTAAACTGGGATTTGGAGTTTTAGCAGGAGTGAGCAGTTAAGTTATTTTTGGGCTCATTTGATCAAGAGGTCACATTTGGTGACCAGAACTATTTCTAACAGTCTCACAAGCCAAAAATCCATCCAAGCACTATTAAATTAGGTCATGAATTTGCAATTACCCACCAAGCACCACACAAAGCTCCTGTGGAACAGTTCCAAGTGTCTCTCACAAGAAGATGGATGGCCCAGGCACCAGCAATATCATCCAGGATTCATCCAGGAGTCACCCCTCCAACTCCACAGCTGCTGAATGGGGCTTTTTGTTGGTCTGCTGGCAGATTTTAAAGCATCAGCTCTGGAGCAGAAAGGGTGCACCCAGGAGCATCAGTTAAACCCTATGGTTATTGCTGAACAAGATTCCAGTAGTGCAGATTTCCAAATGCTGGGGAAAATCAATGTTTATTCATTGCACAGACCAAGCAAGAGGATGCAGGGTGGGCTGACTGGAGCAGCACAACAGGAAGTGTCAGAGTCACTGAAAATTTCAGTTTTACAGCAAATTTCTTCCCCATATTTAAATTAATCCTGGGCACAGCAGTGGCCAAAAGAAATACAGGAAATATCTTGAAAAAAATCAAAGCATTTCTGTTTTTATAGTTTCAAAACAAAATATTTTACTTTTTAAAAAATATAGTTCATATATATTCCTACAAGAAAGGTGGAGAGAGACTTTGGACAAGGGATGGAGGGACAGGACACAGGGAATGGCTCCCACTGCCAGAGAGCAGGGCTGGATGGGATATTGGGAAGGAATTGTTCCCTGGCAGGGTGGGCAGGCCCTGGCACAGGGTGCCCAGAGCAGCTGTGGCTGCCCCTGGATCCCTGGCAGTGCCCAAGGCCAGGATGGACAGGGCTTGGAGTGACCTGGGACAGTGGGAGGTGTCCCTGTCATGGCAGGGGTGGGATGGGATGAGCTTTGAGATCCCTTCCAGCCCAAACAACTCGGGAATTCTGCATTGTCTTGTTTTAAATTGATAAAAAGCTCTTGAAGAATGTGGGAAAATGCATTAGAAAAAGTGTGTGAAAAAGTGAAAAAGCTCTGTAAATGCAGTAAGCTGAAGAGTCTGAAAAATTATTTCAGTCTAGAAACATTCCAGGTTGCTCCCTTCTGCTCAACAAAGTTTTTGCAATTTTGGATAAACCTGAAGAATAAACTGAATTTCTTCCCTAGCCTCTCCTCTCACACAACCCAGCACCAGAGCACCCAGGACCCACACCTGACAGCAGAGCCATCCCCAGCCTTCTCCAAGCAGCCTCTGATCCCCTGTTCCAAGTGTCACTTTGACATTAACAACTTTCAGGCAATTGGATTGGTGACATGGCAGCAGTCCTGGATGTGCCACAGGGGCAGCAGATGTGTGAGACATCACTGCCTGCATCAGCCTCTCTGCCAAGCAAAGATTAGAAAAATAACAACAACTTCCTCCCTGCTCAGCACAAAAGACATTTTTTATACTGCTGCAAATACTTAATTATGTGTACTTTCATCAGGCAGATAATTCTCAGAGCCTGATCTGTAGCAAGAGTTCAAAATCTTTATGTTGTTTAAGAACAGTATTTCAGACAATTTAGTGTTGGTTTTTTGGGTTTTTTTTTTTTTTGGTGCAGTGGTTTTATGGAGCTGCTCTGTCAGAGACAAAAGCTGATTTGACACGTGTGGAAGAAAAAAAATCCAAACCAAACAAACAAACCCCCAAAAAACTCAACCCTCCCCCCCCCAAAACCCACAACCCTCCCCCCCCCCCCCAAAAAACCAACCCCACCAGACTTTTGACCAATAACACCAAACAATTTTGCCAGTTTTATGTGAGTACCACATCCATGGACTTTTTTTATTCTTAACACAGACCTGCATCCCACAGCTCTCCTTTATGAGAAACAGAATTTAGGCTTCTCAGCCTGAAACTCAACTGAGAGCTGTCCAAAACTCCTGCAGCTTCATTGCAGAGAGAAATGAAGTGTTAATTTGGAACTCTTCTTACCAAATTAGCAGGAGATAAGGTCAGGGTACCCAGACAATGAGAGAGCTGATCAATGCTGTGGGTAGGTGAGAGTAACAGAGCTCACAGGGCAGAGAGGATGCTGACTTTTATCATCAATTAATGACAACAAATTTATCACCACCCACAGCCCACACTGTTGGGAAAGGCTTTCTAAATGTTGTCCAGCTCCCAGGGGCAGAGTGTTGGGAAGGATGAAAGTTTGACAGGAAAGTCTCACAGATATGTGGGTGCTTAGCAGAAAGATTTTTAAATGTAGAGTCTGAAGAAGGAATAGACATGGAAGCAAGTTTTGATATAGAACAAAAGAATTGCTGAGCCAGTTTTACTGGGTAACCAAGGAGGCAAAGGGTGTGTGAGTTAGAAGGGGTTTTTATGGCTTAGAGCAAAGGATAAACCCACCCCAAACAAGAAGATGTTTTTACCAAGCAGGAAGATGGCACAGGCAAACAAGCCTGCCAATGTGGCAAGTAGAAAAAAAGTCTTAGAATTTTCTACTGTATGAAAACTGAATAACAATTTCTGGCTTAAACTGTGATGTACTGACTGTTAGTGATTGGAGAATATGGTAATTATATCAGCTATTATAGGCTATAGGTGAAAGTTAAGGTATAGATTGGTTCTTCTGTATGCTGAAGATGCTTCTATCTTCTGAAGATGCTCAGCAAAGAAAAGTAAATAATGCACTGTAACCAAAACCAAAGGGTCTCCAGGCCTGCCTGCAGCTGGAGCTGACAGCTGTGGGCACAGCTCTGTCACCCACCACCCTGGACTGCTGTAACACCTTGGACACAATAAACTGCATTTTGGAGAGCTGCCTGGAGTCCTGCATCTCTCATCCAGGCTCTTAGGAGAGAAGCTGCCCTGCAGCCCCTCAGAGGAGGGAAGCAATGAACCTGTTCCAAGGCAGCTCACTGCCCCACCCCAACATTCCAGGGGCAGCCAGGGAGCCCTGGGAGAGTGGGAGAGCCAGGCCAGCCTGCCCAGCTTGCACTGAGCACAGAAGGAGCTCATCCCTCCATCTCCAGAAGCTGCTGTGTGAGCAAAACCAAGGCAGAGCAGGGCCCACTTCAACCATCCTGGTGTCTGCTGGGTGGAAAGCCCAGACAACAAAAGTCCTAAGTTACCAAACAAACTAAAGATGGAACAAAACTTTGGATAAAAGCACCTTGCTTTGTGTGGGGCATTACTCAAAAATGTTAAGTGAAATAATAAATGTTAAGTGGAATAATAAAGTGTTCAGCAGGGTCTGTGGTTACAGGACAAGGAGTGATGGTTTTAAACTGAAGGACAATTTAGACAAGAAATTGGGCAGGAATTATTCCCTGGGAGGGTGGGCAGGCCCTGGCACAGGGTGCCCAGAGCAGCTGTGGCTGCCCCTGGATCCCTGGCAGCGCCCAAGGCCAGGCTGGGCAGGGCTTGGAGTGACCTGGGACAGTGGGAGGTGTCCCTGCCATGGCAGGGGCTGGAATGGGATGAGCTTTAAGCCCCCTTCCCATCCAAAGCAGTCTGGGATTCTATGAAATAGTCTTTCCTCCAAAAATCTGCTTCACAAAGATGTTTCTGATGGTGAAGTCCTTCTCTGCTCTTCCCTCCCTGGCTCCTTGCAGGGCACATCCTCTCAGGAGCATGCAGCACCAGAATCCAAGAGCTGAAAGGCTGCAGCACCACTCACCATCTCCTCACAGCAGGTCTGATAAAACCCCTGCCAGCTCCAGCTGCAGGTCCCTGGCAATGCTCTCAGCCCTCAGGTGATGCCTGTTCCTGTGTGAGCTGCAGGATTAACCCTGGGGGAGGCTGGGCAAAGCTGCTCAGAGGTGCTGTGCCCATCCTGCCTCTCTGGCTGTGCTTCCTCTCGTGCCAAATGTGCATTTTCCCAGTGATGAGGATGAACAGAGCTGCTCTGCAAACAAACTCTGCCATGGAAAACACCAACTCCTGCATTCTCTCACCACTGCAAATCTCTTGGGTTTGAATTGTTTAAAGGGCAGAATTTAATTAATAACAAGAGGAGGGAGGGGATGCTCTAAGGGGAGAGCCCAGGTTGTGAAGTGTGAGCAGACTGAGGTCTAGGGGGAGCTTTAAACATTCCATTAATGAACTTCTGTGCTCCTGACTGGAAAACAGCCCTGGAGAGGCAAATTTCCAGTCAGCCCCACCCCTGCAGAGTTTCACAGACAAAGGCAGGGTGGAGCTGACAGAGATGAGACGATTTGCCAAGGTGATGGGACAGGCAATAAATGAGGCAGCTCTGGGAAGCAGGATCCTGGTGCTCTTCTCACTAGAATAAATGCTAATTATGACAATTTGGTACTTGAATTAAGATGTATTATGGTAATATTTGAGGTCATTAAAAGTAATAATCACATTCTTAGGTGGCAGTTAAATCAGTCACTAAAAAGTAAAGTTCTTTTTATTTAAGAGATGGAAAATGACAGAACAGTTTTCCAGCTGAAAATCCACAGACAAGGACAAAGCAGGGCAGCAAATTTTCATGTTATACCTCACACTGCCAATTACTGGGGACTGATGTCCACCTCCTATTGAACTTTTTTACCCCAAAAATTCTCAAGACAGCAGGACTTGGACATTTTCATGCAAATAAAACCTTGAAATAATTCCACATTCTTGTAATTTACATTACAAATCCTATATTTCAGCTGAAACTTCTCCACTCTACCTCACAGATATGAGATCAAAGATGGGCAGAAATGAGTGAATTTCCTCTTTCATGAGTTTGCTCTGAAAATCTCAGCCACCAAACAAACTGTGAAGTGCAACTTTTGTGTCTTTACTCAATTTCAGCTTTCATGAACTCTCCCTCTGATCCTGAGAATTAACTTTGTTCCTAGTTTCTCCAAGTACCAAATAAAAATGCTCAGACTGCAATATTAAATTCCCAGGGGTAGTTCATGATGAAATTCTGGCTGGTGTTTGGCTCAAAAAGAGCAGTATCTGGTTTGTGAGCTTTCTACAGTCTCAAGAGGTCATTAATTCCCTTCTGATCCTAATCAAGAAGTAGTTCGGGGAAAAAAAAAAAGGAAAAAACCCCCAAATTTTAATTGCATTCCCATTTTTCAGGTACATTAAAATCAAACAAATGCAGGGAGGCAAATGTGGTTCCTATTGAGAAGATTGATGATAGTAGAGAGGATTTTAAGCTGGGAGAGCTGTGATGTGTCAAAAAGAATCATTCTGAGCACAGAACCAAAGTGGGGGCAGGAAGGGCACTCTGGTTTGGCAGGACACCCCACATGTGTGTGCTGAGGCACAGCCAGCAGCACCCCCAGCTCCATGAATCCTCCTCCAAGGCTGCTCCCAAGCCAGCAGTGCCCTGGGGCTGGGACAGGTCTGTGTGCCCAGGCAGGGCAAGAGCAGGAAAACAAAGCCTAAACCTGCTCTGGGATTGCCCAGCACTCAGGGGCTGACTGGGGTCCATCCTCTGCCTTGCAGGGGGAACATTCCACAGAAACATTCCACAGGGAAACATTTCCAGAGGAAAATTCCCAGAAGAACATTCCACAGAGGAACATTCCATGGGGAACACTCCACAAAGGAACATTCCTATATGAACATTCCCAGAAGAACATTCCACAGAGGAACATTCCCATGGGACCATTTCCCACAGGAACATTCCCAGAAGAACATTCCACAGTAGAACATTTCCATGAGGAGCTTTCATAGAAGAACATTTCCCAGAGGAACATTCCCCAGAGCAACATTTCACAGAAGAACATTCCCAGAAGAACACTCCACAGAGGAACATTTCCCACAGGAACAATCCACAGAGGAACATTCCCCCAAACATTTCCCACAGGAACATCTCCAGAAGAACATTCCACAGTGGAACATTTCCCAGAGGAACATCCCATAGAGGAACATTCCCAGAAGAACATTCCACAGAGGAACTTTCCCAGAGGAACATTTCCCACAGGAACATCTCCAGAAGAACATTCCACAGAGGAACATTTCACAGAGGAACACTCCACAGAGGAACATTTCCTAGAGGAACATTTCCCACAGGAACAATCCACAGAGGAACATTCCCCTGAACATTTCCCACAGGAACATCTCCAGAAGAACATTCCACAGTGGAACATTTCCTAGAGGAACATCCCATAGAGGAACATTCCCAGAACATTCCACAGAGGAACATTTCCCTGAGGAACTTTCATAGAGGAACATTTTCCTGAGGAACGTTTCACTCCCAGAGGAACATTCCACAGAGGAACACTCCACAGAGGAACATTCCCAGAAGAACATTCCCAGAGGAACATTTCCCAGAGGAACATTTCCCACAGGAACAATCCACAGAGGAACATTCCCTTGAACATTTCCCACAGGAACGCCTCCAGAAGAACATTCCACAGAGGAACCTTCCCAGAGGAACATCCCAGAGAGGGACATTTCACTGCTGTCCTTCAAAGCTGTCATGATTCCTTGTTCTGCCCCTGCCTGCTGACTGTCATCACCCACATCCCCTCGGAAGGGGACACTTTTCCCTGGAGTAGCCAGCACTCAGCAGCTCCTCTGCTGCTACAGGAGGAGAAGGAAATGCCACTCACCTCCACTCTTGAGCAGGTGCTGCTCCTCCTCCTTCAGCCTGTTCTGGATCAGACGGAGCATGTTGGCCGCTTCCTGCAAGAGGAGGGAAGAGCTGCCTTGGGAAAGCTGACTAAAAAATGTCATCAAATGTCCTGTTTTATGGAAAAACAGCTCTGGTTTGAAACATGGAGCTCCTGCTTATTTTGTGACGGTCAGGATATAAAGGCCAGGTCAAGCAGTGCACTGAAATTCATCCTTACATCCCCACTGGGTAAAACATCACTTATCCCATGGAAAATCATTTTATTTGTCTGCAACTCTGCTGATGCTTTGAAAAGCAGACTCTGGTAGTTGTTTTCAGCCAACAGTGCATTAAACACCAGGATGGTTTGTGAAATGACTGCACTTCCTGACACACATCCAAACCAGAAAGAATCCACACCTTCCCAAGCTCCAAACCAAACTGGAGCAAACAACCCTATCAATGAGCTGGGAAAATACAGCCATTATTTATTAAACCACTCTGGTGCAAAGAGAGCCAACCAAATAGAGGTCAGTGACAGGATGGGACCTTTCTAGCCCATTTTTAATGATATTTAGCCTAAATTTGGGTAATGCTAATGGTGAAGAGCAAATGAAACATTACAGAGTAGGTAAGATATGAGTGCACAGATTCAGGCACAGCCAGAACCCACAACAACAACAACAGGTGGCAACAGCTGATACAAGATTTAGCCAGAAAATTTGCTAATTTTAGTCTCTTTAATTCCAGTCAGGCAGAGGAAAATTAATTAATTGTAGGCTGAAATAAGATTTTTCTGAGCCTTTGATTTTTCTATGCAAAATATGATTCTAATTAAAAGTTGCTCTGATGTGATCAGAGCTCCACACTTACACTGCACTTGTGGGAAGGAAATGTGGACTCAGCTGGAATATCCATGGGACAGAGGGAAGAAAGCAAGAAGAGATGAAATGTGGAATGGAGCACGAGCTCTTGATACCTTCATGTGGAAATGTGTTTCCATAAGTATGGAAGCTGAGAAAGGAACCTCCAAGGCCTGTCACTCTCATGTTTTCTGAAAAATCCCTTGGCCAGGACTTCTTCTCCTAGGAAGCTGAGAAGCCTCAGAGAGGAATGAAAACAATAATTATCTGATTGCTTCTCCTGTGTTTGCTGCTTTGGAATGTGGTTTGGACATTGTTTACCAACTGGTCATTGTTTGATTGGCTTTATGTGAATTGTTTTAACTCAATGACCAATCACAGCCAGCTGTGTTGAGGCTCTGGAGAGTCATGAGTTTTTCATCAGTATCTTTTTAAACCTTTTGTAAATATCCTTTCTCTATTGTTCAGTATAGCATTCTTTAATATAATATAGATCATAAAATAATAAATTAGCCTTCTGAGAACATGGAGTCAGATTCATCATCCCTCCCTGTGGGAACCCAGGACATTCCTCTGGCTGCCCTGGAGGACTCGAGACCCTGGCAGGGGGCTCAGAGACCTTGGCACAGAGTCACAAACACCAAAAACACCAAAACCACCAAAAACACCAAAACCACCAAAACCACCAAAAACACCTGTGCCTTGGATTTTAGCCCTTGGAAACAATTACCAACTGTGTGTGAAAAGTTACAAGCCACAAGAGTTTGAGTAGAATGACAGTGAATTTGTCACAGGGTGAAAAGCAGAATTTTGGGGATTTAGAATGGGGGTTCAAGAAGCAAGAGGGAGGAATCTGGGTGTGTCCTGTCCTTCTTCTTGTTCTCCATCTTTTGCTGGGATGGTGACACTTCTGGATTGGTTTAGAGCAGAGACAGACTGTCTGACATAGGTGATGGGTGTTGGGAAATTATTGTCCATAAAGCACAGGTAGTTTTTAGTATAAAAAGCCAACCCCACCCCAAGGGCAGTGGCTGTGCCACAACCCGACCTGCTGGACAGATCTCAGCAGGGCAGGGAAAGAATGGAACAGATAAGAGAAAATAAACAACCTTGGAAAGCAGAACTGAGGAATCTCAACTTCTTCTGTGGTCACAGGGCTGGGAAAAAAGAGACTTTCTAACACCTTGGGGTCATCTCAACCACAGAAACCTGAGGCCTCCCCACAACAGGGGACCCCAAAAATGCCACAAGGCCCACCCAGCACAGGAGGAAGTTGCTGGAAATAGAGGCCTGGGGACAGACTGGAATGGTCCAACACAGCTTGGCAGAAATACCTGTCCTGGGAATTGAAATTCATGCTGGAAAAGCTTGCTGGAAGATGTTCCCAAGTGGCAGTGCTGTGTCACCTGTAGCTGGTGAGAAACACAGCTCAATGCCTCTCTCAAGGAAATAAATCCAAAAATCTGCTTTGGACAGTGACACAAACTGTCTGCTCTACAAACTCAGTGCCAGCAGGGACAGGAATGTTGTCAGTGGATCCCTGGGGCCAAAGGAAGAACCCTGAGAAACTGAAGCAGGTGTGACAGTGTCCAGGGGAATAAAGCACAAAAATCAGGATGCCAAATCCCAGGGAGCAGCAAGTGGCATCAAGAGCACTGCTGCAATCTCCAAACTGATGGGTGTGCTCTGCAGGGAGAAGCTAATTCCTGCAGAAACAAGCCAGGGAAAGACACACAACTCATTTCACATAGATTCAGAACATTTGAGGAAAACTGCTCTTAGGATTTCCTTCTTCATGATTAACACTCTCCACCCCCTCAGGGCCAGCAAAGCCTCTTCAAAAATGATGAAAATTCAGATGTGTGTGGACCTGAGGCAAAATTTTCAGAGTTCTCTAGCCAACAGTGTTTCCTTTGGTCATTCCAAGGCCTCCCTCTGCATCAGAAAGTCCCAATATTTCCTCCCTGAGCCTCACTGCTGTAATCTTTTTCTTTACCTCTTCCTCCAAGCCAGCCCTAAGGTTTAAATATGGTCAGAGATTTAAATAATCCCCTGCCCCCATTCCCAAGGCAGCCTCCCCCCCTGCTCTGTCCCTAGCACCTGAGGGATCATCCCCACCTGGATCCCAGCCCCAGTGGCTGCTGCAGCCCTCAGAGTGCACATGGCAAAGAAAGGAAAAAACAGGATAAAAAGAAAAGGACATTTCCCAAATGTCATGGGGACAAATTCATAAGCCAGGAAGCACATTTAGAATGTCCACAGAGCAGTGGAATAATCAGCACAGACATAATCACTGCCTGGCACTGCAATTCCAGGCACACACCACGACAGCTGAAGCTGGCAATTCCAATTTAGACAAATGAGAGCTCCCCTGCCCTGCTCCTTCCCTTCTCCCACTCTCCAGCTCTGAGAAAAGCACTTGAGCAGCGACACAAAAGGAACCTGCTGCAAACTAACCCAGCAAAACAAAATGAAGGCAGGCAAATTCTCCAGTGCAGCTCAGCATGTGCCTACCCAAGGTCCTGACTGGAGGATGGGATGCTGCACCTGTGGGGAAACAGCAGAGTGAAGAAGATGGGGTTTATGAACATAAACTATGAGAGAAATGAAGGCTAAAAGAATGTTTACCCATACAAATGAGCTACTTTTCCCCTTCCTCCAGCCTTTCCTGCTGCCAGCAGCTCAGCTGATCTCATTGCAAGGCAGCCCAGACACTTAACTGGCAGAAAAAATGTTGTTTTTCTGCTGGTTTAGGTTTCTGAATAACCTGATGCACAGCTGGTCAAATGCCACTGTCAGCCCAAGGGACCTGCTGAGCCTGTGCATCCTCCCTTCCAAAGCTGCCCCTGGCTCCATCCCTGCCACATCCTGCAGAAGCTCATCAAAAACTGCAGCAACAGAAAATGTGTTAAAAGGGCAGCTCCAAACCAGTCAGAACCAGGAGAGCATCAGTGAACTGCTGGTTACTGTCCTTAGCAAGTGACATCTTCAAAGAGGGGGCAGGAGGGATGGCAATTCAAAAATCTAGAAAGTAACCAAAATTGATCCCTTGATATTTTGAAGGTTTTGAGTGCCTGTAATCATCAAAGCTGCATTTCTGGGCCTGAGCAGCTCCCACCCTCCTTGGTGACAGCACCTTAGCAGATGTGATTTATGGCAGCTCAGCCTGTGCTGATCAGAGCTGTGTTCCTGTTTGAGCTGGGCAGCTGGGTGTGATCCTGAGCTGTGGCAGGCACAGCAGCTGGGGGTGATGGACTGGAACGCTGCAGGTGCTCCTGGAACACACAGGGTTGGAGCAGGGCTGCTCAAGTGTCACATCTCCCTGCAGGGACAGGGTGACAGCTCCATGAAAACACTGATGTGTCCCTGTGCTCATGCAGGGACAGCCTGAGTGCCTTGGGGTGCTGGATGGGAAGGAGGCACTGTTGAACCCCCTCTTCAGTCTCTGCAGTAAGCAAAGAGCAGGAGCTGCAGCAGGCAAACCCTCTCTGGATCATCCTCTGCCAGTGAATTTTACCAAATGCAGTGGCAGCTCCCACTGGGAATCACAGTGTCAGCTCAACACAATTTAAGTACCAATTAACACAAAATCCAAACAAACCTGTCCCTTCAGAGACTCCCAAGGCTTTCAGGGTACCAGGGATCACTGGCACTGAAAATCCTGCTTTAGGGACAGACAGATGGAAATTCTCCTCCATACATTAAGTAGCTTCTCCTGGGTGTTAATCTGCCCAAAGGAGAAATTTTTGCCAATTTTTGCAGCAAGGCAAAGGCAGGGCTGACACTGAGACCTCCTGAATAACCCTGGCTCCAAGGGAACTTCCAAAGCTCCAGCCCAACCTCCCTCTCCAAGCAGGACCAGCAATGGGATCAGATCCCAGCATTTAGGGCTGGAGCTTATTGGCTCCTAAAGATCTCCAAGGGAGAGACTGATCAACCTGCCTGGATAACCTGTCCCACTGGCTGAGAGGCCAAAGGGTGCAGAAGTTTCCTCCCAGCAGCTCAGAATGATTTTTCACTGCTCATGACCTGTCCCTGCTCTCAGCACAAGGGTGTCCTTAGTCCCCAGAGATGTCCCCACCCTCCCTGCAGGCCCTTGGTGACACAGAGCCCACACGGACAGGAGCAGCAGGAAATGCAGAGCCTTTCTGTGACACACAAAGAATCTAAATCAAACAAGTTTCACCTATGTTTACAATCAACTGGGCTTCTTTCATGCCCATTTTCTGTTGTTATGGAAATGTTACCTGCCCAGAACACAAGATAAATGGTTTTTGTAGACTGGAGTTGGAATGGGACAATTCAGATACTCTGCATCTCAGTCTTCTTCAACTGATGATTTTCCACCTGACTATGAAAGTCTTTGCAATAAATTGTGTCAGAATGTTTTAATATGCTCTGATCTATTGCTCTCTGCACAAGTGAAACAGTTTTGGGTTCCAGTGTGCTGGGAGGGGTGGTCAGGGTGATTTTGTTTTTAAACAGAGGCCATGGAGAACATGCCCCAGCAGGAGACCCACAGACAACTTGCTCTGTCACTGACTCAAGGCCAGTGAGCAGGACTTAGATAAATCACATGACTGCCAGTGCCTCATCCCTGTCCTTTATGGTGCTCCTGATGTTCCTGAGTTTTGGGTTAAACCATAACATCAAGCTGGAATTCATGAGAAATCATGAGACTGAAGACAACTCTGCCCATGCAGATGGCAAAGCAGCAAGTCTGATAGCTCAAAAGCAGTATTTGACCATTTAAAACAGCTCAGCTTTTTCTTTTTCTTTTTTTCTTTTTTTTTAGATTTTAGCTAACCTCAAAGTTTTGGTGTTTTTTTTTAAACACCAGCAGGATTTTTAATATAAAGAATTTGTGCCCTGCAGCCAGCTGGCAGACACAATTACCACTAAACAGAAAGGACAGGGAAAGGAGTGGGTGAAGTAGGAAGGGAATAAGTACAAAAGCACAGGACAACAACTGGAGCTCACTGACTTTCTGCATTTGGATCAAGCATTTCAGTTTCTGCCCTAGCTCTTCCTTTTCTTCTCAGACACTCTCCCAGTCCCAGAAATCTCTCACTGTCTAATGTTTTCATCTTAGCAAGGGAAAACAGTGTTTCCTTCTGCTTTTTTCTGGAGCGATTCACATTGCTCTGGAGTACTCTTGGAGGAAGGAAACCAATTTGCTGCTGGATTGAAGGGCTCAGCTCACCTTGACTTCATCTGGGCAGCTGCTCCCTGCTTTGTGACAGAACAAAGCACCTGGGATCAGCTCCTGCCACACTGAGGCAGCTGCTTTTGGAAAGAGAGTGGCCACTCTTTCAGCAGGAGGGAGATAAAGGATGAGGAGAAATCATGAGGAGCCTGATGAGAACGTGACAACTCAGTGACAGGAAATCTGCCAAGGCCAACAGCAAAGGGACTGAAGTTCCTGGGAACAGGAGGTACCAACCCAGCTGGAGCTGCTCTCTAAGAGCAGAGATGATGTTTCCTGGATGCTGCACTACTGTTAAATACTTCCCCCAGAATTCCTGCTCTGAATGGGACTACAGCTCTCACTGTGTTTGACCAGATCTGGCTGCAGTGCTGCAGGGTTTGCTCCTTTTTATTCTGTTGAGGAATGGTGGGAGAGAGACAAGGCTCACCTGAAACAGTGGGGCAGGAGAACCTCCACCATCAGGCTTGCTCAGCTGTGAGCAGGGCTTTGAATGAGGTCTGGCAGGGAATGATGGTGATGATGATGATGATGTTGACAAGAACCAGGGCACTGTGAACAGGCTCTGGAATGTTCCTTGTGAAGGCTAAACAAGTTGGATCCCATTTCACGTGCCAGAACACAAGTGCATCCATTGTAGGGAACACACAAAGAGGAATCAGCTGTGATCCCACAGGGGTTACAGATATATGGGGTCTCCTAATAAATTGTGGCACACCAGTTCCAGCACTCACATTTATCAAAAAAATCAATTAGACTTGTTAGATCACTGCTAAAGGGCACTTTCATCAAGAGGAGTCATCAAAACACCTCAGAAGTTCTTTGAAAGGTTCCTTTTTTCAAGGACAAACATGTTAATTAATGGAGCATCTTTCATGCCATCAAGAAAATTAGGGGGAAAGCACAAATGCTTTCTGATGTGAAGCCAGTGTTTCATCAAGGAAATTTATCAGCATTAAAAAAACCCAGCACGGGTTTTCATAGAATCACAAAATCATCAAGGTTGGAAAATACTTCTGAGATGAAGGGGTTTTTTGGTCAACCTTTTGAATGCTTCCAAGGATGGTGACCCCACCACTGCATGTCCCCATGCCTTTCTGTGAAGAGATTTTCCCTGATATCCAACCTGAACCTCCCCTGGCACAAGTTGAGGCCATTTCCCTTCATCCTATTGCCAGCTATGATGACTTTGTTTCGGGGGAAAGTCTTTAAAAAGGAAAAATTCCATCAGGGATGTGTGGGAAAGGTGTCCAGCAGAGCCTTCACATGGAGTCACACGAGTAGCAGAAAGCAGAGCCAGGAAAAAATGAGATTTTTGGCTGATTTACACAAATGCAGCTCTCAGAGACACCAGCTGAGGCTGCACAGAGCCAGACAGTGAAGTGCATTCAAAACCAGCCCACAGCAACTGTTTTAGAATCAGATTGGTTTAACATTTCTCACACATTTCTTCCTAAAGCTCCCAGAATTACTTGGCAAGTCCTGACTTCATCCAGCTCCAGCCCTGCAATACCCATGGATGAAGTGGAGTGGGAAGGGAACAGCACACTCCATAACCTGGAAATCCACACCTTCCCTCTGGGAACTCCAGGGAGATCACTCAGGGTGAGGAATGGCAGCTTCTCATTGTTTGTTCTCACCCTGTGGGATGTGTTTGCTGACCTGGGCCAGCTCATGCTCTGTGTGAACTCTCTTTGTCTCCCTCTGAGCTCTCCCCTTATGTCCTCACACAGTAAATGAGTAATTTACTCATTTAATCCAGTAGTTCCCCTCCTGGCACGATTCTGGAGTGACTTTTGATGCAATAGAAAACCTTTCTGCCCATTTTACTGTGCACAGTACCTGTTTTTTATTGGAATGATCTAACAGTGCCCAGCTGGCCCCAAGAGGCTGCTGCCTGTCCTTGGAGGCTCTGGGCACTGGATAAAGTCTGATGGTACAGCTGACCTTGCTTGGGACAGAATGAATGTGTCAGTCAGTGCCCAAGAAAGCAGGTTTAAAAGTGATTTAGTTGATTGGTTTTCTATTCAAAAAACTCCCAAAAGACAACAAACAAAGCCCAGATCAAAACTTTCCACCTCAAACACTTCTCTGCACTGCTGTGCTGGTTTCAAGGCCAGGTTGGAGCACCCTGGGCTGGTGAAGTCCTTGCCCACAGTCCTGGATGAGCTCTAAGGTCCCTCCCAACCCAAACCATTCTGTGGTGTCAGAAATGTTCCTGACCCATCCAGGAACCACAGGTCAGAGCCAAGGGAGCAGAACATCCAAGGAAACAGCACTGAGCTCTCTGCTGAGGATCTGTGTGAGTGCCCATGGCAGGGCACAGCTCAGCAGGACTGTGCAGACACAGGAGGCAGAGGATTGGGAAAGCATTGGGAGAGGCTGCATGAGACCAGGGCAGGGCACAGGCCTTGGAATATCTGCCAGCACTGAGAGAAATCTAAACAGAAGGAAAAAAGTTTAAAAAAAGATACAGAGTAACATTTTCTGCCCAGAATTTTCCACTCAAAATCCTTTCACACAAGAAGCTTCAAGTCAGGAATAACACAGCAATTCAGTCAGCAATTATTACCTAAAATAATGTGGCAGAAACTGAACTTTATCCTGTGTATCAGATGTGCTCTGTATTCAGCATTACACACAATGCAAATTTCCCCTCATGCCAACTCTCCATTTCTCCTATTTGCTTTTGTGGAAGGGATGAATTCTAATGGCTCAATAAGAGCTCATTGAACATTCCCTTCATGGATTACATCTTTATTGTGGTGAGCTTACAAGTGATACTGTTTGGATGTGTAATTTATGTGAATTAATGTACAATTCTGGGGTCACTTTGCAGTGCCTGAAGAAATCATCATCCAAATTAACACTGATTGGAAGTTGGGAGGCACAGCAGTGTCTTGTTCAGCACCACAGAGCAGTCACTGCCTGATCCCTGCCAGACTCCAGCTCCTGAATTATCTCTGCCTCTGGCACAAAGCTCAAGTGTTCAAGGGGGTCAGGACTGCTCTGGCTTTTCAAGGAGGGTGTTTATACATTAAAGGGCAGCTGTTGTTGGTGAACTTGAGGGTTCCAGGAACTGATAATGGACTCTGCTGCCTTCTATCTTGAGATAATTAGCTCAGTACAGCCCCCATTTCTCACAGCAAGAGCATCTTCAAGAGGGGGCTGACACACACTTCAGTTTATTCCTGAAGTGAACAAACCCAAATGAAGTGGCAGCACCATCCAGCCTCTCTCTAACTCTTGGCAGAGCCCAAGCACAGGAATCACAAACCTGTTTTTTTACCATTTCTTCAGCTTGAAAACATTTGCACTCCTACTTGCTGCTCCCCAGGACAAGGCTGTACCTACTCCTAAAATGACTGGAATAAAACTATTTTCAAACATCTCCTTGGGGTGGGTTGGAGAAGAAGGAAGTGCAGGTGAGTAGTGATGCACACAAACCTCTTTGGCAAGGAGGTGATAAGCACTGCCTCTAGGACTGTTCATCCATAGGACTGTTCATCCATCAGGTTTGGGTTCTTTACCACAAAAGAGCAAGTAAATAATCTCTGGGCAATGGACAACACCAGCAGGTTTCACCTCCCACCTCCTGCTTCTCTGGTTTCCATGCTCTGCTCTCCTCCATGGAACAGCAGGGACAGGAGAGCTCCACTCCAGGTTACTCTAAGGATTAAGAAACTGGAGCTGTTGGTTTAAACACCCTGCTGGCTGAGCAGGAACTGAGATGCAGGATGCACTCTCTGGAGTTTCCCAGTAGAAGGTTGCCACCAGCAGGGATTTCCAGGGAATGTGGCACTGCCAAGGGCACTCACACCCTGCTTTACAGGGCAGGTTCCTCCTCAGTCCTCTCACAGATGGAAAAAAACCCTGAGGAGGAGACTCAGACTCACAGGTCAGCAAATTTAAAAAAAACAATGGAGTCTCACAATGGAGGTTTCCATTGATTTTGGAACTACCTCATGCTCAAATGGGAATGGAACTGGATTTTCAGCAGAATAAATATAATCCCAGCCCCCAGGGAGAAAGGGGTGCAGTTTGTCCTGGGATTTCTTATTTTTCCTTGGTCCTGATGTGTGACCCTGCTGCAAAGCTGCTGAAATGCAGCGCTGGGCCCGTGGGTTATCCCAACATCAGAATCCTCTCCAAAGGATCCCAGAGCTCTGGGAGGAGAGGGCAGGGACTGCATAGGGCAGGGACTGCCCCTGCCAGCCCCTGCCAAGGCTGCTGCCCAGAGATTTATCTCAGAGGGGTGCCTTTCACACGTGCACAGTGTTCCACATCTCACAGAACTCAAAGAGGAATTGTGCTCACACAGCCAGAAAAGTGAGAATTATTTTCCTATTGAAAGACTCAGACCTCAGTGTTTTGCACCTGATCAGATTATGCATGTTTATGCAAATCAAAATGTCACTCTCACAGCTCCTTTTCCTCACTAAGTACCTGCAGCAGAGCATAAACCTCCTCAATTTCCTGTACATCATTTTAACACTACCTACTTATGTCATTTGGTGCAAAGCACCAAACATCAGTCCTAAATTAAGAGTTATTTTAGCTTTTTTCTTTCAACCTGTTTAAATGTTTCTCAAAGATTTAAATGTTGATGTCTGGGGAAAAATATAAATTGATCTTCTTGATCAGTGTTGTTTCAAGTAAACTGATTGTCTCCTATTCTGAGTGAATTTCAAGTGATTTTTGTTACATAATTCAGACATCTAAAGCCTTTGTGAATATTCAAAAGGATAATGCAGGGAAGGAAGGAAGACCACAATATGAACCACACACTTAATCATCTCCTTCCCAAATGAAGCTGGATAAAGAGAAGATTTAAAGCCTACAAGGCAGCACTTTGGAATGCACTGGAGACTGTTCTCATGCATTGCTTCTACTCCACTGGAGTCACTGCACTAATAATTCAGTGAGACAAGTTAAGAACTGAATTTATTAGAGACCAGAAAGTTCTGATTTCTCTTTGTGACAGTCATCCATGGATTTCCAAGCCATGCTGTCAGTGAGAGCTGTTCCATCTCACCCTTCACAGAAACAGCTGCTGTCATGACAAACTCACCCTGCAAAACTCAGCCCATCCTCTCTGTGTTCCTTCCCCAAGTGCAGGGTATTTAATTTATAAAAGAATTAGCACAGATTTATAACAGCAGCAAGAAAGAACCAGCCTGAGAAACCTTTACAGGGAGTTCATATCCAACCACAGCACCAAGCCCTGAGGCACAAGGAACCTCTTTACACTTCAGGGGCTGCTGGAGGCAGAATATGAATTTTTCCGTTGCTCAGAAAGCCTGTAAGTGATTTGGGATTCAATAATCTCTTGTTTGATCTCTAGCTCTGTGATAAAATGAGCTCTGGAGTGTGTCAGACATTAAGAACTTGAAGCTGTGAGTCAAATAGCCCCAAATCTGGGATCCTAAGGCAAGTTTGTCACCCACCTATGAAAACACAGATCTTTGAGCACTGAGTTGATCTGACTGAGATAATTGAACTGATCTCAATTGTTTGCACTTCCCAAAAAGTTCTCCCACAGCTTTAATGGGAGAGAGTATCAACAGAGCCCCAGGAGCAGGCAGGCATGACCTGCCTCAGGGCAGTTGCCATGGTATTGGCAGGGGACTGCAGAATTTTATTTCAGTGGAATAAATGCACACAGACCTTTTTATCTTCCCTAATGCACTCTCCACACACCCTCCCACCTTCTATCTCCACTTCTCCTTTCTGTGATCATCATTTCTCAGGCAATAATTTCTTTTGTCCTTTCCTCCTACGCTCCACTGCCCCTTCTCCTTCTGTGCATTCTCTTCCCTCTGCTCTAATTTTTTCCACATTTCCCCACTGGTTTCTGTGTCTCAGTGCACCAATGCTGTCACCCTTACACACTGAACTAAATGCCAAAAGAGAAGCAACCAACAATTCAGCAGCCTGTGCTTACTTTTACATCTGATATTCCACACAGTCCAGCAATGCTGCACCAGGAGTGCTCTCCTGGCACCTGGAAAATGTTTAAAGCAGTCATAATTCAAATGCACATTAGTTAGAAGATTAAAGACTGTAACCAGCTGCTTTTCATGTTAACCTTGTGCTGGTTATTGCAGCAAACAGCTGTCACAGTGGGAATGGTGAATTTAGTTCAGTGCAAAAAGCACAGAGTGGAGCAGAACTGATATCCCTATTTATTATTATGTGCATATTCAGAAGCTCTGCTATAAAGAGTTTAATGAAAAGGGGATTTTATCTGGGGAGGGCAGGCTGCAAAGGGTAAGTCACAACACAGTCTGTATATCTGGAATTGCATGAAGGGCTGTTCACTGATAATCCACAGAATCAATCATGGAATGGTTTGGCTTGGAAGGGATCTCAAGGCTCATCCCATTCCAACCTTCCACCGTCCCAGGCTGCTCCAAGCCCTGCCCAGCCTGGCCTTGGACATTTCCAGGGATCCAGGGGCCTGCCCACCCTGCCAGGGAACAATTCCTTCCCAATATCCCATCTAAACCTCTCTTCCTTCAGTTTGAAGCCATTTCCCTTTGTTCTATCTCTACATGCCCTTGGAAACTCCATAATGATGAAAAGAAAAGCAGTTAAAGCAATCCCAAACCAAAGATAAAAGACTGAGTGGCTAAGAACATCCTCATCCCCGTGTCCAGCACTTCATGGCACTCCTCAGCTGAGATTACACACAAGCAGCACAAAAACAGTCTGAAAATACCTTAGGAGAAAGCAGCTGAAGAGGAAAGTACTTCTGGGGTGTCCTCTGAGAAGCACAAGAAAGAATAAGCACCTTCTCTCCAGGGAAAAGGCAAGTGCTGAAGGAAATTGCCAAGTTATTCTGGCATTACATAAGCTAATGCCAAAACCACCTTTTTGAACTGTATTAGCCTGTGCTGTCCTTTAAAAGAGAGGCATTCATTTATAATCCAGAGAGAATTTCAACCCCCAAATCTGAAAAACCCCTGAAAATTGGGTTTTTTAGAACAGCCAAAGTTCTAATAGCTTTTGTGTCTAAACACCCAAAACTATTCCATCTTAGAAACAAGGTTAAAGTGAATTAACTGTGCTGAATCTTTTTACAAAGCAGAAAAATAAGACCCAATCTTTGAGGAGACAGAGCTCATAAATCCATACCTTGGCACAGAACTGCAGGAAAATGGATTAATTCCACGAACAGCACCAAGAAACAGAAGGAGAATAAAAGAGGTAAAGGAGGCAAAGGAAACTGCAAAGACAAAAGGCCCTTGGTCCAATTCCTTGGATCCAGGAGTAAGTTGTGCATGACAGCTGTCAGTAAGTGTGAGAAACTCACTGGAAAGACAAGTCATGTGTGGACTTCTGCCTTCTCCAGGTGTTAATGGCCAAATAATTGTGCATTTGTCATATATTTCAGCAGGTGCTCAGCAGGAGCTGCTTCACCACCAATGAACTGTTGGGCTCAGCCCCAACAGGAGCCTGGCAGTTCTTTTAACACAGATTTGTCAGCCCAGTGCCTGGCAGGAGCCTCCCCCTGATCACACCCCAAGCACAGCTCCCTGGGACTGCCACAGCAGGCACAGCATCAGGAGGCTCAGGACACAACCAGCAGCTCTGGGGGGGCTGGAATGCCTCAACTGCTTAGTGGCACTTAATTAAAATCTTTAAATCACTCTGCTAATTAGGAGCTACACTCTGGCCCAGGTTGGTGGCTGTGGATACCCAACCACTCTGAGTCCAACTGCAGCACGGATCAGGCTCATTATTCAGCAACAGCATCAGGCTCTCAATCAGCACAAGAACTCCTAAAAACGTGGATTAAATCAAGGAGAGGGGCCCAGGAACCAGAGCTCAGAACAGCACAGGGAGTGCTGGATTAATCTAATTACTCTGCTGATGCTTTTTGCTGGCAAGCTCTTTAGCAAATACACAGCAATGATAAAAGAATTGCCTCATGCTGCTACTCCAGAAGTTAATTAAGATTTGTTTGGTGGAACAAAAGACAAATCAGGGTTGGGGAAAAAATCAACATAATTTTCAGTGTTTCTGACAGCTGCAGTGAGTTTGTTTTAAAATAGATTAAATGTAATTATCCTTGTTATTTTTTCCTCTGTTGATGCTGAAAATGACACAAGATTATAAACTGTAGGACAACAAGCAAAGCATTGCTTTGGAGCAAAATGTTCTATTTTTTTTAAAGCATGTAATAACCCACAGTTCTTCTTCACCATAAAGCAGCCAAAGTGTGGAAGTACCACTTGAAAAGCAGATCCAGACTGAAAGAAGTGACAGACACATCCTTGTGTTCCAAGGTGGCCAGAGGTTAACCCAAAATGGATTAAACAGTGCATCCCCTCACTGATTTGGAAGTGCCCCAGCAAGTCTCTTGGTTTAGGTGGGACCCAGACTGAAATCATGGAATGGGTTGGGTTGGAAAGAACTGTAAAGTTCATCTTATCCCACCCCTGCCATGGCAGGGACACCTCCCACTGTCCCAGATCACTCCAAGCCCTGCCCAGCCTGGCCTTGGGCACTGCCAGGGATCCAGGGGCAGCCACAGCTGCTCTGGGCACCCTGTGCCAGGGCCTGCCCACCCTCACAGGGAACAATTCCTAATTCCCAATATCCCATCCAGCCCTGCCCTCTGGCAGTGGGAGCCATTCCCTGTGTCCTGTGCCTCCATCCCTTGTCCCCAGTCCCTCTCCAGCTCTCCTGGAGCCCCTTCAGGCCCTGAAGGCTGCTCAAAAGTTTCCCCAGAGCTTTCTCTTCTCCAGATGAAATTCTTCACCCTCTTTCAGTCCCCAAGTCCTGGAGTTTGATTTTGAGGACTGACATCTCACAATGACCTCAAATCCCAGTTTGGACTCCAGCACTTCTGAATATTTGACTGCAAGAGGGACACACACACACAGACACACAGACACTCCCCTCTTCCACCACAGCAACAGCTTCTGCAGCAAAGCACTCGTGGCTGCCTGAATCACTGTGCTCCTGTCCATAAAGATGGTCACAGTCTCATCCTTTATATTTTCCAAGTATTTTTAGGTACAACTGATAGAAATGTGCAAAGCAAAAGAATGTTTTTTTGTCATCAGCTTTTATACCTTTTAATTCTGCACTAGACTGAAGCATTGTTCCCTGCTTATCCTAGGCAACCACAAGCCAAACCATATGGGTAGGGTCCCAGGAGTCCCAGAGAAAGGAGAAAAAAGGAAAATAAAGTGTGCTCTCCATATTCTAATCACGGCACAGCCGTGAATGACAAAGGCTTTTTCTTTGTCTTATTTTAACAAAAATCCCCCAAAGAGCTGAGCACCAACTCATTAGCAAAGTTCTGCACTTGAATGCATAAACACTTTCAGGTAGCTCAGTTCAAAGCATTTCTCCTCTGGCTGTGAAGTCTCAGAGGCATTTGAAGAGAAGGGATAAATCAGATTTTAGGCTTCACTTCAAGATTATGATTTAATTGAAGGCTTTTTCTGAGTGGGGGACAAGGATATGGTGAAGAACTGGAACAGAGAGCTAGAACTGAGCTAGGAGGTGAAAAAACTTGTACAGAGACAGTGCTTGTGAAGAGAGGCTTGATGGGAAACTGATTCACAGGGATTAACAAGGTGCCAAATGCCCACATCAGCTTTGAGAAGACATTTTATCCCTCAAGCAAATAATGCAGCAAAATATTTGAGACTTCTCAACAGCATGGCTTTCCCTGTGTCCAAAAGGTGGTGGTGGAATGAGGAAGCATTGATTGACAATGGGTTAATTGGCTGCACTGATGAGGCCACAGCTGGAGTGCTGTGTCCAGTTGTGGGCCCCTGACAACAGAAAGGACATTGGGGGGCTGGAGTGGGTCCAGGGCACTGGGGAAGGGTCTGGAGCACAAGGAGAAGGGTCTGGAGAATTCCTGAGGGAGCTGGGAAGGGGCTCAGCCTGGAGAAAAGGAGGCTCAGGGGGAACCTTGTGGCTCTGCACAACTCCTGACAGGAGGGGACAGCCAGGAGGGGGTGTCTGCCTGCTCCCAGGGAACAGGGACAGGACAAAAGGGAATGGCCTCGAGCTGCGCCAGGGGAGGTCCATGTTGGACATCAGGAGGAATTTCCTCATGGAAGGGGTTGTTCAACACTGGAAGGGGCTGCCCAGGGAGTGGCAGAGTCCCCACTCCTGGGGAAAGCCTGGATGTGGCACTCAGGGCTCTGGGCTGGTGACAAGGTGGGGGTGGGTCCCAGGTGGGACTCAGTGGTCTCAGAGGTCTTTTCCAACCCCATGGATCCTGTAATTCTGTAATTCCAGGTGCAGCACTCCCAGCAGCACTAAGATCCCAGGGGAGAGGGTTCACTCAAATGTGTTTTCAATGAAGAACAGAAGACAGAGTGGGTAATGACTGTGAGAAGGATGGCAATAAAACAAGAAGCTGCTGGAAGCTGAAGGAAAGGCCAGCTGAAAGCACTGCAGTCCAGTAAACCCCAAAGAAAAGTCTGGAACAAAACAGGATACAGATGCAGACTATCCAGAGGAGAATCACACTGAACTGACACAACTCAGCAAGTCAAGAGAAGGCAGAATTCTGCCAAACAAGAGTGAAGTCTATGAGGGGGAAGATCTCAGCACATCTGAATTCCTCACTGTTGCTCTTGGCTGTTTCTATTGATATTTTGAGGAGACTGAAGAGCCTTCTGCTGAGACACCCTTATACATCAGCAGACAATAGAAGTAAATACATCCGTTGTATGTAACAAAAGGAAGATCAGAAATTCTGAAAACATTCTTCATGAACAAAACCTAGCAGCTGAAAATGAGTCAGGGGGGCAGAGACTGGCAAGAGCCATCACTGCACTGGTTTAACTGGTTTAACTTTAGCAGCTGTGCTGCTGTGCTTGGCCAGGAGCAGCCACAGTCACAGGACTGTCCCTCACCTACCAGTGACTCAATCAACTCCTGATGTGCTGCTTTGGAAAAGGGGATTAAACCATTTTCTGTTGCTCTGCAGGCTGTACAGTCCTGATGAGCATTTCCAAAGTGTCCTTCCTACCTCAAACATCTCCTGCTCTGTCCGCCGGTGATCATCCAGGAGCTGCTCCATGTAGGTCAGATTTCGGAACTTCTCCAGGTAGGTGCTGTACTGCTTCTGCAGCTGCTCCTCAATCTTCTCATACTCATCCATGAAAGCAGGGCTGGGGAGAGCAAGCACAGGGAACTCAGTGAAATCTGCCCAGAGAAGCTGGGGCTGTCTCATCCCTGGAATAGCTCAAGGCCAGGTTTTATGGGGCTTGCAGCAACCTGGGACAGTGGGAGATGTGCCACAGCAGGGACTTGGGATGAGATGAGCTTTAAGGTCTCTTCCAACCCCAGCCATTCTGTGATTCTAGGGGTCTATAAATATTGCTCTGAAATACAGAATTCTGAAAAGCAATTTTGGCTTTGCAGCTGCCCTTCCATATCCACTAATCCTCTTGTTCTTGAGGTGTCACACTGCTTCAGAGAATAAAAGCTCAAGACAAAGCCCCTCACTAAACAATCCTGGGAATTACAGAAAGCAAGGAGAAGGTTTTGTGTACAACTCCCTTTTCCCTTCACACGGGCACAAAGGCAGCATTTTGGCCCCCTCAGAAGGCAATGTTAGCTTATTTATCCTGTTGTTCCATAACTGCACAAAGTTAGTGTGTAGCATGGCTGGCAAATCATCTGCTTTGCTGGACTTCCTTGCTACAAAAGTGTCCTGGGTCATTACAGGTTTAATTAGCATGATGAAGTGATGATGTCATTACACCTGAGAGCTGAGTGATGCACCCCAAAAATCACTGCTGCTGCTCAGAGCTTCACACCCCCCCAATCCACATCCTGCAGAGTGGTGCTGCTAAAATAGGAATGTGAATCCAGGTCATTCCTTCCCCCACTCCCTTGTCTAATAGCTCCTCTTTTTTAATATTAGGTCAGATTGCAGATTGTATAAACCTGCAAGTTAATTAAGGGCCAGAAATCAACCCAAACTGTGAACCTGAACACTCCAGTATCCAATGGGGCTTACAAGGAGGGAGACTCATCATCAGGAACTGCAGTGCTATGACAAGGAGCAATGGGTTCAAAGTGAAGGAGGAGGTTTAGAGTGGAATTGAGAAGGAATTGTTCCCTGGCAGGGTGGGCAGGCCCTGGCACAGGGTGCCCAGAGCAGCTGTGGCTGCCCCTGGATCCCTGGCAGTGCCCAAGGCCAGGCTGGATGGGGCTGGGAGCAGCCTGGGACAGTGGAAAGTGTCCCTGCCATGGCAGGGGTGGCACTGGATGGGCTTTAAGGTCCTTTCCCACCCAAACCAGTCTGGGATTCTGTGATTCTATGAATCTTCTGGCAGACTGTACCAGTGCCCAGAGCATCTGATCCTAATAAGGGCAGAAGGAATTTTTCAAACTGGAGGTGAACACCAGAAGTCTGTGGGAACAGAGGGGTTGTTTGCACCAGTTCCACCCTTTCTGCTCCCACTCCTTCCTGCAGTAGAGAACCAGTTCATGATCCTCACCGAACACTCTGCAGAGTCTGCAGCCTCTTCTGGCTTCTTTCCAGCTCCAATTTTCGTTTTTCAATCTTGGTTTCTAAATTGGCTTCATCCAAAGCCACATTATTCAACATGTCTTTGGTCTTTTGGACTTCTTCCTGAAAGAGAAGGATGGTGAACCATGGCTGGCACTGGGATAATTACATTTATCTTTCAGATGCTGAACATTGTTCTGGATAATCTCATCTGTGTTTACTCAAGTAAGCAGTGGAAATTCAAAAGTTCTTTGTGGCTAGAATAATGAACTAACTGGACATTTGCAAATGTAAAATACCTGATTTTTTGGCCAACATTCTTAAAGAAGGAAAAGCCCCACAGCTGAAGCTTTAATTTTCCTTCTCACAGAGAAGCAGTAGAAGGCAGGAAGAAGCCTTGTCTTTTGGCATCATTAAGATATTTTTGGATTTTATCTTAATGGAATCATTCAGGTTGTTTCCAACCTTAATGATTCCATGATTCCCTCTGAATAAACAAATGAGAAATGCATTTGTTTCTCGGTACTATTTTAGGGAATTTTAAGTTTCCATAGTTTTTTTTCCTCTTCAAGATACAAGTCAGTTTTATAAAGAACTTCCTATATCTGAATATTTTCATACTTTTCTAAGTTTTCTTTTATCAATTTTTTTCCAAAATCTGGGAAGCATCTTGGACATTTTAACATGTGCTACAGGAAGCAGGAGGGCAAGTGGGAAT
Organism: Fringilla coelebs; assembly: GCF_963513975.1. NCBI lineage: Eukaryota > Metazoa > Chordata > Aves > Passeriformes > Fringillidae > Fringilla > Fringilla coelebs. The sequence continues at coordinate 14,373,138 of NC_140042.1, forward strand.
ATTCCAATTGATTCAATGAGCTGAGTGCACTCAAGAAAAAGAATCCATGAGCATCTTTTGAGGGAGAGGGAGGATTCCACTGCTGGAATTCCAGCTGTGAGTGTTGGTGCTGCTCAGCTCCAACAGGTCATTCCATGAACTGGGCCAGGATTAATGAGCTGAGTGTGTGCCATGCTGTTTGTCAGGAATCCAGTCCCTCTCTCATGGAGAAGAGGAGTAAGAAACTGGAGTAAGAAATGTACATTACCAACATTTAGTAATTCACAGGTTGTGAGCAGGAGCAAAACACAAGGGAAGATTGCCTGGAATGTCTCTTGGTTATCCATTGGGTGTTTAAACCTGGAACTCTATGCTTGTAGTCACTTGGACTGGATACAGTTTGCAGGGAAATAATTGATAGGGAGATAATTAACTGGGAGTTAATTAACTCCCTCCTCACACAGAGCAGCTGAAGGCTCAGAAATTCAGGAAGCCAGGCACTGGAGCAAGGACAGTGCTGGCAAGTGCAGGACAGGCACAAAGCCCTTCCCAGCAAGCATCCCAGGGATGCCCTGGCAGGATGCTCAGTGCCAGCTCTCACTCACCCCCTGGCCAGCTCAGCTTCCAAAGCCCCCCAACTCCAGAGGCACCAGCACTTCTGCAGTCAGCCAGGTCCCTCCTTGCAGCCCTGACTCTGCAGAGGTCACAGGGCTCACACAAGGTACAGGGTGTAGATCTCTGTGCTGATTTGGGTAATTTTTATCCCTCCTGCAGAGCTTTGGGGTGAAGCTCCTAAGAGAGGCAGGGAATATGACTACAATGCGTTTTCCCCCATGAGAGGGGCTAAGAGCAGCTCTCAGATGCATCAACTGCAGCTGCAGGTGATGGCTTTGGCACTCTTTACCCCAGGCTGTTGATAAAAAGAGCTAATTTCCTCTTGCAGCAGAAAAATTATAATTTTGCAATCAAATAAATTATATTTTGCTTACCAGAATGCTGTTAATGGCAATTTTCATCACCTTCTCAGCCTCATTTATCTCCAAAGGTCTGCCAAGAGATTCTGTCCTTGCTTCCTATGAAATAAAATGAACCAATATATTTAAACACTACACAAAGGAACTAATTTATGCAGAACTGAGGGTGATCAAGCAACAATGATAGGATCATCTGCATAATAAATGGGGTAGGATTTAGTGTTTATTCACCACGGCTGAGATGATTTAGAGACCAGGAGATGATGAAAAAGTGAGTTGAGATGAGCAGGAGGGAGCAATCAAGGCATCTTTTCCAAATGAGGTGAGTGCTGTGTCTGACTGCAGCTATTCTTGAAGGCAGATTTTTGGCAACTGCTCTGACTTTACATGTGGAGCAGGGCACAGAAGATTCCATCAGCTGTACAACACAACCCATGAAAACACCAGTGCAGCTGGAGGAGCACGGTGTTCCAAAAGTGTGGAGCTACAAGGACTACAAAGCCACCAGGTGGACACTGAGTACTGGCACTGAGCTCCAGGAGCCTTTGGAGAATGCTCCCAGGCCCAGGCTGGCATTGTGGGGTGTCCTGTACTGAATGATCCCTGTGGGTCCTTCCCACCAGGATATTCCATTATTCCATGTGCCTCCCATGTGCAGATGTTTGGGCATCTCTGCTTCTGGTAAGTGAGTGAGTCAGACTCCTCAAACACCCCCCAGTGATCCTTGTTTAGATCCCAAAGGATTAAAATAATCCCTCTCAGCAGACTTGGGGACACATGGGCTTGGCTGTGCACTTGTCCATTCGATGCCTTAAGCACTGACCTGGTCATTACATAAAAACTTCTGATTACTTGCTTGGCACTGGAAGGGAAGAGAGGGAATTTTGCAGCTCCCTAAAACAATCTTGCATTGGCAAAACACTTGGTAACAGGTGAATAAAGATGGAGAAAGCATCTCTCTGGAAGATATCTGATTAAGAACCTAAAAATGCTTTGTACACTTTGCCACAAGCTGTACCCAGCCCACCACAGGAGGAATTCTGGAAGCAGATCCAGTAACTTTGCTAAGATGCCACGCCAGACTCTCCAGATTGCACAGCTCAGCTCCAGCAGAGCCTGATCCCTTCCCACCAAGTCCAGGGAATTGCAGGGTGAACCCAACCTGGGAGCACATCCAGCAAAACAATAAAAGCAGCTTTTTGTGCTGAGCTTATTCCTCTGCTGGATCAGGTGTCTGAGCAATCCCAGCACATGCTGCACAAAGGCTCATTTTCCTGGCATGAGAAAAGAAGGAGAACAAACATTCTGCTGGGGAGAGTGACAGCAGTTACATCTGTTGGTGGCAGTGACTGCTCACCCTGCCTGAAGAGCTTGTGAAGTGCAGAGAAAAACAAACTCCAAAGCAGAAAGTTCATTTGGGCAGAAATAAGATTAAAAACATCTGTGCAATACAAATTCCCAAATAATTCCACACATAAATGTTTTTGGAGGAGGGTGGGGAAGAATAATGCAGCTCAGTTGTCTGGGAACATTTACCATTTTAGAAGCTCAGCAAAATCCCTGTTTATTTGTGAGGCCTTTGCCAGGACCAGCAAAATCCCTGTTTATTTGTGAGGCCCTTGCCAGGACCAGCAAAATCCCTGTTTATTTGTGAGGCCCTTGCCAGGACCAGCAAAATCCCTGTTTATTTGTGAGGCCTTTGCCAGGCCCAGCCTGGTGCACACACTGCCCTGCCAACTGGACTCAGAGGGTCTGTGCCACAGGGCCAACACACTTCAAACAAAACAGCAGAGGAATGGGAATTATTGTCCTTTCCACTTGCAAGGAGGTCAAAGGAACAGCCAGGACTGCAGTGTGTAATCATAAACAACTCCCTGAGCAGCTCCCCTCCAGCAGCCTGGTGAAACACCCCAGAACATGCACAGGGCACTGCAGTGGGGCAGTGGAAATAGAATGCAGACATAAATATATGTTGAGTCTATCAAAAGCACTGGTATTTTTTGGTGGGTGTCTGTCACAGCTTCCCTGGGTAACAGTCACTGGGCCATTTCCTGTAACCCTATGAACACTGGCAGAGAGGAGAGTTTTATCTTTAATATCTCTTTTCAAGAAGGACCCTTTGAAATGCACCCACCACTTCCCTTTACTGGGAATCTCTTCCCACTAGCTTCATTCCCAGTTAACAATGACGAGCCACTATTGCAAAACTCATTCTGCAAATATGCCCAGGGAAACATTTTCAACTGGTAATGGATTTCCATTTTTATGGACCAGAAGCTGATAAAGCAGCTTCAGTGTGCCTGATGTATGGAAAAATGGATGCACTCTTCCTCTAAACTGCATGAAGGAACCAAGAGAAGTAATTAGGCATGACCAGCATGCAAGTCACTGATGATAAATGTGGTGTAATAACATATTCTGATGTGCTCAAGGTACAGCAGAGGTTTCCAAACACCTTGCTTGTGGTAAGGAACAGAAATTAAAGCTTTTTTTCCTAGCACACTGGTCTTGCTGTGGCTGCCCCTGGATCCCTGGCAGTGTCCAAGGCCAGGCTGGATGAGGCTTGGAGCCACCTGGGATAGTGGGAAGTGTCCCTGCCCATGGCAGGGGTGGAACTGGGAGATCTTCAAGGTCCCTTCCAACCCAAACCATTCCATGGTTCTTTTTCTAAGTTTTTGACCACAGGTTAAATTGTTCTTCTGTTTCCCAGGAGTTCTAAGCCTGATGCACACAGAAGTTTGTGACTCCTCACTGCCACTTCAGCCTCAATCCAGGCAGCCCCACATTCCCTGCTCCCTGGCAATTCCAGCTGTCCCTGCAGGCCACAAAGCTCTCCTGTAGGAGTTTGTTACTCAGGGAGTTCACTCACCCACGCTGGGACCACATTTGGCCAATCCAGGGATGATTTGGCACTGTTATATCAGAACAGGGAGGCTCAGGAGGGACATTCATCCTTCTGAAGGAATCTGACCCTTCCCAACAGCCCATCTGCCCCCTCAAGACATTTAAGTCATGGCAAATGAGAATTTTGCTGCTCCCACACTATGCTGCTTGGTTTCCAGCTCATCTCAGCAGCCTCCAAAGGGTGTCCACAAAGACATTTCCCTACTCAACCATGCAGGGCCTCAATGAGTGCCCCAAACCCTCAGCTATCCCAGCAGGTCAAACCCATGCCACAAAGAGGTCTGGCAGAGAGAAACAAGTGAAAAACTTAATTTTTCAATGGATAAGAAAGAATCAGAAGTAACCTGCATGTGGTTCTGCTGAGGCAGGAAAGGGAACTTTAAAGCTTTCTGACAGGGATGAATTCACACTGCTCTGCTCCCTCCCTCCCCAGCTCCATCCACCTTCTGGCTCTGGAGCTGATGCCAGTGATTCCCCCTCAGCTCACAAACCCCAGGATGTGCCTCCTGTGATCCTTCCACACCCTCAGAATCCTCACCTTTCATTTACTCTGTGCAAGGTTTGAGGACAGACTGCATTGGCAGAGCTTGGATCAGTCCTCAGGACTACAGGGGGTCACTTCATGGCTCCTTGGCCAGAAGGTGACCTGGGATGTCTCCCCCAGACTGTGGGAACATGACAAGGAACTTCTTGTTCCAGAGCAGAAGCTAAACCTGTGAGTGAAATTCCAAACACCAAATTCCAAACAAATTCCAAAAATCCAAACAAATTCCAAAATTCCAAATACAATCAGCTAGAAATGGCCTTGCTTGGGCAATGCTGGTTGGTTCACAAAGGAAAAAAGGGCAGGGTTGGAAGAGACCTAAAAGTTCACCTGATTCCAACTCCCTGCCACGGGCAGGGACACCTTCCACTGGACATAAGCAGTCCCCAAAATGCCAGGAGAAATGTGCCAACCACTGCTTTACAGCTGATGCCATTTCTTGAAGCCAAATACTCCTGGGAAGGCCACACAAAAGGATTTCTGACTTTAAAGGCACACACACAACTGCAGTTCTGGTTAAAGCTATATTGATTCAACACTGTGCAAGGGTTAATTTTGGCTTCCCAATTTGCAGTGAGCCCTCTTCCTCAGAGTGACAGGTTAGGCTTGGGTTAGAAGCAGGACTGTTCAATAAAACTGAAGCAAACCAAGTAATTCTCCAGAGTTGTGGCAATTTCAAGTTACAAATTTCCACTACAAGTTCTATGTGTGTCAGCTCTGGAACCAAAGCCCAGGAAATGAGAGAAATTCATTTATCAGCCTCCCTCAGGCAGCACCTCGTATCCAGAAGGAACATTTGGCAGGCGGAAAAATGCTTCCAATATTCCCAATAAAATGACTTTTTGCAGTTAAGTTCCAAAGAGCAGGGAATGATGCAACCACCTCTGAAATCACATCTCCCTCTGCCCCCAGCAGCTCTACTGGGAGGGAGAAGGAGGGAGGGAAGGAAGGAAGGAAGAGGAAAGGAAAGGGGAAAAAGGGAAGGGAAGGGAAAAGGGAAGGGAAAAGGGGAGGGAAGGGGAGGGAAGGAAAAAGGAAAGGAAAAAAGAAAAAGGAAAAAGGAAAAAGGAAAAAGGAAAAAGGAAAAAGGAAAAAGGAAAAAGGAAAAAGGAAAAAGGAAAAAGGAAAAAGGAAAGGAAAGGAAAGGAAAGGAAAGGAAAGGAAAGGAAAGGAAAGGAAAGGAAAGGAAAGGAAAGGAAAGGAAAAAGGAAAGAAAGGAAAGGAAGGGAAAGGAAAGGGAAAGCTCTTTAATCCAAAAGGTGGGAATAAGGAGATCCAAGTGAAATGTCCTTAGTGGCAAGGCCTGGTGCTGAGCTAACACTGCCTCAGCTCCACAGCTGGCTCTGAATGCCTTGGGCTCTCTGAAGAGTTCAATTCCAGCCTTTCCCAGCTGAGCTGGTAACAAGATTCTCAGTGCCTCCCATCAGTTTGGGAACCAGCTGCTGCTGTGGGCATCCATAACAATAATAGGGAGCAGTGCCCAGAATATATCCTCTACAGAGTGGCAAACACTTCATGTGGCTGTTAAAAGCTTTAATCTATCAAATTCAGCATTTTCTGTATTTACAGAAGTGGATACAGGGAATAAACACTTTGTTAAAGGGCACAGATGGGCTAAGTGCCAAGAGGAGCATTAGAACACAAACCCACTTCATTGTCCATCTTTAGCACAAGCTAAAAGCCTTAAAAGAAAATATTATTTTCATTTTTCTTCAGTTTTACAGGGCTTCCAGCTAATTAAGAGGTAAATAAAATGAAAACAAGCTAGAGAAGGTCAGAAATCTTTCTGCCTGCCAGCAGCACTGAGGCAATTTTCTTGTGGAATATTTTTTGCTCCATTATCTTCCCATGTCCAATAATTCAGCAAGTCTGAGCAGGGCAGCCCTCTGACAGGCTCCTGCTAGTGTGGCCCAGGACCTCTGGCAGAAGCAGAGTGGGAAGCACTCAGAGTTGAAAACAGCCAGGGATTTTTGCTTTTGGCTTTCCATTGTAGGATAATTCAAGAGAACCCTTGAAAGTCTCATCACTGCTTTATTTTGGGCTGAAGAATGATTTGCACCAGCTCATCACCCCTCCCCCAAAGGTTAATGTGGCCATTTCCCCCACCTTGCCATGTTTTTAGGATAGAGCACCACTGGCTTTTCCAACATCTTTTTCCATGTACAGAATGGCAGCTGTGTAGATCCCAGAAAAGGGAGTGCACAGGGAAGCAGTGCTGCATTTTGCCTGAGTGCTGACATTAATTCCCTTGCTACTTTTCTTGATTTGGGGTTTGACAGCCTTAATCACAGACTGGTATTTTCAACAACTTCTTTTCTCCATTCATTTAGCACCGTGTAGGAAGACAGAGAAAGAAATCCAAACAAAATTTCTCATCCCCGTCTCAAATCCAAATCAACCCCATGCAAAAAACTCAACATGCCTGGTTATTCTTGCAAAAGTAACTGTAAAAATTCTGAAAATTGAAGTTACATAGCAATGAAATGCAGAGAAAGTGCCCTTGGCAGGAAAGGAAACAATAAAGATGAAGATGTATTTCTCCATGCATGGCATTTGCATGGAATTGGCTTTTCATTTAGGGATCTCACTGTGTGGTACCAAGCTCATTCATCAGCTCCACTAAACTCTACAAATCCCAGCTGTAATTCCTGTGCTCCAGGATTGGACCAGCAAGACTGGAAGCTGCAAATTACCTTCCAAATGAAATGCTTAAATGTGTTTTAAAATAAAAATTCCATGTCTCCAGCACTGGCACAGGACACCAATAACCAGCACTGTGCTCCTCCACAGCTGGGCTAGAAACAGCACAGCTCCCAGAGAACTCAGTAATTATATTTGGGATTTTCATCTGACAATCCAGCTTTGGGGGTCCTTTGGGATTTTTTTCTCCCACATAACTTAACAACACCACAGACTGAATTCAGCAAACCCTGTAGGTTTTGTTTCTTCCTCTGAGGTTAATGAAATATTATTTTTTAGCATTACAGATTAACTTGGGAAGCAGTTTAAATATACAGAAAAACTGTACATTCAGTCAGGGAATAAGGTATTTGCAAAGGCTTCAGAAAGGCACAGAACCACATTTCCAAGAAATCAGACCTCAACTCTTCCCCAAAAATATGTACATACATTTACAGCACTCTCTACCTCCAATAAATCTAACAGAACCATTCCCCTAAATTCTTCTCTAGCTGAAATTTGTTTTCATTCAGAAAGTAATTTATTAAAAAAAGTGTTTCATGACTAGGAGCAATGAAATTTATCTAATGTATGAAGTTTTTCTACACAGTTTCTATACAAATTATGTACAAAAAGACTCCAACATAGAAGGTAAAGGTTGTGGAGCAAATTAGAGTCAACATTTCCAAAAGAAATAATGAGTTTTACTTCACTTTTCCCCAATGATCTTTCCCCAAAAGCTGCTCAGACTGTGAAAACAGATCGAGTCAACCCATTAGTGCCAAATGCTGGCATTTCCTTTATAGTTCCTGGAAAATGAAGCCATCTTCACTTAGGATAGAAGTAAGATTTATCATCAGCCTGTTGAAGCTTACATAGGAAGAGCTTTTATTTAAATATCTGGAAATGAGTGGATTGGAAAAAGAAAGAGAAAAGAGGTTCAGGGAACATAAAACTCTCATGTTTTCAAATTCCTTTAAACACTATGACAGCTGTTGATAGATTTTGGCACATGCAACAGGTTTCAGGAGATAAAATGGAATAAAAAACTAAACCACTGCTCCCCTGCCCTTCCACAGCACAAACCCTCTGGAAGTGCCAATTATTGTGAGCATTAATTAGCCAGGCACTGCCAGAAGAAAATAACCAATGGAAATCAATAATCTGCAGATATAAAAGCATTAAAGTAATCTTGGTTTAATAGCAATTAATTTGGTGTCTACCAGCAAAGCTCTACTCCCCACCCAAAGCCAGAATGAGCTTCAATTCTTCCCCACCTGGAATGGGGTGGGAAGGGCAGGCAGAGGATGCCATTGCTGGGGTCTCCTGAGCACCTCCCTGTGAAGGATGCAGGGAGGATGTGGCAGATGAGGAAGGGCAATTCCTGACTGCCCTCAGCACTGACAAGAAGCCCAGACCCAACAGTGATGGAAAAACTCAGCAGTGTCTGGCTCTAAGCCTCTCCTGGGATTGGTAAATTTCATTCTGCAAACTGAAAGGCAGAACTGGGGGCTGATAATCAAAAATTACAAATTCCACTGCCAAAATGGTTCCTGCAACCTCCTGACTTTGAAGCCTTTTTGCTTTGCTACATGCTCAAGTCTCAAGTTTGTTGCACGTCCCAAACTTGACATTTAATACACCAGCCCAAAATGGGTCCTTCAGATTTAACAAATCACTGAAAAACCTTGGAACCAGCCCCAGATCATAAGGAACAGAGTCCAAAAGCATCTTCTGCAGCTCTCTGGAGGCTCTCCCTGTGCTCTCACTGTCACCTGCTGCCTTCAGGCCATGCACTCAGCTAATGGCACAGAAGGTCACCTTTCCCAGGACAGCATTTCCCAAAGACAGCAAGGTCCAAACCTGCCAAACCTTTCTGCAAAACACAACCTGTGCACCTGGGCAGGATCAGCTGGCCCCAGCTTGTGTGCTCAGCCACAAGGAACACGTGCTCCCTGCTCTCTCTAGGAAATCCAATCCATTCAGAAATGGCACCTCAAAGCAGGCTCCCACTCCAGAGCTCTTATGGCCCCACTGGGAAGTGCCTGCACTGAAGCTCTTTCTCCTCATTTTTCAGCTCTTGCTTTCAGCACATTCCACTTGTGCCTGGCCCTTTTCCAGGGCCCAGTTCTAAACTCAGTGTCCTCAAAGCCTTGATTTCAAGTGACTGAACAACACCCAATTCAAACCAATGCTTGAATACTTTTAAAAATGCCTAAACTGATCTATATTTGACTTTTAGCAGAGTTACAGGGATCTTGTACTCAGAGCAAAAGGGCCCAATGCTCCACTAAAGCAAATATTAACACATCACACAGCAGCTGTGTGAAAATTCCTTCAAAGCCAAGAAATTAGGAAGTGCAAGAGAAGAAGTAACTGATTAACAGCTCTGGGACAGTGCTGCATGTTGAGTTAAACTGGATTATCACTTCTCCCTCTCTTTTGAATTATTAACACCTGCACACCACAGTGATGTATGGATCCAGCAGGAAAGGCAATGTTCCATGGAGGAACTCCCAGGCTATCAGCCACCCCCTGAAACACGTGTACTCCATCAAACAAGGATCTGGGAGCATTAACTGTGGAGGCTCAGAGTTTACAGCTCTGAAGGGTGCACTCCCTCCAGCTCAGACATCTGAACATTTCCAACACCATGCAGGGTCTCCCTCCTTTAAAGTCCCTTTTCAGAAAATGAAGAACCTCCAGTGCTGGAGATAAAGGCACTGAAGAAAATAATGGCAAGACTTCCTGGCAGTGTGCACTGACTTCACACGACAGCTTTTGATTTTCCTTCTTCTCCAGCTAAGCTGAAGAACATGTACTCTGCAGGCTGTGATGCCTCCAGCTCCTGCCACAGAAATAATGAGCCTTGCCCTTGGAAAACTAACAGCACTCATCATTTATGTTAGAATATCCATCCCAAACACCACAGCCTGCACATGGATTTCCAAACAGGGAGTATTTCAGTTTTCTGCTGAAGAGAAAGCAGCCAAGCTGCTCTCTCAGGCTGCCTGCAGTCCAGCCATGAACAGGAGTAGGAAGGAAATGCAAACTGTCAGGCCCATTCCTTCTAACTCACAGGATATTCATGTCAGATGCAGACATTAATAAAAACTGAGACTTTTTCCCCTTTTTCCTTTGAGGCACCCAGTGAACACAAGTTTTTCCACCCTCTCCAGCGTGTACTCACCCTCAGCTCGACCTCTTTGCCAAGTAAGTCATACAGGACTGCTCCTTTGGAGGTGATTTCAGAAGCAAGCTGTCTAGCTGCCTTCAAGTCAGCAATCTGGGAACACAGCAACAGCACTGAGTAGCAGGAGAATCCCCAACATCACAAAGAATATCCATGGTATTTCTCATCCTGATGTCAAAATTGCACTGGAGGTCTAAACTCTGTCAGAGGTTGTGCACCAGAACCAGAGTGCACAGAGTCTCCCTTGGCTTTGAAACAGTCCAGGTGAGGCTCTGTCAGGTACAGGTTTCTGAGGGAAACCCCAAATACTTTAGGCCAAGAAAAACAACCCCACAAATCTCCTCAGAACTGTGGCTCAGCCAGCTACTGGTTCATGTGCTGCCCAGGACAAAGGGAAACATCACCTTTTTCATGAGCAGAAGTAAAAACTTCGTATACCAAAAGGAATGGGACCAGCCTGCAATGGAAGTAATGAACTTTTGAGCACCTACCAAGTGGGTTTTTTGTTATTTTTTCAGAGAGACACATCAGACTTACAGAGAGGAGAATCACTTCTGGGTCTGCCATTTTCTCTAGAATCACAGGAACAGAGAATTATACAATGGTTTGTGTGGGAAGAGTCCCTAAAGCCCATCCAGTCCCACTCCTGCCATGGGCAGGGACATCTTCCACAGAAGTAGTAACAGAAATTCCTCTTATTTAGCAAAGTGCTGGGTTTTTTGTCTTGGTTTTCTTTTTGGGTTTTTTTTTTTAGTATTTAGAGAAGGTGCTTTTAAGATATCAAAAGATGGATTTTATTTTAAGGGCTTGAACAGCTTTGATGTCTGTTAGGGTCACAGGAAGATTTCCCCTTCTTTCAATGCAAATGGGCTGAAAATCAACTTTCAGTCAGTATTTTGCAAGCTCCTCCTGTTGCAAAAGTTCAGTAGGTAGAAAATAACCTTTATTCCAGCCTACTCCAATATTTCTATGGTGTCAACAAGATTTCAATACAAAGAGAACCAGTTTTGTGTCACTGTTGCCTCATGTCCTAGATTGCCAAGCAATATGTATTCTATTTACCATCTGTTAGAGGTAGGGCAGTTGTCTTCTGTTAAGTGGGCATTTTTTCCTATTCCCTTCCACAATCACTCCTCCCTCTGGGGAGACACCTGCTGTTAATGGGCCATTGCATGTCACTGCATGACTGGTAAGAATTTCAGCATCCCACTGTGGGATGCTCCACCCAGAGGGAGGAGCCAAGCATTCCCAACTGGATATAATCTGAACTCTTGGGACACCAGCACAGCTTTTCCACTGCATTCCCAGAGGAACAGCTGCCTCTTCCACTGGATTTTCACAGGAAGACTACACCCTGCTCCAACAGAACCACCCCTGGCACTGCAGGGGGGCTGCAGCCACAATTCCAACTGGACTGCTACCAACACCTGGACCAACAGGGTATCAGGCTGTGTTCTGACTCTGTCAGTGTTGTTTTGATTTACTGTATTGTTTATTTTCTTTTTTTATTTTATTGCCTAATAAAAAAACTGTTATTCCTTCTTCCTTATCTTTGCCTGAGAGACCCCTTAATTTCAAATTTATAACAATTGGGAGGGAGGGGGTTTTCATTTTCCAGTTCAGGGGAGGCTCCTACCTTCCTTAGCAGACACCTGTATTTCCCAACCAAGACATCTTGCATTATGCTTCTAGTTGAGAATTCAGAGATTAAAACAAATCACAGAGTCACATAATCCCACCTCCTGAAAGTCTGACTTAAAACCCTGCCTACTGCCTTGCCAGAACACTCTCCACTTAAATACCAGCTAGCAAACAGATGAGTTTTCCCAAGTGAACACAAGAGTGGCAGCCTTGCTTACTTTGGAGCCCAGATCAAACTTGAACTTGGTGCTGTCCTCCTCGGGGAGGTGAGCACGCTCCCCGCCCTGGGTGTTCATGGCCCCGTAGAGCACCGAGGTGACCTTGAGCAGCTCCTTCACAGCGTGGCCATCAGCCTGGTACAGCCTCTTGGTGTTCAGCTTGATGTGAGCCTTGGTAGCCTTGGGCAAGAAACAAACAATTCAGAAGTCACAAAGAACATAATCTGTGGGAATCCATAAAATCAGAGGGTTTTGGGAAAGCTGCAAAAGGCAGGCCTCAGAGACAGCAGAACTGTGATTAGAGCTAAGCAGTGGCCATGAGATAGATCAGCAGAAAAATTATGTAAAAAGTAAGGAGAAATAGAACAACGGCTTGTCTAGAATAACTCCCTAAGCTGCAGAAAAGTCTTATCTAGTGAGATATTAGGAAGTTTTAAGCTTAATACTGGAGCTCTGTGCATTGCTTTAAGGGTTACAAGCAGGTATTGTATCCAAAATAAGCAGGCATTGTTTAACCAAAGGTACCTGTGTCTATAGTGGTTGGTTGGAACTACTGTCAATGTGCTTCTGCTTTGTGTGATTGGTCAAAAAACTTTTAAAGTGAGTTGTAAGATTAAGTTCTTGGTCTGCTGCCTGGGATGTGAGCTGCTGGCATCTTCCCACTGTCATAACCATGTAATGAGAGTGATGCTGGAAAATCAAACAGCTCAGGGCACGTTCCTCAGCAGTCCCGTCCCGTTTGTGATTTGTGCACAGCCCCCAGCCAGCAATAAAAATCCTCAGTTATCTGCACTCAAAGCTCTTTTTGGGGGCACCAATTATTCTGCTGTACAGAATAATTCCTCCTGTTTGGACCCCCAGTTTGTCTCATCATAATTCTGGTATTTCTAGAAGAAATTTTTCTGAAAGCTGTGCTCTTTCTGCATGTCAGAACATTTGCAGAAAAACCCTCAAACTATCATAATTTCTTCCCTGAATAAAGATCAGCAAAAACCCTATGCACCATTTAAATTCAAATTAAGTTTAAGTGGAAAGTAAGTGCTGCCCAGGTCTTGTGATGATGCTGCAGAGAGGTAAATTTCACCCTTAATGAGTTGCAAGAATGAGATCAGTTATCCTAATTTAACTGTCTTCTCTTCCAGCATACCTTCCAAATGTTTTATTGCTTCTCTCAATTTTTTCTCTGCTATGATATTAGTGATTTTATTCCCTTGCCTTCCATCTCTGAAAGGTACAGACAGAACAATAAGGGGAAAAATACTAAAAATTCTAATATTATCTTTTTGTGCTTCAAAATAACAAAGGGAGAAAATTACTATCTGTCACAGAAAGGACACATGTTGTTCTTAAAATTCCTAGTAAGTTTATATTATAAATTAATAGCCTCAAAGAGCCAACCACAAATTTCTGATTAAACTTTGAGGGAGTCTTTGTGGTGGCATAACTAAACAAGGAGGCAAAAAAAAAAATCTATAGATCCAAAAACCAAGCTTAAAAATGACACATGAATGACAAAAGTGACTTAACATCTGCTTTTCAGTATATTTTTAAGATGAAGCCTCTGCTGAAACGTTTCTCCTTTGGGAATGCTGCAGCAGATAGAGCCTATCCATGAGTCACTGGTGGTATTACACAGCTTTGGTTTTACAGTGCTCCTGGAAGGAATTCACATTCCCTCAGGCTCTGCCAGAGCAGGATCTTCAAGCTGGGGGAAGAGACTCAGACATTATAATATTTAGTACAGAACAATTATAAGCTCTGCATTGAGCTTCACTGAAGAATGGACTGAAGGGAAAAATCCTGTGAAACTAAAGAGAGAAAGCACCACACTTCAAACCATGGATTTGGCTCCAGCTTTTCCACAGAAACAAAGAAATTGGATGCTGGCCCATGCTTATTCAGGTGTATTTTGTCAAGACTTTGTGACTTTAAAATTAGATTTTAATTTCCAATAAATATTTTCCTCTTGCCTCTCTCATCCCAAAATCTCAGCCCAGAGGAAAATGACTCATTCCTGTCTGCAGAGACAGGACCCAGGGAATGGCTGGAGCTGTGTTAGGAGAAGGTCAGGCTGGATCTCAGGAAAAGCTCCTTCCCCAGAGGGTGGTGGGGCACTGAACCAGGCTCCCCTGGGAATGGGCACAGCCCCAAGGCTGCCAGAGCTCAAGGTCCCAACTCAGGATCTTCTGTGATTCCAGGAAATTGAAGCCCAAACTTCCAGAACAGGCTCCTGGTGTTGTGCACCTGAGCCAGGAGAATACAAAGCTCATAGTACAAAAAAATCCCAAATTGCTTTTGAAATGTTGGTCTTAGAATGACCTCAAATGAGCCAAGACACAAAGTGAAAAGCCAGGTATGTTCACCTCCCTTCCCTTGCAGCAGAAGCAATCTAAAAAATTAATTGCAGAAACAGCAAGTATTCCATTATAGGAGAAGTGGTCATTAAATTGACATACTCTGTTTAACATCCCCTGTCCAAAGGGGATTGATGCACTAAATTATAAAGGATGTTGTTAGAGACAGAAGTTCCAATTTCAGCTTCATTCACCCTCAAGAGAGAAAAATCAATGTCTAATAAGAGGGAAAAAAATGTTTTTCATTCAAAGGCTACTTAAAAAGAGAAAAAATACACAGAGAAGTATCTATGTTTTTCAGACTGGCACAATGGCACTGTGGAGTCAAGAAGACAGCTTCATGTTTGGAAAGTCACCTCCATCACTTCATCTTTGAAACACCTATTTGATTTGTTGTTTTATTATATAAAATTTCTAGTTCTAGTTCTAGTTCTAGTTACAGAACCATTAAAAACCACAGCTATTTACTCTGAAGATCAGATGGTTAAAATGCAACAAAAAATATAAATATTCGCAAGAACAGCCAGAAAATTTGCTTAACTTCACAATCTGCTTTATTAATATCATGAAGCCAAATGTTCTGTGATGTCTGACTCTTGCAAAAGGTTTTGTGCCCTTGGGTTGCTGAGTTTGTTTTCATGAATGAATTTCTATGAGATGAACTCATAGGAGGCTTTTTGTTGCACTCAACTTCAAATTTGGATCCAAGTGGGCTTAGGCAGGAGCCAGGTATTGAGCCCCACTGATCAGGGCAGCTCTAGGGGGGGATTGATTAAAACCCCACCTAAGGCAGCCTTGCAGGCACTTCAGAACTTTGGGGTCTGGGAAGGAGACTTCTGGAAGTTCTGAAACAGCCAGGAACACAGAGCAGTAGTTAATTTGTGTGGAAAATTAACACCTCCTCAGTCCTTGTTCAGTAAAGCAGAGCAAAGCTCCAGCTCCATTCCCTGGTGATGGATCTGTCCTGCCATTCTCTTCTGAGACAACTCTGTCTCCATCACATCTCCCATCTGCCCACGGAGGCATAAAGCCATTAACTCCTGGGGAAGATAATTGTGGATTGCATGGACAGTGGATTATTAAGGAAATGTCTACAAGCTTCTCTCATCCTAAAAATGCTGAAAACCTACAATAACCCCCACACTAACTTGTGATATTAACTGAGACTAAGTACAGGATGACTAAAGTAATTTCCATTAATTTCATTTTCTGAATCATATTATGTAATTCTCCAAAACCCTTGGGATTTCTGGTATGAAATCAGCTATTGAAAGGCATCACATTATTTCTGCTTCCAGACTTGTGCTTGGAGGGGGAAACCCTCCCAAACAAAACAGACCTGTTCACTCCATCTCAAGATGCTCCAAGGCTCAAAAGTACATTCTCATATGTACAGGAATGTACCCTGCTCTGAATATGGCAAAATTAGGAATTAAAAGAATTTATGGTTCACACTATTCACAAATGACAAGGAAAATATTGTTAAAATGACATTTTAATAAGTTTAAGATCTTTTTTTAAAGTACTGTAATTCATCTTTGGTATTAACATAAAAACTGCCATTGCTTCCAGATCCAGCTGCAGCCCCAGAAAGTTCTTTTCACATAATGAAGAGTGTTAATCTAAGTGTGTGATAACACCAAAGGCTCCCACTGCTTCCAAATAACATGAATTTTATGAAGGATTATGCTATTTTACTCCAAAAGACTAAAAAATTTGATGACCCAATCCAAATATGTTGATGCATAAAAAAATTTATCTGAGAAAAAACCACATGCCCTAATCTATGGGAAATCTCATACAACCAATACATGATTCTATATCATCATGAAAACACCAGAAATTATGATAATTCAAGCACAGAAAAGAATTGGGCATCCAAAGTTAGCAATAACCATGGGGGAATCTCTTCTAAAACAATTTAAATGTTTTAAAAACATTTCCCGTCTACAGCTGCGTCTTCCACTGTTATCTTTTATAAATTAGGAGAGATAAGGATGAATATTGGTTTAGATCCCAATTTAGATCCCAATATCGTATTTAGATCCCAGTGAATATTGGAATGAATATTGGTTTAGATCCCAATATCATATTTAAATCCCAGTGAATATTGGAATGAATATTGGTTTAGATCCCAATTTAGATCCCAGTGAGTACTGGAATGAATAGTGGCTTAGATTCCAATTTAGATCCCAATATTATATTTAGATCCCAGTGAATATTAGAATGAATATTGGTTTAGATCCCAGTTTAGATCCCAATATCATATTTAGATCCCAGTGAATATTGGTTTAGATCCCAATATTGTATTTAGATCCCAGTGAATATTGGAATGAATATTGGTTTAGATCCCAATTTAGATCCCAATATTGTATTTAGATCCCAGTTATTATTGGAATGAATACTGGTTTAGATCCCAGTTTAGATCCCAGTATTATATTTAGATCTCAGTGAATATTAAAGTGAATATTGGTTTAGATCCAAATATTGTATTTAGATCCCAGTGAATATTGGAATGAATATTGGTTTAGATCCCAGTTTAGATCCCAGTATTGTATTTAGATCCCAATATGATGTTTAGATCCCAGCTCTGCAGAGAGAAGTACAGAATATCAGTAACAGCATGCCCTGGCCTCTTTGAATTTCCAGCAGCACAAGACAGAGGATCACAGAATCATGGAATGCTTTGGGTTGGAAGGGACCTTAAAACTCCTCCAGTGCCACCCCTGCCATGGCAGGGACAGCTGCCACCATCCCAGGCTGCTCCAAGCCCTGTCCAGCCTGGCCTTGGACACTGCCAGGGATAAAGCAGCAGCAGAATGCCACACAAACTCAGCCACCCCTTGCAGGGAAGCTCTCTGGGGTTAAGAGAGAAAGCTCTACAGCTGCCATGGAACCAGGGTTTCAGATTTTCAGGATTTCAGCCCAAGAACAGCTCCTGGGCAGACTCACCATGAACTGGGCCACGGCCTTAATGAAGAAAACCCGGTCCTGCTCTGTCTCCACATCCCCAGGAATGTCACTCTGAGGTTCATACCTGTGCAAACAACAGCTGGAGATTAGAACAAGGTTCTGGCAGCATCCAAGAGCCTGCTTCATCTGTGAGGCAAAAATCTAACTCAAAATAAGCATGGATGAGACTGGAGAATTGATCTGTAAATAAATTCCTGCTGCAGACTGGGGCATCCAGAGCTGGAGTGCGCACAGGGGGTTTGTACAAACTGCAGGAGCTGTAAAAGCTGACACACTGCACAAGTTCACAGCCAGACATCATTTCAAACATCCTCCTGTCACAAGTGAAGGAAATTTATGGAAAAACAAACTGAAATCTGTGAAATGCTTAAAAAAACATAAGTGAGATGCAGGAACTTCTGGAAGTGGCCAGTCCGCAGGAACCAGGGAAGAATAAAAGGAAATTCAGTGATTTGGACCCTCAGTGTAACAGCAGCATTTGAAAGACTATTTAGGCAACTTAATCCAAGTAATTCTGAATGGTTGTGAGTATATCCCTATTTCATCTCAACTGCAAGAGTATTCAGCAAATATCTAACAACTTAATGGGTATTAATTATTAATCCAGGCCAAAAAACTAGCAATCAGGAAAACTGGTCAATATTGGTTTCAATGATAATGTCCTACCTTATAATCTTAAAACCCCCTAATTTTACACTTGAGCAGGAGACAGAAGATAATGTATAATTCAAATAACACTTCAGGATCCAGAAATATTGAACCAAAGTCTGTCAAGGGGTTAAGTGGGTGTAGAACTGCAACTGGACAGTAGAAGATTAGAACCAAACCATTTTATTTCTTTTAAACATGTTGTGGATGCAGGTCAATACCAGGCTGTAGCAACAAGGCAAGAATTGGCTGGGTTTTGGTGAAATTCCCACAACAGATCACCCTTTTTGGATAAAAGGTCAGAAATGGACAGGATGGCTGTGGAGTTTGGAGAATATGTGAGAGATAAGACTACTTTTAAATGAGTGTGCCCGCAGTCAGGGTGAAACCTCTGGCAGCCACTAGGTTTGCTACTCCAGACTGCGTCATTAAGCTGAAAATCTCCAAACTACCACATTTCTGTCTGGTATTTAGAAGAGCAGAGCTCAAAGAATTACTAAATATCACTGAGTTCCCTCATTTCACAGCACACCATCAGTTCCCAAGCACACTCCCCACATGTCAGCATCAGCCCAACATTTGTTGGCCTCATCACCAACCTTTTCACGAGCCACAGCAGCACTTCTGAGACAAGCATGAAGTTTGGGGTGTGGAAATTCTCCATGGATATGAGTCGAGGATACCCCAGCGCTCTCATCATCTCAGTAAAATCTGAAAAATGAGGAAGAGCAGGGATTTCTTCTTTTATAGCCAATAAGGGCTTTGCCAAGATTGCCATCTCCCACAGAGTGTGCATAGTTACCATGCGATATACCCAGCGCAAAGCACTGTTCAAAAAATTAAACCTCAACAATTAACATAAATCCTATCATTTCGACAGAAAACACGCCCAAGTGAAAACAGGCGTTTTAAACGAGATTCCCTGAGCAGGAACAACGCGCACACAGCCTGTCCCTGCAGACACAGCAATCAATTTGTTCCCTACGAGCGGGGGGAATCCCGCCCTGCAGGGCTGTGCCACCCCCGGCAGCGGGGACCCCTCCCCGGCAGAAACCGGCGGGCTCAGCCCCGCATCCCCCGCAGCTCCGCGTGCGGCCGAGCGGAGCAGCGGGGCCCTCCCCGGGAGGCTCAGCCGGGGATGCCGCGTTCCGCCCGGCCCGGCCCCGCCGCCCCGGCCGCGCTCACTGCGGAGATCGCGGAACGACATCGCCGGGAGCCGCGGCCGCCGCCGCTCTGAGGCAACGCGCTGCGGGCGCTACGGCGGCGCGGCGGGGCCAAACCCCGCGGGAAGCGAAGTGCGCGGCCGCCGGACACTGAATCACGGCATGGCGGGATAAACGGGGGGCAAGAGCGCGCTGAGATCAGCGGGGCAACCTGCGAGCCATCGCCACCGTGGCAACCAGACCGGAGCACTGAGTGCCATGTCCAGGCTTTCCTTGAACACTACACGGCATGGGCAGCGAATTCTAATATCACCCTTTCAGGGAAGAAATTCTTCCTAGTGTCCAATCTGAACCTCGCCTGGCGCACTTCAGACTGTCTTCTTGTCCTGTCCCTAGTTCGCTGGTAGCAAAGCCAGCCCCCCTGGCTGTACCCTCCTGGCACGGAGGTGCTGAGAGGGAGAAGGTGTCCGTGTCCTCCCCACGTCCTCCAGGCGGAGCCCCCCAGGCTCCCTCGCTCAGGACATGCCGAGGCGGCCGGGGCAGAGCCGGGGCGGGGGCGCAGGGAGTGCCCGGCAGGAGCGGGGCAGGGCCTGTGCTGGGCGCCGGGGAGGCCGCAGCTCCTGTGCTGTGTCCAGCTGTGGCCCCTCAGTTGTGGGGGGACGCTGAGAGGCTGGAGGGAGTGCAGGGAAAGGAGGGGAGCTGGGGAAGGCTGTGGAGCTCATGGCCTGTGTGGAGGCGCTGAGGGAACCTGGGGGCTCAGCCTGGAGAAAAGTGTTTTCAAAAAGGAGGCTCAGATGGGATGTCCTCACTCTCCTTACTTCGTGATAGGAGATGGAGCCAGGTGGGGGTCAGGCTCTGCTTCCAGGGAACAAGGGACAGGACAAGAAGACAACTGGACACACAGTCTTAAATGTGCCAGGAGAGGTTTTGGTCATATTTAAGGAGGACTTTCTTCCCTGAAAGGGTGACGAGATATTAGAATGGGGTACTCATGTGGTGGATTCACTGTGGCAGGAGGTGTTCAAGCTAAGCCTGAGTATGGCACTTAGGGCTCTGGTCTGGTTGCCACAGTGGAGCTGGATCCCAGTTGGACTCAATGGTCTCACAGGGCTCTTCCACCCCAATCGATTCTGTGATTCTGTGACATTACAGCCTTTGGGGACAGCATGGTGGCTGATGAGTCCCCAGCCCGTCGCCGTGCCCAGAGCCCAGGCAGGAGTGGGCTGGGAAGGACGGGCAGAGCCTGTTGAGGGCGGCAGCTCGGCCTTCAGCAGCACCGCGGGCAGCCAGGGGCTCTCCCGGCTGCCGCAGCTCTCGCTGCTGCTGCTCTTGGTGCAGCCACTGGCGCCTTCCAGCCCCGCTGCCGAGACTCGGGGGCTTGGGAAGCGCTTCCCGAGCTCCTGGAAGAGCAGGCCGTGGCGCCAGCGAGGCACGCTGCTGGTGCTGGAGGCGCTGCCGTGGATGTGCGCAGCCCTGGCCCCGCTTCTCAAGGGCCCTCGCCCGGGCTGCTCCTGGGCAAAGGGCTCGGGAGCCGCGGGGGAGAGGCGAGGGAGGGGCTGGGGCGGCGGGGCCGGGAGCCGCCAAGGCCTTGGGCCGGGAGGCTGCGGGGCGAGGGCCGAGAGCCCTGGCGGAGCGGAGCTGGGCGGCCCCGAGGGCGCTCCGGGGCAGCCCCTCGGCCGAGGCGCAGAGGCGGAGCGGGGCTGAGCCCGGGGCCGGGCCGGAGCGGGGCCCGCCTGAGCCCCAGGGAGCCCCGGCAGAGCCGGCCGGAGCTCCGCTCGCTGCAGCCTCTGCCCGGGGCAGCCCGGCCGGGCCCGAGGCTCTCTGTGCAGGAGAGCCAAAGGCTGAGCCCCCTGAGGCCCCTGTGCCCCTTCCGTGGCTCCCCGGGCCGTGGTGCAGGAGAAGAGCCGGAGCGCCTCGGCCTGGGCCCGGCCGTGCTGCCGGAGCTGCCGCCGCGGAGCCGGGCCCGATGAGGCGCTGTCTGCTCGGGCACAGGCCGGTGCCCGCAGGGAAGAGGCAAAGGCAGCCTGGCACTCAGGAGAGGAGGAGACTCCGCTTCTCACCTCTCCTCTGACTCTCCAGCCCCAGCTCGTCTCTGGGCTTGCTGGGCATGGCAGGGAATGGATGACCAGTGCTGAGCCCGGGCACTGGGACATTCCCACCATAGGTGTTAGGAACCCCTTTTGTTATTAGGAAAATAGGTTTTCCAGAAGTCTTCCCCACCTCCAGCTGAAGTTTTTCAAAATGTTCATGTTTATTTTTTAAGGCATAGGCTTCCCAGTCATGTTCGCACCCCCTAGCTGAAGCTGGGAAGAGCAGTCTAGTTCAATGAAGCTCATGTTTTCTGTACATTGCTGTGTTATTTTACTCTTCCATATCTGTCAGGGACAGTCCAATTGATGGTTTTGCACATGGGCTGCAGCCCAGCAGTAAAGCTGAGCCTGAGTTTCCCATCAGGATTTAAAGAGTATGGAGGGCAGCTGGAAGTCACACCGTGGGCAATATTGTCTTGCCTGTGTCTTCCAAAGAAGCTTTTCTTTGATCCCTGTCTGCGCTGTGCCAGGGGACCCCAAAGGCCCAGGAGGGGTCTGGGTGGCCCCAGCAGGCTCTTGCAGGCTCGTGGGGCAGCAGGGAAGGGGCAGGAGCATCACTGGGGGGCTCAGACAGACCCACAGAGTTGCTGGGCTGCAGAAGCAGCCTCAGAGGGCAGCTGAGGCCGACCAACAGAGCTTTTGCAGCCTCTGAGCTCCCAACTGCATCTGCTGGTGACTGATCCTGGCAGCAGCTTCGTCATAAAGTTCTTCAAGGGTGCTGATGTCTGAGTTTGCCCCTACAGACATAACCCACAGCAGTTTTCATGTTGATGCATCAAGGAGGAGCAGCAACAAAGCAGTGAGGGTTCTGTGCTGACACTGGTGATGTCCCGTGGACCAAGGAACGGCAGCTGTGACCACAAATTTCTGCATTAACGCTGGATGGAGCAGCCAAGCTCTTCCTCACTGGCTCATCTGCATCTCAGGGTGGACTGAGCTGAAAATCATCTGCATCTCAGGCTCATCTGAGGACATTTTGCAAAGCAGTTCAGTTTTTTACATCAAACTGCCCAAGCTTAGAAGACACACAGGTGTGGACTCTGTAGTAAGCAATGCTCATGCACATGATTGAACAAGTAATCAAAAGCAAGGGAAGAGCAATAAATCCTGAAAGAATAAATAATGAAATGAAATAGTTACATTAGAAAATAGGAGATGTGTTTAGAGACTGGGTTTCTTATGCCAGAAAGCTGTGAGACAGCAAACCTTGAATAATTCACCAATTCAAGAGCGTGTCAGCAATCCCACTTGTTCAGGGGGATTAAAGAAGGAAGGAACTATTCCCCTGCTCTGCTCTGAGTTCCACTCACTGATGATCAAATATGTGAGGGAAAGCCAAAGCTGTAAAATCAGTAAAATAAATTCCACAGCTGAGGTAAACACTACACCGAGACTCTAAGTAAATATCATTAATATTTATGTATTAATGTTAGACAGCACAAAGGTGCTGCTGGAGGTGCAGTGGCTTTGAACTGAGCAGGGACCCAGAGAGGAGCAGCCTCTCTGGTGGGAGCTCAGACATTTATCCACAAGGGATAAACTTTTCTCCCTGCCCACTCCCATTCCTAGCAACCCCCACCTGAAGGAAAATGCACCTGTACTTATTCCCTAGCACATGAACTCACCTCCACGGAAACAGCTCCCCATCCCACAGCCCACACTTGAGGAACTGCGTTTTTTCCTCCCCTTCATCAGCATAAAAGTGGAAATTTTCTTGGAAAGGAAGGAATATTGGCAATTTTGGTGCAGGTTTTGGTGGCAATGGGCAAGCCATCAGCTGGGACCGCAGGCTTTGAGTGCAGACCCTGTCAGGTTCTCAACATAAATAATCAGCTCAACTCATCTTTCCTTCTCTTGGCCCTTTCAGCCATCAGACATCTTGTTGCAGATGAAATGGTGGTTGGGGGTGTTGGGGTGTTTCTAATTTTTTTTTCTTTTGGCTTTTTTTTTTTTTTGTTTGTTTGTTTGGTTTTTTGTTTTGGGTTTTTTTTTTGGTTGGGTTTTTGGTTGGTTTTTTTTTTTTTTTTTGGCAATATATGTATTTTCATTCTTCATGTTCTACTGTTCTTTCCCCTGAGGTTTGGAGGGGTTTTTTTTAGCAGAGCTTGGCACTAAAGCGTCTATCACCTATTTTTAACTCAAATCCTCACATCCTTGTATTACACTAGGCAGATGGACCTAAATAATTTTTTCCCCTCTGGTAAGAAGTAATTAGGCTTTGTGAGGAGTTGCTGGTCGTGAGATTCCCATGGGGCAAGCAGTTCCTTGGGATCAGGCTCACCTGGACCCCACTCACCAAGGGTCAGAGTGTTATTTTACAGCTTTGGCTTTCCCCAGCAAACCAAACATTTGTCATAAAACCAAGGGCTGGAGCCCTCTGCTTTTGTCTGGGCTGGGGCACAAATGGGCTGTTGAAAACATGATCAGGGAGAACACAGGTGATTTTTAACCTCATTTCTCTAATGTTTTTAAATTACTAATAAAAAAATATCAAATGAACAGACATTCTTCAGATTCTTCAAGCACAAACATCAGAAAACACTCATCTGGGCCTGCCCTGTTGGGGGAAAAATGGGTAAAAAGCTCTCAGGCTTCTTTTGCATCCCAGGAAAATCCTGCTGTGAAGCTGCTGTACACTTCAATGTACTCTAAGTCACCTTTCACATACTGCAGATTAAAAAATTAAATTAATGTGGTCATGATGGTGGTGAAAAAACAACCCATTTCTGCTGGGTTGTTTCCCAGCCTACCTGTCAGACAAAGTTTTAGCTTTACAAATTGCTTGAAAGACTGGGAAAGGGATCCCCCAGATCATTTGCTCAGAGAAGGGCTGGTGCAAAAAAAAACCCAAAATCAGGCAGGGTAGGAAGTGATGAGGTTTTCATGGAATTGTACAGACACTTCATGTGAGCTTTTTGCATCCACTTTTGCCTTTTACTTCCAAGCTGGGCACTAATTTTTGCTCCTCCAATCAGACCCTCCTTTATTTCCCATCTGGGACATTAATTTTCACCTAAATTCTGTTTTCATGCCTGGGCTGCTGCCTCATCCAAAGGGTGTTGCTGCTGGGGGCTGGCTCAGCTTGCTTGTTGGCCTTTGAAGAGTTTCATGATCAAACTCCTTCCTTCCCACTTTATTTAACATGAACCTCATCCCTCCAGAGCTGTGGAAGGGAAAAGAGCCCTTCCCAGGAGGAGGGAAGTGGCCAGGGAATCGCTGGGGGAATCGAGCTGCTCTTTGTGATGAGGAGCCTGGGGACATCTGAAGGTCTGGGGAAGGGAAATATGCAGGAATGTCACGTTGCCTGTAATTAGAGTGCAGAGCAGCTCTCCCTGTTAATGGGCTGGCATTAGAGGAGAGCTGGGTGCCCAGGATAAGCTGAAGCCCATGGATCAAACACCAGGGGTAATAAATCAACAGCTGCCCTTTGGTGGCTCAGCAGATGAGCAGGAGAAGCTGCTTAGGATGAAAAAACACCCCCAAACAAAGAGATTTCCAGATCCATCTCCATCTGTGACAGGTCAGGAGAAGAGATTGACTTTTCATTTATATTCAGTGAAAAACAAAATTAAACGAAAACAAAATTATACACCCACCCTCCATTAGCTGCCTCCAAAGCAAAGTGCCATTTGACCCACTCAAAGCCAGCACTAAGTGCTGATTTCCCAAAGTCTGCCTAATTGCTGGGGTCTAATTTCAGATGGCACAGCACAGCTTGGTTTGCAGCCAGCCCAGCCCTCCCAGTGAGCCTGGGAGCTGCAAGTCCAGCCCATCCTCACCACAAGGCACAGGGGATCCAAAAATCTTTGTTTTCTCATCAAATATCCCGACTTGAAAGAGCCCCATAATGATCACAAGATGCTTTGGTGTGTTTTTCACCAACATTTTTGCCCTTGGACTACCTGGAGGGAAAGGCACAGAGAACAACCAGCCAAGGTGGCAAGGACAAAGAAGGACAGCTTTGGAAGGCCACTGTCACAGTCACACAATTTTACCCTTTTTGATAAGGATCACCCAGAAAAACACTGCCCATGGGTGAGGAAACACAACCCTGCTCAGCAAAAGGGTGACACAAACCCTCCTGGGCCTCCTCTTCCCCAGGCTCCAAACTTGGCACAACCTCTTTATTTAACTCATTTCAGCCACAGAACCATTAGGGCTGGAAAAGCCCTCCAAGATCACTGAGTCCTGTGGTAATCACAAACCCTCTGGACAGAGGGAGACATTGCTCTCTCCAGGATTTTCCTGGGAAGCTGTGAGAAAGCTCAGAGAAAGCATTAAAACAATTATTATCTCAATCTCTGCAGCTGGCAGGCAATCTCTGTTTGTCAGAGATGTTTACAAGAAGGAATTGTCCCTTCTTGACCAATATGTGAGAGAAGATTCCTAAAGGCCAGTCAGGTCCTAGGTCCACCATTGTTTCTGTAAGAACTGTGAATTTCTAATAATAAAGTGCCTTTTCATGCCTTCTGATGATGGAGTCTCTGTCACCTTTGTCTGTCCCCAGTACCCCTTTGGTGATAATTGGTGACCCTTTTGGTGGTAAGTCCAACCATTCCCAGCACTGCCAAGGCCACCACTAACCCATGTCCCCAAGGGCAACATCCACTGTATGAAAATGTCTAGGCTTGAGTTCAATTCTAGAGGATTTTTCCCCAAAGTTAAGTATTTGATATCCACAGTAATTTAGTGTAGTCAGCATTTGGGCTCTGCCATCAAAACTAGGGACACAAATGGGTGGAAATGAGAGCTCTTCCAGGATTATCCCAAATACTCCTTCCCTGTGGAGGTGCTGCCTTTGCCTGGCTTTCCCCCCTTTCTGAGGGGGGCTCTCAGGGGCACTTGGAGTCTTGGATAAACAGCCCTGGCTGGGCCAGTCTGGGAATTTTGTGTTCCTGTGCTGGCAGAAGCTGTGATCTCAGCAGCAGAATTAAGTGTTGCTCAATTCAAAGGTGAGGGGAGCTGGTTTGTGTTCAAAACTCCTGAAAATAGGATTGTGACAGGGAAAGGTTGGGAGTGGAAGTGCTGGAGGAGCTTTGGGCAGGGGATGGGGAGTGAGAGAGGATGGGAGATCACTGGGCTGGCAGATGGTGCAAACCATGACCTGCAGGCAGTGGGGTCAGTGCCCAGGCAGGGCATGGCACTGGTGAGCCCTGTGGAGCCCCAGCTCCCAGCAAAGCCAAAGGGATCCCCAAATCCAGCTTCATCTCCTGGCAGGAACCCCAGCAGAGCAGCCAGGCACAGTGACAGGGAGAGAGAAGTGACAGCAGGGCCACTCCTGACCTGGAAATAACCCCCTCCCTGGAACCTCCTTTTCCTGGTGCAAAACTGCTCTCAGCTCTGAGATTGAGCCCTGGGGAAGCCATTCCTTCTGGATGAACCCAGCCTCACTCCCTGCAGCTCCCTGTGCCTCAGCTTTGTCACCTGCTGGAGGGAGACCTTACAGCCTCAATGCCAGCCCTGTGGCACTGCAGTTCTGATGGGATTGGAGGAATTATGATCCCCCCTCAGTTGGGAAATGAGGATCTCGGGCTCCCTGGGCAGGAGAGAGATTTTCTCTGCAGGCTGGGTGCATTCATCAGCTGTTAAGCTGCAGGAAAATGTGTGGTCACAGCAAAAAAACACCCCTGATGAAGATGTCTGGGCATCTTGATGAGCAGAGCTGACGTGTTCAGCCAGAAATCTCTCTTGACTCGACCTCCAGAAAATACATCACACTGCCAGCAAACCCAGGACCCAGCCTGGGGTTTCCTTAACTAAGAGAGAAGGGAATAATCCTCAAAACTCATCCCAAGCCCATTTGGGCTGGTCTCCAGGATGGGGAGGCTGCAGAGCAGGACTTGGGGTCATCAGTAAATGTGTTTGATTACAGCCCATCCCTCCATGGTACTCAGCACCCTCTGAGCAAGTTGTGCCACGTTATGGTCACCAATTGTTGCAGTGTTGTTCTGAGGGATGAGGTGAGAGATGAGAATCTGACTCCAAGTTCTTAGAAGGCTGATTTATTATATTATGATATTATATGAAAAGAAAATGATATACTAGAACTATACTAAAGAAAAGAGAAAGGATACATCAGAAGGCTAAAACAAGAATCAATAATAAAAACCCAAGACAGACTCAGAGTCTGACACAGCTGGCTGTGATTGGTCATTAATTAAAAACAATTCACATGCTGGGTAAACAATTCTCCAAATCGCATTCCAAAGCAGCAAAACAGGGAGAAGCTGAAGCTTCCCAGGAGAAGAAATCCTGGTGAAGGGATTTTTCATAAAATATCACAGTAACACCACGTCATCCTGGAGCTGGTTGTGCCCAGCAGAAGGAGCCCAAAATGAGGCTAAAACCATCTCAGTTCTGTGGGGAGGACAGAAGCTGCTGAGGCAGGAGGTGTGTGGTCCGTCCTGCTGCTCCCAGAGCTTCCCTGAAACAGCAGGAACAGGAGTGGGTGTGGAAGGAGCAATTACCAGAGACTACCCAGCTTTGAATTGATACTGATTAATGGGCCCTGAAAACCACACACAGCCAGCCCTGGCAGGCACAAAAATCCATCAGGATTTTCAGCCCACCTCGTGGTGTATATTGACAGATCTAGATACAACCCCAACCCCCACATTTTTGTAAAGATTTTAAAGATTTTGTAAATGTGCAGAAATCTGATGCCAGAAAAAGCCCAAGGTGGGCAGGCCCTGGCACAGGGTGCCCAGAGCAGCTGGGGCTGCCCCTGGATCCCTGGCAGTGCCCCTGGGCATTGGGGTTTGGAGCAGCCTGGGACAGTGGAAGGTGTCCCTGCCATGGCAGGGGTGGCACTGGGTGACCTTTAAGGTCCTTTCCCACCCAAACCATTCCATAATTCTGTGACTGACACTTGGGCCCCCAGTGGGGGCTGTGTTTGAGCAGAGGAGCTCGTCCCTGCAAGCACCAGGAGAGCAGCAGGAGCAGCACAGAGCCCAGGGTGCTGCCCAGCCTCAGACCCCCTGCTCCTGCAGGAACACGTGCAAGGGACTGCTAAGAACTGGGTGTGGAATTTGCAGGCAACCCCAAAAAGGCAGAGATGAGAATCTTGACTCCATGTTTCAGAAGGCTGATTTATTATTTTATGATATGTATTATATTAAAAGAAAATGATATATTAAACTATACTAAAAGAATAGAAGAGAGGATTTCATCAGAAGGCTAGAAAGGAATGATAATAAAATCTTGTGACTGACCAGAGAGTCTGAGACAGCTGGACTGGGATTGGCCATTAATTAAAAACAACATGAGACCAATCACAGATGCACCTGTTGCATTCCACAGCAGCAGATAACAATTGTTTATATTTCTGAGGCCTCTCAGCTTCTCAGGAGAAAAGGTCCTAATGAAAGGATTTTTCATAAGATATGTCCCTGACAATTGGGCAAGTGGCTTTTTCACTTCATTTTGCCCAAAGTAGGGGGAGGGAGCTTTCCCAGCAGCACTCTGCCTGGGGGCTCTCAGTGATTCCCAAATCACCCAGATCATGCTGGAGGAGACACATCCTGACATCTCCTGTGGTAGCTGGACTTCCAGCAGTCCCACCTGGAGCATCCTGCCTTGGGACAGCACAGAGCCTCCAGTCTCAGGGCCTCCCCATCCCAGCTCTGAGCCAGGTTTTGTATCATGAGGCTCTGGCAAACTTGGGGGGAGTTTTTCTGGAGCTCTCTCAGACCTTCTGGCAGGAGGGACATGCAGAGCACAGCTCTCACCTGGCAGGTCTGAGTGACTTGAATGCTTTGCTTAGCACAACAGAGCAGTGCTAGCTCCAGTCCAGCTGAAAATACATTTTCATCCATCACAATCCCACAAGGTGGCAAACATCCAACACTTGGGACAGCTGGAAGGCTGGGAAAGACCCAGAACTCAGAGCAACTTCTTGATCCCTTGGTTTTACAGATTAAAGGTGTGGAAAGCACGTCTGTTCTCAGAGCAGCTGAGGGGCACCCCCGGCCAGAGGGGCTGCTCCCCCTCTCTGCCCTGAGCTGGGAGGAGGGAGGGCTCAGCCCTCACACTGGGGACAGAGCCACTTATTCCTCGGGGTGACTGCAAATGTGCTCTGGCAAACCCCAGAGGAGATCCTCCAGCTTCCCCTGGGAGATTTGGGGAGCACCCTGAGGTGGCAAAGCACTGCCACCCCCCTGAGGAGCACTGGGAGGCTCTGATGAAGATGTCCCTTAGTGATTTCACCTGGGGCTAACCCTGGTCCTGCCCAGCTTAATGATGATTAAGCTAAATGACAATTAGCAGTGTTCTCACCTGGAGGGGGTCAGCAGGGACACCTGACACTGTCCCAGGTCACTCCAAGCCCTGCCCAGCCTGGCCTTGGGCACTGCCAGGGATCCAGGGGCAGCCACAGCTGCTCTGGGCACCCTGTGCCAGGGCCTGCCCACCCTCACAGGGAACAATTCCTAATTCCCAATATCCCATCCAGCCCTGCCCTCTGGCAGTGGGAGCCATTCCCTGTGTCCTGTCCCTCCATCCCTTGTCCCCAGTCCCTCTCCAGCTCTCCTGGAGCCCCTTCAGGCCCTGGCAGGGGCTCTGAGGTGTCCCTGGAGCCTTCTCCTCTCCAGGTGAGCACCCCCAGCTCTGCCAGCCTGGCTCCAGAGCAGAGGGGCTCCAGCCCTTGGGGCATCTCCCTGGGCTCCCCTGGGCTCTCTCCAGGAGCTCCAGCCAGGTTTTCCTTGTGCTGCAGCCCCAGGGTTGGTACAGCAAAAGCTGCAGCCAGGCTCTGAGCAGGCAGGGAGGAAATAAAGATGCATTCTATTGTCTGCTCCTTGAATTCCCGGTATCTGAACCCTTGGATGCTGCCCTGCCTGCCAAGGCCCTTCGGCAGAGCAGGGGACAAAGAGCCCGGCCCCGGGGCAGGATGTGAATAGCGATGAATTTCAGAGAGCTTCTTGATCTCATCGTTTAAACCTTCCGGCGTGAATTAGGCGAGAATCCACATGGAAACCGAGGAGACCTGGTCAGCTTTGAATCCCGGTTTGCATCCTGAGTGCCCGGGGGCTGCTGCAGGGACCGCAGCTGCCGAGGGCTCTGAGCGAGTGCCAAATCCAATAGAGCCTTTGTGAGCCGGGAACACTCATTTATCAGCGCTGGGAATGTGGTGACGTGCGGGAACACCGGCTCGGAGTGACCTTTGTGTGTGATGGAGTGGGGTCCCTGGCTGTCATCGCCACGGGGGGTGGAAACAAGCTGGAAATGGCATGGAAATGGGATGGAAATGAGAAGGAAACAGATACTCCTGTTCTGCAATGCTGACCAAAACACCAAGAGCTGCCCCAGGGGCAGCGCTGGAGATGGCTCAGCCCCGGGGAGCCGCGTCCCTCCCCACGCTGCTTCCTGGCCACTCACACGCTGATGGATTTCTCTCCCACAGCCTTTTCTGGGAAGTTTGCTGCATAAGTGGGAGTCGGGATGTGTCGGTGAGTGCTTCTGTCCTGCGGATTGCTTCTGGATGGGAGCAAAGCACCTTGGTTAGCAGATGCTGCCATAATGCACACGGATGGATTCCCCATCAGTAATGGACAGATAAAGTGAGAGCTGCCTTCAGGAGGTGTTGCTGCTGGTAACAGTGCTGGGGGAAGGGATTTAGCCCTGGGGGTTCTCTGGCTGGGTGTTTATCCCTTAGTGACCCTGGCTTTTCTCACAGGGAACAGCGACAGGACCAGAGGAGGCGACCTCCAGCTGCACCAGAGGAGGTTTGGATTGGATATTGGGAAAATTTCTTCATTGAAAGAGAGGTCAGGCACTGGAACAGGCTGCTGAGAGCAGTGCTGGAGTCACCATCTGTGGGAGCGTTCCAAAAACTTGTGGATGTGGTGTTTTAGGGACATGGGTTAATGGTGGACCTGGCAGTGCTGCCTCATTGGACTCGATGATCTCAGAGGGCTTTTCCAACCTAAAGAATTCCATGATTTTCCCATGCAGGACCTTGGAGGATGCTCTCCTCTCTCCCTGAGAACCCCTGCAGTTCTCAGGCTGCCCAAGAAGCACCAACAGCTCCAGTGCCTGAGACCACGCCAGGACAATTTTCCCAGCTCTGATGGTGAACATCACCTTTAATAAATGGATAAATCAATTTACCAGTGGTGTCTCCTCCATGACAGCTGTGTGCCGAGCCCACCCTGGCAGGACAGCAGCTGCTGGGAGTGGGGTGCTGTGCCAGCCCCTCCTCCCGTGGCTCTGAGCACCCCATGGATCAGGATCTGGCCCTGGCTGTGCCTGGAGTGCTGCAGTCACTATGGAGACCCACCTGAAGTGCATCCATATGGAGAGGAACAGCTCGTTCCTCATGTCCCCATTCCAGGGACATGGGAGACAATCCCATCCAGATGGAGCTCACCAGGACAATAACATCCCGAGTTTGTGATTCCTCTCTGGGGAATGGCATCCAGTGCTGGAGCCCTGGACTCCCCCCAAATGCAGCATCCCTGTGGGATGAGCCCAGCCCATGCTCCTGCTGCCTTTGGATGGGTTCACACAGGGACATCAGTGGGCTGCAGGTGTGCAGTGTCAGTCTGGGAAGGGGGACCTGGCTGGAATCGTCCCCCATGAGTGCCCCAGGGCTGTGGCATCATGGAATGGTTTGGGTTGAAGGGACTTTAAATCCCATCCAGTGCCACCCCTGCCATGGCAGGGACACTTCCATCATCCCAGGTTGCTCCAAGCCCTGCCCAGCCTGGCCTTGGGCACTGCCAGGGATCCAGGGGCAGCCACAGCTGCTCTGGGCACCCTGTGCCAGGGCCTGCCCACCCTGCCAGGGAACAATTCCTAATTCCCAATATCCCATCCAGCCCTGCCCTCTGGCAGTGGGAGCCATTCCCTGTGTCCTCCAGGCTCTTGTCCAAAGTTCATGATCTGTCAATGAGCAAACCCCCTGGTGTTGGCTTGTGCTGGGGGAGGCACCTGAGGCCTCATTTTCCCCCCAAACAGCAAACCCTTTCCCTGGGCTGCTCCCCCAGGGCGTTATTTGTCACTTGGAATAAGCAGACACTGCTCGCATCACTGCAGCCACAGCTGTGAGTCCTCATCCCTCTGACTGCTGTGTCTGCTCCACTGCAGCAGCTTTGAGGCAAACATCTCATTTTTGCAAAACAAATGTGTTTTCTGGAGCATTCAGCCAGCTTAGGGGATGAACCCCCCCTGCTGCAGGGCAGGGTGGGCACCAGCAGTGCAGCAGGAGGGAGGCACAGCTGCCCTGGGAGGGACAGGGAGCCTGGGGGGGCTGCACTGGTGATTTGGGGACCTCAGGGAGATCTCCTGCTCCCCTGGTGGCAAAGTCACCTTCCCCAGCACAGACCCCTCCCTCCCCACTGCCAGCACGTGTGCTGGGGAGGCAGCACGACCAGGGCCACCAGGCTTGTCCCATGGCTTGTCCCTGCCCCTGGACTTCCCCCGGCCGGCTGATGGATGTCACGGGCTGTGTCCTGTGCTGGATCCACTCCTGTCCCCAGGGCCTCCTGGTCCCCAGGGGAGGGTGGCCCCCACAACCCACCCTGCCTGCACAGGGGCTGTCACCCAGCCCAGGGGGACAGCCAGGGGGACACTGAGCCGGGGAGGTGAAGGACTTTCCCTGGGGCTGTGTGATGGAGGGACAGGAGCTCTGGGGGGGTCTGAGGGGGGCCGGATCCTTGGTCTGGTCTCTGTGCCCCACAGTTTGAGGGCTGGACCCCCATCCCTGTCCCTGTGTGATTCCACCAGGGACTCCCGAAGGGGCTGGACCTGGATCTGGTCCCCCATCCCCGTGTGACTCAGTCAGGGACCCCCGGCAGGGCTGGGCTGGACCCCGATCCCCCTGTGATTCCCGGGGGGCTCCGTGACTCCGTGCTGGAGCTCCGCGGGCGTGGGAGCAGCGGCGCCGGGACCCCCCGAGTCCCACCGGGCACCCGGAGCCCCGGGAGGCGGTGCCGCCCCCGAACTCCCCCCGAAGCCCCCCCAAAGCCCCCTCCCGTCGGGGCACGGCGCTGGCAGGAGGCGGCTCCGCCGCAGACGCCGCTCGGTCACCGCCGCGTTCACCTCGCGGAGCCGGGGCTGCCCGTGACAGCGGGAACACCGGCAACACGGGAACAACGGGAACAGCAGGACACCGGGAACACCGGGAACTCGGGGGCTGCCAGAAATACCGGCACTGCCGAGGCTGCCGGGAACACCGGGAACAGCGGGACACCGGGACTGCCGGTCCCGCGGAGCCAGGTAAGCGGGCGGAGGAAGCGGCGGAGCCCCGGGACCTCCGCAGGCACCGAGCGGGACCGGCTGGGGACCCTCGTGGGGAGCAAACCGGGATGTCCGTGCTGGGATCGTCCAGCCCGGAGCGATGGGGAGCCCCGGGAGGAGCGGGGAGCCCCGGAGGTGGCGGAGCTGCTCCTCCCCCGAGCCCCCGGCCGGGCTGGGAGGGGTCTGTGCCAGCCGAGACCGGGACCGGGCGGGACGTGATGGGGCACAGCTGGAATGGGGGTCCCAGCCCGGCTGGGGGTGGGGGCCCAGGGCACCCCAGAGAGGTGTCGCTGCCTCCTGTCCCTGCAGCCCCTTCCCGGGTTACCCAGGGGTGCCAGGCGCTGGGGTGGCACTGGGGCTGTCACGGCTGTCACGGTGGCGTTTGCTCCCCTCGGGGCTGGCAGCGGTGTGGGGAAGCTGAGCAGGCTCATCCAAGACGTGAGATCCATTTACACCCTGGCTGCTCTGCCTGGCGCTCCCCGAGGTTTTGGCTCCATCGGGGAACTGACCCGGGGCTGTGGCAGCCCAGGACATGCCCAGCGCCTTCTCCTCTGCTGGCTTGGGAAGCACATCTCTGCCTCCACCGGCTGCGAGT
Organism: Fringilla coelebs; assembly: GCF_963513975.1. Lineage (NCBI taxonomy): Eukaryota > Metazoa > Chordata > Aves > Passeriformes > Fringillidae > Fringilla > Fringilla coelebs. Next base: position 14,407,327 of record NC_140042.1, read on the forward strand.
CGCTGGCAGAGCCGAGCCGCTCCCGTTCCTCCACCTCTCCCCAGGATCGGGGTCCCCGGCCCAGTTTGAGACGCCCCCCGGCACTGGGAGCGCTGGTCAGGCTGGGAGCGGCCATGAGGGACACGCCTGGAGCCGGATCCCTGCGGAGCCTGGTCCGGCTTGCCTGGCTGTGCCTCCTCTCCTCCGTGCCGGTGAGGGTCGGGCTGGGGCCGGGACAGCGGGGTTGGCGCTGCCGGGCTCCGAGCCCCGCGGGGCGGCTCCGTGCGGGGCTCCTGCGCAGCCCCGGGGTGTGGCAGCGCTTCATGGGGACAGTCAAAGCGCTGGAGGCTCTGACCCGGCTCTGGGCTTGCAGCACGGCGGGGCCAAGGTGCTGGAGAAGACCTTCGAGGAGTGGCTGCGGTACCGTGACGAGTGCCTGAGGAGGATGGCGAGCGAGCCCTACCCGGCAGGTACCGGCCGTGCCAGCGCGGGGGCACACGGAGCCAGGGTTTGGGCTAACCCCGCTCCAGCGCCCTCTGCTCTGTCACCCGCGGAGGGTGAGCCAAGGGACGGACAAGGACCTCCACATGTCAGATGGGTACCCAGGGCTGGGTGTCCTGCGGGGCTGAGGGCACGTGGGCCCATTTAGGGTCCGTCAGCCCCGTCAGAGGTGCTGGGACATCAGGGCTCGGTGTGTCTGTGCCACCAGCATCTGAGCAATGGCTTTCTCTGTCCCTGTCCCTATCCCTGCCCTTGGAAGGGCTGTTCTGTAACAGGACATTTGACATGTACGCCTGCTGGCCCGATGGGAGCCCTGGCACTGCTGTCAACGTCTCCTGCCCCTTCTACCTGCCCTGGTTTGAGAAAGGTGAGGATCCCCTCCTGCCATCCCCGAGCTGGAAGCCCGGGCTGAGCTGTTCTGGGGCTGGAGAGGCTCTCAGGGCTCCCCTCCCTTCCCGTGACGGGGGCAGAGGGAGCCATGAGCAGAGCCGGGGTGAGGGGAGGCCTGGGGCTCCGAGCAGAGCCAGCTCTGCCCATGCCTGCCCTGGAGCAGGGCGCTGAGCAGGGGCAGATCCCTCATCCCGGGAGAGGGCTCGGGGGAGCCTGGGGGACTGTGCCGGTGCTTGGTGTCCGCAGTGAAGCACGGGCTGGTGAGCCGCAGGTGTGGCACCGACGGCCAGTGGGTGACAGTGAACGGCAGCCAGCCCTGGAGGGACTACTCCCAGTGCGAGGATGAGCTGGAGGTCACTGCTGAGGAGGTGGGACCGCGCTGGGACGGCGGGGATGGCCGGGGCAGCTCGGCCGGGGGTGGACACGCACCCACCGGGGCTCCCTGGCGCTGTGCTCCCCTGCAGGAAGGCGCCCGCCGGCTCATGGTGAGCTTCAAGGTGCTCTACACCGTGGGGTACTCGCTGTCTCTGCTCACCCTCATCTCCGCCCTGCTCGTCCTCACCGCCTGCAGGTAGGACGCGGCCCCGGCCCTGCTCCCTCCCCGCTGTGCCGGCCCCGCCTGACCCCGCTCCTGCAGGAACCTGCGCTGCACCAGGAATTACATCCACGCCAACCTGTTCGCCTCCTTCGGGCTGCGCGCCACCTCGGTGATGGTGAAGGACGCGCTGCTGGAGCGGCGCTGGGGCGTGGAGCTGGTGCAGGTGGCTGACTGGGAGGCTCTGCTGAGCCACGAGGCAAGTGCTGGGCTGGGGACCTGGGGACAGCGTGGGAGCCTCGCCCAGGGCAGGGCTGGGGGGGTCGGTGCCCGTGCAGCCCCTGCTGGGTGGGCGCTGGGGTGCCAGTGCTGCCCATGCACCTGGTGGATGAGGTCTTGGGGTGCCTGTGCGTGGTCCCGGGGTGCCCATCCACACGGTGGACATGCTTTTGGGGCACCTGTGCTGCCCCTGACCCAGCAGGTGACCTCTTGGGATACCTGTGCACCTGCTGGGTGAGCTCTGGGCCTGTGTGGCACCTGAGGGATGAGCCCTTGGTGCCACCCATGCCCCTGGGGGTGCCTGTGCAGCCTCTGGGTGAGCCCTCAGGGCACCTGTGGGCCCATGGGGGAGCTCTCAGGGTTCTTGGGGTGCCTGTGCAGCACCACCCCCGCCGTGGACGATCTCCTGGGCTGCCTGGTGCCTGTGGTGAGCTGTGCACAGGCAGCCCCACGGTGGCTCTCCCGTGGCAGGCAGCGCTGGGGTGCCGCGCGGCGCAGGTGCTGATGCAGTACTGCATCCTGGCCAACCACTACTGGTTCCTGGTGGAAGCTGTCTACCTCTACAAGCTGCTCATCGGGGCCGTGTTCTCCGAGAAGAATTACTACAGGCTCTACCTCTACCTGGGCTGGGGTAGGAGCCACCCGGGCGCGCCACGGGGAGGGGACAGCGCCCGGTGTCACCCGGGGGCACCGCGGTCCCAACCGTCCCAGGAGGGTGCAGGGTGGGGGCTCTGCCACCCTGGGTGTCCCCCCCAGGGCAGGGGTGGTTTCTCAGCTCAGGAGGGTGCTTGGTTTTACAGGGTTTGCTGTGTGACTTGCAGGGACCCCTGTGGTGTTCGTGGTGCCCTGGATGGCCGCCAAGTACCTGAAGGAGAACGCGGAGTGAGTGAGGATGGATGGATGGATGGATGGATGGATGGATGGATGGATGGATGGATGGATGGAAGGATGGATGGATGATGGATGGATGGATGGATGGATGGATGGATGGATGGATGGATGGATGGAAGGATGGATGGATGATGGATGGATGGATGGATGGATGGATGGATGGATGGATGGATGGATGATGGGGGGATGGATGGATGGATGGAGGGATGGATGGATGGATGGATGGATGATGGGGGGATGGATGGATGGATGGATGGATGGATGGATGGATGGATGGATGGATGATGGGGGGATGGATGGATGATGGAGGGATGGAGGGATGGATGGATGATGGAGGGATGGATGGAGGGGGGTCCTGCTGGGATGCTCAGAGGCTGCTGAGGGTCCCTGAGCCCCCTGGCTGGGGCTGGAAAGCTCTTGGATGATGCTGCCCCCAGCCCAGGCTGTCTCTCCTCCCCGGCAGGTGCTGGGCGCTGAACGAGAACATGGCTTACTGGTGGATCATCCGCATCCCCATCCTGCTCGCCTCCCTGGTAGGGAACAGCTGCCAGCCCCAGGTCTGTTTGGACAGCAGCAGCTCAGCCCTGGCTCCTGGCCCTGGGAAGCTTCCAGCAGAGGCCAGGAGGGAGAGCTGGCCTGCAAGGACCACCCAAATGCACAGGGAGTTCAGCAGCTTGCTGACCCCTGGTTCTGCGGGTTCATGAAAGAAGCTGGGGTGCTGAACTCCAGAGAAAGGGGCTGGGGGTGGCTCCTGCTGCTTTGTAGCCGGGATTTTGGGATGGCAGGAGGGGAGGAAGGGTGGCAGCAGCTTCGGCAGCACAGGGGGTGCCATCTCCTGCTGAGTGAGTGTCACAGGCAGGGTGGGGGTGCTGGGCTCTATGTACCCCTGCCCTGTCTCCCCCTCCCAGATCAACCTGCTCATCTTCATGCGGATCCTCAAGGTGATCCTGGCCAAGCTCCGGGCCAACCAGAAGGGCTACGCCGACTACAAGCTGAGGTGGGCTGGGAGCGGGGCGGGGCCAGTCTGGGCTAACAGGATAATGCCACCTCCACACCCCCTCCTCGGGCCTCTCCTCCACCTTGCACATCCTTCAACGACCGCCCTGGGATTAACTGGGAGTTTTACTGTCCCCTTACTGTCCCCCAGGCTGGCCAAAGCCACCCTGACCCTCATCCCCCTCTTCGGGATCCACGAGGTCGTTTTCATCTTCGCCACGGACGAGCAAACCACGGGCATCCTGCGCTACGTCAAGGTGTTCTTCACCCTCTTCCTCAACTCCTTCCAGGTGAGTGGGAGTGAAACAAATCCTTGCTCTGGGCACACCATGGAGCAGAGGTCAGGGGCTCCCTCTGAGCTTGCTCCCCTGTGGTACTTCCATGGGAAGGGGGGCCCTGCCTCTGCCCTTGAGAGCGTGCTGCTGCCTCCTGTGCTCTCCGGGCTGCGGTGCCATGGGGACCCCAGCCCTGAAAACACCCAGGAGTGGCCTGGGGGGAGCCTAAGCCCATCCCAGCCCCAGGAGAGGGATGACAGGGGGGACTCACTGCTGGCTCTCCCTGCAGGGCTTCCTGGTGGCTGTGCTGTACTGCTTTGCCAACAAGGAGGTAACGTCCCTGGCTCTGTCCTTGTACCAGTCCCCGTCCTTGTCCCTGTTCCTGCCATGGCACCTCCTGCCCGGCTTCCCCACCCCACCCCGTGCCTGCAGGGAGGGCACAGCCATGAATAAGCCCCTTCTCCCTCCCCTCCATGGCAGGTGAAGTCCGAGATGAAGAAGAAATGGCAGCTCTGGAAGCTCGACCACCCAGTGCTCTGCTGTGCCCAGTGAGGTGGTGACCAGCCAGGTAGAGGGGCTGCTGGCCACAGTAGCCACAGGGCCTGGCTGGAGAGCAGGAGGCTGCAAGAAGCTGTGCTGGGCAGTGCCCACCCAGGATGGCCAGGCTGGGATGGGTGTCTGGCTGTGCCACACTGGAGCTGCTGGAAGGGACATCCCTGCTGTGACCCGAGTGGGAGGTGGCACCCCTGTCTCTTGCCGGGCATGGCTGTGTGGGCAGCCCTGCTGCTTCTCCCCGTGCCTGAGCACCTGCAGAGCCTGGCAGCCTCCCCCAGGACACCTCCCACACAGGGAACCCCTGGGACACCCACACCCCCCTGGGCACCTGTGGGGTCACAGCAGGCAGGGGCAGCCTGGCCCTCAGCAGCGGCAGTGGGAGATGCTGCCACACCCTGGGCCACACCACAGCCAGGGCTTCCCTGTCCCTGTGTCCCAGCCCAGGATCATCTCACCAGGCATCCACAGCCACCCAGTAAAGCTCTGCACAGCCAGGGGCTGCTCCTGCTCCCACCCTCATCCCCAACACAGAACAGCAGCTCCCATCCTCTCCTCGCTGCTCTGCAGCTGCACAAAGCCCTGGTGCCCCCTGCCATGGGCAGAGCCAAGGATGGAGCCTCAAAACCCCTTGGGAGCAAAGGATTTGAGAGCAGCAGCTCACTGGGGCAGAGCCCAACCTCCCCTATGCCAGGTTCAGCATCCAGCCCAGCCTCCCCTGCTTTGTGGAGGGAAAGCTGGATTGCCAGGCTGGCAGAGCTCAGGAACCAAAGGCTGGCTAAAATCCTGGCAGTTTGCTTTCCAGCGGGGTGCCAAAGGATCATCTCCCCCGGCCAAGCAGGCTGTGGATCCCGGGAAGCTCAGGGGCAAGGGAAGCAGCTGAGGTGGTGTGGTGTGAGCAGGGCTGCTCCTGGCCTGGTCCTGTGCTGGCCTGGAGGAGCTGAGACACCCCCAGCCCAGCCCCTCGCTCTGGCCCGCGGGAGCAGCACAGACACTGCCAGAGCTCGTTCCCATCACATTCCCTCCTTTCACGAGTCCCCTCCAGGCAGGAGGAAGCAGCTGGGATGCTCCAGGAGATGCCCACGGACACAGGAGGTTCTCCAGACCCTGCCCTTCCCCGACGGGCTGGGGGAGCCTCTCCCAGTGCCTCAGGGAGGAGCTGCCTCGAGCACACAAAGCAGAGAGGCTCCACCAGCCTGGAGTCACGGTCCTGGATCGATGGAACCCCCACGAGACCAATTTACACATTAACTCTCTTTTCAGATGTAAATAAATATTTATTTTTCAACAAGCAGAGCCTGCTGCTTCTGTCTGCTGCAGGGGAGGGAAAGGGCTGGTGGGCACAGACAGCTCAATCTCAGAATGGAGGGGAGGGTGGGGGCAGGGGGGGAGAAGAACTTTAAAGCCCATTCCATCTCACCCCTGCCATGGCAGGGACACCTTCCACTGTCCCAGGAGCTCCAAGCCCTGCCCAGCCTGGCCTTGGGCACTGCCAGGGATCCAGGGGCAGCCACAGCTGCTCTGGGCACCCTGTGCCAGGGCCTGCCCACCCTCACAGGGAACAATTCCTAATTCCCAATATCCCATCCAGCCCTGCCCTCTGGCAGTGGGGAGCCATTCCCCTGTGTCCTGTCCCTCCATCCCTTGTCCCCAGTCCCTCTCCAGCTCTCCTGGAGCCCCTTTAGGCCCTGGAAGGGACTCTGAGCTCTCCCTGGACTCCCACAGCCCCCAGCCAGGCAGTGCTGGGAGCTGAGGCAGGCCCAGGCCCCTGAGCCGGCAGCCTCCTGGCAGAGTAGGCTGGAAAACCCTGTGTGCATTCCTGATTGCCCTGCAATAATAAATCAGGGAACTCATTCAGGAGGCCCCAGCTCCCTCCAAAGATACCCACACACCACACACAGGCTTCTCAGCTTTTATTCATTTATCCAAATCAGCAAATGCTATTTTTCCATGGACAGCTCCTCTTAGGGTAGCACCAGACTCCTGCTGCCTGCACAGCCCCCCTAGCTGCAAGGAATCCTGCTTCACATCCTGCAGGTAAGGAATTGCCTCCTCAGGGAGAGGTGGTTGTCAAAGATCCCCTCTCAGCTGGGCCCTTGGGTGCTGTCACAGCCCTTGTTGAAGCCTTTACACCTGCAGCACCTGCTTGGGGCCTTTTTCCTTCACACAGACACTGCCACATTTTCCCCCTTTTCCCAGGCATTCTAGTCTATTGGATAGACCCTGTTAATCCCCAAACTTCCTTGATTCCAGGCTCAGACTTAGCAAAGCAAGCCTTAAATCCCTGTAGTCACCTTCCAGCCACTGTTCTGCATAGCCCCCTGCAGTGCCCCGAGGCACTGCTGAGCCAGGGCTTTCCCCTTAGGAGTTTTTTTGGGAGGTTTGCCTTACATTCAAGGGAAACAGCACTAGCACCCCCATATTACTGCAGCCAGAGGCACCACCAAGGCTAGGGAGAGACCTTGGAACTCCCCAGTGACAGGGAATGAGGGACAAACCCTGAACACTGCTCCCAGCACAGCCTCAGCCCTCGGAGGAGTTTCCAGGGGTGCTGCATGAGGAGAATTCCCTCACCCCAAACAAACTCTTCAAGGTGAAGCTCGTGCAGCCTCACCCTGCAGCTGGCACTGGATGCCCATGTGCTCCATGGCATTTGTTCAAGATGAAAAAACAGTTCCCTGTGCTGAGAGTGGGAGGCAAGCACAGGCAGGAAGCAGCCCCCAGAGTGGGGGACACTGCCAGGCACATGGGGGCACAGCCAGGAAGCACAGACACTGCAGGCAGACCAGTTGTCACCCCTGCCTGAAGGGACACAGGCAGCTCATCAGAGGGGGTGACCAGCTGAAAAGATGGAGCTGGATGGGTTTTTGTATTTGGGATCTGTGCCCAAAGTCCAAATAGCACAAGGAACACACAGTTCCATCCTCTTCCCAAAGGGATTTATCCTGATCATCACTCATAGACTTCAGATTTTGATTGTTGTGTTTTTCCCCCTTAGAGGATTCAGGAATAAACAGGAACAGAGTCACTGGAAACCACCCTACACCAAGGTCCCTGGCACCCTCACCCACTCCCAGGGACAGGCCTGTCCTTGGCAATGCCCACCCACCAAGGCCCTGGCAGAACTCCTTCCCAGCACTAAAGCCTGCACGTCAAAGGCAGGCAGTGCTGAGGAGCAAAGCCTGGCACCACAGCTCTGTCTGGACTGTGGTTCCTTTGCCCAGCTCCCATGGGCACAGAGCTATCCCTGCTCCTGCTCTGCTGCCTTGGCACTCCCCTGCTTGCCAGAGGCAGGGGAAGCTCAGCAGTCGCAGCTCTTCCTTCTCTCTCTCCTGTCTTTCCAGGGGATCCCTGCCTTGCTGGGATCTTGGCACACCAGGCCAATGACCTCTGCCATAGAGCACTGACCACAAAGCCAAGTTCCTGGGGATGGAGTAACAGTGATGTCCTGCTTCTGGCCAGGACAGGGTTCATTTCTGCAGGACCAGGACCTCTCCTGTACAGCTCTGTTATTACTGTTGTTGCTGTTACTGTTCCTTATCTCATTGCGGTTTCCAGTAAAATGCTTTTATTTCTACCAGTGATCATCACCTTCTGTGCCTGCAGTTCTCCTCTCCATCCCACCCCAGGGGAGAGGAGGTGAGGAGGGGGAGTGGGTGAGTTGGGAGTGTTTCAGTGAATGCCATTCCTAAACCACCAGTGTGATCACACCCAGCCCCTGAGGACAGCAAGAACCCAAAGTGAACCAGAGTGGGCTGGTTGGAGGAACAGACTTTGAAGCCCAGATCTGGGGTGGCAGTAGAGCAGACATTCCAACTAGGAACAGGGCTGCAGTTTGAGCTCCACTGCAGCTCAAAGAGCCAAACATCAAACTCCACTCCCTTCACCTCTCCACAACAAACTGCCTTTTTTATGGCCTCAGATCCATTCTCTGGGCCAATCCCCATGGCACAAGAGGAGCCAGGGACACATTTCAGAGGCCCTGGGGAGCTTGGGATGCAGAAAAGGATAATAAATTGATTGCTGTGTGCAACTGTCATCTTTCTACCACCACCCAGACCTGAACAACAAGGGCTGCAAGAAGCTTAAGGCAGACAAAACTTCTAGGCTTGGGGCTTTTCCTCCAAACCTAAACCTTTCAAACAAAGATCCTGAGAGCCTTGAGTCAGGCCCCAAGAGCAGCTGGATGTTGTCCTCTGCTGTCCCTTCTCCTCCCAGCTGTGTTCTCTGGTGGCCACGGCCTCCTCGGTGCCCTGCCAGCTGTGGTGGCCCTCGGCAGAGCCGCGGTGCTGCCGGCACGGCCCCGTGCTCCCTCTCCCAGGCACACTCAGCTTCCGGGTGGAACAGTCACCCGACGTCAGAATTCCTGCAGCCACCAGGAGAAAGGGACAGTCACCCTCTGCTGGGACACAGGGACAAGGGGGCTACAGATTTTCCAAAGGGAGAACCAACCAGAGGGCACACAAGAATGGTGTGTGGGCTCCAAGCAAGCTCTGGGCATGTGGAAGTGAGGGATGGTGTCCCCTCAGTGCCACCGCCTGGGACTGGCAGTGAGGGACGGTGTCCCCTCAGTGCCACCGCCTGGGACTGGGCAGGGCAGCTGTTCCCACTCACCCTCCTGGCTCGGTTATGGCTTTGGCCAGCTCTGCCCGCTCTGCCCCAGGGCTTGGAGCCTTTGGAGGTTTTGAGTCACAGTCTGCAGAGCTTTTCCTGAGGACAAACCAAAGGGAAAAAGAAGCATTAGGAAGGGGCCAGGAAGCAGGAAAGAACAGGCTGCCCTCAGCCACTGCTGTGCTGCCTTCCTGCTCTGAGGACAGGGGTGTCTCTACTGTCTGTAAGTAGCTGGGACAATTTCCTGTCACCAGTAGAACAGGACACAGGATTTGGGAACTACTTCCCCAGCAGATCTCACCACCGTGCAGGAGATGCAGGGACCACCCCCCACCTCTCAGCCTGGACCTGCCACCAGGGGATGATGCAGAGCCCAAGATCTGCAGCAAGAACAGCACCAACTCCAGAGCCTGGAGACTTCCCCGAACAAGCAAGGATTCTCCCAACAACAACTCCAAACCACCAAACCCCACCCAGCCATGCCTCCCCCAGCACAACAGTTCCTCCACATGCCCAGAGTCCTTCCCAGCTTACCCATCTCTCCCACACACTCCTCCAGCACAGCTGACAGCTCAGGCAAGCTCAGGGACTTCAGGGAAGGTGGCCACCCTTCCAGCACTGCAAGGACAGGGACACAGTTAATCCATCTGCAGTTCTCTGGGACAGAGCACACAAGGGGCTGGTGTTGCTGGGAAGCATCCCCAGCCAAAGGGATTCCAGTTAGGGCCTCTGAATCAGATAGGAAGAGAGCTGGAGCTGCCTGTGCCAAACTGAGGGGTTTTCTGGCAATTCTACCACTTAGGAATTTATGTTTTTAGACTGGCTGGGTTGTTTATTAAAAGAATTTCAAAGGGATTGACTATAGTGGACAGAAATCAACAGGATCTCTGCTTATCTCACTTCTAAGACACAGGCAGCAAAGAACAGGTCACTAGGAACATGTCACAGGCAGCAAGATAATAGAATCTCAGAATCATGGAATGATTTAGGTTGGAAGGGACCTCAAAGCCCATCCCATTCCACCCCCTGCCATGGATATGGACATCCTTCACTAGACCAGGTTGCTCCAAGTTCCCTTCAACCTGGCCTTGAGCACTTTCAAGGATCATTTACCAGCTCCTAGGGATAAGGAGCTGCTGGGTCAGGCCTGCCCAGCCACAGAGGTTTGTCCCATGGATCCAACAGCAAAATCGCCAACCTGGGTTAGGGAACCAACCACCCTTTCTGGTTCAGACCCTGCTCCAGTGCACAGGGTGGTAACAAACCCAAGGTGCAGCCACAGGTCCCTGAAGCAGGGCTGTCACTGGGGCCTGTGCTACACCTCTGCCCTTTTAGCGAACGCCTGCCAGACCCCAAAACTTGCTGAGAAACTCTGCAAGTTCTACTCCAAATACCCTGAGAGCAAGAATTCAACTCACTCTAAGAGTCTGGCTGCTCAACCATTCCCAATGGTCTGACTTTCAGCAAGGAAAGGCAAGCAGGGCTTTGCCCTGGGCTCTCCTGGGGCTCACCTGGGCGCTCCCCGGGCCGCTCGCTCTCCCCGGTGCCGCGCTGCTCCCGCGTGTCCGGTGCTCCCTCGCCCGGCCGCTCCGGGGCCAGCCGGGACGACAGCTCTGCCTGGCAGCTCCTGCCAAACCACAGCCAGGCCATCAGCAGGACAGGGACAGGCTGGCAGTGACACTGCACATCCTACAGCCTGCAGTTCCTGCCTGGGGTGCCTGGGCAGCGCCTCTAAGGCCCTGGGGTACAACCTGCTCCTTGCTGCTTCCCGGGAGGAGGGAGTGGCGCCTCAGCCCAAGCCTGGGGTGCTGGCACTGCTCAGCTCCCAGCCACTGCTCCCTATCTGCAGCCACAGCCAGCTCTGCCCTGGGCACAGAGGAGCTGTGGGGGGACAAGACAAGGAGGGGCTGGGGTGAGCAGCAGGAAGCCCAAGCCAGGGGCTGTGCTGGTCTGTGGGAGACTCAGGCCCAATCCAAGGTTTCTAATGGGCAAAGGAACCGACCTCAGGAGAGGTATGAGGGGCACCCAGGTTCTCAGGCTGTCATCACCATCCCACCAATTCAAGCTGTGTATGGTTCAGAACATGACAGGGCCTTTCTACAGCAGCCTCAGCACCTCAGTCAGGGGGAAAAGCCAGGCTCTGCCCCTTGCAGTGGGAATATTGCTCTGCTGAGCTTCTGGATCCAACTTCAGCTCACCCTGGCTTGGAAGCCAGCAGACCCCACTCTCTTGGGCTAGGATCCATAAGCAGCAGGATTTATGCCACTTTCAGGGATGTCCCTATTGTATCACTGGACAGAACAAGGCCCATGAGAGGAGTCTAACTGGGGCACAGAGACAAGCACCACAAAAAGGAGTAGTAGTAAAAGGAGTGACAGGAGGTTATTTAGATTATTCTGCCAGCTGTCACAGAGTTGCAAGAAAAATACTCTTCCCTTGTGAGTTACTGCACATTCCTTTGCCAGGGTATGGGTTAAAAACTCCTCCTTGTATTCAAAAAGGTCCTGATCACCAAGTCTTACCCTGGGTAGGCACAGCCTCAGTCTTTTGGTTCCTTCTAGTTGAAACAGGAGCACCCCAGCACCCCCAAAAAGGCCACTTCCAGCTCATGCATCTGAACCAAGCTTCACATGTGCTCCCATGGCTGTGGCCTTTCACTAGGGAAAGTCAGGATCCAAATGTGTTCAAGTGCCAGGTGAGCTCTCCTGCCTTACCCTGAGCATCACCTGTAAGGCTGCCAATATGACCCCAAATCCTATTTCCCAGCAGTCTCAGTGTCCCTTCCCAGGAATGACTTACTTGATCTGATCCAGCAGGACTCCAGCATCTGTAGTGATGGCCTGAGCCTCTCTGAGCTGGCACTGGATGGCATTCCAGGTCTCATCCCGCTCCATCAAACAGCTCTCAGCCACTGCACGCAGCTTCTGCTCCTGGCACACCTGGCCCTTCATCACCTCCACCTCTTCACACCTCTGCAGCAGAGCACACTGGGGATCAGGCTGGGAGCACTGAACATCTCTCGACTCTCTGCTCTTTTAATGCCTCAGGCAGCCAGAATATTCCTTTCCAGGAGGAAAGGAAGCTGAATGAAGCTTGTACACTGAGTACAGGTTCTCTCCACACTAAGCCTAGCCCCACAGTTACAATTCCCCTTCCTCTCTGTTTACAAAGTTACTAATGAGTCCAAATCTCCCAAAACAACACAAATCTGTTCACCGAGACTGCCCCATAAAAATGACACAGCTGGGAAAGAGTAGGAATTTGATTCCTGCCCTGGCTCCTATAGTTCTCAGTTGGATGGGAACCAGAAAGAAGGAGCACCAAGGATGAGGAGTGGGTAAGCTGTACTTGTGCCTTTTGTATACCAAGCATGTCCACTGTAAGTCGTGGCTTGAGGTGAAGGAAAAACCATCAGAGGCACAACAAAACCACGTCACTGATCGCTTCCTGCGGGGCGTAGGGCCCTGAGGAGCTGGCAGCAGCCTCACCTTGTGCAGCTGGATGGCCAATTCCTGCATCTCCGCCTCCAGCCGATCGGCGTAGGCCAACTCCAGCGCGTCGCTGGGCGGGCGGGCGCTGCTGTGCCAGCGCGCGATGGCCGAGGTCATCTTCCTCTTGGGGCCAAACAGCCTGGGGGGATGGAACCAACACGGGTCAAGCCCTGCACCACCTGTCCCTGAGCACAACAGGACACCATGAGCACCTCTGCAGTGTCTGGTCTCTCCAAGGTACCTCCAGAAGCAGGAGCGTGTTACAGCTGAGGACACAGGGATGTCAAACTGTGTGGGAGGCAGCCAGAAGAGAGCAGCCCTCCCCAGCTAAACCTTCCTGACCAGGCTGAACGTGGTTTGCAGGGGAAGCTGGGAGGGACAGGACAGGACAGACACACTCACGTGATGCCTATTTCCTTCAGGTCACTCTCTGTGAGGGTCAGGAAGATCCGGAGGTCCACGTCCTGCTCCTCAAACACTTGCAGGTACTTCAGGCACCCAATCTCCTCAAGGAATGTTGCCAGGTCCTGCAGCCCAGACAAAAGAAACTTAGTTACACCCTCTCAACAAAAGCACCACCATTACTCCTAATTATAAATATTTGCTTCCTCATGCTGTTGTAACACCTTTCTGGGTTCCAGCAGCAACTACAACTTCTTGTGGTTCCCTGCCCTTCTCCACAGTCACACACCGGCACTGGCCTCTGCTGCAGCCACGCCTCTTCTAACAAGTGCAGAGCAGAATGACACAGAATCAGCTACACCAGCCCACCCCACTGCCAGGTTTGATAGCCCACCCACAGGCCTGAAGGGTCTAGGAAACCCCTCCCAGCAACAGCAACATCTCAGCAAACAGCTCCTCTACAAGAAACTGGTGTTTCACAAGCATTTAAGTTTGGAATACAAGGTGTTTCCAAGGTGGTAACCTTGGAAAAGCCTCCCACAGCTGGCACAGTGACAGAGCCTGCAGGACAAGTCTGTGGTTACCTGGGGCCCTGTGTAGGCCGGGGGCTCAGGAAGGACCAGGTGCTGGCAGCAGCCCCCAGCCTTCCCCAGGCAGTGGCTCCACTGGCTGTCACTGTTGCTGTAGCGGGCCTTGCCCTTAAAGCTCTTGGCTTGTTTCCGACTTGGGGGGCTGTTGGTGTGGTCAGAGTCCTGGAAAAGAAAAAACCACCCACAGAATGGAAAGGATGATTGTGCAGAGATGCCAGAATCAGGGAGGCTAACAAGTGCAGGCTCCTCCAAGACCTAAAGGCCCTTTTGTACTGCAGCCCCAGAGCTGCCTTGACCCATGTGAGCTGCGAGTAACCTCCAACCTCTTCCCCTTCCTTGGTTTTCCTGTCCCTGGAAGAGCCTTTCCTCACCCAGCCTGGCCTTACAGGCTCCCATGAGAGTAGAGTCTCCCAAGGGTGAAAGCACTGCCCAAGCTGAAAGCAAAAAAAAGAAAATCCACCTCATTGCTTTCCAAGGAGCCTTCACTGCTGACTCCTGGGATTCTAATTAGGCATTCACTGCTGCTGCTGCTGCTGCTCCTGATGGTTCCCAAGCTGTTGCTGGACAAAGCACTATCCTCTGGAAAGGAACAGGAAAAAAATATTGAAGTACAACTTGGTTACATTCTGGTTCTGTTGCACAACTACCAGCAAAGCCTCCCGGAGGTGTAAAGGAAGGTGAGATTCAGAGCAAGGCTTCACATGCAGCACTCAGGACAGAAGATGATCCTGAAGCAGAGATTTCACATCTGATCCCCAGCACTCTTCTTTCCCAAAGTCTGTTTGCCACCAGAGACACTTCTGGAAACAGCCATGCTCTGTCTTCATCCCACCCTCCTTCAGACTATTTGTACAAATTGATGAAATTGAGCTTTATCTCCTGTAGCTAAACCATCCCAGCCCTCCCTCAGGACAGACATTCCAATCTCAGCATCTTAGTGGGAAAGGAAGCCAAGGCCTGGACTCTCACCCAGGTGTGTACCACATTTCCGAGACAGTGACTCACCCCTGCTGCTGCTGCTGTCCACGTCCAGCTCGTTGATCGGGGAGGTGACGTCTCTGTACCGGATGACACCGGGCACACAGCTGCCATCATTGCTGAAGGTGACATAGCCCTGAGGGGGCACCTGCTCTGTGTGCAACCGGGAGGGAGAACAGAAATTAGGATGCAAGTTAATCAGGGAGGCTCCTGCAGAAAATGTAACCCCTTCTGGATCTGAAAATAACCAAAATGAGAGACTCTGCTCACAACTGACAAGTTTCATTCTAAAAAGCACAGAAAGCACCTGAGAAATGCAGGTTCCTGCAGTTCCCTCACATGAGCACACGAACTTCATTTACATGCTTACATTGAAAGAAAGTCAGAGAAAACACCTTATCGCAGAGATGTACCTTAAACAGCAGCTTCCAGCACTCCCTCTCCTTGTTATACTCAAATTATATATATTATACTCAAAAAGGGGAGAAAGAGCTGCTTAGGAGAGCAGCCCTGCACACCCTGCAAAACCAACCCTCCTGCAGTTGTGCTAAAACACCCACTGGCATTTAAGAAGCTGACAGTATCATTCCAATACAGCCTGGGGGATAACACAGACTCACAGACTTGCGTTTAAGAGAATGAACTGAGCTTTGAACATGTTTCAAGTCCATAATCTTGGTTATTCTAGGCAACCAGTCTGAGAAATACTTGTGACAGACAGCAAAACAAACCTCCTAGCACTGCATCAGGATGTCTAACTGGGATCATCTTTCTCTTGGTCTATTGCAAAGGTTTTGCAATTTCATTTTTAGAAGCATTTCAAGCATCAGGGAAGGCAAAACTCACAAGTTCATTCTTACGGTCATTGATTTCTCAGCCGCTGTGAGCACCTCCCTGTCATCAGCTTCAGAAAGGGTCTCAAACTTTTGAGCCTGCCTAAAAAGTGAAACTGAACTGTTCTCAAGAGTCAGGGGAACAGTAGTTGAGGTGAGAGCAGAAAAGTATCCCACTTATTGATATCCAGCCTTGACAAAAGAGTTCAGGGGGTTTTCTTTCTAACTCAAGAGACTGGACAGTGAACACCTTCATACAAAGCTATCTTTGTTCTGTACAAACCACACATGAATCCCAACAAATCAAACTGGACAGCAGGAACAGGTGCAGTGCATTTGAGGTCTCAGGGGACTGTCCCTCAAGCTCCCAACTCTCCTCACCATAGCAAGACTGCTTCCTTCCCCCAAGGCCAATTGCTGTGATCTTGGCCAAGGCCTGGGGCCCCTCATGGATGCTGGGACCCTTGGTCCTACGAGCAGGTCTCTGTCTCTGGGGAGCAGAATATGATTCATCTGAAGAACTCAGCTCCTCATAGTTGCCTGTAGTTCAAACACAGGTTGTTAGCAGCACAGCAAGTCATTTGCCTGTTTTACTTGCTACTGGTCCTATAAGTGCAGTAGAAAGAAAAATAGAAATGTTAAAGAGTGAGGGTGGAACAGCTAACCTAGGTCAGAAAGGGGCCAGCAGACAAGAGTTGTTGGCTTCATGCCTCTTTCATCCTCAGAAAAGCTGGAATTTCCAGGATAGAAATTCAGGTAGAAATTTTCCAGGTAGCACTACCCCATCTACACAGTATAACATACTTTCAAACTATCAAACACCTCACTTCAGGTTCCATCTTAAAATGGAACAAACATGTGTTACCTGGACCTCTGCAGAAGACCTTGGGCACTGGGGCTGCATGCAAATCTATCAGCCCCACAATCTTGGTGTGGCCATACTTCATGGCCAGGGTCCGTGCTGTGGCTCCAGTGTTATCTCTGACATCTGCCTTCACTCCCTGCAAAAAAAAAAAAACCCAAAAAACAAACTGGTTAAGTGCACATGGCAGAGGGCAGTGTAAAAAATATATATGTATTTCAAAAAAAACCCCAAAATTGTCTTAGCTCCTCCATCAGCAATCCAGGCTCACCTTTGACAGACAGTTCAAGCTGCACTAATACCCTGAATGCCTTTCTACTTATCTCCAGTTTTTCCAATTCCTGAATGCCAAATAGCCCAGGGCTCTTGTGCATTGCCACTGGGAACAGGTTTGTTTGATCTGAAGTGTTTTGCATTGCTGCCTCCTTCTGGCAGTAAGCTGGACCAGTCAAAGGGGATTTAAACCAAACTGTGTAAGAGCCCTGCATGCTCATGAGCTTCTGGATGCAGATGTCCAGTAGCCTAAGCATGCTAGCCTGTAAACACAATAGAAAAATTACAGCTTCAGTTGTTTTCTAATTCAGTCATTATTCAGTTATATCTGGACAGACAGACCTCACTCCTGTTCCTGCAAGGCCAGTGTAAAATCATGGTACCAGTCTGCAGAAAGCAAAAACTTTGAAAACAGTCCTGAAAGTCTGGGACTTCAGAGGTGACTGTCATCAAGGAGCAAACATAACACTGCCAAAAAAAGCATGGTGTCAAATTTGTGGTAGTTCTTCTGAGGGCTGGAACCAGACTTTCAGCTACACAGAGAACTGTCAGGACACTTACATGATTGAGAAGGTACTGAACAATTATCTCATGGCCAGAAGCAGCTGCTTCCATCAGAGGTGTGTATCCATACACTGGCTCCCTGAGGAGAGAACACACACATGGACAGGTATAACCACGGCTGAAGTTCTGCCATTCCCTAACAGAGCATTTGCACCCCTCAACCTTTGCTGATCACAGACTCTATGATGTACTGGCTGTCCTGCTGTAGAATTAACTCCCTGTAGAGATTTAGTGTTCCTAAATTGGCTGCACAGCAACAGATTACTCTTCCAGCTGCAGATCTGCCTTTAAGAGCCCAAATCACTTTTGCAGGAGCTAATAAAGTAAGAACCTCTTTTTGCCCTCAGGTAATTCCCCATGCCTAAATGTGTGGTGGTCCCCAAGGCATGGGAATGCAGGGCACACTTCAAAAACCAACCTGAACTCTGAGTATATAAAAAAAAAATCAATAAAAAGACTTACAAAGTGCACTTATTGAGTTCAGAAGGTGTCAGTGTTTAGCTGATAATTAAACAAGCAGTAAATATAACTTCCCTTGATCTTAGTTTAATAAACAGTGACAGTATGGGCAGACTTCAATTTAGTTTGCAGGTCACCTGTCCCTGTATTAGCTGTGCCACATCCTGAGGTACAGGGGGAAGACAAAAGCAGGTGTCTGCTGGAGTGTGTTCATCTGCCACCTGTTGCTTTCATACCAAACGACAAATGACAACGAATGCTTTCATGAATGACAAATGACAATGAAATGACAATGAAATGACAATGAAATTACTGCCGACCAGGGGTTTATGTACATGAAACCCTAATCACAGTTCTTTTATTTCTGAGACCTGCCTTTTACAGCTTTCCCAAAACCCTCCGATTTTAAGGATTCCCACACGAAATGACAGATTCCTTACTTGCAGTTGGCATTTGCCCCATTCTCGAGTAAGAATTTGACCATCTGCTGGTGCCCGGCACTGGTGCAGTGGAACAAGGCAGTCCAGCCATGGATGTCCTTCATCTCTAGCTCTGCCCCTTGCTGCAAGAGAACAGACAATATTCTTTACTGCATTTGCTCTGCTCAGGCTTTCAGCCACTGCCCCTTTATGCTGGGACACCAGGAGTTAAATTAAATCCCACCACAAAGCAGACCTCACAACAGAACACAAAGTGGCAGCTTGTGGATCATCCCACCCTGAGCATTTAAACCACGTGCTGTGGCTTTACCTGTGTTTTATGGGATACACACCTGTAGAAGGAAGTAAGCCACACTCTCATTGCCACAGCTGGAGGCCAGCATGAGGGGAGTCTGGCCTTCTGGGGTGGGGATGTTCACGTTCACTCCCGCTTCCAGCAGCAGGTGCACGATGTTGTCATGGCCAATGTAGGAAGCATACATGAGTGGGGTCCAGCCCCCACAGTTCCTCTGGTTCAAATCCAGGTCTCCACTAAGGAACAGAAGAAAGAAATCACATGAACTACTGTGCTGGAGCTGTGGACCACAGCTGGCTTCTGCAGACTCTTGTTATCACCTAGCACTGAAGTCCGCATGGGAATTTCTACTGGCTCCAGCAGAACCTCCCCCAGATTGCAGAATCACAGAATGCTTTGGGGTAGAAGGGACCTTAAAGACCACCTCATTCCACCCCCTGCCACGGGGGGGACAGACCTCCTACTAGAACACTAAAGAGGTCAATTTTATCAGCAGATTTGCCACTGGAAACGTCCTGCCAAGAACCCTTTGGGAGTCCCAGTGATGTCTTGCCCCGACCAGTGTGGCACAGGTGACAAGTGGACCTGCAGCAGGTGGCACCCAGCCGTGGCACCGGTGACAAGCACACCTGCAGCAGGCGGCACCCAGCCGTGGCACCGGTGACAAGCACACCTGCAGCAGGTGGCACCCAGCCGTGCCCCGCCCAGCCCAGCCCCTCTCACCGCTGGATGCACTCCTGCACCACTTGGTACTGCCCGACGGAGGAGGCCGTGTGCAGGTCCAGGGGCACGTCCAGCTCCTCGCGGCACAGCACGGGCCCCACCCCGTGCCACATGGAGAGGCTGCGGCTCAGCAGCTCCGACTCGCTGGCCTCGTCGCTCAGCTCCGACATCCTGCCCTGAGGAGCCAAACCAGAGCACAGCACTCAGCTGCTGATCCCTGCTTTCCATACAATTAGAGCTCCACGCTGCCACAGGCTTGGAAGGTAAGGCCAGCTCAGATGTGTGGGGTTTCCAATTCTTACCTCAATTTTGATTGACTCCTCAGTGCAAAGCAATAACTGCTGCTGAGAAGATTTTGCTGGAAGTTTTCTCTTGCTGTAGAGAACTCTGGGATTCCAATACACTGGAAAAATAAAAAGGCAATAATGCTCAACCCCACATCTTTCAAATCTCATTTTAAGACTGCAGAGGCAGTGGCTTCATTTCCTCCCTGTCTAATCCAAACATGCCTAAGGCAGCTTTGAATAACCTCAGCAAGAGAAAACTAAACATCTATTTAAGACCTGAAGGTAGGTTTAGTGTTTTACAAAAGGATGTAATTCTTGCTCTGCATGTTCTATAATGCAGGGAGAGAATTAAGAATTCATGTGTCAAACATTCCTGGTCTTGTCCATCTGTCTTGCATTACAGGATGGTCCTGATTAAATTAAGACACAGTCACTAATAATGACAACTGCCCACTGCTCCCAAAACCACTCTGTCACCTGAAGAGGGTGCACCCTCCACTGTCATCAGGTTGTAAGCAGATTGTTTCTACCATTTATTGTTTCAGCCCTTCAGGGGCAGCCCAGCCCCAGCTCAGTGAATCCTGGAAAATGCTGAAACACTGGGAGCAGCAGCACACCTACCCATTCGTTATCCAAGCACACCCCCTCTCCTGCAGACACAACTTAATTACACAGCTCCTCCAGCTCCAGGACTGCCTGAAAGGTTTATCCCAAGCCTGGCCTTAGGGAGCAACTGCAGACTAATCATTTGAACCTCTCACAGGAGAGGGTTCTTGTCTGGCACTCCATGAAGTGCTGCTCAGCACAGCTGCATCCAGCAGCTGAGGGCTTCAGCTGCAGCTCCAGGACACAGAATCCAGCCTCCAGCACAGAATCTCAGAGTGGTTTGGGTTGCAAGGAACCACTGGGTGTCATCTCACCCAACCTCTGAGCACATTACACAGGGCTGTGTCCAGGTGGGTTCTGAATATCTCCAGGGAAGGAGATCCACAGCCCCTCTGGGCAGCTCGTTCCAGGTAATCCCATGGGAATTGCTTCCCACTCCCTGCAGTCTCACTGCCCACCATACAGCACTCCTGGGGCTTGCCTGGTCCCTCTACATAAGCTAAGCCAACATAAAGTCCTTCTTCCTGGTAACTTCTCACCAATTTAACTCCTTGGATTCATTCTGGGGTCGGGCAAATGCCAAATGAGGAATAAAAGAGAGCAGGAACAGGTCTTTCAGCAGCAGCTGCTCCTCAGATTCCCTCAGCTGTAACATTTCAAGACCATACTCCTGTTTTCTGAGCAACTGGGAGTCTTTGCCTTGCAAGCGCCAGCCCTATTTCTTACGAGAAAACACCTTTCATTCATTCCTACCTCTTCACTCCCCACCTGGATCCTTTCTCTCCCACCCTCCTTTTCTTCCCCTCCTTCATTCTCAGCTTGTTAAGACTACAAAAGCCCTATCTATTTCATTCTATCAGCTGGTAAGAAATTATTTCCCTTAAAAAATATCTGCAAAAGCACCTGCTTTGCCTGACAGCAGCAACTTGCAGTGCACTGGGCAACCCAGAGGCCTCAGATAGGAATAAGGGCCTGTACACCTCACAAACAAAACACAAGGAGAGCTAAGTGGATTGAAGTGGATCATAAGGGGCAAAGTAGGAGTTTCTCACAAAAACAGATTAAAGCTGCCCCAGGTAGGCCAAAATGCAGTGAGTGAAAGGAGGTAGAACCCAGGGCAGTTTATAGAAGCACATTTGGGTGCAAGTCTAGCTCGTTGTTCTCTACCCTCCTTGTTAATTTGGTACATTAATTATAAACCACTCAGGTGTTTGGTCTTTGTCAGAATCAGCCACTCTCAGGTGCAAGTTACCAATGCAGCCTTGGTGAGGTGATCCACAGTCAGCAGGGCAATAAGGACAGGACAGAACAGAACATCCAGGACCTTCAGCCTCTTACACCTCCCCTGTGCTCTGCCTACATATCTGCTTTTTATTTTTTAAATCTCTGAGATGTCCCCTCAGACTGAACTTTAGCAGGTTGTCAGCTCTGCAAGCATCTAAGGACAGCTGCTCACAATCTCCAGGACAACAAGAGTGATCAGAACCTCAGGACTGAAATGAAAAGACCTGAATGAAATGAAATCAGGGTTGTCTGGTGCAAAGAGGAGGAGTCTGGAGGGGACATGTGACACAAGCATCCAATACATAATAATCCATCATATCATGGAATACCAGGATGGTTTGGGTTGGAGGGACCTCAAAGCCCATCCTGTCCCACCCCCAGCCATGGGCAGGGACACCTTCCACTATCCCATGTTGCTCCAAGTCCTGTCCAACCTGGCCCTGGACACTTCCAGAGATCCAGGGGCAGCCACAGCAGAACCTAAGAAGTTCAAGTCATTGCAGAGAACATTTTAAATAAAGCCCACAAAAATCCCTGTAAAAGTAAACATGAGAGTACTGAGGGACAGCAGGTTACTAAAAATAAGTTTGACCAAGACCTCCTGAACATTCACAGGCTGTTCCCCTGCTTTGGGACAGA
Source organism: Fringilla coelebs (assembly GCF_963513975.1). Lineage (NCBI taxonomy): Eukaryota > Metazoa > Chordata > Aves > Passeriformes > Fringillidae > Fringilla > Fringilla coelebs. Next base: position 14,429,062 of record NC_140042.1, read on the forward strand.
GTGACAAGTTCACACTTGTTAGAGGCCTCCTTCAGCTCTGCTGTCCTGCTTTCAGCTGGGAGAGAGTTCACTGTCTTGCCAGCAGCTGGCACAGGCTGCTTTTGGATTTAGGATGAGAAGAATGCTGATAACACACTGATGCTTTGGTTGCTGCTATCCAGTGCTTACCCTAAATCAAGGACTTTGCAGCCTCCCATCTGCTAGCAAGGAGGTGCCCAAGAAGCTGGTGGGGGGGAGCTGACCCAAACTGGCCAGAGGGATATTCCATTCCACAGAGTATGGAATTCATGTACTTCCAGTGGCTGGGAGGGGCCAACCAGAGCTTGGACATGGGATGGGAATCAGCAGGTGCTGAGCAACCATACTGCTTTTCAGTTTCTTTTGGGTTTATTTTCTAATTATAATTATTATTATCATTATGTTTTACTTTGCTTCAATAATTAAATTGTTCTTACCTCAAGCCATAAGGTTTTCTACTTTCTTTTCTGATTCTCCTCCCCATCCCACTGGGATGGAGCAGGGAAGAGAAGCAGCCTGGTACTTGGTAACCAGCTGGGGTCAAGCCATGACACCTGTGAGGCTGCTGTTGTTATTATTATTATTAAATTTAATCCATCAGCACTCAGCTATTTATCAGGGTCAGAGCTCTACAGTGTTGGAGCACAGAGCAGGCAGCAAACCCCACACTGCCCTGGATTTGGAGTTTGCTGTTTGAGCAAATCCGAGGGTGGAGAAAAAATAAACTTTGTATGAAAACTGACACAAAAAGCACCCCACTACAATAAATGGGAGGTGATTTGAGAAGCAACCAGCCCCCACCACAGAACAAATGCACCACTGCCTGTTAGTCACCCTCAGCAGGCACTGCTCAGCTCCAGACTCTGCTCAATTCACTCGCTCTCATCCCCTCCCACAAGCACAGGTGACATCCACATGTGCCCTTCTGTCCCAAAATAGGGACACCCAAGGCACGACAAGTGTGGAGGCTGCTGGAGGTTCCAACTGAGCCAGTAAACTGACAATAGAGTCATGGAATATCCTGAATTGGAAGGGACCCCCAGGGATCATCCAGTCCAAGCCCTGGCACAGACCCCCCAACAATCCCACCCTGGGCATCCCTGGCAGTGCTGTCCAAGCACTCCTGGAGCTCTGGCAGCCTCGGGGCTGTGCCCATTCCCTGGGGAGCCTGGGCAGTGCCAGCACCCTCTGGGGGAAGAACCTTTCCCAAAATGCAGCCTGAGCCTGCCCTGCCCAGCTCCAGCCATTCCCTGTCCCTGTCCCAGAGATCAGAGCTGCCCCTGGGGAGGAGCTGCAGCCCCCCTGAGCTCTGCCCTCAGTCTCCTTCTCCAGCTGAACAATCCCAGTGCCCTCAGCTGCTCCTCAGACCCCTCCCCATGCCCAGGTCCCTGCTCTGGACACTCTCCAGCAGCTTTAGATCCTTCTGATATTGTGGTTGCCCTCAGGACTCGAGGTGAGGCCACACCAGGGCAGAGCAGAGGAGGAACACACTCCCCTTCTGCTCCTGACTTTGCTCTAGTTCCACTAAACCAGCAACAACTTATCAGAGAGTAAAAAGCCTCCTCACATCCTTTTTTAGGTGCAATTGTTACCAGATCAGGCACAACAGGAACCAGAACATCTCATTTTTGCAATGTATCCTTCACTGACTGACTGGGTTAGCACAAATCACAGCTGCAGGAACCACACCAGGTTCCTGAGGTGGGTGAGAGAAAACATTCCTGCATCCACTATACTCGAGTTCAATCCTACCCACATCAGCTGAAAATACACAAAATACATCAAGCTCTTAATCTTTTAATGTTTGGACTCAATCACCTTAAAGGTCCTCTCCAAGCTGAGTGATTCTACCCCGAGCGTGTCACTCTCAGGCACATTAAAGCCCATCAAACAACCTCAGGAAAACGAAGTAAGAGGCACAAAAGCATTTGAACAGCCACATTAGGGAGCACAGTGCCCCTGCCAGGGGCCGTGCCCGCCAAGGCAGCGGGACACGGCACCCGCAGGGCTCGGCCCGGGCTCGCTCCGGTCACACAACAACGCACCTGAGGCGAGCCCAGCGGCTGGAGCCGCCACAGCGGCCGCCACACGCCTGTTACCGGACATCTCACAGCGGAACGGCTCCGGGGCCGTTATCCCCACACCTGCCTCCCTCGCGGCCCTGCTAGCAACGCGGCCTCAGCATCGCAGACTTCAGCGAGCGGGGAGGAACCGCTGCGGCCACGGGCACACCGAGTACTGGAAGCGCCCGGGGCCGGCCCCAGAGGTGAGTGCCGCCACCAGCCGCCGCTAACTGCCGCTACTGCCGCTCCCGGCCGCTGTCCCGTCCCAACCCCGCCGCTCCCTCACCTGCGCCCCGGTGAGCGCCGCCGCCGGAACTAGTCCCGCCCGCGCAAGGCATGCCGGGAGCGCCCCCGCCCTCACGGGCCGCGGACTACAACACCCAAGAGCCCCCGCGGCACCGGGCCAATGGGAGGAGCCCGCGGAGGGGCGGGGCGAAGGGCAGCCAATGGGGTTGGGGCTGGCTGCGGGCGGTTGTAGCGAGCAATCCCGAGGACGCGGCCCCGCAGCGCTGTCTCCGGGCCTGCGCTCGTCCCGGTGCCGCCGGTTCGCTGTGCCCGCTGTCCGGCCCGGCCCGGCGCTCAGCGGGGCGGTGGGCGCCGTGAGTGAGGGCAGGGGGGCGGGGCGGGGCCGGGAGCGGGAGCCGCGTTGCCATGGGGACGGTGCGCGTGCGCCCGCGGCCGCCATTGCGGGGCTGTGAGCGGGGCCCCCTCAGGCGCGCCCCGACCCCGGCCCGGGGCTCGCACCGGGGCTGCGGGGGCTCGGCCCCGAGCCCAGCTCTGCCCCCCACCACTGCGGGTACCCTCACGCCTCTCCCTCCCAGCAAACAGTTCTGTGACAAGGAGAAGCTCAGGGTTTCAAGTCTCAGAGTCGTGGAGTCGTTAAGGCTGGAAAAGACCTCCGAGATCATCAAGTCCAGCCTTCGAGCTGCCAGCTCCGTGCCCAGGCTCTCCAGAGAGTGCCTGTTGTGCTACTGCTAACAAGTGCTTGTTTTGGTCTCAGAGCACTGTTTGCTCCCCCAGAGGATGCTGCATTAGCTGACTGACAAGTCAGATCCAGTGTCCATCCATAACCTTGGGATATTTATCTCGGATTTGGCACAGGGAGCCATCCTAGGCAGTTTGTTTTATCCCCACGGGGCTCCTCTGACCCTTGGCAAGCTCTGCCCAGTGTCAGAGCACAGTGCTCCAGCCTTGAGGATTTCCCTCTTTCTTATCTAAGTGAAATTCAGGGTTTGTCTCACACCAACAAAACTACCATAGATGAGGCCTATAAAGTATCTACAGAGGCAATTTGCAAGTTATAAACTTCCCAGGGAGATAGTTGAGTTTAACTGCATGTTCTGAGGAGTGTTCCTGGCCAATGCAGATAACAGTATCAGTGTGATCCCTTGAACAGTGATTTCAGTCCTGAGCAACACTTAAAATAATAAAAATATGATAAAATAATCACATTGTTCCTTCAGTGATGAGCATAAGTCCATGGAATCACAGAATGGCTTGGGTTGGAATATTGAGCACATGTAAGAAACACACAGTCACCAACCTCCCGTGGTCCTTGTGGGTCTCTTCCAGCCCTGGGTATTCTGTGAAACCTCTGAACCAGAAGTCATCTACTCTCATGTTTACCTGCCCAGAAAACCATGTGATTGTAGCATGAAATGTGAAGGTTTTCTCTGAGGGTGAATTTATCTGACCTCTTAGCTCAGCTGCAGTTCCTACTGTGCTGTCTCAACTTCTCATGGACATCAAGGAACAGGAGGAAAGAATCCACTTTAGAAACACTTCAAGAGATCAAAATCCATGGATGTGCCTATTCTTAATTATTTTTTTAAAATAAAAATCCAGTGAAAACAAAAGTAAACATGAATCACATGGAAGGTTCTCTGCCCATGGCAGTTGGGTAGGAGAAAGCCTTTGAGCTCCATTCCAACCCAAACCATTATGGGATTCTATGACTTTGTGGTCATTTTATCTGTCCTTTGGGTAGGGAGGAGGGGAATGTGAGGGAGATTGGGTAGAGGAGTCAGTCCAGCTGAGAGCAGAGGTGACAGCTTTGCTGCCTTTGCTCTCTTCCTGTCCCATCCCTGCAGGCAGAACATGGGAACATGCTTGGAGAGGACACAGTTACAGCACTCTGGCTAAGAATCCCAAAAAATTCTTTATAAATGAAGGGCTAAACTGCCTGGGGTGTGTGTGGTGAGTAGGGCAGACAGTTCTCAGCCCTTTCTGAGCTCAGGTGCAAAGGAATAGCTCCAAAAAAGCAGATTTTAACATTCCCTGCTGGGAGTGCTGGGGATGCCTCTGCTCTGACCACACACACTCTGTCCTTGTTTTTGACTGATGTTATCTCATGTTTGGAGAGCTGTCCTTAAGCTCATCTTTCCTTTGCTTGAAGGAAAGCTGTCCCAATGGCCTCAGAAGCACCAAGTGAGGATGCAGAACATGCAGCTGAGCCTCCTGCAGCTCCTGTGCAGGGGGACAGGACATTCCAGTGGGGAGCCATCCTTGCTGCAGTCAAAGACCAGCTCCCATCCCTGGACTCTGACTCCTCCACAGTAAGCACTGAAATTCTGCCTTTCTTCCCTCTGGATCATGGAAAAAAACCTCTCAAAAGCAAGAGCAGGTGACCTTATCAGGCATTTTGGGGTGGCTGGTGTGGTATCCTGGGTGGGCTGCCTGTCCTGACTATAGAACACTGTGTGTTAATCCACAGCTTTCTGGATTACCCTTAATTATCAGAGTGTAATTACCATCTCCTCTCCCTGTATTCTTTGGATTCTGCCCCACCTGCAGAGCTGCCTCCAGCCCCGGGGCCCAGCACAGACTTGGAGCTGCTGGAGCAAGTCCAGAGGAGGCTCCAGGATGATCAGAGGGATGGAACAGCTCTGCTGGGAGCCAGGCTGAGACAACTGGGATTGTTCAGCCTGGAAAAGAGAAGCTTTGGGGTGATCTCATTGTGGCCTTCCACTGCCTGAAGGGGCTCCTGGAGAGCTGGAGAGGGACTGGGGACAAGGGATGGAGGGACAGGACACAGGGAATGGCTCCCACTGCCAGAGGGCAGGGCTGGATGGGATATTGGGAATTAGGAATTGTTCCCTGTGAGGGTGGGCAGGCCCTGGCACAGGGTGCCCAGAGCAGCTGTGGCTGCCCCTGGATCCCTGGCAGTGCCCAAGGCCAGGCTGGAAGTGACCCTGGATAGTGGGAGGTGTCCCTGCCATGGCAGGGGGTGGCACTGGATGGGCTTTGAGGTCCCTTCCCAACCCACACCATGCTGGTATTCCATGATATTATGGATTATTATGTACTTGATGCTGGTTCTCTACAAGACATGTTGCTTTTTTGTGCTTTTTACCTGCCAAAGAAGCATAATTGCAGAAACCTTTTCATATGAGGTGTGAGACTGAGAGGTGTTGTGCAGTGTTCTTCACTGGTGCAGGTTTTTCACTTGCTGGGTCTGGGCCAGGCAGTTCTTGGCTGCTGAAATCTCTGCTCACAGGACAGCATTGCTCTGGTGCTCCTCTCTAGTCCAAGATGCTCTGGCATCGACTTTTCTGAGGGGATAATGTGTCTCAAGATTTGATTATTAGTGGCATTTTGTCCAAATCAGAACACTGTGTTAATTTTCAAACATGTATAAACTTAAAGAACCTTTTGAGCACAGAAAGAATATCTTTTATCCCAACTTAGTGTAGCCATTAATGGTACAGGGGGAGATTGTGAGATGTCAAAGAGCCAGAAATTCCTCCAGTGTGTATTTATGATTTATGATTTATTATTATTTAATTTAAAATATTAATAATCAATCAACCAAAGCAGTGAGATCAGCTGGATAAAATGTTTATGGGGATTCCATGACTTGGATTCTGCACTTGGATCTGTCACTGTCATGCTGGACAAGCCACATTCCCTCACTGTTCTGAGTTCCCTCTACCTACACTGGTTTAATTCTTTGGAACAACCCTTGCCTGTTAACAAGTGTCTCTGTAGTTCAGATGAAGGCCCAACACTGAAATTATTTGTAGGTTTTCTTGTTGAGTAAATTACAAGCAGGCTAAGCCAGAGAAGCAGCTCCAGATTTTGGTGCCAAACACCATTGAATAACACCAAATCATGCTGAACATTTTTTTCACTCTTTACAATCTCCAAATTCTCTATTTCTATCCCACATGGAAAAGATTTCCTGCAGAAGGAACTGAGGCAATCTGTCTGGCACTTCATTTGCATTCAAAAGATCTGGTTGTGTAATCCCTGTCCTGCTGAGGCTGCAGTTCCAGGGCTGCACCTTTGTCCCAGGAATTTCCACGTGGGAAAGATCCATTCGTGCATCCAAGAGCTGTCACCTGAACGTGCTCTGCTCCCACCTCCAAAAATGGCACTCACAAATGTGTTTTATGCCCTGAAGCCCTTTCTTTACCCTGAAATGCAATTTATTAATAGGAAAGATGTTCTGTTGCAGTTGGGTTTGTGTTAATGACACCAGAGAGGATTCTCTGCAGTGTGAATTCCCAGAAATGCACACTTGCAAAACAAAGGGACAAGCAGGAAAGCTGTGTCCTGACTGCTGAGGAGGTGCTTAATCTCCTTTTGGTGTCCATGCATAAGGATTCATCTCCAATGCATATCTGATGTTTAAAAAAGGGATTTTCAGAGCTATCTAAATGCTGCCCAAACAAACCCAGATGCTGTTTGCATTCTGAACAGGAATCAGGCTCCTGAGGGCAGTGAAAAGCCTTCATGGCCCTGCCTGGCCTCACCTGGGGCTCCAGCAGCTCTATTTAAGCTCAGCTCTGGCCTCTCACTCCCTTTCTCAGTTATGTTAGGGGAGTTTTGGTTTCTAGTTGTGGTCCTGCCTGAGCCAGACTTTCCCCTGTGAATTGAAAGCTTTCAGTCTTGACCTCTGCCCAGCCTCATCACTCCAGTATTGCCCAAGGATCTGGAGCTGTGCCTCAGCCTGGTTGCTCTGTCCTGCTTGTTCCTCTTGGGTGCTGTAGGACTGGGCTTTGCCTGGTGAAGCCTTGCCTTTCCAGTCCCTGAGAATCCCAGAATTATTTGGGCTGGAGGGATCTCAAAGCTCATTGAGTTCCACCCCTGCCATGGCAGGGACACCTGCCACTGTCCCAGATCACTCCAAGCCCTGCCCAGCCTGGCCTTGGGCACTGCCAGGGATCCAGGGGCAGCCACAGCTGCTCTGGGCACCCTGTGCCAGGGCCTGCCCACCCTCACAGGGAACAATTCCTAATTCCCAATATCCCATCCAGCCCTGCCCTCTGGCAGTGGGAGCCATTCCCTGTGACCTGTCCCTCCATTCCTTGTAAATATTGAGCAGCTCTGCTCCTGCCTCTCAGATGGTGAATGAGGTAGTGCAGAGAATCACTTGGGAGTTAGAGAACTTCCCACACTTTCCATTGCTTTTCTCAGCAGGATGTTTGTCATCAGCCTCCAGGGAATTTGATGTTTTACATGTTTTTTACATTTGGAGCTTGCTGAAATGTGGGGTTGGTGACTCTTGGGCTACCAGGCTGTCTAGCAAAGGTGTGACTGCAAGGAAACTTCTTGTCTCTGCACTTCAAGAGGTGCCAACATGGGAGCTGTCACTGCAAACCAGATATTCCAATATCAGTGAGTATTTCAGCCTCCTGCTGATTTTCTCTGCTTTTTCCTGTTTGCAGTCTGACTGTGAGAGTGATGAGGAGCTTTTCATCTTCCAGCGGGACCTGCCCAACTTAATTCCGGACCTGTCGGAGGAACTGATGATGTTTTCCCTGGAAGACTCCCAGGAGCAGGTTGGGACTGTTGTGTGTGGGCTGTCCTGTCACCCCTCTCTTCTGGCTGTCCCCAGTGTGGGCAGCTGCTGATGTCTGACCTATATGTCTGAACAGGAAAAGCTTAGTCCTCAGTAATTTCTCTCCCTAGAAAATAGAACTTTTTTCCTCTTTTTGCAGTGGCCCTTTAAAGTTTTCTGTGTTCTTGAGATTTTGGACCTTTTTTGTCCCATCTCTTGGTAGTTTTTATTGTCCCTTTACTGTTTTTCTTTCCTGTGCACTAATTTTTCCAGTGCATTAACTCCTGTACAATCATTTTGTGTGTCCAGAAAATGAATTAGGACTGTGCAGAAAAGAGGAAAAGTAAGAAGTTTACTCTTTGAACAGCTTTTCTGGGATAAAAGAATCACATTGTTCCTTCAGTGAAGATAAATCCATGAAATCACAGAATGGTTTGGGTTGGAATAATGAGCACATGTAAGAAAAAGTAATTTAAAGGATGTTTAGCTGTTCCTGAAATTAAAGTTTTTGGAAAGTAAACAGTTTCACTGTTTTCCATGAGGGATGTGGTGTGGGTTGTTTCCATATGGTGTCTGAGTTGGAGCTGTTGCCTTCCAATCACTCTGTTTTGATTTTTTATCCACTTCCAAAGCTCAGGGAGATTGACTTTCTCTGTGTTTGTGCTTTCTCTACCTGTAGCAGATCCAGGAGACAGAAAGAGTTCCATGGGAGATCTGGAACGAAGACCTGGAAAGTTTTGACTTTGAGGAAGAAACAGATGGTACCCAAATCATTGCAAAAGAAGATGTACAAATGATTAAAGATGAGGCTCCTGAACCTGCCAGTCAGACTGAAGAAATGCCAAGCCAAAAGAGAGCTGTTCTTGAAGAGTCTCCCTCAGATTCCACAGATCACCTTGAGGAGAAAGAAATGGGCAGGACACAGGCCAAGGAAAGAGCAAACTCCTGGCCTAACACAGGAGTGTCTGTGCAAGAGCTGTACAGTAAAGAGGAGAGAAAAAAGCTGATAGAGACAAAGATACTCTCCAAGATCCTTGTGGAGCCATCCCCAAAGCAGGATGTCAAGCCTCCCTCCCATGGCATCAGCAACAGCCTAGGAAGATTTGCAAAGGAAGAAACTTCCTCAGCTGAGCATCTTGGAGAAGTGATCCATTTGTCATTGCAGGCAAGTGGCCCTGAAATAAAGCTTGGGGGTGCTGCAGGTGGGCTGGGGCACAGAGCAGTGCCTGCATAACCCCACTGCAGAGAGGAGCTGCAGTCCCAGTTTGACACTCCACAAGGCTGGGTGTTACACAAGTACCAAAAGCTGTCCCAGAGCTGTCAGTGCAAGTCCAAACCATGGCAAAGCTGCTGCAGATAACCATCTTAGACATATGAAAAATCACTGCTAGAAACAAAAGGCACAAGGAAATTAAGTTAGTAGTCAAGGCCACAACTACCCCGAAAGGACTTAACCTCAGCACAAAGCTGCTATTTTTAATTTTATCTTTGTGAAATAATGCCCAAACTTATCTTGTAACATACTCCCCAAATTCTCTAGAGCACTGGATTTCCCAATTCAAGGACTTCAGTTTAATACCATCTTTACTTGTGTCCGAAGGAGATGCACATTCAACCTGCTAGAACTTCCATGTCCCTTCTTAATGGAATACAGGAACACAGGAGAGACTCAAGAATGACCAAGGAGACCAAGGTGGTCATAACCCATGAAGTTTAGGTCAGAAGATACAGACTATTTGGACTACTTTGTTAGATTCAAGTAATTGACAAAAAAAAGCATAGCTAATTTAGGTGATGTTTGTCTGCTAAGCATCAGAAATTCAGGAGAGCATAACTAAGAATACAACTTTACTACCAAAGATTCCACAAGAAATTGCAAAATACAGCTTACCTCTGACTGTGCTCAGAGCATAAATAAGCCTTTCATTAGGAACTATGGAAGTGATGGTCAAATTTTGGCTATTTTCCAAAAGAGCTGATGCACACACACACACACACACAAACCCCCATGGAAATGGATCTGCAGCAAGGTCCATGAACTGTTAGGGAAGCCACCCATAGCATCTGGGAAGTTTCTGGGAAGGCAAGGAGTTTTTCAGGTCCCAGGCAGAATTGCATTAAACCAGGGAGCTTTCTGGCCCTCCAGTGGGGTGCTGGAGGTGAGGAAGTGTTTAGGGTTGTTCCTGAAGTCTTAAATCTCACCCACCTAAGGCAGGTGGGATGAGCAGCTCAGTGTTAACTGGAATGAGGCTCAGAGTCAGGGATGATTTTCTTCAGCACTGACTTACAGATCTGCCTGTATTGATTTTTAAGTTCATTAGAACTTAATCAGCACAGAACAGGTCCTGATCTTTCTGTTCAATGCCTTCCACAGGTCAGAGTACAGATGTTTCCCTTCCCCTTTCATGTATTCACAGAAATGAACTTTTTGATGTTAGAGCTGTTCCAGTCCAGGCAAATCATGCAGCTGCTGACCTGTGAGTTAAATTGTGCTGCATCATTGAAGGACATCTTTTTCAAGTGGGTCTGGGAGTAATTCCCAGCTCACCTCATAGAATTCAGTCTCTGTTAATTCAGGAAGCACTACTTGCCTTTCAGAACCTGTTTGATGTCAGTGACTTCAATGAACTGGTCTGGTGCTCTGGGGTGAGTTCTGAGAGGCTCAGTGTGTTCTCACTTTCATTTGAAGGGGGTTGTTGCTCCCCAGCTCAGCCAGGCACCTCAGTTTGTGTCAAGTTGCTAAACCTAATATACAGTTTCTTCTTGATTCCTATCAGTTAATTTGATTTTTTTTTCTTAAGTTCCTTTCTGTATTAGAAATAGAATTGTGCAAACCTTCACTTTCTATTTCTTTTGAACCTTCTGGAACTTAAACCAGTGCTGCAGTGTTAGAATAGATCTAATAGAGGCTCAGATATGTGTGAAGATTTATTGCTCAGGAAGGAGGGAGAACCTTCTCTCCAACAAGAGGGGCAGATGCTGGAGGTTTTTCAAGGTGAAATGTTGGGTTTGGAGGCTGCTTCTGTTTTTTTTAAAGGCCATGAGTGGTTGTGTTAAATGTGTGTTTGTGGCAGTGGTGTCATTGTCACGACTCACAGCCCCCTTCCTTTCAATAAAACCCGTAAGCACTTCCAGTTTCTGGGGATATTTCACATGGGTATGGAATCTTTTCATTAAAACTTCAATTTCAAATAATATTCAGAGGGGAAAGCAATGAGTGGTTTAAATGCATGTGGACTTTGATGGCAGCCTCTTGCACCTGAGTGAGGTGAGTGTGTCCTCAGCCAGGGATTCAGAGCAAGGAAAGGGAGGATCCTCTCTTCAGGGTGGGTGGGCAGCTGTGAGATATCACCTGATACTGACTGTGCCCACAGCCATGGGAATTCACCCTGCTCAGAAACTGGAGGGGGAGGAAAGGGCTGATCTCAAAGAGCTGCAGAGCCACAAGTCCTTCTCCTGTGGGTGGCAGTGAGAAGTTCTCACATTATTCAGGATCAGAATGCACATGCTTGGCCTTGTATCAGGCCACTTTTTAATCTGTTCCACTGTCTCCAGTGATTTTTTGAAGTCTTATCAAAAAGGTTCATGATTCTCAAAGAGCCTCAGCAGAAATAGCTGAAGCAGCTGGAGGGATGCAGTGTCTGAAGGGATGTAATAAATGCATTTCTTTCCTTACAGCACTTCCTCTGGAACTGCTGAAAGCAAACTGGCACTGAAATTAGGAGTGGTCTTTTGAGAGTCAACTTTCCATCATGTTTCTCTTGTCTTCTTTCAGAATATTGAAAAGTGGGATGTAGACAAGAATCTTGAGGAGCTGGAGCGGCAGGGAGATAAAACTCATGCAGAAGTTGCTTTCTTCCCAGCAGATTATGGTAATGTCACTAGTTGAAAGTGCATAAAAATAAATAAAACTTGGGTTCCTGTATTTAAGTTATTCCCTGCAGCATAATTTTGAATGCAGAAATCATAGTGGGTTTTTTAAATGCTTCTAAAACATGTTTAATTAGCTTCCCTCAAGATTTCATCTAGGTTTCTTAGCCTGAAGCCAGTGCTTCACAGCCTGCCATGGGCCAGACAAGCCAGCTACAATATTATCTTTATCCTTCCCCTGCTGCCAGGCTGTAGGAACAGGAACAGTGTGAATATGGGGAATATTGGGTGATTTCATGGCAGAAGATCACAACTGATGATTCTTTTGTTGCTCTTCCACAGAGTCCTTCAGGAGGAAGTGTGAAGAGGAGCTCATGGAAAGGTTGGGAGAGCTGTGTGCCAGACAGTCCAGGGCAGTGTCCCCTCCCTGTGGGAGGCCATCAGCCAAGCTCTGCTCCCTCCAGGGACAGCAGGACAATAAGTGAGTCCTTTTCTGTCACATATCCCAGTTAATCCTGGCTGCCAGAATGGATACTGGGCAACTCCTGGTCTTCCACAGGGGTTTTTCTCTGTAGCCTTGCAGAAAGCTGATATTGGAGTTGGAATAGTCAGTGATTGATCTCCCTTTGATGACAAACACCTTGGCATTCTCCATCAACCTTTGTCTAAACCTCACCAGGCATTTGGGATAAATGGGAAAGGCAGGAAAATGAGGCTAAGCCAATTATCCTGCCCAGCTTTTTTTGTAATCTAGGGTAAAAATTTCTCTTACTGGTACCTCAATTGAGCAAAAATGCACAGGATGATTTTCTGTGGAGATGTCAGTGCTTCTTGGAGGTTTCTGTGTGAAGGAAGAGCATTTTCAGGCTGTTCAGAGGGAGCAACATCAATGGTGGCAGCACAGAAGAAATAATGAGTGAAAGAGTGGAGGGGCAGGTGGGAAATACCCTCATTGCCAGAGCAGGGAGAGCCACTAGGAGGATTTGCACTTTGTATACCTGGGAAGATAAAATGGAATTGCCAGAAGAGGCAGAGAGGAAAGGGGAACTTGTTCTTACACTGAGATGTTAAAAGTTGTGATCTCTCTGGTGCCTGCCTTTGTTCTCCAGAACAATTTGGTGGTGTCACATTTTGAGACCTAAATATCCCTCTTCATCCTGCCTGTGATCTGTGCTCCTGGGGGAAGCTGAATCCTTGAATTCTGATTACAGGCAGAAGCAGAGTTGGAATCTGTGTGGTAGCCAAGCCCAGAGCTCCTTTCTCAGTCCAGTTTTGATGCTAAGGCACTCCCTGCAGCCTCCTTGGGTGGATAAGGCAGAGGATATGCTGAGATGTGTTTTCTGTGTGTAGGGATGTTGCCTTGCTGTCATCCCCACCAAGTTCTCTGAGGATGGGCAGGATGAGTTTCCAGGGCCTGCCAAAACCTGCAACTGTGTACATAGATTTGAGAGATGATGAGCCATCAAAGTCAGTGACAGTCCCTGAAGAGGAACAAAGGTAAATCCTGGCTTTACTGGGAGTGAGAAATAAGTAATAAAACTTAAACTTAAACCTTTCTGAATCTCACGCTTGTGAAATGTAACTTCAAAAATGTTCTTTCACACCTCTGTCATAAGGAGAAACCTTGTAGTTAATAAACAGCTACTAGGTAATAAACAGGTTAACATTTTGTTCTAGTTGCTTGAATATTTGAATTTTCTTTTTGCTAGAGCAATAGTGTGAAGGACTCTCCATAACACCCAGAGATCTTCCCTGGAAGTATCTCTCCCTTTTTCCTCATTTTCTAAATTTGCATCCTAGAAATGACCAAGAGCCAACACTCAGCTAGAACAGGTTAATTAATATGGTCTGATTGTTTCACAGTGCAAGTGACAGCTCCTCCTCCTCTGAAGAAGAAGAGACTGTGACAATTCAGGATGAAGCAGAAAGGAGAATGTAAGATTCCTTACCAGGACTGTTTTCCAAGTGATATAATGTTCATTTTTTCTGAAGCTAAAATAATTGCCCTAACAATGATCAGAATGAAAGTTTGTGTACTTAAATATTGCCATTTCTGGTCTTCACAGCAAAAAAAACAACAACAAAAAAAAGCCCAGTAATGAAAGTGCTCCAGTGTGGCCCCAGGAGGTCACTCTTTTCCTGTTGCATGGTAAAGCTACCAAAGGTAGAAAGTTGTTGATCCTTGAAGCAATATTTGCAGCTGTCCAGCTGCTTGGGACAGCTCAAAACACATTTTCCTGGAGGCTGGAAAATGTGAGTTTTTCTCCAGCCCTGTGTGAGTGACACCAGAACTGTGTTTGACAAGACTCAGAACCAAACTTTGGAAATGTTGTAGGGAGTTGAGTCAGACAAATCTTCATTTTTAGAAATAATAAAGTAGGCTAGAATGGATAGAGATTTAAAGAGAATATTTACTACCTTGTATGGACAGGGACCTTCCCAATTCTCCTTAATTCAAAGGGACAGGGGGGAGAGTGGGATGGGTGGAATCCTAAAGTGTAAATTCCTCAACATGCACAGATGTCAGCCTTTTCTTGCTAAACTCCTGGATTCATATCCATAGGTTGTTAGACATTTTTTAATGTGAAGCAGAGGTGTCAAACTTAACCATCCTCCTGCACTCATGCTCTGGGTTCCATTTGGAATTCTGTAGCCTGCAAGTTCAAGCCACAGCAGGGCAGGGGACAAGCAGAACACGTGTCTTGTTGTGCCAGCCACCTGCACTTCTTCTAATGGTTTGGAAGAAGAGGTGATTTCACAAGGAACCCAAACAATGAGCCCAACAGTGAGCCAAACAAGAAGGCAAACAATGTAATTTAGAACATTTAACCCAAAACTAGTGAAAGGCAGGGACAAGGGGATGCTTGAGGAACTCTCCAAGGCACTGACACAACTTCAGCTGTTCCATCAGTGTAAATCTGCAGTGATGGAGAGCAGAGCTTGCATTTTGATTCATCTTAATGTTGCTAAAAGAACATGCACAAATGTAATGCCTGGCAAATGCTGCTCAGTTCTGGTTGTAAATAAGAAATCCCCTTGGTCTCAGCAGGGCAGGATTCTGATCTCATTTGTGAGGGGACTATCCAGTTTCATTTTTATCTGGAACAAATTATTAAACAGGAATTATTATTCTGTGCATGGAGATTATGTCAGGACAGGACATTCCACTACTACAGTAATATGTGCTTGCTGACAGCTTAGCAGTCTCACTGAGGTAATTAAGCCAAGCATTCAAAACCTGTAATAATTATTAGAAAAACTTTTCATCTGCATGTATTTGAACCCCAACCCCTGTATCCAAAGGGGACAAAAATCCATAGGCTCCGATTTCCATGCCAACCACACATTTGTTCAGGCTTGTTCTGGTAGGTGTTTGTGTTGTGCCTGAATGCAGAAGAGGTAAATAAATTGCCAGGAAGATCAATTTTGTGTTCTGGCTCTGCTTGTTCATCTGAGTGCTGATGCTATGTGGTATTTTCAGGGTTCCCCATCATGGGGAGGAAAGATGAATCTGACTCCATGTTCCTAGAAGGCTAATTCATATATTTATATTTATAATTATAGTTATATTATATTTATATTCTATTTTATTGTGCTATACTAAAGAATAGAGAAAGGATACAGACAGAAGGCTTAACAAGATTCTAATGAAAAACTCGTGACTCTCCTCAGAGTCCAACACAGCCTGACCATGATTGGTCATTAAGTTAAAACAATTCACATGTTGGATAAACAATCTCCAAACCACATTCCAAAGCAGCAAAACACAGGAGAAGCAAATGAGAAAATATTGTTTTCCTTTTTCTCTGAGGCATCTCAGCTTCCCAGGAGAAGAAATCCTGGAGAAGGAATTTTTCCAGAAAATATGACAGTGACAGTGTTACTGTCACCCCCAGTTATTGTTCCTGTAGATGCCCAGTCCTTGTTTTGAGCTCTCACTGCATGTGAAGTTCCTCAGAGATTGAGTTTATTCCTGTAATGCTTTATCTTGATGAAATCAGGTTTTTATTTCCTTTGCAGGAGGAATTGCTCAGGGAAGTGCCTGTTACTGCAACAGCTCCGAGCAGCCCGTAAGGAGGCCTTGGAGCATCTTCATAAAACGTCAGCTCCAGCTGAGAAACTGCATCCAGAAGGGCTGGAAGACAGAGGTTCCTCTAATAAAAGTCAAAACCAATCTTGTAAAGTGAGGCAAGAGACAAATGAGGCGGTTCCCAGGAAACTGATGAGATTGGAACCAGGCAAGGAAAGTCCCCCCTTTTCAAGCTGTGGGGGAGATGGAGCTGACACAGAGAAAGAGAACAAAATGGAAGCTGAGAAGATTCCAAATGCAGGAAATGCTCCAGACTGTCCTCTAATTACAGCAGAATTGCCAAGGTATCCCACAGGAAAAGTAATCAGAGGGTTTGGATGTGGCTTCTCTAATTGTCCAGGATTAAAGAAAATTGCTTACCTGGGCTGTGAGCTGGAGCAAGAGGGTGTCTGGATGTGTTACCTGGCAAGAGCAACCGTCCTGGCAGCTACTGCTGGAAGGTTTAGAGGCAGCCTCAGTGGGGCCTGGCATTAGATGAGCTGTGGCACTTCTGACATTGGAAATGGAGCCTTTTTCTTTCGCTTTTATTCTACAGAAGAGGAGGATAATACAGTATTGATCTCCTTTAGGAACAACAGCACTGAGGTTTCCTAAGCACAGCTTCCTAGAAAATAGGTCTGGAAGGGTCAGTCTCCCTGTGCCAATAAAGAGTGAAGTAAAATCTAATATCTCCTGGCAGATCTTTATAGAACTTGCTCTTGAAATCCTCAATGGTGAGGATTCCTTGACTCCCAGGTAGTACATTTTGCTGTTTAATTATCCTTAGAGTTGTAAAGCTTTTCATTAAGTCTAATTTTAATTATTCCCCCTCGAATTTAAGCTTATTTTTGTTGTGTTCCCAGAAGGGATGGAAAATGGTTTATTCTGTGTCTCAGTGTAAAAACACCTTTCACAAACTGGAAGATGTATCAGTCTCCCCTTGTAATTTTTTTCTTCCAAACAAAGGAATTCTGACTCTTTGCCAACAAGAAAAGTGCAAGATCTTGGAGTTACAAAGTACACCCGTGAGGAATGCCGCAGGAATATCTTGGAAAGCTTCAAAAAATAGAAATAAGAGTGATATCAATTGAGGAAATTGCAGAGTTATTTGGGCCTCTGCCTCCCTGGGCTTAGTTAAATGTAGTGTATTCTGCAGAAGGTCTAATTTCAAAGTGAAATCAGGTGGTTGCCTTGTGCACCTGCCCAACTGTTTGGGAGAGCTCCATTATGCTGCCTTTTCAAAGGTTATATCCTGCTATTTTCAGAATGAAATTTAACATTCTGACTTTGACATATGAGCCCTGGAAAGAATCAGGATCTGCCTGCTCTGGAGACTATTACTGTGTCAGAGTTAAACACTTGCCTGCCCTGCCACTTAGACACCTCAGCTCCTGTGTACCTGCTTTAAATGGCAGGTGGTTGGCTGCAGGGTTTTTTCCCTCTGGAATTCCTGACATTAAGCTCATTGCTTCCATCAGGAATACTAAACTCCATTTTGATTACCTATTAGCCTGAGATGGCAGGCAAGAATGTGGGTTATTTACTGTCTCTGAGTGATAATTCAGTGATTTTCAGTGATTTCAGTTTTCTCTCTTGCTGTTTAATTATTGCTGGGGCACCTGGGGCTGGAAGAATTCAGGAGGAATTGAACTTTGTGTTTGCCATGAAAATAGCAGATGAAATCTCTCTGTGGGCATCCAGGTGTTGAAAGATGGGAGGTCTTGGGGTCAGGGGAACTTTATCTGTGTCACATCCTATAGCAGATAGGAAAGGAAATAGGTCCAGACTTGGGAGTCTTGGTGTGGAAATGGGGAGTGACACCTCACAAACACATCTGTGCTTAAAGGAGTTTGTATCCCCACATAGATCATCACTCCTTTTCTTTGAGGTGTTTTTCTTCTTAGAGAGATGATTTCATCCACTGACAGTTCTTGTGTCCCCCCACAAACACCAGAATTGCTCTCTAAATCTATTTTAGCCTTTCATGTCATGATTCCCCCTCAAGTGCGTGGTGTAAATACGAGAAAACAAGAAGTGCAAACCAGATGAACAAGTGGCTTTTTTCCCCCCCAAGTGAAAAGCTTAATCTGTGTATTTTCCAGGAGAGAAGGAAGTGACAGAGAGCTTTCCCAACAGGAAGAGGAGATGAAGGAGAGGCAGAGGAGATGCAGATTGCAGGAGCAGCTGGAGCAGTGGCAGCCTCAGCGCTCGGTGTGGGGGAAGCAGCCCATGGCAGAGAACACCCCACTCCTGTTCCACAGGGTCAGTGCCTCAGGGTGGGCTGGTTTGAAAAGCAGCTGTCTGCTAAGGAAGGCAGGAGCCTCTCTTGAAATGGAAAATGTAAACCCACTCCCTCTGAATTATTATAATTTTAAAATTAAGGGGCTCTCAGGCAAAGGTATGGGAGTAGGAATAACAGTTCTTTACTAGGAAAACTAAAAATGAATAAAAATGCAATAGTACAAAAAGAAAAACCACTGCCAGAGTCAGAACAGGAGATGTGCCCCTGTGTGTCAGGATGCTGGCACAGTCCCATCCCAGGTTGGTGGCACAGCCCCATCCCATGGTGATGGCACAGTCCCATCCCATGGTGGTGGCACAGTCCCATCCCAGGTTGGTGGCACAGTCCCATCCCAGGGTGGTGGCACAGTCCGTCCCAGGGTGGTGGCACAGTCCCATCCAGGGGGTGGCACAGCCCCATCCCAGGGGGTGGCACAGTCCCATCCCAGGGTGGTGGCACAGCCCCATCCCAGGGGGTGGCACAGCCCCATCCCAGGGGTGGCACAGTCCCAGGGTGGTGGCACAGTCCCATCCCAGGGTGGTGGCACAGTCCCATCCCATGGTGGTGGCACAGTCCCATCCCAGGGTGGTGGCACAGTCCCATCCCAGGGTGGTGGCACAGTCCCATCCCAGGGGTGGCACAGTCCCATCCCATGGGGCTCAGCCCTCCTGCAGTGCCAGCTGTGGCTCTGCTGCAGCAGGATCCTGCACAAGGGGGGAGTTTTCCTCTGCAGCTGCAGGGCTGCTGGAGATGGGCCTGCTCTCCCTCTGGGAATGCAGGGCAGGAGAAAGCTGCTCCTCTGGGAATGCAGGGGGCAAAGGCTGCTGTGCTGCTCCAGGGCAGATTGGATCCAGGTAGGAATGCTTGGCTCCTGCCCTGGGCACAGCATCTCCCCATGGGATGGTGGAATTTGATCAGCCCTGCAGGGACACTCAGTGGCCATGGACAGCAGAGATCTGCTGGAGGGAGGATGGGCTGTGGGAGAGGTAAATGAACAGCAGAGAACTGCCCCAGCTCTGACAGATTAAACAGAACACACAGCCCCAGCCTAAGACACAGGGGCTTCCTGCCAGAGGCAACTGGGAGAAAAAATGTCATTTTTATTGCCTTGTTTCAAATCTGTTTGTTATGGAGCACCATTAGCCGAGGAGAGGAGCAGCCCTACAGCTCTTCTCTCACACTAAGGGAGAAGAATTCCCCACCTTCCTGTGCAGGGAGAGCTCCTCAAGCAGCTGCCCCCCAGTTCTGACCTGTCAGGGCTTGCTGGAATCAGTGACTCAGTGTCATCTACTTCACAGCAGCCAGAGTCTCCCACATGATTTTTAATAACTTTTCCTAAAAAAGTGCAATATTTTCACTATCTGCTGAGTCCTGTTGTCTGCCCCCAGCAGCTTTATAGTTCACTTTTGTGGATGGGTTTTGAGGATTGTGGGTTTAATAAATAATAGGTTTCACTCCTGATTAAGGGGGTATGAAATGATCCTGATTTTAACCAAAGCCTAACTATGGCTTGGGGGACAAGGCTGTTGTTACTCCTCAGAAGATTTCTCTCTGTCCCTGCCCTTAGCAGAGGGCTTGGAATGAGATGAGCTATAGGATCACTCCCAACCCATTCCATGATTCTATGACAAGCAGTCCTGCTTCATCCATGCCCTGGTTCTGCTGAACACAAGGCCAGGTGAGAAGGTCAGAGGAGGTGAGAAACTGCAGAACCATCATAATGATTTCTCTGGACTAATGCCAATAACAAAGCTCTCTTGTACAAAAGTTGAAAGACTTTACAGCCCTAGATTTGGGGCTGGACCATTTAGGTTTGTTTTGTAAATTGATTGCTGTGGTTGTGGAGATTTGAAAGCTCATTTTATTTAGCACTGGATTAGTCAGTGAGGAGGAGTAAAGGACTAAAAAGCTCCCAGCTGAGTTTCCCTCTGCCAGCCTGCTTTGACAAGGAGAGCACAGCACCCATAGCTCTGCTTTGGAGTGTAAAGGTTGTGGATCCTTTGGATTTGCTCCTCCCTGGCTGTTGGCAGGTATCACCCACTTCCAGTTAGCCCTTATTAAGATGCAGACACTCTCCTGCTCCTCAGAAATCCACGTGGGCCTTGCTCTCTCCTTCCTGACAATGCACCAGACACTGCAGAATTCCCCTGTGTTTGGTCATTTCCCATATCTGCTGTGCTGATGCCAATAAAATGAGGATGGACTTGGTGATGTGCTTTGTCTGGAGCAGAGCTCAGGGTGGATCTGTGCTGGAACTGGAGCTATAAATGTTCTCCTAAGGGAGGGGATGATGTTCCAGTTGTGGCAGCAGGGACAGGGGCATTTCTCACCAGCCCAGGCTCCTGCTGCCTGTGCAAACTGCTCCAGTGCCCAGGAATAGGGACAGGGACTTGTTACAGACAGGAGAGGACACAGGGCAGGGTAAAGGTGGGATTTTGGGAACAAATTCTTCCCTGTGAGGGTGGGGAGGCCCCTGGATCCCTGGCAGTGTCCAAGGCCAGGTTGGAGCAGCCTGGGATGGTGGAAGGTGTCCCTGCCCATGGCAGGGGGGGGATGAGA
Organism: Fringilla coelebs; assembly: GCF_963513975.1. NCBI lineage: Eukaryota > Metazoa > Chordata > Aves > Passeriformes > Fringillidae > Fringilla > Fringilla coelebs. The sequence goes on from NC_140042.1 coordinate 14,449,704, forward strand.
GGATCTTTATGGTCCTTCCCACCCAACCCATTCCATGATCCCAAACTAAGTGCCAGCCTGCTCCAGGGGACCTGCCTGACCTCCCAATGCACCAATGGTAAAAGGGAATCAGCACAACCCATAATAACCATGTTGTCTGGGCAACTCTGCTCTTAGTTCTTATTCAGAGATATTCATTATTAAAATTAAGACTAAAAATGTATCAAGATCATCTATCAAATACAACAGTCCTTTATAAGATTACTTGAAATCTGCTTTGATAGCAGCACTTTTTCCCTTTGAATTTGAATAGAGTTTTATTTTCTTTCTTTTTTTTATGAACACAGAAAATTTTGACTGTTTTGACATTTAAAACTAAGAGCCCCTGTAATTTGGCAGCTATGTCTCAGTGAAAATATCTAATATCTATATATAAACACATATTCAAAGAACAAGCCCCAGTGTTTGACAGAGTAGCACACTTGCAAATTTGTTTTGTAAGTCCTTTGTTTTGGCAGTGATAGATGTTCATATCTGGAGCACTTGTCACACTTTCCAGAATTCTTCTGACCATTTATAATGTACATAAATAATTGAATTGAATAATAATCAGAGGGAAAGTTTAGAAACTCTGCAATTACTGTAGCTGAGGTGCTAGGAATAACTGGCAAAGGAAATTTAAAAAGCTGCATTAGGGTTACATTAGAGTTCTTTTCTAAAATGTAAAAGCAGATTTAATGTGCTGTCTCCTTTTTCTTAACCCAGTTCAGTCAAACTCTGTCCTCAGCTTCACTCTGAGAGTCAGGGTTGGGGAGAGGTAACTTGAGAGACTGAGAATTCACTTCCAGGGGCACTTCAGCTGCTGGAGAAGGGGCTGAGGTCCAGTGGATTTTCAAGACATGCAGGTGCCAATTCCCTGGGAAATCAGTGGGTTCTTTCTAAGAACTCTGCCTGTCAGGTCCATGTCTGGAGGTGTCTGAATGCTTGGGCAATCTGGCTCACCTTAGTTTTAAAAATAATGCAGGGAAGAACCTGTTTTTTTTAATGCTGTGTTTTGGGTTCATTTGTTTGTGGGGTTTTTTTTGTTTGTTTTTTTTTCCTTCTCTGCCCCACCCAAACTTTTGGTGAAATTTGAGACTGGTATGAGTTGATCTCTTTTGAAATGGGGCCCCAACCACATTTTAACCTTTAAATCTGATTCAGAACTGATGCAAGCACCTGGAGTTCTGTGAAAGCCATCAGAGTGGTGCTGTGATCCTCACTGTAGGGTCAGGCTGAATTAAGAGTTTGGAGGAACAGCACAGGGTTTGTTTCATGATGTGAGCAGTGTTATTGATGAGGGAGACAGAAGGAATGCTCACAGGATGTAAAGCAGTTAAATAAATGGAGGTTGTAAAATGAAATGGGTTTGATCTGTCCCTTCATTCACCTTGCTTGTTATAAGTAACTTGGTGCTGGTGTTTTCTGTCACATTCCCATTAGGTGGGATCCAGATAATGGTGCTAACTTTTGCCACGCTCAGAGCTGAGTTTTATGTCAGGAGCAGCACAAGCAGGTTTTTCTAAGGATATCACAGGATCCCAGACTGGGATGGGAAGGGACCTTGAATCCCATCCTATCCCACCCCTGCCATGGGCAGGGACACCTTCCACTATCCCAGGCTGGCCTTGGACACTGCCAGGGATCCAGGGGTACCCAGTGCCAGGGCCTCCCCACCCTCACAGGAGGAATTTCTCCCCAGTATCCCATCTAACCTGCCCTCTGGCAGTGGGAAGTGTTTGGGGAAGACAAAGCAGGATGTGCAGCTGAGAGCAGGGCAGGGAGGGCAGGAAGGGCAGTGGCACAGTCCAAAGGAGCAGCAGAGCAGCTCCAGTCAGGGTGGCCAGTTGGCAAATGTGTGAGAATGAGGAAGGGCAAGATGAAGGGCAGAAAGCCAAGGCAGGGGCAGGACCCAGGGGCAGCCCAGTGATCACCCAGGGGGTCTGGAGTGATGGAACAGGGCTGAGCTGAGCCACAACATCAGAGCAGGGGCAGTGCAGGTGAGGGGGGGAGGCCAGGCAGAGGTAGAGCTGCTCTGCAGCTTGTCCAGGACCATGAGAAATGCCTCTGCTGAAAAGCAGCTTCCCAGAGCTCCTTTTCCAGCAGCCCCGGGTGAGGTGAAACACCTGAGCTTGTGCCAGACCTGGCCTTGAACACTGCAGCCAAACCCCTGCATGGCCCATCCAGCCCTGCAATTCATTTCACACAGAACAACTAGAATTTAGCTTGTACTCATCTCTTTTATTATTGGAAAAAAGTAGGTGTTTTCAGCAGGGCTTCAGCTTGATTCTGCATTTATTGCTTTATCATGATATGGCAGAAGAGGATAATGTTGTTGGAGGGCTATTAGGAGCCACCTTGTACCCAGCCCCTTATAAACACAGTTTTATCTCCCTTACACAGCCAGGGTGGTTGGGAAATGAATGTGTTGACTCACACTGAGGCATCTCATTTTTCTTGGCATTCACAATCACTTGGGCTAACCTTGTATTAGTAATTATATTACCATGATCCTCATCTCATTGCAGCTCAGCCTTACAGCTGCCTTACACAACAAAAACATCCAGGCACAACAGAGTCATTCTTCCTTAACAAATAGATGATGTGGGTACTTTCCTTTCCATCTTGTAAACACAGGCTCCATCACCTTTTTGTCAAAATCAGCAGGTTCTTTATGTTAACACCCTGTTGACTCAGCTCACTTGTGTCAGGGAGAATTCTCAACCACAAGATGTTCCACTTGTATTGCAACAAAATTAATTCTTTATAGAACTTGGTCTTGAAATCTTCAATGGTTGAGGATTCTTTGACTCCCAGGTAGTACATGTTGCTGTTTAATTATCCTTAGAGTTGTAAAGCTCTTCATGAAGTCTAATTTTAATTATTCCCTCTCCAATTTAAGCTTATTTTTGTTGTGTTCCCAGAAGGGATGGAAAATGGTTTATTCCGTGTCTCAGTGTTTTAAAATCTCAGTGTTTTTACAAACTGGAAGATAAAATTACCAATATATCATGGTCAAATCCTTCCTTGCCCTTTGATGGCCTTCTTCTCTCTTTGATCCTATATTTCTTCAGGGGAAAATCCCTGACAAAATCCATATTTACCATCCAGAGTGGTGCTGAAGTTCTGGATGTTCTGCTACTTGGGAGAGTTACCCTGCATCAGCACAGTCTGCCTGAAAGTAGGGATTGATTTCCAAAACTTGTAAAGTATTTTTAGTTCAGTTACTGGCCCCAGAAGTTATTTTTAAGTAGGAGGTGCCTTGATCTGCAAATTGTCAGTGAAATGCTTTTGATTCTTTACCTGTCTTCCTTAAATAGGTGCCTGTGATTGCCATTGCTGTTCCATGGGTGTTTTGATCTTTTTGGGGCAATGGTGCTGACATCAGCATTGGATATTGCCCTTTTCTTCCAGCTCTGGGCTGTTCAAGGACGTTGTGGATCCTGGGATCCCAACCCAGCTCTTCACCTGCTGGGCCAGGGCACTTGGGCACCTCCCCAGCTCCACTGGAGCTGCCCACATGACTGCACTGTGATGATGGCCTCAGCACTATTTAAAAATACACCACTTTTATTGCTGGGTGGAAAATGGAGAAAGGAAAAGGACTGCAAGAAAGTCAAATTAATGTCTCCACTTAAAGAATGGACAAAGGCCTGATCAACCAGTCATGAAGGAATAGGTTTTGTGCCACTTCCTTACAGAAATGCCAATTTATCCCCCAAAATGTGGTGCAGTACATATATTTGGAGAAGCTGAGGAAACCTATAAAATCTTTCTATGATTATAACGATTTTGTGACACAGTAGTTGAATTTTTCTATACCTGTATTACTCCAAAGTAATCCTGGTAATACAAATCACCTGTGATCAAATGTTTTCATTGACCCTGGGCAAAAGCAACTGCATCTGTGTGGATGTAATTACAACAGCATTTAGCCCTTACTGTTATTTTAATATAACTTTAAAAAACTCCATTAATTGTAAAAATCACCAAATATTTCCTACAGGAATGTTTTTCAGACACCAGAGCTGAGTTTGGGGTTTGCCTGGCTCCAGGTGCTCTCCCTGTTGGGCTGATGCCAAGGCTGTGGCCAGCAGTGCTGTGCCCAACAGCCACCAGATGGCCCCTGAATTCCTCTTTTTTTTTTCCTGCCAGGCATTTAATGAGTTCCTGAAACAAGATTAAAATCTCTTGTACTTAATGAACCCTCTGCCTCGACTCAAGAAAGGCTTAAAAATAAACTAAGGCAATTAGAGATGGAGTTAAACTTAGCACACAGAGACAGGAGGCCAAGATTCCTGTTTGTGCCACCAGCCCAGCATTTGGAATCGATGGAAGATCCCAAGGAAATGTTTTTCTAGCATGGGTGGCTGGCAGCTGGCACAGAGCCTGTGTTTCTGGCCTCCTCTTCATCTTCCCACATGGTGCCAGGGAAAGCAAACGGGGGGATTGCTGGCACAGCACTTTGGTGGAGTAGCTGCTTCCTGCTGTCCCTGGCTGTGGGCACAAATCCCAGGAGCTGAGGCTCAGCATGGCACAGAGCTGACCTGAGGATCTGCCTTAAGAGGCAAGCAGAGGGTCCAGGCCTGACCTGTCTGTGTTACAAACACCTCCCTCCACACAGGAGGTGTTTGCTCTCTGTGGATGTGTTTACAAAAAGACTGGATGTGGCACCTGATGTTTCATTGAGGTGTTGGGGCATGGCTTAGACTCGAGGAGCTTTAAGGTCTTGTCCAACCTGGTCATTCTGTGAATTCATTCTGTGAATTCATTCTGTGAATTCATTCTGTGAATTCTGTGTTCCCAGAGCCAGGAATGGTATGGAAGTGTCCAGGCACTCTTAGGGCAGGTTGTACTTCCCATCCTCATGGCTCCTCTCCCCAGTTCAGCTAACACCACCAGAGCAGGTCCAAGAGCCACACAGTAAAGCTGCTTTCATAACCTTTGGCTGCTTTAAGAGGTTTTCCAGCCAAATTGCTGTAGAAGTGCTCAGAACCAGGAAATTCACCCCTGCTGAATGTAACAGGGTCACCAAAAAGCCATGGAGACCCTTCCATGTGAACCTGGAGAGACGCTCTGATGGCTCCCAGGGGCTCCCAGGTTTGTGCTTTTTCCAGCTGTGGGAGGAACTGAAGAGCCAGGGAGTCACAAAGCAACGAGATCTTGCAGTGCTGTCTGTGTGACTGCAGTTTGGAAAGGCCCCAGGATAATGGGAGATAGTTAATCCTTTATAGTCCTCAGCATATCTTGGAAGTGATTAAAATGAGTTTAGGCTTATTCCTCAATACACTCCTGCCTGAGTTTGACAGATGGGAACATTGGTTGCTGTTGCTTAAGGGAAAGGTTAATACAAGGAAAAGGAGCAGAGTTTCCAGGATTCCATGCATGAGCTTGCTGCCAGTAGAGGTCCTGAATACTCCTCCATTCACATTAGCAGGATGTTCACATTAAACTTGAAGACAATAATGTAAAATGTCCATGAGCCAAATTCAATTTCTTATCCCAGAGAGGGCAGGAGGACACAAAACCATATCTGGGCTTTTTGTCTCCTCAGGTCCTGCAGTGTGCCAGGCTGCCCTGGATTTGCAGTGGCTCTGAACAAGTGCCAGTCACGTTTAATTACACAGAGAAACAAACACTTTCTGCTGTGATTCTCTCTCTTGGAATCAAAATAGAATTCCCAACTCCTGGCCTTACCTCAGGGCTGTGATCACTGATGCTATTTGTAGATGAAAGGAGGCTGAACCTGCCCCTCTGTTGTTCCAAGGGGATGTACAGGCTTGTCTGTTAAAGGAACTGCAGGATTTAAACTACACTCCTGGTTTTCCTCATGCCTTCTTGTTCAGCATTGGCTTAGGCTGGGCTCATGTTCCAAATCTCAGCACACAGGGGGATAAGCTTGGTCACAACTTGTAAACACATTATTCCACAAATACTCATTATGGGGCATTATTCTCAGTGGCAGGGAATGGAATTCAGGGCTTTATCTGAGATTATGGAGTGGAAGAATCGTGCAGTTATTTTTATTTTGCAAACACAGAGCCCTGCCCAGCTCTGTGCCAAGCACCTGGAGTTCCCACCAGCTTCAGGGAGCACTGTAAGCACTCAGCAGTTCTCAGGTTCCCAAAGTCCCAAACTCACAGGTCTGAAGGGTTGTCTGGAGGGTGTTTTATAGCTGGAGGGAAGAGCACAGAGCTTGTGACAAACTGGATACAGTCCATTTTAATTGGAAGCTGACAGTCTGTAGAACAAGCCACTTTAGCTCTGCTAAAACTTCCTGATAAAGCAGCTGAACAGTTTCCTCCCCCAGACGCTTTATTTTCCTTTATTTCTTTGGGGATTTCCATAGAGTAGCAGGGGAAATGATAACTAAAAAGATAAAGATAAATACACAGGAAGAAAAAACGAGGCTTTCCCCAAGGTGATAAATATGTGGTGAATCATAGAACCAATCCCAAATGGTTTGAGTTGGAAGGGACCTTAAAGATTCTCTCATTCCAACCCCCTGGGAATCTCCTGGAGTATCCAAGCAGAGCCATTCCCATAGGATTTAAACCCAGCTTGGAGCACATGCCAGATGCCAGCCTAGATTTCGGATGGCTGAGGACCAATTCCATGCTCTGTCCCAGCATTTCCAGATGAGCAGGTGCAATTCCCTTCCCTGGGAGGGTCTGGAAGTGCTGACACACTTCATGTGTGAGGCAGGTTGGAATCCTTTGAAGAACAAGTGGAAGATGCAGACAGGAACACACTGAGGGGGCTGAGAGGATTAGGAAAGGGAACAGAGGTTAATTTTGAAAGTTTGTTGATTATCTTACACTCTTCCTCTTCAGAGCACATTACAGAGTCTTGATAATTAATCCAGCTAGACAGGGACCAGGATAAGGAAATATTATCCTCACTTTACAGTTCCATAGAGAAATATTTCATTCTAGAGCCAGGACTGAGGCACAAGTTGCCCATTCCCAGTCTTGTGCTCACATGAAATGTGTAAGTAATTAAACTTCCTTTACTCATTTCAGCTGCTTCTCATTAACCAGGAGTATAAACTCATTAGAGGAGGAACTTTTTGTTACATGTGCTCAGAACACCAGCACAATGAGGCTGGGAATCCTTCTGAGCCTCTCCAAGTGTTACTGGAGTGTAAACACCAATCATGGAAAAGGCACTTCTCATTTTTAATGATTATGGCTTGGAAAGCAAACAAACTCAAATAAGACTCAGTGTTGCTTTGGTTTAAATTTTAATGCATTTCTCAGGTCAGTGCTTACCTGAGCTGAGCCTTTTAAAGAAAATTTTCCTACTTCTAAAAAATAAAGAAGAAATTATATGTTAAAAAAAAAAAAAGCAAGCTGTTTGTTACAGGTTATTTGAATGGTTTTTAAAATTTGTTGAATTTGGGCCAAAAATATTTTGATCCTGTGTGATCCACAGCATCTCTCTGCTAGCAAATGCTATGGACCAGATTTATCCACATCTTTGATAGATGAGCCATTAACTCCAGTGAAGCAGCTGAGAATTCCCTTAGTGCAGTTAAGAGGTTTTATTCTTCACACCCGAGACTAAGAATAATTGTCCAGCACAAGAAAACTGTCAGCAAAGACATTTTGTTTATTATTATATTTTTAACTTAAATTCTCATGATCTGGAGTGCCCTAAGTGAATTGAAAACTATGGAGATCAGAACAAATAATGCTCCATTACACAGCTCCCTGAATCCCTGCAGCCTCCCTTGGCAGAGTTATCTGCTTTGGAGCACCATAATTCCTCCATTTGAGCAATCTGAGCCTCATCCACATCAGAAATTTCAATGCCATCTTGCCCCCATCGTGTTTTTCAGATCCATAACCTCAGCATGATGCTCAGAAAGGCAGTGGTGCCACAGAGTGACTCTGCTACAGAAATGCATTTACAAAAAGACCATTCAGACCATTAAACATCAGTTGTACTCTCCTTTTTGTCAGGAAAAGGCAACTTCCTAATTCCAGAGTGTTCTGCCAGTTGCATGCAGGAACTGCAGAGCCTCTCCTCATTCTCACCCCTTGCTCCCACTTTGCAGTGATAAAGCAGTTTTTTGAATGGTTTCAGGGTTTATTCCACGCTTTAATGTGGAGTTTCAAATCATCTAACAGATGGCATTGTCATCATTTTTCCTTCCCCACAGAATGAAAATGAACAAACACTTGACATTTCCAATATGTCTTCATCTAATGCAAGAATTTTTAGAAGCCATGGAATAGTGATAATCTGCTTTGCTTTAGATGGCCAGAATTGTTAAATGTGTCCTAAAAATCCTGCATTTCCCACGTGACTGTGTGGAAAATGGGGACATAAGCAGACAATCATCATGGTTATGTCCTGTACCACGAGCTCTGAACAGGGCAGAGCAGAACATGGAATGCCAGAGCAGCTGTGCAATGAGAGGGGAAGGTTCATTAGAGAAATGAGCTTGAGCTGCTCCAGCACTTAGAAATCAGCTCACATTTACAAGCCCACAGCAGATGCATCCTTTGGCAAAAGAGTTCTGCAGTCAGTAATTTGCCATTCATCAGGGATTGCCTCTTAAATCTGGGATCCAAGCTAGGGTGCAGATGACATAGGGGGATAAATTTAGACAGGGCTGAAAACAATTATTTTGATTAAACCTCCAGCCAATGAGAGTGACAGTCTTGCTATTCCTCCCCTTGCCCCTCACTCACCCCTCTGTGGTGAAGGAGGAGATTGTGTGAGGTTAACCTCTCTTCCTTTTCCAAGCAGGGGATGTTTGGGTGGGGCTTTTGCTGCTGCAGGGTCTGTCCAGTGGAGTAGGGAGGGTGTTTGGATGGAACATGCTGCCTTGCTTCCATGTCAGTGTTGCAAAAGGTGCTGGGAGGGAAATATGGAAGTTTTATTTACCTCAAAGGGAGAGATTGTGTCTATTAAAGTAAAAAAAAATGTTTTTTCCTTGGCCTATCCTGCCACTGGGGCAACTCCTCGAACTGGATGAGTTGGTTCTGCTGGGAAATCTTTGTGAAGTTCTTGCCTGGCTCCTAAACTTGGTTATTCCAGCCTCTCACAGCTTTGGCATGAATGCTTTCCAGTCTTTGAAACTCTTTGTTCAATCTAACATGGATGTGTAGGAAGAGTAACATTAACTACTCTTTTAAAAAACATCAACAAAGCATCCTTTAACCACTCTGAGCTGTTTTATTAGAAATAAAAATGATCTTCATCTTGGCTGGCAGTCTTGTCCCCACCAAGCCTTGGCTTGCTGTTAACATAAACAGCTCTGGTTTAAAATAATAATAATATGGAGGTAAATTGCCACTTTTTAAAATGAGCTTTCAATGAATAGTAGCTTCCTTTGGGATTCTCATGGATGTTTCACTGTGGTTGCTGCTCCTCCTTGCACTGGTGTTATGTGAGAGTGGAGTTAAAAAGGCCAGAGCTGGGGATGGAGGGGGGTTGGGAAACTGAGCTGAAGGGCTGGAACTTGTAATGACATAAACTCTAATTGCAATATAAAATAGCAAGAATTTGGGAATAGGAAATTTTATCTTATTTACTCTTTGGTAATTGTTGGCACTCGACTGCAATCAGCTGCAAGCCTATCTCTGAGTGACAGCACAATTCCAGCCAGAGCAACCAAAAATAGCCCAGCATTTGAGTAATTTTGGGCTTTCATAAACTAATACATCACAAATAAAAGCCAGTGTAACATGGGCAGATTGAACCTTCCTCTGCAGACCGGGGTAAGCTGGGCAGTGCTGTGGGAAGCCATGCCCAGAAAGCACCACTTGTATCTTTCTTCAGCTGTTCTTGCCCAGAATTAAACTGGATTAGCTCATCTTTTGTTCATTAGTCTTAATATTTCAGAAGTTATTCAAACTCTACACTTAGATTCTTGTTGGGGTGAGGAGGTTGGCAGAGGGAGGAGAGGGAAGGTCCAGCCTTGACCAGAACTACAGTCAGAAAGAACCTTAATGAGTAAATTTATCTGATTTTGGTCAAGGAAATCTGGAATAGTTGAAGATTTCCTGCTGAAATATTACTTATGGATCCTGTGTATGTCTTCAGCTCTTAAGTTGATCTCCACACCCTTGCTGAGGGAGAAGGGAGGAATCCTTTCTCCAGCACAGGGTATAGCAGAAGGTCCCTTTTCCCTCTCGGTCCCAGAGTTTCTCCCAAGGTCTCTTCCTCAGGGGGTTTCAGTGGAGGGGTCAAAGCCCTGAGGAATTCTGTTGGCACCCCAGGACATGAATGAATACAAATCTGCAGCATCACACACATTTGCATGGCTGTTTTACCTTTATTACTAATTTACAGGTTTATTTGGTACAAAACACTGGGTGACACAGTAGAGCTGCTTTAGTTTGAGTCTTTATTAAACCATTTTAAGAAGTTGTCTGTTTTGAGGACCAGCACAAAAGTCAAGCTACATTAACTTGTCAAGTGGATTAGTTGTGAAGCACACTTTTGGACATTTTAATTCAGAATTAAAGTGACTGTAATTGGATTTAGCTTACTTTGCTTTCAGAGTAAATTCAGGTAAATCAAATTAAGGTTCATTCAGTGTAGAGGTGTGGGCAGAAATCCTCATTATGGGCTACATGGAGCAGCTGAAAACATGAAGCCAGGTTGGATGGGGCTTGGAGCAGTTTGGTCCAGTGGAAGTTGTCCCTGCCTGTGGGAGGGGGTGGAGGAAGATGAATTTTAAGGCCCCTTTCAAGCCAAACCCTTCCATGATTCTGTGATGGTAACTATTGAGGAACAGTACTGGAGAATCTTTGGGATTTTAGGGACTCTCTGGTTAATTTACCAAAGAAATATCAGGAGCAGCAAGTTGAATATAGATAGGAAGAAGAAGAAGACAGCCAATAATTACAGCTGCAGCATCTGTGGAAGGACAAAAAACTGTAAGTCCACAGTTCAAGCTTGAAGTTGTGTCTTGAACAGTTCTCTTAAAGGAGAGGGAATTTGCATCCTAAATAACCAACTATCAATGCTGAAGTAAAGAAAGGAGGTGAGTCCCCTTAACTGTGACCTCATCTCTGAAATGAGGGATGTTAGGTGAAGCAGAAAATAATGAGTTTTCACACTATCAGGCTTGTTTGAGGGCTTTCCAGTGATTAAAAAAAAAAGCCCCAAACACTGAGTCTTGAATACAGAATAAATTCAATCCCACTTTTCCAGCTGTGACTGTGTAACCTTCCATTCACCAGGCAGTGTGTGACTAAATGAGGACCCAGGTGACAGCTGTCCAAGAAAACCTGCAGTGCTCAGGCAGGTGTCACTGATGGAACAACCTGGCTTTTATGGCTCATTCTCCTTCTTTGATAAATGCTCTCTGGGTGTTAAATACCCCTCCTGTGATGGCAATGAATGTAATTAATTCCTGATGATGAATACACTTCCAGTCACCCAAGTGACTTTCATTTTCCTACAATCTTTTTTTTGCACAGGAAGCCTCTTTTTTGCCAGCTATTGCCACGTTGCCTGGATCCTGCAGTGTGAAGAAGGAGGTGCTGCTGCTGACCATTTGGCTGGCAAGTTGTGGCCAAGTGGCCACGGATCAGTGTGAGGGGCAGGTGCCTGACAAGGTGCTGGGAGCAGCCAACATCTACCCGGCCCTCGTGACGTGGCTGCTGTCCCTGGTGAGTGCAGTGACCTGCCACTAAAGGCTCTGAGTGATGAGGGCTGTGTTTGGACCTGCTGTGAATACATAATCACTCTGGAAATCTCCTTTTTCCCCCCCAACAGCTACAAAACAGTGGCTGAACAAAGTGGAAATTATGTTTTAATCCACCTCAGAGTCTGTAAATAAAAGTCTCGCCGGACTCGGTGGAGCTGGGTTGTGTCTGGAGTTTATGAAGGAGTGAAAGATTGTTGAGCCAGATTTTCAGTTGTCAAAGGGACTGCTGGCTGTTGGGCTTTGTCCTTGGCAGTGGACACAGGTTCTTGGTTTTCACTCTTCTAGATAAAAACAGACCTTTCCTGATAGGCAAGAGTGCTGTGAACAAGTGAGGGGCTCCTTAATCGTCCTTTGGTTCACATGTTTTTCTCCTCTAAAGAAACCACCCCATCCTCTCTCCTTCCCACCCATATTACCCTTTATTCCCTAGAGAAAACTGTGTATTTTTCCTCCCCAATGTATATTTTTCCTTCCCACCCTGCTCAGTGGCCTTATTCTTTTCCCTGGTGAGGACTCTGGGATACCAGTACTGATCCACACAGTCAAGGTAGATTTCACCCTGAGCAGCCAGGCTTTTAAATCACTTAAACTCCACTTAAACACAATTAATTGTTAATGATGTTCGTGCTTGCATTAAAACATTGCTAACATTTTTTAGTGTTAGTTCAGTGCTAATGAAAATTGCCACTGGAACAGCTCTGCATCCTGAATTTTCCTTTCAGACTCGTTAGCTTGTGACCAGCTGCAGTGTGAGCTCTCTTCTCTTAATGGTAATAACACAAAAAAACAGAACTGAGCTCTGGCTTGTAGCAGTTCTCTCTGAGCCTGAAAGGGTTCCTCAGCTTCCAGGGCTGTGTCACTCTGCTGGGTGTAGGCTCAGATATTCAGATGGATTTTATGCCCAAGAAAAACTGGGGTAAAATCCACCAGTTTATTCTACACAAGCTCTGAAATGGCTGTTGGATAGCAATGAAGAAATTTGCATTTCTTTCACTTAAAGAGCTGGAAATGTTGAGGTAATTTTAGATCAAATTCTCATCTGGAAATCCATGCAATTCCATGGACTGGCTTGTGTAAATCAGCATTTCCTTGCTGATTCCATTGGAGATGTGCTGGATGCTGCCAGCTGGGAGCAGTGGTCCCCTGGCTGGTGCAGAGGTCCCCTGGCTGGTGCAGAATTCCCCATGGGAATCCAGTGGAGGACTTGGTGCTGGTGTTTTGAGTAATCCAGCTCAGCTGTGCAGCAGTTTGAAAATTCAGCCTGGCCCTGTGCTAAAACCATGTTTTTAAAGGCCTTTATCTCCCAGTAAATAGAGCTGATAATGCACCTAGAGACTGGTGATGGTACAAACCAGGAGAACAAGACTTGGAGTTTCTGTATCCACCAGAGCCCTGGGAGGGAATTACAGTCCTGTAGCTCAGTCTTGCCTTTCTCTCCATCCAGAGCATGTTCTGGATCAGGTACCTCTGCTTTTCCTTTCTCCTGGCTTTGCTGATTCCCTGTGTCTGGCTTTCCCAGAGTTTTCTGCCCCTTTTCACCAGCTGCCCTGGACAGTTTGCAGCATCCCAGTGCCTTCCCAGGCTGTTTCAAGTGTCTCTCCTCTCTCTTTTCTAAGTTATGATCAAGATTTTCATGTATTCTGCATGTTAAAGTGGATTATGTTTTATCTGACATGAGCAACCTAAAGAGCCAAGGCATAGTCTGTCCTACTGGAACCTTCTCCCTGGATCTAAATTGATATTCACAATAATAATTTATGTCTTGGGGTTGCAGAAGTCACTTTTTACCCTTTCTGGTTTAAATCAGGTCTATAAACTGGAAAATAGAATGTTTGCCTCCCACGTACATGTGCACAAAAAAATCAATGAGAAAGAAATCACCTCAGCCCAACGAAAAGGGGATTCAGAGGATGGGGATTGCTGGGGTTTGGGGTGTTAGTTTGGGTTCTTAGGGAAGCCTGCAGCAGCCCCTTGGCATGGCATCATGCCTTTGCATTGATTTGCAGCTGAGTTTGGATTGATCTCAGTGTCACTGATCAAGGCACACACGGTGCTGCTGTGACAGGAACATTCTGGGCAGCCTTGGCAGGGGCTCTGTGCTCACCCCTGCTGGAGCAGGGAAATAATGTGAATTCCTGCTTCCACACAGTGAAACCGGTGGAAGCCAGAGCTTGCAAGTCCTCATTGTGAAAATAAATCCTATGGCTTATCAAAAGCAATGTGTTATTCCTATTTAATTTGGTCTTTATTGATTTTTCTACTGGCTAAACCACAGCTAATCTACTAATCAAAGCTGAGTTCTCCCTGGGTTGTTGTGGGGCTCTACTCAAAAGCAACAGAGCAAGACTTTTTCAGTCCATCTGAAAATGGAATTGTGTTCCAATGGATTTCCAGGTGCCTCCTGTGAAGAGGAAGGATGGCCCCAAAGCTCCATTTGAGGTGGTGGGGCTGCAGCAAGCCTGGAGTGAGGAAGGCTTGGCCCTCTACGCCTGCCTGGTGGCACCAGAGGAACCTTCAGCCCAGAGCTGCCCCCAGAGGCACGAGGCAGGAGTGAGTAGCAGCATTTACACCTGGTAGTTGTGCAGGCACTGCTCTGCACTGGGCACCAGGCCTGGGTGTGCCAATGGAAGCTCAAATCCCAGCAGGGCAGGATGGAGCAGTGGGAGAGCTGCCCAGACTGGGATGGGGGAACAGCCCAGTGCTGTGGGACTGAGGGATTGCTTTTACAGCTGATTGCCAACCAAGCTGTCCTCACTTGGGCTGCAGTTAGGTTATGGTATCTAACTGTGATGGAGTGAATTTTAACAGCTGCATTATCTCACCCTTCACATGAGACTGAAAATAGAATAAAAGTTTTTAAATGCCTCTCAGTTGCCCCATCTCTGAGTCAGGAAATGGCATAATCCAGCAATGCTGCAGTTAGGTTATGTGCAGAGCAGAAACCAGCTCTCTGTGGCATCATTTTTTGTCAATTGCTCATTAGCTGTAACCTCACACTGCAGAAACTGAGCTGCATTTGGAGGACACACATCTTTTGGCAAATATTCTGGTTTTTCTTCCTTTATTTTAACCATGTGAAGAGTGTGGCACAGGAGGAGGAATTATTTTTATTTGAGTGCCAGGAGCTGAGGTCTGGAAGCAGGACAGGAACCTGTGCCCTCAATTTTGGTGGTCCCCAGAGCCTGAGCTGTGCAATAAAACTGGCAGGTGCTGCACACAGGCTGGGATTGGCACATGTGATGTGAGACATGACATGAGCTCCTGTCCTGAACACAGAGCTGTGAAACTGCAGCTCTGGGCTCTGCTGTGTTGGTTCTGTCTGTCACAGAGCTGGTTTGATACAGGCTCAAGCATCTTGTACCTATTTCTTTTTTTTGGAGACAGCTTTTTAGGCAGTATTGTCACTCTTGCTTGGTGTAAATACTTGTTTTACCTGAGCAGTGTGGCCAGGTGGATGTGGGGAGCAGCAATCCCTGTGTCCCCCAGACCTTCTGAGAGCCACGTGCTTGAATACCTGTCCTATGGCTGAGGAACCTTGGAGGTGCTGCCTGTGCTCTGCTGAGCTCCTCTCAGGTGGCTCAAAGCAACTTTTGTGGATTTTCTACTCTGGTTTTGCCTGCTTCATCCCCAGGTGTCTGTATTATACCTGCTGGCCACACCATGGGGAGCCTAAATGGATCAGGATGTGTGAACATGTTTTTAAAACACACTTCAGCATCCCCTTCACTTGCAGCTGCTGCCTGGGAGCAGCAAAAATTGAATTTCCCAGGTTGTATCACAAAACCTGGAGTTTCACAGCTGTGGCTCCAGTGCTCCTGAAAATAAATAATGGATGCTGGCAGCAAATATCATGATTAAAACACTACCAAAAAAGCCCAGCCCAAAACAATGAGCAGCTTTTCCACTCATGATTGAGCATGAGTGGGCAGAGGCTGATGGGAGCAGGCTTTGCTGGGCTTGACAAGGACTGGTGCTGGCAACTGAATTCAACCAGAATGTGCTAAATAATAAAAGATACACAGATGACAGTGAAGTGGCCAGTAATTAAGAAATTGATGGCTCAGAGCCCCCTTTTGGGGCTGGAAATGGACTCTGGGCTCTACACATTGGTATTAAAATATCATTTGTCATCATGGTTAACATTTACAGATACTGGGTCTTTTTTGTATAATCCAAAAAAAGTAGCTTAAGGTCTCCCTAAATTCTTATAAATTCTCCTTAAATTCTTCTATGAATTCAGGGTGTTTCCTCTGTGGAGCAAAGAGAATGGAGGGACAGAGGCTGACCTGCTCTCTGCTGATTCCAGCTGAGGGCTTGGCCAAAGCACCAAAATTATTGAGCACTGATTATGCTTAAAATATTTCCCCAGGGTTAGAATGAACTTTTGGAGCTGTGGGCTCAGGCTGCCCTGAGTGTTTGGTTGGAGCTGGGAAGGTTAAATCACATCCTGGTAGAACAAACTGTGCAGTTTTTCCAGTCCTTCTCATGGAATCACAGAATGGTTTGGATTGGAAGGGGCCATTCAAGGCCATCCCCTCCCAATTCCTGAAAGAAGCTGGGACAACTCATGTGAGAAATGAACTTGTAAAGAATTCTTAAAGCATATTTTATCTTAAGGACATGTTTTATCTAAAGCACATTAGGCACTGGGCTAAAACTCTTAACAGGCATTTCTCAGTATACAACTTGCTTATTTATACTCATTGGTAATGCAATAGCAATAGCCCTTGTTGGTTTGGGTTGAATTATCATTGGAGGATTGTAAGTAAGAGCTGAAACCATCAGCTCTTCATTACCATTTGCTGAGATGATAGTTGGTAAAACTGAAAGTCTAAGAATTCTATTGCTGTCATTGTCTATATTTAGAAAGTCTTCTCTTTGTTGTAAAGTGTTAGTAACTCTTGGGGGAATGCATTCATGGTAAAAGTCTTTTACAAAATATATTAATTTGGAAGTTGCCAGTTCACATTGTGAACAACAACCTTCCACCATCCCAGGCTGCTCCCAGCCCTGTCCAGCCTGGCCTTGGACACTTCCAGGGATCCAGGGGCAGCCACAGCTGCTCTGGGCACCCTGTGCCAGGGCCTGCCCACCCTGATCATGAAAAACTTCTGAGCTCAGCTCTGTTGCACAGCAGTGACATTTCAGGGGTTGGGCAGCTGTCCAAGCAGGACTTAGGTTTCCTGCCCCTCATTAGAGGCTCTTTGTGGCAGCACTGACTGCTGTCAATCTTTCTTTCCTGAGGCATTTGTAGAGCTGCTGCTTTCCCCAGCAGAGATCAGAGCTGGGAGGAACAACACAAGTTGGGATGTCAGCCCCAGCAGAGACAAGGAAAATGACAGCAAGTCTCTGTGTTCCTGCCCTTGGGCAGCTTCAGCTGCTGTGGAGAGAAAGAAGCACTTTATTCTTCACACTGCAGCCCTCAGTCTCTCACTGTCCTGTCGGTGTGCAAGTGTCAGTGTCAGTGGCTGAATTGGAAAACAACATCTTGTTGGGGCACTTACTGGTTCTTATTCCAGTTGTCTCCTGTGGGCACAAGAAGACACTTTTCAGGCCTTACCTTTAAAATATGATTGCATTTCCAGGTACTTTGTTGCATCTGTTTGCTATAAGAATTTAGGGAGACCTTAAGCTACTTTTTTTTGGATTATGCAAAAAAGACCCAGTATCTGTAAATGTTAACCATGATGACAAATGATATTTTAATACTAATGTGTAGAGCCCAGAGTCCATTTCCAGCCCCAAAAGGGGGCTCTGAGCCATCAATTTCTTAATTACTGGCCACTTCACTGTCATCTGTGTATCTTTTATTATTTATCACATTCTGGTTCTCTGCCCCAAGGCCTAATAGTTATAAATAGAATTATAATAGTGGCTTCTCCAGGCAAAAGCTCCTGTTCCTTGCACATGAAGAAGTCTTTTGGCTTATTCAACTGGGATGGAATCTATTCCTATATCCAGTGGTTCTGCTATGTTTCCTCTCATTTTTATCAGCTTTTTGGGGGGTGATTTTATTTCTGTCTTCCTCCAAACAACTGCTAGAAGTGAGGCAGATTTCAGCATTCCTGCCTGGTCTTGGCATCTTGTAGTCAGAAGAAATGCCAAAACACTCACCTCCAGCAATCCCTGTGTGCTGATGGACAGGCTGCAGTGCCATGTCTGATGGGAATTAGATTTGTACATGGGAATTAGATTTGTGCAGCCTCTGCTCTCTGCCAGGCATTCCCAGTTATCCCACTGGCAGAGCTGTGTGCAGCTCTGGGGCTCCTCTCTGTGCCTCCATCACTTCATTCTCTGGTGCCTCAGAGGAGCTCCCAAGCTCTGTCTTTTGATTTGGGGTTTTCCTCTTTGAGCTTCACTTTTTAGGTGCAATAATCACAGAGTGATGGAATATCCTGAGAGGGGAGGAACCCCCAGGGATCATCCAGGGCAGCTCCTGGCCCTGCACAGACCCCCCAACAACCCCACCCTGGGCACCCCTGGCAGCGCTGTCCAAGCTCTCCTGGAGCTCTGGCAGCCTCAGGGCTGTGCCCATTCCCTGGGCAGCCTGGGCAGTGCCAGCACCCTCTGGGGGAAGAACCTTTCCCAAAATGCAGCCCGAGCCTGCCCTGCCCAGCTCCAGCCATTCCCTGTCCCTGTCCCAGAGATCAGAGCTGCCCCTGGGGAGGAGCTGCAGCCCCCCTGAGCTCTGCCCTCAGTCTCCTTCTCCAGCTGAACAATCCCAGTGCCCTCAGCTACTCCTCAGACCCCTCCCCATGCCCAGGTCCCTTCTCTGGACACTCTCCAACAGCTTTAGATCCTTCTGATACTGTGGCACCCACACCTGCCCCAGAGCTGAGGTGAGGCTGCACCAGTTCCTTCACTTCCCTCTGAGTAACTGGTGGAGAGAAGATGTTCTGCACAATTGTTGAGTCTGTTAATTTCTAATTAGGTCTCCTTGAGGTCACTGGTTTTATTCTCTGAAAATCCTGCTAATTAAAATCAACCTGAAGAACAATGAGGCTTAGAGGGGAGGTTAAATGATGGAAAACTGTAGTTTAGCTGTGCAGTATTCAATATTAATGTATCAGTATTAACATTAGCCTCAATCTTTAAAAAAACTAGAATGGGTTGGAAGGGACCTTAAAGGTAATCTAATTCCAATCCTCTGCCATGGGCAGGGACAGCTGGCACTGGAGCAGACTGCTCAGTGCTCTCTGCACCCTGGCACTGAACATTTCCAGGGATGGGGCACTAATGTTTTCATTTATGTCCCTAGAAAATCTTTGGGAGTTAATGTCTCATTGTATTGGGCTGGTTCATGGTCCTGTTTATGGGCTTTTCTCCCCCTCTGGGGGTGGTGGGATCTGCTTTGGAGCAGGGTTTGTGAGCTGATGGATGGCATGAGATGGGATGAAGGGTGCAGTGGTTTGGGAGGTGCAGGGTGTCACACCAGGGGTTGGTTTGGGGCATCTGAGGGCAGCTGGGTGGAACTGGAGTCTGGGATGGCTGTGGGCAGAGGAGGAGCTGCTGCAGGTGCAAGGTACAGACAGAGTTTCTGAAACCATCACCAAAGCTTTTTAACCGCTGGCTCTTTGCAGACTGCAGAACATCTCCAGGGAACATCTAGCTTTTACCAGAAGATTTCAGCTTTTCTGACCTCTACATGGCTTCCAGATCTTATCTGGTGGAGAGATGAACTGGCCAGTCACTTCCAAAAGCAGCTGTGCCCACTTGTTGCTGCCATTCCCTCTGTCCTGCTCAGTAACATCACTGCTGTTAATCCTGACCCTCAGGTACTGTGCACAGGTGCTTGGACTTCTGCTAATTCTTTGATCAGGTCCAGTAAAAGTTGTTTTTCTAGTGTTAACAGTTATTCACATTTGCTTTAGCAAAGGATTTAAACAGAGTTTGAAAACAAATACTTCTAATATTAGAATATTCTGTGGTTCAGTTCTGTGATTTTAATATCTGTGGATTTCCAGGGAAGTGTGAGCTCCAAGGACACAGCACCTCTCCAAACCAAGTGCTTCCAATCTCTTGCCTGCCTTGAAATGTCTGCAGGATCACTCACTACTGTCCAGAAGCAGAATAATAATTAACCTTTCACTTCTGTCAGATTAGCAAGTGCTCCATTACAAATATTCCACCAATGAAATGTTACAAGAATTCCTTATTCTAATTGGAGGAATTTATTCCTTAAGGGCATCCAGTGCTGCTTCTAGGCCTTTATCACCCTTTCCTACCTTGGTGTAAATATTTAGAGTGGATTTTCAAAGCAGCACTGAGTATCACCTGATTTCTATACCTTTTAAGGGAATGTTTTGTTTATTTCTTTCCCACAGCAGCACCAGTCTTTGGACAATTGTGGTCTTTTCCCAATATTTGTAGATGAACAAAATCCTTGAGACACAATTCCAGGGAATGGCAAAGCCTGCAATTCTTGTTCCCAATGAAGTTTTAATTTTGAAAATGATGTAACATGAGAAATTTTCTGCCATTTCAACCAGATTTGGGGATTACTATGACTCTGTGAGAATCAATGCCATGAAAGATTAGGAGTTTAGCAGTGCACTTAGCAATTTGCCTAAAGGTTTATCCCACTTGTGTGCAGGAAAAGGAGGCTTAGTGTTGTTGATTTGCAGTCACTGTGGCTTTCAAGCAGAAGCAAGAGCCATAAAGAGTCTGACTACTCGTAAAAGATAAATCTGCTCTATGCTTTTAAGGCATAAAATAAGGCAGCATTTAAAACAGCCAGGGCTTTTATGCAAATCCCTTATTAGAGGAATTATAAATCATTAGGAATTGAACAGCAAGATAGCAGGCACTTTCTGGGGGTGGCTCTTTGCCTTGATGCCGTGGAAAACATGATGTCAGTTTAAAAACCACATTCTCTTCCCAAGTTCGAGTGCTCTGTGCCCCCCAGGCCTGAGTGAGGCTGAGGCCACTGTGTGTTGTGGCTTTTTCACAGAGTTATGGAATCACAGCATGGCTTGGGTAGGGAGGGACCTTAAAGCCCATCCTGTTCCACCCCTGCCGTGGGCAGGGACACCTCCCGCTGTGCCAGGCTGCTCCAAGCCCCATCCAGCCTGGCCTTGGACACTGCCAGGGTGGAACAGCCACATTTCCATAGCTGGTTAGGCAGCAAGGCTGATTTCCAAAGCAGGGCTCAATGAGCCACTCTCTCAGCAGGCAGCAGCTCACCCTGATGTCTGCCCTGGAGCTTTGCAAAGTGCTACCAACTGAGAATGTTCCCAAGTGTCATTAAAATACAACCAAAAAGTGCTGCACAGAAAACTCAGTATCATCTTCTTTTAACTTCTTTGTTCTGAAGGTTTGGTGCAAGGCCAGTGATCCATGCTTTGCTTTTTGTACCTTTGTATTTGTTTTGAGGCAGTGTGTACAAAACTAAGCAGCCCAAAGAAACTGTGCCCATGCAGTGAGTGAATCCCTGCTTTTGCTCCAGGTAGATCAGAGTCTGAGAGAGAAATCCTGGCAGGATGGTGGAAAAAAAATGGGTAGAAATGCAGGGAGAGGGAAGCTGTTGTGTACTGAGCAGCTCTGTGTGTGATCTGGGGAGCAATTGCCAGCAGTAATTGTAATAACCTTTATGCTTTTTGTTTGTTAGTGCATGAGCCAATGTCTTGTTTTCAGTCAATTTGTCTGCTGGATTTTCTGCCTGTTCTGGACCTCAAACAGATTGCTTTGCCTGTGCTGGTTTTTGGAGGCATTTTTATGAGTGCTGTGCAATGAGCCTATTAACCTGCAGCAATTCACTGCTGATAGGAGCAGCAGCTCACAATGCAGTCATTAAAGCCCAGCTTGGGCTGGGAGTGACAACATCCCCGTGGAAGCTGGTAACTGCAAGGTCCCCTGTCAGCAGAAAGAGGATTTCTTCATTTTAGCATAAAATAAAAGTATTTCTGCTGCTAAGCCTCAGGATGCAAACATTCACCTTAGGGATACAGACAGCACACACAGAGCAAGTGTTGATGCTGCTTTTCCCCAACCTCTTTGCTCCATCCTAGAGTTCTTTTCCCCTCCCTGAGGTTTTCTGGACATTGGGACATTTGCCCAAAAGGTTCAGCTGTTGATGGTCATCTTCCAGAGCATCTCCTTGAACTCCCAGCCTGTGCAGGTGCCTGCCAGGACAGAGTCAGGGCACAGCAGCATTTCCAGGGAGCTTTTAAGGAAGAAGGGCAACCTCCATCCCTCCTCCTCTGTCCACAGACATCCCTAGGTCAAGGTGAAAGAGATTTTTTACTTTAGGCTCCAGAAATTTGATTTTGTTGCACCTCCTGATGATCAGTTCCCCTTGTGCTACTCCTTTAGTAGCTTCCCTGCTCTGACACAAAGTTTGTGTGGGTTTTTCAAACAGCAGTGATTAAGGGCAGGTCTACACAAAGTTTCCTCCTTACTATTTGCTTAAGCAAAGCTCCATTTTTTATTTTTATTTTTTTCTGGCTAATTGTAGATAAGAATCCCAGAACTGGGTCCAGAGAGCTGAATTTGCCCCAGTATTGTAACCCAGGCCTGCTGAAAATGCCCAGCAGCACAAGAGTGACCTAACAGCAAGGCTGATGTGTGGCAGGGGGCTGGCAGAAAGTAGAGCAGTTCTTTCATGTGGAATTTCAGATTTCTGGGCTTTCCCTGCTGGAGTTGATGTTAACTGTGTTGCCATAGGAGCTCTCTCACACAGAAGCTTTGAAAGTTGCATACTTTATTCCACATTCTGAAATAACCATGTTGGATACACGAAGAGCTGGCCATTGCTGCTGGAATTTGAAATCCCCAAAGAAAAGAAAGCAGCCCCAGATGCAGCACTTGTTGCTCTGTGCACTTGAGGCACAGATTTAGAGCTGATTCCCAAGCTCTGTGTGCAGCCTCTGAAGAGGCAGTGGGAGGCACTTGCAGAGGATCTTTCAGCTCTGTGAGTCTGTGTTTGAGATGGGCTCTGAGTGCTGTCACATTATTTCATTGACAAGCACCATGGCCTTGGCCCTGCTGAGTTGCCTTCAGCATCTTCCACTGTCTTTTGCTGTAACAAATTTTAATTTCAGTGCTGAGGGAGGCATGCTCAGGGAGCTGCTACTCATCACCACACCAGCCTTTCACCCAGCCCTGCAGTGCTGTGTGGGCACTGCCTTTCCCACATCCCCAGCTGCAGCACCTGGGCTTTGCTGTGCTTCAGTGCCTGTGCTGGGGCAGTTATGGTTTGATTTGGGGTTATTGCCCATTTCATGCTGTGTGAGCAGCACCCAAGCTGGGCCATATTTTGGGATGGAAATGCTGCCTGAGCTCCCTGGAGGATTTGCTCAGCTCCCAGACTTAGTTCCCCACGTTGCTGCGAGCTCCCAGCTTCAGTTCACAGCCCAGGGTTGTGCTTTCCTCCTCCAAAGATCTGATTGTTGTGCAGCTGAACTGGGCATTAGGGAGGGATAAAACACCCAGGACAGCTCCTCCACATGGGCTCACCCAAAGCAGATGTGGCAGGATGAGTCCTGCAGCCCTGTGCCAGCCATGGAGCCCAGCACTCAGCTCTGGGACATCCAGGCTGAAGCTGTAAAGCAGGAGCTTCAAAAGGACAAGGTCCATCCTGGCCTTTGCTTTCAGACCTTGCCTGTGGCTTCTCTTTATCTGAGTCAGTGAAAAGGCACTGGCAGCCTGAGTGTGCAGTGCAGCCAGCTCACATTGTACCAGCAGCTTGGGGGAGAGCACATCTGCCTGGAGATTGCACATGGATAAGGCTTGTCTGGGGGAGAAATGTTTGTCCTGGGTCTTCATTTATTTACTTTTATTATGGAAAATAATCCATGGCTGCAGCCCAGAATAGCTGCATGGCTGTATCTTCAGGAGGCAGAAGGTGACATCCTGGCCCTGGCTGAATCCTGCTGGAGTCTGGCATTTATTTTCATGGAGCCAGGAGTTCAGGCAGCCACTGGCATTTGTAAATAAAACCCCCTAACCTTTAGAAGGAGGAAGGACTACACTGATGTCTACCAGAGCTGGCACAAAGATGAAGGCACAGCTTGGAGAGGAATAAAACATTAGAGGTTTTCAGTCTTCCTAAAATTTGACAGCTCACATTTAGATTGTGTCCATCACTCACTATTCCTGAAAAGAGCAGCTTTAAAGAACTCTCAGGCTGCTGTGCTTTGCCATTGGTGCTGCTGGGCACAAAGGCTGGGGGCTGCTCTCTCCTTCTGTCTTCTGTGGTTTAAGATCTCCCCTTCCCAATCCAGAAGGGGAACGAGGGGAAGTGAGTTCCATTTCAAACTGCTGAAATACAGTCACCAGAACTGCATGTCTTCCTTGCTGAGCCCTCTCTATCCCAGACCTTTTGCTGCCTGGGCTCTTCCTGTGGTGCCTCCACTTTCCTGTACTAAATTCTGCAGCCATCTGAAGAGAACAAGCACAGTGGGGAGTGAAGATGTGCAGGGAACACACTCAGCATTGTGTTCATCTGGATTCTACCAGGAAATTCTGCTCCTGCACAGGGCAGCAGGGAGAGGAGAGAGTTTGAGAGTGATGTGCCTCATTCAGGGGCAGGATTTGGTGAATCCCATCGGACATGAGCCTTGCTGAGTGAGAGAGAGGGAAGTGCTTTCTCTGCTGGCAGGGAGAGGTTACCTGAGCAGAGAACTCCCCCCTGGCTCTGCAGGGACTGCAAGTGCAGCATCCTTCTCTGAGGGGGTTGCTGTTGTCTCACAGAGATAATGGCTGAGCAGATCTTTGCCTTGTGTGTGAGATGAGATTGTGGAGTACATGGGGATGCTTCCTGCAGTTTCTGTTTTCCTGCTGGGACTGGGAACAGCTTGGAAGACTCCTTGCAACTCAGAAGACTCTCTCAGATCACCTGACAGCAAAAGCTCTTCCTTTGTTGTCAGAGATGGGAACAGAAAACATGGAAGTACAAAGAGAGGATCACGGGCTTGGTCACATTTCTGTGTGACAGTTAAATATTCATGGCTTTGCTGCAGCTCCAGTCTCCTCTGAAATGTGCTTATTCTTCTTTCTGCTGGGATTTTACAGCACGTTTTTGTTCTCCTGTGAGTTTCCTTTCCAGAACTGTCTGCCTTCATCTGGGTAATATTATCTGAACCAAAGCAGGAGCTTGGGGTTTCTTTTAAATGCTTTTGGAAAAACTGGTGTGTGTTCAATCCTAGCTGTGGCACAAAGTGGTCTTTTCCAGTGTCTTAAGGTGACAGAAGCTGGAATTTATCACCCAAACGAAATGAGGATAAATTGGCAAAAAGGAATAACTAAAACCAGGAGTTTATGGATGTGCCCTCCTTCCCAGTTCCTGATCATGGCAGTGTGGATGGAGAGGATGTCAGTGCTGTAAGAAGCCGTGGAGACACACATGGGGATGGTTATGGTTCCATGAGTCTGGGCTTTGAAACCTGTCACAGCAGAAGTCAGAGTATCCCTGGGGCTGTGCAGCTGCTGCTGAGTGCAGGAAGCCTCCCTCCCTGGGAGGAGGCTTTTCCCAGGAGATGGGAGGCTGGTACAGGGCTCAGAGCCTCACTGGAGAGATGTTTTCAGGTAGGGATCAAAGGCTGGGCTGCTTCTTCTCCATTCTGAGAGTTTGGGGAGTCTCATCTCCTCCCACCAGGGGACAGGTCAGCACTCAGAGCTGATGCTTCCACTGGCTTGGGAAAGGATTTACAGCTGCTTGGATGTTGGAGGAGTGACAGGAACCAGCCCTGAGGTGAAGCCAACACAATTCTCACACCTGCCCTCTGGTGGAACATTAAAAGTAGCACTAAAGTATCATAAACAGAAAATGGTGTCCAAGTTCTTTCAGCAGCAGAAGGCTCCTGCAGAGAATCCCTCTCTCTTTTTGTGTCCAAAAGGGCTCAGCTCAGTATTAGAACAACTGGCTCCATGCAATTCTCTCCTACATCACAGGGAAAGTGGTTTTTTGCCTGTTTTTTCCTGTTGATGGCACAGGAAGGCTGTGGCAGGAGCTCTCCACTGCACATTACAGCCAGGCTGGACAAAGCAGAGTGCTCATCCTGCAGCCACCTGTCTGCTTTCTAATTCATGAGGAGAAGGATTTTCTGGGAGAAATAAGTGTTTCCAAGCTTTGCTTTCTGTTGGTTTGTGAACTCCCATTCAGGTTGGCTGTTGGAAAACAGATGTGACAGATGACAGGAACAATTCCCACAGGCCTTGCTTGCCAGGTGTGGCCACATCCCTGCTGTGGCCTTGGAGCAGCATCCTGGCATCCCCACAGATCCACAGCTTACACCAGGGTGCTCCCCTTGGATTTTCCTTGGATTTTCCAGCCTGGATTTCCACCTGGAATCCCCTTGGATCTTCCACCCTGTGCCCTGGAGCTGGATGATTATCCTGAAGGTTTCTATGGAAATAGAGGCTGGTGCTGGTTTGAGCACATTTGTCCCTTCTTTTCCTTCTGGAACATTCACAGACAGGAGGTTTGCTCAAGGAACAGCTGGAAGAAATAGGAAACTGGGATTTTGCTGCATTCCCTCTCTGTAGGGCTTGTGTGGGCTCGCTGCACTGTGCCACTCCTGCAGATAGGAGCTGGCATCATGCACTGGGAATGGGCAAGATCCCTTTCCTTAAATCTCCTTTTCCTCTGATGATATTTTCCACAGCAACCAAGTGTGATATCAGCAGGGGAGGCTGGGGATTGATGGATTGCAGGACAGAATGCACAGATCCACTGGGAGATGCCAAAGCCCTTGGTTTGGTGCAGTTGATTTGACTGAAACATGGTGAGAAGTGAAATCCCCAGTTCTGATTTCAGGCAAATATCTCATGAAGCACAGTAAACAGAGGAAGGAGACAACACAAAAAGTTACTGAAGTGGAAAGGCAGTTGTCAGAGGGGCTTTAATATTCAAATGAATTTCATTTTCTGGTTGTTACTTTGAAACATTTGTGGAATGCTCTGAAGTGCCTATCATTTGCCAAGCAGCACACCCGAAATCTCTCAGGTGATGACACAATTAAACAGCATTATATGGAGCTCATCTTGCAGAGTGGATGCTTCTCCATGCAGGGTTAGCCCCTTTTCTCTCCATCATAAAAATCCTGATGAGACCATGTTGAAAATTAATTTCTTTTTTCTGTTTTTGAAAAGGTCAGTCCACATAAGCTGAGGACAAATTAACACCTGCAGTAAATCAAAGTGGAGCCTTTAAAAGTAGTGAAGCTTCTTTGAGTTACACCTGAGCCTGTGTTTTAAAAGTGACTATTTTTTTTCCTTCATCCTGGAATGATGCCTGCCCACGGTGAACTCTGCCTAAATGCATCTGTATTTCTGGAATGTTCTAACCAGAAGCTGACAAATGTGACTTTCAGGGGTTGCCTTTGTCCCTGGACTGTGGCCTTGCTTACAGAGCGTGCAGTCACAGCACATTCCCCTCTCTTGAGTGACACATCCTTACCCTTGCACTTGTACAAGTTGCTTGCTTGGCTGCCCAGAAAATAGATGAAAAACAAAAGAAGGTGCTGAGCCTGGGAAATGCTGTGCTTGTGTGGAGCTGTGACCTAAATGCCAGTTTTTTGCCTATCCATGAGGATGTGGCACGATGAGGCTAACAGACATGTGTCACTTGTGGTGACATGAGCACAGGAGAAATGTGCTATTTTGGCTACAGGCATGTAGAAATTCATGCAATCCCTTCCCTACCCTTCCATCTGATTGGTTAATTAGAGCATTGCTTTCACAAAGGCCTTTTCTGCTGAGTGCTCAGCACAGTCGTGGAGAATTGAGGTCTCAGCTGATGGATGCAGCTCCTGGTGATGTCTGTGGGTGGTCTGTGTGTTGGGGAGTCACTGGGTTGGACCCTGGGAATGCTCAGGCTCTTGGGAAGCAGTTGCAGATTCATATTCTTGGGATATCACCTAAATGGAGCTACTGGAATAGCTGGAAAAAGGCAAATTACATCCATTAACAACTGGGCTGAGTTTAATCCACCAGCTGCATCCTCGTGTTCTCTGTGGCCACAAGATCCTGATTTTCCTGCTTTATTTTAAGGGTGCAAGGTAACATGGAAGTGAGAGCTGCCCTTTGTGCATTTCAGGCTGTGAAGAAGGTGTTTGCAGTGCCAAATGGATTTTACTGGCAGACAGTTGAGAGTGATGACAAACACTTCCCTGACAGCAGTGCCATGGAGGCTTGCAGAGACACAGACATCGAGGTAAAGAACAACAGACAACCCCCTCCTTCCTCCCCTGGAGGTCAGGGGGGACACTGAGGACAATGAAGTGCCCTGGAATATTTCAATCTAGAGCTTTGATCTTGAAGTATTTTTCACTCAGAACCTAAATATATCAGCTGAGTATTTTATGTCATCAGTATTGATGTGCTGATTGCTGTGAGCCACAGAAGATTAAACTTTGAAATGTGTGGGTTGGAGAAATTGCTACCAACCAGGTGCAAATTTGTAAGAGTAGACAAAATTTTGATAACCTGAAACCACTTGACTGTAAGTCAGTAAACAGCACAACTTTGATTAAACTCAGAAACATTCCAAGAAATTTCTGAAGGTTCTGGTTCTGCCTGACCTTGAGTAACTGTGTGTTGTATGAACAAGTAGGGAGTATTTGTGCTGACTCTACCCCAGGAGAAGAGAAGGTTAAAGTGATTTAAATTAGCTCTTGGTGAGGAGTGCAGCACAAAATGTTCAGGACCTCACCCATGTGAAATGAGTTGTTATTGAGAAGAGCAGGGCAGGGCCAGAAGCAGGAACAGGGATCAGCCCAGGGTCACAAAGCCAAGGACTGCTTTGGGTTGGAGTGACCTCAAAGCCACCAGTGCCACCCCTGCCATGGGCAGGGTCACCTCTCACTGTGCCAGGCTGCTCCAAGCCCTGTCCAGCCTGGCCTTGGACACTGCCAGGGTGGAGCAGCCACATTTTCATAGCTGGTTAGGCAGCAAGGCTGATTTCCAAAGCAGGGCTCAATGAGCCACTCTCTCAGCAGGCAGCAGCTCACCCTGATGTCTGCCCTGGAGCTTTGCAAAGTGCAGGGACATCTCCCACTGTCCCAGGTCACTCCAAGCCCTGTCCAGCCTGGCCTTGGGCACTGCCAGGGATCCAGGGGCAGCCACAGCTGCTCTGGGCACCCTGTGCCAGGGCCTGCCCACCCTGCCAGGGAACAATTCCTAATTCCCAATATCCCATCCAGCCCTGCCCTCTGGCAGTGGGAGCCATTCCCTGTGTCCTGTCCCTCCATGCCTTGTCCCCAGTCCCTCTCCAGCTCTCCTGGAGCCCCTTCAGGCCCTGGCAGGGGCTCTGAGGTGTCCCTGGAGCCTTCTCCTCTCCAGGTGAGCACCCCCAGCTCTGCCAGCCTGGCTCCAGAGCAGAGGGGCTCCATCTCCATGGGCTGCCCTGGGCTTGCTCCAACAGGCCACCATCTCTCTTGTGCTGGTGGCCCCAGGACTGGGCACAGCCCTCAGGTGGGAGCCCCCAGGGACAGGGCCAAGGCAGGAAGCCCAGGGCTCAGACAGTGGCCAGAACTGGTGATGTCTGAGACCAGGCCAGGCACAACTCCACCAATCTGCAATGGAGAGCAAGGCCAAGTGCCAGGCTCCTGAGGAGAGGGGACACTGGCACTTCCTGAGGCTTCCCTGGGCTAGATGGCTCTGTTATCACAGCTGGCCCCAAGCCCAGGCAGCCCCAGGGACTCAGAGCAGCCACAGGAAAATTCTTCCCTACTGGCTGTTGTGAGTGCTGGGTTAATAGCAGGAGAGCTTCAGCTAGACAAACAGAAAGAAATGGAGCTTTTATTCCTAATTAGACCACTTTTATATGATTTGGGTAAATTTCTATCTTCATTTATCATGATGGTAAAGCCTCATAATGTCTTTATGGGGCAGTAGCATTTCATTTTGAGTGTCCAGTAGTGATGGATTCATTTGGTGTTTGCTGCAGCTATCAACCTTGAGCTGGGGAAATCCTTGAGCTGCTCAACATCCAGGAGAACCATGCCCAAATTTGGGGCCAGAAAATCACCTTGTCTGATCCCCAGCTAGACAATTTATTATCCACAGAGCTACACAACTCCCTGTTGTAAAGCACTTGCTTTTTAAAACAATTTGTTTCTCTGATGGGGAAAATAATAATAATTTGTTTCCCTTTTGGGTATAAACATTCAGAATGTGTTGGTGTGAGTCTTCCTGCATGCCAGGATGGGCTGAAATGGATTAGGCTGGTACAGAAGACTCTGAAATGTAAATCTGGGACAGCACCAGTGATGTGTTTGCCTTTTGATGGTTTTTTAGTGTTGATTTTGATGCTGTTAAAGGTATAGAGACACAACCAGTTGGTCTATTATTATTTAATCATCCAAAGATGGGCAAATGGTGCTGCACAAAGTGAACAGCAGAAGGGATGCACTGTGAGCTCTGCCCCAGAGGCCTTGCAGTTTTTCCACTAGAAAGTTTATGTGACAAAAGGCAACGTTATATCAGCAGAAATAGATTAAATTATAATTATTGATAGTTGTGAT
This sequence comes from Fringilla coelebs, assembly GCF_963513975.1. Taxonomy (NCBI): domain Eukaryota; kingdom Metazoa; phylum Chordata; class Aves; order Passeriformes; family Fringillidae; genus Fringilla; species Fringilla coelebs. Next base: position 14,479,857 of record NC_140042.1, read on the forward strand.
TTAGCCCAAAGCCAAGAGCTTTGTGTGTGAGCTGCACATGAACACAAACCAAACCAAACCTCTCTGTAGCTCTGGCAGTGCAGATCCATCCTGGGAACTACAGGTGAGCAGCAGGGCTGCAGCTCTGAGCTTCTGCTGGGCTTGGGAGCATTTCCCTGCTTTTTCCATGTTTTTCTCTGGCTGTCCAGGTTGCCATGGTGCTGCTGTTTGAGGCTCTCTTCCAAAACCCCCTGGAGACCCATCACACTCTGAGGCTGCTGCTGGGCTCTGGGCTGGATGTCTGCGGCCTCCGCCTGCTCTACCCCGGCCAGGACCTGCTGCTCTCCAGCTCAGGTGGGCTCTGCTGCTCCTCCAGAGCTTCCCAGATCTGCAACTGCACTGAGGTGAAGGGTGATCAGAGTCAGATTTGCATGAGGGTTGCTTTATCAGTTCCTGTATCTGTCCCAAAAGAAATGATAGAATAGATTTGACTGTTTCTTTCTTTCTGTTCCTGGTATTGAATATCCATGAGCTGAATTTTTAACCCTTCATACATTTTTGGGTGTCAAACTTTAGATGTTGTTCCTTTGCAGTGAGCTGTCCCACATTTCAGTGCCTTGAGCTCCAGGGATAGGCTCATGTGAATTAAATAAAATCATTTAGGTTCCCATTAATACTCCTGAAGGTTTTAGCTGCAGAAAACCCAGCCTCCCTTCTCCACAATTCCCCCATCTCATTGCCTGTGGGACTTCAGGAGTACTGATTTATCTGGCCTGTAATTGCCTTGGCTGATAAACCATCGCCAAAATGCCACATTATTTAATAGAATCCCATCTGAGGTGGGAAACCAGCAGGAGAAGGTAAATAAACACAATCTGGGGCTCTGAACTCAAATCACAAAGTCTTGAACATCAGACACCAATGTATCAAATACTGGCATGTACCACTCAAATCTTTATTTTCTCCCATTTGAGAAGCAGAGATGATGAAGCTTGCCTGAAAGCATTATGGAATATTATTGGTTGCTTCTGCAGCACAACTCCAGAGCAACAGACATGCCCTTAGCTGCAGAGTTAGAGATTGCTTGTGCCCTGTGCTTCTTTTTAAGCCAGGAAGTTCTTCTGGAAGGTTCAGATGTGCCACAGAGAATCCATTTCTCTTGAGAAAGGCACAGGCAGGCTGAGAGGAAGAGAAATGGGCTTCCTTCTCCTCTGGCAGAAGGGTAATGAAGACCAGCTTAAGCAGAGAAAATTCCCCACTCTCCTCACTCCCTTTTTGCATTTGAAAGCAGTAGGAGCAGGCTGCCCTAGGAATGGGATTGCAGTTGCAGCTGTCTGGGTGCTGTGCACAGAACACATTCCTGGAGGAGGGCTCCAGAAATGAATAAGAAAACCATAAAACCTGCAGTCATTAGGAGCTGACAGGCAGCAGATCTGCTTCAATGCTCTGTACCATGCACCATTATTTAAGAACATTTCATATGAAGAGACAATTCATTTGAGCTGAGGACTGCTGTGCAAGTTTGTAAATTAGATTTTTACCCTTAGCTTGATAACACTAAAATTATTATTTTAAATATTTACAGCCAGTTGCTCCATTATCTACCTGCTCTGGAGATTTGTGTTCTGCCTTCTGATTCTCATGCAAGAAATGATACATTTGAATATGTTTTTAAACCTAAGGGAAGAAAATCACACATCTTGCTGCATTTTCTGACATCTGCAGTAAGAATTGGAAAGGAGGCAAATTTGCTTTTTCTGGGGTTACTTCCTTGGCCCCAGTTGTGCTGGAGAAAGGTTTACCAGAGTCATAGGGAAGAGCTGTGGAAAGAAATAAGGGAAGTCAGGGTTCAAATCCTGGCAGAAAATTAAAGGTGGCAAATCAAATATTTGCCTGGACCTTAGAGCATTGTACAAAATCTGTATTTAATCCAGAAGGAAATAAGGGAAAAAAGAAGTCCCCAGATTTCCATTTTGTGATGCCCTTCAAAACCATCCCTCTCCTCAGGCCCCTGTTCTTGTCCTGTACTTCAATCCCCCAGCCTTGCTTGTGGTGATGAACAAGAGGAACTTGAAGTGCTGGCTTAGAGTCACAGTTTGGGCTGAAAAGACCCTAAAGACCACCAAGTTCCAACTCCTGCCACAGGCAGGGACACTTCCAGTGCATCACCTGCTCTGTAATAACTTTTCACAGCAAACATGAGGCTGCCAATTCCTGTCTTCAAGAGATTGCCTTGAATAACCTCTGGTTTGCTATTGGATAAACACATGCAGGTGCTGCCAGCATATCTCCACCAGGGCAGGTAACCAGGTGATTAAATCCCAGGGCAGGTAACCAGGTGATTAAATCCCAGGGCAGGTAACCAGGTGATTAAATCCCAGGGCAGGTAACCAGGTGATTAAATCCTAGGGCAGGTAACCAGGTAGTTCCTCCGTTGAAGTCTGCCTCTGACAGATCTGAAAAGAGCCCTTGAGTGGAGTGAATGACTTTGGGGTGGGTTGTTCCATGTTTTACTCACGCATGTGTTTGTTTCCACAGAAAAGCTGCCTTCCTCCTACACTTCAGAGCCTGGCAAGGTGCCCCCAGTGCTGGCGTTAGGTGTGAGAGGGCCCGGAGCCCGTGGCATCCTGCAGGACATCACCCGAGGCTCTGGCAGGGCGGAGCCTGTCGTGTGCCTGCCCCTGGCCAGCCGGCTGCACCGGGAGCTGTGCCTCTGGTTCGGAGGGAGAGCTGCTGGAATCCTGCCCCCTCCTTCCAGGTGATAGCCCCGGACGGTTTGGAGCTGCTGTTGCACAGGCAGTGAGCCCTGGAGGCAGGCAGGCACTCAGAGATCTCTGTGTCAGCCCTCCAGTGCAGGGGGAGCAATCCCTCTACTTGAGCATTTCCAAGCCAGTTGTGCAGGCTGCAGAAATCCTTCTCTATTCTGCAGCAGATCACAGAATCATGGAAAATCCTGAGGGTCCCACAGGGATCATCCAGCCCAGCCCCTGGCCCTGCACAGACCCCCCCAACAATCCCACCCTGGGCATCCCTGAGATCATTGTCCAAGCTCTCCTGGAGCTCTGGCAGCCTCGGGGCTGTGCCCATTCCCTGGGGAGCCTGGGCAGTGCCAGCACCTCTGGGGGAAAAACCTCTCCTGATCTCCAACCTAAACCTGCCCTGGCACAGCTCCAGCTCCTGTTCTCTCAGCTCTTGGATGTGCCAGCTGTGGGACAGTTGCAGTTGCTTCCCATTCCCTGTTCCCTGGTATCCAGACCTCTAATTCATACTCTTGCTGCAAGATTTGGACACCTGGTGCTGGAGAAGAGCTGCAAGGCTGTGTGCCAGTGAGTGATCCTCTCCTAGGACACCTCTGGCTTTGCCCCATTTATCAATTGATAAAGGGATTCAGTAGGAAAAGGTTCTTTGGAGGATGATGAGAGAAGTGTGTGAAAATGAAGGGTGGCTTATAAACCTTGAACTGCATGAGAAACTCTGCTGCAGAAAGCTCAGACCTGCAGGTTGTGAAGAGGTTTTTAGGGAATACTACCTGATCCTGGGGGCAGAGGGGCACAGTCAGAGGAGCAGGCTGGAGGTGAGCTCCTCTGCACTGCTGTCACAGTGCTTTCTGTGAGTGGCAAAGCTGAGCCATGTGGAATTAACCTGTGGATTGCTGTGCAGGATTATGTGTCAGAGTTCAGCTCTGCTCTCAGCCACAACCAGCGACTCTCACCATTTTTATGTTTAAGATGTCAAAAAAAAAAATCAATTTGGTCGAGTTTCATTCTCTTTATTTGTTTATTTTCCTCAGGGATGCATTTTTCCTCTTACAAAGATGATAAATTCTGCTCCTCGGGTATAACTCAGTCCGGAGCAGTGCTACCTCCTAAATAATGCACTTGTCTTTCTCCTAATGCTGGTAATTTGGTCTGTGGGGAGACAGGAATACAAACTGCAGCTCAGATTGCCCTTTTCAGATTAGACTTGCAAATGCTACAGGCTCCTGGGAGTGAGCAAGCAGGATGTGTTCCAGCCAGCTCCGTGGTGGTGGCAAGGGATGAGGCAGGTTTGCCTGAGCAGCCTGAGCTCACAGTCCCAGCCAAAACTGTTCCCAGACAGTCCCTGGCTTTCAAGCACACCTTCTGTTCACCCTGCCCTGATTGGGTCCTTTTGGATGTGCAGGAATGTTGTGGAACATCCCTGCCAGACTGGATCATGCTTGTTGCCTAACACGAACCCTTCAAACTGGTTAAACTCAGCCTAAAGAACCCAAAGTGAATAGCAACTAGGATGTGTCTGTGGGTGGGAAAAGCTCTGCTAGTACAGCCTGACATATTTCTTGATTCCCAGATTTCTTTGCCAAGCTGACTACTTTGCATTAGCTACTTTTAATTGAACACAGAGAGCCTCAGGGGGAGTAATATGAAAAGATGTTCAGTCAGAAAGACCTTGATGCAGCTCATGTCACGGACAAGGGATTGAAATGGCTTTTCCAGTAAAGCAGTTTTACCAGAGAAGCTTCTGTGGCCTTGGATTTGTCACAGAAAGTAGGTTTGAGCCAGAACCTTTTAATATTTTTCATTTAATATTTATCATATTTCTGCAGCTCTCAGAGACCTTCATCAGCAGGGCCAGGAGCAGATGAAGAAAAAGTTGACCTCCAGGGCTTGATGCTGCCTCGACCTCCAGCCATGCTTGTCTCAACTACCAAAGGTCAGTGCTAGGAAATGAAATTTGAGGGTTTACAGTTCTACTTCACTGATAACATCACTTTACTGCAGCCCAGCTAAGGCAATTCAGCCTCTGCATTGCTCAGGGCTGTGACCTGGCCAGTTCTGGAGGCAGGAATGAATTTCTAGTGGGACACTGTTGCCTGAAATGAAGCAGCAGAGAAGTGGCACCACCTCATCCTCCTCATGGGAGCAGCTGCTGGAGTCTTGGGGGCTACTTGGATATCACTGAAGGGGGTAAAAAGAAACAAAAACACTTCACAGGAAATCTCTGCACAAAGAAACAGTCACATGAAGAGCTAACAGAGTCCTTAAACTGCTGGTTCATTGATCAGAGATCATCTGCCTCTCCTGCTGAAGAGTGAATATTATAATCAGGGGAATTAAAAGGTTAAGGCAGGACTGACCACAATCAGAAAGGAGAGCATTTCATGGGACTAATATCAATGGGTTATCACCTGGTTACACTCCCATCTTCATTTTCTTTGCAGGAGCAGCGTTCAGCCCCTGAATTTGTACCTAAGCAGCAGCAAACTGCGTGCAGGGGACACCTGCCAGGGCTCTGCCTGGCTGAAAGGTGTTGGGTTCCTGCTGTAAAGGCCAGCATCCCCTGGAGTGGGCCTGGCACAGCACATCTGGGGTGCAGGGGGCTTTTGGACAATACTCCTGGTTGGTTTCTGCTGGCCCAATTGAAGGTGGGAATTTTATTCACAGGAAGAAAGGGAGAGCAGAGGGGAGCAGAAGTTCAGCAGCTGTCAGGGAGGAGATGGCAGAAGGAAAGCAGGATTGGAGTGACAGAGAAAGAAGGCATGGGGAATTACATTGCCAAAGAAAAGAATCCATGAGAAAAGGATGGAAGCATGAGGCAAAAAGAAGAAAAATTAGTAGAGGGGAAGGAAAATAGAGAAGGGAGAAAGGAAAAAACCAATTTTGAGACAGTTTTTCATCTTTTGGCTCATGTTAACTCAGGTAGTTTGGCAGGCAGCCCTTGGCTCTGTTATTTGGGATTGGGATTGATGGCAGCTGGTGGCTACTGATGGAATGAGTCACATTTGCTGCCTCCCCTTCCTTTTATGGCCCTTAATGATTCACATTTGCTGTGGGCTGCTGAGTTCCACCACACCACGTTCCATCTGCATGGAGCCTCAGAAGTCACTGTCAAGCTTTGCTCCTCAGATAACTTTGCTCTGGAAAGAGGAGCTGAAACTCTGCTCTGGGAGCAGACACCATTGGGGTTTTCAGGAAAGAAACATTCACTGCCTCCTTCCCTCTGGTCTCCAGCAGCTCTTTTTGGAGACAGGAATAATTACCCATGCAGAGCAGGGGTACTGCAGCTAGGTAGACCTGCCCCTTCTCAGTAATCATACTTTTGGTGACCCAAGCAGATGTTCTTGTTGATTTGGGATATGTGTGTGTAAAAAAATGGTTTTAAAAAGTGTTATCATCTGGAGTGGAACCAAAATCTTCCCACCAACAATCTTAGATTTTGGCTGTTTCCCTTTTCATGAATATGGCTAAAAATCCAGTGTTAAAGCCATAAAACCAAACAGAGATTTTAAGCAAAGAGCCATCCTGCCTGTCCCATCCTTAGTGATAAATACAAGGTTTCCCTTGTTTTGGTGCTGTTGCTTGAGCAACCAGGCTGAGCCTTGGCAGGACAGCTATCCATATCACAAAGTCTAGAATAAAAAGAAATACTCACTGTCCTACCCTCAGAATCAACTGGGACACAATGAAACATCCTCCAATCTCCTTAAATCTATTGGTTAAAGCTACAAGAAATTCCTGAGGCAGTGTAGAGGAAACCCATGTAGAAGTGGTACTAAGGATTTGTCTTCAGAGCTCACTCTTGGCAGCTTATGGAGATCTGAATATACATTGTGAGGGATAAAAAAGTTGTGTTAGAACTGAGAAAGTGTAATCATGGAGGTCATGGTAAAAAACAGGGAGCTCAGGCAGGTCAGAGGCTTCAGGGAAAAGTTTTGAGCTTGTCTCACGCTGCTTAAGATATGGGGGGCTGCTCAGGAGGCCTTGGAGGCTCCTTCTCCTGAGCTTGCTTCAAGGCTGGCAGGGAGCCTGGGATTCAGCTTGGAGAACAGGAGGCTAAAAACCCAAAGTTCTAACCCAAGGTGAATTCCATTTGTGTCTACATTTGGTTATACTGGGATGAGGGGCTCAAGGAGAGCTGGAGCAGCCAGAGCTGCTGGAAGAGGATCAGGTAGGACAGGGCAGACTGGTGACATTGCCATGATGTCCAAGGAACCTGTGAGGCCCCAGAGGGTACCAAACCAAAGGTGAGATCACAGGTGGTCCAGAGCTTGAGGAGCTTGTGCCACAATAGAGGTCTGGGATGAAGGTTAAAGGCAGGAACAAAGGAGGACAACAGGAAATGGACAAATTGAGCAAAAACAAGTAGTTCTTGTTGTCTTGTTTGGTCACTCAGAGCGTGGTCAGGCATACAAGGCTCAGTCCTGCCCTGAGTGCTGGGGGCTGCCTGGGGACAGCTCCCACAGCCCAGCCAGCACCAACACACTGCCTGTGAGCAGCTCCCAGACCTGGGGAGACAGCCTGGCTCGTCTCATCTGATGATTCACAAAGATATTACTGATGCTGCCATAAGCTTTCCCACTCTGGGCCGCCCTTGGATTGCAGTCATGATGAGCTGGATGCAGCAAACAAACCGTAAAACACAGGGCACTGCTCGGGATGCAGCTGTTTGCTTCAAGGTGGAGGCAGCTGCTCTGAGAGCTGCCTTGCACTGATACCACAGCTCCTGTGACAATAATATGCTGTTTTTCTTGCCCTTTCTTTGATCTAGGGGACATCATTCTGCTGGTGTCACCTGTGGTGCCTCCACGTGCCTACGGGGCCGTGCTTTCCGCCTGTGCCCGCCGCGGCTTTGTGCTGCAAGGACTGCGGCAGCTGCAGCTCTCAGCACAGCAGGGCCTCGTGCTGGGCATGGCAGCAGGGCAGGTACTGTGCCCTTTGTGCCCTGCCTCACCCCTTGCCCTGCAGCTAATGGTGCCAGCACTCCTCCAGCGAGGGCTGGAGGACAGCCATTCTCTCTGTCCCAGCTCTCCATGTTCCTGGGAGTGGAGCTCTGGCTGCTTTCAGTGCTGGCTTTTTCCCCAGCAGGAAAACCCCACAAAGCCTTGGCCTCTCATGGAGAACAGGAGTGTAAATTCATCATCCTGCTCCTACTAAAACAAATGTGAATTTTGCCATTGGTGTCAGAATAAGCAAGAGCTGGCAGTAGCCCCATGAACCAAAATACTGATGTGCAAAGGTGGTTCAGGAGAAGAGTCTTCACTAACAGACTGATATTTGGTGATGTACTTCACAGTCCCTCTGGGCCCTTCAGCATGAAGTCCCCTACTTCAGTGCATTCCAGATGGGTTTCAAAAAGAGCTTTCAAAAATAACTTTTTTTTTCTTTGAAGCTCTGCCTAACATGGTGATAGGTTTGAGGTAAAGTGCACTTGGCATTTTGACAAGGCAGCCTAAGGAAACAGCAATAATCACAAATGCAAGGTTGCAGTCAAACTTAACATATGCAAGAAGTCCACTGCTGCCCTTGTTATATTATAAATCCCACAGGAATTATATGACACCTCTCACAAAGGAGTGGACCCCACACTTCAAATCATCATGCTGAGGGTTCTTTGCTATGTCAGTCAGGAAATGCATAATTTTGCAAATCAAACTCTACAAATTCCCTCTTTTCTGCCCGTTCTGTGATCAAGCCTAAGGAATAACAATGTCACTGCCCATAATATTTTGTAGAATGAATAAAACCTATTTATGGAATTCTACAGCCCAAATAGCCAGATATTTGGAACATGTTGTTAAGTGACCATTAAGGAGTTAACAGCAGCAACCACTGCTCCAATTTGAAAATCATCCCTTCATTTGAGACTCCAGATAATCTTAGAGTGACTTATGGTTCATCCACTTATGGTGGATGGTACCACCTATCAGCTGAGTTACAACTGCTGTGGTTTTAGCCCAGCCCAGCTGCAGGCCAGAATGATTTTGTGTTAAGCCTCTTCCCTGAGTTTAAATTAAGTTTCTCCGTCTCAGGAAAAGATGACGCAGAGCACCCAGATATTGGAGTTCCTATGGCTCAGTGGTGAGCTGGATCTTGTTATGCCATTGTAATTTATCTATTTGCTTGAGCCCTGTAGTAATTGCATCTGGATTTAGCAGTCTAATCTGCCCTTCATTATTTCAGATTGCTGTCTTTTGCTCTGGCAAGAGTTCAGGCTCACCTGCTGGTGCTGCAGGAGGAGAAGTCCCTGGTGAGCCCCGCAGGCACTGCCTGGTGCTGCTGCTGAGGAAGGAGAATGCCACACATCACATCCCTGCCCTGCTGACAGGTAATGCAGGGTGTCCCACATCAGCAGTCCAACCCCAGCTCTACAGTGCAGGGAATATTTATTGGGAATATCAAGGCCTGCTCATGTTGCTATAGGAAACTCCAGACCCAGGTGTGGATCAGTCACTACAACACATCCAACAGAGCTGCCTGGCCTTTGCCAGTTGTTTGATCTTTAGCTCTGGATCCTCTTGAACTTAAAATTGCCAAGTAGTTCCTGGTGGAAGGGGCCTCTCATCCAACATCCTGCTCAGCAGAGTATCAGCAATGAATTCCCTCAGGATGCTCAGGGCTTTTTTTCTGTCAGGTCTTGAAAATCTACAAGGACAGAGATTCTCCTGCCTCCCTGGCCCTTTGTTCCATCAGTATGGAACTTCCTTTATGTGAAGTTGTAACCTCCTGTTTGGATTTGTGAGCCTTGTCCCTGGACACTTCAAAGCTTTGGCATCTGGCACCCAACAAACACATGGAGGTGTTGTTGGGGCTGTCCTGCTCATGGCCAGCAGTTGGATTTCAAGGATCCTTGTGGGTCCCTCCCAGCTCTTGCTGGGATTTTATGGCCTCGATCACCTCCTCTCAGAAACTCTTTTTGCCCAGAGAGGTAGGGTGGCCAAAATCCAGCTGTGCCACTGAACCTGAGGGCAGCATCTGATTCTATCAACCTCAGCTTCGAGTCCTGCATCCTTGTGGCTTCCAAGCACCCCAAAGTAGCTCATTTTCTATGCAGGGACTGCCAAAACCCAGCCAAGTTGCTGCTTTAAATCTTCTTGAGTTTCTGTTTTCTTAAGGATCAATTGACATGGACCTCAAGTGGGGAAGATCAGAGGCAAGAGCAGTGGTCAGAAGGGAACAGAAATCCTGCCCTGCCCCTTCCCAAGAAGGGGTCACTGTGGGTGACCCTTCCATCAACACCATCCCACACAGCCCATGATGGAGACATTCATCCCCAGCCCAATTGCTTCCTTTAATTTATCCACAATAGGAAAGAACATTTAGAGGTTTGGGAAGGGGGGAAACAATGACAATTCAAATAGTTCTGGGCTTTTTCTCTTGAGACTATCACAGAATGTTCTGAAAACATGTGCAGACACAGAGGATTAATCATGGCACAGTAATTACAGCCCCGTGTCACCTGCTGCCTCTGCACCCAAGGAAAGTTGCTCATTAAAAAGTGCAGTTTCTGCAGCTTCCCTCAGTGCCACAGATGATGCTTTGTGTTCATGTTTTGCATGGGGAAATTTCCACTAGAAATACATGATGGGGTTGGAATGAAGGGTAGTCTGGAAAGGTAAAATATTTTCCCTCATGCTAGAGGACTCAGGATTTTTCCCTTTATTTGTGACAGATTTTGCAAATGCCTCTTTCCATGTGTTCTGTGCTATTTTCATCAGTCCTGTGCTGCAGAAAGACACCTTGGTCCTTATTCCAGAGCCCTGGAGAGGGGAAGCTGATATTCTTTCCCCACAAGCTTTGGATTGGCCTCTGGGAAGTGCAGAATTGCACTGAGATTGGAGTAGGGTAAATACCTCTCTAAGAAATTCTGCATTTGTAATCAATATGAAAAGAAGTTTCCCCTTCAGGGTCTCGAATGCTGTTCAATTTTCAAAGCAAGTTAAACTTTGACAAATGCTCCTTAAACAGAGCAGATAAATTGCTGGGATCTCTGTCCTGAGGTCCAAACACCACACATTTTTGTCCAAGCTTTACTTTCTGCAGCGCCCTGAGTTTGAATAAACAGCAGGCAATACTGCTGGGACAGTGATGACCCAATTTTGGTGCCTCACGCCTTTTGAATTTTGAGGAGCAGGTGATTGTTAGCGGTACCTTTGACATCCAAGCTTTGCCATCAGCCTGTAACACCAATAATCCATTTCCCATGCTCCACTACAGTGAATTTTTGACAGGTTTGTACGGTAGGAAGCAATCAAATGTGTACAAAGTAATTTAAAAAATAACAAGCCTTTAAAACTGTGGCCTGAAACGTTATTACAGAAAGCTGAACTAATTGTTGTGGAAATGTACTGTATGCAACACCTTAATGCACTGCCTGTGCACAGCCCAGCTCTTTAGAGGGAGAATGGGAGCTGAGAGATTGTGGCTTTAAGCACTTAGTGTCTGTAAAAGTGGCGTGGAATGGGATATTTTCCAGGCTGGAAATCACAGGAGCAGAACATGATGTCTCTGTTCAGGTCTGTCACCCCAGCAATGCCTCTCTGCCCACGGGGGCCTGTGGGATGCAGGACTTTGGCCTCATGCCTGGAAGTGTGAGACACCTTGAGGGCCTCCACGTGAGCAGTGGGCTCAGATCTGGGACTCTTCCTAGTGGACATCACCTTATTTAAGATATTTAATCAAATTCAGGAGCTCTGTGGCAGCATCTGTGCACTTGTTCCGTGTTTCAGTTCCCAGCAGAGTTAGAAACAACTAACTGGATGCTGCTGAAAAAGCCAGAGAAAGCTGTGGGCCAGCCTCTGTTTTCAAGAGCTCCTTGCCCCTGTTGAAGGGGTCCCTGTGATTTTGGGGAGAGGGGGTGGTTCAGTTGAGTTTGGTGTCTCGGGTAAGCTCAGTCTGCAGGGGAGCTGTGACCAGTGACTCCAACATTTGACAGCAGAGTGTTTCCATGTCAGGCTGAGCAGGGCTCAGCATTGCTCACATTTGCTGCTGTTCTGAGCACAGGGCTGATGGAGGAGCTGGCAGAGGCAGGCCCTGGCAGCGGGCACAGCCTCTCCCCTGCAGCTGCTGGACAGGAGGCGTCGCTCTGCTTCCACGGGGCTCCGTACGCCGCGGCCGCGCTGCTCAGCCTGGGTACGTCAGGGGCTGCTCTGGGCTGGGAGGGACTCAGACCTCATCTGCTTGGGGGCCAAGAAGGCCAAGGGCTCCTGGCCTGGATCAGGAATGGTGTGGCCAGCAGGAGCAGGGAGGTCACTCTGCCCCTGTACTCAGCACAGGTGAGGCCACACCTCGAGTGCTGTGTCCAATTCTGGCCCCTCAGTTTGGGAAGGACGTTGGGACACTCGAGCACGTCCAGAGGGGGCAACGAGGCTGGGAACACAAACCCTGGGAGGAACCACTGAGGGAGCTGGGGGTGCTCAGCCTGGAGAAAAAGAGGCTCAGAGGTGACCTTATCACTCTCTGCACCTTCCTGAAGGGGGCTGCAGACAGGTGGGGTCAGTCTCTTCCACAGGACAGCACTGACAGAACCAGAGGATGCAGTCTCCAGCTACGTCAGGGAAGGTACAGGTTGGATATTGGGAAGAAATTTTTCACCAAAAGAATAATAATGGACTGGAATGCCCTTCCCAGGGAGGTGGTGGAATCACCATCTCTGGATGTGTTTAACAAAAGCCTGGACATGGCTCTTGGTGCTATGGTCTGGTTGAGGTGTTAGGGCATGGGCTGGACTCGATGATCTCAGAGGTCTCTTCCAACCTCATTACTCTGGGATTCTGTGATTTCAGTCCACAGGCAGGGACACCTGCTGTGTCTACCCCAGGTTGCTCCAAGCCCCGTCCAGCCTGGCCTTGCAGGGATGGAGCAGCCACACTACCAAGGGATTTTCCTGGATAAAACCATTAGGAATATGCTGTTTGTCTGTAGGATCTCATTTACTGTTCTGTGTGGTGGTGTTTGAGGGTCCCCAAGGCGAGGGAAGAGATGAGAACCTTGACTCCATGTTTCACAAGGCTGATTTATTATTTGATGATATATATTATATTAAAAATGCTATACTAAAACTATACTAAAGAAAGAGAGAGGAGACATCAGAAGGCTAGAAAAGAATGATTTTAAAATCTTGTGACTGCTCACAGCCTCGACACAGCTGGACCTGTGATTGGTCATTAAGTAAAAACAATTCACAGGAGACCAATCAAAGATGCACCTGTTGGTAAACCATCTCCAGACCACATTCCACAGCCATCAGATAATTATTGTTTACATTTCCTTTCTGAGGCTTCTCAGCTTCTCAGGAGAAAAATCCTAATGAAAGGATTTTCTTAAAATATCACAGTGACAGTTCTGCTGCCAGTCAATCACAGTAACTCTCATGGAAGAATCAATGGAAATCAAAGTGAGAATACCTTTATAAAGTAAATTAAAAGATACATGCAAAAAGAAATTATTGAAATGTGACATGGTAACATCCAATTAAGCCTGAATTAAGATAATTAGAAGATTAATAGCCAATCAATATGTTTTTATTATCATAGTTTCAAGTCAAAATATTAAAATGAGATAAATTGTTGGTTGTGTGTTGAACTGGAGTGTGCTGAAGTGATAAATGCTGGCAGCTATAGTTCTGTAGGTGCAGAAAAGGCACTTTCCAATCTCCTTTTACTCAGATATTCTAAATTTCAGTTTGTACAGTTGTATTCACTTTGGTAACTCATTCATTCAAAGCTGGGAGATTGATAGGATTTCCAACAGCAAGGAAATGGGTTTTCTGTTCTTAATCTATGACTCACATGGGTGAGTCTTAAGCCTCCTTGTTCTATACACTTGGAGTAAAAAAAAAATCCCATGTTTATTTCACTAACTACATGTTTGGAGGGTTTTATATGTTCATCAAGTTAACTTAATTTAATTTAATTATTTGAAAATTTGGATGCCAGGACTTTGAGTTAAAACATATTGACTCTAAATCCTAAGAAAAAATGAAAATTAAATGCATGTCATTCACAATTCTCTAACATTATGAAATGTTATGATGTAGGAATAAGTAAGTAAATAAATGTTTATTGATACAATTGCTTACATAATCATGTAATGAATCAGTATGGAACAAGCAGGGATTTCTGATGGGCCAGGGATTCTCCAGGCTGTGCTGTTCCCAACAGGACTGGGGATAGAAGCACAGAGTTACAGCAGTCCCCAAATTAGCTCCCAGTTGTGTGCCCTGCAATGTCCTAGAAAGCAAAATGAGCTATTGATTTAATGTGAAGTCAGTCATTAGTTATCAACCCAAAACTGGTGCCTTAAATCATTTTGGTATAGATCTATCAGCTCTGCCTAATGGTGTGAATAAGGATATCAAAATTACAAGGAATGTATTTGCTTTACACGGCAAAATGTAATTCCAGGGAAGGACTGGGACTAATTAGAGGGGCTTTGCTGTGTTAATATTCCTCCTTCAGGAGGATTTTCCTGAGCTGCAGTGTGAGGAGCCAGTGAAATGCTGGTTGGGATTTATACAATTCCTTCCCAGCAGAAAGCCTGAGCTGTGTTTCCATGGGGTAACAGTTTTGTTTTGCTGCTCTCCCCGGGCAGGAGGAAACCTCAGCGCGGTGCCCGAGCCCCATCCCATCCCTCTGGATTTCCTGTGCCACCGAGCCTTCGCTGCTGAGCCCGGCATGGAGCAAGTGGTGATGCTGACCCTGGTGGGGATGCAGGCTCTGAAGAGTGCTGGAGAGCTCCTCCAGCAGGTCCTGCTGCCCCCGCTCAGGGATCAGTCCCAGAGCGCAGGTAACCCAGCTCTGGGCAGGGCTGGAGACCTCGGGCTGTCCTGAGCAGCTCTTTTTAGCATAGCAGGAACATCACAGAAAATGTGCTGAAGGGGCCTCAGGAAGAATGGGTTTCTTTGTTACCCCCCTAGAGAGCTGAAGAATTTCCTTTGGTTTGTTATGGGCAATCACAAACAGCTCAGGTGGGCATAATTTGCTACAGAGTTCCAAGCAGTGCTTGGGCTTGCAGAGCTTTTATGTAACACAGAGCATTGTGTCCCTCCCTGAGCAGGGGGAGGTGAGGCTGGGCGGGAAGTGGGACAGGAATTTGGCAGTCCCAGGCTCTGTTCTGTGCAGTGACAGCCCTGGTGAGCAGAACCAAGGCCCCTCATGGCCTCACGCTCCGCTTCCCCCGCGGGAGGAGCAGCGAGGCTGTCCCCACACTGGCTGCTCACATGTGCATGAAAAGGGCTGCCAGGCCCTAGGCAGGACAGGGATTTATGTAATTTCGTGTGCAGGTTGCACTGAAGTGTGAGAACACAGGAGCTGTAGGCACAAAGGGCTCAAGTCTGCCTGTCTCACGCTGTGTTGTATCTGACTCTCCCAAAACTGTGTTGAAATACTGCTTAAAATCCTGTGAAGTTCTGTATCCGAGATCTGAGCCAACAGAAACTTCCAGCACTCGTGGATTGAGCCCTAAATACCTTCCTGCATCGTCAGAAGACAACTTTACAACCCTGAAACTTTACAACCTTTACAACATTGAAACTACTTTAGAGACAAGTCAGCATTCTGCTGTAGTTTGTTATTCTGCTAAACATTGCTTAAAGTGTTACAAGAGGTGCTAAAGGATCCATAATTATGGATTATGCTGTGCCAAGCCAGATTGTTATCAGTGTACTCTCAGTGATTCCCTTTCAACTCTCCTCCATTAGCTGTGCTCTCTAATCAAATCATGGCACTTGCTCCCTGTGGCTCCCTGTTGATTTCCCAGATAGCCCTTTTTTTGTTCTTCACTGTAATGGCATTTCTTAGAACTTGCATCTCATGGGTTTTCCCAGTATATTCCTATATTTGCAGTACAGTCCATTCTGGATGAAACAGAAGTCAGAAGAGCATTGGAACTTGTTTTGGGCAGGGAAAAAAAAAATCCATGTGAAATAAAACGTTTGTGTCCAAAAGAAAGCACAACTTGTACAAAACACAAACTGCTGCCTGGCGCTAAAAACATTTTTCTTGACTTGCAGCGGAGCCTGATTCAGGACTCGAGCTGCTGGGCCTGAAGTGGCTGCCCCATCTGACTCGGTGTCAGGCCAGGGAGATGACCCCCTTTGAGGCTGGGGACACTCACTGGCAGAGCAGCCTGGGCACGCTGATGTCCAGCCCCGTGCTGGTGTGCGCGCTGCGCGGCGTCGACGCCTTCCGCGCCCTGGGAGCTGCCCTGCGGCGATGGACACGGGGCAGGGACGGGCCCGGCACGGGTGACAGCCTCCCACGGGCACTCATGGCCCTGACCCCAGAGGTGACCTTCAGACAAGCCATCCTCTTCTTCACAGAGGCAGATTTGGTACCTGGTAAGGCACGTTTTTAGTGGTGGTGTTCTCCTCAGCTCGAGGGGGTGTGAGAATTGACTGAGCTTGGACAAAGGAGTCCAGTGCTGGGGGTTTTCTCAGGCACGGGAAAATGTAATAATGTGGGGGTAAATTCTGTGCTTGGCTGAATTAAGATGAGGCAATGAACCCAGCAGGAGGCAGCTGAGGTCACCTACAAGGTGGCTTATTTAATTAATGTGGCTGTGCTTGGCCTGGTGCCCTTTCTGATGATCTTGAGGTACTCCATAAGTACTAATCAGATATCAGAGCAATTGGCAAGATCAGTAAATAATACCATGCATTTTGAACCCTTTCTGTAAGAGAAACTGAAGAACAGAGCCCAAGAGCTCTCACACCTACATGTGGGCCCCTAATTGTGGTGCCAGACTTTCAGCTTGATGCCTCAGCCTTGCCCTGTGCTCAAGGAGATTGAAGGTGTGACCAGTCTGTAAGAAAACAGATTTCTTGAGAATTTCTTTTTATCCTGGAGGAGAATGAAGAGAGGAATGGAGACCTTTGCTGTCAAAAGCTTCTCAGAGTTCAGTGATGTGTGCCAGCATCGATCTTTCAGCACAGTAAATTTGATAGTTTCCTCCTGTAGCAGGAAATGTATAGCCATGCCTCTTAAAACTAAATCACTGTGCAGACTGTGGGGTTATTGATACTGGATGGTTTAGAGCAGCAGACTACAAGCTCCCGCTGTTTTCTTTTAATGTGAAATATTCAGAGAAGAATTGGGGCTGCCTGACTCCTCTCACCCAGAGAGAAACAGTTCTGAGCCCTGACAGTTTCTGGCAGAGAGCTGGAACAAGATGGTCCCTTCCAACCCAAGTCATTGTGGGATTTTATGATTACTCAGAGGCAGAGAGAAATCAAAGATTGTGGTAACACCATGTTTCAGCTGAAGGGGAGTGATGCAGTCCCATAAGTGCATTCGTGCTTTGAATTTACAGCCCTTCCTTTATCTTTCCTTGGGGAAGAAAAGTCCTTTGTCATCAACACAAACTTAGCCACTTGTGTCAAACCCACTGTGCCTGTGGAGTGTGCAGTAACAAATTTGCTTTGCTGAATACCATGAAGAAGGATTTGTCTGGGAAAAGATCCTGGGTTTAGGCTCACAACAAGTTTGATTTGTCAGTGAACTATGGGGGTGTCCTCTGTGAGACTGGTGAGCAAGAAGAGAAAGCATCAGACATCCCAAAGTGGTGTCTAAAACTCTAAAGAGTTCATGCACTGCAGCCCTTAATTAAAGTTACCTTGAGGTGGAAAGGCAGGACAAGAGGAAAGCAGAGCTGTGAGCTCACTTTATTGGGGGAGGTTGTAATGGCAGTGCCAGCCTTTTGCACCAAAGCCACTGTGGGGAACAAAGGAGCACAGCTGAGGCCAAACTTCAGCATCCTGCACTGTCTGTTTTATAAGGTAATTCCATTTTTCCCTTGTATTTTTATTGTTGTGGGAGAAATGGAGAGACCTCCATGCTCAAGAACAATATTTTGTAGCAGGTTGAACATCTGCCCCGCTAAATAAAATTACTTTTGTCACCCTCCTGCCCCAGACATTGAAGGTTCCCCTTCTTGAATCCATAAAAATACCAGTCCTTCCTTCTCCAGATGCAGAACACCGCCCTGCTGGGAAATTCCTGCCACCACCTGGCAGGAGCTCCAGGACTGAAGGGAAGACCACAGGTAAGCACCAGCTGCCTCTTGAAAAAAAAACCAAAAAACCCAAGTTATTTTACACTCTTCAATATATTGAAGAAAACTGTGTGTCCTCTGTCAGAGCCATTGAAATGGGATTAATAAACCTTAGGTTAGACATCCTAATGCCAGGCCAGCTGGGTCCCCCTGGTGCTGGGGAAGGTGTGAGTGTTGTCACATCATTTCCTCTCCACAGTCCTGAGAACCACCTGCTGAGGGATGGTGTGCAAAGTCAGCTGGAAAAGTAATTAATGTCAGCTCTTTAGTAGCTTTTTTCGGGTGTAGATCCCAGAAATGATGATTTTCATGATGTTTTAGAGAAGTGAAATCAGAGCAGAAGGTGCATTTCCTATGTCTCTGTCATTTACATCCCAGTGCTGCCCAGGTCACCATGGGATTCACAGTTCCTGAAAGTCCTTTCAGATAACCCCAGCACTAAGGAAAAAATCTGGTGCTGGGAGGATGAACTAAAATGTTATGAGACAAGGCAAGGACCCTAGGGCTGGCTCCACCTGTTATCTGTGCTCTTATTATTGCAACAAACACGTGGAAAGAGAGAGAGGGCTCATTAGAAAAAGAAAAAATCCTCTTTGGCTAAATATTTTCCAGATACATAACTATGGAAAGTAGATAGACATGGATTTTGGACAGTAATACCAAAAAGGAAAAAAAAAAAAAAGGTAATTCTGTTTTGACAAACAGATTTTAGTTTTTTCTTATCTACCTTGCATGTCACAGTGGCTAAACTTGCCTGTCACTGGAAATGGAAGTCTTTTATCAGTCTGATGCAGGATTCCCCTCACTGTGCCCTAGATCTTGATAACTTCTCAATTCTCATGTGCCTGAAGTGCCTTGATTTTGCTCATCTCCAGGTCACTGCAGGTTTTACATTAGACTGAAGGGAACATTTCTCTGTTGGCTTTTGTCCTAAGTTCTGATTCCCCAGACTCCTTTCATCCTACTCTGCTCTCCTGGAGAACCACTGGAGCAGCCACTCCTGGCTGCCTGGGGAAGTGCCAGGGAGGTTTTATCAGCAGCACTCAGGATCCACAGCACCTCTTTGTTTCTGAGAGAACATCAAACAAAACACCAGAAACGGGGCAGCATCTGCCCTGACTGTGGAATATTAGGAGCACAGATAGGTTTAAAACCACTGTTAACCACTCCCTGAAATCCCAGGAAAGGTAACCAAGATCCAACATGATTTAGTGTCACTGTCATATTTTCTGAAAAATCCCTTGGCCAGGATTTCTTCTCCTGGGAAGCTGAGAAGCCTCAGAGAAAAATGAAAACAATAATTATGTGATTCGCTTCTCCTGTGTTTGCTGCTTTGGAATGTGGTTTGGACATTGTTTACCAACTGGTCATTGTTTGATTGGTTTCATGTGAATGGTTTTAACTTAATGACCAATCACAGCCAGCTGTGTTGGACTCTGAGGAGTCAGTCATGAGTTTTTCATTCTTATTAAGCCTTCTGTCTGTATCCTTTCTCTTTCTTTAGTATAGTTTTCGTATAGCAGTCTTTAATATAATCCAATATAATATATAATAAAATAATAAATCAGCTTTCTGAGAACCTGGAGTCAGATTCCTCATCTCTCACCTCATCCCAGGGACCCCTGCAAACTCAACAATTTAGGACCTGCAGTCCTGCTCAGCCTGTGCTCCTGGGATTACCAGAGAAGGGGGAAGTGTGACCCCTCCCAGGGTGTCCCAGGACAGCTGAAATCAGTCCATCCATGTCCCAGTGTAACACCCTGACATACCAGTGTGTGATATTGGCTGCTTTATGTAGAGATGATAGCATAATTCTCAGATTGTCTCAGAGCACACCAAACTCACTCAGATCTGCTTCTCTCCTATAGTGGGTGAGAGCTGGAGGTGCCGAGCAGAATCCCTGTTTTCCTTCCTGCAAGCAGGTGAGAGAAGAGCAAATGGAAAAATGTCCTTTGACAAGAACTTGGTGGAAATAAATAATCTGAATTTACCAGCCCAAGATAAGCAAAGAAAGGATGATACCAACATTTTCCTTCGGCTGGAATCCAGCCTGATGCACTCTGAGCATGCCAGGAGATGTGGTACCTGCTTGTCTTGAGCTCCCACTTATTTGAAGTCACACCTACCTGAACTATAATCTATAAATAGCATATAAACTAAACTCTATTTTCACTGTTAGACTATGAAATCAAAACCTATGTCATAATTTTTTGGGGGAGGCAAAAAGGAAAGGATTCTGAGGAATGTATCTAAAAATATTACAAAGTAGAGAAATGTAATAAAAACCAGGAAAGGCTCTGAGCAGCCAGAACTGGAAATCAGGCAGGTTTGAACCTTGCCAAACAGGTCCCTCTGCTAATTCCTGATCAGCAGAGATTGTTCCATTGGTAATTAGTGGTGTTTTCTCTGGTTCTTGTTACTTGTAATTACTGAGGAGAGAAAGCCAGCTCTGGGTGGGGGCAAGGTGTCTGACCAAACCAAGCTGGCAATCCTCCTGAAGGGTCCCAAGTCCCTAAATATGCAGCAGGTAGTGACTCACACAGCAGAAGAATGAGAATATCTGCCCAAAAACGTAGCAGATGGTGAGGAAAACATCTGGAGGCCACTGAGTGCTTACATAACACACAGGGGTGAGGTTGTTGAGGTGGAGCCCAGCAGCTCCCTGCACTTCCAGGCTGTTGCTATGGAACCTTTCTGTTCAGGAATGATGTGAGGAAAACAGCACATCTGTAACAGGAGGGCTCCCTGCAGCACAAGGGTTAAATTTCCATATCAAGGGAGGAGGAAATCACCTTGGTTTTTATTTTTGATCCTGTGTTTCTGTGCCATGTCCTGCTTGTCACCTGGAAATAACAGCATTAAGTTCGAGGTTGCCTTGTTGATGCTTTGCTGCATTGACATCTGTGTAATTAGTGCTGGGGTGTACAGAAACAGAAAATGACACGTTTTGTACCCAAACAGATCAGCTTGGAGCAGTTTTAGCAGCCTGTAGGATGTTCCCCTGTGCTCGTGCTGATTGATGTGGTTCAGCACCAGCAGTTCCTGGGCCTCACAGACTGGTTCTGACACTGCACTTGCCAATAAATCTCCAAAAGATGTTATAAGGATAAAATATTAACTATACTCTTGGTAGCAAGTATTTTAGCAAGACTAAAAATTTGAAAATGCTGTCATTTAAAAATGGAATTTATGTATTTTCTGCCTTTAAATCCATTTTCATCAGACAGCAAAGCTTCCTTGCTCTGGTTTGTTTTCTGCTCCTCGTAGTGCTGCACCTTCCTGGCAGCTCTGCTGGGAGAGCTGTGTCAGAAGCAGAAAATTTTTTCTGGAATGTCAATTTTCTTAAAGACAATTCAATTAATTATTGGTTTATGACATTAATTGGGACCTGTCAGGGTTGTCAGTGCCTCTCTGAAACAGAGCTCTAAAATACACAGAACACCAGAGTAAGAATGTAAGAGCTGCTCAAGGATCACATCACATAATCACCAGAGTTCACATGAAAAATGCAAAAGGGAATATTTTATCTCTCTTAAAACATTAATCTGTAATATAAAGGTTTGAGTCTTATCCGACAGAGCCGCCACAAGAACTTTTAGGACCTGGAGCAGATTTCCTTGACAGAGAAACCTCCAAGCTTGGGCTGTTTCAGATACATTTTTAATCTGAAAACCCAACAAAGCCAACCCAAATCAATAAATGATCCAGAGTTTTTAAGGACTTGTTTTTTGGTATTTCTGTGAACTTCCTGCCGTGTTTCCCTGTGCCCAGGGCAGCAAACAAACCCCTCTGTGTTTGTTGCAGGGGCACAGGTTCTCTGCACAGTGCTGCTCATCAAACCCGGGGTGTGGAGCCGCGGGCTGCCCGGGATCCTCCGGGATCTGCACCTGGAGAAGTTCTGCGTGGTGGGGATGAAGCACCTGGAGCTGGGAGCAGCTGCTGCTGCCTCTCTCCTGCCCTGCCAGCTGCAGCAGGTGGGTGAAGGGAATGGCACCTCTGTGTGGGGAGGAAGGGGGTGAGCTGTGGATAATCCATTCCTGGAAAGCCCAGCAGTTCCCACCCGGGATTTCAGAGCTGTGTGGAACAATCAGATCTGCACCTCATCAGCACAGAGAGAGCTGAGGGCTGCTTTTATCACAGGCCAGAAAAACTGCCCTGGTTTCTCCCAAACGAAACTTTGGGGAGGATGTGGCAGTACAGACCTCTCAGGAGTCTGTCCAGCTCTGCCAAACAGGTGTCCTGTGTTGTAAGAGCCTGGATGAGAGATGCAGGACTCCAGGCTGCTCTCTAAAATGCAGTTTGTTGTATCCAAGGTGTCACAGCAGTCCAGGGTGGTGGGTGACAGAGCTGTGCCTACAGCTGTCAGCTCCAGCTGCAGGCAGGCCTGGAGACCCTTTGGTTTTGTTACAATGCATTATTTACTTTTCTTTGCTGAGCCTCTTCATACAGTAGAACTAATCTATACCTTGACTTTTATCTCTAGCCTGTCATAACTGATATAATTACCATATTCATGTTACTATTCTCCAGTCACTAAAAGTCAGTACATTACAATTTAAGCCAGAAGTTGTTATTAAGTTTTCTTGCAGTGGAAAATTCTGAGAACTTTTTTTCTACTTGCAACTTTGCTGCCTTGTTTGCCTGTGCTCTCTTTCTGTTTGCTAAAAACATCTTGTTTGAGGTGGGTTTATCCTTTGCTCTAAGCCATAAAAACCCCTTCTAACTCACACACCCTTTGCCTCCTTGGTTACCCAGTAAGACTGGCTCAGCAATTCTTCTCTTCCATATCAAAACTTGCTTCCATCTCTATTCCTTCTTCAAATTCTACATTCAAAAATCTTTCTGCTAAGCACACACATATCTGTGAGATTTTTTGTCAACCTTTCATCCTTCCCAACACTGTTCCTGGCCCCAGGTCATTCCAGGTAGGGCACATCCAGGGAGCACGTGTGCCTGGCTTTATTCCATGTGGTTAAAGCTGGGGCAGCCTCCTGCCTGCCAGGGAATGCACCTCTCTGGGGTGCTGTTACCTGAGATTGCATTGCAGACACAGCTGAACCCTGGGAGCCAGGCTGTAAAAATCCCCTGCAAGGAGAGGAAATTGTCCTTGCTCACGTCTAATAGGCAATAAAGAGGGTTCTTAAATCTTAGGGCATTGTGGGGTTGATTAGCTAAAAATAGATGTTTGTTTCTGCTCTTTCATAGCATTAGAAACCTTCTCTTTCCTCAGCCTGATGTACCCTGATTGTAAGAATACTGTGACAGCCAGGGAACTGAACTCTGGGCATTTGAGAGGAGTTGGATTATTATTTTTTTACTTCCCTTAGGGAAAAACAATCTGTGTTATTTGATTGCTTTCCTGAAGACCTTTAACCGCTTGACTTTATAAAAAACAAACATTTATAATTGATATTGCGCTTGGGTTAAGTTTGGAAAGTTTATAACATTGTCTCCTAAAAATTCTTGGTAGACACTTCCAGAAGAAAACAGGCACATGCCAAGGCAGTGCTCTGGAACAATTAATACCTTCTGCATGGGAGCAGTGAGCACAGGCATCTGGGCTTGAAATATTGACACTGGCAAGAGGGATACAGTGGCCATTAGGGTTGATGGGCACGTGCTTCCCAATGTTATTTAATCACAGAGCTGAAGACAAAATGCCTTTTTGCTCATCTGAAACAGAAAACATCTTAAAAACCTCAAATATCCTCAGGAAGCAATGCAGATGCCTGAGGGGTAAATGTGAGGAGAGGTTGTTTCCTGAAAATTTCCTTGTTTTTGGATTTCTCCAACACACCAGAGCAGCTGTTGAGCATTGATTCAGTTGCCTTGAAGAGCTGGTGACTAATGAGGATAAAAATTACAGACTGTTCATGAGGAAAAAAGCAGGGTTTGAAAGTGAGGAAGCAGAGAGAACAGTCTGCCTTTGCTGAAGGGGAGCAGACAGTGGGAAATGCTTTCTGCTGTCCAGGGGCCCCTGCTCCTTTTCAGAGCAGCAGGAATGGCTCACACTGGGGAGGGCTGGGAAAGGCTGAGCTCCCAAGATAAGTAGGGAGATTTGGAAAAAGCCTCAGCAGGCTCCAGGGACTGGGTTATTTGCAAAATCCAGTGGGTAAGTGGCTCAGTGGCAGCCATGGGGGCAGGGCTGTTTTTCCCAGCTAAATCCCATGTGCAGCTTTTGGATGGGAGGAATGTTCATGAGGGATCTGATCCTCAGCCCGTGGCACAAAGGGGTGCAATGGTGGGCTTCAAATGAGGCTCCTCTAATGGGGGCAAATTGCTGACATTTAGCAGGTCACAGAATTGCTAATTAGGGCAGTTGGGATAATCCCAGCTGGCTTTGGAGGATCCCTATATCCACGGGGATATATCCAGTGGTTTGGGATGTCTCCAGAGAGGGAGTCCCCAAGCCCTCCCTGGGTGACTGTTCTACAGTTCTGCCACCCTCCATGGAAGGAAGCTCTTCCTCAGGTGGAGGTGGAATTTCTCCTCTTTTAGTTTCTGGCCATTACTGCTCCTCCTGTCCCTGGGCACTGCTGGAAAGAGCCTGGCACTATCCCCTGACACCCTTGGAGATTTTTGTATGGACTGATGAGATCCATGATGAAATGAGCTGCTGAAGAAGATGGAGCCAGTGTGTCTGTCTGTCCCTGCTAGAAGCTCTGTCCAGGGCTTGTTCTCACTTCCCCTGGAGCATCTCTAGAGAACCCCCAAGTGCTGGTTTGTTGTGTTTTGAGAGCAAATCTGGGTTTATTCACTGCAAGCAAGACAACCTCACATCTCCTTTTCCTTTCTAATGTATTATTTACATACACTTGACAAATATCCTTGGCAGCACCAGCTCAGCTCCGTGATTGCTTTTCCAAGTGAAATAGTCCCCCTGAGCTCAGAGAGGCGTGTGGCCTTTGGAGCATGAGAAAAAACACCTGCTCTGCTCTTTGCTGAGGTTATCAAGTCACAGGAGCCACAACAAGATGTTTTCTCTGCAGTGTAATAATGATCATAGAAAATGAAGGTCATGTAAATAGAGCTGACATTGTCTCCCCAGCTTTCAGCCTGACCTGCTGGTGCTCAGCCAGCAAGGAGTGCCTGTTCCCAGGGGGTTCTGCTGGATCTCCCTCCCTGCAGGGCTCATCCAGCAGATCCAGCCTCTGCACATTGGCACTTTGGGCTTTATTTTTCCACTGGGGCCTGATCTTGCTGTGGGGGATTGTTGCTGTTGTATTGAGGGCAGGTGAATAAAGCAACATAGAGACTCCAAAGTCTCAGAAGGCAAATGCCCAGTTTATTATACACCACATTATTATTTTTATGGACAGTTAGGATACAGCTGGACCTGGCTGGTCCTCATCAACACCTCTCCATCACTGGCTAATTAGCAACAGCACCCTTCCTGTAAA
Source organism: Fringilla coelebs (assembly GCF_963513975.1). Classification (NCBI taxonomy): domain Eukaryota; kingdom Metazoa; phylum Chordata; class Aves; order Passeriformes; family Fringillidae; genus Fringilla; species Fringilla coelebs. The sequence goes on from NC_140042.1 coordinate 14,505,043, forward strand.
CATCTTAAAAGAAACAACACCTTCAAAACACCACCTGCAAAGATTAAGGATTATTTTAATTCTTTCTTTGAGCTTTCTCAAGCTCCCCCAGGACAAGGCCTGGGAAAGTTTATCTGACTTTCTGTCTCTGAGCAGACCCAGGGGATTCCCTGGTGGGATTGTCTGCAGCAGCAGGGGCTGGACTCAGGAGCTCCAGGGTTCCCTCCAGCCCCACCCTGTGCTTCCAGCAGTAAATGCAGCCGGGTAATTCCTCTGCTCTTTAATCCCCTCACTCCTCCCCAGCCAGGGCACAGCTGGAACTTCCTCCTCTGAAGGAAACTGCTCCCTGAATTCCAGGCAGCTGCACAGGGATGTGGAGCAGGATGGGAATGGAGGGAGTGAAGGCAGTGCTGGGCTGGCACAGTCTGGAGTGGTGTGAGCAGTGAGAGGAGCTGCCAGAAGCTCCCTGGCACCATCAGTGACTATTAGAAACAACATCATCTTCAACTACAAGTCCGTGGATTTCCTGAGGAACAACCAAAAGACAAAAGAGTTTTGTTATTTAGATCTAAAATCACTGGTTAGAAGCTCTGGAACAAAATACTTTCATTTATTCTGGTCTGTTTGACAGAAACTGAATGTTTTCTTTGCAGCTGTTTCCAACCTGGATGAATATTGATATGTTTTAGCAGTCCTTTTGAAAGTTGTCATGAAAAATATCACTAGTTTTTCATTGCCAAAGAGAAAACCCATAGAAAAGTGGATTAAATCCATTTTTTAACTAACAAAAATTTTCAAGCAGGAAGGGATTATTTTGTATTATACAGAACTGAATGAATGTCACCATTTCTCAGTGCACTGTGACAAGCTGAAATTCTTCATCCTCCTGCAAGCAGAGCTGCTGTCAGCAGAGAGCCCCTGAGTGACAGCTGTGACCCTGTGCCCAGGGGCAGGAGCAGTGACAAACACCACACCCAACCCCTCCATACCTCACCAACTGAAGCACTGAGGGATTTGCTCATGAAATATTTTGCCTTTGCAAAGAGAGGGGGGGAATATCAGGCTTGAGCCCGTGGTTGTCAATTCATAACCTACTTCTCAGAGATGCAATTTAGGAGCAGAGAGTGAGAGAAGATTTGGGTCAAAGGCACTGAATGGTTTCACGTGATAGAAAGGCAGAGAGGCCTTGAAGTGTTTTATCTCCATATTTTTAAATGAAATGATAGGATTTGCTTTTGGAAATGTTTTATCTAGAGAATTGCTATCCTCTGCTGCTTTTAGAAGATTAAAAAATAGAGGAATTAAAACCTCTGTGAATGACGTGATTCAGCTGAATCAAATGGTGTTTTTTCCCCCCTCTTGTTTTTATTTCCTCAAAAACTGGGGAAAAAAAAACCCCAAATAACCATGGGTTGATTCTGGCAGGGAGCTGGAAATGCCCTTGTTTTCTAAACTGGAGAGAACATCCAGCCCTGCCTGCTGCACTGTGCAGGGAGGCACAGCTGGATGTTCCTGCCACCTTGTTTGGATGGAGGGGCAGCAGGAGGCACAGCTGGATGTTCCTGCCCCCTTGTTTGGATGGAGGGGCAGCAGGAGGCACAGCTGGCTGTTCCTGCCACCTTGTTTGGATGGAGGGGCAGGAGGAGGCACAGCTGGATGTTCCTGCCACCTTGTTTGGATGGAGGGGCAGCAGGAGGCACAGCTGGATGTTCCTGCCACCTTGTTTGGATGGAGGGGCAGCAGGAGGCACAGCTGGATGTTCCTGCCACCTTGTTTGGATGGAGGGGCAGCAGGAGGCACAGCTGGATGTTCCTGCCACCTTGTTTGGATGGAGAGGCAGGAGGAGGCACAACTGGATGTTCCTGCCACATAACTCAGCTGGAAGGGCAGGAAGAGGCAGAACTGGATGCTCCTGCCCTGTTATTCAGGAGGAGGCAGAGCTGCAGCCGCTCTGGGCACCCTGACCTTGTGCCCAGCCCAGCCATCTGCAGCAGGCTTGGCTTCCCAAGGTTTTCCTTGATTAAAGCAGGCAACAAGGCCAGAGAGCTCTGCCACCCACCTGCCCCAGCTCTGCTGCCTGTCCCAGGGTCCCAGAGCTGTCAGTCTGTCTGTCCCCAGCCCTCAGAGCAGCCTCTCCTCACCAGTGCAGTGGTTGCTTCTTGTCATTTCCTCTCCCCCTTCCCCCAGGGTGTTGTGACCCCCACAGCCCTGCTCAGGGTGGGCATGGGCTCACCTGCCTGTGCTTGGGAAAGAAGCAAAGGTGGAGGGATTTGCTGTGGAGCAAAGGGCATCAGACAAGGCCAGGAGAACAAACTGATTTCTTGCAGCCCCTGGTCTGACCCTCCTGTTTTAAGCTCTGCAGTCCTGATCCCAACAAGTGTCTGGAGTTCATTCTTCAGGAGAAGCAGGGTGTGTGTGGAGGGTCCTGCCATTTGTGAATTGAAAAAGCAAAGCCCTGGTATTTGTGATCCATCACTTCACATCACCTGGAGAATTAAAACGTGGCTCCTCATCCCACGGTATTTATGACCCTGGTGTTCTTGCTTGTGCCTGTGCTTCCTCCTGATCCAGATGTCTCCCTGAAGGAACAGTCCTCCTGTGACCTGCTGGATGTCACAGCAAGAGCTGCTGGTTAGTAAAACAAATGTACTTAGTAACAATAATGGAGGTCCCAAATACACTGGCAGCTCTGACTGACCAAGGAAATCAGAATTAGCACGAGGCACTGCTGATGGAAGAACATTTTTCTGTTCACCTCTGGTCAAGAAAGGTAAATTGAGCCTGGAACAGTCAGAGAAATGACATGAGCCTGACTGGGGAAATGGAGAATCCTCTCAAGAGTTCAACCAGACCTTGGCTCCTTTGACCCAACACGACCCAAAGCTGAGAAACAAATCTGATTTCTGAGAAACACTTCAGGGTAGGAAAGGTCAGAGGTGTAAAAGAGCTACTTAAAATAAAGTCCAGATAATGGCACAGGAACAAATGGGCACAAAGTGGGCACAAAATGGGCACTGCTTGGTGCCTGAGCTCTGCATTTTGGAATCTTTAGTACACCAGCAGTGTATTAAAGAGGAGAGAAAACAAGGAGTAACAGCAGATTTGCTTACTCACAACTTTCCCTCCTGGCCAAAGGAAAGCTGGGCTGTTCCCAGTGCTCAGCAGCTCCTCATGATCTGTCCATCTCTGCTCTCTTCTCAGGATGCAGCTGCTGTGCAAGCTCACTGTGCCTACCTGACCTCGGGCACTGCCCTCGTGCTGTGCCTGCAGAGGCCCAATGCTGTGAAGAAGCTGATGGATCTCCTGGGACCTGAGGATCCTCAGCTGGCCCAAGCACTGGATCCATGCCTCTGGAGGGCTCAGTATGGCACCAGCACAGTCCAGAATGGATTTTATGGTAGGCTTTTGTAAAAGCTACAAAGGCTCAGATACACAGATAGATAATGTTATGTTTGTTCCCTCCTGTCACCAGATCTGTCACTACAGATCCAGCCTTGGCAGGCACTGCAGGCCATTATTCCCCAGGAAACTTTCCCTGTGCTCTTGGTGGCTGAGCTGAGTGTGTCTCAAGCAATGAAATATTCTCCCAGAAGATAAATTCCAAAAGGCTTCCTCCCAGAGCAGCCCCAGCTCTGGCTTTATCAGAACAGATTTCCTTTGATCTCTTCCTTGCTTGGTCATTTTGTACTTTTAGCTTGGATATTTTGGAATTATTCCCAAGAACCCATCTGTCTTCCCTGCTTGTGTGTCCCTTCCTGATGTCTCCATTACCCAACTCCAAGATTTCACAAAGACTCCAGGACATCCTGTAACATCTCACAGTGCTGATGGCTGGCAGGAGAGAGGTGACCCAAACCTGCTGAGGCAAGCAGGGCAACTCAGCTGCTTCCCATCTGGAAAGGCTCTTTCCAGCTGGCACATGGGCAGAGGCACAGGGCAAGTCAGCATCCTTGGAGTGCTGCCCCATGCCAGCTCCTCTGCCAGCAGGGAGGCACTGGGAGGTGTGTGGGGTGGTAAAGGATGGGAAAATGGGAAATATCCCTGGAGAGCCCAACATCATTGCCACAAGGAGGGAAGGATGTCATTCCAAAATTCACATGGAATTAAGGGTGGTCAGCTCCCTGCCTGGGCTTCTCCTCAGTGTTGCACTGATTTTGCTCTAATACTTAAAGGAATATAAAAAAATCAAGCAATAATTTCTGTAAACTCAGGTGAGCTGGAAGGCACTGTGTGCCCAGAGTCCCAGAGGAACTTTCCTGACAAGATCCATTGGATTGTTTGGCTTTTCTCTTTGTGCCTGGGCTGTGAAGTCACTCCCTGTTCTCATCCATGTCAGGTGGGCTGCTGAGAACTGGCAGGGAGTGAAGGAGCCACAGCGTGGGAGAGAGAACCAAGCCCTTCCTGCAGAACCTGAGGACTTGGGATCTCAGGAGGGATCCCACAGGATTTGTGGGAGTGACTGAAGAGCAGGATTTACTTACACAAAATTAAAAAAAGATGATCAGGGCTCTCCAGCCAACACTTTTCCATTGCCAGCCCCTGCTTCTCTTGCTCTTGAGATGAATGAATGAATTGTGTATCCAATTGCTCTGAAACTCCTCAGGCATGGCTAAGAATGGGTAATATACATCCCAAATTTCAGATGTTTGGCACAGCTGGAGCATCCCCAGCATAACTCAGTGCAAACAAGCAAGGGGAGCTGAGTTTCATCCTGTTTCTGCTGGGACTTACAGGGAGCTCCCTGTGGGAGAGAGATCCTTGGATGTTCTGACCCCCTTCAGACCCCTGGGCTGAGATCTGAAGTTGCTTTGAGCTGAGCCCAGAGCTGGCCCTGCCCTCTGTGCCCTGAGCAGGACCCAGCTGCAGGGCTGGCCCACAGAGCCCCCCCTGCACCCATTCCAGGAGCTAACTCCAAGGGATCTGCCCAGCTGCTCTGCCCTGGAGCCATCTATCCCTGAGCAAAGGAGTGCTCCTAACCCCCTGCATCTCCCAGAGCTTTTCCTCCAACACAGTTAAGCTGGAAGACCCTTCAGTGAGTAACTGAGGGACTGCAAGCCCATCCTCCTTTCCTAGCAGGGAATCCCAGGTTTTCCTAGGTTTGATCCAGCTGAGGAAGAATGTCAGTTAATGCCTGAAGCAGAGCAAACTCCTACTCTTTCCTCCCAAAGTGACAAAGGAAATGCAATTTAGATGAAGAGGGGGTTCCAGGGAGACTGGTGAACCAAGAAATGCAGCTTTAATTCTGTAGGGCTCAGCTGCAGAGGTGAACCTGCACCCTCCCATCTCCTCTGGGCTTGGGAAGTCATTGGACTGTGCTTTCTGTGCTTTTTCTTGCATCCAAAAAGCTCTTACATGTGCACCCTACACTGTCTTGTGCCTTGAGCAAAGGGAGAGTAAAAGGCTCATTTGGGAGCATTTGTGTTCTCTCAGTGCCACCCATGATGGAAGCACAGGAGGTTTGGTGTGGAGCTATGGAAAGGATCCAGCTCAGCTCATTCCCTGGGATTTACCACAACCTCAGGGCTCTGGCTGTACAAACTCTGGAATTATGGTGCTCCAACAGAGCTGAGTGCTCTCAGGTGGGATCCTTTGAATGGGCAGCTCCAAGGTGGGAATATTTCAGAGGATATTTGTATCCCAGGAGCATGGATCTGTGCCAGCACATTGACAATCTAGCTAAACTCCAACAGAAATTGCTTTTTCCCTCTCTAATATTTTCCATCCACAAATCTCCAAACATTCTGAGTAATGCTTTATAACTCTGTTGCTTTATAGGGAAATATTCAGCTGCTAAGCCTGGAGGGACCTCTCGAGTCACTGAGTTCAGTTAATTCCCTCACAGACAGCCCCATCACGTTTGCCCTTCCCTGAGCACCCACCCCAACTGCACGAATGTCACAGAGCCTTGAGAGCTAAAAATCTTCTTACATTTTCAAACTTAAATATAGCCACATACACTTTGTGCCCATTTGTTCCTGTGCCATTATCTGGACTTTATTTTAAGTAGCTCTTTTACACCTCTGACCTTTCCTACCCTGAAGTGTTTCTCAGAAATCAGAATTTTTTCTCAGCTTTGGGTCGTGTTGGGTCAAAGGAGCCAAAGTCTGGTTGAACTCTTGAGAGGATTCTCCATTTCCCCAGTCATGCTCATGTCATTTCTCTGACTGTTCCAGGCTCAATTTACCTTTCTTGACCAGAGGTGAACAGAAAAATGTTCTTCCATCAGCAGTGCCTCGTGCTAATTCTGATTTCCTTGGTCAGTCAGAGCTGCCAGTGTATTTGGGACCTCCATTATTGTTACTAAGTACATTTGTTTTACTAACCAGCAGCTCTTCCCCTGCAGTAAGGGCAGCCTGGTGTGATCCAGAAGCAAGGGAACAACAGGATTTAGAGCTGGAATTGAAAGGTTTCACAGCCTCCTTAACATGATTCCCTCAGCTCCAGTGTTAGGAAATAGAAGGAGTCTTGTTTACATGAGGAAGCTGCTGAGTGATAGTAGGACAGAATCAAAATACCAAGGAGGCAATGGAACTATTCTAAATATAATGGTTTAAAATGTTTGCTATTACTGTACAGAACAGCTGGCCTTTAAAGCAATTACTGCAGTGAGTTGCACATCATCAATCTCTTCAAAAGATGAGTGTGAGTCTAGAGAATGTTTAATTCATGGCCTGAGAGAATCTTCTCATTGTATTTCTCTCTCAGGCTCCAGATCCTATGCAAGGGCAGTCCAGGATGTGAAGCTGTTTTTCCCAGAAGGGCTGTGCTGTGCCCAGGGTCAGCCAGTGCAGGAGCAAGAGGTAGGAATCTGCCCCTTCCTGAGCTTATCCTGCTGTGCCAGGGCAGCAGCTCTGGCCCTGCTATCCCCTGCCCTCTCTGCTATTATGCTGTAGATAATGCAGCTCTGGGTGTGTTTGCTGAGCTCCCCTGGTCCTGGGGATGTTCCTCCCTCTGCACTGACCCCGGCAGCCTCGGTGGGGAGGAGCTGCAGCAGATGTGTTTGCTCAGCAAGCTCTGCTGTGAATTTGGGAGGGCTCAGATCAACACTGCTTTGGAAGCAGGGACAGCAGCCTCACCCTGACTGCTGAGCACACTTGACCCAGGAGCTGGTTTTTACCAGCTTTGGATCGTTCAGGGATGGGATGGCTGATGATGTGAAAATGATTGGGATGCTCTCAACCAAGGGATGGAAGGTTTGAGCTTTGCTGTGGCTCAGAGGTGATCCAGCTGAGATGGTCCTCTCAGGAGATTGGCTCTGCAAATGGCCACATGTGTAACAGGCCTCCCTGCTGTGGGTGTGCAGCTCAGTGCAGGGCATCCTGCCTGTGCCAGTTCATTCAGGGACAGAGGGAGCTGCTACACCCCAGCTCTCAGACTCTCCCAGGCTTTGTTTGAGCTCCTGGCCTTGAAAACCTGGGAGTGAGGACTTTAGAATGATGGCTGGATATGGGACCTTGAAAAGGATGATGAGATGCTGCACTGAATTAAACCTCAATTAAAAAGAAGAATGCTTGCAAAATGTTCTTGTATTTCCAGACAAGCAGGTGTTTTCTAGGCTGGCAATTACAGAAGTACACCACAACAACAAAAGCCTCACAGCTTGCCTGAATCAATACTTGAGGAGTGTTATCCCTCCTCATTAGGTAATGTGTTCACATGACTTGTTCTCCCTCCCTGCCTGCCTTCCCTCCTGCAGATTCATAACCTGAAACAAGACCCCATCCTCAGCCTGGGAATCAGGAAGCAGCAGCAGATCCTAACCCATGAGCCAGGAAGACATCCCAGTGTCCTGGGCTCTGAGCAGCCAGGCAGTCCTGGTAAGGAAATGCAACTCCTCTTATAGATTGGGACTGCTATTGATTAGTTGGACAGCAAGACAAACCATCTGGTGGCAGCAAGATTGGCTATTGATGTGCTTTCAGAAGGGAGAGACAGCTCTGAGCTGCAGAGAACAGCTCCAGGGGAGTCCAGCCTTTAACTGTTCACCTGCCAGCACTTCAGGGGTTTACAGACAGAGCTGTCCACGAGGGCTGACCTTAACAGCAGCAGCAGAACAAGCACTGACAGCACAGCTGGAGTCAGAGCAGCACTTGTTCCTCTCTGAGCCCTTCCCAGGTGTCTCAGCACAGCCCTGGGGGTTGGTGTCCATTCAGAGCTGGGCAGGGTGAGCTGTTCTGTGCTGAGAGCAGATAAATATCAGTTGGTGCAGGGAGTGCTGCTGGCAGCGTGGCCAGAGGCCTCTCCTGAGCTGAGCTGAGAGCTCATTCAGCTCCCACTGCTGCTGAGCAGCTGCCAGCTCCAGATGACTCCCAGCTATGGCCAGGCTGACTTTGATTGGGAGCTGAAGCCTCAGCCAGGCTGACACTTCCTGGGATGCAGCTCCTCAGGGCCTCTCCTGCTGATTTGACTTGATAGACATGTGTAAACACAGCTGTGCTGCAGGGCAGGAGATGGCTCTGGCACGAGGGGATGCTCCCACCTTGGGGTGTTGTGCCTTTATAAACAAGCAGGGACCAGGTGAAAGCATCCCTGTGGTGGTCCCTGGGGAACAGAATTGTTTAGAACAATTATTCCCCTCCCTGTAGCTTCAGGACTGATGTGGGCAGCTCGGAAAATGGTGCTGATCACTGCAGTCCTCAATCCCAGCAGTGGAACCTCAGGATTGCTGTGGATGGGAGAGGAGCAGGGTAAAAAGTGACAGAATCACAGCCCAGCCCTGCCTGAAACAGGACTTTGGGGGGCATTGGTCACTTACCAGCAGGTGCAGGAGTGCAAGGAGGGGGTGGTAAATCAGGTCCTCTGCTCCTGGGGTGAACACCAAGTCACTTTTGTGCAAGGGGCCTCTGAAGGAGGATTTGTCCCAAGGTATTTGGGAAGGGTGTTTTCCCCATCATCTTAGTGCAGGTTTGCTGTGACCAAATCACTTGATTTGTAGAAGAGATTACATAAAACAAAATAAGATAATAAACCGGCTTGTTGTGGAGAGAGCACAGGTATTCTGCAGGCTTTGCACAGCTCAGTGTCGGGAGCTAATCTCGAAATACATGCCCCTAATTTCCTGCTACAAGAGGATATCTCAGCTTTGAAGATGCCTAAGCAGAGTGAAAAGGAAAGCAGTGTAGAGCTCTGATGTGTTTGTGTCTCAGAAAATGTATTTCAAAGAGTTACTGCCCTGGAAAAGCAAGTCCACGTGATCTCTGAACTGTCAGGGACGATCTCATAAGTGCCTCCAGCAAAGCAGACACATCACTCACGTTCTGGGCTCATCTTGGACACTAGAGGAAGCTCTTGCACACAAGGAAAGCTCCTTCCAGCAAATAATTATCACCAAGCTGCTGCCTAATGGACAGACAGATTTATCAGGAGGAAAATATGAAATACATTAAGCCTCACGTATGCTGAGCAGAATTACATTTGGGATTATAAAAGCAGCTGGATTAGCAGCTTTCTCTGCTTGGCAAAAATGGAAATGGAAGAGTAGCTCCTGTAGCAAACCAGCAGTTGTCCTTGTCTGACTCCTGAAATGGGGTCACTCCTGCTGTCTTGTGATCTCCAGACAGGGACACAAAGACGTGCAGCAGCTCAGGATGGGCATCCCAGGGCACATCCCCAGGGCACCTCCCAGGGCACCTCCCAGGGCTCAGCCCAGGGCACATCCCCAGGGCACATCCCAGGATATCCCTGGGCACATCCCAGGGTACATCCCTTGATTTCCCCAGGCACAACCTTGGGCTCATCCCAGGGCACCTCCCAGGACACATCCCAGGACATCCCAAGGCACCTCCCCAGGGCACCTCCAGGACATCCCAACACCACGGTGCCCCCGACTGCCACGGACACATCTGTGCCAGGGCAGAGGCACTGAGAAAGCTCAGAGGTGCTGGGGGAAGAGACCAAACAAATGTTGTGCTCCTCTCCCACCAGGTGAGGCTCTGCTGGAGCAGCTGTGCCCCAGCACCTGCCTGGTGCTGCCCGGGCTGATCCTGCGGGGCTCGGAGCCGCCCCCGTACGTGGCGCTGCTGGAGGAGCTCGTGGGCAGAGGCTTCGTGGTGACTGCAGCTCGCCTGGCTGTGCTGGACTCAGCCCAGGCTCTCTGCATCTCCCAGATGCTCAGCAGGGCCAAGGGCAGTGTTGCAGCAAAGGTAAGGAACAGCTGGAGCTGGGCTTTGCTTCCTTGGCACAACAGAAGAGCCTTGTAATGCCTTGCTGTGGTGTGCTGCCCCGAGGTTTGGTGGCACTATCGCAGCACTGCCTCTGAGCCCTGGCACCCCTGGTGAGTAATGTGGGCACTGGGGGCCCCCATGGGAATGGCCCATCCACCAGTCATTAACTGAATGTTTCATTCCATCAGCCATCACCCTGCTGTGTGTGCTCTGCTGCTCTCTCCTCTCTTGTTTCTCCATAGAAATTCAGTTTCTGTTTCCCTCTCTCTAATCAAACCCCATCAGTCCACCTCTATAATGCTAAAACCTCTTTTTCTTGGACTGTGCCTTGGAGCCTGAGGTTTTCCCACCTGGAGTGTTTCCTCCAGCTCTGGGGCTCCCAGCACAGGAAGGAGCTGGAGCTGCTGGAGCCAGAGCAGAGGAGGCACCAGGATGGTCAGAGGATGGAGCAGCTCTGCTGGGAGGAAAGGCTGAGGGAATTGGGATTGTTCACCTGGAGAAGAAAAGGCTTTGGGGTGACCTAACTGTGGCCTTCCAGTGTGTGAGGGAGCTACAAGAAAGATGGAGAGAGACAATTTACAAGGACAGTGGTCACTGTCCCTGGAGGACAGTGACCTGTCCCTGGAGGGACAGGACACAGGGAATGGCTTCCCACTGGCAGAGGGCAGGGCTGGATGGGATGTTGGGCAGGAATTGTTCCCTGGCAGGGTGGGCAGGCCCTGGCACAGGGTGCCCAGAGCAGCTGTGGCTGCCCCCGGATCCCTGGCAGTGCCCAAGGCCAGGCTGGATGGGGAACCTGGGACAGTGGAAGGTGTCCCTGCCCATGGCAGGGGGTGGGACAAGATGGGCTTTGAGGTCCCTTCCAACCCAGGCCATTCTGTGGCTCTCAGCAGGTGCAGCCCTGGGGTTTGGGCACAGGATGTGCTGCTGGGCTGAGCTGACATTGCTCCACAGCAGCAGAAAACCAGGCCCAGACTGTTTTCCTCTTGGTGTAAGAGAAGCCCACCCAGTCAGGAACCTTGCCTGGGCAGAGCTGGGAGATGGAATGTGCAGGAAAGTGCTGGCAGCAGCAGAGAGCAAGCAAGGGGGGACAGTAATGACAGTGGCAGTAGCAAACCAATAATAACCCAAGGGCTCTCAGACCACAGCAGCCCCTTCACAAAACACAAACATTTGGGCTTCCAGCTCTCAGTTGTAAGTCTTGGGTGTTATCTGTAATAGGAGCATGTAAGATCTTTTCAGGTTGTGCTTTTTAAAACTGACAGCATCCCTTTGAAGTACATCTGTATGGAACAGCAATTACATCTAGCAGCCAATTAGTGTAAGCACTGCTTGCCTGTGCCCCGAGTCCCCTGAGGATCCATCCCTCTGCACAGGGAATGTGCACAGCTCTCTAGGAAGGACACATCAGCACTGGGGGAGCAGAGCCATCCCTCCCTCCTCCTGTCAGAGATAAATGGCCCTGGGCAGAGCTGGTGTGTTTCCAGAAGGATCTGGCACTGCTGAGCCAAAGGTGAATGTCACAGCCTTTGCTCTCCCGCTCTAGGAGGGAGATGAGCTGCTTCAAGTAATCAGTGTTTCTGCTACAACATCTCAATATTTACCTGTCCTGGTGCTCCTGCTTCCAGCAGAGGTGAATAACACACCCAGACCCTGCTGGTTTTCACTCAGAGGGCTGTGGGGATCCCAGACAGCTCAGACATGGCACTGCCTCTGCCTGGGGGGATCTGTTGCTCTGTGGCTCCTGTTCCTCACCCATCAGGCAGACCTAGAGACTCCTTCAGGCACAGAGCAGCACCAAAGCTCTGTTCCTCCCTCTCTTGCAGTGCTCCCTGCTGAAGGATGGGCTGTGCCTGGTGCTGGCAGCACAGTGGGACAGCTCTGTCACCTCCCTGGGCTCCCTGCTGGACAGGTAAGGAGGAGCTGCTGCCCTGAGGGAGGGCACCTCTCTTCTGTGCTTCTTACTCAGGGGCAGCCTGTGCTGCACAGTCACCTTGTTCATGCTCACTGGGCATGGAATTAAGGCTGGGAAAGATCAAATCCAGCCATGAACCAGCACGTTCACCATCACTGCAGGCCCCAAGTGCCACATGCACACATTTGAACTCTTCAGAGATGGTGACCCCCACTGCCCTGGGCAGCTGTGCCAGGGCCTGACCACCCTTCCATGAAGGAATTTCCCCAATATCCAACCTGAACCTCCCCTGGCACAGCCTGGGGCTGTTCCCCTTGTCCTGTCCCTGTTCCCTGGGAGCAGAGCCCGACCCCCCCCCCCAGTTCCCCCCTCCTGTCAGGAGTTGTGCAGAGCCACAAGGTCCCCCCTGAGCCTCCTTTTCTCCAGGCTGAGCCCCTTCCCAGCTCCCTCAGCACCTCCTGCTGCTCCAGCCCCTTCCCAGCTCTGTTCCCTTCCCTGGATATGCCCCCCAATGTCTCTTGTCATGAGTGGCCCCATACCTGAGAGTGTCCCCCAGTTTCCTCTACTCAGGACCTTTAAAAACTGAGTTGTGTCCTTTGTTAAGGAGCTGCAGTGTCCACAAGGCTCAGCAGCATGATTCCATGAATACAGGGAATTCTCTGAAATTAGGACTCACATTGGGAATAGACCTGCTGAATCAATGAAATTCCTAGGAGGAATATCTTAGCAGATTTTATGTTTGCTGTGAAGGAAAAGAAAAAAAACAAACAGAAAACCAAACCTTAAAATAAACGCCAGAAAGCAAAATCAAAAATTAGCCTCTTAAATAAATCACCAGAAATGCTGGGTAGAGGATGTATAAGCCTGGAAAAACAAACAGAACCCCTCTGCAGGGACTGATTAGTGAAACAGAGTGATTAGCAGGGCAATTAACCCTGTGTTCCCCAGAGGGAAGGGCTCCCTGCACGGGGCTGGTATTTGGCACTGGCAAGTGCAGCTCTCACACATGGCTCCTCTGGCACAGCAAGCAGGAGTCAGGGCTGTGCCACATCCCACGTGGAGCAGCCCAGCAGCCATGCCAAAAACCCCATCCTGACTTTGGCTGTGCCCTCTGGAGCGCTTCCAGAAAGTGCTGTCAGTGGATTCAGGGCTGCTGGAGTTTGCAGGCTCCAAGGGATCAAAGATCCACGTGGCTGCACCTCAGAGTTCTCACTCTGCAGAAATGTTCCCAGGGCCACACCTGGGAGGAATGGTTGGAACAGATTCCGTGGGTAACTTTTCAAAAATGTTTCCAAAATGTACTGACACCATTTTGACTTTGCTTCCATTCATTTAAAATCACACCCTTGGGAGCCACATCCCAAACCTTCCTCTCTGCAAGGAGACAAACAGCCAGTTAGCCAAGGCCTTTGTGGTGAGATTGCTCCCAGCTTTCACTGCTTTACAATGAAAAAAAAGTGAACTTTGGGAACCTGGAGGTCACTGCTGGAGGTGGTTCTGGGAGAGTCACTCAAGATGCCCATATTTCTGTTTTCCCCAGCAGCACAGTCATGGGTGCTGCTTAACAGCCCAGCAGCCCCCTGTCCTTCAGGCTGGCTGGGATTCCAGGGGCCATTCCCGAGGCAGCCCCTCCAGAGACACCTCCTGTGGCCTCTCCTGGCCTTCAGAGCCCCCAGGGGCTGAGCAGGAACCGCTGCCAGTGTCTGCACCTTCACCCCCCTCCTGCTCTGTACAAAGGATGAACCTCTGTGCTGAGCTCCAGAACACCTGGGTGTAACTCATGGGGGTCAGGAGGCACTTCCAAAGGGCAGGATCAGCCCCAAAGGGCAGGATCCACTCTCAAATGAATGGATCTACCCCCAAACAGGAGGATCCACTCTGCCTCTGCCCCCAGTGCCAGAACCAGTGATCACAGAGCCTTTTCAAACCAGCTCTGGAAAAAAAACCAAACCAACATTTCTGCCTTCATGGTGGAAAATGCCTGTGGAAGGGAGAGGCAGCAAGGTGTGCCCGAGGGTGGGAGGAGGGAGGGCTCGGATCCTCAGGGAGATGAGGAGCTCACACCCTTTTTGTCTGTCAAGCTGTCGAACTTTTTAAAATGAGCCTGACTTCACTAGTGCCTCGCAAGGCCACTTCATGCCAAGACATCTTCAATTTAAATAACACCAGAGGTTAATTACTCTCCCAGCTCCATCAGCCCTTTCTGTCCCGCATAAATCACTGGATATTTATCTGCTGTCTCTGCCAGGACCCAGGGCTGCAATACCTGCGCGGGTCCAGCTGTGCTGCTGGAGCCTCACCGCGGTGAAGGGATTATTTTCCAGCCCTTGAGACCCAGCTGAGCCACATTTCTCTGGCTTTGTGCCACGGGGAGGGAGGGACGTTCCCATCTGTGATGTCAGAGATGGGCTGGGATAAAGAGGAGTCAGGTGTTGAGAGGAACAATGTGGGCTCTGCCAGCGAAACTGCTCCTGGTGCTGAGCCTGGGAAAGCTTTCCTGAGCCAGCTCTGTCAGGGACAGGCGTTCAGATCCGGGGGGTTTGCAGGCAGCCCCAGCCCCTCCTTGCTGTGGCTGTTCTCTCTGGATAGCCAGGGCATCACTTCTGCACCAAACCCCACTGAGCACAGGAAGAGGGACAGAACAATGCAGCTGTGGGCACAAAAGCAGCCTGGCTGGAATCTGTGCCAGGGGCAGCTCACGGGGCAGAGGGGGGGTTTGGAACAGGTGAGGGAGCAGTGGGCACCCCAGAGAGGGAAGTGACCCCATCCTATGCACAGCCCAGGGAAAACCACGTGGGACTCACCTTGCTTGTTCTGGCAGCATCTGGATGGCTCGGGATGAAGCATCTGAATTTCCCTGTCATAACTTGTTTTCACAGCCACGTTTCCTGGCTGCAGGGTGGCAGAGGCAAGAATTTACAGCAATAGATTCAAAGCAACTCCTGGAAGGAAGGCATGCTCTGCTTTTTATGCATGACAAACCAGATTTAGCTGCCTTAAGAGGTGATGCTGGTTCCACAGTGATTACTCCTCTATGGTTTAAGCATTTTAAAAGCACTTTAAGATTGTCAGGACCTGTGTTGTGCACAGACTTAGCAGCTCACCTGGTTAGCTCAGCTCAATAAGCAGGGTTTGGCTAAAGCACCCCCAAAATCGAGCTGCAGCAGGAAAAAATTAGAGTTTAGGCCAGGCTTTGTGCCTTCCAGCCTTGAAACGAGGGACTGCAATCAGAGCAGAAGCCAAGAGCTGAGGAACCTAGCTGGATGTTTTTCTCTCTGATGAAACATTCTTACCAAGTGCTAATTGCTGCTAGCAGGGAGCAATGTTATCCCTATAGGAAGCTCATCCCGGGGAGCTTTGGAGGGGAAGGAGGTGTAGAAATTAAAAAAAAAAAAAAAAGAAAGAAAGAAAAAAAAAATGAAAAAAAAATGAACACATGGGGTGTAAAATCTCGGAGCTGTTGAAAACCAGTGAAGGGAAAACTGTTGCCAAGCACAATCCCTGGCTGTGGGGGCAGGGAGCAGGGAGTGGTTTCCAAAGCCTCGGGGGAATTTTCAAGCCCGAGGCTCCGAGCGTGCACAGAGTCCCTTCAAAAGGCGCTCCTGAGCTTGGTACCTTTTCATTTCTCTGGAACACATCCTGAGGAGGGCCGGAGCAGAATCAGGACTGGTGAGGCAGTGCCTGCTGCTCCAGGCAGTTCAGTGACCCTGGCACTGGGGGAAAACACCCAATTATCTCAGAGCAGAAAAAGCCCCTTGCCCAGGGCCAGGCACCCACGTTTATGTGCATTTCCCACCACCCCAGAAGCACCACATGGCTTGTCCAGTTTGTATTTAAAGTTTGTTTGAAGGTTTGTATTTAAACAGTGCAAAGCCATTTACACAAAGCTTTGTAAAAGCCAGGATTTAGCTGTGTAAAGAGGAGCAGCAGCAGATGCCTGTGGCTGGAGCTGCTGGCACAGAGCTCAGACCTCCCCGGGGCTGGGTCAGCTCCCTCCATCCCTCCCTCCCTCCCAGCTGACATGGCAAACTAACCCTGCTTCCCTTTCTCTTTGCCCCCAGTGCCTGCTGGCAGAACCAGTCAGTCCTGGACACTGCAGAGCATCTCCTTTATCCCCAGAATGAGAATCAGGCAAGTAGAGAAGTTTGTGCTATGGATATGTGTTCTTTGTGCTCCTGTGATGTAGGAAACTTGTTAATATTGGTTGAAATTTCAAAGAAAATGATAACTTTTGTGAGTCAGAGGTGGTGACAGCCCCAAGCCTTGGCTTAGGCTGAGAGCCCAGAACATGAGGAAGGTGGGACCAAAATCCTGTCAAACTGTCTCCCACATTACAGTGGTGACACAACTTTGAATCAAAACATTTGGAGATATTGATAAAGGTTCTATATTTTCCACAGAAATTCTGTTACTTTTTGTAAAAAAAATCAACACTGAGAAAAATATCACAGAATTGTGGAATGGTTTGGGTTGGAAAGGACCTTAAATCCCACCCAGTGCCACCCCTGCCATGGCAGGGACACCTTCCACTGTCCCAGGCTGCTCCAAGCCCTGCCCAGCCTGGCCTTGGGCACTGCCAGGGATCCAGGGGCAGCCACAGCTGCTCTGGGCACCCTGTGCCGGGGCCTGCCCACCCTGCCAGGGCAGAATTTCAAGTGTCTGTGATATTTGTCAAAAGCAGCGACAAGAAATGTTCATTCAGCCCTATGGCTAAGCAGGCACAAGTTCTGTGTTCTGAAGCTGCATTTCAGAAGCCCAAATGCAAGTGGAAGAGGAGGAGTGAAGCCATTAGCCATTCCAGGGATGGTCTAGCTGAATATTTTCTCAGTAATTCAGCCCAAGAAAGGAAACACAGAGCTCCAGACATGTGGGCAGCTAATGGGAATAAACTGCATAAATGCATTCAAAATTCGGGCTGTAATCATCAAAGTTTAGCTCAAACAAACGAGAGGTTTGGAGAGAGGAGGCAGAGCCTGAGGATTGGGATCAGGAGATGGGAAGTCCTGGTGGAGCTGTCCCTGCCCAGGGGGCTGGAGTGACACGAGCTTTAAGGTCCCTTCCAGCCCAAACCATTCTGTGGTCCTGGGATAAAAGACTTGTGGAGAGTGAGGAACGATAGCAAGTGGACAAACCTCTCCTCTGGATCCCTTTTTTCCCCCAATAAAAGCCCAGCAGGAGAGTGAGGTGTTTGTAACCTCATCTAACACATCAGAGCTGCTGCCTTCAAGCACCGGTGCTCTAAGGACTGAGCCTTAAAAGACACCGAGCCCTCTTTGAAGTGTGCATTCCTGCTTTTAACGCGACAGAACCACCCCGAGCTCCCCGGAGAGGCTGAGCTGAGCTCCCAGCCCTGTCCCGAGGGCACAGAGCATCCCTGAGCTGAATTCCCTTTCCCGAGGGCACAGAGCATCCCTGAGCTGAATTCCCTCTCCCGAGGGCACAGACATCCCTGAGCTGAGTTCCCTCTCCCGAGGGCACAGAGCATCCCTGAGCTGAATTCCCTTTCCCGAGGGCACAGAGCATCCCTGAGCTGAATTCCCTTTCCCGAGGGCACAGAGCATCCCTGAGCTGAGTTCCCTGTCCCGAGGGCACAGAGCATCCCAGCCCGTTCCCGAGCGGATCCCGGCGCTGCAGTGCCCGGGGCACGGCTCTGCAGGGCTCTGCCAGCCCAGCCCCGGCTGCTGCCAGGGTGCCAGGCTGTTGCCAAGGAATGTGACAGGCCAGCGAGTCCAGGCTGTCTCCTGATTTGCTTTGAAAGGACATTACATCTCTGTGCCTGACATAAAATCCCTTCTGCTTGCCGGCGCTGGGGAACGAGCCTATCAGGGAGAGGCTTAGAGGGCTCTTTGTGCTAGGGAGGAGAAAAAGCAAATATGCTCAGCCCTTCTCCCTGCTCCTGGCAGCCTGGGATGTGCAGTCTAATCCCCCTGGAAGCAGGCAGCTGGGAGTTTGCAGCAGGAATGCAGTCCTGGGGCAGCAGCTCATCTCCCTGGGGGCACGAACAGCACAGCAGCAGCTCCTGCTGGGTCTCCATTGGGCTTTTCTCTCCCAAGTTCAGGGTAGGTTCAGGAATCACAGTGAGATCTGAGGAGCAAACCCACCGGGGAATCTGTTCCTCAAAGGATGGCCCCAGGAATGATGTTTGAGCCTCTGATCTCCTGCTAATGAGTTTGTGAAATGTCAGCCAGGCTTTGCAGGGCAAAGCTAATGAGCAACAACACGGTGTCAGGCAACGTCCAGGAGGGTTAAATGAACATGGGTTTCAAATCCTCATGGTCTGAGCAGAGCTGGTGGAGTCAAGCCATGGAAGTGAAATGGAAAATCATCTTTGCTCCCAGTGTGATTTGGGTTTAGGCAATAGGAGGAGAAATCAGCTTTCAAACGCAGTGCTGACATCTGTGCCTGCTTCTCCTGCATTCCTGGAGCACCTTCAGCTGCCCTGGGTGAAACACCTGCCTGAGGAGCAGACAAAGCCAGGCTCTGGGGGCTCCTTGTTTCCCCCAGTGACCCTGCAGGTGCCAGGCACACACACACCCATCTGGAAGTGACAGAGCCATGGTTTGGGGCTGGGGACCTTCCTCAGGGCTGTCCCAGACGTCCCTGCAGCTGGTCCATGCCCAAACTGGGATGTCTCCAGTGATGAGGGAGTGGTCAGGGAGTGCTGGGATGTCCTGGGGCTGGACACTGCCCCTCCCCTGCAGCAGTGACAGAGTGGCTGTCCCTCGGTGACATCACTGACCTGCCACCATCAGAGCAGTGGGGTGACACAGTCTCTGTCCCACCGTGACAGCCCGAGGGAAGCAGCCCAGCCTCCCCTGGCAGCAGCAATCTCTCCACTCTGCCTGGAGCCACCCTCCCTGCAGACATCTGGAATGTGGAACTGGAGCAGAGCAGCCCAGGGAAAGCCTCCCAGCCCCTCCTGGTGCAGCTCTCTCCCCTGAGCAGCAGGCAGAGGGGCTGCAGTCCCATGAAAGAGGCTCAAAAGCTGTGAGGAGAGGCAGAGGGCCCGAGGGCTGTGTGGGGTGGGTGGCAGCACAGCATCCCCAGCCTTGGGGCCCATTGGCACAGCCAGGATTGCAGGCTGGGCTGCAGCCCCTGCCACCCCATTGGCCTCTCCAGCTCCCAAACAGCCCTGCCAGGGCTGGGCTTGGCAAGGACAGGCAGAGCAGCCAGGGAGGGAGGGGATTTCCCACTTAGCACCTTGCTTGTTGCTGCTTTTCCTCAGTTCCTTGCACACATGGCTCCTGGGCAGCACAAGGAGCAGTGTCCCCTGCTGTGGGACACTCAGAGCCACTCTGTGCTGGGATTAATCCAGCCCACAAACAGCCTCTGCACAGCAAACCTGCCTCGGGAAAAAAGTTTCTTTGCCACTTAGAGAACTCACAGCTCTCCTCCAACCCTTTCCTTGGTTTCTCCCCAGGCCCAGGAGCTGCTCTGCTGCTTTTTTGACTCCCTGACATCAGAGAGCATCCACCGAATTGAGGCCCAGGATTGCTAGCAGAGAGAGGCACGGCCCCAGGCAGCCTTGGATGCCACGGTGGACATGGACACACAGGCACCAGCAGCTCTCAGAGCACAGTTTGTTTGGAATTAAACACAGTCTGAGGTGTTAGCATGGCTCAGAGAAATGAGAGTGGTGGAGGAAGGCTCAGTGCCCCAAAACAAACCCCTGAGAACCGTGGCAGTGCTTCCCAGTGGAGTCCATCCAGAGACAATCTGCTTGTGAGCCTGCAGCAAGGCTGGGAGCGCTCCCCTGGCTGGGGGAGCCTCAGGGGGCAAACACAGGGCCAGTGCTCACTGCTGTGTCTCTGCCCAGGGACTCCACCTCCCCCAGGCCTCAGAGGCTGCATGGAGAGACTCTGCTGCTGCTGCTGCTGCTCTGAGCCAAAGACAAAACCCAGCAAATGAAATGGAAAGAGAGGGGAAGCTGCATCCCTGGAGGTTCAGAGCACCAGGCTGAGCTGTTCAATAAGATGAAAAGCTGGACAGCTCAATGTTCACCTGCTGCTGCAGCAGCCCTGCCCTGGGCACACAGCCCTGCCTCCTCTTCCTCCTCCTGCAGCAGCTGCTGGCCCTGTCATCCTTTCTAGGAGCCCAGAGGAAAGGAAGCTGCTGTTAATACAAACCTTCCTGGGACACTCTGGGCTCCTTTTCCTTTGGGAAAGACTCTTCTCAGCCAGGACTCTCCTGTTCCCACCTGCCCTGCTCAGGCACACAGACACAGACTCTGCCCTGCTGGGGCCTCACCTCAGCTCTGGGGCAGGTGTGGGTGCCACAATATCAGAAGGATCTAAAGCTGTTGGAGAGTGTCCAGAGCAGGGACCTGGGCACAGGAAGGGTCTGAGGAGCAGCTGAGGGCACTGGGATTGTTCAGCTGGAGAAGGAGACTGAGGGCAGAGCTCAGGGGGGCTGCAGCTCCTCCCCAGGGGCAGCTCTGATCTCTGGGACAGGGACAGGGGATGGCTGGAGCTGGGCAGGGCAGGCTCAGGCTGGATTTTGGGAAAGGTTCTTCCCCCAGAGGGTGCTGGCACTGCCCAGGCTGCCCAGGGAATGGGCACAGCCCCGAGGCTGCCAGAGCTCCAGGAGAGCTTGGAGAATGCTCAGACACAGGGTGGGGTTGTTGGGGGGTCTGGGCAGGGCCAGGAGCTGGATCCATGATCCTGGGGGTGCCTTCCAGCTCAGCACATTCTGTCATTCTCTGCATGCTCCTGGCTCCAGCCATGGCAGAGGGGGCAGGGACAGTCCCTGTGAGTGTCCCAGAGGTGAGGGCAGAGCAGTGTGGCCAGCCCAGCTCTGGGTGCTGGGGGTGAGCCTGGGGTGAGCCCTCCTCCCTCCCAGCTCTCCCCAGCTGTGAGAAGGTGACACCTCTGAGATCTGTCCCTTTGCAGACGAGACAGAAGTGCCCAGTGAGTCCCAGAGCTGTCAGAGGTGGGGCCCTGCCAGCTCTGCTTCCTCAGCAGGTACCAGTCCTAACAGAGCCCTGCCTTTCTCTAATCCTGGAACTGCAGCAGAGATTGTCACAGCCAGCAGAGATTGTCACAGCCAGCCAGGTGTGATGGGGACACAGTGACCTGGCCTGACCTCACACAGCATTTCAGTGCCACAATCACAGAAACCCAGCCTGGTTTGTGTTGGAAGAAACCTTAAAACTCATCCAGTGCCACCCCCTGCTGTGGGCAGGGACACCTTCCACTACCCCAGGCTGCTCCCAAGCCCTGTCCAACCCTGGAAGTTTCTCCCAAGCTCTGCTCCCCAGCCCTGTTCTGCCTGGATGGGCTCTTTGGGCTCTGTGGTGGGACCAAACACCTCCAGGCAGGAGCTGGGAGGGGAGCAGGCAGCTGCCCTGGTCCCTGGGGAGGATGAGGTCCTTGGAGTCCTGGTGCTGGAGGAGCCTGCTCTGCTCCTGCAGCTAAGTAGGCCATTTCCTGCACTCCAGGCACATTTCTGTCATGCTTGTGAGCCCTGTATGGCTTTGAAACAAATGGAAATTAAAAGGATCCACCCCCAGCACTCGGGGAATTTATCTGGAAAAGGAATGGAATAAAGAGAGCAGCTGAGGGAGCAGCCCTGTGGAGCTGCACGTGAGGAGGGGGCACAGCAGCCCTGACCCTGCCAGCCTGGTGCCACAAGGGTCACAGAGCCCTGTCCCTGTCACCTGGGCCCTCAGAGCTGTGGGACTGGAGCTGGACATTGTGATGGGTCTGGTGAGTGCCAGCTGTCAGCCTGGGAGGTGACATCCCACTGGGACACTCCCAGCCCACCTGGGCTTGGCAGGAGCACTCCCAGGAGCTGAGAACAATTAATTCATTAATTCATAGAATTAATTAATAAAATCAGAGAATTATGAATGGTTTGGGTGTGAAGGGATCTTAAAGCCCATCCCATCCCCCACCAGCCATGGGCAGGGACACCTCCCACTGTCCCAGGTGCTCCCAGCCCTGCCCAGCCTGGCCTTGGGCACTGCCAGGGATCCAGGGGCAGCCACAGCTGCTCTGGGCACCCTGTGCCAGGGCCTGCCCACCCTCTGAGCAGAGATCAATTCACTGTGTAACAAACCAGGGCCTGGCACATCCCATTTCCCATCCCCTTCCAGACATCCCTGCTGAGCCCTGTGAGCTCCATCCACCAGCAGGCAATGCCCTGTGCCTCAGTTTCCCACCTAGGAAATGCAAGTGGCAGCTCTGCCACATCCCCCAGGCACGGCAGCACCATCCCAAAAGTGGGGCAGCACCCAGATATCTCCAAGCAAGGAACTGCTGCAGTGCTTTGGGTGCCTATTTTAAAGCCCAGCTAATTAATCTCAGCGTAACAAACCCGCACGCCCTGCGCAGAGCAGGGGGAAGCATCATCCTCTGGTATTTCCAAAATGCCAGCATGCCAGAAATAACCCTGCCAGCCTTTTCTCCTAGAGAATACCCCACTTGTCTCTGGAGAAGTGACAACCAGGAGCACCTCCAGGAATCCATCCTTCCATCCATGGGAGCTGCAGCTCTCGCACCGTTTTTCCCTGGAAACTGCCACAAGGCAGCCAGGATTAGCTAATCAGAGCTGAGGAGCAAATTAATGATTGAAAGAACTAGGAGAAAGGCAGATCTGATCCGAGATTGCCAGCTTTGCAGCTGGCTCCTACTTGCAAACAATTCATTTAGATTATGAAAGCAAGAAATTGAGTACAAAACCCCCTAGATTGTTTGCTTCCTGGAGAAAGAAAAGAAAAGAAATGGAATTTAGATTAAAAATTATGCAGAATAGTATTAAATCCCCACCCTCTTGTGCCTCCCCTCTTGCTGGAAAACCAGAGCTAATCAGAATTTTGCATTGTTCTGCTGCCAGTGTCAGAGCTGCCTCAATGGAGGAGAGATAAAATACAGGAGGTGGCACTTGCTGTTAACCCCTTAGGGTCCTGCTGTGGCAGGAATGGGAGCACAGTGCCTGCTGCTGCAATCCCATCCTCCCAGCTCCCTTTAGGGGTGGGTGTTGGGGGCAGAGCAGCTCCTCCTGTGCCCTGGGTGGGCACATTGTGTTCATTCACCTGCTGGGAGCTCTCAGGAAGGATTGGTGTCCCCAGGGATGTGCAGGTGCTGGATGCTCTCCCCTGTCAGGGCACAGGCAGAGCCTCACTCCTGCTGTAGATTTGTGGCTCCACTGTGCTGAGGACACATTTAGCTAATTAGCACCCTGGTAATTGCTGCCTGGCTGTCCCCAGCAGCAGTGGGACACTGACACCCCAACAGGGGTGCCCAGAGAGGACCAGATTGCTGCCCTTGCCAGCCTGAGCAGGGCAGGGGCAGGGGCTGAGCTGGCAGAAGATGCAGGAGCAGCTCATCCCCACTGGACAGCCTGGCTGTGCCCTCCTCTGTGTGGCTGTGACCCAGGGCCAGCACCCAGGCATTGCTGGGGGAGCTGGGTACCAGCTCTGCTGACCCACATGGACTGCTCAGCACCCTCAGCCTGGCCAAACTGACCCTTTCACCCCAAAAAGGAGCCTGCTGAGCCCTGGGAATGTCCTGTGTCACCTCCCTGAGCCACCAGCCTGGGAATGACTGCACAGCCAGCAGGATTTGCTGCCCTCCCAGCAAACTCAAAGTTGGGCACTTGGGTTTCATCTCCTGAGCTCCGTGGCTGGCTCAGGAGCAGGAGGAGTTGATGGAACTGCTGCAGCTGTCCTTGGATCATCCACACTCACCAAACTTGATAATCCTGTGCCAGGCACCTCCCATGCCCACAAATATCTGCCTTGCTCTGGCTGACAGAGCCAAAAGCACCTCTCTTGGCCAAGAGCCCCTGCTGATCTCCAGGGACACCTCAGAGCCCCTGGCAGGCCCTAAAGGGGCTCCAGGAGAGCTGGAGAGGGAGTGGGGACAAGGGATGGAGGGACAGGACACAGGGAATGGCTTCCCAGAGCCAGGGGGCAGGGCTGGATGGGATATTGGGAATTAGGAATTGTTCCCTATGAGGGTGGGCAGGCCCTGGCACAGGGTGCCCAGAGCAGCTGTGGCTGCCCCTGGATCCCTGGCAGTGCCCAAGGCCAGGCTGGGCAGGGCTTGGAGCAGCCTGGGACAGTGGAAGGTGTCCCTGCCATGGCAGGGGGTTTGGATGATCTTTAGGGTCCTTTCACACCCAATCCAACTCTCCTTCCATGGCTGTGGTATCACAGGTGGTGGCTGGTCCTTGCCTCACCACTCTCTCCCTGGGGTGGGACCAGGACCTGGGCTCCAGCCCCAGTTCTGTCCCACGGGGGCTGTGGCCCTTCCCCAGTCCCTGATCCCCCCCTTCCCAGGGCACCATCTCCAGGCCTGTGGCAGCAGGAGCTGGTGATTAATTGGTCCCTGGCACTCCCCCTGGCAGGGCTGGAGGAGCACAAAGGGCTCTTTGTGTGATAAAAGGGCCAGGATGAGTCACTTGGGGGAATTAATCCAGGGAACGGGGATGCTCAGCCAGAACAGGCACAGGAGCTCCCTGCAGGCTCTCCCTGGGTCACACGGGGGACCAGGGCTGGCAAGGCCTTCTCTGGGCCCTCCTGGCATGGCCACAGCCATGGCCCAGCAGCCACACCACTGCCTGTCCCCAAAAGTGACCAGTTTGATCCAGTAAACCAAGGCAGAGACTCTGCCAGGACAGTTTCACACAGCGTGGGATCAACTGGGGCTGCTGGGCCGACAAAAAACTCTTGGGGAGCTCAGCTGAGGGGCTGTAGGGTCTGTCTCCATCCATCCATCCCTCCATCCATCCATCCCTCCATCCATCCCTCCATCCATCCATCCATCCATCCATCCATCCATCCATCCATCCATCCATCCCTCCATCCATCCATCCATCCCTCCATCCATCCATCCATCCATCCATCATCCATCCATCCATCCATCCATCCATCCATCCATCCATCCCCCATCCATCCATCCATCCATCCATCCATCCGTCCGTCCATCCATCATCCATCCATCCATCCATCCATCCGTCCATCCATCCATCCCCCATCCATCCATCCATCCATCCATCCATCCATCCATCCATCCGTCCATCTATCCATCCCCCATCCATCCCCCATCCATCCCCCATCCATCCATCCATCCATGCATCCATCCATCCATCCATCCATCCATGCATCCATCCATCCATCCATCCCCCACCCATCCATCCATCCATCATCCATCCATCCATCCATCCATCCATCCATCCATCCATCATCCATCCATCCATCCATCCCTCCATCCCTCCATCCATCCATCCATCCATCCATCCATCATCCATCCATCCATCCATCCATCCATCCATCCATCCATCCATCCATCCATCCATCCATCCATCCATCCATCCATCCATCCACCCATCCCTGTGGGGATGTTTAAGCCTCAGCTGGGGCTTTGCTGAGCCCTGTCCTGAGGCTGTGCTTGGCTGCTCTGCCCAGTGACCCAATGGTTCTGACCCTGGAGTCTCCTCCTTGCACACCTGTGGGATGTTGGCCATTTCCTGGCCATCAGGAGCCCCTGACACCTTTGTGAGCTTTCAGAGGTGATTCTGAAGATGAAAACGTGTCCAGCAGGATCCCCAAGGTGCTGCAGGTGCTCAGGGCCCCAGGTGGCTGCAATGGGCCTGTTTGTGACTGGTTTGCCCAGGACAGGGGTGAGGGCCTGGAGCATCTCCTTGTGAGGAAAGGCTGAGGGGGCTGGGGCTGCTCAGCCTGGAGAGGAGCTCCAGCTTAGAGGGACCCTCAGCCCTGGGTGTCCCTGGGTGTCCCTGGGTGTCCCCAGGTGTCCCTGTGTGCAGTCAGGGCTCAGGGTAGGGCCCAGGCATCGGCAGGAACTGATCCCAGAAGTTCTATTTGGGCATGGAATCATTAGGGATGGAAAAGACCTCCAAGATCAGTGAGGCCAAGCTCTGGCCATTCCCATAAACCATCAACACGAGGAAGAACTCCCAGTGACTGAGCATGGCCCAGGCTGCCCAGAGGGGCTCTGGAGGCTCCTTCCCTGGAGAGATTCCAGAGCCATCTGTCCACAATCCTGACCAACGTGCTCTGGGGGACCCTGCTGGAGCAGGGTGGGACCAGCTGAGCTCCAGTGGTCACTTCCAAGAGGAACTATTCTGGAATTCTGGATGCTGTGATGTACCAGCTGTCCTACCTGGCACTTCAAGTGACAGAGGGAAGGAGGGAGCAGGGCAGGGTAGGATGTCCCTGCTCCTCTGCCTCAGCTGGCCATGGTCCCTTGGCTGGCCATGGTCCCTCGGCTGGCCATGGTCCCTCGGCTGGCCATGGTCCCTCAGCTGGCAGCCACTGCTGGGGGACTGGGGAGTGCTTTTGGCTCACAGGAACTCACAGAGCTCACAGGAACTCGTGGGGCTCTGGAGCCCATAACTCCCCCAGCTGCAATCCCAGCTCTGAGGAGTGACTCTGGCTCTGGGGCTCCTCCTCTCCTGAGCTCTGGCAGAAGATCCACAGCTGGTGGTGCCTGATTCCCTCTCGTAGCAGACTGGCCAGTGAATCCCCCCTGGGGCTGTGGAGCAGCAGGAGCAAGTGGCTCCCAGGAATGGTGGGACAGCTGGGCAGTGACTCGGAGCCCCCGTCCTGCAGGGAGGTCACTGTGTCACAAATGGGATTGGTGCTGGTCCCCAGGCATGTCCTTCCCCAGGATCCAGCCTCCTTGGGAAGCCTGGATGGTGTTCAGCTCCTGACAGAGCTGACAGGTGGCTGCTTCCACCCTGCTGCCAGCCCAGGTGCCCTGGGGTCCTGCAGAGCTGCTCCTTCCCCCACAGGGGCTATCCAAACACATGGAAGTGACTGGGGGGCTCTGGAGCAAACTAAAGACCCCCAAGAAGCTCCTGACCACTAAAGCACCAGAGTGCATCCATCCTGAGCTGCTGAGCTCCCACACAGCCGCAGCCAGAGTGCATGTCCAGCCCACAGCCAGGGCCAGCACAGGGACCCAGCAGAGGGACCCCAGGCCAGCCGCAGGGTTTGTCCCCTCCGAATGGTCCCCAGTGACCCCCCCTCCGTGGTGACGGGAACAGCTGCACTGCGGGGCACGTCTGGCCTTCCCTTACAAACTGGCCTCGCTTCATTGTGGCCCCAGCCCCGGGGGCACTCAGGTGTCCCAAATTCCTCCGCCTGCCTTCGTGCCAGGGCTGGGGTGGGGGAAACTCCTGTAAATAAATCCCCGTGTCCTGAAGCAGTGGGAGGGGTGAGGTCGTGCCCAGGCTCACCTGCAACCTTCCCCGTAAGATTTCCTTCCCCTGCGGCGTCTTCAGGGCTACAAGGTGATTAACATCCCCTTTCAGGGTGATTAACATCCCCTTTCAGCGTGTTCCAGCCACGTTCTGGATGCCTTTAAGCCCCCGGGGTGTTACACGTGGCTTACAAGTTGGGCTCCATTAGCGCTCGATTCGCTGTTTATTAAAACCTCGATTAATCTTGTATTAACGCTCTTCAAATGCGACTTTTGTGGAGGTGCAGCAGCCTCTGAGAGGAGCTAAGCTGCTCCCCAGCCCTGTGCCACTGCTGTCAGTGAGGAATTAGCTCGGAATCTCTCCAGGCTCGGAGCTGAGGGGTTGGGAGGCTGCAGAGAGCAATGATGAGGATGCTCGTGAGGATGCTCGGATTAATGGGGTAACACCAGCCCAGAGACACCCCTGGCTCTGCTGCCCCCAAATCTGGGGCAACTGGGGGAGCAGGGTCCGTGATGTGGGAGCCCACTGCCCAGAGAAGACAGGAAGGTGTGGGGGCAGCCTGGGGGATGCCAGGACCCCACAAATCCGGAGCAGGTGGAAGGGCTCGGAATGGGAAGATCTGAAAAGCAGAAATCTCTCCTGCCCCTGCCCTGGCAGCCGCGTGGCTCTGGGAGGGCTGTGCAGGAAGGAGGAGCATGGCCCAGCGCTCAGAGCCAGCAGGAATTGCACCTCGTGCTCCTCCGTGGGTTTGGGATGCTGCCTGTGCCAGATCCAGAGCCACGGCCGGGCGAGGCGCTGAGGGGATGGAGGAGATTTCCCATCCCTGCCAAGCTGGGATGCTGCAGTTGCCATGGCAACGTGGGAGGCCTGCGAGCTGGAGCCCACAGCCCACCCCTTTGGGGGTGTTCAGGGCTGGGGGTGCTCCCAGCCCCACTCTGAGCCCTGGCACCTCCCTGCACCCAAAACTGCCCTCAACCCCCTCCTCCCAAAGCTGGCACCCCCAGCCATCCCTCAGCCAAAAGACCCTGCTGCAAACCCTGCCTGTTCCACGGGGAAAACAGGGAAAACACCGGCTGCAAACCCTGCCTGTTCCGCGGGGAAAACAGGGAACACACCCGCTGCAAACCCTGCCTGTTCCACGGGGAAAACAAACACCTTTGGGTGGGAACGTGCCAGCGCCGGGCGGGAGATGCCGGCGGAGATTCCCGCCGCATTTTGCTGCTTCCCTCGGCCCCGAGCCGAGAGCCCCGGGGGCCGAGGCTGGAGGAAGGGCAGGCAGCCCCCGGCAGGGTCTGGCCGGCAGTTCTTCCCCGGGGGATGCTCCAGGGCTCTTGCAGCGGGCAGGGCTGTGCTGGGAGCTGGGCTGGGACGGGGCTGGAGGCGCAGCCAGCTCTGCTCTCCCTCCTCCCAAGGGTGGCCGGCTCGGCACACAAGGTCACCTCTCCCGCCCAGCCTGCTGACCTTGCCAGGCTGCGTTTTTCCCCACCTCGGGACAGTTTTTGCTGTCTGTCTCCGGCAGCTCATTCCCGCTGGGGCCCTCGGCCGCTGCCAGGCCTTGACTGACATCTGTCCATCATCCCTGGCAGCTGGAACCTCAGACAGCAGCGGGTCCCCGCGGGAAGGACAGGCAGGGACGAGCCCGAGCTGCGTCCCCTCCGTGGGCAGCCTGCTGCCACAGAAAGAGCATCGGGATGCCCCCGTGCCCGCTCCCCTCCTGCCGCATTCCCGCATTCCCGCATTCCTGCCCGGGCGCCCGCCCGGTTCCGCCGGGGCACCGGGTGGCACATGAGTCACACTTCCTCCCTACGCCCGTTCCAGCGCGGTGCCGCCGCTATTTTTGGAAGTTTTTGAAAGCGGATCAGCCCCGAGAAGAGCAGCTCGTGGATGCTCCCCACGCCGGGCTGGCGTCCCCCCGTGTCCCCGAGCCGCGCTCGGGAAGCCCCCGGCAGGCCGGACCCTGCGCTCCGCTCCCTGCTCGGGGTGCGTGGGAACTCCCTCCGCATCCCACGGCCCCTCCTGAGTCAGCAGCGAGCTGAAGCACCATCCTAATGGCAAAATATTACCTTTTAAAGGGCTTGTTTGCGATTGGGGTGGGACTTCGCGCGATGCCAGCTTGGCGTTGATCGCTGCGCTCCCAACGAGCGGATCATTCCCGGTTATTTTTACTCCCAACCCCCAATGTTTTAGCTGGGGCTGCAGTGCCTCACAAAGTGTCTGTGAGGAAAACCGGGCACAATCCAGCTCCGGAATCGAGGGGTGGATGAAATCCGAGGCGGGAGCAGCAGCTGAGTGTCACAGCCGGGCCTTCCCGGCCTTCCCAGCTCGGAAGGATCTGTTTTCACGGGATGCTGCACCCACACCCACACCATTCCACACCTGCCACCCCATCCCCTTCCCTCCGCTCCTCCAGGACCTGCCAAAATCGAGGATTATTTTCCTTTCAGAGCAGTGATTGTGTTGCTCATCCTTCCCCCGGGGACAGGCCAAGCTCAGCGGCCGAGCAAAGGCGGAGGGGACGCGGGGAGGTTGCGGCCCCGCCGGCTGGGTGACACCTCTGCCGCGCAGGCGGTGCCTTGGCAAAGTTCAGCTCTGTTTTTTGTGGCTGGAGCTTTTGCCTGGAGACAGGCAGCTCCTGCCCCGCGGGCGCTGCGGGGCTCGCAGCCCCCCGACCTTGCCGGGATAAAATTAGCCCCGTTTCCTTTTGGATTAAAGGCAGCTCCGTTCCGAGCGCTTCGGCTCCGAGACGTCAAACGGCAGCGATCCCTTTTTTGTCTGGATAGGGGAGGGGAGAGTCCTGCCAGCCAGCCTGGTGACAATGACATTGATTTCCTAGACCTCTCGGCGTGGCCAAATCTGTATTTTTAGCCGGGGAAGAGAAAAATACGAATCACGTGTCAGAGCAATGCTTTCGGTGCCCTGGTGGGAGGGAAGGAGCCGGGAGCCTTCGCTGCTGGAGCAGGGCACGGGCAGGAGTCGCTGCCCGGTCCCCGGAGCGGGGCTGGGGATGCACCGAGCATCCATCCCCGGCACTGCCCCGCACAGCTCTGGCCTCCTGCAGGGGGGTCCCCACTCCCAAAGGATCCCGTCCGTCCCCTCCGCATCCCCCGTGGCCGTTTATCTTCCGGGGCAGGCGCTGCCTTCATCTCTGCTTCCCTGCCACCGCCCCCTCCTCCTCGCTCTCCCCCACCCTGTTCTCATTTCCCCAAGAAGACTTTAATGAAATCTGCCCTTAATTAAATCCACATTCATTTGCATAATTACCAGGAAATTGAAATTAGCCTGCGGACGTGGCTGGAATACATTTGGCATCCGGCAGCCCTGGCTGTTTGGAGGGGGCTGCACCGAGGGCTGCTGGGTGCCCCCCACCCGTGGGTGCCCCACGGTGCTGCTCCCCACATCCCTTCCTTCCCTTCCCGGTGGTGACAGGCTGCAAGTGGAGGGACAGCCACTGCTGAGGCCACGGCAGGGCAGAGGCCGTGCCCTCCACCCCCGCAGGAGCTGCATCGCGTTTCCTTTAGTTAAGTTTAAAAAAAAAAAGTCTTCACCGCCATTGAGAAATTTTTTGTTGCTTTTATAACTATGTATTTTGTCATTTTTTTATGGTTTCAGTTGTGGTTTTTTTAAATCCTTTTCAACAGTGACAAACTGAGGTAACGTCTGTGACACTACAGCCTCTCCTACGGGAAGAAGGTCCGAAACCCGACAGCTGAGGGAACTGGAAATAAAAACCTGACACCTACGGACACAGCGACCTCGACGGGGACAGAAATCACACCGGGCACCCGCTGGGGCACACCCGGGCGGTGCCACCGAGCCCTCCCGGGGCGGCCGGGATCCCTTATCTACATTATTGCACGAAAGATCGAGGACATCGAGGGACCTAAGGCAAAGAGGAGTAAAACCGGCGCCTAGCTCTCTACGTGGGGCAATGCTACGTCTAACGCCGGGCCCGGGGGGTGCCGGGGACGGGGCACGGCGGGGGCGGGGGCGGCCCCTGCTCTGTAAACTGCTGCTGCTGCTGCTGGAAAGCGTTATAGCCCTTTGTGGGGAATTGGGGCACCGGGGCCGCCCCACGGCACCCACCCCGTGGGAGGGAAGGCCGAAGCACAGCAGGGTGCTCTAACTTTGGGGTGCCCCCACAGCTTGCTCACCGCGGCCGTGGGGTGAGCGCCCCGCTCTGCTGGGTGCCCAGATCCAGGAGGGAAGGTGTGACCTCCACGCACGCCCCAGGACCTCGTCACTAAGGCGCCACCGGTGGCTGCTGCCACCACGCCCTGCCTCGCTGCAGCCAGCCCCGGCAGGGTCTATCCCGCTGCCGCTTCCCCGCCGGCCCCAGGGCAGGGTGACAGGTTGGGGAAGGGGTGACGGCAGGGAGGGGTGATGGGGACAGCACGGAGAAGCAGGCGGGCCCGCGGGAGGCCGCTCGGAGCTCCCCGCCCTGCTCCGGGGCTGTGCAGGCCGGCCTGCGGTGCACCGCTGCCACCTCCCCCGGTCCCTGCGTACAAAGGGTCTGCAGAGGGGACACGGGGACACCGGCACGGCAGAGCCAGCCCGGCCCGAGCATCCAACCTGCTGGATGGCCGGCACCGGCCAGAGGGGACCCATCCCTCCGGCAGCGCCTGAGCCGTGCGGGGCAGGGCAGGGGGCAGGGGCTGCCAGTGGCAGTGGCCGGGACACACAACGACACACAGACAGGGACACTTGCTACATCAATGGCTGCCAGCACCTCCCACGGCAGGGAGGCAGCCGGGGCTGCCGGGGGTCCGGGGCTGCTGGCAACCCCCCGGCTCCCCGTCACCCACCTCCCCGCGCCCTCCCGGTCCCCAGCCGTGCGGCAGGGACCGGTGGAAGAGGGCAAATCACCACCCACCCAAACCTCCCCAAAGGCCTCCTCCACGGTGCAGGGTCATCGGCCTTCCCGCTCCCCGGCGGGGTCGAGCAGG
This sequence comes from Fringilla coelebs, assembly GCF_963513975.1. Classification (NCBI taxonomy): domain Eukaryota; kingdom Metazoa; phylum Chordata; class Aves; order Passeriformes; family Fringillidae; genus Fringilla; species Fringilla coelebs. The sequence goes on from NC_140042.1 coordinate 14,537,208, forward strand.
GGTGGGGCAGAGCCAGCGCGCCGCCCGCTGCCCCCGACTCTTCCTCCCCGCCCTGGGAGACCCCTCCCCAAGCCCCCGGGGAGCCTCGGAGGGGGCAGCACGGCCGTGGCAGGGCTGTGCGTGCCCCCAGCCTCCCCAGCGGTGAGCGGTGCCCTCGGCTGCGCTCCGGCCACTGGGCTCGCCCAGGCAGGGCGGGGGTTCGGCATCCTCGGCGCTACAGAGCGCATCCAGTTCTGTCCTTTTCCTCTTCCGTCGCGTTTCTTTTCCTTTTTTTTTTTTTTTTTTTTCTTTCCTTTGGGAAACCCAGGGCCCGGTCCCGGCTCGTGCCAGCACCACGACGTGCTCCCCCCATCCCTGTCCCCGGGGCGGGGGCACGGGCGGGTGGCGCAGCCGCCAGGCGCCGCCGTCACACGCAGATCTCTATTGCTGTGGCCAGGACCATCTGCCCCTTGCCTTTGTCCTGCCGTCCGTCTGTCCTGCTCGCCGTGCCCGGGGCGGCTGCGCCGGGCTCGGGGCGGGGCGCTCCGCTCCCCTCGGTCAGGACGGTCCTCTTGAGCGGGGCGGGGGTGCAGGAGCCGCCGGCCTCGTGGCAGTGGGGCCCGGCCGGGAGCTTGTCCCTGGCGTGCTTGCGGGAGCGGTACGAGGGCCGGCACCGCACCTCGGCCATGAGGTCGCACTTGATGAAGTAGAAAACCTCCTTGACGGGGCAGCGCTTCTCGGGGTCGAGGGCCAGCAGGCGCTGGAACATGCGCAGGGCGCTGTCCGTGAAGCGCCGCCACTGCGAGGGCAGCCCCGCCAGCCGCCCCTTCTGCCACCTCACAAACTCCTCGAAGAAGGCGTCGGACGCCACCGCCGCCTCCCAGGGGAAGTTCCCGGTGAGCACGCAGAAGATGAGCACCCCGAAAGCCCAGACGTCGATGCTGGTGTCCACGGCGAAGCCCTCGGCGCGGCCGGCCTGGCACACCTCGGGCGCCGTGTAGGGGATGGTGCCGCTGATGCGCTTGACGCGGCAGCCCACCTTGCGCGTCATGCCGAAGTCGGCCAGCTTGACGCGGCGGCAGTCGCGGTCGAAGAGCAGCACGTTCTCCGGTTTGATGTCCCGGTGCACCAGGCTCTTGCTGTGCATGTAGTCGAGGGCCAGGCCCAGCTGCTGCACGCAGCGCTTCACCAGCTCCTCGGGGAGCCCCACCTGCGGGGGGGACACGGCGTCAGCCACCCCCAGCGAGCCCCCGCCCGGCCCGGGCAGCCACATCTCCGTGGTCTGATGGTTGTGTGTGCTTTTATCTGGGTGCTCTGGGGCAGGGGATGGTGGTGGGTCATGGGCCACCCACGAGATGGGTGGTGGGTCTCAGGCCCCCCATAGGATGGGTTTGGTTGGAAGGGACCTTAAGGATCATCCAGTTTCACCCCCTGCCCTGGGCAGGGACACCTCCCACTGTGCCAGGTTGCTCCCAGCCCCGTCCAGCCTGGCCCTGGACACTTCTGGGGATGGGGCAACCACAGCTTTCCCAGGAGAAGGGTGATGGGTGTCAGGCCATCCTAGGGATAGGTGATGGATCTTAGGCCACCCAGAGGATGGGTGATGGCTCCCACATTTATTTGTAGGTGCTTGTGGTCAAGCCCAGCCCAGATGGGGGTGCCCAGTCCCTGCACCTGCAGCCCCTCCCACACGGGGACAAAGCACAGGGGCAGCTTTGCTCAGCACCCCCCGAGCCCCCACATCCCACAGAGGCTCCCCTGGGAGTGCTGGGGTCCCACCTGAGGCGGGATGATGTCGAAGAGGTCCCCGCCGGGGGCGTACTCCTGAGCGAAGACGTAGCAGTCCTCGGTCTCGAAGACCACGTCGAAGACCTTGATGATGAAGGGGCTGGAGGAGAGCGTGTTGGTGATGCTGAATTCCCGCAGGAAGTTCTTCAGCTTCGTCTTGCTCTTGTTGACGAACTTCAGGGCCATCTTGGTGCCTGTGGAGGGCGGGGGACAGGAGTGAGCCCTGGGCCGGGACAGACAGGCCCCCCGCTCCCGGCAGGCGCCCCGCTCCCCTCACCTGTGCTTTTGTGGGACACCAGGTCCACCTTGCCGTAGGTGCCCTTGCCCAGCTCGCGGATGAGGTCATAGTGCTTGGTGATGTCGGTGCCCGAGAGCGTGCGGATGGCCAGGGACTGCATGTCCTCGGTGATCAGGGGCACCCCGCAGCAGCCCAGCTTGCGCGACGGCTCCTGCTCAATCGAGCCCGCGCTCATGGTTGCGCTGCAAGGCACAGGTGGCACTGCTTCCGTGGGGCTGCAGGGCCACTGTGTCCCCTCCCGTCCCATCCCATCCCATCCCACCCCATCCCACCCCATCCCATCCCATCCCATCCCACCCCATCCCATCCCATCCCATCCCATCCCATCCCATCCCATCCCATCCCATCCCATCCCATCCCATCCCATCCCACCCCATCCCATCCCATCCCATCCCACCCCATCCCATCCCATCCCATCCCATCCCATCCCATCCCATCCCACCCCATCCCATCCTGTCCCTTCCCCAGGGCTCCAGCCATGGCAAAGGGGGATGGGGCTGCCAGGGTGGTGCTGAGCAGCCCCCACTGGGTGCCACCCTTCTGTCCCCAGGGGCCACCAACCCAATGGCTCTGGAGGGGACGCTCCAGCCTCCATGGGGGTCATGTGGATGTTTGGGGACAAAGGGAGAGGTCCAGGCAGGACAGAGACAGGGACAAGGACACACATGGGTACAAACAGGGACACACGCATGGACACATTTTCTCAGGCCTAGTGTGTTCCCAGCCACGCTGCAGGACAGGAGCTAACGCCCTTTGGGGGTCCCCTTTCCTGCTGTGTCCCCAGTGGGGACCCCAAGAGCCAACCCTGTCTGCTCCAGAGCTGAGCCCCCTCCAGAGCTGAGCCTCACCCCAGCTGGGGCAGCTCCAGAGTGGAACCAGGGCCCTGCCCTGGCAGCAAGGGGACACAATGGCTCTGCAGCAAATCCCTCCCTCACATCTCTCTGACCATCCACCAGCACCAACTCCTGGCCTTCGCTGGCCAGGGTGCCAGAGTGGCTGGTGTGGAGAATCCCAGAGTCCCAGACTGCTTTGGGGTTGGAAGGGACCTTAGAGCCCATCTTGTTCCATGGGCAGGGACACCTGCCCCTGTGCCAGCTGGCTCCAAGCCCTGCCCAGCCTGGCCTTGGGCACTGCCAGGGATCCAGGGGCAGCCACAGCTGCTCTGGGCACCCTGTGCCAGGGCCTGCCCACCCTGCCAGGGAACAATTCCTTCCCAATGTCCCATCCATCCCTGCCTTCTGGCAGTGGGAAGCCATTCCCCTTGTCGTCTCATTCCAGGCCCTTGTCCCAAATCCCTCTGCAGCTCTCCTGAAGCCCCTTGAGGCACTGAAATGGGCTTTAAGGTCTCCCCAGAGTCTTCTCTTTTTCAGGCTGAACAATCCAAATTCTCTCAGCTTTTCCTCATAGTGGAGGTGTTCCATCCCAATAATCATCTTTGTAGCTCCTCTGGACTTGCTCCAACATATCCATGTCTTTCCTGTGCTGGGGACCAGCAGTTGGATGCACATTCCTGGTGGGATCTCACCAAAGCCGAGCAGAGGCCGGCCCAGCCAGCAGCACGTGGGCAACAGCACCAACATTCCTCACTCCCAACAAACCAGGGATGGTTTTCTCCTCACTCTGACCATTCCCACGAGAAGATCCAAGCTCAGAGTCACCCACCACACCACCACAGCAGTGAAACCACCCCAGCATCTCCTGTGATGTCTTCAGGGCCCTCCATCAGGGCACAAGCCCAAACCCTGGGCAGCCAGGGCCGTGGGGAGGACACTCGGTGGCTGCAGGTGGGTGAGGATGGGCACAAGGAGCCCAGGGGTGCCCACGGGCTCAGCCCCATGCAGGGCTGTGGCAGCCACCCCAAATGGTGCCAGACACCCCCCAAAGCACCTGCAGCACCCCACGGCCAGGCTCACACACAAGGATCCTCCCAGCCCCTTCCCAATAAGGCTGAGTCGGATCTCCAGCTTCTCCCTCCTTCCTTCCGTCCTTCCTTCCCTCCACTGTGCTGCCTGTCATCCCAAACCAAAGCTCAGCTTCTTCACTTATTATAGTTATATTTTTTTCCCTGGGAAGTTGGGGAAAAAATAGAAAAGGAACTTCAACATCATGATGTTCCAAAAATGTAACAGTTTGACTCATAAGATCTCCGAAGCAGCTCATCTCCATAGTGTTTCATTGGCCCCCTGGCAGAGGAGCACCATCTCAGCGTCTGGGTGCTGGAGGTGGAGGTGGATCAGCAGCAGCTCACTGGAGGCAGGACTGAGAACAGCCCCCAGCATCCTGCACGAAGAATTCCGGCTACGCTTGCATTTACGGCTGCGCTCATCAATGTCCCTTAATTAACCGGCATTGAAATGCAATTATTCAAGTCGGGAAGGTTGGGTTTGGGGAAAAACCCTGCTGGTTGGATGGGAGAGAGGAGAGGGAGGGCTGGCAGCTTGTGGAAGTGCTCTCCAAGTCAAGGGCTGTTTGCTTTTCCCCTTGGCTCAGCTTGTTGGGGTTTCCAGGTGTCTCCTTCCCAGGCAGAAACCGAGGAGCATCCACGGGAAGCGGGGATCCCGCCGAGTCCGGTCCCGTGCTGCGGCGTGGGCTGGCACAGCTGGCACTGGGATGTGCTGCCAGGGATGGGCACGGGCCGGGATCCTGCACGGCCAGCTCCGAACAGCAACCCCGCCCGGCGGGGCCAACGGGAACACGGGGCCAGCACCGACCCCAGGAGGAGCCAAACGGCGGCGGGGACCGAAACACCGGCCCGCCGAGGCCACGGAAAGCACGAACACAGAAGTTGTCATTAAAAATGGAAAGCTTTTGGAAACGTGTTGGGTTTGATGTGAGCAGCGAAGCGGGGCGGCGGCAGGAGGCAGAGAGGGCTCGGTTCCAGCGCCGCGCACTCCCAGGGACAGCGGGGATGATGCGGGACTAGCGGGGCACACAGGGATGGCAGCGCCGGTGTGGCAGGAGATGCCACCAGCTCGGCCTGGCCGGGGTTGAGGTCTCATATCCCTCTGCAGCCAGGCCAGTCCCACCAAGAAGCACCTGCGTGGCCACACGCCAGATTGGGTCACTCCAGAGCCACAACGGGGCCTTTCCCGGCACCCCAGCTCCTCTCCCACCCCAAAACCCTGGAGGAGGTGGCAGCACCACGTCCGAAGGAGGACAAACACACCCTCTCCTGCTGAGTTCCAGGTGCTCCTGAAGAAGCTTTCCCAAGCAGGGAGGAGGGATGAGCATCCCGGCCGAGCCCCCCGCAGCTCTCGGTCCCAGAGTGACAAAGAGGCAGCGGAGCTGCTGCCACGTGGCCCCGGGACCTGCCGCTCACCACAGGCGGTTCCTGCCGTCATCTCCGCATCCTGAGCCATTTCTCCTACTATTCAGACTAAAATTGTTCTGTGTTTAAGCTTCAGAACCGTTTATCTCATTGAGTGAGGAGGATAATCCACCCACCTCTTCCTTGCTCCCTGGCAGGTATTTATAGGCAGCCACTCGTCTCCCGTCGGCAGCTGCCGCTCCTCTTCCCCAACCTCCCGGCTCCATCCCCAGCGCCGTGGAGCGCACCCCGGAAGGACATTATCCCATGGCCACAGCCCAGCATCCTGCCAGCAGCCGAGGCTGGCACCGACAGTCCTGCCCCAGCGCCGGGGGATGCTTTGCCCTGCTCTGGATCCCGCCGCACATCCCGCTCCGCATCCCGCGCCGCCGCACGCCCAGCCCTGGGCACAGCGGCTCTGCCGATAACTAATTGCAAACTCATTAGGAGCTCATTGAGAGGAGCAGAGGCCGCCCGGGAGAGTTGCCCCAGGCTCCCGCAGAGAAGGCTGCTGGAGCCGCCGCTGCTTGGAAATTAAGAGGGAAAGGGGGAAAAAAAATCCCTCTGGCCACATCAGAGACTGACAGAAAAACAACCCAGTTATTGAGGGAGGTTACAGGAAAAGGGTTTGGGCTGAGCCTGATGCACGGTTGAGCACTGGGGGCTGGGACTCGATGAAGGGAAAATCTATGCAGGGCAGGGGTTCTGCAAAACCCGGATTCCTCTTTAAAGAGGGCAGAAATGTGAAATGCAGCAGTGGGATGGGCACAGGCCCACGCTGCTCTGTCTCTGCACTTGGCAGAGATTTGATTTCCCCGTTTCCCATCCCCAAACCCTCAGTTACGAGCACATAACACCAACTCCCATCTAAGCCCAGCAGGCTGGAGGCCAGGGCATCCCTCAGGAGGGACCTCCCTCCCTCCACACCCAACCAGCTTCCAAACCTGCCCTGTTTCCCCTGAACAACGCACTGAGACAGCAAAGTCACGCCCTGGGCCACCACCACATGCCAGCACCACCCTGGTGTCACTGGAACGAGGGCCCGGCGGTGCTTTGGCCGTGCCCCATGCTGAGCTGCTGCCTCCCAGTGCCCCACAGCATTTCCATCCCCTGCCACCTCCATTCCTGCCTGACCCCGTTCCAGGGACATCCTGTCCTCCTCTCTGTGCCCCTGGGACCCGCACAGCAGATTTGAGCTGTGCTTCCCGGGGGCTGTGGCACGCTGGAGCCCAGGGAGGGCTCACAAAGGCACCTTGGCCTAACGGGGACAGCGTGGCTGTGGGGGCAGGACAGGAATCTCACCGGGGCTCAGAGCCACCAGCGCCCACCTTGGCCAGGCCACCACCTCCCACCTCACCCAGAGCAGCAAAACAGGCGCAGGGAAAGGGTTCCTGCATCCGTGTGCCACCCCAGGGCCATCCAAAGCCTCTAGGACAAGGCGAGCGTGTCCGGGAGGTCACACATGGCACAGGGACATTGGCTGCTGGCAGTGGTTTGGGGACAGCCCCTCTGCCAGCATCCCGCAGCCCAGGGGGAGCAGAGGCCACGGGTGGGGCACGTCTCCATGTGCAGCAGGCTCCAGAGCAGCGGGGAAGGCTGGAGCACCACGGACGCCAGCGGAACCAGCACCAAAGCTCCACGGAGGCACCCGCAGCGACCGGCACTCCCCAGTGCCCCCAGGGCAGGGCTGAACTGGCACTGAACTCCAGGGTATCCAGCAATTCTCATACCAGCTCCTTGCCCAGAGCAGAGCAGCCTGCCTGGCAGCAGGATTAGCAGGATTCTCTTCGGCAAAGCCAATGAACGCCCAGCCAGGCACGGGCAGGAGCCGCTCTCCCGGTGCAGATGTTCCAGATGCAGGGCAGGGTCAGGCCCTGTCACACCCATCCGTGGCGTCCCCCGCTGCAGGAACCATCTCCCGTGCTGGCCAGCAGCCTGTGACAAAGCTTCCTCGGCCTTTGGTCCCAGGATTCGGGTTTCACACGCCGATTCGGGAAGAGCAAACAAAGCAGTGCCAGGGCTCTCTCCTCCGCCGGCTCCCCGGGGAGCCGCCGCTCCTCCTTCCTGCCACCGTCCCCTGTGCCCTCCGCTCTGCTCTCCCGGAGCTGCCAGCAGGATTTTCGCTGCCTTCATGCACACGGGGCTGTCTCTGTCCATCGGCCCCGATGACAGGACCTTGGCTGCCTTTCAGAGCCTCTGGCCTCCCGGGGTTTTTGCTGCCGAGCAGGATGGCTTCCTTAGGACCTCAGCTCCTCCAGCCTGCAGCTCCTCCCGCCTTCGCCGCTAGCACCGGGGACTTATGATTACTTCATTGTTTGATTGGTTTCATCAGCCTGTCATCATCTCCCTCCCAAAAACTCTTCCGCCAGCGCCGACAGCACCGCACGCTTGGTATCTGCAAAGACAAACGCCCCGAGCGGCACCTGCCCGACCCCGCGGCAGGGCCAGCCGGCCCTCGGCCCCGCTCGCTCCTGGCGACAACAGGGACACGTCCCTCTGCCACAAACCCCGGCCCTGACTCCGCTCCAAGGCGCTTTGTGTGCCCCCGGCTCAGCCTGCCGCCGGCTGGGATGCTCCCGTGAAGGAGATGCTCCCACCTCCGCCGCGCTCTCCTCCCGCAGCAGCCCGGGCACGGTGACACGGTGACACCGGGCAGGTCGGGGGCTCGGCACACGGACAGCCAGCCCTGACCTCTGCCGCCCCGTGGCTCCCGGACAGAGGGGTGCCGAGGCCGGGCCGCCCTGTGCCCGGTCCCCGAGCTGCGCTGGCGCTCCCGGCTGGCGTCGCCCGCCCGCGGCCACGGCGGCAGCGAGGCCGGACCGGGAGGAAAGTGGGTCACGCTCCCCCTTCCCCGCTGCGGCCGGGGAGCGCCGGGGTGCGATGGAGGCCGGCCCCGCGGCCCGGGGACAGCGGGGACAGCGGAGGACAGCAGGGGAGGTGAAAGGGGAGCTAGGGCAGGTGGTGAGGGGACACAAGGAGACAGCAGGGGACGTGGTGAAGGGATGCGAGGGGAGACAAGGAGAGATGACGAGAGGAGATGACACGGGGAGATGATGAGGGGACAAAAGAGGACACAATGAGGAGAGACAATGAGGGGAAACGAGGGGAGATGATGGACGGGGCATGAGGGGAGATGGCAAGAGGACATGAGGGGACATGAGAGGAGGTAATAGGGAAGACAGGAAGCTGGTGAGGGAAGACAAGGGGAGGTGAGGGAACACGAAGGGAAACAAGGGGAGATGAGATGGGGAGGTGGTGAGGGGACGCAAGGGGAGACAATGAGGGGACACGAGGGGACACGGCCTGAGCTGCCCCCGAGGCCGCCTCTCCCTGCTCTCCCCTTCCCCTGTTCCCAGCTGCCTTCCAGCTCAGTGCACCCTTCCAGACACCCCCAAACCCGCCGGCGGCCCCCGGGGACCAGCCCCGCGGCCCCAGCACCGCTCGGTGTCACTCACGCCCCTCCGTCCCCGTCCCTCCCCCTCGCCCCCCCCACCGTACCGGGGCCGCCCGGGGCGCAGGTGCCACCGGCCGCAGGAGGGACCCGGGGCGGGGGGGCGACTGATCCCGGGGGCAGCGCCCGCACCGCGCGGTGCCCACCCCGCTCCATTCATCCCGGAGCGCCGGTTGTACCGGGATGGGGGTTTTGTCCCCTCCCCGCGCCGTGCGGGCAAACAAAGGGCGGCCTCGGTACCGGGCGGGCAGCGCCCCCCGCACCCCCATCTCCGTATCCTCATCCCCGCACCCCCGTGCCCGCGCCCCATCCCCGCACCGCCGCCTTACCGGAGGGGCGAGCCGCCGCCGCGCCCCGTCCCCGGCGGGAGAGGAGCCGCCGCCGCCGCCGCCGCCGCGCTCCGCCCGCCCCGCCGGGCTCCTCATGCCGCGGCCCCGCCGCCGCCGGAGGAGCGGAGCGGAGCCAAGGGAGCGGAGGGAGCGGAGCGCGGCGCCCCCCGCAAGCCCCGGCAGCGCCCGCCCCGCGCCGCGCTCCGCCCGCACCGGCACCGGCGCCGCCCCGGGGAGGGAGAGCGGAGCGGGAGGAGCGGGAGGCGCGGGGGGGCTCCGCCGCCGGCCCCGCGGGGATGGGGGGATGCGGAATGAGCGATGCGCGATGCGGGGCGCTGCTTGTCCCCGCCCCCCGATGTAGCCCAGGAAAGGGGGGTCGGGGCTGAGCCGCCCCCTCCCCGCCGGGCGCGGAGCTCCGGTACCGCGGACTCGGCTCGGAGCAGAGCACGGCGCTGGGGACAATGGGGATGGGAGCGGCGCTCCGCAGGGGGCGGCTGCACACCCGACCCCCCCACCCCGAGGCTGGTCCGGGGGTCGCCAGCGCCGGGCAGCCGGAGTGCCCAAGCACAGCGCCGTGTCCTGCTGCCCGCTGCTTCCCTGGGCCCTGCTGTCCTTGAGCCCTCCCAGACTCTGTTCCCTCTCCTTTGGCACAGATGATGCCCCCGTGGTGTGAGTGATGCCCACCCTGGGTGAGGGAATGGTTTGGGTTAGAAGGGACCTTCAGGATCATCTCATTCCAGCCCCTGCCGTGGGACACTTTCCAGGCTGCTCCAAGGCCCGTCCAACACGGCCTTGGACAGTTCCAGGGATGGGGTGGCCACAGCTTCTCTGGGCAACCTGAGCCACCATGGCACAGGCGATGCCCACCACGGCACAGACAGCCCCCCAAAATGCTGCTCCTCAATGTGAGCAGGACATGTGGCTTCCCCTGTGGCTCATGAATGGTGGGAACGTTCAGGCCAAGCCAGGGAACGCCAGATGAGGCCAAGACATCACGGGGGCTTCCCTTCAGGTGCCTCAAGTTCGGCAACGCTTTGAGCAAGCGATGACAGAGCTGGGCACCAGGAGCTCCCGGGCACCCCCAGCCTGGGGGACAGTGTCAGCTCTCCAGGAGGAAGGGAAGGGGTTGGCTCTTGGAGCATCCCCGGACACTCCTCGTCTTCCCGGGTTTCCTTCTGTGCCCACCAAGGCCACGCAGGGAGGTTTAACACCGGCCAGGATTTGCTTTGGTACTTCCTTGTCTCAGCTGGGTGCCAGGTCCCTTGGCTCCCGCGGTGTCACTTTAAAGGGACCGACAGCGGTGGGGCTGCCCCACGCTCCGAGGGGGACAGCGGACCGTTCCCACACATCAGCCGTGCCCGCCCCGCTGGACCGAGCCGTGCCGCTGCCCCCGAGCCCGCACAAGGCGGGGAGGGCCGGGAGCCATCGGCTCTGACTCACGGATGGCTCCGCTCCGCTCGCGCTGAGGATGCAGAGCAATTAAGGCTTTTCATGAATGACTTTAAGGCAAGAGGCTGAATCACACTCCGACACTCCGCTTTAATTTGTGCCGGCTGTGCCACTGTCACCCTCTTCCCGCCCGGCAGCTGGCACGGGGCACGGCCAGCCCCGGGCAGGGGGGCGGCTGCGGCTCCCGGGCCCGGTCCCTCCATCCCCTCCGCTCGGGTCCTGCCACAGCTCCCGGCTCCTGCGGCTGGGACGCTCCAAGGGTGGTGATTCCCAGCGGGATGGAGGCATCGCAATGGCTCTGGGAGGAGAAATGCTGGAGCGCAGTGCCCCGGCCGGCCGGGCTGGGCTGGGTGAGGGCTGGCGCTGCTCGGAGCGGCGGCTGCGGGGCTGGCACGGGGCTGGCACGGGGCTGGCACGGGGCAGGAGAGCCTCTGAGCAGTGGAGGTGCGCGAAAGAGGAAAACGGGGGAGATGGGCAGGGCAGGCAGCGCTCGGTGTCGCCGCAGCAGCGCACACGGGCCAGGGGAAGGCACAGCGGCCCGCACCCGGGGAGGGGGTGCCTCCAGGCTCGCCCCTTCCCGAGGCCCCTCTCCCGCCGTGTCCCCTGCCTGTCCTTGCGGTGCCGTCCTGGCTCCCGCAGCCTCCCGCTCGCGGCTCCTCCGAGCTCTCTGTCAGCTCTCTCCCTATTTATAGCTCGGGGCTGTTTCTAGGTCAGGCGGGAGGTGCCGGAGCCCGGGGAGCCAGCCCAGGGACCATGGCGGGGCTGCAGGGACACTGTCACACGTGGGTCAGCTCCCAGTGTCACCATCCTGGTGCTGTGCCCTGGGTACCCAGGGGCTGAGCTGGCACCGGCACCAGCTGGGCCTGGCAGGGCTTCGTGGCATTCCGAGGGGCTTGGCAGGGCTTTGCGGGGCTCTGTGGGACCCCACGGCTTTAAGCAAGTCCTCATGAGAGTTTGTAGGGCTCAGCGGAGCTCTTTGGGACTCCATGGGGCTCAGCGGGGCTCTGTGGGGCTCCGTGGGGCTCCACAGGGCTCCGGGTGACTCCGGGGGGTTCCACGGGGCGCCGTGGGGGCCGCCAGGTCCCTCTGGGGCGTCCCTGTCCCTCGGTGGCACGTGGGTGACACGCACACTGAGCCATAGTAACACCAGTTGTACCAGGGAGAGCCCGCACTGAGCTCGTGGTCTTCAAAGCACTCCCGGAATATTAATAACTAATTAAGATTAACGAGATGAAAGGAGCCAGATCAAACATGTTTATCACCTCGTGCAATCCCAAACCGTGCAAAGAGCCCCTGCCTCCCCGAGGACCACGAGTGCTCCTGGGATTTGCGCTCGGAAAGGGAATATCCGGCTCGTGCATATCGTGGGATGCGCTTGGACAGGGTGGGCTGCGGGAAATGACCTGGAAAGCCCAAAATATTCCCAGCGCGCCGAATCCCCTCGGAATGCAGCGAGGAGGTCGCTCGTCCCTTCGCCATCGCTCGGCCAGAGCGGGAGCCAAGGGGCTGAGCCCCACCGGCGGCGGGCCGGGGTCCCACGGCCACCCGCGCCGGTCGCGCTCCGGTGACAGGAGCCAAAGCTGCCGGGGCTGCTGCGGGGATGCTGGGAAGGAGCAGCGGAGGGAAAGAGGGAGGGAGGGAGGGAAGTCGGGAGCGGAGCACGCCGGGAGCCGCAGCCCGGGCGGGGGGACCCGCTTACCCCGGGGGCTCCGGCGTGTCCCGCCCGCGGGGCCAGCTCCCCCCGCCCCAGCCCGGGGGCACCACTCGTGTCCCCTCGGTGTCCCCTCGGTCCCTGGGGACAGAGCCCACCCCGGTGATTCCCAGGGAAAGGGGCGGTGGGGCTGGTTCCCGCAGCGCGGGGCGAGGGCTCGGAGCCCCCAGCTCGGTGTCCCCCCGTGTGCGAGGGCCACCCCAGGCGGGGACAGCCCGGGGGGGACTCCCGGGGCTGCTCTCGAGGCCAGGGAGGGGCCGTGGGACAGCCCCGCCGGTGACGGGCACACACCGAGCCCCTGCCGGGGGGTGCGACCCTCGGGGGCTGCCCCGGCCCGGAGCCGTGCCGTGCTCCCGGGGCTGCGAGGGACCGAGCGGGGCGGGCACAGCGCCCCGGGGATGGATCCCGGGCCGGGCCGGGGCAGCACCGGCCGCAGTCGGGACCTTGGGAATGGCGCTGAGCCCGGAGCACGGTGGCGGCTGCTCAGCCACCGGGACCGAACGGGACCGGAGGGGCTCTTTGGGATGGGCTGCCCGGGGAAAGAAGCACAACGGGTTTCTTCGAGGGGCTGAGCGGGGGGCACGGGGAGAGCCACGGGGCCCGCCCTGGCGCCCCGGTGGTAGCTCGGTACCCCCACAGCGCCCGGCACCGCCCGCCCGCCGCCTCCGCTCGCTGCCCGTTCTCCTGGCACCATCTAGAGGCTGCGGGAACGGGCACGGGGGACGGACACACGGGGGGACGGAGACAGGGAGACAGACGCGGGCTGACATGGGTGAAAAGACATGAGGACTGACACCGGGGGACAGATACCGTGGGACAAACATGACGGGGCAAACACGCGGGGACAGACATGGGGGACAGACACACTGCCACAGCACCCACGCGTGAGGCCCACGCACTGCCCGTGGCACAGGGGACAGGGTCAGGGCCAGTGGTGGTGGTGACAGAGGGTGGTGGTGACAGGGTCAGGGGTGGTGACAGAGAGGGGGGCACCTCTGGCAGCACCTCCTGTCACCCCGGGGAGCCCCCCTGGTGGGACTGTGCTGGAGGTGACAGGCGATGGCAGCTGTGTCCCCACGGGATGGAGACAGACTCAGGGACAAGCTGGTGACAGCCGGGGGGGGTTCAGGGACCAGACACACCCCCAGCCCCCAGTGCAGCCCACCTTGAAGCAGGGCAGGACAGGGAGAAGCCTCTGGGCACAAGCCATGGTCCGTCCCTCGCCGTTCCCGAGCAGGGACGGGCGGTCCCACTGTCACCCCCGGACCCTGGGCCACCACACTGCCACCGCGGGTGCTCCCTGCCTGGCTGAGGGTGCCGGGCTCATGCCACCTGTGGCCTGACGCAGGCTGGGTGCCCCTGGTCAGCTCCGAGCCCGGGCTGGGCTGTGGGACAGGAGCCCGGGGAGTTCTGTGCCTGCTCCCGGGCAGCAGCACCCACAGCCGGGCCCTCCCGGTCCCCACCTGGGCACTGACTCACAGGAACTGAGGCTCCAAAACCTCACGATTTACACCAAAACAAACCCCACAGCTTCCTGCTACCCGTGAGGAAGGCCAGACTGCCTGGGTTGATCCAGCTGGTGGCCCTGAGACCCCCCAGACCTCGCTGGGGACAGCCAGTGCCTGGAGGGAGCCGCCAGGGGCTCTGCTCGGGGCTGGCAGCGTGGGACAGGAGCTGGCAGTGGCTCAGTGCCACCGAGGAGCAGTTGGGCACAACGCGTGCCAGCGCTCGCACCTCGCATCCTGCCGCCTGCCCGGCTCGTTCCGGCTCCGCACATTCTCCTTGGCTGTCACTCAGCAGCGCCGATGGAAAAGGAGATTTCGGGAAAGGGGGAGGCGAGCGCGGGGGCTGCTGCCCAGAGGGACGGGCCTCGGGGAGCCTGTGGCTCTCCTTGTGGACCCCCCAAGTGCCCTGGGCCCCCCAGCCAGGCAGGGAGGAGCAGAGACTGCCCAGGGCCCCTGCTCAGGTGAGCGGCGATGGCTGGGACGGCTCCAGGATGGACTGGGGACGGCTCCGGGATGGCTCCGGGAGGCCCTGGGTGCACACGCTGCTGCCCACAGCCTCACTGCTGCCATGGGCACTGCAGCAGCGCTGAGCTGGCACGGCACGGCACGGCACGGCACGGCACGGCACGGCACGGCACGGCACGGCACGGCACGGGATGCCCACAGGTTCCCTGCTGCCAGGGAAGCACATCCCAGGCGGACACTCGTGCACACAGCACCGGCTCCGGGCTCCTCTTTCGGGAGAGGATGCTCCCGCTCCCGAGGAAACTTTGGCACAGCCCGCGCCGGGCGCTGCCCCCCGGGCCGGCTCGGTGCCCGCTCCGTGCCGTGCCCTCCCTGCGCTCACCGCAGCGCCGTGACCCCGCCGGGGCTGTCCCGGGCACTCACCTGTGCAGGTGCAGGGGCTGCAGCTCCTCTTTCTGGAAGCAGACGAAGCAGAAGGAATCCATCGCTCGGCTCCGGTGGCCACCGCGCCCGGGCGAGGGTGACCGCAGGGCAGGCAGCGCCGGAGGGCCGCTGGCATCTTCCTCCCGGTGCCGGCGGTGGCCGGAGGCTCAGGCTGGCCCTCCCGGGGCCATGGTGCCGGGGAGCCCGTCACACGGCCGGGCTGAGCGCCGGGACCCGCCGCTCCCCGGGCACGGAGGCGGCTCCGGGCCGTGCCCCGTCCCGCGTCGCCCTCAGGCCGGGCCCGGTGATGCCCGGCGCCGCCGCGGCACCCATGGCCGGGGCACTGCCAGCCCTCAGGGGCTGCGAGCGGGGACCTGCGGTGGCATCAGCGGCACCGGGGCTCCGGCAGCTGGGCCGAGGCACCGGCCGAGCCCTGCGGGTTCAGAGGCCGCGGGAAGCGGCTGCCCCTTCACCGGGCAGCGGCCGTGCGGCGGGGACGGGAAGGGTCCCTGCAGCAGGTGGGGTCCGGCGGGCTCTGACAGGATCCAGCGCGCTCTGGAAGGGTCCGGCAGGGCCCGGCAGCCGGACACACCGACGGAGGGGGAAAGTTGTGCCGTCGTGGAGCGGCGGCTCCGCGGGGCTCGTCTCACCGGCAGAGCAGCCGCTCGCTCTGACAGCTAAAGCAGCGTGCGAGTATTAATAGCTCCCGACTCCCGCGGCGAGGCTGGAAATTAACTCCTCGAATGCCGCCTGCCCGGGCTCTAGCCGCCCTCTCCCGGTGCCCGCTGCCGCCTCCGGGCTCGCCAGCACGGGCTGAGACCGGGCAGACCCAGCCCGCCCGCCCGGGACACCGGGAGGCACCGAGGAGCCCGCGCTGTGTCCCCCGACACCCCCAGGCCCTGGGCAGCCTCGGCACAGGGGACGTGGCACAATCAGGGGGGATCTCTTAGCCCGGGTGCTCGTGGAGGGCCCGTCCCCGCTGGTGGTGGCAGAGGTGCCACCCCTGGGTGTTCCCCCTGCACGGGCACGGTGGGACAGGGCACAGCAGGGAGCCCCACGGTGCCTGCTGAGGGGTGTCCCTGCCCCACAGCAGTGTCCCTTTGCCCCTAGATCAGTGTCCCTTTGCCCCTAGATCAGTGTCCCTGCCCCACAGCAGTGTCCCTTTCCCCCTAGATCAGTGTCCCTTTGCCCCAAGATCAGTGTCCCTGCCCCACAGCAGTGTCCCTTTGCCCCTAGATCAGTGTCCCTGCCCCACTGCAGTGTCCCTTTGCCCCTAGATCAGTGTTCCTTTGCCCCTAGATCAGTGTCCCTGCCCCACAGCAGTGTCCCTTTGCCCCTAGATCAGTGTCCCTGTCCCAAAATGGACATTGCTGCAGGCAGTGTCCAGCTGCTCCATGGGGATACCTCAGGCCAGGCTGGGTCAGGAGCCCCCAAAGCCACACAGCCCTGATGTGTCACTGTTCCCCATCCTTTGGGACTGGCTCAGGGGCCAACACATGTCCCCCAGGTCCTTGGGAGCGAATCCTGGTCCCACCCAGTGTCCTGGGCCAGGAGCAGAAGCCACGTCCTTGGGAAGGTGAGCAGGAGAGCAGGGAGAGGTTCCCCAGGCTGGCCCTGGGCTTCGTCATCGCTCCCTGAATTATTCAGTGAGCGGCTCCGCCTGCTCCGGCCACACCCCCGCTAATGGCAGAAATCGATGCCTTTTTAATTCCTCATGGCCAGAAAGCTCCTGCCTGTGCTGCTCTGGGCCCTGTTCCCCCAGGAGACTCTGATGAGTCTCCTAATTTTGTCTCACAGGCTCTTGGAATCTCGGAATGGTTTGGGTTGGAAGAAACTTTAAAGCTCATCCCACCCCAGCCCCTGCCATGGCAGGGAGACCTTCCACTGTCCCAGGTGTTCCCAGCCCTGCCCAGCCTGGCCTTGGGCACTGCCAGGGATCCAGGGACAGCCACAGCTGCTCTGGGCACCCTGTGCCAGGGCCTGCCCACCCTGCCAGGGAACAATTCCTTCCCAATATCCCATCCAGCCCTGCCCTCTGGCAGTGGGAGCCATTCCCTGTGTCCTGTGCCTCCATCCCTTGTCCCCAGTCCCTCTCCAGCTCTCCTGGAGCCCCTTTAGGCCCTGGCAGGGGCTCTGAGGTGTCCCTGGAGCCTTCTCCAGGAGAGCAGCCTCAGCTCTGCCAGCCTGGCTCCACTGGGGCTGTGCAGGGTGTTTGCAAGGGTCCTCTTTCCATGCTGGTCCTTGGGTGCTGGGAGAAGCATCCCCCAGGCAGCACTGGGGGAGTCCATGGGATCAGGTCCCCCAGGCCCCCTGGTCCCCTGGTGCCAGGGCCTGGCATCCACCCAGGCACCCACTCACCAGGAACATGCTGCAGGAACAACAAAAATGTTAAAATTTAATGTCTTGGCTAATGGGCTGAGCAGGGTGGAGCAGAAACCTGGAGGCAAAGGGAAGAGGATGAAAGTGCCCAGTGTTTCATGGCTTCCCCCTCCATCCTCTGCTTCCTGGAAAAAGAGAACATCTCCTGTGGCTCACGGGACCCTCCTGCCTCACTAAATAAAATCCCACCACAGTGTGGGACCAAGGGGCCAGTCACAAATCCATGTGGCTCCTGGTGGGGCCCCAGAGGAGCTCCTGGTGAGGGACAGACCCCTGAGGATGAGACCTTTGCCCAGGTTCCAGCATCCCCCTCCAGCACCACCTGCAGCTCTGCTGGTGCATCCTGAGCTGGGAGATGTGGCTGGGGCTGTGTGTTCTGTTTAATCTGTCAGAGCTGGGCAGTTCTCTGCTGTTCATGGGGCAGTTTTTTCTTTACCTCTCCCACAGCCCATCCTCCCTCCAGCAGATCTCTGCTGTCCATGGCCAGTGAGTGTCCCTGCAGGGCTGATCAAATTCCATCATCCCATGGGGAGATGCTGTGCCCAGGGCAGGAGCCAAGCATTCCTACCTGGATCCAATCTGCCCTGGAGCAGCACAGCAGCCTTTGCCCCCTGCATTCCCAGAGGAGCAGCTTTCTCCTGCCCTGCATTCCCAGAGGGAGAGCAGGCCCATCTCCAGCAGCCCTGGAGCTGCAGAGGAAAACTCCCCCCTTGTGCAGGATCCTGCTGCAGCAGAGCCACAGCTGGCACTGCAGGAGGGCTGAGCCCCCGTGGGATGGGGCTGTGCCACCACCTGGGATGGAACTGTGCCACCACCTTGGGATGGGACTGTGCCACCCCTGGGATGGGACTGTGCCACCACCTGGGATGGGACTGTGCCACCACCTGGGATGGGACTGTGCCACCACCTGGGATGGGGCTGTGCCACCACCTGGGATGGGACTCTGCCACCACCTGGGATGGGACTGTGCCACCACCCTGGGACTGTGCCACCCCTGGGATGGGACTGTGCCACCATAGGATGGGGCTGTGCCACCACCATGGGATGGGACTGTGCCACCACCCTGGGATGGGACTGTGCCACCCCCATGGGATGGGACTGTGCCACCACCATGGGATGGGACTGTGCCACCCCTGGGATGGGGCTGTGCCACCCCTGGGATGGGACTGTGCCACCACCATGGGATGGGGCTGTGCCACCACCCTGGGATGGGACTGTGCCACCCCTGGGATGGGACTGTGCCACCACCCTGGGATGGGACTGTGCCACCACCTGGGATGGGGCTGTGCCACCACCCTGACACACAGGGGACAGGGACTGCTCTCACTCTGGCAGTGTTGTTTTGTATTAGTGCATTTTTATTTGATTTTTATTTTCTTCCCTAGTAAAGAGCTGTTATTCCTATTCCCATATCTTTGCCTGGGAGCCCCTTAATTTCAAAATTACAATCATTCAGAGGGAGGGAGGGAGGGAGGGGGTTTACATTTTCCACTTCAAGGGAGGCTCCTGCCTTCCTCAGCAGACACCTGGCTTTTCAAACAGTGTCCCCCAGAGCCGTGGGATGCTGAGAGCAGGGAGAGGCACAGAAGGGCAGCTCAGGACATCCTGCTGTGCTGTCTGGGTGGATTTGAGATCTGGGAAGCAGGCTGGGACAGACAGAACTTGGTGTGGGTTCAAAAGAAGCCGCAGCCTAAACAAGTCCTTTCTCCCCACCTGCAAGAGAGCAGAGGCAGAGAAGTGCCCTGGCTTCCAGCTGCTCCTCTGCCTCTGGAGTTGCTGGCAGGGCTGGCTGGGACCCTGGCATGAATTTCCAGGGCTACATTTCAAATATTCCCAAGCCCTCAGACCCACAGAGCCTGGCTGGAGCTGGGTTTGCTGTGCTCCCCTCCACGAGTCCTTTGGGGACCTGCCCTGGCTGGGGCAGCCACCCCCTTCAGAGGGAACAGGGAAGGCATCCCCAGGGGTATGAGCAGTGCCAGAACCCCAGAACAGTCCCAGAACAGTCCCAGATAAATATTCTCAGAGCAGGAGGCACCAGCTGAGCACCCAGGCAGACCCAGACCCATGCCAGGGAAGAGCTCCCTGTCCCCAGGCTCTGCTGGGTTTCTATCATTAATTATCCACTTCTGTACTTTCCTCAGGAATTTGGACTCAGGAATTTTTACCTGCTGGGTTTTTACAGCTTGCTAAATAAGCAAATTCCTTGCCAAGGAACTTGGGAGCCGTGGGGAGCCGTGGGGCTTTGTGGACAAAACTTTTCCAAGCTGCTTTATTGGACTTATAAAACACAGTTTAACTCTTTTCATCAAACTGCTTTGCATGAGGTGGCAGGGCAGTAAAATGCTCATTTCTCCATGGCATTCCCAAAGAAATAGCTGCAGCTCAGTTTGTGGCAGGAGCAATAAAGGAGATGGGAGCAGAGGGGAGGGATGTAAGGGGAAGCACAGGCAGCTGTGTGAGGCTCAGACTCACCCTGAGGGCAAAACCCAAACGCTGCAAAACAGGAATAAAGCAATTAAATGAGATGAATATTTGACTGTGGGATTGAAGGGGCTGGAATCAAGGCTGGAGCAGTGCAGGAAGCTTGGAGAACAGGCATTTCTGTGCCTGTTTGTAATAAAAATTGAGAGATAAACCATGTGGTAACAAATTATTTTCACAAATCCCGTTCCCTTCATCTCCCCAAACAGCTGTTCAGCTCCATGGCATTTCCATTCCTTCTGTGTTTTTAAAACATCAAGTTACCAGATAAATTCAGAAAAAAGGTGGATGGCTTCTCCAGCCTGCTGCTCCCTCCTCAGGGATGGAGGAGCCCCAAATTGAAACGAGGGCTGGCACAGCCACTGGTTTGGGGGTTTTTGCTGATTTTCTCTGGGAAATGGCATTTCCAACAATGGGAAAAGCATGCCTGGGTCCTGGCATGGCCACATTCCCAGGGCAGGCTCCTCCTCATGCTCCAGTGATGCTGGAGGCTGATGGGGAATTCCCACTTTGTTTTTTTCCCTGATCAACAACAACAGGAGGTCCCTGACAGGGCCATGTCAGACCTGGGGTTTCCTCTGAGAGGCACAAGGACACTGGGGACACCTGGATGTGTCCAAAGGGGGCCTGGAGGGAAGATGGGCACAGACCTTTCCTAAGGGCCTGGAGGCACAGGACACAGGGAATGGCTCCCACTGCCAGAGGGCAGGGCTGGATGGGATATTGGGAATAAGGAATTGTTCCCTGGCAGGTGGGCAGGCCCTGGCACAGGGTGCCCAGAGCAGCTGTGGCTGCCTCTGGATCCCTGGCAGTGCCCAAGGCCAGGCTGGACATTGGGACAGTGGAAGGTGTCCCTGCCATGGCAGGGTTGGGATGAAATGACCTTTAATGCCCCTTGAACCCAAACCTTTTCATGCTTTATGATTCCCTCACCTTGGGACAGAGGTTTCTAAAGCAAAGGCTGGCAAAACTCAGCCTCACATCCCTGAAAGCTGTTCCACATCCTTGCAGGGACAAGTGGGATAGAGGAGAAATCTCCCTGTAGGGATCCAGGAGATTGGCAGGAGGTTCCTTATTCAGTTCCCTCCTTCAGCTGCTCCATCCCTCCCTCCTCATCCCAGGCACCTGGGGATGCTTCTCTTTCGGGGACCCCCAAAAATCCCCTCCCCACCCCTCAGGGTCCCTGGCTGGGGAGGCCTGGGGGATCCCTGTCCCTGCTGTCCCCAGCTCCTCAGAGCACGTGTCTGCACCCAGCCCTGCGGGATGGCAAAGCCTGGGGATGGGATTATCCTCCCGATGATCACCATGGCAACGAGCCCGCGCATCCCAGGGGAGCCCTGCGAGGCTCCAGCCTGGGAGCCACATGGACACCTCGGCTCAGCAAAGGGGTGGAGAGGGCTTGGAGGGGGTTTGGAGCAGCCAGGGGAGCTCTGGAGATGTCAGGGAGATTTTGGAGGTGCTGTGGTGGTTTTGGAAGTGTTGGAGAGGTTTTGGAGATGTTATGAGGACTTTGAGAATGTTGTAATGGTTTTGGAGGTGTTGGAGAGGTTTTGGAAGTGTTGGAGAGGTTTTGTAATGTTTTTGGAGGTGTTTGAGAGGTTTTGGTGGTGTTTGAGAGGTTTTGGAGGTATTGGAGAGGTTTTGGAGATGTTATGAGGACTTTGGGAATGTTGTAATGGTTTTGGAGGTGTTGGAGAGGTTTTGGTGGTTTTTGAGAGGTTTTGGAGGTATTTGAGAGGTTTTGGAAGTGTTGGAAAGGTTTTGGAGATGTTATGAAAACTGGGGATGTTGTAATGGTTTTGGAGGTGTTGGAGAGGTTTTGGAGGTGTTGGAGAGGTTTTGGAGAGGTTATGGAGACTTTTGGGATGTTGTAATGGTTGTGGAGGTGTTGGAGAGGTTTTGGTGATGTTTGAGAGGTTTTGGAGGTATTTGAGAGGTTCTGGAAGTGTTGGAGAGGTTTTGGAGATGTTATGAAAACTTTGGGAATGTTGTAATGGTTTTGGAGGGGTTGGAGAGGTTTTGGAGGTATTTGAGAGGTTTTGGAAGTGTTGGAGAGGTCTTGTAATGGTTTTGGAGGTGTTGGAGAGGTTTTGGTGGTATTGGAGAGGTTTTGGAGATGTTATGGAGACTTTTGGGATGTTGTAATGGTTTTGGTGGTGTTGGAGAGGTTTTGGTGGTGCTGGGGACATTGGGGAAGTTTTGGAGGAGGTTTGGAAGTGTCAGAAGAGTTTTGGAGAAGTCAGGAGTTCTGGAGGTGTTCTGGAGATTTTGGAGGTGTTGTGACGGTTTTGGAAGTGCTGGTGAGGTTTTGGAGATGTTGGAGGCTTTTGGTGGTGCTGGGAACATTGAGGAAGTTTTGGAGGAGGTTTGGAGGTATCAGAGGAATTTTGGAGAAGTCAGAGGAGTTCTGGAGGTATTGGAGATATTTTGGGAATGTTGGAGAGGTCTTGGAGGCATCAGAGTGTTTTGGTGGCATAGGAAACATTGCAGAGATTTTGGAGAGATTTTGGAGAGATTCTGGAGATGCTGGAGTGGTGTTTGGAAGGGTTTTGGGGATTTTTGAGAGATTTTGAAGGTGCTGGACGGGTTTTGGAGGTGTTGGGAATGTTGAGGAGGGTTTGAGAGGCTGCAGGTGTTTCAGAGGTGTCAGAGGAGTTTTGGAAGTGTTCATCACAAAGTTCTGGAGGAGTCAGAGGGGTTTGAAGGTGTTGGAGGGGTTTTGGAAGCAGCAGAAGATTTTGGGAGTGGTGGAAATTTTGCAGAAATTCGGAGGTGTTGAAGAAGCTTTGGAGATTCTGAAAATATTTTGGAAATGTTGGGAGATACTTGGAGGTGTTTGAGGGATTTCGAATGGGGCAGATTTCAGAGGGTGTTGGAGGGATTTGGGAAGCTTCAGTGAGGTTTTAGAGATGTTGGAGAGATCTGGGGAAGGCTGGAGGGGTTTTGCAGGTGCTCAAGGAGTTTTGAAGGTCTTGGAGGAGTTTTGGAAATATCAGAGACGTTCTGGGGGCGTCGGAGGGTTTTGGAGGAGGCAGAGAAGTTTTGGAGTCATTGGAGGGGTTGAAAAGATCAGAGAGGTTTTGGGGAGGTACTGGAGAGGTTGGGGAGTTTGGAGGGGGTTTGAAAATGCTGGAGAAGTTTTGGAGAGGTTGGAGAGATTTTGGAGAGGTTGCAGGAGGTTTGGAGAGGTTCTGGAGGTGATGGAAATGTTCTGGAAGTGTTGGAGGGGTTGAGGAGGTGTAGGAGAGGTTGTGGAGGTGATGGAGAGGTTCTGGAGGGGTTAGAAAAGTTTTGAAGAGGTTGAAAGGCTTGTGGAGGTGATAGAGAGGTTTCAAAGGGGTTGGAGAGGTTTTGGTGGTGCTGGAGGGGTTTTGGAGGGGTTGGAGGGGTTGTGGAGGGGTTGGAAGGTGTTGTAGGACCTTTTGGAGGTCCTGGGGAGGTTTGGAGGTGATGCAGAGGCAGGTTTGGAGCCGGGCTCTGCCTGGGGCGCACTCAGTGATCCATGGGCTCCTCCAGGCTGTGTCTCCTCAGCTGCTCCTCCCTGGGCAGTTCCACCCCCAGCCCGGCCCAGGAATAGCGTTTTCCCTGAGGGATGAGCAGGACTGGGGCTGTTGGGGTCAGCGCTCTGCTGAGAGAGTGGAAATGAAATCCCCCATGACGGAAAATCCTCCCGGAGCCCCGCGGGGCGCTCAGCCCTGAGCTCCCTGCGGCGCTGGGGACAGTTCCAGCCCCACAGATGGCTCGTCCCCCCTCCTCCCGGGGTGTAATCCTCTAAAGGAAGTGCCAGCCTCTGCAATGTCCCCACAGGGCTGCTGTCCCCTCTAAAGCCTGCTAAGCCACCGGGCTGAGCCGCCTCTCGTGGCTGCAGGCGCCGCAGGAATTTGGGAACCACGAGGTTTGGAGTTCCTGTGGTTCCCAGCTCCCTGATTTTGGGAGGCAGCAGCTGGGGCCTGGATTTCCATGTTCCTAACATTAATGCCCTGGATGAATGGATCTGTGGATGTCTTTGCTCCTGGCCAGGTCAGGCAATGGAAGAGGGATGGCCACAGGGAGCTCCAGGCTGAGGCAATCCCGGGACATGGGAGCAGCCAAAGGATTCCCTGCCACGGAGCTTGGCTGTCAGTGCTGGGGAGGGCTGGAAGGGCTGGGGGTTTGCCTCGCCCTGGTTCATTAATTACTTAATTGGTTACACGGGCACAGAGCCAGGAGCCACATCCAGAGCCCTGGGATCTCCTCATGGGGCAGGAGCCAGGAGGCAGTGCTGGGAGCGGGCTGGGGGCGAGGCCAGGGCCGATCCAGGGACAGCTCCAGCTGCAGGCTCAGCTCCCGGCCCTGGCCCTGCTCTGGGTCCATCCCCCTAATCCCCATCCCATCCCCAATCCCATCCCATCCCCATCCCAATCCCATCCCCAATCACCAATCCCATCCCCAATCCCCAATCCCATCCCCAATCCCCAATCCCATCCCCAATCCCCAATCCCATCCCCAATCCCCATCCCCAATCCCATCCCCAATCCCCAATTCCCAATCCCCATCCCCAATCCCCAATCCCATCCCCAATCCCCAATCCCCATCCCCAATCCCCAATCCCATCCCCAATCCCCATCCCCAATCCCCATCCCCAATCCCATCCCCAATCCCATCCCCAATCCCTAATCCCATCCCCAATCCCCAATCCCCAATCCCCATCCCCAATCCCCAATCCCATCCCATCCCCATCCCAATCCCCAATCCCATCCCAATCCCCATCCCCAATCCCATCTGCAATCCCCAATCTCCAATCCCCATCCCCAATCCCCAATCCCAATCCCCAATCCCCAATCCCAATCCCCATCCCAATCCCCATCCCCAATCCCATCCCAATCCTCAATCCCATCCCCAATCCCAATTCCCAATCCCCAATTCAAGCTCCGCCCACACCGGGTGTGTCCTTATACAGCCACGCCCACCGAGGCACAGCCCAATCACCTCTCATTTCCTGCCGCGCGGGAAAGCGCCCTCGGCGCATGCGCAGTGCTGCGGGGGCGGGGCCAGGCGCCGCTCCGGGCGTGCCCTTCCCTCAGCGCCCCGCGCAGCGCCGCGCCCTTCTCCAAGATGGCGAAGGGCAGCGCTCCGCGGTAAGCTGCGCATGCGCCCAGCCGCTGCCCGGCTCTGATTGGCAGCGGGCGCCGGTGAGCGCTTCCGGTGGGAGGGCGGGGCGGGCCCGGGATGCGCCTGGCGTAGCCCCGGCACCGACACCGGCCCCGCACCGCGCGGGCCGCGCCGCCCGCCGCTCCCGCCCGTCCTCCCGCCGCCCTGCCCGGCGCCCCGGGGCTCCCCGTCCCGCCGCTTGGGGAGGCCCGGGGGCTGGGTGCCGGCAGCTCTCCGGTGCCCGTGGCTGCGCGGCCGGCGGGGGCTCGCCGGTGCATGGGTGGGGGGGCCCCGCCGGGCCACCGCCGGCCATGAGATGAGCGGAGCGCGGCGCCCTGCCTAGAGCCGCCCCGGGGCCGCCGCGGCCATGGTGAGCAGGGGGAGCGGGGACGGGAGGCTGGAAGGAAAAGGGGGGATTGTCCCGCGGGGCCCGGACAGCGGAGCCTGAGGGGCCGAGGGGCGGCCGCACCCCCGGGCCACCGCCGGGACAGGATGTGAAAGGCCGGGAAGGCACGGATCCCTCCTGCCAGCCGTGGTGCCCGGGCGTGTTGGGAATTCCGGGTTTGTGGCGTTAACGCCGAGGGGTGCCCGCGGCCCGGCGGGGCAGGGCAGGGCTGGCAGCGGCCGGGCACAGCGCAGGGTGGCCCTGGACGGGGCACGGGATGAGCCTCGAGGTCCCTTCACACCCAAACCATCGGTGATTAAATCCTCCGGCGCCAGCTGTGGGCTCTTCCTGCCGGCCTCCAGCGGAGCCTTGGGTAAGCCGGAGGAGTGACCTGGATTCTGCTCCGTGCTGGGGACAGCGGCCTTCGGCTGTCCCCGCAGGCAGCCGGGGACAGGGACAGGGCCGGCCCGCCGGGATCCGCACCCTGCTACCCTCGGCACATCCCCAGGAAAGGGCTCAGGAGCCATCTCTGGCCCTGTGGGTGCCCGCAGAGCCGGGCTGGCAGGTGGGGATTGCCCCCAGGGCATCGGGGTGCTGCTCACTGACACCGGCCCAGAGCTGCTGCTCTCGGTTTCCCCTTACTGTATCCACAGGGATATCTTCTATCCCAATATCGGTATCCCATCTTCTCTCCAAATGTTTCCTGGGGTGGCCAAGGGCAGGCACAAAGGAGCCCTTGGCAGGTGGGCAGCAGTGTGGAGATGCTTTCAGCAGCCCTGGATCTGCTCCTGGGACTCTGCCCTGGCTCACCCAGGGAGCCCCACTGAGCTCAGGCTGCAGCTCCTGGCCTGGTTCTCACCCCACTGTACCTTAACCTGCCTTTGGGGATGGAGGATCAGGCTTTGCACCCCTTTAACTTCTGGGATTTGGGATCCTGGTTGTGAATTTCTTCACCCAAGAGGTGAGGTAATCACATTGCTCACTATGTGATGTGCTACTGATACATGACTGGTGTTTTACTGAAACTTTGGTCTCTGTAGCCCCTTTGGTGAGCTCCATTAGGCCCTTGGAGAGGCTTTGCTGTTCCATCTGGGATGTGCTGGGGTGGGACAGGGTCTTCTCAGTAAAATACATATAAATATAATATTTATATGTATAAATACTGGTAGTGTTTTATGGCAGTAGCCTGAGGGTGCTCAGGGTGGGCTCCTGACATGCCTGCCACATGTCCCAGCTCTTTGTGGCTTTAGCTTCTGGCAAAGGGTGATTTTTGAGGTGGATTCTTAGTGACCAGCCCAGGCTCAAAAAGGTGAGTAAATGGCTTGCAGGGTTTGGCAGGCCAGGGTGTGCACTTCACAGTGCACCTGGCAGAAGGACTCCTTGGTTCTCCCCTCACATCCCTGTGCACACACACATTCATCCTCCTGAATTACACCTTGTTTTCTTCTTTTTTTCCCTGCCTGTGGAAGTTGAGCAGCAGTCCCTGGGCTGTGCTGCAGGATTTACTGTTGTAACTCATCATGTGACTCCTGGGCAAGATTTTCCTTCTGTTCCCATTTCCCTGGAGCCTACAGATGGGCATGTTCTGCTGCTAGAGCACCCTCCTTCCTGGAAACAGTTGGGAAAGTGTGAAGAGGAGCTGCTGGAAGGCACACAGGGAACAAATAAAACAGAATTAAACTCTGCTCCAGAAGAACAGGCTGCTGGGAGCAGGTTTTCCTCAGTGGGGCTGAGCTGGGTTGATGTGGAAGGTAATGAGCAGGGATGAATTAGAGCTTGATTAACTGGGCAGGGATCTTGGGAGGAAGTTGGGAAGGCAGGAGGGAATGCAGTGATGCACAGTGAGCTCAGGCACTGCAAATGCTGTGGAACAAACTCCTGCTTGCTGGGCTTAGTTGCCACTCATGGCTCAGGAATCTTTATGCCACTCAAAAGTTGGCTTCAGAGGAAGCTTTAGTGTTTCTTTGCTTTCAGAGGTGTTTGCAGAGAGCTCTGTGTGGGGGTTCTTGGGGCTGCTCCTGCCTGCTGTGTGTGTCAGTAGTGCTTGTGCACTGGTTTGGGGCCCCAAAGTCCAGTTTGGGGCTTCCTGAGGGAAAGGAGAGGTGGTGTGGATGCTGTGGTGTCTCTGTAGGGAAAACAGGACACTGCAAAATCCAGATGGATTTCTCTGGAGTTCATCTCTGAACACACAGAGCACATCCAACTTCAAGCTTTGCTTCCACACACCACAAATTATTGCATTGTTCCCTCCTCACATTTTAGGATCCTTTTGAGGATTTTATGAACGGGTTCAAAGGAAATACTGTTGATGGAGCTATCCTTGGAGGGATTTATTTTCTCTCCAAAATAGCCATGTCTTTCCTTCACCTTTGTTCCTTCCACTTGTGAGGATGAGCCATCTTTGAAGCCCTGGGAGCCCAGCTGGGACCTCCTGAGCAAACCACTCACCTGGGAACTGCATTTGCACCTCCCACGTGAGGCTGGAATTTCAGTGATTGCCTCCTGGGAAATACATTCTTCACTCTGTGGGATTTATATCCTGCCAGCAACCGAAACAGCTCAGGAACAGGCACTTCCAGGAAATGCTGCTGTGTGAGGTTTGGGATGCAGAGATGCTGGAGAGCTGCAGGCAGCTTCTCCCAGAGCAAATCCCACTTCCCCCAGGTTGTCCCTGGGCCTGCAGGCGAGCAGACAATGGAGGTTCCCAGCTCCAGGGAGTCTCGTGGCCCTGTGCTGTGTGAGGCACTGAAATGGAGCAGGCAGTGGGCGTCTGCAGCTCGGCTGTTCCTGAGTTCCCCACAGCAGCATCCTGCCTTTCATTCCACAGCCTCTCTCCCCACCTTCACTTCAGCAGTGAGTGCTGTTGTTTTCTTGTGCCTGAAGCTGCCTGCTGATGGTTGCAGCCTTCCTTCCATTCAGGAAGGAGGGGAGTGTGTGTGGATTGCAGCTTCTCCTGCCAGGTGAGGCTGCTGAGCCCTGGGTTATCCTGCTGCTCGTGGTTGCCAAGGAGCTGCTGCTCAATTGCCAGAACAGCTCCTGTTTGTTCTGTGTCAGCCCTGCTGAGCTGGTGGCCCTGAGGCTGTGCCTGGGAACCAGAGCTGCTTTGGGGGCACTCTGCTCCTTGCAGGTGACCCAGGACATTGTGGCAGGAGGGAGCAGCAGCTTCTTGCTCCTGCAGAGCCCCTTGGCCTGGCTGTCCCATCACCCTGGGGACACTTGGGTCCTGTCTGGGCTGTGCTGCTGTCCCTGGCACAGGTGGGCTCAGGGATGCTGTGGTGGGCTCAGGGGTGCTGTGCTCCCTGTCCCAGGTGAGCTCAGGGATGCTGTGCTGCCTGTCCCTGGCCTAGGTGAGCTCAGGGATGCTGTGGTGAGCTCAGGGGTGCTGTGCTCCCTTTTCCTGTCCCAGGTGAGCTCAGGGATGCTGTGTTCCCATTTCCTGGCCCAGGTGAGCTCAGGGATGCTGTGCTGCCTGTGCCTGTCCCAGGTGAGCTCAGGGGTGCTGTGCTCTCGTTTGCTGGCCCAGGTGAGCTCAGGGATGCTGTGGTGAGCTCAGGGTGCTGTGCTGTCAGGAGATGGGAATGCTGCTGCTGCTGCCCAGGTAGGAAGTGCTGGCACACAGCCAGATGGGCTCAGCTTCTCAGCAGGGTTTTCTGATGAAGAGGGAGCTGAGGGTGTTGTCCCCTGCCTCTGTCCCCCAGCAGTGCCAGCTGAGGTGCAGCATCACAACCACACCCCTAACCCTGAGGTTCTGTCTGCTCCCAGTGGATCCCCTCCGTGAGCAGTTCAAATAAAAGCAAACCCTCTGTGGAACCCTTCTGACTCAAACCAGAGAGCAGAACTCGGAAGTTCCGGCCTCAGCTCCAACATCTGGCTTCCTTTTTTGGCCAGCAAGTCATAGTGTGACTTTGTGTGCCCCCAGTTCTCTCCCCTCTATTAAACCATCAAACTGGAGATGCTGATTAATGCTGATGAACTTTCCCAGCTCTGCAGCAAGGCCTGGGTAGCTCTGGAGATGAACCAGGAGTGGGAACTGTAGCAGGAGAGCTGATCTCTGCTCACATGCTTCCTCCAAAAGCAGAGCTTTTTCTCAGAAGAAGACAGCTCATTTAGCAGAATGGTTGCACAGAATCCCTTTCAGGACCTATAATAATTCCAACACATCCATATTTCAAAGACCTGGGTAGCTAAATGTAGGCTGCAGGAGGACTAAAAGCTATCAAGGCAAAATTGTTGAGCCTCCAGGTTCACTAAATGAGCTTGAAAAGCTCATTTCCACTGGCTGTTGCTGATGGATGGGTGGTGGTGGCTGTAATTATTTCAGCAGAAAAGCATTAAAATCTGGCAGGTACCACAAAGCTCCTGCCATGGGGTTCAGTGCTGTGCAGAGATCACTCCATGCATGGATACCCAAAAAACTCCAAGAACTTTGGGTTCAGTTGGGTGAATTAATTGCACATTGTTAGGTGGTGTCATTTAGGAACCAAGTAGCTGCTGTTAATGTTGGATTTATACATTAGTGTATGCAAAGTAGAAGGAAATGCAGCTTTGAGGTAGATAGGCTGATACCTGCCTGTAGAATGTGCCCTAAAATCCTTCCAAATCATTATCCTCTGTCAGACAGCAGATATTTCCTCTTAGGAACTATATTTATATTTGGGTCACTGCTGCCTTGGCTCTCTCTGCATCCCAGGTGTCAACATGACAACCATCTTCTTTGAGAGAGAGAGAAAAGAAGGTGCTTGCTGCTTTGTTTTATCAAAATGAAATGTTTAGGCTCCCATTTATATAGAATAATTTTTGGAATCCCATTTCCAGCATTTATTAAGTGTGCAGCATGTGCCTGTTCTCCCTTGTAGGCCTCGTTGTTCCAAACAAAATGTAAATATTGATATTTTGGTAGAGAAAAAGCAATTGGCTTTTCCCCTACTGATTCTGATGGTCAGGGACTTTCCTACTTGTCCAGGCACCCCCTGGGGTTTATTTGTGGGTTCTGTCCTCTGAAATTTTGGGGTGATACAGCTTCTCCTGGGCTAAGAATCTCCTACAGCTTATGGTTAAGCAGCTCTTTTCCAATCTTGCCTTCCCTCCACACACATTTGATTCCTTTCTTTATCCATGTTTCTCTTTTCTGTTTACACTCAGGATACTTTCACTCCACCAGAGCTATTCCAGGCTCTTGTAGCAACACCACAAATTCCTTATTTTTTTCCTCCCCGTGATCTTCCCTGACCCTTCTCCTATGTGGATCGTGCCCAGAATTCCATTTCTTTTCCCATTTCCAACCCTTTGCATTCACGTTCCAAATTATCTTTTATTTGTTCCAGCATCTCCAAGCTCGTGGCTGGATCTCTGTGTGTATTTTTAGCATTTTGACTTAATATTTTATTAGGGCTTTAATTGCAGCGTGGAGTTCTTCCCAAGAGGGATTGTCCTGGTTCCTTTTTGTCCCCTCTTTGGAGAAAGGAGTGTGCTCATCTGTTTTGTGTACTGCCTTGTCAGGATGCCAAAGCCAGCATTGGATGCAGCTTTCCAGAGGGGAATGAGAGTTTTTTTTTCCCCTTTGGAGAGATGTTTTGCCTGAAAAATCTGTGTTGTGCTCAGCTGGTTCCCTGCTGCTTCATTGAGTAAGAACAGAGCAGGTTTCTTCTGCATTGCAATTCCACCTTTTCTTTGGGATGAGGAGCAGTTTCATCCATGGAAGTTTGGCTCAGTGTGGTTTCCCTGGTGTTCAAAAGCAAGGTCTGGTAGGATACAGCAAAACCAGCTCCTGGCCATGGCTGCAGTTGTTGTTCCTCATCCCATTCCCTACCCCTTGGGTTATGGGGGATAAACCTGTATTTCCTACAGTTCCTTGGCTTTCTTTTTGCAAGGGTGAAGGAAACCAAGAGGAGGACAAAGTGCTCCATGACCTGTAGTCTCAGATGTGGAAGTGTGAGGTCAGTGCTCAGGAGGCAGTTCCTGCTCCCAGCCCTTCCTCTGATGCTGGGTTTGGGATTGGGGAAGGCTGCAGGGGGAAAAGGCAACTTTGGCTTTCAAAAGCTGCTTTTTCCTGTGTTCTGCTGGTGCTTGATGGAGCTGGTTGGGTCATGGTGACCCTTTGGGTCCCCCAGGACAAATATCCCCCTCTTGGCCCTGCAGAGCCCCTGTTGTGGGCAGGGAGCCTGGAACCCCCCCAGGGATGGGACTCCCAGAGCTGCAGGAGTGAGCAGCAAGGGGCACTTGTGAAATCCCCCAAAGTTCAGCAGCACTGCAGATGTCAACATCTTGTTTTTCTTTAATTGGACTGGATGTTCTCCCTGCGTGAGCTGTCCTTTGAAAATATTTTAATTAACAAAAATCTTAGTTATTCTCATGGTGTTTCCCATGGTGTTTCCATTATTACACTCTTAAATGCCCAGCACAAGTTTTAATGCTCTTGTCAGGAATGACATTTAGAGTTTCACAATCTTTTTTCCTTTTCTCTGGCAGAGGGTGAGGGTCAGAAAATTCCATATTTTCATGTAGTATAATCACACCTCCTTGGAAATAAGGTCTGGGTGCTGTAATGTATTGGATCAGGTATAATCCTGCCCCCAGTTTGCCCTAAACCTTGCATTTTGTGTAGCCAGGTGTTGGGACAGCTTTTCCCCTTGGTAATGGGCTTAATCCTGCGAGGCAGAAGTGGATGTTGGAGAAAAATCAGCAGGATTTGCCAGCTGGAGTTGCATCTGAGTAGAGTTACCTCTTTAAGAAATATGCTGAATAATTGGTTTTTTCTTACATTCACTTTCTTTTTTTTTGCTTGCCCTGGTGCTTCCCATTTGCAGCTCTGCATATGTGCATAATTCCAGAGACTCCTTCACTTGGGGCTACAAACAACTGTGATTCAGAGCCTTCCCTGGGTATTATTGGGACTTGTCTGGAGGCTGAGATAAATAAGGGTTTATTTGTGGCTCTGCTGACAGTGAAGGATTTGAGAAGTGTTTTTAAAAATCTCTTCATGCATCTTGGACTCCTTAGAGCTGCTACACAACCACGCCAGGTTCTCCACTCCTGTCACTTGGGCGTCTTTCCTTGGCTTCTCTCTGGTCAAAGGAGCTGCCACGTTTGTACAAGTGGGGAGGAGCAAGGGTTTGGCATTTTGAAGTGTCAGATTTTCACCTGAAAGAGCATGAAGAGTGTTCTCTGTAGGAAGTGTCACTATAACCACAGGAAGGATGTGGAGCTCCTGGAGAGAGTCCAGAGGAGGCCACAGAGATGCCCCAAGGGCTGGAACCAGGCTGGCAGAGCTGGGGGTGCTCACCTGGAGAGGAGAAGGCTCCAGGGACACCTCAGAGCCCCTGCCAGGGCCTGAAGGGGCTCCAGGAGAGCTGGAGAGGGACTGGGGACAAGGGATGGAGGCACAGGACACAGGGAATGGCAGGGGCAGGGACAGATGGGATGTTGGGAAGGAATTGTTCCCTGTGAGGGTGCCCAGAGCAGCTGTGCTTCAGGAGGTGTTTCAGGCCAGGCTGGACAGGGCTTGGAGTGACCTGGGAGAGTGGGAGGTGTCCCTGCCCATGGCAGAGCTGGAACTGGATGGGCTTTAAGGTACTTCTGACCCAAACCATTCCATGATCCTGGGATAGGTGTGGGGTTTTTAAACAGACTTCAGCTCAGAAGGCTGTGCTGGGCACAGTGTGAGTTCATTTGCTACTGCTGCTCATCTGTTGATCTCTGCACCTTTGGAGTGAGATGCTGATTGCATTTTTCTTAACACCTTTCACAAATTCTTTTTATGAAGATTTTTTTATTCACTTCACAAATATGTTCCTCACCAACCTACTTGTTTCCAAAGGACTCCTTGGGATGTTTTTTCCACCTGCCTGGTTAGAAGTTGGGTCACTTCCCCTAAACCTCTGGAGGAAGTGTTGTCTCAAAGCTGCTTTTGGGGCAGCCCTGTGGTCCTGCCTGGTTTGTTTATGTAGAGAAAAGGGAAGAGATTTGTTCCTTGTGCCTGTGCTCCTGAGGCTCCAGCACAAGCTCTGCCTCTCAGGGAAGGTTGGGATCTCCCTGCAAGGGGTCACAGCCTGGGTTGGAGTGTGGGACGTGCTGGGGAACCCAGCAAAGGGTGAGTGTGAACTGAAAGGAGCAATGCAGCCTCAGAGGTGTGAGTTGCTAAACTCCACTGGGGGAATTTAAGTGAATTCTCAACTGAATTTTGAACTGACACAGCCAGAGTCACCTTGCAGTGTTTTCACTTCTGGAAGCAGCTCCTGCCCAGCTGAGCACCCTTGGCAGATACTCAGCTGTGTTTGTCTGAAGAGCAGATTTTGTTTGGCTGGTTTTGCTGATAACCAGCAAAATGAGAAGTTATAATCATTGGTGGCTTAAAAAGTGGTGGCCAACAGCTGAGAACTGTCTGAGCCAAGTGGCCGCTGAGGGAGGGCTGGTGGCTGTGGCTGCATTGTCAGGTTTGAGTTGAAAGTCCAAAAAAGTGACTCCAGAGCCACCTCTTCCTGCTGTGCTTTGGTGATGTGCAGGGTATTGATCTTGGGGAATCTGCTTTGGGTGCTTCTGCACTTCTCAGCTGGGTATTGTTATTTTAGCAACTGCTTGTTTGGGAAAATACTGTGTTGCTGAGCCCTTTCCAGCAGCTAAACCACAAGAAATCAATTAGGAAGTCAGCAGCACGTGACCAGCTGCCTTTCCTGGGTGTCAGGGACTCAGAAATTGCTCTTGGGCTCATTTTCAGCGAGTGTGGCTTGAAAGAGCACCGTGCCTAAACCACCCTTTGCTTTTTCCAGCCTGCTGGGATTGTTTTATTCCTTTGCTGGGTTTCTGAGAGAGTTCCTGGGAGCTGCTGGGTGGAGGACACACTGCCTGCTGGGCTTGGTTATGTGGGTTAAGAGTTACTGGGTTAGAAAGAATCAGTCTCAGACACTTGAGCCTGTTAATCAAAGTTCAACCTTCAAACCTGATGCCTGGTTAAGTGAATCTGCCTGTCCAAGAGGGTTTAAGAAATCAGATCCCTTGGGTATTGAAAAAGGTGCTGATTACTCGTGGAGCAGGCAGTCTGCCAGGTAAGATGATCTCTGGTGCAGAAATCAGGTTGGCACTGCTGGCTCTCCATGGCCTGTTCCACACAGCTCTGCTCAGCCTGGGGTCCTACTGAGTCCTTAGCTGATATTTAGATTAAACACTCTGATTCCTGAAGTGCAGCCAGGTTCCTGAAGGGGAGAGTTATCCAGGCAGGAGGGCTTTGAGCAGCTCTGGAGCTGCCCTGAGCTTTGGGACCTCAGGGACACGGAGAGGAGCATGGTGCCTTTGCTCCTCTGCCAGTTGCCTTGAGGTACAGCAGCAATCTGTGACTTTTATCCCACAATCGAAGCAGAAAATCTACTATAACTGGTTTGCAAAGTCTCCATGTTGTTGGTGATGTGCTGAAGTGGTGGTCTCTGAGATGAGAGGGGGGAGCTCTGCAGGCAGAGCTGCCTTGCCACAGCCCCAGGAGCTGAGCTGTGCTGGGAGCACAGAGGGGGCCCAGTCTGCTTTCAGTTCTGGAAACCACAAAAACATCTCTGAAGTTCAACAAGGAAACTGAGAATGAAGGCTGAGCCCTGTCCTGATAGCATCGGCTGAGCACTGCTGGGGAGCACGTATGCTGTGGGCTCCTCGTGTCAGACCTCTGATAAGAGACCCTGGAATGAGGCTGAACCCCCAAATTCTGCAGTTTTTGGTGGAAGGGACTAAATATAATGAGTAACACTGGTTTTGAGCTCCCAGCTCTGCCTCCTTTTCTGGAGGATGTGTTGGGTGTCCTACTACTTTTTTAAAACACTTCATAATTCTGCTTTTCTTGCTAAAAATAATAGTGTACTTCTTCCATGAATTTTACTGCCCTGAGTGACCCTGGGCTGTCCCAGGGGTTCTCCAGGGTTTTGTGAGCAGGCTTAAAGTGACCCACAAGCTGTCTGAGTGTGATTTCTAATTTACATGTTCATTACCACGTTGTGTTAGGGGTGGGGCAGGGAGGGGCTCTGAAAGACACCCTGGTAATCCTTCAATGAGTAAATTACTACCTCAGTACCTGGAGATGTTAGTGTTATTAATACTCACCATACATATGTGCATCATTAAGTTAGGCTTGACCATAAATAATAGAGAAAGAAGAAAATTCAGCAGCTGGAGTGTGGTTGTTTATATTTTTAGATGTGTGACTGTGCTGTTAATTAACTGCAAACACTGGGAGCAGAAGGCTCTGAGGTGGAAGAGGATGGGACATAGCAATTAGCAACGACAGGGTGATGATAAATTATTTTATACAGGTGCTGTGGATGAAATTTCTTGTTTCTTGTCTGTTTTTTTTTTAACCCTGTGCACTTGCTTGTTGGTGGCAATAGAGCAATTCCAGCTGGGAAATTTTCCATCAGCCAGGATTCTCCTTGTGTGCTCTCCTGCAGTCCCTCCTCTCCTGGAAGAGCTGCCCAAAAGCTGGTAGATGTAGCTGATAGTGATTTTAACAGCTAAATGTGATAAAATTTGAATCTGATAGCTGGGCTGGGCTGTGTGTCTTGCACTGGAAATGGCAGGAGAGGGGGGATTGGGATTGGGATTGGGATTGGGATGGAGAGGAAGCTGCAGAGGGATCTGTGTGTGCTGTCAGTGCAGGCTTGGTGGGCTGGGAGTGTTCCACAGCAGGAGCAGGAGCTGCAGGCAGGGATGGACAGGGTGGGAATCAGAACCCAAAGCCGGGGGTAGGAGCAGCTCCCTGACAGAACTCCCAGATTTAAATCAAGAGCAGAGATGGCAGAAGGGGAGTTTGAGCTCTGAGGGCTTCTGGGGTGCAGCAGAGCCTGGGATTTTTCCTCCCTGCTACTGGAGGAGGCGTTGGGAGCTTGTGTGGTGGAAAATCCATCCTTCCACATCAGGAAGGTGCTGCCTGAAGGATGAAGTCACCTCTGTAACATTGCAGCTTCAATTAACATCTTACTAAAAAAAGCTCTGGAGAGGGAATGCCTTAAATTTGTCTTGGAGTGGTATCCATTTGCAAACACATTAGGGAAAAAGTGAACAGACCTAACCCTTCTCTCAGTTGTCATTAGCCCCAGTTGCTGTATTTAGAGCATCGTTTTTGTGATGGATGCTCTAATGGCAAACATTACAAGGTTAACAGCTTGTGTTTTTATGGCAAAGCAGTAGAGAGAATCTTTGCCCTCAACAAAAAAAATCTCTTCAGAGAGCATAAAATGAAATTAAAAAAAGAAAAAAAAAAGAGGAAGTGAACTCTAAATGAAAGCACTTGTGGAGAAAATGGCTTTAGAAAGCACTTCCATGTCTTGCAGAATGAGCAGGTGCTTCTTTAAGGGCTGTGGTTGTGTTTGGTGATATGCAAACTAAAATTAGCATTGTATCTGCTCTTCAAGTGCATGTGCAGTGTCTAAAGTGCAACCCAAGGATGGCTGCTCTGATGTTTGCTGGAGCTGCATGAGTAACTGGTTCTACCCCAGTGCTTTAGTCATAGTCTACATCTGAGCCTGTGATGGAGTCAGCAGCAGGGTACAAAGATTTTGCTTCTCCACAGCCTCACTGAGGTGCAGCTGCAATATTGAACAGCCTGAAATGCAGGAGGTTGGCAGCTTTTTTTTCCCCTTAATCAGCAGAAATCAGTTAATGACTCATACAGCTGAAAATGTAACTGCAGGATAGCCCTGAAATCAGCTGGTGGGGTGGGTCCTTCTTGTGGTGCTTAGGTGGATGGAGATTGTTGTTGGATGTGCAGGTTCTTGGTAGCAAATCTTGTATTTTCTGTCAGGAAAAGCTGTTGGAGCTCATTTTCCTGGTTGGAGGAGGGCACAGAGGGTTGGAGTCCAGAGGTAACTGGAATGAGTAAGCAGCTCCACCCCTCATCTGATAGTGCTGTGGAACACCTTTAGCAAACTAATGAGGGGAAAGGGATGGGAAGGACAGGCTGACAGTGACTCTCCCACCCTGATCCACAGCAAGTCCCGCTCTGATCAGAGCGGGGCAGAGCTCCTGCTTGTCTTCTCTGTGGTATGGACCCAGCTCAGCACTTAGAGACACCTATCCTGGGGACACTCACCTGTGACACACCTCCCAGAGATGCTGTTTTGACCCAGATTCCAGGTCAAAGTTTGGATGTGCTGCTGGAACACAGGAATCTGCAGCTGAGGCTGTGCTGGATTTAGCCCTGCTTTCACCTCTCACTGCCTTGTTCCCCTAAGGGAGCTGTGACAAGGACATCACCTTTGGCCCCAGATCTGCTGAATGTGGCAGCCAGGACCCTCCCTGTGGGTCAGAACTCAGCCATGGTGTTGAGGCAGTGGAGCAGGGGTGGATGGTGATGTGGCACATCTTATCTCCCCTGCTTTTTGTGGGCTGCAGAGTTTTCTCTGCATGGGGAGAAGCTCACATTACCTGCTCTGCAAGCAGGACTTGGAGAACTGAATATATTTTCCTCTCATGGTTGGCAGAAGAGAGAAATGGTATTTTCTGATGTTTGATCCAGCTCCAGGAGGCACTAGGGGTGAGAGGGGTCAGGTTTGACTTCTGAAAGAGAGTGAAGAGAGGGGGAAGTATTTCTGTTTCAGTGGTTGCATATTTAGTAATGCCTCGTGGAGGTGAGGCAAACTGCCAGCCCTGACACAGAAAACTGGGGTAGATTCTGCTACTGATGGTCCACACTTTCCTTGTGGAAATATGAAATCTGTGCATGACCCAGAAGTTCAGACCAGAACCTGAGCTCAGCCCTACTGGTTCTGCCTGTCCTTCTCCTCAATGCAGAGCAAACAGGGAGCCCCTAAAAGAAAGAGAACTGCTTGTTAAGGTGGGGATGATGCTGGGAAATATCCCAGGGGCTCCAAACAGCTGGACTTTGATTGGAGTCTCACTGATCAGTTTCCCAGGTGACTGGGTCCAGGTGCAGCCACCTTCCCCTGCAGCCCTGCACAGCATGTGACCTCCTTATCTCAGTGGCCTCCTTATCACAGCCTTGCTGGACAGCTGGGGGATGACCATGGGCCTCCAGGGCCTGGGGAGCTCGAGGAATACCCAAAGGCATCAGCAAATACAGGTCCTTGGTAAGCCCAGCCTGGAGTTAGGAGGGGATCCTGAGCTGGGCTTTGGTTACCTGCCAGTTTTTCCTTCTGGACCTTCCTTTGGCCAAACCTCCCAAAGAGCCACAAGAAGTCAAACAAGAGCACAGAACCACCCTGGAGGTCCCACTGTGTCCTTGTGCCCGAGGTGGCCTTGGATGCTCCCCAGCCTGGGCTTTTCTGCATCAAATCCTTATGTTCTGCTGTCTGGTTTTTTTTTTTTTTTTTCCTGCTTTTGACATGTTGAACATTGTGCTCATGGTGTTCTGCTTTGGAAGATTGACTGTGTTCCTAAGGAATGGGATCTTCCAAAGCTCAGTGCTGAAGGCAGTGGAGGGCAAGGCAGGCACTCAAGATTTATAAGAACTCCATAATTTATTTCCAAAAGCAGGATATAAATCTTGATTCTTGGAAGAAATGCACTCATATCAACTGCTCTTGCTGAAGAAGAATTGCTGAATTAAGTATCCAAAGACATCTGAGCCCTTCTACCCTGTGAAGAACTGAAGAGTTTTCCATGGACTGAGGTGATCTTGGTATTGGATGGTAGAAGGTGGTGTGGGAGAGCAGTGCTGCTCTTGAAGAATTTGCATCAAATTGAGATTGGAAACTCATCTGTGAGGGTTTGGCAGCAGAAACTGCTGGTGAGAATCTCTCTGTGTTGAGCAGCAGAGAAGGAAAGTGCAGGGATTTAGGAAAATACTGGATTTGTGTGTGTGGATCTGCTTGGAAGGAGCTTAGGACAACTTAGCTCCTACAAATGGCAGTGTGGCCATATCCTAAGTGATTAAGGATGCCACTTAGTCAGATATTTCTTTTTAAAGTGAGGCTCTTCTCCACAGAGGTGCTGTTACCTGGGAATGGTCTGGCAGGAGGCTGATCCATAGCTGAAGGGAAGTTTGCAGCCCAAGCAGAAATGGATTAAAGCTGGGAACTTGAGCAGCAAACATTGGATTGGCAATATTGGACTGCTCTGCTTGGATTGTTGGTTGTTTTAAGCCAATTTCCCACTAACAACATCTCCTGCTAAAATAGTCCTTGATTTCTAGAGCAGGGCTTTAAAAAGCAAGAAAAAAGGAACAAGCAGGGCAGGAAGAGGAAAGGTAGGATGGAATTCAGCATTCCTTTGTAAATGGAAATGCTCAGTGTCCTGCAGAGCATCCACTTGCAGCTGCTGTGAAGTTGTTGGTGCTCCTGGGGGTTAATCCAGTGAGGAGAGGCTCCTGCCTGGCCCTTGGGAAAACTGCTGTGCATGGAAATGGGAATTAGCAGAATCCTGGAGTGTTTCTGCTGGATGTCTCACATGCTCTGCTCTGCAGGAGACTGCCAGGCAGGCTTTTGTTTCTGATTGGGTTTTTTGGTTTTTTTTTTTTGAGGCAGAAATTTCAGTTTTAATAAATGTTTACTTTTTTCCTGTGCTTGAAGGTCTGGGCTTGAATCTTGGTGCATTTGTTGTTGATAGCAGGGGTTGACAGTGTTGGGGACACAGCTGTGCCACGGTCTGTGCTGTAGCAGGACTGGTTCTGAGGCTGTTACCTTGCCAGAATAAAATCATCCCAACTCCAGAGCACTCCAAAACTACAGCTGGATGCATGTCTTGGTAGTTTCTTTAGGACTTAAAACTGTAACTAGTGATTTATTCCAAGAATAAAACCTAAATGGGGGGAGGGTGCTGTTCTTCTTGAGTTGCTGAGTATTGGTATGTACTGGTAAATTGCTTTTTGGAGTGCTGGAAATTCCTCTAATTTTTCAAGCTTCCTGAGCGGCAGGGTGGCACCAAGGCAAAGACAGGAAGAGGTGTCAGGGGCCACAGGATCATGGAATGATTGAGGTTGGAAAAGACCTCCAGGGTTATCAAGTCCAACCTGTGACCCATGCCCACCTTGTCCCCAGCCCAGAGCACTGAGTGCCGCCTCCAGCCCTTCCTTGGACACCTCCAGGGGTGGGGACTCCACCACCCACCCAAGCAGCCCATTCCAATATCTGATCACCCTTTCTGGGAAAAATTTCTTCCTGATGTCCAAGAGAAATCCTCTCAAGGTTCATGCTTCCTGTGATAGGGTATTTACCATTTCTAAACATCTGAAAACATCTTGACCCAAACTTACTGTCTTTGTGAGAATTATGTATTGCCTTGAAATTCCTGAATGCCACCAAAATAAAGGAGTTCTGTTGTGTTCTTCTCCTTATTAATGGAGCTGAGTAAATGGTCCTTCATGTCAAAGCTTTCACCTGCAGTGGACAGATCTTGCTGCTCCTTGCCACCAGTGAGCAGTTTGAGCTCCCAGTTACTTGT
Organism: Fringilla coelebs; assembly: GCF_963513975.1. Classification (NCBI taxonomy): domain Eukaryota; kingdom Metazoa; phylum Chordata; class Aves; order Passeriformes; family Fringillidae; genus Fringilla; species Fringilla coelebs. Next base: position 14,577,657 of record NC_140042.1, read on the forward strand.
CCTGTACTGATCCTGCTGCTGTTGGATTTTGGTGCCCCTGTGCTGTTCTAATGCCACCCTCCTGTGTCAGAGTGGGAATGAATTTTCTGTCTTTCATTCCATGTCCTTCCCAGGCATCAGAGGAGGCCTCGCTGCGGGCTCTGGAGAGTCTGATGACGGAGTTTTTCCACAATTGCACAACAAATGAGAGGAAACGTGAGATAGGTGAGTCCTGCCCCTCCAGGGCTGCTCCTGGTGCTGCTCCTGCCCAGCAGAGGGGCCTGGGGTGTTCCACAGAGTTGCCATCTTCCCCCTCCTGCTTAGGTGGGACAGGTTTCCATAGCTGGGGATCCAGGGGGTGTCTGGCAGCTCCTGTGGATGAAGAAGCAGTGAGGTTCCTCTGTGCATTGTTGGGTTGTGTGTCCTGGGTAGCCTCTGCCTGGAGATGGAGCACAGACTTCAGCATTAGGAATGCAAAGCAAGGCTCTCCCAGTTCTTGTGGAATGACAAGCAGGAATAACAGCAATTCCCTTTGGGTGGGGTTATTAAATGTGTCCTGAAAGGCAGCAGGTCCTGCCAGGTGCTCTGGGGGTGCTGCTGGTGATTGTAAAGAGGCAGATTCCTTCTATTCCCAAACAGGCACAGAGATGCTCTGAGGGCTGGAGCCCCTCTGCTCTGGAGCCAGGCTGGCAGAGCTAGGGGTGCTCACCTGGAGAGGAGAAGGCTCCAGGGACACCTCAGAGCCCCTGCCAGGGCCTGAAGGGGCTCCAGGAGAGCTGGAGAGGGACTGGGGACAAGGGATGGAGGCACAGGACACAGGGAATGGCTCCCACTGCCAGAGGGCAGGGCTGGATGGGATATTGGGAATTAGGAATTGTTCCCTGGGAGGGTGGGCAGGCCCTGGCACAGGGTGCCCAGAGCAGCTGTGGCTGCCCCTGGATCCCTGGCAGTGCCCAAGGCCAGGCTGGGCAGGGCTGGGAACACCCTGAGATAATGGAAAGTGTCCCTGCCATGGCAGGGGTGGGATGGGATAAACTTTAGGGTCCTTCCAACCCAAACCGTTCTGGGGTTGTTCTGTTCCATGAAAGACTTGCCCCAGAAATCCTGTAAAATAAACAGCACGAGGTTTTTGTTGTGGTTTTTCTGATGGTGATCTCCTGCTGCGGAAAAGGTATCCCTCATTTTCCTGCTTAAATTGCAGGAAAGAAAACAATTAATTAAGCCTTAAACTTGCTTAGCCTGTAAAGCAGCCCTTGTGGCTTTTCTCTTTGTCACATTGTCACCTCATGAGAGATGACCAAGTCCTTCCCTGAGCATTCAGGGACGTTTCTGACCTCCTAAACTTCACCAAGTCAGCAGCTCTTGGAGTTGTATTAAGAGAAGGTGGATTTAGAACACTGATCTGAAGTGCTGCTGTTCTCCCACAATGACCTGAAATCCCAGCATTTGGCTTTTAGAGATAAAATAACAGTGCCCATAATACAATTGCTGTGTGATTTGTTTTAATATTCACCTCTTATCTGCAGCAGTTATTTATGTCAAAACTGATTCGAAAATGACACATCAGTTTTGTTTTCATTACAGCCTGTGGTTACATTGCTTTAAACACTGTAGAATGTGATTTTATTATATTTTTTGCCCTCCTCCAGGTTGAGTCATTCTCTGAACACAGGGTCTCTCCCCTGCTCAGTTGCTGTGCTATCACTATACATTGTTATGGCTTTGTTTACAGCTAAAGAACTTTAATGGAATATTTTACATCAAAGTCAACTTAAAACAGAAGTACATTTTCAAGTAATTTATGTACTTTTATGTTTTTTGCAGAAGAGCTTTTAAATAACTTTGCCCAGCAGATAGGAGCCTGGAGATTCTGCCTGTACTTCCTGTCCAGCACAAGGAATGATTATGTGATGATGTACAGCCTGACAGTGTTTGAGGTGAGGCCTCAGCTCCTCCACTGCTCTGCCTGGTGCAGTTTTAGCTGGCAATCGATTTTTTGGGGGGAGATGTTTGTCTGAAATGGCATCCCTGGTAAGTACAGTGATGAAGGATGCTTTTATTGCTCTCTGCCAGAGAGGTTGCTTAATGGCAGGCTCAGAGTGGGAGAATATGAATCTTTGTACACAAATTGAAGAATTCATTTCCTGGCATCTCTAAGCACAAATTACCTCCAGTTTCAGAGGCTGCTTGAGTTTCTGCACGATGCTTTTAAGGGTGTTATTGCTTTTATGCTGTTTTTATGATCAGAAGTATGGGGGTGATTACCTGCTCCTGGCTCCTGCAGGCTTTGAGTGCTGGGAGGGAAGGCAAACCTGCTTTTATTTTTCTGACATTTTGTAGTTGTGGTCGCTGCTCTTGAGCTGCATCTTGCAAACTTGTGCTGGCTGGGGAGGTGAGGTTTCTCTCAGACAGCCACATCCCACTCTTCATCTAGTGATAAAAGAGGAAAATTTGGGTTGAAAGGCTTGATATTGATCTCTGTGTCCTCTGGAATAAGCAAAGCTGTTCTGTGGACAGCACTGGTGTGTCACTGATTTCTCAGTGACCAGTGCAGTGTCTGTTCCTGAGGATGTCTTGGGTTTTGGTCAATGTCACTCCTCAGTCAGAGACATTTCTGGCCTCTGTCATGTCCTTAGCTGGGTGGGCACTCTGAGCTGTGCCCCTAAATCAGAGGGGTTTACAGCCTTTGCACAGGGCCACTTTTTAGATAAAAACTGTGCTCTTAAACTTGTGTTGTTTCTACAAATTATCCACATCATTGTTGATTTCTTCTCTTAAATATTCATTTTACTTAGTAAGGATTGCAGAGGGAGTCTGGACCCCATCTGCAAATTGAATCTGCTTTTTACCTCCCCCTCAGAAAGGGGTGATCATGGCAAGTGCCATGGGAATTATTCCTGCTCAGGGGATGGTGTCTCAGTCATTTTCCTGAGAAGCAAAACAAGTACAGGACCAGGAGGTGGATTCAGTGGTCCTTGGGATCATCCTGTGTGGATCCTACAGCTCAGGATATTTTATGGAGTTGGGTTACTGAGCCTCTCCTTCCCTGGAGGGGGAAAAAGCATTGAAAAACCTAATTGTGCCCAGAATAAAGAAATCACAGTGCAAGTGCAGAGGGAGGGACAGGAGTCCCCAGCCCAGCTGGGAGATGCGGATCTCTCCATGGAGGAGCTTGAATTCCCAAAATTACCTGGTGCAGTGCTGGGCATTAACTGGTCTGTCCCAGTGTGCAGCTTCCCCAGCTGTCCTTGGCTACTGGATCAGTTAGGAGAGTGAACACCAGGGTCATTCCCAAAGCTGCCCAAGGACATGGATTTCCCAAACTGCTTTGGAAGGTAGCAGTGGATTTGGAATAAAACTCTTCCTGACCCCCTTCCAGATGAATTGTTTTCACCTCCTGCTTTTTTGGAAATGAAAATATCTTCTCAAAAGCATTTCTGGGGAGAAAGCTGCTGTTGGCAGGTGGAAGAGCAGGACAGAACACAGTGGGCATGAAAGGATGGGTGTTAAAGCTGAAACATCTTCCAGTTTTATTGGGATTCTGGACTTGCATCAAGGAGCCCTCAGCTGGTTGGGCCATTGTTTTCAAGCAGTACTTGTGGATTTTCTCTGCTAGGAAACACCAAAAACAACTTCTTTGAGGAATTTCTGTATAAATATTCCTGTGTAGCTCTGCACTGGGAGCTGGTGTCTGTGTGCAGTGCATCCTGCTGAGGATTGCATCTCCTTTGACCATACATCATCTTCCAGTTTGGGATATTTGAGGTTTCTTCCAGGCTGTGATTGTGATCTCCAGCATTCTCTTTCTGCAGGCTGAGTGCTGCAGATGGGCACAGACCTTCAGCCTCCTCTCTGGGTTATCCCAAGAGATTCAGCTCCTAATGCTCCAGAGCCCTAAATGGGATCAGGGCAGGGAAGCAATTTGTAACTCTGCTTTCCTCTGGATTCTGTCTGGCTATAAGTGGACTGAAAGCTTTCTGTGCACTGGTGCCTTGTCACTGCTGCTCCAGTGACCTCCCAGCTCAGCTTCAGGGGATCTGGTGGCATCACAGGCCTGGAAAACCAAACCTCCTTCCCTGATTTTCTTTTCCTGCTTCATCCAAGGCTGTGCTTCCCCCTTCAGAGGGAAACCCTTGGTGCCCAGGGTTAAAAGATAGAGGAAATGGTTCTATGCCTGCCACTATAGCTCTGCTTAACCCAAAACCAGTTAAACCAGTAACTTCAGCTCCATTGTGGCACTGCCAGTCCTGGGCCATGAGTGCAGCAGCTCTGCCTGATGCTCTGTCTCTGCTTTATGTTCAGCCTGGAGAAAAGAAGCCCTTGCAGGGCCTAAAGGGGCTCCAGGAGAGCTGGAGAGGGACTGGGGACAAGGGATGGAGGCACAGGACACAGGGAATGGCTCCCACTGCCAGAGGGCAGGGCTGGATGGGATATTGGGAATTGGGAATTGTTCCCTGTGAGGGTGGGCAGGCCCTGGCACAGGGTGCCCAGAGCAGCTGTGGCTGCCCCTGGATCCCTGGCAGTGCCCAAGGCCAGGCTGGGCAGGGCATGGAGCCACCTGGGATGATGGAAGTGTCCCTGCCATGGGAGGGGTGGGAGCAGGATGATTTTTAAGATCCCTTTGAACCCAAACCATTCTTAGATTCCAGATTCTGTCAGCGTTTCTCTCATGTCTGAGATGAGCTCATTTGGGCTGTCCATTGCTTTTGCAGAACCTGATCAATAAGATGTGGCTGGGGGTGCCATCCCAGGACAAGATGGAGATCAGGAGCTGCCTGCCCAAGCTGCTGCTGGCCCATCACAAAACTCTGCCTTACTTCATCAGGAACAAGCTCTGCAAAGTCATCGTGGACATCGGCCGCCAGGACTGGCCCATGTTCTACCACGACTTCTTCACCAACATCCTGCAGGTGAGAGCTCTGCCCATGAATGCAGCCAGCTTTTCCCTTAGAAACATCTTTTTGTTTCCTTGAGTAGGGGTAAAGAAACCCCTGTTTGATAAAGATCAAATGGCAGATGTTGCTTTGTAAATTCCTTTTTAATTTTGTTGTAACTCTCAACTTTTTCCGTGTTATGTTTCTGTCCGGTGTTAAAGGTGTTTTGGGGAAGGACAATACTGTGCCACAAGTATTTATTTTGAATTTTAAATATTATGGGCTAGGTCTTGAAAATACAGGGAGTATGGGTTGTTCTGTAAACAAAACAGAAGACAGTAAAATGACTGATTCTGAAAGGGCAGTTTCTCAATTGGGCTGGTGCAGATTTTTCACCCAACAGCCAAAGACACCCCAAAATCTCTGGTACCCCATCGATGAGGTCACTAATGGGATGTTGTTGGGGTGTTCAGGAGGGCTCCTGCAGGAAGGCTCAGCTGTGAACTGAGGATCCTGACCGAATCCATGTCATTAGCTGGAATGTTGGGTGCAACTCAGCATCCTTACAGGGAATCCTGAGCCAGGCTGCTGCTGGGGCATCACCAGGCTGGTGCAGACCTCTCTTTGTTGGATTATTTTGTCTTCAGTTCCCTTAAAATTGTTCCTAATTGGCTTAAAGAGGCTGAGTGTAAGCTGAAGTGCTGTACAGGCTTTTTCTGCTGACATAACTACATGATTTGAATGCAGCAAAGCCCACGGCCAAGCCACAAGGCAGTTACTGAAATCCAAGTCCTTGAGTGGCAGGAGTTTATTTGTTAAGGCAAATGGATCTAGTATTAATTGCAAAATTAAAAAAAAAACCTGTCTTGGCTGCAGAGCTCATCACTGGCTGGTGTAATCACTTTTCTCTGTTCTGGAGTGGGACATGCTGCAGTTTTGGCCTCAGCTGTCATTTTGACAAGAAATGCTTGGAGATAACTGTCTCCATGTGGAGCTTTGCCTCTCATTTCACCTGGATGTGAACTGAAAGGCAGCCTGAGCTCTCCTGGCCCTTCTAGCACCCTGGGGTTATCTTAAGGCACTGCAGAGCACACTTGAGGAATCTCCTTTCTCTTAAGCTTCTTCTTGTGAGCTCAGCAGTGGAAGGAAATGTTTCCATAAATTAATTTATGTGGCAGACACATTCCTAAAATGTTCAGAGAAAGTGGAAGAAAACCAGTAATGCTGAATTCCAGGGCCTTGACAGAAGGCAGAGTAGCAGAGGGGCAGAATGATTTGCTGTTAGAATTGCAGATGAGCCCTGTCTCAGGACTTTTTTTCTGAGATCATTTGCAGCATTTTCTTTGTTCTTCAGCATTAAATTGTATCCCAGTACTCTGAGTAGTCTCTAAACCTTTTACTGAGCCACTGGAGGGGTGGAGAAGAAAGGTAAATTGGGCTATTGTACTGTCATTGTCAAGAGCCAGTAATTCTACATAAAGTACTGCTTCCTTAGAGGTTTAAAATTTGTTTAAAATTTGCCTGACTGAGGTTCCAGTGCCTGGTATTGCTTAAACTCCCTGGCTTTGTCAGAAGATCCTGAGAGATGATCTTCAGTCCTTTCACAATTTACCAGCAAGTTGGGTGTTTCACTGGGTTCTTTGCCATCTGTTCCTGTGTTTGGGACTTCCTTTTCAAAAGCCAAGATAAGTGCTCTTAGATGGCTGTTTTCTCCGAAATATTTCACCAAACTCTGTGTTTTTAGCAGTGTTAACTCAGCCTGGCTCCCCTTTGGAGGGTCAGGGGATCAGGAGCAAAGCCAGCCTGTATTGCAGGATTATGGCTTCAAGGATTACTTGGAGCAACTGGAAGTGGCTTTGGACTTTTTTCTCCCAGAGGGAGCAGTGCATAAATCACTTTGGATGTGTCTGGGCTGCAATGGAGAGCAGAGCTGTCCTTCAGCTGGAAACAAAACTTTGTCCCACTTGAAGAAGTCTTTAATAACCCTGTGGCTGATGAAGGCACAAGTCAGCTCTTTGTCCAGTCCTGTTCCAGCACAGGGGGATTTTGTAACAAGGTGCCCCATTGAAGGCAGGAATGATGCATCTGACTCCATGTTCTCAGAAGGCTAATTTATTGCTTTATTATACTGTATTATATTAAAGAATACTATACTAAAGAATACAGAAAGACATTTACAGAAGGCTAAAAAGATAATAATAAAAACTCGTGACTCTCTCCAGAGCCCTGACACAGCTTGGCCCTGTTTGGCCAAAGAGTGAAAACAACTCACAGCAGAATGCAATCAGGCAATCACCTTTGGTAAACAATCTCCAAACACATTCTAGAGGAGCACAACACAGGAGAAGCAAATGAAATAAGAAGTGTTTTCCTTTTCCATGAGGCCTCTCTCGCTGCCTTTCAGCTTCCCAGGAGGAAAACCCTGGGTGAAGGAATTTTTTCAGAGAATGTGAATGCCACAGAAGGAAATGCAGTTTTCAGTTTGAGATCCAGTGCAGGTGCAAGGGGAGGTCAGATCCCTCAGGTGGCATCTGCAGCCTTTGGGCTGCGTGGGAAGGGGGCGATTTTGGGGGACCCTGCTGGTCTGTGAGGTGTGAGCTGCTGTGCTGAGGTGGTGCTGGGCAGGGGAGGCAGCAAACAGAAGGGACAGGCTGTCCTGTGACTGTGCTGGGACACAGAATGCGTGCAATGACATTATGAAAGCTCTCCTGAAACCCCAAGGATTCCCATGGGGCTCGAGCTGTTGCAACATCAGAGACTCAGTGTGGGGAAGTCGAACGTGTCTGTGGGAGCTGGAGTGCTCTCAGTGGTGGAGCTGTTGTAGCTGGCAGTAGTGTTGCTAATCCCTGTCTGTCAGTGCATGTTGTCATCACTGCTCTCCTGTGCTCCTCAGCTGATCCAGTCTCCTGTGACCACTCCCCTGGGGCTGATCATGCTGAAAACCACGTCGGAGGAGCTGGCGTGTCCCCGCGAGGACCTGAGCGTGGCCCGCAAGGAGGAGCTGCGCAAGCTGCTGCTGGAGCAGGTGCAGACAGTGCTGGGGCTCCTCACAGGTACATGGCTGTGTTTGTCCTGCTCCAGGGCAAATTTGGGAGAGAGCTTTTAAAGGGGCTCTTCTAGAAAAGCAGATTTCATTGGCTTATTTTTTCAACCGGTTCGGGAGAAAATACTGTTTTGGAGAAAAGTGGAAAAAAACTTGTTACTTAAACAATGTTAAACAAGAAAATTCTTTGCTGCTCTGAAAGAGATGACAGACTCAGAAGGTCCCTTCCTCGAGTTGCAGCTTGGGTTATTCAGTTTCTTATCAGTCTTTCTGGTGCTGGAAATGCTGTGGCCCAGGCCCAGCCTGGTGGCTCTTCTGGGTGTTCAGTCCAGAGTAGGTTTAAACAGGTTTAAATAAAAGGAAAAAAAAAAACACCTTACAGTCTAGGGAACTTCTTTGCTTTAGTTAATTAAAACTAACTCAAAAAGGAGAGCTCTGTCCTGCTGTCTGTTTGTCCACAGATAACACAGTGCAGGAGCAGGGATGTGGAGGAGCAAGTGCAGTGTCTGAAAACAAACTGCACGCTTCTTCTTTTTTCTTCGCTTTCTGGAACAAGTCTTAAAGGTGTCAAACTTATTATTCAGCATAAACAGAACAAGACAATTGGGGATAAAAGCATCATATAGTCAACTCAGGACATTGTCACACCTTGTGCCACTGAGCTGGCTGTCCCCTCAGCACCCACAGCTGGGCTGCCACTCCTGGGGTGACGAGGTCTGTGGTGTCGAGATGACTTGGAGGTGTTGGAAAGTCTCTTTTTTCAATTTCAAGACTGAAGAAGAAGACAGAATTTTTTGGTTCTCATTCTTAGGGTTGTTTATTTGCTCTTATTTAATACATTGTCTTTTTTGACTTTGTTGAGATCTGTTTAGCCCGTTGGTTCATGGCACACTGACCACCCTCAGGGCGGTGTTACCTTTTTATCCTAAAAACTACATGTACATTAGTTACAATAATTTTCTAATACTTATCACTTATGTTAGTTTGTTTTTACTCTAAACTAATTTAAAAGTTTACTATTACAGCGGAAGATGGAGGCTAAGAAGAAGGAGAAAGACAGAACATTTTTTCATTTCTTTTTATCTTGTTTTTTGAACTCTCATTCTAAAAACTCTAAAATTCTACATTTTCCCTTTGTGATAAATTCACTAACATTTTACTCCAACCCTTGTGGCTTGTAACTTTTCACACAAAGCTGGTAATTGTTTCCATGGGCTAAAATCCAAGGCACAGGTGTTTTTGGTCTTTGTGACTCTGTGCCAGGGTCTCGAGTCCTCCAGGGCAGCCAGAGGAATGTCCTGGGTTCTGACACTGGGGGTCTGTGGAGCACAATGGGGGTGATGCAGTGGCTCCTGCTGCCCTGTGAGCACTCAGCATTGCCTTGCAGCACTTGGGTCAACTTAATATGAACCAATTCATGCAGCAGAGCAGCTGCTGAGCTCCCTCCATGCAGAGGGATGGGGATTGTTTGCTCTCAGTGAGCCCAAAGCTGTTATGGAGTGTTTCTGTCCCTCCTAAAGCACTCGAGCTGTGTTCTGCCAGGGTTTTCCTGCACTCTGTGCTGTGTTTGTTGGATCAGTATGTCTTTGAGAAGGCACTTCTGAAAGTTCTCTCTTTGGCCAGGTATTTTGGAGAGCATCTGGGATAAGCACAGTGCTACTGCTGCCACTCCACCACCATCGCCAACCTCAGGAGAAAGTGGTAAGGAAAAGCTACAAGATGGGATTTCCATGCACTTAAACCTGCAGTATCAGGCACAGATTCCTTCCTTTACTGTCTAACCTCTCCTCATAACCCTTTCCCAGAGCTTTTCACAGGCCTACAAATTGCTCATTGGAAAGAAAAACCCTACACAAAGAAACAAATTGCACTGTGGGGACACCCCACTGCAAATGTCATTAAAATGTGCCCACAGAGCTGCTTGTTGTCCTCAGATGGCAGAAACCTCCCTGAAGTTTCAGTGCAAAATGCTCTAATGACAGTGAGTTAAAAACATGGAATTGTTAAGGTTGGAAAAGCCCTCTAAAGTCATCGAGTCCAGCTGTTATTCCATTCCAGCACTGCCAAGGCCACCACTAAACATGTCCCCAAGTGCCACATATGCAAGGCTTTTAAATCCCTGCAGGGATGGGGACTCCAGCACTGCCCTGGGCAGCTGTGCCAGCACCTGACCACCCTTCCATGAAGGAATTTTCCCAATATCCAACCTGACCCTCTCCTGGCACAGCTTGGGGCTGTTCCCCGTGTCCTGTCCCTGTTCCCTGGAGCAAAGCCTGACCCCTGCCTAGTTCCCCCCTCCTGTCAGGAGTTGTGCAGAGCCACAAGGTCCCCCCTGAGCCTCCTTTTCTCCAGGCTGAGCCCCTTCCCAGCTCCCTCAGCCCCTCCTGCTGCTCCAGCCCCTTCCCCAGCTCTGTTCCCTTCCCTGGACACACTCCAGCCCCTCAGCGTTGGGAGTAGCCCAGAACTGGACACAGGACTGGAGGTGCCTCAGCAGTGCCAGCACAGGGGACAGTCCCTGAGTCCCTGCCCTGGTCCTGCTGCCACCCCAGTGCTGGTCCAGGCCCCATGGCACAGCCCCCTTGCCCACCTGGGCACACTTTTCCACTGAGCATTTTGGCAGCCCCTCTGCCGCAAGGCTCTGGACTTGCACGGCCATTGTCCCTTGAATTCCAGCTGCTGGCATTCCCTGAATTCCAGCTGTTGGCACTTCAAAGCCAGTGGAGCAAAACTGAATCCTACCTGTGAAAAAGGAAAATGAAAGTAGCCAAGTCTCTGTGGAATGGAACAGGATGCCCAGAGAAGCTATGGCTGCTCCAGCCCTGGCAGTGTCCAGGGCCAGGTTGGGGCTTGGAGCAGCCTGGGATGGTGGAAGGTGTCCCTGCCCGTGGCAGGGGGTGGCACTGGATGGGTTTTAAGGTCCCTTCCAACCCAAACTGTTCTGTGATTGTAAAAGTTTGTTTTCTGTCTATTCCCGTTAGATTTTTGTGTGAGTGCTTATCTGATGTTAACCCATTGACATCTCTACCTCTTAGTTACCTCTGAAATGGAGAACACATTTTTGTGTCCTTGGCCTTGGCACACATTTCCTTGTCCCTGGGACCTTGAGGAGCTCTCTGGGAGCTGCAGATCACTTCCTTGTGGCCAGATTGCAGCAGGCAGCTCCAGCCTGCTGCCTCTGATAAGCTGTTGGCAGTGTTTTGCTTAGTGCTAAACCTTTCACATTGGAGTTTGAGCAGCATTTTGAGTGCTCCTTTCCTGTAGAGGAGCTTAAGATACTTCTATATTTATATACAAACCACAAACTTTAATGGGAAGAAATGTTCCTTTGGGTTGGCAGGGGGAGAGTGGATTTTGCTGTAGCTGGGAAGAGTTTGGACAGGAAATATTTACAGAAAAGATCAAAGCTTCTGGTGTCAATTGTTAAGAATGGTGCAGGGGGAGGGCACTGGTGGAACAGATTCTGGGTTGGCTCTTGTGGAAGCCTGTTGGAGATGTCCCTCAGTCCCCTGGGGCTTTGCTGAGGCAGCTTTCATCCACCTGTGTGCTCACCTCGTGACTTGGGATCAGATGTCCCAAACTGGAAGTCGGCTGCACTTCTGTGCTGGCCTTTTCCCTTCTCCCCTCTCAGGGCAAACAAACAAACTTTTCACAGAGTGTTTTTTCAGGATAATTGCTAAGAACCAGGACCACACAAGCAGTGCCTTTATAAGTTTCATTTTGCCTGTACAAACTTGTTTGTGTGAAACTCTCTCAGTTTTATTTTTCTGTGCTGTGTGTTTGCTGTGTCCATGTTAAAATTGGTTGTGCTTCCACTTCTTGAAGTCACAGAATCACTAAGGCTGGAAAAGACTGAGTCCAACCATTAACCAGCACTGCCAGAGCCACCACTAAACCATGTCCCCAAGTGCCACATCCACGTGGCTTTTGGACACTTTCAGAGATGATGATTCCACCACTTCCAAAAGGAGCACCAGGTGCTTCCCTCTGATCCACTGCTTGTTCATTTTGTGTTCCCTGAGACTCAGTTCCTTTCTACTGGTGACTCTTGAATGTTTTCATTGCTTAAGTGAGGCCACCACCCTTTACTCTTTCCATTCAGGTGAGATTGAAGGTGTTCCAAGAGGCAGAACAAGCTCCTGAGTCCCCATAAATGTTTAATATCTTCCATCAGAGCCCAGCTCTCTTTAGGAACTTGGAAAACCTCTGCTTCCTATTTTTCATTTGCACAGGGAAGTGGTGAAATGGTTACTTGCAAGTCTTGCATGGGTTTTAAACAGCACTTGAAGACAACATTAAACTCATTTCTCATATCACTTAAGCAAAGCAATTCTGATAATGTCCAAAGCTGGACAACATTTAAGTTATTGCCTTGGTGTAGGATTTACTCAGCAAGAGTCTCAGCCTCCAAGTGTTGTCTTTGCATGATTTATAGCACAGTTCCTGATGAATCCCTTCCTCAGGAATATTCCCTCACCTGTGGCAAGCAAATGAGCAGGAGCATTTGTGGCTGCTCTCCTGCTGCAGAGGCAGTCACTGGGAGTTTTCTGCTTTGGCATGAATTCAGCTGATGCTGTGACTTTGTCACCTGTTTGCAAAGACACTGAAAATCCCTGAACCCCAGGGCTTCAGTGATTTAACGGTGTGCAGAGCACTTGAACCAGCTGCTGTGAGTTACAGGAGTGTACCTGAGAGTTTCTGCTGTGGATGGATTAAAAGATGAGAATCTTTAATTCTCATTGATTTTTGTGGAGTTGGCTGAACTGAATGTTTGAAAGAATAACAATAGGTGGGGTTGGAAGGAACCTTAAAGAGCATCCCTGCCATGGCAGGGACACTTTCCATTATCTCAGGCTGCTCCAAGCCCTGTCCAGCCTGGCCCTGGGCACTGCCAGGGATCCAGGGGCAGCCACAGCTGCTCTGGGCACCCTGTGCCAGGGCCTGCCCACCCTGCCAGGGAACAATTCCTGATTCCCAATATCCCATCCAGCCCTGCCCTCTGGCAGTGGGAGCCATTCCCTGTGTCCTGTCCCTCCATCCCTTGTCCCCAGTCCCTCTCCAGCTCTCCTGGAGCCCCTTCAGGCCCTGGCAGGGGCTCTGAGGTGTCCCTGGAGCCTTCTCCTCTCCAGGTGAGCACCCCCAGCTCTGCCAGCCTGGCTCCAGAGCAGAGGGGCTCCAGCCCTTGGGGCATCTCCCTGGGCTCCCCTGGACTCTCTCCAGCAGCTCCAGGTCCTGCTGCTGTTGGCCCCGGGGCTGGGGCAGCTCTGCAGGTGGGGTCTCACCTGAGAGAGCAGAATCCCCCCTGCTGCTGCCCACACTGGGGCTCAGCCCAGCCCAGGGGGGTTCTGGGGGCTCATGGCTGGGGCAGGTCCAGCTCTCACCCTCCAACACCCCAAATCCCCCAGGGCTGCTCTCAATCTGTTCCCTGCCCAGCCTGGATTTGTGTTTGGGATTGCACTTGGCTTGGTTGAGCTTCTGGGGGTCTGTAAAAGCACAATCTGAGCTGTACAGATGTGTCCAGGTGTGAATGTCCTCACAGGGGGCTCAGTGCTGAGACTGAAGGGCGGGATTGTCTTGCTCAGCCAGAGCCACGTGATGCCTTCAGTTTCTGGAGCACAGGAAAAAGAGGCTATGATAAGGCTTGGCAGGGAATTATGAATTTAGTGATGTAAGACATCAATCTTGCTGAGAAATGAGGACTAAGGAGGGATGTGTTCATCACTCAGGCTCTTGTGTACATTGGAAGTAGCTCAGTAAATCATAGCTGTTATTTTGGCACTGCTGGTGTCAGGATGTTTCACTTCCATAAAAAATCACTCAGATTCTTTAAGAACTTCAGATTCTGTAGCACAGCAAGTGCCAGATTTTTAAAGATGGAAAGGTTATTAAAGATGAAGTACTCAGGGAAGAGAAGTGTGTTGAACAACTTGGGGAAGGTGAAAGCCTGGAGATTGTGGGCAGCATCTGTGGGAAAGGCAGCCTGGCTGGGGCTGGCCCTTGGGTTCCAAAAGCTTTTGAGGAAGCAAAGGCCACCAGGGCTAAGGGAGTGTCTGGGTTGCTGTGGCTTGGTTAGAGGTGGCACATGAAAGGGGAGTGCATGTGGTCCCCTCTTGCTGTGAGGGGGGAGTTCACCCTGGGCTAGGCAGGATTAACTTCAGAGCTTCTCCACATCATTCTGCAGAGAACTCACAGTCAGGAGGAATTCCCTGCTGTGCTGCTCTGTGGAACTGATGCCTTAAGCAGCTGGAACAGAGGCTAACCAGAGTTAAGGGGAATAAAGAGGATATTTGTTAGAAGAGCCTTCAAAGGCCACACCCTGGCAGTCCCAGAGCCACAGCCGTGGCTGTGCCCGGATGGCTCCAAGATGGAAGCAAAAGAGGGCTTGGCCACAAGATCTCACATTTTTCTAAGTTTTGGTCCATTAGCATATTAGAACTAATTGTCCAATTACAGCCCCAGCCTGTGAAGTCCCATCCTGCTTGTTTTTCTCCCTTCAGTCAGTTGTTTATGCTCTTGGACCTGAGATCTGGATCATTTGTCCTTGGTCCCCAGCTAGAGAAGGAATTGTTGTGTCTCCCTACTCTGTGAAGAGAGCTCACCATCCCCTGATATGAAACCCTGACCCACACCTTACTATCCCCTTATATGAAACCCAGACCCACACACCAAAGCAGCACAAAATAAAAAAAAACAAAAAGCTAAAACCTGAGGTATGAGAACTGAGGCTCATCTGCACCCTGAGTGGTGGCTGCAGTTCTGCTCTTTCAGTATCAGTAGGTGCAGTGAAGGCTTTGTAGAAGGGCCCTAAAGGTGATGGAGGGGTTTGAGTGGCTTCCCTATAAGTGACAACAGAAGCAAAATCTTCTTTCTGTCAAAGAAACTGGGCAGGAGCTGTGTTAGAAGCCTACTTACACAAAGAAAGTGAAAGCAGGGATTGTTTTCTGTTTCCTGTTTGGGTAGAAAGTGAAACTAGCAGCTGGCATACCCCAAACAAAGCAGCTTTAGGGTGAAGCTGGGGAACTCTGTCACAAGATATTGCAAATATTAACTTTCTGTGTCTTCAGTTGGAGGCTGGAAGAAGTCATGGAAGACAAATCCTGAAGCTGGGTCAAATTTTTCAGTTTCCATCTTTCTTGGGAAGCCTCTGTCATGTGGTTGGGAGGCTGGGGGCTGTGATCTGTGCCTGCCATGGCATTTGGTCCCTGGGAAGAGGTGCTGCCCTGAGTGAGCTTTTTGGGGACATCACCACAAGTGTCACAGGCCAGGAGAAGCCTCGGTGATGTTCAGTGTAACAGAGATGTTCCAAGCTTACATCAAGGATGCTCAGCCTTGGAGGGGATAGAATTTTATAATAAATTCCTAAAATACACCCCATGGCTTTGTATTTCCTGAAGTACCACGAGAGCCCTGCCTGGTGAGGCCAGAGGGCTGTGTGAGGCTAATTCCTGAGTACAGAAATCACCAGTTCCTCTCAGCCAAATAACCCACTGAGTCACAGGATGTGCTGAGTTGGAAGGGATCCACAAGGATGCCCAGAGTCCAGCTCCTGGTCCTGCCCTGGGCTGGGCAGCTGGGGGTTCATGCTGACACCCCTCTGTGCTATTCACATGCTCTCTGATCAGAGAGAAGCAGAGAAAAGAATGATCAAAACAATTCTAATCTCATTTGCTACTCCTGTGTTTTTTAACCGTGTGGAATGTGTTGAAGATCATTTACCTGAAGGGATTGCTTGATTGGAATCTAGTGTTGGTGTTTGGATTCACTGACCAGTTAGATCCACCTGTGTGTGTGTTGGGACTGTTGGCAGACAGCCATGAGTTTTTCAGTAGTTACAAGTAAGTATGATGTGGTGTAGTTATAGTATAATAGAATGTAATATAATATCACAGAATCCCAGAATAATGAGGTTGGAAGAGACCTCTAAGATCATCGAGTCCAGCCTATGCCCCAATACCTCAACCAGACCATAGCACCAAGTGCTATGTCCAGTCTTTTTTTAAACACATCCAGAGATGGTGATTCCACCACCTCCCTGGGAAGGGCATTCCAGCCCTTTATTATTCTTTCAGTGAAAAACTTTTTCCCAATATTCAACCTCTACCTTCCCTGCCATAGCTGGAGACTGTGTCCTCTGGTTCTGTCAGTGCTGCCCTGTGGAAGAGAACGACCCCACCTGTCTGCAGCCCCCTTCAGGAAGGTGCAGAGAGTGATAAGGTCACCTCTGAGCCTCTTCTTCTCCAGGCTGAACAGCCCCAGCTCCCTCAGTGGTTCCTCACAGGGTTTGTGTTCCCAGCCCCTCTCCAGCCTCGTTGCCCCCCTCTGGAGTGTCCCAACGTCCTTCCCAAACTGAGGGGCCAGAACTGGACACAGCACTCGAGGTGTGGCCTCACCTGTGCCAGGTACAGGGCCAGAATGACCTCCCTGCTCCTGCTGGCCACACCATTCCTGATCCAGGCCAGAAGCCATTGGCCTTCTTGGCCACCAGGACACATTGCTGGGTCACGTTCAACTGGCTTTTGACCAACACCCCCGGGTCCCTTTGTGCCTGAGCACTGTCCAGCCACACTGTCCCCAGCTTGTAGAGCATAGAGTCAGATCTCAATCATTTCCTGCCTTGAGAGGTCACCAACTTTTACCGTCCCCCTCTCTCCCCCAGGTGACCTCTTGAGCAGCCTCTTGCAGAGCCCCAGCGCGGCCAAACTGCTGAACCAGCCCATCCCCATCCTGGACACGGACAGCGAATACATCTGCTCCCTGGCACTGGAGTGCCTGGCTCACCTCTTCAGCTGGATCCCTTTGTCGACGAGCATCACCCCGTCCCTGCTCACCACCATCTTCCACTTCGCGCGCTTCGGCTGCGACACGCGCGCCCGCAAGATGTCCTCGGTGAACGGCAGCAGCCAGAGCGCGCTGCTGGGCCAGGAGCGGGGCCGCCTGGGCGTGCTGGCCATGGCCTGCATCAACGAGCTCATGTCCAAGAACTGCGTGCCCATGGAGTTCGAGGAGTACCTGCTGCGCATGTTCCAGCAGACCTTCTACCTCCTGCAGAAGATCACCCGCGAGAACAACGCGCACACGGTGAAGAGCCGCCTGGAGGAGCTGGATGAGAGGTAGGGCTGGCTCAGGGCCTCGTGCTGCCTCTGAAGGGCTGGGGGGGTTTGGTTTGGGGTCCTGCATGCTGTGTCTGATGGCCTTTCTTTCAGAGCACTGAGCCAGGGCGGCCGGGCAGAGAGGTGGGTGTGCCCAGGTAAGGGCTGGGTGCTGGGGGAGCTGCTGGCCCAGGGTTGTGTCCCTCGCTGTCCCCGTCCCCTCCCCTGTCCCCGTTCGTTACTGTTTGACTGCAGGTCTGAGGTGGCACCAGAGCTGAAGCTGTTGTCACAGAGCACAGAAGAGGCTCAGTGAGGTAAAGGCACTGCAGTGTCCCCTCTGGTCAGTATCTGCCACTCTGCTCAAAGCCCACAGAGGGGGACACATCCTGTGAGTCATGACCTGGGAGAAAACAGCAGAAGCTTCCTTCCCTCCACTGAGCCATGGCCATTTCTGATTCTTTTTTATTTTCACTTTTTAAATTTCTTTTTAAACAGCACCAAACACGGCAGCTCGGGGAGCCCTGTTCAGTGGTGAATGGTTCCACTATACCCTTATATGAAACTCAGACCCACACACCAAAGCAGCACAAAATCGAAAAAAAAGAAAAAAGGTTTAGAACTAGAACTCAGAACTAGAACTTAGAACTAAGGCTTATCTGCATGCTGAGTGGTGACTGCAGTTCTGCTCTCCACAAGCTTAGCTGGAGGCAGCAGGGAAGCAGAAGCACCTTGGGAAGCTGTGTGTTCTTTTTCCAGGGTGTTACTGCCACCTTTTGTTCCATGGGACAGCTCCACTTTTTTATGTCAGATATTCCTACTTGCAGGGGACAAAGTGAGACTCCTCCTGCTGTTTTGTTGAGTGGCTAAGCCTGGGTGTTGGCAGGGTGGTGCCTTGGTGCTGCCTCTTGTCACAGGGCTGCTGGCAGTGGCAGGGAGGTTGTAACTGTGTGAAACTGCTGAGTATCCTACTACGGGTACACAAGGCTGGGAATAAATTTCCTCTCAGGAGAAAAAAAACATTTAGGAAAAAACCTGTGGGTCCATTTGTAGAGAGGAATTGCACATTTCTGCTGCAGAATTCTCCTTTTCAGTATCCTTAGATAAAAGCATAACTTTGGGGGGGTAAATCCAGACTCACAGGGTTTTGTGTCACTGCCTAGAAATGAGACATGTGGGAATGGGACACCTTTGCCTGCAAGGCACAGAGAGCCAGGAGTTCCCATCTGGATTTCAGAAAAGCTCTCCTGGACACCCACAATCCCCTTTTTAACTGTTCTTTCTTTGGGGCCAGCCTTCAGTGGAGGCTGTGGAGCTGTGCTGGCCCGGGCAGAGGTGGTGCTGCCATTCCTTAGAGCTGTTATCCACAGGGACTGCTGGTGTCTGGAGCTGGGAGAACCCCTTTGTTCATGGCTGAGGTCTGAAATGGGGATGGAACCAAGAGGTTCTGGAGACTGGAAAAGTCCAGCTGGCTTCTGGGGGAATGGAGCTTCCTTTTCTCCTTGTCTTCTCTGTGGAAAAGGCTGTGAGGATTTTCCTGTTGTCACTTAGGGGCACAGCTGTACTTTTTGTGTCCAGAATTGAAGGACTTAGTGCATGGAAGTGTCATCCTGGCTTGGAGTAACAAAATCCTGAAGGAAAGGGGCACTGAAGAAATCCCCTTCAGTAGAGGGGTGTGCTCAGAACCTGCAGGCCCTGGAGTCCTTCCTTGCCTTCCTCTTGTGCTGCTGGTTGTTTTTATTCTGCTAAAAATCAGTCTGAACACTTTGGGAAGTGCAGGAAAGAGCAAGTTCAGATTGCCTTTTGCTTCATTTGTGTTTGGCTTTGAAAATCCCAAAAGATGGGAAGTGGCTGGTAAAGATCCAGGCAGTGGCTCAGTGGTTGGAGAAGGGAGCTGGGGGCCAAGGAAGAATTTCACTGGTCTCTAAACAGGTCAGAGCCTGTTAAGAAAATAAAAATTAGAAGGATGGAGGTGTTTTTTGTTTTTTCACATTTTTTCCCCCCTGGCTTTGATTTTTGAAGCGTTTGATCTGTGCTCAGGTGTGCTCAGTGATCTCCTGTCAAGTAGGCAGTGCCAGATAAAGAAGGAACTTCATCTTTTTTCCATGTTCAAAGCAGTGTGTGGTTTTGAAGGCTCACAAGAACCCCCAGTGCTGCAGCTCTGTCATCTGGCAGTGCTGCTGCTCATGAGGGAATTCTTGTTAGGAAGAATGGGGATTCCCAGAAAAAAACCCCAAATCCCCAGAGTTTGCAGCAGTGCAGAGCAGGCAGTGGAGTAAAACCAGGCTGCTCATGCCTGTCTGAAACTCTGCTGAGCCCAATTTTTTATTTAAAATACAAACTTCAAGTAGTCTCATGCATTTCAGAGCTCTGGGCAGGAGGGGAGGCTGGCACTGCCTGTGTGTGGTGCTGCCATCCCTCCTGGGGCTGTGCAGTGTTTAACCCTTGCTGCACAGCTGGATCAGGAGCTGAAGCTCGTGCTGTACAGGGTGTGTTTGTTCCCTGGGGGCTTTGCCATTTTTCCCCCAAGAACTCTCCCTGCTGCACTGAGGGGTGCCCTTGCTGCATTCCCTGAAGATTTGGTGGCAGACCCCTTTTGGGAACTACACTTTGTACAGTTCCTGAGGAGCCCCATGCTTTACAGGAAGATTTCTCTTTCGTTTCCCAATTCAAGCCCAAGCCTGGGCTCAGCTCAGAAACTCTTGGATGGCTGATGTCCACTGCAGGAGGAATTTTCCTTTCCAGCTCTCAGCTCCCTGGCTCTCCCACCCCCTCCTGTAAATGTAACCCCTCTGTTGCTGATTCCTGCATTAACTTCCTGCTTCCAGCTGAATTCCTCAGGGGTACAGTTCATTTTACTAATCCTGTCTCCATCAGCACAATGACCTTTGCTATCAAATTATTTCTGCAGGGTGGAGGGGTTGTATTCATTTGCAGGCCTGGTTGAACTCAATATTTATCTGAATATTAAAGTTGCTTTTGACTAGATTGTCTTTTCTGCTGTTTCAGGTGTTAATGGAGTGAAGGGTTGCCCATCCTGTAGGTAATTGTTGCAGGGCTTTACATTTCATTGTTCTACCGATGGTTAATTGTAACTTTGCTTTGAATGAGAAGATTTTGAGTGGCTTTTACCACTATTTCAATGCAGTTGCTTTCCCTGGGGGCACCTTGGCTGTTTTTTCTCAGTGCTTTCTCCTTTCCCTCCTAGCTACATTGAGAAGTTCACAGATTTCCTCCGGCTCTTTGTGAGCGTCCACCTGCGAAGGATCGAGTCCTACTCCCAGTTCCCCGTGGTTGAATTCCTGGCCCTGTTGTTCAAATACACTTTTCATCAGGTACAGCCCCACATCCATATTTTTCCCAATCTGTTCTGTTGTCCAGAGCCAGCTTGTTTGCCCCAGTCAACCCAAAAAAAGAGAGTTTAACTAGTCTTACAGCACTCCCCAGTGGTGCTGGGGATTGGAGATGGCTGCATGTGCTTTTGGATTTAGAGGTCACAGGTGTTCACCCTGCAGCAACTTGTCTGATGTTTCACTTTGCTTCTGCTTTAATTTTTTTCTGGTCCTTGGAATGGACAATGTGTGGAAAAGTCTCTCAGACTTGCTGGGTTTGTGTTTGGGGATTTTGTTCCTTGTCCTCAGTCTGTGGCTTTGTTGTAGCTTTTAGGTTTTGTATTAAAACCCCCAAGCCCTGTGGCTTTAGGTTGGTTTTACCTTGCTGTAGAAGCTGTCAGTGCAACTCAGCCCCATTTACACAGGAGTAATGACAAGGAAACAGCTTCATAATATCACAGAATCATGGAATGGTTTGGGTTGGAAAGGACCTTAAAACTCATCCAGTGCCACCCCTGCCATGGCAGGGACACCTTCCACCATCCCAGGCTGCTCCCAGCCCTGCCCAGCCTGGCCTTGGGCACTGCCAGGGATCCAGGGGCAGCCACAGCTGCTCTGGGCACCCTGTGCCAGGGCCTGCCCACCCTGCCAGGGAACAATTCCTTCCCAATCTCCCATCCAGCCCTGCCCTCTGGCAGTGGGAGCCATTCCCTGTGTCCTGTCCCTCCATCCCTTGTCCCCAGTCCCTCTCCAGCTCTCCTGGAGCCCCTTTAGGCTCTGGAGTGCTGGAAAGTGGTGCAGCAAGCCATGAGATGGGTTAGCAGTGAAACCAGCCTTGTAATTCTTGGGTTCCTGCCCTTGTACAAAAGCTCTTGTTCGTCTTTGGACAGCTCTGAATCTCTCCAGTGACATCCTAGAACTGTTTCAGTAAGTCAAGAAGCTCTTCCCGTGGATTGAAGGGGATGTTTACTCCTGTTTTCATTCTGTGAAATCCATCCTGCCATAGCTTGTGGTACTCATTGGGAATTTTGGTGTCTTTCAGCCTACACATGAAGGTTACTTTTCTTGCTTGGATATCTGGACACTCTTCTTGGACTATCTGACCAGCAAAATCAAAAGTCGCCTGGCAGACAAGGAAGCAGTGCTCAACAGGTGAGGGCTGGGGGCTGCCAGGGTGGGACAGCCTGGAATCATGGCATGGGCTGGGGTGGGGGACCTTTAAACTCATCCCATTCCACCCCCCTGCCATGGCAGGGACACCTCCCACTGTCCCAGGCTGCTCCAAGCCCTGCCCAGCCTGGCCTTGGGCACTGCCAGGGATCCAGGGGCAGCCACAGCTGCTCTGGGCACCCTGTGCCAGGGCCTGCCCACCCTCACAGGGAAGGATTTTTTCCTGCAACAGCAAAGAGACTTTATGGTCACCATGGAAGAGCTGTGAAAATTAAGCTACTGCTTACAGCAGCCTCCTGTGTGGTTGAGTCCTTTCTTTTTCTAAAATCATGAGGTATAAAAAGCATAAACCTCAGTGTTTCACACTCATTCAGAACTCAGGCTGAGCAGGTTTGGGTAGACAAACTGGCACTTACATATGTTGTGTGTGAACCTTGAAGGCAGAGGAAGGAAGCTTTGTAGTCTAAAATAGAACTGGAGCACATTTTAGCACAAATTAGTGGAGGAAGCTACAACACAAGTTGCTTACTTAGTGTTCACACAGCTCATTCAACTAATTAATGAATTAGGAAACAAGTTTTATTCCATTAGGATTTTAAATTTCCTCTTTAAATAGAGGGTGTGTTTCTGAGAAATACAGATGAGACTGGAACTCAAAAGTTGCACTTGCTTATACTGTGTGTATTAATTACAACAGTGGTTGGCAGCTCTTCCTTGGCAGATGCTGACCCTGAAAGGGGTGGGTTTTGTTTGAGCAGAGTCTCTTTGCTGCCTCTTTAAAAATCTGGTGAATATCCTGGTGAGTTGTTTGGGTTTTTGAGGTTTAAAAGCACCATGGTTTGTGCCATGTTGACTTCTGCTGAGTGCAGAAGGAAGATTCTTTCCCTTGAGCACCCTGAATAGCAGCAGTTGGTTTTGTAAAGCCAGCCTGACATCATAACCACAAGAAAAGTGGAACTGCTGTAGAGCAGACAGCTCTTCTTTCAGCATGGGAACTGTGGGGTTTGAATTTCTCAAGAAGTAGATTTTGGGTTGGAATTCATTATTTGCTCCTGTACCTGCCTAACATGCATGTCATGCATGTTGTCTTGGTGTCAGCCAGCTTGTGACGGAGAAAATGGTAACAAAAAGCTGTCTCTGGCTCTGTCAGACTACAAAATCCTAAATAAAGCTCAGGAGTGCTTGGGGCTGTGCTGTTTGTCCTCAGTGGCAGCTCTGACATCTCCGTGTCCCTGCACACCCTGAGCCGTGGGAACCCTGAGCTGGGCAGTCTGGGAGTGGTGACACCACGGGGCCACAGAGGACATTTCCTGTTCTGTGCTTCAGAAACTTTGCATTTTGTTCACAGGGCCACTTTCACCACTGCAGAAGTTGCCAAATGCAAGGTTACACCACCTTGCCCAGAGCTTGCAGCTGCCTGGCTGGTGGCACAGCTGACTGTCACATCTGACACTTGGCTTGCGTCATGCTCTGCGTCTGTTACACTTTTTTTAAGGCCTATTTTTCCAACCTGATTTACCCTAAAAAAAAAAAAACAGGATTTTTTAATGAGACCCCAGCTGTTTTGAGAAGAAGGTTTTTCAAGAAAAACTCAGACTAACCCTGCTTGAAATCCCTGAAGTTTGGTGTTGTGGCACCAGGAGTGATTGTGTGCTCTGCTGGGTTTGAGCTTGGCATTATTTCTGTTGGCTCTTTGGTGTGCTCTGTCCCAGCTCCCTGGCTCCCAGAGGGGCAGGGACATTTCAGTGACATGTTACAGTGCAAGCAGAAAAGGGGCTGCCTTTGTTTCAGGGGAGAAGGGCCTGAATTTTAGTGTGGGGAAGGAGACAGCAGCTCAGAGAGGCTCAAGGCAGCAACAACTGCTCTGGTTCCTCTGTTCCTCGTTCAGTGCCCAGAGCAGAGCAGCAGAGGCTGCTGAGGACAGCCCAGGCTGCAAGAGGCTCTTGGTGCCTCCTGTTTGTGGACACCTGGTGTTGTTCCTGGCAAGCTGCTCCTGCTTTTCCTGTTTTGAACTCTGGGGCTGTTTCTACTGCTGCCAATCCTCCCTTTCCCTTCCAGAGGCAGAGGGATATTGGGTATTGCCAAGGCTGTTTCCTTACAGCTACCTGGTGACCTGAAATGAGCTGATACCTTGAATCCCAGCAGCTGCTTGGTGTAACTGTCCTGTTTCAGATTTCCCTTGCTGGAAGGGTTTTACCAACCCTGTGTGTGTCTCCCTGGTGCTGCAGGTACGAAGATGCCTTGGTTCTGTTGCTGACAGAGGTGCTGAACCGGATCCAGTTCAGGTATAACCAGGCACAGCTGGAGGAGCTGGATGACGAGACCCTGGATGATGATGTAAGCTGGACAGGACAGGGCCACCTCTGAACCCCTGCACTGCTGCCACCTGGAGTGGCTTTTCCAGAGCTTGCACTTGGGAGTTTGGGCTAAACAGCAGCTTCTCCCCTCCCTTCTCTGTGGGGTTTGAGCTGTAAAACAGCTTCAGGTGCTTTTCACCAAAAGTCACACTGGAGATGTAACCTTTGGGTTTAACTTGGTTCTTATTGGGGAAAAATTTAGGTCCTTGTTCTGATTGTCAGAGGTGTCAGATGTCCATGTCTACACACCTTTGGAATTTAAAGTGTTTAATTAGTTTGGAATTAATTTGCTGGTCACTTGGGAATTTAAATGCTAAAATATCTCTGAAGCAAAAGCTTGAAGCTGTCTTGTTGGTGCTTGTGTTTAAGTTGGTATTGATAAAAATCATCTTGAAGCTGATAAATGTCAAAATGGAGTGGTGGCCAAAGTGGGTGGGGCCAGAGCCCTGGAAGGGCAGGTCAGCTGTCACAAGAGGGTAGGTGAAGGAGCAGAGAGAATTTTATCACAAATGGCATCAGACAGATTTTTAAATTCTGGGGTGTTGAGGGCTGGTCGCATCACAGCCTCTGAGCTTGATAACAGCACCATTTCATAAGCAAAGTAAATTACTTTCTGGATTCATTTGACACTTGTGTCATCTGGATAATTAGCTGCCATACCCCTGTAAGGACCATGCTGGTGTTTGGATGCCTTTCCATGGTGAGAATAATGTCACAAATAAGGGTATAAATTATCTAGAGCAGTCCTGATGAAGTTGACCTTGTGCTTCCAAAACAGGGTGGCACATCATGATACTTGCAAAACTTCAGGCTTTTGGTATAAAACTTGAAAAGGGTTTTAGTTCATTATTTAAGGACAAAATGAAGTCAGGACAGGGTGCTGTTGATTCTGTTGTTTATGCTGCTCTGTGTGTTTGTTATTCCATTTTTCCCTTCTCATATTATGGGCTATGATGGTAACAGGCAGCTTCTTTCTCAGTCACCTGTGCAGCTGAGCATGGAAGGAGTCTTTTACTGTTAAAATAATTGTTTAATTCACCTTTAAATTTAATTTAATTGTTCAATTCACCTATCAAGTTCTTGCCACTCTTTCCCCTCCCTTCTCCTCCATCAATTCTGTATGAAAACAGAACAAACTCTCTATGACAATAAGTTCCAGTGGAGTGTGCAAGTTACATTTCTCTAAGGTGCTGTTTTGGGGGGGTTTTTCCCTCCTGTCCCTCCCTTCCCAGGGGAACACAGAGCTTTAGGGGCCCTGGGAAGGGCAGTGCTCATCCCAGGTCCTTCTGTTTGCAGCAGCAAACGGAGTGGCAGCGGTACTTGCGCCAGAGCTTGGAAGTGGTGGCCAAAGTCATGGAGCTCCTGCCAACTCACGCCTTCTCCACACTCGTAAGTCCTGCCCCAGGCCAAAGTGCCACGTGGAATCAGCAACAACTGCTGTGGATTGTTTTTGACAGATGTCTCAGTGCCAAAAAAAAAAAAAAAGGGAAATTTGGGGTTGGATGCAAAACTTGGCAAGGGGAGATGAGAAATTGAAGAGAAAGAATTGTTTCTTTGGCATTGTTGCATTTCTTGGTGTGTTTTGAAGAGAGTGGTTCAGTGTGTAAGTCCAGCTTGGAGGACACTCTTTAGGAATTCCCACCTCTCAAAGTGTAAACATTTGGCAGCAGCCCCTCTGGGCTGTTTATCTTGGCCTTTATCTCGGAGGCAGGGCTGTGAATTGGGCAGGTGAGTGTCATTATTAGGGCTTTAAAGAGAGTGGAATCTTTATTTTAATTAAAGGCCAGATAAAAATGCTGGAGAGAGGCCTTGGACTATTGGGGCGCAGATCTGATCTGGATAAGTGCTTCTCTTCAGCTGCTGTCAGTACCTTTGGTGGTATCAAAGTTGTCTGGGCTTGTAGCATCCTAACAATTTTGAGGAGGAGGTCTTGAGGATGGAAGTGTGGCCCAGAATTCAGAGCAGTCCAGGTGGGGTTTTGCTGGGTGAGGAGAAAGGGAAATAACAGCAGTGGGATCTCAGTCAGTGCATTAATCCTGCTGGGAACGCTGCACACCTCGACCTCAGAACTGTATTCCCAAGAAGCAGAGCAAACTGGGCTGCTGCAGAGGCAGAAGATGCCTGACCTGAAGTGCCTTTGCAGTTGCTGTTTTTCTTGAAGCAGGGAAGCAGGAGCCTGTCACTAGAAGGAGGGAACAAAGCAGAGGCTGCTGTGCAGCCTTGGTGAGTCAGCAGGAGCGGAGCAGCGTTCCAGGGAGCAGATGGATCAGATGGAGCAGAGCATGTGGCTCCCTTGGAGTAACACATCCACATGAGGAAGGCTCTGTGCTTTCTTAAACTCCCCTCAGGCAGTTATGCAAAGACACTCCACCGTTAATTAGGCACAGCATGCTGGAAGCTGGGTAGGGAGTTCTTTCCTGAGCCCTGCATAGTTCCTTCTGGGGGACTGGGGAATGTGGGAGGCTCTCCAGCAGTTCCCAGTGCTTTTCTCAGTGGCTGCAGGGCTGCTGGGTGCAGGGTTTTAGCAGTGGCAAATAATTAAAGCAGTGGACAGCAGCTGCCATGACTCCATCCCATGCTGGGCTGCAGCTCCTTCTGCTGATGGGCAAGAGAGCTTCCATAGAGCCAACCACCAATTTCAGCCATTTTCCCCAACAGAAATTAAACAGAGCTGTGCCAGGCTGGAAGGGTTGAGAAAGATTCTTCAGGACCTGGCATGCCTGCTGTCACTGCTGAGTGATGGAGCTGGGCTGACACTCTGCTCCCACACCAGGGTCCATGAGGACTGTGGTGTTTATTCCTTTGGCTGTTTTCCCCATGGAATTTCACTGCTGCAGCCTGCAGCTTGCTGGCACAATGCTGCACTGCTTCCCTGCTGTACCCTGGTAGAGGCACTGAACTCAACTTTCTGGTTGCAATTTTTGGGAGATTTTTAAGGATCACCTTTTGAGAAGGTGATAGTTGCAGGTGAGGTGGGTGAGCACAGACCTCCTGCAGCTCAGACTCTGCCACTCCTCTGCTCCTTGGCCTGGGTTGTGCCTCCAGCTGTGTATTCCTGGTGCTGTGCCCTCACTTGCACTGTCAGACCATTATCTTGTCAGGCTGATTGCTGGGGTTAGAGGCAAAGGAGAGCTGCCACAGGGAAGTGCCTTCAGGGGAGTGATCTCTGTTTTCCTGACAGCTGTCAGGACCTGGGAAGTTGTGGGATGCAGGATAAGCCCAGAGCCCATCCTGCCCTTCTTCCAAATGTCTGTCTGAAGGCACTGGGGAGAAATGAGAGCACTCTGCTCTGGCAGAGCAATCAGTCATTGGCTGTTACTGTCTGCCAAGCCCCAGGATCACAATCAGTTCTTCTCTCTTTCAGTTTCCCGTTCTGCAGGATAACCTGGAAGTGTACCTGGGGCTCCAGCAGTTCGTGGTCACGTCAGGAACAGGTAATAACCACCCTCTAACACTGTGCTCCTCCCTCCTTCATCACTGCAAAACCACTCCAGACCTGCTTTGGTGTTGTTTTTTCTATATTCACTTGAACCAAACCTGTGTGGGTCTCATGGCTCAGTAGTTAAACTCCAGCAGTAGACAGAAATCTCATAATATGATTTATTCTTGGCTTGGTTCTTCCCTTGGTCTGGTATTTGAAATGAAGATACCAGAGGTGTTAAGAGCTGGTGTGTAGCACCAAATACTACAGCTCCTTCCTGAGAAACAAGGGAAACAGCAGTGGTGAGATCTGCCTGAGGGCAGGCTGTAGTTCAAGGTAATCCTGGAATTCCCTGGTGTGACCAGGAAAGGAATCTGTCACATCTCCAATACTGCTGGACCTGGCAGAATGGTGACTGTTGTATGGCCTGTTCTAGAAAAAGCATTGCCAGGTTTAGGATCATTTCAGCCCTAGGATAAGCAATGTGTTGGGGTTTAGTGCTGTGGCACCAGCCTCTGTTAGAAGCTGTCCTGGGGGCTGGATCAGCAGCAGCAGCTTGGATGCAGCTCTGGATTGAGCCTGGGTGGTGGCACAGAATCCCAGAATGGGTTTGGAAGGGACCAGAGTGAGCCTCTGATTCAGCTTCCCTGCTCATCTCAGAGCACATGGCAGTCAGTGGAAAGAAAATACGATTTTCTTCAAAAGGTGGTGTTGGAGAACATACTTGCTTTTTTAGTAGAAGCTCTGGAATGTTTGAACCCAGGTGTGCACACCTGAGCAGCAGCAGGAGGATTGTGTGGGGCTGGAAAACCTCGTTAGCAGATTGTTTCTTGTACCTGAGAAACATGGAAGTGCACAACACAGCTCACATCAGAAGTGAAGTCACAAATTCTCTGTCCCAAATCTGCTGCTGGATCACTGGAACTTCAGCCAGCAGAGGGAGTGTGGAAAACCACTTTCTCCAGAACTGGGAATACTCCTGATGACAGCAGAAATCAGAAAGGCTCCTGTTAGTGGAGGAATTAATACCGAAGGAAATAAAGGTGTAAAAGGCTGAAATAGTCATTTACATCTTTATCAGCCCTTGAAGAGTTGTCAGAAGAGCTGAGCTTCCTTTCCAAGCTTGAGTGCTGCAGTGCCTGGGCCACTGCTGCCGTCTGACCTGTGACCCAGAGCTAGTTTCACAGCGGAATTAGAACAAACCTGGCATTTGCTGTCACTTTGTCACCAGGTTTCCCATCCCCAGGAGCAGCAGGGATCAATCCCAGAGCCGTGGGGCTCTCCCCTCGCGCGAGCAGGAATTTCCAGCTCTGGGGGCAGCCGTTTGGGAAACTCAGCTTTGTGTGACAGCGTGGCTGATGGGCTGTGCTGTCCCTGCAGGTCACAGGCTGAACATCACAGCAGAGAATGACTGCAGGAGGCTGCACTGCTCGCTGAGGGACCTGAGCTCGCTGCTGCAGGCCGTGGGCCGCCTGGCCGAGTACTTCACCGGGGACGTGTTCGCCGCCAGGTTCAACGACGCGCTCACCGTGGTGGAGAGGTGGGTGAGGGATGGGATCAGGACCAGACTGAGAAGGGTTTATTGCTTAGAGAGCATCATCTCACAGGCCATGAGGTTTATAAGGCAACGAGCAGTTGGCCGTGGTCTAAGATGGTCCCAAGTTCTTTGTGGTAAACTCGAAGGTTTATCGCAAGTGGACAGTCGCCTGTCTCGGTTTGGAAAGACAGGTGTCTGCTAAGGAGGGCAGGAGCCTCCCCTGAAATGGAAAATGTAAACCCTCCCACTCCTCTAAATTGCTATAAATTTTAAATTAAGGGGCTCTCAGGCAAAAAATATGGGAGCAGGAAATAACAGTTCTTTAATAGGGAAGAAAATAAAAGGATAAAATAAACAATGCAGTACACTAAAACAACACTGACAGAGCCAGAACACAGCCTGACACCCTGTGGGTCAGGGTGCTGGCAGCAGGGCCATTGGAATTGTGGCTGCAGCCCTCCTGCAGTGCCAGGGGTGGTTCTGCTGGAGCAGGGATCCTGGAGAAAGGTGCAGTCTGCCTCTGAAGATCCAGGGGAAGAAGAGGCAGCTGCTGTTCCTCTGGGAATCCAGTGGAGAAGCCCTGCTGGTGTTCCAGAATCTCCAGATTATATCTGGGTAGAATGCTGGGCTCCTCCCTCTGGGCTGCAGGGGTTGGGGCTCTGCCCCTGGCCCTCTGCTCAGGTGAGATCCCAGCTGCAGAGCTGCCTCCAGCCCTGGGGCCCAGCACAGGATGGATGTGGAGATGATGGAGAGAGTCCAGAGGAGGCCACAGTGCTGCTCCAGGGGCTGGAGCCCCTCTGGAGCCAGGCTGAGAGAATTGGGATTGGTTCAGATTGCAAAAGAAACAGCTCAGGGGTGATGTGATTACCCCTTCCAGTTCTGAAGGAGCCATCATTTACAAGGGCCTGGAGTGCCAGGATGGGGGGAATGGCTTCCCACTGCCAGAGGGCAGGGCTGGATGGGATATTGGGCAGGAATTGTTCCCTGGCAGGGTGGGCAGGCCCTGGCACAGGGTGCCCAGAGCAGCTGTGGCTGCCCCTGGATCCTGGCAGTGCCCAAGGCCAGGCTGGGTAGGGCTTGGAGCACCTGGGATAGGGGAAGGTGTCCCTGCCATGGCAGGGGTGGAATGAGGTAAACTCAGTCACTTGAAAGCATTGAGGGACTTGTGTACCAGCATCTGCATTTGTGAGGCAATGAAATAACACATAGAGTTTGATTAGAATTGTGTCTTTCAAAACTAAATCTCCAAATCCTCCTTTGATGGTTGGACTTTGTGATCTTCAAGGTCTTTTCCAACCTTGATGATCCCATAATTCTTCTCTTAAATGAAAAGACCTGTGAAAGCTGAAGGGGCAGATGTTTTATTCTTCCTCTCCAAGATACTTAATTAGCACATAGTTACAAATGGCAGAATTTCAGGCCTTTACACAGGTTTTGTGTTTTCATTTCTGTGCAGGAGCATCTGACTTGTTCCATTTTACCCCAGGCAGTGGGCTCTGAATTATTTTAAGCTAAATGGTGAAAATGTCATTTGTGTATTAGCTATATATTGACCCAGACTGAGAAGAGCTGCACTAGCTCAGGTGCTGGAGCAGATTTGTCCAATCCTTTTGCACTGCCACGTGTGTTTGCACCCCCAGGTTGGTGAAAGTGACGTTGTATGGATCCCAGATCAAACTGTACAACATCGAAACCGCCGTTCCCTCCGTGCTGAAACCTGACCTCATCGATGTGTGAGTGGGGCTGCCCCCAAACTGGGCACTCCTGGGGTGGGCAGGGCTTGGAGCTGCTGCTCAGACCCCTCCTTGGCAGATCTCTGGGAAACAGCCTCCCCAGCTCTTAGCAGCTCCCCAGCAAAGCACCTTTGTCATCTGATAAAAGTCAAGGCTGCTGCCAAGATTTTGGACCAGTCTTTGCTCTAATGGAAGTATCCAGGTTGTTTAAGGGAAAGCATGTTTGTGCTGAGAAGGAAAAATGCCCCTTAAATCAGCTTTGAGAGCAAACTGGGATTGTGCCCTGTGCTGGTGGCTGTAAAAGCAGCGTAATGAATGAGGAAATAAGTGTTACAACAGTGGTATTTTAAAGAAATAGATCCACTGTGTAATGTGTAGTTGATTTATAAATCCAGCTGATGGATTTTTTGCTACCAAAGTCAGATCTGTGGCTCAGGTAAAAGAGGTTTTTCCCAGTTAAGGGTTTCAAATCCTTGTCTTTCAAGACAAACATAACCCTTGCAGCTGTGCAAGCC
Organism: Fringilla coelebs; assembly: GCF_963513975.1. NCBI lineage: Eukaryota > Metazoa > Chordata > Aves > Passeriformes > Fringillidae > Fringilla > Fringilla coelebs. Next base: position 14,608,701 of record NC_140042.1, read on the forward strand.
ATTTCTGGGACAAACAACTGCTATTCAGTGTGAAATCTTGGTGCTGCTGGTCACAGATCCCTCTGTGACAGACTTTTAGGGACCCTCCCTTGCTGAGGCTGTGCACACAAACCTGTTCCCTGCCAGCTGGAGCACTGTGAGCAGAATTTAAGGTTTGAGCACTTGTTCTGGTTTGTAATTGCACCTTCAGCAGCTCCTTGAAGACCCCCTCTAGATTTTACCATATCACTGTATAACTAATGGGATTTCTCCTGTTAGTCCCAAGTTAGTGGCACTGAAATTTGTGGAGGTGATGTTGTTGCAAAGGTTTTTCTGGTTTACAATAACTGGGGAGGTGTTTTCCATGATCTGTCAACAAGGGTTCACCCTTTTCCCTGTCCCTGAAGAAACCTGTGATCCATTTTTTAATGCTTGCCTGAGAAGGCAGCACTGTCCCACATTTGTGGGCCACCTCTCTGAAATTGAGGGGCACCCTGACTCAACCCTCACCTGACAGGAGTGTGATTATCAGCTGTGGTCACAGTCAAGTACCAGTTGGTGATAACTTGGCTTTATCAATTCCCACCTTTGCCTCGGTGGGTCCAGAACCAAAACAGAGTAAGGATCTTTTACACACCCTGCTGCCAGATTTGCCTGAAACACCGCTCCTGTGTCCTGTTCCACTGCTGACTGTGTCCCCTGGTGTCCCCAGGCACGCCCAGTCCCTGGCAGCCCTGCAGGCCTATGCTCACTGGCTGGCCCAGTTCTACAGCGAGGTGCACCGGCAGAACCCCGAGCAGTTCATCTCCCTGGTGTCCACAGCACTGGAGGCCATCACCCCCCTCATCAGCTCCAAGGTACTGCCCCCCTGGGGGCTGGGGGCTGCACTCTGCTCAGCTGGGGGGGCCTGGCAGCTGGGCTGTGTCCCAGAGCCATGGGAAGTGTCCTAACAATACAAGCACAAGCAACTTACAGGCTTTTAAACTCAGTCTAATGATTTTATGGCTTCAAAGCAGGGAACACACACTCTATCTGTCTCTCTCTCTCTCTGGTAGTATTAAGGGAACTCAGCTATGCTCTGGTTGACAAATAAATCATACAATTGTTTAGGAAAAGCTCTCTAAGATCAAGTCCAACCATTCCTCCGGTACTGCCAAGGCCACCACTAAAAATGCCACATCCACACAGCTCTTAAATCCCTCCAGGGACAAGGGACTCCACACTGCCTTGAGCACCCTATGTCTGACCACCCTTTCCATGAAGAACTTTTCCCAAAATCCAATCTAAAGCTTCCCTGGCACGTTTCCTCTCATCCTGTCCCTGTTCCCTGGGAGCAGAGCCTGCACCCCCCAGGTCCTGGCAGCTCAGTGGGCTGACCCTGGCTGTGTGTGCTGGTGGAGCTGACCACCCCTGTCTGTGTCAGGTGCAGGAGAAGCTGCTGCTGTCTGCGTGCCACCTGCTGGTGTCCCTGGCCACCACGGTGCGCCCGGTGTTCCTGATCAGCATCCCGGCCGTGCAGAAGGTGTTCAACAGGATCACCGACACCTCTGCCCAGCGCCTCCCCGACAAGGTCAGTTGGCCCAGAGCTGTCCCACGTGGAAACCAGGGGTCCTTGGGAAGATGTGCCTCAGGTGCTGAGGGATTGTCTTGGTTTGGAAAGACAGGTGTCTGCTTGGGAGGGCAGGAGCCTCGCCTGAAATGGAAAATGTAAACACCCCCCGCACTTTTCTGAATTGCTATAAATTTTAAATTAAGGGGCTCTCAGGCAAAAAATATGGGAGCAGGAATAACAGTTCTTTACTAGGGAAGAAAATAAAAAGATAAACAATGCAGTGAACTAAAACAACACTGACAGAGCCAGAGCACAGCCTGACACCCTGTGGGTCAGGGTGCTGGCAGCAGGGCCATTGGAATTGTGGCTCAGCCCTCCTGCAGTGCCAGGGGTGGTTCTGCTGGAGCAGGGATCCTGGAGAAAGGTGCAGTCTGAAGATCCAGGGGCAGAGGCAGCTGCTGTTCCTCTGGGAATCCAGTGGAGAAGCCCTGCTGGTGTTCCAGAATCTCCAGATTATATCTGGGTAGAATGCTGGGCTCCTCCCTCTGGGCAGAGCATCTCCCAGTGGGATGCTGTAGCTCTTATCAGCCATGCAGTGACAGTCAATAGCCTGTTATCAGCAGATGTCTCCCTGGAGGGAGAGGGGAGTGGTTGTGGAAGAGGTAAGGAAAACTGCCCACTTAACAGAAGACAACTGCCATACACATGGTAAATAGAATACAATTTGCTTGAAAATCCAGAACAGGGATAACCTCCAAAATCAGCAACCTTCTCTATATTGTGGATATCCACAAATTACACTGATATTGTATGTAATTCATGATCTATTTTGAGGAAAAGCACAAGGAAAAAACACAATTGCGCCTCTTAGATCTGATTCTTTTCTCATTTGTTGACACCATCCCCAGTTCTGCATCATCTTCACAGTACAGGCATGTTGATTCTGACCTACACAAAGAGTTTTTTGTGAAACTGGAGTATTTATATTGCAGGAGCAATGTAAATAACACATTCCATTTATAGCACTGGAAAGCCACAGTGCTGGGATATGATTGTGTTGTGTGGTGGCAAGGAAGCACAAAGTGCTGCACAAGTGCAGAAGCTCAGCATGTAAACCAGACAAGGAGTAATGAAAGTAAAATCATCTTTGTTTTTATAAGCACCAGAGATTTACTGCTGCAGGGAAGGGCAGACAGAGCTGGGAGCTGCTTCCAGGCTTTAAATCCTGGAGCTTTGCTTTCCCTGTCTTTGCAGGGCTGGTAATTTTCACTTGGGCTTGTGTTCTGCTGTTGAGCAGTGAGCACCTCTGGTGTCTTGGACAGCCATAAAATATCACTTCACTCCAGGCTTGTGCTCTAGCAAAAATTAACTTGGGAAAAAACTCAAAACTTTGGCCCTTTGATTAATGTTGCCCAGAGAAGTTGTGGCTGCCCCATCCCTAGAAGTGTTTAAGGGCAAGCTGGATGTGGAGCAGCCTGGTTTGGTGGAAGGTGTCCCTGCCTGGGGCAGGGGGTTGGAAGTTTGTGACCTTTAAGGTCCCTTCAAGCCAAACCACTCCATTATTCAGTAGTTTTGCTGTCAGTCCAACCCTGCTGCTGTCTGGGCTCTTGTGGGTGGCTTTCTGCTCCCACCTCTCATTGTGGGTACCAGGAGCTCAGGGCTGATATCCACCTGTGTGGATTTGGGAGCTGCAATCCATCCTCAGTGTCCAAGCAGCTCTGCAGAGATGCACAAAGCAGGGGCGGAACGCGACGAGCTTCACCCTCCCTTCCCACCCGAGCCATTCCATGACTCTTCCCACCCAAACCCTTCTGTGGCTGTGATTGCTGTCCCTCCCAGGCCCAGGTGCTGGTGTGCAGGGCTCTGTCCAACGTGCTGCTGCTGCCCTGGCCCAACCTGCCCGAGAGCGAGCAGCAGTGGGCTGTGCGCTCCACCAACCACGCCAGCCTCGTGTCCGCCCTCACCAGGGACTACCGGCAGCTCAAGGCCACGGCCAGCCTGCCCCAGAGGAAGGTGCAGCTGGAGGACAGTAAGTACCAGTGTCCTGCTCACTCCTGCTGCTCTGGGGAGTGGCATGAAGCTGGTTGGACAGGGATTATTTTGGCTGAGAAATTGTTTCGCATACGGGGAGGGTGGGAAAGGAGCGGGTTGGGTCTTCTTTCTGTTTTTAGAGGCTTTTCTGCTCTGTGCAGAACTCTCATTGCCTGTAAACTCTTCCATTGGAGTGCTGTCTTGCTAAGAAGGGTGAGATCAGGGTTGGGATAAAAGTTTAAATAGTAAGGATTGCATTAGGAATACTGAACAGCCTCTTGTGTAGTATTAGAAATACTGGCTGGAAGCAGCATTAGCAAAGACCATGGTTGTAAAAAGTGGAGGGGGAAAATAAGAATTTCTTCCTTGGGATGTACTGAAGGGAGTTTGTTTATATAGGAGGGATGCAAGGAAACTCTTGGCAGGGGTGCAGGGAAACTGCTGTATATTCTTTGGGCCTGGTTTGGGGTGATTTTTGGGTTTTTTCATTGAGGATCACTTTAGAAATCAGTCTGAAATCTTCAGTGTCACTCGTCAGTTGTTTTAATTACTTTGTGTGTTAGCTCAATTTCTCTTCTTCTTACCTGTGAGCAGTTTTGGGACTTGCAAGAAGCATCACTCCTCTTGTTTTGCAGCCAAAGTGATCATCCACCAGACACTGAGCGTTCTGGAAGATATTGTGGAAAGTGTCTCTGGAGAATCCACCAAGTCCCGGCAGATCTGTTATCAGTCGCTGCAAGAATCCGTGCAGGTCTCACTAGCCCTCTTCCCAGCTTTCATTCATCAGTCAGGTATAACCTCAGGCCAGGGCTCATGCTGTGAGTAGCTTTCTGAGCTCCTGGTGACACCCAGAGCAGCGGCACAGAGTCGTGGTGTGGGTGTGGAGTGTGTGGGTTTGCTGTGCCTGGGTGTGCTGGGAGAGCTGGGCTGAAGGGACATCCCTGCCAGCCAGGATCCAGGCAGGGTTGTTTCAAAGAGGAGCTGGTTCTGAGCACAAAGAAGAAAAAAAAGCTTTAAAATACCCTCTCTGGCTGTATTTGCCATTAAGAGGAATAGTTGTCATCAGGTTGGCTCAAATGCTGTGGGATTTGGGGAGTTCTTTCCCTGAGATGGAACCAGGACTGTCACCTGGCAGCCTGCTGGCCAGCAGCTTGCATTTTGTGCCACATCAGGTGCTTCCTCCTGTTCCACTTGGAGCTGGGTGGGATTTTCTCAGTGGTGGGGGTTCAGGGGAGACAACAGCAGTGAAATGCAGAGGATCCAAGGCAGCAGCAAAGGTGCTGTGACTCCAGGGAGCTGTTGTCTTCAGAACAGCCTCATCAGTTGCAATTTATTGCATATCAAAGGCTGTGTGATGAGGGAGGAGTTGAGCAGCTCCAGCTTGGTTACCCAGCCTTTATTGGGATGGATGAAGGATCAGCTGGGTGCTGATCAGCTCACTGCACCACCACGTGCTCACTTCTGAGCATAGAAGGGTCCTCTCAGTTCCTGCCAAAAAAACAAGCTGGATTCTGTCTCCTCCACCCCAAGCTCTGTGGATGTTTTGGATTTCCTGGTGTTTCCTGTTAACCCTGTATGAGCAGTGAGCCCTGGAGGTGGGCCTGGAGCTGCCCCTGAGCTTTGTCCCAGCACTCTGAGCACACACTGAGGCCTTGCTGGCAGGATTTTGGTTGTTCTGAGGGTTGGGTGCTGCCTGTGCTGGTCATCCCTGGCAGGTTTTGGAAGGGGATGAACAGTCTGGAAGCCCTGTAGGAATCAACTGATGGTTTCATTTCTCAGACAACCCTGTTGGTAAATTCCCAAGAGTAAATGGGGTTCACTGAACAGGAGGAACAAACTTCAGACTTGAACATAAAAGACTTATTGATGCACTTGGATGTTTCCTTAAGATGTTCTTGTTGTTTTTCTCCTCTCTTAGATGTGACAGATGAGATGCTGAGCTTCTTCCTCACGCTGTTCCAAGGCCTGAGGGTGCAGATGGGAGTGCCTTTCACTGAGCAGATCATACAGACCTTCCTGAACATGTTCACCAGGTACTGCCAACCCTGCTCACTTCTTTCTTACCCCTCAGAATGGTTTATCTGAGGAGCTGCTCAGCCAGCTGGTCCCTGTCCCTAAAGTGGGCTGTTTGCAGCCTTTGTGGCCAAACTTTTGTCACATCTCAGGGCTGAATCTGGGGAAAACACTTCCAAGTCTGGAGAGACCCAGTGCCCATCAGTCACAGCTGCCACTGTGCAATCCCAGCTTTCCAACACACTTCCTGGCTGTGTGGGGTGTTGAACTGGGCTCTCACATTCCCTGTTAGCTCCTGCCCAAGGTCTGAGAGTGTCCCCTCACTCATCTTTTGCTGGGGAGGGGGATCTATCAACCCTCAGTCACAACCTGCTGTGCCTTCATGTACTTGGCCAGTATCAAAGGAGTATTTTAGAGGCATCACCTGTTTTCCAGTGAAGCAGGTGAGCCTTTGGATCCCTGGGAATGTTCCTAATGCCTCTTTGTGTCCCAGGGAGCAGCTGGCAGAGAGCATCCTGCACGAGGGCAGCACGGGCTGCCGGGTGGTGGAGAAGTTCCTGAAGATCCTGCAGGTGGTGGTGCAGGAGCCAGGCCAGGTGTTCAAACCCTTCCTGCCCAGTGTGATCTCCCTGTGCATGGAGCAGGTGTATCCCATCATTGCAGAGGTATTCAGCTCCCAGGGCAGGGCAGGCATTGCTGGGGGGGTGGTGATGCCTTATGGAGCTGGAACAGGGGCTACATGGAGTTAAGAGGAATAAAGTGGATTTTTATTCAAAGGCCACACCCAGGCAGTACCAGAGCTCAGGTCCTGTCTGGGCATGGGAAGTTAACTGGAGTAACAGGAGTTAACTGTCCAATTAACAGCTTCAAATGATGAAGTTTCATCCTCTTTGCTCGTTTGCCCACCCTCCTCTTTTCACATTGTTTATGCTTTGGGCCTGAAGTTTGAAGAGATTGTCCTTGAATCTCCAGCTAGAATAGGATTGTTTTGTCTTCACCACCCTGTGAAAAGATCCTAGTAACACTTAATATAAAGCTAAAAGCTGCACACCAAAACAGAACAGAAGATCTTAAACCCCAAGGTATCAGCGGCAGCAGTGAAGCTTTGAATTTCCAAGAGCTGCAAGTGTGGAAAGAAAACACCCTGGGGGGGAGCAGTCAGTGGGATTGGAACAGAGTGGGTGGAGGATTTTGTCAGGGATTTCAAGAGAAGCTAAAATTAGGGAGGAGGTCAAAGCAGGAGGTACAACTCAGAGTCAGGGATGTGTTTTCAGCATGATCCTACAGCTGCTGGCTCAGGTGCTCCTTTAGAAGTGCTTTGATGTGTGGGTGGGACCCAGGGGTGGGTGGGATCCCGGCAGAGGAGCCTGCCCTGAGCTCTGTCCCCTCTCCTGGCAGCGCTCATCCCCTGATGTGAAGGCAGAGCTGTTTGAGCTGCTCTTCAGGGTGCTGCACCACAACTGGAGGTACTTCTTCAAATCCAGTGTGCTGGCCAGTGTCCAGAGGGGAGTGGCAGAGGAGCAGATGGAGAATGAAGCCCAGTTCAGTGCCATCATGCAGGTAATTCACCTTTCCCACCAGTGCCCAGAACCTGTCCTGCCGGGGAGCACTAAACATGGAATCACAGAATCATCAAGGTTGGAAAAGCCCTCTGAGACTGAGTGCAGTCATTCCCCCAGCCTGCCAAGGCCACCACTAAACATGTCCCCAAGTGCCACATCCACATGGCTTTGAAATCCCTGCAGGGATGGGGACTCCAGCACTGCCCTGGGCAGCTGTGCCAGGGCCTGACCATCCTTCCCATGAAGGAATATTCCCAATACCCAACCTGACCCTCTCCTGGCACAGCTTGGGGCTGTTCCCCTTGTCCTGTCCCTGTTCCCTGGAGCAAAGCCTGACCCCTCCTAGTTCCCCCCTCCTGTCAGGAGTTGTGCAGAGCCACAAGGTCCCCCCTGAGCCTCCTTTTCTTCAGGCTGAGCCCCTTCCCAGCTCCCTCAGCCCCTCCTGGTGCTCCAGCCCCTCCCCAGCTCTGTTCCCCTGCCTGGACACCCTCCAGCCCCTCAGTGTCTGTTCTTGTGAGGGTCCCACCTGGGCACATGTGGGTGATGGGTTTAGATGAGTTTGATTGAGGTTTTGCCTCCCCAAGCAGCTGAAAATGAAAGTTGCTGAGGAGTGACCCAGCTGCTGAGCTCACAAGGCACAGAGCCATGCAGGCATGAGGAAGGAATGTTAATTTTTTTGCAAACCTCATCCTGCAATAAAAATACATTACTGCCACTGACCCATTAAATTCTGAGTGTTGTGATTGGCACTGGGGGGAGCTGCCAGTGCTGGGAGGTTTTCCTGAGTGTCCTTTGTTTTCCATGGGCTTGTTGAGTGCTGTACCACAAGCCCTGGTGGGGAAGGGTCAGGGGGTAACACCTGGCAGGCTTTGGCCTGGGGAATAGAGAATCATGGAATGGTTTGGGTTGAAGGGACCTGAAAGCCCATCCCATCCCACCCCTGCCATGGCAGGGACACCGTCCCCTATCCCAGGTGGCTCCCAGCCCTGCCCAGCCTGGCCTTGGGCACTGCCAGGGATCCAGGGGCAGCCACAGCTGCTCTGGGCACCCTTTGCCAGGGCCTGCCCACCCTCCCAGGGAACAATTCCTTCCCAATATCCCATCCAGCCCTGCCCTCTGGCAGTGGGAGCCATTCCCTGTGTCCTGTGCCTCCATCCCTTGTCCCCAGTCCCTCTCCAGCTCTCCTGGAGCCCCTTCAGGCCCTGGCAGGCAGGGACAGAATGCACAGAGCCAACTCCGACCTTCTCAGGCTGGGATATTGGAATTTTTAAGAATAACAGGCTGTGTTCCATGTGTTACTTCAGTCAGAGCTGGCCAGATGAGTTCCCTTGCGATTCCTAGATCTCCTTAGTCTGTAGATGGGAGGACTTAGGGAGAGTTTCCCCCTGGTGGAATGCCAGGAGAAACTGGATCCCCTGTGATGCACATGGGGAGAGGGAGCTCTTGCACTGGCATAAACTGGGCCCTGTTTCCCTCTGGCCTTCCCTTCTCCTGCCACCTTTTGGTGTCTCTGAAGCCCAGGCTGGTTCCTGTGCAGGGCTGTCCAAGCATCTCTTTCACCTGCAGCTGTGTAAAACTTCCAGCCTCTCTTGAATGGCTCATTCTGGAAGGTGTTTGTGTTATAATCTCAGTTCAGGCTGGGTGACAATGCTGCACTGCTTGTTTTGCTCCTTGGCTCTTGTTGCTCTGATACAAAACTCCCATTTCATGCTCTGTAAGTGTTCCCACAGCCAGGGCTTTGTGTGGGGGATATTCATAGTTTCTATGCTGGTTTCCACCTGAGATCTAAGGCCAGAACTGGCTCAGTCTTGATGGGATCTGGGTCATTTTTGTCCATTTGACAATAAATGGGTCATGTGGGAGAATGAACTCTTCTGCTCACAATGTCTGGAAGAGAAGCTGTTAAAATCCTGCTGCCTGTGTCTGTACAGAGCTGACCTCACCCACCTTCACCCCCTGTGCAGTGTTTTGGAGGTGTTCAGGGTGGAAAAGATGTTTGATGACACACTGTGCAGCCCTGCCAGGCCAGCTCAGGCTCCAGCAGGCTTTGTTCTGTGCTCTTCACTGCACAGGCTCCCAGGGCCTAAATCCTAAATCATCTCCAAATCCTAAATCAGGGCAGTGACACTGCTTGGGCTCCTGGGCTGTGTCCTGGTTTGTTCCCTGTGCTGTGGTGCCTCAAGTGACACCCCTGAGCCGCAGCCTCAGCATCCCTGGCCCTCTCCAGTGCCAGCTTGGCCTGCCTGTTCCCAGTGGAGCCTGCTCTGCAGGGATATGCCCATGTTCCCACCACAATGTCATCCCCATGGATCTGCTGGCAGCACAGATCTGAACTGCCTGTCTCTTGGGAGCTTGCTGCACTGAGGCTGCCAGGGGTTTCTCGTGGTGTCAGGGTGAAAATGCTGTTGTTTTTCCTGGCAGCTCTGATGTTTGTGGTGCTCTCCATGCCCTTCCTCCCTGTGTGCTTTGTTCCCAGGCGTTTGGCCAGTCTTTCCTGCAGCCTGACATTCACCTGTTCAAGCAGAACCTCTTCTACCTGGAGACGCTGAACACCAAGCAGAAGCTGTACCACAAGGTGGGTCCTGCCTGGGCCTCTGCTCTCTGGGCATGGGCAGAGGTGGGAGCTGTGCTGGGACTGCTTCTAAACTCCTCAGAAGTCCAGGTCAGGATTTGGGGGTTCTGTGGCACAGCCTTTGTGTGGTTGGAATGGAGTCAGCACCCCCTGATACTGGGAACTGGAATGGGAGGGATCCCAGCTCCAGTCAGACACAGGCTGGATGTGTTCCAGAGAGTACCCAGTGCCAGTGAGCTGTGTCTGGGGGAGCAGCAGCTGGGACCCTCAGGGGCACAGTGAGTGCCTGCAGCATTCCCAGCTGGGCAGCTGTGGGTGTCTGCTGTGCCCAGCTCGCTGCCACGGGAGTCTCCAGCTCTCCATGGACCCATCCTCCAGGCCCTGGAACCTACCCTTAGCTGCTGCCACGGGGGATGAAATCTGGAATCCAGGGAACCTGGTCAGCCTGGGAAAGCAGAGCTTGCAATTTCTCATCTGTGCTCACACCTGAAGGGCAGCCCTTTGTGTTCACAGGGGCCTGGGGCACATTTCAGGCCTCTGGCCACATTCCCTGGCTCCCTCTTGGGAGCACTGTGCCGGGAACAGTTGGGAAGAGTTCCCAACTGTGCAGGGAACACCTGGCTGGAATTGCAGTGGGACTTGATGCTGGTGGCTTTGCCAATGCTTAAAACTTGAGTTGGAGCAGGGAATCATGGAATGGTTTGGGCTGGGCAGGACTGTAAAGATGATTTATATTTAACCCCCTGCCGTGGGCAGGGACACCTTCCATCATCCCAGGCTGCTCCAAACCCCATCCAGCCTGGCCCAGGGCACTGCCAGGGATCCAGGGGCAGCCACAGCTGCTCTGGGCACCCTGTGCCAGGGCCTGTCCACCCTCCTAGGGAACAATTCCTAATTCCCAATATCCCATCCAGCCCTGCCCTCTGGCAGTGGGAGCCATTCCCTGTGTCCTGTCCCTCCATCCCTTGTCCCCAGTCCCTCTCCAGCTCTCCTGGAGCCCCTTCAGGCCCTGGCAGGGGCTCTGAGCTCTCCCTGAAGCCCCAAACCATTAGGTAAGTGTGTCCAAATTCAGCAGTAACTTTCAAGCTGACACTAATTGATCTTTTTTGGCCATTTTTGATCTGGCTTGGCTTAGGCAATCAGTGCTCAGCAGAGTGTGCAGATGCTGCTGAAGCTGTGGTCGCTCTCTCCCTGCTGTATTTTTCCTCCTGTGGGAGGAGTGAAGTCCCCTGACCCTGTGCCCCTCTCCCTGTGCAGAAGATCTTCAGGACCACGATGCTGTTCCAGTTTGTGAACGTGCTGCTGCAGGTGCTGGTGCACAAGTCCCACGACCTGCTGCAGGAGGAGATCGGCATCGCCACCTACAACATGGCCTCGGTGGACTTCGACGGCTTCTACTCCGCCTTCCTGCCCGAGTTCCTGGCCAGCTGTGACGGTGTGGACTCCAACCAGAAGAATGTGCTGGGGAGGAACTTCAAAATGGACAGGGTGAGGAGGGGCCTGCAGCACTGTGGTCTTGCCAGGATGCACTGGAGGCCGTTTTCCAGGGAAAGAGTTTGGAAAGACAAGTGTCTGCTAAGGAGGGCAGGAGCCTCCCCTGAACTGGAGAAAATTAACCCCCCCACTCCAAATTGCTATAAATTTTAAATTAAGGGGCTCTCAAGCAACAAAAATTATGGGAGCAGGAAATAACAGTTCTATAATAGGGAAGAAAAGGATAAAATAAACAATGCAGTACACTAAACCAACACTGACAGAGCCAGAACACAGCCTGACACCCTGTGGGTCAGGGTGCTGGCAGCAGGGCCATTGGAATTGTGGCTGCAGCCCTCCTGCAGTGCCAGGGGTGGTTCTGCTGGAGCAGGGATCCTGGAGAAAGGTGCAGGCTGCCTCTGAAGATCCAGTGGCAGAGGCAGCTGCTGTTCCTCTGGGAATCCAGTGGAGAAGCCCTGCTGGTATTCCAGAATCTCCAGATTCTATCCGGGTAGGAATGCTGGGCTCCTCCTTCCTCCCATCTCAATGGGATGCTGTAGTTCTTATCAGCCATGCAGTGACAGTCAGTAGCCTCTTATCAGCAGATGTGATTGTGATCACTCAGAGAGAGATAAGGAAAGCTGCCCACTTGACAAAAGCCAACTGCCCTACAGATGGTAATAGAATACATCTTGCCTTGCAACTGGGACAAGAAGGCCTTTCTCAGGGTCTGGGTATCAGCTCAGAAATGGCCTTTGAGGGTCTAAGGACTTGCAGGGTCCCGGTTGCTGGATGCTTTAGTTTTGGAGAAATCCAGCAAAGTTTGCAAATTGCTAGCTTGGCACTGTATTATTAGCAAGTGCAAGTGGATGCAATTGGAGGCCGTTTTCCAGGGAAAGAGAAGTCCTTTCTCAGGGTCTGGATTTCAGCTCAGAGGTGGCATTTGGGGCTCTAAGGATATGCAGGGTCCTAATTGCTGGCAGCTTCAGTTTTGTAGAAACCCAGCAAAGTTTGGAAATTTTCAGGTTGGTACCCCAGTGTCAGCCAGTGGCTGTGGCTGCATACAGAGGCCATTTTCCATGGGAACAAGAAGTCCTTCCCCAGGGTCTGGGTATCAGCTCAGAGGTGGCATTTGGGGCTTTAAGGACTTGCAGGGTCCTAGCTGCTGGCACCAGAACAGCTGGGAATGTCTGCAGGCAGCACCTTTTGCTCCCAGCACTTCCATGCTCAGCAATCCCCAGCCAAGGGGTGCCCAGTGCAGGGGGCAGAGCTGCCATCCCTCTCAGGCTGCTGTGGCAGTCAGGGAAGCTGGTTCCTGGAGGAAGGTTTCACTGGACTGGGCTGGTGTGTTCCCAAGGGGGACACTCGGGTCCTTCCCTAAACCTCGCTCCAGCTGCTGGACAGATGTTTGAGGGTTACAGTAAGGACAGCAGAGTACCTGCACAGGCTCACAACCCCTGCAAACCCCTGGTGTGTGGGAAGGAAACGTGTGGAATATCATGGCAGAGCAGCAGGTTCTGGCTTCCATTTACTGAGGGTTGTCCATTGAATGCTCCCTGTCCTGAGGAGGGGGTGGGAATTTGAGACTGAGGGTAGGAATGGAGCCCTGGGGGAATTGCTTGGCTCTGGAAGGTGACTGTTCTTCAGGAGTACCAGCCCTTCTTAGGGACTGTGTGACACCCAGGAGCCTTGGCAGGAGAGCAGCAAGGAATTAGTGCTGAATCTGGCCATGGAGCCAGGCTGGCAGAGCTCACCTGGAGAGGAGAAGGCTCCAGGGACACCTCAGAGCCCCTGCCAGGGCCTGAAGGGGCTCCAGGAGAGCTGGAGAGGGACTGGGGACAAGGGATGGAGGCACAGGACACAGGGAATGGCTCCCACTGCCAGAGGGCAGGGCTGGATGGGACATTGGGAATGAGGAATTGTTCCCTGTGAGGGTGGGCAGGCCCTGGATCCCTGGCAGTGCCCAAGGCCAGGCTGGGCAGGGCTTGGAGGCACCTGGGATGGTGGAAGGTGTCCCTGCCATGGGAAGGGTGGCACTGGATGAGTTTTAAGGCCCCTCCCAGCCCACACCATTCCATGATTCCATGCCCGTTCCTCTGGGGCCTCACTGCACAGTGAGAAGCTGAGATGGGAGCAGAGCCTGGATCCCTGCAGTCAGCTCTGGAAGCACCTCTGCCCCAGAGCCTGGAGTTCCCTGGGCTCACACTGACTCGGGGTGGATCTGTTCCCCGGTGAACACCCCCTGGGTGCCGCCCCTCTCAGTGCCCCTCTGCCGTGAGTCCGTTCCCAGCAGTTTTTGCTCTCTCCCTTGCAGGACCTGCCCTCGTTCACACAGAACGTGCACAGGCTGGTGAACGACCTGCGCTATTACAGACTGTGCAACGACAGCCTGCCCCCGGGCACTGTGAAGTTATAGTGACTGCACTGGAGTCCCGCCCTCGGGGCACAGCCCCGCGCTCCGGTTCGCCGCCGCCCTCTCCTCCCGGGCCGTGCCGGCGCTGCGGGCCCGGCTCCGCCCGGGCTTCACCGCGCTCCACCGCTTCCTTTGAGTTCTCCCTGCCCAGCCCGAGGCCGCAGCTGGAGCCGGCAGGATGTGTCTTAATGCCCACCCCGGGGCATCCCCACTGTCGGGAATTCTCTCTCTCCCGGGGCTTTCCCTCTGCTCCTGTAGCACTTTGTTGCATCTGGAGGTGTCTGGAGAGATCATGTCCGTATCAAACACGAGGCAGAAGCGCCAAAGACCACTTCAGACATTCGTACCTTCGTGTCATTCCACCTTCCTGCCCCGCCCAGCTCTCGGAGGAGGAGTCGTCTCCTGACGTTGGGACTGGTTTGGCACTTCTGTCACTCCCTTTGTTTTTAAATTGCCTTGAAAACAAACCTCCCCGATGTTGGCGGGGATTTAGAGACTTTTTTTGGGTTTTTTTTTAAACGTTTTCTCATCATTCCATTGTGATACTAAAAAACATGCTTAATGGGAATAAAGTGCTTACTTTGTTGTTATAAATAACTTGGGGCTGGGTTAGTTTCCCTCTAGGTCATTTTGTATAAATGAACATGCAGTAATCCACAGCTTTTCCCAGGATCAGGAATGAGGAGCAGCCAGCAAGGATCCCAACAATTCCAGCAGCTCCTGGAAGGTGCAGATCAGGGGTGGCCTCTTCTGCTGTCTCCTCATTGTTCTCCTCCTGCGTTTTCTGTCACGTGTTGTGGTGATCCATTCATTCCCTCCAGCACAAGTGTCTGAATCGATCATGAAGTGCCTGCAGGAAGAAATCCCCCATTCCCAGGGAGCCTGCAGCTGAAGTTCACCCTCTGCCCAGTGACCCAGTGGTGGCATCCCAGACACCAGTCAGGCAGGAGCAGATTGTGTGGGGCTTGTGGATCTCTGATCATGCAGCTGGGAATGATTTCTTTTCCCTGAGGTCTCTGGTCAGGAAGCTGTACTAGATCAGTCCTAATTTTTATATTTATTACATTAAATTGGAGAGGCATGGAGTGACAGGAAAAGGGGAAATGGGCTTAGGCTGAATGAGGGCAGGGATGGATGGGATATAAGGGAGGCCCTGGCACAGGGTGCCCAGAGCAGCTGTGGCTGCCCCTGGCAGTGCCCAAGGCCAGGCTGGGCAGGGCTTGGAGCCACCTGGGACAGTGGAAGGTGTCCCTGCCATGGCAGGGGGTGGGATGAGCTTTGAGGTTCCTTCCAACCCAAACCACTCTGTGATTGTGTGGAATCACTCTTAATTCCCTGTGGTGAAGTGGGCAGCTGCAGTGGCAGGAGCAGCACCAGGCCCTGGGAAGGGAACACTCCTGGAGATGTTCTCCTGGGAATGTTTGGAGATGAGGCTGTGCTGTGGCTGCACCTGGACAGCTAGGAGGTGCCAGGGGTGAGCTGGAGTGTGGCAGCTCTTCCTCCATGCTTCCTGTGTTTCAGTTTTGTGGACAAGCCCCTTCCCTGTGCCCGTTTGTCATGGGGATGCTCTTTGGATGATTGGGCCATCCCTGCACCCAGGCTCTGACCTGGCACCAGCTGGATCTTTGTGCTCCCTGCCCTGGAGCAGAGTCCAGATGCCCAGGATGTGCCTCACCTGCTCTAGGCTGTGCAGGTGAGGGCAGAGCTGCCTCCAAGGGGTGAGGAAAGAGGGGAGGGAGGGGGCTGATGGTCTGTGCCCAGCCTTCCTGACTCCCTGCCAGCTGGCCACGCCTGGAACAGCGATTGGAGTGCCCCTGTCTCCACTTGTTCCTGCTGGTAACGGTGCAGGAGCAGCCAGTGCAGGGTCCAGCCCTGCCCTGCCTGGGGGCACTGCGGGGCAGGGAAGCTGCAGCCACCTCCTCCGCCACCTCCTGACTGTGGCTCCCTTTGGAGCTGGGCTGAAGGGATTCCATCCCAGCACAGCTCTCCAGGCTCATGCTGCTTCTCTTTCTTGGCTTCACACAGGGTGAAAGTAGAAGATTTCCCCTTGGTCAATGCCAGCAGCTGCCAGGTGGCCAAAGCCCAGCCTCCAATCTGCCACCCCTTGTCCTACATCCTCTTTCCCCTTTGCCACCCTTCTGTCCCATTCCCCCTGGCCTGGCAGACCCTGCAGAGGGGCCTTTCCCCACCCCCAGCCCCTTGTTTGGGGCTCTTTCCCACAACCTGTTGAATCCATTTGCCCGTGGGAAGGCACTGGGGTGATTTTTGCCACGGTGCTGAGCACAGCAGGTCCCCAGAGCCCCCCAGGCTGTGGCAGGGGTTCTGTCCCCCCGTCCCTGTGCCTTGGGAAGGCAGGGTGGTAACAGGGAGAGTGGGATCAAGCTCAGCCCTCACTTGTTTCTTCAGAATACTCCTCAGTCCTCCAATTCAGCACAGATTTGGGAACCAGGCTCCGAGCAGCCAGGCTGTTCCATGAACCTGTCAGGCTGCTCTCCCATGCGGTGTCTGAGTGCAGGGAAGCCCAGCACAGAGTGATTTCCCAAACTGGGGTCTGGAATGAGCCTTGGAGAAGTGATCAGTGCTCCCAGCTGCAGTTCCTCTGCACCCCTTCCCAGCACTCCTGTGTCCAGGGTGGGTCTGTGCCCTGCAGGGGGACACTGCCCTGGCTGCCCTTGTGCCCCAGCTCAGCCTGGCATGGGCTGACCCAGCCTCTCCCCGCTGCTGAATCGAGGGCTGAGTGCGAGGCCGGTTTGGGTCCTGGCAGGGTCTGGCTCCCCTCGGGGCGAGTGCGGGCTGTGCTCCCACCCTGGCAGGGCCTGGGGCTTCCAAGCCGAGATGTTCCGTGTCAGGATGCTCCGTGCTGGAATGCTCTGCATGGGGAGGATGCTCCGTCCCGGGATGTCCCGAGCAGGCGCGGCGGCCTTTAAGGGGAGGGACGGAATCCTGAGCCGTCCCCGGGCCCTTAAAGCCTCCGCAGACTGACCGAGCCCGGCTCCGACCCGCCGGGGCCGCCATGGGCTCCCTGGGGCGCTGCCTGGCCCGGAGCCTCCCGCGGGGACAGCCGGGCCTGAGCCCCCCCGGGCCCCGCTGCTACGGCTCCGGTGAGACACGGCCCCGTCCCTGTCCTGCTCCCTGTCCAGCCCCTGGGGACCTTGTCCTCACCCCTGCTCCAGAGGACCCGGTCCCCCTCCCTGGGGGCCTTCAACTCCTTCTCCATCCTCTCCCTGGGGACCCTTCCCTCATCCCTGTCCCTCTCCCTGGGGACCCTTCCCTCATCCTTGTCCCTCTCCCTGGGGACCTTTCCCTCATCCCTGTCCCTCTCCCTGGGGACCCTTCCCTCATCCCCGTGCTGTCCCCGGTCCCCTGCTCGCGCTGCCCCTCAGAGCTCCCGTTCCCACCCTGTCCCCTCGGTGCCCCATCCCCTCGCAGTGTCCCCGGTCCCTCCGTGCCGGGCGGGTGGCGGCTCACGGGCTCCTGTCACCCCTTTGTGGGGCGAGTGGGTGCCAGGCTCTGCTGTCCCCAGTCCCGTGTGCCGGCATGGGACAGAGCTGGCGCTCCCGGAAGGTCCCAAGGGGTTCAGTGTCCCCAGGGTGGTGCTGGGGGCACCTCGATGCGGGGGACAGGGACAGGGACAGGGCAGGACCCTGGCAGAGCCGAGCCGTGCCCAGCAGTGCCCGGGTGAGCTCACGGGCTCGGTTTGTCCAGCTCTGTCCCCGCCAGCACCGGGGCCACCCGGCCCCGCAGCCCGGGATGGGTCCCCAAAGGGATTGGCAGTGAAGCGTCCTCTCCCTTCCTCCTCTCTCCCTCTCCCTTCCCCTCCTTCCTGTCCCCTCTGTCCCTCCAGCGGACGGGATGCACTGTCCCCTGGGGCTTCTGTCCCCTCCTGCAGCCGCGGCAGGGCCAGCGGCGGGCCGGCCCCTGCCGTCCCACGGGTGACAGCGGGACCGGCCCCTGCCGTCCCACGGGTGACAGCAGGACCGGCCCCTGCCGTCCCTCGGTGACGGATTTTCCCCTCCAACAGCGGAGCGTTGTCACCGGGCGGGGGGAAGGCCCCGTGGCCAGGCGGGGGACAGTCCCCAGCACGGGGACGCGGCACAGACATGGCTGGATTAAAGGCTGTTTCCTGGCCACGGACTTGTCCCCAACAGCCGTCAGGGCTTTGTGACACGTCCCCTGGGACCCCAGCAGCCTGAGAGACACAGCTTGGCCAGGGGACACGCCCCGGGATGGGATGGGGACAGCGATGGGGACAGGGATGGGGACAGCGATGGGGACAGGGATGGGGACAGGGATGGGAACAGCGATGGGGGCGGGTTCCCATCGGCAGCCTCGTGGCCGAGTACACCCCGTGGGGCTGCGGGGACAGCTCGGGGCCCTGCTGCCACCGTGCCCGTGTCGGGTGGGGTGCCGTGTCCCGCGGTGGTGACAGTGACCCGCGCAGCCCCCGCGGCGCTGCAGGAGAGGACGCTGCTGGTGGCCAAGCCGGACGCGGTGCAGCGGCGGCTGCTCGGGGACATCATCCAGCGCTTCGAGCGCCGCGGCTTCAAACTGGTGGCCATGAAGCTGCTCCAGGTAGCCGGGCCCGCGGGGACGCTGCTCCGGGAGCGGGGGTGGCCGGGGACACCGCCCGGGTGTCACTGTCACCGCCGCTGCCCCAGGCGGACCGGAGGCTCGTGGAGCAGCACTACGAGCAGCTGCGGCTCAAGCCCTTCTACCCCGCGCTCGTCGCCTACATGACCTCCGGGCCGGTGGTGGCCATGGTGAGGGGACAGCCCGGGGGTCCCGGGGTCGCGGGGGATTCAGCTGTTCCTGTCCCTGTCCCTGTCTCTGTCCCTGTCCCTGTCCCGCAGGTGTGGGAGGGCTACAACGTGGTGCGGTGCACGCGGGCCATGGTTGGGGACAGCAGCGCCGTGGGGACAATCCGCGGGGACCTCAGCGTGCACATCACCAGGTAGGGCCGCGGGGGAGGGACCCCAGGGCCGTGGCACTGTCCCCATCCCTGTCCCCTCGCAGGAACGTGGTCCACGCCAGCGACTCCGCGGAGACGGCCCAGCGGGAGATTGGCTTCTGGTTCCAGCGGGACGAGCTGGTGGCCTGGGACAGCAGGGACAGGGACAACATCTACGGGCTCTAGGGTCGGGCCCCGGCCGGGGACACCCCCGCCCCCAATAAACCCCGGCGTCCCCAGCTCTGACTCCGGTCTCCTCACTCGGATGTCACCAGGAAGCTCTGGGAGGCACCGGGATATCCCCAGAGGCACTGGGGTGGTACTGGGAAGCCCTGGGTGGCACTGGGATGTCACTGGGAAACCGGGGTGACACTGGGAAGCTCTGGGATGTACTGAGGTGACACCAGAGAGCACTGGGGGTGTCCCAGGAAGGCTCTGGGAGGCACTGGGTGGTCATGGAGGGCACTTGGATAGCACTGGGAAGCTCTGGGAGACACTAGGATGTCCCCAGAGGCACTGGGGCCGTACTGGGAAGCGCTGGGATATCACTGGTACATCCGTGGAAGGTACTGGTTGGTACTGGGAAGCTTTGTAAGGCACTGGGAGACTCTGAGAAGCTCTGGGTGTCCATGGACTGTTCCAGGGGGGCACTGGATCAGTACTGGGAAGCTCTGTGGGAAACTGGGATAGTGCTGGGAAGCTCTGGGATGAACTGGGATGTCCCTGGGAGCACTGGAACTGTACTGGAAGGCCCCGTGAAGAACTGAGCTGTGCCCGAGGGGCTGCAGGGGCTCTGCAGGTGACGGGAAGAGATCGGGTGGGGTCTGAGCTGTAAAACTGGGGGGCTCCGTGCGACCCAGGGAACCGCTGGGTGGCACCGGGACACTGCGGAGAGGCGCTGGGATGCCACCGTGAAGCACTGAGACAACACTGGGTGGTACCGGGGGCCACTGGGACACCGCTGTGAGGTACTGGGACAGCACGGGCACAGTGGATAGCACTGGGAGCACTGGAACAGCACTGGGATCTCTCTGGGATCTCTCACCGGGATATCTCTGGGATATCTCTGGGATGTCTCTGGCATGTTTCATTGGGATGGTTCACTGGGATATCTCTGGGATGTCTCTGGCATGTTTCACTGGGATGGTTCACTGGGATATCTCTGGGATATCTCCGGGATCTGTCACTGGGATCTCTCCGGGATCTCTCTGGAATCTCTCACTGGGAGGACGGGGAGGGCCCCGGTCTCCCCTCGCTGCAGTTCCCGCCGTGGCCGCTCAGTGTCGCTGTGTCCCGGAGCGCTCCCCGTTGCCAGGCGACGGCGGCGGCGCCCGCGCAGGCGCAGTGAGCAGCGCCGCCCCTGCCATGGCCGACGCCGCCATGGCCGCGTTGGTGCCCCCGGACGAGGACGGGGACGAGTGTCTGCCGCAGTACCGGCACCTGCTCAGCCCCGACCTGCTCGAGTGAGTCCCGGCGCTCCGGGGGGCCCGCGGGGGCCGCCTCCCCGGGGCCGGGCTCTGACCGTGCCTCTGTCCCACAGGGGCCAGGTGGCCTTCATCACCGGCGGCGGCTCCGGCATCGGCTTCCGCATCGCCGAGATCTTCATGAGGTGCGGGAGCCCTGGGACGGACCTCTCCTTCCCTTCTTCTCTTCCCTTCTCTTCCCTTCTTTTCCCGTACTTTCCTCCTCTTCACCCCCCGTTTCTCTTCTCTTTACCCGTCCCATCCTTTCCCCGCTGCGGTACCAGGCCCTGGCAGAGCCGGGATGTGCAGCCGAGGGCGGCAGAGCCCTCAGGGGGCTCCGGCGACAGGGCCCAGCCTCTCCCCGTGCTGCGGGCTTGGAGCAGCAGCAATTCCTGCAGGGAGCACCCGAACTGATCCCGAGGTGCTGCTGGGGAGCCCGGCCCGTCTCACCTGCCCCTTCCCCGCAGGCACGGCTGCCGCACCGTCATTGCCAGCAGGAACCTGCAGCGGGTGGCCGAGGTGAGTGCGGGCTCCAGCAGCCTGCGAGCCCCGGAATCCTTCTGCTCTCCCCCTGGGGCAGGGAGTCCTGGGAATAGTGCAGTAGGAGGAATGGTTTCCCAGTGCTTCCCAGTGCCTGCCAGCCCTGGGCACTGTGGGGCAGGGTGGGTGCGGGTTTGGTGCTGCACCCACCACACCTCCAGCACAGCTCCATTAACCTGGAACCTGCTTTGTGGAGGCTGTTCCATTATCGTGATGGCTTTCTGTGGGGGAGAGAGACAGAAGGGAGCTGTGGGGGAGGTTTGTCAGCAGGGCAGAGCCCAGGGTTGGACTGAAAGCTCAGTGTGGAGTAGGAGCAGACAGCAGGGGCTGTGTGGCTTGTGGGTTGCACAGGTATCCAGTGTTTTGGGGCAGAGGGGACAGTGCAGGTGTGGTTGGCTGTCATTTCCCACCCCCTCATGCTCATGTGCCAGAAGAAGCTGGCTCAGCAGGTTTGTAGTCCTCAGGGGCCAGAGTCTTCTGAGGCCACAGAATCTGCAGTCCAGGACTCCAGCTGCTTGTGCGCTTGTGTGTTGTTGGGGCTCAACACCTCTCACAGAGCCCAAAACAGAAGCTGGAGCAGCTCTGGGTGTTTGTGGAGTTGCTGCTGAGCTTGTGTGTCCCCTGTGCTTAATTTGCTGGGGAAGATCTTACACTTAATGAGCCACAGGGGTGGCTTGTGACAAACCCTGAGCTGCAGAGCTGCTCTGTCTCACAGCCTGGCTGCTCTGTCCTTGCCCTTTTGCCCACTGACTTTTTGGATCTAAAGGGCAATTGTGCCTGGGCTCATGCCAAAAACAGCCTTGCTGAGGTCCAGCCTTTGTCCTTGCCCTGCAGAGATGTTGCCTGAGCTGTGCTGTGTCCATGGCAGCCCACGCAGGTACCTGGGCTCAGCCAGCCCAGCGTGCAGTGTGGCTGGGACACACCATGCAGGAGCTTTCCCTGGCTACCCCAGGGCTGGCAGGGTGCAGCCAGGCTCTCTCAAGTGTCCTTTTGGTCCTTTCAGGCCTCGAAGAAGCTGGTGGCAGCCACAGGGCAGCAGTGCCTGCCCCTGTGCATCGACGTCCGGCAGCCGCAGACCATCGCGGCAGCGGTGGATGAGGCGCTGCAGGAGTTCAAGAGGATTGACATCCTCATTAATGGTGAGGCTGCAGAGGGCAGGGTGTGGGCTCACTGCTGGCCAGGGTGTTTTCCTGGGGGCTCAGAGGAAGCAGAGATCTGTTTGTGTGTGGTACATGGCCATCCCTGTTTGTCTAGGTGTGGATCATCCCTGCTCCCCTCGTGCTGGCTGTGCTGCTGGGCACCCAGAGCCACCAGTTTATCCCTTAGCAGGGCTGTCTCCACGTGCTCTCCAGCATGCAGACATTGTCCCTCACCCTCCCTGTCCCAGAAGGGCCCTGACATCTGTCCCAGCCCTGTCTTGCCTGTCCCTGTGGTTCAGGTGCCGCGGGGAACTTCCTGTGCCCAGCCAGTGCCCTGTCCTTCAACGCCTTCAAGACAGTGATAGACATCGACACCTTGGGCACCTTCAACACCTCCAAAGTCCTCTTTGAGAAATATTTCCGGGTAAGTGGCACGGAGCCAGGGCACTCTGAGGAGGGGCTCTTGTAGGCAGGGGGTAGTGTCAAACCACACTGTGCTCCTGGGGGAATCAGGGAAGTGCAAGGCCCCAGAGCCTCCCTGCACAGATCCACTCTTTTCCCTTCCTGGGATCCCAGCCCTGAACTGGGGATCCTCCTGTCGCTTGCCCTGAGGCTTTGTGCTGTTGCAGCACCTTTCCATGCTCTGCCACCTGGAGAAGCTGATCTCCTGCTCCCTTTCCAGCTCTGCCACTTTCCCTTGGCCTTTCCTTCTACCCTGCATGTCCCACCTCTCCAGCAGGGCCCTGCTGGCTGCCCCACCCCTGAGATTCCGTGGGTAGAGCTGCCCCAGGGGTGGCTTGGCAGTGCCCGTGTGTGACTGTCCCTCAGAGCCCTGTGAGAGCCTTTGGGCTGCTCCCTGCTGAGCTCCACATCTCCTTTCCTTCCCCAGGACCACGGCGGGGTCATCGTTAACATCACGGCCACCCTGAGCTACCGAGGGCAGGCCCTGCAGGTGCACGCTGGGGCTGCCAAGGCTGCCATAGGTACCTCAACACACCCTGCTGGGGCTCTGAGCCACGTGGGGCCAGTCCTTCCTAAATACTGGCATGGGAACATGCCTTGGGGAGGGGCAAGGGGGGTGAATTGGTGTAGCTACTGCATGCCTGGGTTTGGGATGAGGCTCTTCTCCCCTCCAGCCAGACTTTCTGTGGCATTTTTTTTCCCCTCCAAAGAAGTTTCTGGTGTGGTTCTGCTCCCTGTTTCTCACTGCTGTTGCAATCCCTCCCCAGATGCCATGACCCGTCACCTTGCAGTGGAGTGGGGACCCAACAACATCCGTGTGAACAGCCTGGCCCCCGGCCCCATCTCGGGCACCGAGGGCTTCCGACGCCTGGGTGAGGCAGCCTGGGCTCACAGCCCTGCCCTGGCACTGCCCTGCTGGGAGGGGACTGGGAGGAACCCCCGGTGCCACACAGCTCGTGGGGAATTGCTGCTGGGCATGGCTGTGCTGTGCCTTGCCTGGCACAGCTCTGTGGGAACAGCCCTTCCCACAGTCCTCGTACCTCCCAGGGCCCTGGTTTGGCAGCAGTTTGGGCTCCCTGATGTCGTGATGGAATGTGCTCCTCCAAAACTCAGCCCTGCCTGAGGGGTTGGCTCTTACAGTCCACCAGCAGAGTGCTGGTGCAGCCCCAGAGGATGGGAGAGACCTGGAGCTCTTAGAATGGGTCCAGAGGCCATGGAGATGCTCCAAGGAGATGCTCCAGATGTGCCATGGAGACCTCAGAATCCCTTCTAGGGCCTAAAGGGGCTCCAGGAGTGCTGTACAGGGCTTCCCACTGCCAGAGGGCAGGGCTGGATGGGATATTGGGAAGGAATTGTTTCCTGGCAGGGTGGGCAGGCCCTGGCACAGGGTGCCCAGAGCAGCTGTGGCTGCCCCTGGATCCCTGGCAGTGCCCAAGGCCAGGCTGGATGGGGTTTGGAGCCACCTGGGATAGTGGAAGTTGTCCCTGCCATGGCAGGGGAGAAGAAGGAGAGATCCCTCCCAACCCCAACCATCCCATGGTTCTAAAGCTTCCTGAGGTCCTTGAGCTCGCTGGGTCAGTACAAAATCCCTGCTGGGCTTGGGCTCCCCTCCGTTAAATCTTCCCAGGTTTTTATCCCAGGGCTGTGCCAGGATCTCATCCCAGTTCCCTGGAGCACTCAGCCAGCCCCATGGGCAGTGCTGCAGTGCCTGGCCAGCCATGGTGGTGGACAGTCCTCCCATGGCCCAAACTGACTCTTTCCTGCTCCTTTTAGGTGGGAAATTTGCAGAGAAGTCCAACCAGTTCTCCGCCATCCCGCTGCAGCGCGCGGGGAACAAGACGGAGATCGCGCACAGCGCCCTGTACCTGGCCAGCCCCCTCTCGTCCTA
Source organism: Fringilla coelebs (assembly GCF_963513975.1). Lineage (NCBI taxonomy): Eukaryota > Metazoa > Chordata > Aves > Passeriformes > Fringillidae > Fringilla > Fringilla coelebs. The sequence goes on from NC_140042.1 coordinate 14,632,736, forward strand.
CGTCACCGGCACCACCCTGGTCGTGGATGGGGGCAGCTGGCTCACCTCCCCCAACAGCTTCTCTGCCTTGCTGGGTATTGCCTCCTCCTCTGCTAAACTCTAGGTGACTGCATTTCCCCCTCGTGGGATTGGAGCAGGGCTCCTCAGGGAAGCGCTGCTTTTCCCTGGGACACGGGGCACAGGGCCTGTGAGGAGCAGCTGAGGGAGCTGGGAAGGAGCTCAGCCTGCAGAGAAGGAGGCTCAGAGGGGACCTTGTAGCTCTGCACAACTCCTGACAGGAGGGGGGAACTAGGTGGGGTTGGGCTCTGCTCCCAGGGAACAGGGACAGGACAAGGGGAACAGCCTCAAGCTGTGCCAGGGGAAGGTGAGGTTGGATATTAGAGAAAACTCCTTCATGGGAAGGAAAGATGATATAATGATCTCCTCAAGCCAGGTCTTATAAGCTGTTGGAGATCTATATCACACCTGAGATAACTCAGCCACCTCAGATGGCATAAAATCAGCAGGATGGCCTCTGTGGTAGTGTTGGAAACAGAAAAGTTTTAAGAAAAGGCAAAATAACAAAGCTCTTTACAGAGAAAATCCAAGCCAGGTGCAAGAGGTCCTTGGCCCTGATAAAACACCTCACAAAAGCGATTAGTTCCTTTGTTGTCTTATTTTTCTAGTAAATTGCTCAGGCAGGACTTTTCGGCTTCTGTCCAATTGGCCTTCCTTAAGTTTCAGTTGAAGTCCCCAAGGTCTTATGAGGTGTCTTTTTACCCAATTGAGGAGAGAAACTTCTGGGCTTTTTTCCTTTTTAAGGAGACAAAAGATAGTTTTGTCACTCAGTCAACAGGGGGCACATTGCTACAGTCAGGCACTGGCACAGCTGCCCAGGGCAGCGGGGGAGTCACCATCCCTGGGGGGATTTAAAAACTGTGTGGATGTGGCACTTGGGGACATGGGTTAGTGGTGGCCTTGGCAGTGCTGGGGCACAGTTGGATTTGATGGTCTTAGGGGGCTTTTCCAACTTAAATGATGATTCTTAACCATGCTTCTCCTGGGGCACGGCTGCTGTAGCAGTGGGTACAGTGTCCTCATGGCCAGTCCTAGGGATGGCTTGGGATGAGCAGAGCCTGCTGGATTTTCCCTTTGAGCCTGGCTTCTGACATGGTGTCTTGTGGACACTTGTCCAGACACCTCTGAGATTTCCCCAAAGCAACCTGATGCCCATTTTCAGTGCCCCAGCAGCAGGATTGAGCACAAAGAGTCCGAAGAGCCTGTTCCTCTCATGGATTCCTGCAGCCTGGCAGGGGAAGGGGTCTCCTGCCTTCCTCCCCTCCCTGCCTGTGTCCTACCTGGCAGCCTCCATGAGCTGGGCAGGCCCCAGCAGGGCTCTGTCCCCACCTCCACCCTCTCTTGCAGATGTCTGGGCTGCAGGAGCAAACCAGCCCCACTGATGGACAGCCTGGGACTGACTGACGGACAGACGTGACCTGGGACGCCGTGTGGGGACATCTCCCAGAGCCAGTGCTGACAGCCACAGCCTCTCCTGGCCACTGGTGGTAGTGGTGACACTGCCAGTCCCGGGTCTGCCTGGGGGACACAGCTCTGGGCTGCTGGGTGGGGACCAAGCCCACCCCCATCCTGTGCCATTGCTGCCCTCTGAGCTGGTGTGGCTCTGGGTGCAGAGACAGCTTGGAGGGCTGAGATGGTCACTGGCCCTTTGTGGCCCCCTCCAAGCTGCTCCTGTGGCCTCTGCTAAGCCCCAGGCAGTGCCACCCATGGGTACCCATCCTCTTACTCCCCTCTCTTAGCCTGAGAACTGCACAAGAGCCCCAGCAGCAGCTCCTTTTTGGGAGGGGGAGCAGCTCAGCCTGCCTGGGCTCGGGATCACCCCAGTTCTGCCTTGGCAAATCTTGGGGGGGAAACCCTGGCAGGGGGAGGTGGCTGTGTCCCCTGAGGGGTCCTGGCTGGGACAGTGGTCCCAGGAGGCTGCCAGGGATGCAGCTGGGATGCCCCTCTCCCGAGAGCAGAGGTGGTGTGAGGGCAGATCCCCCAGAGCAGGACCAGCTCTGCACTGCAGCTGTCCGGTAGTCTGTCCACCCATCTGTCTGTCACACCAGTGTCACGCTGTGTCCTGCCAGACACTCAGGCTGAGGCTAAGTGAAGGGCTAGGCCTGGAGTGCAGGAGCCACAGCAGGGATGGCGCTGCTGCAGCCAGCCCTGTCCCTGTGCTGGTGCCCTGGGGGACACATGCTGCTCGTGTGCACCCTCCTGCTGCTGCTGGTAGTTTTTAGGCTTACCCTGGATTCAATGAAGCTTGTTCTCCCACTTAATTGTATTTTCTACTTGATTGTAGACTTGCCAGATTTTATTCCTTCCTCCAGGCCACAAATAAAGAACTTGCCCCCTGAAGCAGTGATGCCTCTCTCTGCTGCATGAGCACCAGTGCCCTGCCCAGCTGACTGGTCCAAACTGGGTGCTAAGGGAGGGGAAGAGCCACTGCTCCCACTGCCAGGGCCTTGTGTGGCTCCAGTCCTTGGCTCTGTGGTGCCCCAGTGCTCCAGGCCACGGGGCTTGGGGACCTGCCAGCTCCTCAGCCCCAGGGCTCTGGGAAGGTGCCTGGAGCAGCAGAGGTGGTGGGAGGTGCTGAGGGCTTTGGTGAGAGGCTCAGCCCTTCGGGGGGCTGGGGGTGCAGTGCTTGGGCTGGGATCTGGGTGGATCCTTTGCCTGGGCTCTTGGGGTTTGGCTCTGGCTGCAGTATTCCTCTTGCTGGATCACAGGATGTGTTTTCTCCTGGAGAAGGTACTCGTGTGGTGTGTGTTGGCCCTTCTGCCCAGCTGCAGCCTTGTCTCTGACCTGCAGCCCTGCTCTGGGAGGTTGCATGGATTTCACTGTTCCACCATGCCCAGGTGACTTGGGCACTCAGGGCTGTCCTGGCTCCGTGGCCACCCCAGGAGGAGGGAGCTGAGTTTGGCCACGGGTCCCCAGCACCAGGGCAAGGACAGAGCTCTGGGCCCAGCCTTGGCATGGCCTGGAGCTGCAGGAGCCCGTGCAGGGCTGCAGAGCTGCTTGTCACAGCATCAGGCTGTCCCCTCCAGCCCTGCAGGCACCTCGCTCCCTGCCAGCCCCATCCACACAGGAACCCTGGCTGCTTGAGCTGTCTGGAAGCTGGGAGTTGCATTGCCCGGGGGATTTTGCAGGGGATGCCTGAGGCAGGTGCAGCTTCCCCCCGTGGGACTGACCCAGGAGTTCCCTCCTGCCCCGCTCACCTTTAGGAATGGCTGTGCTGAGGAGGAGGATTTGGAGCGGGGGCTCCCATCCTCCAGTGCTGTGCTGACTGGACAGGGGTGACATCCACCCTGGGGATGCTGCTGAGCTCTGGCTCTCGGGGCTGAGTGTGCTCAGAGACACATTGTGGCCCAACCAGGCTGCTCCTGAGGTGTCACACACATCCGTGGCCTGGGCAGGGTCACTGGGGCCAGGGATGCTCTTGCTCATCAAGTTTGCTGCTAATTATCCCCAGGGGCTGTAATTCCACCTGCTGGGCCAGCTCCGGGGTGTGTTAGGAGGGCCATCCCTGTGCTCCAGCAGAAACTGCAGCTGCACCGAGACTGCAGGCTCTGAGCCCCAAGCACAGGCATTAATTAATTAACCCATTGGCATGGTCCCGGGGTGTCCCGGTGCTCAGGTCCCCCCAGGAGCAGCTCAGGCGCCCGAGTGCTGCCCCACTGGGGTTGGGGGTCCTGGAGCACGGCTCATCTCCTTGGAGGGACTTGGGGGTCACACCTGGAGCAGCTGGGCAAACCCCACAGGGGCTTGGGGTCCCGGAGCGCGGTTTCTCAGCAGGGGGATTTGGGGGTCCCCATTCACGGTGTCCCCCTGGTCCCACGTGCTCGCGCTCCGCTTGGCCCCGCCCCACACCGCCGGCCCCGCCCCCGCCGCGCGCGAGCCGGATAGGGGGCGTGGCCTAGGCACGGGCTCGCGCCGCGGAGGGGCGGGGCGAACCGGACCGGCAGGCGAGTGACGTCACCGCCCCGGCTACTGCGGCGGGGCCGGGCTGGATCTGCCGTTTGTCCGCGGGCGGCCCCCGAGCGGCGGAGCGGGCGGGCGGGCGGCGGGGCTGTTCCTCGGCGCCGCCGCCGCCTCCCCCAATCCCCGGTCCCGGACAGGACCCTCAGCCCCAGCGCTCGGAACCGCCGCTCCCCGGGCAGGGCGGGACCGGCGGGGCCGTCCCCGGTGTCGGCGGGCGGGGCCGGCGTTCCTCGCACAAAGCCGTGAGTGCCGCGGGGACCGCACCAGCACCGGCACCGCCCCGATGTGAGCGGGGCATGGCCGCGGGGCATGGCCCGGGGCGGGCGGCGGCGGGCGCGGAGCGCCGGCGGTGAAGATGGAGCCGCGTCCGCCTGGGACCGAGCCCCCGCTGCCCCGGGGGCCGGGACCGGGGCCCGAGCCGGAGCTGGAACCAGGACCGGAGCTGGAACCAGAACCGGAGCCGGAACCAGAACTGGAGCCAGAGCTGGACCTAGAACTCGAGCTGGACCTGGAACCGGAGCCGGACCTGGACTTGCAACGGAAACCGGAGCCGGAGCTGGAACCAGAACCGGAGCCAGAACTGGACCTGGACCCGGAGCCGGAGCTGGAACAGGAGGCAGATCTAGACCCGGAGCCGGAGCTAGAACCGGAGCCGGAGGTGGAGCAGGAGGCAGATCTGGGCCCGGAGCTGGATCTGGAGCTCTGGGCACTTGAGCCCGCCGCTGCCGGCGCGGTGCCGCCGCCCTGGTGCCCGGGGGAGGCCGGGGGCAGCCCGGGCCCGGAGGGCGCCGCCGAGCCCCCGCCCGAGGAGGAGCCGCGCCTCCGCCCGGTCTTCGATGCCCTGGACCGCGACGGCGATGGCTTCGTGCGCGTGGAGGAGTTCGTGCAGTTCGCCACGGCCTACGGCGCCGAGCAGGTGAGCACCGGGCACCGGGCACCTGCCCACCGTGGGCCCCGGCGCTGGGCCCGGGCCGGGCCACCGGGGGCGGCGGCTCCGCTTGGTGCCCGGTGGCCCCGCCGCCCGAGGGTGATGGTGGCTTCTGTCCGGGCTGCGGCCCTTGGAGAGCGTCAGTGTCCCCAAGGACAGCGCTGGCGTCGCCCCGGGTGAAGGACACGCGTGGCCCGAGCGGCTCCCGCTGCGCCCGGGAGCAGCCGGAGCCGCCGGGAGCCCGCAGCTCTTTGTTCTCCATCGCTACCGCCTCGGGGCCCGCCTGGGCACGGCGACATCCCGGGCCCCGGGGCTGCTCCGTGCCCCCCTTGCTGACCGTGGGTCATCCCATAACGGGAGCATCCCTGCCCGTGGCAGCGGCTCGGAGCGAGGTGATCCTTCAGGGCCTTTCCAGCCCAGGCCATTCCTGGCTCCCTGCCCTCCCTCACCTCCCTTGTCGGGCTCTGACAGCCCCGATGTGCGTTTCCCCCTTTTCTGCTGCTCTGTGCCCTGGCGAGCCGGTGCTGCCCTGCAGCAGATCCCAGCGATGTAATTTGAAGCTGCCTGGGCTGACCCAAAATGGAGCAAGCTCCGGCAGCGCTCGCCAGGGCACGGAGATGGATTTGTTGGTGCTTCGTGCATTGGCCTGGGCTGGCATCCCTACCAGGAAAAGAAGATTTAATTTTTTAAGGAACGCGGGTATTGCTGTGAAGTTTCCCCGTGCCTGCCCAGGTCTGCTCTCGTTCTCCATCCGCGGCTGCTGCGCGGGTATTTAAGTGCCATGACAAAGCAAATCATGTGTGAAGGAGGCTTTCGGTGGAGGAGGGCTTTTCATCCCTGTCCTCCTGCTGGAAACACCTCTCAAAGATAAAACAAATTTCTTTCAGAAAAAACAGCCCTGCAGAGTGGAGACAGGGAACTTCTTTGTGTTGCCGAGGGGGCACCGTGTGTGCAGGGGGTCTCAAGGTGTGAGCTCAGGTACCTCGGCTGCTCCTGCCTGTGCCAGCAGAGAGGTTTTGTTCCTAAATCCTCTCTTCTGCCCTGTCCTGCCAGGCTCCCTGTGCCACCGCCGTGTCCCACTGCTTTCCCCAGCAGAGGAGGCAGGAGCAGAGAGTCCACGGAGGCTCCTGCACACGGTGCCACCTCCCCGGGGGACCGTGTGCCTTCGTGTCCCTTGGCAGGAGCAGCCCAAGGACGTGGGAAATGGGGACGGGAGGTGGCGTGTGCGTGGCAGGGACGTGGCAGGTGGCTCTGGGCGTGCAGCTCAGCCTGGCAGTGCCCAGTGCCGGCGTGGGGATGGGGCCAGAGCTCCAGAGGGGCCTCACTGAGCCTGGAGAACCCCTCCGAGCACGGCCTGGGGAGGGGCTGTGGGGGCTAAGGGGGGTCCCCGGAGGGTTTGTGCCACTGGATGGTGTCTGTCCACATGGATCCGGCTGGGAAGGGGCTCTTTGCAGCTCCCTGTTCCCTCCTGCCGAGCACAGCCTGTGCTGCCGTAAATGATGCTTTGAAAAGCCATTTCTCTTCAGCAGGAGGCTGGCACGGGCTGCTCCTGGCACGCAGGACAGCTGGGCCTGGTACAGCGGGTGCTGAGCACCTTGGGGAGGTTGGTGTGGCTGGGCCAGCAGGTCCTGGGCACTCCAGGGGACTGGCAGGGGAGGAAAGGGGATGCCTGTGTGTGCAGGAGGACTTGGTGTGAGTCTGCAGCTTAGAAAGGACCAGGACACGCTGAGAGAGGAGGAGGAGGGGTTGGTGGTTGGGTGTGTAAGCTCCCAGCAGCTCATGTTTGTTCATTAACTGCCCTCTATGATTGCCCAGGCAGCCATCCCACCACGACCCCTCTCTCACAGCTCCCCAGCTCTGGTTGTGGCACAGCCTTTATTTACACCTTCAGGGTCCCTTTTAGTCCCACAAGAATCACTGAGTCCAACCCCTGGCCCTGCCCAGACCCCCCAACAATCCCACCCTGGGCATCTCTGTCCAAGCACTCCTGGAGCTCTGGCAGCCTCGGGGCCGTGCCCATTCCCTGGGGAGCCTGGGCAGTGCCAGCCCCCTCTGGGGGAAGAAAGAACCTTTCCTGATATCCAACCTGAGCCCCCTGATGTGTGGAGTCATACAGGGAGGAGTTCTGGGGGAGCTCCTTGACCTATTTTTTGGGAAGCAGCTGGAACTTGGGCCCAGAGTGGAGCTTCTGGAAAATGGAGATCCAGCTCAGGTGGGAGTTCAAGGGCAGGAACAGCCCCAGTGGGTAAAGCTGTGCTCAGGGGGCTAAGTGGGACCCTGAAGGTGCAAATAAAGGTTGTGCCACAACCATGCCCGGGGTGCTGGGAGAGAGGGGCTGGGGGGTGGTGGCTGCCTGGGTGATCACAGAGGAATTTGTTCTTGAGGAACAAATTCCAGCCCCCTTGCTGGAGGTACCTGCTTCCTTTTCTCCTTCTCTCCTTCCTGCTGCCCACAGGGGTGGAACAAATGGCTAAATTGAAGCAGGACAAGCAGCTGATTCCCGAGGCTGGAGAGGGCTGCAGGAGAGCCTCTGTGTGTGTGTGTATCCACATGGATGAGGAGCTGGAGAGCAGCGAGTGTTGTCTTTAGCGCTCAGTCAAACACCAGAGGCATTCATGGGCTGCTGAGTGAGCACTGTCAGCTCGTTTGGCTGCAACAATTATTAGCTAAATGTCAAAGGGAAGGCACCAGCTGGCGTTTATTCCATCCACACCGCGGGATTGGGGGGTTCTGGTCGGGGGAATTGGGTGTTTTTCTCTCCATGGGGATAAAAAATGGGATTGGGATGGGGTTTTGCCTGAGCAGCTTGGGGTGTTGGAGGGCTGACTGGGAGAGCTCTGTGGCCGTGCTGCTGGCATGGGGAAGAGATCAGGGCAGAGATAAAGGCAGTTTGTTTTGATCTGCAGTGATAAGAGCTGATAGGGATGGAGCCCTTGCCAGCACCTTCCTCTCCAAAGGAGCGATGGGAGGGAGGTGCTGGGGGTGACACCTGAGCCAAGGGTGGCCTCCAGCAGGGAAGGGACAGCCTTGGGATGGTCCCCCCACAGCCTCTCCCTGGAGGGGTTTGTCCAACACAGATTGTTTGGCTCCCACGGACCCCTGATGTGCTCCATGGATTTACAAACAAGATGTGGGATGGAAAGGTCTTGAGGACAACTGAACTTTCCTTGAGAACCACTTGATTTTTCATCCAAAACCCCTGGACTGCTCCCAAACCACCTGGGAGGCAGCTGCCAGGGGTGCTGTGTTTTTATTGTCTCCTTCTTCCCCCTTTTCCCTGCATTTCTCTGGGATCTGCTGCTCCCTCGGGACAGAAGGATGGAGTAAGATTGGCTCAAACAGGGAGCTGGGGACACACTTGATGTCACTTTTATGTCACCTTGTCAAGCAGGAGGGGCTGTGTCTTGCACTTCTGGGGGTTGCACAGGACCTAAAGCCGTTGTGCAACCACTTTTGGTTTAAATTTTTATTTTAAATTAATTTTTCCACGTCTTGCCCGCTGTAGCCCTGCATTGTGTCTGGCTGGCTGAGGTGACAGAGCCCAAGGCTCTTCTCCCTGGATTGGTTTCCAGCAGGCTCAGAGGAGAATGGATTGTTTGTGAGGCTGAGGACAAGCATCCTGCTGGCACCTTGGGTTGTTTTTCCTTTTCTGTTTTGGTCTAACAGACAATTGGAGAAGGAAAAGCCTCTTGCACCACATGATCTCACTGCCTTGGCTCAATTAAGAGAAATCCCAGAGTTTGTCTCACTCACTTCCAAAGGCTCCTGTTCCAAGGGATCTTCAGACTTTTTTTTTCCCTCTGGATGATCAGTTTGAGCTTCATTCCAGTGGGATTTATTTTGCTTCCTTCAACATTTCCATCCCTCAGTACCTGTCCTGCCACCACATCAGCTCATCCTCAGCTGAGCTCTCCATATTCAGCTTTTAACTTTCCTTCTGGGGGTGGTTCCTGAGGAGTTTTATCAGGTTTTTGTACTTTTCTCAGCCTCTTGGAATGGGGTGCCCAGCCTGAGCTGAGAGCTGCAGAACAAATCCCATTTTGGGGCTGGCAGGGATCACTCCAGACAGCAGCTGCAAAGAATCCTGCACTTGGTTTTTCTTTTTGAATAAAACAATCTGAAAAGCTGGCAGTTATTTCCTGTCATGAAGTCTGGATAGTGTCAAACTGCAGCTTTTTTGAGGTTCCCCAGGTGGTGATGCCAGGCTGGCTGTTCCTGCTCCCCTCTGATGGATCCCTTGGGAATTGGGTACCTGCATCCAGGGCTTCCTCCTTCCATCTCCCACAGCCATGCTGACCTGGCAGCTGATTAGCTGATTTGGGATGTCCTCCCTCTTCCTCTCCCACTTCCCTGTGAAATCTAATGATCTCTGTCATGAGGAAACCCCTTTTTTTGGTTTTTTTTTTTTTTTGTTCTTCCATTTTCTCATGGCTCTTACCCAGTTTGAGCAGAGGAAATGCTGGTTTTATGAAGAGATTTCCAAAATTACCTCTCCTGCTTTCACAGGCCAGTGAGGCTTAAATTGCCTCCAACTGTGCTGCTGCTGCTGCACCTTCCAGAGGCTTTAATTGCTGTTGAACTGTGTGGAATATCCTGGCCTGGAAGTCCAGGAGCATCAAGTCCAGCTGCTGGAATTTGGTTGCTGCTGTGGAGAGGGGCTGGGATGGCTCTGGGGGATGCTCTGGCTGTGCAGGAGGTGCCTGTGGACACCCCTGTGTGCTTTGGAACTGCAACAGAACTGGAATATTTTGCTTGCTTTGACCAAGTGCCCAGTTTTTTTCCCCCCCCCAAAGAAAATCATGGCAGGGAGTTTGTGGGTTTTGGGAGATTGGGTGGGAGCCCTTTCCTCTCCTCCTCCCTCCTCTCCTCCCTCTTCAAAGGGCTTTTACCACCATCAATAAATAACAGGTCTGTGTGCTCCAGGAGCTCCAAGACAGGAGTTTTTCTTTCTCCCTCAGAGAGGAAAACACTTCCAAGCCAACATATTTTGTGTAATTTTGGGCGAGGTGGTGGCTGCTTTGCAAATTCCATTTTCAGCTCGCTTGATTCACTTATAAATATCCCAAAAGCCTCCAAGGAAGAGATGATTCCTGTGCTCCTGGGTTTTTTTAGCTGCTCCTGCCTGGGTTTGGCTTTAAGCTCCTGGGAGTGGTGGGGAGGGCTGGGAGCAGATCAGAGCTGGGCAGAGCTCTGGTGATGTGTTTGTGGCTGGGATCAGATGGAGGGATGGCTGATCCTGGAGGGATGGAGCCTGCAGGACTGTGAATGCTTAAAGGCTGGGTTTGTCTGTGTGGGCTGGCAGGAGGCTGCTGGTGGTAATTTTATCCCAGCTCCCAGTTTATTAAATCAGCCTTTTCATTCTGCCTGGCTCCTGCAGGTTGAGAGTGCAGGGAATGTGGAGTGGGGGGTGGATTTTTGGGAGAGGGACTGGGGACAAGGGATGGAGGGACAGGACACAGGGAATGGCTCCCACTGCCAGAGGGCAGGGCTGGATGGGATATTGGGAATAAGGAATTGTTCCCTGGCAGGGTGGGCAGGTGCCCAGAGCAGCTGGGGCTGCCCCTGGATCCCTGGATCTCATCTTGGGCACTGCCAGGGATCCAGGGGCAGCCCCAGCTGCTCTGGGCACCCTGTGCCAGGGCCTGCCCACCCTGCCAGGGCAGAATCTCTCTGGAATATCCCAGGTAAATCTCAGTTCAAACCCATTCCCTGTGTCCTGTCACTGTCTGCCTGTGTGAAATTCCTTCTCCCTCTCCTTTATAAACCCCCTGTAAATACTGAGAGAGGAGAGGTGGATTCACAAGAAGCAAAGTATTTCCTGAGGCTGTGATTGATTAAAATTGGATTGGGGTCACCATAATTAACTGGAATATGATAGTGCACCACAGCAGAGGGCTCATGTGGAGCTGCTCTGGCCCACAGAGCCCTCTCCCACAGCACTCCCAGGCTGCTGATAGCATTATGTAACTCAGCCCAGACAATAATTGATAATCATTACAATTGCCCACAGAATTCCTCTCCACTTTATTCCTGTTTGACTTTCGTTTGCTGCTCATTGTCAGAGGAATGATCTGCTTGAAACCCAGGGGCCTTTTTTTTTTTTTAATTTTTTTTTTTAAATTTTCTTAATTCCTGGCTTTGGAATTTTGCAGAACAAATGACTTCCCTTTAGCCTCAGCTGCTTGGGCAGGGAGAGCTCCTGCTGGGCCACCCTCAGCATCCCCTCTGCCACAGCACCAACATTTTTCCTAGGAATGGAACCTGAACAACAAGGAACCAACATTGTTCCAGCTCTGGGACTCTGCTGGCAGTGAAGCATGCCTTGCTTCTCCCTGTTCCTCATGCCTGGCTCCATCTTTCCCTGATTCCTGTGTGGGTTCCTGGCCTGGCACCCCGGGCTGGTCCCTGCTGAGCCCTGGGGGAGCAGTGGGAGCCCTTCCCTCTGTGTGGTTGTGTAAATCCAGGCACCTGTGGAGAATGGAGGTGCAGAGCTGCCAGACTGGTTCTGCTGGGCTGGGAGGCACCGAGGAGCTCTGGGCTCACCGAGTGCAGCTGCTCCATCCCTGCCAGGGCCAGCCCTGAAATGTGTCCCCAGAGCCACAAACACATCCTGTGTGAGCCCCTCCAGGGCTGGGGACCCCCACTGCCCTGGGCAGCTGTGCCAGGCCTGACCACCTTTCCATGAAGGAATATTCCCTATATCCAACCTGACCCTCCCCTGGCACAGCTTGGGGCTGTTCCCCTTGTCCTGTCCCTGTCCCTTGTTCCCTTCCTGTCCCCTCCTGTCAGGAGTTGTGCAGAGCCACAAGGTCCCCCCTGAGCCTCCTTTTCTCCAGGCTGTGCCCCTTCCCAGCTCCCTCAGCCCCTCCTGGTGCCCCAGCCCCTCCCCAGCCCTGTTCTCCTCCCCGTTCCCCTCCAGGTGTGTTGGGTCAGGAGGGCTCAGAGCTGACCCTGGGGACACACTCTGCCCTTGGGGAATTGTGCATTGTGTTCCTGCAGTGGCTCTCCCAGCTGCCAGAAGCATTCCCAGCTCCTCTCAGAGTGCAGTGCCTGCTCTGGGTGCTCTGAGCTCTCTCCTGACGAGGTTTTTGGGATGTCTGCAGTGCAGCTGATGCTGGGGTCTGATGCTTTAGATCCAGCCTGAGGCCTCCCAGCAGAGACAGAACTGCAGCCACAGGGGGAGAAACATCATGGATTTCCTCAGGCTGCTCTCAGAATCCCTGGTTGTTCATATCTTCATCTGTCTGTGCTTTGGATCTTCCAATATTTGTGTGGGAAAGGGACCCTAAAGCCCATCCAGTGCCACCCCTGCCATGGCAGGGACACCTCCCACTGTCCCAGGCTGCTCCCAGCCCTGCCCAGCCTGGCCTTGGACACTGCCAGGGATCCAGGGGCAGCCACAGCTGCTCTGGGCACCCTGTGCCAGGGCCTGCCCACCCTCACAGGGAACAACTCCTAATTCCCAACATCCCATCCAGCCCTGCCCTCTGGCAGTGGGAGCCATTCCCTGTGTCCTGTCCCTCCATCCCTTGTCCCCAGTCCCTCTCCAGCTCTCCTGGAGCCCCTTCAGGCCCTGGCAGGGGCTCTGAGGTGTCCCTGGAGCCTTCTCCTCTCCAGGTGAGCACCCCCAGCTCTGCCAGCCTGGCTCCAGAGGGGTTCCAGCCCTGGAGCATCTCCCTGGGCTCTGGGATGACTCCAGCTCCATGTCCTTATGTTGGAGCCCTTGGATGTGCTGATGGCAGCAAACAGCTCCAGGCTGGAAGAGATCTTTGTACTCCCAGGGGAGTCCCAGGTCACATCAGTGGTACCTGGCAGGAGCCTTGTTCTGGGATCCCAAAACTTCCAAGCCCAGGGAGCAGCCCTGAAGGTGCCGTGGGGCGATGGCAGTGCCAGCCTGGGCTCCCTGCAGGGCTCCCAGCTCGGCAGGAATGCTCTCTCCTCCCACATTTTGGGTTCTGAAGGCTTCCCCTTCCCTGGAGGGCTTTTGCTGGAGCTGGTGGGGGAGGGAGGAGGAGAGGAATGCCCAAGGAGAGCCATGGGGACAATTCCTCCCAAAGTGCCACTGGTGCTGAGCTGCTGTGCTGGGTGTTGGCTCCATGGGGAGAGCCCAAATCCCTGTGAGTGCTGGTGGATCCTTCCCTGGCACACAGCTCTGCTGCTTCTGGGGCTGGGCTGGGCTTTTCCTCCAGGGAACTGAGGATGTGAGAGCCTCTCTTGGTTTGATCAGACAGGTGTCTGCTAAGGAGGGCAGGAGCTTCCCCTGAAATGGAAAATGTAACTCCCTCCCTCTGAATTATTGTAATTTTGAAATTAAGGGGCTCTCAGGCAAAGATATGGGAATAGGAATAACAGTTCTTTACTAGGAAAATTAAAAATACAAATGCAATAGTACCAAAAAACCCAGAAAACAAAACAGTGAAAGAGTCAGAGCAGTCCCTGTCCCCTTGTGTGTCAGGGTGGTGGCACAGTCCCATCCCAGGTGGTGGCACAGTCCCATCCCATCCCAGGGTGGTGGCACAGCCCCATCCCATAGTGGTGGCACAGCCCCATCCCAGGGTGGTGGCACAGTCCCATCCCAGGTGGTGGCACAGCCCCATCCCAGGTGGCGGCACAGCCCCATCCCAGGTGGTGGCACAGTCCCATCCCAGGGGGTGGCACAGTCCCAGGGTGGTGGCACAGCCCCATCCCATGGTGGCACAGTCCCATCCCAGGGTGGTGGCACAGTCCCATGGGGGTGGCACAGCCCCATCCCATAGTGGTGGCACAGCCCCATCCCAGGGGTGGCACAGCCCCATCCCAGGGGTGGCACAGCCCCATCCCAGGGTGGTGGCACAGTCCCATCCCATGGTGGTGGCACAGTCCCATCCCAGGTGGTGGCACAGCCCCATCCCATGGGGGTGGCACAGTCCCATCCCAGGTGGTGGCACAGTCCCATCCCAAGGTGGTGGCACAGTCCCATCCCAGGGGTGGCACAGCCCCATCCCAGGGGTGGCACAGTCCCATCCCAGGGGTGGTGGCACAGTCCCATCCAATGGGGCTCAGCCCTCCTGCAGTGCCAGCTGTGGCTCTGCTGCAGCAGGATCCTGCACAAGGGGGGAGTTTTCCTCTGCAGCTCCAGGGCTGCTGGAGATGGGCCTGCTCTCCCTCTGGGAATGCAGGGCAGGAGAAAGCTGCTCCTCTGGGAATGCAGGGGGCAAAGGCTGCTGTGCTGCTCCAGGGCAGATTGTATCCAGGTAGGAATGCTTGGCTCCTGCCCTGGGCACAGCATCTCCCCATGGGATGATGGAATTGGATCAGCCCTGCAGGGACACTCAGTGGCCATGGACAGCAGAGATCTGCTGGAGGGAGGATGGGCTGTGGGAGAGAGAAAGAAAACTGCCCAATGAACAGCAGAGAACTGCCCAGCTCTGACAGATTGAACAGAACACACAGCCCCAGCCACATCTCCAACCTGAGACAGCCCCAGTGGGTCAGGGATGGGGCTCCAGCCCTGCTGCCCCAGGGTTCCTCATGGCCCTGGCCTTGGTCCAGGCACTTCACTCCTGATTTTGGTCAGGAGTTTTCCCTCTCTAGGGAGAAAACTGCTCTTAAAGCAGGGAATTGTGGAGGCTGCTGGGAGACTTCTCCCATCCAGCTCCTTCCAATGCCACAGCAAACCCCCTTTTCCCAGGAATGCCAGTGACTCCCTGTTCCCACATTCTGGGACAGTGGCATTTGCTGGGAATTCGTGTGCTGGGCACACAAACATGAATTCCCGAGTTCCTTTGTGTGTCCTGGTGTGTCCCAGCTCTGTGTGGCGTGGGCTGGTGACAGCTCTGGGGATGTCCTGTGTCCTGTCAGTGTCCCAAGGGGGGTGACAGCTTTGTTTCCAGGCTGAATGTCCCTGTTTGGCAGCGTGGTGAGCAGCCTCGGAGCACCCAGTTTATTTATTTTTAATAACCCGTTGCAGTTTTCCAGGAGGAAAAGCTCCTGTTCCCTCTGTGCAGTGTCCCGTGGTGAAATGCCAGGGCTGTTACTGAGTTGTGTTTGAGTCACTGCTGCTGCTGGAAGGGCTGCTCAGCCTGTTCCTGCTTCCTCCTGTCCCCTGAGGAGGAGGAGGAGGAAAGGCAGAGGGAGAGGAGCTGCCGTGGGAGCTGCGTCATCTGGCAGGGGCTGGCTGTGGAAAATCCATTTGCCAGAGTCCAGGGGGAAGCTGGGCTCCAGCAGGATGTGCACCAGTCCAAGGAGCCCCAGGCAGCAGCTTTAGGGAGAAGCAGGGGCAGGAGGCAGAGGGTGAGGCTGCTCTGCCATCCCACAGCCCCAGACAAGCACAGCATGAAATCCCCAGCACACACAGAAACCAGGGGCTCTGCTTTCTGATGGGGGGTGACATCCAGCCCCAGGCTGGCTGTAGAGGCTGATGGGGCCGTGGAGGCTGCCCTTGGCTGGCCAGGGATGCAGAGGCAGCTGTTGCCTCCCTTTTGCCTGGCCACATTCCCTGTTTTTCCAGGGGAGTGGCTGTTCTTCACCCTGCTCACTGCCTGTGGGGGTGTGTGTGAGGAGTTTACAGCTGGGGGGAAAAACAAAATTTGGATATTCTTGTGGAATTCTTTCCCTGTGCTTGCCACATGGATGCAGCAACCAGCTAATCCTCTCTGGCTGCTTGGAAATCTGGGACTGCTCTCCTGGCAGGGAGGATGCACAGAGCAGAGCAGGGTTTGTGGAACCTTCCTGAAGGGTCCCTGGGGAGTTTTGGAAGCTTTGGTTTTGAACAGGAGCGTGCTGGAGGCGTGGGTGTGCAATGGGAGCGTTCTGGAGGCCTTGGCTTGGAGCAGGAGGGAATTCTCTCGTGCTCTGAGCTGCCCCTCTGGGCTCTGTGAGCATCCCAGGGGGGCACAGAGGTGGCTCCCTGTGCAGGGCAGGCTGTGGCTGCCAGCCTGGCACACACCTGCAGAGCCATGGAGCAGATCCAGGCTCTGCCCTGCCTGGGGAGGTGCCAGGGGCTGTTTGCTCGGTGTGCTGATGCCTTCATGCCCAGTGCTTACAGACCCTCAGCTCCTGGGCTCCCCAAACTATGCATGGCATCTCAGCCTCTTCTGCCTTGCTCCAGCAATCTACCTCTGAGCCTTTGATCCCTCCTGGGCTCTTTTTCCCTCTCTGGCAGTCTGCTGTGTGTCCTTCACACAAACAGCCCTTTCTGGAGCTGCCTGAGGAGGTGCCAAAGGGAGGGGAATAACCTGAAGCAGCTCTAAGAAAGAAATGAGTCTTTATGCTTTGCTGGTCTCTGGTTCAGGCTTGTTTGTGGTACAATAAGCTCAGTTTTGCCAGGGTGGCAGGCACAGCAGGGCTGGGCCAGGCAGGATCCTTCTCTCCTGCTGTTTGCAGCTCCAGCTCAGTGCCCCAGGGGCTCCCTGTGTCCCCCAGCACCCCAGCATTTACAACTGAGAGGAGCAGCTCCCTGCCCCAGCACAGGAGGGACCTGGAGCTGCTGGAGAGAGCCCAGGGAGATGCTCCAGGGCTGGAGCCCCTCTGCTCTGGAGCCAGGCTGGCAGAGCTGGGGGTGCTCACCTGGAGAGGAGAAGGCTCCAGGGACACCTCAGAGCCCCTGCCAGGGCCTGAAGGGGCTCCAGGAGAGCTGGAGAGGGACTGGGGACAAGGGATGGAGGCACAGGACACAGGGAATGGCTCCCACTGCCAGAGGGCAGGGCTGGATGGGATATTGGGAATTAGGAATTGTTCCCTGTGAGGGTGGGCAGGCCCTGGCACAGGGTGCCCAGAGCAGCTGTGGCTGCCCCTGGATCCCTGGCAGTGCCCAAGGCCAGGCTGGACAGGGCTGGGAGCAGCCTGGGACAGTGGGAGGTGTCCCTGCCATGGCAGGGGTGGCACTGGGTGGGATTTAAGGTCCCTTCCCACCCAGATAATTCAGTGATTCTCTGACTAACCCATGTATGAGTTCAGCCTGTACACTGTGCTCTGGGAGGGTGAGTGTGCCAGCCCATGGCAGGATTCAGGCTGGGATGTGCCACGGGTGTTTTGTGCTGCTTTCCAACCTGGAGGGGAGCACAGGGAAGCAAACCCCGAAAATCCTGGGCTCCCACACTTAGAAATCCTGGATTTCTGAGCCTGGGCAGCCTGTGGAACCAAACAGCCCCATCACACAAACCCAGGTTTGCTGCAGGGAGCTTTGCCACACCAGGCAAAACATTCAGCATCTTAAAATGATTCATCCTCGGTATGTGACCTCCTGGGGTGTTTGGTTTCGTTGGGGTTTTTTTTTGTTTGTTTGTTTGGTTTTTTTTTTTGTTCAGATCAGCTCCAAACCCTGGGGATGCTCCCTGTCCCTGTTCTGTAGGACAGCCCAGGGTGGCTCTGTGGTGGCACCCGGCTCTGCCCCCAGCCTGGCTCCACCCAGGTGTGTGTTTCAGGCTCTAAACCTTTTCTTGTTTCTTGATTTAACCCTGCCTCCTGCCCCTGAGCCGTGTTTGGAAGGGTGAGAACAGGTTTCCCTTGTCATCAGAGGTACAGAAGCTAGAGACAAAGGCTTGCAGGGTGGAGGAAGAACCCTCTTGAAGTTCATTAAACAAATCAATGTTTAGAGTAGAGCATCGTGGCTGCTGAAGCCTTTGAGCACTTAGGGAGGACAGGAAATCTGCAACACTTGAGACAAACAATTTAATTTGGATTAAAACCATCTCAGCGTAACTTATATTCCTGTTAATGTTTCCAAACCATCCTTGAAGTTGTTTGTTTAAATACGTTTTTATGCTCCAGTGGCAACAATTGAGGGATAATTTGCAAATGTCACACTTGGCATTTGAGAACACACTTAAATACCACAAACTGAGGCTCCTGAAGCCCTGCTGAGCATCGAGGTGTTCCTGCCTCCAGATATCCATGGAGCTGGTGGGGTTAGTCCAGAAAGGTCCTGTACAGACCAGAGGAATTTCTACCAGCAGGGAAAATCTCGGGTTTCTGTGGTTGAGATGACCCCAAGGTGTTAGAAAGTCTCTTTTTTCCCAGCCCTGTGACCACAGAAGAAGTTGAGATTCCTCAGTTCTGCTTTCCAAGGTTGTTTATTTTCTCTTATCTGTTCCATTCTTTCCCTGCCCTGCTGAGATCTGTCCAGCAGGTCGGGTTGTGGCACAGTCCCTGCCCTTGGGGTGGGGTTGGCTTTTTATACTAAAAACTACCTGTGCTTTATGTACAATAATTTTCCAATACCCATCACCTGTGTCAGACAGTCTGTCTCTAAACCAATCCAGAAGTGCCACCATCCCAGCAGAAGATGGAGGACAAGAAGAAGGACAGGACACACCCAGATTCCTCCTTCTTGCCTCTTGACCCCCATTCTAAATCCCCAAAATTCTGCTTTTCACCCTGTGACAAATTCACTATCATTCTGCTCAAACTCTTGTGGCTTGTGACTCTTCACACACAGTTGGTAATTGTTTCCAAGGGCTGAAATCCAAGGCACAGGTGGTTTTGGTGTGTTTGGTGTTTTTGGTGTTTTTGGTGGTTGTGACTCCCTGCCAAGGTCTCTGAGCCCCCTGCCAGGGTCTCGAGTCCTCCAGGGCAGCCAGAGGAATGTCCTGGGTTCCCACAGGGAAATACCCCAAGAATTCCAGATGTGAGTGCTGCAGGTGGAGGAGATCTCCTGCAGTGCAGCTCCAGGCTCTGCTCTGGGGCCTGGCTGGGTCTGTTTGTCCTGGTTTCTCGTGGGTGTGGGCAGGAAGGATGTGGGTCCTCAGGCTTCTTTGGCTTCCAGCTCTTTGAAACATATTCTGGGTTTTTTTCCTGCTTCCTGGTGAATTTGGAGTGTTTGTAGGAGAGTCTTCTCCTCTGCAGGCTCCTGATGAGCAGAGGGGATCTGGTGCTCAGCGTGGGCTTTGGGCTGGTTCTGCTCACAGCTGGCTTGGAGATCTCTTCCTCCCCCTTCCAAAAGGGGAAAAGAGGAGTTTGGTGGGGAGGGAATTCTCTGCTGTCCGTTCTGTATTTGCATTTTCCACTCTGGCATTTCCTGCAGAAGGAGCCTGGGAGAGGCTTTGGGGCTTGGGGCAAGACTGGGGGAGGAACTGCCCAGGGAGGTGATGAACAGCAAAAGCTGTGGCAGGCTGAGAAGCTTTTCTCTTGGATTCCTGGGAAAAGCAGGATTTGTTAGGCAGGATGGTTTGTAACCCAAGGATCTGGTCTTCCTGGGAAGAGGATCTGTCTTCCCCTTGGGAACTTGCTCACTTTGTTCCTTCTGTCTTGGTTTGTGGGTGATCTCTCTCCCATTCCTCTGCTTTTAATCCTTGCAGGTTTATCCTTACCATAATTATTCCCCTCCTAAATACAGGAGGTTTATTCCCCTTCTACCTTAAGTAGGAGCTTTGGTTCTTTCTTCTGTGGCAGGAAAAGATGAGAACAAACCAGGCTTGGGCTTCCTTTGTCCCCTGCTCAGGAAAGTGTCTGGATCCTGCAGTGCTGGAGCCTGGGGATGAAGGGATGGGAGGGATGAGCTGATCTCTGGGCCAGATTAGGGAGGGATGTTGCAGAAAACATCTGAAAACATCTTCACCAGGCTTGCTGGTGATGGACCTTTAAGTAGAGACCTGAGTAGGCTGGATCTGCCTGCTGAGCTCCTCCTGGAGCTTTGGGAAAGGCTGGGAAAGCAAAATCCTGGCAGCAGCCCTGGGTCAGCACTGCCACTTGTGAAATAAATAATGCAGTTCTTGCACTGCTTACTCACAATTGGCCAGGGCTGCTCCCTGGAATGAGATCCTCCCCTCGGGGGTGTTTTAAAGGTTACTTAATTAGGTGTAATTGCAGCAGAATAGAAACCTGCTTTGAGGTTCTGTGGAGTGCCAGCTCCTTCAGCAAGTGAGGGAGGCAGATCCTGGAGCAGGGCTGGAGGCAGAGCTGTCAGCCTCCCCCTGGGCCTGGCTGTTTATGGTGATGAAGCCGCAGGAGTGGAGTGCTGGGAGGCTGTTCCTGGCTTTGGGAATGGTGCAGCTGTGCTCCCCATCCCTGC
Source organism: Fringilla coelebs (assembly GCF_963513975.1). Lineage (NCBI taxonomy): Eukaryota > Metazoa > Chordata > Aves > Passeriformes > Fringillidae > Fringilla > Fringilla coelebs. The sequence goes on from NC_140042.1 coordinate 14,652,670, forward strand.
AGCAGCCTGGGGAGGCAGCTGGGCTGTGCTCACCCTGTCGGGCTGGTGATGCTCCCTCAGCAGCCAGCACAGGGCACGGCTGTGCTCTGACCCCACAGAAATGCTGCATTAGCAGGGATCAGAGCATGGCAGCTGATCCCACTGCAGCCCATGGGTTTAGGGAGTGGGGGATCTGCAGAGAGCTCTGTGTCTTTGGCACAGCCCCTTTGGTTTGGCTGCAGGAGCTTCAGCAGTTCCAGCCCGTTTCCCAAAGGTGAGAAAAGGATACTCTGCCTTCTGTCATCAGCATTTAAAAATATTAAACATTTTTCTTTGAAAGGATTGCTTTAGCCCTGAGAGGCAAGGTGGGTTTTTAGGGAGCTCTGGCTCATCCCTTGTGTTAGACACAGAGGGTGGAGGTGCTGCATCCACCTTTGTGTAACCATGAGAGGTTTTACACAGTGTGTTCTCCCTCAGGTGGATTCCTGTGGGCCACTCCAGGTCACACACCTGCCTAAGCAGAGAGGGGAGCAGCTGCTTTGAGCCCTCCCTCCTTTTTAGGGCTAAAATCCCTCAGTTTGGCACTTCTGCCAATGCAGTGCTCGTCCTTCTCTCTGCTTGAGTTCAGGGTTTGTCTCACAATAAAAGATACAGGATGTTCAGAGCAGATCTGGGCTTCTGGCAGGCAGGGGAGAGTAATTAAAGTTACATGAGAAGTGCTTGAATTTTCATGTCCTGCCACAGCCAAGCAGGACACCAGGACCTTTTCTCCTTTTCTCCTTCTTTTCTCTCCTTTTCCTTTTCTCTCCCCATTTGCTTGGGTCTTTATTTTGAGGTCTTTATCAGGAATATGTCAGTACTCTTTCTTCCTCTTTGCCCCCTTTGCATTTGCTTCCAGACTCTGTAGATTAAAGCATCCCTGAGAGTTGATTTTATTCCCAGGGCAGGACATGGAAGCACCTGTGAGACTCCACATGATTTGATGCTCTGAGCTTCACCAGCTCTTCTTGGGGGGTGCCTGGCTGCTGTGGCCACTAGAAATATCCCACCCCCTCCAAAGAATGTCTTTTTGGGATCTGGTTCAGCCCTGACTGTGCCAGGATATGAGGGAAAGCTGCTGGCAGGCTCAGGGCTTGCAGGGGGTGCTGGCTGCCCAGCAGAGCCCTGAATTCCCTCAGGGATCACACCTGAAACAAGCCCAGTGGATATTCTGTCCTGCTGTGTGCTGCAGACCTGGAGCATCCCTAAGGATGGAGAGGAGAGGCCCAGAGCTTCCTTTTCCTTTTCTAAACAGGGAATTCACAGCTGGGGAATCCTTCACCTCCCTGGGAACTTCCACTGCTGAGCCTTTGTGTGTGAGCTGGAATGTGGAGCTGTCTCTGTTGGAGCTCAGGGTCATTTGCTGAGCTGAGTTCAGTGCACCAAAGCAAGGGAACTCTTTTTGTGCTGTGAGGGGCCCATGGCATTGCAGGCAGGGCTCTGAACCCATGGGGCTGGAGGTGGAACAGCCTGGAGGGTGCAGGGGGTGTGGGATGGGGATGGGGATGCTGCAAGGAGTCCTTGTGGTGCTGTTGAGCTGCCAGGTGACCTCCCCTCCGTGTCCCCACCTGCTCCATGTCCTTTTCCAGGAGGAATCCCTTGGTCTGGGCCGTGTCCCTGGCACAGGGGTGACCAGAGCCCCCTTGGCACATGTCACCCCCTGTCACAGACATACTTTATGAAAAATCCTTTTGCCAGGATTTTTTCTCCTGAGAGCTGAGAGGCCTCAGAAACTAAATGTAAATAAGGATTATCTGCTGCTGTGCAATGTGGCAGGTGCATCTTTGATTGGCCTCATGTGAATTGTTTCTACTTGATGACCAATCCCAGTCCAGCTGTGTCAGGACTCTGGTCAGTCACAAGATTTTATTATGATTCTTTTCCTTGCTGTTCTTCTGATGAAATCCTTTTCAGCCTTCTGAAACATGGAGTCAAGATTCTCATCTCTTCTCTCATCCTGGGGACCCTCAAACACGAGCACAACCCCCAGCTGTGCTCCTGCTGCTGAGGCTGTGCTCAGCTCCAGGCAGCCTGGCTGGCTTCAAGCAGTTTAAAGCTCTCACTTTCCAGCAGGATTTAAGTCAGCTACTTAAACCCCCTCATCCTCTTTCACTCTTTAATGCTCTGTGTTTCAGCTGCTCAGGCTCCAAGGAGGGTTTGTGACCAGTCACAGACACACACAGGAAGCAAAACTTTTATTTGAAGTATTTCTTGCTGGCCAAAAGCAGGACTGTGGCTTCTGTCTCGTGGCTTGAGCTTGGTGCTCAGCCTGCTGGAGTGTTCCTGTTTGCTGCTGTGCCAGTAGGAGTGTGCTGGGAGCTCTGTGCTCAGGCTTCAGCTGGAACCTCAAATCTGTGAGCTCAGAGCTGCTCACATTTGCTGCGTGCACCTAAAGCAGTTTGAGCCTCAGTGCTGGTGTTTTCCAAGTGCCCCTTGGTGCTGGGTTTAGCCCAGTCATCAAAATGAACAAATGAAGAAAACAATCCCAGGCTGCTCCCAGCCCTGCCCAGCCTGGCCTTGGGCACTGCCAGGGATCCAGGGGCAGCCACAGCTGCTCTGGGCACCCTGTGCCAGGGCCTGCCCGCCCTCCCAGGGAACAATTCCTCATTCCCAATATCCCATCCAGCCCTGCCCTCTGGCAGTGGGAGCCATTCCCTGTGTCCTGTGCCTCCATCCCTTGTCCCCAGTCCCTCTCCAGCTCTCCTGGAGCCCCTTCAGGCCCTGGCAGGGGCTCTGAGGTGTCCCTGGAGCCTTCTCCTCTCCAGGTGAGCACCCCCAGCTCTGCCAGCCTGGCTCCAGGGCAGAGGGGCTTCAGCCCCATTGCTGGGTGATGCTTGGTGACAGGAGGAGTCCAGGGGCTGTGGGGACCAGGCAGGCACAGCAGAATTCTTGTTTTCTGTCTGTGGTTCTTTGGAGTGTCAGCAGCCCCTCCCCTCAGCCTGGTGCTGGTGTCTCAAGGGGTAATGGGCATTTTGGGCCTGGCCAGCAAATCCAGGCAGCTTCGGATCAGCACAGACTGATCCAACTTCTTCACCGTGTGCCTTTTGTTGTTTGCATCCGTAATGTCCAGGTTGGGAAGTTTTCAGAACCATTTCCCCTCGTTTCCTCCTGCCCACAGCCCAATTTAAATACATTTTTATTGTTTCTCCTTTGCACAGAGCAGATACTGCCCTGTGTGCCCTGCCTGAGCTCTGGGTGGGTGAGGTGCCCTGCTGTGCCCTTGGCACCAGGGTCTGAAGCCCTCTGTGGTCCTGAGGAGCTGAAAACCACAGAAACTGTAATTTAGAGTGTGTCAAGCTGTTCCCTTATAGGCTTATCAAGTGTGATTAAATGTCACTTGCCTCTCTGTTATCTCTCTACACAGATAACAAATTAAGTGACAGCTTCATCCAGGCAGCTGCCAGATGCATTAACTGGAACTGACACATTCCTACCGAGTTGTTTTTATTAGTCTCAAATACCTTTGTTTAACATACAAGAAACCTGACTCACCCAAGATGATGAGTGCCATGTGAGTTTAGGAGGTCTGTCTGCCAAAAAAAAAAGTGCTCTAGAAAACTGGAGAAGGTGTTTGTGTTGTCTTCTCCCATTCACAGAATCTCAGGTTAGCCTGGAAAGAGCTCTGAGATCCTCGAGTCCAACCTGTGACCCATCCCTGCCTTGCCACCAGCCCAGAGCCCTGAGTGCCACTTCCAGTCTTTCCTTGGACATCTGCAGGGATGGGGACTGCAAACCTCTCTGGGCAGCCCCTGGCAATGCCAGACCAGCCTTTCTGGGAAGAAATTCCTCCTGATGTCCAGCTTGAGCTGGAGTCACTGGCAGGTGGGCATGGCTGTGCCCTGGGCGATTTGGGTTTCCTCTCGTGGCGCTCCCACAGAGGCACAGCCTGAAATTCAGTGACAGCACCAGGGAATGGCTGCAGCTGGGCAGGGCAGGCTCAGGCTGGATTTTGGGAAAGGTTCTTCCCCAGAGGGTGCTGGCACTGCCCAGGCTGCCCAGGGAATGGGCACGGCCCCGAGGCTGCCAGAGCTCCAGGAGTGCTTGGACAGCGCTGCCAGGGGTGCCCAGGGTGGGATTGTTGGGGGGTCTGTGCCAGGGCTTGGACTGGATGATCCCTGGGGTCCCTTCCCACTCAGGATAATCTGTGATTCCATGGTTTATGGTCTCAGCCCTGTGGGTTCTTCCATGCCAGTGGAATTTTTGCTGCTCCTGTGGCAATGTGGGATGACCAAAGCACGTGGAGCCGTGGGTGAACAGCTCTGAGTGTGCTCTAGATGTGGTTTTCCTATGGAAACACATAGGTGGCTTTCAGAAAACCAGAAAGAGCTGAAAGCACCCCCCAGTGCTGCTGCAGTGTGAGCAGGGCAGCTCTGAGCTCCGTGGGCTGGGGGCTGAGTTTCCTTTGAGACCTGTGTGAAAGGAGAGGTTTGGTGATTCACCAGCTCCTTCCCCAAGAACAAACTGAAACCCCAAACTGAAACTGCACAAATGCAGCCCTGGAGACTCCCTCCTGTGCATGAGGAAGAGGAGGAGGAGGAGGATGTGTGTGGCAGGTGAGGGCAGCTCTGGAGTATGGAGCTCACCTCTCTCACCTCACCAGCTTCCTCCTGGGATTGTTCCTCAGCTGAAGGATGTGCTACAAGAATAGACAAAGGTGCCTCAAAAGCTCTTAAAATAAATGTCTGGGTCAGCTTGAGAAGCATCTCTGCTCATAGCAGAAGAAAGGAAGGAACCAAGTGCACCTTTTGGAGACCCTTTGGGCCCTGTGGTTTTGCCCTTTTGGCATTCTCTTTGAACACCCCAGAGCATCCTCAGAGTCTCAGAGTGCCCCTTGCTGCAGCACCCCCATCCCAACCCTGGCCTGACATGATTCCCTCCCCCTCAGGCATTGTCTAATTGGGAAAATGTTTCAATTATACGGCCTAAATTTGTAACATGGAGCAGTTCATTATCACCAAATCCTCTTAATTGGGCCCTCCTACCAGGCAGCCTATTACAGAGTTTCCCAATTAAGACAGGACCTCTTTAAAACCCATAAAAATAAACAAATCCCTGGCAAAGCAGGCCCATGTTACAGGAGACCCTGCCTGAAGTGCTGCTTCAAGGCTCAGCAATAGTTTCAACACCAACCAAGTCCTAATTAACCCCTTTGTACTGATTACTTATGTTCCCTTCAAGGAGAACAGACACAGTTTGGGGTCAGCTCAAGAAATTCACTGTTATTTGCTCAAATCTTTCTGATAAAGAGGAAGAAGTTGGTTACAAGGTGTTTCTGTGCTGGAAGCTGCTGTTTCCTGCAAGGATTCCATTGGTAACTCTGCTTTTTTTGGTTGCAGGTAAAGGACCTAACAAAATACCTGGATCCCAGTGGATTGGGAGTTATCAGCTTTGAAGATTTCCATCGGGGCATCAGAGCCATCAGAAATGGAGGTGAGCTTCCTGCTGTGCTCTGAGTGAGGATGGGAACTGGTCAAATTTAACACCATGGTTCAGCTGAGAAGATTGTTCAAAGAGAAGGAAAACCATGGGGAAAACCATCTGGGTTTGGTTTTGTGAGAGTTGCTGCTCTGTGCTGGGTGGAGGGGAAGGGGGAGAGGTTGGGGACATTTCATAGGGGTTGAAAAATGTGGTACAGCAGTGGTGGTGGTGGTTCCATGTTTTGTTGTTTATCAGGAAAGTTCCTACAAAGAAACATCCCTGGGGAGTCCCTCCTGGCTGGGTGTCTCTCACCTGTGTTTTTGGGGGGTCTTGCTCTGGTGGAGTGGCTGCCATGCTGCTGGAGGTGTCTGTGAGCTGCTGGCTGTGACATCTTCCAACACTGGCACTGAGCATGGAATGGTTTGGGTTGGAAGGGCCTTGACACTCACCTCACACCACCCATGGGCAGGGCACCTTCCACTGGAATGGGAATTACCAATTTACTGGTGAGTTTACCAATGCATTTATAACCTTCACTCCAAGTGTTTGGAGGATCAACATGCTCAGATGGTTTTTAGCAAGCAGCACATGAAACCAGAACTTGGAATTCCCTGGCTGGGGTCAGGATGATCTTCCAAGAGGTCAATACCAATCCCCACATGGCTCCTGAGGGCTTCCTGCAAGTGCTTCCAGAGCAGTAGCTTGGTGAAATGTGAAGTATCTTTCTGGCTGGTTGCCATTTGAACCCCTTTGCTGCAGAAAAGGTGTTTTTTTTTTCCAGTTATTTTTTTCAGTTTGGGATTTTTCTCAGAGTGCCAGAGGGTCATTTTGGGCCAGGCATGTTGTTATGGGCAGGGTGTGAGTAATCTGGGTATCTCCCTTCTGAGCAGCTGGAGTTCTGGATGTGCAAATGGGAATTATCATCCTTGCACAATTGCCAGTTCTGCTCAGAGATGCTTATCTGGGATTGCAGCCCTGCCCATGGAGTGTGCTGCAAGGGTGGCAAAGAACCATCCTTCCCCTACAAACTGTGCTGCCCCAGGAGTAAAAACCCCTCAAAGCAAAGATTTCTCCCATTCTTCTGTCAGTTTTCCATCCCTCCTCCTTCTCCCCAGTTCCACCCCCACTTTCTTTATTTATTTATTTACTTCAAGGGTGCCCAGAGCAGCTGTGGCTGCCCCTGGATCCCTGGCAGTGTCCAAGGCCAGGCTGGACAGGGCTTGGAGCAGCCTGGGACAGTGGGAGGTGTTGGAGTTGGAATGGGATTCAAAAGTTACCCAAAATGGAGTGAGGGGTGCCCAAATGCTGCAAAAAAGGTGATTGTGGGATTGGGACTCTCCAGACTTTGGGCTCCTTTTAGAATATCCTGGAAGCACAGAATATCCTGAGCTGGGATGGACTGAGGGGAGCATCCAGTCCCACTCCTGCCCTGCACAGACCCCCCAGCAATCCCCCCCTGTGCATCCCTGACAGTGCTGTCCAAACCCTCGGAGCTTTGAGCTCCCTTCCCACCCAAACCCCTCCAGGGTGATTTGAGCTCAGGGCTGCAGTGTTTTATGGCAGCTCCCAAGTTTCCTGAGCAATTCCCAGCTGCCAGCAAGCAGGAGGAGCTGCAGCACACTATTAATTTGTAATAAATTGCCATTGGAGTAGAGCATTTGTGAAAGCCCAGGCTCGTGTTTCTCCTCAATAATTCATCACTTTGGTGTTGTGTTCTATTAATTGAATGGGAAAAGCAGATCCAGGCAAAGCTTTTAGGGGCTCTATTTATTAAATTTGAAAGAGATTGATATGTGTTTATTACAGTGGTTAGGAAGGGCTGAGCTCTCTAACAACACATGGCATTAACTGGTTATAAAAGAAGCCCAGGGCAGGGAGCAGAGGAGGTTCTTTGAGTTTCACAGCTGAGCATTGCTCACATTGAAGCCATCTGAAGGATTTGCTGCTGCTCTCGAGACTGTCAATATTGATCATCCCTTTGTAACCAAAGCAGAGGTCATGCTGCTGCTGGGTGTGCCTTTTAACAAGGTTTGTTAATTAGCTGGGCCTATTTTTAGTCAGGGAATGCTCTGCTGGATTTCTTGGTGCTCTTTAATTCTTGGGTCAGTAACAGAAGAGAGAGCTGGTGTCAGCTTGGACCTTTTGGTGTCTGTGTTGGTTTCTGAGGATGTCCCACTCTCCTCTGCCTCTCCTCTCTCTGGAGATCAGCTGGGATTTGCCTGAGCCTGGCAAACTGAAGGTGCAGTTACACACCCAGCCAAATTTCCCCTGTCAGCTGCATTTCTCACAACTGCTCTGTGCCCACTTGGCCTTTCCATGCAGGATGCTGAGCTCCCTGTCTGTCCCTGTGCCAGGGCATGTCCCACTGCCTGAGGAACTCCAGCCTGGAGCAGGAGCCACTGCAGCCCTCACACAACCCCAGGGCCATCCCTGCACTACCCTGGGCCAGCTCTGTGTCTGCCTGGCCAGGTGATGCTGACTGTGAGGGAGCAGAGCAGAGGGATGAGGATTTGGGGCTTTAAGGAGAGGTTTTAGCCCCTCCTGGCTGCCTCCTGCTCTCCCACAGTGGAGGCTGGGTGGGAAAGCCTGGTTCTCATGGGTGTGGATTTTGTAGGTTCTCATGGGTGTAGGAGTTTTTTTATGCCTGCAGTGTGGATGGCCAGGGAGTGCTTCCAGAGTAATTTACCAGTAAATTTGGGTAAATCACCCAAATCCCAGTAAATCCAGAGGCTTTCCCTGCTCTGGGAAGTGCTGAGCTGTGGCTCTCAGGTGCCTGAGCTCTGTTCTCAGGCCTGGGGCTGTGGGGACAGGTTCAGCTCCCTGTGGTCTCTGTGTTCCTGCCCTTCCTGCTCATGCCTGCTGGATCCCCTTGTCCTCCCCTGCTGATCACTTATGTTCCCTTCAAGGAGAGCAGACACAGTTTGGGATCAGCTCAAGAAATTCACTGTTATTTGCTCAAATCTTTCTGATTATGAGGAAAAAGTTGGTTACAAGGTGTTTCTGTGCTGGAAGCTGCTGTTTCCTGCAAGGATTCCATTGGTAACTCTGCTTTTTTTGGTTGCAGGTAAAGGACTTAGAGAGCCTTACAAAAAAGACTAAACTAAAGAACAGGCCAAGAAACACTTATAGTGTATTGTAATTAGGAAATAGTTGGTTTCTGATTGTGATGGAGTGAATTATAACTTCTGTGTTGTCTCACCCTTCTCATGAGACTAAAAATAGAATAAATTTTTTTAAAATGCCTCTCAGCATTTTTAATTATTTTTTTTAAAATGTAATGTTTTAATTTTTAAAATGCCCCATCTCTGGATCAGAAAAAGGCTTAGTGTGACAGGATCCCCTCATCCTTCCCTGCTCCTCAGGGAGTGGCTTGCCAGCTTTTCCAGTCTGTGTGGCTGGTGCCTGGGAGGCTGGGCAGACTGCAGAGCACAGGGGCAGTGTGGATCCAGCACTGGCAGCCTGTCAGGGGGGATAAATACCTCTGAGAAGTGGAATTTTACAGCTTTGCATTGTAAAACCTGAGAAACTGCTAATGGAGGGAAGGCAGTAATGAAGGAGAGTATGATGCTTAAAAAAGGGGGTTTTGAGGCCTGGAGAGTTCTCAGCCAGGGCAAGACCTGGTGCATCTGGCTGCCATTGTTGGATTAAGTTTTTTTTGACTTAGACATGGAGTAAACTGAGAGGTGTTTTAAAAATTTTTATTTTCTTTTCAGTCTTATGTGAAGGGTGAGACAATACAGATGCTATTAAAATCAGAAGCTAATTATTTCTTAATTATAATCCATTATAAGCATTTCTTGGTCCATCAGGTTTTGGTACACTATGCTGTAAATGTCCTAAAGCTAAACATTTAAAATTCCCCTTCGTGGGTCTTACTACAATGTATCTTTTATAGTTCTGTTTCTCTAAAGTATCTAGTTTTATTTGTAAGGTTATTTTTTGAAACTTGTTTCTAGTTCTATACCTCTCTTAAGAATGTCTGTCTTATTCTATGGCATTTCGAAGTTAGTATTTTTTGTTTCAAGGTTTGTGTACACATGTGAGCCTTCTGTCAGGCTTTGAAAATTCTCTACAAATTCATTTCCCACATTTCCCTCTTTTTCTTGAATGGAAAAAAATATTTCCCACTGATGAGTGAGATCCAAGGGAAAAGAAACAGAGAGGGAGCCAGAGTGACTGCTGCATCATCACAGTGAGGAGCTCTGGCTCCTGGAGGATCTCCTCAGGGAGAAACAGGAACCAGGGGTCACATCCCAGCCCATGGAAAGCTCAGCCTGGCAGGCAGGAGCCTGTTTGTGTGCAAGGAGCTGCCCTGGGATGGGGCAGTGACATTCCAGGGGGCTGGAATCAAGGTGCCTGGACCAAGGAGCAGCTCTGCTCCTCTGGGTGCTGGGTGCAGGAGCAGCTGGAGGAGGGGGTTTGGTGGCAAACAGGATCAGGCACAGCTGGGTGCAGGCACACAGCCAGGTCTGTGCTCACCAGCAGAGCCCTTCCCTTGTCCAGGTATTAAAAACCTTCAAAGCTTCAGACACCTGGTGCTTCTGCAGGGGTCTCTCTGAACATCTCTGTGCTCACACTGCAGCTCACAAGGGTAAGGAGCAACACACACATCCTAGGAGCTGAAACATCTGGAACACCTGTCCTGCAGGGAGCAGCCTGCAGGGAAGGGGCCATGGGAGGTGCCCCTGCTGGAGGTGGCAGGCAGTTTAGGGACCCCTGTGCCAGGCAGGGAAAGGTGCATTCCTGGAGCTCCCAGTCTCATCCAGCCCTTCTGCCTTGGCTCCTGATCCCTGAACAAAGGGGCCCCTGTGCACTGAGAACAGACAGCACATCCACAGAGGGATGGATGTGTCCAGGAGCTCAGGGAGGGCCCCAGGATGGAAATAATCACAGCTCTTTATTGTTATTATTGTTTATTTTTTAAATGCTTCAACTAAAGGCCTGTTGGATTTGGGGAGATGGAAAATCCAGCTTGAGAGCCAACACCCAAACCTGGAAACTCTAAGAGAGTTCCTGTTTGCAAGGAGGAAGACCTGGGAGAGCCCTGGCAGTGCCAGCTTTAGAGAAGCTGGATCATAAATCCACTGTGCCAAGGGAAAGATACTCCAGGGGCTGAATAAGAGGCTTGGAGCAGGAGGAGCACCTTCAGCTCCCCTGAGGCACTTCCAAAGGCTGGCTGGAGGGAAGAGCCTGGAGCTGGGAATCTGGAGCAGGCAGGGCAGGATGCTGAACAGCAAATACAGAGGTGGGGGGTCAGGCTGTGGCTCTGCCTGGAGCTTGGGTGGGAGCACCACACTGTTCCTAATTGGAACTGGCAGAGCCTTTGTGGGGCTGCAGCTCTTCGGTCCCCATCCCAGGAGCATCCCTGGGAAGATCTCAGGGGGTGTTCCCAGGGTTTGTGCTCTCTGATCCTGGAGCATCCCTGGGAGGATCTCAGGGGGTGTTCCCAGGGTTTCTGCTCTCCAGTCCTGGAGCATCCCTGGGAGGATCTCAGGGGGTGTTCCCAGGGTTTGTGCTCTCTGATCCTGGAGCATCCCTGGGAGGATCTCAGGGGGTGTTCCCAGGGTTTTTGCAGCCCTGTCCAGAAAGGTTGGTGAGGTCCTGGCAGCTGAGTGTCAGCTGGGAATTTCCTGAGAGGAAAGGCTACATGCAGCCCTTCTCTGAATGAGGGATGTGAGTGTTGTACCTTGTGGGGAAAATAGTTAAGGTAAGAAGAGGCAGAACCCAATCCACCAATTTTTAGGCATTTTTCAAATAACACACAGATGAAACTGAAAGAAAATCCCTTGTTTTAATTAGAAGCCCTGAGCTTCTCACTTTTACTATTTTTCCCACAATACCTTAAGGGCTTAGAACCAGGAGGGAGCTGCACATCAGCTCCCAAAACCAGATCCACGGGGTTTTCCCACGTGCAGGCTGTGTGCCACATTCCCTGCTCCCACTGCTCTGGCTGTGCCTCGGGATCTGACAGTGCTGAGATGTCACCTCAGAGCCCAGTGTGCCCAGAAGCCACTCAGTGCCACTCAGAGCCACTGCAGGCAGCACGTGGTGGCACAGGATGGGTCTGGGAGAGCCAGGCTGGCTGCCCTGGTGACCTGGATCCCGCTGGCTCCTGGGGGCACTGCAGGCTGTTGGGTACCCAGGAAGGTAACCCCTGTTTGCTTTGTGTGGAGGCTTTTTCCCCCCTCTGTAGGATCTGCATTGCAGATGGGTTTTGCTACGCAAAAGGAAAGCTTCCCTTGCCCAGGGATAATTCCAGAAGCCAAAGCTTGCGTTCCCCTCCACTCCCAATCCTGCAGTTATTTCTGTCTGTGGGCATCCTCAGCCCTCTGCCCCACCTGGCTGCTGCAGGTGCAGTGGATTTGCAACAGGGGGTGGCCAGGCCCAGTTGAATATTGCAGCTTTTGCTTTTGGGAAGGAAAGCCTTGCCCAAGGCTCAGCAGATGGAAGCAGAGCCCGTGTGCCCGTTTGACTAAACTCGGGGAGTAGCTGGCACCGCTTTGAGCACTTCCTACGTTCCCCTGGGATCTGCTGATCCCTGGATTCGTGCAGCACTGCTGCAGTGGAGACCTCCCTGCTGCTCCTGCTGCTCCTAACCCTGGCTGAAGCAGCATCCACAGGGACACAGCTCCTTTGATGGCTGAAGGTAGGACAGATGCCTCTTTGTGTACAGCTGGCGTGCAGGGAACAGGGGCTGCCGTGAATGGAAAATCAAGATTGATTCATGAGCGAGAATAAAACCCAAATTGCTCTCATTATGTCTTCTGCTTTTTTATTTTTGCCTTTGCATCTTGCTGTGCTCTGGCAGATCCATATGGATGTGCTATACATACTGCTGGTGGGGATAAGGACTTTAGGAAGATGAGTGTTAATTCTGCCCCTGAAAGGAGTGGAGATTTAAATGGCTCTTTAAAATTTATATGGATACTTGAAAAAAATATAATCCTTGTGCTGTTCTTGGGAGCTTGGGATTCTGCTCATCTCTGTGGTGCAGGAGGATGATTGTAGCACCAGGATTGTGCTTGTCAGGTTTGGGGTCCATGTGCTTGTCTTTGCCCCTTTCTGCCAGTGACAGGAGCAGCCAGAGCTTTCTTGAAATTAATTTGGATTTTTTCCCCTTGAAATAGTGGTGCTTAGAGGGTTATATTGGAAACCACTGGGCCTGCCTATAAAAATGTGTGAGGGCTTTACTGGGGTTCTTTAGCCCAGGGAAAAGGAGGCTCAGGGGGGACCTTGTGGCTCTGCACAACTCCTGACAGGAGGGTGGACACGGGTGGGGGTCAGGTTCTGCTCCCAGGGAACAGGGACAGGAAGAGAAGGAACAGCCTCAAGCTGTTCCAGGGGAGGGTCAGGTTGGACATCAGAAGGAATTTCCTCAGGGAAAGGGTGGTCAGGCCTTGGAAGGGGGTGCCTAGGTGGGGGTAGTAGTCCCCATCCCTCCATCCCTGCAGGTGTCCAAGGAAAGCCTGGATGTGGCACTCAGTGCTCTGGGCTGGTGACAAGGTGGGCACCAGGCACAGTTTGGACCTGATGATCTCAGAGGTCTTTCCAGACTCAATGATTCTGTGGTTGAGTCTGTAACTCTGTGCTCGCAGGGAATGGGGAATTAGGAGCGTTGAGGGATGGAGCTGAGCTGCTTTGGGGGTGCTTGTGGTCACAAGGACCTGGGGTCTGTCTCCATCCCTCTCCTGACAGGAGGGTTGGGTGTATCCAGGGCACAGAGACCCCTCTGTGAGGGGCTGATCCTCTGTGGAGATGCAAAGAGCAGGAGAACCAAGCAGGTCTGGACCCAGCCCAGCTGGAGGCTGTTCCAGGGAAGAGCAGGACACAGGTACAGCCCCAGGGTGGGGGCATTGAGCTGGGTGCTCCTTTCCTCCACCCCCAGTGTCCTTGGAGAAGAAAAGTCCCTTTTCTGCTCCCAGGAGCCCCAAAATGCTCCTGTGTGCGTGGAAAACTTTCTCTGCAGCTGTGCAGCCCCCAGGATCAGCAGATCCTGGCTGCAGTCCTCTTCCCCATGGCAGGGTGAGCAGGGAGGCTTGGATGAGCAGGGGTCATTTTCTGTTCCCTCTGGACGCTGGGGCAGTTGCTGGGAGAGAGGAGCTGTGGAGCAGCTGGGAGCGGAAGCACAATCACACCGTTCTTGAGCTCTTTTAAATCACTATTTCTGCTATAATACAGACATAAAATCATTTAGGTTGGAAAAGTCCTTCAGAATGATTGAATCCAACCATGAATGGATTTGATCTAATAACAATGTACCAGGGCAAGGACTTGGGTGCTGGTGGGGGGGGGCACTTCTGGCTCAGCAGAGCAGTTTCTTCACTTGCATTTCTCTTTTGATTTCCATAAACACTTGTTTGTAGTGAATTCATCAGTGTGGCAGCTGGGTGAAGGGTGACAGGGAGGGAAGGCTGCTGTGCTGTGGGTGCTCCATGGCTCAGAGGGAGCTGTGCTTCCCCAAAGCAGCCTGGCACATGACATACTGCATTGACCTACTTTTGGGAGAGGAGCAGAAGTGTTGGGAGAGCTGTGTCCGTAGGCAGTTCTGGGATGAGAGCAGCAAGGAATGGCTCAAACATGCTGCTGGAAAATGCTGTGAAGGCTCTGGGGGCTAGGAATGGGAGACTGGCATGGGAATGTCTTGGTTTGAAAAGCCAGGTGTCTGTGAAGGAAGGCAGGAGCTTTCCCTGAAGTGGAAAATGTAACCCCCCTCCCTCTGAATTATTGTAATTTTGAAATTAAGGGACTCTCAGGCAAAGATATGGGAGCAGGAATAACAGCTCTTTATTAGGAAAAATAAAAATGCAGTAATACAAAACAACCCTGCCAGAGTCAGAGCAGTCCCTGTCCTCTGTGTGTCAGGGTGGGGGCACAGCCCCATCCCATGGGGGCTCAGCCCTCCTGCAGTGCCAGCTGTGGTTCTGCTGCAGCAGGATCCTGCACAAGGGGGGAGTTTTCCTCTGCAGCTCCAGGGCTGCTGGAGATGGGCCTGCTCTCCCTCTGGGAATGCAGGGCAGGAGAAAGCTGCTCCTCTGGGAATGCAGGGGGCAAAGGCTGCTGTGCTGTTCCAGGGCAGATTGTATCCAGGTAGGAATGCTTGGCTCCTGCCCTGGGCACAGCATCTCCCCATGGGATGATGGAATTTGATCAGCCCTGCAGGGACACTCAGTGGCCATGGACAGCAGAGATCTGCTGGAGGGAGGATGGGCTGTGGGAGAGATAAAGAAAACTGCCCATGAACAGCAGAGAACTGCCCAGCTCTGACAGATTAAACAGAACACACAGCCCCAGCCACGTCTTCCAACCTAAGACAGAACCTCTGCCCCTCTGAGAATTCCTTCTTTAGGAATCTCTCCCCATACATGAATTCCTGCTTTGGAGCAGATGCCTGAGAAATCTGGCTGTGTCCAGTCACCATTGTGGAGTGTAACAAGTCTGAAATACACCTGAGTCCAAGGGAGTTCTGGTTCTAAGCTGGGATCAAATCCCCAAAGAATCACTGTTGGTTCAGCATTCCTTGGGTGGGAAAAGCATTGCTGTGTAGCCAAATCTCCTGGAAATCAAAGCTAATTCCAGAGTGGAGAGACTTCCTCTGTCTTGAAGTGAAGGAAACCTGTGGTGGCTTTTTGACCCACAGACCACAAACCCAACCTGATAAAGACAAATCTGATGCCCAAGAGAAAGCAAAATTTTCTGGGAAAGGAGGATAAAACCCACTGCAGGGACTACCTGTTTTCCCAGGAAGTTGAAAATAGGGAGCAGTGCTTTATTGGAGCTTTGGAGTAGTTCTTCATGTGACAAACATGTTCACTCTCCTGTGAAAATTTTAAGAGTTTAATGAAGAACAAGAGGAGACCAGGACCATGGAGCAAAGGTTATTATGGCACTCAGCCAAGTGCACCCTGTTTTCTTTGGGGATACCCCTTAAATTCCTTTTAATTACATCAGCTCTTTGCATATTCATAGACCCTTATGCATAGTAAACTTTTCCCCAAACTAGTTTACATGTTCCAAGACCTGTTTAGCACATCTCCTCCTTGGATCCACCTTTTTGGGGCATGGGTATTCCTTGGCTGTGGTTTTAATCCTTTTTTATCACCTCCAGTTTTTGGGCCCTGGCCCACACTGCCTTCAGACAGTGAGTGCTGATGGTTGGCTGATCTGTACAGGTGTCCTCATCCTGTGTGCATTGGGTGTTATCCCACCCAAGCATGCTTATATCAGCTATTTCACTAAGCTTAATTAACAACAGAAATAAAAACTACATATTTATAACAAAATTACTTTAACATTACAAATATAAAATCATTTTAATATTTGCAAAAAGCCAGCATTATAATATGTATCTATAACATTAGCATGCTCTTCTCTGGAGATGATGAGAAGGGAAAAAAAGAAGGTAGAGAGAGAAAGAGAGGCAAGTTCTGTTAAATAACATTTCTCCTCTTCCATCTCCTGCCTGTGTTTCTCCATTGCAGGATTCCCTTTCTGGGCTGTGCTGCTTTCCTCCACAGCTGGAGCTGGGAATGCTTTTGGGATCTGGGCTCGCCTCAGGTTTGGGGAGTGCGTGGGAGGAGGTTGGGCTGGGCTGGGCTGGGCTGGTGGCTGCACGTGGGTGTGGGGGGTGGTTTCTGTCCTGCCTGTTCTGCTGTCTCAGGTTTGGATGTTAGGCCAGAGTGAGGGGTTGTCAGTGCTTGGATCAGCCTGGGAAGGTGGGGAATGTGTCCTTCCTCCTGAGCAGGAGCACCTGGACAGGGCTCAGGAGATCCCTGCCCCAGCTAGGGGGAAAGGAGCCCTGCAGAGCTCTCAGCTGTTTCTCCTGAGGAATCCAGTCAATCCAGAGTTATTAACAAAGGGATAATTACTCACCCAGGATTTCTGCTCCTCCCTGCCTGGCTCTGTCACAGCCTGGGGCCTGGCGACTGCACTGGGTGACCTGGCACCCCTGTGACACCCTGACAGGCTGATGTGGCAAAAGCTTTTTTCTCCAGAGCGTTTCCCTGAACAGGAGAGGTCGTGTGTGATGTGGATTTCCTAGAAACCAGGGCTGGGTGGGTGAGCAGCAGGTGGGGTGGTTCCAGTGGGCATCCACACACTGGGAAAAACCAATTTTCCCAATTCTCTGGTGTTGTGGCTGAGCACAGCTCGCATCATCTCACTCCCATGTGTCACAGGAGGCTGTGTCCCCTCCTGGCCTGATCCCTGTGTCCCTCAATGTCTTTCTTCTTCATGATCCTCTTTCCCAAGCTCTTACAGTCCAAACTGCTCCTGTAAATCACTGGCCAGTTAATTCCTCTTTAGAACAGGAAGGACTTCTGCTAACGAGGCAATAGGAATTTTTATTAATGTAGTTAATAATTCCAGAGAGCTCAGCAGAGATGATGTGATAGTTCTAATAAAACCCCCCCTGATGAGGGCAATGGCTTGTTTGGACCTTGTTTCCATGTTTGGAATCCATGATCTTGGAGGTCTTCTCCAACCTGAGCAATTCTGTTTGTCACCTCTCAGCCCCTCAGTGCCTTCCTGGAGCCCTTGTACTCTGAAAAGATCCAGTTTCTCCCTGTGCCCCTTCCCCTGCAGGGGAGGGGTCAGGCACAGATAATGGCTGGAAAAAGGATCAAACCCCAATTTTACAGCACCCCCCTCCATGATTTTGTTTTATTTTGGGTGATGTTTCCTGTACAGAAGCCAGTTGGAGCAAAATCACTTTAAATAATGCATCTCCCCTGTCCTTTGTGACAGGTGGCACATGGTTTGGCTCTGCTTCCGTGGGATTTTCTGGCAGTGTTGGAGTTAGGGGGAGAAACAGGGAAGGGGATTTAAACATGCACCTTCAGGAGCATTTTCCTGTTACTCTGCATAGCTTTTAGGGGATTTTGGAGGACTGGGACTCCAAACTGGCACAGGGCTGCTCAACCCTCCCTGTAACACACAGGACATTTTTGAGCAGCACAGTCATCATTTCCAAGAGGTGGCTCAGAACTGTGGAGCACCACCTTGGGGAGAATTCTTCCTGCAGGTGTAGTTTAGTGCCTCTCCTCTTAGGTATCTTCTGTCCCCAATTTCCCCTAAACCCAGGCTGGGTTCTGATCAGGACATAGAGGGCAAGTCTGAGGTCAGAGGCTTTAAAAATAACTTTATAAATAATTTTAATTGGTGATTTTGCAGCTCTGTTGTTGAGGTTGGAGCCTAGGCTGGAGCAGGAGGTGTCTGTAGTGCCTGCCCAGGCTCACAGCTCTCCTGTCCATCACATCTTTTCCAGAGGCATGTGGGTGGTTCTGATCCAGACCACTCCCCAGGGTTCAGTGACAGCTTTGGAGAGGCTTGCCATTAATTGTGGTCACCTTTTGGTGTGGCTAGTGAAGGGCAGAAATGGCAAGTGAGACCTGACTGACAAATACTAATGCCTGCACGCTGATGGAAGTGCTGTAGGTGTTGAAAGTGTTCCCTTTAATCCTTGTGGGTCTGAAAGCTGTGCCTGGGCCACTCTGAAAATGAAATTCAGCCATGCTTGGAGGTAAGAACATTGTGAGCATTTCCTGGGCCCGGGGCTGGAAGCTCTGAGCTGGGGAGGATTGAACTGGGTTTAATTCTTATCCTCATTTCTCCATGTGGGAGCTTTGAGCTGGATGGCTGAAGCCTTCAGGATGGACTGGGGGCATCCAGTCAGTCCCAGCCTGTGGAACTGCCTGGTTTCTGCCTGTCTTATTTGAGATGTCACAACCTCTGCTCCATTTGAGTTCCTGAGTCAGGGTTCTCTTTAATTTTATTTTGCTTGTGGAACAATCTTTATATAAAGATAAGATAAAATATAAAGATAAAAAGATAAAGATAAAATATATAAAAGACCATATAAAATATATTTTATTTATAGCTTTATTATATACGAATATAAAAATAAAATAATATTAAAATATAAAAGAAAATATATAAAGATAAAGGTAAAAGGTAAAGATAAGATATCTAAAGATACAATTGCCTTCTGTGAGCTCCTGGGTGTGGAGCATCTCAAGAAGTTTCTGCTTCAGGGTTCTCAAAGCCTGGACAGGAGAGTGGCCCCTGGGTGTCCCCAAGGTTGTGTCAGCACTGATGTGCCCCTGGGAGCTGACTTGGGATGTTCTGCTGGCTCCATGAGCTCCTTCTCGAGGTCCTGCCTCCATCTGTTCCCAGAGCAGGGAGTGCAGGGCCACGGGGAGTGGTGAGCTTTGCAGTGCTGGGTTAATGGTTGGACTTGATGATCTTGGAGCTTTTCCTGATTCTGTGATCTCTGTCTAAAAATCCAGCTTAGTTTGCAGAGGTGTGGAGATTTGGAAGTAGGAGGAGTGAAGGAGCTGGAGGACATGAGAAGGTCTCACCAGCAGCAAGTGCTATTTTGGAGGCTCAGTCTCTCCATCAGAAAGTGGCTCTAAGCCCCTGCTGGCCCTAGGCAGCACCTCATTTTCCACACCTCCAGCAGTGAGCCTTTGTTCTTGCACAAGCCTGCAGGAATCTGAGCTGGGCTTGGTGACTGGCACACTCTGAAAAGGCCACTCAGATTGCTGGGAAATAAAAATTAGACCCCGTGTTTGAAACTCAGCACAAATTCCAGGTGTTAAACTCAGCACAGATTCCAGGTGTTAAACTCAACTCAGCACAGATTCAAAGTGTTAAACTCCACACAAATTTCAGGTGTTAAACTCAACTCAGCACATATTCCAGGTGTTAAAATTCAGCAAAATTCCAGTTGTTAAATTCCACTCAGCAAAATTCCAGGTGTTAAACTCAGGACCCAGTTCCAGGTGTTAAACTCAACTCAGCACAAATTCCAGGTGTTAAACTCAGCACAAATTCCAGGTGTTAAACTCAGCACAGTTTCCAGGTGCCAGGGGTAGCCTCCTGCTCTGGGGCAGATGTTCTCCAGGCCTCTGGGGTGAAGGGAGAGCCGATTTGTGCCTCCAAAGGGCCTCCATGGCATGAAGGGAATTCCTTTCCATGCTGTGTCTGGAGGAGGCTGCAGGGCCTGTGCCATGGGAAAGGGATCAAAGGGAATGTGTGATGAGCCCTGGTCAGTGAGAGTGATTGTCACAGTCACATTTTCTAAAAAATCCCTTCACCCAGGATTTTTCTTCTGGGAAGCTGAGAAGCCTCAGAGAAAAAAAAGGAAAACAAATTCTCATCTCATTTGTTTCTCCTGGGTTTTGCTCCTTTGGAATGTGTTTGGAGATTGTTTACCTCAGGTGATTGTTTCATTGGATTCTGCTGTGAGTTGTTTTCACTCTTTGGCCAGTCAGGGCCAAGCTGTGTCAGATTCTGGAGAGAGTCACGAGTTTTCATTATTATCTTTTTAGCCTTCTGTAAGTATCCTTTCTGTATTCTTTAGTATAGTTTAGTATAGCATTTTTTCATATAATATAGTATCATAAAATAATAAATTAGCCTTCTGAGAACATGGAGTCAGATTCATCATTCTTTCCTGCCACGGGCCACCCCACAAATACAATAAGTGATGCTCAGGACTTGAGGGGCTGCTGAAGAGCATTAGTCAGGCTTGTGTAAGCAACCTTCATTGTGCCACTGCCTCCCTGGGAGCCTGGGCTGCCTTTGCTCCCTCCCCTGGGGCATTTTTGGAAAATGATAGTTTGCAGTAAGTGCTCCTGCTCCCTTGGCTCATCTCTAGGGGAAGCTGAGCTACAGGGAAAGCAAGGAGCAGAAAGCTGCTCTTTTCTGGGAGCATCAGATTATAAATGTACTCCTGGGCCACTCCAGGGAAGGAAAAGGTGGGTGGGTGCCATTGGTGCTGGCTTTATCCCACAGGGATCACTCCACATGGCTGCTGGAGCATGAGACCCTGAACTGCCTCTGGAAATACTGGATAGTGGCTTCCCCTGTGCAGGATCCTCCTGAATTCATGCAACTTTTAAATCCTTGGCTGTGTGTGTCATTTTCTAGCAGCATTCCCAGTAAGGGAGCTGGATTTCTATCACTTGTTCTCCCTTAAGCTAACCAGAACTTCATCCTGCTCCTTTCTGGGGTCTGTTTTGTTCTGTGCCATTCATGCAGGTTCCAAGCCTTATTCCCACACTGATCAATGCAGGTCTGTGAGCTCACAAAATCCATCCTGTTGGAATCACTCAGACCTGGAGGCTCTGTGGCTTGCAGCAGTGTGTACAGCGTGTTGGTAGATGACTTAAATGCTCCTGAAAGGCTCTTTTTCTAGGTCACTCCTATATGAAGCTGATAAAACTGGCTCTGTGTGACCCATGTGTCACTGCTGTACCCACAGCCCTTCACTCAAGGTGCCTTTCCGCTGCCATCCTGCCTTCTGGAAGCAGTTTTCAGAATCTATTTCAGGAGCTTTATCCCAGAACTGCTGTTCCTGAGGGTTCCTGGGAGAGCCCAGGTGACTCTGGCACACCTGAGAGCTCTGGAGCTCAACAAGACATGGGAAGAGGTCTCACCCACCCCCATGGAGAGCCCACGGAATTATTCAGGTTGGAAAAGCCCTCTGAGATCATTGAAACCAACCATTACCCCAGCCACCACTGCCCCATGTCCCCAGGTGCCACATCCACATGGCTTTTAAATGGTGGCTTCCAGTGACAGGACAAGAGGAAATGGCCTCAACCTGTACCAGAGGAGGTTTAGGTTGGATATTGGGAAAATTCCTTCATGGAAGGGGTGGTCAGGTACTGGCACAGCTGCCCAGGGCAGTGGTGGATTCACCATCCCTGGAGGGATTTAAAAGTCATGTGGATGTGGCACTTGGGGACATGTTTAGTGGTGGCCTTGGCAGTGCTGGGAGAGCAGTTGGACTTGATGATCTTCGAGGGCTTTTCCAGCCTGAGTGATTCCGTGATTCTGTGGTGGGTTAGCAGTAAAGCTCCCTGGAAGGTCTCTCAGGGCCTGATTTTTACCTTTAAGGTTTTTGGATGTTTATGGATGTGACTGGCCTGGCAGTGGGAGTGATGGATAAAGCTGGAATTGCAGGAGAAGCTGGCCATGGACACTCAGAGGACAAAAGGCAGTCCCTGATGCCACCCCCAGCCCTGGGCACAAGATGGGTTTGAGCAGAGTAGGGCAGAGGTGACCCCAAGTGTTGTGACACATCAGCTCTCAGTGAGGAAGGATGAAGAGAAATCAGGGATGGGTGTAAGCAAGGAAAGGCTGCTTTGGGTGTGAGGGACAGGGAGAAGGGCACGTGAAGCAGAGCAGGGGTCAGCTGGGACTTGACTTTAATGTCCAGGGTGGAGAGCAGAGGGAATGTGAGGGTCTGAGCTCAGCCTGTGCCACAGATTGAGGCTATTGAGTGCTGCTGCTGGCGGCCCACAGCCACCCCTGGCTCTGTTCCTGGTGTGAGGGGGGCAAACCCCCCCAGCTGTCACACGTGGCTCCCTCTGCACCTGGGGACAGTGCCACTCCACATGGGGAGTGCCACTCCACACCAAAGGTCTCAGATTTTTTGGCTCCCGGGGTTTTTTGGCTCTTTTGGGCAGGAATTTGTGAGCCTAATGCAGGCAGTTGTGCTGGCAGACTTGCAGGCTCTCCATGGCAACTCTCCCTATACACAAAGCACCATATGGCTTTTTTTGGAGGGGGAGGGAATGAATCCAGCAGAAAAATCAACCTTTGTTTGTGGTGCTGTTTGTCTTTGCTCTCTGTGACTCATGGGGAGGTGGGAACATGGAATGCTGGCTCCTGGGCATGGCTTGTGCTGGCCATGCCACCACCAGGGTGCAGGTGACCTCTCAGACAGCCTTTCCTTGATTTTTATACTGGAATTTGCTGTGAAAATAAACCCATGGTACACAGAGACCCCCTTTTTGGGCTGGGCTCTCTGCACACAGATGGAGCAACAAGGATCCCGTTGATGCCCAGCATGTTCATTCCCTGAAGGGTTGGGAAGGCTCCAGAGCCCCTGGTTTAGGCAGGAGCTGGGCAGGAGGCAGGTGATGGATGGCAGGAGCTGCTTGTGCCTGTGCTCTGCCCACGCTTCATACCCCTGATTCCAAAGGAAGCCTTCACTTGCCTGCAGATCCTCCCTTTTCAAGCCCCTCTGGAAGAAATGAGGAGAATAAATATCTTTATATGTGTCTGTAGAAGAGTAGGAAGTGTTTGTGTGTCTACTTGGAGGGGGAGGAAAAGAAATAATGAGGGAATGAGGAGAAGGGAGCAGCCTGTGCCTTTGGGATGTGCTTCCAGGGGCTGCTGTGGGGTGCAGCAGGATCTCTGGAGATGGCCTGGAGCTGACCACTGCCCTGGTGTGCTGGTGGGCAGGAGAGGTGGCTGCCTGTTCCCTCTGGGTGGTGTGACACAAGTCCTTCCAGGAACACTGTTTAGTTTTGGTTTTGCCCCCAGATGTGGGCAAAGACTCCTCTTGGTGGCACCCACTGAGGTGAGCAGGTCCCCATCCCCATCCCCTCCCTGCTGTCAGCCACCAGGCTCAAATCACAGGAAATTAATAGGATAATTTATGGGAAAACTCCTCCAGATTGTAGGCTCAGGCTCACAGGGGGAGCTGTGCAGGTGGGGGCAGAGGGACATTTGGGGAGAGGGACAATGCCATCTTCAGTTTATACAATCATTAATGTTGGAAAAGACTCCAAGGTCATGAAGTCCAAGATCCTCCCATGCTACCCCAATAGTCAGAGCAGGAGTGGCCTTGCCCTGAGCAGAGTGCCCAGGCAGCAGCAGCATTTCCAGCTGTATCCCAGGGCCCTGCTCTGGCTTTGCAGCTGGAGGAGAGCTCAGAGCAGCACCACTGCTGCTGCCACAGTGGGACAGCACTGGGATATTGAAGTGACCAAGAGCACCTTTCCCCCTGCTGCAGCCCTGACCCTGTGGAGCACAGTGTTGGGTCTGGCACTGGAAAAGCAATTTGGGTCATTCCTGGAGTGGATTCACAGCCTGACCCTGGGAGTCAGGCCCTGGTGAGGAGAGGGATCATTTCTTGGTGCCACGTGTTCAGCTTCTCCCACTCCAGGGAGCTCCTCAGGTTGGTGGCCGCAGTATCTCCTGGAGGCTTCAGTTTCTCCTGGTGGCTCCAGTGTCTCCTGGGTGCCCACCTATGTGTGCATTTGATGGTCAGCTGAGAGGCCCTGGGGATGGTGTTCAGGTGGGAGGTGTTGCTGCAGGCCTCTGCCCTAATCAGAGATTCTCAGAATGCTTTGGGTCAGAAGAGACTAAAATTCATCTCATTCCATGGGCACGGACACCTTCCACTGTCCCAGGTTACTCCCAGCCCTGCCCAGCCTGGCCTTGGGCACTGCCAGGGATCCAGGGGCAGCCACAGCTGCTCTGGGCACCCTGTGCCAGGGCCTGCCCACCCTGCCAGGGAACAATTCCTTCCCAATATCCCATCCAGCCCTGCCCTCTGGCAGTGGGAGCCATTCCTTGTGTCCTGTCACACCAGCCTCTTGTCCCAGGTCCCTCTCCAGCTCTCCTGGAGCCCCTTTGGGCCCTGGAAAGTGTCGCTGGATCCTTCTCTTCTCCAGGCTGAGCACCCCCAGTGCCTTGACCAACCCGCCAATCCCTAGACCTTTTACCAGATGTCTGAAATGACCACAACGTGATTCCTTAACGAAAAATGGCCTTTCTTGATACCTGGAGAGGGATCCAGAGCAGGAGCTTTGCCTGTGCCTCTGAATGAGGCTGGCACTGTCCCATCTGGGCAGCCACGGCAGGACAACCTATGTGTCCCTTTGTGGGGCCGGGGCTCTGAAGGGCACAGAAAGGTGTCCCCTGTCCCTGCCCAGATCCTTGTGCTTTCCCTGGGAGCACGGCCAGGGGCCTCCTCCTCCTCCTCTCCCGGCCCTGCTTCCTCGGCAGCCATGGCAGCTCCGAGGCTGTGTGGGCTCCAGCCTGCTGTTTATTTTGGGACTGCAGCACTGCTCCCGATGCGGTGCCTCCCGCCCGGGATCTAGGCCGTGTGCCGGATCGGGCATTAGCTGCTGCCTGAGGGAGCACGGGGAATTCTCGCTCCTCTCCTCGCTGGAAGGGCCGGGAGCAATGCTGCGGACGGGGCTGCGAGGAGGAAGTCACGGGGAGGCCCTCTCCACAGGAATTCATGTGGAAGCTGCAAAGCTCCTGGTTTTGTGTGGGGACTCCTGGTGCGTGTGGCCACGGGAGGAGCAGGATTCGTGTGGAGGCTCAGAATTCACGTAGAGGCTCTCTCGCTGCAAAGCTCCTGGTTTTGTGTGGAGGCTCCTGGTGCGTGTGGCCACGGGAGGAGCAGAATTCGCGTGGAGGCTCTTGCTGCAAAGCTGGTTTTATGCTCCTGATGCCTGTGGCCACGCAAGGAGCAGGATTCATGTGGAGGCTCTCTCGCTGCAAGCTCCTGTTTTTGTGTGGAGGCTCCCGTTTTTGTGTGGAGGCTCTCTCGCTTTAAAGCCCCTGTTTTTGTGTGGAGGCTCTGTCGCTGCAAAGCTCCCGTTTTTGTGCGGTCGCTCCTGCTGCGGGTGGCCGCGGGAGGAGCAGGCGCCGCGGAGCTGCAGCCTGCCTTCCCCGCCGTTCCCATGGCACTTGGCTGTCACACACGCACACACACATCCCAGGCATTCCCTGCCCACAGCGGGATTAAAGCCTTCTGGGAGAGGAATGAGAGGATGCAGGGAACGGAGATAGGGAGAGGAATGGAGGGCATGGAGGGGTAGGGATGAAGCCAGGAGCAGCAAGGGCCGTGTAGGATCTGAGGCAGGGAGAGGCGCGGCCATTGCCCTCAGCCCTGGTGCAGGTGGCATGCCTGGGAGCACAGGCCCTTCCTGAGGGCTGGAGGCGCCGGTCCGTGCACACAGAAGCTCCTGTCCCTCCGCTGTCACATCTCCCAAACCCACCCTGGGCGTGAGGGTGCAGATTTCCCTCTGGGTGATTGCAGCTGTGTGTTTTTTCCCCCTGCAGACCCTGACAGCCAGCTGTATGATATGGGATATACCCCCGAGGAGGAAGCCCCGGCCTGCCCCGATGAGTTTGATGACTTCGTCACGTTTGAGGCAAGTATGAGCTCTGTTTGTTCCCATAAGTGTTGGCTGCACGTGGAATGGGATTTGGGCACGGAGGCTGTGCCTGGGGAGAGGGCAGTGTGCCGTGACAGGGCTCAGGGATGCTTAACATGGCAACACAAATTCAGTCTCTGGGCCCAGAGAACCTGCACCAAGCATTTGGTGCTGTTTAAGTTAAAATTGGTGTTGATAAAACTGAAAGAGCAGAGAACAGTGCCCTGAGTGGAAAGGGAGCCCCTTTCTGTGGTGAAACACTGGTGACACTGGAAGGTGACCTGCTGCTCTTGGGTTTGTCTTCCTGCTGGAGTTTCTGGGCTTCGAAAACCTGAGCTTGGTTTTGAGATGTACCAGCCGGGACCCTGCCTGAGAGGCACAGCAGAGCAGTTGGATGCTGACATTTGGTGCTGTTTGGCCAGTAAAAGGCAGAGCAGAGGACAAAAATCTACATTCTCTCTCTATTCTTGGGCTTGATGAAGGCTGTTTCTCTGATTTGGGTTGTTTTCCTCTAGTTAAAGCCTCCATGCCATGGTTTCATCCTGCATTCCTTACCACAGGAGCATGTTGCAGCAGTGATCCTGCTGTTCCCAGCTGGAAAGGACAGACCTCTTGTCTGTGCCTGGGGGTTTTGGGCTTGGCTTGGAAGATTTCACCCATTCCTGCTCTGTGCCTTCCAACCTGGAGCAGGAGGTGCTGCAGGAGCCTTGGGAGCAAAGGGATGGCTGGGTCCCTGTCCCACGTGGGGACTGAATCACTTCCCTCTGCTTTTTTCTTTTCCAAACTTGCCTCTGCAGGGGTGACACCTGTGTCATGGTAGCCTGGATGTTTTTGGGGTTGTCCTGTGCAGGACCAGGAGCTGGGCTCTGATCCTTGTGGACCCCTTTCCACTCAGGATATTTTATGATTCTTTGTGATTTTTATCACACTACTTGTTGCTGGCAATGAGACTCCTGACCTGCTTTGTATTTGCATGCAAATGTATTTATTTATTTTTGTGTGTATTTTTGCTTGGTATAGTCCGTAGTACATCATTTTGGACTTGTGATTTCTTGATAAAGGGTTAATGAAAGCCTGGGTGTTGGGCAGCTGGTCCTAAAATCATGGAATGATTTAGGTTGAAGGGACCTCAAAGCTCATCCAGTGCCACCCCCTGCCATGGGCAAGGACACCTTCCCCTATGCAACATCACTCCAAGCCCTGTCCAACCTGGCCTTGAGCACTTCCAGGGATCCAGGGGCAGCCTCAGCTTCTCCAGGCAAGATTGAATATTGGTATGTTTTTCCTTTTTGAAAGGTAGTTCCAAGCCTGAGGAACAGCTGAGGAGAAGTGGGACAGGAGGGCAGGCAGGGAGATGGATTTCCATGGTTTTTAGGTGGTGCAGGGTCACAAATGTGCATTTTAACGCTGGACTGAGCAGTGTGGAGGCTGTGACAGGAAAAGGCTTTCACTTTTTGCTCCTCAGACCTGTGTCAAGGGAGCATCTTGCCTGAGATTCCGAACAGGGATGTTTTCCAAGGGCTAATTTAACATAGATGAGCTCTGTCATCACTGGGAGCTATTCTGGGCAGCAATACCAACAAGGCAGGTGTGTGCCCCCCTGGAATGAAATACTTCTGCTGCTGGGCCAGCCTTTCCTTGTAAAGACAAGGTGACCCAAAGGAAAAAGGTGTTGAGTCCTGAAATCTCCTTTTCCAAAAGGTCTGAGTGGATTTTTATACTGAATTCAGTGTAGTCATCTAAGGGACAGCTCTACATTTAACATGCTGGGGAAGAATTATCCTTGTTGTCTTGGATACACGATTTGAAATCATTTCCAGCCTGCCAGGATTTCGTAGAGGTTCAGCAAATGAGAACATGCTCAAGAAATACCACTCAGCCTTGGGAGTGTAAAAATAAACTGGAGTCTTGGGGAGAGGGGGTTTTTGTTCTCTTCTGGCTGAGCCATGAGCTCCCAACGTGCCTTTTATCCCACACGTCCTGGAGTGCTGTGCCTTGGAAAGCTGGAGCTGGCCCAGGGAGGGAGAAGCTGTGGCACAAAGCATCCTGCTGGGAGCAGCAAAGGTGTGTTCCTCTTGGGAGCACTGGGAAAAGAGCTGGAGAGGGCTCCAGCAGACCCTTCTTCCTTAGGTGCAGCAGGGAATCAGCCAGGCAGAGAACAGAATAAACAGCTGTTCCCAATACCTGTAGTCCCTCTTGCTTGGAGTCTCCAGAAGAGATGAGGGGAGGGAAAAAATCACCTTTCAAAGTGAAGCCATCACCTTTCCTCAGAGTAAACTTCTCACTGCACCAAGCAGCAGTTTGGGCTCTGGGGTATCCCTGTGTCAGCCCTGAGAAGATGCTGCAGCAGGACACAGAGCTAAACACACCCCAAACCACCCCTGGGACACCTCGGCACTGCCTGAGCCCCTCTGGCTGTGGCAGGGCCGTGGGGTGAAGTGGCACAGCTGGGATTTCTCCTCCCCTGTCACATCAGAGCTGAAGGAGTTGCTGCATTTGCAGAAGTGCTGGGAGCAGTTTGTGGTTATTGAGTGGAGCACTGGCTATGGTCCCTCTTAAACAGCCTAAAATCCCAGTGGCTGGAGTGCTCAGCTCTTCCAAGTGCTGGAGTCTGACAGGAGCTTTTCTCCTCAGTGTTTCTTCAAACAAGTGTAAACAAGTGCTTTAAGCAGTCTCCAGGAAAATGTCTTCTCTTTGTTAATAAGGTTGCTCTGCTTGATGAGTCATGTCCTCTTCTGGTGACTGTCATCAGGAGAGCTCAGCATCCATGGAAAGCCCTGAGAGCTCAGAGCTGGGGACTTTGTCCCAGTATTTGCTCTCCAGAGAGAACCACCAAACCTGCTTCCTTCAGGAGAAGGCTTTTGATGGGGACAAGGTGGGAACTCAGGAATTTGTCATGTTGGATACTGCCCCAGTTCAGCCAGTGGTGTGGCTCTGGATGTGCCATGGATCTCCTGGCTCCTCTTGCACCATTCCAGGAGTGTCCAGCAGACACCAGTGGCTCTGGATGTGCCATGGATCTCCTGGCTCCTCTTGCACCATTCAGGAGTGTCCAGCAACAGGGCTATCTGTTAAGGTGCTTCCAGAGAGGATTTCTGCTCCCCTGGCTCCACTGAGACAGCAGCTCCTGCAGCCACGTGGCTTCTAGTGCCTCCAGCTGGGCTTGCAGGGGGCCCATCCCAATCCTTGCAGCTCTTCTGTGACACCTTCAAGAGGAACCTCATCCCTGGGCACCCAGCTGGAGCAGGGAGAGCATCACCTGGCTGGGATCACCTCCCAGTGTGTTCCTCCTGCCTCAGGTGGAAGCGTGGTGGTTGCTGGGTGAGAAACCACCAAAAACTAATGACAGCCTTCCTGCTTTGTCAAAGTCACATGTAAGTGAGCTTGGAGCTTTTCCATCTGGACACCTGAGCCCTGTTTTCCCCCAGGCTGGGCTGGCACGGCTTCACTGCTGACTGCCTGGAAGGTGGGAGTTCTCCTTGACTCCCTTGAGAGCTCCTGTGGTGCTCATGACTCAGTGCTGAGGCACAGGACTCATTTGGAATGCTCTGGGGGACATGGAGGGGAATTTGGAGTTAGTTTTCTTGGGATCATGGAATCATTTAGGCTGGAAAGAAACTTCAAGCTCGACCATCAGCCCAGCACCACAGGAATACCCAGTGTGCCTTGCCCTAGGGCGAGGGCTGTGCCCCTCTGCTCTGCTCCTGGGACAGGTGAGCCCCCTTGGGCAGTGCAGAGTGGGAAGGATGACTCTAGAAAAAGGAAAATGAGGCATGAAAATGCTGGGATTGGGCTGGGGTAGGCATGGAGATTTATAACTCCAGTGGGCTGGAGGAGAGGCACGGCCAGGAGCTGCCTGGGAGCACCATAAATAGCCCAGATGGGGATTTTTAGCCCTGGAGCTCGTGTTTTGGGCCAGCAGGGTCAGAGGAAGGCTCTGGTTGAGCTCTGCAGGACAGGGCAGCCGTCGGTCCTGCGGCTGCAGTGCCTTGTGCGGGACTGTTGCCATCTGCTGGGCAGCTGCCGTGGCTCCTGCTGGAAGCAGCCAGGAAAACACGTTCTGCGCAGCCACCAGAGGGGAATTTGGCTTTCCCTGGGAGCCTGCACCGGCCCAGGCACGTCCCCTCTGGCTATTTGTCTAGCAGGGAGTTGTACAGCAGGGAAGGAGTGCATCTGGGGAGGAAAATGGGACTTGGGCACGTCCCAAGTTTTGTGTATTTTGGGAGTAGGAGCTACTCCTGGCTCTCCCAGCCTGCCTGCCTACAGGTGCAGCTGGGAGAGCTCCAGCTCAGAATATTCTGTGACATTCTGTGCAACACTCAGCAGCAGCTTTTAGACCAACACATCAACTCTGTGAAACTTTAACTCCGTTAGAGCCAGGATTTTTTTCCATGTTGAGCAATTGAACTTAAGGCTTCTTTGAGGGCAAAAATCCACATTGTTGTGTTTCTCCAGCTGCTCAGAGCTTCTACAAAGGGCACCAGGGACTTGCAGGGCCCCAGCTGTGTGGGGGTAACACCAAAACTGTTGTGGGAGCACGTGGGGACCTGCTCCCAGAGACTTTGCTGTCGTTCCTGGTGCCTTGTGTGTTGCAGGGAGCCCACGTGGGGTGGCTGTAGGATGTCATCGTTGAGACAGTCACAATACAAAGCAACACTCCATTTTCAGAGGGCTTCAAACCCTCTGTTTTTATTTTAGCATGCATGCTTTTTAATATATTCTTACAAAACTCCTAAGTTTACACTTTACTCATTGGTGAGGAAAGACAGAGTGCTCATTGGAATAGGCAGTTGCAGGTTTCTCTTATTTATCCTTCTTTCTTTCTTGGTTTCTCTGTCAATGACCTTGGTAGAAAATTCTTCCAGGGGCAAACATGGATCCTCTTATCAAACTTCTCTCTAGTTCACAGAAGTCCCTGTAAAGCCTCCACAGGAGGAGGCTGCTGCAGGCTCCTTTTGTCCCCTCCTAGTAGCCCTGTGGACCTTTTGAGCCCTCCTTTCCTACTGCAGAATTCCCAGGAAGATACTTCCTTTCCCAAAGGCAGAGCAAGGCCTGGTGAACACAGAGCCTTTGGGAGGGCCCTGCTCTGCAATCTGTGGCATTTTAGGTGAGGTTTTTTCCTCCTCTTACTCTCCACACCACTGTTACCACAAGGTGCGTGTCTGGCAGGGGTCAGCCAGGCTGAAAAGATGGGGTTGAGCTTTGGGACCTCCTCTGAGCTGTGCAAGGGGCTCAAAGCACCAGGGCAGGCTTGGGTTCAGCTGTTCCCTGGCTGTCCTAACCCAGGTGTGAAGGGCTCCTGGTTGGAAAGGGGATATGGAAGTGAGAGCTGAGGTTTTCTGCACCAGAGCCATTCCCACCTCCTGGAATGGCCTCAGTAGGTCTCTGCTCACAGGGCTCACCAGAAAGCACCATGAATGAAATGGTCAAAAACCCCTTTCCAGGGGCTGGCTGCAGGAATTGGTGATCATTTTGTCCTGAGCAGCCGGTGGGCTTGAAATGTCCCAGGTGGCTCCACTGCAGGGCTGTGGAATGTGACAGATGCAGTTCAGTGCCCGTTCATCTGTCCTTGGGGAAGCACATGGAGCCCTGAGCAATGTCCCCATTGTCCCCAAAGCCTTTGTGCTCCCCTGCACCGAGAGACGAAGGGCCATAAACTCTGACGACAGCAAGTGAACAGTCCCATATTATCCTTGGATTCACAGAATCCTGGAATGCTTTGTATTGGAAAGAACCTTAAGGCCCATCCAGTGCCAGCCCTGCCATGGCAGGGACACCTCCCACTGTCCCAGGCTGCTCCCAGCCCTGCCCAGCCTGGCCTTGGGTACTGCCAGGGATCCAGGGGCAGCCACAGCTGCTCTGGGCACCCTGTGCCAGGGCCTGCCCACCCTGCCAGGGAACAATTCCTAATTCCCAATATCCCATCCAGCCCTGCCCTCTGGCAGTGGGAGCCATTCCCTGTGTCCTGTGCCTCCATCCCTTGTCCCCAGTCCCTCTCCAGCTCTCCTGGAGCCCCTTCAGGCCCTGGCAGGGGCTCTGAGGTGTCCCTGGAGCCTTCTCCTCTCCAGGTGAGCACCCCCAGCTCTGCCAGCCTGGCTCCAGAGCAGAGGGGCTTCAGCTCTCCCAAATCAGTCCATGGTGATAATTTGATATCTTAAAGCCTGGAAATAACAAGGAAATTAATTTATTTTGCAGACTCCAAGCTGTGTGGAGGGAAGGGTGGGAGTGTAAATGGGACAGGGATGTCCCTGAAGACAGGACCCAGGTGCAGGGCTACAGTGAGAAATTTCTCTGCTGGTCAGAAAAGATCCCAGTTAAGTGTATGCCCAGTAGGAAATGGGCTGGAAGGAGTTTGGAAAACAAAGTCCTTGGGGCCTTATCTTCAACCACAAGCAGAGTGCGTGAGATTGGGAACGTGGGAAATGGGCTGTGGGACACGGGAGGGCTGGGAGGTGAGGGGGCAGCAGTGCAAGCAGAGGTGTCTCAATAAGAGTTTGAGAAGTAAAAAGGGCAGGGATTGGGGTTTCCTAATTCGTTTCAGTGTCTGATTTTGGGCTCTCAGGGGAGTTCAGATGTTCTCCGAGGTCATGAGGCACAAGCAGAGGAGCACAGGGGCTGTGACCTGCGGTGTGAGGAGCCGGCACAGGCAGAGCTCGGGTTAAAGCATAACTCCTTGCTGCCGTGCTGGGAGCAGCAATCTGGGCTGGCCTGGGCTCGGCTCAGCTCCTGTCAGGGTACGGACACTGCCGGCAGCGCTGCTCAGCAGTGCCCTCTGCTCCGAGCTCCGCGAGCACAGCGAGGATAACCCAGAGAAAAGGGGAAAACCTGCTTTGGGAAGGTAATGGAAGGAAATCTGGGTGTTTGTGCTGGGTAGGCAGCGCTGAGGAAGCTTGATGTACGTGTGGTTTCTGCGGAGAGGAAACAGAAAACCTGAGGAAACCCTCAGAACTTGTGGGTGCGAGCGGTGCCGAGGCCTCCGTGTGCCATGGAGAAGGGAAAATCCCATGGATCAGCTCTCCCACAGGGCTGGGCCCCTGTTTGCGGGGGCAGGCTGGCATTGGGGTGGTTATAACCTTCTTTGGGGTCAGCATCTCACTGCCTGCCAGAGACCATCCTCTGAGTCACCAAAAGTGCTTCTGACCTGCCTCTGGTGAGCAATCCAAGCTTTATATATCTCTCTATTCGTGGCTATAAGGAAGAAATTTGTCACTTAACGCTTAATTATTCACCAGAAACACCAGGAAGGCCGAGATAAACCTCGACAGGTCGCTTTCAGATTCCACCTTTTTCTTTGGGGATGGATTCCTTGGAAGTGTGAGCACCCGGAGCAGGGCTGGCAGGAGCAGGGCTCCCAAAACGAGCTTTTATTTTGGAATCCAGGGGAGCGGGAGGAGGCTGCGCTCACCGGCAGGGAAGCCTGCCGGAGCTCCTGCTCCTTATCGGCAGCTCGGGAACAAAAGGCGCTCTGTTGGGATTCCAGCTTGCTCCTTAAGCCTCCCGGCTCCCCTGGACTTTGCTTCCCTCCTGCCTCGCAGAAGCAGCTCCCGGAGCTGGCTCTGGCTCCGGACAGGATGTCTCCACAGGTGGGTTTTTGCGAGCTGACACAAAGTGAGGAGGGGTTGGATTTCCAGAGGGACCGGGCTCAGCACTGGAAGTGCCAGGAAGGGACAGGTTGGGAATGCACCTGATTTGTTACCTGGGCAGATCCACCTGATTTTTTTCATGGGAATGGTTTAGATTAAAAGAGGAGAGATTTAGATGGGATATTGGGAAGGAATTGTTCCCTGGCAGGGTGGGCAGGCCCTGGCACAGGGTGCCCAGAGAAGCTGTTGTTGCCCCTGGATCCCTGGCAGTGCCCAAGGCCAGGCTGGGCAGAGCTTGGAGCAACCTGGGCTAATGGAAAGTGTCCCTCTCCATGGCAGGGGTGGGACTGGGCAGAACTTTATTGTCCCTTCTAACCCAAACCATTCCACAATTCTGTGACTCCATGGGCTGTGGTGTAACTTCACACTCCTCTCTGCCAGGGTCTCCCTGGGGAGCTGGACCAGCAGGGACAGTGCTTGCTGGTTTTTGGGGTGCTGGGGACAGCCTGCCAGCTGTGGTGTTTTGTGAGTTGGTTTGGGCTTTGGTTTTGGGCTGGGTAAGTTTTCAATTTGCCCAAACATGCAGCACATTTCTCTTGCCCAGCCTTGATGGAGTGTAACAACCCCAACTCCAGGGGCTGAGCTGTGCAAATTGCCTTCACCCAGGGCTGAGCAGAGGCTTCCTGCCTTCCCTGAAAAGCTGGCATTGCCCGGGTGTGTGGGAAGAGGGCAATATTTGGACCCAAAGTGGTATCCCAGAGGCTGAGCTGCCCTGGGGCCAGGTGCATTCATGTGGGACTATAAGCACAACTGTGTCCCTTCTCCCTGGCCCCCAGCCTGGCCCTGTCACCGCTGTCAGGGCCACAGGGTGTCCTTGGAGGGGGATTTTTGTAGCTGATCTATCTCCTCTGCATCCTGTTCACAGTCTGGGCTGGATTCTTCAGGAACAGGCTTACACTGCTGGGAAAACAGAGTTGTTTTTCCTTTTCCTTGTCACTCACCTCCCCTCCCAACCTTCTGAGTGTGTTCAAGGACAGCCGAGCTTTGGGATGCCAGGGCAGCTCCAGGGACAGCCCTGCCTGGAAGGAACCTCCCTGGGAGCCAGACTTTGCCTTCCTTTCCAAGGCAACGCCTTGGCTGAGCTTGTGCTGAACCTTCTGTCCCTGCCTGGACCTTGCAGGTGACTCCCAAGAATCTCTCTCCTCACACTGCAGCTGCTTTTTTTTAAAATCCATATGGTTTTATAGCACTCTACAACATCTAATTAAGTAATCTTTACTCCCAGATGTCATCAGATGCCTGGGATGGATGAGGTGCTGCTGGAGAAGGCTCCTAAAGGCACCTCACCTGTCTGATCAGGGCACGTTACATCATCCCAGTGCTGACTTCACCATTTATTTCCTTTTAGAAGCAGGAGTGCTCACCTGGGCTCTCAGATCCCTGGAGTTTCCCTGAGCAGGCAGAGATGCCTCTGGGTGGCCCATGTGCTGTCAGCCAAGTGTGGCTCTGGGGAAATACCTGCTGGAGGAGCTGGATTTGGGATTGGGGACCTCCATCAAACCCTGATCCTGTTCCAGCTCAGAACACTGCGTGTGCCTGAGTCCCAGTTTTAATGTCTGAGGTTTGCCTGAAGCACCTCAGGGTGTATTTTATTCAATAAAAAATCAAAATGCACTGATATTGGTGACACCAGCCCCTCTCTGAACGTGGCACTGGTGTTCCTGGCAAGTTCTCTGGGGTGGGTGTAGCCCAACCTGGCTGTCCTGGAGCCCATGGATGTTTTTTAAAGTGTGTATTTGGCTTTTCTTAAGCTGGAAAAGTCGTTTACTTTCTGCTCACAGGAAGGCAAAGCTGGCTGAAGAAGAGCTGTGGCAGGGGAGTTTGAAGGGTCAGTGCACAAACCAGCTGCCCATGAGGCCATAAATAAGAACTTTCTGTACCAACACACTTGCCCAGGGACAGAGATTTGGCTCTGTCAGGCATTTGGCAATACCTGAACCCCCTTGGTTTGCCTATCTCCTCCTGGCATCTCTTCTTGAGGTTTAGTTACTGATTCTGTGGTGAAATGTGCAGCAAAGTTCTCCACGCTCATGCTCAGGGGAAGGACTTGGTTTACAGTTTCAGCTGCTTCTTAACTCATTGTCCACACAGGTTTAATTTTAATAGAGCTCTCTTGCTTTTGCAACCTCATCTAGGCTGGTATCACAGAGGAAAAATTCAATTTTTAGGTAATAAATTGATGCATATCTTTAGTGTGGCTGAAGGACAATGGTTGATGTCCTGTGCTGGTGGCTTCTCCTACTCCAAAAGGGTTGCTCCCAAATCCAGCCTGTCCATGTGTGTATTTCCCACCAGTAAGGTTTTTGGGAACAATTTGATAGAGAAATCATAGAATGGTTTAGGTTGGAAGACCTTAAAGTTCCTCTTGGTTCAACATCTGACTAAGGGCACTGTTCAGCTCCTGGTTTGCTTCATGTTGAGAGGGTCAGCAGTAACCACAGCAGGGTTTCTAATCAAATTACTTGTGAATTGGAGTGTTTGGAGGTTTCTTGGCTTCTTTCAATAGTCTTTACTCTGTGCTTATTATAATACTTCAATTTGTTCATTATAATACTTCAACCTGTGCTTAAATGTAAGCTTTCCCAGTGAGAAGGAGGGGGGCGGGGTTGGTATTTAAAAAGCAGCCTTTATTTTGTAGTGTGCAAGCAAAATTCTTTCCAGTTTGGCATGAAATCTTTTTCAAACAGGCAGAAGGGAGGGGAATGTGCAGCTGGGGGTGGCTGCTGTCACCACTTGGGCTCTCTCTATCTGTGACCAAGCCAAGGCACGTCAAGCCTCTGCTTCCCCTTGTCCCTCCTGCTGGAGCATTAATGGTGTTTCTAGAAAGTGCAGCATAAATCCAGTAGAGCACTTAAGCAAGTCCCAGCTTTCGGTGGGTAAGTGCTTTTGGTGGATTGATGCTTTTTTAAGTGGGGGGGGGCTTTAGAGACTTTTGTTTCTCTCTGCAAGACAGGCACAGGCTCTGCTTGGTGGAGTTCCCTGGAGCAGCCCCTGACTTCAGACTCCAGCTCTGGGCAGGTTTGTGTTTAACTTCAGGGAGGTGTCCTGGAAGTTCTGATGTCCACAAACCAGGTGGAAGCTGAGCCAGGTTTCCAAGAGGAGCTCCTGGCTGTGTCCATCCTGCAGAGTGTGGTGGGCACAGGGACTGGGGACAAAGCAGGCCTGGACTGAGTCACTTGGCTGCTCCCAGTGGCCACATGGAGTGGGAATTGCTGGTGTCAGCTCTCTCTCCATCCCTTCAGGGTTTTCTATCCCTCTTTGCACCTGGAAGTGTCCAAGGCCAGGCTGGGTGGGACTTGGAGCAGCCTGGGGTAGTGGAATAGGCAGGGAGTGGAATGAGATGGTCTTTAAAGTCCCTTCCAACCCAAACCACTCCATGATTTTATGAATACAGTCCTTTGAGAAACATAATTTTCTACAAAATCCTTGGAAAAAGCCTTGAAAGCTGTTCTGTGTGCCCTGACAGGGGAAAAGGGTTTGCTTCAGTCGTGCCCACATTCAAACTGCTGCTGTTCTGCTCTGCTGCTGTGCTGGAGGGGCAGCTGAGCACATGAGATCCCACCAGATCAACTTCAGGAGGAGCAGAAGGTTTTCCATGGGCAGCTCTTCACCTGGAGGCCTGGCAGGAGGGCTTCTACCCCTCTGCCCAGCCCCTCCAGTGACAGATGATCAGCTGGAGCTCAGCACCAGCACTGGCAATCCCAAAATTCCTTGATTTGCTCTGAGGCGTGCTGGGGAAATCCCCAAATCTTAGGAGAGGGGCTGGCACTGTGAGGGGTAACAAGAGCTTTGGCTTTTGGGGGGTTCTGCTGCTGCTGCCATGGTTCTCCAGAGATCAGGATCAGAAGGGATTGTCCCTGCCTGTGTGTGGGAGCAAACACAGGACTGAACACCTGCCTGGGGTGCAGAACTGGAAAACACAGTTCTCCTTGCTCTATCAGAGTCTCTTGAAACACAAACCCTGCTGCTTTCCAGAGCCTGCTCAGTGATGGATTTGAGATGCTGCTCCAGCTGAAGTGTGGGGATTTGAATCCCTGAAAATCAGAAGCTGTATTGAAGATTTAGAAACAGTTTATTTGCTGTTGAGGGATGGAAGGTTTTACCAGACAGGACAAAAAAAAGGTGCTCCAAGGGCTAATTGGGAGTTTTGAATGGTGGTTTTTGCAGGGAATTCAGATTAATAGCATGTCCTCTTGGAATGGGGTGGGAGAAAGCAGCAATGATGGGAACTGCTGAGTCAGCAGTGGGTAATCCCTCCTGCCCTGGCCAAATCCATCCTGGCTCACAACAAAACCTCCCTCCAACTCTTATTTAGTCCCTATTTCTGGGATCTGCTTCCCAAGCCCTGCAAAGGCTGAGGTGCACCCTGTGGTGCCCACAGAGCAGCACCTGGGCCTGGGGTGATTCCAGAGGTTGGATTCCTGTGCTCAGAAATGCAACACAGCCAAAACTCCCTGCCTCATCCACATTTTGTCCTGCTCTGCCACGAACCCACTCAGCTGTAGGATCTTACCATTTTGCTTCTTGTGTATTTGTTTCAAGCAGGCAAATGAGGTGACTGACAGTGCCTACATGGGCTCGGAGAGCACCTACAGCGAGTGCGAGACCTTCACGGATGAGGACACCAGCACCCTGGTGCAGCACGAGATGCACGACGAGGTGGAGACCGACAGCGCCATCGACTCCGCCGTGCACTCGGAGTTCACGGATCCCATCGAGGAGCCGGAGCATGGGTGAGGAGAAACCCCCACACAGCCCCAGGGATTCACACCCAGTTTGTCCTGCTTGATGCCTTGTGAAGACTGACCTACAGAGACTAGACAGAGCTAAAGAATAAAGCAGGGATTTATTAAGAGGCCTCAATGGATCCACCTTGGGCAGCACAAGAGCCCAGCCAGGGCTGCACCCAAGATGAACCAAAATGGGCTCAAAATGCACGGCCGGTCACAGAGTCTCTCACTTTGATAAGTTCTGCTCCATTTGCATATTGGAGTTAATTGTCCAATTACAGCTTTAGCCCATTCTTCTTGTTTTTCTCTCTTCAGTCCATGTTGTTTATGCTCTTGGGCCTGAGACCTGGATCATTTGTCCTTGGTCCCCAGCTAGAGAAGGAATTGTTTAGTATACCTACTCTCTGAAGAGAGCTTACTATCTCCTAATATGAAGCCCAGACCCACACACTAAAGCTGTACAGATTCTGAAAAATATAAAAGCTAAAACCTGAGGCATCATTTTGTGTTTGTAACAACGTGCAAGACCAAAATAGCTCTTCTAGAGGAATAACGAGAATAATTAGGCTGGTTTGTGTAGGCTGGTTTGGAGCCCAGCCTGGCAATCTCTTTGAGTTAATCGTTGCTTGCCTTGGGAGATCTTCTGTACCCTCATTAGCATCTTTAACCTCTAAAATAACTTCTCAGGTGATCCAAACACCTGAAAGACTTGCAGTTTTTAATCTATCACTTAAGCCAGAAACACAACATATAATTTTCCAGTCAGGAGGGGAACTCATTCTATTTTTGTTTTCCCTAAAAACATGCGTGTGCCCTTTGATGTGCAACCACCTCCTGTAATAACTGGTTTGAAACCTCTGCCTGGAGCACAGAAATGTGAGCCAAGATCTCCTTCCCTGGGTCTGAACTGCTGCTGGCGAAACTGCTCCTGGGCCCACCCCGTTTTTGGAAGAAAAGTGGGGTTTGGGGTGAAACTGGGATGCTGGCAAGCAGGAAGGCAGGGAAGAAGTCCTTTAGGATCAGAATCCCAGAATAGTTTGGGTTGAAAGGGACCTTAAATCTCATCTCATTCCACCCTCTGCCATGGGTAGGGACACCTTCAACTAAACCAGGTTTCTCCAAGCCCCATCCTGGACATGTCCAGGACTGGGGAAGCCACAGCTTTCCTGGAAAATCTGTCCCAGAGCCAGGGTAGTGCCCCAAGAACACCAATCTAAAAACCTCTGGAATCATCATTTCTTAAGGTCTGTAACACACAGGATGAGGTTTGTCCCAAAACACAAGGCCCAGGGTTAGTGCTCTAGGGGGTGCTTACAGCTCTGCTTTTTGGGAGCTCCAAGCTTCCCTCCCACCCCAAAATCCCATCTGGGGACATCAGAGAGGCAGCGAGCAGTGCCAGGCCTGGGCCTGAAAGGGTGCTGTGGATTAGAGCAGAAATGGGATTATCCAGCTGGGCTCTTCTCACTGCAGCAGGCCAGCTCAGTGACAGTTAAATTGGGAGATAATCAGCTGTGAGCTCCCTGCCAGCAGCACAGGGTCCCTGCAGGGCCATGGCAGCCTGCGTGCGCTCCCACCCGCTGGGGAAGGCAGCCTGCCTCGGATTCACCTGCCTGTAGGTACAGAACTGCCTGGGGAAACGGGCTTTGGGACAGCAGCTGGCTCCCCATGCTTGCCAAGGGTGGGGTCAGCAGGACAGGAAGAATGGGATTGTTGGAGAGAGTCCAGAGGAAGCCACAGGGGTGCTCCAAGGTCTGGAGCCCCTCTGCTCTGGAGCCAGGCTGGCAGAGCTGGGGGTGCTCACCTGGAGAGGAGAAGGCTCCAGGGACACCTCAGAGCCCCTGCCAGGGCCTGAAGGGGCTCCAGGAGAACTGGAGAGGGACTGGGGACAAGGGATGGAGGCACAGGACACAGGGAATGGCTCCCACTGCCAGAGGGCAGGGCTGGATGGGATACTGGGCAGGAATTGTTCCCTGTGAGGGTGGGCAGGCCCTGGCACAGGGTGCCCAGAGCAGCTGTGGCTGCCCCTGGATCCCTGGCAGTGCCCAAGGCCAGGCTGGGCAGGGCTGGGAGCAGCCTGGGACAGTGGAAGGTGTCCCTGCCCATGGCAGGACTGACACTGGATGAGTTTTAAGGTCTTTTCAACCCAGACCATTCTGTGATTCCCTGTTACCCCAGCTGTGGGCTTGGGAAGGTCAGATTGGGTGCTCTGTCCAAGTCTTTTCCCAGATTGTTAAATGTGTGCAAATTCCAGGCAGCCAAAACCTTAGTTTGATTTATAGATTTGAAAGGTCTGAAATGGGAACCTTTGGGAGTGCTGAGGGCTGGTTTTGGTGCCATCAGACCCCACACAGGAGGACACCTCTGGTGCCCAGGGACAGCCAGAGAGAACAGTCCCCCCAGGGCAGCTGCTGGGCTGAATCAGAGCTTCAGCATCAATTCTCAGGAGCTCTCAGAGCTCAACATACCTGAAATGGTTTGAGCTTAAAGCTTGTCTAGGCTGTGTGTAGTGAAGATTAGTTGGACTCTGGATCCTGAAGCTGCCTGAGCCTTGAGATGGGAATGGGAAATATAATTTACTGCCCAGGTTGAGGGTTTCCAGGTGCCTGATCAGATCTGCTTCTGTATGGTGCTTATCAAACCACAACCCCAAATTTAGAGTTCTGGGCTTGGGTTTTGCTTCTGAATTATCAATTCCACCCCCTGGCTTCTATTCTTGGAGAGATTTCCGCTGCTTTTGGTGAAGGTCTGACTCACCACAGGGATGGATGGGTTCCAGTGGATCCCACTGTGGAATATTGGTGCTTCTCAAGGGCAGGAGGAGTATGTGCAGATGCCCAGAAGCTGGGCTGGATTTATTTGTGGTTAAATAGAGATCTGGAGGGTTGACATGTTTTTATTAGCGGGATGAGGGCAAATCCTTCAGATGGAGCAGGTTTTTTGTCATAAATGGCTTATCTGTAATCTTTTTTTCTTTCTGGTTTAGTCCAGCAATCTGCTCATACCCCATTTCCCTCTCCTAGCCAGTGCATGGAGATAAGGGCATAGCCAATAGCAATTTCTGTAATAAAGCAACATTGTTATGGTTTTTAGCCTAGAATTTTGGAGAGCAGAGCATTGTTAAACCCCCCAAAACACAGAGCTGTGGCTGACAGCCCTGTGGCCACTTTCAGAGCCCGGAGGGATTTGTTGCAAATCCCTCCTGCCTTTTCTCCAACTTAATTTGAAAACTTCCATAGTCCTGGGCAGGAAAGAGGGCTTGGCTTGGTGGGCAGGCCCTGGCACAGGGTGCCCAGAGCAGCTGTGGCTGCCCCTGGATCCCTGGCAGTGTCCAGGGCCAGGTTGGATGGGGCTTGGAGCACCCTGGACTAGTGGAAGGTGTCCCTGCCCTGGCAGGGGATGGAATGGGATGAGCTTTAACATCCTTCCAGCCCAAACCATTCTGGGATTCTGTGTCTCCATGCAATGGAAAGGCTCTTCCAGGGACAATGACTCTGTGCTGAGCTGTGTCCCCTCAGGAGCAAAGGACATCCCAGGAGCTGTGCTGGGTGTGTTCGGGGTTTGCACCGAGCCTTAACACGCTGCAGCCTTCTGGCTCTGGTGTTAAAAACCCATAAAGCAGCATTCCCCACTCCAGGATTGTCACACCCAGTGTTTTCCCAGCAGGAGCAGGGAAAGGGCTGCTTTGTCTTGCAGGGGGTCTGCCCCAGCTGCCTGAACCCTCCCCTCCCCAGTACCAATCCCCCGGGGTTATGGGGTTAAAGCCTTGAGAGGATTAGGCAGCAACAGGCAAGTGTGAGCCTGGCACGGGCTGCTGTGGAACTCACAGCATTGGATGGGGCTGGGACATGCCCAGCTCTTTCTCTGCCATGCCAATCACAGAAATTGGTATTTTAGTCAAGCAAGGCTTGTCACCAACCCTGGGCACTGTCCTGCAAGTCTTGAGTGTCCCCAAATCCTGTGTTGCAGCTGCCAGTGGAAAAACTTGGTTTATTGGGGGAAAAATCACCATAAACTACCCAGTGGTGCCTGTCCTGTCCTGTCCTACTCTGCCAAAATGGGACACATCACTCACTTGGTGGGGTGGATTGACACTGGCTGGACACCAGGAACCCACCAAAGCTGCTCCATCCCTGGTCTCCAGAGATGGAAAGGAAAATATAACAAAGGGTTCATGAGTTGAGATAAGGACAGGGAGAAATCACTCATCAAATACCATCATGTGCAAAACAGACACGAATTGGGGATATTAATTTAATTTATTACTGACAAAATCAGAGCAGGATAATGAGAAAATCAGACCTTAAAAAATCATTCATCCCCCATCACCCCTCCTTCCCAGTTCCCTCTCCTTCCCCCCAGTGGCACAGGGAGATGGGAGTGGGGGTTGTGGTCAGTTCATCACAAATTGTTCCAGCCGCTGCTCAGGGAGAGGAGTTGGAGTCCCCCCCTGCCCCAGTGTGGGGTCCTTTGCACAGGAGACAGCTCTCCCTGAGCCTCTCTAACCCGAGTCCATCCCATGGGTTCTCCAGAAACTGCTGCCCCATGTGTCACTCTGCTGTGGGGTCACTCCTTCAGGCACAGCCTGGTCCCCCACAGGGTCACAGATCCAAGCAAGGACCCTGCTCCAGTGTGGGCTCCATTGATCTCTATGGATCTGCAGGTCCCTGCAGGATCCTGTCCCAGCACAGCTTCCCAAGGGCTCACAGCCCCTCTCGGGCACCCCCTGCTCCAGGCCTGGGCTCCTGCAGGGGCTGCAGGTGCATCTCTGCACCTCCCTGCCCCCCGTGGGCTGCTGGGACCCACCTGCCTCCCCATGGGCACAGAATCTCAGGGTCATCCCAGGAATCTCAGGGCAA
The DNA here is from genome assembly GCF_963513975.1 of Fringilla coelebs. Taxonomy (NCBI): domain Eukaryota; kingdom Metazoa; phylum Chordata; class Aves; order Passeriformes; family Fringillidae; genus Fringilla; species Fringilla coelebs. The sequence goes on from NC_140042.1 coordinate 14,695,302, forward strand.
TCTCACCTCTGGTACCTGGAGCAGCTCTTGGCCCTCTCCTGCCCTGTCCTGCAGAGCTGTTCCTCTCCAGTGTCCTCACCCCACTCTTTGCACTCAGGTCAGCCCCATCCCTGTTTTGTGTTTTCCTCTCACATCTGTTATCCCAGAGGTGCCATTCCTGGTGGGCCCAACCTCAGCCAGCAGCAGATCCAGCTTGGAGCCTCCAGGGATGGGCTCTGCTGGACATGGGGGAAGCTGCCAGGGATGGGTCTGCTGGACACGGGGGAAGCTTCCAGGGATGGGCTCTGTTGGACATGGGGGAAGCTTCCAGGGATGGGTCTGCTGGACATGGGGGAAGCTGCCAGGAATGGGCTCTGCTGGACATGGGGGGAGCTGCCAGGAATGGGTCTGGTGGACATGGGGGAAGCTGCCAGGGATGGGCTCTGCTGGACATGGGGGAAGCTGATGGGAATGGGCTCTGCTGGACATAGGAGAAGCTTCCAGCAGCTTCTCACAGAATCCACCACTCTCCTGCCAAGTGCAAACCCCATACTCAGAAGGAGGATGTTCTGGATGCAATGGGAAGGCTGCTGTGGCCCCTCTCTAACAGCTCTCTGTCTGTTCCCCCAGGTCCCATCCCCACGAGCTGGCCCTGGGCTCCGAGCTCAGCCACTCCATCGTCACCGTCATCAGCGGGGAGGAGCACTTCGAGGATTACGGGGAGGGCAACGAGGCCGACCTGTTCCCAGACCCTTTGTGTAATGGGGAAAGCAGCTTTGGCAGCTCCTCCTTCCTCTCTCCCAGGTAATGCCCAGCCCTGGTGCTGCTTCAGTCTGATCTGTGGGACAGGGGTTTCCCTGGGATTTGCCAGCCAGGGGGCCTGGATCCAACGGGATAATGGGCTTGGAAGTGGAGGAGGAATTCCCCCCCTCGGTGGTTCCTTTCCCTGGTCAGTGCTTGTCCTGTGACGCCCAGCAGGAGGTGGAAGAGCTGTCTGTATTTCCAGTGTCACAATCCCACTTCTGTTAGGGATGTGGCTCCTCACTGAACCTTCCAGGAGAGAAAACCACCTGCAGCTTTACCCCTGATCCTGCAGGATGACTCTAAGGTTTTTTTTTTCTCTTTTATTTTTTTGGGCTTTGATGCAATGTTTGGCTAGATTTGCATGAGCTGCAGCAGCATTCCTTCTCTAGGGATTTGTAGAGCAGGAAGCAGGCTGTAGCATTTCCTCCTTGCTTTAGGGTCTGAAACCAGGAAAAAGTCCATTTTCCAGCCCAAGCAGGGTGAGCTGAGGAGCCAGTATGGTGGTACACACCCCAGCAATACTTACTTTCTAAAGAAAATTAATAAAAGCTGGAATATGATCCAGTGCTACAGCCCACAAAGTGTCTGGGATGACAGGTAACACTGGGAATGTGTTCCTCCATTGGAGGCACCCCTCTGCACAGGGCAGGAGTGCTCCCTGCCAGCCACACACCCGTGCTAAAGACAAAAATATACTTCTTTCTCTTTGGAATGACACGTCTGTGCCTTTCTCCAGCCATGTAAACTTCTCAAAACTTCTTTTTTCCCCTGTCTTCCTGTTTTCTCCCAGCTTCCCAAACCCCTTCACGGAGTTTGGACAATTCTGGTTGCACAGGGCTGGCAGGGAAGAGCAGGTCAGGGCTCATCTCTTTTTGGCTGGTGCAACAACAATGTTGGAGGTATTCATGGCAAATAGGAGAGTTGCTGTAAAGAATTCCCAACCTTTTCCTTTAGGAAAGCAGTGCTCCAGCACTGGGATACCCTGCACAGTCTCTGATCCGTGCTTGTCCTTGGCTTGCTCCGTGCAGGAATGTAGGGCTGCCTGTGCTGGTGCTGTAGCACAGGAAGAACTCTGATTAAAACCCAGCCTTGGTGTTCATTTTTCCTTGAGGATGAGTTGCCAGCCTCATCCAGAAGGCTTCTGGCAAGAAAATACCCAGCTAAAGGAGCTTTTCAATCTCTTGAACTTTTTCTTTAACATCAGGCCAGAGCTCCCAGTTTGCCCACGCTCCCAGTGTTCCAGTCTTGCTCTGCCAGGGCACCATCTCTGCTCTGCTCTGTCTCTGGATCTGATCCACACCTTATCCCATCTTCCCTCTGCTGGGAGGGGCTCGCTGGGCACGTGGCCACACAGGTTGTGGTGGTTTGTGCTGGAGACTCTCTGCTGGGGCTTGCTGGGGAGGGAGGCTGGAGATAAAACCCTGCAAAGCCTCTGGAGTCAGGAATGTGGGGCTGTTGCAGCTGAAGGATTTCCTCATGCCTCTCAGGTCTAGCCTCTCCTTGGATTATTGCTGTGTGTGAAGTCCTGCCCTAAACATTCCCTGAGTCTGTGCAGCTCTTCTGACTTTGGATAGGACACAGGACACAGGGAATGGCTCCCACTGCCAGAGGGCAGGGCTGGATGGGATATTGGGAATAAGGAATTGTTCCCTGTGAGGGTGGGCAGGCCCTGGCACAGGGTGCCCAGAGCAGCTGTGGCTGCCCCTGGATCCCTGGCAGTGCCCAAGGCCAGGCTGGGCAGGGCTTGGAGCAGCCTGGGACAGTGGGAGGTGTGGGATGGGATGAGCTCTAATGTCCTTTCCCACCCAAATCATTCCATGCCTGAGCAGCCCCAGTGTGTTTAAACACACCTGAGGGGACACAGGCTGTCCCTGGTTCAGGCTGAATGGGCTTTTAGTGCCACATCACCACAGACCCTTTCCATGCTTCAGGAGTCTCTAAATGGGAATAATTTCTAGAAATTCTCCTGCCACAACTCCAAAAGATGAACACAAACCCCAAGAGCCTTCAGGGAACACAGTGGGGTGCAGTGCTTCCCTATCCAGTCCTTGTAGTCTTGTTTGTGATCCCTCCTCTTGAGTCTTTCCTTGCATATCCATCCAGTAGGAAAAGCCTCTTTGCAGCTCTTGGTGGGGAGTAAAGGGAAAAGCTCCTTGAGCCCATCCCAGCCACCAGGAAGCACCGAGGGCCTGGGGAGGAGAAATGTTGCTCCAGGAGATGGAGAGAGGCCCAGGGAGGATCTGTACTGTACAACCACAGAATCTGCTGAGCTGGAGGGGACCCATCAGGATCCTGGAGTGGGTGGGGACAGCCCAGGGCTGAGCTCTCACCCACTCCAGAGGCAAGGAGCCAGGGCAGCCAGAGGCCAGGAGGATCTGCACACACCCCAGGAGCTGCCAGGCTGGCCTGGGGCTTCTCCTTCACACTTCTCTTCTCATGTTGATTAATGCTGGTTAAATTTGGGTTCCCACCTGGCCCAGGCTGCACCACCTGGGAAGGGAATGCACCCAAGAGCACCCAGAAAAGGGACATCCCTTCCCCCAGGTGCCACACAGCTGCTGTCACCTCTTCCCTGCACAAACCCTGAGCCACCAACCTGTCTGCTGCTGGGAGAAGGTTATCCCAGGGCCACACCTGCCCTGAGGTGAAGGGGGAATGGTTTACAATTGAATTATTTTTTTCCAGGAATGGTAAGAGATGATAATTTGGCATTTGCTGGTGTCCAGCCTGTGTGAAGGGGCTGGGAAATACTGTACAGACAGCACAGACTCCAGGCCTGACCCTGGGCTGGGGGCTGAACCAGGGCACCCTCAGGATGCCCCAGGCCAGGAGTTTCTGGTGTGTTTGTGTATCCCAGGATTCACTGTCCCTTCCTGATGCCTGTTGGGTTTATCTTGCTTGTGTTTGCTCACACTTTAATCTGTCTCTCTTATGGATCTGCTTGGGTTTTTCACTATTTAACCTTTCTTTGATTCACGTCCGTGGCTTCCAGAAGCACATTGTCCTACAGGGAGGATTTGTGGAGTCTGGCCCCAAATGAACACAAACCATTTGCTGTTGAGAATCCCCTCTGTCCTGCACAAACCTTGAGGAAGTGTCTCCACGCTTCCCAAGCTGTGAAAGTCCTACAGACCCCCATGGCCCTTCCCAAATGGCATTCCCTGCAGGAGCACAGCACTGCTGCTCGGCTCCTCTGGGCTGTGCTTTGGAGGAATGAGGTGCTAAACTGCACCTGTCCATTTCATCTTGGCTTAAAAGTGAAAATTTTCCAGTGAAAATCTGACTCTGTGCTTAACTAAGGCAGGTCTGCAGCAGCACAGCTGCTCTACTTTTAAAGTATTGAAAAATGGGACACTGACCAAAGGATCATAGAATCCCACAATATCCTGAGTGGGAATAGACCCACCAGGATCATCCAGTCCAGGTCCTGGCCCTGCACAGACACCCCAACAATCCCACCCTGTGCCTGAGCATTGTCCAAGTACTCCTGGAGCTCTGGCAGCCTCGGGGTCATGCCCATTCCCTGAGGAGCCTGGGCAGTGCCAGCACCCTCTGGGGGAAGAACCTTTTCCTCAAATCCAGCCTAAACCCCTCCTTAGATTCAGCCCTGGCTCACAGCACCCAGTTCTGCAGTGTGCAAGTTCATTCTGCACTTACTGAGGCAAACCAGGAGCCTCCTGAGACAGATTGCCTGGAAAAGCCTTGTTGGAAAATAAACTTTGCAGTGGTGTAGGTTTGTGGGAAGCACTTACCTCACCTGCCCTGGGCTCCTGGGGATTGAGATTGGCTCAGGGGTTTGGAAATGTGGGCCAAGCTCCACTGCTGGGAGTCTCTGGGAGGAGTGTGATGGAAGTGTTGCTAATTATCAACTATATAATTCTCCTGTTCTCCTATGAACTATATAAATTCTATTGAGCAATTACAAATTATCAATTAGCTGCATATTGTTATAAACTATTCTACACTGGAAATTATCTATATATTATTATAACCAACCCCACATTGGCTTTAATTGGCTTCAAAAACCGTGGTGGGAGGCGACCCAACCTGCCCTGAGTTTTTAATTCAAATTTCATACCTCCCACCAAAAATTCCCCTACCTTGAGGTACCCTCAGCTTGTGGAAGCCACGGCTGCAGCTGCTCCCTGTGCCTTCTGTGCTGTTGACATGACCCTTGTGATCTCTCTAGCACCAATCCGCTCGCTGCGAAACTGCACAGCATTCTCGCAGATGAAGCTTTTGAGTTTTACTGTAGCCAGTGCCACAAACAAATCAACCGCCTCGAGGATCTTTCTGCTCGCCTGAATGATCTTGAAATGAATAGGTAACTGGATGTGCATGGCCATCCCAGCCTGGGAAGGATGTTCTGCCTGGGGAGGCTCTCCTTGTCTGGCACAGCTTTTCCCTCACTCCGCGCTGGTGGGGAGGGGATGAGTTTCACCCGGCCACGGGAGCCTCTGCAGGTGCTGGAGGTGGTGGGGAGTTCATGGAGGGTGAACAGGAGGTGCCTGTAATGCAGGCAGGGGGCTGGCAGACAAGGAGAGCATTCCCTGCCCTTTGCATGCCTGTGCATGGTGGGTTCCACGGGAGCGGCGAGCTGGCCGCGTACAGTATTTCTGTCACCAAGGAAAGACTGGGAGTGGTGTGCAAGAGCAGCCTGGAAGGGCAGGGACAGCCCCTCCTCCTGCTGCAGGAACTACCTGAAGGCATCAGCCTGCTTCACAAGGAGCAGTAAAGTCTTGTCTCACCCAGCTTCACCCTCAGCCTGCCCACCCCGGTGTCACCATGGGCTGGGGAGATGTGACAGACACCAGGAACATCAGGAGGTTTTGAATGGAGTTTTGGAGGTCTCCCAGTCAGCAGCTGGATGTGTCTGACAAGTGGAGAGGGATTTCTGCCTGTTGATTTGTTCATTCAGAGCTGGTTGCAGCCCTCTGGGTAGAAGGATGGTGGCATTGGTAATAAATCTTTCTTCTCATGGCTTTGTGGCTATTCAGACCTGGTTTTTGTCATGTTCTTGGTCTCTGTCTGTCCTTTGCAGGGACAGTGTGATCTGGGAGCTCTCCTGTTCTATGGGAGGAGAACTGGAAAACAAATAAGAGCTTGAATTTCATTCTTTTTAATGAAAAAAAGGTCTCTCCCTTTATTTTTCATGTCTAAATAGTTGTCTTTGCTGTTGGAGGCCTTGAGGGTCAGTGATGGGTCTCAGGTTATGCAGGTATTAAGGAGAACACTGGTTTTCCCTGGAAGCCCCACTCCATTTCAGGTTTTCTCCACAGCATCTACCTGCAAATCTGAGCTAACACCTCAGAGCCTCCTGTCATGGGTGGGATTTCCTGTGGAGCTTCTCTGTCCCGTGGTCATGGCGGGAATTCCACAGGCTTTGATTTGCCCTGTGAGTAGGTGCAATCCCTCCATCTGTGTTCAGGGCTTCCCAAGTACAGATTTACTGGGAATATGTTCCAAAGGCTTTTGTGGAAGGGGCAGGGCCCCCTGTTTGTGTGGTGTGGATGGGACGTGTCCTGTGCAGCGTGTGGGACATGCAGGACCTGCTGCTCCTCCCTGCATCACCACTGACGTGAGGCCCTCGGAGCAGGGGACAAGTTCTGGAGCAGCAGGAACTGGACCAAAATCTGGGACAAGCCTGAAGACACCTCCTCCAGGGGATTCTGGCAGCTGGGATGAAGCCCAAGGCACCCCAGAACAGCCTCACTCATGAGAACTGTGGGCGCATAGACAGTGTTTTATCCTTGGAATAAACTGGGGAGCTTGCTCCCAGCATTGGAATGCTGCTTCCCGAGCCCACAGCATGGGAGAGCAGGGAAGACTCCTCCAGGAGCTTGGCATGAAGTGGTTTGTGCCTCTCTTTTGTTCAGTGCCCTTGCTGCTGTCTCAGCCTTTGGACACTGCAGGTGCCGTCGCTTCCCCGGGAGTTTTTTCCAGAGGAAAATATTTTCCCCCCAGTGCTGGGGCCATTCCTTACAATTCCTGGCAAACACCAGGGCCTGACCTCCTCCCCTTGGGTGCCGAGCAGCCTTGAAGCCCAGCCAGCAGCAGCTCTTGTGCTCCCTGGAAGTCTGGGATTTGAGGATGCACTTTGACCCGAGGGCTGGTCACCCTGACGACAGCCCCCAGTCAGGTTTGGGGGTTGCTTTACAAAGCAAATTGTCCTAAGCTATTTTTAATCCCTCCTTCGAAGAACTCGTGTTGCAGCTCCAGGCAGGAGTGGACTTCCAGAGGATTTTATTTGTTATTTTTACCTAAAACTGAGCTAAGCACCAGGGATTGCAGTTGCTGCTTCTTGGAATGGAGCTGTTCCTGCTGCCATTGCTGAGTGAGGATTTGGTGTGGCCCGGTGGCATCTTGTGACACCAGCGTGGGTGGAAGATGAGGAGTGAGATCTAAGCCCTGTCCACTTCCCAGGACCTGAAGACTGTAAGGAGCATCTCAGCAAGGAGCTGGTTCTGGAAAAGGCTGGTTTTTCTCAGCAGGAAGAGCCTGCAGCCTGTCCCCTGCAGGTGGGACGCGGTGACACAACCCTTGGCTGCTCCTCCTGTGGTGACACTGATCCCTGACCGCTGTGGCATGGTGGCAGCTGGCTCGGACACGGATCCAAGGAGTGATCCCCATCCCTTATCCGTGAGAAGGAGAGAGAGCTCATCCCCCTCCCCAGCCACTGCAGCAGGGCCGTGCTCAAAATCCAGACAGGGACACCAACAACGGCTCCTGAAGCCTCTGAGCCAGGAGCAGGCAGCACTTCCCTGGTGATCCAGAGCCCAGCAGTGGGTGGTGGCTGTGGAAGGGCAGAAGGATGGATTGATCCAGTGGGATCATGGCAGAAGGATGGATGTGCCGTTGGTCCCCAGTCCAGGGGAGCTCTGGGGGTGGCAGGGGAGGTCTGGGGTGCCCTGGGGTGCAGGACATGTGGCTCAGTCTGCCATCAGCAGCGGGCTGGAGCCCCCCCAGGCTCCCTGCTATTCTTAGCTCTTTCCTTGGGGATTGGTTTTCAGGCAGGGATCAGCAGGAGAGCAGAGCGTGGCAGGGGGCAGCGAGCTCTTCTCCAGCATTATTCCATGTGCTTTGTTATTCTTGTTCTTCAGCACGGGAGTGGCCCCTCTCCTGCCCTTTCCAGGGGTTTGGGGGTGCATGCCAAGGGCTCCCTGCCAGAGCAGAGGATGTGCCCCGGAGTCCATGCAGTTTCCTGTTTCCCTGGCTCTCCACTGTCAGCTTTTCTAACTCTTTCCTGTTTTTTCTTCATTTTGCAGCCCCAATAAAAGACTTTCCAGCAAGAAGGTGGCAAGGTAAGCTCACACTCCTTTTGTTGTTTGCTTGATCTGTGTGAGCTGCTGGCTCCATGGAAGGAAAACTCAAAATAAGCTTGGAGAGTTGTATTTCTGGATGTATTCCATAGTGCTGGGGAAAAGTGGGTTTCATTCTGGGATCTTTTTTCTGGAATGGGGGTTTCTCACTTGTGCACACAGCTGGAGGCAGCTGGCAACCTGATTCCTGCCAGGAGAAATTGGGGGGGCTTTTCCTCATGCTCTGTCCTGCCAGTGCCCTAGCAGGGGGCACATGGAGGAGGGAAGGAGGCTCTAGAAGGACATACCCCTCTGGCATATGTCCCAGTCTGGGATCCCTCCCAGTATCACCATGTCTGTAGAGTTCTGCAGGACCAGGTCAGTCAGTACCCCCACCTGGCGGGATTCTCCAGCACCCCAAAAATTCCAGCTGCCTCAGACACCTCTTAATCCTGTTTTACTTCACTTCGTGTCCCCCTCAGCACCTGAGTTTGGGGGAGCAGCTGCCTCTGCTCAGTCAGGGGCTCTGGGGTGCCTGGGTGGGCTGCAGGTAGCTCTGGTTGAATGGTTTAACCCTGGTTTAGCTGTCGTTTAAGCCCAGGTTTAATGCTGTGCTGCTTCTGTCCTGCACAACCACCTTGTGTGATGTCAGTCACCTTTTCTGTGTGGGCATTGTGACCCCTGCCTGCGCAGGGATATTGGATAAATTGGATATATCTGGGCAGTTTGCTCTGGATCTCTGGAGCACAGGGTCCTCCCCTCCCCTCTCAGTGTCACCTAGTGCTCACCTTTCCTCCTCTCCCAACTCCCCCTTCCCTCCTGTTCCCATGCCATCCTGATTTTAAGGATAAACTGACTCTTACCTCACTGTTCTGCCTCTGCCACACTCAGGAGGGAGATTTCCCTCTGCACTTGTTGGCTTTCTCCTTGCTGGTTTCCCAGCAGCACAGGGACACTGTGGAGGAACGGGCAGCTCAGTTTGGGAATGTTGCTGTTCCTGACACTCTGCTCCCTGTGCTGACCCAAGCAGCTTCCCTGCGCCTCTTCCTCCCGCTGCGCTCTCACACCTTTCCCTTCTCTGTTTTTCCTGCACTCAGCAATCTCCCCTGGCACAGTTCCCCTCCTGGAAAGGAAGCAGATCCTTGATATTACATTTCCTACTTCCACTCATCTTACTTTCTAGAGCTTTGTTAAAAACACTGGCAGGAAGGAGGGCTGAGGGGAGCAGTCTGTCCCCAGGTTTCCTGTTTTAGGACTCGTTTTTGTCCCGTGCCTAGCACAGATAATTTTTGGGAGGATTTGAGTTAAACTTTTGGGAGCAGAGATACCGTATCGTATGGGGGATTGAGCCCTCCTGGCCCTTTGCTTTTCTGAGGCAGGGATGTGTGGGCTTGTGTAAATATTAGTTAATTCAAGAGCAGTCAGGTTTGGTTTGTGATAAGGAGGGAGATAACAGGGTTTTGCCCAGCCAGATCCTTAAGCTCAGCCCAAAGCAAATCCTTTGTTGCAGATACTGTAATTAGTGAATAATCCCAAAACATGTGCTTTTAGAAAATTGATTTTATTTTGGTAAGGGCTCTTTCCTCATTTTTCTTATCCGGGTTCTGCTCGTGCCAAGAAATCTCAGCTGCTTAAGCCCTGTTGTGCTTGGCACCATTTAAATGACAAATGTGCCTGAGACTTTAAAATCTAAATATAAACTGAGGGTGAGGATGCAAAATCAGGCTGTGATCTCTTGGTAAATGCCAGTTGTGCTTAGTGAGTTCTGGCATGAACACACTGTGTAGTGGGAGGAATTAGAGAGCCAATGGTACAAATTCCTGGGAAAAACAGAGTTTTAAAGAGACTTCTGTGGTTTTGTCATCCATCCTCTGCTCAAAGCAGGAGAGCAGAGTGTTCTTCTCCTGCCTGGGGTGCCAGGGCTGGAACACACCCCCTCTCCAGGGCAGCCATGCTGAGGGAGCAGCCCCTCCTCCAGAGTGTCCTTTAGCTTGTCACAAAGCTGGGGACACCGAGCAGCCCCTCTCCAGAGTGTCCTTTAGCTTGTTACAAAGCTGGGACACCGAGCAGCCCCTCTCCAGGGTGTCCTTTAGCTTGTCACAAAGCTGGGACACCGAGCAGCCCCTCTCCAGGTGTCCTTTAGCTTGTCACAAAGCTGGGACACCGAGCAGCCCCTCCTCAGGGTGTCCTTTAGCTTGTCACAAAGCTGGGACACCAAGCAGCCCCTCTCCTGAGTGTCCTTTAGCTTGTCACAAAGCTGGGACACCAAGCAGCCCCTCTCCTTTAGCTTGTCACAAAGCTGGGACACCGAGCAGCCCCTCTCCAGGTGTCCTTTAGCTTGTCACAAAGCTGGGGACACCGAGCAGCCCCTCCTCAGGGTGTCCTTTAGCTTGTCACAAAGCTGGGACACTGAGCAGCCCCTCTCCAGGGTGTCTTTTAGCTTGTCACAAAGCTGGGACACCAAGCAGCCCCTCTCCTGAGTGTCCTTTAGCTTGTCACAAAGCTGGGGACACCGAGCAGCCCCTCTCCAGAGTGTCCTTTAGCTTGTCACAAAGCTGGGGACACCGAGCAGCCCCTCCTCAGGGTGTCCTTTAGCTTGTCACAAAGCTGGGGACACCAAGCAGCCCCTCTCCAGGTGTCCTTTAGCTTGTCACAAAGCTGGGACACCAAGCAGCCCCTCTCCAGGTGTCCTTTAGCTTGTCACAAAGCTGGGACACCGAGCAGCCCCTCTCCAGGTGTCCTTTAGCTTGTCACAAAGCTGGGACACCGAGCAGCCCCTCTCCAGGTGTCCTTTAGCTTGTCACAAAGCTGGGACACCGAGCAGCCCCTCTCCAGGTGTCCTTTAGCTTGTCACAAAGCTGGGACACCAAGCAGCCCCTCTCCAGGGTGTCCTTTAGCTTGTCACAAAGCTGGGGACACGGAGCAGCCCCTCCTCAGGGTGTCCTTTAGCTTGTCACAAAGCTGGGGACACGGAGCAGCCCCTCCTCAGGGTGTTCTTTAGCTTGTCACAAAGCTGGGACACCGAGCAGCCCCTCCTCAGGGTGTCCTTTAGCTTGTCACAAAGCTGGGACACCGAGCAGCCCCTCTCCAGAGTGTCCTTTAGCTTGTCACAAAGCTGGGACACCGAGCAGCCCCTCTCCTGAGTGTCCTTTAGCTTGTCACAAAGCTGGGGACACCGAGCAGCCCCTCTCCTGAGTGTCCTTTAGCTTGTCACAAAGCTGGGGACACCGAGCAGCCCCTCTCCAGGTGTCCTTTAGCTTGTCACAAAGCTGGGACACCGAGCAGCCCCTCCTCAGGGTGTCCTTTAGCTATTCACAAAGCTGGGACACCAAGCAGCCCCTCTCCAGAGTGTCCTTTAGCTTGTCACAAAGCTGGGACACCGCTGTCACAAGGCCTCGTTAATGATTAGCTCACCTGGGCTGGGGGGTCACATCAGCCTCAGGGGGTTTGCCCCCCTCCCTCCCCTTACACCCCACTTCTTCCCAGCCTTATCAGCACTGGGAGTACTCTGGCCTTTGCTGGATAATCCATGGCCTTGGGGCTGGGCTAAAGAAAGAAAGTGGGAAGAGGGAGCTCTTATCTCTCCCGATTCCAAAGATCGATGATCCCGGTGTGAAGTCCCGGGAGCATGTCCACGTTGGAGCGCTGGATTTCCCGGGACGGCTCCGTGGTGAGGGGACACCCAGCGCTCGGAGGAGCGGTGCTGGCAGATCCCTGTGGAGAGGCTGAGGAGGGCGGGAGGTGGCGGCGGGGCCGGCCGCTGTCACCGGGTGTCGCCATGGTGCCGGTGCTGGGGCTGATGCCGGTGCTGCTGTGGGTCGGGGTGCTTTGTCTCTGTTTCAGGCAGCTGCACCAGACGAGCTCGCTGGCCGTGGGGGTGATGGAGGAATCCTACCGGGAGAGCCTGGACTGCACCGACGAGGACATCACCGACAAGGTGGGGCCTCCTTCCCTCCCGCCCTCGGCCTGGGCCAGCAGGATCCAGCTGGTGGTGTGCTGGTGCCCTGAGCTTTTCTGAGATGTTGAGAGGAAGGGGTTCGAGGGTAAGGTCTGTGTTACCCTGCGGGGTTCAGTGCCTTGCAGTGCTCCGGTGTTCCCAGGCAGGATCAGGCTGAAGCTCCTCCCTGTGCAGATGGGACAGGGGGATGGGGGAGCAGAGGAGCCCTCCAGGTGCTGTGCAGGGTCAGGAGGTGACACTGGATGCTTCTCCAGGGGCAGTGGCTTCCCCCAGAGTGCTGGGAGGAGGAATGGGCAGTTCACAGGCAGCATTTTCACTTCTCCTTCATGCAAGAAGATGTTCTCGGGTTCTGCTTTTCTGAGGCAACCCACCCAATGTGAAACAGAAACTTCCTCTCCTTGGCACACTCTGCTCGTGCTGTCACACTCTGCTCGTGCTGTCAGGGTAGAGTTGATTTTGTGCTGATGCTGGGGGGTTTTCCTGGGGTATTACAAGAAAAGAGTTGTAGGATAAGATGGGAGCACAGGAAAGATTTTGTTTGAGTATTTCTAGTTAACAGAGAAAAGAAGTTAAGGGAAAGAAGCTAAGATTGTGTAGATGTCTACTGAAGTCCTGAAATTCCTTGGAAATGGCCTTTTAGCTCTGGAATATGAATGTCCTGAGGAGCTCTGTGTGAAAGAGAAATGTGTGTGTATGTAGCTGCACATACACACATACAGAAATAATTATAATGCAGGGAAAACCTTTAAAAATAAATAAAAAGCAACATTTTTCCAAGGGGAAATTGAATTAAATAGTTGGATTCTTAAGGCATTTGACTTGGGAAACCTTTGAGGGTGAAGGCACTTCTGGGAAAGGCCTTGTGTGTCTGCATGGCCTCTTTAATACTCCATGTCTCTTGCCCTTCTCCCAGAGTCAGGGTTTGGCTTTTCTGGAACATGCTCCTCTTTTGTTCCCCCCCCAGGATTGTTTTATATGGAATTTGAATGAATTAAATGCAAATAGAGCTGGAATAAACCCTGTACAGGTACAGGGAGAAAATCCTCACCTCTGCTCCTTCCCCACCAGCTGGCATTGATCCCTCCATCTGTAAATTCAGGGTTTCCATCCTGTTCCAGGCAGTGGGGAGTTGTTGAGGGAGAACACAGGGCTGCACATGGAACTCTGGGGATCCACCAGGATCTTTCCCTCTAGATTGCTTTTAGGATGCCATCAGGAAGGGGCTGAAGAAAGGAAAGAGTGAAGTGTTTGACCCAAACTGGTTCACAGGAGCCATTAGAACCTGGGAAACCAGGTAGAAAAGGGTGTTTTAAAGGGATGCTTTAAATCAAGGCACGACTGCCCAGTTCCAGTGGGAGCCCTGCTTGTTTGGGGATGCTGAGGGGGCTGCTCTGGGTTTGGGGCTGCCCAGAGGCTGATCCCTGTCCCTGCTGGCAGGTGGTGTTCCTGGAGAAGCGGGTGACGGAGCTGGAGAAGGACACGGCTGCCAACGGGGAGCAGCACAGCCGCCTCCGGCAGGAGAACCTGCAGCTGGTGCACAGGTGAGAGCTTCACCTGGGGGGCCTTTCCCCCTCCTCCTGCTTCAGCTCCCTTCCCAAATCCAAACCACAGCCCTCACCAGAGATACTGACTCCATCCCAGCTGAGAACAGGACACAGCAACGTGGAGATTTTCTATTTTATGGGCTTAAGTTCTCTGGAGCTCCAGGACTTGGCTTGGTGATTTTTACATATGGCTTTTAATTGCTGGAGCTGTGTCAGGAAGGGTCAGGCTGGAGATCAGAAAAGGTTCATCCCCAGAGGGTGCTGGCACTGCCCAGGCTCCCCAGGGAATGGGCACAGCCCCAAGAATGCCAGAGCTCCAGAAGTGCTTGGACAATGATCTCAGGGATGCCCAGGGTGGGATTGTTGGGATATCTGTGCAGGGCTGGGAGTTGGAATCCATGATGCTTGTGGCTCCCTTCCCACTCAAGATGGGTTTGTGTTGTTGTTGTTCTTGTTGTTTGTCTTTTGGTTTGTTTTTTTTTTAATGTGCTTCCCTGCTCCATGTGTCCCCCCCAAAAGGTCTCTGGAACTCTGGGTCTTGGCTTTTAAAAATATATTTATATTATTTATATTTATATTTATATTTATATTTATATTTATATTTATATCTATTTACCATATTTTCCTGCCCCACATGCCCCTTCCAAATGGTCCCTGGAGCTCCAAGGCTTGCCTCCTGCTGGATCCAGGCTGGGGTGCAGCCCTTTGAATCCCACATGATGTAATCCCTGTGTGTGCTAATCTGCCAGGCTCCTCTCTCCCAGCATAGCTTTACCCTGGGCAGATAAACCCAGCAGAGTTTATCTATAGGGCTGTAATTCTGTTAAGTAACAGTCGTGTCAGGGAACTGAGCCACTCAAACAAACGTTTCCCTAAGCCCTGATAAACTTGGGAGTGAGGGAAATGTTTTCACTTCAGCAGCTTGGCCTGGAAGTGTCAGCTGGCTCTGGGTGAGCTGGGTGCTGGGGAGGGTGGGATCAGCTGGGAAAAGCCTTCTCCTGGGAAAAGCCAATGCAGAAATTTCAGCTCCCAGCCCCATCCCTGCTCATGGCCAGGATGGACAGGGCTTGGAGCAACCTGGGATAGTGGAGCCAGGCTGGCAGAGCTGGGGGTGCTCACCTGGAGAGGAGAAGGCTCCAGGGACACCTCAGAGCCCCTGGCAGACCCTAAAGGGGCTCCAGGAGAGCTGGAGAGGGACTGGGGACAAGGGATGGAGGGACAGGACACAGGGAATGGCTCCCACTGCCAGAGGGCAGGGCTGGATGGGATATTGGGAAGGAATTGTTCCCTGTGAGGGTGGGCAGGCCCTGGCACAGGGTGCCCAGAGCAGCTGTGGCTGCCCCTGGATCCCTGGCAGTGCCCAAGGCCAGGCTGGACAGGGCTTGGAGCCACCTGGGACAGTGGCAGGTGTCTCTGCCCATGGCAGGGGTGGCACTGGATGGGCTTTAAGGTCCCTCCCAGCCCAAACCCTTCTGGGATTCTGTGATCTGCAGTTCTGCTGACACACAGGGAAGGGTGACCTGCAGATCCCCTGGTTTTTGTTGGGATCACAAGAGAGTGAAAAGAAGGATTGAGGCTGTTGCCTTTTCTCTGAGCAGTGTGACCACTTCCTGCTGGAAACAGCTGAAGGAGGATTCCTATGCCATGGCTGCTGCAGGTAGCCTGGGATTTGGCTTAGAAGCTCTTAAAGGTCTTTTCCAACCTCAGTGACTCTGAGGTTCCCATTAAGAGACGTGTATGTGCGTGGCTGCACTTGGAAATAATTCTAATGCATAGAAGACATTTAAAAATAATTAAAAATTAAGTTCTTTCCCAGGCTGGGAATTGAATAACATGCTTGTGTTCCTTAAGGCACCTGACTTGGGAAACCTGGGATGGAAAAGGTGCTGCCTCTCCTGCTGCATCTGCTGGGATGCAGTGAAGCTGTTTGAGATGGTGACTGGTGTGTTTTCCCTGGAAGCTTGTTCTGTTTTACCATCTGCTTCTCCCAGCTCACCTGAGGGGTGGGAAAGGGGCTGGGAAGAGAGTCTGATCCCTGCCTGGGATAGCAGCCTGCTCCTAAGGACAGTTTAATCCCCTCTTTGTCCTCTGCAGAGCAAATGCACTCGAGGAGCAGCTGAAGGAGCAGGAGCTGAGGGCTGACCAGACCCTGCTGGAGGAGATCAAGAAGCAGAGGGAGCTGCTCAGCAAAATGGAGAGGGAGAAGAGCATTGAGATTGAGAACCTGCAGGCCAGGTGGGGCTGTGGGGTCAGCTCTCCTGGAGCCACCCCAGAATCTGTGCCTTGGGGGGGACACAGGGAGGCAGGCAGGGAGTTTAATGGGTTCAAGGTGTAACTAAAATCAGCACAAACCCTGAGTTTTGGTTATTTCCACCTTTGGCCCACAGACCTAATCTTGGATTCTTTATTTGAGCTGCTCTGATGCATTTCAAGTTTAGCTCCCACCCTTTATCCACGTGCCTGCCCTGCAGGGTGGGGATGAAGAGGGGGTTTGTTAATGCTTCTTTCCATAAATGACCCCTCGGGGTAGTTTTAGTGCCCAGATGTTTTCCACCTTGATGGAAACAAGCAAATACCTGGGAAGGAGGCAGAGTGTCCCAGCCAGGGTGCTCTGTGGTGCCTGGTGGATTCCAAAGGAAGAAGTGGGGTGGGAGAGGTGTCAGTTATTTGACAGGGTTTTTCCAGCTTTCCCAGAGTGTTTTGCTGTTGTTCATCCCATGCAGTCCATGGAAGGTGAAGGCAGTGGGGTTCTACCTGGGAATGCAAACCCAAAGCCCTCTCTGACCCCCTGTTCTGTTGTCTCTGCTGCTGGGGCTTGTGCAGGTACTGAAAAAACCCTTGGAACAGGGAATAGCACTGGAGCTGATGGATGTCAGCGTTGTGTAGATGCCCCTCTCTTTCCCCTGGCAGCAGAAATATCTCAGGGTTTGCCTTGAACAGATGAATCCCTGCTGGCTTCCCTTTGGTTTCATATTCCTGGGGATGTTTTCTCCCCCATGTGGGATGCTGGGGCGAGTCTCACACCCGTTCCCTCTGCAGGCTGCAGCAGCTGGATGATGAGAACAGTGAGCTGAGGTCCTGTGTCCCCTGCCTGAGAGCCAACATCGAGAGGCTTGAGGAGGTGAGGCCAGAGGGTGCCTGGTTTGGGGATGAAATTCTGGCTTTGGGATGAATTTGCATGAACATGAGATCCATTTAATTTAACAAGCCAGTTGCTTCCATTTTCCTGTCACTGCAGACCCCACTTTGGACAGCATGATCCCACACAGTTATCCTTGCAGTTTCCCACTGTTCAGCCTGGAAGCTGGGAATAAACCCCTGATAAATCTCTGTGGCAGTGGCTGCTCAGGAGGGGACTCGTGCCCTCTTGTGGAAGCTTGTCCCCATCCCTGTCCCCATCCCTGTGGCCAGTCCAGTGCAGGGGAGGAGGAGGAGCAGGGATGCTCCATCTCCATGTCCTGGGATTTGTCACCTGAGTTTCCAAAGATCCATGTCACCTCCCAGCCCCTCTCACTGTCACCCTGCTCAGGATCCAAGGCCCTGCAGGGCTGGGGCTTCCCGAGGCTCCTTGGGATGGGCAGGAGCCTCACCTTCAGGGATAGTGTGGGTCACAGGTGGGACACCTGGAACAGGGGCTGCATTTTGTCTCTGCCAAGCTTGGGCCAGAATTAAGGTTAAAATTGAACTGAGATCAAAGCTCCCCTCCCAGCTGAATGGCCTGAGGCATTTTATCCCTGTTTAATCCCATGGGAGAGCTCTGCAGCTCCATCCTCCTGATGTGGTCTTCATCTGCCAGGGCCTTGTGAGCAGAAAACCCCAGTGATTCTGAGGATAAATGTTGGGTTTGATCCATGCAGAGCTGTTCTCCTTTCCTCCACAGTGAATGGGTGAAGGAGGAGCAAGAGCTGCCCTCTCTGCCCCTCCCTGCCCAGGAGAAGCCTGGCTGATGAGCTGCTCTCCTGTCCAGTGCCCAAAAAATCAGGATTTTGTTGTCAGTGTTGCCTTTCCTGCTTGGTGCTGCTCCATGGAGCAGGACACCCCCAAGCTGTGGAGTCTTTGCTTCTTTTCTGCCAGGGCCAGGATTAAATCACAACAAGATATTTCTTGTTGGGACTCAGATGTTTATTAGTTCTTATCTCTGTTACAGTCTCACAAAACCTGAGTTCTGCAGCACTTCACTCTAACAAACTAAAAATGAAGCCCCATCTCTCTCTACAAGGCCTTTTAAGGCTAAACTGTCCAATTAGGAAATGGCACCTAAATTATTTTTACTTTTTACCCAATAACCAACCACCCATGCCTGCAGCATGGACTTTTAATCCAATTACAAAAACCACCCAAAGCCATGGAGAAGAAGGTGAAGAAGAAGAACCAGCCTCTACCCTAAAACCTTCATCTTGCTTTATATATATTACTGTATTCTAAATCCTTAAACTATGAGTTTTCCACCCTGTGATATCACACACATCTATTCAAACTCCACACCCACAATCCCAGTTCTGGCATTCCATTCTGGAAGCTTCTCCATGGCCTCAGGTCAATGCAGTGTTCTCTTGGGGGTCAGTGCCTGGCAGCACAGAAAGTCTGACATTCTCAGTGACCAGGGTTCCAACACTGAGCCAGCATCTGGAGTTCCCCCATGGAGCTGCTCCTCAGCCCTGTGTGCCAGGGACCATCCATCACCAGCACTGCAGGGGGTCCTGTGGCATTTGTGGAGTTCTGAAAGCCAAAACCTTTCCCATGAGACTGGAAGCTGTGAGCCCAGGAAGATTTGGAAGGGCAACAATGGTAAAACTTGTGGGCTGAGGGAAAAGACAGTTTATTAAGTAAAGCAAAAGCTGCCCACAGAAGCAAAGCAAAACAAAACAAGGAGTTAATTCACTGCTTCCCAAGGCAGACAGGTGTCCAGGCATCTCCTGGAAAGCAGGACTCCATCATCTAGCAGGGAGCCTAATGGTGACTTGGGAAGACAAATGCCATCACTCCAAACCCCCCCTTTTTCTCATTCTTCCCCCAGTTTATATTGATGAACATGTCGTCATTTAGTATTAAAAATTCATTTTGACTTCTGGGATCAGCTGTCCCACTTACTTGTGCACCTCCAGAATCCTTGATGGTGGGGTGGAGTGAGAAGCAGAAAAAGCTGGTCACAGGCAGAAGGTGCTGCTCTAGGGGCTGTTGGCATCTTCACCTGCATCCCAAACATTCAGCCAAGGCTTTGGGGAGGAGAAGGGAACAGAGCTGGGCTGTGTGTTTTACATCCTGCCTTCAACTGGTCTATTCCTTCTTGGATCAGCCCTCAATTCAAACCTTTCATGTCTGAAACCAAGAGGGAGGTAAAGATCTCAGATTCAGGACTTTTCTGAAATCCAGACATAAGGAGCTTTATGATTTAATGTCTCTCCTTGGCCTGGAGCCCCGTGCTGGCTCCAGCCCATCCCACACCAGCATGGTGCTTCCCAGAAAACAGCACAAGGGTGGATATTAATGTGGATTCACTCTGGAGCCATCCCTGACTGCCTCCCTCAGTGCTGCCAAGCCCCAGGCTCTGAGCAGATGAGATCCCAGCAGGCTGAGCCTCCTGGTGCCCCAGGAGAGGAGCATTCCCTGCCGAGCCAGCGCCCAGCCGGGCCCCAGGGCCTCTCACTGCTCGTGTCCTTGCAGGAGAAGCAGAAGCTGCTGGATGAGATTGAGGACCTCACTGTGCAGCTCACAGAGGAGCAGGAGAAAAAGAGGAAGATGGGAGACAAGCTGAGTCAGGAGAGGCACCAGTTCCAGAAGGAGAAGGAGTCGACGCAGGAGGTGAGTGGAGCCCTGTCCCAAAATGTGGGAATCTGGCCTTGGCAGCCTCTCCAGAAATGGGTGCCTGGAGCAGGGAGCGCTGCCTGGGCAGTGGGAAGGGGTTCAGCAGCTGAGCTGCAGCACCTCAGTCACTTGTGTTGCTCTGGAATTCATCCAGCATTGTCCCTGCAGGGGGCTGTGCCACCCCGGCCCCTTCGCTTCCTGCCTGGAAGGAGCAGTGCCAGCGGCAGCAGGAGCAGAGAGGGTTAGAGCTGAGTGCTTGGGGCGGGATCACACCCTCCCAGGGCTCCCATCATCTGTGCCTGGTGATTCCAGCTGGAGCCCAAGCAGGGCTGGCTGTGAGGGCAGGAAAGGAGCTCTGGCCCAAAGTGGAATTAGTTGTCACCGTGGTGCCACTGAGGGCTCTGGGGTGAGGAGGGGACCCAACCTTGCAACAGAGGGAGCTGGCTGGGGAGGGACCCACATTGCTGGGGGGTCTGTGCTGCTGCAGACCCAAACCCAACATCTTTGGCCCTCCAACGAGGTCCTTGCAGGGCTGTGCTCATGTATTTCAGTAGCTCCCCATCTCCTGCTTGCTGGGAGTGTGAGGGAGGAAGAGGAAACCAAATGCCCCCCAGAAAGGAATTCAGTCATGGAATGGTTTGGGTTGAGAAGGGCCTCAAAGTTCACCTTGTTCCACCCCCTGCCATGGGCAGGAACAGCTCCCCCTGTCCCAGATTGCTCCAGGCTCCATCCAACCTGGCCTTGGACACTTCCAGGGATGCAGGGGCAGCCACTGCTGTGGCCAGCAATCCTGCTGCAGGATTCCATGGAGCTGCTCCCACAGCAGCCACATGCAGGGGGTGCTGCTGGATCTGCCGGGCCTGTGGCACTCAGCTGTCCCCTTGCCTTGCTCTGCAGCTCATCGAGGACCTCAGGAAGCAGCTGGAGCACCTGCAGCTCTTCAAGCTGGAGGCAGAGCAGCGCAGGGGCCGGAGCAGCAGCATGGGGCTGCAGGAGTACAACAGCAGGACACGGGAGACAGAGCTGGAGCAGGAGATCAAGCAGCTCAAGCAGGTAAGGAGGGCTGGGCTGGCAGGGAAACAGTTCCCTGATGCCAAGGGAAGACCAGCAGGGTCCCTCTCCCAAGGGATGGAGTGGATCCAGGAGCCCAGTGCTGTCTTGCTTTCCTGTCCTGGGAGAGGGAGGTTGGTGCTTTCTCAGGGACAGCAGGAACTCTTCTCTCTCTGCTGTGTCCCCTGGATCTTCCCAGTGTTCCCATGCTTCCAGAGGTTCTCCAGGCTCTGCTGAGGTGGAGGCAGCAGCTCATGTGCTGTTCCCAGCCCTGTGTGAGCTGTGTTAGGCTGTCTGCCTTTGCTGTTCTGGGTGAGCTGTGAGCACCAGCTGCTCCAGCAGTGTGTGGTTTGTGTGTGTGAACAGGATAACAGGAACCTGAAGGAGCAGAACGATGAGCTGAATGGGCAGATCATCAACCTGAGCATCCAGGGAGCCAAGAACCTGTTCTCAGCCTCCTTCTCCGAGTCCCTGGCAGCGGAGATCAGCTCTGTTTCCAGAGATGAGGTACGTGCCATGAGGAGCTCACACTGCACCTTCCTGGCTGCCTCCACCTGGCATGGCCTGGCAGGAGTGGATGTGCCCTGTCTGAGGCTCAGCCCATGCTCAAAGTTCCCCTGAAAGCTGGCCAGAGCAGAGAAATCCCCACACAATTATCTGTAGAGCTCTCAGGACTTACCCTGCCTGCCAGACCTCCCTCCTGGGAACAGGGGAGCTGCTCCCTGCCCATTTGCTGATTCTGGCAGCTCTGCTTTGCCTGCCCTGGGACAGCCTTCCCCTTCCAGGGCAGAGCAGCCACCACGGGCTCTGTCCGTCAGTCTGGAGCTGTCTTTAAACCCCTGGGAGCCAGGACATTCTCCCTGGAGATCCCAGCTCCTCCAGCACATTTTCTGCCTGAACACCAGCCAGGGGTGGCTGAGCCTGCACAAGCACTGGAATTACGTCTTTAACACCTCAGGAAGTGGGGAAGCACAGCTGGATATTTTGGGGATCCAATGGAGATGTGATGCTCCCTGCTCTCTCCAGGGCAGCTCTCTCCATCAGTCTGAGAGCTCAAGGAAGGACAGGAGTGAGCAGAACCAGTTTTTCCCTGGCCATTTAAACAGAGTCAGGAATGTCCCAGCCAGGGAGTCAGCCATGGATGCGGGGAGCCCTGGGCAGTGTCAGGCAGTGACCTCTCCCTCCCTCTCCCCTCTGCTGCAGCTCATGGAAGCAATCCAGAAGCAAGAGGAGATCAACTTCCGCCTGCAGGATTACATCGACAGGATCATCGTGGCCATCATGGAGACCAACCCCTCCATCCTGGAAGTCAAGTAACGCAGCCAGGAGGATTTGGTGCTCTGAGAGGATGAAGAGGGACTCCAAACGTCTTTGCACTTGATGAAGGCACAAGGAAGCCTCAGGTCGGGGAGTGACTGAGCCACGGACCAGGGAAAAGGAAAACCAGCAGCCAGGCTTTGTTGTCTGACTCCGTTATTTTGAAGCCCTCCTGGCTGTGGAGGGGTGAAAGGGAACCTGGAGAAGGAGCTCAGGAAAGGGACACTGCAGGAAGTGCCTGTGGCGCTGGGGACTGTCCCGACAGGCACCGCCCCTCCGAGGGACGCTGCGACCCGCGGGAGATGGCGACGGAGATGGAAGCGACAGCGCTGACTTTGCCCCGCTGCCCTGCCCGGCCCGAGCGTCTGCTGTGCCAAAGTGTCCCTGACACACCCACCGGGCAGAGCCGGCAGCCGGGGCAGCGCCTCCCGGACTCGCACGGGGTTGGGGTTTGGTTTTGGTTTGGGGTTTTGTTTATTTTTTAATTAACTTAATGCAAATGGCCTCATCCAGCTGGCTCAGCCCATCCTTGCCCCGTGCTCCTGCTGGGGCCGGCTGCGTGCGGAGCCCTCGGTGGCTGCGGGGGCAGCCCGGGGCTCTTGGGGACAGGGCGTGAGCACCCTCGGTCACCTGCCTCCTTATTTATTTGTGCTGTCTGTGGCTCGGTACTGTCGGCACGTCTCGGCATCCCGGCTCCACTCCCTCCTCCTCCCTCCTCCTCCTGCCGGGCTCTGCCGCTGAGGCGGCTCCGGGAGGAGCTGTCACTCGTCCTCACCTGGGGACAGGCTCTGTCTGGCACCGGGACAAGGTTGCAGCTCCTCACCCCGCGCTGGAGGCCGCTCCTGGCCGCCTCTCCTCGTCCTGGCTGGGACACGCAGCGCTTTGGGGGCTGCAGCAGAGAGGCCCGAGGTGCCCAGCTCACCTCCCAAAGTCTGGGGACAGTGGCCTGTGCCATTGCCAGCCGGAGCAGGGCTCTGCTGGTGACAGCTGCAGCCCTGGAGGGAGAGCCTGCTCCGGCTGCCTTCCCCCCCGTTCCCTGGGCTGCCCAGGGCCTGGAGGAGCCCCCTCGTTCCTCATCCCTGGCACCGGCCGGGGCTGGAATCTCTGTGCCGATGGGGAGGGGAGCTGGAGAACACCAGCGGCTCCCTGGGAAACAAAAGCCATGTTTACATCAGACAGCTCTGGGCGTGCTGGCACCAGCGGCCGTGGCACAGCGTGACCCCGGGAGTGGCCGCTGTCCCCCCCACTGCTCCTCGGGGCTCCCGGGAGGAGCCAGCCAGCGGAATCCCAGGGATCGGCTTCAGCCCGCCGTTCCTCTTCCTGCTCGTCAGGTTTTGGGAATGCCAGGACGGCCTGGAAGCAGAAGCCACAGCAATCCGGGGGGTGCCTGCTCCCCCCGAGCCCCTTCCAGCCCTGGGGTGTCCCTGTGCAGGGGGACGTGGCCACTGTCACCGCCTCATCCCCGGGGACAGCGGCTGAGCCACGGCCACGGCGCCTCGGGGCTGATCCCCCAGAGCCCCTGCGGGGTCGGGGTGAGCCCCAAACCCCGGGGCAGCTCCTGCACCCCAGCCCTCCCTCCCTGCCCCCCTCCCTGCCCCGAGGCCGCGGGAAGAAGCCACGTAATGTACATTTCCAGAGAAGCTTTGGGTGTAAATCAGTGTATACTTGGAGAGGGAAAAATTTTTCTATCTTGTAGAGTAGGTATTTTTATAGAATGAAGGTTGATCCATTTTTTTAATACTTTAAAAGAAGAGAGAAATGTATCTGTGTATACACAAAAGCATATATATATATATATATGTATAAATATATAAATATTGGAGATCTGCCTTTCTCGACTTGGGATCCCAGATCCCCAGGTCTCAAACAATCGTTTGTTTTTTCCTGTCGCTCTCACAGAGGTACTGTAACTGTAAATAAGCACCGGGAAAAAAAAAAAGTTTTAAGCAAACAAAAAGCACTGACTTGCACATTCACCATGCTTTAAAGTCCCTATGGAGAGAGAAAAACAAAAACAAGACAAAAACTGTGCATCCTGAAAATGTCCCTCTTTCCCGACCGGTATGTGAAGGAAGTCCCCCCAAAAAGAGGCAAAAACGGTATTGTCTTAACTGATGTATCAATTCTTGTCAGATTAAAAGCTGTTACTATTCCTGCCCAGAGACTGTTTTTCCACAGAGGTGGATTGGAGCATCCTGAGGATCCCAGTGCTGGATTGGAGCGTCCCAAATATCCAAGTGCTGGATCTCCAGTGGGGCTGGATTGAGTGGAAATGCTCCTGCACCGAGGAGTGCCCTGATTTTGGGAGGATGAGGATGAGGATGAGGATGAGGATGAGGATGAGGATGAGGATGAGGATGAGGGAGGCTGGACTTGGCTGAAATGCCCTGATTTTAGGAGGATGAGGATGAGGAAGGCTGGACCCTGCCGATTCCAGAGGGAGCCAGAATCTCCCCAAGCTGTGTGGGTGGGAATGGGGGAATTCCCCCTTCACCTTCCTGGAGGATCCAGGTGGGATCCTCGGAGCTGATCCTGCTGCCCAGGGACGGGGCAGGCTGGGGCAGGGACTCGTGGGTCTGCTCCAGGCAGGAGCACGGAGCTTTCCCTCCCTCCACTCCGGGAGAGCCCCCTCGGAGCACTCGGCTGTTCTGAACGGCTCCAAAAATCCCTTAAACGCCCTCACCTCCCTGCTAAGCTGCTCCCCACCCCTCTAAGCCTCCTCCACCCCTCTCCACCCCTTTAAGCTGCCCCAAAGGGCCTGAACGTGCAAAATCCCCTCCCAGCTCCTGCCGTGCCTCCGGATGGCTCCAGACTGTTCCTCTGAACTGCTCCGGGCAGCCCTGGAGCTGCAGCAGAGAGCTGGGAAAGGCTCTGACACACCCTGAGAGCTCTGAAACCCCCCAGATCGCTTCAGACTGCTCCACACTGCTCAGGGCAGCACTGAGGCTCCAAAACATCCCCAGAGCTGCTCCAAAACATCCCAGAGCTGCTCCAAAACATCCCTGACATGCTCTAAAATGTCCCTGAGCTGCATAAAACATCCCAGACCTGCCCAAAACTATCCCAGAGCTCCTCCAAAAACATCCCAGAGCTGCATAAAATGTCTCAGAGCTGCCCAAAAACCATCCCAGAGCTCCTCCAAAACATCCCTGCCATGCTCTAAAGTGTCCCTGAACTGCTCTAAAACCATCCCTGAACTGCTCTAAACCATCCCTGAGCACTTTTGAAACTCTAAAGCACCCCTGAGCTGCCTAAACCATCCCTGAGCTGCCCTAAAACATCTCTGAGCGCCTCCAAAGCATCTGTAAATCAGCTCTGAAGCATTCCCAACTGCTCTACAGCTCCAAGCAGCTCTAGAGTGCACCAAAGATTTCACCTCTAAAACTTCCTTTTAAAAATTCCTCTGAGATCTCAACCTCCAACATCTCGAGGCTGCTCTAGAAATGGGGTAGGTAAATAGCTCTGGGGGTATTTCTGTGCTGCTGGGTTGCTTCAAGGAGCTGTAAATCTCCTTTGAGCAGCTCAGGCTCTGGAAGGATGGAGCTCTGGCTACTACTGAACCACTTGAACTGCTCAAACAGCTCTCGTGCTCCTCCAGCCAGCCCTGAAAGGCACCAGGTTGCTCAAACTGCCTCAAAGCAGCACTTGAAGCTCTCTAAACTCTTCTAAAACTCCTCGAAATAGCTCAAAAGGGATCATAGAAAAGGTCTCCTGGCAGCTCTGAAGCTCTCCAAGCCTCCTCTGTGCAGCTGTGAAACTCCTTGAGTGCCCCAACAGCCTCCAAAACACTCTCAAAACCCCTCTGGACTTTCTTCATGTGCCTCTCAAAAGGGTTAAAATTTTTAGTAATATCTCTAAACTCAGTTTGCAACTACCCTAAATGGCATCAGAGGGGCACAGGCAACCCTAAAGCAACTCCAAAGCTTCTCAAAAACTCATAAAAAATAATCAGAGCTGCTCCAAAGCACTCCAGCTCTTCTGCACCTCCTCTGAAAAGGGCTCTGAATGGCTTAAAACCTCTCCAGCCTTTTCAAAACTGCTCCAGAAAAGTCCCAAAGCTCTGAAGTTCTCTGCATCCTTCAGAGCAGCTCCAGAGCTGGTCCCAGCTCAGCTCCAGCCCTTCCACCCAGCTGGAGGGGCTGAGCACGGTGACAAACCTCCAGCTCTGGGGCCAGGTCTGGGCCACTCATGGCCAGAAGGACCTGGGGGGCTGGAGGGGGTCCAGGGAAGGGAACAGAGCTGGGGAGGGGCTGGAGCAGCAGGAGGGGCTGAGGGAGCTGGGAAGGGGCTCAGCCTGGAGAAAAGGAGGCTCAGGGGGGACCTTGTGGCTCTGCTCTCCTGACAGGAGGGGACAGCTGGGGGGGTCGGGATCTGCTCCAGGGAACAGGGACAGGACAAGGGGAACTTGTCAGGGGAGGGTCAGGTTGGGTATTGGGAAAATTCCTTCATGGAAGGGTGGTCAGGCCCTGGCACAGCTGCCCAGGGCAGTGGTGGGGTCACCATCTCTGGAGGGGTTTGAAGACGGGGATGTGGCACTTGGGGACATGGGTCAGTGGTGGCCTTGGCAGAGCCGAGGGACACTTGGACTCGATGATCTCAGAGGACTTTCCCAACCACAACTCCTGCGGTTCCATGGGCCAGTGGCACTTCTGAAGGCCCCCAAAGCCTGGCCACGACCAAGGCCACCACCCCTTGTCCCACGTGCCCTGGTCCCTGTCCTGTCTCCGCAGCAGGGCTGGGCCCAGCAGGGCTCCGTGGCCGTGTCCCTGTGCCCCGGGATCGGCTCCAGCCTCACGGGAGGCTCCACTGCAGGAGGAGAAGGGATTGCTCTGGCTGCAGAGGGCATTTCCAGCTCCTTCCCCTTCCCCATCTGCTGCCCACCCTGGCCGGGGCTGGGAGGGGTTAACGGAGGGGTTAACCCTCGGCAGCCGGGCTGGGGGGAAGAGACCCCCGGCCCTGAGCGAGGGGGCGGCCCCGGTGCAGCGCTGACCCCGGGGGCTGCCGGTGCCGCCCGGTGGGCAGAGCACGAGCACGGCCGCGGGGATCGCAGTCCCCAGGGATGCTCCAGGCGCTCCAGCATGGGACACAGCCCCGGGCAGGGACACACCGCAGGGTGGTGACGCTCCAGCAAGGACCCCACACCCAGCCGGGAGACAGCGGCAGCAGCCCTGCCTGTTCCAGACCGTTTTCCTCCTCTTGCTCAGAGCTGGGAATTCCTGGTGATGCGGAACTTGGGGAGGACAGGCTGCTGGAAACCCCCCGCCCCTGGAGCCTGGCAGGGCACCCCAGCCTGCCCGGGACCCCCCAGCCTGGCCAGGCTCCCTCTCCGCTTCTCCGGCACCTCCAGCCAGCCCGGTATCCTCCAGCCCGCCAGGGCCCCCCAGCCTTCCTGGGAGCGCTCCGGCACGGCCAGGAGCTCCCCCCGGCTCTGCCTGGGACCCCCAGGATGCCCGGGACCCCCAGCCGGGGGCTGCAGCATCCCAGCGCCCCGGGACGGGGCGGGCGCGGCGGAGCTGCGGGGGCCGGCCCGGGGGAGGCGGGGGGGTCCCGGGCCGGGGCGGGGGCGCAGGCAGGACCTCCCCCTCCCCTCCCTTTCCCCTCCCCTCCCCCGGCCGGTCCCCTCCTCCTTCCCCTCCCGCCGAGGGCAGCCGGCGCCGGCCCGTCCCGTCCCGGGGCTCGGTGGGCTCGGCCGCGCTGCCCCCTCCGCATGCGGGGGTCCCGGGTGGGCGGCAGCCCCGGCCCCCCCCGCCCCGCCATGGCCCGGCTCTCGGTCAAGGAGCACCTGGACGGGATCCTCTCCGACTTCGAAGGTGCGGCCCCCCCGCGGGGACCCCCCCTCGGGGCTGGGCGCCGTGGGAGGAACGGGGGATGTCCCCGAGTGGGGAGGGGGCTCTGCTGCCCGGGCTCTCGGGGGGCGGGGGTGCCCCCCAGGGCTGAATATCGTGGGGGGGCTGCGCTCCCCCCGCCCGGAGGCTGATTTTGGGGGCGATGCTGCTGGCCGGGCTTTTGGGGGGGCTGGGGTGCCCCCAAGGGGGGAGCAGCGGGCGCTGGGGTTCGGTCCGGGGGTTTTGCTGCTGCCGGGCTGGGGACCTTGGGGTGGGCTGAGCATGGTGGGGGCCGCGCTCCCCACAGGGGGCTGCGATTTGGGGGGGATGCTGAGCTGGGCATCTTGGGGGGTCTGGGGGCTCCCCGAGGTCTCAGCGCCGCAGGGGCTGCGCTCCCCTCCGGGGGCTGCGAATTGGGGCGGGGGGTGATGCCCCCCGGGGCTGCGCATCGTGGGGGCTGCACATGGTGGGGACACGGGGTGACCCCGGACTGGGCATCGTGGGGGCTGCTCTGGCCCCAGCCCGGGGGATGCAGGGGTGCTCTGGGGGGCGCGGCTGTGGGGCGGGCAAGGGGGGCTGTGACCGGGGCTGCGGGGAGCGGGGGAAGGCGTGGGACCCCCCGAGCCCGCCGTGTCCCCGTGCGCGCTCCCCGCGTGTGCGCGCTCTGCCCGCGGGCCGGGGGCTGCGGGGGGGCCCGGGCCCGGGCCGGGGGCGGGAGGCGAAACCCGACCCCGGGGCTGCTGCTGCCCTCGCCGGGGAGGAATGTGTGCACCTACCCCGGGCACCTTAACCCCGCCGCTGCCGGCTGACACCCCGCAGCCCCCGCCAAACCTCCGCACCCGCTGAACCTCCTGCCGCCGCTCCTTTACCTCCCACCACCCCCCGAGCACCCTGACACCCCTCTAAACCTCCTGCCAGCCCGTCTCAACATCTCCCCCTCCACCTTCTGACACTCCACCTTCACCCCCTGCCATTCCCCCGACCCCCCATTCGTCCTCAACCTCCTGCCACCCCCCTTCGCCCTCTGCCCCCCTCCAAGCGCCTGCCACCCCCACCTTGCCCCGCATCCCCCGGTTGCTGCCCCTGCCCATCACTCCGGACACCTGGATGAGGCCGGGTCAGGAGCCAGAGGCAGGTTTGGGGCAGAAGGAGGCATTTTGGGCGGTAACAAAGCACAGACATGGATGCGGGGAGGGGGTCGCCGGCCCCGTGACCCCGTGGCCCCGGCAGCCCGGCCGGTGGGGCAGGGCCGGACCGGCCGCGGAATTCCCTGCCCTGGGGAGAGCGGTGATCGGCAGCGCCCACGCCCCGGCCTCTGACCCCTGCCCTGCCGCGGGCACAGGGGCACCAGGGGAGGGGACGGGGACGGACCCGCAGCACCCCGCTGCCCCCGGCACCGCGGCCGAGGAAGAGGAGGGTGAGGACGGGCTGGTGCCAGCCCGTGGGTGCCGGGACAGGCTGGCACACGTGGAGAGGATGCAGGGGCGCAGCGTGGGCCGCCGCCACGGAGCCCCCCGGGGGGAAGCAGCCGCTCGGCGCTTGGCAGCGAGGGCGAGGGAGGCTCCGGGGGGAGCCTGGGCCCCCCGCGCTCTCCCCGGCTGCCGGCACCGTGCGGAGCCCCGCGGGCAGCGGCGGCAGCGGCTCCTGGGGAGCCTCCAGCGGGGCTGGGGGAAAGGAGGGGGCGGCTGCACGGCGGGGGCTTCACGGGGGTCACTCCCGTGGGGTCGGCCCCACATCCTGTGGTCCCGCAGGAGGTTTGCACCGGGCCCAGCGCTGCGGTACCCCGGGAAGCCGAGGGGCCGTTGTGGGGCGCGTTGGCAGCCGGGGCTGTGCCCTGGGCTCGTGGCCGCTGTGAAGCCGCGTGGGAGGCACAGCAGCAGCCACCAGAACGGGATGTGACAGTCCCCGAGCGTGGCGATGGCGCTGCCCCTCTGCCATCAGCGGGCTCCAGGGTTAAGGCTCGGGAAAGGGCAGGAATCCTCCCCGGCTGCCGGGATGGATACAGGGGGAGAGGGGAGAGGGTCAGGCGGGGATCCGGTTACTCGGCCGGATCCCTTTCAGGGGGAATAAAGCGGGCAGTGTGCTGCGAGGGGAGCCGGCGGCACCGGCCAGATCAACCGGGGAACAATGATAAAACCCTCGGGGACAGCGCCGCAGGGCTGGGGAGGAGCTGGCGCCGGGCTGGGGTCCTCGGCGGGACGGGCTCATAGTCAGGGGGCACCTCTGGGTGATGGGGGAGACACATGGGGCAGGGCAGGGCACGGGTGCCATCGGGGACCGCTCTGGTGCCACCATCTCTCTCTCTGTCCCCAGCGCTCAAGAAGTCGTTTGAGGCAGAAGATGGGGACGAGGCACCCGGCTCCTTGCTGTCCTCAGGCGAGAACCACCAGCCACTGCAGCCGGGCCACCCGCCCCGCCTGGGCAGCGGCCCCGGCCCCAGCCCGGTGCCCAGTCCCGTGCTGCGGACCCGGCTCGGCACCGGCCTGGCCACCGGCCGAGCCAACGGCACCGGCGGCACCGGCATCGCCCGCGCCGCCTCCTTCCAGAGCCGCCAGGCCTTGGCCACGGGGCCGGGCAGTGACGGGGAGAGCCAGCGCAGCTCATCTTCCAGCCTGGAGAGCCCCGCGCCCACCGGGCCCCCCCAGCCACCGGGCAGCCCCCCTGCCGCCAGCCCCGGCTTGAAGAAGGTCCCGTCCCACGGCAGCGTCTTCCCGGTGGAGCTGGATCATCCCCTCCGCGGAGCCGCCGCCAGCCACGGCTCCCTGCCGGCGCTGGACCTGCACATCGCCGAGGAACCGGGCCTGGGGACGCCCTGGGGCGCCCAGAGCTCTGCAGCCCAGCCTCGCACCCACCAGCCTTCCTCCTCATCCTCCTCCTCCGCCCTGCCCCCCTACGATGGCACAGAGACAGCCCCGGGGCTGCCCCCGCTCCCCGAGGGGGGGTGGGACGCGGCTCCCCGCGCGGTGTCCCGGCCGCAGCGGAGGGTCAGCGCCAGCCCCAGCCCGTCCCGCCGGGCCCCTGCCCAGCCCTGGGCACACGGGGAGGCAGCCCCGGCCGAGGGGAGGGCGGGGGGGCTGCCACCACTGCCAGCCCCCCAGGCGGCCACCTTCAGGCTGGTGTCGCAGCCGCAGACGGTGCAAGTGAGCTCCCAGCCCGCCTTCCTGGGGGGGCTGGTGCTGGTGCCGGCCCTGGGCACCCCCCCCAGCGCCGGGCAGATGGCACCGCGGGGACCCTGCGTGGTGGCGGCGGCTCCCGGAGAGGCTGCGGACGGCAGCGGGGCAGCGGTGACGCCAGAGCACGGTAGGATTCGTTCTTGTCCCCGTCCCTCTCTCCGTCGGGCCCCCCTGGGCGGGCGCAGCCCTGCCAAAACCCCGCGGGAGCCGATGCCGGGATGAGCGTGGAGTGACGGCGACTTTGGGGACAGGCGCCCCGCCAGCTCTCTGCTCCCCCGTGCCGGGGCCCGCGCCGGCTGTGGGGGGGCCGAAGGAGCCGAGCGCGGAGCTGGCAGCGCTCCCGGCCCGCCCGTCCCCGCGGTGCCTGGCGAGCCGCCCGCACCGCCCCGGCGCTGATTGCTCCCCCGGCGCGGGGAACAGGTCGGGACACATGTGCCCCATCGCGCCGGCCCCGCGCGTGCCGCCTATCGCCGCGATCTTGTCCCGCGTCCAGCGCTTTCTTCCCCTCTCATCCCTCCTGCCTTGGCACGGGGCTGGATCCTGTTCCTCCCTCCCCGTGGGGCGCGGGAGGTGGCGGGGGGCCAAGGTGCGCCGGGGCGTGCTCGGCGTGCGGCCGGTGCCGCGGGGCGCGGTGCCCGGCTCCCCGGCACGGCTGTGCCCTCGGCTCCCGCCGTGCCGGGCTGGGCGCTGCCGGGCCCGAGCCCGTCCCTAGGCTTGGGGAGGCGGTAGCCGAGTGTCCCCCTTCCCAGCGGCTGCTCCGGGAGGGCCGGAGGCCTCCGGGGTGGCCGGGACGCGGCCGCCACCGCCGCTGCTCCCTGGTTGGGTGCTCGGGGCTCTTTGCCCGTCTCGCTGCGCTGTCGCGGAGCCGCCGTGGCCGGGCCCTAAGTACTGACGCGGCGAAGGCATCCATACATCTGCTCCGGGCCGCGCTGAATCATCCCCCAGCAATGCCCGTGGCCCTGCTGCCCAGCCAGCCCGGCTGCCCGCGGCTCCCCGGGCCAGGGATGCGGCTGGGGACAGCCCGGGTCATGGGGACACGGGGGAACAGAGCCCGAGGATGAGCCGAGTGATGGGGACGCTGAGGGACAGTGCTCAGGGCTGAAACAGGTGATGGGGACAAGGACGTGGTGCTCAGGGCTGAGTCAGGAGCGATGGAGACACAAAGGACAGCAAGGTGCCAAGGTGACAGGGACATGGGGACACGGTACTTGGGGCCAAGCCGGGCTGATGGGGGCACAAAGGGAAAGTGCTCAGGGCAAAGAGGAGGTGACAGGGACACAGTGCTCAGGACCAAGCCGGGGTGATGCAGTTGTGCTCAGGGCTGGGCTGGGGTCACGGGGACACGGTGCTTGGGGCCAAGCCAGGGTCACAGGGAGACAAGGGACAGTGCTCAGGGCTGTGACAGGGACACGGTGCTCAAGAGCAAGCTGGGGTGACAGGGAAATGGGGACACGGAGCTCGGGATGGAGCTGGGGTGATGAGGGGACAGTGCTCAGGACAGAGCCGTGTTGGTGGCCGGCAGCCGAGCACGGCGTGCCCAGGCTGGGGGACACATGAGCCAGCGGGCAGCGGGTGGCACCGGCTGCCCCGCAGATGGCCCGGGACTGGCAGGGGGCTGGCAGGCCCTGCTCGGGCACAGTTTCTCTGCCAGGAAGCGGTGGGAACGTTCTGTTTCCTCTCCCGGGAGGCTGCCCCGGCCCCCAGCCGCTGACACCCGTGGGTGGCCCCGGGGCACCGTGGCGCGGTGGGTCCCACACCCCGCAGGAGGAAGCTCCCAGCGAGCCGCCGGCCGCCGCATTTCACTTCCACGCCGGGTCGCCCACGCAGGGCCCGGGGCGAGGAGGAGGAGGAGCGGAGGAGGAGCCGTGGGCAGCAGCCGCCCTCTGCCTCGCACCCCAGGAGCCATTTGGCCCCGGTGACCAGCTCTCGGCGGCAGCAGCCCCGGCTCCGGCCGGCTCGCCCAGGTAGGGATGGCGTGGCGGCAGCGGCAGGGCGGTGTGCGGGCAGAGGGTGCTGCCACCGGGGCTGGGTGACTTGTCCCCTGTCCCCAGCAGCGCTGCAGGCGCGGGGTTTCGCTCGATGGTTCACTTCTGCTTCTGCTCATCGACAGTCCCCAGCCACCCCAGCCCCGTCCCGTGGCTCCCACGGCCAGACGGACGGGCTGGCTCCGAGTCTGGCTGCAGATGGGGACTGTCACCACTGTCCCCTTAGGTCGTGTTTGGCACTGGGAGAGGCACTGCTGTTTCTGGGGCAGATCAGCTGGGCGGGCAGAGCTGTGGTGTGGCCGGGGCAGTGGGTGCATGCCCAGAACCTCCATCCTTTTGCCAGTGGGGTCAGCTCCTTCATGCTGGGCCCAGAGCCAGGCTCTCCCCATCCCGTGCCTGGCTGCTCGGTTTGGAGCAATAGTGAGCAGCCGGACAGGGAGCTCCTGTCCCAGCTCATCCTCTCCCAGCACCCTCCACCCTAGAAGCTTTATTACAGGCTTCCCGGGGAACTGGCCAATTAACCCTGCATCGGTAATTAAAATCCATAGAGGAGACCACGGACCCGGGATTACTTGTCCCTGTCTGGAAAATAAGAGCATCCGTGATGAGTCCTGGAACAGGTCTGGCTGCAGGAGCCATTTGCCCCGGGGCTCCGTGGGGATGCCAGAGAGCTCCCACGTGGCTGCTGGCCATTACCAGCGGGGCTTTTTGGCGGTGAGGGCAGGGACACGGAGGGGTCCGGACCCGTGGGGGAGGCAGCGGCGGGTGCAGCTCCCAGAGTCACCCCGGACGTGCCCTCTGGCTGTGGCTGTCTCCTTGGTGCTGCCCCTGGCAGGGCGCAGGGCAGCGGCTGAGCCCCTCTGAGGGGGCTGCACCCCGGGGACCACCCCGGGGAGCTGGGGGGTGCAAGCACCAAATCCCACTGCCTGCAGTGCCCAGCCACCCTGGCTATCCCACTGCTCCCTGCCCGCAGTGCCCAGCGGCTGGATGGCCCCAGCGGCTGCCCCACTTGGTTTTGGATGTGTCCTGGTAACTGCCAAGGCTGGCAGGCACTGGGAAGCGGGGCCAGGCTGGGGGCACGGGGCTTGAAGGGCTGCAGTTGTTGTCGGGGTCCTCTCCCTGATGGGGACTTCCCACCCCACGTTGCTGCCAGCCTGTGGAGCGCCCTGTTGGGGAGGTCGGTGCTGGGTGGGTGGATCCCCGCTGGAATGGGCATCCTGCCCTCGCCCAGGCCCCCAGCCGGGTGTCACCGCTGTCACCAGGAAATCCGCGGCTGTTTTACCACTTCCGAGGAACACCCCGACCCAGGGGGCGCAGAGGCAGCTGGGACATGCGACAGTGCTGTCCCCAAGCCTGCCATCATTCTGGCACGCAGTGGGCACAGGGTGCTGGGTGGCTCCCACGCCGGGATGCCGTTGCCATGGCAATGGGGGTGTTGAGCTCCATCATCTCCTGGCACCCGGGCTGGCTCAGGCCGGCCCCTGCCCACATGTCCTTGTCCCCTGGCTGCGTGGCACACGGACACGGTCTCAGCAGGTCCCTCACAGCCTGGGCCATCGCAAGCTGCCGCTCCAGCCTCGGCGGTGCCAAGCGCCGGCTGGCACATGCGGGGGAGGCTGCGGCGTGGGGGGACGCAAGCGCCGTGGGGCACTGCGGCAGCGGGGCGGGTGGCAGGGCCACCACCCCTTGTCCTACCCCGCCGTGCCGGGGCCGGGCACAGATGCTGCTGGGGAGGGCGGGGGGCACAGACCGTGCGGGGTGGTCCCCGGCGCCCGCGGGTGCCCGTGGGGATCGTACCCACGGCCGAGCACTCCCGCTCCCAGCCAGTGCCACCGCGGCCGCTCACGGGGTGATGGGGACAAAGTGAGGACTGGGGGTGTCCTGTGCCGTGGGAGGGGTCCCCATTCGTGCTGGCCCGTCTGGGAGGGCGAGCAGTGCCATGCGCTGGGTGGGCACAGCCGGGTGGGCACAGCCGGGTTCGCACAGCCCTCCCCACCCCCAGTCCATCGGCAAAGCGGGCGCAGGGGCTTGGCTGCGCTGGGGAGGGGGCTGCGGGGGGCGGGCATTGCCATGCTGGTCATGCGTGGGAGCCGCAGCCTCGGCGGAGCCGGGCTGGTGCCAGCCGGGAGCTCCGGAGGGAAGGGGCCGGGCTGCAGCGCCGCCGGGGATGGGGATGCGGATGGCGCCCCGGGGACACCCCCGGCCGTAGCGGGGCGCTGAGCGAGGGCACCGCGGCGCCGAGGTAGGACCCGAACAATGGCCGTGCTGGGAAGCAGGAGGAGGAGGAGGAGGAGGAGAAGGACGAAAGGGATTTGGGGCAGCCGCACAAAGGGCTGGGGCGGGCACGGGGCTCCGGTGGCCCCCGGTGTGGGGCACGCTCCGGACACCGTTCCCCGGGCAAAGCCCACGTGTCCCTGGGGGCTCGGGGTTGTGCCGGGGATCGCGCTGCACCCGCGGTGCCCGGTGCCGGGGTACGATGTGGGTGCGCTGTGGGGTGGCACGGCCTGCCCTGGGCCGGAGCCCCCCGGGTGTGCCGGGGCGGGCGCGGTGCCGGGTACCCGCGTGGGCTGGGCAAAGGTGCTGGGCCAAAGGTGCTGGGCAGAAGGTGCTGGCCGTGGTCGCGGTGCCCGATGATCGCAGGGCAACCGGCGGCACCGTGGGGTCCGGTGGCACGAGCACCCCAAAGATGCCCCTGGCAGCTCCTCGGAGTCCGGCGCGGCGCGGGGGTGGCGGGCCGTGCTCCCGTTGCCATGCCGAGCCTCACCGGCTCCCAGGAATGTGCCGGGGCTGCGTGCCCGCCGGCGCGGCCGCTGCTGGGGCAACGCTGCCGGCGCAGGGGTGGGCACCGAGGGGTGGGCACCCAGGGGTCCAGGCTCACCGCCTTTGCCCACCCCGCCGTGCAGGGAGCAACCTGGAGCCCGAGGAGCGCAGCATGGAGCCGCCGGCCGTGCCGGAGGAGGAGGAGGAAGAGGAGGAGGGGGCGGTGCCCCTCTCCATGGCGCCCGGCCCCGTGGGCTGCCAGCTCTTTGGATACGTGGGAATCGAAGCTGTGCTCGACCAGATGAAAATCAAAACCATGAAGACAGGCTTTGAGTTCAACATCATGGTTGTGGGTGAGCTCTGGGCGTGGGGTTTGCTCCTGGGTGGAGTGGGAACACTGGCTCTGATTCCACCATGCCGGGGGAAATCATGCTTTTAAGGGATTGTAAGGAAATTTAAGTGATTTTAACTGATTTAAGTAGCAAACAATTGAAAATGACTAATATCCCATACCGCATAGCATAGTGATGCTGATAGGTGAGCTCATCCCAGCCTCTGAGATGCTCCCAAATGGATGTTGAGGGGCTGTCGCCTTGGGGAATAAATTTGTTTGGGAGATAAACCAGACTAGCCCAATCTGGGATGCTCCCAGATGTGTACCAGGGGTTATAACCTTGGGGAACAAATTTGTTCCTGGGATAAAATGGACTATCCCCACCTCTGGGATGCTCCCAAATGGATACCAAGGGGTTATTGCCTTGGGGAAGAAATTTATTTGGGGATAAAGCAGAGTCATCCCAAACTCTGGGTTGCTCCCAAGTGGATATCAAGATGTCACTGCCCTGGGGGACAAACCAGAGCTGCTGGTGTCCCCTCAGGGCAGAGCGGGCTGGGGAAGTCCACGATGGTGAACACCCTCTTCAAGTCCAAGGTCAGCCGCAAATCCTCGCAGCCCGGCCAGGAGGAACGCATTCCCAAAACCGTGCAGCTCCAGTCCATCACCCACAGTAAGGTCACCACCACGGGGTCGTGTCCCACCAGCCCTCGGGAGAAGCAGGGGACTGGGCTGGGGGTCTGAAGCTGAGTCACAGCCTCAAAACATCCCCCATGCCCGGTCCCCTGCTTTTCCCCAATGTTTCTTCCCCCCTGACCCACCTCTCTGCCCCAGTCATCCAGGAGAAGGGGGTGAAGATGAAGCTGACGGTGACCGACACACCAGGCTTTGGGGACCAGATCAACAATGAGAACTGGTAGGACACAATGGGGAGCAGGAGCCCAGCTCGGTGGGTGGCAGTTTGGGGTAGGGGTTGAGCTCAGATGCTGCCCCTCAACTCCTCATCCTCAGCTGGGACCCCATCATCAAATACATCAACGAGCAGTACGAGAGATACCTGCGGGAGGAGATCCTCATCACCCGCAAGAGGAAGATCCCGGACACCCGCGTCCATGGATGTGTCTACTTTGTGCCCCCAACAGGGCACTGGTGAGTGACCCCCACTCAGAGCACCCACAGGTGATGGGGTCACCATGGGGTGGTTGTGCCACCCTGGCATGACGGTGCTGGGGTCACCCTGAGGTGACGGTGGTGGAGTCTGGGGTGACAACCCCGCCCCGAGGTGATGGTGGTGGAGACACCTCAGGGTGACTCTGGAGCGGTAGTGGTGTGGGGAAGGTCCCTCAGGGTGGTAGTGCTGGGGTCACCTCAGAGTGACTCTGGTGTGGTAGTGCTGGGGTCACCTCCCAGTGACAGAGGTGGGGACAGCCTGGAGTGACGGTGGCCCTTGCCAGGCTGCGCCCGCTGGACCTGGAGTTCATGCGGCGGCTCAGCAAGATCGTCAACGTGGTGCCGGTGATCGCCAAAGCTGACACGCTCACCCTGGAGGAACGGGCAGAATTCAAGCAGAGGGTGAGGACATGTTCCTGGGGGGGTCCCGAGCTGGCCCATGTCCCCCCCACCCTGGCTCAAGCCCTGTGTCCCCAGATCCAGGAGGACCTGAAGACCCACGCCATCAGCGTGTACCCGCAGGAGGACTTTGACCAGGACCCCGAAGACAGGGCGCTGAACGACAGGATTCGTGTGAGTGCCGGGGTGCTGGGACGGAGGGGCCAGCCCCTGGGGGGCAGGGTGGGGGACAGAGACCCTGGGGACCCCAGGGGACAGCACCTGGGGCGAGCACAGCCTCTGCTGGCAGGAGAAGATTCCCTTCGCCGTGGTGGGGGCAGACCAGGAGCACCAGGTGAACGGCAAGCGGGTGCTGGGCCGCAAGACCAAGTGGGGCATCATTGAAGGTGAGCAGAGCCCCCCACACCCAGGCCCTGAAGGTGCAGGGAGCAGCACCCACGGTGTGTCCTTGCCTGGGTGGGTGCTGAGCCATGGCAGGGGGCACAGAGCTGTGCTGTGCTCTGGTGGTACCCAGAGCGTGCCAGGATGCGCTGCCCGGGCACCCCAGCGCCGCCAAGCCCTCCTGCCAACCCTGCCCCTCTGCCTTGCCTTGCAGTGGAGAACCCAGCACACTGCGAGTTCCCCCTCCTGCAGAACCTGCTGATCCGGTGAGCGGGGACAGGGCCGGGAGTGCTGGACCCCCACGGGGTGACAGCAGGTTGGGGGGGACAGTGACATGATGCCCTTCCTCCCCCTGCCACCCCGGGCAGGTCACACCTGCAGGACCTGAAGGACATCACCCACAACGTCCACTACGAGAGTTACCGCGTGCGGCGGCTGAATGAGAGCAACCGGCCGGGGCTGAGCCCCCTCAATGGGCTGCCCGCCAAGGGCGAGGCCAGCAGCCACCTCTGAGCCACCCTGTGCCCCCCAGACCACCGCTGGACCCCATGGCAGTGCCCACCCCTGCCCACCATGGCTGTGCCAGGAACCTGCCTGGGGTGAAGAACCCTCCCCCCCAAGAGTGTCCAGCTGCCCTGACACGGGCCCCTCATCCCCAAGCTCTGCCATGGGCACAGACCCCCGGACCCCGTGTGACATTAAAGGTTAATCCAGAGCCTTCAGCCTTCACCCTCCTGCTGGACTCCCAACTTTTGATGTGCCACCCCCCTCCTGTGCTGCTCTGGCTGCCGTGGCCCCCAGGTACGCTGGGGAAGCGGAGGTGCTGCCCGTGGGGTGTGACCAGGGTGCAGATGCCCTCCCCATGGCCACCTCACCGCCCTGCCCAGCGAGGCAGCTGGCACAGCTGGACTTTGAGCCGCTTATCAGGCGGTGGAGGTGCCGGGAGGGGAGCGGAGGTGCCGGAGAGGTGTGGACACGTCGCCTGCAAGGGTGTGAAGGGGCTACACCCAGCTGCGGCACCCCCCTGCCAGGGGCACCGTATGGGTGCAGCCCCTAAACCCCTCAGGGGGAAGCAGTGGGCGCTGCCCCGCTGGCTGCCAAGCCCTGGTACCTGTCAAGGTGTCGGGGTGCCCCCCCGGTACGCTGGGGGTGCATGAAAGGCCCTTTTGTACCTCCTGCCGTGGGCAGGGCTGGGGCTCGCTGCCAGGGCGGTGGCACACGGTGGCTTCCTGCCCGCCCCGGCCCCGCCGTCCCCGCCCTTTGCCCAGCCCCGCGTTAATGATCCACCCGCCGCCGTGGCCTCCAGCCCCAGCAGCCAGCGGCGTGCGGGCAGCGGCAGCAGGGCCAGGGGTCCTTGGCACGGGCGGCTCGGGGGGGCTGGCGGCTCCCTGCCCTGCGCCCACCCCTCTTCCCCGGCAGCCGGATAAGAGCGGCCGCGGGCAGCGCCCACCGCCCGGCGCGGTTCACCATGGCCGCGGTGAACCTCCGCGCCCTGACCTCCTGGGTGGGCATCACCCGGCTCCTCGCCGTCGTGCTGTCCTGCCTCACCTTCAGCTTGGTGGCCTCCACCGGGCGCTTCGAGGCTCCCTACGGGACGTGGTGCATGTTCACCTGGTGCTTCTGCTTCGCCGTGACGCTGCTGGTGGTGCTGCTGGAGCTGCTGGAGCTCTACCCACTGCTGCCGCTCTCCTGGGATGACTTCACCTCGGCTTTCTCCATGCTGGCCGCTCTGATGGTCTTCACCTCCTCGGTGGTCTTCCCTGTCACCTTCATCAAAAGCCCCTGCAGCGGCAGTCAGTGTGCCCGGCAGGCCGTGGCCACCACCTCCTCCTGCCTCTGCTTCCTCGCCTACGCCCTCGAGGTGTCGCTGACCCGCGCCAAGCCCGGGGACATCAGCAGCTTCCTCTCCACCGTGCCCGGGCTCCTCAAGGTCTTTGAAGCCTACGTGGCTTGCCTGATCTTCTCCTTGCTGGAATATGGCAATGAATCTGGCCTGTTGTGGTGCGTGGCCGTCTACTCCATCTGCTTCATCTTCACCCTCCTCAT
The DNA here is from genome assembly GCF_963513975.1 of Fringilla coelebs. Taxonomy (NCBI): domain Eukaryota; kingdom Metazoa; phylum Chordata; class Aves; order Passeriformes; family Fringillidae; genus Fringilla; species Fringilla coelebs. Next base: position 14,735,130 of record NC_140042.1, read on the forward strand.
CATCATCTTCACCATCGGCCGCTGCCTCACCTACATCCCCTGCTCTCTGGAGAAGGTGCTGGTGGGCTACAGCTTCCTGGCGCTGCTGATGTACCTCACTGCCGTGGTCCTGTGGCCCCTCTACAGCTTCCGGGGCCGGAGCCGCCCCGATCCCTGCGGCACGGACTGCGCTTGGAACAAGCACCTGGGGGTCACCTTCCTCACCATCTTCAACTTCATCGCCTACTTGGTGGACCTGGTCTACTCCACCAGGATGGTCTTTTTCAGGGCGCCTCCCTAAGGGCTCGGCGCGGGGCTCGGGGCGGTGGGACGCGGCGGGTGCCGGCGGGTGGCGGTGCGGGGCTGCCGGCGGAGCTGAGGAAGAGGCCGGATGCCTCGGAGAGCTCCTTGTCCCCGTGCTGGGGCAGAGAGCCAGGGGGTGACCCAGGGGTGCGCTGAGCCCGGGGCCCCACGGGCTGCACAGACAGGGGGGCTGGAGGGGCCACGAGGGGCTCCCGAAACCCCGGAGCTTGAGGGGGCTTTGGGATTAAATTGGGTCATTTTTCACTTGTTTCTGCCTCCTCTTTCTTCCCCTTCCCAACCTTCTGCAGGATCCCTGCTGGGGGGTTAGAAACTGAGGGCCACCGTTGGCACTGGGAGCCGTGGGTGACTTTGGGGGGCACCAGCAGCACCGTGGGGGCACCAGGCTCCAGAAAACCCTTCCTACTCCTTGTTGACTCGGCACTGGAGTGAAGCAGGGCATGACCAGGGAAAGCCCGGCCCAGATGCCTTTTTCTTGGCACCTGCACGGGGCCCTGCCAAACAGGTTCAGGAGGAATGCAGCTGTTGGGGGGGCTGAGAGCCCGCCAGGTACTTGTCACCAGCATGGCCAGGTCCTTGTCACCACCACGGTCACCCCAGTGGGAGCCCTGCTGGGTTTGGTCCCAGCCATGTAGGCTGGAGTCCCCCTTTGGGAGCTGCTGTGGTGTCCCCTCCCTGGGGGAAAATGGGGAGGGGGATGGCTGCCCCCAGTGCCACCAGAGCTGGGGGTGCTGACACACACCACGGGGGACAGTGACGCCACAGCTGGCATGTGGGAAGAAGGCAGAGGTGCAGGGCAGGCAGGGAAGGTGTGCCTGCGGGCAGAGCTCCTGGCACTGCTCTCCCGGATGTGGGATGGGTGCCCACGGGGCACCCTGGCAGGTTTTGGGGCCACTGTCCCATTGTCCCCATGCTGCTCCTTCTGCCACTGCTTGTCCTGGCCACAGCCTGGAGCCATCCCTGCTGCCTTGGGGCTGCCAGGGCCGTGTCAGAGCCCATCATCACTGCCCTGGGGCTCACAGGGTGACACAAAGTGGGGTCCCCACCACCAGGAGGTGGCACAGACTGGCAGTCACAAAAGACTGCCCCAGTGCCCGGGCAGGTGGGACTCCTATGGCCAGTGCCAGGGCCCCTGCAGTGCTGGGTACCAGCAGTGCCAGTGTGGCCTGGTGGGTGTCCCCTTTGCCCGATCCGTGTCCCCACAGTGGCCACCACGCTGGCACCGATGGGCCCCTCCCCAGCACCCCAGGCAGCGGGGCCGGAGGGAACGGCAGAGTTTTGGGAGGAAATAACAGGAAAGTGGCAGTGGAGAGGCACAGCCGGGTACAGCACTGCCCAGGATGATGGAGATTAGCAGAGGAAGGAGGACGGGAGGCGCAGGCAGTGACAGCGGTGTCACTGGTGATGAGCTGTGCTGGTGGCTGTGGGTGGCACGTGGGCAGTGCCAGCACGTGGGGCGTGGTGAGGCTGGGGGGACAGGGGCCAGGCTGGCAGCGGGGTGCAGGTGAGTGGCTGCAGGGGCTTCGGGGGCTCCCGGGGGGCGCAGCCCAGGAGCCCCGCGGGGGCACCTCCCAGCTGGGGCACACGGCGGTGCTGGGGGTCGCTGGGAGTCCTGAGACCTGGTGGGTGCGGGAAGCCCCGGCACCGGTCTGTGCCGTGCCGGGGTGCCTCGGTGCCGGTCTGTGCCGTGCCGGGGTGCCCCGGTGCCGGTCTGTGCCGTGCCAGAGGAGCTCCGGTGCTGGAGGGTGTCTCGGTGCCGTGGTGCCGGTGCCGCTGTCACTGCGGTGCGGTGCCGGTGCCGTTGCCGGTGCGATGCGGTGCCGGTCCAGGTGCGGTGCCGGTGCGGTGCCGGTGCATTCCTCCCCCTAGGGGTCGGTGTGCCGCGGCGCGGGAGGCGGTGCGGGGGGCGGCTCGCTCCTGCGCACGGCCCGGGACGGCCGGGGCACGGCGGCGGCGGCGGCGGCGGTGGGAGCGGGCACCGCCGCGGGCCGGTGAGTGCGGGCAGCGGGGGGTGGCGGGGCCCGGCCCGGGGGGGATGCGGCCGCGGACGGCGCTGGGGAAGGGGCGGCTGAGCCCGGCCGGGGGGCTCCTCCTTTTCCAGCCGGCGGGGGCCGGTCTGAGCTGCCGGGATGGGGAGGGGAATGCCGTGCCCTGCAGTGTTCCGGTGAGTCCCCGGGGAGTCCCCTCCCGTTTGCCGGGGCTGCCTCTGCCCGCGGTATTGGGGTTCCTGCACCTGGCACCAGCACCCAGCCCTCTGCCCCGTCAGCAGGGTGTCCCTGTGTCCCCAAGGGATGCCCCTCTAGCCTCAAACGGTTCTGTGGCCCCAGGGACACTCCTGTGTCCCCCGGTGCCTCCATAGATGCCCTTTTGTCCCGCTATGACCCTGTACCCCCAAGGATGTCCCTGTGTCCCCAACTGCACAAGTTGCCTCCGGACAAAATCCCATGTGAGCCCCCATCTGCCCTTCCAAGGCCTGACCCCCCATCCGGGGTGACTTTCAGGAGGGCCCACATCCCCTCCCTTCTCTGTGGGTCTCAGGGCACATCCAGGAGCCCCCTGAGCTGTCCTGATGCTCACTCTGAGCATCCCCAGCCCTGGCAGCGTGACAGCCTGGCAGTGCCATGGGTGTGGTGGGTGCTGGGGGGCAGCCCCAGGGTGGGTGCTGCCTGAGACAGGTGCTGGGGGAAGCCTCGGGGAAAGGGATCCAGCTCCTGCCCAGGGAAGGGATGTCCTCCATCAGGGACAGGATCCTCTGCTCCCGGGGAGCACCCCTCAGGGCAGGACAGCGTGGGCGCCCAGAGGTGGGTCCCCAGGAGCGTCGGGCAAGTCTGACCCCATCCTCATGTCCCTGCAACCCTCCTGCCGCACTGGCCACCACAGCTGGGTGGGGATGTGGCACCCCGAAGGGACGGCACCCTATTCCAGGGGGACACGGTTTGTCTGCCTGGCAGGGAAGGGGTTAACGCCGGGAGGGTTTTGGGGTGCCGGGGTGTCCCCAGCTGGGTACACCCAGGCTGCTGCTGGCACGGGTGACCTCACGCCACTGCCATGGCAACGGCTCGTGAAGTCACCGGGAGCGGGGCGGCTGCCTCCAGCTGGGGGTGCGGGGACGGGAGCGCGGGAGGCAGCGCCGCGTCCCCCCCGCTCCCTGCCCGCCGCCCCAGCATGAGCCCTGTCCCCGGCAGCGCCGACGCCTCCGCCTGACCCCCGTGCTGCCCGCCGTGCCCGTGTCAGCCCGCCCGAGGTGTCACCATGCTGGTCAAGGAGTACCGCATCTGCATGCCGCTCACCACCGAGGAGGTGAGGGGGGCCGAGCGGGCACGGACCCTCCCGCGGAGGGGGGTGGCTGCGGGTCTCACGCCCTGGGAGGGACACGGTGACCCCTTTGCTGTCTCGTTGTGGCGCGGCTGGTGGCAGGGATGGGATGGGCTCGGGGTGTTCGGCGCCAGGGCCGAGCCGTGCTCTGGGCTGCGGGCGGGGGCACAGCCCGTCCCTGGGCACGGCGACCTCGGGGCACAGCGCCCGACCGCAGCACCGGGGCACAGCGGGACCAGGGCATGGACCAGCAGGCGAAGGGCACCGAGGGTTTGGATGGCACGACAGGGACCATAAACTCCATCCCTGCTCTGGCAGGGAGCCTGACTGCCGTCGGCAAACAGCGCTGACAGCTGGCAGCGTCCCTGGGCAAAGGTCTCTCCCTGGTGCCTCCGTTTTGGGGAGTGGTGCCCACCCTGGGCAGTGCCATCTCTCCTTGGAGGCACATGAGGAAGGTTTTAATTCAGGCAGAGTCGGGTGGTAAAATCCTGCTGGCCATTGTGGTGGTGGATGGGATCTTCAGCAGAGCAGTCCAACCCTTATTGCACAGCTGCATCCCCAAACACGCATCCACACCCTCATGGATATATACCTGACACAGACACCTCCAGATATATCATATAGATCATATCATGCAGACATTTCTCCCTGGCTCACAGGTGATTTGCCAAGCAGAAAACCTTCAGGAATTCTGCAAGGCACTGGCAGAGCGCAGGGAGAGCAGGATCCAGCCCTTGCCTGGGAGCTGGGACAGCCTAGGGACACGGGAGGTCACACAGGGTGCCCCAGGAACCCACTGCCCGCTGCACGGCTCAGGCTCTGCCACCCCTTGCTCCGTGCCTCAGTTTCCCCTCTGGGCAGCGTGGCTCGGCCCCCAGGCTGTGCCGGGCGGTCACCGGGGCCGGCGGCACTGAGGGCGGGCTCGGTGCTTGCAGTACCGCGTGGGGCAGCTCTACACCATCAGCAAGCACAGCCACCAGGAGAGCGAGAAGGGCGAGGGCGTGGAGGTGGTGAAGAACGAGCCCCACGAGGACCCCGTGCACGGCCCCGGGCAGTTCACGGAGAAGCGAGTCCACCTCTCCAGGTGAGCCCGGGATGGCTGCTGGGGGGGCACTGCCGGGGGGGGCATGGCCAGGCAGCGGGGTGGCCCCAGCTCTTCCTCCAAAATTCCTCTTTCCTGGGTCCTGGACATGTTGCAGAGTGGCTGATTTTCTTGGTTACCCCCATTATTTCCCAGGCTCCCTCCATCATTTCCCGGGGGTGCCCCCCTCTCCTGGGGTGCACTGATCTTGGGGGGCTGCACTGATCTTGGGGGGCTGCACCCATCTCCCAGGCACCCACCCATCTTCAAGGGCTGTGTGTGTGTGTCTCCCAGTGGGGTCCCCAAGTCCTGGGGTGCACCCATCTTTGGGGTGTGCTTTGAATTTTGGGAGCTGCCCTCATCTCTCAGGGCGTACCCATCTCCTGGGATGCTCTGATCTTGGGGGGCTGCACCCATCACCTTTGGGTGCACCCATCCTAGGGGTTCACTCCCTTTCTGGGGGGCTGCCCTATTCTCATGGGGTGCACCCACCCCAGGACCTGCACCCACCTTGCAGGGGTGCACCCCCCCTCCCTGGTGGGCCCCACCTCTGGGTGCTGCTGGGTGCCTGATCCGGGGCTTGGCAATGCCCTGGCCCCGGGGGTGTCACCGTGGGGCAGGGGCTGGCCCCCAGCAGCACTGTCCCCATGTCCCCTCAGCTGCCTGCGGGCACGGGCTGCTCCCCACCACGAGCTGCTGGTGTGAGACGGGTTATTTTTAGCTGCAGCGCTCACGATTCCCATCTCGCCTGAAATTTATTTATAACGCCTGAAAATTAATCAAAACCCACCTCCCGAGTCCCCAGGGGGCCCGATCCTGCCGGGGGGCTGGGAGGGGACAGGAGCACCCGGGGGGCTCGGCCCTGGGGAGCTGGAGGGGTCCTGGGGAAGGAGTGAGGGTCCAGGATGGAGGGTGTGTGTTTCTTGGGGAGGGGGTCAGGGTGTCTGGGGAGGAGGTGGGGACCCTGAGGGTGGAGATGAGGAGTTGGCACAGATCCCTAAGGGCTCCTGGTGTACAGATGAAGGTGCTGGGGAGGTGGCAGGGGTCTCTAGTGGGGGAAGGCTGGGACACTGGGGAGGGTCCTGGGGAGGTAGCAGGGGAGGGAGCAGGGGTCCCTGAGGGTGCTGTGAGGGGCTGGTGATGACCCAGGGGTATAAAGGAGGGTGCTGGAGAGGTAGCAGAGCTCCTTGGGGGTGTTCTGAGGTGCTGGTGAGGGTGCCTGGAGGCATCCTGGAGTGGAGCTGAGGGTGAATGGTGAGGAGCTGGGGCAGGGGTGAGGGTCCTGGGGAGGTGACAGGGGTCCCTGGGGGTGTCCTGAGGTGCACATGACAGTGTTGGAATGCAGATGCAGCTGCTGGGGAGGTGGCAGTGGCTCCTGGGAGAGGTGCTGAGATGCAGATGAGGCTCTGAGGTGCAGGTGAGGGTCCCTGGGGTGGAGGTGAGGGTGCCAGGTAGCAGATGGGGTTCCTGGGGTGGGAATGGGGATCCCAGAGCCAGGCTGTGTTTGGCAGTGCAGGGCTGGGTGGCACCAGCCATGTGCTGTCCTGAGGGGGTCCCCTGACACGGTGCCCACAGCAAACTGCCGAGCTGGGCACGGGCAGTGACCCCCCGCATCTTCTACATCACCGAGAAGGCCTGGAACTACTACCCCTACACCATCACGGGTGAGCCCGGGCAGGGCGTGGGACGGGCACCCCAGGCACCCTGTCCCTGCCCACTGGGGGGAGGGGGCTGCAGGAGCTGCCCCCGGTCTCACTGCTCCCTCTCTCCCCTGTGATATCACCCGGTGATGCCACCCTGTGATGCCAACGTGCCGTGGTGTCCCTGCAGAGTACACGGTAAGGAGCTGGCATGGGATGACCTGTGCCCTCTCCCAGCAGGTGGCTGGGGAGGGGGTGCTGGGGGGGCATTTTTGGGGGTGGGTGTCCTTTGGGATGGACATCCTTTAGGGGTGGGTGTCCCTCGGGGTGGGTGTCCCTGGGGGCTCAGATTTCCTTGGGGGTGGGAATCCCCTGGAGAGGGTGTCCTTGTGTCTGGGTGTTCCTTGAGGATGACCATCCTTGGAGGTGGGTGTCCCTCAGGGCTGGGTGTCCTTTGGGTGGGTGTCCCTCAGGATCAGTGTCCCTGGACTGCACATCTTTTGGGGATGGGCATCCATGGCTGTGGGGTGTCCCTCGGGGTGGGGTGTCCCTTGGGGTGGGCATCCCTGGGAGTGGTGTCCCTCGGGGCACAGCTGACAGCCACTTCTTGCAGTGCTCCTTCCTGCCCAAGTTCTCCATCTACATTGAGACCAAGTACGAGGACAACTGTGGGGACAGCGAGAATGTGAGTGAGCAGTGCAGCTGAGAACTGGCAAACTCATCACCTCATGACTTGTGGTCCGTGTCACTCACCCTCCCTCCCCTCCCCAGATCTTCCACAGTGACAAAATCCTGGGTGACCACGAGGTCTCTTTCCTGGACATCGCCTTTGATGAGATCCCTGAGCGCTACTACCGCAGCCTGGAGGTACCACGGCTGGGACCGAGGGAGCTCCCTGGAGACACCCCCTTGTCTCCTGTCCCAAGGGGCAACTTGGGACTCTGATGTTCCCCATCCCCCCAGGACCCCCGTTTCTTCAGCTCGGCCAAGACGGGCCGGGGGCCGCTGCGGGAGGGCTGGCGCCAGCACACCAAGCCCATCATGTGCTCCTACAAACTGGTGAGCGTCAAGTTCGAGGTGTGGGGGCTGCAGACGCGGGTGGAGCAGTTTGTGCACAAGGTGAGGGGGGCCCAAGGGGAGCTGGGGGGCACTGGGGGGGGCACTGACAGGGTGCTGACCCCCGTGGTGTTGCAGGTGATCCGGGACATCCTGCTGATCGGGCACCGGCAGGCTTTCGCCTGGGTGGACGAGTGGTGTGGTGAGTCCGTGGGGGCACACGGTGGGGAGGGGGCACACGGTGCCCGTGGAGGGAGGGGCTGCAGGGCAGACTGCTAATGCCACTGACCCCCCCACAGCTCCTGCTCCTCCTCTGCCTGCACTGCTGCCTGCACTGCCTGCATTCCCTGCACTGCCTGCATTCCCTGCTCTGCCTGCCCTGCCTGCAATGCCTGCACTGCCTGCATTACCTCCACTGTCTGCATTACCTGCACTGCCTGCATTGCCTGCCCTGCCTGCAATGCCTGCACTGCCTGCATTACCTCCACTGCCTGCATTCCCTGCCCTGCCTGCATTCCCTGCCCTGCCTGCATTGCCTGCCCTTCCTGCACTGCCTGCACTGCTTCCAGCTCACCCCTGCCTGCACCCCTGCATGCTGCACGCTCCCCTTGGCACTGCTTGGGGAGGATGGGCAGAGGGGTCCCAGCACCCTGCCTGTGCTGCCTGCATCCCCATTCTGGCAGGAACACGTGCTGCAGGTGACTGCCACGTGCAGGCACGGGGACGGGAGCCCCGGGTTTGCTGACAGCTGGCGGTGGGTGCCAGGCCATCCCGGTGAGTGGCTCTCTGCCTTCCAGACATGTCCCTGGAAGAGGTCCGGGCCTTCGAGACTCAGATGCAAGTGGCCACAAACCAAAAGCTGGGGAGCCAGCACCCCTAAGCCCCTCTGCCTGCCGGGGACAGACCCCAGACCCTGCCTTGCTGCCTGGGGGTGGGTGCAGGCAGGGGGGCTTGTGCCCCTCCCGCACCTCGCGGTGGAGTGTCCCCGCTCCCATCTGCTCTCCCTGCGTGTCCCCTGCCTGCGCTGCCTGCGTCGCCTGTCCATCCCTTCCCGTCTGCTGTCTGGGCTGGCGCTGGAGCAGGGGAGCTGGCTGTGCTGCCCAGCATCCCCTTCCCTGCCCGTCCCCTTGTCCCCAGTCCCTGTCCCCTTCCTGTCCCCCCGCTCGGTGGGGAGCCGGGGCGCGGGGCGCAGGCCGCCCGGGATGAGGGGGTGCCGGAGGCGGCCGTGCCGAGCGGCCCCAAGCCCGGCTGTGCTCGGCAGGGATGACGATGGAGGAGGTGCGGCGCTACGAGCAGGAGACGCAGGAGGCCACCAACGAGCTCATCGGCCTGGTGGCACCGGCCATCTCGGTCAGCGAGGTGGGGCAGCCCACGGCCACGCACTCGGCCCCTGCCAGCGCCCCCTCCACCCCCCTCAGCGACGAGGCCCCCGAGTTCCTGGCTCCCCCCAAGACTCGCCCGCGGAAGAAGTCGGCGCCGGAGACCCTGACGCTGCCCGCGCTGCGGGAACGCGCTGGCGCCGAGTGACACCGGCAGTGCCACTCCGTGCTGGACTGTGCCAGCTCTGCCGCCCACCCCGGCCCCACCGACAGGCGCAGAGCCCAGGGAGGGACCCGGACCCGCTGTCAGGGCGCTGGCAGCCCTGGAGTGTGCTGACCTCCCTGAGCCACCGTGGGTGCCCACACGGGTCAGTGCAACCACTGCCATGCCAGACCCGCTGACTGCACCAGGAGGGGACGCCAGGCCAGCGCGGGTCCCCGGCAGCGTCGGGCGATGCCGCGGGAGCTGCCTCCCTCGACTGCACCCGCCCTGCTGTCCGCAAGGGCCACCAAGGCTGGCGAGCAGTGGGGAGGTGCCAGCTGGTGCCCATTTGCCGTGGCCGGGCTGGTGGCCAGTGCCAGGCTGGAGCAGTGCCCTGCAGGGTAGGCACCAGCATGGGGGCACAGTGAGGGTGACAGTGACAGTCAAGCACTGGGCTGGGGCTCCCCACCAGACCCCAAGGGGCTGCACAGCCCCGTGCATGGCTGGTCCTGCAGTCAGGGTCCCCTCCTCTGTCCCTCCAGAGGCCGTGGCTGCTCGAGGCGGGCTGGGGTGGGCTCAGCCCCTCGTTTTCTTTAGGAAAACAAAGGCCTTTTTGGAAATAAAGCTCGAGACACGGCAGCTGGTTGCTGGTAGTGATTTATTTGGTGCTGTGGAAGGGTGCCATGCCTGTGCTGGGGTGCTGCATCACCCAGGCCTGTGCAGTGTGCAGTGAGGCATTTCTGGATTGCTGATCCCAGGATGCGGAGGGCCCTGGACGGGCAGCGAGGCTCTGGGGGTCAGATGGTCAGGGCAGGCAGGAATCAGCCCAGCCCCGAGGCATTGCCCCCAGCCACAGCAGCAGCACTGGGCTCTCCTCCCTGCCAGCCATCATCATCCTCCAGCTCCTCAGCCCCCGGCACAGCCTCTGCTCCCAGCAGGGCGATGTAGTGGGAGCTGCAGTAGACGGGCGGCTTGTTGGGGCTCGAGTAGACCTGCTCGGGCCGCAGTGAGGCAAAGGGGTTGCTGGCATAACCCACAATGTGCATCTCGAGCTCCACAAGGATCTGCAGGGAGGCCTTCAGCTCCTGCTCACTGCCAGAAGAGAGGACAGGCATGGTGACTGGGTGTCTGTGCCGGCTCACCCGGGCTGTGGGTGGGGCTGTGCTCACCTGTACACGGTGAAGAGCACGGGCAGGCGATAGTCCCGCAGCAGCAGCAGGGTGGGCAGCCAGCCTGCCAGCAGGTCTGGGCAGGCATGGAAACCTGTGGGGACACAGCCATGAGGGTTCCACCTCTTTTTCATCCCACCCTGGCCCAGGGGAAAGCCGGCTCCAATAGCATCCACTCTGTGGTGGACACCCCAAGTATGCATTGAGTTTGGGAGCCCTCAGCAAGGTGGGGTCTAGCTTCCCATCAGCACGTGGGGCACCCCAAACTCTGGGTCCTGGGCTAAGCCACAACACCGAGACCTGAAGGGAAGGATCCATTTCACCTGCAGGGGAGTGACACAGGCAGGACAGAGCGCCTGGTGGGGAGACAAGGCAGCCATGTCCCAGCTGCCCATTGTGCCTTGGTGCAAAGCCCTGAGTACATGCCAGGCCACCTTCAGGCCCAGCCGCAGGTGCTGCCAGGGCGCCCAGCGTGGTGCCTGAGCCCATGTGCCCCTGTGGATGTCCCTATTCCAGCAGTGGTGTGTGAGGGTCCAGCCCCTCCATGGCGCAGGCACTCACCAGGGTGAAAGCCCACCACCAGGTCAGGAGGTGCAGCCAGCTTGGTCTCCACGTGGCTTTCCCAGAAGTCATGGTAGAGCCCCTTGTAGCTGCTGAGATAGACTTTTCCCCGGGGCGCCAGCGTGGTCAGGGGTGGCCTCATGATGGGTCCGTCCACCACGTCCACTCCCACCATCACCATCTCCACGCCCTGGTGCCCCGGGAACATCCGCGTCAGCTCGTCGTAGTCCGTCAGCCGCGTGTTGAGGGTCTCCACGTGGGAAGCCCCCACCACGTGCACGGTGAGGGGCCTGGTGAGGGGGTCGATGCCGAAAAGCCGCAGTCCCAGGCCGATGGTGAGCGGCCGTGAGTGGAAGTCGGTGACCAGGCGCCGGATGGATTCCCGCAGCTCCGTGTCCTCCGGCCGCGGCTTCCCCGCGTTGGCCCACAGCAGGGTCATGTAGCGCCCAGCCACGATGGCACCCAGCTTCTCCTCCAGCTGCTCCTGCATGGAGAACCAGTCCTCCCAGCCCTTCACGTCCCGGGCAGGTTTTGTCCAGGTGTCCGTGGGAAATGGGATGTCTCCTGGGGGGTCAGGAGGAGGTTGGAGGGTACAGTGGTGGTGCCACAGGCCCAGGCCGCCTGTCCCATCTGTGCTGTGGGAGTGGGGCTGGAGAATGGACACCATCCCACCCCAGGACCTGTGCAGCCCAGGATGGGGATCCCAGGGCGACACACGCCTAACCTGTAAAGATGAGCCACTCCACCAGCCGGTCCAGGGCCACCAGCTTCAGCTTCTTGCAGAACTTCTTGTGCAGAGGCCAGTTGGCACGCTGGCATGCCACGCCACAGTAGTACACATTTTGGCACCTGGGCAGACAGGCAGAACACCCAGCCATGGGGAGGGGGGGCACGATCCAGCCCACCGAGCCTGGCTCCCTGCCACCCCCTCTCAGGGCTGTGTCACTGTGTTCCAAGGGGTGCCCACTGGCTGGAGGTGGGCACTGGGATCAGACACCCCTCACTTCACCCCAGCCAGCAGGCTGGAAGTAAGGGATGGATCCATCCCTGCGCCATCAGACCATCTCCCCACCATACCTCTTGCAACGCCGGAGGCTTTTGGGGTCTGGGAGGGCATCAGGGAGCTTCTTGCACTCAACACAAAACTTGAAGGTGTCCTCCATCTTCTGGAACATGTCAAAATACGTCCGGATGCCGAAATCGCTGCCGCTCTTCCTCCCATCCATGGCAGACCTGCAGATGCCAGAGGGTGAGCAGAATCCAGCCCACTGCAACAACGGTGGGGCTGATATCCTCTGAGGCTGCCAAGATTTTTAGCTCCAGTCAGGAGCCTTCTGGCCTGGGTGGGGACAGGGAGCAAGGCACTCTGGAGGGGTCCACCCAGAAGCCCATCAGAGCTCCCCGTGGGCTGGGCTGGGAGGGTGGGATAAGCCATGGGAGCTGCTCCAGATGCTGGGGGACACACGGGATGCTCTTCCTGGAGGAGAGGGTGGGGAATAGGCACCCATGGGTGCTCACTCACTTGTAGTCCTCATAGCTCTTCATGTTGAGCTTCTGCAGGATGACGTGGGACAGCCCCGGCACGTTACGGTCCATGGCCTGGAAGCCCAGCGAGTCCACGTCGGGAGCCCTCGCCGCTGCCTCTTCCGGGGCCTTCTTGGAGCGGCCGGTTTTGGGGGCAGCGCCTGCGTTTGGCTGGGCCGGGGTGGCTGCAGGAGAGAGAGGTGCGGGCGAGGAGGCCGGTCCGGGGGTCGCGGGGTGCTGCCGGGGTCCCCCGCGCCGCCCGCCGCCCCCACGGCGCCTCCCGCCCGCCATCCCGCTCCTATCCGGCAGCGCCCGGAGATCCCGGGCAGTCCCGGCGCCCGCCCCGTCCCGTCCCGCGGCTGGGCTCAAATGTCAGCCCCCGGGAGCCGGCGGTGCAGACGGCCGCGGCCCCTCGGAATCAGATAGCGGAGCTATTCTGGGCATCCCCTCCCCGGGAACGGGCCAACCCGCTCCGGGGGTCCGGCTCCCGCCCCAAAAGCCGCGCTGGCGGCAGTGGGGTGCCGCAAAACCCTGGGGCGTCCCACACCGCAAACCTGCGGGGAGCCCGGGGGGCTCCCCAAACCCCTGGGACGCCTTTGTGACCATAGGGACACAAAGTCATTGCCCCATCCCCCCGCCATTGGGACCCCACCCCAGCCCGGCGTGCGGGCACCCCGCTCCCACCGCCTCAGGGCCCCCAGCGGGGTGTGAGGGAGTGCCTGGGTGGGCACCACGGCCTGTGCCAGCCGGGGCGGAGGCCAGCAGTGGGCTCTGGCAGCAGCCGGACACACCAAGCTGCAAAGGGGGACACGGTGGCCGTAGAGCACCGCCCGCTCACACGGCACGGCTCGGAGAGACCCCGGCCCCACCGGGGGCTGGTGAGGGCTGCCCACACCCATCATGGCGGCGGCCGCGGCCTCACGGGCACGCCCCCAACACGCGGGGCTGGGCCGGGGTCGCGCGAGGTTTCGGGGGCGCGCGGGAGCCGCCGCGTCGCTGTGGTGACGGGACGCGAGCCCTCCGCCGAGTCGGGCAAGCCGCAGGTTCGAGCCCCGGCGCCGCACCGTGCCCCGGCGGGCTCCCGGTCAGGGACTGCAAGAGCCCCCCGGGGCGGGAGCGTCTCCAGAGCTGTCGGTGGGGGGCTGCAGGACCATTCTGGGGCAGGAGAGCTTCCAGGCCCGTGGGTGAGGAGCCCTCGAGTCAGCAGAGCGCCTAGGCCCGGGGCTCGGGGGCTGTAAGTTCACCCCAGGTCGGGAAGAGCCCCGGGACCGTCGGTGAGCGGCTGCAGGACCGTTCTGGGGCAGGAGAACCGCCAGGCCCGTGGGTGGGGGCTGCTGGAGACCCCCAGGACTGTCGGTGAGGGGCTGTTGGGGGGAGAGGAGCCCCGAGCCCATCAGTGCTGCCCTGGGGGGGCTGCCAGGCCCTGGGGGTGTGAGGCGAGCGGGCCGTGGGGTCCTTGGGGAGCCCTGAGGGAATCCTGGGTGGTTCACGAACCTGAGGAGTGGAAGGAGCCCTGTCCCCACGGCATTTGGGAGCCGTGAGGGGATGTGGCTGGTGGCCGCCAGCCTTTGTCCCATGGGATGACCATTAACTTAAAAAGGGAGTAAAAGAGAGCCAGGGATGTACTGGGAGCCGAGAGCAGCCTGGCACAACAAACCTTTCCTGGGAGCAGCAGCTGGGTGAAGCTTACAGAGATGGATAATTTTCACATTACATTTTTCCCAGTCCTCCCCCTGCACCTCGTGAGAGATTCGTCACTGCCAAAGCCCTGTGCATTCAATGGTGTTTTGACAGCCAAGCCCTGAATAGCGCTTGCAGCCCGCACTGCTGTGTCCTGCAGAGGTATCTGGGAGAGGAATGGAGCAGTTTCATGTTTCTTTCCTCATTCTTTCTCCTGCAGAGCCGAGGAGGTCCCTGCGGGGCTGACTGGTAGGAAGGAGCCTGCTGCTGCAGCTCTTCCCAGTATGTCACAGCCAATGCCAGTACAGATCACGGTCGTGAGTGCACAGGACCTGGTAAAGTTCTGAAAATATCTCTACTCATTTAATAAACAAGGCCAGAGCAATTCTGTGTGCACAGGGATCTCCTGTGAGAGCAGGCGGGGGGTGATAAGGCTAAAGGAAGGTGTGGTGGGAGTATCAGAGGTTCAGCAATGCCACACTGTGGCTTTCTCCTCCCTGCTGAGGAGTTCACACAGAGGAAAAATCTTGTGAGGCATGTAAATTGGGGAGCACACCTCCCTAGCAACAGGCCAGAGATACTGGGGTGAAATGTACCTCTTTGCCTTCTCTAACTGTATGGAAATGGGAGGTTTTTAAAGCAGAATATAGCAAAAATGTGATCAGTCAGACAAAAACCTGTGAAAGGACCTCACCTTGGGTGTAAAGCCAGATTTTCATCCCAGCTCCAGCTGTTTAAATCATATTGAAAGCAATAGGGTGGCTCTGGTTTTAAAAAGGCAGTGGATTCAGTTCAAGGCTATGAGCTGGTGCCAATCAAACCACCACTGCTGTGATTTCCATGTGATGCATCCAGCTGTCCTTAAAGTCTTCCAGAGGAACTGGCATTTGGGAGGGAATGTGGAAGAGAAGCTCATCTCCTGCTGCAAGCAGAAAAAATGCAAATTCCTGCTTCTGCTCCAGCAGCAGACAGAAAAAGCAATCCAAAAGCACCTGCTTGAGGCTTTCACATTGTAGTATTGAAGTACCTCTTACACTGATGGATTCAGCAAACAGCAGCTTAGGTGAGGTATGAGATGAGAGGAGGATAAACAATGCTGGGAAGGAAAGACTGCTGGATTGATTGCATCTGGAATGTTGCTTTGTGGTTCTGATTGCTCCACCGTGAGAAAGGGCTGTACAAAAGGGAGGGGGGTTACAAAAGGGCAATAATCACAGCAACAGGATGAAAAAAAACCCCGGCTGTAAGAATGTGGAATCCACTTCTAGCTATAAGTGTGGAATCTGCTTAATTAGAGGCAATGTAGAGAAGGATGAGAGAGGAGTCTTGGATAATTAATGGTACAGGGAAAGGTTAATTGGATTCTTCTGTTTAGCCATTCATAGGATGTATGCTCAAGGAGACAGTGAGAAGGGCTGAAAATTAAAACCAAGTGAAAGAGATCTCTTTTTGTGTAAGAACCAGCATGGAACTAATTACCCCAGTGACAGGGAGAGGGGGAGCTGAGGGCAGATTGGGCATCCCCATGGCTCAGCACTGAGGAAAAGCTGGGTTTGGGTACAATGGTCCTTGTGTCCAGCCACTGCTCTGTGAATTGAGAGCTAAAGTGTGTTTCTGCTGCAGGGAGCCCTTTGGTACCTGCTGCCCAGCACTTCCTGTGCTGTGGAGGTGCCCACTGCCATGTGCTGCACCCTCCCTGTCCCTCTCCAGCCCTGTTTAAGCCCCTCTGTTCAGACATTTGAAATTCAAAGTAAAATCTGAATCTCCTCATCTCTGATTAAAGCAAGTGGTATGAAGGTGGTGTAACAACAAATTGCAGAGCTCCCTAAGAGCTGCTGGAGCCCTTCCTTTGATTTCACAGAATCATGGAATCATGTAGGTTGGAAAAGGCTTCTGAGACCATCAAGTCCAACCTTTAACCCAGCACTGCCAAGGACACCAGTAAAGCATGTTCCCAAGTGCTACATCTTTTGAACACTTGTAGGGATGGGAACTCCCCCACTTCCCTGTGCCGCTGTCTGACCACCCTTACAGTGAATAAATTTTCCCTCATATCCAACCTAAACCTCCCCTGGCACAACTCGAGGCTGTTTTCTCTTGTCCATTTCAGGACATTTTGCACCACACGACATCCACAGGTGTCCTGTGAGCTCATCCCTGTAGCTCAAGAGCTGCTTTCTTAGGAGACAGCAAAGGTCTCAAGCTTCCTGGAAGTACAAAAATATCAGTGGAGTATTTTGGGATTTGTTTAAGATGTGTCTTTCCTGAAGTGAAGCCTGAGCCTTTCTATCTCCCTTGCCACAGCTCCTGATAATCTTTGGGGCATCACAGCATGGTGAAACAGAAAATTTCCCTCCTAAAGACAGGGAATGGTGAGGTCTCAGTGTGGCCAAGCTCTGCTCCTCTTCCTCATTCTTGTGGTGGACAAGTGAGCCCTGTCCTGGTCACTGACCTGAGCTGCTGCCAGAGGAACTCTGATCCTGGGATGCTGCTGCAGAGCCAGCTGCTCTCTGAACTCTTTTATTTTTTGACAGAAAACTCTCAAAAGCAACTTGCTGCATACGGTGGTGCGTGTGGAGTACAATGGAGCAGTCCTGGGAGACTCCCCCAAGACGAATGTGCTGCCAGATGGGACAGCAGAGTACGACTTCAGCACCAGCTTTGAGTACAGCCCCGATGGGCCCAACTCCTTGGATGTCCTTGTGCAGAAACCACTGCTCTGTAAGTAGCTGGTGCCAGATCTCCCACCTTGGAGCTGGGTGCTGTCGCTGCAGGGGTCACTGGTTCAGGAATAGCACTTCAGCAGCAGTGCTGGGAGGCTCTCAGCATTTCTTGTCCATCTCTGCCAGCTGGAAGAATCCCCTTTCATGTTGGCCCGTGCTCCTTTGGCTTTGCTGTGCTTGTCAGCCTTGGGAGGTGAAGAGGAGCTTGTGCCAGAGTTCGCACAGACCCTCCCTGGGGCCTGACCTGCTGGTCCAAGGAATTCTGCCAGCTCCTCTCTTTTTATCTCCCTAGTGACACTGCTAGAAGTGGCATCAAAGGACAAGAAAAAAACAGAGAAAGTCGAGAAAAACACTCCTCTTGCCCAAGCTGTGGTGGACCTTCTACCTCTGCTGCAAGGTACAGCATTGAGTTTTACAGCCTCCATGACCACACCTTGCTCCCTGGCACTTTCTGATCTCTGCTTATGGACCCCTGACTACAATTTATCTCCTTTGGACAGAGTAACCTTTATAGCTCTGCAAAATCTGACTCAGGGGGAGAGAGAGTAGCTCAGCATTCAGAATTTGTTCAGAATGAAATCAAAATTCAGAACCATGATTTTGCCTCATGTAGGGTGTTCCTGCCCATGGCAGCGGGCTAGAACAAGGTGATCTTTAAGGTCCCTTCCAACCCAGATCATTCCATGACTGTGATTCTTTGCAGAGGGTCTCACTTCAGGCTGTTCTCATTCCTGTTTCTTCCCAGGAGTTCGTTCACTGAAGGTCTTAGCTCCTTTGTATGCAGTGCCTGCCTCCCCATCAGCAAAGCTTTACCCCGAGGCCACCACGGTATGTGGAATTTGGAACTGTTCCTTCCCTCATTCAGCTCTCTGCTGCTTTCTAATGGGAGGGAGAACATGACTCAGCTGCCTGGCTCATCACGGATGTGGTACAGCCCTATATGTTACGGGCTTGGAGGCCTTTCCCGCTCCCTCTGACGTCTGTCCCTGCTTCCCTCTGATAGGTGAGGTCGTGCTGGGAAATGTTAATGTGTGCAGCTACCCAATTGCTCTGCAAAAAATAACAAAGATGGAAAGCACAGTGCTGAAAACCCCCCAAAAGGCAGTGGCAGGGTCACCTGCCCAGCTTTATTAGCCTTCCTTTCTGCAGATGAAATGTCTGAGTCCATTATTGTACAAACTCTGACTGCCTTTCCTGCAAGGTCCTTATTCATTCAGCAGGTTGCAAAGTACCCAGTCACTAAAATAGGGATTGAAGTATGAGGCTGGGAAAATGTGTCCAATTTTGCTGCTGAGCCTGCCTGCAGTGAGCACCGGGAGCAAACTGGAGGGGTGGATATCCCATTAACAGCTCTGTGTTTAAAAGGAGTTCACAGTGAGCAAGGTGGGGGGGCACTCATTAGGGAGGACAGGTAATAAATGCTGACCAGCTGGTTTTCCCTCACACACTATCCATCCAGGGCTGGGACAGGTAATTAAAGGCTGCACACAGAGCATGGAGATGGGGCAGAGGCAAAGCTGTGGCTCTCTGAATCACCAGGGAAAAAGCATCATTTTCCACCCTTGATGTTCTTTCTCTGTGGCTCCTTTCATGAGACCCTGCCTCTTTCTCCACAGCTCATTTTATGAGACCCTTGGGGCATGTGCCATACCTCAGCCAGGCTGTGATTTAAACAAACAAACACCACAATTGAGCCAAATTGATTCTGAGATTCCTTTCCTGTGCTGGGCTGTTTTCTTTTACATCGACGATGAGGCACAAGATAACATTATATGTTCTGGCCTTGGGTTTCTGCTTGCTTCTCCCTAAGAGCAGGCAAGCTATAATTGTTCACTGGCTCGATTTTATCTTTGTCTCACAGGCTGGCTTTGAAGTGACAGTGAGCACCAAAGAGCTCCTGCTCTCTGCCACCCAGTTTTCAAGTGGGAACCTCCTGAGCATCACGCTGGAGGCAGCTTATTCTGTCCCTGAAGCCTTTACCCCTGACGCCCAGCAAAACTACATGGCTTGCTTGCAAATGCCAGCAGCTGGTGAGGTGAGAATGGCCCAGGCACAGTGACGGGGGTTTGGCTGGGTTTGGGTTGTTCTCCCACCCCATGGAACAAGTGTCCAGGCACGTGGGGTGCACAGTTTCCGTGCTTGTGCACCAGCAGCCTTTGTTGGGAGGTCTCAGAGTCTCTGTGGCGTGATGTGTTTCTTTAACACAAACAAAGGTCTGTTTGGAAAGATTTGGATTCAAACTGGCAGGGTTTTTTCCACGTGGCTCTTTATTTTTATTCCATTCTTTGTATGCGTGTGGTGGAGTGCATTTTCCAAGCCAGGCACCCTGTACTGTTGCTTTGCTTTGTTATCCCAGCTTGGAGCAGCTGGCTCTTGCTCCTGCTCCTGTTAGAAATGCAAATCCTTTGTTTCTCCTGTCTCTCTAGAAAGAATTGCCATTGCTCTTCAAGAATGGCATCCTGAAAACTGATGGGGAAAAGGAACGATATCCCCGGCCCAAAAACTGGCCCCTTGGCCCCGTCCTGGCCCCTGATGCTCTGATCATACCTGACTCCTTCATTGTTGGTGGGCCCTATGAGGATGAGGATGGAGAGCTCAACAAAAGCGAGGTGAGGAAGGACTGGTGAGTTTGGAAGAGAACCAGTAGGGATGGAGAGACTTTGTATGAGAGGGAGGTGGGTGGTCACTATGCAGTGTCCAGCACAGAGGTGGTTCTCCTGGGACAGCAGACATGCTGACTCACTGCTGGAGACATCCCAAAGGAGAATGTGGCAGGTCTGGTCCCAGAAAACACCCACACTGAGCTGCTGGGCTGGGAGCTGGGTTATCTCCCGTGAGCCAGGCACTTAACGCTGATGGTGTCTGCAGGAGAGGCTGTCAGCCTCTCTGCAGGGCTGGCCTGCCTTTGGGCACTTGGACACCTCTGTCTGACTCACGTTCTCTCCTGGGGACACTTCTGAGGATGATGCAGGCTGTGGAGTTTGCTGTCCTGGCTTTGACTGCACGCTGTTTCTCACAGGACAGGGAATTCAGGACTCAGGCGGAGAGCGCGAAGAGAGTCGTGTGGGACACGGAAATGCGCTGTTTCCTGGACGCTGATGCCGTGGCCATGTAAGGGACCTGAGCAACCCAGCCCAGAACATGATCAGAATGACCTGAGGCAAGGAGCTGCAACATGCAGGTGCTCTTGGACCACTTGGGGGTCAAACTGTGGCTCTGCCACACCTGCCATGGCTGCTGTCTCTTTGCCACAAGCATTCACCTGAGCAAGGGCACAGCTCTTGAAGTGCCTTGGACTGCTGGCAGCAGCTTTGTTCTGCTGTGCTGGGAAAAGATGAATTGTCTGGAGCTACTATCTGCAGGCCACAAATGCTCTCTCCTGCTGCCAGCAGCTGGGGCTGGGGGCTGGTCCCTGCATAGCTTGAAAGAAGGGGCAGCAGTTATGGTGAGCAGACCTGGACTAGAGTTGCATACACAGCCCTCCTCTGAGCTGCTAATTAAGTTTTTACTGAATCCCAAATACATTCAAACCTTTCACTCCATGTGGGCACTCTTCATTTGCTTTTTTATTGGATAAGTGTTGCCTTTAGCAGCTCCAGATACGCTCAAGATCAGGATGAGTGTTCCATTTATCTTTGAATACTGCTATTTTCTGGCCTCAGCTGCATCGTGGCTGTGCATTTCACAGCCAAATTACTCCTTGTGTGGAAATACTCACTTCTATCTCATATGATTTTTAAAATTATATTCCCTACACATCATCCACCTGCCTGCTGGTGTCAGAGTCACCAGCCACATTGAATGCAAGCTCAGGATCCACTTGCTCTGTACAATTCAGGTTTTATACCAACGTTAATCACATTCCTTCTTACTTATTTCTGAAGTAACTGGGGGAGAGAGAAAGCCCAATGTGTTGCTCTCACTGTTGTTTTAAAGCTGGCTGTTCCATAAATGCACACAGCAGTGGGTAGAGCAGAAAATGTACCCAGCCTGCCCCAAATCACAGTGTTCCCATGGCCTGAGGGTGTTTTCTGAGGGAATAGGGTGAAGCAAACCAAAGGGGAGCTGCTGGGGCACAGAGGAGGGTGGTGGGGCTCTCCAGCTGGGTTTCTGCATCTCCTCAGTGCATCCTGCATCCTTTGTGCCCAGCCTGCAGACGCGCATTGCCGAGCGCCGCCACTGGCCCGTGGAGATCTGCACGATGTCCTCAGGCAAGAGGAAATCCAGCAAATCTGAAAAGGTAAAAGTAGGGTCTGGCTTGTGGAGTAGCATTGCATTATCAGGCATTTTCCTCTTGAGGCCTTTGTGATACCAAAGTCAGCCTTGAAACTGCCAAAGTGACTCAGAGAGCAGGAGGCTTTGTGAAAAATCAGCTTTATAGGACTGTTAAATAATTACAGAGTCATATTTTTTCCTTATAGCTCTCACTGATGATCTGTGGTAGCTCACTGGAAAGAGGACAGGGTGACTTTTAAAATCACAGAATATTTTGGGTTGGAAGGGACCCCGGACTCCATCTTCTTCCAACCCCCTACCACGGGCAGAGACACTTTCCACTAGACCAGGTGACTCAGAGGCTTGTCCAGCCTGGCTCTGAAGAGAATTAAAAGTAATTCACTGAGCTGATCTGTGGCCAGTGGGGTTTTGAAACAGCTTGAGGAAGTTCTTGCATCCTTTCTCAGGCTGTAGGTAAGTTATGCTTTTGCATCTAAACCAGGGTGGTTTAACAGAGAAACAGCCCCTTCGAGAATGGTTCTGCTCCTGGCAGATGATTGTGTGAGAGCTCCTAATCTATCCCAGGGCAAAGCCATATAAGTTGGTGTAAATCCCTTTCAGCACTCACAGTGCCAGGATTTTACAGCTCTGCTGATGATCCTTCTAGCCAGGCCTCCCACACCTCCTAAGCCACTTGGTGTCTGTCCAACCTAAGATGCACAATTCTGGTAGGGTCACCTGGATTTCTAACCACACACAGCTGATAATCTTCCAGCTGTATCTCAACAAGAGCACCCTGAGGAACAGCAGAGTGCAGGAATTAGAGAGAAAAGCTGCCCCATGGGGATTGGGATAAAATTAATATTCTACATATGGAATGACTCCAGTGTATTCATCCAGGTTGTCTCGGCTGTGTGCCAGTGACAGAACCACGGGCTCATCAGGTGCATCAGTTTGCTGTGTGGCCTTCTCTTAATGAGATTGGTGACCTTGTTCCCTTAAGGAGAATAACAGCCTGTTCAGGATCTCAGTCCCTTGCTCTGTGTTTCCAGAAAGATGAGGACAAGCAGATTGCCTTCCATGGCGTGGCATATGTCAACATGCTGCATTTGCTGTGCCCTGGGGTGAAGCAGATCCGAGGGGCCTTCCGTGTCTTCAACTACGAGGACAGCGAGGTGTTTCGGAAGGTGAGAGCAGCAGGCTCTGCTCCAGCTCTGCAGCTGGCTTTGCACTGAGGCCTTGGGAGCAGGGACAGTGGACAGAGGGAGTTTGGGAGCAGGCAGGGTGGACAGTGTGCTAGTTGGAGCTGGATCTGAGCCTTGAGTGCCCTTCTGGTGATGGAGAAAATTAATGATACAAGCTTTTAGGTGCAGGTTTTTCCAAGGCAGGGGATTTCTGGGGGGGAGTGAACAGGTCTGGGAGCTGAGAGAGGCTTTGAATCTCACTCCACTCCCTCCTGTGCCAGCATGATCCACTCTCCCCAGGCTGGAACATGGGCAAGGGAACAGTGTTGCTGGGAAGAGCAAACAGTGGCTTTAAAAGGATTGCGTTACCCCCGGCAACCACCAAAAAAGCTGTCACTGGAGCTCTTTCAGCTCTAGCTCACCGAGGTTTATTTGTCTTTTCCTTTTTCCCTCTCTGTTACTAAGAGTGACAGTTACATCTCCATTTTCCCACAGTCTCTCCCTCCTGGAACAGACCAGAGCTTGTTCCAGGAGGGCAAATGTACAGCCTGGTTTTACCCACCATGTTCCCTGTGGGGCTGTGGTCCAGGTGCAGGGGCTGGAGTGAATTCCAGCCCTTCTCCTTCCTGCTCCTACTGGCTTCTACAGAGCTGGGCTGGGCACCAGTGTGTCTGCTGGGCTCTGCTTCCCTGCCATGAGTAATGGCCCCTTGGCTGCATGGTGCTGCTTGTCCTGTGCCATTTATCTGTCACAAGTGAAGTCCTCCTTACTCCTCAGGTGCTTTGGGTTGCCTCTTGGTCTAAGGAGTTTCCCTACAGCTGCTCCATCCTCTCCCCAGGAACCCCATAACTCTTGCTAGCCCAATTCCTGTAACCAAGATGTGTGGGAGGGAACAGCCTGTCTGGGTGGTCAAACACTGTGTAAACACAAAGTCTGACAAACCTATTCCTTGCAATTCCCTGATGCATGTCAGGGAGGCTGCTCCACACCAGAAAATGAGCTGGGAGCCAAGGGATGCTGTCAGGCAGGTGGGCACCCCCAAAAATGTGTGGAGCAAGCCTGGTGGGAGAAGACAGATTCATCCAGCAGCCCTCATCACCAGGCAAATCCATAGCTGTGAGGCAGGTCTAGGATCCCCCAGGAATTCAGGATCATGGATCTGGGTCCCAGCACATTCAGCACATATCTCAGACAAGGATCAAGGGCCAGTCCTCAGTGAAAACACAGCTCTTTGAGGGAAGATGGAGAGACCCCCACTGAGTCTCATAGTCTGACCTGAGGCTTCACAGCTACACAGGATCAGAGCTGGGCTGGAGCACCAGCAGCTGAACTCTAGGAGGAGAGAATGAGGTTACAAAACTTCTTAAGGCATTTAAGACCCTGACAGTGTGTTTTGTGATGAGAGAGGTTAAGGCAAGTGAGTGAGGAAGCCTGCTTTGTCCTTGATTCTCTCTATTTTTCAGACCAGAGTTCAGTACAGTATTTTCCGGGATCGCAGGTCACAGCTCAGTCTGGGCAAGGAAAGGCTGGGGACCTCTCCTTCCAGCAAATCTACTTCCAATAAGGCTCAGAAGGAAGAGAAAGATTCCAATGCAACGGTAAGGTCTGGGGAGGCACGTGGCACCATGGTTGCTCTGGTTCTGTGTCACAAGAAGTTGGGACACACAGGAGCCAGGGATGGATGAGAGATACTCATTATCCTAGACCCATAGAATCTTCTCAACATGAAGGGATCCATAAGGACCATGAGTCCAACTCCTGGCGGTGCACAGACACCCCAACAGTCCCATCCTGTGCCTGACAGTGTTGTCCAAGTACTCCTGGAGCTCTGCTAGCCTTGGGGTTGTCACAGTGCCCAACCACCCTCTGGGGGAAGAATCTTTCCCTGACGTGCAGCCTAATCCATCCCTGGCACAGCTCCAGCCATTCTCTAAGGTCCTGTCACTGGTCACAGAGAGCAGACATTGGAGCTACTTCTTGTAAGGAACCTGCAGCTTTCCCTTATCTGAAATCCTAGGATGTGCTGCTTGAACTTGCAAAGATTTGAGATTTATTGAGTCTGAAACAAGAGACATCTTTTCTTTTTCCTGATAGTTACTCAGCCCATTCAAAATCCAGTTGTCATATGGCACTGGAGAATCTGAAAATGTCACAAATCTCAGCCTTGAAGGACAGGTAATTATGTCTCTCCAAAGAGAAGGAGAGACTGTAGAGCATCACTGTGATGGTGTCTCGCACCTTTCACACAATTAAATTCCTCAAGAGTGAGTTGGACAAGGGATGTTTTACGTAGATGTTGTCCCAGAGTTCTTCCAGTGACGTCCACCTGGAGAGCAGGCTGGCACACTGGGCTAGAAGGTCTCTGTAAATTGTCAGCCATTTATTTAAATTATCCCTTCATATTTTGGCTTCTTCCTCTGGAATGCACATTCATTCTGCAGGCAGATTGATTATCTGGGCTCTCTCCTTTTCCCTAGCCTGGTTTCTCGAGCTGGATTTTGCTGCTGTAACTCATTCTGAGGGCGGGTTATAAAACAAGCTGGATCTCTGCAGTTGGGAGATGTGTGGCTGTGTGCTCAGTATTTCACTGTGCCAGCACTGGCTGCAGACAGCACGACACAGGGAGCAATGTTTCTCTCCACAGCAATACATCGAGGCAGGAACGTTCCTGGTGATGGAGATAAAGCTGGACAGGCCCTTGGTCCCAAAGCGGCTGCGGGAGGAGCTGGTCCAGCGGTGCGTAAGGATGGGCTGTGGGGCTGACAGCTCCTCTCTGCAGGCTGGAGAGAGGCTTGTACAGCAAACCCCCCTTGGAATACTCCATAGAGAGCCTGAGACAAAGCCCACAGGAATCAGGAGGAGGATTTGGCCAGACTGCTTTAGACGTGGCATCTGGTGTGTTGGGAAAACACTTGTTCATCCCAGCTGGCATCTCCCTGCCATTCCTCTCAAAACAAGAGACACCAGAGCAGCACAGCAGTGTCTGTGTTCCTGTCTGGGCTTTGTTTCCCTCTAATCCCCGTGTGCTTGCCTCTTGCATGTGATGTTCAGTGGCTTGGTCAGTCCTGGCCACCAGCGTGGACTGCCCCGGGTAGTGCTGCTGTTGCTTCACCAGAACATTCTCTCATTTTTAGCTTTCCAGAAGTTTTCTCACAATGTTTTACCCATTCCTCGGCTTTTATGTTAGTTTTCATGTTGTTCTGCTGCAGAGCTGCTCTTTCATCTCTGCTGCTTTGAGACTTCAGTTCCTGTCCAGTGGCAGCCCTGCTGTGTTATGGGTTAGAAAGGCATAAAACACCTAATTTATGGAATAAAAAAAAAGTGAATGCAGCAGATGAATAAGGTATAAGAGGAGCAGGTTTATATCTCTCAAACAGGAGTGTCATCCATTCATTGAAGGTATATGTGTTGTCCTCACTGCTCCCTGCTGTCTTCCAGGAGGAACAGGCTGAGGAGGGTGAACCCCTCTTAGAACAGACCTTTTCCTGGCCTATTTTATACATTTCTACTCTTCTGCAATGTGTGTGGATTCAGTGTCACTCCTCCTTGCTTGTGTGCACCTGAACAAGGCCTGTGGCACCTTGGCTTGGTGGGATGGATCATGTTCTGAGGACTGAGGGTGTTCTGGAGTCCAGCAAGCAGGAAATAGTGAAAAAAAAATTAAATTAATTAAGGCTGGTTTGGCACCAGGGATTTTAATTCCAGAATCCCAAAATGATTCAGTTTGCAAGTGATCCCTGATGTTTGCCTAGACCACTGTTCATGTTCAACTGGGGCTCCCCAGAGCACATTGCTTTGTGTCCAGATGCTTTTTGGATATATCCAGGGAAGGAGACTCCACAGAGAATCCTGCTGCAGTACTCAGCCACCCTCACCTTAATAAAAGCTTAGTTAAAAATATGCTAATCCTAATGGAAGGTCATTGTCACTCCACAGAGGCCCAGGCAGGGCTGGGTGGTGTCTGGGGGTCTGAGGTTGGTGTCTGGGGGTCCATGTGTGGCCAAGGGTGTCACAGCCAAACTGGGCAGTGCTGGAACTGATGGATCAGGTGGTCTGGATTCTTCAGTGACCAAATTCTACAGAGCTTTCCTCAGGCTGTTCCTTCCTCACACCTGTTCTGCAGAACCAGGAGCTCCAAGATACAGCTCTGCTGCCCCAGGAGAGCAGTTTGGATTGGCAATAAATGTTAACCCTGTCATGACAGGGTTGCCTGTGAGGTGTCTCATGGACATGATGGCAGGGTGGAGCCCTCACACTACACCAGCCAACATCCCTGGCAGTGGCTCTGCTGATTCTCCTCTGCTCTCCCTGACAGGGTCAAGGAGCTGATTCCTCAGCGCCCTGCGCTGGTCCCGCGGACAGAAGGAGCCAAGAAGGTAGGTGTGAGAGCCTGTGGCCTTGCCACCATTCTGCCACCCCACCCTGCCCTCAGAGCCTTCATTCTCAGCCCACAGCAACATGGGGATGGGGTTTGAAGAGATCAGGGGTGCAGGGCCACAAAGGTGGGGAAGGGTCTAGAAGGGAATAGGGAAATAGGAGGAGTGTGAGGTGGCTTGGAATGTTCAGCCAGGAGAAGAGAGACTGAGGGTGGAGCTCCTTGGGGTCTGCAGCTTCCTCACAAGGGGCAGCTTCAATCTCTGCTGTTTGTGAGCAGTGACAGGACCCAAGGGAACAGCTGGAGCTGTGTCAGGGGAGGTTTTAATGGATTTTAGGAAAAGAGTGGCTGGGCACTGCCCAGGCTCCCCAGGGAATGGGCACGGCCCCGAGGCTGCCAGAGCTCCAGGAGTAATTGGACAGCGCTGCCAGGGATGCCCAGGGTGGGGTTGTTGGGGTGTCTGTGCAGGGCCAGGAGCTGGACTTGATCCTTGTGAGTCCCTTCCAGTTCAACATATTCTATGAAATACACAGAAAAGGAAACTTCTGTATGGGTTATCTCCACAGCAGTGTGCCTTGGGAACCCATCCATCACTTGTGTTCACATCCCATTCAAAGGGAAGCCATGAAGAGATGGAGCAAAGGGAGGGAAGGCAGCCATGGGGGGATGTTTGGAAGGAAATGGCATGCTGGGAAAAGAGGCTACCAGCACCTTACATTTATATCCTGGGCAGTCCCAACAGTTCCTTGTCTCAGACCAACCCCTGTGCTTCATCAGACTCAGACAAATCTGAACGGAATCAGCCCTGACCTTTCTCAGGTCACCAAGAATTTTTGAGGACCAAGATTATGGAGATAACAGGTTCTGCTGAAGAGGGCTGGCCGTGGGTTTCAAGGCTCTCAGCAAATGAGATATGTTTTACTCACAGCCAATTATATTGGTGAGATAGCAGTGACTGGAATACTGGGTTGTGATGGAAAATCCTAGCAGGAAGGAGCTCTTTTATGTTTACCTGCAGATATTTTCTCAGCCCTCAGGCGTGGACAGGAAAGGATGTGTGACAGACTAATTGAGACTTGAGTCAGGTGGAGTTAATGGGAGGCGTGGGCTGTGGCAAATCAAATACATATCAAGGTTGATTGCATAAGTGGCTTGTGAAATTTATTTATTTCTTTCCTAGGTGGTGGAAGATTATCACAAACGTGTCACCAGTGTTGCTGTTGCCATCCTGAGGGAGTACCATGAGCTTTTTGGGAAGCAGCTGCTTGACCAGGGAGTGATGGACCACGAAACCATGGAGGAACAAAAGCGTCAGCTCAACTACGAGCTCAATACCTCTGGGAAATATTTTGCATTTAAGGAACAGCTTAAGGTGAAGACTCCTTTGTGCTTTTTGCTTCCCTACTTGTTTTGTCCAGACACTTTCTCAGTGAGGAACTGCTGCTCCGTGGTGGTAACCCAGGATGATGTGGTGCTCTAGAATCCCTTCCTGCCACCTGGAGCTGTTGTAGTGAGCACTGAGAGACAGGATTCCCCTCTAATGGAGCAGGCACCAAGCTGCTTTGGTCCCATAGCAAGAGAGCACTTCCTATCGCTGGGAGCTACTCCCATCCATTTGCCCCATGCTCATAACCTGAGAAAAGCAAAGCTGGCTGCTCACACATTTCCAGTCTGCCCCGGCAGGGAAAGGAGGTTCCACACTCTTCCTTCTCTGTCCTGTGGAGATGAGCCATCCACATGCTGTCCCTAAAGGCTGTCAGGGAGGTGGGAAAGGAAATCCCCCTTGCTTGCCTTTTTTTTTTCTTCTATCAGTGCTTGGATGGATTTATTTCTCAGAGCTAAGTTGGAGCTTCAGGCTCTGTCTGTGTGTGATTACAGAGCTGGTGGGGGCACAGGAAGGAACCTGCCTTGTACAATGTCCCTTGTCTCCCCAGTATTCTGTGGTGAAGATTGTGAGGGAGAAATACCTGAAGACCACAGCATTTGAGACCAAGGAGCAGCTCCAGGCATTCCTCAGTGAGCTCTATGTGTATCTCGTGGACCACATGCACGTGGCCCTGAACAAGGTGGGGGAACTCGGGGTCACTCAGGCCATGGCTTCACTCTGGGTCCAGGGCAGGGGAAGGACTTTTGCCTTCAAGGTAGAAGCAGGCTCGTGCTTGTCACATGTAGAGCATGAGCCACACTCGAGGCAGGGATCCAGTGCCTTTGTATCCCACTGCTCAAAGTCCTGGGTAGGTGTGAGAAGGTACTGGTGAAGCTGCTGTAGCTGGCACATGGTGAGGGTAGCTGGGCAAAGCAGGAGCTGAGGTCACCAGTGAGTGGTCCCACTGAAGTTTGTCATCACTTTGATCTAGGGAATGCTGTGAATAATCATAGGATCCCAGACAGGTTTGGAAAGGACCTTAAAGCTCATCTCATTCACCCCCTGCCATGGGCAGGGACACCTTCCACTATCTCAGGTTGCTCCAAACCCCATCCAGCCTGGCCCTGGACACTTCCAGGGATCCAGGAGCAGCCACAGCTTCTGTGGGCAACCTGTGCCAGGGCCTGCCCACCCTCACAGGGAAGAATTCTTTTCCAATATCTAACCCTACCCTCTGGCAGTGGGAAGTCTTTCCCCCTTGTCCTGCCCCTCCACGTCCTTGTAAAAATTGATATTGCCCTGTGCCTGTGTGGCAGAGGTACCTGGAAATGGTGGGAATGTGTCCCAGCACAGAGCAGCCTGCCCTTCCCAGTGCCAGCCCCAGCCCTACTGGTCTGTACTGTGTGCAGTGCTGGTGTGGGACCTGCTGCCATGCTGGGATCACACAAAGCACTCTTCCCTTCCCCAGGGCTAACACTGTCTCCTTCCCTACCAGCTCCTGTCTGGGGAAGATGTTTCTCCTGCCCCTCCACCCAACACGACCATGGAGCAGCTCTTGCTCTTTGCTCGTGAAGCTGAAGCCAACAAGGACCTCAAACTGGCCTCTGTCTTCTACAATCAGGTGAGGGAGCCCCAGATCTCTCCTGCCATCACCCCAGGGGACTGGCACAGCCCAGCAGCACAGTGGGGCCACTGCTCACAGCTCAGCCAGCCCCCACTGTGGTGGAGGGAGGAAGGAGCTGAGCGTCACCAGGATACTCAGGCTGAAGTAGGATTTGGGAGGGATTTCCCAGGGAAATGCTGCTCTCTGCAGGATGTGAGATTGTCCCTGGCTGGGTCACTGAGGACTCCAGCCTCGAGGCCAGGGCAAATGGGATGTGCTGGGTCAGTTCTGGGGACACTGGGCCCTAGGAGGCGTCAGCTGGAGCTGGAGGACACGTGTTAGGTGGAGAAGGCTTGGGGGAAGTGGGCTTCCAGCACAATCCCATTTAGGGGACATCCTTGCATGTGACAAACAAGGTCTTGATTCCTGCTCAGCTGGGCTGGGGTGGCCAGGGAAGCTGTGATCACTCCAGAATTGCCTGCCCAGTCCATGGCATGTGCTGAGCCTGCCTGCAGTGATGATCTCTGTTGTGCAGAGAATAGCTCGGGACCAGCGCAGCATCCAGGCCTGGCTGGACTATGGAGCCTTCTGCCTCCTGTATGAGGATGCCACCAAAGCCCAGGAATGCTTCCAGCAGGCCGTTTGTCTGGACTCCCAGCACGTCCAAAGGTGCTGAGTGCTCCTGGTGGGTGGGTGGGGAGGGTGGGGAGTGAATCCTCCACACCACTGCTGGGGCTGCAAGGCTGACTGCTCTGCCCCTGCCCCAGCTTGCTGCTCTGTGGGATTGTGTGTGTCAAGCTGCAAACCTACGAAGAGGCAGAGATTTTCTTTGACGATGCCTGCTGCTTGGACCCATCCAGCATCATAGCCTGGACCCTTGCAGGTACAAAACCAAGCCAGTCTGGTGCTCAAGGTATTCCTGTAGAGCCAAGCATTGTTCCTGCCCCCAGCCCTCCCTGCTCCAAGCTGAGGGCTAAGAGAAACATTATTTTTTCCTTTGGGTGTCTGCTGATGCTGCTCTGTCTCTCCCACAGGTTTGTTTTATGAGCTGCAGAATAATTACATTCAGGCAGAAAGGAGCTTCCGTGAGGCTAAGAAGCTCCTGCGAGCCCAGCTTGAGGAAGAGAGGAGAATCCTTGAGTCTGCTGAGGGAGAAGGGGAAAAGCCCAGTTCTGCCAGCACAGAGGCAGGTAACAGACAAACCCAGGAGGTGCCCTGACACCAGCAAGGAGGGGTGGATCTGTGTGGGGAACAGGGGAAGGAGGAGAGTTTTTAGGAGGAGAAGTACAAAGGGTAAAGGTAGAAGATGTGGACTGTGAGCTAGAACAGAATTCCATGGAAGCTGTCACTGTGAGTTCCCAACACAGCAATCCAAAGGGCAAACCAGCTGCTTGGCAGTGACCCTGAGGCCAAGGCTTCCTTTGGAGCCCCTCTGAGTCCAGCCCGAGCTGAGGCTGTCTGTCCTGAGTCCCAAATATTTGGCCAGGCTGCAGGAAATGCTGACTGGCTTTATTTTTAACATTATCACCACTCATGCACAGTGCCTCAGGCAGGCAGCTCGTGACACATGCAGGGTTTTGTCCCTTCTGATTATGAGGAAAGGGATATTCATAGAATCATGGCATGACTAAGGCTGGAAAGGACCTCCAAGATCGAGTCCAACTGTTAACCCAGCACTGCTGTGTTCATCACTAGCCCATATCCCAGCTGTCACATCCACATGGCCTTTGAACACTTCCAGGGATGGGGACTCCACCACTGCCCTGGGCAGCCTGATCCAATGCCTGACCACCCTTTCTGTGAATAAATTTTTTGCTGTCATTGAACATAGACCTCCCAACTTGAGGCTGTTTCCTCTCATCCTGCCTCATGTATACCTGTTTCTAGCTTCACATGGTAATCTTGTGCTAAAAACCCCAGCCCCAGGTACTGCCTTCTGCAAAGAAATTTCTTCCCAGCTTTGAAAACCTGATTGATCTTTTATATTTTCTTTTTTTTTTTCTTTTGTGGAATCATGTTCTAAACTGGGAAATTTATGGCTTTCCACCTAATGTTTGTTGGAGGTTTCGTTCCAGAGAAGATTCCAGATGGCTCAGCTGACAAACCACCAGAGGACCTGGAAGGTGTGACATCCAAGGAAGAGGCTACAGCACTTCAGGAAACCCCAGTCCCAGAAGGTTTGGGAATGGGGACATGGAGAGCTGGGAGATGGTCCTGTGGGAATGGTGGGGAGTAATGTGGGAGCAGTGAGCCATGGCCCCCGAGCTGCCAATGCCTGTTGTCTCTCCTGAGCCAGGGAATCTGCAGGCAAAGCAGGTTCACTCTGATTTTCAGAGCAGCACATCTCAGGATGGACAGCCAACAGGTGAATGCAGCTCTCTCTCTCACATCACTGCACCCTGCACCTTCCTTTTCTTCCTCCTGAGATGCCAGCTCTTTAAGTGTCCCTAGGGATCCCCTCTGGTTGTGTGGTGTGGGATTTGCCTCCTCCACAGCCCCCTGTGGTGGTGGAAATGGCAGTGCTGTGTGCCTCAGGGCCCCCTGCTTGCTTTGGGGAGGCCTCACTGTAGTTATCTCTGACAAGCATAATTCATAAATTTCCACCTTTTTTCCTCTAGGTTTGGACTGGAAAATTAGTGGGTGAAGAGTGTAATTTCTTTTCAGATCTCCTAGAAAACTTAAGCCCTTCATAAAGAAATGCTGAGTTAATCTCTGCTTCAGCCTTCCCTGCCACCTCCTGGGTTTTGTTCCATGTTGCAGGGATTTTTCTATCCCCATTGGGATGCCAGGAACTGCTTTGGCTCCAGAAATAAAACCCCCACTTTGGGACTGACAGAGACATATTTTCTTGCAGCTCCAGAACCTCAGCCACCTCCCTGCACAATCTTCATGAAGACAGTGGAATTCCTGATGCAATTCAATGCTGTCCGGGTCAGTTTAGCAGGAGGAGTGGGGAGGGAGGCTGGTTTCTTCCCAAAGAGCTCCAGCCAGCCCCTTTCTGAGCCTCAGAGAATGAGCCATGGCTACTCCAGAGGCTGAGCACAAGAGGGAGCAAAGCCACCACTGCCCAGAGATGCAAAAGTGTGGCCAGGCAGAGAATGGAGCCCACAGTGCTGGCTGTGGACACACAGCCCAGCACTGCTTGCTGCAGAGGAACAGCTCAGAAATGGTACAGGGTGCTCTTCCCCGTGCATTCAGAGATGGGATCCATTATTGTGGTGCTTCCAAGATGCCTGAACTCCTGTGATTCAGACACTTGTGTATGCTGGAGGGATTTTTGTATCAGCTGTGGAATGTGCCTGTCCTTCCAAGTCATCTCTGGGACATCTCTGGCGGTCACATTGTGCTGCCTGCCTAAACCTGACATGGCAGAAAGAGTTGCTTAAAGCAACTAAATGGAATCCTGGGTTTGGTTTGGAAGGGACCTTGAAGTTCATCTCATTTCAACCCCCTGCTCTGGGCAGAGACATTTTCCACTAGATCAGGGATACCTTCCACTAGACCAACATTCAAAAGAGGGGAAAAAGAAATTTCCTTTGTGTTTTCTGTTTGTGGAAGTCAGAGAGGTGTCAGTCAGCTCTCCCGCCCTGTCCTGCTGTGGTGTCCCTGGTGTCCCTGCTCCCCTAACCACCCCCTGTGCTGTTCCTCCCCAGTTTGTTCACAAGGCACTGGCCCACGAGCTGCTGAGCCTTCAGGGAGGCCCCACCTGTGCCTACTACCTGGCCCTGGCCTGGACCTACCAGCTGCGGGAGGACTTGCCCAGATGGGGGGAGTGTCTGCACGAGGCCGTGCGCATCGACCCCTTGGTGTGTGAGAGTCCAGAGCCCCTGTTTCATTCCCACCTCACCCTTCCAGTGCCAGTCCAGAGCATTCAGTGGGAGGGCAGTCACACCAGGCTGGGGCTGCAGCACTGCTCTCTTTGTTATCCTGTTGTCACAGCCTCCTGTCACTCCCTGCACAGGCAGCAGCAGCTCAGAGCCTGTCTCTGCCTCTCCTTCTCTACATCTGCCTTTCTTTTCTCTCTCAATAGGTATATCCTGATCCTCTGTCCCTGGGTGGGGAGTCAGGTTCTGTTTCATGACAAACAAGGTTGCTATTGAGCTCTCTTTGGGGAGGCAGAGTGAAAGGAAAGCAGGGGGAAGATGACACCTGGGAATGCTGTGTGCAGGCAGGACACTGGGCAGGGAGCTGGAGGGGGATCCCATTGCTGGTGTCCTCCTGCAGGCAGCCCACTGACCTTAACTCTCTCCATAAACCCTGCCCTGATATCACAGAATCATGGAATCATTTCGGTTGGAAAAGCCCTCTGAGATCATCAAATCCACCCATTCCCCAGCACCACCATGTTCACAATTAAACAATGTCCACACAGCTTTTAAATCCCTCCAGGGATGGTGAATCCACCACTGCCCTGGGCAGCTGTGCCAGTGCCTGACCACCCTTTCCATGAAGAAATTTTCCCAATATCCCAATGTGTCTTGGCATAACTTGAGGCCATTTCCCCTTGTCCTGTCCCTGTTCCCTGGGAGCAGAGCCCAACCCCTCGGCTGTCCCCTCCTGTCAGGAGTTTTACAGAGCCACAAGGTCCCTCCTGAGCCTCCTTTTCTCCAGGCTGAGCCCCTTCCCAGCTCCTTCAGCTGCCCCTGGTGCTCCAGCTCCCTCCCCAGCTCTGTTCCCTTCCCTGCACCTGCTCCAGCCCCTCCAGGTCTCTCCTGTCACAAGGGGCCCAGGGCTGGACACAGCCCTGGAGCTGTGGCCTCCCCAGTGCCCAGCACAGGGCCACAAGCAGTGCCCTGCTCCTGCCAGCCACGCCATGGCTGACACAGGCCAGGGGCCATTGGCCTGCTTGCCCACCTGGGCACACCTGGCTCAGGTTCAGCTGCTGCGACCCAGCACCCCCAGGTCCTTCCTTTGCCACCAGGCAGCTTCCAGCCACACTGTCCCCAGCCTGGAGCACTGCACAGGGAGCTGTTGTGATAATACAATGAAGCACTGCTCAGCTCCTCCTTTCTGTGCAGTGTCCCAGCGCCCTCTCAGGTGTTTCTCCCATCCGTGTCTGACTCCTGGTTTTTGGTGCACAGAATCCAAATGTCTGGGCTCAGAAAGGGCACCTGTGCTTCCTGCAGAAGGAGTTTGACAAAGCCAAGGATTGCTACGAGCGAGTCATCAGCTTTGAGGAGGATGCTGCTGGTATGCACTTTGTGTACCTGCGCCTGGGCTCCATCTACCTGGACGAGAAAGAGGTGAGCAGCCAGCAGGGCTATGGAGGGCAAGGTACCACAGAACAAATCACTCCTGCAGCAGCAGGGGGGCCAGTGGGTGTCTGAGCCCCATGGAAACAGGGTGTTTGGCAAAGCCCTGTCTGGGGAGTGATGCAGAGGATGTGTCTGTCTCTCTCCTGGCAGTACGGCCGGGCCAAGCACATCTACCTGCTCGCCTGTGACCACTCTGCCTCCTGTCTCACCTGGCTGGGCGTGGGCATCGCTTGCTACAGGGTGAGTGCAGCTGCCTTCGTGTCCTCTGGGCTTCACTTGGTGGCATGGGACACAGGGCTTGGTTTTTGCAGGATCCCCTTGTTTAAAGCAACTCCTGGCTGCCTGTGAGCCAGTGCTCCCAAATGCCATCGTGTCCTGTGTGCTGTGACAGCCCCAACGTGGCACCTGGATGGTGTCTCCTTCAGCCCCTGCTCTGGGAACTGTGGTGGTGTTTGAGGGTCCCCAGGATGAGGGAAGAGATGAGAATCTTGACTTCATGTTTCAGAAGGCTGATTTATTATTTTATGATATATTTTATATTAAAAGAAAATTCTATCCTAAACTATACTAAAAGAATAGAAGAAAGGATTTCATTAGAAGGCTGGAAAGGAATGAATAATAAAATCTTGTGACTGACCAGAGAGTCCAACACAGCTGGACTGGGATTGGTGATTAAGTAAAAACAATCCACACGAGACCAATCAAAGATGTACCTGTTGGTAAACCATCTCCAGACCACATTCCACAGCCATCAGATAGTTATTATTTACATTTCCTTTCTGAGGCTTCTCAGCTTCTCAGGAGAAAAATCCTAGTGAAAGGATTTTCATGAAATCACAGTGGCAGGGAACAGCCATCCTTTCCCCTCATCCCAGCTCCTGCCAGCACCTCCTTCCCCAGGGTGTCATGGCAAACAAGCTGGGCTCTGCTCCGAGTTCCTGCCTGCACGTGACCTGCATGTCACCAAGGCACTGAGTGGGATGTCAGCAGGGAGGAATCTCGGTTCTTTCCCTGTCCAAGGGAATCCAGCACTTCTGAGGGGCTGCCAAGGACACACAGCCATCAGGAATCTCCCCAAGGGACACCTTGCCAGGTTCCTCCAAGGGAGTTTGGCTGAGGAAGCAATCAAGGAAGGAATTTAAACTTCTGTTCCCCCTTGGCCAAATGTTACCTCCTGGGAGGCTGTGGAATAGGGTTAGGGAGCTGAGTGGTGGCCTGGGCACTAGCTCCCCCTGCATGCCCAGAGCTGCTGCACAGCAGGAATAGGGAGCAGGAACACAGCCACCTTTCCTCATGGAGCTGGATCACTCAGTTCCTGGAGCTGAAGGGGTTTGTGCTGCTTTCCTTACAGCTGGAGGCTAATTTAGAAATAGTGTGTGATCCCACAGGGGTCAGCAGTGGGAAGCTCCTGCTCCAGACTGGAGATTTCGACGCTCTGGCACTGAGGATAACTCCTTGTCTGTGCCTTAAATCCCTTCCCCCACATTTCTCTCAGGGAAGCCCTCCTAGGAGCTTCTGTTGCACTGATTTCTTCTGCTGTTAGAGCAATGCCTGTTCAGTTGGGAAGCCCTTTCTGCCTGCTCTCTGTCATTTGTCCATGCCTCTCCTTCTCTCCGTCAAGCTGGAAGAGATGCTGGAAGCAGAAGATGCTCTCTCTGAAGCCAATGCCCTGAATAACACCAACGCTGAAGTGTGGGGATACCTCGCCCTCATCTGCCTGCAGGTGAGTGCCCAGCCCGTGCCAGCCTGATGGAGTGGAGGTTCTTGGGAGGTTTATTGGGCTGGTGGGGAGGTTGGCATCTGCTCATGAACCTGAAGAGCTGGTGTAGAGTTCTGTGATAAAAAGTTTGGGGAAAAGAGTGCTTGGATGGCAAAAGCAGCACTCTGAGGCACCGATTGCCCTGGGGCATGTCCTCCCTGCTGAGCTTCTTACAAATGTCATTCCACAGAGATGCCATGTCTTTCCTGGGGTGCTGGCCACTGCTGAGGCACCCTAAATCCTGGGATCCTATTGGGTCCTCTCATGACAAGACACTGAGGGGCTGGAGCATGTCTAGAGAAGGGAACAGAGCTGGGGAAGGGACTGGAGCACCAGGAGAGGCTGAGGGAGCTGGGAAAGGGGCTCATGCTGGAGAAAAGGAGGCTCAGGGGGGACCTTGTGGCTCTGCACAACTCCTGACAGGAGGGAACAGCCGGGGGGAGTCCCACGGAACAGGTACAGGACAAAGAGAAAAGGCCTCAGGCTGTGCCAGAGGAGGTTTAGGTTGGATATTGGGAAAATTTCTTCACAGAAAGGGTGGCCAGGCACTGGCACAGCTGCTCGGGGGCAGTGGGGGTGTCCCCATGCCTTGGGGGATTTAAAAGCCCCTAGGATGTGTCACTTGGGGACACGGTTCACTGGTGGCCTTGGCAGTGCTGAGAGAATGGGGGGATCTGATGGTCTCAGGGTCTTTTCCTGCCTGACGCACCCCAGGATTCCCCCCGGTGCTGTGTTGCAGGGCGGGCGGCGGCTGGAGGCAGAGCAGTGTTACAAATACACCGTCAAGGTTCGTGTCCGTACCCCGCGGGGCGGGCGGGGCTGCGGGCGGCACCGACCGCTCACCCCGCTCCCTGCCCAGCTGGGAGCGCGGCGGTGCCGCGGGACGGTCCCAGTCCCGCCGGTGTCGCAGCCCCGCGTCTCCCGGGCAGTCAGTCCCGCGCAGCGCGGCCCTGACCCCGCTCCCCTCTCCCGCAGCTCGGCCTGCAGAACGACGCGCTGCTGCAGGAGATCCGCGACGCCCAGCACCGCTTCGGCTTCGGCGACCCTTCGCTCTGAGCCCCGGGCACATAAAGTCCCCTCGCCCCGAGCGCTCGTGCCCGGCTCTGTCGCGATCGCGTCGCGACCGAGGGGAGGGGAAGGGGGCGGGGTCAGCGCCCGGGGGCGGGGTTGGGGCGGGATACGATCACGTGACAGGCGTTATCGCGCCGCTGATTGGCTGCGGCCACGCGGGACGGTTGATCCGGCGGCGCGCGCCATGGCGGCAGGTGGGGGGGACCGGGGGCGACAGCGGGGACTGAAGGGGGAACACGGGGTAACGGGGGTGTGACCGGGGATAGAGGCACACGGGGTAACGGGGGTGTGACCGGGGATGGGGGCACACGGGGTAACGGGGGTGTGACCGGGGATGGGGGCACACGGGGTAACGGGGGTGTGACCGGGGATGGGGGGACACGGGGTAACGGGGCTGTGACTGGGGATAGGGGCACACGGGGTAACGGGGCTGTGACCGGGGATGGGGGCACACGGGGTAACGGGGCTGTGACCGGGGATGGGGGCACACAGAGTAACGGGGCTGTGACCGGGGATGGGGGCACACAGAGTAACGGGGCTGTGACCGGGGATAGGGGCACACGGGGTAACGGGGCTGTGACCGGGGATAGGGGCACACGGGGTAACGGGGCTGTGACCGGGGATAGGGGCAACAGAGTAACGGGGCTGTGACCGGGGATGGGGGGACACAGAGTAACGGGGCTGTGACCGGGGATGGGGCACACGGGGTAACGGGGCTGTGACCGGGGATGGGGCACACGGGGTAACGGGGACGTCACCGGAGTGCGGGGTGGACGCCGGGGATGGGGGACATCTGGAGCACGGGTGTGAGGGGCCTGTGCGTTTGGAGAGCGGCGGTAACGGAGGTGTCACTCGGGCTGGGGTTGCTTGGATTCGGGCTCAGGGTCCTCACTGGGGCTGGGGGATCGGGGCACTGTCACACGGCTGGGGGTACCGGGGGTGTCACCGGGCACGGGGGCGTCGCTGTATCTGGGGGGCTGCATTGTCACTGGGCATGTGGGCTCTGGACATGGAGGTAACGGGGTTCCACCAGGGCTGGGAAGGCTTGGAACGTGGGGACAGTGGGCTGTCACGGGGGGGAGGACCCGGAACATGGCGTTCCATGAGCAGGTCTGCCACCGTGCTCAGGGCACAGGGACAGCACAGGGGCTGCAGGGTCAGGGGTGTGGAGGTGGTGGGGATGTCATTGGGACTGGAGGAGCTCAGGGCTTGGAGGTTCGGGGTGTTCCTGGGGCTGGAGGAGCCTGGAGGAGGGGTGTAATGGGATTCTCACCAGGATTCTGGGGCTTGGAGGTGTCACCAGGGCTGGGGGGAATTAGGCTAAAGAGATAATGGGGGCATCACCAGGCTTCCATCATGAGGTCAACACGGGCTGGGGAGACTCTACATGCAGACAGTGGGGTGGCCGCTAATGGGACAGGGGACCTGGGGGCATACGGGGGGTGTCCAGGCTGGGGTTCCATCCCCCGATGGTCCCGGTGCTGGCAGCCTGGCAGCGTCCCTACCTGAACATCTTCAAGCACTTCCGTGTGGAGGAGTGGAAGCGCTCTGCCAAGGAGGGGGACGTGGCTGCCCTCACGGTAACGGGGCCACCATGGGACGGGGTGGGGGGCACTGGCCAAGGGTAGGCAGTGCTGACCCACCCCCATCCTTCCCTGGTTTCCAAAGGACACAAGGATGAAGGGAACAATCTACCGGATCCGAGGCTCCAACCCAGCCAGCAGCTACCTGCAGCTGCCCCGGGCAGGGACACAGTCCCTGGGGCTGACAGGGCGCTACCTCTACCTGCTCTTCAGGCCCCTGCCCCGCAAGCACTTCCTCGTGCACCTGGATGTCACCACCGAGGTCCGTGACACACGGTGGCCTCTTAGGCTGCCATCACGGCTGATTGAAGCACTGGGGATGGCACTGGTGGGCCTGGGGGCTGCAGGATGTGGCTGCCCTTTGGTGCTGGTGGGTCACTCCGGGCTGGAGATGGTTGCCATCCTGGTGGCATCTCCGTCGGTGCCAGGGGACATGGAGGGGACAGGAGACAGGGCCACATGCCTTCTCCTCTGCAGCACTTCTCTGCTGAAGCCACCAGGGTGACTAAAGCTCCGTGTGTGTGTCTCTTCCCAGGAAAACCAGGTGGTTCGCATCTCCTTCTCCAACCTCTTCAAGGAATTCAAATCCTCGGCCACCTGGCTCCAGTTCCCCTTTGTCTGTGGGGCAGCCAGCGAGGGCACGGCCCGGCGGGGTGAGGAGCTGGGGCTGGGCTGGCACACCACCACCAGAACTAATTGTTAGAAAGCAAATCGAGTTCTCAGGTTGGCTCGATGTGTTTGAAGAGAAGCTGTGGCTGCCTCATCCCTGGGATGGTGCAAGGCCAGGTTGGATGGGGTGTGGAGCAAGCTGGGCTAGTGGGAGGTGTCCCTGCCCATGGCAGGGGATGGAATGAAATGGGTTTAAGGGTTGTCCCTCCCAACCCAAACCATTCCAGGATTTTATGATAGCAGTGGTTGACCTGAGCAGGAGCCCCTCTGCAGCCAGGTCAGAGCTGTATCTCCTGGTTGGGCTGTCCCCATCCCTGTTCTCCCAAACAGTGGGATGCAGTGTCAGGCCAGGCATGAGCCCATGGAGATGATGGGATGCCTGTCTGTCCTTCCCCACCCTGAGCCTACAAGACATGTTTTCCCACCTCCCACTTAGCACAGGCCTGGGGGGAATCTTGCCTGCCAAATACTTCATTTTGAACCCTGTGACCTGTCTCCTGTCCAGCAAGGTCCCTGTCTGTAGCCTCTTTCCCACCATCGCTCTCGTCCCCAGGTGTCCCCGGCGCAGCCCCGGCTGACGCGCGCTGGACGTGCCTGGTGCTGGACCTGCCCTCCATCCTGGCCCTGTACCTGGGCCGCAGGTACAGCCACCTCAGGGGGGTCAAACTCTGCTGCAACCTGCTCGTGAAGAACCTCTGCACCAGCGACCTGCTCTTTGAGCCAGGTGAGGAGCCCAGAGCCTGGGCTGGCCTCTGCTTCCGCCTGAGACTCCAGCCCAGCCTGGGGGAGCCCATGGGGGTTCAAAGCTGAGTTTGCAGCCCTGGCAGAGCACTGGTGCTCTATGATGTCAACAGAAAGGACAAAATACTTGGTACAATGTAAAGTTTCCACACAGGCAGGGACACCTTCCACTATCCCAGGTGGCTCCAAGCCCCGTCCAACCCGGCCTTGGGTGCTGCCAGGGATCCAGGGGCAGCCACAGCTGCTCTGGGCACCCTGTGCCAGGGCCTGCCCACCCTGCCAGGGAACAATTCCTTCCCAATATCCCCTCTAACCGTGCCCTCTGGCAGTGGGAAGCCATTCCCTTTGTCCTTTTCCTCCAGGCCCTTGTCCAAAGTCCTTCCCTTCCTCTCTTGGAGCCCCTTTAGGCACTGGAATGGAATACAGTCTCCCAAACTCTGGAGAAAAGTATCCTCTCATTTTCCAGCTGTAAAAGTGAATGAAAAGAGCAAAGTTAAATATCTTCCTAAGGTTAGAAATTTTTTTAGGGGTAAAAATGAAAGGTGTCATCAAGCCTCACTTCTGCAGGACTTGTGCTTTTATCTGCTGGAATAGCCTGTGCTTTTTTTGTGTCAAAAATCTTCCAACCTGCTTTTTTTATCCACCTGCTCAGTGTGGCAGAAGTACTTTGGTCAAATCCTTTGTTTTCTCTCTTTCCTTTTTTGTGCTGGAATTCTGTCTGAACTGCCTGGCCTGCTGGGAAGCATCAGTGAGGAAGAAGTTATAGGGGCTTCTTTGAAATTCCTGAAACTTACTGTATCTTTCCTGAAACCTTTTCTGTTTT
Organism: Fringilla coelebs; assembly: GCF_963513975.1. Classification (NCBI taxonomy): domain Eukaryota; kingdom Metazoa; phylum Chordata; class Aves; order Passeriformes; family Fringillidae; genus Fringilla; species Fringilla coelebs. The sequence goes on from NC_140042.1 coordinate 14,776,344, forward strand.
ACTTACCTAAATTTTAAAAATTCGTGGAGGAAGTAAGAAAATGGGCAATGAGCCTTAAGAGAAATCATATGAAACTGCTGAATCAGTGAACAGAAAGGACATGCTTCTTGAGCCTGGGGGTTTATAGCTGAAACCCAAGGGTTTATCCTCTGGGCTCTTTTTTGGAGGTTGAGAGTTTCAGGAATACACCTGTGCAAGGTGGGTTTGTTGCGAACCTCAGGCTTGTGCTCTTTGTTTCTCTGGTGGGAAGTGGTGTGTGCCTGTATCCCTCAGGGAGTGGGATTTCAGGCAGCTCCCTGGGCTTGGAGAGCTCAGTGAGTGTGTGTGTCCCTGTCCTGCCAGGTGTGACATTGGCCAAGGGCCGCCTGGGTGACCTGGCTCCCATGCCCCGGGAACTGGCCTTCCCTGTGCCCAAGGGGGAGAAGTGGCACGACCTCTATGACTACATCAGGTATGGCTGCTCCCATCCCACTGCAGCTCCCAGACCTCCCCGTGCCCCTGGGAGGGGCAGCATGGGCAGTGCCACTTAAGGAATGACAGGTGATGTGAACCTGGGGCTGGGTTTTGGTCCCCCCACCTCCAGCATTTGGGTGTTGGTAACAAAGACACCTTTGGTACCCCTGTGTTTGGAGGACCATGAGGCACAAGGGGAGGGATCTTATGACAGCAAAGAGGCCTCTGTGCCAGGCTGAGGTGCCAGGTGCCAGTCAGTATCCCAGTGACACGGTGCCTTCCTCTGGTTCTGCTCAGGTTCCCATCTGAGGGGGCTAAGCTGCTGCACCATTCCATCCAGAAGAGCTTCCCACATCCTGCAGGTGGGAATGCTGGGGGTGGCAGCCAAGGCTGTGCCAGCCCAGTTGAGTGTCCTGGGTTTCCAAAAGAGCTCGACCCGCTCCTTGTGTTGCCCAGGTGACCGAGTCCTGCAGGAGCCCGGCCACCTACCGGCCCAGCTGGTGACACACTCCAGAGCAGTCTGTGACCTGCCCCTTGTCCAGCACATCAGCAGTCCCAAAGCTGTAAGTGCACCTTGGAGGAGGCTGCAGCTCCTTCCTTCCTGCTTCCCAGGGAGCTTTTCCATGTGTCTTAATTTAAGAGGTAGAAGCTGCTTGTTGTCATTGGCAGCTGCTCCAGGCACGGTCTGGTGACCACAGCCCTGCAGTGACTGCCTGGGGGTGCAGTGTGGTGTAGCACAGAGACAGGAGATGTGCCAAGTACCTTGGAATCTCCAGACATCCATCTTCCCTGTCTCTGTGGAGGCAGCAGATCGGTGTGTCTTCAAGTTCTAGATAAGGAAGTGAGGTGTGGAGACTGAGGAATGTGAGCAGTGCCCTCGGGGAGCAGAGCAGGGTGTGGAGCTGGCATTGCTGGGCTGCAGGCAGCTGCCCTCAGCTTGGTTTCCCCTTCCCTGCTGGGGATGATGTGAGAGCTGGTGTGCAGGCTGGCTTACCAGTGTAGTGGTGGGTGTTGGGAGAGGGACTGGGGAAGCCATCCTGATGCTGTGGAGAGGGAGAAACAGGAGCACAACCTCTCTTGTTAGAGGGTGTCGAAAGGATGGCTGTGAGGGTGGTGAAGGGTCTAGAGGGGAAGGGTGAGAGGTACAGCAGCCACTTGATTTGATCAGATGGAGAACAAGAGACTGAGGTCAGACCTTGTCAGGGGCTGCAGCTCCTCCCAAGGGGGCAGCTCTGATCTCTGCTCCCTGTGACAGGGACAGGGAATGGCTGGGGCTGTGTCAGGGCAGGTTTTAATGGATGTTAGATATAGGTTCCTCACCCAGAGGGTGGTTGTGCACTGACCAGTCTCCCCAGGGCAGTGGGCCAAACCTGCCAGAGCCCCAGGAGCATTTGGACAAGGCTCAGGTTTGCTGTCTGGAGGAGATGAACTGTGCACAGACAATGCTGGGGATATGAGGAGAGGGCTGGTTAACAACCTGGCCCAGCCAGGTACCCACAGGGCTGCTCTCCCTCCACATTTTTTCCTCCTTGTTTGTGTTGCTATGAAGAGGCCTCAGGACAGATGTGGGGTCTCCCTGTCTCTGCCTCTGGGCAGGTAGAGGGCACTGGGAGGAGACCTGAGCTCTGTCTGAGGCTTTGCTCATTCTCAGGTGCCACGTCGGTGTCCTGTGATCACAAAAAGCATCCCTGAGGTTCACCTGGCAGCCCCAGGGCCTGGGGGAGCTGTGCCTGCTGGAGACGCCGTGCTGGAGGAGAAACTGCACAGTGCAGGGGACACGAGGCAGCCACTGCCACTCAGTGATGGTGGCATCCATGTCTATGCTCATCAGAGGGGACAGACAACCCGAGCTGTCCCTGGCTCAGAGGAGGTGTGTGAAGTTCTGGAGGGTCACAAGGGGGCTTTGGGATGTTCATTTCTGACGAAGGGAGAGAGGGAACACAAGGGTCATGCTGGTGTTTCAGTTAAACTCACGGAGTCCCAAAGATGCAGAGGAGCAGTTCTTGCACTAGCACCCTACTTGCCTTGACAGAGGGACCCTGTGTTCAGATGTGCTGACCTTAAGCCCAGGTTTGCCCAGGTGTGTACAGGAAGGGCTCTGGCCCTTTTGCCATCCCACAGGTGAGCCCCAGCCTGCAGGACAGCCCTGGAAGTGCCCAAGGCCAGGTTGGACAGGCCTTGGAGGCACCTGGGCTAGTGGAAGGTGTCCATGGCCAGGGGGATGGAGGTGGGTGGACTTTAAGGTCCCTTCCAGCCCAAACCAGTCTGGGATTGTCACAGTGGCCCCAGGGCATTGTTGGGGCTGAATGGGAGAGGTGCTTAACTCAGAAACCCCAGCTCCTCCTGCTGCCAGCTTTGACTCTGCCAGGTTAAATGCTTTCAAGTTGTCCCCTCTGACAGGAGAAACCCAAAGCTGCCTCTCTTTCAGAGAGCCAAGCACAGGGGCTGGGGTGCTCATGCAGGGTGGACCCTGGCCTGGCTCTGAGCATGATGGTGCTGTCTGGTTTTCTTTTCCAGGGGCTTGTGCCAGATCCCATCCTGAAGCTGAGAACAATTATTGGCTTTGGAGGCTGCAGCACCAAATGGGTCAGTGGCTGGGGTGATCTGGAGAGTTGATCTGTCATTGTGTGGCCAGGATATGGATGTTTTGGAGGTGTAAAATGCAGCTGAGTGTGGCACTGCTTGATGTGGAAAATGATCCCAAAGTGGGTGAGCCTGAGCATCTGTGACAGCTGCTCTGCTGTTAGGATAGTGAACTAAAAATTATGGGGCTAAGAATTCTAGGATGGAAAAGCCCTCTAAGGACATCAGTTCCTGCTGGTTTTCCCAGGAATCCCAGGCCTTCCTCTGACCCATGTCCTCAAGTGCCACATGTGTTTTAAATCCCTCCAGGGATGGTGACTCCACCACTGCCCTGGGCAGCTGTGCCAAAGCCTGACAACCTTTCTATGAAGAAGTTTTCCCAATATCCAATCTAAACCTCCCCTGGCAAAACTTGAGGCCCTCCCTTCTTCCCTGGGAGCAGAACCTAACCCTCACCTGGCTGCCCCCTCCTGTCAGGGAGCTGGGGAGACCCAGAAGGTCCAGGCTGAGGCCCCCCCGCTGCTTCTCATCAGACTTGTGCTCCAGACCCTTCACTACATTCCGCTTCTTTTTAATGTGTTAAAACTGGTGCTGCTTTGTTGGAGGCTGAAAGGAAGGGCTGTGTTTTGGATTGTTTCTTTGGCACACTGGGCCTTGCCTGTGATCTGTGTTGGGATAAAGGGGTACAGGATCTGTGTTGGTTTGGTTCAGTCAGTTCAAGGCTCTGCCAGCAATGTTGTTTTCCTTGGATCTGCTGTTCAGTAGTAGGGAAGGGACTTTAAAGTCCATCCCATTTTATCCCCTGCCACAGGCAGGGCCACCTTGCACTAGCCCAGGTTGTTCCACACCCCATCCAACCTGGCCTTGGATACTTCCAGGGCGGGGGAAGAGCTGTACCTGGGCTGTGGGGCAGTTCTGGAGCTGTGTCCTAAGCTGTCGAGCTAGGTGTCATAAGCTGCTGGAGATTTATATCACACTCAAGATACCTCAGCTACCTTAGAAGGCATAAAATCAGCAGGATGGCTTCTGTGGTAGTTGGAAACAGAAAAGTTTTAAGAAAAGGCGAAATAACAAAACTCTTTACAGAGAAAAACCGAGCCAGGTGCAAGAGGTCCTTGCCCCTGGTAAAACACCTCACAAAAGCCATTAGTTTCTTTGTTCTTTTCTTTTTCTAGTAAATTGCTCAGGCAGGACTCCTGTCCAATCGGCCATGTTTAAGTTTGAGGTGAAGTCCCCCAGGTCCTATGAGGTGTCTTTACCTAATCGAGGAGAGAAACTTCTGGGCTTTTTTTCCTTTTTAAGGAGACAAAGGATAGTTTTGTCACTCCCTCAAGGGGGCACATTCCTACAGTGTCCCCCCTGTGGTACTGCAGGCCCTGTGGACGCGGGACAGCACGGCCGTGGTGTACCCCTGCCACGCCGTCATCGTGGCCCTGCTCCTCGAGACTGGCGAGCAGAGGTTCTTCCTTGGCCACACAGACAAGGTGAGTGAGAACCCCCTGCCAGCCCTGCTCGGCCCTGCCGTGCCCCCTCGGCTCCCCGGGCTCCCGTGTGGCCGTGCCTCCCGCAGGTGGCGGCGCTGGCCTTCAGCGGGAGCGGCGCCGTGCTGGCCTCGGCGCAGGCCGGGCCCCGCAGCCTCGGCCGCCTCTGGGACTTCCCCACGGGAGCCTGCCTGTGCCTCTTCAAAACCCACCTGCACGCCCTCGTGTCCCTCAGGTGGGTGCTCGTTGTATTGCACTAAATAGTTTATTTAGTTGTTGTTTTGCACTGGGTGATAGGAAATTTTACTGAATATTAGGTCATGTGGATGGTTTTCCCCCCTCCCCCATCACATGGTCTCTCCCTCACACACCCCCGTGTTATACACACCTGGTGGTCTGTCCCGTGGGTACCTGTCCCCACCCCCATCCCCTTGGGTATCAAACTGCACTGCGAGGGTGCCACGTCCTCTTTCCTACCTGGGTAGTCGCTGTCACCAGAAGTGTCCTGTCCCCAGGCAATAAACAGGATACTTGTCCCCACGTGGAGAAGAGCGCTTCTCGTCTTTTACTTTCGTCTCTGCAAGTCTGTGTGGACTAGAGTCTGAGCTAGCTGGATTTGGGACTCCTATAAAGCCCAGAAACCCACGGATTACTGCAGGTGGCGCCCAACGTGGGGCTCAAACCACAACCCTGAGATGAAGAGTCTCATGCTGTACCTTCAGCGTTGTAGCACAGCAGCTTTGTCCTGCCTGCTAAAGCAGGGATGAATTACAGCTGCCTGCGTTTGTCACCGCACCTGCTGCCAGCTCTGTGCTGAGCTTATCCCTCAGGCCTTGCTGTCTCCCCATCCCCACTACCTGTCCCTTTTTATGCCCAGGGAGGATGAACCCAGGGTACAAGGAGCTGTTTTTTACCAGGTCTCTCTCCCTGCAGCTTTTCCCACAGTGGAGCTGTTCTGTGTGGTGTGGGGAAGGACGTGCACAGCAAAACGGTGAGAGCTGACACAGGCGGAGGTTTCCCTGAGGGAGCTGTTCTCCCAGATTCTGTAGTTATTTTCCAGGCAAACCTCTGCTCTCAGCTTTCCTAGACATTTTCTTGGGGGACATCCCTTTCTCATTAGCTGCCTAGAGAATACTGTCCCTCTGCCTGATGCTTGTGGGTGTTCCTCAGCTGTAAGTGAACAAATCCTTTTGGAAGCAGCTGGAGAGACCTGCTGGGGTTGTGCTTTGGGGCTGTTCTATCCCTGGAGTGGTCCCAGCTAGGACCCAGGCAGGGTGATGGGATTATATCTTTATTTTAATAGCTTTTAGGGCAAGATATGAGGTGAAATCTTCCAGCTCTAGGCATCACTGTGGGAAGGGATGCCAGGCACTGGAGCTGCCACCCAGCTTTGTAGCTGGGGATGACGCAGATCCCACGTGGAGCAGTCAAAAATAAACTTGTTCCATGGGACTGGGGGTTTTGTTTTGTCAGTGGAACTGTTTTTTATCCTTTAGTGACGACCATCAGCAATTAGCTGTGCCATCACTAAGTGAAGGAAAAGCCACACAGTGCTCTGTGTTTTTCCCAGCACGTGGCAGTGTTCTGTGATCCGTGTAGGAGTGGGGAGGTGGGATCAGTGGGGTGAAAGCTGGGTGGGAGAATGGGGGTGCTGGGGGAGTATCTCCCCCAGGGTGATGCCTCACCCCATGCCAGCCTCTGAGGTGATGCGGGGTTTGGTTTTAACTCTGTGCTGGAATGCAGAGCATCCTCCTGCATTTCTGTAGGCATCTTCCCCTTAGCTTTGGGCAGAGGGTTTGACTCTTGCCCTGGTGATGGGCACTGAGGGCGCACAGACCTGTACTGAGCAGTGGACACGTGCTGCCTCCTGCTCCCTCAGCCCTGGGACAGCTCCCATATCCCAGCAGGCAGAGTTCCCACTGCTCTGTGGATTTTCTTTCCAAGTCTGAGCCCTGTTGCCAGGCAGCCCTGGGATTCAGAACCTCTAATTATGGGTTGCAGACAAGGATATTGCCATGAAGCTTTGCAAAGCTGTTGGACTGTCCTAAACCCTCACGCAATGGGTTTTATTTCCCTGCTCCAGCTCTGTTATCAATACTTTGTGCCCAGCTCTGGAGCAGCTGTGGGATGAAAAGCTCTTCTGCTGCCAAGGTTTTGAGCAGCTCTCCCATCGTATTTTCTTGCTTCAGATGGTGGTGGTGTGGAACACTGCTCAGGTGACCCGTGGTGGAGGTGTGACTGTGCTGGCCAAAGCACACACAGATGTGGACATCCAGGCCATGAAGATTGCTTTCTTTGATGATACCAGGTAGTGTCCCAGGAAAAGAAATTGAAAGTATTGATTCTTAGATGTTGGGAAGGAATTGTTCCCTGGCAGGGTGGGCAGGCCCTGGCACAGAATGCCCAGAGCAGCTGTGGCTGCCCCTGGATCCCTGGCAGTGCCCAAGGCCAGGCTGGGCAGGGCTGGGAGCAACCTGGGATAGTGGGAGGTGTCCCTGGATGTGGCAGGGGTGGAATGAGATGAGCTTTAAGGTTCCTTCACCCCAAACCCCTTTTATTTGATAACTCTGGCACAGCTGGGGGGGAGCTGTGGTGCTGCAGCCATCTGGTTGCCATTCCTGCTCTCAGTCCTTGCTATCAGTGGCCCCTGGGGCACTGCCCTTCCCTCAGGGGCTTGGGGAGCCCTTCCCTGGTGCTCAGTCTGTGTCTTCTTGCACAGGATGGTGTCGTGTGGCCGGGACAACATCAGGCTGTGGCGAGTGCGGAGCGGAGCCCTGCGCTCGTGTGCCGTCAGCCTGGGCGAGTGCCGCGCCCTGGAGTTCACCGACCTGGCCTTCGAGGAGGGGCCTGGGCCCCGGCAGGAGCCCGAGAACCGTGCCCTGTGTGTGCCCTGTGTGTCCCCTGTGTGTCCCCTGTGAGGGGCTGTCTGTGCCCTGTGTGTCCCCTGTCTGTGCCCTGTCTGTGCCCTGTCTGCACTGTAAGGGGCTGTGTTGCGATGTTTCGTTAACTGATCTCAGAGTGCAAAAACAACACAGAGGGCATTTCAGTATTAATCAAAGCAAATTCACCTTTACTGAGCGCCCACAGCAAATGCCATAGAAGGATTAGAAAGGAGAATAAAGGATAGTGAGAGAGAGAGAAAGAGGGGAAGGGGTATAGCTACCAACACAGAGATGAAGTCCTCAACAGCCAGTAGATTCATCTTGTGACATTGGGGAGAATCTCAAAATCTTGGTTAACTCAAGGGTCTGTTATGATCCTCCACTGAGGGGGGAACAGGTAAAGGACAATGGAGAATGAGTCTATTGAAAACAGGTGCAGACAGTCCATGCTCCAAAACAGGATAAGTCAATCTCAGCAGTGAGCAGGACCCATTGTTTCAGGACTGGTTTCTTGGTCCAGCAAACACACCTGCAGGCAACACCTGGCAAACATCTCTCTTCAGCCAGGCCAGCCCCCCCATGTCAGAATTATAGGGGTCTCAGTCTGTCACGGTGGTCACGAGGCAGATGAGGGATTTTCTGTCACCAAAGTTACCCCAGAAAGTTCATTTGGCCAAGAGGTGGGGAAGTTCGTGGGTTATTGTGGTGAGTGGGTACCAAGCTGCCCCTTGCCAGCCCCTGCCCAAAGCAGTGTACCATGGCAGCACTGCAAACACACCTGCAAACAATCACTTGGCAGGCATCCACCCCAAGCAGGCCAGAACTCCAGACAGGCTCCTCAGGGTCTTGGTCTCTGTCTTTGTGACAGTCATGAGGCAAACTTCAGACCATGAGGGAAGCTTCAGACCATCTCTTAGAGTCTGTCACTGTCACCTGTCGCAGGCAGCCCAGCAGGGAGGAGCTCTGCAGCTCTCCCTGGTAGCATTCACCTTCCCCCTCCACCACGGCACTGTGCTGGGCTTCTCCCTCAAAGTACAGCTGCCCTCTGGAGCTGGGAGAGGCTCTCCCCACTCAGCACGTGTCACCTCCCAAAAGGGCTTTGGCTGCTCGCAGAACAGCCTCTGTCCTCTTGCCATGCTGCTGTTGTGCCATATTTAGTGACTCTCTCCCCACCTGAAGCTCTCTGTTGGATTCCTGGGTCAGCGGGAGGAGCCTGGTACACATCCTCTTGCATACAGACACACACTTTGTTGTTTTATTTTAATCATCAAAGCCAGACCTTTGTTGCCACCCCGTGTTGTCCCACAAAGGCAGAGCTGTCAGCTCAGCCAGCCTGTGGCAGAGGGAGGATTCTTTCTGGAGTTTATGGCAAGCTTTTAGCTCTTCTACTAATTTCTATTTCAAAGGGTCAGGAAACTAAATAGGAAGCTCTGACCTCATTGGAGGTGTGTGGAACACTTGGACACCTTCTTGACCTCTTATATTACTTGTGGGCCAGGATTGCTTTACACAAACAAGGTAAACCAAGGTGTTTTTTTTTACTAAAAGCAGGTCTCTCCTGGTTTTTTTTTTCACAGCTTTGTGTGCAGCAGGAGTGGCCACGTGCTGGAGGTGGACTGCAAGAACGTCTGTGTGAGGAGTGCACGGTGCCTGCTGCCTGCACAGCCCCAGCAGGATGGGCAGGAGCAGGCAGGGAGCAGCTCAGGTGGGAGCAGGAACAGCTCAGGTGGGAGCAGGAACAGCTCAGGTGGGAGCAGGAGCAGGCAGGGAGAGGGGGACCAACAACCAGGGACCACCATGGGGGTCAGAAATTTGCTCAAACCAACCATCAGCTCTTTACCTGCTGCTGAAGGATTATTTTGGGGTTGTTTAGATCATTGCTATTTGCCTCTTAAGGACTGCAAATAATCATCCTTAGTACAGCAAAGTATCATTTTAAGAAAGATTTTAGCATTTTAAATGCTGATTGCACTTTCAGAGAAACACTACTTTTAGAAACATGAGACAAGGTCTTCATTTGCTGATGGGAGGCTTAATGGAGAGATGGAAAAAGAACTAAGATTATTGAAAAAGATGAATTTGGGGATTTTTTCATTATTCAGCTGCTGCAGAGCGTTCGGGGAATCTTTGTTGCTCTACATGAAGTAGACCAACTTTCAGCTCTTCCATTAACTTGAGCAGCAGGAAGAATTCACTTTCAAGTGTGATTGCTCTGATATCTTAAAACTTAACACATAGTTTGCTTTGGCAAATTGAGCTAATTAATCTATAATGTGGCCTTTGAGAGGTGTGCAACTGCTGTTCTCACTTCATGGGCAAGAAAGGGCCCAAGAGGAGATGAAACAAAGTCCTTGGTGCCTCCTGGTCTCAGTGCTGGCTCTGACTTATGACCTTTGGACCTGAATTTAGGTTGGATATTGGGGAAAATTTCTTGACTGAAAGTGTGATAAGGCATTGGAACAAGCTGCCCATTCTATCCCTGGAATGTTCAAAAAGCCCGTGGTGGCACCTGAGTGTGGCACCTGGGCACATGGGCTGGTGGGGGGATAATGGTTGGGCTCAATGATGTTTTCCACCCCTAGTGATTCTATGAATCAAAAACTCCCAGTCTGTGGATCTGTATCTCCCTTCTGCAGAGAGGCTTTGGGACAGGGCAGTGAAAGGGTTTGTACCTCAGGCAGTTAATCTGGGATATCCTTTGCTATAGGATCCTGTTTGAGGCAAAAATATGGCAGAGGTGGGAATCTTCTGGGCCTGGCAAGAGTTTCACAATGGTCAAGAGGAGTTTGGAGCCCTGAGAAGGGCTGGCTGAGACCCTTCAGCCTGTTCTGCCTGTCACTGGGGGGTTCCTGCATCCTCCTCAGGCTCAGCTGGGTGTGGGTGGACTACCAGCTTCAGCTCTTGGATGGGCCCCCTGTCAGGTTGAGTTTTCTTGTTTCACCTGTATAAGGAGCTGTTGTTTTTTGGGTTTCCAGGCCCTGGGATTGCTATAAACAGTATCAGCATGTCCTTGACCTTCTGTGCCACGGGATCAGAGGATGGCTACGTGAGGCTGTGGCTGCTGGACTTCTCAGCTGCTGTCCTAGAGGCGGGTGAGTGGAGGTGGGAGTGGTGCTTCTGAGCTCCACATCTCCTGCTGCAGATCCAGAGCTCCACTGCCACAGCTCCCACAGCAATCCTCATGAGTCAGGGCTGTGTGATGTGTGCTGCCTCCAGGGCTGACTGCCTTGGAAGTCTTCAGTGGCAATTATTCATGTTTATTCTTGTAACTCATAGGAGAAAGGCAGGATCTCCTGGGAAAGAAAAGACCTTCCATCTTGATTTCTGTCCCCTTCTAGCCACAGCTCATCTGTCCATGAAAAATTAGGGGAGAAGTTGAGCAGTCCTTGATTGCTTTTGAAACAATCACCATTACAGCAGAGCCCAGGGATGTTAGGAAGGGTAGAGACTAATCTCTTTAATCTGTTACAACTCACACCTGCAAGCATTCAGTCTTTGAGTCGTGGGCATTGCTTTCCTAAATGTGGATCTGTAGCTGTGTCCCAGCTGCTCCTTTCCCAGTGGATTTGTTGACTCCTGTGTCTTTCCCCAGAGCATGAGGCTTCAGTAAGTTCTGTCTGCATCAGCCCAGATGGCCACAAAGTCCTGTCCACGACAGCTGCTGGGAGCCTGGGCTACCTGGATGTCCAGGCCCGGGACTACAACACGCTGATGCGCTCCCACGGGGGCTCCGTGCTGGGCTTCTCCGTGGAGGGCAAGTGCAAGCAGATGGCAACAGTGTCCCAGGACAGCACCATCCGGGTGTGGGACCTCGCCTCCAGGCAGCAGGTGGGTGACACAAGAGGCAGCGGGTGTCTCAGGTTTATTAAGAGTCTCCCTGGTCTCTGTTTGGTCCAGTTATCCAAGCCCCACAGTTCAGGAGCCCTCCCTGAAGTGTGAGGGGTACCGTGGGCAAGAGACCCTTTGGAAGTACAGAGTTCTGGGGTTGTGGAATTCTGAGAGAAACAGAGAAAAGAATGATCAAAACAATTCTTATCTCATTCACTGCTCCTGTTTTGTTCCAAAGTAAAATACAATATAGAAGTTGTTTACCCAAAGTGATGGTGGTTTGTTTCCTTGGCCTGTCAGGGCCAAGCACATGTGCAGACTGTCAGTCAGCAGACAGTCACAAAATTCTAAGCAGTTGAGTTAAGTACTTGTACAAATTCAGTTTAAATGTAATATAGTGTAATGGAATATAAAATAATATAGTATAATAAAGTAATTAATTAACCTTCTAATAAGATAAAGTCCTGCTCATCATTCCTCCCGGACATCGGGCAAAAATATCACCAATATGTGGTATTGTTGGACACAACTTTTCCCCTTTCCTCCATCTTTTGAAGATTGTTTTTAGCACAAACCATAACACCCAAGGGCTTTATCTGCATGCCCAAAGACCCCGGACTTCAGTGGGCTTTGGATCCATGCAGGAAGGATCCATGCTCATGCTGGAGCTGTGAGGCTGATCAGTTGTTGGATCCAGCTGCAGCTCCAGTCCTCTCCAGCTTCATGCCTGTGGTGTCTCTTCCCTGCAGCTGTATGACTTCTCAGCTGCTGAGGAAACTCCCTGTACTGTGGCCTTCCACCCCTTCTGGAAGATGCTGGCCTGTGGCTTCGACAGTGGGGTGGTGAGGATCTTCAGCCTGGCTGCCTCTGACCTCCTGCTTGAGCACAAGTGAGTGAAGTGGGAGCTCCATGGGGTCTAACTGGGTGTCCTGGTGATGAGACAGAGCCACAGTGACACTCCTGGAGCTCCACAAGCCTCAGGTCCCAGCTGGGTGGGGTTGGGGCAGATCCACTGTGCCAAGGCTCCAGGGGGTAGAAAGCCCAAGCTGTGAAAGCTGTGAGGGCTTTCTTTGTGACTTCCCAGTGGACAGCAGTGGGAAAGAGCTTGTCCTAGAGAGCAGCTGGGCAGGGAGCCCTTGTGAGCCTCAGTGTGGGGTTTGGAGGATGCTCCAAAGGGAGAAGGAGCAGGTGCCATCCAGGCTGGAGCCTGCGCTCACTGCTCGGTTTGGTGACAGGTCAGTGTTGCTTGTGGGGTGCTGCAGGTGTGAGCACAGTGGGGTCCTCCTCTGTTCCTGGTTAATTTATTCTCTTGGGTTCTTCACTATGTTACACTCAACATCACCACTGTTCCCTCTGTCTGTGATTCCTTTTTCTCTTCCCTTTTTCCACGTTTTCTGCCCCCTTTCAGGCAGCACCGCACCGCGGTCACCGGGCTGACCTTCTCTCCAGATGGCAATTTGATGTTCAGCTCCTGCTTGCAGGGAACTCTGGCTCTGTACAGACTTGTGGCAGAGAAAATCCAGGTTCTGAGAGTCCTGGGTAAGACTCTGGGGTTGGGATTGCCTTTCTTCACTGGAGCCAGCCCAAGCTCAGCCTGCTTGGAGTGATATTTCCCAATGAACCTTCTGAGCTTTGTAATTTTCCCCTGCTCTGGGCATTGCTGAGGCACCTCCAGTCCTGGGGGCACTTCTGGGCCTCTCACAAGACAGACACTGAGGGGCTGGAGCTTGTCCAGAGAGGGGAACAGAGCTGGGGAGGGGCTCAGCCTGGAGAAAAGGAGGCTCAGGGGGAACCTTGTGGTTCTGCACAGCTCCTGACAGGAGGGGACAACCGGGGGGGTTGGACTCTGCTCCCAGGGAACAGGGACAGGACAAGGGGAAATGACCTCAAATTGTGCCAGGAGAAGTTTAGATTTGATAATGGGAGAATTTCTTCATTGGAAGAGTGGTCAGGCACTGGCACAGCTGGAGCCACCATCCCTGCAAGGATTTAAAAGATGTGGATGTGGCACCTGGGGACATGTTTTAGTGGACTTGAGGATCTTAGAGGGCTTTCCCAGCCTCAGTGATTCTGTGATTTCTGTTTGTACCTTCTGTGTGAGCAAACCCCAGGGACTGCCAGCCCTTCCCTACCTGTTCAAACCCTCTCATCCTGCTGGTCTGATGATTTCATTAATGTGCTGGGGTCACAGAGATTTATCCATGCCCGAGCTCTGACTCTTTCCATTCTGTGCATGTGCAATTTAATTTGTTTGAAGTGGATTGTTGCCCTAATCCTGCCTGCAGCAGAGCTGCTCTGTGCTGGTGAATGGAGCTGGTGGAGAGCTGGAGGCAGGGCAGGGGCAAGGCAGTTTGGAGAAATTAGTGTCACATTTAATGTACACTTTGGAAATGAGTTGTGACAGCACAAGCTTGGGCAGGGAAAGGGAACTCTTGATTTTTATACAGTGCAATATTGCACAAAGAGGAGGAACCTGCCCCAGGAGGTGTGCAGGATAAGAAACAGGGGTTGGAGGAATCAGGGAATTCATCCAAAATCACCCAGGTTTGGTGTCAGTGCTGCAGCTGGACCTTCATGTGGTGCCTCTGCTCTGAAACTGTGTTTGCTGCCTGGTCACGTTCCAGGGACGGAACAGTGGAATTATGGTCATGGAATAAATACAGAGAATTGCTGTAATTTGTGTGATTTTCAGACCTCTGGGTCTCTCTGCCCTCTGGACTGACATCAGTGTGGTGGTGTTCAGCACTGACCTCATTCTGCTCGGGGTTCAGACACCCAGGCTGCAGCTGAGATCTCACAGAGCTCCTCATCACAGCCTCTTGTAAAAAACACTAAAAAATAAGCCCTAAAATCAATTTTATTCCTTTGACTTTGTTCTGCTCTCCTTGAAAACACTGCATGTTCACTCAGGTAAAAAGCTGTGCATCTCAGCCTTGTTTTTGAAGTGGTTCACTGCACATTCTGGGTGTGTAAATAAAATTTGTAGCATCTCCTACGGTACGAGTTGCTTTTTTCTCAGGCTGCAGGAGAAGCTGCAGCTGCTGCTCAGCAGCACCATCAGAGTGGGCTTTGCTGCTCCTGACTGTGTTGCTGTGTCCCCCAGGCAATGTGGTGGCCCGGGATGCTGGCAGTGGCGTGGACACTCTGGCGGTCAGTGGGGACAGTCGCCTGCTGGCCTTCGTGGGGCCCTCCAAGTACGTGGTGACAGTGATGGAGGCCTGCTCACTTGATGAGGTACCCAGCAGAGTCCCCTCACTCCTGGGGACAGGGCTGTCCCCTGGAAACCCCACAGACAGCATCCAGGGAGGTGGATCAGGGCGTGGGGCTGACAGTGAGCTCCCTGCTTTCCCTTCTGTGAGACAGAAATAATAAATTCAAGGTTTCTTCTTCTCTGCCTTCATTCTCCTCTAGGAAGATAATTTGGGAGGTGCTGTGGAGGCTGTCAGCTCTCACCTCTCTCTTGACCTGCTCTTCTGGGCATTGCCTGGACCTGCAGCCCCTCATTAAGTGGGAAGGGAAGGGTGCAGGGGGCTCCATAGCTTTGTGTTAGCGGCACAGGAGCAATCCTGGGGCTCCTGCAGTGGTTGTTCAGTAGCTCTTTGTTCCACAGCTGCTGAGGGTGGACATCAGCATCCTGGACCTGCACAGCACCATCTTGGACTCTGCAGTGAAGGTCTGCTTTGGTCCTGTGCCTCAGGGAGAGCTCCTGGTATCCACTTCTTCCAATAAAATCCTTGTGCTTGATGCAAAAACCGGACGGCTGGTGCGAGAGGTAGGACGCTGAAATTCACCCACCAGGTCTCCTGTGGGGGCTGGGCTCTTCTTGTCTTGCTGGGAGGTTAAATGAGAGAAAAACTCCTCCTGGAGCTCACAGGCTTCAAAGAAACACAAGTGAGGAGCCTGCAGCTGTCCCAGTGTGCTCGTGTTCAGGGTGAGCCTGAGCTTGTCCTTGTTTTCCACACTGTCACACTACTGTTCTCTTGCTGAAGTGTAAATAAGGATATGAACCAGCTCAGCTAAGGCTGCTGGTGCCATTTCTTGTCCTCAGGTGTCCCCTGTGCACAAGCTGAGCTGTTCCTCCTTGGCACTGAGCAAGGATGGCCAGTACCTGCTCACTGCTGGTGACAAGGTCATCAAAGTGTGGGACTATCGGATGCGCTTCAGCATCAACTTCCAGGTACTGCCCACCCAGGGAGGGAAGGGGGTGGTGCTGCACTGCTGAATCCCCAGAGAAGAGAGCAGCAAATGGGCTCTGAATGACCTGGCCCAGTGTCCCCAGTCCCAGTTTGCCCAGCAGAGAAATGCAGCCCTGATCCCACACTGTAACAGTGCTGGGGCTACCAGAGCACCCCAGTGAGAACCTCTGCAATGCACAGAGGTAGGTGATAGCTCTGTGTTAGGGACAGAGGGAGAAAATGGAGAGGAAAGGGGTTCACCCATGGCTTCAGAGGCAGGATAAGACTCTGGACTCCTCAGCTTTTGCTTTCTTCCCCGAGTGAGTGTGTTGGAGGTCAGCCCTGGGTTGATCAGCCCACAGGTGAGAGAACTGTAGGTGTGATAGATCCTCTTCTGCTGAGGCCTGTAGACCCTGGCTGTGCAGGACAGGGAGTGGAGTAAGCCCATCCTGACAGGACAGGTGGTGATGGGGATTCAAGGCGTGCTCTTTCCCAGGTGTTCATCGGGCACTCGGAGCCCGTGCACCAGGTCGCCTTCACCCCAAACCAAGAGCAAGTCATCAGCATTGGGGATGCCATCTTCCTCTGGGATTTCCTAGCTCCACCTCCAGTCAAGTCATCCCCAGCCAGGTAAAGGTGCTGGCAGTGCATGTCTGTGTCCCCTCTCCTTGCCCCATCCCTGTGTGACTCCAGTCTCCTCACCTTCCCAGGGCTCGTTCCCCCGCCTCCACTCTGGTGCTGAGCTCAGGTGAGTTTGCCTCTTTCCCATGAGTTGTGCTGGCAGCTTTTCCAGAGGGTAGGGATTTGGGGGGATGGTTCCTTCCCTGAGGGGGATCATGTAGAGGGGGGCAAACCAGCTAATCAGCCTTGAGGGACAATCTCAAATTAATTGACAGCACTTCTCAGTCTGCCTAGGTGGGGATGTTCTGAGCAGAGCCACTCTGGGCTTTCTGGTGGATTTTCAGCTTTTGCCTTCTGTCTTTCTCTGCCTCCATCTCCTCTGTCTTCTTTCTCCCTCATTGCCCCTCTCTCTCTGTCCCTCTCTTTCTTAAAACACAGAGAAGTGGCTTCCATGGAAGCTGGAAAGCTGAGGTGTCACCATGCAGAAGGATGAGAGGAGCATGGGCTGAAGGAAGTGACACCAAGCCCTTTTCTTTCCCAGACAGCAGCTGTGAGAAGCCCAAGGATGGCTCTGAGACCCCTCGGCAGGCAGCGCCTCTTCCACTGCTGTCCTCCCCACCGTGTCTGGATATCAGCTCTGTCCACCCAGCGGGGTTTCAAAGTAAGAGAAACTCCTTGCAGAAAAGAGAAAAATTAATCTTGTTTTAGGAAAAACTTGCCTAGTTCAGCAGCATCCCTGGAGCCATCCCTACCTGTAACCCCTTTCGGCAGACCAGTCTGCAGTTCCTTCCCCTAAGCTGGGCTTAACTGGGGTTCAGCACCCCTTTATCCTCTGCCCTCCTCCACATACTGAGGTGTTGGCACAGCCTTTCTGACTATGCTAAACACCTTGTTGGTCATTCCTAATAGGAATTGTCTGCTTTGCCCTCCACCCTAACAGCTGAGCAGGGCTCAGGCACACGTGAAGTGGTCCTGAAGGACATGGATGGCTCCATCTTCCCGCTGATTTCTCTCCCCAGGTATTTCCTCTGAGTCGGACAGGGAGGAGGAAGCAGGACTGCCAGGCAGCAGCAGGAAGGTGGCAAATGAGCACAGGGATGCCTCAGTCATTGTGGTGGAATCAGATGGGAATGAGGAGCCCGTTGTGAGGCCCAAAGTGAGGCAGGAGAGCTCGAGGTCTCCTGAAAAAGCAGCAAACGGTAAATCAGGGGTATTGCCAGGTTGTACAGAGCTGCAGGCCTGCATGGCAGCTTGGTCTATTCCCCAAAACAAAAAAAAAGGTTGTTATTGTTATTATTATTATTATGGGGCAGAGAGACCCAGACACGTGCTCTAAGCTGTGAGGTGAAAGGCTGCAATGTGTTCCTTAGGAATTTTCCCTTGGCATGACCTTCCAAGGGCAGTGAGTATTGAGGGAGGCTCACATTGATCCCTAAAACTGCTCGTTTTTCTGGCTCTTTCCCATCTACTGCTTCTGGGCACACCAGAAGCCTGCCTTCAGCCTGGAGCCAGTATCATCTCTGAGTGGCACATCCCATTAAATCCAGCTGCAATTAAAGCTCCCAATGGCTCTATTAATAGCTGCACAGCCTGGGAGCTGCAGTGGTGTGTGGCAACCTGCCAGGAGCAGGCAGCTGCCAGTGCTCAGCCCCAGCAGGACTTGTTGGAAAGCCTCAGGATAAAACTGCCCCCAGTGCTCCTGGTTACAGTGCTGGAGCTGTGGGGCTTGTGGTTTCACAGAGATCCCAGAGGTGTGGGTGTCCTTAGGCTGTTTGCAGTGTGGTGTGGGAAATTCAGGATTCCTGGATAACTAATTAATATGGTTAAGTAGAAGCTCTTTATTGTTTGCATTAAATACTTATTTATATATTCTAACTCTACTGATTACATATTTTTTATTGGTGTTTTTGTTTGTCTATGTGTTTTGTATGTACTTTTCAGAATATGATTGGTTATAGTGTAGTTGGTCATTGTTATCTCTTTCTTGTGGTCTTGGAATTTGATTTTTTAGCTTCTTCTTTCTTATTGTAGTACAGTTTGTGTCTTAGTAACTTTGATGAATTTTAGAGAGCTTTGAGAAAATTCTGGTAAGAACACTTACAAGTGAAATGGCTGGTGCACACTGTAGTCTAAGTTGTTCAGATACATTGCTACAAGTGGGAAAGGAGCTGATCCAGGGAATGGCTGGAGCTGTGTCAGGGAGGGTCAGGCTGGAGATCAGGAGAAGGTTCTTCCCCCAGAAAGTGCTGGGCATTGATTGAACAGGCTCCCCAGGGAATGGGCATGGCTGCCAGAGCTCCAGGAACACTTGGAGGATGCTCTGAGGTGCAGGGTGGGATTGTTGGGGTGTCTGTGCAGGGCCAGGGGTTGGACTCACCATCCTTGTGGGTCCCTTCCCACTTGGGATATGCCCCATGTGGCGCTGCAGTTTGCTTTTTGTCTCGTGTGTGTTCACACGTGCACAGCACCTGAATATAAGCAATCCACAGCCTGGGTCCTGCTCCCAAACCCTTCCCAGGAGCAGCATCCCAGAGGTACCATTTTCTCCTTTGTGTGGCAGAGCTCAGGATGGGGACCAGATCTCCCAAATGTTGCATCCGCCCAGATTCCTACCGGCATTTCACTCCTCGCTTCAAGGCATCAGTGCTCCCCCAGGTGAGAGTTGTGCTGGTTACCAGGTGGAGAACAGGCATTTTGGGGCTGGGGTAGGTGGATTTTCCAAATTGTTTCCATTTTGTTCTCTGCTGGAAAGCAATTTGGGAAATATACCCCTGGGCTGATGTTCAGCACAGAAATCCTAATGTTAATTCCCTGTTCTCCTCTACATGTAACACTTCCCAAACTAGTAAAAAGTGAGTTGTGCTCAACTCTTGTTGTGTTGCCCAAATCTGCATACATTTTTATTCAAAAGGAGTGGAAATGGCATGTGCTATTGAGAGTGAAAGACGAGTGAGCAATGGAGTGATTCATTGTGCTCCCATATTTGCGAGCAGCTGCATTGGCAGAGCAGGCTGGGGAAGGCAAATCCATGGAGCGTAGTGAGGAGAGACACAGCACAGCTCCTGCTCTGTTAACAAACACAGCAGGGATGAAACAGAAACTTAACTCAGCCCTTCCCTAAGCTCTGCTGCTAGTGCTGGGAGAACAGCTACATCCAGATTTCACCCCCAACCCTCTCCTCTGTCCCTCCATCTGACAGCGTTTTTCTCCCAGTTCTCTTCCTGTTGAAATATCTGCATCCCAAGTCAGCCAAACCCGTGGAACTCTTTCCCAGCAGGATTAGCAGCTGCTCCTCGGCTGGGCATTTGCTGCCAGCCTGTTTTGTGCCTTATGTGAAAGCATGAGTGCCTGGCTGTGCTGGGGCAGTGCCTCTTTTGTCATGGAATGTTATTTTTCTCTTCCGTTATGGAATTGTGTGAGTGTTGGCATGGATCTGTGTGGGATGTGTGTTTGAGGACACTCACTTTTTCCTGTGTGGGTGTTGATGCATCTGACCAGACCATTCTTCCAGAGATTATTTTAAGCCAGTGTCTGTTTTTCTTGCAGAGTTTCTTGTCTCCTCCAGTGGGCAGTGAGGTGCTGAAGCTGAAAGCAGTGATCGGCTACAATGGGAATGGCAGAGGGAATATGGTGTGGAACCCAGATACAGGTACACTGGGAATGCTCTGGAGTGGTGGGATGTGTTGCCAGAGGAGCTGTGACTGCCCCTGGATCCCTGGACTGCCCAATGCCAGGTTGGACAGGACTTGGAGCCACCTGGGATGGTGGAAGTTGTCCCTGCCCATGGCAAGGGGTGGAAGGGGATGGGCTTTTAGGTCCCTTCCAACCCAACCCATGTGTGATTCTATTCTGTGATTCTGGAGGTGTGTACTGAGTGAGGATATGATCTGACCATTGGATTAGGATCTTTGCTTGAACACACAGCTTCTTTGTGTTGGTAAAATCCAGTAGCTCTTCGCTGCTGGCAAGCTTTAGTTGGTGGGACAGACTCAGGCTCCAGTTGTTGAGTGAACAGAGCAGGAGGGGAGCTCACAAAGCCCGTCCTGCCTCCTTTCTCCAGCTGGAATGGTGGCCAGCAGCTCTGCTTTGCTCAGGTTAGGGAAAAAGTGAGATTTCCCCCCCTGATGCTGCTGAGCTGCATCAGAGAGTCAGCTTTTACGTATTAATGAATCATAGAATTTTCCACGTGGGTTGTGGTGGGGGCTGTATGTGCAGCCTTTCCATGAAAACATCCCCTCTCCTCCCCCTCCCCTGCCAGGCTTCTTCGCCTACTCCTGTGGCTGCGTCATCGTGGTTGAAGACCTGCACTCGGGCTCGCAGAGCCACTGGCTGGGCCACGCCGAGGAGATCTCCACTCTCACCCTCAGCCACCACGCCCAGGTGGGAGGGGCTGACTTTGCAGTCCCACAGCCTAAAATTCCATTTGTTGTTCCTCCTTCTGCCTGGAGGTTGTTTTGGAGTCAGCTATCTGCTGTGCTGGCTCAGTGTGGGCTGGAGAATGTCCAGAGAAAGCAACAGACCTGGGGAAGGGGCTAGAGCACAAGTCTGATGTGGAGACGCTGGGAAAGGGGCTCAGTCTGGAGAAAAGGAGGTTCAGGGGGGACCTTGTGGCTCTCCACAACTCCCTGACAGGAGGGGGCAGCTGGCAGGGGTCAGGCTCTGCTCCCAGGCAGCAGGGACAGGATGAGAGGGAATGGCCTCAAGCTGTGTCAGGGGAGGTTCAGGAAGAATTTCTCCATGGAAAGGGTGGCTAGGCATTGGAAGGGGCTGCCCAAGAGTGGCCAAGATCCCATCCCTGGAGGTGTCCAAGGAGGAGCTGGATGTGGCACTCCATGCCCTGGGCTGGGTGACAAAGTGGGGATCAGTCACAGGTTGGACTCAGTGATCTTGGACATCTTTCCCTACCTCAGTGATTCTGTGAGTCTGTAAAAGCTGTTCTCTTCCTCTGGGTGCTGCTGCCTTTCCTCCTGCCATCAGCTGAATGGTTGTTTCTCACTGAATTCTCCATTTGCCAGCCACATCCCTTTAATGTGGGATAACTGAAAAAACCATTAAGGCTAACGAGCATTCTCTAATTACTTACACATTGTTCTGTTAGGTTCTTGCCTCTGCCTCAGGGCAGAAGGATGGAGACTCCCACTGTCAGATTTGCATCTGGAGCACCCAGGATGGGGCCTGCACAGCAGAGCTGTTCCACCACCAGACACAAGTGCAAGCCATGGCATTCTCCTGGGATGACAGATTCCTTGTCACCATAGGTGAGCACTCCTGTCACAGCAGCTGTGGGTGCAGGGCTGCACCCCAGAGCAGACAGCTCATGGCAGGAGGGTGCTGTGAGCACCAAACACCTGCCAGATGTGCAGCAGGCTCGTGGGTTGGGAGCTGTTCTGTGGCATCCTTGGGACAGCAGGGAATGCAGCAGTTACAGCTTTCTTCTCCTGACTCACTGGTGCTTCTTAGACCCCCTGTAAATGGTTTGTGGTTACTATTTTTAGTGTGCAGAGGGAAAAGCCTTCTTCTGGACTTGTTATTGCTGCCTAGATGGACTTGGACAGAAGTAGCCAGGCTCCCAACTGTGAGCCTCCTGCCAGGCAGCCATGCCAGCACAGGATGGATGCTCAAGCTGTCTGTTTTGTTCAGGCAGGGGACATTTAAAGGACAACATGCAATTAGGAAGCTCTTGTTTTGCATGAGAGGGGACCTGTGGAGCAGGCAATACACTCCCTCCAGGCTGGTGAGGCTGCCTTTGGAAAGAAAAGCAGGCTTTGCTGGAGAGAAAGGGAGCTTTGTGCTCTACAGGGAGCAGTGTGGGAGAGGAGCTCTCCTCCTTCAGCTCTGGTCTGAGCTGCAGGGGAGGGAAAAGCTGAAAGTCTCCACAGAGCTTGTGGAGCCTGGGAAAGGCAACAGGAGAGCACTGTCCTCCTGAACTCTCTGGAAGCTTGGGAATTTTGCCATCACTGAGGCCAATGCCTTCTGCTCCCACCCAGCTGTGGTGGCTTCCATGGAGGTCAGCTCTCACCTCACCTTGGCAAAGGTGACAGCTCCCACCTTGGCAAAGGTGACATCCCTTTCTTTGTCAAGACAGGGTTAGCCCTGAGTGCCCAGTGTCACTGCAGAGTTTCTGTGGGGCATTCCTCAAGGTCTGGAGAGGCCCCCAGGGATGGAGAAAGAGCAGTTTCACTGCTCTGATATTGCTCTGCCTGCTCAGTCCCAGCCCTGGCTGCTCCAAATGACTCCCCTGCCAGGACAGCTTTGCTACAATCTCCAGTGAGAAGTGCTGGGCCAGTTCTGTCTGTCCTTAACTTGGGCAAGCTTGTGTCATGTTGTGCAGCTTGTGCTGAGCACAGGAGGAGTTGTGTCCATGCCTGGAATGGTGTTTGGGACAGCTGTCTCCCAGCAGCTGGGTGAGGGGTGGCACAGTTGATGTGTGTGTGCTGTGTGGATGCTCACAAGCATCCTGAGGCAGCAGAATTCTTCCTGCTGTCCTTCCCTTTCTCCTTAGGGGACTACAGTGACCAGACCATGGCTCTGTGGAGCACCCACACCTATGAGCTCGTGCTGTCCACTCATATCTCAGAGCCTGTCCACGATGTGGCTTTTAGCCCTTTCTCTCACCAAGACCTTGCCTGTGTGGGGAGCGGAGCTGTGACATTCTGGGTGTTGGAGCAGCAGGAAGCTGCTGTCAGACTCAAGGTAAACCTTCCTTTTACCTTTTAAGATTTATTTTCAGCATCTCTGACTTATTTTCCAAGTCCCTGGCGAGGGCTCTGTGAGAGCTGATGATTTCTCTCGGTGAGGTGATACTGACTGTGCACAAACAGCTTTTGTATTTGAGGCAGTAACTGCAAGAATTGAGGGGAGGAGGATGTTTTTTCTCCTGATGCATCTAAGCATGTTCACTGCTGGTTTTTGTGCTCTGGCAGGTTCATCATGGCCCTGCCCCGGATGTGCTGGGGCTGGTGGAGCTGACATCTCTCTGTTATGGTGCTGAGGCTCTCCTTTACAGTGGGACCAACTCAGGCCAGATCTGTGTGTGGGACACAGAGACCAATTCCTGCTTCATGACGTGGGAGGCTGATGAGGGCGAGATCGGTGGGTGCAGTGCCAGGGCTGAAAGGGGAATGTGGGGGGAAAGGAGCCCTGAGCTCACAGACTGCCCATTTCAGCTGTGCCTGGAAACCAGTTTGCTGTGTTGGGTGCGAGATGTGTGGGGTGGCAATGGATCTGTGACCTGGGTTTCCTCAGGCTCCTGGGTTTCCTGGGGGCTTTATAGAATCAAGGTTGGAAAAGATCTCTGAGATCATCAGGTCCAACCACTAACCCAGCACCGCCAGGCCAGCATTAAAACATGTCCCTGAACACCATATCCTCAATCTGTTTGAATCTGGCAGGGATGGTGACTCCTCCACTGCTCTGGGCAGCCTGTGCCAAAGCACCTACAGACCTCTAGTCTGTAAAACAGTGCTGGGCTGTAGAGTTCTCCCACTTTGCTGTCCCAGAGGCTGTCAGGAGCACCCTTGGAATGATGACAGGGTATCATTGTCACCACCTGTATTAAGGGGATGTGGCCATTGTTGGGCTAAGAATGATTTATAGCTCAGACAAGCATCAGTCTCGGAGGCCATGAGATAGTAGAGGAGCAGCCAATCAGCCATAGCACAAAGTAGTGACAAGTTCTTTGTTACAAGACAATACAGAACTTTCTAACCCAATGGACAGTTGCCATAGGGTTTATTTTGCTTTTCTAACCTATCACCTTTACTTACTTCTACTGCCCTGCAGATATTTTGTCGAATTGGCTTCTGTCTCACATGCACACATATGCTTCTAACTTCTAAACTCCCAGCCTAATCCATACTATTACATTGCTACACTGTAAATCTTCACCATCTTACCCATACAGTTTCTCACTTACTTAAGGCATATTCTTACAACTATAGAAACATAAATTCATGATTTTTCTACTTAATAACTGTGTATTGTATTTTTACATCAATCCAAGCTTCTCCCAAGGCTGCAAATCAAACTCTTCAGTGTCTGATTCCCATATACCTTGGTTTGAACAGACAGGTGTCTGTTAAGGAAGGCAAGAGCCTTCCTTGAAATGAAAAATGTAAACCCCCCTCCCTCTGAATTATCATTATTTTGAAATTAAGGGGCTGTCAGGCAAAGATATGGGAATAGGAATAACAGTTCTTTACTAGGAAAAATTAAAAAATACAAATGCAATAGTACAAAAACAAAACAGAAAACAAAGCCCAGCCAGAGTCAGAGCATGCCCTGATCCCCTGTGTGTCAGGGTGGTAGCACAGCCCCATCCCAGGGTGGTGGCACAGTCCCATCCCATGGGGGTGGCACAGTCCCATCCCAGGTGGTGGCACAGCCCCATCCCAGGGTGGTGGCACAGCCCCATCCCATGGTGGTGGCACAGCCCCATCCCAGGTGGTGGCACAGCCCCATCCCATGGTGGTGGCACAGCCCCATCCCAGGTGGTGGCACAGTCCCATCCCAGGGTGGTGGCACAGTCCCATCCCATGGGGGCTCAGCCCTCCTGCAGTGCCAGCTGTGGCTCTGCTGCAGCAGGATCCTGCACAAGGGGGGAGTTTTCCTCTGCAGCTCCAGGGCTGCTGGAGATGGGCCTGCTCTCCCTCTGGGAATGCAGGGCAGGAGAAAGCTGCTCCTCTGGGAATGCAGGGGGCAAAGGCTGCTGTGCTGTTCCAGGGCAGATTGTATCCAGGTAGGAATGCTTGGCTCCTGCCCTGGGCACAGCATCTCTCCATGGGATGGTGGAATTTGATCAGCCCTGCAGGGACACTCCCTGGCCATGGACAGCAGAGATCTGCTGGAGGGAGGATGGGCTGTGGGAGAGATAAATGAACAGCAGAGAACTGCCCCAGCTCTGACAGCTGGCAAATAGCATACACACATATCTCACCCCCCAGGACACCCAGCAGGGAGCCCTGCACACTGACAGTGCCCTTCCTCCCCAGGTGTGCTGCTGTGTCGGCACCAGCGCCTGCTCAGCGGCAGCAACACCAAGCGCATCCGCCTGTGGTCCGTGGCCACCGTGCAGGAGCTGAGGCTGAAAGGGCCCAGTGCCAGGTAGGAGCTCTTGGCCCCTCACCTGGCAGCCCCCAGGACCTGTCTGAGAGGTGCCTTTTGCAGAGAGACACCACGTGCAACCACGCTGCTCCTGCTGCTCCTCATCCTTAGCTTTTTCTCTCCATCCCGTGACTGCTGATTCTTTCTGTCTGGATCTTTTGACTGAATTTTTGCCACAGGTAGCTGAACCCCTCTTTAATAGTGGAAGTGGGTGTTTATTGTGCCTGAAGTTTGTGTTTGTGGTTTGTAGGAATTCCTTTAGGAGAATTAGGGAAGATACATTGCCTTTGTTTCTTCTCTCATTGCATGCCCTGTTTTTTTCTTTCCTGTAAAAAGATGTTTGAAGTACAAATCACAGAATCATGGAATGGTTTGGGTGAGAAGAAACCTTCAAGACCATCCCATTCCAACCCTCCCTGCCATGGGCAGGGACACTTTTCACTATCCCAGGTTGCTCCAAGCCCTGTCCTGACCTTGGACACTTCCAGGGATCCAGGGACAGCCATAGCTGTTCTGGGTACCCTGTGCCAGGGCTTTCCCACCCTCAGTGAAAGAACTCCTTCCCTATATGCCATCCAACCCTGCCCTCTGGCAGTGGGAAGCCCCTCTCCCTTGTCCTGTCACTCCAGGCTCTTGTCCAAAGTCCTTCTCCAGCTCTCCTGGAGTCCCTTTAGGCACTGGAAGGGGCTCTGAGGGCTCCCAGGATGAACAACCCCAGCTGTCCCAGTCACTGTTCCATGGACAGGAGCCCCTCATTGAACTGGCTCATTAGAAAGTTGATTTAAAGCAGGCAGAGTGGCTGTTCCAACATCTGAGCCAGCCCTTCTCCCACCCTGCCTTCCTGCAGGTCTGGCTCAGTCCTGCTGGAGCACGAGATCACCCTGGATGGGACCATTGTGAGCGCAGCCTTTGATGACTCCCTGGAAATGGGAATTGTGGGCACCACGGCAGGGACCCTGTGGTACATCAACTGGGTGGAGAGCACCAGCATCCGACTCATCAGCGGCCACAAGAACAAGGTCAGAGGGGCTGGGCCTGCTTTGAGTTTTGCTGTCACTTCAGGGTCTCTTTCTGTTACAGAAAAAAAAGGTTCAAATGGTGGGAGAGAAGGTTTACTGTGCACAGTGCCTGGTCCTGCCTTTGGGGCTGGGTTTACTCTTTGCCATGATTGATAAGATTGGAAAAGACCTTTAAGATCATGAAGTCCAAGCACCAACCCAGCACCATTAAACCATGTCCCCAAGTGCCACACCTACACATTTTTTAACACTCTTGGGTGTGGTGACTCCACCCCTGCCCTGGGCAGCCTGTGCCAGTGCTTTCACAACCATTTCTGTGAAGATATTCTTCCTAATATTCAATCTAAATCTTCCCTGGTGCGAGTTGAGGACATTTCCTCTTGTCCTGTTAGCCCAAAAGCAAAGCTCTGCACCTTCCTTTACATTCCCTCTCATCTGGTGTGTCCCATGAGCACGATCTTGGGGATGAAGGGGCAGGGCAGCTGATGTGCTCTGGGCTGTGGCACCCATAGATCCCTGCTGTCTGCCTTTTCTCTGGAGCAGGTGACTGAGGTGTGCTTTAGTCCTGACGAGAGTCACTGTGCCACGTGCGGGGAGGACGGCAGCGTGAGGATCTGGGCTCTGGGCAGCACCGAGCTGGTGGTGCAGTTCCAGGTGCTCAACCAGGTAAGGGTTTGTGGCACATCAGTCCCTTCCCCTTGGCACAGGGAAGTGTCCCCTGTGTCACCAGGTCTCTGCCACTTTCCTTGCAGAGCTGCCAGTGCCTGGCCTGGAAGCCTCGTCCCGTTGGGGTGTGGCCTCGTCCCGGCGAGAGCCAGCACGTGGTGGCAGGGTACAGTGATGGCACTGTCCGTGTGTTCAGTGTTTCCAGGACAGAGATGGAGCTGAAAATGCACCCCCACGCTGCTGCACTGACAGCAGTCACCTACTCCACTGATGGTGAGGCTGCCTGAGGTGACACTGGGGACATGTAACCTTGGGGAACGTGGCTTGGTGCTGCCTGGGTTTACCCTGGCCTCCAGCTGCTCTGTGTCCTGGCCACCTGCCCAAAACCCCAGGGCCAGGGAGAGCCACAGAACTTGTCTCAGTGAGCTCTGTGACTCTGCCAGCGGGGCACGTGGTGGGTGGGACACAGGAGGTGGATTGGCTCTGGGATAGCCAAGGGGTTTGGGTACAACAAACACCTTTGTTTTACGATCTACTGTGGCTCTTCTTCAGTATGGAGGTGCAGTGGGTGTCACTGAGACATCCCATCATACCCAGGGTCCTGTCATACCCTTGACTGGGACGTTCCCAGCCTTTCACAGTGTCCCAGGACACTGCTATCTCATAGCCTTGGACATTTCTCCTCTGACCTTTTTTCCTCCTACAAGAAGTGCCCCATTCTTTCCTCTCCTCTGCCACCAGGGGAAATGATCCTGTCAGGGGGCAAGGATGGGATAGTGGCTGTCAGCAGCCCTCGCACTGGAATGACCATCCATGTCCTGGCTGACCACAAAGGCTCCCCCATCACCGTTCTCCAGTGCACCAGGAAGCAGGTGAGACCTCAGGAGCGACTCCAGTCCCCATCTGTCACTGCACACCTCTGGTCAGCAAGTCTGCTTTGGTGTCCCTTGCTTTTCCTCTTTGGAAATCTTCCTCCATCCCCTCCAGCAACTTCTGATAAGTTTTTCCAGGGATATATTCAGTGGAATAAATCTCCATGTATTGCAGGTGCAGCCCAAGTGAGGCTGTGCCTGCAGGGGAACCTTTGGTGGCAGTTGTTGACACCCTGCACACAGGTGTGACCTGAACCTGTGCCACAGGTTCCTGGAGAGCAGCACCTCTCACGAGCAGCCCAGGCTGTCAGCCTGCAGCCCCTGTGCCCCCCAAAAAGGGTCTTTGGCAGCCTGTGCCATTCCTCTGTGGAGCTGGGAAGTCTTGGCTGTGCAGCAGTGGGATGGTTTGAGTACCTCCTTTGTCCTGCTCTTCATGGAGAGTTTTTTCCCTTTGCACAGCAGAGATGGGAATAGTTTTCCCTAAGCTCTCAGGCTGTAAGATCATCTACACTGCAAGGCTGTGTTTCCTGGTAATCTGAGACTGAGGAAATCTTCTTTGATTTGAGGTGAAGGACATTAGGGGACACATGCTATTGGAAATAACTCCCCTAGGAGATGTGCAGATCCAGAGGGTGTCCCAAGGAAGAGAACTGGGTTGTTCAGACCAGGATTTGGGTTGGAAGGAACCTTAAAAATCAACCATTTCCAGTCCCCTGGAAACCCTGGGGCAGGGTCCCCTCTCACTAGACCAGGTTGCTCCAAGCCCTGTCCAGCCTGGCTTTGGACACTTCCAGGGATGGAGCAGCCACAAACAGAGGTTAATCCTGGCTTTATCCCCTAAACACAAGCCCCATGTTCCCATGAGTTCCTGTCCCACGCTTTACTGTCCCCCTCCTTGAAAGCCTCTGTGCCCCCAGAAGGACAGGGCTGTGTTTCTGCTCCCAGTACCACGAGCTCGGGGTGGAAGGAGGGGAGCTGTGGCTGGCAGCCAGCTCCGACCGCCGCGTCAGCGTCTGGGGCTCCGACTGGCTCCAGGACAAGTGTGAGCTCCTCGACTGGCTCAGCTTCCCAGCCCCTGCTGGCCCCGAGGTGAGTGTGGCACCTGCCAGGCCCTGCCTGCTCCTGGTGTGATGGAGGAGGGGGGCACAGGGCTCTGAGAGAGAGTGTGCGCTTAGGGAATGCATCTCTGTTAGTCCAGTTCACAGAGTGTCTTGCCAGTGCATCTTCTTGGGTGTGGAAATAAAGTGTAGCAGTGCCAGACTACCCTGCAGCCCTTATTTTAAGCATGGGAGCCCTAAACTGCACCTGCAAAGAGCTGAGAGCCCTGTGCCAGCAAAGCAGAGCCCAGGCAGCAGTGAGCACGGTGTGCAGGAGGGAGAGCTAATTATGAGCGTACTGCTAATTCTGACACTCCCGAGGAGTGTGAGTGCTCTGAGCCAGGAGCATGGTGATGGCTTCCCAGAGCCAAGTACTCAGCCCTGTGTGTCCCTGCTGCTTGGCAGAGGCCTCTGGCTCCAGCCCAGGGGCAGGGTTTGGGCAGCAGGACGCCTGCTAGAAAAGCAGGAGGATCTGTGTTGGAGAGGATGGAGATGGTCCCTGGTGCAGGTGACACTGGCAGACAGAGGGGAGCTGGGTGTTTTTGGGGGGCAAGAGGCAGTGCCTCAGCCTGGGTCCATACAGCACCTGGGTTCTGTTAGTAATTCTTCTGTTCATTTCCAAAAAGATAGATTTGCTTGGGAAAGAAGCTCACTACAGCTCTCCCTACAGTGTGAAGGTTTGATCTTGCATCCCCTGCTCAAGATCTGCCTCCTGGGCCCTGTTTTCTTGTGTTGAGCTGCTCCATAACCAAACCCCAGCTTCAAGCTCATGCAGCAGTAATATCTCAGTGGGAATTCAACCTGTTGAACCCTTATGGGACCTGCACCTACAACACTAAACGATTTGCTTCAGGTTTCCGTGGCAGGGTGTGGTTGTTTCTTGCTTTTCCTGAGCCAGAAAATGCAAGAGAGGGAATGCAAGAGAGAGGAAGCAGCCTCCACTATACTCATGTCCCACTGCTCAAACACTCACGGCCCTGGGGTCCCTCTGTGCTCTCTTTTTATCTCTCACTGATCCAAATAAGAGAATCCAGCCTCAGTTTTGTTGCCTTTGGTTTCCCTCACCAGGGTCTGGACAGCCTCCCTCCCAGCCTGGCTGCATTCTGCCCTTGGGAACATGGTGTCCTGGTCTACGTGGGCTTTGGGCTGCAGAAGGAAGCGTTGTTCTACAGCCTGAGGAAGAAACAGGTACCTGTCCTCAGCCACGGGCAGTGGGGACAGGGGAGGCTGGCAGAGCTGCCCTGTGTGTTACCCTCAGTGACAGGGGTGGGGTGGGCTCAGCAGCTGCTCAGGGAACAGATTTTCATCTTGGAAAATCCCAAGTGTGGCCCAGGTGAGCAGCAGAGCCTTGCATCAACACTCTCTCCATTGTCTCCTGGATGCCTGGGGCAGCTTTAGGAGCTGTGCACCCTCAGCCTCCCCGTCACCCTCCTTAGGGCTGTGGGTGCTGCCTTCCTCCTTTGAGCTGCCCATGTTTCTCTTGCTGGGCTGCAGGTGCTCAGGAAGATCTCCCTGCCAGCCTTTGCCACGTCCCTCAGCCTGTCCCCAGCTGCACCTTTCATGGCCCTCGGCTTTGGTGGTGAGTGCTGGGGGTGCCTGGGCCCCTCCTTCTTCTGCCAGAGGGGAAACAAGTGTCCTCGTTCCTCCAAACAAGGGATGGGTGTCCTCAAACCTGAGAGCTACGGTCCAGGGCAAGGAGAAACCTCCAGGACGCTTCTGGGTCAGAAATGAGAGGCGTGAGGTCAATCCTGCTTGGCCATGGGCAGGGTCTGGCACTGGAATGAGTTCCCAGGGTTCTGGGCCGTCTCCATTTCTGCAGCCTCTGAGGCAGCAGGCACCTTCCCACAGCATGGGCACAGGCAGGACCCTGCTCCTGGCTAGGACACCTCGCTCCTGGAGCAGTTTGGGTCCGTCTGTCCTGTGTCACTCACCTCAGTGACTCAACTTCCAGCTCAGCAGCGGGGAGAGAGCCTGGGCCGTGACTGGGAACGGTGCTTCTGGTGGGAAGGGACAGGGAGAGGGGCTGGGGGTGACTGGAAGCTTCTGGCTGGGGAAGGGCAGGGGCTGAGGGCGAATGGTGCTTCAGGCCAGATCAAGACATGAAAAGGGGGTGGGAGGTGGCCACGAATGGTGCTTCTGGAAGGGAGTAGAGATGGAGAAGGTCTGTGAGTGACAGGGAAGGGTGGTCGTGGCACGGACAAGCCGCAGGGAGCGGGTCTGGAGGGCGATCGGAGCCTCCTGGCGCAGCCCTGAGCCGCTGCTCTCCCCAGACCGGCTGCTGCGGCTGCAGCCCTGCCCCGCCGGGGCCCCGCAAGACTACGCAGGCCACGACGACACCGTGCACCTCTGCCGCTTCGCGCCCTCCGGCCGCCGCCTCCTCACGGCCTCCCACAGCGCCGTGCTCGTGTGGGAGCTCCCGGGCGCCTGAGCCGCGCTGCCCCTGCACCAGCGACGCTTCTCCGGCAGGGCCCGCCCCGGCACAGGCCCCGGCTCCGGCCCCAACCGTGCCCGAACCGCAGCCCCCGCGGCTGCAGCGGCCGGCCCGCCTGCGGCCTCGCCCGGCCCGGGAATGCGTTTCACCGCCCCGTTCGCCGCTCGTTGCCGTTAAACGTTTTGTTTTCGTTAATAAACCATCGAAAGACCAACGCTGGAAGTCTGGGTGTGCTGGCGCCGCTAGGGGACGCCGCCCTGCCCCGCGCCGCTCTGCGCCGCCGCTCGGTGGTGCGGCCGGAAGTGGCGGGGGGGGCCGGGGAGGCGGCGGCGCCGCCATGAAACGGGACGTGCGGATCCTCCTGCTCGGGGAGGGTGAGGGGCACGGGGGCACGGCGGTGGGGGAGGCTTCCCCAGCACGGCAACGGGGAGGGGGCACGGGGATCCCGGGGAAGAGGGTTCTCCTGCAGGGGAGGGGCGAGGGCGGGTGGGGGCCCAGGTGGACCCCCCGTCACTGGCGGGACTAGGGGAGAGACCGGGCACGTCATTGTCACCGAGCGATCCGTGGTGTCACGGCTCCGGTCGTGGCTCCCACCTGCCGTTGTCCCACTCAAGCTCTGCTGTGCCGGTGCCAATGTCAACGTCCTCCCTTTATTTCCTAGCCCAGGTGGGGAAGACGTCCCTGATCATGGCTCTGGTGGGAGAGGAGTTTCCTGAAGAGGTGAGTGGGGAGGGGACGCGCACGGCCCCAGCCCGGGCCCCCTCGCTGGGTGGGACAGCTCTGTCCCCAGTGTCCCCGCTGGCGATGGGGCTGTCTGGGAGGTGCTCGCAGCTCCCGGGGCTCTGACAGCCGCGGGGCTGGTTCAGGTGAGGTCAGTGAGGACCACACGGAGCTCCAGCTGAGGTGGTGTTTTCCTCAGTTTGTGCTCTGATTCCGACTTGGGGGCTGATCCTGACTTGCAGCTCTCTCTGCCCTGAGGAGGGTGTTGGTGCCTCCTAGGGCCCCCCTTGCTGCTGCTGGGGGTCTTTGTCACCAGCACAGCAGGGCTGGCACCACCGCAGAGCCCTTGGAAGGGGCCAGCCCCATTCCCTGCCCGCTGCACTCTCTGGAGATGGGTTTGGTGCTCTGAGCCAGGCCATAGTGAGCAGCAGCATCCAGCCAGTTGTGCCCCTCGACAGCTTGCTGTCCCAGCACAGTTTGGGTAGGGAAATGGGATCAGTCTGTCCAGGCACATTTTCCCTGAGCCTCAGATGGTTTCTCCTGCTGCCCATGTGTGCCCTCCGTGGTGTTGTGCTGGGCAGCATCAGCTCAGGGGTTTGGGGGGACCAGCCCTGCACCCCTTCCCTGCTCCCAGCCCAGCCCACACAATCAGCTCAGCTCTGCTCCCAGAGGAGCCCAGGGAGTGCCCAGGGTTTATCTTCACTGGGATCAGGAGCTTTATGTGAGGGAGGCAGGTGGAAGTTCCACCTGGAGGGCACTGCCTGTGCCAGGGCTGGAGTGCAGGGGGGTGCTGCAGCCTGGTGGGCCAAGCTCATCCTGCCCTGGCAGTGGCCAAGGCCCTGAAGCCCCTTGTCACCTGTGGGAGCTGCTTGGCTGGACAGGGTGTGCTGCCTTTGCAGGTGCCCCCCCGAGCAGAGGAGATCACCATCCCGGCCGATGTCACCCCTGAGAAGGTCCCCACGCACATAGTGGACTACTCAGGTAGGGCCCTGTCCTGCCTGGCTTCTCCCCTTCCCTCCCTTGCTGAGAGGACTGGGACAGGGTGGCCCTGCCTGGGCAGATGTGATGGCTTCATTCCCCTTCCAGAGTCGGAGCAGACGGAGGAGGAGCTGCAGGAGGAGATCGCCAAGGTGAGCAGGGCTGGCCGGGATGGGGACAGGAGGCTGTGGTCCGCAGGGGACACATGGCTGCTCTCCTCCTGTCCCTGTTAGCCACCCAGAGAGGCACAGGCGGTTGGTTATCCGCAGATTAAGGCTCCTGGTTTGTTTAGAGGCTTGTTTAATCCTGCTCTGTCTTGTAAGCTGTTGTGTGTGGCTTGTCCAAGCCCTCCGGGGAGCCTCCAGAAGGCGAGCGGCGGGGGCAGCTTGCTGCCCACGGGAGGAGGCAGGAGCAGACATTGTGCTCTCAGCCTCTGGATATTCCCCACGGACTCAGAAGAGGGAGGAGCAGTTGCTGGGTTTGGGCAAGACCCCTGCTCCTTGCATTAGATCCCTGTGGCTGCCTGATGAAGCGGTGGCACAGAGGAGTTAATTTGGGAGCTGCAGCCCCTGGCGAGCGCTGGGCAGGGAGGGATGAGGGAGCCCTCAGAGCAGCCATGGAGGAATAATTAAGTTGTCTGGCTGGGTTGGACCCAGCTGCTCTTTGCCCTGGGATTAACCTTGACTCTACAGACATGAGGACCTTTTAATTATGGATAATAAAACCATCTCTCTCACGTGAGCAAAGCTATTTAATCTCCCAACTCCGGTGGCTAACGGTCGAGGAGGTGGGCACAGAGGTCCTGCTCCCTCCACCCAGACAGCAGGAGTATACAGAAGCTTTAAATGGCTCCAGGAAATCCTGCCTAAACCCTTGTGTGTCCTCGGATTAGCATTAAACTCTCCGCTGAAAGGACCAGTGATCCCTCCTGTCTGCTTCCGATAAAGCCTCAGTGCTGGCCTGTCTGCAGGGGGTCAGGAGGGGAGGAGGGCCGGGACACGGCTGCTGTGGGAGGGGGATCTGGGCCAGCAGGCGTGGGAGCAGCAGCTCCTGAGGCAGAGGAGCTGCTCCCAGCAGCTCCTGAGGCAGAGGAGCTGCTCCCAGCGGCTCCTGGGCTCGTGCTGAGGGCGCGGGGGGCTGTGTACGTGTCCGTGCTCACGTGCGCTCGGCCAAGCGCTTCCCTGGCAGCTCAGGCGGCGTTCCCTGCTGCCCTGGCATTCCCTGCTGCCATTAGTGTGGCAGGGACCCCTTCAGCACCCTCTCCTGCTTCTCTTGCAGGCCAACGTGGTGTGCATGGTGTACGATGTCACCAAGGAGGCCACCATCGACAAGGTAACGGGTCCCCACCACGGCCCCGCTCCGGCAGCAGGGCCAGAGGGGTTCCCAGTGCTGGGGTTTCCGTGCTGCCCTGTGGTGTGGGCACATACTGATGCCCCCTGGCTCTGTGGGATTTTGGGTCAGAGATTCCTGCAAGGAGAAGCTGAGCCCTGCCCAAGGTTGCTCCCTCACAGCAGGACAACAGGCTTGTTGCATCCTGGTGCTGGCATCCAGCATCCCTGGGGCTGCTCTGCCTGCTGGTGTGAGGGAATGCCGGGGAGCAGATGGCTGCAGGGCCCGGTTTCTGCCTGCCTGGGAGCTGCCTCTCCCTCCCCAGGCTGTGCTGACAGCCCTTTCCCTCTGCTCACCTTCCAGATTCGCTCAAAGTGGATCCCCATGGTGAACGGGGGCCTTGAAAAGGGATCCAGGTACCGTGTGGGGTGTGATCTGTGGATGCAGAACTGGGGGCTTCTGGAGGCTGTGGGGTGCCCACCATCCTCACCTCCTTCTGAGGGTACTGAGAGCAAACCAGCTCTGTGGTTTGATTCAGGTCAGGTTGAATGGGGCTTGGAGCCATGGTCTAAGAGAGGCGTCCCTGCCTATGGCAGGGGGTGGGATGAGATGAACTTTAAGGTCCCTCCCAACCAAAACCATTCCAGGACTGTGGTTTGTGGCCAGACCACTTAGAGCAGAAGCACACAGGCACTTTCCTCCACCAGAGATCCAACTGAGGCAGGGGGTCACTGAGGAAGGATCCTTCTCTCCCCTTGGTCTCATCTCAGCCAGACAGGGAGAGGAGGCTGCCAGGGGGGTCTGGGAGCACAGAAGCTTTAGTTTATGTGTGGATCTCTTGGGCAGAAGGCTGTTGTGCTGGATTAAAGGCTCCTGAGCATATTGTTGCTGGGTGAAAGCATAAGCAGGATCAGGCAGTCTGTTTCTCCAGATGGATGCTCCCGGCTGTGGGAGGCAGGAAAGCTGCTCTGGACCTTACAGAGGAGAGCTGGGGCCTCCCTGAACTGCCCACGGTTCCACCAGTGGCTGGGACAGTGCTGGGACCAAGAGAGGGGTGGCCTCACTTGTGCTCTGTGTCTTTCCTAGAATCCCCATTATTTTAGTGGGAAACAAGTCTGACCTGCAGATTGGCAGCTCCATGGAGGTCATCCTGCCCATCATGAACCAGTTCTCAGAGATTGAGACCTGTGTGGAGGTGAGAGAGCTGGGGGGTGTGCAGAGCCTCCCTGAGGGGTTGGGATGCTGGTTTGCTGGGAGTCAGGGAGCCTCTGTGCTCCTGGAGAGCTGCCCTGATGGTGTTGCTCTACACAAGTCCCCGTGTCCAGGTGTTGAGAGCCTGTCCTTGGCCTTTCTGTCCTTTACCCCTTGCCAAAGAGCAGCTGTCTGTGTCTGCCCTCTGTGGCTCTCTAGTTGGAGATCCACACAGGCCCTGTTGGTTCTGGGGCTGTGGAATGGGCACAGCAAAGCCAGAGCAAAACCCAGGAGATTGTCCCTTTGGATTTTTCCTCATGGTGGACAAATGTTGCTCTGGGCTTTGAGGCACAGCTAGTCTGACTGGGGGAGATTGTATCATCCTCCTCCTGCCCTTTTCATCAGGGCTGTCTCTTCTTCTGAATCCCCAGTGCTCTGCCAAGAACCTCAAGAACATCTCTGAGCTCTTCTACTATGCCCAGAAAGCTGTGCTGCACCCCACTGCCCCGCTCTACGACCCAGAGGAGAAGCAGGTGGGCTCCTGGGGGAGCTCCTTCCCTCACACTGCTCTGGGCTGGAGGTTCTGGAATGCAAGTGGAGGGTTTGGGCTGGCACAGACAGGCCAAGGGAACAGTGCCCATCTCCTGTGCTCAGTACAGCCAGCTGGGCAGACAGACAGACACCTGCAGGGACTTGGGTGTGTTGGGGCAGAAGCCCTCGTGCTCCAGGCTGTGTCTTGGTTGGGGAGGGAAGAGTCTGGAAGAAAAATTCCCCATGGATTGTCCTCTCTGACTTTAGATGGGATATTAAGATTTCTTCATGGTGAGGGTGGTCAGGAACTGGCACAGGTGGAGTGGTGGAGTCAGCATTCCTGGAAGGATTTAAAAGCTCTGTGGATGTGGCACTTGGGGACGTGGGCTAGTGGTGGCCTTGGCAGTGCTGGGGGAACAGCTGGACTCAGATCTTGGAGTGGTTTTCCAGCCTTAATGATTCCATGACTCCCACCTCCAAGGAGGCTGTGGTACTGACCTAGAAGTTCAGGAAGGGAACCCTCTGTGTGTGGGGCTGCAGGAGGAAGGGCCAGGCTGTGCTGGCCCTGTCATTGTCACCGTGGTTGGTCCTTGCAGCTCAAACCCTCCTGTGCTCGAGCACTGACCCGGATCTTCAACCTCTCGGACCAGGACAACAACCAGATCCTCAGTGATGATGAACTCAACTACTTCCAGGTAGGGTGGCTGCAGAGCTGAGGAGTTCCCCAGTGCCTGGATTCCCTCTCCAGCAGGGAGGCTGCCCCTCTCCTGGCACAGCCACCCTGTTCCTGTTTGGTGTTTCTGTGGCACAGCTGAAGCACTGCAGAGTGCATCTTTGAGCATGTGGGGTTCCATCTTCCTAAGCTTGGGCTGAGTTTGCTCTGCCATGGGAAGACCAGGAGGCTCTGGAGATGCTGAGAGCCCTAAATTATTGGGATGCAGAAGGACAGGGGTTTGGTCAAGGCATAAGACAGAAGTCTGTGAGCTGGGTAGATTTTCCCTCCCTGAGACCCCAATCCTTGCCAGAGGAGAAGGAACCTGGTGAGACAGGATTGTGCTTTCTGAGTGCTTTTCTGACAATGGCCTTCTCTTGGGAGGCAGAAGTCTTGTTTTGGAAACCCCCTGGCTCCCCAGGCCCTGGAGGATGTGAAGATGGTTGTGTGGAAGAACACGACAGACGGGGTGCAGGACAACGGCCTCACCTTGAACGGTAACAGCCCCAGGGCTCCCCCCCAGGGCAGGGGGGACCCACCTCCTTCAGCACATCCCTGCCCTTGGCCTGAGCCTCCTGGCTCTCGTTCCAGGCCTAGTCAGTCCCTCTTGTTAAAGCAAGCCTGCTGTGGCTCTGTGTTCCAGCAGTCTACTTTCCCAGGGAAAGCATGGCTGAGGAGTGGACCCCTGAGCCTGAGGTGACTCCCCTGTGGCTGAGCCCCCTGATCTCTCCTGCAGGCTTCCTCTTCCTCAACACCCTCTTCATCCAGAGGGGCCGGCACGAGACCACCTGGACCATCCTGCGCCGCTTCGGCTACGACGACGAGCTGGAGCTGACAGATGACTACCTGTACCCACAGTGAGTGTCCAGGGCTGGGCAGGGGCCACATCCCTCTGGTGCATGGCTCAGCATCCCCAGCACCTTGGCTGCATCCTTCCTGCAGCCCAGGAGCTGCTCAGGGCCCTTAGGTCGGGGTCAGGTTTGCAGTCCTCGCCCTTCTCCTGGGGCAGGAGGGGTCAGGGACAAATACAGCAGGCCTGGGGCTGCTGGTTTAGGCAGACAGGAAGGTGGGGAATGAAATCCAGACTTGCCTTGACATCAGCAAGGGGTTTCTTGGAGGCTGCTGTGTGCCTGGCTGAGCGAGGCAGAGCGGCTCTGTCAGGAGCACTGAGCTGTCAGCACAGCCCTCGCGGCAGATTGTGTGGCTGCTGTCTCCTCTGCTCCCTGCCACTCTGGAGATGGGGAGATGGCAGGAATGGAGGGGTTTGGCTTGGGAGCTGCCTCCTCTACTTCCCAGAGAGCAAGCTGCAGGGAGGTGACAGGGACACGCTGGTGGATGGCACCCGGGGCACTGCTGTGCCCTGCTGAAGCCCTGGGCATGAGGCAGAGCGAGGGCACAGCATCTCCTGGGCTGCTTGGGATGTGCCAGGGAAAGGCCACTGTGCATCCTCGGGGGATTCTCCCCAAAATAAAGGGGCTGTGTCAAGGAATAGCCAGGCCTGGAGGCAACAGCTGACCTTGAGCAGGGAGGGAGTGGGGAGCTATTTCCCCTGGGTGAGATGTGGTCACACACTGCCCTTTGTTCAGGGCTTGAGGAGGTTCATTTGGGTGTCTGAGCTGGGGAATAAGATATGAAAGATAAAAGGGAGGTTTTAGGTTGGGTAGTAGGAAAAATTTTTCTGCTGAAAGGGTTATCAGGCACTGGCACAGCTGCCCAGGGCAGTGGTGGAGTCTCCCCATCACTGGAGGGTTTTAAAGCCATGTGGATGTGGCACCTGGGGACACGGATCAATGGTAGCCTTGACAGTGGTGGAACAATTGGACTCAATCAGAGAGGGCTTTTCCAACCTAAATAATTCCATGATTTTCCCAACAGGATCCGTGTGCCCCCCGGCTGCTCCACAGAGCTCAACCACTTGGGATACCAGTTCCTGCAGAGGCTCTTCGAGAAGCACGACAAGGTGGGCAGCAGGGCAGGGGCTGCAGGGGAGGGGATGCTCTGCTGGGCCTGCACACCTGGGCACAGCTGCTCTCCTAAACACCCCTCTGTGCCAGAGAGCCCATGGAGCACCAGGGAAGGGCTTTCCTCTGCCACAGCATTTCTTCTTTGGAGGCTCTGGGAGCAGGAAGCGGCCACAAGCTGTAGGTAGTGTGATGGCCTGTCAGGGATGTGGGGTTTGGTCACTACTCCTGGCCAAAGCACAGTTTGGACTTAGAGGGACTGGGTCTGAGTTGGCATCAAGCTGGCATGTCCCTTGTAGTGCCTGGCTGCAGCAGGCAGGGAGGCAGGGAATTGGGCAGGGAGGCAGGCAGAGAAGCGGGCACAGCTGCTGGCCAGCAGCCATGGACCAAACACCAGCATCTGCCAGCCTGGTGGAGGGCTGCCAGGCTGGAGAGAGGGAGAGAAAGCAACACGTTTGTGCCAAACTCAGACTCTTGGAGAGTGGGAGAAAGGGATGTATTGGATCAGCATGCACCTGCTCGGACTGGCTATTCAGATGTTGATGTGCATCTGGGGTTTGGCAGCTCTGTGACAACGGGGAGTGGCTCAGGAATGGCAGCAGAGAGTGGACACACATCCCTGTGTGTCCAGATCAGCTCTGTAGCCGTGGGGAATGGCAGAACTGAATGGATGTGCATCCCTGGGTGCCCAGGTGCCAGCAGGTCCCCTTCAGGCACAGCAGCCTGAGTGCTGAATTGGCCTGTGGAAGGCCTGGCTGGCCTGATGCAGGTTGCTGTGGGACAGCTGGCTCCAGGAATGCCAGGAACAGTGGCTCAGGGCAGTGGGGTGGGCGTGGACAAGTCCTGCCTGTTTGCAGC
Source organism: Fringilla coelebs (assembly GCF_963513975.1). Classification (NCBI taxonomy): domain Eukaryota; kingdom Metazoa; phylum Chordata; class Aves; order Passeriformes; family Fringillidae; genus Fringilla; species Fringilla coelebs. The sequence goes on from NC_140042.1 coordinate 14,815,834, forward strand.
TGCAATCCCACGGCACGTTTGCTGTTGTGCAGTGCTGGCAGTCCCTGAGGCACAGGCTCTGAGCTTGCCCAGCTCCGGCCGTGCTGCAGTCGATCAATTCCTGCCATTGACAGGATCCCTGTGACAGTGCACAGCAGGGAGGTGGCCCGTGTGGCAGGGCCCCCTCTGGGCACGGGCTGGGTCCCGCCTGCCCTGGTGACTCCCTGTGTTTTGGCAGGACCAGGACGGAGCCCTGTCGCACACAGAGCTGCAGAACTTCTTCAGCGTGTTCCCCTGCGTGCCCTGGGGCCCTGAGCTCTACAACACGGTATGCACCACTGATAAAGGCCTGCTTTCCCTGCATGGATTCCTCTGCCAGTGGACGTAAGCTCAGTCCCTCTCCCTGGCCCTTGGTCACGTCACTCAGCCCTTGCTGACCCTCCTGGCGTGCTCTGTCTCTCCAGGCTCGTGGCTTACCTGGACGTACGGCACTGCCTCGAGTGCCTGGGCTACTTGGGCTACCCCATCCTCTCGGAGCAGGACTCCCAGACCCAAGCCCTCACAGGTACAGCCATGCCCTCCCCTTCTGTCACAGCTCGGGTCCCTCCTGGCTCTCACCACCCTCTCTCCTGCCAGTGACCCGTGAGAAGAGGATTGACCTGGAGAAAGGACAGACCCAGAGGAACGTCTTCCTGTGCAAGGTGCTGGGAGCGCGGGGCGCAGGCAAGTCCGCCTTCCTGCAGGCCTTCCTCGGCAGGAGCCTGGCGGTGAGTGGCTGCTCCCTGCCTGGCCACGCTCCCAGGGTGGAGCAGGAGGCACAGCTGGGGGTCCTGCAGTGATGTGTCCCGTGGTGGCACCTCCCTGCCCCCGGCCAGGCCCCTCTGTGTGATGCCCTCCCTGCCCATGCTTCACACCCCCTCCGTGCTGGTGGCTTTGGTGTCCTTATGGTGGCTAAAGCAGCGGGTCTGCTCCCTCTGCTTGTCCCGAGGGGCTGTGCCTTTCCCTGGTCTGACCACAGCGGTGCTGACTTTCCCTGCCTGTTAGGAGCAGCCCCACATCTCATGGCAGGCCCTGGCTGCCCCTCTCATCATGGGGGGCAGTGTGAAACAGTCCCTCACCCAGCACTGCTCCTGGCTCCACTGGCTGAGATGGTGTTTTCCTTGTGACAGGCCCAGAAGGAGAAGCCAGGACAGCCATCCCTCTACACCATCAACACAGTGCAGGTCAATGGCCAGGAGAAGTACCTCATAGTAAGTCTGGGAGGGCAGGGAATGGTGCTGTGCCTGGCTCTTAGCAGGGCTGGGCTGTGTCCCCTTACCCTGGCACATGGGGCTGTGCCTGTGCCTGGTCCTTGTGCTGGTGTGAGGAGCAGCTGAGCCCTGGGAGCCTGCAGTGCCACAGCCCTGTCCCCTGTGCTGCAGCTGTACGAGGTCAGTGCTGACGCCACGTTCTCGAAGCCGTCGGACACAGCCTGCGACGTCGCCTGCTTCATCTACAGCCCCAGCGACCCCAAATCCTTCAGCTACTGTGCCAGCATCTATAAGGTAGCAGGCAGGGACCCTGGGGTCCTGTTAGACTTTACCCGGGGCACAGGGGACATCAGCCTTGGTGGCAGCCCCGCCTCTCCCGGGATGGGTCCTTAACCCCTCGCTGGGGTTTCTGTCTCTGCAGCAACACTACCTGGACAGCCAGATCCCCTGTGTCTTCGTGGCCTCCAAGACAGACCTGCCAGAAGCCAGCCAGCAGCCAGGGCTCTTCCCAGCTGAGTTCTGCTACAAGCACTGCCTCCCTCCACCCTTCCCCTTCTCCTGCCACAGCCAGGGACCACCCAGCACTGGTGTCTACACCAAACTGGCCACTGCTGCCACCTTCCCGTTAGTATCCTTCCCCTGGGGGGGCTCTGCTGGGAGCACAGCCTGGGGAGGGGGCTGTGTCCCAGCCCTGCCTCTGCCACATTGCTTTTACTTTGGTTTCTCTGCAGCTTTTGGTGTCATCTAGGGCATGCAGTGACAGGACAAGAGGGGATGGCCTTAAGCTGAAGGAGGACAGGATTAGATGGGATCTTGGGCAGGAATTGTTCCCTGGCAGGGTGGGCAGGCCCTGGCACAGGGTGCCCAGAGCAGCTGTGGCTGCCCCTGGATCCCTGGCAGTGCCCAAGGCCAGGCTGGGCAGGGCTGGGAGCACCTGGGACAGTGGGAGATGTCCCTGCCATGGCAGGGGTAGAACGAGATGAGCTTTAAGGTTCCTTTCCAATCAAACCATTCCAGGGTTCTGTGATTCTGTGATTCTGTGATCTGCTTATACAAATAATTGAAACAGAAAAGCCACTTCTTCCTCTAATTGCAGAGGGGGGAGGTTTTCTCCTGCCTGTGTGTATGTCTCTGGCAGATTTAGTAGATAGATCCTGCCACAGGAGTGTTTATTTTTGAAGCCTAAGATAAAAAATGCTGAAGAGGAGTAGCCAGCTTAGTTTGCCAAGGCCCACGGGGGGGGTGGCAGCTATTTTCTCCCGATGAGATGGATCAGGCTGAAAAAGAGGTCAGTGAAGAGAGACCTCTGTCACACAGCCTCTCTCTGGGAGGAACTGCACCCCAGAGGGGCTGGGAACGGGGTAGGACAGCACCAGGCTGGTCACAGGAGGTGAGGGGGGCTGTGGGGAGGGAGGAGGCTCCCTGTGAGTGGAATCACTCTGCTCCAGGGCTGGGAAGGGCCAGCCCAGCTCCAGGGGCCGAGCCCTGGCGGGGAGAGCGTGTGGGAGCGTTGGAAGGCAGGATGGGATTACTAGTGAGTAGTTTTCCCTCCAGCTTCTTTTCAATAAACAACTTTATTTTTAGAGCTGACGCTTTTTTTTTCCCTCCCCTCTGCAGTATTAAAATTTAAATATTCTTAATATATCTTAGGGTATGTGGTATAAATAAATAACAGCGTAATGGAGGGCCGGGGATTGGCTGTGCTCCCCCGATGTAGTGGGGAATGAATTATGGATGGAGGGAGAGAGAGGAGAGGAGCTGTGAGTGCAGGACAGCACGTGTTTGGGGAGGGAATGTGTACACTGGGGCAGCACCGGGCCCTGTCCCTCGCTGCCCTTTGGTCCCTGTCACCAGTGTCCCCGTGGTGGCATCCCGGCTCTCCGTGCACGGGGAGCTGGAAAGGCAGCTTGACCTAGAAAGGCAGATACCTGTATAATTATTTGGGTGTTGGAGAGCTGTTTCCAGGGCAGGGGAGGGGACAGCCACATCCGTCCCACAGCCCTCCCTTGGCTTGATGGTGATGCCGAGTGATGAGAGCTCTGCTTGCAGACACGGGGAATCTCTCAGGTTCTCACTGGGCTGCTCCCCCCTGTGCTGGGCTCACCCCCTGGCACTCCCAACCTCCCTGTGCGGGGTGGGAGCACCGGGGCAGCCACACTCACCAGCCTCTCCTGTTTGCTTGCAGCCACCTGAACGCCATGGAGCTGGGAGTCGCGTCCTTCTGGCTGCGGGTGGTGCTGGGGACGGCGGTGACAGCGCTGGTGGGCTTCACCCTGTACCGCCTGCTGGCCAAGAACAAATGAGCGCCCCGCCCCACTCCGTCCCCGTGACACCAGCTCCCCGTCCCCGGCGACGCCCAGAGGGGCCCCGCCTCAAGCTGGCCCCTGCTAGGAAATCCTCCTTTGCCCCCAGCCTGGATCGCAGGACCAGTGAAGCCAGACCTCCCAGCACCAGCAGGATCCATCCCTGGCACTGGGCAGCCTCACCGTGGCCTCCTGGCCCCCGTGGCCACAGGGCAGGCAGCTCTGCCAGGAGAACTCTGCCTCACCAGCAGCTGGAGGATCACCCGCATCTTTTATTCTGTTCAGTTTTTTTAATGCTTGTTTTTAAGCTCAAACATGAGTGTTTCAGTGTCTGTTGGACTGGGCACACCCCCTCCCCAGAGGGCTGTGCTGGTGCCCTCAATTCTGGAGGGCACAACGCTCCCGGGGCCTCGGGGAGCTCCAGCAGCAGCTGAGCTGTCAGATGAGCTCATGGCTGCAGCTCCCTGGGGCACAGCTCCAGCTCCTGTCCCGGTTTCCCTCAGCCAGAGCCGGCAAAGGGAGCCAGGGAGGAAGGGCCAGGCACTGGCACCCCCAGCCCACTGTGTGGGGTCAGGCCTGGCCCCTCCTGCTGGGCCACAGTGGCTGCTGTCCTGGGCTGAGAGGGGACAGTGACAACCAGGGTTTGTCCTGAGCTCCTTTCTGTTGTTTCTACCCAAAAATCTTGTGAGTCCTGCAGTGTGCCAGGCTCCAGGTCCATCCTTTCCTGCCCCCCCGTTCATGGCCAGCAGTGTTTGCAGGGCTCTGGGAGCCCTGGTAAGGGCTGGGAGGGCGTTGGATGCCCACTGTGTGCCCAGTCTTTACCTGGCAGTGCCATCACTGAGCTGGTGCCACGCTGTGCCCTAGGCCCTGTGACCTGCTGTCCCCTCTGTGGGGCCCTGTCTGGAGCATGAGGCTCTGGGCACTGCATCTCCTGGCACCACTGGAAGCTCCTTCCTGTCCTGTCCCCTGTCCCCTGCCCACACCTGAGCTGGTTTCATCTGCTGGGACTGAGTTCCGCACCCATTGGGACTGAGGCCCCACAGTGTCCCTGTCTGCAAGTCCCAAAGAGCCAGGCCAGCACCCATCCCTGCCTTCTGTCCTCCCAGGGGAGCCTGGATCAGCCCTGGCTGTGCCAGCAGCCTGGCCATGCCAGCAGTGTGGCTGTGTCACCAGCCTGGCCATGCCAGCAGCCTGGCCATGCCAGCAGTGTGGCTGTGTCACCAGCCTGGCCATGCCACCAGCCTGGCCGTGTCACCAGCCTGGCCGTGTCACCAGCCTGGCCGTGTCACCAGCCTGGCTGTCACCAGCCTGGCTGTCACCAGCCTGGCCTTCCCCAGCATGCTCAGGGTTGGTCTCCAGGCAGCTGCAGGGGCAGATCCTAGAGTAGCACCCAGAGCTGCTTTTTCTGTGTTTTGTCTATTTAAATGTTTTATGGTGGCCTGGAGCCAGTGAGGGGATGGAGGAATCACTGGGCAGCACCGGTGTCTCTCGCAGGGACAGCCCCAGGGTGCTGTCCCCATCCTGCTGTCCCCAGCACTGGCCAGCCAGGTGTCCCTGCCTGTGCTGGAGCTGCTCTGCCAGTCGGGCACACACTCACTGCTGGTCCCTGGCACTGCCAGGGCCACATCCCTCGTGTTCAATGTCCTTCTCTGTGCCCACCATGCGTGGCTCTGCCAGCTGGGCCCGTGCCTGGTGTCTCCCTGCTCCACATCTGCTGGAGCTGTAATGTTTTAGGTTTGTTCTCTACAGCAAAATAAATTTTTACACACCTTGCGCTTGCACACCGTGTCCTGTGTCGCCTGGGGAGCAGGACCCTCGTCCCTGCCCGGGCTGCAGGGGGAGCAGGGCCACCCCGAGAGCCTGGGCTGCCCCGTTTGAGGGCACTTAGAGGGATTTAGGGCCTGGGGTGGTGGGACGAGGCTTGAGGCTTGGGGACACAGATCCTTGTGCAAGTGCCAGCCAGGGTGCAGAGACAGGGGAGGAGGTGATGGATCCCGTGGTTCTCTGCCTGGGATGCACGGGAAGCAGGAGCTTTGGCTGCCCTGGGAGCTGTGGATCTGTGTGCCCGTCTCTCGGTGGGGTTTGGGGCTCCCTATTTCCCTGCAGACGCTTTCCCCCTGCACCTGCAGCTCTCAGGGCTGTGCCACCTCCCCTACCTGCTCCTGTTTTCCCATGGCAGCTTTTCCCTCAGCTATTTCTGTCCCTGCCTCAGCCACGGGCGCTGGGCACCGGGAATGTGTGCGCAGCCGGAGAAAAGGATTTTCCAGAGCCTCTGCACTGCTCTGGATGGGGTCGGACTGCTCCCACATGGGGGGGGGGGATCCCTGTGGGGTGGGAGAGGAGACCCTTTCCACACGGCCAGCCAGGGGACAGGGAGGGTGGGGACGCAGCCGTGCTGCCGTGCGGGCAGAGGAGGCGGTCCCAGGGCGGACGGGACACGCGGGGCTCCCTGGTGACTCCAAACCAGGCTGGATCCCCCGGGAGCTGCGGCACACGTGCCCTGCTGTGTATTCATAGCTCTGCTGTGCGGGGCACGGGCACTGTGCTGGGACAGGCGCGGGTGTGGGGCAGGGCACACGCGTGGCAGGGCCATGGGACCCCAGCCGTGGTCACACACAGTCCCCAGGGAAGGAGCCTGGCAGGGCTGGGCAGCCCAGAGCTCCCTGGGCACCTCAGTAGGGCTGAGCCGCGGCTCTGGAAGTGGGGACGGTACCAGGGATGGGTCCTGGGAACGCCCCTGTCCTGCCTGGGGATCCAGGGGGGTCTGGCCTGGGTGACACTGGGCACGTCCCATAGCGGTGCCAGCTCCAGGGACCCAGTGCCAGGCTGTCCCATGAGCAATGTGCTGGGGCAGGGGACAGCAGTGGAGGCTCTGTGGCCCCTGTGCCATGGGGGTGAACCCGGGCTGTGCTGGCCTGTGGGTGCAGGGACAGGATGGAGGGAATGTTTGGAGTCACCTGTGCCATACTGAGCAGGTACCTGGTGCTGGCATGCTGGTGTCCATTCTGGGATGCTTGTGTCCATTCTGGAATGCTGGTGTCCATTCTGGGATGCTGGTGTCCATTCTGGGATGCACCAGGATATGGATTCCTCAAGCCGGGCGCAGCTGCAAAACCATGTACCAGGATGTACTGGAATACATCTACCTGTATTGGGATGCAGTACTGGAAATGGAATACCGGTTCCCATTCCAGGATGCAGACCCTGTACTGGGACACAGGGATCACACCGGACCCAGGTCCCACACCAGGATGTGACAATCAGCGCTGGGACACGGGGAGCAGGATGCAGGTATCCACAGCAGGATGCACAGAGCTGCTCTGGGATGCAGGAACTGGGCCAGGATGTGGGTACCAGTACTGGGATGTGAGTGCCAGTACTGGGGTCTGATACCACACTGGGAAGCAGGTATCACGCCAGGATGTAGTTAATATTTTGGGGTATGGGTACCAGGACCGGGATGCAGGTTCCCATACCGGGATGCAGGTACCCGTACAGGGATGTCGCAGCCGTACCGGGATGCCGGCACCATCCCACGCTGAGAGCGCCGGGCGTCGGCTCGCTGCCCGTGCCGTGGGCCGTGTCCCGGCGCTGCCGGCGGGGCGGGGCGGGACGGGGCGGATCCCGGTTCCCCGCGCGGCGGCGGCGGCGGCGGGGGGTGCGGGGAGGGGGGGGCGCTGCGCCGCGCGCTGCGGCGGGGGCGGCTCCGCTCGGCTCCGCTCCCGCCCCCGCCGCCGCCGTCGCCCCGCTGCCATCGGCGGCTCCCGGCGCCGCCGCTCGCCGCTCGCTCCCGGGCCCGCCGCAACGCGGGGCTGGCGGGGAGAGCCGCCCCCGCCGCCGCCCCCGCCGCCCGCGCCGCTCCCCTGCCCGGCTCGCCGGCCCCGGGCGCGGGGGAGCGGCGGAGCCCTCAGCCCGCCGGGTGCATGGACAGGAGCTCCCTGCTGCAGCTCATCCAGGAGCAGGTGAGGCCGCCCGGGCGGCACCGGGCACCGGGCAGCGCTCGGGGGGGGCCGCCGGACACCGGCCATCGCCACCGGGGGCGGGGGTGCCCGCACGCTCCGGGCACGGCTGGCGCGCAGCGGGCAGCGCTGCCCACCCAGGGCGGCCACCGCGGCCGTGCCACCCCCGCCAGCGTCCCTCGGTGCCCCTCGTCACCGCCCTGGGGACCCCCCCGCCTTGTGCCGCTGAGAACGCGCGACTCATCTCACTTGTGGCCTCTCCCTCCGTCAGCGCCGGGTCGGATCCTGCCCGCTGCGCCCTCAAGGACGAGGGGTGCTGGGCACGGAGCCCCAGCGCCGCCGCCGGGGTCTGGGTGCCGGATGGAGCCCCGGGGATGCCGTGGGCTCGGTCCCGCCGGCGAGGCGGGGGTCTGCACCCGCCCCCGTGACCTGATTGCGGGATGAGGCCGCGGAGCATCAGCGCTGCGCGGCGTGGGGCTCTGCTCGCGGCACGATGGGGCCTCGAGGGGTTTCCACCCGCGGTCCCCCGTTCCCCACCAGCCCTCCTTGAGCTCCATCGCCTCTTCCCTCCATCCCCACTCAGCCCTGGCCCAGCTGGCAGGTCTCCTCTGGGCATGGGAAAGGAATTTCCTGGGGGTCAGGAAAATGAACTGGTCCCCCACTCGCCCCCCGCTGTTTCCATGACCTTGGCTGAGTCCCCCGGCCCGGGAGCCGCGGTGCTGTCCCCCGTGTCACCCCCCTCGGGCACAAGGACTCCATGTGAACCCGAGCTCCTCGGGAACGAGCAGCCTCATCCCCGGGAATGAGCAGCGCTGGGAGGGCTGGGGATTGGGCCCTCCGGGTGGGCGTAGGGTGCCTGTAAGGTTGGGGTGGGGGAAGATGCACCCCAAAAGAAGAAAGGGGCTCCCTGGCCGCTGACAGGGCTCTTGGTGCTCTTGGGGCCGGTGCCTCAGCGTGTTCCAGCGTGGGGGACAGCTTGTGCTAGGTCCCGGCGTGACAAACACACGTGGAGCCAGTGGGGTGACAGCTGTGGGGCAGGGGGACGGTGACACCCGGGTGCTCCCACTCCCCACGGCTGGGGCTGCTCCCATGGGCTGGCAGCCTCTGAGAGGTTGCAGGTGCTGCCTGCACCCCTCATCCCACCCTGTACCCTCATCCCACCCTGCACCCTCATCCCACCCTGCACCCTCATCCCACCCTGTACCCTCATCCCAGCCTGCACCCCACTCCGGGCAGCCAAAGCCCTTAGGAAAGGGGCTGGGGCTGTTTCCTGCCGGGGGAACAGGGAGGGATGGTGTCCCCACCCGGTGGGGATACAATCCAATGTCCCAAGCATTCCCTTTCCTGCCCATCCCACGAGGATGAGGCTCCTGTCCCGCATTTCCCTCCCTGAGGAGCAAGGGGCAAACCCCACACGACCTCAGGGTGATTGCAGGGGCTGCGCTCTGGCCGTGGGTGCCCCCTCCCCATCTCCACCCTCCTGTGCCATCCCGGGCTCCCTGTCCCCATGAGCGGTCCCGTGTCGGGCAGCCCGTGGCGCTGGGTGCCCGTGGGCGCTGTCCCCGGAGGGCTCGGGGTGCTCGGCCCGCTCTGGGAGCCCCGGGGATGGCACAGGGTGCCCCGGGCAGGGCGCGGTGGATGCCGGCGGCCGGCGGCAAGGGCGGCGGGAGGAGCGGGAGGAGGAGGAGGAGGAGAAGAGGAGGAGGAGGAGGAGGCTGGTGCCAGGGCTGCGCGTGTGTTTAGCTTGGTGGCTTCCTGGCTGGCAGGCTGCTGGCGGCGAGAAATAACTGAGTGGGAGAGTGTTGGCTGCGCCGCGGGGAGCCGGGGACAGCGGCACGGCACGGGCAGCAGCGTGGCACAGGGCACCTCCCGGGGCACGGCCCGGGGCTGCCGTGTCCCCCACAGAGGCGGGGACAGGTGCCATGGAGCCAGGCGGGAGGCACCAGGGGCACCAGGAGGTGTCCCCAGGCCAGCAGGGAGCCGCAGCAGCGGCGCCCCGGTGATGCTCCGTGCCGTGCCCCGCAGCTCGACCCCGAGAACACCGGCTTCATCGGCGTGGAGACCTTCGCCAGCCTGGTGCACAGCCATGAGCTGCCCCTGGACCCCGCCAAGCTCGACATGCTGGTGGCCCTGGCACAGGGCAACGACGAGGGCCAGGTCTGCTACCAGGAGCTGGTAGACCTGGTCAGTACCGGGCGGCCGCGGGGACGGGGCGGGTGCCAGCCCGGGGTGGGCAGGGGGCGCCTCCCTGTGCCCCCGGGGAGGGGGGCGGACAGCGGCCGTGCCCAGGGTCTCCCCTGGCGCGGGATGGCGGAGCGGCCTCGGGATGGCTCGTCCGGGCTGTGGCAACGGGGGGTGGCACAGAGGGGTGGCCCCAGGCCGGGGGTCCCGAGCTGCCCCCGGGGCACGGCGTCTCCCCGCAGATCAGCAGCAAGCGCTCCAGCAGCTTCAAGCGCGCCATCGCCAACGGGCAGCGGGCGCTGCCCCGCGATGTCCTGCTGGACGAGACCGGCCTCGGCATCTACAAACGCTTCGTCCGCTACGTGGCCTACGAGATCCTGCCCTGCGAGATGGACCGGCGCTGGTACTTCTACCAGCACCGCACCTGCCCGCCGCCCGTGTTCATGGCAGCCGTCACCCTCACCCAGGTACGGGCACGGCGGCGGCGCCCCGCTGGTCCCCGCCGCAGACCTCGGCAGGACCAGACTCGGGGAGGAGAGGGCAGGGGGTGAGCCCGGCTGTGAGCTCCTGGTGCACACAGCTGACGTGAGGGGTGTGTGACCCTGGATGCGGCATCTTTGTGCCCACGTGGGCGGCTCAGACCTGGGGCAGTGGGGCTGCGTGGTGCCAGCTGGGATGTTCTGGTGCCCACGGAGGGTCTCTGATATGGAGTGAGGGGTTGGGTGACCCCCGTGGTGATGTCCCGGTGTCCATGGAGGTGCTGAGACCCCGGACAGAGGGGATGGGTGACCCCAGTGGCGATGTCCTTGTGGATGGGACTCAGGGAGGGGCTCAGGTCCGGGGTAGAAGGAATGGGGGACCCCAGCTGTGATGTCCTGGTGCCCTTGGGGGACTCACACCTGGGGTGAAGGGATGGAGGGCCCTGTTTGGGATGCCCTTGTGCCCACGTGTGACCCCCACCCAGGGCAGTGGGGATGGGTGACCCCAGCTGTGACACCCAGTGGGGCTCAGATGTGGGGTGCAGGGAGGTGACAAGCACGGGGTTTGTCACAGATCATCGTGTTCCTGTGCTACGGGGCCCGGCTGAACAAGTGGGTGCTGCAGACCTACCACCCCGAGTACATGAAGAGCCCCCTGGTCTATCACCCCGGGCACCGGGCGCGCGCCTGGCGCTTCCTCACCTACATGTTCATGCACGTGGGGTACGTCCTGCCGGGGGGGACACGGGGACACCCCGGGGGCTGCACGGGCTGAGCCCCCCTGTCCCCTCCTGTGCCCGGGCAGGCTGGAGCAGCTGGGGTTCAACGCCCTCCTGCAGCTGATGATCGGGGTGCCCCTGGAGATGGTGCACGGCATCCTGCGCATCAGCTTCCTCTACCTGGCCGGGGTCCTGGCAGGTGGGTGCTGCCCTGGGGGGGGGGGGACTGTCCCCATCCCCCCCGTCAGTCCCTGTCACCAGCCCGGGGAGGGCACGGGGAGGAGCACGCCGAGTTTGGTGGGGACGCTGGGCTCTGCTGGCAGTGCCAGCATCACTTGGCCAGGGGCTGGGGGGCAATGCAGGCTGTAATTAATTAATGTAGACAGTAATTAATTAATGCTGTGGGGGCGAGACCCCATGCTGAGCCCTGTCTGTGCCCCCAGGCTCCCTCACCGTCTCCATCACGGACATGAGGGCCCCCCTGGTCGGGGGCTCGGGGGGGGTCTATGCCCTCTGCTCTGCTCACCTCGCCAATGTCGTCATGGTCAGCCAGGGGACAAGGGGACACGGGGGGGGACAGGGGTGGATGGCTTTGTAGGGTGGGCAGCATGGTGGGGGATGCCATGGGGTGACAATGGGTATGGGAGCTGTCTGCAGGTTGGGCAGGGTGGTGGGACATTGGGGGGAGATGCCGTGGGGTGGCTGGCACTGTGGGGTGGGCAGCAGTGGTGGGGGGATGCTGTGGGTGGCGTTAGGGGTGTCATTAGGGGTGGCACTGTCCCGGGGGACTGCCTTGGGTGACATCATGGGGTGGGTGTGGGTGGGGAGGAGCAGGGGCCTGAGGGGGCTCCATGGAGCACTCCAGGGGCTCTGGCAGAACCCTCCACCTTGGTGCTGGAGCATTGCGGGTGCCAGCCCATCATCCCTCTTTCCTTCCATCCATCCATCATCCATCCATCCATCCATCCATCCATCCATCCATCCATCCATCCATCCTTCCCTCATCCATCCATCCATCCATCCATCCATCCATCCATCCATCCATCCATCCATCCATCCCTGTCCATCCATCCATCCATCCATCCATCCATCCATCCATCCATCCATCCATCCCTGTCCATCCATCCATCCATCCATCCATCCATCCATCCATCCATCCATCCCTGTCCATCCATCCATCCATCCATCCATCCATCCATCCATCCATCCATCCCCCATCCATCCATCCATCCATCCATCCATCCATCCATCCATCCATCCATCCCTGTTCATCCATCCATCCGTCCATCCATCTGTCTGTCCATCTGTCCGTGCCTCCATCCATCCTTCCCCTATCCATCCATCCATGGATCCATCCATCCACGGATCCATCCATGGATCCATCCATCCACGGATCCATCCATGGATCCATCCATCCACGGATCCATCCATCCATCCATCCATCCATCCATCCATCCATCCATCCATCCATCCATCCATCCCCCATCCATCCATCCATCATCCATCCATCCATCCATCCATCCATCCATCCATCCTCCATCCATCCATCCATCCATCCATCCATCCATCCATCCATCCATCCATCCATCCATCCATCCATCCCTCCCTTTCCCGCAGAACTGGGCCGGGATGCGCTGTCCCTACAAGCTGCTGCGGATGGTGCTGGCGCTGGTGTGCAGTGAGTACCGCCCCCCGCCCCCCCGGCCGTGCGGGCCCCGCCGCGGGCTCAGCCGCTCCCGCTGTCCCGCAGTGAGCTCCGAGGTCGGTCGCGCCGTCTGGCTCCGCTTCTCGCCGCCGCTGCCGGCCTCGGGCCCGCAGCCCAGCTTCATGGCGCACCTGGCGGGGGCCATCGTGGGCATCAGCATGGGGCTGACCATCCTGCGCAGCTACGAGGAGAGCCTGCAGGACCAGTGCGGCTGGTGGGTGCTGCTGCTGTCCTACGGCACCTTCCTGCTCTTCGCCGTCTTCTGGAACATCTTCGCCTACGACCTGCTGGGGGCACAGATCCCCCCCCCGCCCTAGCCCGCTCCCCCCCGCCCCGACCCCGCGGTTGATTTGGTTTCCGAGCCCCCGATGGAGGGGCTGGGGGGGTCCCCGCGCGTGACATGGGGACAGGCCACCCCCCGCCCGCCTGTCCCCTCGGTGCTAGCGATCGCGCCGCCCCCCGCCCCGGGCTGCGCCCCCCGATGTCCCCTGCCGCCGCCCCCGCCGTAACCCCGTCCCCAAAGGATGCTTCAGCCCTGCCCCGGCACCGCCAACCCCCCGGGGTGCCCGCAGGGCTCGGAACGCGCCCCTCGGGAGGGAGCCGGAGCAGCGGGACCCCCCCGCTGGCTCCCGGACCCCCTTCCCAGGGTGGGGGCCGCTTCGCTGCCCCCCAGGACCTGCACTTTCACACGAAGGACTGGTGCCAAAAGAGGAGCGATTTATTTTTCTATGCCAAAATAAATATAAATAAAAGAAAGAGGAATTTAACAAGAAGAAGGATATGGGGAGAGCCCGGCAGGAACCAGCTGAGACCGGCACGACTCGTTTTGGCGGTGCCCTCGGCGGCACAGCCCCCCTTCCCCGCCCCGGCCCCCCCCGCTTTGCTGCCGGCCGCCCTCCGGGGGCAGGGCTGGCCCCGGGATGGGGGTGCGGGGGACCCCCGCTCTAACCCCCCCCCGGACCTTTTTGGAGTATAAATAAATATTTTGCACACTGCGGGGTTCGCGTCTCTGTCGGGGGAGAGGTTTTGGGGGTGTCCCCCATCCTTGACGGGAGGCAGTGCGGGTGCCGGGGCTGGCTGGTCCGGGGGCGGGGGGCACGGCGAGGGGGCACGGCCGGGCTCGGGGCTTACTGGAGCAGAAAACTCCGGGAGAAGTGGAGCGGCACCCGGCCGAGCCCCGGGGCTGGCAGCGCGGGGGGCACATGGGTGCGGGGCGGTGGGCACGGAGACCCCCCCGGCCCACCCAGCCGAGCCCCGCACTCACACCCTGCACCCCCTATTCACACCCATCCCCCATCCAGCCCCCCGCCCCCGACCCCATCAGCTCCATGGGCCCTCACACCCCCACCGCCCCTTTCACCCCTGCCCCCTCCTGCCAGGCCCCTCACCCATCCTCCCGCGCCCCTCTGCAGGCCCAGCTCCCATCAAACCCCACTGAACCCCACAAACCGCGCCCCAATCCCTCCATCCATCCATCAAACCCCACAAACCGCACCCCATTCCCTCCCTCCCTCCATCCATCAAACCCCACACACCGCGCCCCAATCCCTCCATCCGTCCATCATCCCCGTTCACCCCCATAAACCACACCCAGGCCACGCCCACTCGCTACTGACCACGCCCCCGGTGCTGTTCTCTTATTAGCCCCGCCCCTTTCCAGGAACGCTCTGTCCCCACCCCCTGGCCGACAGACCACGCCCCCAAATATAACCACGCCCCTTATATAATTAGCCCCTCCCCCTCCTCGACGCCCCGCCCCCTCCCACAAGCCGCGCCCCCACTCCAGCCCCTGCCCTGAGGCCCCGCCCCCTAACCCGCCCCCCAGACCGCGCGGCCCCGCCCCGCCCCGGAAGCGGCGCTGTCGCAGTGCGCGGCCGGAGCGGCGGAGCCGGAGCCGCCGGGGCCGTCCGAGCCAGCGGAGCCGCGGCCCCAGCGCCGGCCCGGGCCGCGCCATGAAGGGCAAGGAGGAGCGCGAGGGCGGCGCGGCGGGGCCCGGCGCGGCGGGGCCGGGCGCGGGGGGCGCGGGCGGCGGCAGCCCCGAGAAGAGCCACAGCGCGCAGGAGCACAAGGAGCAGGGGAACCGGCTCTTCGGCGGCCGCAAGTACCCCGAGGCCGCCGCCTGCTACGGCCGCGCCATCGTGAGTCCCAGCGGCGCCCTCGGCCCGAGCGGGACCGGCCCCCGGGACGGGAGCACCGGGGAGGGGACGCCCGCACCGCCGTCCCCAAGGGCCCGGCCTGGGCACCCCCGGGACGGCACGCACCGACCTCCCCTGGCCTCGATGGCCCAGGCTGGAACCTCCCCCTTGGCCTGGACACCCTCCCGGAGCTGGCCCGGCCACCCCTGGGGTGGGGTCCCCAGGGAAGGGACGCCCCCGCCACACACCGGGCCTAGACGCCCGCAAGATGGGCCTTCCCCCAGGCCGGACATCTCCCGAGCCCTGGCCTGGGTATCACCAGGGTGGAACCTCCTTGGGCTGGGCACTGTTCTTCCTCAGGGCCTGGCCAAGACACCCCTGAGACGGGACCCTTTTAATCTGCACACTGTTCCCTCACTGGGCCTGGCTCCTCCTGGAGGGGCTGGACACAGCTCTGGGCCTGATTCTCCCTTCCTGGGCCCTGACTGCCACCCCTAGGCCTGGCCTAGGCACCCCTGGCCCCTCTCAGGACCTGGACATCCCCAGCCCATCCTCTCCCCCACCCAGCTCCAAGCTGGACTCCAAGCCCTGCAACCCTCACAGAGTGCCCCCACCCTGAGCCCGTTTCCCCTAAACCCTGTGCTGTCCCTGGGCTGTGCTGGGTAGGGCAGACCCGTCCTGGGACAGTCGGGGTGCCAGGGAGACAGTCCCCTCTGGGGGCAGGGACATGGGCTGCCCTATGGGGACTGTCCCCAATCCATGCCAGCACCTCCCCATGGGGTGCACGCCCCGGCTGGCACTGCTGGCCCTCCCTGCCCAGGGTGACAGCGCCGCGCCGCTGGCTCACCGAGTCACCGGGCTGTCACCCGGCTGTCACCCAGCGCGTCCCGGCCACCAACATGGGCCTGTCCCCGCAGAACCGGAACCCCTTGGTGGCCGTGTACTACACCAACCGGGCCCTGTGCTACCTGAAGATGCAGCAGCACGACAAGGCGCTGGCCGACTGCAAGCGGGCGCTGGAGCTGGACGGGCAGTCCGTGAAGGCTCACTTCTTCCTGGGCCAGTGCCAGATGGAGATGGAAAACTACGACGAGGCCATCGCCAACCTGCAGAGAGGTGAGCGGGCACGCTGCCACTGTCCCCTGCTCCTGTCTGCTGGGAAAGGGCCAGGGAGGGCGACGGGGACGCCGCTGCTGGCGCTGAGGTGCCCTTTCTCTCCTCAGCCTACAACCTGGCCAAGGAGCAGCGGCTGAATTTCGGGGACGACATCCCCAGCGCACTGCGCATCGCCAAGAAGAAACGCTGGAACAGCATCGAGGAGAAGCGCATCAACCAGGAGAACGAGCTGCACTCCCACCTGACCAAGCTGATCGTGGCCGAGAAGGAGAGGTACCGGGGCACCTGGAAGGGCTTTTTGAGTGCCACCAGGCTGTCACAGCTCTGTGTGAGGTGCCTCTGCAGAGCCCTGCAGCAGGGAACAGAGGGACAATGTTCCCCCGTCCTCCTGATCTCCCGCTCTGTCCTAGGGAGCTGGCGGAGTGCCGAAAGACTCAGCAGGAGGAGAACACAGACGAGAGCCGGAGCCGTGTTCAGCTGGCCAGCATCGAGGCCAAACACGTGAGTGAGGGGCTGGGGGCTTCCTCATCCCATCCCCATCCCCATTCTCATGCTCTGCTGCAGCCAGGGAAGCTGCAGGGCTGCAGCTGTACAGGTGAAAGCTGGGACACCTTGGCACACAGCACAGTAGCCTTCATTGTATAGTCAAGCCACCACTGCAGGGTTGTTGTGTCCCCCCATGATGGCTTTCCCTGCTCTGTCACCTCTTGTCCCAGCCTGGCAGCGGTTACACCTGCTGTGCCTGTTGTTCCCCGAGGAAATACAAGTGGCTCTTGGCCACATGTGGGTCTGGGTGCTGGGGACTAATCCCAGATAAAAATAGGCCCACAAGGGAAGGTTATTTGTAAGCTGGATCACTCCTGCCAGGTTCAGCCAGGAGCTGCACAGGCAGAGGGGCCACCAAGGACCTGCCCCAACACCTGTGGTGGGAGGCTTTGGGGACCTGTAGCCCCTGCACACCAGGGACCCCTTGTCCTCAAGGGCTTCTCTTTCAGGACAAATATCTGGCAGACATGGACGAGCTCTTCTCCCAGGTGGATGAGAAGAGGAAGGTGAGTGTGGCTGAGCCTGTGCTCCTGTAAATCTGCTGTATACCCTGCTCTCTGCTCTGAGCCAGCACCACCTCCCAGCCCACTTTCCTGACCCAGCTGTGCCTCTCTCGAGCCAGAAGCGGGACATCCCTGACTACCTGTGTGGGAAGATCAGTTTTGAGCTGATGAGAGAGCCCTGCATCACGCCCAGCGGGATCACCTACGACAGGAAGGACATTGAAGAGCATCTCCAGGTATTGCCAGGCCAGGGGCAGGGGGCTTTCACAGGACCTTGCCTGGGTGGGAAGGCATCTTTCTGCTCAACTCAGGGCTCCTCAGGCTCCTTGGGTTTGCTCCCAATTACCTGCCCAGGCAGCTCCCTGTGGAGCAGGCGCTGCCAGGCCCTGCCCAAAGCGGAGGCGGCTCTTGGCAGGGGTCTCGCACCTCGGCCTGCCCTCATCCTGCTGGGAGGCACCTCCCAGGGGCTCTCCCCTTGCCATGGGCAGGTGCCCGGTTGCTGGGGCAGATGCCACACGGCGCTGGCCTCACGGCCACCCGCGCCCCGGGGCCGGGCACGTCGAGTAACCGGTTCCGCCGCGCCTCCTCCCCTGCAGCGCGTGGGGCATTTCGACCCGGTGACGCGGAGCCCCCTGACCCAGGACCAGCTGATCCCTAACCTCGCCATGAAGGAGGTGATAGACGCGTTCATCTCGGAGAACGGCTGGGTGGAGGATTACTGAGGGGCCGGGGCGGCGCTGGCCCGCCCGGTGTGCTGGCACAGCCGGCTCTCCCCGGGCTGGCACCGTGCCTTACTTGCTCTCTGGCTGTCCCCACTCTGCCCCAGCTGCCCCGGGCCTGGCGCTGGGCGAGGGCACGTCACCATGTCCCCTTCCCGAGGAGCTGCAGCGGCTGGGCGGGCACCATGGCTCCCTGGCTGCCCTGTCCTGCTCCAGGACCTGCCTGGGGGCTGGAATGCTGGCTCCTCGGCAGCGGCCTCACCACCATGTCTGTCACCCCCTCAGCCAGGGCAGCCACGGTCCCCACAGAGCACGTCCCGCTCCAGGGATTGCCACAGGGGCTCGCCGGGATGAGCACCTGGAGCCCCGTCCTTCCCTGTGTTTAGAGTTGTTTCCTCCTCCTTCCACCTCCTGCCTGGCCAGGGTTGGGTCCTCTTCCCAGTAAACAGCCACTTACCGGGATGCTGCTGCACCCTCTGACTTTTCCTGGGAAACAACTGCCCCAGGGCTGGAAGGGGCTGGTTCCCACCTCCCCTTCCCCACTGGGACTGTGGTTCCCTAAGAATAACTACCTGGGTTAAAGTTCTTCTTCCTTTTAATGAAATCCCTTTAAAACCCCACAAAAAATAACCAACAGATTTGCATCCAACTGAGATTCCAGCGTTTCGGTTGGCCGATGGCCTGCCTGGCTTTTGAGAGTGGAAGTTTGCCAATGTCCATTTAAAAAAAAATATATATATAAAAAGAATAAAAAAAATTCAGCAATAAACGTGGAAAAGGATCTGGAGTGGTTCACAGCAGCCGTTTCTGGGGATATCCTGGCTGGGGAATCGGTGCCATCCCATGGGGACCAGGTTTGCTCCAGGGATGCAGCAACACACAGCGTGCTTCAGTAGAACAACTTTAATCCGAGGGGGAGGGCAAAGACCAGTGGAAACCAGAACTTTCTCAGGCAGTTGGTCCCAATACCAGCGGCCTGTCCCTGAGGGTGGCAGGAGCTGCAGCTCCTGGCCTGGCTGGCACGGTGGTGACGTGTCCTCGTCCCTGCCAGCCTAGCCCAGGAAGGTGGAGATGAAGACGCTGGTGTCCAGGTTGAGCGTGGCGTGCCACCAGCGGTCAGGGAAGTACAGCACCTGCAGGGGACACCAGTGGGGTCCCACGGCTCTGGCTGGGGAGCCTGGGGTCCCCTCGGCCCCGGCCTCACCTCCCCAGGGCGCAGGGTGCACTCCAGCGGGCGCTGGGCCGGGGGCAGCGTGGGGTAGGTGTGCTGGAGCCAGGCCAGCGT
The DNA here is from genome assembly GCF_963513975.1 of Fringilla coelebs. NCBI lineage: Eukaryota > Metazoa > Chordata > Aves > Passeriformes > Fringillidae > Fringilla > Fringilla coelebs. Next base: position 14,834,713 of record NC_140042.1, read on the forward strand.
GCTCTCGTTGGGGTGGAAGTGCGGGGTTTGATCCGGCGGGTACAGAAACCAGCGCTGGAAAACACCGCGGGCACAGCCCCTCCCAATTCCCCTCGGGCTCGGGGACACCTGGGAGGGGCTTGTTTCTCTCCCCCCTCCCCAAATCCTTCCTTCCCTTAGGGCTCAGTTCTCACCTTCCTGCCGAAAATCACCTCGGAGAAACCAGGGCCGTGCCAGTGGAAGGGAACGCCAGAGCCTGAGCCTGGTGGGAGCGGAGGGGTGGTGCTGGGGAGAGCCCCCAACCCCGCCCCAGTTCCATCCCAATCCTGTCCCTAATCCCGTCCCAATCCCATCCCAACCCCGTCCCACACCCACCTGCGATCCCAAAACTGTAGGCGGGGCTGGTGCCCGGGATGCGGAAGGGAGGGGGCACGTAGTGCTGGAAGAGGGGGCCCCACTCGGTGAAGTTGTTGTCCCCGAAGAAGTAGAGGGTGTCTGGGGGGACACGGGAGCTGAGCCCGGCCAGGGGAGGGGGCTGCGGGGGACGGGACGGCGCTGCCCGCCGCTGGGCACTACCCACCGCTGCCCAGCCGCGCCGGGTCCTGCGGCTTCAGCAGGTGCTCCACGTACTCCTGGAACGGCACATCCACTGCGGGAACGGAGGGATGAGCGGGGAACGGGAGGGACAGCGGGGGAGCGGAGGGATGAGCGGGAGAGCGGAGGGATGAGCGGGGGCAGCGGCAGCCCCGCGGCCGGGCACGGCCCCGCGCTCACCTTTACGGTACGAGTAGGTGTTGGCCGTGCTGAGCCGCACCGGGAAGGGCCCGAAGGCCGCCAGCAGCTTCTCCCGGGTGCAGAGGGCTCGGAACGCCTGGGGATGGAGCGCGGGGAGCCGGGATGCTGCCGCCGCTCCCGGGACACCGGGAGGTGCGTTCCACCCCTGTCCCCTCGCGGCACTCACCGAATTGTCCGTGACCCCGCCGAGGATCACTGGCCGGGAGAAGGCGAACCTGGGGGGCGGCATCCAGCGGGGTCCCGCACGGGCGGAGCACGGGGACCGGCACTGAGCTATCCCGGGACACCGGGACCGGCCCCGACCCACCCCGGGACACCGGGACCGGCTCCAAACCACCCCGGGGGCACAGGGCTCGGTCCCGACCACCTTCCCCCAGGTTCTCCCCCGGGACTCCCGGGTCTGCTCCCCAGTTCGCCCCGCCGCTCCCCGTTAGCCCGCCCGGTGCACCGGAACTATCTCCCGAGCCCCTGTCTCGGCACCGGGACCGTGCCGGGTCCCCCGTACCGCTGCAGGAAGAGGGAGTAGGTGAGGGAGGCATCGGCTCGTTCCACGGTGCAGCGTGGTTCCTCCGGCACCGTGCCCGCCAGCCTGCAACGGGAGACTCCGCTCGGCACCGGCACCGGGACCAGCACAGGGGCCGGTCCCGGGACAGCCCCTGTCCTTACCAGCCGCCGCTCGGAGGGTCGGTGCAGGCGCCGGGCCGGACCCATCCCAGCGGCAGCAGCAGCAGCGGCAACAGCCGCGCCGCCGCCGCCATCGGGGCCGGCACCGGAGAGAGCGGGAACTACAATTCCCGGCATACACCGCGATCGCACGAGCGGCGCGGTCACTGGCTGGGCGCGTCGCTACGGGTCCCGGTAAGGGCCATCACTTAAAGGGGCAGCAAAAAGCGAGCCCCACCTCAAGGCTTAAAGCGGCCTCCCGGCACAAGGGGACAACAGCATGGGGACACCGGGGACACCGCAGGGCCGGGACCTCCCGCCGAAGCGGGTCCGGGGCTCATCCCCGGAGTCACTGCATCCAGGCGAAGCAAAGACAGGAATCAAGGCTCGAATCAACTGCTGGTTTGTTTTAATCCAGTAAAAAACAGCCGGGCAGGGGGTGCCCCCCACCAGCCCTTATTTACACAAATAAATACAGGGAGAGCGGTGCCAGGGGTACCGGGCAGGGCCCTGCTCCTCCCCTGCCCCACCCCGCTGCCAGCTCCCCTGCGGGCTCGGGGCTCAGGTGTGCTCTGGGGGGCTCAGGTGTACTCGCAGAGGTGGCCGCAGCCAGCAGGGCAGTGGGAGCTGGTCTCCAGCCACTTCATGATGTGCTGCAGGTGGCCGCCGTGGCTGCAGCCCTGGCACCAGACGAAGAGCCCCTTCACCACGTGGTGACACACGGCACACATGCTGGCACACTGCCGACACCTGCACGGGGACATTCGAGTGGGTGTGGGCAGGGAGAGCCCTCGGGGGGCAACAAGAGGGAACAGGGACACCCACCCCATCCCCCTGTCCCCACAAGCTCCTCTGGGCCCCCTGACCTGTCGCAGATCCAGCCCCTGTTGCTCATGGGCCGCTTGCAGTTGCTGCAGTTGACGTGCAGGGTGGTGGAAGCCTGGTTGAGGCAGTTGATGGCACGGCAGGTGCTCAGCTTGATCACCTCGTTGGAGATGTTCCAGAGCTGGAAGCGCTGCAGCAGGTCGATGTAGGACGTGTACCAGTGCTCCTGGGGATAGCCACAGACAGCTGAGCCTCCACATCCACCCTGAAACCCCCTTGGGACCCCAGCCCTGCATCCCAAAGGCAAGATTCCCCTGGGGAGCTCAGCCTGGAGAAAAGGAGGCTCGGAGGGGCCTTCTCACTCTGCAAGTCCCTGACAGGAGGTTGGAGCGAGGTGGGGGTCGGGCTCTGCTCCCAGGTAACAGGGACAGGACAAGAGGAAATGGCCTCAAGTTGTGCCAGAGGAGGTTTAGTTTGGACATTAGGGAGAATTTCTTCATGGAAAGGGTACTCAAGCTCTGGCACAGGCTGCCCATTGCAGTGGTCACCATCCCTTGGGGATATCTAAAAGCTGTGCTGAGGTGGCACCTGGGGACATGGTTCAGTGGTGACCTTGGCAGTGCTGGGGGAATGGTTGGATTAGATGGTCTTAGAGGCCTTTTCCAACCTAAAGGATTCTGTGATACTCTGATCCTTGCAGCGGGAGAACAGCTCTGCAATGCTGGGGAACAGCATCCTTCCCTGCATCAACAGGGCAAGGACACCTCCCCGTCCTGGCCCTGCAGAGCCCACCTTAAATCCCTGCCAGGACTGGTGGTGGGGCAGGTACCGGAGCCCTGGAGCTGCTCACCCTGCCTTCGAGCTGGCCTGCCAGGGGCTGGAGGAGAAGGGACGTGCCCCAACCCCAGGCAGGACCGTGGGATGCACCCCCTGTGGGTGCCAGCAAGGCGTGGCGCTGCCCCCGGGGGCTGTACCTGCGTCTGCTCATCGATCTCCTTGCGGATGCGCTCTCCCAGCACGATGAGCACGGACACGGCCGTCTGCACGTCGCCCTGCTCGGCGTAGAAGAGCAGCGTGTCCCGCACGATGGGGTTGAAGAAGTCGGAGGGCAGGCGGTTCTCGTAGAGAGAGTGGGAGATGGAGATCAGCGAGAAGGACTCCACGGGCGTCAGCGACACCGTCTCGGCCTCGTTGCCGCTGACGTGAGGGGAGTCAGCCTTGTCCTGCAGGTGGTCCAAGGCCGATGGGTTGTCCACGATTTCGTGGCGCAGGGGGAAGGCTTCCTGGGGAAGGCTGTATTCCTGCTCTTCAGCTGCAGGGATGAGCAGGAAAAAACCCAGCTGAGTAGCCCCGCATTTCTCTTCACAGAGAAAAGCAAGCCACAGTTCTTCCCAAGAACAATTCTTATCATTTGCCGTGCCTGTGTTTGTGCCAAAGTGGAATGCAATATGGAGATTGTTTACCCAGAGTGATGGTGCTTTGTTTCCTTGGCCTATCAGGGCCAGGAGTGTGTGTGTGTCGGGACTGTCGGGTGACAGTTATGAGATTCAGTGCAGTGTGTGCAGGGTTGAGTGCTTGGCAGACTCAGTTTTAGATGTATAGAATAATACAGTATAATTAATTAGCCTTCTGATATCCATGGAAGTCCTCCTCATCCTTCTCTCCCCTCGTTGGGGCCATCACAGCATTGCTATACAGCTGGGACAGACAACACCTCCCCCTGTGTGCTCACCATGTGGGTTCTCGTGGTCCATCATGTACAGGTCATCCTCGTCTGCCTCCACATCCCCCAGCAGATAATCAGCAGGGACATCACTGCCCTCTGTCTCTTCATTGTCTGCGTGCCCAGGGAAAGAGAGATCAGCTCATTACACCACTGGATCCACCTCCCAGTGTCCGGCCTGGCATGCCAGGCTGTGCCCGAGCCACACAGCTCAGTCCCCCACCACTGTCACTGTCACCCCAGGTCATGGGGGAAAGCTGTCCTTCTGCAGCGCCCTGGGGCTCGGTGCCCTTCACCCTGGGGCTGCAGCACGTCCAGCCACCCCAATGCACAGGATAAATGCCCCAGTTTATGCCCTGTCTATGGCTGAGGAGGGCAGAGCTGTGGGACTGGACTGTGCCCACCCAGGAGCGTTACCCTCGTTGTTGATCAGGGTGGAGGAGGAATCCATGAGGATGTTTTCTGTGCGGCTTTCGCCTTTGCTGCGGTCCAGTCTGGACTCACTGCCCAGCCCAGCAGGGATATCTTTCAGGTTAAAGCTGGGGAAAAAAGCCAAATTTAACAGTCAGAGGAGTATAAAGTTTCCATTTCAGCCAGCAAACAGCCTGGATACAGGTGTCCAGTTGCAATGTGAATGGGGAAACATGAGACACGGTGATATCCCTTTGTGGGCAGAAGCCACCAGTTGCCACTGTGTGACTTACAAATAAAGACACATTGTGACTGTGATCACAGCCCTTCCTCCAAGCCTGGTGGCACTGCACATGCACTGCAAAGGTCTCCCTGAAGAATTCCAGAGCTGAGCAGGCTCTTGGCTCCATCTCCTTCCCCTCAGAGGCAGGTGAACAGGAGCTGCCTCGCTCCAAGGTGCCTGGCTGTTAGTTATGCATCACCATGCTTGGCCTTCACGGAGCTGGAGAAGGGAAGGGCCGGGGCTGGAGCAGAGCCCAGCTCCCCAGGCTGCTGCCTGCCATGCCTCAGACATGCACAGCCACCCAGCTGGAGGCATTGCTTGGTCAAGGACAGAGCTTGTTTCCTTTAGTGTTATTTGAGGATCTGTCACTCACTGTGGGAACCCGGTCCTGCGAGGTCTGACAGCTCATTTGGAGTCCTCACCCCACATATTTATGTCATTGAGAAGAGGAAAAACAAGTTTTCCTGCTTCATCAGCCCACAACAGGCTCTCCCCGCCAGCGAGCTGCTGGCAGAGCTGGGCTGTGCTCTCCCTTGGAAAGGTTCCAGAAGAAAACCTCTGCACACCAGCAGTTCCAGCTCCAGCCATGAGACACCTCCTCCACCTCCAGCCCTTGGTCACCATCACTGCCCTGGGCACTGCTGAGGCCTCACCTCAGATCCTGGGGTCACTTTTGGGGCCCTCATGACAGGAAAGACACTGAGGGGCTGGAGTGTGTCCAGGGAAGGGAACAGAGCAGGGGAAGGGGCTGGAGCACCAGGAGCAGCTGAGGGAGCTGGGGGGGCTCATACTGGAGAAAAGGAGGCTCAGTGGGGGCCTTCTGGCTCTGCACAACTCCTGACAGGAGGGGAGAACTAGGGGAGTCGGGCTCTGCTCCCAGACAACAGGGACGGGAGAAGAGAAAATGGCCTGAAAATGTGCCAGAGGAGGTTTAGATTGGATCTTTGGAAAATTTCTTCATGGGAAGAGTGGTCAGGCACTGGAACAGCTGCCCAGGGCACTGGTGGAGTCTCCACCCCTGCAGATGTTCAACATCATGTAGATATGGTACTTAGGGACTTGGTTTAGTGGTGGCCTTGGCAGTGCTGCTGGGGGAATGATCTCAGAGGACTTTTCCAACGTTAGAGATTCTGTGATTCATGAATTCAGTAACTGCAAAGCTGATCCCAGCCCCATGCCCCACCACAGGCCAAACTTTGGTTGAAGGAGAGAAGGGAGCAGTGTGTGAAGCTGCACAGATTGAGGCCAGGCTGGCTACACCAACATGGGAAATGGCTTCGTTCCAACAATGCCAACAAAAAAACCAGCACAGTCTGAGGCTGAGGGAGAGCTGTCCCTGCTTGCTCCCTGTGTCTGGGGCAGGTTAGTTATTATGTAAAAATTGTTCCCTGGGAGGGTGGGCAGGCCCTGGCACAGGGTGCCTAGAGAAGCTGCGGCTGCCCCTGGATCCCTGGAAGTGTCCAAGGCCAGGCTGGGCAGGGCTGGGAGCCACCTGGGATAGTGGAAGGTGTGGAATGAGATGAGTTTTAAGGCCCCTTCCTCCCCAAACCATTCCGGTATTCCATGATGTAATTCTATAACCCCATCCCAGCCAAGGAGCCGTTCCCACTTCCCCCCTCATGGAGCTATCCCCCTCATCTCCCTGCTCCCTGCAGCTCCCACCCCCCTGTACCTGTTCATGAGTGGCAGGGCAGTGCTGCCTTTCCCCATGCTGTGGTTGAGGTTCGTGGACGACACGGTGCCAAGGCTGGAGTAGATAATCCTCAGCATCGTCCACGTCTGAGCCACCTGCGTGGAACACATTCCCTGTCAGACCCTCCCAGGCCAGCAGCCCCTGCAGCAGCCGTCCCACAGCTCACCTGGTTGCGGTCCAGCCCCTTGGCCACCTTGGCGTTGTGGTCGCAGAGCTCGGCCAGCGGCCGGCCGGCCAGCGCGTACTGCTTGGCCGTGTGCACGAACCAGTCCATGCTGCCGCTCTCCACGTCCGTCTCGAACACGCTCAGGGCGCTGGAGGACGAGATGTACTCAAACTGCTCCGTGGGGTCCAGCTTGCGCTTGAAGAAGATGGGGTGGCGCCGGTCGCCGATGTAGGGCTTGCGGTTGGAGTCGGAGGAGATGAGGCTCTCCTTGGCGGCGAAGGCCAGGTCTCCGTAGAGGCTGTAGCACAGCCCCTCGGGGTTGGCCCGCTCGATGGGCTGGCTGGCATCCTTGAAGATGTGCTGGTAAAGGGTGCTGTCCTTGGAGCCCGAGAGCAGGAAATAGGGGTCGTGGAGGTGCCGCCACACGATGCCCGTGGTGACGTCCTTGTGCTCCTCGAACATGGCGGAGGGGATGAAGGGGCGGCGCACGTCCCACACGTAGATGTTGTGGTCCACCATCATGGAGCAGGTGGCGATGTGGTGCTTGCACTCGGGGCGCCACTTCACCCGCGCCACCGAGGCGATGGTCTGCACGCAGTAGATCTCCTTGGCCCGCGTCGTGTTCATGTCCCACACCTTCACCATCTTGTCGCGGCCGCCCGTGGCCAGCCAGCCCCTGGGACGAGGACGGATCAGTGTTCACCTCTGTCCCCACCGTGGCACAGAGATGCTCACAGCACAGGTGTGACCACATCCATGCTGCAGGAAGGCAGCTGGGCTGGAATCCCATCCTCCCATGAGCTCCCCTCGCACCTCCACTCCGCAACAACCAGGTCAGGCAGCACCCTCCTTCCTGACCCCAGTTATGGCTCTGTGACTCTAGAGCCATGTCCCAGTCAGACCAGTTCCCTCTGGCTCTGCTTTCCACTGGCCAGGCACAGCAGAGAGGAAAAGGCCATTCTGAACGTATTTCAATGCCTCTCCAAGATCAGGAGCAATGGCAGCACTGCCTGGCAGGGAGTGAGGAGGGACCTGCACACTGTAGCAGCTCCTTACAGATCCTTCCCAGCAACCTCCCAGGAAAGGCAGGAGGGAAACATGACTGAACACAAGCGAGCTGTGTCCCTGAGCAGCCAAGCAGTGCCCTCCTCAAGCTGAGCACTGGCGCAAAAGGCTGCTGTGACACTGCTATACACAACCATAAGACACCCAGTGTCTCAAACACCCCTAATTTATCAAAAAACAAACCTCAAACACTCTTACACCACCCCAAATGCTCAAAGCAACAATCACTACTATCTCCCAGCAACATCCCAGCCCCTGACACAAGGGGACAGGGTATCACAGACCATGCTTTCCCCCACAAAATCACAGTCCTGTTTTTAGGGTCTCTCCTGTCCTGCAAGGCCGGGTGGCTGGCAGGGGCAGGCCCACACCCACCTGTCCTCTGGGTGCCAGTCGCAGCAGAAGACAGGCCCGTTGTGGGCCGTGAACATCCTCTCGTAGCGGTCGGGCCGGCGGATGTCCCACAGCTGCACGTTCCCGTTCTCGAAGGTGGCGGCAAAGGTGAAATAGTCCCGGATGCTGAACTGCACATCACGCACGCTCTCCGACTGGCCTGGGAGGGGACACAAGGTAAGAGCTCCAGCAAAGCTAAAAATCCCACTGGAAGAGCAGAGAGAAGGTAGCAGGGAGGGCTGTGACTGTCTTCCATCTCCCACACAGATCCAGCTAGTACTGAGAGGCAAGAAAAGGCACCAAAATGTCTCTCAGCTCCTTCTTTCCCTGCTCCAGGCATCACACCCTGAGCAAACCCTCCTCTTGGGCAAGGGAAAGGACAAAGCCCCCAGCCCCTGCCTCTCCTAAGGGTGAAGGGACAAGCAAGGAAAGTACAAAGCTCCCAAACTCTGCTTCCCCACAGGGAAACGGGACAACAAGAGGCAGGTTTGTACCAGAGAAGGTGCTGACAGAGTCCTTCTTGCGCAGGTCGAAGCACTTCATGTAGCCATCCTGGGAGCCGCTGAGCAGCATGTAGACCTCGGTGGGGTGGAAGCACACCTTGTTGACAGTGCGCTTGTGCTCCGTGAACAGCTGGTCCTGCTTGTTGCGGGACGGCTTGCCCAGGTTCCAGGTGACCACCACGCCGTTGGTGGCGGCGGTGGCCAGCAGGTTCTCGTCCATCTGGTGCCACACCACGTCGGCGCAGCTGAAGTTCAGGGAGGGCTTGCGGCCCACGCGGAGGTTCAGCTTCTCCACAAACTGCTCCTCCTCGATGGAGTAGATCTTGAAGATGTTGCGGCCGGCCACCACCACCTGGGCAGCGTCCCGGCACACGCTGATGGCGTTGGCGGGGGCGTCCAGGTGGCAGAACATGGTGCGGCCGGTCAGCGCGTTGCCCCCCAGGGCGGTGGTGACCCTGGCCATCTTCTCCATGGCTGTCCTCGGGGTGCTGTCCCCTCTCCAGCAGGCTGCCTGCACACCCACACGGCCACCCTGCTCCACCTCAGCCAGAGCTGGGCAGGGACAGGCTGGGCTCCTGCCGGGCCCTGGTGGCTCCGAGTGCGGCTTGTTGCGGCTGCATCAACGGGCCGTGGAGGTGAGAGGCCACAGAGCCGCCTGTGGGAGGGAGATACAGCCCCACTCTGGGTTCTCCTCCTGCCACCCTCTGTGGCTTCCTCTCAGGGAGTTCCTGAAAACCTTCTCTGGGCTCCTTCTTCCCTCCTCGGCCCCACCCTGAGATGTTTTGCTGTTGCCGATAATCTAGGTCGAGTACAGCGCTGTGGCTGAAGCGAGCAGTGTCCTCAGCACGAGGTGGGGTGAAGTGAGGCCACGGTCACCTCCGTGGGGCACTCGGAGCCTCAGAGCCTGCAAGAACCAGGGGATGACCCTCCTTCTCTAGCGGCGGGGGCAGCAGTTACTCCAGGCTTCCTGGAGGGATCACAGGGTTCCACGGTCTGTGTCCTCCAGAGCCAGGCTGAGCTCCTGCCACAGCACTGCCCTCTCCTGCCAGGTCCCACTGATCCCTCATAGCTCACATTCCCACCCCCTCAGGGCCCCTTCCCACCCTCAGAGCGCCCTTAGGGTCCCGTCCTACTCCTGAGGCCACCCCCAGCCCCTCATATCCCACATTCCCACCCTGTCAGGGCCCTCTCCTGACCCACAGCCCTCTCATACTCCACATCCCCCTCCTGCTGACCCACAGCCCCCCGGACCCCTCAGACCGCACACTTCCCTCTCTGCAGGGCCCGCTCCTGACCCAGAGCCCCTTCAGGACCCCCTCCAGCCCCTCAGAGCCCACTCCGGGTTCCCTCAGAGGCCCCCCACCCCATACCCTCTTCAGGGCCCCTTCCCACCCCTCAGAGCCCCCGGGGCCCCGTCACAACCCCCGCCCGCCTCACAGAGTCCGCTGCCGCTGCCAGTCGGTCCCGCACCCCTCCGTGCGCGGCCCCGGTGCCGCTCGCGAAGCCGTACCCGGTGCGGGTTCCCGCGCCGGCAGCTCGGGCCGAGCAGGCCCCGCCGCCGCCGCCGCCGAACTCCCGCCAGACCACGCCCCCTTCCGCCCCGGGACCGTCCCTGCTGCCAGACCACGCCCCCTTTCCGTCACTGCAGCCCGCCCCCTCCCGACAGACCACGCCCTTTCCGGTGGCGGAGCACGGCCTCTGGCGCCAGGCCTCGCCCCTTACGCTGACAGGACCCTCCCCCTGCCCTCTGACCACGCCCCCTCCCACAATATTATTTAGCCCCGCCCATCTGTGCAAGACCACGCCTTCCCAGCTCTGGTCCGCCCCTGCCCGTAGACCACGCCCCCGTCCTTAGACCACGCCTTTTTTCCTATCGGTGTCGCCCTCCTGCATCAGGCCACGCCTCTTTCCTGACCCGGATATCCATCAGGCCCCGCCCATCCCCTGCCCCGTGAGGCCCCGCCCCGTGTGAAGCCCCGCCCATTCCCAGGCCCCGCCCCCCTCCCGGTATGGGGCGCCCGGGGGCGCGGGGCCATGGCGGGCATGGAGCCATGCGGGGGCCGGGGGGCCGTGGGGTGCAGTGGGAATAGGGGTGCAAAGGGATAAATGGGAATTGGGGTGTCCAGGGCGCCTTGGCGGGGTGCCGGAGGGATGTGGGGTGCGCTGGCAGTGGGTGCGCCGGGGTGAAGTGGGGGCTGGAGGGATGGGAGCTGTACTGGGGACTGGGGGTGCAGGAGGAGAAAGAGAGTACCGGGGGGTTCGGGGGGTGGCAGGGGTGGGAGTCAGGGGGCTGTGGGAGCCGGGGGGAGCGGGGATGCTAGAGGTGCACAGGGACCGGGAGCGCAGCAGAAAACGGGGTTCAGGGGAGTGTGGGGACCACTAGGGGTCAGGGTGGAAATGGGGGTGCCGAGGGGATATGGGGTGCATTGGGGGTGTAGGAGTGAGCTGGAGCGTTCCCGGGGTGCACAGGGGTGTGTGGGTGCACTGGGGGGCACACTAGGGGGGGGTGTACATTGAGGGGGTGCTGGGAGATGTGGGGTCAAGCCATTGGGGGTGCCAGAGGGATGTGGGTGCATGGGGGGTGGGGGAACAGGGGGATAAAGGGGTCGGTGGGAGCCTTGTGGGTCAGGCTGCCGTGGGAAATGGGGGTGCCGGGGGGATATGGGGTGCGCTGGTGGTGTACAGGGGGACTGCAGGGATATAGGGGTGCACAGGGGTGCAGGGGTCACTGCCACGGCGGGTGCCGAGGGTATGGGGGCCGTGCTGGGGCTGTCTCTGCAACCTGGGCACAGGGACTTGTGCAGGGCTGTGGCACCCCAAAACTGCTGCTGTCACCTGCGGGGGTGTGGGGGACCCTCTGTGTGCTGCTGTCCTGCCTGGCCCTGTGCCCAGGGGCACTGCTGGCTTTGGGGGTGCGGGCAGCCCTCCACCCCCGTGCCAGGGTGCTCCGGGCCCCGGCAGCGCCACCCTATCCCTCAGCCCCAGGGACTCCCAAAAGCCCTTCCAGGGCCACTCGGTGCCATTTTGGGGTGAGAACGGGGCGTTTCGGACAAAGCAGGGAGCGGAGGCGGCGGTTGGTGCAGCAGTTCCTTCCCGGCCGGTACAAAGGCAAAACAAACCGAAAGCGTGTCCGTGTCCGTGCCCATCCCGTGTCCGTGCCCGTGTCCTGTCCGTGTCCATGCCCACTCTCCTCCCACGGCTACTGTGGCATGGGGCGGGCACTGCCCCGGGGGGCACCGAGCCCCTCCCGCGCCGGTCCCCGCGGGCCCCCAGCCCCGCGCCGGCTCGGTCCCATCTCGGCTCAGCCCGGGGGTCCCCCCGGTGCCCCGCTCGCCGCTGGCGTGGGGGCGATGGCTTTTCAGCTGGAAGAGCGGTGGCGGTGGCGGTGTGTCCGAGGTGCCACCTCCCGTGGTCTCTCTGTGCTGCCGGTGTCGCCGCGGTGGCTCAGACCCGGCCCCGGTCCCCCGGCATGTCCCATCCCAGACGGATGGGTCGCTCCCCGGCGGTGGCATCACTCCCCCAGCCCCACGGGGTGCGGAGAGGTCCCCCGGGCGGCGGGGGATGCTCGCCAGGGGAGCCCGGCTTCCGGGGCGAAGCCGCGTGGAGGGGCTCAGTGGGGCTGTCACTTGTCACCGTCCCCCCGGGTACCCCGAAACCTGCCGTAGCACGAGACTGAAGCAAGCGAGCATGCGAGGGCGGCGGGCGGGCGGAGAGGGACATCCTATTCACCGGGAGAAAGGGCCCCAAAGGCGGGGCTGGGGGCTGGAGGGGACACGCAGCGCGGGGACGGGGGGGGGTGAGCTCGGTGACCCGCTCCGGGGGCGTGAGGGGACCCATCCAGCCTCCGCCGCCACCCCAAAATCAGCATCCTCCTCTGGCCCATCCCTGGGAGCATCCTTTGGTCGCCAGGAGCATCCTTGGTGGCGGGGCCGTGTGCCCGCTGGCACCGGGGCGGGGGGAGCAGGATGCGGCCGGGGGGGGTCACACAGCGTCGCCTTCCCACTTTGGGCTTCCATGATGTCCGTTCGTCTGTCCGGAAGGGATTGGCAGGACACCGGCGGGAGCACGGGCGGTGGCGGCGGCGTGGGGGGAATTTACATGGTGCCGGGGGGGCTCCGGCCGGGGGCGACGCCTGCCCCCATCTCCCCCCGGAGCCCCGCGTCCCTTGGGGGCGTCGATGCGGGGGATGTCCGGGCTCGGTTGGAATCGGGGGCGTCTCTCGAATCCCCCCGCAGCCGGAGGGAGATGGGGTGGGCGATGGCGGCCGGGGTGGGCGCGGGGTGGGCCGGCTCCGGCGCTACTCGATCACCATGCAGCACGGGAGGTGCTGGGAGAAGTACTTGAAGAGCTCCGGCGTGGCCCCGGGGCAGTTGGTGAGTTCCAGCTCCTCCAGCTCCTGCAGCTGCACCAGCCCCGACAGCCCCGTGGTGGTCAGCAAGGGACAGCCTGCAAGGGGACAGGGTGCACTGTCAGCCCAGATCACCAGTGTCCCCCCAAAAATAGCATCCCCAAAAATAGCGTCTCAAAGGCATTGGCATCCCAGAACACCAAAATCCTCCCAAACAGAACCAAAGGATCAGGACCTCAAAATCCCAGCACCTCAAAACTCACCACATCCAAAAGAACCCAAAAAACCAGTGTGCTAAAATAAAGGTACCCCCAAAACCCCAATACTATGAAAAAATCATTCAAAATATCAGCATCCAGAAAAATCCAGCACTCAAAAATGCACACAAAAAACAGTACCTTATAGCACCAGCACACCAAAATACCAAGACCATCAAAATTAGCGCCCAAAACCCCCCCACCAGAACTCAGAAAACCAGCATGCTAAAGAATAGTGCTCCAAAACACCTGCAACCCAAGGTCAGCCTAAAATCCCAGCATCTTAAAGGACCTGTATTAAAAATAAACAACAAAAAAAACCCCAAAAAAGAGTGTGCCCCAGAACAGCTCCTCAGAAACCAACACCCCAGAACACTTGAATGGCAAAAACGTAGCTGCCAAAACACCACCACCCCAAAAAACACGGCGCCCCAAGAGCCCAGCGTGGATCTTTGACCTTTCCCAACAGGCTGGGCTGGGTGCAGGTGCCTGCTGGCCTGGGGGGATGCTGGCTGTCCCCAGGCTGTCCCCAGGGCTCTCTCTGTCCCCATGCCCAGTGCCTCCCCAGCCCCATGGGGTCTCTGGTCCCTGGTAGAGGGTCAGGGTCTCACCAGCCAGCGAGAGGAGGCGCAGGCTGCCCATGCCCAGGAGGTGCTTCAGGCCAAAATCCTGCACCTGGAAAAGAAGATGGGATGGGGATGAGGGGGGGACAGTGGGGACAACCGCAGCACCAGGGCTTGGCATTGTCCAGCTGGGGTAGGGAACTGGTGCCAGGCCTGGGAACCCGAAGCAGGGTGCAGGATGCTGGGGTAGTGTGCTGGCTCTGGGTGCCAGGGCAGGGCACTGTGATGGGACAGGCTGCAGGGAGGGGAGCCTGAGCAGGATGTGGGATGTTGCAGCGGGATGCTGGGGCAGGGTTTGGGGTGCAGGGCCGGGGTACTGGGTCTGGGCTGTGCAACAGGGAGCAGGGAGCCAGGGCAGGGAGCCTGCAGCAGGTACTGGCTCTGGGGATGCAGGGTCAGGGTGCCAGGGCTGAGTCCTGCCGAGCTCACAGGAGCTCTCTGCTTGCTGGCACCATGTCTTGGGGTCTTCAGCCAGCCCCGGGAGCCCGGCCTGAGCTCATGGCCCATCCCCAGGGAGGTGCCACCATGCCCTCTCTGCCGTGCCGAGCCAGGACGGGCGCAGCCGTGTTCCACACCTACCTGGCAGCACCAGCGCAGGTAGAGGCTCCGCAGGGATGACATGGTGGACAGGTAGCTGAGGCCGGTGTCGGTGATCCGCACGCACCTGCCGGGACACGGGGTGTCAGGGCCAGCTGGTCACCCGTGGGTGTCCCCAAACCATGGCCCCCATGCTGCACCCTCTGCTTCCAGCGCGGCTCAGCATGGCACGGCTTGGCACGGCATGGTTTGTCATGGGGTGACATGGCACAGCACAGCTCGACATGGCATGGCATGGTGTGCATGGCATGGCATGGCTCAGCACGGTATGGCATGACTTGGCATGGCTTGGCATAGCTTAGCATGGCATGGCATGGCCCGGCACGGCTCAACATGGCATGGCATGGCTCGGCACGGCACAGCACGGCTGGGCACAGCCCTTTACCTGTCGAGCACCAGCTCCTCCAGCTTGTGCAGGTCGCAGGCGATGTACTCCAGGGCCATGTCGGTGATGCGGGGGCACCAGGACAGGTCGAGGCTGCGCAGCTTCCGCAGGTTCTCGGCCACCAGCTCCACGCCGTCATCCGTCACCTTGGAGCAGCCCGAGAGGCTGAGCACGCTCAGGTTGGGCAGGCTGTGGACCATGTTGACCACGCCGTGGTTGGTGATCTCCCAGCAGGAGTTGAGGCGCAGGGTGTGGGTGGTGTAGCCCTGCTTGGCGGTGAAGTAGGCGAGCGCCGTGTCCGTCACGTGGTAGGCTTGCAGGTTGAGCTCGGTGAGGTTGGGCAGGAGCTGCGAGATGGCGGCGATGGCGTCGTCGGCCACGTTGATGCAGTCGCTGACGCTCAGCGCCGTGATGCGGGCGTTGAGGCTGGACCACAGCCCGGCCTCCGTGAAGTCGTTGCAGCCCGACAGCTCCAGCCGCACCACGCCCTGCATCTGCTCCAGCATCACCTGCCGAGGGCAGGGGGTCAGGCCGTGCTGGGCACTGCCACCCACCCTTGTGTGTCCCTGTGCCCCCGCCCCGGCTCCCTCTGGGTGCCTCCTCCCACTGCTCCCAGTCTTGCCTGGGTCCGGTCTTCTCCCCTGGGACCTCCCTGGCATGGGTTCAACGCCTGCCTTAGGACATGCCAGCATCAGTGGGGAATGGGAGGGGAGGACAGGCAGGGACCCCTGGCTGCAGCCCCGGCACTGTCCCAGGTGCTGCTGGCAGGGTCAGGATTGATGGCACAGGTGAGATGTGCCCACGGAGCAGCTGGTGCTGTGTTTGGCCTTGGCACGGGGCAAGGATCTCGGTGGGGACCTTGCTTAGCCCCCTGAATGGCCCCATCTCTATGTGACACTCAGCCCCTTGCTTGGGGGACCCCCTTGCTGGGGAACAGCCAGACAAGCAGGAATGTCCTGTTCCCAGAGCTCGTCACCCACTGCCACATCACCGCCCAGCAGCACAGCCACCTCACCTGGCCCTGCCTTCCTGCAGCACCCACAGGCAGCGGGGGTGAAGCCCTGACAGCCTCCTGACCCTGCACGGGCTGCACCCATCCCACCGCCCAGACCACAGGCAGGGCCTCCCTGTGCTGCCAGCACCTGTGGGGTGGCCATGCCACCTGTCTGCTCCTTCACTGTGACAGGACCACTCTGCCCACGTGCGCATCCCCAAGGCCACCAGCACATCTCAGCCACCCCGGTCACTTCAGCAGGGTCACCTACCTCCAACCCCGCATCTGTGATGGTCGACCTCTTAAGGCTCATGGACTTGACCCCCTTCTTGGAGAGGGGGTAGTTGTCAATGAACTCACAAATGTCCAGGTCAGAGACGCCCACGAGGCAGAAGCCGTCGAAGCCGCGGACGGCGAAGCCCTGCAGGCTGACGAACTCCTTCTCTCCCCCGGGCAGGACGTTGTAGAGCTCTTTGGTGTGCAGGACGGGCGTCAAGCCCACCCAGAACTTGGGCTGGTAGAGCACCCTCCGCCATGCCTTGCACACCTGCGCCAGCACGCACTTCTCGCACGCCGAAAAGTACCAGAACAAGCGGTTGAGGATCTTCTCGTCCACGGCCAGCTGCCTTTCCGAGGGCGAGCCCGGCAGCCGCTCCGGGGAGGGCTGCTCCGAGCCTTCGCTGGCGTTCAGTCCCACCAAGGAAGCGCCGGGAGGGGAGGAGACGCTGGCCAGGGTGGCCAAGGAGAGCGGGGAGGCCAGGCTGGGGATGGGCAGGTCGCTGCGGTGGGCTAAGGCTGGGCTGAGGATGGCAGGCACGGAGGAAGGCTGGCACAGGCGGTTTTTCACGGCGGGGGTGCCTTTGGTGATGCTGGCGGAGCCGAGGCCGTTGGCTTGCGTGGGGATCTTCACCAGTCCATTGCGGGGCAAACATGGGGGCTTGGTGTCGCCGTTTCTCGGGTTCGACATCTTCCACGGGTCTCTCTGTAACACAGGGGTGTGGGATCAGGGGCTGTGGGTCTGCTGGGAGGGTGGACGTGGCTTAGGGAGGTGGTGGAACCAGGGATTGAGGGGATCCTGGGAGCCCTGAGCAGGGTGGCACATGGGGCTGGGTGGTGCGGGGCTGGTGGACACAGCCACAGAGGGGACACGTCCGGGACACAGAGCAGGGTCCTCCCAGAAGCTGCATGGCCCTGGTGCCCCCTCTGATGAGGGACAGATGGGGATTTGTCCCTGGGCATTCACATCCCTCTCTGAGCCTAGAAAGAAGCATGGCCAGGGGCAGATGGAGAAGGATCCACAGACTGGCTTGGGTTGGAAGGGACATCAAAACCCACCTCATTCCACATCCACGCCATGGACAGGGACACCTTCCACTCTCCTAGGGTGCTGCAGCCTGGCCTTGGGCACTGCCAGGGATCCAGGGGCAGCCACAGCTGCTCTGGGTGCCCTGTACCAGGGCCTGCCCACCCTCACAGGGAACAATTCCTAATTCCCAATATCCCATCCAGCCCTGCCCTCTGGCAGTGGGAGCCATTCCCTGTGTCCTGTCCCTCCATCCCTTGTCCCCAGTCCCTCTCCAGCTCTCCTGGAGCCCCTTTAGACCCTGGCAGGGGCTCTGAGGTGTCCCTGGAGCCTTCTCCTCTCCAGGTGAGCACCCCCAGCTCTGCCAGCCTGGCTCCAGAGCAGAGGGGCTCCATCCCCCAGTGCATTTTTGTGGAGGGCAGCGGGCAGAGGCAGAGGAGCAGAGCTGCCCGTGCCCACCGTGCCAGCCAAGCCCTCAGCAGTGAGCCTGTGCCAGCCCCAGTGCTGCTGATCCTCGTGGAGCCTCGAGGCAGCCGGGCAGCACCCGGCAAACCGGGCCAATAAATATTGCAGTGGCAGCAAGGCCGGCTTCCCAAGGGCCCCCCTCACCCACCATCCATTATTCAAGGCATTTCCCTCTATAAATATGGAGGTGAATTATTGATGGGGGCTCAGCCCCCTCCCCCTGCCCGGGCCTGGCACAGAGCCCTGCCCAAGTGCTGCCTGCCCTGCCCGCACCCCGTGTGCCAATGCCACGCCAAACCCTGCCAAAGAGCTGATCCTGGCAACCCTGGGGGCACAAGGAGCTGAAGCACGGGAATGCAGCTTGCAGTGCATGGAGCAGGGGGCAGGGAGCTGCCCCTGGAGGCCCAAGGGGTGGTTGGCACCTCCGTGGAGCAGTGACAGGAGCTGGGGACCTTCTTGCTTGCCAGCTTTTCCCAGGCCCGAGATTAAAACAAGGGGATTATTACAGCTGCTTCATTTGGGATGGAGAAAGTCGAGCCCTGGTGGAGGCACACCGAGGGAAGGGCATCCTGCTCACGTCCGAGCTCCGTGGTCCCTGAGCCTGGAAGCAGGATGCAGCCTAGACCCCCTGATGCCCATGCCTCTCACTCTCACAGCATCCCTGGCCTCATCCGGCTCTCCTGGCGCAGCCAGGGAGGACGCAGCCACCCAAGAAAAAGCTCAGAAGCGCAGTCAGGTGCCGGTGGCACATCTGGAGAACCCACGGGATGCGGGGCACACGGCAGCTCCCGGGGACACCTCCCGGGGACACCTCCCGGGGACACCTCCCGGGGACACCTCCCGGGGACACCTCCCGTTCCCGGCACGGCGGGGCCGTGGCACGGGGCTGGTGGAGCTGCCGCAGCCTCTGCCGGCCTGCGAGCCGAGGTGCCAGCAGCCAGCCCGGCTCGGTGGCAGCGTCCCGCCGAGATGCAGCCTCCGGGGACGAGCCCAGCCCTGTGCAGACAGTCTGGCGCCGCTCCCGGCTTGGATGCAGCCGCTGCTGCCTCCGCTCACGCCGCCCGACAGCGGGGCTGGGCCGCCGATGCTTGGACATGTGTTAAATTCGCTTGAAAGCAGGAGAAGGGGAGGGAAGAGAGGAGAGAAACTTGAAACCAGCGGCTCGGTGCTTGGCCGCAATTAGGGAAGCAAACAGAACGTGCGGCGGGGCGCCTCACGGCCACAGAGCAGCAGTCCAAACAGATAATGACCAGGTGGCGGGAGGAGCTGTCACTGCAGCGAGTGGCACCGAGCCCCAGAGCCGCTGGGCACGCTGGCCGGCCCCGGGGAGAGGGCAGGTGGTGGCAGAGGGGCAGCCCAGGGCCTCGGGAGCCCAGGGGGACAGTTGCAGCAGGAGACACATGCTGCCGAGTCGCCGGACTCACAGCAGCCAGCAGGAGGTTTTGGCGCCGCATCCAACCTGCTCAGAGCTCGGCTGGTCCCCGAGGCCGAGCTCGGGGGGGCTCAGGGGGTCCAGCAGCTTTCCCTGGAAAGCTGAGCCAGGCCCCCTGCCCAGGGAGCTCAGGCTGTCTGAACAGAGCACAGAAATCCCAAATCTTGAGTGAGCTGGAAGTCACTTCAAAGAGAAGGATGGACAGGAGGATCTGGGCAGCGGTGGGGGGAAGCCAGGCAGGCATTTCTCCCTGGGGAGACGGGCAGGGAAGAATTTGGGTGCTCCTACCATCCCCAGGCACTGAACTGTGCTTGGGGAAAGACCCCAGTGTGGAGAGGGTGGGCTGGGGGCACGGGCTGGGAGGGGATGGGTCTAATAGCTGCTGTCTCTGGCACCAAGGGGCAGTGCTGGCATTTGCCCTCCCATGGGAGAGCCCCAGCGTGCAGCCAGGAGCCCCCCAGCTCCTGTAGCCCAGGGCTGAGGCCACATTGCTCTGATGTCCAAAGTGACGCTCCCACAACCCCTGGGGGTCACAGCTGCTGAGTGCAGGGACACCCAGAGCCCTCCCCAGGCACTCCCAGCCCAGACACAGCGATGGACAGACAAACCCAAAGCTGTCTGCCTTGGAGGTGCCAGCACACACCCTCCCAGATGTTCCAGCAGTTCCATGAACACCTCCATATGCTTTGTGGCCACTCCAAAGCAACAGGAGAGCAGGGATTTGTCCCTTTCCCTTCTCCCTGTCGTCTCAGTGTTTGCAGATTGCACGACTGGGCCGAGCACACCATCATCATCATCATCATCATCATCATCATCATCATCATCATCATCAGGATTGTTCAGCACTTGGTGCAACCATCCTTGCTCTGGGGTGCCACGGGAAGGGCCCAGATTTGCAGCCCCCCTCTGTCTCAGCCCCCCATTGCTCTGTCATGGGGAAGCCTCTCCCAGCAGTGGAGTGCCAGCTCCAGCCCAGTGGGAGAAAACCTGACCAAAGCCAAGGCCAAAGCCCTGCAGGCTCCCAAATGCACTCCAGGGTGCACATCTCCCGGGATACGTCACTGGCAGAGAGGTTTGGAGGGGTTTGTCACCCACGGGAAGCGATGATGCAGTGCTGGGGGGCGGGTTTGACGCAGGGAGAGAGAAGAAAGCCGGGGTCTGAGAGCCTGTCACCACAAACGCTGCACAGGCAGCGAGGATGCTGGGATGAGCGGCATGGAAACTGCCAGGAAAACAGAGCTTGCCCGACCTGTTGGCGAGTTTACTGTCTCCACGTGGTGGTGCAGAGGGATGAGGGCCTTGAGACACGGGCAGGGCCATCAGCCACGCTGTTAGTGCACGGCCTGGCAGATCCCTGGCTCCTGGAGCAGTTATCCTGCTGCAGCAGGGATGGGGCTGAGCTCCGGGACTGCCGGGCTTGAGCCGGACCGGAGGCCAAGGGACATCCCGGACTGGCCGGCGTGGGACGGCCCGGGACCCCGGGAGTGCTGGGTCAGCACCGAGGACAGCTGCCCCGGTCACCAGTCCCGGTCAGCACCGAGGACAGCGGCCCCGGTCAGCACCGAGGACAGCAGCCCCGGTCTTTCTGTCCCGGTCAGCACCGAGGACAGCGGCGCCCCGCAAGGACACCGCGCTCGTTCGTGTCCCTGCCAGCATCCGACTCTGGGATGATCCAGCCTTGCCGCACCGGCTCCTTTAAGGGAACCTCCATCGCCCCTCAGGGCCCTGCCAAGATCCAGAATTGCTCCAACAGATCCTTGTCAGAGATCCTACTGTAACCCCGCAGGCAGGTCTGCTGCTGTGCCAGCAGATCCAGGGAGAACCCGTGACTGCCCCACAAACTCCCCGTGAGACCCTGCTGTCACCCACCGGCTCCTTGCTGCCCCAGCCCGCCTCAGAGCCTTGTTATGGCCCTGCCAGGACCCAGAGCTGCTGCCAATGGGTTTCAGGTGGCAGAGCCGAGCGGAGCGAGCAGCCAGCACTGCCTGCTCACACTCACACACCCACGGGGTGTACACACAAGCCCTGCTCACACTCGCACTCACACACCCACGGGGTGTACACACATAGGCACAGCCCTGGGGAGGGGGGGATGCCCTGGCACAAGCCTGGCTCACACTCACACTTGCACACCCACGGGATATACACACACACAATCCCTGCTCACAGTCACACACTCACACGGGATACACACACAACCCTGCTCACACTCACACGGGATGCACACACACAATCCCTCTCACACTCACACTCTCACACTCACACACTCACACTCACGCTCACACTCACACTCACACTCACACTCACACTCACACAATCCCTCTCCCACTCTCAGCGCGGCCGGGCCCGCCGCGTGCACGCGCTCCCGGGGTTGCATCAGCTGAATTCATTACCCGTCTATTTTTACTAATGCAGCAAATCAAGTTGCTCCACGGGCGGAGAACACGCGCCCGGCACGGAGCGCTGTGCCGGAGCGCGCAGCCCGGCCTTTGTGCCGCCCTCCCGAGGGGCTGAGCCCGGTGAGGCTGCCCCGGGCAGCGGCGGGGCCGGGCTGGGGCCGGAGCCGGCACCGGAGCACACGGCAGCGATAAACACATCCATCCATCCATCCATCCATCCATCCATCCATCCATCCATCCATCCCCCTGCCGAGCTGCCCCCGGCTCCCATCCCGCTGGATCACAGCGCTGCCCGTGCTGTGAGCAGGGTGCCAGCACCCAGCCCTGGGCTGGCTCTCTTCAGAGGGTCGCTTGGGTCACCCCAGCAGTGCAGAGGAGCTGCTGAAGACTCTGGAGGAGCTACCAGCTCCTCTCAGAGCAGCAGAGAGAGGCTCCACTGCCTGGAGATGCTGTGCCTGTCTGTGTGTGTGCTCCAGCCCTGGCACTCACACAGCTGAGCTGGGACGGAGGCTCAGAGCACAGCTCCAAGCTCAGTGGTACCTTTTCCTTGCTGCACAATCCAGGAATTCACGGTAGGGAAGGGCCTTGCCTCTCCACCTGGCCCTGGAGACCTGCTGTTTGTGTGATGGGAGCTGGGAAACTCCCTCCTGGGGCTGCCCTGAGAGCTCCTGGGGAGACCTAAGGGCTGAGAGCAGCTTTCCCTCTTCCTTGGAGGCTCCCAGCAGCGCCAAGGAGCTCATCCCACCTCGCAGTGGACAAAGAGGCTTAGGAAAATGGGTCTCACTGCTGGGGGTGCTGCTCTCAGTGCCAGCCAGGCTGGTGAATCCATGGCTGGGTCTTGCAGCTCATGGCCAAGCAGAGGAGCTGTCACTGTAGGAACCCCCAGCACTGCAATCTCTCAGGTCCTGTGGCCTTCCCAAAGGTCAGGCTCAGGCTTTGCAGGGTCAGCCCTATCCCCAGAGAGCTGGGAAAAGCTGGCTGAGGTGCCAGCACCAAGCTCTGCTCAGGTCCCCACTGCTTTGGGCTTTGCTGTGAGAACAGCTCCTGTCTGGGGGCACTGGGAGATGCAGCTCCCGTCCCCAGCCCTCAGCGTGGGGGAGGCAGAGCTCCAGCCCCAAGCCTGCCCAAGCAAAACTTCCTCCCATCAGGGCTCCCTCTAACCACCAAGCCCCTCCTGAAGCAGCTTTCAGCCTCCCTGCTAAACCCCCTTCTCCCAGAGACAGCAAATTCTGACCTCTCTCCTTTTCCCAGGCAGCCCTTGTCCCCTTTGGGAGGAATCCCCCATCCTAAAGGAGCACTGGAGGGACAGACTGAGGGCAGAGCTGGACCCCTGCACCCTTCCCCTCCAGCCTCCTCTGGAGATCTTCACTCTCACACCATGGAAGGATGTTTGTGCTTAAGCCAAGCTTCTCCCTGCTCCCCACTGACCGAGGCAAGGAGAAGAGGCAGCAGCTCCTCGTGTGCTGGATCCTGCCCAGCCTGGCCTCCTCTCACTACAAGCCAGCCAGAGCCCAGTGACATCTCCCAGAGTGTCCCAGCCCTTCCCTCTGCCCAGGAATGGGTGAAATGCCTCCCCTGAGGAGCCAGGAGCTAGGAGAGCTGTCTCCAAGCACAGGACGTGGATGTGCTCCTCAGGTCTTGCTGGGACTCGTGCCTGCCCAAAGCCTTCACCCCTCCAGGCACGGGGACAGCCACACAAGCACTGATGGCCCTTTGCCCCTGGGCTCGGGGTCTGGCTGGGACCTGGGCTTGGGGTCAGGCAGGCACGAGGCTGGTGGGACACCAGGGCAGGCAGTGTCCAGCCATGGCACTCCTTGGTTGGCTGTGGGTGCTAAATGTCAGCACGGGCTCCAAAAGCCATCAGGCACCATCCTGATCCTGCTCCCAGCACAACCCCCTGTCCAAGAGCTGGGCATGGATCCCCCCTCCAGCAGGGAGAAACCCTGGAGAAACAGGTCCTGCTAAGCTGTGCCCTCCCCAAACACTCTCCTCCTCAGCCCTGAGCTCCTCCCGTGAGCCACCAGCCCCGGAGCCCCCAGCACACGTGGCTGGTCCCCGTGGCAGGTGGGCAGAGGTTGGGAGGGGGATGCTGCCAAGGAGCTCTGCTTGCCTGCACACCCAACGCTGCTCCCTCCCACACCAGCAGCACCCACTCACCTCCCAAATTCCCTCTCCCTTCTCTGAGTGCAGCTCCTGCACAGGCACTGCTGGGAGCAGGAGGAGATGGGAGATGGGGACACAGCTACAGGCAGGACGAGGTGGCTTTGCCATGGAGCTGCCAGCTGCTGAGCCATGCACAGCTTAAATCTGCAGAGCAGAGGGGCAGGATCCCGCCTCCAAACTCCAAGTGCTCCCACTCCAGTGGTCCTTCTGTCTGGCCACCTCCCCACAGGATGGTCAACACAGCTGTGACCCATGGAAGGGGACAAGGGAACCCCTTCCCCACTCTCACCTTACCCTGGCCCAGGTGAGGGTCACTCCTTCCCCAGGAGCAGGATTTGGGGAGCCAGGAGGGTCCCACTGCCAGGGGTGTCTGTCCTGCTGCTCCCCTGTGCCGTGGAGCTGCTGGCACGGGGAGGGGAGCAGGCAAAGGGATCGATGTGGGGGAAGCCAGCTCGGGGAAAAATAGATATCTAGCTCATTAAAAATGGATGCTTGAGCGAGTCCTCCCCACTCCAAAGCCACCTCCCTCCCTCTTCCTGGTAGCCAGAGTGAAATCAGCACCCAGCTTCCAGAGGAGGGGAGCTGCCAGCACAGCACGGTGCTCGCTCTGTGCCCGCTGCTCCCAGCCTGCTGAGCACCCTGGGGTGCTGTGCCCCGAGATCCCCAGACCCTGGGCAGAGGGTGGGCATGGAGAGGGTCGGGTCTGCCAGGAGCATCCCTGCTGCAGGGACTGCCACGCTCCGGCCTTCGCTGCCCGGGCACTGCCATGTCCCACCAGCACCAGCCGATGCCCGAGAGGCACCACCTGAGCCCAGTGCCCCATGGCACCCCTGGACCCCACATGGCCAAGACCTTGGGGTTATCTAGCTGCTTGCTGCCAGAACCCCGTGCCTCAGTTTCCCCGGCTGTGCTCAGCCCCAGCCATTCCATGGGGTTGGGTCTGCCCGGTCCCCATCCCCAAACGCTGATCCCCCTGCCCCTCTCCATCCCTCCCCACCAAACAAACTCCGTGTTCCCATCCTGGACTGATGGGACATCCACGGCCCCGTGCTGGGGTCTGCAGGGGGGCTCAGCCCCCTTGGTCCCATCCCAGCCAGGGCCTTCCCCTTCCTCCATCCCCTGGGCTCTGGGAATGGGGGAGGCTGCTCCCGTCCCCCATCCCTTGGCTGGCATCACCCTGCACCCACAGAAAGCCACACCGAGGTTTTGGGGTGTTTGGGTGTTTGAGCGCAGCCTCGGGGATGCCAGTGGTGCCACCAGGGAGGACAAGAGGAATTTTAGAGGCCGGCAGCAGAGGTGGAAGCGGGCAAACATCAACCCCACACCGGGGCGACCGTGTCCTTCCACCCCCATCCCCGAGCAGCCCTGCCTCCCGCGGGGGGCACCTGATCCCCCCTTTTCCCTGCCCTCACCCACCCGCTGATGCCCGGCCATGCTGGGGGGGGGACACAGCACATCGCCTCACCCCCCACATCCCCCCTCCCCAAACCGAGGGGGCGGAGGGGGCAGCATCACTGGGGCGGGGGAGGGTCACACCGACCACCATCCTCTGCTGAGCTACCGGGAGGCGGGGGCGGAGGGGGGGCCACCGGACCGGGAGCCCCGGGGCCGGGCCGGCTCCGCTGCCGTTATATAACGCGGCTCCATGATGCGGGATGCGGCTGGGGGCGGTTGCGGTGCCGGTGCCGGTATCGGTATCGGTACCGATAGAACAGGCGCCGGCACCGACCCCGGCATCGGCATCGACCCCGGCACCGGCTTTGTGTCGGAAAGGCTTTTCCCGAGCGGCTCTTACCTCCAGCCCTGTCTCCCGAAGCTCATGCCATGCCTTGTGCCCGTCTTCTTTCGGTTGCAGCAAAAAATCCCACCGGGAAGAAAACGACGAATAATCCCCCCAAAAATCCCCGCTGGCAAAGGGGCCGGATCCCGCCCGGCCCCCGCCCCAACCCCGCGAAACAACAGGAAAAATAAGCGGGGAGTGGAGGGGGGGAATGGGGCCGGATCCGGATCCGGGGGGATGGAGAAGGGGGGCCCTGCTGCCAGCCAGCCCCGGGAGCTGGGAGCACACGCACACGCGCGTTCGCACACACGCACACGCGTGTCACCAGCCGAGCCTGTTAAAGGGACACGGTCACCGGCAGCGATAATGGAGCGCGCCGGGAAAGCACCGGCAGCGGCACCGGGAGAGGCGAGGTGAGGGTGCGGGACACGGGAACGGGGCGGGGGGGAACGGGCAGGGCTGGGCTGGCAGCTGGGTGTGCAGGGAGAGAGGGTGGTGGGTGGGGGAATGCAGGGGTGGAAGGATGGGGGATGGAGGGAGGGATGGATGGAAGGATGGAGGGGGGATGGAGAGGTGGAAGGATCGAAGGAGGGATGGAAAAATGGAGGGAAGAATGGAGAGATGCAGGGAGGGCTGGAGGGAGGAATGGAGGGGCGGAAGGATGAATGGAGAGGTGGAGGGATGGAGGGAAGAATGGAGAGATGAGGATGGAGGGGTTGGAGAGGATGGAGGAGTGAAGAAATGGAGGGAAGAATGGTGAGAGGAAGGGATGGAGGGGTGGAGGAAGAAATGGAAGCATGAATGGAGGGATTGAGGGAGGGATGGAGGGCTGGGGTGGCTGGAGAAATGAAGGGAAGGAGGGAGGGTTGGAAGGCTGAACGCAGGGTTGGGTGGAAGGCTGGATGGACAGACAGATGCTTGCTCTGGCTCTCTCCCCACCAGGGCATGGCAGGCTGGAGATCCTGGTGCAGATCCTGCTGCAGACCCAGCTCACCCCGGCAGCCACCTCAGGCTCTGCTGACAGCCCCTGGGGCACAGCGGTGACACTGGACCCTGCACCAGCACCCCCAGGGGCGGCGGGCACCCAGGCCAGGCTGCTGCTCCCCCACATCCAGGGGGAGTCACCTGCCCAAGCCACGTCTGGCACTGAGACCTGCTGGGGGTTGTCCCACTGCTGTCCCCCATGTCCCAGCACCCCCAGCTCAGCCCCCCCAGCTTCGGCTCAGCTTCACCCTGCTCCCCAGACTGGAGGGAGCCGGTCAGCAGGCACATTGAGCCCCGTCCCCTCTGCCTTGCCCTGGCACGGCCCCGTGAGCAGCAGGTCCGGCTCGGCCGCGGTGCCCGGCGGGCCCTGGGGAGGCGGAGGGAGCCGCCTGCAGCCGGCGCTGCCTCCCGCTTCCATTATTTATAAGGCAGGTTGGGTTTCACACTGCAGCTGGGAGGGGGCTTGGGGGAGGAGACTGTGCTCACACTCACACTCACACTCACACTCACACTCACACTCACACTCACATCCTCAGCACGCCCTGCCCAGTAGGTGACAAATGCTGGAGGGGACAGTGACTGCAGGGATGTGTGGATCCATGGCCTCATCCTGGTGCCACGTGTTTCCCCATCTCCTGAGGAGCTGCAGGTCCTTCTCCCCACAGTTCCTCGTGCCCCCAGCAGTGCCCTGCCCCCGTGGTGCCTGGTCCCCAAGGAGGTGTTCCAGGGGAATTGGGACCTGCAGCAGCCTGGGGACACTCTGCACCCAGGGCAGGCCAAGTGCCCCTGGGGCTGGCAGGCACTGCGAGGCACTGGGACCCTGCATGGTCCCTGATGTCCCCTCCTCCTGGCACAGGCCCGTTGTCACTAACCCCTGCCACCTCCAGGACTCAGAGAGGACAAATTGTTGTGACCCCATGTCCTGGGGACATTTTCATGTCAAGAAGGCTGAAAACTGCTTCAAACAGGAGTGGTCCCTGGGCTAGAGGAGACTCCATGTGTGTCTGTGTCCCTCGGGAAGGGGACACAGCTGGGGTGCCAGCAGTCCAGAGGGTATCCACACCTGGGTGCCTGATGTCACCCAGCAGCCACAGGTCACCATCACAAGCCTCCTGAGCCCCCCTGCTCCCTGTCCCTCCTGAGTGCCAGGAGGGTGGTGCCCGGTGTCCCCCCTGTCAGGAGGGTGGTGCCCGGTGTCCCCACAGTCAGGCAGCCGAGAGCCGAGGGACGTGGCTCCCCTGCCGCTGCAGCGCCCCGGGGATGCTGGAGCTCGCCCCCAGCTTGTCCCCAGGGCGCCGGGAGTCCGGGCCGAGCCTTGCCGGTGCAGCCGGAGCATCGCGGGCCCGGCAGGAGCGGCGGGGCCGGGCTGGACCGCAGTGCGCCGGGGGCCGTCGCCGCAGCAACCGCCGTCGCCTAGCGCCGCTGTCTCCCGGTAACCCGTCGCCTAGCAATGGGGGATTTTTCACAGCTCGGGATGAAGAGTTGAAAGTTATTTTTAGCCCGGGTTGCGAATCAATAGGCAGCTCCATTCGCTGCCCGCAGGATGCACGCGCGGGGGGGGAGCAGGGGGGTCTGTCCAGCCTGGGGTCACCCCCGGGCTCAGCCCCTTCTGTCCCGACCCCACAGCGCTCAGAGCTCTTCCCTGCCCAGGATCTGATTCCCCCTCAGGCTCCCCCCATGCAGGCCACGTGTGGGTGAGGGTGGCCGAGGACGTGGTGGCTTTCAGGCTTCTGTGGGGACCCTCACAGAGAGATGGGGATGGCCCCACTGCTGCAGGGACCACTGGACCCTCTTCTCACTCTGGGAACCCTCATCTTATTGTGGGGCCTCTCAACCAGTCATGAGGACTCTCCCCCAGCTTCTGGGAGCCTCATCCTTCCATGGGAACCTTCTCTCACTAGTGTGGACCTCCACCTTGCCATGGGACCCCCACCTTGCCATGGGACCCCCACCTGGCCGTGGTGACCCCCACCTGGCCATGGTGACCCCCACCTGGCCGTGGGATCCCCTCCTTTCCATGTGGACCCCTACTTTGACATGTGGAGCCCACCTTTGCTTTGGGGATCCCCACCTTGCCTCTGGGGTCCCCTGCCCTGCCCTGACAGGCTCCCTGAGCTCCCCAAGCCTTCCCAGGGCGCATCCCCACTCTTGGGGACACCATCCTGGGGGTCTGGGTGAGAGGGGACACTGAGAGGGGACAGAACCGGCCGGGTTCCGTGCAGAGGAGCTCAGGTTGTCCCTGCACGTCCCCAGGGACGGGCTGGGAGCTGAGCCGAGGCTCCTGAGCTATTTTTTAAAGACAAGGTGGGTGCCTCCCACGGCCGCAGCTCCTTCGGGTGCTCGGCGGGGCGGGAGAGCTCCCCACGCAGCCCGGGGGGATGGGAGGCTGCAAGGGGACAGCCTGGGGACCCCCAGCCCCTGAGCAGCCCTCCAAGGCCCCAGCTGCCCCAAATGCCCTTTTTGCCTTTCCACGAGGGTTTTTTTGGGCACAGCCTAGCCTGGAGCATTCCTGCCCATGCCGTCCCTCCCATGGCACAGCGGGGAGGGTGCCCAGAGCCGCCCCACAAGGACATTTTGGGGGCAGCGTGGATGTCCCAGGGACCTGCCAGAAACTCCAAGAGTGGCAGGGGGAGCTGCTGAGGAAATAAAAACTTTGGGGTGACCCATCGGGAAGAGACAGGATCATCAAAATCCGAAGGAAGCTCCTGCAGGAGTGCTCTGTCAGTGGCAGATGGGTCTGGGACAGTGCAATCCTGGATGAGTCACAGCGGATCCAGAGGGGACATGGAACTGCTCAGGGGGCTGCAAGAATCTGCCTTGTGGGGAAAGGCTGGGAGAACTGGGGCCATCCAGCCTGGAGGAAACCCTCTGGCATCCTGGTGATACCTAAGGGACCTCGGGAGGGTGACGGAGAGAGGCTTTGTCCAGGAGCTGCAGAGGCAGAAGAAGGGGAAGCAGTTTTCAGCTGGAGGAGGGTGCGTTTAGATGGGATAACAGGAGGAATCGCGCCGCGGGGGAGGCGGGGAGAAGCTGGAGGAGCTGTGGGCGCCCCGCAGGCTGGAGCCGCCCGGCCCGGTGCGAGATGTCCCTGCCCAGGGCAGGGGTGGAACCGGCTGCTCCTCGGCGGCCCTGGGGGATGAGTTGAAGTTCTGCTTCCCTGCGGAACGCGTTTTTTCCCAGCCCCACCCGTGCCCCCAGCGGGTCCCCTCGCCCGGGGGTGGCGGCTCCCGGCGCCGTGACCGCGGTCACCAGAGGGCACTGCGAGCCCGAGCATCCCGGCGCGGCCCCGGGGCTCCGAGCGGACACGCAGCAGGGCCCGGCGGCTTCGGGGAGCTCCGGGGACGGCCGGCACTCGGACCCCCCCTTCCTCGCCAGTGCCACGGGGACAACCAGCCAGGGACAAGGAGGGGTGGCCAGGGGACACGGCGACGCTGGCGACACAGTCAGGGGACGGCCACGGCTGGCTCCTCGGTGGGTGCCCAGATGTGGCAGCCTCATGCACTCTCCCGAGGTCTGAGAGCAGTGCGGGGGGCTGCGGGAGCCGTGCCCGCTCCCGGCTCAGCCCAGCTGCCGTGGCTGCTCCCAGGGGGCTCCGGGACCCCCCGATGGCCGTGCCCCACTGCGGGGGTGCCCCGCGCCCTGCGGAGCGAGGGA
Source organism: Fringilla coelebs (assembly GCF_963513975.1). Taxonomy (NCBI): domain Eukaryota; kingdom Metazoa; phylum Chordata; class Aves; order Passeriformes; family Fringillidae; genus Fringilla; species Fringilla coelebs. The sequence goes on from NC_140042.1 coordinate 14,864,596, forward strand.
AGCCAGGGCTGGTGGAGCAGCTGGTGCCGGGGTTTCTCCAGTAACACCCAGTTAAGGTGGGTCGGGGGCTGCGGAGGGGGCCAGGGGGGGCGATGTGCCTGCGGGGACGATGGCGCCGTGTCCCACCTCCCTGCATCCCGGGGTCTCCCGAGGGAACATCCCCGCAGGGCGCCGAGCACCCCCCTGGGCCGGGGATCAGTCTCGGTGTCCTTGCGTGGGGACACCAGTGCTCGGTGTCACCCTGCCTCTGGTGCCACGCATCTCCTGGTGCCACCTCCCCCCCGGCACCTGGCCAAAGCCATTGGTGGGGTCCCTGCCTGCCCAGCTCCGAGCCCAGCCGGTTCCACTTCCTCACCGTGTCACCGGATCGGCCCTGGGACCGTGTCCCCGCCATGCCGGGGTCCCTGTAACCCTCCGGGGGCACAGCCAGACCCTCGACCCAGCCACCCCCCGGCAAACCCCTCATGGCAGCTGGTGGGCTCAGCACGGGGGGGGCAGCGGGCAGAGAACCTCCCACCCGACCCCCAGCCCAGCCCCCCGACACCCCGACATCCCCACCCGCTCCACCTTAACCCACTGCCCCTCCGGCCCCTCATTTTCCACGGATTCCAGCAGCATGACTTCTTTCAGCATCATTTCATGGCCGGAGGGCTGTGAATCCTCCTCTCCCCGCCTGCCTCCCCCTCCCCTTCCCCCCTTCCCCTCTTTCTTCCCACCATCCCAATTTACAATCCCTCATTTCCATTCCGCTCCACCCTCTGGCCGGGGACTTTGTTCCCGGCCTGTATCATCCCATCCCAATTGTTCCGTGTTTATTTCAAACATTTTGGCGGGCTGTCACTGGATGGAAACTTAATTAATGGTGGGGTCTGTAGTGGTGGCACAATAGAGGCTGGAAGGGAGGGGGTGGAAAGAAATGCCCAGGTTTGGAGGGGGGGAATTCGGGGTTCAGGTGTGCTTGACCCCCATGTCAGGCCCGGTGCCATGTGCCCGGGCTCCCCCGGTCAGGAAATGTCTCCGTGGGGAGGGGGACGCTCCTGCTCATGGGGGGAGGTTATAAAGAGGTTGGGGGGGTGTAACTTTTGGGGTACACGGTTCTAAGGGGCTGTAGTGTGGGATGTGCATAGCCCAGTCTGCCTGTCTGTGTGTATGGTTGGGCTGTGCAAGGGGTGGGGTGTGCATAATTTGGGGTGTCTAGAGCCTGGGGTGCAGAACTCGGGGTGCAGGGACCCGTGGTGGGTGTAACTCAGGGCTGGGGTGTGTGGGACTCTTGGGGTGCACAGTTCTGGGGGGATGCATAAACCAGAGAGCTGCACTCTGGGGTGTTCATAGCCTGGGCTGTGCCTGGCTGTGCACAGCTGGGTGTCTGTAGCCAGGGCTGGCTGCAGCCTGGGGGGTGAAAATTTGGGGTGTACCTGGCCTGGGGTGTCTATAGCCAGGGGTGTGCATAGCTGGGGGTGTGCACATTTTGGGGTGCACAGTTTGAGGTGCACAGTTTGGAGTGTACCTGGAGTGGGGTGTGCACAGTTTGGGGTGTGCACAGTTTGGGTGTGCATAGTTTGGGATGTGCACAGTTTGGAGTGTGCACAGTTTGGGGTGTACCTGGAGTGGGGTGTGCACAGTTTGGGGTGTGCACAGTTTGGGGTGTGCACAGTTTGGGTGTGCATAGTTTGGGATGTGCACAGTTTGGAGTGTGCACAGTTTGGGGTGTACCTGGAGTGGGGTGTGCACAGTTTGGGTGTGCACAGTTTGGGTGTGCACAGTTTGGGATGTGAACAGTTTGGGGTGTGCACAGTTTGGGGTGTGCACAGTTTGGGGTGTGCACAGTTTGGGTGTGCACAGTCTGGGTGTGCACAGTTTGGGGTGTACCTGGAGTGGGGTGTGAACAGTTTGGGATGTGCACAGTTTGGGATGTGCACAGTTTGGGATGTGAACAGTTTGGGGGGTGCACAGTCTGGGTGTGCACAGTTTGGGTGTGCACAGTCTGAGTGTGCACAGTTTGGGATGTGCACAGTTTGGGATGTGAACACTCTGGGTGTGCACAGTCTGGGTGTGCACAGTTTGGGTGTGCACAGTTTGGGGGGTGCACAGTCTGGGTGTGCACAGTTTGGGGTGTTCCCAGCCCGGGGTGCTGCAGCCGCGGCTGTCACAGCCATGGGCCTACAGAATTCAGGGTGCACTCCCAGGGGGTGAATCTGTAACCGGGGGTACCCCAGCCCTGCTCCGGGACCTGTCCCCTGCCTCAGCGGTGTCCCCTTCCGCTGTCCCCCATTCGGAGAAGCCCCGGGGGGCTCCGGGGATGCCGCTGCGGTGGATGCCGGAGCCCCCGGCGGTGGGGAGGGGGCCTCGGGGGCGGCTCCCGTGCCCGCCCCTGTGCCGCCATTGGCGGAAAGTTCGGGGCGCGACGCGGGGTGGCTGCCGCGCTCCCCCGTCCCCGCGGCCCCGGCCCCGGTGCGGGCAGCGCTGCGGGCAGGGCCGGGCCGGGCCGGGCCGCCCGGGGCCGCCGCGGGCGCGGCCATGTGGGCGCTGCGGGCGCTGTGCCTGGCCGGGCTGGGGGCGGCCATCGGCGGCGGCGCGGCGGACCAGTGCAGCTGGAGGGGCAGGTAGGCACCGGGAACACCGGCACCGGGAATACCGGCACCGGGAATACCGCACCGGGAGCAGCGGCCCGGGGCAGCGCGCCGGGCGGGCGGGGGTGGCACACGCGGGTCCCCGGATCAGGCAGGTTCGTGGGGGAGGGGGAGTCTGCTCTCCCCGGCCCCCTCCCCCCCAGTCCTCGGGCTGAACCCCTCCCGCATCCGTGGGGAGGGCGCGGGTGGGATGCTGGGAATCTGCGCCTGCCTCAGTTTCCTCACCCCTGGGAGCGGCTCCTCCCCGCTTTGAGGGATGCTGGTCCCCCTGCGGGGCTCTGCGCCTCTCCGGGACTCCTTCCCTGAGCCCCCCACCCGTGAAACCCATCCCCACGGCCGGCGGGACCCCCGGCCCCCGGCAGGGCCCTAAGCATCGCCCGAAGGCGCCGGACTCCGAACAAAGAGCCGGGGCCCGCCAGAGGGGCTGCCCCACGCGGGGGGCCTGGGGGGACACGGGGGCCACGCAGCCACCAGCGTCCTGTCAGGGACAAAGCAGCCCCCCGACTGTCCCCGCTCCCCCCAGGCTGGCGTCCGGGCGTGTTCCCCCTCCGTGCCGCGGGAAAGAAGCGGCTCCAGGCGTCATGTATGAGAGTGGGACCCCTGGGGATCCCCAAAGAGGGAACGGGTGACCCCGAGGCTGTGGCCACTCCGGGGGTGGTTTGGGAGCCCACACTGCGTGTGAAGGGGGCTGGGCTGCTGCGTCCCCCCACTCCTTAGCTCCTTCCAAAAGGTGCTGGGGGAACACAAGCACCCCAAAATGATGTGGCTGAACCCCAAGTCCAAGTCATCGAGGGTTTGCTGCTGTTCCTGCCTGTGGCCATCCCACACACTTCTGTGGAGGGGCTGCTTGGGAGTGCGGGGTGCTGCTGTGCCGGGGGACAGGGGTTGGGGGGTCCCTGTCACCTGGGGGTCCCGGCTGACAAGGTGCTGTGCCCCACAGCGGGCTGTCACAGGAGGCCGGCAGCGTGGAGCAGCTGTCCCTGCACTGTGCCGAGGGCTCGCTGGAGTGGCTGTACCCCACGGGGGCCCTCCGCCTCCGCCTGGCCCCCCGCCTGCCCCCCACCAGCGCCGCCGTCAAGGGCAGAAGCCCCCCGCACGTCACCGCCTGCATCAAACCCACCGGGACCTTCCGGGGGGCTCAGCTCTACCTGGAGAGGGAGGGGGGGCTGGAGCTGCTGCTGCCAGAGGCCCCCCGGCCCCACGCCCGCTGCTTCAGCTGGCTGCCCCAGGAGAAGGTGGCTCTGTTCCTGCAGGCCACCCCGCAGCCCGACATCAGCCGCCGCATCGCCGCCTTCCGCTACGAGCTGCGGGGGGACTGGCTGGCCCGGCCCGCGCTGCCCACCGCCAGCCTCGGCAACGAAGGTGAGCGCCGCACCCTGCCTCAGTTTCCCTGCCCTTGCCGGGTGCCCGCAGGGGTGGGGAGGGGCTGGATCGGGGCGTTGTCCCCCGGGTGGTGACAGGCTGTGCTTGGCCTCGCAGGTGCGTGCCGGCCGTGCAATGACACCGAGATCCTGATGGCCATTTGCACTAGTGACTTTGGTGAGTGCGGCCCCGGGGCTCGGGGAGGGGGGATGGCCCCGAAAGGGGCACTGGGACAGCTGGACAGGCTGGGGCGGGCTGGGAATGGGGATGGGAATGGGGATGGGATGGGATGGGATGGGGATGGGGATGGGGATGGGGATAGAGATGGGGATGGGGATGGGGATGGGAACAGGGCTGGGGATGGGGATGGGAACAGGGCTGGAGATTGCGATGGAAATGGAGATGGAGATGCAAATGGGGACTGGGATGGAGATGGGGATGGGAACAGGAGTGGGAATGAAAAAAGAATGTAGACGAGGATAAGGATGGGAATGAGAACGCAAGTGGGGACAGGGACTGGGATGGGGACGAGGATGGGAATGTGCACGGGGACAGTGATGGAAATGGGGTTGGAGACGGGATGGGGACAAGACTGGGGATGTAGATGGATGGCAGTGGGGACAGGGACAGGGCCATGCTGACAGCCCTCCCGCCTTCCCCCCGCAGTCATCCGCGGCAGCATCCGGAGCGTCTCCAACGACGCAGAGCTGCAGGAATCCATCATCGGCGTGAGCGCCACGCGCATCCACCGCCAGAAATTCCCGCTCTTCCAGGCGGGCGGGCGGCCGGGGCGGCCGGTGGGCAGCATCCGCACCCCGCTGCGCTGCGGGGTCCGGCCGGGCCCCGGCACCTTCCTGTTCACGGGGTGGCTGCACTTCGGGGAGGCCTGGCTGAGCTGCGCTCCCCGCTACCGGGACTTCCAGCGCATCTACCGGGGGGCCCAGCGCACGCGCCAGAACCCCTGCGAGTTCCCCGTGGACTGAGCGGCTCCGGGAGCGCAGCCCGGCCCCGCGGGCGCCGGGGAACCGCGGTCCTGCCGTCACCGAGAGCATCCCCGGGGACACGGGGACGGTGCCCGGAGGGAGTGCGGCACACGGGCCTCGCCACGGAGCCGGGCTGGGGCAGCACCCGCCGGCGGGCTGGGGGGTTCTGGGAAAATCCTGCTGGAAGGGAAGGGATTTTCCCAGGGTGCCCAAGGAGCTGCCTGGGTGACGGGTGCAGCAGAATGGGGTCGGGGCTCCCAGGGGACCGGGGTGCTGCATGCTCAGGGGATGCTGTGGGCACAGTGGGTCTGGCACCGGGGGGCAGCCGGACGCCCGGACCCCGGCGGGGCTCGGGGGCGGGTGGCCGTGGTGGCCGGTCCAGGGACACGGTAGGCACAGAAGGGAGTGGAAGGGCCAGAAGATGGATCTGTAAGGTTGGGGGTGGAAGGGGGAGCAGGCAGCGGTGAGCCTGGCCCTGGCACGGGCAGGAGCTGCGGGGCGGATGCCGAGGAAGAGGAGAGAAGCTGAAGGGAGCGAGGGGAGCGGTGAGGTGGGAGGAAGGCTGGCGCGGGGAGCAGAGGGGTCCTTGGCACGGTCAGGGCAGGACCAAAGCACTGACGCAGGAAGGTGCCACGGGAGCAGGGAGAGGTGACCGTGCCACCCGTCCCTGGCAGCCCCGGGTGAGCGGGGCAGGCCGTGCCAGCCGCGGGGAATTTTTGACGGTGGGGGTGGGGGGGGCATTGTATGTGCACTAAAGTTATAACGATACCAAATTTGTGACTTCTTTTTTATAAACTAAGCTGTATTTGTAGCGTGTGGCTCCTGTTTTTAGCAAGCTGAGCAGGACGTTCACCGACAGGCACTGCGGTGTGTGCCACCTGCTCCCCTCTGTGCCAGCTCCAGCTGTGACCCTGCCTCCCACGGGGCTGCAGACAGCCCTGATACTTGGACATCTCTCTGTGTGGAGAGATTTCTTGCTGTTTGCACATTCTGCACCCCAGCGATCCCCAGCATGGGTCACTTTGGGGTCCCTCTCCCTGGGTATCCCTGGGTGTGGGGACCAGGGGCGGGTGGCCCCGTGCTGGGTGGGTGACCCTGCTGGTGGAGCCGCTGTCAGGACTGATTCTCGTCAGAGGCAGCGGCCACAAGGCCTCATTGTGCCTCATTGTGCCCGATTGCGCCGCGGCAGCATCCCAGCCCTGCCCGCTCCCGCCCCGCCGCTGCCCCCGCCGGCCCCAGCACCGGCTCTGCTCCCCTGGGAATGCCGAGGGGGACGGGACCTCTGGGCAGGGATGGGACGTGGGAATCCTGCACGGGGATGGGGAACAGAACCCTCGCTCAAGGAAGGGACATGGAATCCCCAGCCAGGAAACCTCAGCTGGGGATGGGGTACAGGGATGGGACATGGGGCACCCAGCTGGGAACGGGGCACTGGACCCCCTCTAGACACGGGAGATGGGAATGGGGCACAGCACCCCCAGCCAGGGACCTTTCCTCCTCACCAGTGATGCCACAGGGCTCAGCACAGGAAATCTCAGCCCCTGAGCCCCCCCAAACCCCTCGAGCCCCCCAAACCTCTCAAGCAAACCTCCTGCCGCGTCTGCTCGTACTTAACACCTTTCCAATTTTGTTTCAATAACACCTTTTCAAATATCACCAGCCAGGATGAACTGCTGCTGAGTGTTCGGTGCCTCTGCTGACCACAATGTGCTTTTCCTTGCCAAAAAAAAGTTTCCAAAGAATGCCGTGGGCTTTGGAGCATAATTAAATATAAATATCTATATGTGTGTGTGTATAGAATGATCTGGCTGTGATAAGATCCTGGTGCGTTTGATATACAACACATGTTTTCCCTTGAGGAGAGTTTGCTGCTTACTTTATGCTTTACTGCCAATTTTGTACTTGGATATTTTGATTTTATCCTTTTTAGTGCCCCATTTTGGGGCCAGGCTGGGCTCTGAGGGCTGGATCTGGCCCTGGGGAGGCTGAATCTCCACGCTGGGCACCGGAGGATGCCAGCATCCCCCTGGATTTTGGCAGCAAGCAGGAGCCAAGCGAGGCAGGGGGAAGGGGGAAGGAGTGGGAAACCCAGCGGAGGAGGAAAAATGAAGCTGGAAAAGCAATAAATGAGGTGCAGAGGGAATTGTGCTGCCCACGGCATCCTCTGTATGCGCGGGGGTAAATCACGGCTGCTCCGACCCCGCCGCAATCGGCACATTCCTCCCGGCTGAATGCCGGCGTTTAACGCGAGGCATCCGGCACTTTTCTGCCCGGCAGCAAAACCTCTTGTTTTTCTTCCCATCTGTTTATTTGGCCGGAGCAGCTCGGTGTGCCGCTGCGGAAAGGGCTGTAACTCCGCTCGTTTGCTGGCACGGAGGTTTTTGGGCTGGTTTTGGTGCCCTCTGCCCCCTGTCAGGTTGGGTCACCCGCCCTCGCTTCCCGCGGCCGTCACCGCACAGCGCTGGGCCCCGGCCAGGGCACTGACGCTTCCTGCGGGATCATCCCTCGGGATAACCAGGCAGCCCGTGCCTCAGTTTCCCCTCTGTGAGCTGGGGCTAACAGCCCCTTCCCTGCGGCTCCAGGGAGCCAGATGGAATCCCGCAGCTCTGGGATCTCCGTCGTTCCAGGACCGGCCATCCCAGCATTTCCCCGAAAGCAGAGCCCAGCCCCGGCCCGGCCAAATTCCTGCCCGGCCTCTTGGCACAGAGCAAGGGCGAAAACACAATGAGACAAACTCCGTCCCGGGGAATATTTCCTCCACAGGATGGAAAATGCAGTGCGAGGCAGCAGGCGAGGGGAGCGGGGTGGGGACGCAGGGTGGATGCGGGGGGCTCAGGAGGGGCTCGGAGAGGGGTGACCACTGTGGAAGCACCCTGGGAGGACAGGGCACGGTGGCCCTGCCTGTGGGTGCCGTGGTGCCCACCACGGGGACCATCCAGCCAGACCTGCTCCAAAAGCGCCCCCACTGCTCAGCCTGCCCCACACGGGTGGGCTTTGGGAAGCCTTGGAGAGCAGCGCCCCAAAGCAGCTCCCTCGGTGCCCGGGGACGTGCCTGGGGCTCCTCATTCCGTGGGATCAGCCCCATTGTGGACCCAGGCATCCACACAGCCCAGATCCAGAACCTTCTGCGGGCTGTGGAGCCCTTCAGTCACGCTGTGGGTGGGCGTCTGCGTCGGGATGGCAAAACACGGAGCGGTGGCACTGCCGGGGGTCCCCCGTCCCTGTCCCCATCCCTGTCACACAAAGGGAGTCGCCGTTTCCCGCCATTTCCCCCCTCCAGCCCTTCTCCCCCCTCTCCTGCTCCCTTCGCCCTCCTCCTTCCCGGCTGCCGGATAAAAGCCCGAACGTGTGAATCGCGGGGCACAAAGGGAGCCGCAAAGGCGGCCGGGCCCGCTCAGCCCTCCCTGCGGCCCCCAGCACCGAGGGGGGACCCCCAGGGACCCCCCTCAGCCTGCCCAGCCTGCCGGCAGCACCCCGGGGCTCAGGGGCTGCCGTGGGGCACAGCGGTGGCCCTGGGGTTCAGGGATCCCCAGTAGGGTCAGGGTGATGTCCCTGGGGTTCAGGGATCCCCAATAGGCTCAGGGTGATGTCCCTGCGGTTCAGGGATCCCCAGTAGGATCAATGTGATGTCCCTGGGGTTCAGGGATCCCCAGTAGGCTCAGGGTGATGCCCCTGGGGTTCAGGGATGCCTTACAGGGTCAGGATGAGGTCCCAGGGTTTGAGGGTGTCCCATAGGGTTGGATGATGCCCCTGGGACCAGGGGAAGCCCCATAAACTCAGGATAAATCCCCTGGGGCTCAGGGGTACTCCATAGGGTCAGGATGATGCTTCTGGAGTTTAAAGCTCAGGATGAAGCCCCTGGGGTCCAGGATGAGCACCTTGGGGCCGGAGGAAGCTCTACCCCACATCCCTCGGCAAGAGGAGAAGCAAAACCCTGGTAACTCTGAGGACCCCCCCAACGCTGCCCCCCCTTGGGGAGCTGCACCCCAAATCCTGGCATCAGCTCTGCTTCCAGCCCCATCCCGTGACCCGGACAAAGCCAAGGAGGGATGCTGGGGCTGGAGCCGACCCCGGGCCGCAGCGGGGCCCCCTCGGCCCCTCACCCCCGTCCCCCGCGTCCGGCTGCCGACAGCTGCTGGGAAGCGGCGTTCCCAGCACATAGCGACAAATTCCTGGCGCTCAGGGCTGCTTTGCAGCCGCCGCGGCCCCGGCGGGGGAAGCTGTCCTGGAAAGAGGAGGATTAAAAGCTCTTTGGCTCCAATGACACATCGCACCCGGTCCCCTCGCACGGCCACCTGCTCGTCGCGGCGCTCCGAGATGCTGCGGGCACCCCGGGGCAGGGCAGGAGGGGACCGGCCACCCCCTGCTCAATCCCAGGGGCCCGGCGAGGAGGGCTCAGCCCTGCCTGGGTATTTCCTCCTGAATTCATTCTCCCTGCAGCACCGCAGGGGCGCTCGGGCGGCTCCAGGAGCGGCTCATCCCCACGGACCATCCTCCTCCTCCTCCTCCTCCTCCTCTGCAGCCCCCCGGCTTCCCCCGGCTCCGATTTCCCGGGATTTTCTGCTTTAACCAGCTCCACCTGCCAGCAAGAAAGAGCAGAAAGTGGAAAATCGGGGTGATCCCCGTGAGCCCCGATTTGGCCACGCCGGGCCTTTGGGGGGGCTGGGCAGGGAGCAGCCCCGGGATGTGTTTTGGGGGCGGCTTTGGCTCCACCACTGCTGCTCTGGGCAACGGGATTGATGGGGTCTGGCCGGTGTTAGTGCCCCACACGTGTGTGGCTGTGTGTGCATCCCCACCCCGCTCAGCTCCCAGGAATCGGGGGAGGTGGGAGCAGGAGCACTGCCGCCCTTGGCAGCTCCCCGAAGAGGGGCTCTGGGGGCTGGGGCCAGCACTGACGAGTGGGAATCCCATTCCCCAGTTCTGCTTCCCTGCACCCCAAAGCCATTCCCAGGATGGGGCTGGGGTTCTCTTCTCTCCTGGGAACAGCCCCACAGACACCGAGGCACCTGATCAGGTTGGTGGTCCTGTGGCAGGGACATGGGGCCACCAGGGGACACCCCCATATGGGGCTGGAGGGGGACCCCAGCAAACCCCACAAATGCTGACCCACAGGCTGAGGAGAGAGCAGGGGGGAGGTGACAGCAGGGGCATCCCTGGTGACATGTGGCCGTCCTGGCAGGGGGCTGCGGCCCTTTGTGCCCTTCTGGACGGGCGTTGTTCTCGCGTTTGGGCTGTCACTAATTGGGGGTGGGCAGGAGCTGCGGGGCCTGGCTGCCCCCCCATCCCAACGCCTGGAATTTTCCCACAGTTGCTGCTGCCTCGCAGCTGGAAAGCCCCAGGCTGAGGCAGCACAAACCCCAACAGCCCCACAGGGGTGTGCACAGCCCCAACAGCCCCACATGGGCGTGCACAGCCCCCCAACAGCCCCAGAGGGGTGTGCACAGCCCCCCAACAGCCCCACCTGGGTGTGCACAGCCCCAGCAGCCCCACAGGGGTGTGCACAGCCCCCCAACAGCCCCACCTGGGTGTGCACAGCCCCAGCAGCCCCACAGGGGTGTGCACAGGCCCCCAATAACCCCACAGGGGTGTGCACAGCCCCCAACAGCCCCAAGCACATCTGTGCACAGCTGGTCACAAGTGCACCCCACCGTGCACACCCCAGCCAGGACTGTGCACAAAAGCAGTAACCGCACACAAATCCGTGCACAGCTGGGCAGGAGTGCCAACACCCATGCAGGGGCATGCACACCTGCACACAGCTGGGCACAGCTGCACGTGGCAATGCACACCCAGCCGTGCAGAGGCAGTTGTGCACAGCTGGGCACCACTGCACACTGCCCTGCTCACCCATGCACACCAGGACAGCTGCAGCAGCCCTGCAGGACCGTGCTCAGCTGCACAAACCTGTGCACGAGCACACTCACAGCCCTGCACAACGACACTACAGCTTCACAGAGCCGTGTTCGTCTGTGCACGGCTGTGCAGCCATCAGAACCCTCCAGACGAGTGTGCACAGCCCTGCACAGCCACACAGAGCTGCGTGCCACAGTGCAGACACACATAGCCAGGCACAACTGGCTGTGCACAGCTGAACCACGATTCATCGCTGCACACAGCCGTGCACGGAGCTGCACACACACGGCTGCAGTCACTGCTCACACAACTGCACATCCCTGCAAACTGCACAACACCAAACTGCACATCCCTGCAAACATCCACACAAACTGCACAACACCAAACTGCACATCCCTGCAAACATCCACACAAAGTGTGCACAACACCAAACTGCACATCCCTGCAAACTGCACAACACCAAACTGCACATCCCTGCAAACATCCACACAAAGTGTGCACAACACCAGACTGCACATCCCTGCAAACATCCACACAAACTGCACAATACACACGGCTGTTCTCAGCACACACACACACAGAGACACAGACACACAAACACAGAGTTATCACACACACACAGAGACACACAGACAGACACAGAGTTGTTAACACACACACACACACACATAGAGCTGTGATCATACACACACACAGCTGTGATCACACACACAGCTGTTATCACACACATACACAGTTATCACACACACACACAGAGCTGTGATCTCACACTCACACACACAGAGCTGTTATCACACACACACACACACACAGTTGTTATCACACACGCACAGCTGTTATCACACACACACACAGAGCTCTGATCACACACACACAGAGTTGTTATCACACACACACACGCACACACACAGCTGTTATCACACACACACAGTTTTTAACACACACACACACACACACACAGCTGTTATCACACACACACACACAATTGTTAACACACACACGCACACCCCTGTGCACACCCGCACACTCCCCACCCGGCTCTGCCCCTCCCGCAGCCCCGGGGGCAGCGCAGATTCCCCGCGGCCGCGTCCGTCCTGTCCCGGGGCCGTGTCCCCGCTGTCCCTCCCGTGCCCGGCCCGTGTCCCCGTGTCCCCGCTGTCCCGGGGCCGTGTCCCCGTGTCCCTCCCGTGCCCGGCCCGTGTCCCCGTGTCCCGGGGCCGTGTCCCCGTGTCCCTCCCGTGCCCGGCCCGTGTCCCCGCTGTCCCGGCGGAAGGCGCCGGGCCGCGCTCCCCTCCCCTTCCGGCGGCCATGGGCCCCGCCATGGATCCGGCGGTGGATCCGGGCTGGGAGCCGGGCGAGCCGGGCGAGCCGAGCTGGGCCCGGCCCGGGGCGGCGCTGGGCGGCCGGGGGCTGCTGCTGCTGGCGGCGGCCAGCGGGGCGGCCGTGTGGGCCACCTGGGCCGTGCTGCTGATGCCCGGCTTCCGCCGCGTCCCGCTGCGCCTGCAGGTACCGCACCCCGGCCCCGGGCCCCGGGCCCCGGGCCGGCCCCGGCGCCGCTGACCCGCTGTGCCCCCCAGGTGCCGTACCAGCCCTCCAGCCCCCGGCAGGTGGCCAACACCCTGGCGCTGCTGCGGGGCCGCGCCGGCAAGACCGTGGATCTGGGATCCGGAGACGGACGGCTCGTAAGGGTCCGGGGGGTTTGGGGTGTCCAGGGTGGGCGAAGGGCAGGGAGGGTGCAGGGACACCCCCACCCTGCTGCTGCCCGGCTTCTGGGGGGCCCTCCTGGCCACGGCCCAGGACCGTCCCAGGTGGTCCCAGAGGGTCCTCGATGGTCTCAGACAGGTGTAGGTGGTTCCAGATTGTCCTGGGTGTCCCTAGGCTGTCCTAAATAGTCCTAGACTGTCCCTGGCCGTCCTAGGTGGCTCTAGACAGCCCCAGGTGGTTCTAGGCAGCCCTAGGTGGTCCAGGGTGGCTGCAGGTGGCCACAGGTGGTCTCTGGCAGCCCCAGAAGATGCATGCAGGGTGGCAATAAGGGCATGGGTGGTGCTGAGCGTTGAGCTCACCGTGCCTGTGACCAGCAGGATGGGGTGGATGGAGCCCCTGCCCTCCCAAATCCTGCCCCAGACTCAACACTGAGCTGCTTTGGCTCTCAGCCCTCCCTCTCTCCCTCTGCAGGTGCTCGAGGCTTACAAGCAGGGGCTGAGGCCAGCCCTGGGCTATGAGCTCAACCCCTGGCTGCTGTGCCTGGCCAACTACCGTGCCTGGAAGGCTGGCTACCACGGGAAGGTCTCCTTCCTGAAGAAGGATCTGTGGAAGGTAACAGCAGCCTGAGGGTCTGGGCGTGCTCCGGGCAGGGCCAGAGCTCTGTTTGCCTCTCCAGGATGGATTTGCTGATGGCTGCTTGCTCCTTCCCCATCCCACACTGCTCCTGGGAGGTGGAAATCCCTCCTTCTTTCCAGGGAATGCCAGCTGGGGCAGCCTGCTGACAGGCTCACCTGCAGAGATGAGCTTCTCAGGCTGCCATGAGGTATTTGCAGCCCGACCAGAGAGAATCCATCAGGGAATGTGGGTCTGGGATGGTGCTGGAGGCAGGTGTTTCCCAAGACCTGCTGCTTTCACACCCACGCTTCCCCATCCCACATCTTTTGCTCCCTGCAAAGTTCCAAAGGTCACCCACAAGGTCTGGACACTTAAGCAGCTGTTCCTGCTCTGCCTGCTGCTGGTTATTCCCCTTTTCCTTGTGTTTTAAGGTGAATCTCTCTGACTGCCACAACGTGATCGTGTTCCTGGCCCCCAGCGTGGTGAGTCAGCCCCTCGCACCCTGAGTTCTTCTGGGCCAGCTCCAGGGGGTTTATCTTGGGAAACAGAGGGGATCTGGGTGGAATAAGGCCAGGTGGGCATCCCTTTGGTTTGGTGCTGCACAGCATTTGGATTTATGGAATCATGGAATCAAGGAGGTTGGAAAATCCCTGTGGGATGGCGTCCTGCCATTCCTCCAGCACTGAGCCATGTCCCCAAGTGCCACATCCATGTTAAAGCCCTGCAGGGATGGTGACCCCACCACTGCCCTGGCAGCTGTGCCAGTGCCTGACCACCCTTTCCACAAAGGAATTTTCCCAATATCCAACCTGACCCTCCCCTGGTGCCACTTGAGGCCTTTCCTCTTGTCCTGTTGCTCCAAGTCCCCGCCTTACCCAGGGCCAGTACCCGCCCTATGCTTTGAAGGGTTGGTGTCTCAGAAGCTGCCCCACGGTCCCTGGTGGCACTGCCACTGTGTGACCGTGTCCTAATGCTGCCTCCTGTCCCTGGCTGTGTCTCTCTCCCCAGAAGCCTCCCTTGGCCACCAAGCTGCTGGCAGAGCTGCCCGACGACGCCCGGGTGGTGGCCGGCCGCTACCCCTTCCCATGCTGGAGCCCCAGCAGCACCCTGGGCCAGGGGCTGGACCAGGTCTGGGCCTATGACATCAAGGAGGTGCGGAGAGAAGTGCAGAGCAGGGCCCAGGAAAGCCAGGTCTGACCCCAGCCTCCTTAAGCCCAGTTTAACAGCAGCCTCCTTAAGCCTGGCATTAAGAGTTGGAGCCATTCCAGCCCTTGGCTCAGCTCAGGACAGAAGTGCTTGGCTGGCATTTCTCCTGGGGACTTGCAGGGTGGCAGATCTTCATTTTTCCAGAGTGTGAGCAAAGCAAAAGAGGAGAAAATCAGACCTAGAAATCCTGGGGGAACGCAGGATTTAGGGGATGAAACTCCAGTGCCTCTGTTTAGATGATTGCTGCTTTATTTCAATTTAAGTTTTAGAAATAAAGTTTTGGTTGATTGTACCTCTGAGGTTTTTGCTTTGTCTTTAAGGTGCTGGATGGTCCTGGAGTTGCAGCAGCTGCTGCTCCTGGCTTTGCTCTGCCATCCTTTCCAGCACACCTCCATGCAGGATCAGTTTGGCCCTGCTCATCAGTGTAATATTCCATATTTCCTGCATGTTTAAGTCCATTCCTGGGACTCAAACACACAGGAAGATGGGCTTTTCCCACCACAGAGGCACAGAGTCATGGAATGGGTTGGGTTGGAAGGGATCTTGAAGCTCCTCTTGTTCCACCCCTGCCATGGCAGGGACACCTCCCACTGTCTCAGGCTGCTCCAAGCCCTGTCCAGCCTGGCCCTCGGCACTGCCAGGGATCCAGGGGCAGCCACAGCTGCTCTGGGCAGCCTTTCCCCACCCTCCCAGTGAAAGAGCAGCTTATCCCTTTCTCCAAGCCCAGAACAAATCCTGGTCTGAGCCAGCCTTGGCTCTGTCTCACAGGTGAGGGGAGCGAGGCAGGAGCAGCCCTTGGTCCAGGTCCAGGTCTCATCCAGGAAAAATCTTCCAGTAGGAGCAGGAGCCTGTCCCTGCAGCCCAGCAGTGGAGAGCTGCCTGGGATCCCTGCCCTGTGTCCCAGGGGTGCTCAGGGAAGAGCAGAATTCCTGCAGGGCACAGACCAGACGCCGTTGTCCGGTCTCATCTCAGTCCTGTGAATTTAGAGCAGAAACACCCACGTGGTTTCCCTCGCTGCTCCCACCTCCCAGCCCGAGAAGGATCCTTGCCTGGCAGTCCCTGAAGCACAGACCTCCCTGGCAGTGGGGTGTTCCCAGGGCTGGGGCTGCTCTGGTTCACTGCTGGCACGGGGCACTGGGGGCACCTCGCTGCCCTCAGCCTTCCTCAGCCGCAGGATCTCCTGCTGGTACCTGCAGTGGGGGTGCCACTGTCACCATGGGCAGTGTGGAACTGCCACTGTCACCATGAGCAGTGTGGAAGTGCCACTGTCACCACACACATGGAAACCCAGGGCACCAGGAATATTTCTCTGTCTGCTCTGGGGTGCCCTGACCCCCAGGGGAGCACTGACTTTGACCCTCATTCATGGAAGAAGTTTCCTAGATTTCAAGATAGACTGGAATCCACAAAAGTGTGCAATAGATTATAGAGAGCAGTGTAGGTGTGTCACTGGGTGAGAAATTGAGGGTTTGGATCCCTGGCAGTGCCCAAGGCCAGGCTGGGCAGGGCTTGGAGCACCTGGGACAGTGGGAGGTGTCCCTGCCATGGCAGGGGGTGGGATGAACATTTGTGTCACTTCCAACCCTTTCCATGGTTGTGATTCCTCCCAAGGATGGCTGAGCTCACAGGGCAGGACACCTGTGGTGTGTCTGTCCTGCTGCCCTGTGGCACAAGAAGAGGTGGCATCTGCCTGCACAGCTGGAGGAGCAGTGGGACATGGGCTGTGCAGGGCCAGCAGTGGGCAGGGGGACAGCACTGGCACCAAGGCTGGAGAGGGCTGTCACCCCCTGTCACCTGGCAAGGTGCTGGTCAATGTAGCCCTGCAGCTCCAACACCTGCTCCTCTGCCACCACCGCCCGAGTCAGCAGCTGGCTCCTCTGCTGCTCCAGCTCCTCCTGCAGGGGCACAGAACATGGAGAAAACGTGGGAGAAAAGAGATCTGTGCCATGGGAGTGATGTTGCCCAGCCCCTCTCTGCTGTGTGAGTCTGACCTTCCACCCACTTCCCCACCACTCCAACCTCTCTGCCATGGCATCTCCCTTCTTTTGGCCACAGAGGCAGGCCCTGTGCAGGTGTGGAGCTTTACACCCCCAGGGAATGAGCTTCACACCCCAAGGGAATGAGCTTTACATCCCCAGGGAATGAGCTTTACACCCCCAGGGAATGAGCTTTACACCCCCAGGGAATGAGCTTTACATCCCCAGGGGGAGTGGGGGAGCACTCCCTCAGGTTGCTGTGGACAGGGAAAGACAGGACATGGAAGTGAATATCCCTGCAGCCAGCAGGAACCAGACTGGGAAACCGATTCAGATTCAGCCTAGACTTGAACCAGGTCAAATAGAATCAAAGAATTGGGGAATTGTGTACAAATTCACGAGGATCCAGGTGTTATCCCGGCACTGCCAAGGCCACCACTAACCTGTGTCCCCAAGTGCCACATCCATGTGTCTTATAAATCCCTTCAGGGGTGGTGACCCCCCCACTGCCCTGGGCAGCTGTGCCAGGGCCTGACCACCCTTCCATGAAGGAATTTTCCCAATATCCAACCTGACCCTCCCCTGGCACAGCTTGGGGCTGTTCCCCTTGTCCTGTCCCTGTTCCCTGGGAGCAGAGCCCGACCCCCCCGGCTGTCCCCTCCTGTCAGGAGTTGTGCAGAGCCACAAGGTCCCCCCTGAGCCTCCTTTTCTCCAGGCTGAGCCCCTTCCCAGCTCCCTCAGCCCCTCCTGCTGCTCCAGCTCCTTCCCAGCTTTGTTCCCTTCTCTGGACACACTCCAGTGACTCCATGTCCTTCTTGCCATGAGGGACCCAAAACTGCCCCCAGGACTGGAGAAGTCCCAGCAGTGCCAGCCCAGGGCAGCAATCAGCCCCAGTTCATTACAGAGATGCCAAAATGTGGTTCTGAAACGTGGGCAGGAGCGACAAGGGGCTGCTCTCCTTCCTTTAGGAGCAGGGACAGTAAAGCCTGGAGACAGCACCAGCTGGGGCTGCCAGCACTGCTGGGAGGGCTGAGGCCACAGCAAGGCTCCATGGAGAGTCATCCCAGGGAATGGGGCTGCCAGAGCTCTAGGAGGGTTTGGGCACTGCTCCCAGGGGTGCCCGGGGTGGGATTGTTGGGGTGTCTGTGCAGGGCCAGGAGCTGGGCTGGATGATCCCTGCGGGTCCCTTCCCACTCAGGATATTCTGTGACTCCATGGAAGTTTCCCCCTCCAGGATGGAGCAGCCCCAGGGCAGGGGCTGAGGCAGCACATCCCTGCCTGTGGGTGGGAGATCAGCTTTGGCTCCGGGGGGATGTTCCAGAGCTTTACCTGGGTGTTGAGTGTGAACTCCCGGAGCTTCCTCCTGATCTCTGCCCAGCCCTCCTCATCCAGCTGCCTGCGACAGAGGAGCTCATGTGGATCGTGCCCAGAGACCAAATCCAGCCCAGCACGGATCACACAGCACCACACAGGTCACACAGGTCACACAGGTCACACAGGTCACACAGGTCACACAGCCCCACACAGCCCGTGTCCATCCCACCACCATCCCCAGAACCGGAACCTTTCCTCTCCCGGTGCCCAAACCCCCTCAGGGCCCGGGGGTCTCGCAGCCCTGCCCACAGCCCGGGGCTGTCCCCGGGCTCACCGGGGCAGGCAGAGCCCGGCGCTGCCCCGGCGGGGCTGGCTCTGACGGGAGCCATCGGTGCCCCAGGCTGGCACTGCCCTCTCCGGACCAGGGAGCCCTTCTGGTCACCGAGCCCCGGGAGAGGGGAGCTGTGCCGTGGGAAAGCCCTTCCCAGCCTCGGGGAAGAGAATCCAGGTCACGTCCGAGGCTGGGGGAATCTGGGCTGGGGGAAGGCAGGAATGCGCTGTGCCCCCTCCGGTTCCCTCCAGCGCCAGATCCCGGCTGGGATCCCGTGGGAGCCCGGGGAGAAGAGAACGATAAACACGGCACTGGGGCAGCTGGTGCATCCCCGCGGCATGGGGGTGGCAGAGCTGGGCTTTAGGTGTGAGAGGAATTGTGGATTTGCCTTTCCAAACAAGCTGTGGGGCTGCTGGTAGAGAAAACCAGCACTGGAGATAAAGGAAACAACGGGAAGGATTCCACAGGATTGATGAATGGAAAAAGATATTTGCTTTTACAAATAAACTTTAGGTTTGCTGGTAAATGAAATTGGATATTGAAAGATGAAAGAAACAATGAGGAAGAAAAACCTCTAAACTCTATAGGAATTAAAAATTAAAAGGGAGGGTTATTCATTAGAGGGAAATCTCTGGTATCAGGCGTTTTGGGAAGTCTGAACCTCTCAAGGACCTCAGAAACGGGGAAAGAGAGAAGGGAAATGCAGCTGGGAAATTGGGATAAAAAGGAGACTGCATCCTCCAAAATTTTGAGATCCCAGAGGAATGCCCCATGGCCTCTCCCTTTATTCGAATAAAGCCAAAAAAAGCACTCCTCTGTCTCCTTTTTGGACATAAACCTCTGGTGTTTGTGGATTCATTTTCCCAACAGGAGCCTCCAAGCCCAGCCCGTTCTCTGCAAAGGCGAGAGGCAGTGGGATTGGGGCTGGGAACAGCGGGATTGGGGCTGTGGGAATACTGGGATTGGGGCTGGGAACAGCAGGATTGGGGCTGTGGGAACAGCGGGATTGGGGCCGCGGGAACAGCGGGATTGGGGCTGCGGGAACAGCGGGATTGGGGCTGGGAACAGCGGGATTGGAGCTGGGAACAGCGGGATTGGAGCTGGGAACAGCGGGATTGGGGCTGTGGGAACAGCGGGATTGGGGCTGCGGGAACAGCGGGATTGGGGCTGCGGGAATACCGAGAATTGGGGCTGCGGGAACAGCGGGATTGGGGCTGCGGGACCGCGGGGGCTGCGGGAACACCGCGGCTCCCGTCTCCAGCTGGAGGAGCCAGGTAACAGCACAGATTAACCCGGCAGAATTTGGAGCATGTGAGGTCTCCTGGCAGTTAAAAAAAACCCCAGATGACGAGATGCATCACTGAAATTCAGGTTCTGGACTTTGCATGCCCTGCTCCTGCGGTGTCTGCCCAAAGTGCTGCATTTACTCACAGCCCACGGCTATTTTCAGTGTGGAACACATGGCAGAGGCTGGTTGAGGCTCAAGACACCCCTCCAGAGCCCAGGGGCTCTGGCACTCATCCACTCCTCAGTGCTGGCATCCAGCTAATGGAATATCTGACATGTTTTCTAGGTGACCACGTCTTTTAGAGGGCTGAAAAACCCAGCTCAGGTTTCTCCTGTGCGTTGTTCCACCCCTCCACAGCCATAGCTGGTAGAGTTTTAGCAGGATAATGGAGCAGGGGAAAGAGACCCATCAAAATGTAGCAATTTCAGGGTTTGTTAGGAAGCCAGGGAGGTGACAGCACAGTGCCACCAAAGGATTCCAGCCAAACTCCTGCACTGGGAAGAGGAAAAGCAGGACCATCCCAAACTGGTGGTGTCTCACGGGGCTTTCTCGGGTTGTGATCCACCAAAGCACTTGGGCATGTGCTTAACTTTGGCTTTTAAAGAGGTCAGTGGGGCTAAAAACATGATTAAATCAAATATGTGCCTAAGAGCTTTCTTGGATCAAGGCCCAGTGACCAAGTCTCTTCCTGCAGGAAGAGAGGACAGCTGCCTCTTCTTCCCAGAGCAGGCCCAGCAGCTCCCTTTCCCTGCCCATTGCTGCCTCCAAGCAGGCAAACAAGATCCCTCAATCCACACATCCATGAGGGTTTGGAATGGCAGATAGACCAAGAAGGAAACAGCACTTACTGCTCCGGAGGCGCTGGGAGGGCAGAGGCTCCTTTCAGGATTTTCTGGAGGCAAAGGAAGAACAGAATTCCTGTAAACATGAACCCATTGCAATCCCAGATCCTGCCACTCTCAGGGAAATCCTGCCATGGAATGGGTTAGGCTGGAAGGGGCTTTAAGGATGATTCTATCCCATGGCAGGGACACCTTCCACTGTCCCAGGCTGCTCCCAGCCCTTTCCAGCCTGGCCTTGGGCACTGCCAGGGATCCAGGGGCAGCCACAGCTGCTCTGGGCACCCTGTGCCAGGGCCTGCCCACCCTCACAGGGAACAATTCCTTCTCAACATCCAACCTAAATCTCTCCTCTTTTAGTTTAAATCCATTCCCTTTGTCCTGTCACTGTCTGCACATGTAAAAAGACATTATCTCTCTTTTCTGTGCCCTTGGAAGTGGCACAAGGCGTCCCAGCACTCCCACAGCCAGCAGTGCCACGGCAAGGAAACCCTGGGTTGTACAATCTGAAGGTTTCAGATCGCCCATCCTCTGAATTTCTAAATAAACACATCCTGTGCAAACCAAGACCCACATCTGCCCAGTGGGAGGACATTTCCCCACCCCTGGAAGTGTCCAAGGCCAGGTTGGATGGGGCTTGGAGCCATCTGGGATGGTGGAAGGTGTCCCTGCCACGGCAGGGCTGGTGTCACTGTCCCATTTTCTGAAAAATCCTCTTCACCCAGGATTTTCTCCTGGGAAGCCGAGAAGCCACAACTTCTCCTGTGTTCACTACTCTAAAATGTAGTCTAGAGATTGTTTATCCAACATGTGAATTGTTTTAACTTAATGACCAATCACTGCCAGGCGTGTCGAAGCTCTGACGAGCCACAAGTTTTTATTACCATTCTTATTAAACCTTCTCTCTGTATCTGTCTCTATTCTTCAGTATAGCTTCAGAATAGAATACGATATAATATAATACGATATAATATAATATTATATAATATGATATATGATATGCTATAATATGCTATAATATGCTATAATATGCTATAATATGCTATAATATGCTATAATATGCTATAATATGCTATAATATAATATAATATAATATAATATAATATAATATAATATAATATAATATAATATAATATAATATAATATAATATAATATAATATAATATAATATAATATAATATAATATAATATAATATAATATATGAGATGAGATGATATGAGATGATATGAGATGATATGAGATGATATAATAATTTCTTACATATTATTAATAATATTATTAATATTATGTAATATTATAATAGTATTATATCAATATTGTATTACTATTAATATAATATTATTAATATTATATATGATAATATATTATATATATAATATATAATAATATATATATAATATATATATAACCTTCAATATAATAAATCAACCTTCAAAAAAATGTTGAATCAAATTCTCATCTCTCACCTCACCCTAAAAACCCCTGCAAATACCAGAGACAGTAATCCTGAGTGTGCACTGATCGCCCCTTTGTGGAGTCACACCTCGGGGGTGGAGGAAGCTGAGCTCTAAGGCCCCTTCCAGCCCAAACCACTGCACGATTCCACGATTCTGTCCCCTGGAGATGGCTGTTGTGTCCCCTGCCCGTGGCCCAGGCACAGCAAACCCTCGGGGAGAGCACGGATGTGGCACTTGGGGACAGGGCTCAGCGGTGGCCTTGGCAGGGCTGGGGGAAGGGTTGGCCTCGATGACCTGAGAGGGCTTTTCCAGCCTCACCAACGCCCCAAATGCCGCAAGGAGGGGGCTGGTGCAGCTCTTCCAGCTCCCTCCCTACCTGCTGCAGCTCCTGCAGCTGCCCCTCCAGCCGTGCCTTCTGCTCCTGGGGGCTGTTTGTCAGCAGCTCGGGGTCTGTGGTGCCCAGGTGGAGCTCGGCAGGGCCACAGTCCATGGTGCTGCTGCCCAGGGACCGGATCTGCTCCCGCTGCAGCCTGAAACCAGCACAGGGTCAGCCCCTGCCCGCCGTGGGTGACACACCAGAGCTCTGCTGCTCCTCAGGGTGCCCCTCACTGCTGGCTCTGGCCACCTGCAAAGGAAAAGCGGGAGAGTTTCTGGAGGGAGCTTGTCCTAGAGCTATTTGTGGCTTTTCTACCACGAGTATTTCTGCTGCTTCCCACAGCCCAAGCTGCCGGCAGAGCTGAGAGCGCTGCAGGGACGGGCTGGGAGGTGGAGCTATTTGTGGTACCTCTGCCTTTCCACACCATCCACCGTGGGATCAATCTCTCACCCTGCATTTGAAGTGGGAGGAACATATGGGCAAAGCAGCTCCACGGGGTCCAGAGCACCCTGACGTGCAGCTGGAGGCAGCTCGATGCTGGATTGCCAGGAGCAGGGGGAGAAATGTGCATTCCAGATCCCCTGCTCCACCTGGGAGCCCTGCCTGCCTCCCCCCAGGGCAGGGGCTGCCTGCTTTGGGCTTTTCCAGCTGGCCCTGAGGAGGATGTGGCTGAGGTTTACCCGTAGGCAATCAGCAGCTTCTCGTGCTTCTTGGCCAAGTCCTTCAGGCGTTTCCTGTAGCCCCGGGCTGCCCGGGCCAGCTGCTCCTCCCTGCACTTGTAGGAGGCCTGGATGTCCCTGAGCATGCTGTCCACAAAGTTCTGCATGGCAGCATGGCCAGCTGGGGCTTTGCTGTGTCCTGTCACACCGCTGGGTTTGCTGTCCGTGTAGTTCTGCAAATGTACAGAGAGGGAAATCCAGGGGGAATGGCTTCCCACTGGGTCAGAGGGGATATGGGGAAGGAATTGTTCCCTGGCAGGGTGGGCAGGCCCTGGCACAGGGTGCCCAGAGCAGCTGTGGCTGCCCCTGGATGCCTGGCAGTGCCCAAGGCCAGGCTGGATGGGGCTTGGAGTCACATGCTCTAGTGGAAGGTGTCCCTGCCCATGGCAGGGGGTGGCACTGGGTGATCTTTAAAGTCCCTTCCAACCCATTCCATGGTTCTGTGACAGCTCCTCCATCCAGATTTCCTGTATGGCCACGCACAATTATCAGTGAGCTTCTGCTGGGACATTTCTTGGTCAGGTTACAGGGATTAAAAAAACCCTTTCTTTATGTATTTATTGGCTGCAGCCTACAAGAGGAAGGTGTCAGTATGGAGACACCTGAGGGAACGGCTGGAGCTGTGCCAGGACAGGGTCAGGCTGGATTTTGGGAAAGGTTCTTCCCTGAGAGGATGCTGGGCACTGCCCAGGCTCCCCAGGGAATGGGCACAGCCCCGAGGCTGACAGAGCTCCAGGAGAGCTTGGACAGGGATGCCCAGGGTGGGATTGTTGGGGGGTCTGTGCAGGGCCAGGGGCTGGATCCATGGCCTCTGTGGACCCCTCCCCACGGAGGACATTCCCGGTTCTGTGGGGTACCCACTGCCAGCTCCCTGAGGCACTGTGCCAGCCGGCAGCGATACTCCTCGTTCAGCTCCTTCAGCTGCAGCTGCAGCCGCGAGTTCTCCGCCTCCACCTCCCGGAGCCGGCCCTGGGCCGTGAGCAGCACCTGGCACAGAGAACAGAAATCCTGCTGGCCTGCTGAGACATTTCCTAAGAGCTGAGGGACTTCATTTCCAGATATTTGGCTTCACTAGTGCTGGGAAGGTCCCGGATTTTCAGAGGAACCCACTGGAAATATTTATAATCCCTATTCCCCTGCTACCTTCCCTCATTTGCCACCCCCCACCCCGGTGATTCCACCAACTCTTTCTGAAAACCAGCGAGCAAAATTCCTCCCACCAGCTTTGCGAGCAGCGCTTCCACCACGTGCAGGAGGAAACCGCACGGGGAGAAGCTCGGTGTGACAAGCTCCCTGGAGAGGGAGAGGAGCTGGAGCACCGGGATTCACGGCCCCGGCAGCCCGGGCGGGGCGGGCAGCCCTGCTCACCGCTGATCGCTCCGCCGGCACGGCCCCGGCCGCTCCCCTCGCCTCCTGCAGCTCCTTCCCCAGCGCCAGCCTGCACACACAGCGGGAAAACGGGTTTATTCGAACTGCCCAGACTCCTTCTCCATCCCTGGCAGTGCCCAAGGCCAGGCTGGACGGGGCTTGGAACAACCTGGGATAGTGGAAGGTGTCCCTGCCATGGCCAGGGAGATAGGTGGGCTTTAGGGTCCCTTCCAACCCAGCCCATTCTGGGGTTCTGTGATTCTCCATGGGTCCAACACAGCCAGCTTGGGGAAGAAAAGCACTTTGGAATGACAGAAATCTCCCAGCTGCCAGCCTCCAAAAGTGTGTAAACCAGTGCCACAAAACCTCTCCCCACTGAGGCTGAACACCCTCCACAGTTCAGAGGGTTGAGTCCTGTAGCATTCCTGCTGGGGCAGCCCTTCCTGGGACACTAACCCCATTCCAAGGTGATGGAAAACCCACTCTGTGGTTTGGGGCTGGGCTGGATTAATCTCTGGGCTGTCACATGTCTGCTGTGTGTGATTTTCAAGGTGTCCCTGAACGCCACCAACTTTCATCTGACAGCTCTGAGGAGCCTTGAAAACATCAGGTTTTCCTTCCAGGCCTCATTCCCTCCCTGCACCCTCCAAAGGCAGACCGCCTCCCCTCCTGCTCCGTGGGTCAGACCCAGTCCCACAAACACCTGGCCAAGCAGAGGGACACTCACACTCGCTCCTCCAGCTTCTGCTGCTGCTCATCGTGCCTTTTCTTCAGTTTTTCCAGCTCCACTTTTATGTGATCCTGGTTTCCAAGCAACTGGGGGACAAACGAAGAGGAAGATGAGGCAGAAGGCTGAGTGAGGAGAGGACAGAGTGAGGAGAACCTCGGGCTGAGCCCTTGTCCAGCTGAGCAGGGCCATGCTGGGGGGGACTGGTGTGACTGGGAGGGGCTGGTGCCCTCAGCAGGGCAGGAATGGTGTCTGCTGCCAGCCAGGGCACGTGGAGGGGCACATGTGTCGCTCTCCCGAGGGAAAGGCTCACGTTGAGAGCCAGATTCCAGCAGGAGCCGGTGGCAGAGCCCAGGCTGGTTCTGCAAGGGCTGCAGATGGGGAGGAGGCAGGGACCATCTCTGTGCTCTCAGTTTTGGGTGCTTCATCACCCCCAGATTTCTCAAGTGTGAGAAAGAAGGGAAAAAAATTCTCCTCTGCATTTGTTGGCTTCTAAGCTCCTGTCTGTGTTCCCCTGCCAGGGCATGGACTCAGGGAACCACCTCTGCCCTCCTCAGCTCTGCCTGCACATCTGGAGTTATTCCTGTCTCGTTTTGTAACTGCAGGGTTTAAAAAAAGGATTTAAAATGAATCAAGGCATCAGCTGATCCACAAAACTCAAGTTAGCAGCGGGAGGTGCCAGCCACAGTTGGAATCGATCCCCCTCTGCTTCCCAGGGATCCTGCAGCAGACCCCTGCTCACTCACCTTTCTTTCCAGCTCCTGTTGCTCGTGTTCAGAGGCAGCTGCATCCTCAGGCTGCTTTAGGGAGAGAGAAGAAGGGGCCTGGTAGATCCCTGTTCTCCAAGGGGCTGGTGGAAGGGCAGAGAGTCCCTCACCTTCCCCCTGCGAGCCGAGTGGGGCTGTCCCGCTGCTCTCCCTGTTCCCAGCCCCGGGGAGGATTGATGGGCCAAGCCAGGGGGGAGGCTGCTCTCCTTGGCCAGGCTGAGCAGCTCCTGGGTCAGCTCCTCATTCCTCATCACCTGCAAGGTCAAACAAGAAGAAAGAACTTCTGAAATACCCCTCTGGTCAGCACATCCCTGCTGCTCCTGGTGTGTGCTCCAGGCAGGCACCCCCTCCCCTCCCCAAATCAAGTTTTAATTTTGTTTCTGTCTCCTGTGTCCAAAGATACCGGTGATTTTCTGCTTCTCATGGAAATGCACGGCCAGGCAGCAGGGTTATTCCCATGGAATGTTATCCCTCTGCACATCCCACACTCAAATCCAGACCCCAGTGCCAGCCCTGGCACAGCTCTGCCACCACCTCTGCAGGCCTCCAGCTCCCTCCTCACCCCCACCCTGCACCCTCCATTCAGCTCCCCAACCCTTCAGGAGCGTCCTTCCCCATGGAGCAGCTTTGAGCAGTGCTGGGCTCCTCAGTGCAAGAAGGGCCAAGTCTTCTCCATCCATCCATGGATCCATCCATGGATCCATCCATCCATGGATCCATGGATCCATCCATCCATCCATCCGTCCATCCATCCATCCATCCATCCATCCATCCATCCATCCATCCGCGGATCCATGGATTCATCCATCCATGGATCCATCCATGGATCCATCCATCCATCCCCCATCCATCTGTTCATCCATCCATGGATCCATCCATCCATCCATCCATCCATCCATCCATCCATCCATCCATCGACGGATGGATCCATCCATGGATCCATCCATCCATCCCCCATCCATCCGTCCATCCATCCATGGATCCATCCATCCATCCATCCATCATCCATCCATGGATCCATCCATGGATCCATCCATCCATCCCTCCATCCCTCCATCCCTCCAGATGACACATTCCCAGTTGGATGATGCCTCCCCAGCAGCAGCCAGCCCACAGCCCGGTGTGGGCAGCGATTCAGAGCGGTGCTGCTGTGAAGTGACACATTTCCAGAAGATAAAGAGGATGTGAATGAGGAAAGCTCCGTTCCAGGTGATCTGGAGGGAACACTGGGGGAATTCATGTCTCCCAGGAGGGTTTCTGTGTAGATAACAAAGCTCTGATGGGGTTTATGACTGGGGACAAGCTTGAGTAATTGTTACCATGGCAGTGAATCGGGAGGATGGGAGGCAGAGGTCATCTGAGTCATCCGTGGAGAGAATAGTTTATCAAAAGATAGCGCGGGGTGGGCTGGGGAAGAGCGAGGAGAAAGGAGGCTGACAAAGAGGTGAGATATACAGCTGTGAAACCTGACAGCTCCGCAGAGACAGCTCCGCTTGTTCCCCGGCCCGCAGCGATCCATCTGCAGCTGTCAGCCCTGACAATTTGATCGCAGGGGTCACAAGGACCGGTTTAGCCAAAAAAAAAAGGGGCAGTCCCCGGTTTGAGTTGGGCTCCGTTGTCTTTCCCGAGCTCCCGGGCCTGGCGTGGCTCCAGGGAAAACCCCCCAGAGCGCGTTTGGGTCCCCTCGGGGGCTGCCGACGAGCCCGGGGGACATAAAGGAGAAGGAAACGGAGATCGAGGAAAGGTCAGAGCCTTGAAAAGGAAGAATTTACAGGGAGTCAGAAAACAGGCACCGAGTGCCTGCCTGGCATCTCCCGCGGGGCGCTCCCGAGGGCTGCGCAGGGCCGCTCGGGCGGGCGATGCGCGGAGCCCGCGGACAAAGGAGCCGCCGCAATCCGGAGGCTCCGGCTGCTCCCGGCCCAGGGGCCGTGAATGAGCTCCCGAGCCGCTCCTGCGCCAAGCAGCCATGACAACATATTGGCAAGGTCACAAGTAGCACTTGTAATTGGGAATGTGTAAAAGGTTCATTGTCTCCCCCAGAAGAGCGCCGGGGAAGGGGAGGGGGCAGAACCGCAGGCTGCTTTTCCCATTTCCTTTGGGAAAGTCCGCACTGGGAAAATAATGAGCAAGAGGCCCATGTCCCGACAAGTCCCTGGCTGCCAAGTGGGAGCCTCGCTGGCTTCAGGCAGGGATTTTTGGGAGTCGGAGCCAAGGAACTGGGGTAAACTCCTCAGCACATGGAGGACATCCAAGGAATTCACCTCTGGCTTCTGGCCCTCCTGCAGCGCTTCTTGGAGCGACCTGCTCTGGGGCGAGGTGTCCCGTGGCAGGGACTGGAATCAGGTGGGGTTTAAATTCCTTCCACCCCAAAGCATTCCATGGCTCTATGGTTCCTCAGGATGCTGTCTGGCACAGAACACAATCCACGTGCTTTCATTCCCTGAACCATCCCAGGATCCATGTGAAAACGGTGTGTTATTACCTCCAACCCGCTAAACCCATCATTTAGAGATGTCAGCTGCCTGAAAATGCAGTTTTTGACAAACACATTGCACCCCCTTGGGGACAAGAAGCAGCTGAGAGAGCTGACGGCTGAGCTATTCCTCCCGGATCGCAGGGTGGGATCCCCCCCTGCAGGAGCTGAGTTCTCCTCCTTGCGAGAAATTCCCATTTCTCAGCCTCTGGGAGACAAACGATGTCTCCCCAAGGCTCATCATTGTCCTGCTCTGCCAGAGCCCATCCACACACGCTGGAGCAGAGCAGCATTCCTGCTGCACATCTTCCAGCGCGGCTCGGCATGGAAATCCAGGTCACTGAGCTGAGGCAGCCAAACTCTGCTGGGGGAGGGAGGGAGCAGGAGCGTGTCAGTCATTCCATCCCTTTCAAAAAGCAGGAGAAGCGGGAGGGGGGAGAGGAGGGGACAGAGGAAGGGCTATGGAAGTAGCCAAAGAAATACACAAATCTGGGTCCAAAAGCCTCCGGTTAATCATTGCTGAGCTAGCAGTCAGCGGGAAGGTGTCTGTCTTTTAAGGAACCGTCAGAAACTTGCTGGAATTCGGTGTTTTTATAAACTTTTCGACCTGAAAGCTGCCAGGCCCCTTCCCGCCGCCGCCGCCCGAAATGAGAGCGGCTCCAATCCGTTCACGTGCGGGCTGCGCAAGCCAAGCAGAAGAAAAGGGAAACAAAGCGCGCTGGCAGCGCCGGGGGAGCGGCCCCGGGCAGCCCCGCCGTGACCTCCGGGCAGCGCCGCGGGGCCGCGGGGAGCGGGAGGGCTCTGCCGGGGGGCCGGGGGACGGGAGGGCAGCGCTGCCCTGTCCCCGGCCTGTCCCCAGCCTGTCAGAGCCTGGACATGTCCCGGCCGGGTGTGCTGGGACCCTGAGCACACCTGTGCTGGGCTGAGCCCCGGCGTGGGCAGCAGCAGGGGGGATTCTGCCCCTCTGCCCCCTCAGGTGAGATCCCACCTGCAGAGCTGCCCCAGCCCCGGGGCCAACAGCAGCAGGACCTGGAGCTGCTGGAGAGAGCCCAGGGGAGCCCAGGGAGGTGCCCCAAGGGCTGGAGCCCCTCTGCTCTGGAGCCAGGCTGGCAGAGCTGGGGGTGCTCACCTGGAGAGGAGAAGGCTCCAGGGACACCTCAGAGCCCCTGCCAGGGCCTGAAGGGGCTCCAGGAGAGCTGGAGAGGGACTGGGGACAAGGGATGGAGGGACAGGACACAGGGAATGGCTCCCACTGCCAGAGGGCAGGGCTGGATGGGATATTGGGAATTAGGAATTGTTCCCTGTGAGGGTGGGCAGGCCCTGGCACAGGGTGCCCAGAGCAGCAGTGGCTGCCCCTGATCCCTGGCAGTGCCCAAGGCCAGGCTGGACAGGGCATGGAGTGACCTGGGACAGTGGGAGGTGTCCCTGCCATGGCAGGGGTGACACTGGATGGTTCTTGTGGACTTGGTGACCTTTGAGAGGTCCCTCAACAAGAACCTTGGTACAATTGCATGAAAAGCCTCCCTGGACCTGAGCTGTGATGGGGGTGCACAAATGACAGCCAAGCAAGGCCCCTGCAACCAGGAAACATGAGGTGGATTTGGATCTGTGGGATAACCCCTGGGATGAGCTCTGGGATCAACCCTGCAGCCTCCCTCACCTCCTTGTCCAGCTCTCTGCCCAGGGCCAGGTAATTGCTCTTGAGGATGATGAACTCCTCCCCCAGCTCCTGCCGGCTGCTCTCCAGGCTGTGCAGGCGCTCCCGGAGGGAATCCCGCTCCTCCCGGAGGGAATCCCGCTCCTCCCGGAGCCCGGCCGTGCCCTGCTCCAGCTCCTGCACCCGCCTCTCCAGCGCCTGCATCTGCCCGGGGGACAGCAGGGTCACAGCACGGCCAGCCCCGGACCAGGGGCTGTGCTGATCCCCTCGGGATCTTCAGCTGCCTCTGAAGCCAGGAGGAGGTGGCAAGCAGGGTGAAGGGGGTGTGTTGGGAGCTGCAGGGCTGAATTCCCACCCTGGGTACCGTGGTTTTCAGCTGGAAGTTCTCTGTCTCGTAACGCTCCTTCATCCTGTTTGTCTCGATCTGGAGATCCACGAGGTCTTTGGAAATCTGGGAGGCACAAAGGCAGTGAAGGCCAGGGATGGACTCTGAGCCCCCCCAGAAGGAGGAATTTCCCCCAGATTTCCCACTGTGGATCTACTGGCCATCACAGCTCAGTTTCCTCCAATTCCCAAAGTTTTACCTGCAGTTTTTCCTCTTCACTCAGGACCATCCTGGCTGGGAAGGCTGTCCTGGAGCCAGCCACTTTCCCCATCTCCTCCTCTGGGTCTCCAGGCTGGTGCATCTCCTGCCTCCTGTCCTCCAGCTGCACCTGGAGGCACAGAGCAGCTTCAGCTGAGCCCTCCTCTCCCACCCCTGCAGCTGGAAGAGCTCAGCACATCCATCTTCTCAGAGCCTGAACAGATCCCTGCCGGGCTTCCAGCAGCCCTTTCTCCCCCAGGGTGAGGATTTCCTTGGCAGAGGGGGGGTTCCATGAGCTGGGAAGGGCCTGCAGACCTTCATACCTGGATTTTTGGGCAGCGAGGTGCTCTGTCAGAATACTCACACTCTCATTCTCTGCAATAATTCCAAGATCCATGTGCTCAGAGGCCAGGGGCTCTGCACAGGGATGGACAGGCAGTGAGTGAAAAGCCCAGGAAGGATCTCTAAGGAACTTCTCCCGGGAGGTTCAGCGCTGTTGCTACCAACTCTGGTTACCAGAGGCGTCCACCTGGATTTTAAGGTGGCTCCAAACCTTCCAGCCACCCTGGGAGCTGCTGGAGGGAGAGCACTGGCACTTCCCAGGAGGATCCTGCACTCCCAGCTCAGCCCACAGCAGGCACTGGAAGGAGCAGCTCAGGAGCACCCCCAGGGCAGGCAGGGAGGGGGTACAGCCCTGCAGGGACCATTCCCAAAGCTTTAGGGGCTGCCAAGAGAGAGGGAGAGGGACTCTGACAATGGGCCAACAGTGGCAGGACAGGGGGAGAGATTTTAAAGTAATAGAGGAGAAACTGAGAATGGATAAAGAGCAGGATTTGATGGGATATTGGGAAGGAATTGTTCCCTGGCAGGGTGGGCAGGCCCTGGCACAGGGTGCCCAGAGCAGCTGTGGCTGCCCCTGGATCCCTGGCAGTGCCCAAGGCCAGGCTGGGCAGGGCTGGGAGCACCCTGGGACAGTGGGAGGTGTCCCTGCCATGGCAGGGGTGGCACTGGATGGGTTTTAAGACCCCTTCCCACCCCAATCTGTGATTCCATGATTCCAAGGTCTTATTAACCCAATAATTAACCCACGAAACCATCCACCTGCTCCAAGCCTATCCCACAGTATCTGATTTTCTTCCAGGAATCTTCCCCTGGATCCCTGCAGTCCTTGAACCTCCTGTGCCAAGGAGCTGCTGCAGAGGCCCCAGGATCTCTGAGCTGCTGTGTGGAAAAAGATGTTTTAAAGCAAAGCATGCACTGAAACAAGCCTGGATTAGCCCAGACAGTGCCAAATCTGGGCTGTGCTGGTCTGGGTGCTGCTGCTGCCTCCAAACTGGGACCTGCCACGCTGGAATGGGACAAATCCCACGGCCAAAAGTGTTTTGAGAATCTCCAGGGTCAGAGGGAGGGTAGCAGGGAATGGATAACCTGGAAAACCTTGAACAGGGGTGAAATCAGATGGACTGGGAGACCTTCAGAGGGCCCTTCCAACTCCAACTCTTCCATGATTCTAAAATGAATTCCAGCTCTTAATCTCCTCATTTCAGGCTTATTATCGCTGCTATTTCTGGAGAGTGGGTGAGTTTAGGTAAGGATCTGTCTCCCACAGAAAAAAAGCTTTGACAATATAATGTTCAAAAAAGCCCAAAGCTCTGAATAACTCCTCAGATCTGTCAGAGCTCAGCAGATGAGAGGGAGAGGGGCCATCCTCAGAGCTCCATGACAAGCAGAGCTCCTCACCTGCCCCAGGCTGCTGGAGGAGACCCCAGAGCCCGCGGTGAAGGTGGGCAGGGGGCAGAGCCAGGGGCTGAGCGTTTCAGGGAGCTCAGGGGCAGGAGAAGCGAGCAAACCGTGCGTTTACAGCTTGTTTTTCCGCAAGAGAACTTAACAGACCTGAAGTAATTTTATTAAAGTAATGGAAGTGTTGATGAGAATTCACAGTCTCTTCACACCCAGCCGGAGCCCGATTCACACCCAGCCCACGGCTCTGGGCACCGGGGGAGCCGCAGCAGCTCCGCTCCCGGGGGGCTCGGGGGCCTCAGCCCCACACGGACACCCCAAGGATGGGCACCCCCAGCCCGGGATGCTGTCCCGGAGCCCGAGCCCTGATTTGGGGGGGAACAGCCGCCCCCATCCCACGGCTGCTCCCGGAGCCGCAGCGAGCCCGCTGCAATTAACGGCAATTAGCATATGCAAACACGGCGTTAATTATGCAATAAATAACCTGTGTGCCAGGTGCCCTACCGGCACCAGGAGTGACAGCGACCGCTTGTCCCAGGGGCTGGCAATCCAAAGCCAATTTTGTGCCGGGCAACACCACGAAAAGCAGATTGCGGCTGAGAAACGAAGTTTTGGGGTGTCACTGAATCTCCAGCCCAACACAACCCCACCAGAGGCAAACCCCGGCTCCGTCCTGAGGGGTTTCACTCTCCTTGTCAGGTTCACCTTAAACCCAGCCCCGGGAGCGCGGCTTTAGGGGATGGAACCGCTCCTAAACCCACGGAGCTCGGGGGAGGCTTTGGGGCGCGCAGTGCCCGCTGCTGGCTGTCACCTCCCCTCCAGCCCTGGCAGGGTCACAAATGGCCCTGTGCCCCCCAGGGGACCCCCGGGCGGAGCGGGGGAGCAGCCCCCGCCCTCCGCAGCTCCCGGCAGAGCCGCACGGGCTCAGCGCAGTGATGGCTCCATCTGGCTTCCAGCGCCAGCAAAGGGAGCCGGAGCCCGCTCCAGGATCCGCCACGTCCCCGGGGGAGCCCGCTGTACCCCCGGGATGCCAGGGGAGCCCGCTGTACCCCCGGGATGCCCGCTGTACCCCCGGGATGACCGGGATGCCCGCTGTACCCCCGGGATGCCCGCTGTACCCCGGGATGACCGGGATGCCCGCTGTACCCCCGGGATGCCCGCTGTACCCCGGGATGCCAGGGGAGCCCGAGCCTCGCTGCCCCAGGGATGGGGAATCCCTGGGCTCCCACCGATCGCCCCCAGCAGATTTTCTCTTTATATCCAACCTAAATCCGCCCCCTCCCCGTTTAAAATCGCCAGCCTTTCTCCTGCCCTGAGGGAAAGCTTTTCTGTGTCACTTTTCCAAGCTCTGAGGCTGCCACAAGGAGTTCTCCAGGCTGGACAGCCCCAGCTCACCCAGCCTGGGCAAGGGAGAGGAGGAGGAGGGAGCTGCAGAGCCTCTCTCAGCTCCCTCAGAAGAGCAGCAAAGGTTCTTCCAGCCCAAACCCCCTCCAGGGTCCCCTCTGGGTCTGCTCTGGCCCGGCCAGGTGTGCCCTGTCCCGGGATCCCCTCCTGGGGTGGGGTTTGTGGATCGGGGGGCTGAGGGGGAACCCTCTCCCTGCCCTGCTGAGCACGGTCTGGGGGTGCAGCCCGGGGGAGGCTGGGTTTGTGGGGTCTGTGGGAAATGGATTTGGAGAGAGCTTTTAGCTTTACACGGGATGTGTTTGTGTGTAAACGCTGAGATAAGAAATGCCTCTCAGAT
The DNA here is from genome assembly GCF_963513975.1 of Fringilla coelebs. Lineage (NCBI taxonomy): Eukaryota > Metazoa > Chordata > Aves > Passeriformes > Fringillidae > Fringilla > Fringilla coelebs. Next base: position 14,898,306 of record NC_140042.1, read on the forward strand.
GCCCCATCCCTAGGTCACAAAGGGGTGTTGTCCCACGGGCTGCCAGCACCCACTGCCACCCCACGTCCCGTTTGTCACCCCTGGCACCTCCAGGCGCTTCCCTGCAGGGCTGGGAGGAGACTTGGGATGGGGCAGGCAGGGAGGCACTGGAGGATGGGCTGGGAGCAGGGGCAGGAGGAAAGCTCTGCTCCCCCTGCCACTGTCCCCCCATCCCTGGGGAGGAAAGCTCTGCTCCCCCCGCCACTGTCCCCCCATCCTTTGGGAGGAAAGCTCTGCTCCCCCTGCCACTGTCCCCCATCCCTGAGGAGGAAAGCTCTGCTCCCCCTGCCACTGTCCCCCCATCCTTTGGGAGGAAAGCTCTGCTCCCCCTGCCACTGTCCCCCCATCCCTGGGGAGGAAAGCTCTGCTCCCCCTGCCACTGTCCCCCCATCCCTGGGGAGGAAAGCTCTGCTCCCCCTGCCACTATCCCCCCATCCCTGGGGAGGAAAGCTCTGCTCCCCCTGCCACTGTCCCCCATCCCTGGAGCTGCCAGAGCTTGGGGCACCTTTCCCAGCCCCCGCAGGAGGCCCTGCAGCCATGGCAGGTGGCACTCAGGGATGCCCATGGGGACCTTGACCGGCAGCTGCCACCATGCCCCGGTGCCCACCTCCAGGACCAGGTGGCACAGTGCCACTCCTGGGGCCGGGACCCTGCTGGTGTCACCAGGAGGGTGGCACCACCCTGTGGCGCTGGTGTCCCCCCTCCCCTCTCGCTGGGGCACGTTTTTGGTCCTGAAGGAGGAGCAGGAGTGCTGGTTACCCTGGCAACACGAGATGCTCTCCTCCAGACAGGGACAATATTTGGCAAGATCTGCTAAAAATACTCCCCAACTCAGCCGTGACGGTGCCACACGTGTCACCTCCCTGCTCCCCAGGGCTCCTTGGGTGGTGCTGTCCCTGCTGCTGTCCAGAGTGTCCCTGGTCACTCACTCTGCCTGCTGGAGCCTGCCGGGGTCCCAGAGCAGATGTGGCCCAGCATTGTCCCCTCCCCAGGCCAGCCAGCCTGGGGACAGAGCAGGGACAGCTGGTGGCCTGTCCCACCCAAAGGGACTGGGAATCTCCCTGGGGAGGGACCTGCAGGAGCTGCTGGGGAAGGTAAATGATTCCTTAGAGTTTAAATAGGTTTAAAAACTACTTTTGAATGATTTTGCTGCTTTTCCTAATACCATTACAGCCTTCTCCATGGCAACCCGGGGAGGGGCTCAGACTTTGCTCTGGGCTGGGAGTTCATGTGCTGGAGCTGCAGTGGTGGGGGGATCACACAGGGGGTCCCCAAGGCCAGGGACACGCTGGGAGGGGACAGGACCCCCAGCCAGGTCCCCACGGTGCCTGGGGAGCTGTGGGCACATGGGGGGCCCGGGGTGCAGGGAGCAGCAGCTCCTGCCACAGCTGCAGGCCAGGCTGGCAGGGAGCTTTAGGGGTGCAGACAGGTCTGGAGGAGCTGCCCCAAAGAGCTCTAAAGGTGGAGATGGGTCCAGCTCCTCCCTGCACCACTCTGGGGAGGGATTTCCTTATTTACCCTCCTTATTTTCCCATTGCATCTCATTTGATATTTCCCTGGGGAGGGCTGCTGGAGGCAGGGATAAACCTGCTCCCAGCTGCAAGCAGGGCTTGTTTAAACTTCCCAACGAGGTTTTGTGGGTTTTGGCTGGCTGACCTGTGCTGGTTCAGCTCTTTTTAACTTCCAGATTGATTACACCTTGTGTCAATATGTGCTCAGTGCCTATTAGTGGGTGCATGTATCCCTATCCCTCATTTCTCCCTCCTGATCTATAAATTCCCAGAAGACAGGATTAAAATAGAGGGGGAGGAGGATTCCACTCAGGGCCAAAAGGGAAGAGGGAAAGCAGGGCCTGTGGGAAAGTTGGGTGGCAAGGCTGGAGCCTGGATGTGTCTCTCCAACTCCTTCCCAAGGGCCTGGCAGTGCCTGGTGAGGAGCTGAGCTGTGGCCTGGGAGCTGGGGAAGTGCCAGGCTCCCAGGGGAAGGGGCAAGGTGGGATCAGGGTGGGGTGCCCATGGTGTGGGAATGGTGGGGAGGGAATTCCTGCTCCTCCCAAAGCAGCCTGGGGGAACCAGGGCTGGGAACAGCAGCTGCAGGGCAGAGATTGCTGCTGCTGGAGCTGTGGGTGTCAGTGGGGCCAGCCTGGTGCATCTCCAGGGGGGAAGGTTTAGCCATGGCTTTTCTATCTGGCCACAGGGCTCCTCTTGCTGGGGCTTTTTCTTTCTCTTTCTTTCCTGGAAACTGGTAAAAGATTCCACAGAGCTTGTGTTGGAGCCTGGTGGGGAAATAACCTGGGACACAGGATAGGTCAGCAGCCTCCCCGGGGTGGTTTTGATGAGCTGCCAGGGGCAGAGTGTGATCTGCCAGCCCTGGAGCATCACCCACCCTCATCCCACTGCCTGGGGGCTGGCAGAGGAGCAGGGGACCCCCAGAGCCAGCACCCCACCAGGGGGACCCTGCCTTTGCTCTCAGTTTCCCCTTGGGAACAGAAGCACTGGGCAGAGGAGGGTGTAGAGCTCCCAGCACCCTCCCCACCCACACGGCAAGACAGGAGGGAAAATGGGAAAATGCCCAGGAGGGGCTGAGAGTTCTTCCCTGAGGTTTTTAGTGCCGCCCAGGGAAGAGTTTTTTCCCTTTTCCCAACTCATTTCCCACTTGCACCACCATAAACCCGCGGGTGTTTCAGCCCATCCTGCACTAAGGCTGATCCCCAAACCTTCAATCCCCGTGTCCTGTGGATGCTCCAAGCCCCAGGGTGCGGTTTTTGTGTCCTGATGGAAAGCGAGGAGCCACTGCCAGGGCTCATCCCCGGGCAGGGAGGGGCAGTGCTGCTGCTCGGCACCCTCCGGGAGCTCCGGGCACGGGGCTGGGACACCCTCTGAGGCTGCCCCATTCCTCCCTCCAGGCTCCAAGCCCACACAAACCCCACCTCCGGCAGGACCCCATCGGGTTCCCGGACATCTCCTTCCGTGCCCTTGTCCCGAGCCGCCCCGAGGGCAGTCCCCGGGAGCCCGTGGCGGTGCCACTGCCCGGCCAGGCTGTCCCCGGGGCTCGGCCGCGGCCGGGCCAGCAGCAGTGGGGTTAAGCCCGGCCGGGCGGGTGCCTGGACAGGCGTCAAGGTGGTTGCTCCATCCATCCCTGCGCAGTCGGAGGGGCCGGAGAGCGGAGCGGGAGCGGGAGCCCTGCCCTGCCCTGCCCGCCGCCATGAGCGCAGGCAAAGGTGAGGCTGGAACTGCCCCTGGGCTGGGGGGACACGCAGAGACCGGGGGGGACACGCTCAGGCTCTGCCCGGGCTCCAGGCACCCTTTACTCTGCTCCTCCTCCGCTGCTAATAAGACATTTTGGGGGCCCCTGAGCTGCCTGGGGGGGCTGCAGAGCCCGAACGCGGATGGGAGTGCGGGGACGGGCAGGGACCGCGGCACCGGGACCCGGGCGGGTCACAGGGGCAGCCGGGGAGGGAGGGAGGGGGACGGGGCTCCGGGGGCTTTCCCCATGAAAGGGAGAAGCTGTCGCTGCAATATGGAGATGAATTTCGGGGGGCTCCCTGCACCCGAGGGCTCCTCAGAGCTGTGGCAGCACTGGGGGTGATCTGGGACCGTTTCCCTCTGCAAACCCCCGCGGGACCCCTTTGTCCGCCCCCAGTCCCGGCCGTGCGGGCACCCACCGAGGGGTCCCGAGGGGGTCCCAAAGGCGTCCCCTAGAGCAGCCAGGGCCCTGCAGTGACGCTGTCCCCTCTCCTCCGCCCCCAGCAGGCATCCCCGTCCTGCTCCCCCTGGCCCTGCTGCTGGCGGCCGCCTCGCAGCCCCCCGGGGGGGACCCCCCGAAGGACGGGGGGGACGGGGAGGGCCCGCGCTGCCCCAGCCCCTGCGCCTGCAGCCTGGACGATTACAGCGAGGAGCTGAACGTCTTCTGCAGCGGCCGCAACCTCACCCGCCTGCCCGAGGACGTGCCCCACAACGCCAAAGCGCTGTGGCTGGACGGCAACAACTTCACGCTGCTGCCGGCCGCCGCCTTCAGGAATCTGTCAGCCCTGGACTTCCTGGACCTGCAGAGCAGCCAGCTGGGCTCCGTGGAGCAGCACGCCTTCCACGGGCTGCGCGGCCTCTACCACCTGCACCTGGAGCGCAACCGCCTCCGGCACCTGGCCCCGCACACCTTCCTGCACACGCAGAACCTCGTGTCCCTCAGCCTCAACAACAACCACTTCAGCAAGGTGGAGGAAGGGCTCTTCGCCGGGCTCTCCAACCTCTGGTACCTGAACCTGGGCTGGAACTCGCTGGTGGTGCTGCCCGACAAGGTGTTCCACGACCTGCCCAACCTGAGGGAGCTGATCCTGGCCGGCAACAAGCTGCCCTACCTCCAGCACCAGCTCTTCTGCAGCCTCACCGAGCTGAAGGAGCTGGACCTGAGCGGGAACGCGCTCAAGGGCATCAAGATCAACGTCTTCGTCAAGCTGCAGAAGCTGCAGAAGCTGTACCTGAACCACAACCAGATCAACGCCATCGCCCCCCGCGCCTTCGTGGGCATGAAGTCGCTGCGGTGGCTGGACCTGTCCCACAACCGCCTGGTCTCGCTCTACGAGGACACCTTCCTGGGCCTGCTGAGCCTGCACGTGCTGCGCCTCTCCACCAACTCCATCGCCGGCCTCAGGCCCAGGACCTTCAAGGACCTGCAGTTCCTGGAGGAGCTGCAGCTGGGGCACAACCGCATCCGGGGCCTGGCGGAAAGGACCTTCGAGGGGCTGGGCCAGCTGGAGGTGCTGAGCCTCAACAACAACCAGCTGCAGGACATCAGGGCCGGGGCCTTCCTGGGGCTGCACAACGTGGCCGTGATGCACCTGTCCGCCAACTGCATCAAGGCGCTGCCCGACTTTGTCTTCAAGGGGGTCGCCAAGCTGCACAGCCTCCACCTGGAGCACAGCTGCGTGGGCAGGATCAGGGCCAACACCTTCTCCGGGCTCTCCAGCCTGCGGCGCCTCTTCCTGCAGCACAACAGCATCTCCCTCATCGAGGACCAGAGCTTCAGCGAACTGCACGAGCTCCTGGAGCTCGACCTGAAGCACAACAGGCTGAGCCACCTCTCGCCCCGGCTCTTCGCGGGGCTGAGCAACCTGGAGTACCTCTTCCTCTCCTCCAACCAGCTCCTGGAGATCTCCCAGGACACCTTCGGCCCGCTCCAGAGACTCTTCTGGCTCGACCTGTCCCACAACCAGCTGGAGACACTGGACAACAGCGTCATCTCCCCCCTGGCCAACCTGCGGTACCTCAGCCTGAGGAACAACTCCCTGGAGACCTTCTCGGTGGCCTTCCTGTGCCCGCCCTTCGCCCTGGAGCAGCTGTGGCTGGGGGGCAACAACTGGAGCTGCAACTGCTCCCTGAAGGGCCTGCGGGACTTCTCCCTGCAGCACCCGGCCGTGGTGCCGCGCTTCGTGCAGTCGGTGGCCGAGGGGGACGACAGCCACGTCCCCGTCTACACCTACAACAACCTCACCTGCCTGCAGCCGCCGGGGCTGGCGGGGCTGGACCTGCGTGACACTGCCCAGGAGAGCTTTGCTCACTGCTGAGCCGGGCTGGCCCTCCCGGGGACCCTCATGCCGGCCCTGCGGCCGCCCCAGCCAGAGCACGGATTCGCCACCGCCCCCAGCAGCCGCCCCGCTCAAAGGTGCTGGATGGGCACCCTGGGCTTCAAACTGAGTATTTCAGTCCTTTAATATTTAAATAGCAGCCCCAAGGGCAGAGCGTGGTCGCTCCCAGCAGGAGAATCTCTTCGTGGGGGAATGCTGCACCCCCAGCCCTGCAGCCACAGCAAGGGGCAGCTCTGCCCAGGCCAGGACTTTGATGAGACAAAACAAAGCGTTTTCCTGCCATGGAGGAGGAAAAAAAGCCCCCCCTCCCGAGCTTAGGGAAGGGGCAGAGGACTTGCTGCAATGATCCCTTGCAGCAGCAGGTGTAGGCAGGGCACAGAAAGCCACTCGTTGCTCACCTGATAAATGGCAGCAGACAAATAAACCTTTGGAGCTATTGCAACCCACCTTGTAAGTTATGTTTTTTCCAAAGCTCGTGCTGCCCATGGCCAGGATTTCTCCCCAGAGCCCCTCAGGGTGAGGGATTCAGGCTCCCAGGGGGCTCCCAGCATTTCCTGCAAGCCTTGGGGGGTGGCTTGTTCCCACGGAGGGAGTGAGAAATGCCCAGCTATCCCACAGAAGGCCAACAGCCCTGACAGATTCCAGCTACTGCCCAGCTCTCCAAATCCCAGATAAGTGTCCAAAGGTCAGACAAAATTTTCCTGGAAAATTGCACGAGGGGAAAGCTGCTCGGGCGTGGGTCCTTGTGCAGCGGCAGCGGGGCTGGGTGCTGCTCCTGCTCCTGCCTGCTGCAATCCAGTCTCCTCAGTGGAAATCCAGGATTTCCCTGTCTTCCCAAAACCTCACCGTGAGGGGGAGTCCCAAAGGCAGAGAGGGAGGCAGGCAGGAGGGGCTCAGAGTCCAGGAGGGAAGGAGATGAGATGCAAGGCCACCAGCTTCACTGCTTCCCCAGCTTAACTCAGGCCTGCAAGAGGAGGGCAGCTCCCATGGGAAGAGGTGCAGGGAACAGGACACTGGGAATTGAAAGAAGCAGCTGGGGACACAGAGGAGCCCCAGGCTGGGGCTGGAGAACAGCTCCATGAAGGGCTGCCAGGGCTGGCTCACAGCAAGACAAGGGACAGGCTGGATCCTGATGCTGTTATAGGAGAGATTTAGCAGAATTCCAGCAAGGAAAGCAGGGAACAGCAGGAAACACCTTGATGTATGTGAAGGGCCAAGACTCAGAGATACAGTGAAGCCATGGAAAAACAGAACTTTGCAGACCTGCATTTTAAGAAAAGGGTTTACTGCCTGGAAACTTGAAAAATATTCCTGAGTCACAGAAGCCCAGCAGGCCCAAGGGCTCATTCCCAGCTCCCAGACAGCTCCTGAAGGGGATTCCTCAGCCCAGCCCAGGCTGTGCTGTGCCCTCATGGTCCATCAGGAACCAGGGAACCGAGAATTCCGAGCTCAGGGCCAGGCCTGGCTCCACATGGGAGCACCCAGCACGAGCCAGCCACTGAAGCAAGCCCTGTGTGATCCATCAGGCAGGGGCAGCAGAAGGCAGCAGCACATGGAGCCATGATCCAGGTGATCAGAACCACATGGGAATGCTCAGGGAACGGACACTCCAGCTTCAGGGTCTCTTTGAGTCCCAGGAGATGTGGCTTCTTCCCTCTGGGGCTGCCAGCAGCAGCAGAAATCTGTGCTCCCGCCCTCACACCCCAGTTTGAGTTGAACAGTTCCTGCATCCCCTCCCCGCTGCTGGGGCTGCCAGGCTGGCACCAGTCCAGCTCCACACCCTCCTCAGGAGCTCCTCTGCGATGTATCCAAGATCTGCTGGGCAATGTGAGTCAAGGCAGGGAAGGCAGAGCTCTTGGGAAACTCTTGGATGAAGTCTCTGCCTTCTTCCAAGCTCTGGCTGAGCTGGGGGTCCAGGGGGACGCAGCCTGTGGGACAGGAGAGGGAGACGGGAGAGTGAGAGCTGGCTCCCTGCAGGGCCCAGGTGTGCAGCCAGGGATAAAACACACACTGCCACAGTCAGCTCCAGGGAAAGTGGCAGGGAAGAGCCATCACTGCCCTCCCTGGGCTCTCCAGGAGTTCATTCTCACCTGCAACCACTTCCTCTGGCTCCAAGACCCCACCCCACCCTGGTGCTTCATGAGAGGGGCTCTCCCACCTGATCTCGGCCCTGTCCAGGGACAGGGTTCAGTCCTCAGCCCCCATTTCTCAGGAAGGCTCCAGACATTCCAACATGGCTCTCATGGAGCTCCAGGCCTGTTTACACTGTCACCATGATGTCAGCAGTCAGAGCAGGCTGCTGGCACCACCATCTCTGCCCCAGCAGGGCCAGGGGCCCACTGTGAGGTGTTTGGATGGCAGAGAAGGAAAGCACAAACCTCAGCTCTGCCCAGGTGCCTGGGGCTCCCAGCCCAGCCCACCTGGCCCTGGGATGCTCCTTCTCTGTGCTCAGCCCCCCCAGAGCACCACGAGACCAGCCCTGAGCAGAGCTCTGCTGCAGAGGCACTCACCCAGGAAGGGCACCCCGGCGTGCTTGGCCAGCTCCTCGCCTCCCCCTTTGGAGAAGATGTTTGTGCATTCCTGAAGGAGGAAGAGGAGTGAGTCAGGAAGGCCAGAGCCCTGTGTGACAGGGCAGGAGCTGCCAGCCCTGAGCAGGGCCAGCTCCCCTCCACCCTGCAGCCCCAGGCATTCCCTGTGCCCTGCCCTCCCCCTCTCCTCAGGACAGCAGAGCCCAAAGCTGGCAGTGTCTCCTCTCCCTGGCTCAGCCTCATGGCATTTCCCAATTCTCCACCCCACAACCACAAGGAAGGGCCCAGAGCAGGCCCAAGGCTGCACAGGAAGTTCAGGAGAGCTCACAGAGCAGTGGGGGCACACGAAGCCACTCATGTTCTCCACGATGCCGAGGATGTGCAGTCCTGCCTTCCTGCAGAACGTCAGCTCCCGCCTCACATCCCCCACGGACACAGCCTGGGGGAACAGCAGCAGTTGGGGATCCCTCTGGCCACGCTGACTGTGCCTCCAGAGCACACGTGCAGAACCAGCACCCACAGTCAGCCCTGCGCAAACCTGGGGTGCATTTCCCCCCTCCAAACGTGCTGCCTGCCAGGAATTCCAGCCCCGTGTCCCACCTGAGGTGTTGTGACCAGGACTGCCCCGAGCAGCTGGTGGGGCCTCAAGGCCTCCACGGTGGAGATGTGCTCGTCGGACGTGCCCGGCGGCGTGTCCACGATGAGGAAGTCCAGCTCCCCCCAGGCCACGTCGGTGACAAACTGTTTGATCAAAGCTATGGAGATAAAAGGGGCAGATAAAAAACCCCAAACCACAAAGGCTTCAGCAGGTGTCCCAAAGCCATGGGACAGGGAGAGGGGACAAGGCTGTCTGTCAGCACAACACGTGCTGCAGCTGCACTGTCCCCATCTGAGTGACTTCAACCCATCCTTGTGGAACAGCAGCTTCGTTCCCCCACGGAATAACCTCTCCAGGAGGGCTCACAGGAGGTTCCCCCAGCAGCAAGCCCCGGTGTTACCGTTTTTCTTGGGTCCCCTCCACACCACGGCGTCGTCAGGCCGCTCCAGCAGGAAGCCGATGGACATGAGGGCGATGGCCTTGTCCTGGCCCACGAAGACGGGGACCCAGCCGCTGTCACACTGGTGCACAGCGCTGTCCTGCACCCGCAGCATGCGCGGGATGCTGGGCCCACACAGGTCCACGTCCAGGATCCCCACCTGGGGACAGGCACAGCCCTTCAGACAGGCCCAGCAGGGCGGGCTCAGGAGCCCTGGCCACCCACATTTGGGCTGCTCGCAGCGCTTCCACAATATTTGGAACACAAATGCTTTAAATTTCATATCCCTCCTGCTCCCCAAAGAGCATCCCCTGCGTGTTTCCAAGTGCTTTATGCCAGAACCCAAGTGGCACCGGCTGCACAGAGCCTTTAAAATGATCTTTAGGGAATTCAGTCCATCTCCTGCCCACATATTTCCTTTTTATCCCCATTTTAAGAGTCCTTGAGCTTGCCCACTTCACCCCACAGAGGGAGTGAGGGTGACACCACAAAGCAGCCAAGTCATGTCCCAGCACCAATTTCAACAATAAGCATTGGGTGATTTAATAAAATGGACAAAAGAGAAATGAACTACAGTACCTGAACTGGACCACATTATCACAAATTGCATTTTCACAGAGAATCCACACGCTGCCCACCAAGGACAGCCACATGGAAAGGGTGTGGAGAATCCAGCCCAGCTGAGGGCAGGAAGGGACAAGGCAGAGCTCAGCCCCCCAAAGGCTCACTCACCCTCTTCCCGGCGTGCCGCAGCGCCAGGGCCAGCTCGGTGGAGAGCGTGCTCTTCCCGACGCCGCCCTTCCCCGACAGCACCAGCACGATGTGCCGCACCCCGGCCAGGTTGGCTCTCTCTGCAGGTGCACCACAGAACCATGGAATATCCTCAGTGGGGAGGGACCCCAGGGATCATCCAGGGCAGCTCCTGGCCCTGCACAGACCCCCCAACAATCCCACCCTGGGCATCCCTGGCAGTGCTGTCCAAGCTCTTCTGGAGCTCTGGCAGCCTCGGGGCCGTGCCCATTCCCTGGGGAGCCTGGGCAGTGCCCAGTACCCTCTGGGGGAAGAACCTTTCCTGATGCCCACCCTGGCACAGCTCCAGCCATTCCCTGTCCCAGAGATCAGAGCTGCCCCTCGGAAGGAGCTGCAGCCCCGCTGAGCTCTGCCCTCAGTGTAAGGCAGTGGGAAAGAAGAGGTGGACATGCCACAGGCTTTTTGTCATCAGAACGGGGACAAGGAGAACAATGGCAATTAACACCGTGTGTAGGGAGCAAAGGCTGGTCCCGATGACCTAAGTGGAAATCGGGCAGCAGAGCAATAAACACACACGGGGCTCGTGAGGCTCAGCCGGGCCATGGCCCGAGGCTGACGGTGAGCTCAGGGTGAGCTCAGGCCCTTGGCGTTTCCTTCCTCCGTGCCACCCCAGTCGCTTCCTGCCGGCCCCGCGCTCCTCTCCAGCCCTCCCCGCATTCCCTGCTGTCTGTCAGCGCTCCCGGCTCCGCTTTGGGCTCAGCTCCCCGGAGCAGGGAGCGCTCGGCCCGGGGCAGCACAGGGGGCGGCGGGGCCGCTCCAGCCACAGCCGGCGAACGCCGCTCGCCCGCCCGGGGCCGCGTTCCGGGCGCCCCGACACGACCGGGCACGGACTGAACGCGCCGGGGCTTGCCCGGCAGCAGCGGCACCGGCGGCATGGAGCCCGCTCGGACCATGGCAGAGCTCATCAGCATCTCCGCCGACGGTAAGGGCCACGGGCTCCGCAACGGGGAGGGGGGAGCAGGGGCCCGGGGAGGGGCAGAGGGGCCCCGCAGCGAGGTGCGCCCGGGACACCGCCCGGGACACCGCCCGGGACACCGCCCGGTGACAGCGGCAGCCCCGCGCCGGGCCCGCTTACTCGGCGCTGTCTGCCGCGGGTGCCGGGCCCGGGCCGCTGGCAAGGCTCAGCGTCACCTCCCGATCAGCGGTGCCCGCCGCATACGGGAGCCCGGCCCGGCCCGCAGCGCCCCTCAGCAGGAGTGGGGCCGAACACCGCGACACCGGCTGGGCCCGAGCACCTCGGAACTCCGCGGAGTCGGGTCCTGACCCCCCACTAGACCGGGTCATTCCGGCTGGAACGCCCCCCAGAGGTGGTTTGGGACCCCTCAGGCCGAGACCCCGGATCCCGGTTCCCCCCGGCCGCGGCCTCTCCGCCGCTTACCCCCGGCCGACTCCTCCATGTTGCCTCCCCGCATCACCCGCTTCCGTCTTCCTCCGGCCCACGGCCCCGCCACCTTGGACTGGCAGGTGCTGTGTCCAATCGCAAGCCGCATTTTCACCAGACAGCCCGCCCCCCGGGGCTTCACAGCCAATCCATTTCTCGTGCTCCCTTCGCATCACCCAATGGGCTTAGTGCTTTCCCTTCGCGAGCGGCCGCCCAATGGCGCCGCTCTCTGGCGATTGGCACACGAGGCAGCCAATAGCGCCGGGCTCTCTCAGGCCCCGCCCCTTCTTCCCCTCCGACCGTGAGTGACAGAGCGCTCAGCCAACGGTGAAGGGGCGCGGCGCGGCCGCAGCCAATGAGAGCCCGGGGGCGGCGCTGGGAGCGGATTGTTTATGTCCCGGGAGAGGAAAGTAGGTCAGAGCGCCGCGGGCCGGGCCGGGGCAGTGCTGGGCCAGACCGGGCCGGGCCAGACCGGGCCGGGCAGGTGGGCCGGGGACTCGGGGGACGGGCCGGAGCTGGGAGCTGTGGTTGGGGTTTGGCTGCGAGCGGGCCGGGACTGTGCGACCCAAGCGCCGTGGCCTGGCCTGGCACGGCCCTGTCCGGCGGCCTCAGCTGCCGGGACAGCCGGGCTCCGGTGCCCGCCCTCGGTGGAGCCGCTGCCAGGGAGCCGGGCCGGGTCCCCCGCCGTGGTTCCCCCCGCGCCGCTCGGTGCCCGGGGCTGTGCGGGTCACGCCGCTGCATCGCCTCGGGCCCCGGAAAGGCCTCAGCGAGCCCAGGGCCCCGCACGGGTGAGCGGCTTTGGGTGGCAGCGCTGCTGTGACAGCAGGAGCGGGACAGGGACCGTCCCCTGTGCTGGCCCTGCTGAGGCAGCCCCAGTCCTAGAGGCAGTTCTGGTCAAGCAGACACTGAGGGGCTGGAGCAGCAGAAGGGGCTGAGGGAGCTGGGAAGGGGCTCAGCCTGGAGAAAAGGAGGCTCAGGGGGGACTTTGTGGCTCTGCACAACTCCTGACAGGAGGGGACAGCCCGGGGGGTTGGGCTCTGCTCCCAGAGAATAGGGACAGGACAAGGGGAACAGCCCCAAGCTGTGCCAGGGGAGGGTCAGGTTGGGTATTGGGAAAATTCCTTCATGGAGAGGGTGGTCAGGCCCTGGCACAGCTGCCCAGGGCAGTGGTGGGGTCACCATCCTTGCAGGGGTTTAGAAACTGTGTGGATGTGACACTTGGGGACAGGATTCAGTGGTGGCCTTGGCAGTGCTGGGAATGGTTGGACTCGTTGATCCAAGAGATCTTTTCCAGCCATAACAATTCCATGTCTGACTCTGCCATTGCTGCTGGGATCCCTGTGCTGGCTCTAAGCCCCAGTCTTAGCGAGGGCCTGGGGGAGCAGGGCAGCTCTTCTGGGCTGCCGTGGGTGCTCAGCAAAGCTGGAGAAGGGTTTCTGCTCTGGTTTTAGGTGCTTTCCCAGCACGGCTGTGTGATCCCTGTGATTTCAGCAGATGGGATTTCCAGAGCCCTTCAAAGCATCCATGGGCAGCTGCACAGTTGGCTGTGGCTTGGCCTCTCCTGCTTTTCCAGGAGCTGCTGTCCCACTGGGGGCAGGAGGAACAGGGCCAGGTCCTTTATGGCAGGCTCTGGCTTGAGGCTGAGCTGAGGGAGAGGGTTCAAGGGTGACAGCCCTGAGGATGCCTCTTGGTGGGGAGTTGAATCCAGCAAAGATAAACTTCAGGCAGAAGAGATTGGAAGCTGAGGTTTCCCTGTCACACCAGTGCAGTGGTCCTGTGTGGAAGCTGGTGTGCCTGTCAGGCTGTGCCCTGGGAAGAAGTCTCAGAAATCTGTCTCTGAACATCCCTGTTGGGCTGGGAGTCATGCAGCTGCTTGTGATGCCTTGTGCAGGCTGCCCTAGAACAGAGACTGGACAGAGTTAAAGAATAAAGCAGGGATTTGTTAGGAGGCCTCAATGGATCCACCTGGGGCAGCACAAGAGCCCAGCCAGGGCTGCACCCGAGATGAACCAAAATGGTCACAAAATACACGAGGTCATGGGGTCTCTCACTTTGATAAGTTCTGCTCCATTTGCATTTTGGAGTTAATTGTCCAATTACAGCTCCAGGCCATGAAGTCCCATCCTGCTTGTTTTTCTCTCTTAAGTCAGTTGTTTATCCTCTTGGGCCTGAGATTTGGATCATTTGTCCTTGGCCCTCAGCTAGGGAAGGAATTGTTTTGTCTCCCTACCCTGTGAAGAGAGCTCACCATCCCCTGATATGAAGCTCAGAAGTGCACACTACAGCAGCACAGAATCTGAACAGAAAAGCCAAAACCTGAGGCATCACTTCCCTTCTGCTTGTTGTCCTTGAGGCAAGTTGGGACAGGTCTGTCACAACCCAGGTTTCCTTCCAGTGAGTAGGAAAGTGGTTTCCCTTCTCTCCAAGCACTGGGAGCAAAGTCTTCCATCAGAGTGCAGTTGCAGGTGGACAACCTCCCCTGGAAACAGACAGGCTGAGGAGGGCTGGGGCAGCACAGGTGGCCAGAGCCTGCTGGAGGGACAGCTGCTGGAGGGTCGCTGGGCAGCAGGGAGGCTGTGTCTTGGAGCAGCCTGCTCTAGTGGAGGGTGTGGAACGAGATGAGCTTGAAGGTCCTTCCATCTCAAAGGACTGATTCTGACAGCCCTGAAGCTCCCCAGGCCAGGTGAGAGGAGGCTGCAGGACCCAGTTGCTGCAGAGGGGCAGTTGCTGCCACCACAGCTGGGTATTGGGAGTGTTCCTGGGGCCAGCTGAGCACCTGGCTCCGGGAGAAGTTGACCCTGGGTGGAGAAAGAGGTTGAAGTTTGTAGAGGCTCTTCATGTGCACGGAACTTCCTTTGCTGATCTTGTGCTGGTCCCCCGGGGCGTTGGGTGAGCCGGGGAGGTGGCAGAGGTGTGGCAGCGGTGTAACCCCGTGTTCCTTCCCCAGCCTACCTGCGTGGGGGCAGCATGGCGCGGCGCCCGCGGAGCAGCCGGGCCTGGCGCTTCGTCCTGAGTGGGGTGCGGCGCGAGGCCGACGGCCGGGCCGGCGCGCGGGGCTGGGGCTACGACTCCGACGGCCAGGTAGGCTGGGCTCGCGGCTCCGGGTGCCACTGGGGGTGTTTTCCTGCCCTTCATACTAGGTGTGAACTGGCCAAAAGCAGGGAGGATTCAGTAATGGTCAATACTAAACAAAATGGCTTTTCAAGCACGGAATAGGGGTGGCATACATAAAGTACATACAGTATTCTTATGGTATTGTTAGGTTGGATGTGACAACACACATGATCAGGGTCCAAGAAGAAAAAAGTTCTTTATTTTGTGTGTTCTCTAGCTTATATACTCTTAAAGTGTGATCTTAAGTCATTAACTACATCACAATAACTTGTTATGTTCACTGGTGCAAAGCAATCAGCGTCAATAGAATTGGCCAAAGTTTTACAGAAATTGAGTAAGGCACGTATACGCATCTACCTGTGCACGCAGTCTAGCTTACAAAAATTTTCATGTGTCTTTTCTAATCTGTTTCTATGCTGACGGCCTTGTCTTCTTCCTTGCTATGGATACACTCGAAAATCATCAATTGTTAGTTCTTCTATTAACTCAGCTTTGCCTGCAGGTCAGCTGTCAAGCCCCTCCATATTTTTATAATTTTTTTTTTGTAAGCAGAGCTCTAGATCAGTGTTTGAAGTGGGTCAGTTCCCTCATCTGGCTGGCTGTGCTCCCTCCTGGGCTGTGAGGGGCTTGGAGATGAAGATTGCAGGCAGTGTCTTCAGACTAAAATTTCATCACATTTCCTGCTCTGCAGTGTGAACCCCCCTTCTGAACCTGATCTAGGTGTGCTGGAGATGGGAACACAGCAGGGAGAGCAAGAGTAAAACAGTGCAAGGAGTGACTGATTGGCCTCTGCCATCCTTCCCTATTTTCCTAATCCCTGAGTGTGTGAGCTGAGTTCCCTGTGCAGTGGTGGGGACACAAGGAGCTGCTCCGGGAGCTTCAGAGCCACATTGAAGCCAGGAGGCTCTGCCAGAGCAGTGTCCAAACTCTGGCACTGTGCTCCCAGAAAATGAGCAGTTTTCTGTCCCTGCAGTCAGGGGAATGACAGGATTACTAGGCAGCAGTACTTGGGAAAGTTAGAAGTTAGGAAAGACAGAACCCAAGCTCTTGGGTCTGCAGGCCTGGGCAGTACGTATGTAAGCCCAAGCAGTTTCAATTCCTTGTCTTACACAGCTGCAAGAACATGAATTTAAAGAATTTTTGTCATTAAATGCCCCTGACCATGGTGGTGAATAACAAGCAGGTACACCTGAGCAGCACATAAACCTAGAGTAACTCTGCAGCCAGTGATAAGAGAATCCCTTAGGCAACGCCATAACACTGGAGTGAAACTGGGCTGTGGCTCTCACCATGTCCAGTCCAGGATCACTGTGGTCTCCTGGCACTGGGGAACAGTAAATCAGGTTTTTGTGTTCATGAAAGTAAACAAAAGCCCTTTAATCCTGCCCTGGGTTCCCCGTGGGTCTGTCTGCAGTGCTGGCCTGGGAGCTGCAGCCATGCTGCCCAGCTGGCTCCCTTTGTTCTGCCCCCTCTCCCTTCTCCTCCTGTGCCTCCCAGCCTCTTCACAGCCTCTGCAGAGCAGTGCTCAGCTCTGCTATGGCTGGAACCTGCCTGGTGAAAGCCAGAGCTTTAGCACAGAATTTGCTTCAGAATGTATGTGTTCCAGACTTGGGCTGTCACCCTGCTGTGACAGCTCCATGTCCCTGGCAAGCACACAGGTTGTACCTGCACTGCAGAGTGCTGAGAGGTCCCTGAGGCTCGGCAGGCAGTGTAATGTCCCAGAGCAGGGTGATTCCATGGGCACAGCTCCCTGTGGGACACAAGCCTGGGACAGGCTCCCTGTGGGACAGCAGAGCCCTCAGGGAGCTCTGCCAGCCCAGCTCCCATGCCCGGGGTGCCCAGCAGTGAGCATTCCTGTTCTCCCCAGCAGCACAGCGACTCGGATTCGGAGCCAGAGTTCTCCTCGCTGTCTCCCTCCATCCCGAGTGCCATCCCTGTGACTGGAGAGTCCTACTGCAACTGTGAGAACCAGAGTGAAGCTCCCTACTGCTCCAGCCTGCACGCCCTGCACCGTGTCCGCGACTGCCGCTGCGGCGAGGAGGACGAGTGTAAGGGGCTCGCCATGGGGGTCCCCTGCAGTGTCCTGTTCCTGTCCCAGCATCCCTTTGTTTACATCCTGAGGCACAGGAGGATTACCAGCCCCTGCCTGCTGTCGTGTTTCCAGGCTCAGGGCTGATGCTGTTATGGCGTCAGCGCTCACCTCTGGGACCTGCTTTCCGATCCGGCTTAGGCCCCACTGAAACAGAGCCCTGCTTAGGGCCCTCCTGATCCCTGCAGGGGCTGGCAGGGTGCCTGCCTCCGAGCACAGGGTGGGCTTGGGCTGGGGGGGGAGCCTGGGGCAGAGCCACCTCCTTGGGGGGAGAGCTTGTGTCAGGGCGGAGGAGTGTGGGGAGAAGGGAGGCTCTGCTCGGTATCAGCCAAAATTTGGCCTGGTGAATGCTGACATTGGAGCACTGATCCGTCCCTGGTGGGACACTGCAGAGTAGTTCAGGCCTCAAGCAGTTCTCTGATGTGTACAGCTTAAGATTTATCCTCTTAAAGAATAAGAGAAATAGAAACAAACCCACTAACCGGCCTTCAGAACAAATATCTGCCTATGCTTTGGCTTGGGGCTCGTTCTTATCCTCCAGCACTCCATGTCCTTCTCCCAGGGCTGCTCTCGCTCCAATCTCTGCCCAGCCTGGATTGGTGCTTGGGATTGCCCTGACCCAGGTGCAGCAAAGGGTCTTTGTCCATTCTTGTCCCCTCTGTGCTTCCTCAACAGATTTTGACTGGGTGTGGGATGACCTGAACAAGTCAACGGCCACGCTGCTGACGTGTGACAACCGCAAGGTGAACTTCCACATGGAGTACAGCTGTGGCACGGCTGCCATCCGTGGCAACAAGGAGCTGGCAGAGGGCCAGCACTTCTGGGAGATCAAGATGACCTCCCCGGTGTATGGCACTGACATGGTACGTGTGGGGCAGGAGTTTGGACAGGGGCTGGCAGGATGAGGTTTGAGGCTGTCTGGAAGTGCACAAGTCCACGGGGAGCTGATGAGGTGCATCCCTGGGATCTGAGGGAGCTTGTGGATGAAGTGGCTTAGCCACTGTCTGTTGTATTGGAGAAGCTGTGGCAGTCTGATGAAGTTTCCAGTGACTGGGAAAGAGGAACCATAGCCCCCATTTTAAGAAAGGGAAATAAGGAAGACCCAGGGAAGTACAGGCTGACCAGGCTCACCTGTGGGCCTGGCAAATATGGAGCAGATCTTTTTGGAAGCTATGCAAAGGCACATGGAAAGAGTGGATGTGATTGATCACATCCATCATGGCTTCACTAAGGGATTCAGTGGCCTTCTGTGATGGGGTTGCAGTGTTGGTGGAGGAGGGAGGAGGAACTGATCTTGTCTACCTGAACTGGTGGAAAGCATTTGTTGCTGCCTTGCATGGTATCCTTGTCTCTAACCTGGAGAGACATGGATTTGACAGAGGGACTACTTGGTGGGTATGGAATTGTCTGGGTGATCACAGGCAAAGAGTTGGGAGTTGACAGAGACCAGTGAGGAGTGACATTGCTCAGGGGCTGGCACTGGGACTAGTGTTGTTTCACATCTCTGCTGGGGACATGGAAAGTGGGATCAGGGCACCCTCGGCCAGACTGGAGCTGACACCCAGCTGTGTGGGGAGGTGACACCCTGGAGGGGAGGGATGAGGCATCCAGAGAGACCTGGACAGGCTGGAGAGGTGGGGCCATGGGAAGAAAGTTGAACGAGGCCCAAGTGCTGGTGCTGCACCTGGGTCAGGGCAATCCCAAGCACCAGTCCAGGCTGGGCAGAGACTGGAGCGAGAGCAGCCCTGGGAGAAGGATGTGGAGTGTTGGAGGATAAGAACTGAACATGGCCTGGCCATGAGGACCCAGAACATCCCTGTGCTGGGCTGAGCCCCCAGTGTGGGTAGCAAGGAGGGGGGGGATTCTCCCCCTCTGCCCCCTCAGGTGAGACCCCACCTGCAGAGCTGCCCCAGCCCCGGGGCCAACAGCAGCAGGACCTGGAGCTGCTGGAGAGAGTCCAGGGGAGCCCAGGGAGGTGCCCCAAGGGCTGGAGCCCCTCTGCTCTGGAGCCAGGCTGGCAGAGCTGGGGGTGCTCACCTGGAGAGGAGAAGGCTCCAGGGACACCTCAGAGCCCCTGGCAGAGCCTAAAGGGGCTCCAGGAGAGCTGGAGAGGGACTGGGGACAAGGGATGGAGGGACAGGACACAGGGAATGGCTCCCACTGCCAGAGGGCAGGGCTGGATGGGATATTGGGAATTAGGAATTGTTCCCTGTGAGGGTGGGCAGGCCCTGGCACAGGGTGCCCAGAGCAGCTGTGGCTGCCCCTGGATCCCTGGCAGCGCCCAAGGCCAGGCTGGGCAGGGCTTGGAGTGACCTGGGACAGTGGAAGGTGTCCCTGCCATGGCAGGGGGTGGGATGGGCTTTACAGTTCCTTCCAACTCAAACCATTCTGTGACTCTGTGAACAGGACAGGGACCTTCTCCAGCATTTTAGCTGCCCCTCCTCACTTAGGAAAGGAAATCAGAGCTGGGAACCTTCAGCTCCACCCTGAAACCTCTGACTTGACTTCACCAACCCCTCTGGGTGTTTTGGGCTGAGCCGAGAAGAGGAGGGAAGAACTGGAGGTGGAATCTTGGTTGTGTCTTGTTTCTTGAAAAGACCCTGAGCTTGTGTTCTTCCTCCCTGCTTTGCCTTGCAGATGGTGGGGATTGGGACGTCGGATGTGAACCTGGACAAGTACCGCCACACCTTCTGCAGCCTGCTGGGCAAGGACGAGGACAGCTGGGGACTCTCCTACACAGGTAACAGGGCCAGGGTGGCTGGGTGGGCAGCAGTGGCACAAGAGGTGCCACCAGGCCTGTGAATCCCTTTAAGGACACCAGAGGAGCTGCTGGCAGCTCACAGCCCTTGGAGCATCTCTCCTGGCCCACTTTTTGGAGAGCCCTTAGACCTGGTGTGGGACCCTGCCAGGGCACCACAGAAGTACAGTCACAGCAGCACTTTGGTGTTTCAGTGCTGCTCCCTGTGCTCTGGAGTTGTAAAACCTCACTTTTGCCTTTCCACCAGCTACTCTGGGATGGGAGGGCAGGGGACGGAAATGCAGGGATGTTTTTGGCACTGAGTGAGGCTGTACCAGCAGCATGGGAGTTGGGATGAATTTCTGGAGTGCAGGTTTTCCACAGCATGCCATTTTTTGGGTGTCTTTCCAGGACTGCTGCATCACAAGGGGGACAAAACAAACTTCTCCTCGAGGTTTGGCCAAGGCTCCATTATTGGGGTGCATTTGGACACGTGGCACGGGACACTCACCTTCTTCAAGAACCGCAAGTGCATAGGTGAGAGCCAGGGATGGGGTGGGAGCAACTCGAGTCTGGCTGCAGCAGAAAGCACTGGGAAAGCAGAAGACCAAGGTGTGAAGTGAGTGGGAGGAAGGTGACGTTTGTTGTTTAATAGATTGGGATTCTGGAAAGCTTTTCCCAACAGCTTTGCAGTTAATGGGTTCGGGGTAGGCGGGAGGGGGGAGATCCCTGTGTCTAAACTAATGTGCCCTCCCTGGTGCTGTGCCCTGGCAGGGGTGGCAGCCACAAAGCTGCAGAACAAGAAGTTTTACCCCATGGTGTGCTCGACGGCAGCCAAGAGCAGCATGAAGGTGATCCGGTCCTGCGCCAGCCGCACGTCCCTGCAGTACCTGTGCTGCTTCCGCCTGCGCCAGCTCCTGCCCGACTACGTGGACACGCTGGAGGTGCTGCCCCTGCCCCCAGGACTCAAGCAGGTGCTGCACAACAAACTGGGCTGGGTCTTGAGCATGAACTATAGCACGTCAAAGCCTTCCTCCTCCTCATCCTCGGGGAGCGACTCGGACAGCTCGTGCGGCTCGGATGCGGAGGCCTGCCAAAGGAAGAGGTGCAGGAGGACATAATGGCTCTGCACAGCAGGTGGGTGGGGTTTCTTGTGTTGTCTGCCAGGGCCAGTCAAGCCTGATGCACTTCTTCCTTCTGGAGACATCCATTTCTACCTGTTGGCAAAGGTTTCTCCAGTGCTGTGCAAATCTTTGGCCTCGACATCCATCACAGGCATTTAGAAGAGCTGCTGGCTCCAAGAGATGCCAGTTCTGACACAAGAAATTTGTGGTGAAATATCTGAGCTTCATCTCCTGACTTGCTATGGAAGCCAGCACCTCTTCCCAAAGGATCTCTCTTCTCCCTGTTGGCACAGGCAACGTTTAAGAAATTGGACTTGATGACAGGAGTTGGACTTGATAATCTTCATGGCTCCCTTCCAGCTCAGGATGGTCAGGCAGTCTCCTGGTTGGAGTGTTCTGGATTCCAGTCAGACACCAGACCTGACTCACTGAGACAATCCCAGGCCCGTCCTCTCCTCTATGTGTGTGTAGGTTTGGTGTCTGCCCTGACCTTGTCCTGCTCTGGGGCACGATGGAGCAGCAGCTGCAGGGAAGGGGCTCCCAGAGACCCTGCTGGGAGCAGGTACAGGAGCTGAGCTGTGGCTGGTGTTCCTCGAGCCCCTGGGAACTTTTAATTGCTTTGCATGTTGGTTTCTGCTGCTTCTCCTCTGTCCAAGACTGTGTTAAAGTGTAATAATAAATGTAGAAGCTGTCTGTTGTTCCTCTTGGGGCCCTTGGAGGCAGGAGGCTGCAGGTACTTGTCAAAAATAGCCTGGGCAGCAGCGTGGAGGGGAGGTTTGGGGTGCAGCAGTTGTGTGCCAGAGCTGGAGGAGGTGAAGGCAGCAGAGATGCCCTTGTCTCTGCCCTGTGCAGGGCTCTTGTGCTTCCCACTGAAGCAGAAGTCTGGCTGGGGTGATGTTCAGTGGAGCCAGGCTCATGCCTGTGGCTGTGCACTGGAAGGGAGGCTGCAGGGTTTATAGTACCTGTCCTCTGGCAGGTCATGCTGGGAAAAACACCCCAAACCCCAAACCCCAGAGCCTGGCAGTCAGAGCAGCCCCTCCAAGACTTTGTGGTCCTGCTGAGGGGAAATGCTGGATTAGGATCTGAACAAGTGCCTCATTGTGCTGTGGCCTCATGCCCCTGCCAGGGAATGGGCTCTGTGCTCCCACAGGGCTGGTGCCAACCCAGGCCAGTCCCTGCAGGGCCTGTGGTCAGCCCAGGGGGCTTTTCCCCAGCCTTTGAGCTCTCCTCTGGTGGGCTGAGGAGTCAGGGCTGAGCTGGTGCTGTCAGCCTTGCAAAGGGCATTGCAAAGTGGAACAGGGCTGAGGTATGGATGGGAAATGGCTTTTAACCAGTTCCCTCTGCGGGTTTCCTTCCAACACATTCCAGCTGCTGCCCTTTCCTCTGCTCCCATCACAGACCCCCACAGGCTCAGGTAAAACTTCTTGCACCATGTGCACTTCTTCCTTGCTGAGCTCATTCCCAAATCCTGAAGCAAAGCTGGCTCTTGCTGCTCTGGGGCTAGGCTTTGGATGTGAACTTTACTGCAGCAGGTCAGGCTCTGTCCCTGGCCAGGACTGGTGCTGCAGCCAGAACAAGCTGCCTTGCTGGTTTGCTCTTCCCCAGGATCTGACTCAAGCAGCAGCAGCTGCAGGGAGGAAGGTGGTTTGCAGGGGCTCTCCTGCTCCTGCAGCACTGGTTGCTCCAGGGCTATGGGAACAACTCCAGGGGTTCTGTGTCACTGTGGAAAGCCCCAGTGAACAATCCCAAACCTCAGCAGGCACTGGGAGAGCCCTGACCCACCCCCATCCTGGCTGTGACTATTTCTGGGTAGTAATGGGGCTTTGGGAAAAGAGAATCTCATCCTAACCCACCGTTTCCCATGGATTTTCTGGAGCTCACTCAGCATTTTCTCATGTTGGGAGTTCAATGAACAAACTGCCCTGCCCAGAGCTGTGTTACCCCAAAGAAGGTCAGCTGGTTTTGACAGTTGGCAGATGTTTTCCAAAGTGACTCAAACAGGACCCACGTGTCCCTGGAAGCCACTGCAGGATCTACAGAAACAGATCCCACAAAGAGCCAGTGCAGGACATGGAAGGTCAGGACACACTGAAGAAAATACATGGCTTGTCCAGCACCTCACCTGCAAGGACAGAGCTCCACCAGCCTGTTCCAGTATTCCTCAGCTCTCACAGGAGACAGGAAGCTTTCCAGCCAGCAGGAGAGAAAGCTGGGGAAGCGCAAAGAGGAAATGAGAGCCAAGAGGGTGAAGAAAGCATCTGTAATGAGACATTTATTGATGTGCAAGTCTCTGTTCTGAAGGAGAATCAGCTGCTTCCCCTGGCTGGGCTCCCAGCTGCAGCTCAGCCACAGCCAAGCACTGGCACATAAAGGAGTGACCAACACCACCCCCAGTCCCTCTGTGGGGAGCAGGACAGAAGCAGAACAGGGCTGGGCTCAGAGATGTGCCTCAGCACAGTGGTCTTTGCCACTGATGTCCCATGTCACTGGGATGCTCAGAGGGTGTCACTTGTCACCTGCTGTGCTGCATTCTCCATAGGCACAGAAGAGGAGGGAACAGTTAGCACACATGCTCTAGAAGACCCCAGTCTTCCCTGCAAGACTCAATCCCATTGTTACAGTGAGGATCATGACTGAGCCTGCATCCAAACATATCGGGATGGGGGAGATGAAGCTCAGAACAAACAAATCTCTGTCACTTGGGAACAGACCTAGCACACACTCAGTTGTGTGCTGTCTCTCCAGAGAGAGCTGTAAGGTCACTTCATAACATCCTAAAATGGTCTGGGTTGGAAGGGACCTTAAAGCCCATCCAGTGCCACCCCTGCCATGGCAGGGACACCTTCCACTATCCCAGGTCACTCCAAGCCCTGCCCAGCCTGGCCTTGGGCACTGCCAGGGATCCAGGGGCAGCCACAGCTGCTCTGGGCACCCTGTGCCAGGGCCTGCCCACCCTCACAGGGAACAATTCCTTCCCAATATCCCATCCCTGCCCTCTGGCAGTGGGAAGAAACTCATCTTCCACAGAGGCTGTGCTGAGGCTGCAGATGAAGGCTCCAGGGCAAGGAAAGGGACAGGAGAGTATTTGACTACATGAAATTATATTAAAAAAGATTCTGTCAGAGTTTCTCATCCAGTAGGAGTTTTATATGATTAATGTTCACAAAAACAAGCATGTATGGATAAAAATGTGCCTTCATCCATTGGCTGAGCTGCTGTCAGAAGGGTCAGAGCATCCCAGTCTAATCCTGCTCCTGCCATTCTCAGTCAGGAAGAGCAGAAAGCTCAGGGTCATGGAGGGAGGGAGACCTTGGTGAGCTAAAACAGCTCCCTGAGGGATCAGAGAGCAGAAGAGCAAGGAAGGTGTGGGGTACACCATGAGGAGAGCTTGGTGTCCTGTGGAAAGCCCCCACAGCTCTGGAGTGACACATTTTCTGCCTGAGGAGCGGTAGCTGTCAGACTGCAGCAGCAGCCACTGGGACATCAAACCCAGAGCTGAGGGACAGACCATGGGGCACAGTGGCTGCCCCAACAACCACTGAGCTGCCCTGGCTGGGTGGGCAGCCAAAGGTATCCCCTGGGGAACCTCCAAGGTGATGTGAGCAGGCCCTGGGAAGTGAGACCACAGCAGGGAGAGGCCTGGGAGGGCCAATAGGAGGTGAGCAAACATCACTGGAACAAGGCTCTGGTTTAATCACACACCCAGAGACAAGGCTTGCTTCCCTGGGGAACTGGTGGCGCATTCAGAGCTTGTTTGCTCCATCAACACAGAGCTTTTAGTGAAGATTCCCATGATATTCCTCCCTGCCTTGTCCTCCGAGCTTTAACAGGCCACAGAGGGCTTTGAGGGCTCACCTGGAGCAGGGGAGGGGTTGCTTCTACTGTAGCTGCTGCTGCTGCAGGGCTGACTGTTCTACTGCTGGAATTGTCACACCTGCCAGAGTCCTGGGTTGTTTTTCTCCTCTCGCACCCCCTGACCCTGGAAGGGCAGGAAAGAAACTCCTGCAGCTCTGGCTGCAGAAAGAGCTGGGATCAAGGCCTGAGGCTGCTGTGTGCCCAGACGTCAGAGTTTGCAGCACTTCCCTTGATGCCTTGTGCAGGCTGCCCTAGAACAGAGACTGGACAGAGTTAAAGAATAAAGCAGGGATTTATTAGGAGGCCTCAATGGATCCACCTGGGGCAGCACAAGAGCCCAGCCAGGGCTGCACCCAAGGTGAACCAAAATGGTCACAAAATGCACGAGGTCGTGGGGTCTCTCACTTTGATAAGTTCTGCTCCATTTGCATATTGGAGTTAATTGTCCAATTACAGCTCCAGCCTGTGAAGTCCCATCCTCCTTGTTTTTCTCTCCAGCCCACGTTGTTTGTGCTCTTGGGCCTGAGATTTGGATCATTTGTCCTTGGCCCCCAGCTAGAGAAGGAATTATTTTGTCTCCCTACCCTGTGAAGAGAGCTCACCATCCCCTAATGTGAATCTCAGAGTTACTCACTAAAGCAGCACAGAATCTGAAAACTATAAAAGCTAAAACCTGAGGCATCACCCTGGCATTAAGTTCTGGGTTTCTTCTAAAGCCTCTTTCTGCCAAGGGCTAATATTTTTTCCCCACTCAATCTTCTTTCTTTTCCTGGACATCTCCAGAGCACGGGGGTGAAAAGCTTTCCCTAAGGTCATCTTCCCTCCTTCCCTAGTGCTGAGTCACCACTGCATTCACCAAGAGGACAGATTTTCATCTGCAGAGACTCAAAAGGACCTTGAGACACACAAATAATCTGAGCCCTTCCACTGACAGTATCAAGGACAGGCTGGCAGGCACAGACAAACAACCCTGTAACTTTCACTGAGGTTTCTCAAAGCTCTGGGCTTGGGGTGTGAGGGAATGACTCACTTGTCTGGGTGTTTTGTTGTTGCCCTTATCAGAGAGGTGCTGGCCAAATTGCTGCTACACACAGCACACGGTGTTACCCCATGGCTGCAGCACGCAGAGAAGTGGAGGTGAAACATGTAACACATGCACCAAGGCTCAGGTGAGCCAGGACAGCCCGAGGTTCTCACCCTCCTCACCCCTGCTAGCGCTGGTGTCACCGTCCCTGGGAGTGGCCAAAAAACCACTGGAGGTGGAACTTCCTGATATGGCTGAGTGGGCAGTGGTGTTTGGTCAGTGGCTGGACTTCATCTTGGAGGCCTTTTCCAACCTTAATGATTCCCTGAAAGCACATGGGTTGGACACTTCCCTGGGCGAGAAGAGCCCGGGCTGGCCCAGCAGGGCAGGGAGCAGGGATGGCAGGTGGGGAGCAGGACAGAGAGCAGGGATGGCAGGGCAGGGAGCCGGCCTGGCAGGGCAGGGATGGCAGGGCAGGGAGCTGGGATGGCAGGACAGGGAGCAGGGATGGCATGGCAGGGAGCTGGGATGGCAGGGAGCAGGGCAGGGAGCAGGGATGGCAGGGAGCAGGGCAGGGAGCAGGGATAGCAGGGCAGGGAGCCGGGATGGCAGGGCAGGGAGCCGGGATGGCAGGGCAGGGAGCCAGGATGGCAGGGCAGGGAGCAGGGGAGGGAGCAGGGATGGCAGGGGAGGGAGCAGGGATGGCAGGGAGCAGGGATGGCAGGGGAGGGAGCAGGGATGGCAGGGCAGGGAGCAGGGATGGCAGGGAGCAGGGATGGCAGGGCAGGGAGCAGGGCAGGGAGCCGGGCCGGCAGGGGAGGGAGCCGGGCTGCCCAGAGCTGTTTCCTCAGCTGCTGCAAAGCTGCTCATCTTTCTTAGCTCCCCGTAAGCCATGAGTCCTAACCCCCTTTGGGGCACGTTCAGGCAGGGCAGGAATTTAGTTCAAGGGATATCAAGCCAGGGTTTAGATGGTGTTTGATCTACTTTGTGACTGCTGTGGCCTCACAAGGAGAACTGCTGGGGGGACACAGGCTCTGCAGGGCAGGGAACTGAGAGAGAACCAAGAGCCCCTTCCACAGCTGAGCAGCTGGTGGTGGGTTTGGAGAGGGGAGGCTGCATTCAGGCCCCTCTGAACAAGGGGCTCCAAAGAGTGCCTCAAAGCTGGCAGTTCCTCCTCCTTGTTCCCACTGCCAGGGTGAAGGTGTAAGCAAGTGGATGCAGCCTGACCCAAGGCAGCCACCACCTCCCTAGCAAAGCATTCCTTCACAGAACTCACACACGTGGGACTTGGCCATCAGCTCAACCCAAGTGATAGAAAGCTTCAAGGACTCCAGGTTTTACCTCCAATATCTCCTCATGAGGCAGAGGAAGCTTCCTGGGACTCTGCACTGCCAGGCTCAGGGGCTGCTGCCCGCCCCACCCTGAGCACAGGGCTCATGCAGGAGTCCCACACACTCACACCCCAGGGCTGCTGTCTGTAAAAAGGGAAAGGTCAGGCTTACTCCCACATCTGCCACCTCTGATCTGACCTGGAGCAGGAGATAAAGGTGTGGCAGTAGCTCCCCTTTGAGTGAGAGGAGACCCCAAACCATGGTGAGACCCACTGGTGACCTCTGATGGCAGAACTCCCCAGGCCACAGCGGATTTTTATACAAAAATATTTATCCTCACAGGCTTAGGTGAGGAGCTGAGGAGGTGGTGAGACAGGGGCTGTCCCTGAGAAATCATCCCTGATGCCCCAAGGGCTGGAGCCCCTCTGCTCTGGAGCCAGGCTGGCAGAGCTGGGGGTGCTCACCTGGAGAGGAGAAGGCTCCAGGGACACCTCAGAGCCCCTGCCAGGGCCTGAAGGGGCTCCAGGAGAGCTGGAGAGGGACTGGGGACAAGGCATGGAGGGACAGGACACAGGGAATGGCTCCCACTGCCAGAGGGCAGGGCTGGATGGGATATTGGGAATTAGGAATTGTTCCCTGTGAGGGTGGGCAGGCCCTGGCACAGGGTGCCCAGAGCAGCTGTGGCTGCCCCTGGATCCCTGGCAATGCCCAAGGCCAGGCTGGATGTGGCTTGGACTGACCTGGGATAGTGGGAGCTGTCCCTGCCCATGGTAGGGGGTGGAATGGGATGAGCTTTGAGGTATCTTCCAACTCAAAGCACTCTGGGATTCTGTGAAACACTCCAGACAGAACAGGACAGACGAAGCTATTGCAGCTGCATCTGTGCAGGAGTTTTGGATGTGATCCCAGCAGCAGCACAGAGGAGACTCCTCTGCTGTGCACCTGCAGGACAGGAAGGAGCCAGGACTAGGAGCAGCACAGAAGTGACACACTCAGAGCACAGGACAAGAGCTCCAGGCCCTGGACATCTCTGAGGGCACTGAACAGCAGCCAGTGTCCTGCTGCCCTGCTGGCTCACCTCCAGAGCATCAGCACCCAGCTCCTCACTGCCCTGCCTGTTCCAGCCTGTCCTTCTCTGGCCTTGCATGGGACTGGATGGACTGGGAATTTCTCAGGGAAGAAGCACAGGCTGCCCAGACAGGTATAAATAAAATGCTGTAGCACTGCACAGAAGTGAGAATTAACATAAACCTCTGCTTCAAAGTGCAAGTGTTGTCCTGGGCTGGGTACCCTGAGTGTTTCTTTCCAGGAAATCTTTCATGGACTCCATGAGAATGGAAAAACCAAATGCAAGGAAAGGCAAGGTTTGAGCTGTTCCCTCTGAGGAAGCAGCATCTCTCCTGGGGTGAGAGACGTATCCCTGGAGACCTTCTGCAGTACTCAGACAGGTACTCCCAGTTTTCAGACCACCCCCTCTGTATCAGAGCTTTGTTCCAGGGTGGAGCAATGGCACATTGGAAAGGATCCTCTTGTCTGTTTCATGTTCCCTTGCTGTGGAGCGCTTTGTATAGCTCTAGCTCTGACATCTGTAACCCCTGAGTCCAGCAACAGGTGCTTCAGGAAATCTTCTGGCTCTACTAACCCCTCTTTCTCCTAAAAGGTGAAATATTTCAGCAGGATCAGTGGTCCAGGATGAATGCAGACAGGTCTGCACCTGTGCAGAGCCCACACTGTGAGAGGCACCAACACTCCAGGCTGTGCCAGTGCTATGCTGGTGAAAGTGGCTGAACTGAAAGGTGAAAATCCTCCCCAAACAAGCTAAAAGGTGCAAAAAGAGCCTGAGGGGGGAGGCAGGCAGAACCTGAGAAGGAACTCCTCCAACTGCAGGAGTTGCTAAATGTGATGAAAGGAAACAAAAAGCCTTTGTCTGCACTGCACAGGGTTGGATGGCCACCTCATCTGCTCCTACATGCTCTGGAGTTTCTTACATAACCACAGGATCTGCAATGTTCTATCCAGCAGGAGCAAAAATAGAGTTCTGCCTCCGCCTGACATTCCTGCAGTGGGGGCGAGCAGGGGAACAGCCCCTCCCAGCTCCCTGCCACACTGGGATCCTCCACACTGAACCTTCCTACTGAAGTCAGAAGGTGTTTGGTGCCACAAGGTACCTGGCCTTTCAGGTTCCCAGGGAGGCGTTCAAAAAGTGATCACTGGGCTTTCCACATGAGGCAGCAAATTTGTTCCGATCCCCCCTTGCCCAGATCCACCCTATTCAGCCCTTCCAGATGTGCAGCTGCTGCCTGTGGCACCATTCCATGCACTCATCTGGGCTGGGAATGCTGAGCACCCAAGTGAGAGCTCTGTAGGAAGGATTTGTAGTCTTATTCTTGCTTACTGCAGCTTCCTGTGCTCACCCTAGATACACACCTGCCTAAAACTGTGCCTAAAAGACACTGGCTCAGGAAGAATCTGCCTGGGAATCAGGCCCAGCTCCATTTCCCAAGCTACTCCCCACATTTCTGGGGCTCCTGGAGAGGGAAGGCAAAGCTTTCTCCCCACAGCACAGCATTGCCAGAGAAGATGAGAAGGACTCACCCAAGTGGAGAGTGTTTGACATGCTTCTCCTCCAAGTTCTGCTGCAGGGAACTGCCTGAGGCTCAAAAGAACATTTACAGTCCAAGGAAATGAAAACCTGCGCCCAAGTGCCTGCATCAGGATCTTTGAGGAGACCCATGGAGAGTGACAGAACAACCCTGGTATGAGAAAATGAGGTGTTTCATCAGCATTGACAAACACCAGAAATAAAATGAGTGTGAAATGAGGGATCTGCCTGTGTGGAAGTCTGGCTGCCTGCAGCATGGTTGCTGGCTGGGCTGGGGACTGAGCTGCTGACTTCATCACTGACATCTCTGCAGGCACCTTGAAAAGTGTCCTGGAATAAATCTTATGAAATTGACAGCAACATCATTATTTTTGAACCAGCCTTCTGTGAAGGAAGACTGAGATCAACCACGGTGCTGGAGTTAGGAAGCTGGGTTTGACCACCTGCCACACTCCTTCAGCCCCACTGCCACTCCTGTGTGGAAGAGGTTTTATAGCAACTGCTGTGAGCCAGAGAGAAGTTTGATAAGAGGATCCATGTTTGCTCCTGGGAGAATTTCTTACCAAAGTTCTTGACACAGACCAAGAAAGAAAGAAGGATAAAAAAGAGAAATCTGCAACTGTCTATTCCAATGAGCACTTTGTCTTTCCTGACTAATGACTAAAGTGTAAACTTAGGAGTTTTGTAAGGATATATAAAAAGCATGCATGCTAAAATAAAAACAGGTTTGAAGCCCTCTGAAAATGGAGCATGGCTTTGTATTGTCTCTGTCTCAACTATGACACCCCTGTACACCAGGCTGGACACGCACAGATGTCACGGGCAGCACATGGAGAATGTGCTCTAATTAGTTGCTCTGCGAGCAGCTAAATGAGAGCGGACACCTCATATTAGGCACTGTCCTCAGAGCACTCTGCATCCTTTCCAAACCGTGTGAGGGCTGTTTCCCTGCACAGACACCTTCTCCAGACGCGGTTTGCTTGAGATGTTCCGACAAAACAGCCCGGCTGTCCCTAAGAGCACGAGGGGAGCGCTGACAACGCTGCTTGTGCCCCTGAAAATCCCAGCGATGTTTTAGGGATGCCCGGACGGGACGGGCCGGGAGCTGCTCCGCGCTGCCCGCGCTCCCTCTGCTGGCACCAGAGCCCGGGAACAGCTCCGGGAACAGCCACGGGAACAGCCTCTGGGAACAGCCACAGCCTCTGGGAACAGCTCTGGATACAGCCTGTGGAACAGCCTCAGTCTCTGGAACAGCTTCTGGGAACAGCTCTGGCACCACCCTCGCCTCCCGAGCAGTGCCCATGGCTCCACCACGGACAGAGTTTATCCTACATGGCTTTTCCACGGCTGGAATAACAAATGTACTGGAGCAAAGGGGTCAGCTTTCCTCAAGCCTCAAAGCTACGCTCTGGACCTCCAGGATGCAACAACTAATTATTGATTGCTACAAACGCGGGAATAATTTACTCAAAACGATGTTGGATAAAGCAGCTGGATCCCTGCTGTTTGGAGACGGATCCCTGCTTGTCCCAGCCGAGAGCTGAAGAGAGGAGAGGGAGCAGAACACTGTCTCAGACCCAGCTCTCCATGAGTCACCCGAGCAGCTCTGGGAGCAAAGCCAGCCCTCCACAGGGCACCTGGTGCAGGTATTTCGTGTGCTGGTGTTTCCAGAGGCTGATTTTGGAGGGAGCTGAACCAAGAGAAGAGTTCCTGAGAGCGGGAAATGGAGTCCTGGAGCGCAGTGCTACCGACCGCCGAGGCTGAGAGGGCACTGACAGCCGGGGTCTGACAGCCCGGAATGGAATCAGTGCATGTGCTCTGGACAGAGGAGCTCCCCAGCCCGGCGGGGCTGCAGCTCTGCCCTTCTGCTCTCGCAGCACGGCCCTGGAGAGCTCAGAGCTCCGTGCCCGGGCTAGGGGGGCTGCCCAGTACCGCAGCAGCCGCCTCACACCGGACTGGTCTAACCACGACTAGCGTGCAGTCACGACCGCAACGACAGTGACGGCGGAGGTAAAACACTCTCATCAACAGCCGGGACGCTGTCGCCGAGCCAGCGGCACAGGAGAGCTCAGAGCGGGGAGCAAGGAGGCCGCGGCCGGGACCCCTCGCCCCGGTGGGGCCCGGTGTGTCCCCCCGGGCCTGCACCCGGCCCCGCCCGTTGCCATGGGAACGGGCCTACCCGGTGTCCCCGTGTTTCGGCCCCGCCGCTCCGCTCCCCCGGCACGATGGTTCCGCGGGGGGCGGTGACAGCGCGGGGGGAGCACGGCCCCTTTAAGCGCGGCGCCGCCATGATCTGCCTGGTGCTGGGGCTCTTCGCCGGCCTCTTCCACAGCGGTACGGAACGGGACGGGACCCCCGGCCGGGTCTGAGGAGCAGGGACCCCCACTCCCCTTGTGCCTGAGGGCCAGGGACCTCCCTTCCCCGGGAGAGACCCCGCGGCTGGAGGCCCAGGCCGGGTCCCCCTGTCCCCGTGCCCTCTGCGGCCAGGACCGCCCTGCCCTCCCCTCCCCTGCGGGAACCTGGGAGCCAGCCCGTGTCCCCACGGCTGAGGGCTGCCACCCCCCTGTGCCCGCTTGGCTGAAGGCCCGGAGGCGTCCCCTTTCCCCTCAGACCTCTGCCGTGTCCCTGCAGCCTTCGGCGGGGTCAATGAACGAACCTTCGTGGCCATCAAACCGGACGGCGTCCAGCGGCGCCTGGTCGGGGAGATCATCCGGCGCTTCGAGAGGAAGGGGCTGCAGCTGGTGGGGATGAAGCTGCTGCAGGTGAGCGGCCGGGCCCACCCAGGCTGGGCGTCCCGGGAGTCGAGGAGCCCCCGCGGCCCCCAAGCCTCGGCTGTGCTGGTAACTGCTGGGGGTTCTGCCTGTACAGCCTGCTGGTGTGTCACTCCAGCACCAAATCCTCGCAGCTCAGGGAATTGGCACTGGGAGGGTGATTCCAGCTGTGGGGAGCGTGTCGGCCCTTGGCTGTGCCCATACTCCGGGGCTGGCACTGTAATCCGGCAGCTGGAAACGCCTGTCTATGCCAGGCTCCTGCTGTTTCCCTCCTGGAATTGGGTGTCTGTGCAGGAGCTTCATTCTCTTAATTTCCTGCGTCCCTGAGGCGCAGCCCTTGCCCAGATGCCCCTGTGGGAGCAGACTGAGCTCTGTGCTCTGTGCAGGCCTCGGAGGAGCTGCTGAAGGAGCACTACATCGCCCTGCAGGACCGTCCCTTCTACGGCCGACTGGTGAAGTACATGAGCTCCGGGCCCATCGTGGCCATGGTGAGTGCTGGCCAGGGAACAGGGACAGACTGCCAGGTGTGTAGCAGTGGCTGCTGGCACAGTGGAAGGAAGGTGATATCTCCCCTCAGAGGGTCTCTTGAAGCTGTACTGAACTGCAGGGATGTTTTCTGTTGTAAATTAAATCATAGAATGGGTTTGGGTTGGAAGGGATCTTAAAGGTCTCGTTCCACCCCCTGCCATGGCAGGCACACCTTCCACTAGACCAAGGTTGCTCCAAGCCCCATCCAGCCTGACCTTGAACACTTCCAGGTATGGGGAGAAATCCACAGACAATTTGGATTATTTTCCAAAATCAACTTTGGAAGAATAATTTGGAGAGACACTTTGCTGTCTGTCACCTGCATGGATCTGTTGGGAAATTCAGAGGGCAGCTGTGACCTGCTGGGGCAGCTGTGGAAGCTGATCCTGGTTTTGCTCTCCTGTAGGTCTGGCAGGGCCTGGATGTGGTGAAGACAGTTCGCACCATGATCGGGGAGACCAATCCAGCTGAATCCAGGCCTGGCACCATCCGAGGAGACTTCTGTGTTGAAGTCAGCAAGTGAGAGCTTTGACTTCTTCCCTCAGTGTTTCAGGGCATCCTGTCCAGGCATTCCTGTGCCAGGCCTGCCAGAAATGAGTTTGCATTCCCAGAGCAGAAGTTCTCCCTTTTGTGTCAGACCAGAGCTGAGTTCTGCTTCTCGGGGTTGGCTTTAATAGGAGGAAGAGCCGGGCTTGTGTCTTTCTTTCCTTCCGAGTGCTCTGTTGAAAGCAGGGGGGCTTTGCCTGTTTTCCTCTGGTAATCAGGACTGTCAGGCTGTGAAGAGGAAGGGAGGCTCCCACTCAGTCCTTTCATGGGAGCAGGTGAATATCCATGGGTGGTGACCTTGGGTGGCCCCAGCCTGGCTCATGGTAGACACAGCTCTTACTGAACCATCCTGCCTTAGATCTGCTTCCTGGTGTCTGATACCAAACCTGCTTTGAGGGAAGGGGGAAAATCTGGAGGCACAGCTGGAATCACTGTCATAAAAAATGCACATCCCAGAGCTACAGCCACTTGCAGCTCCTCCTGTAGCAAACCAAAGGTTCCTCAGCATAGGAGGGGGGAGTGCTGGGAGCTGGCACTGCTGGAAGGATGAGTGGTATGGAATAAGAATGGATATTGTGGGACAGGACTGGCTCCATTGGTTTAATGAAATTGGTCAAGGGGGAATTTTGCAGGCTGCAGCATCCCTCTCCCACCTTTCCCAGCTTGCTGAGAGCTTTCTCCTTGCCCACAGGAACGTGATCCACGGCAGTGACTCGGTGGAGAGTGCCCAGCAGGAGATCTCGCTCTGGTTCCGCCCCGAGGAGCTGCCCTGCTGGGAGGACACGGCTGCACACTGGATCTACGAGTGAGCAGCAGTCCCAGGGGGAGTTCATCCTCCTGCTGGGACACAGCACATTTCCATCCATCTCATGGCAGCTGCTGGGGCTGGCTGCAGATCCTCTGTGGGATTCCTCTTCTGCCTGTGGGATCCTGGGAGCTGGGCTGTGTGTGGAACTCTGGTTCAGCTCCTGCCAAGGGGAGCTCTTTCTTTTTTTTCTCTCTCTGCTCTAGTAAGTAGTTGGTATTGTTGCTCTGTTTGCTGAAGCATCTTAAATCCCAGGTAGCTCAAGCTGATTAATTGAAGCAAAACTTGGGCTCTTGGCCCATTCCTGGGTGTTCTCATCCCTGCCTGGAGCAGGAGAATGCGTTTTCCTTGCTGCTGGGAGAGGTGCTGGTCACAAGGTGATGGGCTTGACAATTTACCTGCTTTTCTAGAAGGCTTTTCACCAAAGGCTCTTAAAGAATTGGGCTGCTGTAGGATAAGGGAGCAAATTCTCATTTTGGAGTTCATTCCAAGACAAGGAATGAAGGATGGGACAATTCTCTCTCCCTTGGTGGGAGCCCTGGGTGCTGGGCTGGCAAAAGCTCACCCAGTTTCAGATGTGATGAGTGAGTCCATGGAAGGAAGATTCTCCAAATGTTGCTAAATGCACAATTCCTCAGGCTCTGCTTCCTGGGCTGTGGCTGTGGAGTGGGAAGCAGCTCCTTCAGGTCTGCTCTGGTTCTCTGGGGCTGAAAGACCCAGAGACAGCCAGACCCAGCTTGACACCAGACTGTCCCTGTGTGTCACTGATGTGAGGCAGCAGCACGGGGGCAGCCACAGGAATAGAATGGGGAGAGGGAGGCAGGGAAGGATTTGTGGATGTGGGGCTCAGGAAGGACTATTTAGGGGAGTATTTAGCTCTCTCTTGTGCAGAGGCTGTGCAGTCCTGGCACTGAGCTCTGGCAGGTCCTGAGATCTTCCTTGTCCCCCTGAGAGTTTGCAGTGGAGCTTTCCTGCTGGGAGTGTTATCTGGAAACCAGTTTGTAATGGGCTGGGCACCACCTGTGAGCTGTCCCTGGGTCACCCAGCTCCTCAGAGCTGTGCTGTGTCTGAGCTCCCTGTGCAGCCTCACCAGAGCAAAAGGACAGGGACAGTGACA
Organism: Fringilla coelebs; assembly: GCF_963513975.1. NCBI lineage: Eukaryota > Metazoa > Chordata > Aves > Passeriformes > Fringillidae > Fringilla > Fringilla coelebs. The sequence continues at coordinate 14,933,328 of NC_140042.1, forward strand.
TGGAGTCCTGCCATGGATGAGGGACATGGTTATACTGAGGGAACAAGATCCCCAGGGCTTTCCTGTGTGCAGGACAAATTTGAGCTGTGCCCTGAAAGCCTGTCCCTCTAGGTGCTCAGCTTTGTAGGTGCTGGGGAATGAGGGCAGCTCTGGGGGAGCAGAGTGAATCACCCCCACTCCTGCTCTGTGCTGGCCCCAGGGTGGTGGGGCTGAGCAGGGTAGGGGAGGGAGGTCTCCCTCAGTGAGTGGGGCTGTCCAGCTGCCTCAGCCAAGGCTCCTCCTGCCTTGGGGCCTTCTCCAAGCACCTGTGTCCAGCTCTAAATACCTGACAGACCCCATTTGTTCCTGGAAATTGTCCACTTGGCTGAACTTGGAGTCTGGCTGCAGCAGGCTGCAGGAGAAGGCACTGGTGAAGACCAAAGTGTGAAGCCAGTGGGAGGAAGGCCACGTTTGTTGTTTAACAGATGAATTGAGAAGAGCTGTTGGCACCAAGAGCTGCTAGCTCTGACACAGGAAAACTCTGCCCAAATAGCTGAGCTTCATCTCCTGCCACTGCCTCCTCCTGAAGGATCCCTCTTCTCCCTGTCTGCACAGACAAGACTGAAGATGCCTCCTGGTTTCAAAGTGCACTGAACTCGAGTCAGACACCAGACCTGACTCACTGAGACACAATCCCAGGCCCGTCCTCTCCTCTCTGTGTGTGTGTAGGTTTGGTGTCTGCCCTGACCTTGTCCTGCTCTGGGGCACGATGGAGCAGCAGCTGCAGGGAAAGGGCTCCCAGAGACCCTGCTGGCAGCAGGTACAGGAGCTGAGCTGTGGCTGGTGTTCCTCGAGCCCCTGGGGACTTTTAATTGCTTTGCATGTTGGTTTCTGCTGCTTCTCCTCTGTCCAAGACTGTGTTAAAGTGTAATAATAAATGTAGAAGCTGTCTGTTGTTCCTCTTGGGGCCCTTGGAGGCAGGAGGCTGCAGGTGCTTGTCAAAAATAGCCTGGGCAGCAGTGTGGAGGGGAGGTTTTGGGTGCAGCAGTTGTGTGTCAGAGCTGGAGGAGGTGAAGGAAGCAGAGCTGCCCTTGTGTCTGCCCTGTGCAGGGCTCTTGTGCTTCCCACTGAAGCAGAAGCCTGGCTGGGGTGATGTTCAGTGGAGCCAGGCTGATGCTGCAGCACCACACGCTCATGGCAGCAGAAACAGCAGGGTCTGTGCTCCTGCAGGAATCACAAAATCCCAGAATAGTTGGGGTTGGAAAAGACCTCTGGAGATCATTCAGTTCCTTGTTAGAGCAGGTTTGCATGGAGCAGCCATCACAGAAATGTGTCCAGGTGGGTTTGGAATGTCTCCAGAGCAGGAAATTCCACACCCTCCCTGGGCACCTGCTCCCGTGCTTTGCCACCCTCAGGGTAAAGAAATTCTTCCTCATCTTGAGGGGAGGCTTCCTGTCTTTTAATTTCTGGCTGTTGCTCTTCCTCCTGTTGCTGGGCACCACTGGAAGAGCCCTGTCCCATCCTCTTGGCCAGATGCCAACCCTGTGTCAGACCCTTCTTTCTGCTCCTGGGGCTTTTCCCTGGATTGCCAGCAGTGCATTTGCTAAGGAGTTTGGTCTGAGCTGCTGCTGTCAGCCAAACAAACACAGAGCATTTGAAAATGAAAGATGGTTAAAAATTTTATGGGATGGGAAATGGCTTTTCACCTCTTCTCTCCCTAGTTTTGCTCCGTGTTCTCTCTTTTGATCGTGTTCTCTCCACAGTTTTGCTCCCAGCCCTGTTAGTGGGAACACAGAGCTCCAGCCCCAGTGCAGAGCAGGACAATCCCCTCCCTCAGCTGTACCCAGGGCAGAGTCAGCTCTTCTGGCTGCCACTGATGGCTCCTCCTGAAGTTGCTGCCAGCCCCAGGTCTGTCTGCTGCTCTCCAGCCTCTCACCCCCCAGACTGTCCAGCCCTGTCCCAGGTGCAGAGCCCAGCACTGCTGCAGTTGGATTTCACACAGGCTGTGACTGCCCAGCTCCCTGTAAGGGCCCTTTGGGGCTCCACAGCCCCTTCCAGGTCACTGTTGTTGGCAAACCTGCTTAATGTGTGTTAAATTCCTGGATTTGGAGATTTATAAAAACATTCAAGAGCACCAGTCCTCAAACAGAGCCCTGTGTAACCCCACTGGTGAGTGCCCTTTTTCCCTGCCCTGGAAAATCCAGTTCCATGGCAATAATGGGCTTTTCTCCCCTTTTCCCTGGATTTGGAAGGGTCTCCTTTCATTCCAGCCTCATCGCAGCTTTGTTGCCATATCCAGCCACCCAAATCATGGGATTTTTGGATCTTCCTGCCTGTCTGGATGTCTCAGCCCCTTCCCCAACATCCCTGGAAATTCTGGAAAAACCAGGCGGGATACAGGGAGAGCCATTTGGGGCCACTCCTGATGTGACCCCATTTGCTGTAATCCTTTGAGGTTGACCTGGCACTGCCTGCTCACCCATGCCAAGGGTGGAGCTGTGTGAGGGACAGCATACCCAAGAGAGTGCTGGAGATGGTACCAAAAGCTTTGCTAAAACCCCAACCCACCCCATCTACTGCCTTCCCAAAGGTGGCTGACACAGAGCTGGGAGGGGGGGCTGATGCCTCAGAGCATTGTGTGGCCCTTCAGAGGAACCTCAACAGGGGCAGAGGAACCTTCTGGAATCCAGCACAGGCCAGAGCAGGCTCCTGCAGCTGGGGAGGAACAACCCCAGGCACCAGGCTGGGCTGCAGCTCTGAGGAGGAGAGTGACACTGACTGCTCCTGACCAGAACAGGGGCCAAGGGGGGTTCCTGGGGGGATGAGGGAGGGGATCCTGTCCCTGTGCCCAGCCTGTCAGGCACAGCTGGAATGCTGTGTCAGGACAGGAGGGACATGGAACAGGTGTGGTGGGGGCTGTGAGGATGCTGAAGGGCCTGGAGCATCTCCTTGTGAGGAAAGGCTGAGGGAGCTGGGGCTTCAGCCCTGGGTGTCCCTGGGTGCAGGGAGGGGCAGGGCAGGGCCCAGGCTCTGCTCCAGGGCCCAGCAATAGCATCAGAACCACAGGCAGGGACTGAGCCCAAGAAGTCCCAAATGAACACAAAAAACTTCCTTGTACGCTGGAGCAGGCTGCCCAGAGTGTGTGTTACTGGAGATGTTTGGGAGCTGTCTGGCACAGCCCTGTGCCCTGGGCTGGCCCTGCCTGAGCAGGCAGCTGGGACCTGGTGAGCCCCTGGGGGCCCTTCCAGCCTGGAGCATTCTGTGACTCTGGGCAGTCAGTGCCTGAGCCTCTCATAAATGGGGACGAAGATGAAGCAGGACCTTCCCCCTGGGAGCCCACACTGGCTGTGACTGCTGCCTGCGTTGTCTCTCAGGGGGTTTTCAGCAACTCCCTAAATAACCTCCAGGATTTCAACAGACACTGAAATGGGACTGACAGGCGGGGAGGATGCAGCTTCTTCTTCCTTTAGTCTGCTTGAGAACTGGGACATTTATCACCTTCCACTCAACAGGGACTGTCCAGACTCCCCAAACCCTGAAAACCAATGGAGAGGTGGCCGGTGCCATCAGTGAGTGCCCTGGCGTGGATCCCATCGTGTCCCGTCCAGCCGGAGCGTCCTGAACAGGTTCAGGGACTGCTGGGAGTCTGTTATCGCCAGCCAAGGTCTTCCAGCGCAGTCCTGCAGCCTTATCCACGCGAGCCACTACAGACAGAGATAGATCAGATTACTCTGTTGCCCTTTATCGTTACACACATTCCCTACGCTGCATTTCATTCTTCGGAAGAAACTTCAGCTTGCTTAAGGGACACGAGGGGCAGGACGAACGCAGCTCCCTGGAGGCTTCACGCCACTGATTCTTATGAGGCGCCACCGAACGCTGCTGGGCGAGTGAAGCGGCCGCGGGCAGCCTCTCCGTGCGCTCCCCGCCGGCGCTCCGCCGCTCCCTCAGGGGCCGCCGCCATCTTCCCGCCCCTCCCGCCGCCGCGCGCGGGCCGCCGGGCCGGGGCGGTGCCGGCGCCGGGGATTGGCCCGCCGCGATCACGTGCGGAGGGGCAGCCGTCCGCGAGCCGTTCCCACGAGGTGTGGCCGCGGCGGCGGCCGCTGATTGGACGCTGTGCGAGGCGTGGTCGCTGGAGCCGTCGCTGATTGGCCGTGGCGCGCGCGGCCCGGCGCGAGGGCAGCACCGCCCACGTGACGCGGGCGCGGGGCCGGAGCGGGCCCGGAGCGGCGGCGGCGGCTGCGTCCCCGTCCCGCCGGCGGTGAGTGAGGGCGGGCCCGGCACCGGCACCGCGGCCTCGGCCGTCCCTCCGCCCCCGCTCCCTCCGGCGGAGCTGCCTCCCCGGGCCCCGCTCAGCCCTGGGCCCCGCTCGGCCCCCGCCGGGGCCGCTGTCCCAGAGACAGCGGTGAGCGGGCCTCCGTGCAGCGGGACATCGGGCGGCCGGAGCGCAGCCCCGGCCCGGGAGGTGCAGCCCCGGCCCGGGAGGTGCAGCCCAGCCCGGTGTTCGTGCCCAGGGCTCCTGGGCCGCGTCAGAGCGAGTGTGGCGGGCTCGTTTTGTTCCCCGGCAGCTGGATTTCCTTCAGCCCTTGCCCATGGAGCCGTGTGGTGTGAGAGAGAGCTGCAGTGGAACTGGAGGGATAGCGAGGAACTTCCAGTGCTGGAGGGAAGACTGGTGCAAGGCTTGACTTCTTTCTTTCTCTCCCTTTTCTCTCTAATGATTGCAGCAAGCGCTCGCAGCACGGCCCTTTGTCACTTCCCGGGAAAACTCCAAAAGCAAAGCACTTGTTCTGCTGCCACATCCTCAGTTACCCGCGCTGAACTCCAGCAGTGCAGCCCCACAGACCTTTCCTAATGCGATGGGAACGATGCCGTGAGGCCTGGTAAGGCTTGGCCATAGCCATGACAGAGCCCCACAGGGTGTCGTTCACCACTCTGCACGGGCCCCTGAGCAGCAGCTTCCTCAAGAGGTCTCGGAAGGACGAGGCAGAGCAGCCCCCGGAGGCGGAGCCGGCGGCCACGGCCGTGCGCATCACTCTGACCCTCTTCGAGCCCGACCACAAACGCTGCCCCGAGTTCTTCTACCCCGATCTCCTCAAGAGCTGTCGGGGGAAAGTTAAAGGGGGTTCTTCAGGTGACAAGGTGAGTGTCCCTGGGGGCCTGTGGGGATCTGTGCTGTAGCTGAAGGTCTCAAGGGCTGTCTCAGCACGGCTGTTGTGAGAGCTGGGTGTGTGTTTGCTGTGAGGTGCTGCTGACCCACAGGCTGGGGGTGCTTGTTGTCAGGCCATGCTGGGGCACTCCTTTGCCCTGGCTGGAGTTTGGGGTTGGGAAGGTGTTTTGCTGTGGCAGGTGTGGGATGTGATGCTCGTTCAGTTTGGAATGGCTGGATTTAAAGGGAGTTTTGGTAGCTAGGCAGCTGGCAGTGATAAGGAGCTGTTTTCCAAAGAGCACCAAAGGAGACATGAATGAAAAGTCCTGTAGCATCTGAAGTTTGAGTTAGGAGTGTTTGACTGTGAAAAGAAACTTACTGGATTCTGTTCCTTTTACTGTTTATCTTCAGGACTGTTAGCAGTCAGTTGATGTTTTATGCCATTTAATTTATGGGGGGTTTTTTGAGGGTTGTGAGAAGCAGAGACAGGTACAAAACTAGCTGGGAGAGCACCCAAACCACAGGGACACTCTCAGAATCCCAGCATAGTTTGGCTTGGAAACGGCCTTAAAGCTCATCCTATTCCACCTCCTGCCATTGCAGGGACAGCTCCCACTGTCCCAGGCTGCTCCATGCCCTGTCCAGCCTGGCCTTGGGCACTGCCAGGGATCCAGGGGCAGCCACAGCTGCTCTGGGCACCCTGTGCCAGGGCCTGCCCACCCTCACAGGGAACAATTCCTTATTCCCAATATCCCATCCAGCCCTGCCCTCTGGCAGTGGGAGCCATTCCCTGTGTCCTGTCCCTCCATCCCTTGTCCCCAGTCCCTCTCCAGCTCTCCTGGAGCCCCTTCAGGCCCTGGCAGGGGCTCTGAGGTGTCCCTGGAGCCTTCTCCTCTCCAGGTGAGCACCCCCAGCTCTGCCAGCCTGGCTCCAGAGCAGAGGGGCTCCAGCCCTTGGGGCACCTCCCTGGGCTCCCCTGGGCTCTCTCCAGCAGCTCCAGGTCCTGCTGCTGTTGGCCCCAGGGCTGGGGCAGCTCTGCAGGTGGGCTCTCACCTGAGGGGGCAGAATCCCCCCTGCTGCTGCCCACACTGGAGCCCAGCCCAGCCCAGGGATGTTCACGGTGCTCATGGCTGGGGCAGGTCCAGCTCTCACCCTCCAACAGCCCAAATCCTTCTCCAGGGCTGCTCTAAATCCCTTCATCTCCCAGTCTAGACTGATCCCACAGGTTCCAGGTGCAGCTCCAGCATTTGGCTTGGTTGAACCTCATGAGGTTCCCATGGTCCCAGCTCCCCAGCCTTGCCAGGTCCCTCTGGATGCCCTCCCATGCCTCAGGTGTGTCAACCACCCCACACAGCTGGGTGGCATCCCCAGGCATGCTGAGAGTGCCCTGATCCCCCTGTCCCTGTCACTGATGAAGATGTTGATCAGCACTGTCCTAAAGGCTGGCTTATCTGAGCTTCTGCCCAGCTGCTCCAGTCAGGATGGGTTTAATTCCTGCAGTTTTGGTGGCAGTGTATCAGGGTTGACTGTCATTGTTTTACCCCTTTTGTTTCTGCAGAAGAAAGACCAAGCTGATCCCTTCAATGATGAGGAAAAGGAAAGGCATAAAGTGGAGGCTCTTGCTAGGAAGTTTGAAGAAAAATATGTAAGTGTTTCTTTGTTACATTATGTTATTTTTTGGGCTGGGCAGTGCTGTTCAGGTCTCAGGCTTGGAATGCTCACTGGCTCTCAAGTTTCTGTTCTCCCCCAGTCCTTTATCCTGGCTGCCATGTGCTGGTTTTTATGTTCTTTTTCTGTCTCAGGCTGCAAAAATAGTTCAGATTGATTCTTAAATCAGATGAGTCTGATTAAAGCAAATTACATGAACTAAAGTGAGCAGCAAATCGCTTACTGTGATTGATAAAATTTACTTTTCCTTAAGCAAAAATGAATTCCTAGGCCTTGTTGCTGTGGCAGGATGGAATGTTCAGAGTCTCTGAGCATGGGGCTGTGATGAGCACATGCCCTCAGGACACTGCTGCATGGATCTCTCTTACCTGTTCCTTTCTGTTCTTCCTTTTGCCTTATTTCTGTGGCTGGCATTAAACCACACTGTGGTTTTTATACCCTTTGGCACTTTAGGGTGGCAAGTTGTGTGTTGTTCTGTGACACAGATTTGGCCCGTGGGTCACCCTGCCACACTCTGTGTGTGTTTGATGTCTGTTGCTCTGAGTCTGTACCTGCTGGAGCACTTAGGGAAGAGCAAGCCCTATGGAAGAGAGCCCTGGCAGGATTGTTGAAGGCATGCAGACCCAGTTCAGTGTGGAGTCTGGCTGGCAGTTTTTCCTTTGGCTGCACTGTTTTGTTTCTGTATGACAAGGCTTAAAACTGGATTTACCACACCCTGGGAGCACAGTGTGATAGGAGCCAGCCCTGCTTTGGTTCTGCTGTAGCTTTTGTGTCCTGGAGCCAGTGTTGCTGTCCTGTGTCAGGGTATCTCTGTGGTGCTGGGAAAGAAGAGTGATGGCAGTGTCCATGTTTCCTTGTTCAGGGGGGCAAGAGGCGCAGGAAGGACCGGATTCAGGATTTGATTGACATGGGCTACGGCTACGACGAGTCCGACTCCTTCATCGACAACTCGGAAGCTGTGAGTGCTGGGGCTGGGAGTGCCTGAAGGTGGCTGAGGGGAGGCTGAACCTGCTCTGGGAGTGAGCCACGAGGCTGCCAGGGCCAGGGAGTGAGAGCTCTGGGGCAGCTGCGTGGCAGGAGATGCTGGTAGGCATTCCAGTGTGTTCCTGGGGGAGCACAACCTCCTCAGTCTTGTGGCTGGGGACAGGACTTGAGGACATGGCTGGAGCTGAGTCAGGGAGCTTTAGCTAGGATATCAGGAAAAGATTCTTCCCCTCAGGGCATGGTCAGGCACTGGAACAGCTTTCTCAGAGCCACAGCACCAAGCCTGTCTGAGCTCCAGAGCATTTGGACAATGCTCTCAGGGATACACAGTTGGGATTGTTGGGGTGTCTGTGCAGGACCAGGAGCTGGACTCAGTCTGATGGGTCCCTTCCAACTCAGCATGTTTTGTGATTCCATGAATCCCTCTGCATCTTCCAAGCAGCTGAGCTATGGAATGAAGTAACCAGGTCCCAGTGGCAATGAAGTGTTCTCTGTTTTTTGCAGTATGATGAGCTGGTTCCTGCCTCTCTCACCACCAAGTACGGAGGGTTCTACATCAACTCAGGAACGCTGCAGTTCCGGCAGGCCTCTGAGTCTGAGGATGACTATGTCAAAGAGAAGAAGAAGAAGTGTCCCAAGGTCAGGAAGGCAGCTTTCTCAATTATTCCCTCTGTTACAGCTCAGAGCTGGCTGCATGAAAGTGTGTTAACATCCAGAGTGGGAGAGATTTGTGACTTGGTGTGGACAGAATAGGGATAGGCACTTGAAATCCCACTGTATCCTAAAATTTCTTAGTAAAATGAAGCATGTCTGGCATGGATAAGACTCTGGTGGGGTTACCTGGTTCCCAGAGCAGAGGTGGCAGCAGCTCCCTGTCCCCTGGAAGTCACAGCATTATGGGGGTGCTGTCAAATGCTGAAGGTGCCAGAACTGTGGCGAGGGATGTAGGGGGTTGGGTTAATGAGTCCTGTGTTTTCACATTCCTGGGAGAGGTCCCAAAGTGGCTCTGGGAGTGCTGGTAATGTTGGGGGAAACTCTTTGATTGTGACTCATTTTTAACCCTCTGCAGAAGCGGAAGTTGAAAGATGGGGGTGAAAAAATAAAGAAGAAGAAGAAGGATGATTCTTATGACAAGGAAAAGAAATCAAAGAAGTCCAAGTTTCCAAAAGCTGGGTAAGGAGGGGAGGAGGCAATTCTTGCTGCTCAGCCCCTTGTTTCAGGGCTCCAGGTGGCTGCAGTAGGAAGCTGCTGCAGTGTGGGGTGGCTTGAACACACATTGCAAAAACACACCAGCAGGAAAACCCCTGTTGCTTCCCAAGTGGGAAGGAAATTATCAGGGAAGGAGCACAGCTCCAGAGCAGCACTGTGTGAGCAAAGAAGGGCACAGCTGGCTGCAGGAGGGGTGTTTTTGGTGCTCTGTTTAGTGGGAACAGATCTGGAGAGGAGAGGGAAAGATGGCAACTGTTGGGATGAAGCTGTGGGAGGAAAGGCAGGTGGGAAGGGCTCGGGGCTGGCAGTGTGGGGCTGGCAGGGAGGGAGAGGTTACAAGGCAGGCTGTGTTACTGCTCTCTCTGGGCAGTCCTTTGTACTCCTGCCCAAAGTATTTCTTGGATGAGTGCTCAGCTCTTTTATAGCTTTTGGGCTGTAAAATGGAATGAGTTTTCTTTTTGTTCTGAGTCATCTTGTGCTGTAGCTCTGTCCATGCTTCTGTCTGCCTGGCCTGTCTCTTTCAGTATCTATATCTGTTGCTTTTCATTAATTCCCTGTATTTCCCTCCTCAGTTTTTTCCTTCTTCCTTTAACTATTCTTTGTAATTTATTTTTTCCTGCATGGATCTGCTTTTGGGCAGCAGCAGCCCATGTGTCTGACGTGGTATCATCAGTGTGTGATTCCTTCAAAGTGAGCAAGGGAAGGAATTTGCTCTCCTGGTTTTAACACAACAGAAGGCTTCACACTAACTCTGTCCTGTCTCAGTTACTGTACAAATTGTGCATTTCCCAACCTTCCTTGCTGAAATAACAATAATTTCATGTAGCTAAATGAAAGCAGAGCTCTGTGGAGGTGGTTTAGGCCCCAACACCTCTCTGCAGTGACTCAGGACAGCCTTCTCTGAACCGAGATGAACATCCAGAAAAAGCCCTGAGACTTTTAGAAGCTGTGAAATACTTTTCCTGCTGTAATTGGTTAAGGAGCTAAGACTTCCCAGGGAATTGTGCCTGAAGTGAACTGGGGGAGAAGGGACGCTGTCTGCTCCTTGATCTTGTGTTCAATTCCCTTCTCCCCTCTACCCTTTGTTTGCAGCTTCACAGCATTAAATGCAAGTAAGGAGAAGAAGAAGAAGAAATACTCTGGAGCTCTCAGTGTCAAGGAGATGCTGAAGAAGTTCCAGAAGGAGAAGGATGCTCAGAAGAAAAAAGACGAAGAGCAGAAAGTGGTGACCCCTTCCCCAGCAGACCCTGCAGCCCCAAGGGAGGCAGAGGCCATGGCTGACCCTCTGCTGTCCCTCTTTGGCCACGCCAGTGACAGTGACCTGCTCCAGGCAGCCTCAGCCATGGACTCCCTGAGCGAGCTGGACCTGGAGCGGCTCCTCAGCGAGTCCCCCGAGGGCAGCCCCTGCCCCGAGGTGGAGGATGGCAGCGACCCTGCCCTGGAGCAGGAGTTCAAGCAGCCACCATCCCTCCCAGAAGGGCTGCCTGCCCCCCTGGAGAAAAGGATCAAGGAACTGGCTCAGGTACAGCAGCTCCTGGGGGCAGTGGGGCTGGCAGGGGACACAGCTCTGCTGGCTGTGTGTGTGTGACAGGAGGGGCACAGCTCTGCTGGGAGTGTGTGTGTGACAGGAGGGACACAGCTCTGCTGGGAGTGTGTGACAGGAGGGGCACAGCTCTGCTGGCTGTGTGTGTGTGACAGGAGGGGCACAGCTCTGCTGGCTGTGTGTGTGTGACAGGAGGGGCACAGCTCTGCTGGCTGTGTGTGTGTGACAGGAGGGGCACAGCTCTGCTGGCTGTGTGTGTGTGACAGGAGGGGCACAGCTCTGCTGGCTGTGTGTGTGTGACAGGAGGGGCACAGCTCTGCTGGCTGTGTGTGTGTGACAGGAGGGGCACAGCTCTGCTGGCTGTGTGTGACAGGAGGCTGTGTGTGACAGGAGGGACACAGCTCTGTGCTGGCTGTGTGGCAGCACTCAGGGACAGAGCACATTCCAGTGGGGGAGTTTCTCAGATCCACTGGGATCACACCTTTGTGCCATTCAGTTTCCTCTAAGTGATTTTCTCCAAGGTCCAGATGTCAAGTGATGTCCAAGTGCTGGATCTTGTCAGGACACTTGAGATCACACCTGACCAGGATTCCTTCTTTACCCCTCTTATAAAAGTGTGGTCCTGATGCAAGCAGTAATTTCCAGAGTCAGTTTGACATGAATGGACTGAACTGTGAATTACTGAGCCTGGAGGGCTGCTTTGGGCTGGCATAGAGGTAATTTTCTCCTCAGTGGCTGTTTTGGGGCAGTTTTGAATTTTGCTGTTAAGAGAGCTGATAACCCAGGGATGTTTTGCTGTTGAGCAGGGAGTGCTCACCCAGTGCCAAGGCCTTTGCTGCTCCCATCCCACACTGCCAGTGAGGGGTCTGGGGGGCAGGAGGAGCTGATCCCAACAGGGATATCCCAGGAGAGGGGATCATGATCAGCATATAAAACTGGGGGAAAGGAAGAGGGGGATGTTTGGAGTGATGGCATTTGTTTTCCCACATGATACATGTGATGGAGCCCTGCTGTCCTGAGGATGGCTCAACACCTTCCTGCCCATGGGGAGTGGGGAAAGAATTCCTTGTTTTGCTTTCCCTGTTATGCTGCCTTGTCTCAGCCCATGGGTTTTCTCACTTTCACCTCTGTGATTTCCTGCCCCATCCCACCTGGGTGAGGGAGCAGCAGCTGTGTGGGGCTGAGTTGCAGGCTGGGGTTAAACCATTACAAGGACAAATGCCACCATAATATTTTTAATGTGCTGTGCTGGTCAGGACACTGAAGGGGAGCTGTGTGTGTAAAATAAGAGGGTGCAGCTGGAAAGCATTGCCACAGTTCTGCACTGGGAGAAGGCCTGGAAAGCCCTCTAGATGGGGCTTGAGGATTTGCTAGAACCATTTCCATGTCACAGGCAGATCCTTTGCTTCATGAAGCTTGGGTACCACTGGAGCTGCACTAATTTGACAATTTGAGTCCTTCAGCCATTTTAACATCTGGTTGTTGGGGTCCCATTTAGAGAGTAATGGATTCTTTGCTTCTTTTCTGTCAAGGTCAGGATTAAATCATGAGACAGTATTTCTTGTTGGGACTCAGATGTTTATTAGCTCTTATCCATGTCACAGTCTCACAAACTGTGAGTTCTACAGTACTTTGCTCTAACAAGGTAGAAAATGGCAACATATCTCTCTCTACAAGGCCTTTTAAGGCTAAACTGTCCAATTAAGAAATGACACCTAAATTATTTTTACTTTTTACCCAGTAACCAACCACCTGTGGCCCGCAATGTGGAGTTTTTTATCCAATTACACAAAACCACCCAAAGCCATGGAGAAGAAGGTGAAGAAGGAGGACCAGCCTCCACCCTAAAACCTTCATCTTGCTTTATATCTATTACTGTATTCTAAACCCTTGAACTCTGAGTTTCCCACCCTGTGATATCACATACTTCTATTCAAACTCCACAATCCCATTTCTGGCATTCCATTCTGGAAGCTTCTCCATGGCCTCAGGTCAATGCAGTGTTCTCTTGGGGGTCAGTGCCTGGCAGCACAGAAAGTCTGACATTCTCAGTGACCAGGGTTCCAACAAGGGAGTGGAATATATTAATGTCTAGAAGGATGATTTTATGTCTTTTCCCCAGTAGCTCCTCCTGCAGCTGGGCTCCTGGGGGACTCACCTATCTTCTCCACAGTGTGGTGTGCTTTGGGAAGCTCCAGTCTGTTTTGAAAAAGGAAAATACTGGGTGCTGCTCAGGGATCCCTTCAAAGTGTGCTTTCAGCCTTGTGGTGTGAGGGCTGTCACCATCAGCCTGTCAACAGTGCTGGGAGGTTTTGTTCCTGCTGCTGGTGTGGTTTTAAACACTGATTTTAAGTCATAAACATGCCCTTGGAGCTCTGTGGTGGTTCTGCCTCCTGGGGCACTTCAGTTTAGAGCAGCTCTTACTGAAGTGGGAGATGCTGAGTAACTCCTGTCACTGAAGATAAGCTGCTCTTAGAGAACTGTTCTGCTGAGCTGTGCACTGGGGGTGAGCAGATGGGAGGGGAGGAGGAACTGCAGCAAGTATTGCCACAGCTGATAAAAATAATGGGCTCTTGGTGGAAGTTTCTGTTTCAGAAAGCACCAAAACAGCTGTTTGTGACTCTATCTGAGTTAAAGGAGGATATTTTGGAAGTTCCATGGTATCAGGTTAATTGTTATGGTGTTGTGAAGCAGTTTAATAGCGGAGTCCACACTGATTTTGCTGCTTAGATTTTCCTGCTGCTGTGTCTCTTGTTGCTGGATTGTGGAAGTTAAGAAAAGAAAGAAACTGAAACCTGTGGGTCATTAGGGCTGTGGGACATGAGCTCAGGTGGCAATGAAGAGGTGCTCTCCCTCTGCCTGAGAGCCAAGGCTCTTCATCCCAGAGGTGGGAGCATCTTCTGAGTTAAATGGAGCCTCCAGGCATTTCCTCTTCTACTTGAACTGCTTTGACTTTAACCCTCTCCTTCCTAAATAATTTTCCTGTTGAGGATTCTCCTTAGCATTGAGTCTTCTCCTTTGACATCACCTGCTGCTGGCAGGGAGGAATGTTCACCCTCTGGGGATAAATTAATTGCTTGCCTGCCTCAACTTTGGAGTGGTAAATCATGGGATTTCAAAATCCTCTCCTGGTCTGCTTCCCTGTGCAAGGAATCACTAACTCATGGTGGTGCCTTGTGCCAAATCCCAGTTTTGTTTATATCCCCACTCAGAAAAAACTGAAAGCTCTTGGCAATTTGCTACTATCTCATTCATCTCTTGGAATTATTTTCCTGCTGGACATATTTTTCATGGGTGTGATGTTTTTGGGCAGCACTTTGTGAGCTGCAGTCATAGCTCTGGAAGCTTCCTGAACTGGACTTTTTTTTTGCTTCCATGGTGTTGGCTGGGAGTAACACATCCCCTGTGGCTGTGACTCTTCTCTGTTGGAGTCTTGGCTTAGTTTCCAGATGGATCTAGAAAACCTGCTAAGTCTCCTCAACCTTCCTTAGATGTGATTTATTTGAGCTTTCCTGGTCCAGGGATGAGCTCTGTGCTCATATTCCTCCATCTACTGAGAAGTTAAAGCCATGCCCTGAAGCTGTTGTTGTCCCCATGGCAAGTTTGGCAGAGAAGTCACCTCCTTTGTCTCAGGAAACAGAGGACTCTTCACTCCAGAGTGGTAACCCCAGTGCATCTGGAGAGGATGGGAAGGTCAGGTGTTAACAGGACAGGCAGGGATGGACTTGAGCTGGGGAGGTTCTCACTTCTGCTGTGACAGAGTTTGTGTAATAAAGCTGTGCCTTGTTTTACAGTAGTTCTGTGGTGGTTTTGAAGACACCTGGTTGCTTGTGCCAGCTGTGAAGTGCTGATGATTTGTGTTATTTCCTGACTTCCAGGCTGCCAGAGCTGCTGAGGGAGAAGGCAAGCAGAGATTCTTCACTCAGGACATCAACAACATCATACTGGAGTAAGTGCTGCCAGCAGAGAGGTGTGGGAAAGGAGAGCATTAGGCAGAGCATTTTTGGTAAATTCAGGAGCAGGTTCAGCAGGAATTGTGGGGTTGTCTTTGTACAGGTCTTCCAGGCAGAACATGCCCAGAATAACATGAAAGTCTCCTATAAATGGCTTTCAATTGAAATATGATGAGCTAGGAGAGTGTTGGAGGGAATGTATCCAGGCCTCCTGTTCTCAAGATGCTGCCTGACATTTATGGGCCTAAATTTGGTCACCTGACCTGTGAGTTTAGCTTGATGCAAGACCAGTAAATCTCTCCCTGTGAGAGATGTCAGGTATGTTTTTGCTGCTTAACTTACATGCTGTGTAGAATTGTTTGTAACTGGGATAAGGCTGCTGTGTTCACTGGTTCTCTGGGAAAACTGGAGGAATTCCATTCCTGCTCTGTGTTTTGAGGCCCCAAATTACAGAGTGCCAGTGTTGCTCGGGCAGCTGCAGATAATGGCTTCATTCTTCTGCCAGAGCCTGGGGAGGGCAGATGAATGCACAGGGGTTTGTGATCAGTGCAATAATACTGGCACCCAGGCTTTAATTTCATTAAGGTTTATCCAGGCAATTGCTGGGAACTGCCAAGGGGAGTTTGGGACTCTGTTTCCCTCTCATTTCCAGAGCTGATTACCACCTTGCAGCATTCCAGAGCTGGCTGCACAAGCAGTCCTTGCCTGGTGGCAAACTGATCACTTCAGCCTCATTCAGAGGAGATTTAGACAGATTTGTACAATTTTGCTGCACAATTTGGATGAGGGGAATCCCAGACATGAGTATAGACTGAGAACTCACTGGGTGCAGCCCTGGGAGAAGAACTTGGGGGGTTGGTGGGTGAGAGGCTGGACATGCTCCCCCCTCTGTGCACCCAGAACCCCCCCTGGGCTGGGCTGAGCCCCAGTGTGGGCAGCAGCAGGGGGGATTCTGCCCCCTCAGGTGAGACCCCACCTGCAGAGCTGCCCCAGCCCTGGGGCCAACAGCAGCAGGACCTGGAGCTGCTGGAGAGAGCCCAGGGAGATGCCCCAAGGGCTGGAGCCCCTCTGCTCTGGAGCCAGGCTGGCAGAGCTGGGGGGCCTCACCAGGAGAGGAGAAGGCTCCAGGGACACCTCAGAGCCCCTTGCAGGGCCTGAAGGGGCTCCAGGAGAGCTGGAGAGGGACTGGGGACAAGGGATGGAGGGACAGGACACAGGGAATGGCTCCCACTGCCAGAGGGCAGGGCTGGATGGGATATTGGGCAGGAATTCTTCCCTGGGAGGGTGGGCAGGCCCTGGCACAGGGTGCCCAGAGCAGCTGTGGCTGCCCCTGGATCCCTGGCAGTGCCCAAGGCCAGGCTGGGCAGGGCTTAGAGCAGCCTGGGACAGTGGGAGGTGTCCCTGCCCATGGCAGGGGATAGGATGGGATGAGCTTTAAGGTCCCTTTCAATTCAAAGCATTCTGTAACTTCAGTGATGGTGATGATGAATCACTTGGCATTTTTTACACTTTCTGACACTGAGAGGTGGCTTTAAAAGCCAGGCTTCTAATTTCTGTTTAATTGTGTAGATGGGTTTGGCACATGCTGATCTCTCTCATCTACTCACTTGGAAGTTGAAACCCAAGGGCTGAAGTTTGATTTTGTGTTGTCCTGAATTCCACTGCCACAGCACCTGACATGACCAGTGTGCACTTCTCATTTCATTGTCTGACCCTCCTGCCTGCAGCTGCCAGGGAGAGCAGATGAGACTGCTGCCTTCCCCCTGTTCCTTCTCCAGCTGCTCCCAGAGCAGATTCAAAGCACAGCTTGGGATCAAACTATTGATCCTAGAGAGCCTTCACACAGTTTACCTTGTCCTCTGTCCCTCTGTCCCTGCCTCCCAGTCCCCTCAGGGCTGCTGGCAGTCCTGCTCAGGCTGTGTTTGTCCCCAGCATCGAGCTGCAGACGCGGGAGCTCAGCAGCCAGGTGCGCTCGGGGGTCTACGCCCACCTGGCCGCCTTCTTCCCCTGCAGCAAGGACACGCTGCTGAAGCGAGCCCGCAGGCTCTACCTCTACGAGCAGGTGAGGGCAGGTGGCCACCAGGCCTGGGGGGTGGTGGCCCTGCTGGGGGGGGTGTGTAGCCTGGGGGGTGGTGGCCCTGCTGGGCACAGTGTGGCTGTTGCTGCCCCCAAAGCGCTGTGTCCTCCGTGGGGCACGGCACGGTGGCTGAGATGGGGGTTGGAGCTGGCTGGATTTTGGTGTCCCAGCCATGGGAGCATTTTGGGGTGTTCTGTGTGGCAGCAGCTCTCTGGCCACAGAGAGAAACAGACAGCTTTCCTCTCGGAGTCTCCGTGGTCGAGATGACCCCAAGGTGTTAGAAAGTCTCTTTTTCCCAGCCCCAGGATTGAAGGAGGAGTCAGGATTCTTTGGCTGTGTTTTTCAGGGTTGTTTATTCTCTCTTATCTCTGATATTTTTTTTCTCACCTGCTGAGGTATTTCCAGCAGGTTGGTTGGTGGCACACTGACTGCCCCAGAGGTGGTGCAGTTTTTATACTAAAAACTACCTGTACATTATTTACAATAATTTTCCAATACCTATCACCTATGTTAGTGTGTTTCTACTCTAAACCAAACCAAAAGTGACACCATCACCCAGAAGATGGAGGCTAAGAAGAAGAAAGAAGAAGGACAAGGCATGCCCAAATCCCTCCATCTTGGCTTCTGAACCCCCATTCTAAAAGCCTCAAAATTTTACTTTTTCACCCTGTGACAAACTATCATTGTACTTAAACTCTTGTGACTTGTAAATCTTCACATAAAGTTGGTAATTTTCTCCATGGGTTAAAATCAAAGCCACAGTTGTCTTTGGCTTTATGCCAAGGTCTCTGAGCCCCCTCCCAGGGGATTGAGCCATCCAAGGCAGCCAGAGGGATGTCCTGGGTTCTGACACTTTCCCAGGCATCATTCTGGGAAAAACCTGTGAGAAGATCAGAGAAAAGAATGGGAAACAATTCTTATCTTCACTTGCTGCACCTGCTATTGTGAACATGTGGAATGTGTTATGGAGATTAGTTTACCAAAGGGTGGTTTCTTAATTAACTAATGGTGACAGTGTTTTAATTAAAGAACTAATCAATTCCACCTGTAGTGAACTAAAGTATAGAAGTATAGGTTTCTTATACAGATTATTGCTCAGCCTCTGTAAATCCATGGAGCCTGTGTGAGTTATCAGCCAGTCCTGGCTGTTGTGCTGACAGCTCTGTGCTCGCTGCAGGGTGGGCGCCTGAAGGAGCCTCTGCAGAAGCTGAAGGAAGCCATTGGAAGGGCCATGCCAGAGCAGGTGGCCAAGTACCAGGAGGAATGCCAAGCTCATACTCAGGCCAAGTTTGCCAAGTAAGCTCCTTGTTTGCTCATTCTCCCTCTGTGGCTTTTCCCAGCAGGCTCCCTGTGGGCCTGGAGGCTGCTCTCCTGAAGTTTGGCACCTCTTTTTGTTCCCTGGGTTACATTTGCTGATGGGCATTGATTGGCCTGGCTGAGCTGTGTGTGTTCTTGGTGCTGTCTGTGCCACGCCAGCTACAGCAGCACTGATGGGACCAGAGCTTGGCTGAAGGGTTTTGCATGTGCAGGCATGTCCTAGGAACATAGCAGCCTGGGAACAGTCAGGCTGGATTGATCCCATCATCTCTATTACAAAATATTGGGAGATTTCTTAACCTTCAGCCCATAGCTCAGCTTGCACCCTAAGCCAGAGATTGCTGATACTGACACCTCTGTCCAGTGCTGTTCAGAGATACTTAATCCTCCCCTTGAACCTGCAGGATGATCACTTCCACATTTTCTGTCTTCATTTTAGGATGCTGGAAGAGGAAAAAGACAAAGAACAGCGAGTTTGTTCTGATGATGATGAGGATGAAGAAAAGGGAGGGAAGCGTGTCGCAGGCCCGCGGAAGAAATTCCAGTGGAATGATGAAATCAGGTTTGAATAACTCAGATATGAAGCAAATTCATCACCTGTCTTACTCTTTGCAGTTGGCAGTGAAGCATTTTGGTGTCTGTGTTTTGTTTACAAAGCAGTGCTGATCACCTGTAGGAGCAGTCAGCTTGGAGGTTCGTGGCACGTGGTGCTGGTTGTGGAAGCCATTACTGCATTTACTGCATCTCTGAAGCTGATTGCAGGCCCAGGCTAACCCTGAGAGAAGTGCTGAGAGCCTCTGTGCAGACTCCAAAAGAGAGAGTCAGATCTTTGGGAACAGAAGGGATTCAGCTGAATTGCTGACATCCTACAGCCCAGACTCTTGACATGCCCAGGTTCTGGTTGTGGAAGCAGTTGAAGCTGTTGGGTTCTGCTGCCCCTGGCACTCGGGGGGCTGACAGAGAAGGGAGTGCTGAGGATAGGGGAGAGTGACAAAGGGTAAAAGGAAAATCAGTCCTGCTGTCTTCTTATTCTGGAACAAATCAGTTTGTGCTGCTGATCCATGTAGGACATAGCCAGCTGTGCTTCCTGCCTTCTCCTTGCAGAGAGGTTCAGTTCTGTGGTTGTGACTGGTGCCTGTGGCTCTGGCACTGGTTTGCTGCCTCAGCTGCTTCAGGAGATTACACTGGGAAGGGGTAACAAGACTTTTCTCCCTGGTGCATCCATGTGTGTGCACACACAGAGCAAGGACTGTGCCTTTCCCTTCTCCTTTCCTGAGGAAGCAGTGCAGGCTTGTATTAGCAAGAGCCAGGTGTGTCTTGGTGTATTTATCCAGCCTGGATAAAGAGAATGATCTCCAAGTGGGAAAGGTCAATCTGCATAACTGTATGTGAAATCTTCCTGTTCCTCAGGGAGCTGCTTTGCCACTTGGTGAAGATTAAATTGGATGGTTATGACCTTGACAAGAATAAGGCTCAGTCTCTAGAGGATTATGTGAAGACCTTCCTAGAAGGAGAGGTGAAGCCCCTTTGGCCAAAAGGCTGGATGCAGGCCAGGTGAGCAAGAATCAAGGGATTTCTTGTCCCAAGGGACCTGGGAAGGTCATTAGTCCTACCCTTGCTCAGGGAATGGCTGGCTTCAGAGTTAGATCAGAGTGCTCAGGGCTTTGGCATGTGGAATTTTGGAAATTCCCAAGGATGGAGATTACCACAGCATCTCTGGGCTCCTGTTCTGGGACTTGATCACTCTTCATGAGGTCTTTTCTCCTTGTTTCCTACAAGAAATTCCCCTTGCTGCACTGAACTGAATATTCCCTGCTTTTGTTTTTTACTGTGCACCTTTGAGAAAGGTCTGACTCCATCCTGTTCCTGTCCCCACCACTCTTTAGGTAGTGGAAAACTGCCATTAGACTCCTCCTGGGGCTTCTCTTTTTCCAGGCTGAGCAAACCCAATTCCCTCCACCTCTCCTTGGCTGTCGTGTGTCCCTTTCCTTGGGATGCCTCCAGTTTGCTGGCATCTCTCTTGGAGTGTAGGGACCCTGAAACTGGATCTGTGTCCAGATGTGTCCTCCCAGGTGCTGAGCAGGGGATGGTTTGCTCTTTCTGCAGCAGTGGCTTCCCTTCCCTTGCCCCCCAGGAGCCCCAGGCCCTTTCCTGCAGGGCTGCTGCCCAGGGTTGTTCCATCCCAGCTGCAGGACTTGGTGCTGGATTTCACTGAGCTTCATAAGGTTTGTGTTGTTGGTCCCTTTCTCCAGCCTGGGAAGGGCCCTGTGAATGGCAGCCCTGCCCTCCACCCTATTCTCCCCCTGCCTCTGTCCCTGTTCACCTCCCAAATGCCTGAGTGCAGCCAGGGCTGTCAGTGGCAGTGCTGAGCAGCCCTGGTGGTGTCAGACAGGTGCCACTGGCAGGTAGAACTGAGGTCAGGCCCACGGGCCAGTCTCTGCTTTCTTGGCTCTGAATTACAAAATATCCCTTTGGAATCACAAAGGATACATTTTCCAGACACTTTGGGAAGTCTTCTCTGGAGTATTCCCAAAAGAAGGAAGGCAAAGTAGAAAAGTTTCAGGGGCTTATTGGAGGCAGTAGAATCTGGTGTGGTTTCTGTACCCTCGCTGCTGTTTCCTGCTCTTTCCCACTCTCCATCATCACTGCCCTCGAGCTGGCAGTGGCAGAGAGCCACACAAATGGCAGAGTCCCTCTGCTGGGACTGTCATCGCCTTCTGGCCTGGTTAGTTTTGCTCAGTACTTTCAAAGAAAGGACAATTCTGCAGTCTTACTTCTGGAATCTTTAAGGTTCCTTCCAACCCAAGCTGTTCCATGACCTGTCTCTTTGCATTTCACCAGCTGGGCAGTGCTGTCTTCTCTGCTGAGTTTGCTTTCTGGGTGTTGGGGGATAAAGGAAGATGGAGGTAGCAGTTCCTAAGAGCAGTAAGTATGAGTGGCACATCTTGCAGAAGTCCATGAAGGCTGTTTGGTGCAGTTGCATGTGCCCAGGAAGCTCAGTGCTCAGCATGGTTGTAGTGTGGTGGTGCAGGAGCTGAAAGATGGCATTAGGAGGTGGGGGAAGATTCCTGCTTAGTTAATGAAGATCTACCCAGCCTGAGGGTCTCAGCTTGCCAAGTTTTAAAAACTTTTCTTTGAATAAAAGAAAATTAAAATCTTCAAGTTTGATGGTGAAACTGTTGTTGGGCAATCAGGTGTTCACACAAGACTCAGTGTAGGAGGCATTTCCAGTGGAATTAAGTACAGTAATACCTCAGTAAAAGTGGATTTCCTGGTTGCTTTCCAGTGGCTGAAGGACAATGGTTTCTCCTACTGGGACTTGGAGTTGGACTTGATCTTTCTGGGTCTCATCCAACTCAAGATATTCTCTGACTTGGTGGTTTAAAGACAGAGTGACAGCCACGGGGAGGGGTTGGTGGCTCTAGGAAAACTGTAACTATATTATGGATAAGTCAGCTTGATTCACTGTCATCATGGTCTCAGAAGTTCATCTGTGAGAGGAGCTTGAAGGTGGACAGAGCAGCAATTTCATGGATGAGTTAGAGAGGCCCTGCCATGAGTCTGTTTCCTTCATGAGCTCTAGGAGGTGATTAACAGAAAGTTAGGTTAACATAAGCTTGCTTTTTAAGAGAAAAATGATGGCAAAAGTCTGTTAATAGCAGTCAGGAATCACATTCTATGTGCCAGTACTGAAGGAATGTTTGCAGCTCCTCCCTGACATGTAGGAGGGCAGCTGAATGGCAGCTGCTTTGGGTCAGAGACTGTTTGGGGGAGACTCTGCTTCACCCTCAGTAGTGCAGGCTTTGGATGGTGCTCAGTGCACTGCTGTGCTCAGTCAGTCCTTCCAGACAGGGTTGTGATGTACAGAGTCACCCCAGCTCCAGGCTGAGGCACAAAGGCAGCACAGACCCTTCTCTCCCTCATTGCTGGCTGAGCAGCACGGGAAGGGAACTTCCTCCCTGGAGGCTGAAGAGCTCTTGGATGACCTCTGGCAGCAGGAAGGCCCTGAGTGATGATCTGCCTCTCCAGCTGGCTCTTTAAGCTGGCAGGGTTTTTTCCTTAGGCATTGTCCAACACTGTCTTAATGGCCTTTGCAGTGCCTGCAAGCATTGCTCCCCAGAGAGAGAACTGTGTGGGGCAGCTCAGGATGATCTTCCTGGCAAAGGGCTGAATATTTGTTTGCTCTCTGTGGTTTCAGTTTCACCAAGTCCCCTGCTGTGCTGTGCAGCTCTGTCTCCAGTGATCCCAGCTGCTCTACTGGGTCTTGCTGGATATCACTTCTCATTGCTCTCTTCCCTTCTTAGGACACTGTTTAAGGAGAGCAGGCGTGTACACGGACACCTCACATCAGTCCTGTGAGTATCACAGCATTCCTCTGGAGTGAAAACTGCTGATCTCCATTCCCTGGGGCCTGGGGGGATCCTGCAGGAACACCTGAGCTTGCTTGGCTCCCCCCTCACAAATCAGTGCTGCTTCCTTTGGGGAGGTCTAGGGAGAGCAGCCGTTTGTGTGTGACATCTCCCAACGCTTTCCTCAGGTGCTTTAGCCTTCAGCAAGCTCAAAAATAACTACTTTAAAGCCAGGTTGCCTCTGGTTCAACAGCCTGGAGTCAGGCCTCTGTGCTGGGCCTGGGAGGCTCAGGGAGGTCAGGTGGAGTGTGATTACTGCAGCCTGTTCACTTGGTCCTTGCTGGATTCTGCATTCCCTCTTTCTTGTGGCCTGGTTCAAGGAGGGTCAGCGTGAGCTCAGGCTGGTGAAGGTGGGTGCAGCAGGCTCACCAAGAGCCATCAGAATCCAGCTGGGCAGGGGCTTTAATCCAAAGGGTCTCATGGATCTTGCTGGTGGTTGTTAATGGATGAGGACATGGATTTAGGCTGGTGTCAGCTTGGCAGACAGTCCTGTTCTTGGCACTGGTGAGTGAGGGGAAGTGGAATAGGGTGTAGAGTAATCCTTCACTCAGCCACACAGCCAGCAGCTCAGGGATGTCTTGTACCAAAGATTGCATCTGACCAGATCTATTCTCTGGGAGTTTGGCAGGTGCTTTTGCATCCTTGGCTTCTTCTGGGAACCCAAATTAAGGGTGTAACTTCTGCAGAACAGTCTCTGTGCCAGTTTCTCTCTGGGCTTTGCTGTAGGAGGGCAGCAGTGGGGTCCTGCAGCTGGTGCAGATGTGTGTCTGGGTGTTTCACTGCTCTGCTGCCATTCCAAGACTCTGCTCCACTCCCTGGTGGGAGTTGGGGCTTCCAAGAGCAGCAACCAAATGTCATGTGGTTTTGAATCCTAGCAACCTGAGATGCTGCCTCTATTCCCTGCAAAGACTCAGTGGATCATCACCAGCAGGGCCCAGGTGTGCTCCCTGGCTGGCTCCTTCCCTGGGGGCAGTCACTGAGCCATGTTTCTCTTGTCTTCCTCCAAACAGGGCGAAGAAGAAAGTTATAGCTCCTACTAAGGTGAAAGTGAAGGTGAGTTCTGTTTTCTAGTTCTCATGGTTGTATGTGCCAAAAGTCAAGTGACCGCCATCATGAACCCTGTGTTTGAGCTTTGTTTCAGCTACTGTGAAATGGCTCTGCTCAGTATTTGGCTTGGAAAAAGCCACTGGAACAGCAGCTAAAATTGATGGCAGTGGCAGTTGGGAGGGAAGTGGGGGCTCACGGGCACAGAATATGTGTGTCCTGCCTTTTATCCCCAGATTGTGAACCGTCCCTCCCCTTTTCAGCAGTAAACCCTGTCTCTCTTCTGACTGTGCCTTCTCCTGTGATGTTGTTCCAGGACTCTTCCTGCAAGCCAGACAAGAAGCTGTCGGTGTCTGTCCCTTCCCTGCACTCGAGCAGCACCTTGGCCATGTCCTCAGAGCCCCAGGGAGGAGCCCTGGCCATCAGTGCCCAAACCAGGGAGCTCTTATCCCTTGGGACAGCCCAAGCTGCCAGCAGCACTGCCACTCCTGCCACCTTCAAGGATGACTCCTTGGATGAGGACTTGATACACAACCCCACCTCCTCCCTGGAAGCAGTGTCCAAGGAACTGGCTGTGCTGAACAGCAGGGCAGCAGGGAGCCCTGACTTTACTCTTCCCGCAGCTCCAAAAGCTCCACCAGAGAAGATCCCAGCTCTTGCATCCTCGGAGGAGAAGAGGACATTTCCAAAGCCCAACCCTTCCCCTGCATCATCCTCTGGTTCCCTCCAGTCTCCTCTAAACTTCCTAGCTGAGCAGGCCCTGGCATTGGGCCAGTCTTCTCAAGACAAGAAGACAGAGAACTCTAATTACAAAGAGCATTCCTGCCAAGCCTCCCCCAGCAAAATCCTTCCTGATGCCCACCAGGCTAAACAGAAGCACCACAGCCTGGTCAGGCCGGGCCACGGGCCCCCGGCCTCGGCACCGGTGCCGGGCTCTCAGGTGAAGGTGTTCCACCCTGGTGCTCAGCTCCAGAAAACCTTCACCTCCCCAGCTCCCTTTGTCAAACTGCAGAATCCCAAATCCTCCACCCCTCTGCCCCAGCGCTCCCTCCTCCAGCAGGTCAAGTCATCAACCAAAGCTCAGAGCTTCCATTCCTCCACGTCCCCAAGCAGCACCCAAAACTCCAGCAGCTCCCACAAGAGCCAAGGCTTGTCCTCATCCTCTCTCAGCTACGCCGGGAAGCACTCGAGTGGCTCCGGCTCTTCAGGACAATCTTACAAATCACCTTTCGTCGCTGGCTCCCTCTCCAAGCACGGGGCTTCTTCCAGCAGCTCCTCTGGAGCTCCTGCCAACCAGGGCAGCTCCTCTGGGACTTTGCTCCCCAGCGTGGCCGCCCCGTCCCCGGGGTCTGCCTCCGGCCGCCCGGCCTCGGGCTCCTCGGTGAAGAAACCTCCCGTGGCCCAGAAGCTGACCCTGGTGGCACCTCCTGGAGGCTCCAACGGAGATTCCAGCGGGGGCACCCAGGGCGTGGCCAAGTTGCTGACCTCGTCCCTAAAGCCAGCTGTGGTCAGCAGCACCGCAGCCTCTACCTCTGTGCCGGTAAGGGGGCCCTGCTGGGAGCTCCTGCCTCGCTCCCAGCTGCCCTGAAGGGGGCACTTGGAAAGCAAAATCTTGAATGGCTGTCGGGATTTCAGCTGCTTTAGACTAGAAAGTTGTGGCCTTTGCCCTGGGCTTGCCCTCCAGAATTCCAGCTTTCACTTTCAGCTTAAATAACCACTGAGCTGAATCCTGTACTGCCTTCCAAAGGGCAGTTATTGCCCAGGCTGTGTGATGGTCCTGCCCTGGCTCTGTGAGTTATGGGGACAGTAGGACTCCCATTTGGATTAAGGGAAAGTGCAGTAAGGTAATTTATCGCAAGACATCAAATTCATTGCATAAGCTAAAAGTATAATGATGAATTTATTATTAATTAGATCTACAAGCTTAGCCTTCTTTAAGTTATTCCAAGTCATTTTAGTATTATTGCCACTTTTGTCATGACTGGCCCATAGAATAAATAACCTGTGGTTATAGAACTGTGGAATCTTTCAGGTTGGAAAAGCCCTCTAAGATCATTGAGTCCAACCACTCCCCCAGCACTGCCAAGACCACCTCTAGCCCATGTCCCCAGTGCCACATCCACATGGCTTTTAAATCTTCCCAGATATGGTGATTCTACCCCTTCCTGGGCAGCTGTGCCAGTGCCTAACCATCCTTTCCATGGAGAAATTTTGCCAATATTTGTTAGGCTAGAACATTTCAGGAAGGACTTCTGGGTTGTCAGTACAGACTTGTGTTATTACAGTATTTTATTACTTAATGGTATAAGGGGCTTCATTTTTATCTATAGCAAAAAAGTAATAGTTCCTAATGTTGTATCATTTGTTGTTGGCTGCTCATGCCTGCCTTCCTTTGTGCCCCATGGAAAGAGCTGGGAAATACAGGGAGTGTGTTCAAATGGAAAGCATGTACTGCTCAGCTTATGTAGCTTGTCTGTTCCTGAGCTAGAGAGCTGGAAGCACTCCCCAGTGGTCCCTGTCTCCATGAGAGAGATCCTAAATAACCTCCTGGGGTGCCCTGGGTGTCAGACCTCAGTGCCTGGAGTTGTCAGCAGTGTGTGCTGCCATAGGGAAGCATTCCCCTGGAACTCACAGGCAGTGAGGAAGCTTTTCCTCTGCCTAATGGAGGCACAGTTCAGAGCAAGGGAGTCATGGAGGCAAATCCAACGTGGCCACATTCAGAAGAGCTGGCTTGCCAGTGTCCATCTGCAGATGGCCTCAAGTGTTGGCATCTCTCGGGCTCTGGCTGGGAGGGTGTTTTTCCAAGGGGGAATTCTCAAGCATTCCACGTTTTGCAGATCTGTAAGTCTGAATGATGCTGTACCTTGATTCTCCCTCTCCTGACTGACCTTTTCCATTGCTTTGCAGAAAGGAACTAGTGGAGCTGTGCTGCTAACAAGCTCTTCCTCCTTAAGTGTACTGGCTCCATCCTACAAGTCCAACAACCCAAAGCTGCCAGCTGCCCTGAGCTCCACCCCGTTAGGTATTATCTCTCCTATTCATTCTTTCCCTCTCCATGTCATCTCCTTCAGTTCCGACTCCTCCCCAAAAGCAGGAGTTTCCAAGGATGCAATAGTTACAGGACCTGCTCCAGGAACTTTCCACCACGGCCTCGGGCACAGTGAGTATCCTGCTGGTCACCTGTGTGTCACCTGTGCCTGTGCTGTCACGTAGAACATCAGTGCTCTGCTGGGCTGCCCCATTGCACACCAGCCCATCTCTCTGGCTGTTGCTTCGTGCTGTGCTCCCTGCTTTTGTATCTCCAGCAGTTGCATTTGGGGAACATCCCTAGAGCTCACCCAGAAGTGCCAGTAACTGGAACCCGACCTCTGCTAACTGCTGCAGCCCCTCTGCTCGTTTCTGTCTTGGATGTGTATTTGTTCCTTTTTCCCTCTCCTCTCTTTGTTTTTCTCTCTAGGTCTTCTGGCTGGTTTGCACTCCAGCCCCCACCACGCAGCGCCACTCCCACACTCTGCCCTGTCCACTCACTTACCACAGAGTTTGCCAGGTAACTTGTCAGATGCTTGTGTTTGTCCTCTGCCTCGTCAGTCTCCCTCTATCTCAGCAGATCCTTCCTTCAGGGCTGCAGCCAAAGGGGTTGTCCATGTTTTCCAGCTGTGTGGTTGTCACTAAAGCCTCTCCAAGGTACAGAGTGAGGGGCTGGGGGAAACCTGCTCTGGTGGAAGGTGTACCTGCCATGGCAGGGGGTGGAACAGGATGGGCTTTAAGATCCCTTCCAACCCAAACCATTCCATGATTAGGAAGAAATTCTTGGCTGTGAGGGTGGGCAGGCCCTGGCACAGGATGCTCAGAGAAGCTGTGGCTGCCCCTGGATCCCTGGAAGTGTCCAAGGCCAGGTTGGACAGGGCTGGGAGCAGCCTGGGACAGTGGAAGGTGTCCCTGCCCATGGCAGGGTGGAATAAGATGGGCTTTAAGGTCCCTTTCAGTCAAACCATCCTGGGATTCTGTGGTTTCTGGAATGATGAGTCCTCAGAGCTTACAGCAAGTGTTGGTTCCTGCAGATACTCTGAATTATCCTGCCAGGATGAAAGCTGTGCCTGTTTGTGCTCAGCCTGCCAGGACTGCCCTGGAATGAATATTCCAGCTCTGGGGAGTTTTGTTCCTGGTGGCCTACATAAAATGTGTCAGACCAGACTGTCTTGTGTCTGTGCACTGAGTTAATTGCCAGCATCTCCTTCACAACAAGTTTGTAGTGTAAATGCAGATTGCTCCACTTGCTGCTCACAACGTGAGGATTTGGCAGTTAAGCCTGTTCCTGCCCCAGTTTGATGCCTGCAGAAGTGATGCATAAAACAAGAGTTTTCCAAAGGAGAGAAGTAAGGAAAATTGAAATTTAGCGCCAGCAGATCATTCTTACCTGCTCCAGGGAGCTGCTTATTCCCCTGATAACTCCTATTTCTGCTTTCTTAGGTGTGTTCTTTAGCACTTTGGTGCAGTTAGTGCCATTATCTTTGTACCTGCTCCTGTTGGGATGGTCTTCCTGGGCTAAGTGAGCCTGATTTAGCCTGGCCCTGTGGCTGTGTGCATGGATAACCATGTAGCCTCCTGGAGGAGTCATGGAATAAAAGGCCCTTGAGTGCTGAGCACGGTGCTTGTTTGCTGAAGAAGGAAGAGTGTGTTGTGCACTCATGAAAATGCAGAGATTTGGTTGGGTTTGCTTCTTTTGCTGAAGTTTGATGTGGGTTGTGCCATGCTGGTGTGGTAGAGCTGAAGAAGGTCCTGGCAGTGATCACTGGTGGGACAGACCTTTCCTTCCTGTTTGTAAATCACACTTCCTGGAATGAGATCAGAGATTGCACCTTGAACATGGCTTGTGAAATACATTCCAGCAGCTCTTTGTCACTTTTTAGTTGAGGGAGTTCAGAGTGATCACTGTTGTTCAGAGGGCTTATAACAGAAGAATTTTTTGATGGATTCTTCAGCAGGATCCAGGGCCAGAAGACAAAAGACCACTGGGAATAAGTGAAGGAAAATTGACCATGGATCCAGCTCAGCAAGGACCTGCTTTCTCACTTGGTGTTTTCACTTAAAGATTGGGGATGGAGCCTGGTGCTGCCATCTCTTGGAACATTCCCAATTCTGGTGTTTTGGAGGAGAACACAGCAGATATTTAAGTGACTCCCTTAGCATTAAAATGAATTCCTGTGTTTTGTGGCACAAGCTGTGTTTGGCTGTGCCAACACCTGCCCACAGCTGCATTGCTGTGTCTGAGCACTGGAGGTGCGTGGGAGGTTGCTGCAAGTGCAAGGGAATGTTGATGCCTTTAAAAAGTGCTTTTATATCCATGTTCATCCAAGAGCCTCTGAGCAAAGAGCATCCAGTGCTTGCCTGTGTGTGGTCGGTGCTTCTGTTGCTGGTGGAGGTTCCTTGTGCTGGGGCTGGGAATGTGGAAATAATGGGAATGTGGAAATGGGATGTGCTGGGCTGAGCTCTTGCATGCAAAGGAGCTGTTCTTGGCCTGGAGGAGAAGCTGCTGCTGCACTGCTGGGTGCCACTGCTGCTTAGCTGCACGTCTCAGTACTCCCATTTGTTCATCACAGTCTGAAGTGGTTTTGATTGCTCCTGGAAAACTTTTGCTTCCTTAAATTTCCTTCCTTTCTCTCTCTTCTCTTGTCCTCCACATCCATTCCTTTCTGTTCCATCAGTGGTGAGATTCCTATGGATCCTGTTGCTATCAGTGGGCACCTAAAGCCTTCATTTAAAAAGCACCTAATTAAATAATTAAAAAAAAAAATCAATAAAGCACCTAAAGCCCTACCTGAAAGGAGTTTCTAGGTGAGGGGTTTGCCTCTTCTCCCACACAATCAGTGACAGGACAAGAGGAAGCAGGAGGAAGTTTAGTTTGGACATCAGGAGGAATTTCTGTTTGGAAATGGTGGTCAGACATTGGCAGGGGCTGTCCAGGAAGATTTGGAGTCCCCATCCCTGGAGGTATCCAAGGAAGGGCTGGACATGGCACTCAGTGCTCTGGGCTGGGGACAAGCTGGGGATGGGTCACAGGTTGGATTCCATGCTCTTGGAGGTCTTTTCCAGCCTCAATGATTCTGTGATTACAACAGCAGAATTGTACAACAGGTTACTTCCAACCACCCCAGGTGCAAGGCAACCACGGCATGTATTTTGGGATTCCTGGAGGGGGAGATGTGGCAGGGTGGATTTAGAGAAGGCACAGGCTGAGGAGTTCCCTGGCAGCTGGAATTGTGCCTGGGAGCACGCAGGGGACCCTCAGTGCTTCCCTTGGCCCTTGCTCAGATGCTGGGCTGCTCCCAGTGCAGAGATTTCTCCAAGCACATCCTCTTCTTCTTGATCCCTTGGTGCTGGGGAGGAAGAGTAGGTTCTTTCCCTCTGTGCAGAGGCCTGGCTGTCCCAGCTGCCCTTCAGGAGGTGCTGAGCCCTCTTCCCAGCTGCTTTATTTTCTTTCAGATGCTTCTCAGCTTCACGGCAAAGGGTCCAATGCACAGCAGCGCAAGTTGTGACGCCTGCAAGGAGGGGAGCTCCAGCACCCATAGGATAAAACCCAGAGGAACAGCTCATGGACTTTGGATACCAGCTGTGACTTTTGATTTCTTTTTTTTTTTTCTTTTTTTTTTTAATTTCTTTTTTTCTATGACAACTGGAGAGACTGAACTGCAACAAGGAACTCATTGGGGCGTCTGCTCAGAGGCTTTCAGAGCTGAGCCCTGCACATGGGGCCACCTGGAGCCACGCCCTGATGAGAGGAGCCTTTTGTAGCACTGTTTATTGCTGCTGCCCTTCCTGCATTCCCTGGCACTGGCAGGAGCTGGAACTTGCAGGGAGGCTCGGGTGGTCCTGCAGTGGATTCCCACCCACCTGTGTCTGTAGCTGCCAAGTACCTCCAAGTCCAGTCACCTCCTTGGTCTCCCTGTGGAGGGTATGAAAGGTGCTTCTTTCTTCTGCTTTGGATTTACTTGGATAATTCTAGCACTGCCAGTGCTTTCTTGAAGACATTTGAGTAACTTTCCAATTGTACTATAAAACTGTGCTACACTTAATTGGAGGATTTAACATTTCCTGTGTGGTGAATCTGAGGAACCGCCTGATGTTCCCCTCTGGAGGAGAAGGAAGACTCTTTAGAGACTAAAGACATTTTTTTGATGCAGTCATCGACTTTTAGAACTCTACTTCTTTTGAGTTTTTGGATTTTTTTTCCCTCCAAAGGGATGCTTTTTTCCTGCTCAGTTTTATCCTCATTGCCATCGAATGCATTGGATTGAATGGGACACCTCTTAGCATGTCACATGGATCGGAAGACATAATTCCAGTGCCTTTTATGGTGGAGCAAGAATGGACTAGTGACACACATTTCAGCCCTATTTTGTGTGCTCCTCAACCCTTTTTTAATCATTCTGTATTTAAAATGTATTCTGGTTTATTTAATAGAGCTTTTTATGGTTGCACATCAGAAGAAAAAAAAAAAAAAAAGCTGCACTGTCTGGACTTCAGTGGTGACCTGGTGACTGAGCACAGTCCCAAATCCAGCAGGAGCACCAGTTCTCATCCCAGTATGTGCAGGCGGGTTCCAGGCCCTCCCCTAAAGCCATTCTTTCCTAGGGTTGTGAGTTAGGATCAATTTGGTGGGCAGAGGGAATGAGTGAGATGAACCAAGGTCACGACCTGTCCAATGAATTCCAGAGAAAAACACCTCAATGGTACCTGCACCAGGATCATGTGCTCAGCACAGCTGCAGGAACAGGGACCACCTACAGCCTGGGGGTGTCTTTTCTTGTTCACTTTTTTTAACTTCAGAGCTAAATACTCCCCCTGTGCACCCCCTTTCAGGCTAAGGGCAGGCTGAGGCTCCACCTGAGCTTTCTGAGGTTTGGTTTCCTGCTCTGCCCAGTCTGTCTTCTCTCAGGCCCCCCCAGCCACGTCCCAGTTGTGCAGGGGTAGTGCTGATCCACGTAGAATTTACTGGTATTCCAAGGAAAAGCTTGGAGCTTCCTCCTTGAGCTGTGGGGAAGGATGCTGACCCCGGGACACCAGCAAATGTCTGCTTTAGTTTCCTCTGTTTTTTGTTAAGAGCTGAGAACGACTGTTTTCAATTTGAGCTGATACATAACTGCCCAAGATCAGTGAGTTGATTGTATTTCAAATGAATGGATACAGCTCAGATTTCAAGTGTGTTTACAGAAAATACCTAGGTTGTAGCAGAAGAGCCAAAGACAGAACTGGTGTGGGTAAAAGGAAGCACAGCAGTTCTTGGTGGACTCTGAGCAGTGGATGTCGTGTGGTTCCTGTTGAAGGCCTCATCCTGAGGGGTGCTTGGCACCTTCACCTTCCCCTGGGAGCTGAAAGCTTGGGACACCTGGCAGGACAGGGGCTCTCAGGGAGTGACTCGAGGTACTGGTTCTCCTCCCTCTCTTTGCTTTCACTTGAATGCTTCTGCTGGGAAGCCCCCGTGTGCAGAATCCCTCCTTCTAGGAATTTAGCGAAGCCTCTTGCCTCAGGGAAACGTTTATGTGGTGGAAATTCTGTGGGATATTTTTTCTTTACATGCTATAATGAATGAGTGAGTGGTGTGGAGCAGAGTGGCAGCAAGGCAGGCCCACGCAGAGCAGCTGATGGGGAGCCAGGCTGGCACCTCTGCCTTGGGGAGGCAACTTGCAGCGCTTCCAGGATGGAATGGGGAGGGATAGGCTCCCATGGCACTTACCTGGGGATGGCAGTTCCTTTTGGGTGTAAGAGCTGCAGTTTACTATTCTATTTTTTTTTAACGTGTGTTGGCACTGTCTTGCTGAAGATGGTGGGGGTGGTATGAAAAATGTTAATCTTGTACAGAACAACTCAATAAATTGTTTCAAACTTTCCAAAACGCTTTTTTTCCCCCATCTCCTTACCTCTAGTTCTCTGACTTTGTTTCCAAGAATTTCTGTTGCAGCTTGGATGCTCATCTGTGTCTCGAGTGAGTAATGAATTATTGACTGTTTTAAAGTCTCCTAGGTGGTGAGTGAATGGCAGCTGTGTTACAGCTGTTGCAGGGGTAGGAATGTTTCTTCTCATTCCCTGTGCTCCTAATGGTTGAAGTTGGCCTCGGCTGGAAAGGACGTGTGGGGCTCAGACCCTACAGGACCGGGGAGATCCTCCCTGATCCCTTCTGTCACAAAGGTAAAATAGTGGTGTTAGTCCCCAGAGCCAGGAGGGATAAGCAGGGAATGCTTATGATGCTTTTGTGGGCAGCAGAGCTCCCCAGGGTTTGGGTATTAGCTGAAATTGGGGCAAAAGGAAGTGAATGGGCTCTCAAAGGTACCATTCCAGTGTAATCCAC
Source organism: Fringilla coelebs (assembly GCF_963513975.1). Taxonomy (NCBI): domain Eukaryota; kingdom Metazoa; phylum Chordata; class Aves; order Passeriformes; family Fringillidae; genus Fringilla; species Fringilla coelebs. The sequence goes on from NC_140042.1 coordinate 14,966,003, forward strand.
TGTTCTCCTGCAGTCAGTCCCGTTCTTTAGGGCACTTCACTCCCATCTAATGCTGCTCATTAGTCTCAGCTTCAATGCTGCTCCAGCAATTTCCCCTTGGAAAAGATCCAACAGCTAAAATGAATAATCTTAGTGTTTTAATTCTGACTCCTAAATGGCAACTTCTTGTATGCCCAAAGATCGGGAGGCAGCCATAATTAATAAAGACCAAACACCTTCTGACTGGAACCACTGCATTTTTATTTTGTACTATAAATAGAATTCCCCTCTATTCCCCATTCCCTTACACAAGTAAATGAAACATGTAGCTGCATGTAACTCCATCCAGGAAAACACCAGCACTAACAGCTTTTAACCACGAGTGAAGGAGCTGCCTGTGGGAGGCCCTCTGCATTGGGTTCCCCTGCATGCTGTGCACAACCCCTTGTGTCTGGTGGTTCTGCCATCTCTTCATGTCCTTCTCCTTGACCTCTGGGGTGTGTGAATGCTCCTCCTGGATCAGTGGCTGGTGCCATCAAAGTACACCTTCGTTCTTCCCCAGCAGCACAGGCACAGAGGTGAACAAATGGTGGTGGTGAGCCTTGACCTGGTGATTCTGGGCTGAAACCTTGGTTTCCACAGAGCTGGTTTTCTCAGAGGACGAGCCCATCATTGAGTCAGTTGTCCACGGTGGGACTGTCTGGCTTATCAACATGCAGCTGATGTAACCAGCTCCTGCTGGTCACCTTGGAGTCACCTGGACCTTCAGTCTCTCTCCTGACACAGCTTCGTACACGACTATGCGAGTAGGAGTTGAGGAAACTGCAGGTTCTACTGAGTCTTTTGGACTTGAGGCACTTCACTGTCCTAAGGCTTTCTCTTGTTTTCTGGTAGGCAGGGAGGAAGAGGGGTTTCAGGAGGTTGGCAGATGTTTTCCACTACTGGTGGTGTTTTCTGCAGTGACAACAAGCGGAGTGGCTGCGTAGCATGGCCGGGGCAGAGGCTGTAGCAGTTTGGAAGAGGCGAAGGAGGGTGAGGCTTTGCAGTGATCTGGATGTCTGCAAGGTGCTGCAGCTCTCACTGGCTGCTCTTGAAGTGAAGTTTCTAAAGTGGAGCGAGCGCTGTGTAATTGCTTCCGGACACCAAGACTGCCAGCTCCTGGATGGACATCTCCTTGTTGAGGTAACTGTCGTACTGGGCCGTGGTGAGCCTCCCGCTCTTCAGGGCGTCCTCGATGGAGAACTCCCTGCCAGACTTCCTGTCGAGGATCACCGACGATTCCCCGTTGGGACCCTTTATTGAGATCTCCTCCCAGTCACATTCCTGGCTCTTCAGTTTGACAAACAGGCTCCATTCAATGAGGCCAAACACGTGAGCTTCCTCTGGAGACATCTCTTTCCCGGTGTCGGGGTCAATGACCACGATGGAGCGCCTCAGGTGGTTCTCTCGTTGCTCCCTCTTGATAGCCACCGTCTTCAGGCGATTCTGGAGTTGCTCAATCTCTGCATCTTTTTCTCTGGATAACTGCTTCAGATCCTCTAACTCTCTTTCCAAAGCTTGGAACCTGGAGTCCAGGTTTATTCCACTGTCCACGTGGGTCATGTTTCTCAGATCCTGAGCTTCTGTTGCAGTGAGTTCAATCTCTGACTGCAGTCTTCTTGTTTCCATCAGTAGGTTCTGTTTCTCGAGGTGGAGCTTGTGGTTTTCCTCCCTTAACAAGTCTAGCTCCTTTGATGACTTGGAGTTGTTGAATTCCACCTCGGACAGCCTGGTTTCCAGGCGGTTGATATCTGCATCCAGCTCCCTCTTGCGCCTACTTTCTTCCTCCAGGTTGCTCTTCAGCTTTTGAATCTCGTACTCCGTGTCTCCTTTGTCCACTTGGACACTCTCTGAAAAGACCACTTTCTCCTTGACCTCCATCTTCTCCAAAGAAAGGAGCTTCTTTCTCAGGGCTTCTAGCTCGGTCTGCAGGACTTGTCTGCGGTGCTTCTCTTCTTCTAACTCCAGCTTGAGGAGCGAGTGCTCCTTCTCCTGCTGGGGATCTTGCTGAAGGATCACTTTCTGTTTCACAGTCACTCGTTCTGTCGTTTCTCTTTCCTGTTCTTCCAGCTCGTTCAGCCGGATCCTGAGCCTCTGCACCTCCAGCTCGGCCTCCCTGCGGGCCTGTCTCTCCTTCTCCAGCTCCTCCAGCTGCCGCTCCAGCTCGGAGCGTCTCCTCTGCAGCTTGCGCAGCTCCTCACGGAGGCCGTCGATCTGCTTCAGTTCGCTCTCAATGCTCTGTGAGAAGGAGTTCACCTCAGCTTTCAAGGCAGGATCCTGCTCGTACTTCACTACTTCCTGCTGGACCACCTTCTCCTTCACCTGGGAAAGTTCTTCCTCCTTCAGTCTTACTTTTTCTTCTTGGAGAAGCCGTTCCCTCTCCAGGTCGATGTGCTTCATTTGTTCGTCTGCCAGCTGCACTCGCAGCGACTCTACCTCCTCTCTAGTCTTGGGGTCTTCCCGAAACTGGAGGATTTCTTGAACAACTTCCTTCATTTGCACTTGAGGTTTGGTGTCTTTCAAAGCTTGTATCTCTTGTTTCAGCTGGTAGATCTCCAGGTCAGCTCTTTCGATAGCTCCAGTCCTCTCTATGATTTCCTCCCGGAGTCGCTGTAGCTCCTTTTCGGTTTCTGGATCATTCTTGTACTTAATGACCTCCTTAATGACTTCTTTGACTTCTACCAGGGGCCCTCTGTTCTTCAGAGCAGCCAGCTCGTTCTGGCAGCTCTTCAGCTGTTCATCCCCACCACGGTACCTCCTCTCCTGCTCTACCAGCTCCAAGCGAAGGTTGGCGACTTCGTTCTCAGCCTTGGGGTCCGGGCGCACAATCTCACGCACTTTCTCCTGAACGACCACCTTGGAGTTCTCCTCCTCCAGCAGCTGGATCTTCCTGAGCAGCTCAGCCTTCTCCCGCTCATTGGAACGGCCCTTGGACTTCTCATCCTCGTACTGGCGCCGGAGCTCGTTCACCTCCCTCTCAATGGCCAAATCTTTCTCCACCTTCAGCACCTCCTTGACGGTGATTTTGCCCTCGGCGATGGCCCGTTCCTTCTCCAGACGCTTGAGCTTTTCCTGGAGGAAGCTGAGCTCTTCCTCGTGCTTCTGCCGAAGGGCGCTCTCCCTCTCCTTGGTCTCCTGCAACATCCGGAATTCCATCTCCAGCTGGGGATCATTCTGCAGCTTCAGCACCTCCTTCTCCGTCACCTTCTCCTGCTCTTTGTTCTTCTCGCTGGACAGCACAGCAATTTGCTGGCGTAAGAGGGTGACTTCACTCTCCCTGGTCCCTTCCTGCCTCCTGAGCTCTTCCAGCTCCTCTTTGAGCTTCAGGATTTCAGCAGCTTGAGCCTTATCTTGTTCAATCCTCAGCACCTCTTTCACTATGTACTCCTGCCCTCCTTCCCTCTTCTCGTGCTCCAGGACTCGCAGCCGGATTTTAAGAGCCTCCAGCTCGTCCTGGAGCGCCTGGTTCTTGCGCTGCTCCTCTGCCAGGTTTTGCTGCAGTCTGTGGAAGCTCTCCTCCAGCTGGGGGTCGGGCACCTTCTTCACCAGTTCCTTCTTCACCACAGTTTCTTGGGGCTTCTGGTTTTGCAGGTGGACAATGTTGTTCTGAATGGCTTCAATCTCCGCCTCGAGCTGTTGCCGACGCTGAGTCTCATCCTCGAGCTCTTTCTTCAGCTTCCAGACTTCTTCCACAGGCCTTACAGACTTTTTGGTCTGAGCAAAGTCTTGTGTCACCTGAATCTCTGGCTGCTGTTGTTGGCAAAAGGATCAAAAAAATTAGTCCAAAAAAGCCAGTTAATCACACTTTTGGTGCTTATCACAGAATCATGGAATCGTTTAGGTTGGAAAAAACCTCGAAGATCATCAAGTCCAACCTGTGACCAATCCCCACCCAGCCCAGAGCATGGAGTGTCACGTCCAGCTGTTCCTTGGACACCTCCAGGAACGGGGGAACACATCCACCACCTCCCTGGGCAGCCCCTGCCAAGGCCTGACCACCCTTACAGTGAAGAAATTTCTCCTGATGTTTAACCTGACCCTCCCCTGGCCCAGCCTGAGGCTGTTCTCTCTCATCCTGTCCCTGTTCCCTGGGAGCAGAGCCCGACCCCCCCGGCTGTCCCTTCCTGTCAGGAGTTGTGCAGAGCCACAAGGTCCCCCCTGAGCCTCCTTTTCTCCAGGCTGAGCCCCTTCCCAGCTCCCTCAGCCCCTCCTGCTGCTCCAGCCCCTCCCCTGTTCCCTTCTCTGGACACACTCCAGTGACTCCATGTCCTTCTTGCCATGAGGGGCCCAGAACTGGACACAGAACTCAAGGAGCCTCAGCAGGGCCAGCACAGAGGGACGATCACTGCCCTGGTCCTGCTGGCCACACTGTGCCTGACCGAGGCCAGGAGATCGGTGCCTCCAACAAAGCAACAGGAGGGAGCTGAGCTTGGCAAACTCTGAGCAGGGAGCATTTGCAAGTGGATCTCTGCATGTTCCCAGCCTGAGAAATCCTTTCTGCAATGCCTGCTGCTGTCAGAACAAAGCTCTGAGCCACAAGGGACACTAATTCTGCCACAGAATGGCAAAAAGAGAGTTAAAAACGACATGGAACTTCCTAGGATGAGCTGGCAATGGGACTGGGGGGTGGTCTGTCTGATTTAAGTGTTTGCTGATTAATGATTTAGGGGCACAAGACACCAGCTAGACTGGTTCCCCCACATGTGCCATTCACACGTGTCCCCTCAGCCTCACCTTGCTCTCTGATCACTCACCTGCCGCAAGAGGCTCTGGGCAAACTCCAGGTTCTGCAGCCTCTGCTTGTTCACAGCGTTCACTTCTGTGTACTTGGCTGTCAGAACAGCTTCCTGCAGAGCAAAAACGTGTTGGGAAGAGCTTGAGAAGGCCAGAAATAACTGGTAGCTCTAGGTGCTCCTCTAAAAACCTACAGCAGTGAACTGCTGAGTTTTGGGGGAGGGAGAGGGATTCTCATGCACAGACACACTCATGGTCATGCTGTGATTTTTCTGCTCATGATAAGCAAAATAGGTGCAGTAAGAACCAGGTGAGGAAGCTGAGGAAGAACCAGGTGGCCACTTTTGCCTGCCTCTATAGGCAGGATGGGTTTGAGGCAGGTAGCAAACAGATCCTGCATAAGTAAGTAGCTTGTAGCCTCATCTCACTGTAAGTATTTCTATCTTTGGTGGTGAAATCTCTCTGAAAGTCTAGAGAAGAGAAAAACTTCCAGGTTTTTGGCTTTTCTCTTCCTTTTTCCTTTCCAAAAGTGTTAAATCCAGCATTTTCCCTCCCTCATTCTGGCCAGCCCAGTTCAAAAAAATGATAAGAAATCCCTTCCTCCTGATTCCCTGTGGTTCTCTGTGGGACCAAGTTCCCCACAGTAAATGTAGGTGTTTGCAGACCCCCAGTGGTCCTGTGAGCTGCCCTCTGCTTTGGCTCTCCTCTGGCCAGCCCTTGCTTACCTCCTCCTTCACTTTGGCAGCTGGGGACTGCAGCCTGGGCTTCTTGCTGGTGTAGCCATTGCGGCCGTTCTCCAGGTCCAGGATGGACCGCAGCTTCTCAGCTTCCAGCTCGTAGTCCTGTGCAAAGACATTCCCAGGAGAAATGGGAAATTGCTGCATCCCCTTCACACACAGGCTCCTCCTAAGCTGCCCTGGCTTTAACAACTTCACCCCTTGATCCATTTTTTGGGAAGGCCACAAAACCCCACCCTCTGCTCTGGAGCCAGGCTGGCAGAGCTGGGGGTGCTCACCTGGAGAGGAGAAGGCTCCAGGGACACCTCAGAGCCCCTGCCAGGGCCTGAAGGGGCTCCAGGAGAGCTGGAGAGGGACTGGGGACAGTGCAAGAAGGGGAAATGGCTTCCCACTGGCAGAAGGCAGGGTTAGATGGGATATTGGGAAGGAATTGGCCCTGGCACAGGGTGCCCAGAGCAGCTGTGGCTGCCCCTGGATCCCTTGGAAGTGTCCCAGGCTAGGTTGGATGGGGCTCTGAGCAACCTGGGACAGCAGGAGGTGTCCCTGCCCATGGCAGGGGATGGAATGAGATGGGCTTTAGGGTCTCTTCTAACCCAAATATTCTGTTTCTCTGTTCTCTCAGGTGGAATTTCAGTCCTTACCTTCACTGCCTGCTGGTACTGCTGAGCTGTGGCAGAGACCTTCTGCACCTCCTGTTCCTTGCTTGCAATGTCACTGAGCAGTGCCTGGGTGCACAGAGATACAGGTCAGAGGCAACACAACATCCAAATTCATCCTTCAGCCTTTTGGGGGGTTACCATTAAATTCACAACCCTGAGAATTCCAACCTCCTTGAGCAGCCCTGCTTTGTGTGAACAAGGCACAGGAGGACCATGGGACCTTAGAGCACAAAAATTAATCTAATAAACATTTATATTTTTCTATTTGATGTCCAGGAGGTATCTAAGATCTGTTTCTTTAATCTTGTTCCCTCTTGTCTCCCTGAGGAGCCTGGGGTGCTCTGGGAATTACCACTTGGCTCTTGAGCTTCATCTCCACTTGCTGGATGTTGTCAGTCTCCTGGGGCTCGTAGTTGGGGATGTTGCACAGGAACTGGTTCACCTTGTCGTAGTTGGTGCGGTAGTTGGAGTAGGCACTTTTTGCTTTCTGCAGGGTTTGTGTTCTGTGGGGGCAATCAGCTCAGCTTCAGTCCTGTCCCATCTCCCACACCTGCTGCAGACACATCTTAACCCATCCCGCCTCCCCTGCTCCCTAAAGACATGGATTTGAGCCAGGATGTTCTCTTGGCACCTCTGTTGCAAGAGAACTAATCCTTGTTTTCCCAGCTCTACCCAGCCAGCCACCTCCCCCTCTTCCTCCTCAGACCTCCCTGGAATCCCTTCTGCCTCTCCTCCTTTCCAGGACCACGGTGTTGTGCCTCCTCCAGCTCCAGCGTGGTTCCACCTCCCCAGCAGCCGTCCCGGCTCTGCCCTGTGCTCTCACCTGTGGTCAATCTGCTTGCTGAGGTTGTTGAAGCGCTGGTTGAGCTTGTAGAGCTCTGCCTCCTGGCGCTCGATGTCGGGGCAGTGCTCCTGGAACTTGCTGGCCAGGGTGTTGGAGCACGTCTTGGTCCTCTGCAGGTTCTGCTCGGCTTCACTGAGCAGGAACTTCTTGGACTGGAGCTCGCTGCCCATGGCCTGTGGGGAAAAAGCAGGAGAGGGGGATTCTCTGGGGTTTCACACCGGTGTCACCCACATTGGCTCCAGCAACTGCACTGGAGCTGCAGGGCTGAGCTGCAGCTGTGCCACCAGGTGTGGAAAAAACCAAGCTCAAGGCTTACGTGGTAAGCAGAACCACCTGGTAAACCTGGCAGGGAGAAAAGCTACCTCTTACTCCCTCCTCGACCTGCTGACCTTTAAAAGTGACCATGCAAAGTGCAAAATAGCTGCTGCTCCTCATGAAAGGCTTAGATCCTGTTCTTGCCAGTGCAGCAACTGTGGAAGGAGCAGTGAAAGCTCTTCCATGTTAGTCTGAACTTGGGATTTCGTGGAAAAGCTGAAGGAGCACAGAAAATTCTGGCCTAGGCAGTTCTTGGTCTTTCTATAGCAGAAGAATTGCCAGTTTGAGTAGTTTTTCCAAGCAATAACTGTTCTCAAAGCCTTGCCAGGCCCATCTTTCCAGTATCAGGCCACTGAGTTGTTTTTCCCAGACCATTTTATCCTTCACTTCTCTAAGAATCACAGAAGGTTTCAGTTTGGAAAAAACTTAAAGCTCACCTCATCCCACCCCTGCCATGAGCAGGGACAACTTCCACTGTCCCAGGCCTCTCCAAGCCCCATCCAGCCTGGCCTTGGGCACTGCCAGGGATCCAGGGGCAGCCACAGCTACTCTGGGCACCCTGTGCCAGGGCCTGCCCACCCTCACAGAGCAGAATTTCTTCCTAATATCTAATTCAAATCTTTTCTCTTTTAGTTTCAAACCATTCCTTTTGTCCTGTTAGTATCTGTCCATGTAAAAAGTCTCTCTCCCTCTTTTTTATAACACTCCTTTAGGCCCTGCAAGGGGCTCTAAGGACTCCCTGGAGCTTTCTCTTCTCCAGGTGAGCCCCCCCAGCTCTCCCAGCCTGGCTCCAGAGCAGAGGGGCTCCAGCCCTTGGGGCATTTTCTCTGGACTTGCTCCAACAGGTCCATGTCTTTCTTGCGCTGCAGACTCCAGACCTGGACACAGCCCTGCTGTGGGAGGCTCTCACAAGGGCAGGGTAGAGAGAGAATGTGTCTGCATTGGTCCTTTCATCAAATCCCAAGATTCAAGTGGGATTTGATTTGATTTGATTTGATTTGATTTGAGGATGGGAGGTGTTTGTGTCTGAAGCAGGTGGGGATCACTGCAGTCAAGGTGAGTTTTCACCCCCAGCTGGGGGAGGCCATCCTGTCACCCACAGATCCAAGCCTGAGAGCTGAGCAAGAATCACCACAGCTTTTGGAAAGTGCACGTGCAGCAAGCAAACAAGGCAGGAAACTCACCAGCAACTCTTCCTTCTTCCTGTCCACCACCCTCAAGTCCTCCGGTACCGTGTCATCTATGACCAGCTTATTCTCATAGGTTGACAGCAGGTCTCGGCCTTGCTGGAGGCTCCTCTCCAGATTTGTGGCCACCTCAACTCTGTCAGGACACGAGGAAGGTGTTTAAGCACACCTGCACCCTCCTCCTGCGGGGCTCAAGCTGGGATTTAAGCCGTGACTTACTTCTCCTGGGCGGCGCTGAGCAGCTGCACCACGCGCTCGTACTTCTTGTGGGTGTTGTCCACCTTGTTCCTCACCAGGGTGGCGCTGCCCGTGTTGGGCACGGACTCGATGAAAGCCTCGCACTCCTGGATCTTCCTGCTCTTCTCAGGCTCGATGCGCCGGACCTCGTTGGTGATGTTCTGCGGGAGGAACAAAGCAGGAGGAGCACATCACCCCGTTGGTGATGTTCTGCAGGAGGAACAAAGCAGGAGGAGCACATCACCCCGTTGGTGATGTTCTGCAGGAGGAACAAAGCAGGAGGAGCACATCACCCCGTTGGTGATGTTCTGCAGGAGGAACAAAGCAGGAGGAGCACATCACCCCGTTGGTGATGTTCTGCAGGAGGAACACATCACCCTGTCGGTGATGTTCTGCAGGAGGAACAAAGCAGGAGGAGCACATCACCCCGTTGGTGATGTTCTGCGGGAGGAACAAAGCAGGAGGAGCACATCACCCCATTGGTGATGTTCTGCAGGAGGAACAAAGCCTTTAGAGCAGCTGAGCCAGGAGCTGGCGGCTCCAGAGGAGCCACACTTGGCTGTCCAGGGTGAGGAAGTCAGGGCTGAGGATTTGTGTTTGGTGGAAGGTGCCTTCCAACCCTGCAGGGCACACAAGGATATTTTTGGCTGACTTTGTTTTGACCTGTCTCTCCTTAGCGAGGAAACTGCAGGTGGGGAGTGGTTCCCAGCAGCTCCATCTCTGTCAGGGACATGCTGGGTTCATCTGGGCCGTTGGGCTCTGACAGATGAATCCTTGCCTGGACATCAAAGTGCTGCAGACAGCTGGGGCAATTTGCTTTCTCTTGTGGTAGCACCTGGATTTTTGACACAGCCCTGGGCAAGTGATGTAACCAGGACCTGAACTTCCTCCTAAACCAAGGGAGGTTTGTGGCATGGAGCCTGGCTTAATTAGGGGTCTGAAAAAGAGGAAAGGAGCTGGATGCCACTGGCATTGGAGCCTGGAGGAGCAGGTCCACAAGCAGAAACTGCCTCGGACCACATGGGTTTTCCTGTTCCTCTCTGAGCTGGTGATAGTGGTGGCAAAGTTAACTGTGCTTGGATGATGGGCAGGATCAAAACCTGAAGGCTCCTCCCTCATCCTCACAGCCACCACCTGTAGCCATCACCTTCTTCCCATTTGACTGAGCTGGGCCAGAAGCAAGGCAAAGGTTTTGGGCTTCTGAGGCTGCTCATAGGGCTGCTCCCCATCTCTGCGGGAAGAAGCTGTGAATATCCCTCCACATCCCATTTCAGGGCTCAGGGAGCACCTGAAGCACCCTTGGCTATTGAGACCCCCGCTGGAGATGCTCTGGGAGCGCGGGCTCTGCCAGGCCCCGTCCCTCAGCCCCACCTTGAGGTCCTTGGAGCGCTCGGTGCTGTCCTGCACGGCCCGGCTCTGCTCCAGCGGCGGCCGCAGGTTTGCTGTTATTGCTTTCTCCTGCTTGTCCAGGTCACTGTTGACTTTCTCCAGCCCCGCCAGGAGCTGGCGTCCCCGAACTGATGCAGCATCTGGACAACAAGAGGAGACCAGATTAAAGCTGGGTGTGGGCTCGGTCCCACTGGCGAGTGCCAAACCCTCACCCTGCTGCACTCCCCGAGCCTGGCTGCTGTGACCACAGCCTGGCTGCTCTGCCCCCCACCCCTCCAGCACCGTTGTCCCCAGGACCCTTAGGAGATGGGAACACCCCCATAAGATGCTGCACCGCCTCAGTTCAAGCCTTTTTGTGCCCCAGGCTGCCCTCCTGCCCACACCTCCGATGCTGTCTGCCTTCAGCCCCTCGTAGCGCTGCTGGAGGACGTTCTTGCAGTTGTTGGTCTTCTCCCTCACGGTCACATAGTGCTTGGCAATTCTGCAGAAGGGAACAGCAGGAGGTCAGTCAGACCCTCAGCCTCTCCCTCACCCTGTCACCGCCCTGGTGCTGCTCCAGGAAGGAGCTTCAGCTCTGGAGGGGTTGTGGGGGCTGCTCCCTCGAGGCAGCCATGAGCCGGGTGGGGGAAAAATCATCCTCGCCCCACGCTGGGGTAGAGCAGCGTCTTCATTAGAACAGGGGAGAGGCAGCCAGGCAGGAACCTGCCTGCTGAGGGAGGGCTAGGCAGCTCCCCTGCGACAATGGCCCCCAGAGCAGGGGGAGCCTGGGTGGCTCTGAGCCGGCCTCCCTTTGCCAGGTGGGATCTTTGGGCAAGCAGGGAAGGGCAGGAATCCTTCGGGAGGAAGCCTGAGGCTCCGAGAAGGCAGGGCTTCGCTGTGGGAACCCCTGGGGCGCCAGACCGGGGTGCAGCGCCTGGGGCTGGGGCTGGGGCAGGCGAAGGCCGGAGGGGCAGCGGGACGGTCCCGCCCAGGCCGGGGGCACGTACTGCTCTGCCAGGGCTATCGCTTCTGGGTCGGGCGGGGGAATCATGAAGCAGACCCCGGGGGCGCTGATGGTGTCTCCGGCGCTGTCGGCCACTTCCCAAAGGTCGCCGCTGTTGCTGTGCAGGGTGTAGTGGGCTCCGCGGCTGATCTGGCCCTGGGGGACAGAGGCGGTCACAGCAGGACGGCCCGAACCACCGCCCGCCGCTGCAGGGCAGGCACAGCCCCGGGCCCTGCTCCCGGCTCCTCCGTGGGGAGTCTGCCCCTCGCCACAAACTCGTGTGCCCGCTCCTCCCTGCCCCTCGCCACAAACTCGTGTGCCCGCTCCTCCCTGCCCCTCGCCACAATCCCGTGTGCCCGCTCCTCCCTGCCCCTCGCCACAAACTCGTGTGCCCGCTCCTCCCTGCCCCTCGCCACAATCCCGTGTGCCCGCTCCTCCCTGCCCCTCGCCACAATCCCGTGTGCCCGCTCCTCCCTGCCCGCAGCCTGCAGGCACCGAGCCGTGCCTCTTGCGACAGCCACGGCAAGCGAATTCCCACTCGGGCAGAGATGAGGAGGCGTTTCCAGGGCCGTGCCCTGCCTTTCCTTTTCGGAGGAGCAGGCGGCTGAGCTGGCTGGAGCTGCTGGCCCCTGTCCCACCCCGCCGCTCCCGTGGTGGCTGCCGGCTCGGCCGTGCCATCCCTTCGGCCAGCTCTGAGCCGGCGGCGGTGGGGATGGGGGGATGCGGCTGGGAACGGCCGGCGGCGGTGGGGCGCTCCTTTGGTCAGGACCACGCCGGGACGCCAGCTCAGGGAGCGTGGGAATGTGACAGAGCTGTGCTGTCGCAACATCCCCAGGGTGTGCGAGAGGCAGCGAGGCTGCGTTTCCCCCAGATCCCTCCCGCTTCTCCGCTGCAAAACCTGCTCTTCCCACAGGGCCGAGGGCGACCTTTGCCTCGTTCCCCCGGCAGGAGCCACCACCACTGCTTGGAAAAACCTGCTCCTTTCCCCAGTGCAGCTCCCCCTGCCGTGCCCCGAGCCGGCCGTGCCTCGGCAGCGCTGCCCGGTCCGGTACCTGCTCGCCCTCGTACTCGCAGAGCGCCTCCACCGGGACGGGCTGCGGCGGCGGCTGCCGGCGGAACCGCAGGGGCAGCACCTGCTGGCTGCGCTCCTGCAGCGACTTCACCACGGCCTCGTACTTGTCCAGGGCCTTCTCCTGGTCCTGGCACGGGGCAAGAAGAAGCAGTAGGAAAACAGGGGAAGAGCGAACTCCTGGGCTTTCACAGCCAGGGAGGAGCTCATTCCCACGCAGCCGGGACAGAGGCTGCGGCTGCTTCTGTGCCGAAGGCAGCTCCCGCAGCCCTGTGTTCCTGTTCCAGGTGCTCCTGCACACTCCTGCCTCCTTCTGCAGCCGGGCTGAGGGCTGGGACCGTGCCCAGGAATTGCCATGACAGTGACAGGGCTCCCTGTGCCCGGCCCACACGTGGCTGTGTGCTGGTGCACAGCCCCACTCCCAGCTCTGATCCCAGCCCTGTCCCAAGGCTCTCCAGCAGCTGCTCTATTTCCAGCCCTGAAGGTGGAGATCCCGAGATGCTGAGTGGGATGGAGCATGCAGGAGCAGAGGGCACAGCTCTTGGGAAGGGCTATCAGCTGTCCCAGGACGCCTGCCTCAGCTGGGCCTGCTGCAGCATGCTGGGGTGTGGATTTAGGCTTAGGCTTGGGCTCGGGCTCAGGCCCAGCACAGCCCTTCCCAAGTGGGTGATCTCCAGCCCAGCTCACTGCAGCACAGCGAGTTCCACAACCTCCTCTGGCAGCAGGTCTAATTACGCTCCCACCCCTAACGAGTGCTAACTCAATGAGAGAACAAATAAAAACCAGCCCAGTGAGCAATTACGTTGCTAGGGGAGAGGCAATCTCTAGCCAGGGGGGAAGGAAGAGCTGGGGGAAGGCCGGGCACGGGGAGGCAGCAGCACAGCCCTGCTGCTCCCCACGGACACAGCTGGGCCGGGTGCCCACACGGGCAGGGACATCCCTGTGCCAGCACCATGGGCACAGTGGCTGCTGCCGCTGCCTCCCCTGCCCTCCTGCCTGCAGACACTCACATCCAGCTCCCGCAGGAGGAACTCCAGCTGGTATCTGTCCTTGAACTCCGGGCTGAATTTTTGGTCCAGGTCTGTATCCACCTTCTTCAAAAGCTCCTGAGCATCCTTGGTGTCCTTCTGAAACTGCAGAGAGGGAAAGTTTCTTGTGAGAGAGGATCCTGCTGAAGCATGGAGCAGACCCTGCATGGTCTTCACACAGCCATCAAGAGCTGCTCTGGGAATCTGAAGGCCTCGAATATGTGGAGAAAGGCCAGGGATCACTATTTCCCTTACTCAGGATATCAGACCAAAGGAAACAACAACCAGGAAGGAGCAGCTTATTCCATGCAGAGCTCTTAAGTCCCACCTTTCCCTGCCCTCACTTTTGTTTCACCGGGACAGCATCACCACGGTGTGTGGTGCCACCACTGCCAGCACCAGCAGAAAGGAGAGCCCAGCCCTTCCACACACAAACCATCCCCTGGGGCAGCTGTTCTGGCAGATCCCCACAAAAGGCACTGCCTGGGCCGGGCACCCAGCTCGGCTTTGGCAGCAGACTCATGGGCTGGTGAACACGCCCAGGCTCTGGGAGAGGAATCCAGCACAACCTGCTCCCCTGCAGAGCCTCCCCGGCTGTCGGATGCCATTTATCCAGCAGACATCTGTCTGCCCAGCTCAGCTGGGACACTCAGCCCTTGAGCCCGGCTCCCCGGGGGGCTTGTGGCAGCTGGGCCTTCCTACTTGGACCTGTTCTGCTTCCCAGAGGAGCATGCAAGCTCTCCTCCCCATGCCCTGTTGGGGGGTGAGGGATCTCTGCTGTCCTGGGGACAGGGAAGATGACACTGACTGTGGCTCATGACACTTCTGCTGGAGCAGAAGCTTTCTGCAAGTCATGCTTTGGCCAAGCAATCACTTACCTTAGGTGCCTGAGCAATTATGACTTGTGTTCTATCAGCTCGAGATGCTCTCCTAGCCTTAAAAATCCTGGGTTTAGAGCACTCCATCTCCTCTACCCAGTTTCCAGAGTAGCAGGAATTTTTGTATTCTGGGATCTCCGGCAACAAGTCCCAGCCCCCAGGGATGTGGTACCTGGTGGAAGTCCTCCATGAACTTCAGGTGGCTTTCCTCACAGATCAGCAGGTTCAGGTACTCCTTCCAGTCAGCGTGCACGGCCTCGATGTGAGCCTGCAGCACAGGGGTGGCAGGGGACATCAGCGGGATGTCCCTGTGGCAGGGGCAGCCCGAGCTGCCCAGCAGGAACTCCCAGCTGCCATCCTGGGAGCAGCGCTTTGGCTGCCTCTGGAGACACCCAGATGCTCTCAGGGGGAGCCCAGGATGGGAATGCCCAAGGCTGGGATGATCCCATGGGAACACAGGCCGTGTGCAGGTGGCACATCCTTGTGTCCATCCTCCCACCAAACAGGGAAGGGTTCCACCACAGTTTATCCTCTCTAGGTGGGCACGAGGTAATTGCCACAGGAATGAGGAAGATGGGAAGAGCTCCTTAGGTTTATCTTTCCTCCTCCTGTGGTGTTTACACATCTGCAAGTGAAGGAGGCTTTTTCCCCCTTGGCATCTCAGGAACTAAAGTCACGAGTGGTGCTGGCACTGGGTCCCACTCTGGAGAAGGGCTGGGCAGTCTCCCGTGCTCCAGGGTGGCTGGGGAGCTGGGACCATCCCTGGTGCTCACCTCGATGGCGTTCTTCCCGGGGTGGTTCTGGGCCAGCAGCTGATCCCCATCAGCGTGCAGCTTGTTGATGGCCTCCTCCTTCTCCTCCAGCTTCCGGTGGATGAAGTTCTGGATGGAGAGAGGTGAGACATTGATCCCCACGAAAGGGAGGGGACCCTGGCTGCGCTCTGGGGCTGAGCAGCTCCACCAGACCGTGTGCTGCTCTCCCACTGCAGCTTTCACTTTTCCTTCCCTTGCAGATGTTGCTAAAGATGTGACTGCTGCCAAGCCAGCACTGAGATAAAGGACAGGAGGCTGAGGGAGCTGTCCCTGTCATAGGGACACTTCCCCATCCCGTTATCTTTGGGAGAGTGAAGGATTAACCTCACTGTCCCTGTACTGCCAGCTCCACACCTCAAAGCCCTTCACGATGGGTTGGGGAGACTGAGGCACGGGAGAAGGAACATTTCCAGCCCCCATCCCGCTGCCCTGGCCCCGTGCCCAGCTGCCCTTTGCCCGGGCCAGGCACAGGAGCGCACAGACCTCGTACTGGCGGCGCCGGCTGGGGTAGTCCAGGTTGTGGTCGCTCCAGTCGTAATGGGTCCTGTCCTTGGCCTGCTGATCCAGCCAGTAGAGCTTGTTGGTGCAGCGCTGCATGTAATCCTGCAGCGAGTTCAGGTCCTGCTGCCGCTGCTGGGAGCCGGCCTGCGGAGGGACACGGGGACAGCTCGGCCCAGAGCTCCTCTCTGTGCGTCCCCAGGGCCACCCCAACGAGGGACCTCTCCAGGAGGGCTCTTCCCCCAGGGTCCCAGGGGCTCTTACCAGCAGCTTCTGGTATTTGGCTTGGAAGTCGTTCATGTTTTCCTGGAGGAGGAGCAAGGCAAGGGTTAGGAAGGGTGGCTGGAGACACTGAGGTGCTCTGACAGGGGCTTGAGGGGGCAGAGGGAGGTGGGTTTGGGCTGGAAGGGGATGTGGTTTATGGGATTTGCCTCCCTGTAAAGCCAGAGCCAGTGTGCAATGCTGGGCTCTCAGGCTGGGAGGGGATCTGGGCACCCACCCAAACCTGCTGTAGCACCCTGGATGGTGGGACAGGACACCCTCCTCTTCATCCAGGGCTCAGGGCAGGGCTGACCCTCCAGGGCAGCAGGGAGAGGGGCAGGAGAGCTGACCTTGCTTCCTTCCTTGACGATGTGTGGCCCGATGGCCATGACCTCGTTGTGGAAGATGTTGTGCTCTTCTACTTGGCTGTTGACCAGCGGCAGGTCAGTCCCAAAGCCTTTGCTGCTCAGGGCATCCTGGGGTGCACAGGAGTTGGGGTTAGCAATGGGGGAGTGGGGGGAGGCTGCCAAGACCTAGGAAACTACTCTTGGAGGTGGCCGTGGAGCTGGGCTTGGATGGGCTCCAGTGGCTGCAGTGCATGGATGCCCCAGGAGCGTGTGGGTGAAATCAGCTGTGCTGGAGGGCAGCCATGGGAAAACCAGTTTGGGGGGTTAAACCCTTCTCTGGCTGGAAGAGCACAGGGAGTGGGATAAAATGAAAAATAAAGGCTGTGGAGTGGAGCCTAAAGCAGGTGGTGACTGGGGATGCTGAGGCCAGGAGTGGCCACCTCGAGCACTGACTCCTGGTGCCACAGCAGCCAGCCTTGTCCCAGCGCCTCTGCCCTCCCCTGCCACCCAGCTGTGTGCGGCTCCCACCGTGGAAATGCCCAGAACTTTTCCAAGAGCCAGTTTCTCCACGGGGAGCTGCAGGAGTCCCTGCCCAGCTGGTGCCACTGGCCAGGCAGTGACACTGGTGTCCTCCTTGTACCTGTTTCTCCTCGATCACCGTGGACCAGTTGACCTGGGGCTCGATGTGCTGCATGGGGAAGTTGTAGATCTGCTCGTGTTTCACACGCAGGTTCGCCACGCGCTCCCTCAGCTGCCGGATGCTGCGGGAAGGGAAAGGTGAGGGTGGGATGCAGGATGAGGGCACGGCCGGCATTAGCATTGCTGGGTGGGGCTGATCCTCTCCAGGCCCCCGGGGATGGTGGGCTGTGCTTAGGGGAGAGCCCAGGCGGGCTGGCAGCGGCTGGGCAGGGAGAGGGCAGAGGTTCCTGTGCTCTGCCCTCTGCCAGGGGCTGCTGCCATGGCTGTGAGCTCAGGGCACCTGGGGCACAGTGTGGGGCACAGTGGGCTGCAGGCTGCCATCATCTCACACTCCCCGTGCCCAGGATGGTGTGGGTCACACACCCTAACGGGAGCCGGGATGCAGAGGAGCCCGTGGTGACCCCCCCTGCTGCAGGGGGCCTCCCCTCACCCAAGGGCCCTGGGGACAGTGGCACTCACTCTTCTGTGATCATGTCCCCCTGGGGGTGCTTCATGTGCCGGGCCACGGCCGCGTCCCCGTCCAGCACGTAGAGCAGCTTGTCGGACTCGGAGAGTTTCTGTGCTGTCAGCTCCTTGTACTGTGCCAGCTGGCACGCCTTGATCTTGTGCAGGTCCTGAGCAGCGGGGACAGGAGGAAGGGTCACCTCTGGGAGGCCAAGAGGCCGTCCCACCCCGCTCTCCCTTGGCACTGGAGAGGGGCAGGAGCTCTGATGTCTCCCATTCAGCTGGGATGGGTTTTACTTTCCCCTCTCCTGTCACAGGATCATGGAATGGTTTGGGTTGGAAGGGACCTTAAAGACCATCCAGCTCCACCTCCTTGCCGTGGGCAGGGGCAGATTCCACTTGACAAGGTTGCCCCAATCTCACCTGCTGGGGGAGGGCTGGGGAGCTGCATCACCTCGGGATGCTCCTTTGGGATGGGGAGGGTGGCTCAGGCCTCCCCTCCTCCCCCAGCTCCCTGCAGGGATGCACGGCCCCACTCTGCACAGTCCTGCGCAGGGGTGAATTTTGGGGGGGTCCTGTTGCCTGGAACACCCTCCCACCCTCTTCCCACAACGGGGGGGGCACCCTAATAACCCTTAAATGACCCTTGCAGGTCATCACAGGTGCCAGGGCAGGGCTGGGAGCCACCCACACCTGCCCAGGAGAGGAGGGGAGAGCGCAGGCAGTGCCGAGGGCTGGGGAGGCAGAGGGGAGAGCCTGCGACTGTGGGACCGTGCCTTGCTTACATTTTGCATTCGGGAGTCGGTCTCCACGATGTTTTTCTCCACCTGGTCAGCATTTTTCTGCAGGCGCTCGATGAGCTCGGTCAGCTCTTTGCTGGAGATGCTGGGGAGAGAAGGGAGGGTCTCGTCACCCCACGGAGGCGGGCGCAGCTCCCGGGGGTGCCCGGGGGTGCCGTGACCCCGGGGTGGCCGGGGGCCAGCCGAGCCTGCCAGGCACTGCAGCTGTGTGTGACTCACTGCTGCCTTCCAACTCTTTCCAAAATACTCAGCCGGGGGGCCAGGACGGGGTGGGGGACGGCTGGAAACGGGAGCGGTGCCTGAGCCTTCCCCGGCTTTGGAGCAGGAAAGAAAAGAGCTCTTTGCAGGGACAGGGAGAGAATCACAGAATATCCTCAGCTGGAAGGGACTCACAAGGATCATCAGCTCCTGACACCCTGACGATCCCACCCCGTGTCTGAGAAGGGGGGTCAGTGTGGAAATGGGGGGTCTGGGGCAGCAGGGGGGCCTGGCCCCATGGCCACAGGGCAGGTGCCCGCAGCCCTGCTCTGCCCCCCTGTGCTCAGCGCTGCCCTCTCTGCTGCAGGGACCTGCTCACTCCTCAAACCCAGGAAGGGATGGGGTCACACACATTGCATCTCTCGCAGTGCTGGGCGCTGGTTTTGCTCCCAGGGTGACACTGGCCAGGCAGGGCCAGCCCAAATATTCCCATCCAAGTGCAGGGACGGCGGAGCTGGAGCAGAGGCAGAACAGCCGTGACGCAGGCTCTGCGCTGCTGGGCTTATTTTAAACATTTCATGCCGTGCCTGTCACTTTGGCTGCAAGGAGAGGCTGCAGCATGCCAGGGCCAGCTCCAGGGGCGTGTGCCAGGCACTGCCCGGCTCTCCCAGCCCTGACCAGCGGCAGGAGCAGGGTGTGCCCCCCAAATCCCTGCAGCCAGAGGGAGCTGAGGCTGCTGGCAAGGCTGGGGGGTCCCAGCTGTGCTGCTTTGCCATCTGGGCTGCCTCAGTGCAGTGCCAACCACCTTCATATGAGCCTCAATGACCTCGTTATGTGGTGGCAGAGCGAATCTTTAAATCTTTATGTGGCACTTGGAAGTGTCAACTGCTGCTGGAGCAGCTGGAGAGGACGAGTGGGGCTGGCTGGGGACAGCAGGACTGGCTGGGGGAGCAGCAGCGTCCCAGCAGTGCTGGCTCATGGCACAGAGAGTTCCTGCATCCCCAGGCAGAACCATGGAATTGTAAAGGTTGGAAAACCCTCCAAGTACGAGTCCAACCATTCCCCCAGCACTGCCAAGGCCACCACTGACCCGTGTCCCCAAGTGCCACATCCACACGGCTTGTAAATCCCTCCTGGAGCAGTGACCCCACCACTGCCCTGGGCAGCTGTGCCAGGGCCTGGCCACCTTTTCCATGAAGGAATATTCCCAATATCCAACCTAAACCTCCCCTGGCACAGCTTGGGGCCATTTCCCCTTGTCCCCTGGGAGCAGAGTCTCTTCCCCCGGTTGTCCCCTCCTGTCAGGAGTTGTGCAGAGCCACAAGGTCCCCCCTGAGCCTCCTTTTCTCCAGGCTGAGCCCCTTCCCAGCTCTGTTCCCTTCCCTGGACCCCCTCCAGCCCCTCAGTGTTGGCAGGGCCCAGAACTGCCCCCAGGATTGGGGCTGCAGCTCCCCCAGGACTCTGGTGCTGAATTTCAGGACCTGTTCCTGCCTGCCCCGTGTGCTGTCGCTTCAGTGCAGCAGAACAAACCCAAACCCCAGCTCTGGGCTTGTTCCTCCCTACCTCAAACCTGCCCCGGGCTGCAGGAGCCTTGTGGCATCCAACAGCTCCAGAAAAGTTCACACTTCCCTGGGAAGTTCTGCTATGGGCATGGTTTACACTGATTTTTTTCTTTTTATAGAAGCTGCATCATCAGGATGGTACTCAGAGGTTTGTGCCCATCACTGTGCCTGCTGCTGGCCTGGCACCTCCTGCTCCAGCAGCAATGAGCCCAGGGGCATTCCTGGGCAGAGGAGACGAGGAAGGGGTCACTGGGAGTCGTGCTTGCAATAATTCCAAGGGTGATTCTCACTCTGTGTTCGATAATCACAGCTGGAGGGTGCAGGGTGCACGGGGAGATGGGATGTGGGTGGCTGGCTCCTGCTCCAGTGGTAGGAGCAGCTCCTCAAAATCCACTTTGGGGTTTCTTCCAACCTTCACCACCCCACAGAAAGCAGGGCAGAAGTCAGGTGGGATCAGTGGTTTGGAGTGGGTGACTGAAGTGTGCTGCACGTGTTTGGGTCTCTTTGGGTGATGGTTGCTCAGAGCTGGCAGCTCCTGCACCTGGCAGAGCCACCAAGGAGCCTTCCTCACCCCCCCTGCCCTGGAGGCCACCTGAGCCTGGGGGTGAGAGAGGTTCCTTACCCAGGTGGGAGCCTGGGATGCTCACGGTGAGGGCTGGGGCTGGGCTGGCACCGAGCTGGGCACCAGCTGGCAGCTCCTGCTGGCTCCTCTCCCCGTGCCCTGCCTCGCTCCCAGGGACTCCAGCAAGCCCAAGGATGGATCTTCAGGGTTTCAGCATGGATGGGAAACCCCCCTAAAACCCAGGAGAAGTCTGAGATTTTTCTAGTTCTACTTCTGACTGAAAGCTCTAAATTGTAGGGAGGAAATAAACCTAAGGCAGGGTTTTTTGGATGCATGGCTGTGGTTCAGGCTGACCTGGAGAGCTGAGCCTGGAGCCTTGGCCCAGCCTTTTGCTCACTTTGCAGCAGCAAAACTGATCTCAGGTGCTGGAAGCAGGAGTGCAACACCCAGCCCTGACCCTCCCCTCGCTGCCCAGCTGGTGTGGGGTGGTCCCCTTCCCTCTGCTCCTCTCTCAGCCTGCAGCCACAAGCTCTCCTCTTCCCTGTGCCTGCCAGCCCCTTGCCAAGCTGGGGGTGCTCCCCTGGACCCCCCTCCCGCCTCCTGCCCTCAATGCCTCCCAAGGGCTGGGGCAGAGTCACCCCCAGCCCCTGGCACCTGGGCCAGTGACAGTGACAGTGACATCCCTTCTGCATCAGTGCAGGCTGGGGCAGGTGAGGGGCTGGGCAAGGGGAGGGCAGAGAAGGGAGGGGAGAGTGATCCCGAGCCTGCAGTGTGTGTGTGAGCAGGGCAAAGAAATAAATGCAGCCTTGCTCAGAGCAGGCAAGGACGTGCTGGGAGGTGATGTGGGCGAGGCTGGGCTCTCCTGGCACACCGGAGGAGCTGTTTGCTCTCTGCTCCTCCGTGGGTTATGTGAGAGCCACCAGCTGAGGCTGTGGCTGAGCTGCACCCCAAACTGCAGCGCTGGGAGCTGCTGCTGGGCACCCCATCCTGCCCTGAGCTCAGCTCTGCTCCTCCAGCCCCCTGCAGGGATAACGAGTGGGCAGGAACCCACAGAAACCAGAGAGAATGGGAACCTCTCACGGGAGATCTCCCTTATTTGTCTGCTTATGCCTCCACACTTGTCACTTTGGTGCCACTTCATCAACCAGCTTGGACATCGCTGATGTGAGAGCATCAGGCCTGTTAATTACCATCAGGCCTGTTAATTACCATCAGGCTGTTAATTACCCACCTGTCCCTGCCACAGCTGGGGCTGTGGGGATAAAGCAGAGGAGGAGCAGAGTCCCTGCATCCAGCTGGATGTCAAACAGGGAAAGCTGAAGCCTGGCTGGAATCTCCATGCCAGGGGATGGGGGAGTTTGGCTTCATGTGCTGCGAGGGGGAAGATGCTGGAGTGCCAGGAAAAGGAGGAATGGCTCCCACTGCCAGAGGGCAGGGCTGGATGGGATATTGGGAAGGGATTCTTCCCTGGCAGGGTCTGCCCAGAGCAGCTGTGGCTGCCCCTGGATCCCTGGCAGTGCCCAAGGCCAGGCTGGGCAGGGCATGGAGCAGCCTGGGATGGGGGAATGTCCCTGCTATGGCAGGGATGGGATGAGATGGGCTTGAAGCTCTCTTACAACCCAACCCAACCCATTCCATGATTCTGTGCAGGAGAAGCACAAATGGATGGGCAAAGCAGTGAGGAAGCCTTGGCTGTCCCAGGAAAAGTGGGTGGGTGGGATTGGGAGGATGTGGCTCCTTTGGGAAGCTGCCAGGAAGAGCCATGGATGGATCCAGGCTTTGGAGCAGAGCTGCTGGCAGGGGAAGACAAAGGGATGCCAGGGCCAAAAAGCAGGCTGGGGGGATGGCTGGAGCAGGGAGCAGAGCTGGGGAGGGAGGGAGGGAGAAGGGCAGTGCTCTGCTGGAATAGATAAGGCTTTGTTTGAGAGATGAAAAAAAAAATAAATAAAAGCCTTGGAAAACTGGCTTTGCCATTTCTGGAGGTCAGGAAGGAAAAAATGATCTCTCACGGAAAGCTGTGCTCAGCAGAAGAGCTGATTTTTGTCAGTGCCATTGGCTGGCTGGGGTGAAGGACCCCAGATCATTCCCATGGGAAATGGGAGCTGGTTTTGGGGTTTCTCCCTCCCAGGTGGAAGCAGCTGCACCCTGGCAGGCAGGACTTCATCCATGAACCACAATTCTGCCCTCAAGACCTTGCTTTCAGAGGGGTTCGGGTGTTTCTGAAGGCTTAGGGGGTATTTTTAGGATTCAGGTTTTCTTTCTTCTGTTTTCTTAGAGTTTTGGTGATTTTTCTTAATATTTTAGTTGGGATATTTTTATCAAGAGAGGTTCTCAGCAGACAAATATGATGATAATTACTGTAATATGAAAACTTTGCTGCTAAAAACTGGACTTTTCCTCTATTCCTTTTTCTTTTTCTCTTCTCATTAGGTTGCACCCTCACTGGTAAGAGCAGGTTTTGGAGCAAACCTCCCTGAGATCGGTTTCTCCAGGATATGCAGAGGTCTTGTGCTTGCTGGCAGGTGGTAGAAAATCCCTTTGATTTCTCAGGTTTCCTCTTTCCAAACAAGGAGGCTCTTTCCTTACTCCCTCCAAGGGAGGATGTTCAGACACTCCTGAGTTTGACTGCTCCAGCTGACTGAGTTCCCTGGGAAGGCTCCTGCTGGAATTTGTCCCATGAGCCTGATCCCTGCTGGGAGGGCTATGGGAAGGGCTCTGTCCTGCTCAGGGATGCTGCTCTCCTGTCAGGAACCTTCCCATCCTGGTGGGAGGGCTTGGCCAGGGCCAGGGGAGCTGGGTGAGGCTGGGCAATCAGGCAGTGCCCACCCAGTGCTGCTCCCAATCCCATCCCCATTCAATGCCCATGCACAGAGAGCTCAGAGAAAGCTCTCCCATGCCAGCCCTGCTGCTGGAGGCCAGACTTTAGGAGGAATTAGACTGAATGAACCCTCCAGAGGGCCACAGAACTATAAATGTCCTTAAAGCTCCCCCAGCCACAGCTCCCACTGCATGAAATTCTCTCATGCTGCCTTTAATGAGTGAAGCTGTGGCAGGGTAGAGAGCACAAGGGCTGGGCTCTGGCTGTGGTGATTCAGGTTTGGGAGAGATTAGGATCTGGCTGAAAACTCAGAGCAGACTTCTGTCAAGCTGCCCACGTCAGGGTGTAGCTGGACAGCAGGGCTGCTGTGCTCAGCCCAGCCAGTTCCAGTTGTATTTATCTTCCCTGGGAGGAATGGTGATAGCTCATTGTAATCTGCATGGAAATGAGGGCAGAAACGGGCGGGCAAAGGGAGGCTAGCTCTGCCCTCAGCCCTGAGCAGCTCCTGACTCACCTGCTGACTCCAGCCCTTCCAAAGAGCCTCTGGGAATGGGTGCCAGCCCTGCAGGCAGAGCTGTCCCAGCGCCTGCACCCCCTCTCACCCGGGGAGTGACACTGGTGAGGGTCTCCAGGGCTGGGAGTGCTCTCACCCTGAGGATGAACAACTTTCCTGCTGGCAGCAGGGAGAGCTCCAGCAGCAGCTGTGAAGGCTGAACTGGTTTTTATCATAAAATTATCAAATGGTTTAAATTAGATGGGCAGGGACACCTTTCACTATCCCAGGGTGCTCCAAGCTCTGTCCAACCTGGCCCTGGGCACCTCCCTCACTGCTCCCTACCTGCCAAGCCTGGACTACCAAAAGGAGAAGCCAACCTCCTGTGTTCTGAGCATGGCAAGTGTTTGAGGAACACGCTGTGGAAGGAGGCTGATGATTTCCCCCACACTGTGGCTCTGTTCAGGGCTTGTGCCTTCCCTTCCAGGGACACACATCCATGTAACAATGGTCACGAGTGAATTCCCAGGGCCTTCCCATGCTCAGGGATGAGAGCAGGATGAAGCAATCAAGTCCATGAGACAAAAGAGATGTCACCAGAATGAGAAGACAAAAGAGATGTCACCATCATCCTCCAGGATCCCCAGCCAAGGCAGGGAGATGCCCAGGGCTGGATGGGGATGGCTGCTGAGCCTGGGGGCCTCGAGCCCAGACAGATCACAGAGCTGCAGCAGATATTCCTAAGGAGAGACCTGGACCCTGGTGCTGCTGGATCTTGAGGGCCACTTTGGGGGTGGGACAGGGTGGCTGTCACATCCAGGGGACAAAGAGTTGTTCATGGGGAGGTTGCAGCACCTGGCTTGGGTGCCAGTGCTGTTGATGGAGGTGTTCCCATCCCGGGCAGGCTTTGTCCCGAGGCTGAGGAAGCCACCAAGGCTCCCGTGGCTCCTCTCCAGGCTCTGTCCTGCTGCCGGACGATGCTCCCCGGGCAGCCCCTGCCTCCCCCAGCTGAGCCCGCGGCCGGGGCTCCCGGGGCTGCCAGGACACGCTCCGGTGCCCCTTTCTCTTGCCAAACCGGCGCTGGGTTCTCGCCCTGTCCCTCGGTGCTTTGAAGGCTCCGTCCCGAGCGGCGCCCTGGCACCGCGCCCTGCCCAAGGCGCAGCCTCGCAGGATCAGGCTGCGCTCCCGCGGTGTCGAAATCCCGGGCCCTGCTGACGGCGGGGGCGGGAGGCTGATTTTAGGAGTGTTGCTCTGTTTTCCTGGCAGCGGAGCGGGGCGGGAGCCGCCTGGGAGCCTGGCAGTGCCTGGAGCAGGGGACGGGGCAGCAGCTCCTCGCTTCTTCGCAATCCTCCTCCAGCAAGTTGTTCAACCGGTCGGGCGCCGGCTTCCCCATCTTGATGGTGGGGCTGTTTCCACACGGTGGGAGTGTTCCCTGGATTCACAGATGTTTGTAAACTCCGAGGCAGGAATTAACAAATTGGGGCTAATAAGCACAGCTCTCCCCGAGGTGCGCACGGACAGCCGGGGCGCAGGAAGGGAGGGTGGGTGGCCCCGGGCACAGCCCTGCGCGGCTTCCTCAGCCACCAGCAGCCAGAAAAACAGAGGTTCCAGCCTGGCCCGCAGCCTCCGGAGGTGCTCTGGCACCTGCCCAGGGCCGCTGGGCTGCAGGCAGGGCGGCGGAGGGAAGCGTCTTCCTTCCTGCGCGATCCCCGGCGGATGGAGGGAGCACGGGGTACCCAGGGCTGAGCGCAGCGTGGGGACCCCGGGCACGGCCCCACGGTGGGCACCCCGCTCAGCGCAGAGTCTCCTCCTGCTCCGGGAGTCCCGAGCTGCCATCCCCGCTGGGGTCTGTCGCTTTCGAGCCGCCCGCCGATCCCCCGAAGCTCAGAAATGCGCCGGGGCATTGGCACCGTCCTTCACCCGGGGGGACGCCGCGGCCACCGGGGAGGTGCGGAGCCTCCGAGGGCTCCGTGCCACCCTCGCCTCCTCCTGCCCGCCCTCCCCGGGGCAGGATCTGGCAGCACAGCGTGCCCCGGGCTGCGGGAGCCTGGGCGGCCCTGCCGAGCCAGCCGGGCTGCCGGGGCAGCCTTCCCCGGGGCTGCAGCCTCAGCCCCGGGACAGGGAGCTCAGCGATGCCCGGTGCCAGGGCAGCAGCGGGCAGAGGCTCCCCCGGCGGGGAACGCCCTCGCAGGGCCACGGCCCCGCTCCCGTGGGCAGGGAGCAGCCGGGGGCTCCCCTGCTTGGGAAATGTCGGCGCCTCCTGGGCTGACTGGTCCCTCTCTGGGTGCTCGAAGGCCCCTCAGCCCCTGCAGCAGCTCCCCAGCTTCCTTCCCAAAGGAGGATTTTTGGGAGGGGGCGGCTGCTCGGACTCCAGCAGCCAGGACTGGCGCCGGTGGAGAGGGATGGAAGGGGATGAACAGCCACGGGCTGGGATCATGAATCCTTGAATCACTCAGAATCCTGGAGCACTCCTCATGCTCCAGAGCCCCTGCAGCTCCTCTGGGAAACACAGGGCACGTTTCTGAATGAATCCTAACATCCACCTTTGTAAAACAGATAGGGTCTGGGGACTGTCCACCGTCCAGCCCAGAGAGGCTGAGCCTCCCTGGGGAGGGATTTTAACACAACTTTTCCCTTTTATCGGTGACCTTTCACAGGGCGCATTCAACGCGCTGCTTTTCTTTTTTTTTTTTTTTTTTAACCAACCAGTACAACCGAAACGCGTCCCCACCCCGTCAGGGGGAGCCGAGGAAACGACGAAGGACCAAATCCTTGGTCCGGAGGGAACAGGGGCGAAGGTGGAGAGCAACCAGACTATTTTTCCCTAAGATCTGACGCAGCACACACCTGGGAAGCGAAGGAAGCTGCCCGCTGGAGCTGCTGCGATGGGAGGGGAGCCGGGAGACACAAGCCCGGCGCCCACAGCCGGCGCAGGAGATGGACCCAGCTCGGGGAGGAGCTGACACCTCGCGGGGGGGGCAAACACCGGAGTTCCCACACGGTTCTCAGGGGCTCCGCCGCCACTCAGAGGGTGCCCGCACCTCGAGGATGTGGGAACACGTCAGGGTTCCTCATCCTCGGGGGGTGCCCGCATTAAGGGTGTCCGCATCTCGGTGGTGCCCACACCTCCGCGGGTACCCATCCTTGGGAGGTGCCGACACTTCGGGGTTCCGCACCTCGGGGGTTCTCACACTCGAGGGTGTACACTCCTCGGGGGCATTCCCACTCCTCGGGGGGTTCCCACTCCTCGGGGGGGGTCAGCTCCGCCGAGCCCCGGCGCGGAGCGGGGGGGATGCTGCGGGACGGGATCCGCGGGATGGCGGCTCTGCTCGTCCCGGGAGGAGCGGCTCTGCCCGGGGCCGGGTCACTCACCTCTTCTTCTGCACGGAGGGGCTGTATTTCCCTTTGTTGCGTTTCCTGAAGAGCGAGTGCATCGCGTCCCCGCACGGCGCCCGCCGCGCTCCTCCTGCCCGTCCCCGCCGCCGCCCGCAGCCTCTGCGCCGCCACCGGGCCGGGCCCCGCCGGGAGGCGGGACGGGGCTGCACCGCCTCTGCCTCCTCCTGCCTCCTCCTGCCGCCTGCCCGCGCTGCCCGGCCCGCCCCTCCCGCCCCGCAGCATCCTCCCCTGGCTTTGGGGGCGCCCTTGCGAGGGGTCCCGGCCGGGTTGGAGCCCCAGATGTGCGGGGCCAGCCTGGCACCCCCAGAGCCTGGGCACGGGTGGTCCCTGGCTCAGCGGGGCCGGGAGGGGCGCAGGGGGCAGTCACGGGGGGGCTGCAGCTCCTCCCGGGAGGGGTCTGTGTTTGGGGGTGAACGGTGCTCGGGGTGCCCCTGCTCCTTCCAGTGACCCCGGAACGGCCGGACACCGCCAGTGCTTTCACAAAGCAGACACTGAGGGGCTGGAGGGGCTCCAGGGAAGGGAACAGAGCTGGGAAGGGGCTGGAGCAGCAGGAGGGGCTGAGGGGGCTGGGAAGGGGCTCAGCCTGGAGAAAAGGAGGCTCAGAGGGGACTTTGTGGCTCTGCACAACTCCTGACAGGAGGGGACAGCCGGGGGATGAGGCTCTGCTCCAGGGAACAGGGACAGGACAAGGGGAAATGGCCTCAAATAGTGCCAAGAAGGTTTAGTTTGGATATTGGGAAATCTTCACAGAAAGGGTGGCCAGGCCCTGGCACAGCTGCCCGGGGCTGTGGTGGGGTCCCCATCCCTGGGGGGATTCAAAAGCCGTGTGGATGTGGCACTTGGGGACACGGGTTAGTGGCAAATACGATGGTGCTGGGGGAGTGGTTGGACTTGATGATCTTACAGATCTGCTCCGACCTCAAGGTCCCCATAAGGCACGGAGATGCCTCCCCCAGGCCCCCCGCAGCCTAAGAGGTTTTGCTCACACATCACACAGCAGTCAGCAATTAGGACCAGCTCTGGCCTTTTTATCCCGGGATTTTGTGCCCATGCGGGATTAAAGCCCTGATTGTAGCTCCCCCACCAGCCCCAAATCCTCTGCTGATTTTCGTTCTGGGGGCAAGTCAGTGCACGCTGTGACCTATTGATCCCGATCCCTGCGTGTGCCGGATCCGGGGCGCCCTTAAAGAGCGCGGAGCGCCGCGGCCGCGGGGAGGCTGCGGCTCCGGGCAGCGACAGCGCCAGGCAAGTGTGGGTTCGCGTCTCTGTGTGTCTGTGTGTCTGTCCGTGTTTCTCCGTGTGTGTCGGTGGGAGTCCCCTCCAGCCCGGTTTGTGCTCCTGGCTCATTTAGAGGCCATTCCCCCGCAGGAGCTGAGCGTGCTGTGGGCTCTGGCGCTGCTGCCCGGCTGTGCCATCCCTGCCAGGGTGATCAGGAGCCAGCTGAGCTGTGGGGAGCCCACAGCCCGTGCCCCACAGAGCCTTGGGCCCCCCGGGGCGGGGATGTCACCCCACACAGCAGCGCTCGGTGTGCCCATGGCCTCATCCAGCCAAGCGCCTCCGAGCCCTTGGCCGGCGGGGATGGATTTAAAACACTCCCTGAGCCCAGGGTTGTGCTGGAGGTGGATCAGCTGGGGTGGGGGTGGCAGGGTCCTGCTGGCATTGAGTCCCAGGGCTGTCACTCGGGCCCTGCTGGGAGTGCTGGTGCGAGGCTGGAGCAGCCCCCGACAGCCAGAGCCGGGGCTGGGCCTCACCCTGGCCTGGCTGGGGCCATCTCTGGGCTCTCCCTGCTGCCAGCCATGGCACCAGCTCCATCTGAACCACCACTGAGGGTATGAATTGCTCTCCGTGGTGCCCAGCTTGCACTCTTACTCCAAATAGCTTGTGAGGATCCCCTGGCAGGTTCATGTGATCCCCCGAACCCGTTATCCCCTGGGACCCCTGGCACTGCCTGGAGCCTGGCACCCTCCCTGCCATGGCCTCAGGGCCAGGCTCCTGCCCATGCTGAGGAGCACACCGGTGTTCTCCTGGTTTTTGGGAGGAGGGTTTTGCAGGTGCTGAGGTTCTTTTGGAGGCTGTGAGCATCCCTGTGCAACCTGCCCAGGCAGCAGCTGCATCCCCCTCCTCCCTGCAGCCCCACCGAGGGGAGCTGAGAGGGACAAACCCAGCCCGGCTGCTTTTGTTCCACGGCGTGAAATCCTGCACGTCTTTACTCAGCACTGGAAAGGCTTTCTGCTTTCTGTGCTTTGGGATCCCCCCATCTCTAGCAGCAACATGTTCTGGGTGCTCAAAGGACCGGTTGCTCCTCTCAGAGCTTCCAGACCCATCCCAGAGCCCCCCCTTCTTAACCCTGTGTGAAGGTGAGCAGAGGTTTAGGGATGAACTGCCTCTGCCTACCAGAGGGGTTTGCTTTCCATCTCCTCCTGTGCCAGTTCTGCAGCCTTAATCCTCCTAATCTCCCCACATCTCTGGCGTGGCTCATTTTTGTGTGCAAATGCCCTTGAGAGCAGCAAAATTGCAGCTGCTGGGTGAAACACCAGGCGGAGAGAAACTCCGCTGTAGTGGAAAACTCTGTCTTATGTAAACTGCCCAGGTATTCTGCCTTTACCTTGGCTGGGGATCAGAGGCACTGCACAGCCCTCTGCACACAGGGTGCTTTTGGGGACCTGGGGGCCTGTGGTTTGGGGGTGCTGGCAGCTCTTCTTCAGGCTCTGGTGCCTGCCCAGAGCACCGACAGCCTGTGCTGAGGTTCCCTCCTCGGCTGGGCTCGGCCAGGCTTGGTTTTGCAGGGTTTATTTTGCAAATGAGCCTCTTGGTGCCTTCACCGCTGCAGCTGCTCCCTGCTGTGCTCCGTGCCCTCCCATCTGCTGCTGCTGCCGGGCGGGGCACACCCCGGGCCGGTATCCAGGGTCCAGCTGTTGTCTTACATCCACGTATCCAGGTGTTCATGTATTCAGGTGTCCAGGTGTCCAGCCCCGGTGCCACTGGCTCCTTTGAGCCTCCTGAGCCTGGGGAAGTGGAGCTGCCCTGCCAGCCTGGATCCCACCGTGCCCCACGAGCTGCCCCAGGTGTGGCCCCACGGGGGGCTGGTGGGAGGATGCCGAGCCCCAGGGTGCTGCACCCACCCAGATGTGTCCCCTTGGCTCCTTTCCAGCCCTGAAAACACCCACGGAGCTCCTTCCACGGGGCCAAGCACCTCGACAGGGGCAGCAATGTGGCAATATTGACTTAACCTGGGTAAGAATCTCTTGAGCTGCTGCTGCTACGGGAGGGGAGCGGGAGAGGAGCACGTTTTATGCAACGAGTTGACATTTTTCTGGCAAGCCCTTCTCTGGCATCCCGCACCCTGCTCCACCCTGTGCCAGCCCCAGCCCCTGGCCAAGGCCAACTCTGCTGCCCAGAGCACAGGATGGGCACCAGCTCGGGGGTCTGACTCCCTGCTGAGGGTCTCACTCCCTGCTGAGGGTCTCACTCCCTGCTGACACCTGAGCCACCCCCCTGTGCCCCACCGTCCCACCCCACTCAGCCCCTTGTGGCTCGGGATGGCACCAGGGCTGGGTGGGTCACACTAGCAGTGGGGTGGTGGCATCCCCTTCCCCCCAAAAGGCCACCCTGGCACTGCCGAGGGTTCTGGGGACTCATGGGAGCAGAGGAGCCAGGCGTGGAGATATCAGCCCTGGCAGCTGGTCAGCAATGCTCCTCGATGAGGAGTCTTCAGATTTCACTTCTGACGGAGGGGGGGTTGAGGCAAAACAACTTGGAAATCTCTTCCAAAAGCTCGATGGAACACAAACAGCGGTAGATGAGCCAAAATCTCATTTATTTTCTGGGTGGGGAGTTTGTGACAGCTGAGCTGCCGGCCCCCACGGCAGGGGTTTGGGCCGGGAGGGGAGCTCCTGCTGGCACGGCAGGAAAGCAGGGCACTGAAACACCTCCGCGCTTCCTCCTGGCGGCTCCCACGTGCGCAGGAATGCGGCCGCGCTCGTTCCTGAGCCGGCCGAAACCTCCCCCAGCTCCTTTTGGGGCAGGTTTGCTCTGAAATCAGCAGCCAGCGCGGCTGCCCCGGCCCCATCCCGCAGCCCCTGCCAGCCTCGATAGCTGTAGATGGCTCTGGTGCGACGTGGTGGCTCAAAGGACCAGGCTCAGAGCTCCTCAAACTGTAAGGAAGAAATAGAATGAAACAAGTGCATCGCTGCCGATGCTGAGGGATGGGAAAGCTCCTGTCCCAGCAGGGAAGTGGCTTTTTCTGCTGCACTTGCTGGTTTGAGCCCAAGTGCCATCAAGGGACTTAATACTGAACAAACACCAAGCGAAAGAGGGTGCAGGCAGCCAAGCAAAACAAAGGCTGAGAGAGGCCGGTGCTCTGACTCATTTGGCATGAAAATGCAGCACGGAATAAATTAAGTTTGGCTCTTCCTCATCCTCCCGGCACGGTACAGAGCAGGAGGGCTGCACTGTCACCATGCTGGGGTGGCTTTGGGTGCTGGTGCGCACAGCAGGCACTGGGGAGGTGTGGGGACATCTGCACCGAACTGGGGGAAAGGGGGAGAGGGGGACACAGCCACCCTGGCAGGTCCCTGTCGTGTGTCCCCAGCCATGAGTTTTGGAATGGCACTGAGCAATGTACAGCTGGGCTGGAGGGTAAGGTCAGAATGTGCATCAGAGACAGCAGCACCTTCTCTTGGTCCTTATTCTCCTGTCTCATGAAGGGATGGGGTCCCACACCCCCAGTGGGGACACACAGGTGTTATCATCATCATCATCATCATCATCATCATCATCATCATCATCATCATCGATTCACCGTTGAATGATTTGGGTTGGAAGGGACTTAAAGTTCATCTATTCCCCCCCTGCCAAGGCAGGGACACCTTCCACTAGACCAGGTGTTCCAAGCCCCATCCAACCCTGCCCTGAACATTTCCAGGGCCATCCACCGCTCCTCTGTGTCCCCTGTGCCCTCAGTGGCACGGTGCTGCAGCCCTGAGCACCCATGCAGGGGCACTGATCCTGGCTGGGACCGCTCTGTCACAGTCCCCCAGAACACATCGAGAGGAAGAAAAGGGTCAGGGCTTCACTGCACTCTTTGGCCTGTGATGTAAAGACCGGGAATTTCCGGGGTGTAATGTTTGCATCTCTATAAATATGCAGCTGGAGCGCACCCAGGGGCAGCTGCCTGCGATGGGCGAGGGAGATAATGCCCCGCTTCCGCCAGCGCGGAAACGCGCGGGGGAAAAGGGCAGGGCAGCGCCCGGGCCCGCAGCACGCCGCCGTGATTCACCCCAGAGCCCGCCCCGGGGGATGCTGTGACCCCCAGGGCTGTGGCGAGAGGGGGACACATCCCCGGGGTGTCCCGGCAGCCGCGGGGAGGGCGGTGGGGAGGATGCCCCGGCGCCCTGGGCGCCCCGGCACGGCGGGACCGGTGGCACCGCGGCAGGCCCGGGGTGGCCCCGCCGTTCCGTCCAGCTGGGTCCTGTCCTGCCCCAGAGCGGGGTGACGCTGCCTCAGACAATCCCGACTGGTGAGACTGGGAGAGGCCGGCCCTGCCCCGAGCCCCGGCACCCCGCGCCCGCCCGCTCCCCGCGGTTTCGGCAAACCCAGGGCCCGTCCTCTCCCGGCGGCACAAACCGGTCCCGGGACTCACACCCTGCACCGCCCGGGCCCGCCTTGCGACAGCCCCGGCAGCGGGCGGCTCCCCCCACGCCAGCACCCCTCGGCACCGCTGGGCTGGGGAGGACGGGCACCCCAAACGCCCCCAAAACGCGGCACGGGGGATGGATGGGGGTCCTGGGCTGGGCCCTTGTAGGGCTGAGCCCTAAAGCGGAGCTGCGCACAAGAGTCGGGTCGTGACAAGCTGGCGGTGGCTGTCCTGGGCGGAGGACTGTGCCTCCTCAGGGGACCTGTCACCGGGCTGGGAGGGGACAGGTGAAAAGGGTTTTGGCACCGGCACATCCTGCACAGTCACTCGCAAAGGATGCCGAGCGGGATCGGCCTTAATTCCGCGCCTTGTCCCGGCGGCAGCGCCTTGGGGCAGCGCCCCGGGCACGGCCCGGCCCCCGGGGCGGCTGCCGGAGCCACGGGGCCCTCCCTGCTCTTGGTCACAGCGTGGGTGACAGGGGCTGGGGCGGCTGCGCTCAGCCCAGGGAGCCGGGTGTCCCCATCGGTGTCACACGGGCGCTCTGAGCTCCCAGCCCTGGCAGGCCCGGCAGGATGGGGAGCAGGGGCTGCTCAGACAGGTCACCACTGCCTCTGCTGCTCAGAGCTCTCCTCTGCTGGTCCCCACCCTGGAGCAGTGACATAAAGCTGTGCCAGGGCAGGTTTAGGTTGGATATCAGGGAAGGTTCTTCCCCAGAGGGTGCTGGCACTGCCCAGGCTCCCCAGGGAATGGGCACAGCCCCGAGGCTGCCAGAGCTCCAGGAGAGCTTGAACAGAGCTGCCAGGGATGGACAGGGTGGGGTTGGTGGGGTCTGTGCAGGGCCAGGAGCTGCCCTGGATGATCCCAATGGACCCTTCCCACTCAGGGTATTCCATGATTTCCTGTCCCAGCATTACCTGGAGCTGAGGGGAGCGATGAGCACAGGACCCGGCCCTGGGGAGGCTGGTGGCTTTCCCAGGCCACCCCGGACACAGACAGATGCATTTCATAATCCCCAGGTCTCACCTAATCCCCAGGTCCCAGCCAGCCCTGGCTGCTGCCCTGGGATCATAACTGATGGGGAGAGGGAGAAATTAAATACACAAAATGCAGGGGCTTGATGCTCATTTGGGACTTTTCCATCTCCCTAAATCAGGGCCTGTCTGTCCATCCTGCAGTCTGTCCATCCATCCCACCCACAGCTGGATGTGGACAAGCATGACTGGGCTGGCTGTGGCTTCATTGCTCTGGGATAATTCACATTCCAGGATAATACCCCACTTCAAACAGTTTCCATCTGCCCACCAGCGGTCACTCCCAGGGCTTTCCTTATAATCTAAAGGATAATTTAGTTGCTGGGGTAGGATAAGAAAACTTTAAACAAGAGGGAAAAATACTCAAATGCAACACTTGTGCCCCATATTAAATAACATATATATATATATAAATATTTTTTAATATAAAATATTATCATGCAGTGGCCAGGGAAGGGGGGAGGCCTGAGTGCTGCCACAGCCCAGGCTTAGTGCAGGTCAGAGACGCCTACAATTTTCTTTAAATAGTTTGTGGCAGCAGGTTAACCATGGATTACAACCATCATTAATGATTATAACCATCATTAATGATTATAACCATCACTAGCAGCCACTGCAAGTGCAGGGTGAAGGAGAGGCTCGTGGTGGGGGCTGAAGGGGTCCTTGTGCCAAAATAAATGCTCGGATTATGGAATCAGGCCCGCGGTGGACAGGGAGAGGGGGACGGTGGCACACGGGTGATGGGACCCTTTGCTGGCTGCCGTGGGGGTCCCGTGGTCGCCGTGGCTCCCAGGCCGGGTGTGGCCCAGCCCCGCTGGTTCGACCCAGCCCCTCCGCGGGTGCGGGCCCGGCCGCTCTGTCCGGCTCTGTCCCGCTCTGTCCGGCTCTGTCCCGCTCTGTCCCGCTCTGTCCGGCTCTGTCCCGCTCTGTCCCGCAGGGTTTAGCTGGGGGGCGTCAGAGGGGCGATCACATGCTCGCCCGCCCGGCCGGGATTAGGTGCAGCCGCTGCGGCGGGGAGCCGTGCCAGGGAGCCGCGGCGGCCGCCCCGCAGCCGCGGGCACTCGGAGCCCATGGCCCCGGGCAGCCGGAGCCGGCCGCGGCTGCCCCGATGATGTCCCACCTGCAGCCCCCTGGCCGGGCCCTGGAGCGCTTCGATGGGCTCTCCCTCATTTACTGGTGAGCGGGGCGGGATGCCGCCGCACCGGCACCGGCACCGGGAGCGGGAGCGGGCATCCCCCGGAGCCTTGGATCCGCTCTGCAGGGGGGCGTTAGGGAGGATGCTGGGCTCGGTGACCCCGCGGCTTTCGGCGGGCTTTGTTTGATTGGGTTCACTTTCGGTTCATGGTGGGGCAGGGTCCGATGGGGGTCCCGCGGCACCCGCAGGGGCAGCGCTCAGGTGAGGCCGGGATCAGCCAGGGCTGCCAAAGGGGATTTATGTTCCAGGCAGCAGCTGGGGAAGCACCCGCAGCCCCTGCGAGTAGTTGTGTTGCTGCTGCTGCTGCAGTCCTGGTGCGGGCTCCCCCTCTGACAGCAGCCCCCAGAAGGGCGCTGTGCCCCGCTGCCGGTGCCGGAGCGCGGTGGGAGCGGAGCGGGGCCCGGCGGGGCGCGGGGAGGGCGCGGAGGGGACGGGAGGTGAGGGCGGCTGCAGATGTCTATGTAGGGCACCGAGAGCCGGCGGGAGCGCGGCTCTGCCCGGGGCCAGGGTTCAGAGCGTGCGGCTTTAGCCGATTAACTGGGGGTCAGTGGGCCGGAGCCAGAGCCGGCCTGGGCCCCGCTGGGGTCTCGGACCACCCTGAGCTTCGGCGGAGCCTTTCTCGGGCCGGCCAGACCCGGGCTTCTGCCCAGCCGAGACCGACGGGCCGGGGCACGCCGAAGGCGGCCGGGGCCGATCCCTGGCCCTGCCCGGACATGATCCACCTGCGGCTGAAGTAGGTCATTGGAGCGAGGGCTGGGGGCTGCGGGGCGCTGCCCCCGGGGGTGCAGGACGGCGAGGGCAGCAGCCCGGGGTCACTGAGACCGAGCCGGTGCCTTGAGAGGCTGCGCTGATGCTGCCCGGCTGCTTTTGGGTGCGGAAAGGGCAGAATCAGCTGCCGGTGGGAAGGAGGTGATGCAGGACAGGCGTGACGGCGTGGCGGTGCTGGGGCGGCGCTGCCGGCTGGGTGCTGATGCTGTGGGGCCGTGGGGTGGGTTTGGGAGCAGCCCCGTCACCTCACCGGGGGCCCATGGCCGTCCCTGGCTCCACCGGGCTGCTAAGCCTTGGTGCCCTGCCCCTGCGAGGCAGAAATGCTCAAACCCCATTTTCCACCTCACAAATCTGCTCATATGCTGGAATTTTGGCTCGACCCCTCCCTCAGCTTTGTCCACTGGGCCGTGTTTGGTTTGGGAGGAGAGGGGTCCCCCACGTGTGGCGGCTGCCAGCTGTGCTGGCTGGTGTCCGGCTGTCTGCCGGCTCCGCCGGGACGCGGCGGAGGATGGCGAGCAGATGGCGGGGAGATAACACCTCCCGGGCTCTCCGATAAGGATGACCCCGCTCTGCCGCTGATTAAAAGATTAATTTTGGAGTTTGAAATAGGAATTTGATAAATAAACGCGAGCCGTCGGCAGAACCTCACCCGGCAGCATCAGGGCGGGGGGTGGTGGCAGCCGCGGCCGGAGCAGCGGCTCATCCCTCATCCCTCATCCCTCACCCCCGGCTTCTCCCGGTGGTGGTGCCGGTGGCTCTCCTGCAGAGTGGCTGCTGGAAGCTCTCAGCAAGTTTTTCAGTGGTGGCCTCTGTGCAGGAGCTCGGCCAGAGGCGGCAGGGAATGAACAGCCCTGGAGGCGCCGCCGGGGCCGGGCAGGGCTCGTGGCCGGACCATGCTCGGGGTGCTCCGGGGGTTTGGAGCCTCTGCCTGCTCCTCACCAGGCGTGGCTGGGTGCGAGACTGGCCTGCACTTCCACCAATCCTCTTGGAATTATTATTGCTGCCTGTTTGTGGCTTGTGCCAGGGCCTGGATTGGAGCACGGGGGTGTTCACAGCTCAAGGATGGCTCAAAGCTCTTCCCAAGAGCTGCACTTCCAGTTCAGCAACATGTTCTGAAATCTTTCTCAAAAATATGTGATTTTCCCATCTTTCCATACCCAGCCATTTCCCACACTTCTCTCTTTCCATCTCTACTTTTATGGACTCATGTGGGTGAATTTTCCTGCTGAGGTTTCAGGATTTCTCCCATCAGTGTGGAGTGGACAGAGGGTGGCCAGGCCAGCAGAGCAGGTCCTGCAGCCCCCACCAGCCCCTGTTAATAAGTTTATAACCAGTGCAATCCCACAGCCCAGGGGATTTAGGCAGGCAGGATGATTTCTAATCCTGTTAACCCTTCAGAGCAGTTGACACCCAAACAGGGGCCATGGGACCAGTCCCCAGGTGAGCAGCAGATCACTCACCTGATGGGAAGGGGAGGAGGAGGAGAAGGGCTTCCTCGTGGGAGAGATGTTAATGTTAGCACACCTTGGAGCTGCTGCAGTGGAAATGAAGGCCCTGTTTGAGCCTTCCCATGTGACTGTGTCTGTGTTAATCCCCATCTCAGGGGGTACATCCAAGGGTTGGGCTGGAGCAGATGTTGGGGGATGTTCAGCTCAGCTGGGCTCTGGCATAAATGCCTTTCCTAAAAACTTCTGGGCAGACCAAGCCTGACCTCCCTTCTACCTTAAGCAATCTCTCCTAATTACTGCAAGACAGGCTAATTGAAGAGGTTCTTTTTGCCTTTTCCCAACCAAAACCTTTTGGAACAGCACAGGAAGGGCTGTGTGTTGATATCCATTGGAAGAGAACTGCAACCCTTGCTGTGGTTTAATCAAGCCCCAGCAGACTCCAGGAGCAGCTCTGCCAGGCAGGTGCCCATGCACTGACCATCTTCCCCCTGAACAAGAAGGACCCCCAGAAAATGCTCCACCACTCTTGGCTTGATGCATAATTGTCAGGTGGCATCAGCTGCCTTCTGCAAGCCCCTCTCTCCCTGGGGGTGAAGGGGATGGGCAGCAGAGATCTGACTTTCAGACAGCAGAGGTTTGTTGGGATGAACCCCTCACGCTGCAGGAATCCACTGGCTGGGAAGGATGATGGAAACAGGGATGGAGTTTAGGGGAGGGTGATAAAAGGGGCTGAAGAGCAGGAAAGCCTGGCCAGCAGCGAGGGGCTTCTCTGTCTGCCCAAGGTCTTGGTGGCTGGTGCAGATGTCCTGGGAGAAGGGGCTTTCCTCTCTGAGGAGTGAGAATGTGCCTCAGCCTCAGGTGGAGCCGCCCTCCTGCAGCAGAGGGAGGGAGCAAGCAGGGGAAAACAGCCCAGCCATCAAATACTCCTCACCTGTCCATTGTCAGGCTTGGCTTGGGTGGGAGCGAGGGTGACACCATCAGGGTGAAACACTCCCCAGGAACCACCCTGTGACCTCTGGAGGGGTCAGAGGAAGGGATTGAAGGAGCACTGGGGCCCACAAGGTCCTTGGGAGGAGGAAAGTGCCCAGGGGCAGCCCTGCCCGTGGGGATGAGGACCACAGGCTTGGAGGAGCAGCCTCACCCCTGCAGGGCTGGCTGCAGCTGCTGCCACCCTCTGCCCTCCTGCACCCAGGGAGATGCCGAGCCCAGGGCTGGGATGGGAGCACAGGATTGCCCATCCCTGAGTGCTCCCTGTAGGACCTGCCTGCTTCCATCACCTGCCTGCTGTGGTTCCCTTGGGTGCAAGTTACTGTTGGGGTGGTTCCAGCTGGCAATGAGAGGAAAACTTTTCACAATGGCAACAATCAGCCTTTGGAATCACTTCCCCAGGGACGTGGTGCATCCCCCAGTGCTGGATACTTTCAAGGTTCAGCTGGGCAGGGTGCTGGGCTGTCTTGCCTAGACTGTGCTTTTGATGAGAAAGGATGCACCAAGCGCTCCTCCAGGCCCCTTCCAACCTGGTGTTCCATGATTGTTTGTTCTCTCTTCTGTTCAGACTTGCCTGTGAGCATCTCTGATCTCCTGAGCTCATCTGAAGTGACTCCATGGGTGTTATTATGAGAACACCGTGGGCTGCACCGTGGGCAGCTCCTTCCCAGCTCCTTCCCAGCTGATTGGTTTTTTGATTTATCCCCAACGCTTTGTAGCTGATCCTGCAAGCAGCACAGTTGCAATTTTCCAATTTCTAATCAGATGTAAAAGCCTCTGCAGCCTACACTGATTTTGTTGTGTCATGAAGGGAACTCACTCAATAATGATCCAAAGTTCCTGCTGCTGCCTGGGCAGCCCGTGCTGCTCCCGGCGTGGTGGGAGGATGGCAGAGACCGTGACCCAGTGCCCTGCTGGGGCGAGCCCTCCCACCTCCCACCTCCTTAATGCTGCTTTCCGGAGCCAAAAGGCCTCAGACAGATCTCACTTCCACTGCAGGATGTCTTTCCACCTCTAATCCCCACCCACACAAACCTGCTTGGACTCTGCTCCTCTGCTCAGCTGGGCACAGAGGCTCCCTGCGGGCTCGGGTGCTGCTGTCAGCACAGCCTCCCCTTTTCCCCTTCCCCTTTTCCCCTTTTCCCCTTTTCCCCTCTTCTCCTTCTCCTTCCCCTTCTCCTTTTCCCCTCTTCCCATTTTCCTCTCTTCCCCTTTTCTCCTTCTCCTTCCCCTTTTCCCCTTTTCCCCTCTTCGCCTCTTCCCCTTTTCTCCTTCCCCTCCCCTTTTCCCATTTTCCCCTCTTCCCCTTTTCCTCTTCTCCTTCCCCTTTCTCCTTCCCCTTTCTCCTTCTCCTTCTCCTTCTCCTTCTCCTTCTCCTTCTCCTTCTCCTTCTCCTTCTCCTTCTCCTTCTCCTTCTCCTTCTCCTTCTCCTTCTCCTTCTCCTTCCTCTTTTCCCCTTCTCCTTCCCCTTTCTCCTTCTCCTTCTCCTTCCCCTTTTCCCCTTTTCCCCTTTTCCCCTTTTCCCCTTTTCCCCTTTTCCCCTTTTCCCCTTTTCCCCTTTTCCCCTTTTCCCCTTTTCCCATCTTCCCATCTTCCCATTTTCCCCTTCCCCTCCTCCCCTTTCCCCCTTCTCCTCCCCCTTTCTCCTTCTCCTTCCCCTTTTCCCATTTTCCCTTTCCCCTTTTCCCCTTTTCCCCTTTTCCCACGTTCCCCTTCCCCTTTTCCCCTCCTCCCCTTCCCCTTTTCCCCTTTTCCCCTTGTCCCCTTTTCCCCTTCCTCTTCTCCCCTTCCCCATCCTTGTGCCTCTGCCTGGCCAAGCTCAGGGTGCTCCCTGGGGCTGTCCCCTCTGTGGGATGATGTGGTCCTGCCTGGATCTCTGGAATCACCCAGGATGCTGCTGTGGGATCTGGCCAGGTTAGGCATCCCCATGGGTTCTGGCCATGCCTGGGCTCAGCTGCTCCCCTCTCCTGGTTCCTGGGTTTAGCCTCAGTGTTGGGGCTGGAAAAACTGGGATGATTCAGATTAATTCAGATTAATAATGGAGATGATGGTTCCATTTCTTGTGTGGCCCCAGCATGGCCTGGAGGTGACCCCCTGTCTTGGTTCAAGACAACAATTTTTGGGCACAGCTGGATATGGACTGCAATGACATTTTGGGCTGCCTGAGCAGCTGGGCTGGGGAGGGCTGTGTGGCTGGGGGAGACCTCCCTGAGCCCTCAGTTCCAAATGGAAGTGTGTTTCCTGAGAGAGGAGCCCTGGCTGGTGCCTTCCCATGGGATTTGCATTTGCTGCTGGACCGTGTGATGCCAACAGTGACATCAAACCCATCACTCCCCTTGGGGCCCAGCTGTTCCCAGCTCTGTTTGCTCCTTGGCTGGGTAGGAAGGACAAGGGCAGACCCGAGTTCATTTTTATCATGACTTTACCATTGGTTCTACTTGTTTCAGCCATTCTCTTCCCCTCTTTTCTTTCTGAAACCCAAACCCAGCACCAGCACCTTCTCCACTGCTTCCTCTTGGCACTGGTTTCTGTGCCTCTCCCAGCGCTCCCAGTTTCACTCTCCCACACTTTCCTCTTCGTGCTCTCCCAGAAAAATATACTGGAAATGCACCTGCCTTGTGCTGACCCAGCGTTTTTACCCCTGTGCTCCTGCTCCAAGACTCATTTTGATTCTATTTACAGTTTCACCCATCCCTGCTTATAAATGGTAGTGTTAAGTAAAGCTGACATACAGTTTCACTCAACTTCTATTAAAAATATATTTTTCAAGAAGAAATAATTTTTCCATTGGGAAAAAAATTTCAATGAGTTTTAAACCCATTTTTCTAGCAGTCAATGAAAAAGTGGACAAACAAGTGAAACAGGTTTATCTGCTGTCCAGCCCCGTGGGGTAACTTTGTTCTTAATTCATTAATTCTCATTTCAATTGTTCTTAATTCCTCTATTCTCTCATTTAAAAAGCTAACATCTGATGAAAAATCTGTAGTCTCACCCTGGGAGAAGAATCCTGGATTACCTTGGAGTGGCTCCATAAGGATCTGGAACACACAGCACAGGATGTTTGCCTTCAACACTGTGATACAAATTAGGCCTGGCACCCTTGGGTAGATCATAGGGGGTCTTATGAATCCTCCCTGAATGTGATTCCAAGTTTTAAACCACTGAAAATCCTCTGAATTGTTTCTGTTGGAACTTCCTCTGATCAGAGAGGTGTTAATGAACGGGAGCAGCAGCAGTGCCCGATGCTTTTGCCAGGGTTGGTGTGTGTTTTGGAGGATGGAATTGAGGATCTGAGTGTTTGGAGAGAAAGCTGGAAGCTGAGCATTGCTTCTCTTCCCTGAGGGCCTCTTGGGTTTGCTTTTCATTTCTTTTACCAGCTTGTGGACAAGCCTGTGGTTTATTGCAACATCCCACCCAGTGGGGAGGACCAGGAGTCCCAGCCTGGGGCAGCTGAAGGACTTCACGTCAGAAATGTGGAGCCCCAAACTCATCTCTCTAACCCTGAGGGTAGAAACTGTTCCCTGAGATGCAGAAATCAGGGTGGGTGAATTACTGAAGTGCCAGGCAGGAAAATTTCCCCATTTTCCTGCAACTTTTGGCTCGGCCTGACTCCAGTGAGCTTTTCTGCAGCCCCTCTGAAACTGGGAGAAGGAACCTTATCACAGAGCCACAGAATGGCTTCAGTGGGAAGGGACCCTAAAGATCATCTCATTCACTCCCTGTGGTGGGAATGGACCCCTTCCAACCTGCCTTTGGAGATTTCCAGGGATGGGGCAGCCACAGCTTCTCTGGGCACCCTGTGCCAGTGCTTCAACTTTATCCCACTGCCATTGCCTCCAGTGCTTGTGCAATCCCTTCCCTTCAGCATCCTGATTTATCCCAGCCAAGGCTCTGGCCCATGGATCAGGCAGTAATTGTGGGGCAATGCATTAGCATTTTTAGCTAGATAATTAAATTTTTTGGAAAGTTTTGGCCACCTAAAGATCAAATATATCCAGGTTTTATATGTCATCTGAATGTCCTCAGGTGAAGACAATGAAAAAAAAAAGAAGACAAAATGCAGGAGAACTTTTCCAATTTGTCATTATTTTGGAGCACTTTGCCCAGTGAGGCTTCACACGAGGCCATGGGGGAAGCTCCAGCTGATAAAATCAAAGTTGTTCAAACGTGGGAACAGCAACATCCAGGAGCTTGGACTCAAGGGATGGTTTGGCACGGGGTGGCAGTGCCAGGCAGGCATGGCCACAGTGGCTGCAGTCAGAGCTCTGCTAACGAGGGCAAGGGCCACTAATGGGGCTGGCCAGGAGCCTGCTGGGACCTGGGAACAGCACAGGGAGCACAGCCATGGGGCAGGCAGGGCCAGCAGCTCCCCTGTGACCTCAGCTGTCCTCCAGAGCTGGTTGGGGTGCAGGACTCCTGAGGCTCCAGGGAGTACATTTCCCTTCTCAGGAAAGGTCACCAGACCTCTCCCCCCTCCTGCTCCTGCCAAGCCCCAAGGTGGGCTCTGCTGGTCCATTCCCATTCACTGGCAAGCCTTGGATAATTTTATTTCATCCCTCCATTCCCTCCATCCCACAAGACAGGGGTGCTGCTGCTTCTCCAGCTGGGTGGTGGCACCAAGACAGGGATGGAGGACACAGTCTCAAGCTGCACCAAGGGATAAGTTGGATATTAGTAAAAAGATTTTACAGACAGGGTGATAAAGTTCTGGAATGTTCTGCCCTGGGAGGTGGTGGAGTCCCCATCCCTGGATGTGTTTAAAAAAGCCTGGATGTGGCACTGGGTGCCAGGGTTTAGCTGAGGTGTTGGGGCTGGGTTGGACTCGATGACCTTTGAGGTCTCTTCCAACCCGGTGATTCTGGGAATTCTCTGGAAGGGGCTGCTCAGAGGCAAGTCAGGCTTCTGACCTCCCAGCAGACAGGGACAGCTGAACTTGTCCTGCATTAAGAAGAAAATCCTGTGGGCTGGAAAAGATGCTAAAAGAAAAAAAAATCAACATCAGCCCTAAACCCCCTAAG
This sequence comes from Fringilla coelebs, assembly GCF_963513975.1. NCBI lineage: Eukaryota > Metazoa > Chordata > Aves > Passeriformes > Fringillidae > Fringilla > Fringilla coelebs. The sequence goes on from NC_140042.1 coordinate 15,009,052, forward strand.
TGCCACAGTCTGTTCCTGCTTCCAGAGCTTTGCTATGGATTTTAACCCTTTAGGGAGGGTGACTGCACCCGTCCCACACCGAACACCGCCCTCCATCCCCGGAGGGGCCGTTCCCAATAAATCTTGTGCCTTGTGCCGAGGATGAGGGGCCAGCCCGGCTCCGGCCCCGCGCCTCGGGAAGGCGCTGGAGGGGCCGCGCCGGCTCCGGCTTGCGTCAGCTTTAATCTAAAGTTGGGGATGTTTTGAGCTGATCTGTGTTAATGTTGGGAGGAATTAACATGCATACGGGGAGACCACGTGATGCCCTCCGACCTCCCCCTTTTTTTTTTTTTTTTTTTTTTTTTTTTAATTCCCATTTCTTTCCCCCCATCACTTTAACGGATTCCTGCCAAATCGGAGCGGCCGGCGCCGGGCAGGGCCGGGCTGGCACCGCCGGCAAGATGCCCGCGGTGTCTGTGCTGTACAAGGGAGCCATCATCATCAGCAGGTAACGGGGAGGGGGCCCGGGGATCCCGGGGCTCCCCCTCCCAGCCCAGGCTGTGCCCTGCGGCTTCCCCGGGAGCGGGCTCGGGAGGCAGGACGGCAGGAGGAGCGCAGGACTCGGGGTTTGTGCTTCGGTGGCGTTCGCAGGGCTCGGGGCTGCTCGGCGGCCGTGCCTCGGAGCGGGGATGGTGATAAGAGTTGATGGCAGGGGATGATGATGATGATGATAAGAGCTGATCGTATCAAGGAGGCATCTGCTCCGCTGGAACTGCCGCCTCCCCGCCCGCCCTGAGCCGGGCTCGCCCGGGGAATTTCCTCGGTGATTTACTCGAGATACCCTGAAAATCCTGAACCAGCCTGGGCTGCTCTGCCTCCCTGGGATGCCTTCGAGCTCCATTTTTCAATAGCCAGATGTGGCCAGTTGTTTGCTCAGTCCTCAGTATGGTCCAAGGATAGCAAGGAGAGGCATTTTTAACACGGAGAAAGCGCTTCTAGTCCCAATCTTAGAGGTGGAAGTTACTGGCTTTGCTGGACAGCTCGATATTTTGAGTTTTATTTTGGACTCCTGGTAAGTCCCTGCAGGTTATTCTTATCCTGCATCCTGCTGGATTTGGAGCAGCCTCTTGTTTCCCACGCTGCTGTTCCTCCTCATCCGTGTTCAGATCTGGGGCCAGATATCGATTGGGAAACACCTTGTCTCCTGGCACTCAATGCTGGGGAGTGCTTTGGTGCCTCCCCAGCCCTGGTTTCCTACCTGGGTTTCTCAGATCAGGGCTCATCCACCCTGAGGAGCCCAAGGAGAAGTGCTGCTGGTTCCAGGTTTGGAGTCTGGCATCTGTGGTTGGGGCAGGGCGTTTTTGGGGTCATTCATCAGGGACCTTGCCTGAGGTGTTTAGGGGGAGGCTGTGGGGTGTTTTGGGGAGTTACTCGGCTCAGGGGAATCTCAGGTGGGTGAGGCTCTTCCACCTGCACTGGCTTGTGATGAGAGGCTCCCACCAGACCAGGCAGGACTGGAAGCAGCTCTTGCATCCCCTTTTCCAGACCCTCTGCCTGCACTAAAAACCTTGAGAGTGGATTGTGTTCATTACAGGCTGTGTTTGTGAAAGTGCTTTATTCCAGAGCACAGCTCCGAGCTCTGATCTCATTTCCCAGGAGCTGCACAGCTGTCCAGCCCTGATAATCTGGGGTAATGAAGCACAGACAGGTCCAGCAGATTTGCTGGGTGGGGAGGATGATGCTCAGCCCTGCACATATTCTCTCATTTATCTGTGCAGAGCTTGGGGGGGGCCTGGCTGAGGGCTGAGTTTTGCCCGTGTGGGTGCAGCAGTGGGGCTGTCCCTGGGTGTCAGCAGTGCCTGCTGGGCTGGGAGGGACAATGTGCCTCAGTGGGTGCTGGCTGGGCACCGGTGCCTCTGTCCTTTTTGGCCCATGACAGCCAGCTGCTCCTCTTGTCTCCCCAGGACGCTCATGGGACCGTACGGGATGGACCGAACCGTGCACTGCTTCGACTTCTACGAGTGTGCAAACGGGCTGGGTGAGTACCAGGGACTGGGCTGGGTCAGAACCAGGGGCTGGGCTGGGGGAGTACCAGGGACTGTCCTGGGTGAGTACCAGGGGCTGGGCTGGGTGAGTACCAGGGACTGTCCTGGGTGAGTACCAGGGGCTGGGCTGGGTCAGTACCAGAGGCTGAGCTGTGTGAGTACCAGGGACTGCCCAGGGTGAGTACCAGGGACTGAGCTGGGTCAGTACCAGGGACTGGGCTGGGTGAGTACCAGGAGCTGGGCTGGGTGAGTACCAGGGACTGAGCTGGGTCAGTACCAGGGACTGGGCTGGGTGAGTACCAGGGACTGCCCTGGGTGAGTACCAGGGACTGCCTGGGGTGAGTACCAGGGGCTGGGCTGGGTGAGTACCAGGGACTGACTGGGGTCAGTACCAGGGGCTGGGCTGGGCTGGGTGAGTACCAGGGACTGAACTGGGTGAGTACCCTGGACTGGGCTGGGTAGTACCAGGGGCTGAGCTGGGTCAGTACCAGGGACTGCCCTGGGTGAGTACCAGGGACTGCCCTGGGTGAGTACCAGGGGCTACCCAGGGTGAGTACCCTGGACTGGGCTGGGTCAGTACCAGGTGCTGAGCTGGGTCAGTACCAGGGACTGCCCGGGGTCAGTACCAGGGGCTGGGCTGTGCCTCAAACAGCCCCCCAGCCCCCAGAGCCTGGGGCAGGCTGTGCCTCCCTGTGTGCAGCCCGGTGTCCCACTGCATCTTGTGTCTCGTACCTGCCTGTGTTGAGCATCTTCTGCACCTTTTGCAGCTGTGACATTAAAGGAATGTCAAAATCCCAACTAATTCCATGGTGGTGGTGAGCAGCCAGTGCTGGGAGCTGTGCAGGAGCACAGGCCCACAACCCCTTCCCTCAGCAGGATGAGGAAGAGGGACCTTTCAGAATTTTTTTGATTAAATCAATTAAAATGCTAAATAAATAGAAAAACAGCATCTCTAGCACTCCCCTGCCCCTCTGCAGACTTTTCCCCTGGCAAGCCATCCCAATGGGGGATGGAAGGTGCTTCCTGCAGTGCTCCTGGGATGGACTGGGATGCATGAGCTGGCTTTGGAAAGTTTGGCCCACGGGGAAGGGAATGAGCACTGAGTGAGTCAGGTGTCCTTCCACAGCACTCTGAACTTCAAAGCACGGAAGAGAAGGGAAAGGAGAAGGTCACATCCATCAGAACGTGACAAACTCCCAGGTTCATGTCGCTCAACCCAGAGGGATCCAGCAGAGCATTCCTCTGACCTCTCTGTATCCAGTGGTGCTCTGCCATGGACTTTATAAAAATCTGTGATCCTGCATCAGGATTTCACAGCCTCTCCCCTAATCCTTAATTGTGAGTGCAGCCCAGCCTCCCACAGAGCAGCTGGGAGCTCTTGGCGAGACCCCTGAATGTCCATTTGGGACAACTCCCGAGGAGTCACCAGAGAAACGAGCTCAGGTTTCCTGAGACCTGAGATGAGTTATGGATTCATTATTGGCTGTTTCCAGCTCTGCAGGGGGACAGCTTTGCTGACTCTTCCCACATTCATGAGGTTCATGGGAGCTCAGAGAAATTACTTTACTTGGTGAATATGATATTTTAATCTCCAGAGGTGGATTCGGTTGAGTTGATGGGATTTCAGCTGCTGGGTTAGATTAGCTCATTAAAGGAGGAGGCCCAGAAAAGCCTGATGGGGCCATCACTGACCTCTGGAAGAAGTGACAGATGTGGCAGCCCTTTGTGAGCCACTTCCCTGGGTTCCAGCTCCTCTCCTTTCCCCCAGTCTGGGCCAGAGGGTCTTTGCAGGGTCTAACAGAACCTACAAAGCAAATTGTGATGTGCTGGAGGAAGCTACAATAATGTGGATTTCCTGATGCCCTCAGCTGCTGGCTTCATCCTCTCCTGTGAGGCTTGAAGCACTCAGGACAAGCAACCATCCTCCAGAAATCATGGAATGGTTTGGGTTGGAAGGGACCTCGAAGTCTCATCTCACTGCACCCCCTGCCATGGGCAGGGACACCTTCCACTATCCCAGGTCACTCCAAACCCCATCCAGCCTGGCCTTGGGCACTGCCAGGGATCCAGGGGCAGCCACAGCGGCTCTGGGCACCCTGTGCCAGGGAACAATTCCTTCCCAATATCCCATCCAGCCCTGTTCTCTGGCAGCTTAATCATCCCTCCCTGATAAGTGGTGCTTACAGAATCCCTGTGTCTGCCAGAGGTGGGTTTATCTGGGAAAAGAAAGTGAGTTTCTCAAGCTGAATGCAGGGTTATCCCAGCAGTTTCCTGGGTAGGATGCAGGGTTATCCCAGCAGTTTCCCAGGTGGGATGCAGGGTTATCCCAGCAGTTTCCCAGATAGGATGCAGGGTTATCCCAGCAGTTTCCCAGGTGGGATGCAGGGTTATCCCAGCAGTTTCCCGGGTAGGATGCAGGGTTATCCCAGCAGTTTCCCGGGTAGGATGCAGGGTTATCCCAGCAGTTTCTCAAGATGAATGCAGGGTTGTCCCAGCAGTTTCTCAAGCTGAATGCAGGGTTATCCCAGCAGTTTCCCAGGTGGGATGCAGGGTTATCCCAGCAGTTTCCTGGGTAGGATGCAGGGTTATCCCAGCAGTTTCCCAGGTGGAATGCAGGGTTATCCCAGCAGTTTCCCAGGTGGGATGCAGGGTTATCCCAGCAGTTTCCCAGGTGGGATGCAGGGTTATCCCAGCAGTTTCCCAGGTAGGATGCAGGGTTATCCCAGCAGTTTCCCAGCTGGAATGCAGGGTTATCCCAGCAGTTTCCTGGGTAGGATGCAGGGTTATCCCAGCAGTTTCCTGGGTAGGATTCAGGGTTATCCCAGCAGTTTCCCAGGTGGGATGCAGGGTTATCCCAGCAGTTTCCTGGGTAGGATTCAGGGTTATCCCAGCAGTTTCCCAGCTGGAATGCAGGGTTATCCCAGCAGTTTCTCAAGCTGAATGCAGGGTTATCCCAGCAGTTTCCCAGGTAGGATGCAGGGTTATCCCAGCAGTTTCCCAGGTAGGGTGCAGGGTTATCCCAGCAGTTTCCCAGCTGGAATGCAGGGTTATCCCAGCAGTTTCTCAAGATGAATGCAGGGTTATCCCAGCAGTTTCTTGGGTAGGATGCAGGGTTATCCCAGCAGTTTCCCAGGTGGGATGCAGGGTTATCCCAGCAGTTTCCCAGGTGGAATGCAGGGTTATCCCAGCAGTTTCCCAGGTAGGATGCAGGGTTATCCCAGCAGTTTCCCAGGTGGAATGCAGGGTTATCCCAGCAGTTTCCCAGGCAGGATGCAGGGTTATCCCAGCAGTTTCCTGGGTAGGATGCAGGGTTATCCCAGCAGTTTCTCAAGATGAATGCAGGGTTATCCCAGCAGTTTCTTGGGTAGGATGCAGGGTTATCCCAGCAGTTTCCTGGGTAGGATGCAGGGTTATCCCAGCAGTTTCCTGGGTAGGATGCAGGTGTCATCCCAGCAGTTTCCCAGGTAGGATGAGGTGTTATCCCAGCAGTTCCTTTGGAGCAGGATCACTGCTGGGTGCCAGGTCAGCGTTTGGCCGCGGGTCTGTTGCTCTGTGGCTTTAGGTGGAAACCCACATGTGAACCTCAGCAGAAGTTCAAAGGGGTTACCTGGCAGCTCCTCTAACCTGAACCTCGAATTAAAGAATAGCCATCAAAGGGAAGTGCTGATTAAGGAGCATTTCTCAGAAACACTGAGATCCCATTATCTTGACCTTCATCTGCTTAGGACAGGGCAGTGAGTGATTCACCTCCAATCTGTCCCTTCCTCCAGACAGAAAAAGCTGGCGGGGGCTGCAAGATCAACAGAGGGATTAAGGGAAATGTAATTGAACATTGCCAGCTTAGGCAGGGAGCAGGCTGCCCCTCTCTGTGCCCAGCCTGGCAGGCAGTGGGGTCAGGATGATCCCAGTTGGACTAAACAACCAGATTAGCCAGGACACCCCCTGACCTGTGTGGATCCAGGAGCAGGTGAGATTATAGCCTGAGAACTGTGACTCTGGCATTAGTGGGAGTGGGATTAGAGGCGCCAGAGAAGCTTGAGGGTGCTGGAGAAATTTATAGGATCGTTAAGAGCCTAAAGAAAACACAGACTTGGCCAGTCTTACCTCTAAGTCCATCTGGAGTTTTCCTGGCAAACTTTGTTCTGCAAAAGAGAAAAAAGCAGGGACATGGGCATCAGCTCCAGGACCTTTGCCAGAGAGGAAAGATTAAATAGAGGGATCCAAAATAGGCTAGATTATCTGGCCCTAAGTATGACTTAATAAGCATTATACTGGGACTTTGATGCTGTGATAATTAAAGAGCCGTTATTTACCTACACTGGGTCCCAAATAGAAATCTGATTGAAGTAAATGTTTATAAAAGATGTAAAGAATTATCAGCCCAGGAATGCTGCCACCACAGTCCTGGATGATCCAGGTTTGCTGCCATCCATCAGCTGCTGTCCCCTGGAGTGGTCTGAGCCCTGGAAGGGGTGAGCCCTCCCTCATCCTCCTCCTCCTCCCCTCTGCCCACTCTCCAGTGGATTTTGGGAGCAGGACTGGCACCCAGAGCACCTTCTTGGTGAGGTGATGGGTGTGAGCAGTGGGCAGAGCTCGGCAGCATCCAGCTGCTTTCCCAACAAGGGAGTTAAAACTCGGGGATTTTTCCTCCCCCACCCAAGTTTGAGTGTGTCTGGAGCAATACTGTGAGTAATCAGTGATTTTAATAACAAGATCGGATTTTCTCCTGACATCGTTGGGGATGAAGGAGGATTTGGGATACCTCAGCTATATTAAGGCATTATTACAATTGATTTGCAGGCACAAAAGGGAAATGAGTCATTATTGATTTGATATCTCAGCACACACTGGCCTGCTGGGGGATGTTGTGGCTGGGCCTCAGCAAGGTGCACTTTTTTATATTATTTGTCTGATGTGCTTCTTCCTTCCTAATTCCTTTGTGTTAGGGGTGAAGAAAGATGTAGGATGAGCTCCTCAGTCATGTCCAGCCTTGGGCTGGACTTCCAGGCTCTGTTCCATCCAGGGAACCGATGGGGCTTTGCCTCTGCAGGGGTTTCTCAAGCCCATCCTGGGGTGCCCCTGTTCCCTGGGCTGTGTCTGCCCAGCCCAGCAGAGATCCCCTGGCTCCACAGGGAGCAGAGGAATGTCCTGCTCAGCATCCCTGCCATGGGCAGGTTTTCCCTTTCATGGCTGCAGCATCTCCTCCCCACTTTTGTGCCCAGGTGCCTGACCTGACCCACACCTTGGTGAGGCTCATGCTGCTTATGGATACTTTTTTGGGGGCAACAATATTTCTAATTTGAGTTAATTTCTTTTATCATTCACTATAAAATATTATCAATTACAATAATATTATGATATAGTATTATACCATTATAAATTAGAAGATATGAGTACCCATTCCTGAGGTGTTCTACTGTGAGTTCCCTGTTCCAGCACTAACACAGCTCCTCACAAGGGTTAATGCATTAAGCACAGTGAATAAACTCCAGCACTCATACAGAGCTGGGATTTGGAGCTTGGGAAAAGCAGCAATTGGTGCATATAGAAATGTAAATGTCTTTATGGGACAGTGTAATAATTTAGTTTTAATCTAATTTAATCTAAAGGTGACTTGAGACACGAAGTCTTTCCCTGGAGGCAGATGAGAGCTGTGAGGGGCCTGAGAGCAGAGCTGGGTTACCAAAGGAAGGGAAGCAGGGATGGAAGTGGTGCTGTGTGCTGAGTAATGCCCACCATGGATCCTCCTCCCTCCTGCCTGTTCCCAGACGGTTCCCAGGTTTTAGGGCAGCAGCTGGGCCTTGTTCCCACAGCCCAGGAGCTTGCAGGGCTCAGAGCAGCCCTCAGCAGCTGGGCCAGGGCTGGGCTGGCTCTGCCCTGGTGGCACTGCCCTGGTGGCACTGCCCTGGTGGCACTGCCCGTCCGCAGCCAGCCCTCCTGCCTCAGCAGCAAAATGCCCCACCAGAGCTCTGGGCAGAGATTTGTTCATTAAAGCCAGGCTTTGTAATCCTTCTCTCCATAGCCTGGATCTTCCAAGTGGGGCTTAATGAGCCCTGGATAAATAAGTCTCCTGGACCTTTTCCTGCCAGCCAGCTCAGGGTGGCCGTAGGGACGGGCTCGGTGGTGGCTCTGGGGAGCAGAGCCCGGTGCCAAGGAGCTGCAGGGTACCCGGGCTGGGCTGTGCCAGGGGTCACACACAGAGCTGGGGTCACACAGGGAGCTGGGGTCACACAGGGAGCTGGGTTCACACAGAGCTGGGGTCCCACAGAGCTGGGGTCCCCTCCCTGCCCCTGCCCCAGCTGCTGCCCCCGGGCCCGGCTCTGCGCGGGCGGCCGCTCCTGGGGTGGCTCTGCCATCGGGGTCACAGCCCAGGGGCTGCCGGGGCCTGCAGGGGAGCAGAGATGTCCCCAAGCCCTGGAGCTTGTCCAGGTGTGCCCAGGGAAGGAATCTCCTGTGGGAAGCACTTGTCAGCAGGAATGATTTGATCTGCAGCAGGAGCAGATCCTTTCCCATCAGGGACGAACTTGGAGCTGCTGGAGAGAGTCCAGGGAGGTGCCCCAAGGGCTGGAGCCCCTCTGCTCTGGAGCCAGGCTGGCAGAGCTGGGGGTGCTCACCTGGAGAGGAGAAGGCTCCAGGGACACCTCAGAGCCCCTGCCAGGGCCTGAAGGGGCTCCAGGAGAGCTGGAGAGGGACTGGGGACAAGGGATGGAGGGACAGGACACAGGGAATGGCTCCCACTGCCAGAGGGCAGGGCTGGATGGGATATTGGGAATTAGGAATTGTTCCCTGGCAGGGTGGGCAGGCCCTGGCACAGGGTGCCCAGAGCAGCTGTGGCTGCCCCTGGATCCCTGGCAGTGCCCAAGGCCAGGCTGGGCAGGGCTGGGAGCAGCCTGGGACGGTGGAATGTCCCTGCCCATGGCAGGGGGTGACACTGGATGGGCTTTCAGGTCCCTTCAACCCAAACCATTCCATGATTCCATGAATTTTGGGTTGGGGCTGCCCCCTCAGGCCTGGCCTGTGCCTGCTCTGATTCTCCTGCCTTTGTGCCATGGGCTGTGCTCTTCCTGCAGGCATCAAGGTCATTGGTGGCATCAAGGAGCTCACTGGAGAAGAATATGGAGTTTATGTCAAGAGGATCCTTCCAGGGGGTGTTGCTTATGCAGATGGTGAGTGGAGCACGGGGCAGAGTGCCTTGAGGTCTGAGAGCAGCCCAGACTGAGGGCATTTATTTCACACATTTGTTTCATCCCTGATTAGATATTTTGGGTGCTTGCTTGGAGATTTTCCAGTGGTTGGGGGTATTTTTTTAGCGTGGCTGTTGTTCTGACATCTGACAGCAGCCTTGGACTGGCTCCTCAGCATCTGTTCTACTGCTTAGTGTGTGTGAGCACAACCCATCTCTGCCACACAAGAACTCTCCTGTCCTTTCCCACCTCCCTGTGGCCCCAAAATGGCCAGAGACCCTTTTGCAAACTCAGCTCTGCTCTTGGTCACTGATTTAATTCTGAACATGTTCAACTAAGTAGGTATTAGGGGTCTGCAGAGCTCACCTTTTACAACTTCAGCTAAAAAGATCTTTTTTTCCCCTAGCTGTTACATCATTTTTCCATCCAATAAAGGAAAATAAATCCAGAACAGGTGGAAGTGCCTCTCATGCTTTTCTACCTGACCTCAAACTGAACCACTTGACCTCAAAGTGAATTAAGCAAAAGTTTTATTGCAGTTTTCAGCATTTACTTTTGCAACTTCCTAGAGCAGAGGAAGTGCTGGGACATTGGCACGGGCTGTTCTGGGAAGTTGCAGAAATTCATTTATGGCCATCTGGAAAAACAGGTCGGACGAGCGTCTCCAGAGCAGCCCATGCATTTCTCATCCTGTCTCTGGGCACTGGGGGAACTGCCCAGCCTCTCCCAGTCCCTTCAAGCTGTATTTTCCACAGTTTCTATCCATTAGTTTTCTTTTCTAGGGCGCCTGCAGCCAGGAGACCAGATCCTGGAGGTCAATGGAGATTCCCTAATTGGGGTTACAAGCGAGAGGTACCGTGTCCAAATGGAAATTTCCCATTCCTGTTGCTTTTGTGGGATTCTGTGAAGTGGCTTAGGCTGTGGGTTGTGTGGAGGACACCAGGGCATAATTCTGGGTGCTGTTTCCAAGAGCCAACTTGAAAATTATCAGACAGAAAGATTCAACATAAAAATAGACCAGAGAGACCAAATTGTATCTGAGATGCTCAGACATTTCCCCAAAAAGCTGGGTTTTACACAGCTCCTGGCACCTCCACTCCATCTGCTGCAGCTTCCCAGCACAGGAGATCAGCTGGTGCCTGAGCCTGACAGTGCTGCTCCAGCTGCTTCTGGAGCCATGATCCAGCCCCTCAGCTCCTCACCAGGAGAATCATTCCCAGCTCCACAGGAGCACCAGCACTTTGGGGCTCTCCTTTCCCGTGTGCTATCCTGCTGCCTGCCCTGCGTTCCTGCACCAGGTGCCGAGGCTGGACGGGGAGCAGCACGAGGAGCTGGTCCTGCTGCCAGAGCCCCAGAGCAGCTGGGCTTGGTGCTGCCATGAGAACAGCTCTGTGGCTGTGGGAGGCTGTGCCTGGCTCCCAGCAGCTGTCCTGGCTGCCAGGGGTACTTGAATTTTGACCCAGAAAATGGCTGTCCCTGGGATGGAATCTTCCCCAGGCTGGGAATTACAGAATCCTGGAATGGTGTGGGTTGGAAGGGATGTTATCCCTGGATCCTCATTCCAGCCCCCTGCCCTGGGCTGTGCAGGAGGATTTGCTCTGCTCTCTTCTGGGTTTTGCTATTGGGGATTTCTCACTCACTGCAGAGGTGGGAAAACCGCCTTGCTGCCAGGGGCATGCAGCCAGAGCTGGGCTGCTGGCAGGGTTTGCCCAGGTCAGGGGTCTGTGCCAGCTGTGGGAGCTGGGATTGACCTGCCATGGTCCTTGTGTTCCAGGGCCGTGGACATCCTGAGGACAGCATCAGCCACCAGCCACATGCGCCTCCTGATCGCCCGCGACGACGACGCCAGGTCAGGGGGACACTGGGGAGGGACCTGGGGCACTCCTGGGCACCACAGCTGGACAGCCCTGGGGCAAATCAGGCTCAAAGCCCACGGGGGAGGCAGAGGTGGCAGGGGTCTCTGGTCACTGTGCACTGCTGGGAATTCAGTGGAGCTGTAATTAACTAAAGGAAGCAAAGCTTCCCTTGGTGGCTCCCAGCTCCAGCCCTGCCTGGGGGGTCTGTGGGACATCCCAGCACTGAGCAGAATTCCACAGGTGCTTCCCCAGGGAGGACCAGGGCTGCTCCAGTCTTGGCTGTGGGTGGCACAGCTGCCTCAGCTCTGCTGTGTGGTGTTTCAGCACATCCTGCACAGAGCACTGGATGAGGATGTGCAAGGACAGCAGGATCTTCCCTTTCCTTTCTGGGAACGTGAGGAAGGATTTTTCTGCTCTCCACTTCTTTTTTTCCATTTAGTTTTGTCTTTTATTGATGCCCTGCTATCTTTTAAGTCTGTCCTTGAGCATGGGTGAGTATCTGGCGTGTATCAGACACATTGAGTTAAGGTCTTCCTTTCCCAGAGGTTTCCTCCTTCTCAGGGAGGATGAGAAGTTTCTCCCTGAAACCTGTCCCCTTGTTGCTCCCTGGAAAACCTTGCTCTCTCTAGAGAGACTCAGAGTGTTTGGAAGGAGAAGGAAAGAGTTCAGTCTTGTCTTGACTGGGTTTAAGCTGTGTGGGACAATGATGGTGCCATGAGAGGGGCCAGAGCTGTGGGAACCCAGGTATGGATTAGTGGGGTCTTTGCTGCTATCCCACGGAGATCTGGCACAATGTGCTGGCACATCCTCTTCCCTGCCAGAAACAGGGGCTGGGGGAGCTGAGGTGCTGCAGAGAGCAGAGGAATGAGGGTGGGATTTGGCAGAGCGTGGCTGTGGGCAGGCAGGCTGTGCTCTGCCCGTGGGTGCCTCAGGTCAGAGTCCCTGCTGAGCACACCCAGATCCCGTTAGTGTGGAGATGATGGATGATTAATGATGGATGCATTCCTTATCCATCAGCTGCTGTGCAGCCTTCCTGCCTTGGCAGAGCAGTGAGAGTGCTCTAATGACAGGCGTGAGACTAATTCTGACACAGCAATACACTGCTGCAAGAATTATTTGCTATTAATGACGGGCTGCTCCTAGCCACTCTCTTCCAGGGGAAATGGCATCTCCTGTTATTACATTAAGTGCAAGTCCTTCAGCAGCTCTGAGGAAGTGCTGGGTGAAGCAAGTAGGTCAGCAGGGATCGTCTGCTCCAAGTAGGGATGCTCAGGATGCAGCTCTGGGTCACAGCAGTCCCTTTGGCGGGGCAGAGTGCCAGCGGGCATCTCACACTCTGCCAGCAGGAGGGACGGGATCCCACAGCTTGGCTGGCATCCCTGTGCCCAGCAGCAGCACGACTGGCTCTGAAACACTCGATTTCTCAGCCACAGCCCCCAGTACAGGCTTTCTGCCTCCCCCGTGCTCTGTTCCAAGCCGTTCCTGCAGCTGCCCACATCCCGAATTGCAGCAGATGTTTCCTGGAGCACTCGCGGGCGTGGCTCCGGCTCCCCCTGCTCCTGCAGGGCGCTGGGGCAGGCCGGCAGGGCAATGAAACTTCAAGCGATTTATTTGGCCTCCGTTCACTGCTGGTTATCTGTTAAATCTGCAAAAGGTTAGCCAGAGGGAGAGCGGGGAAGTAATCAGTTTATTTATTCCTTTTTTCCAAAAGATTTGCAGAGATTTCACTTACATAATCATCTCTCAAACTGTTTAATACATGAATACATATCGCCAGGATTAAGGGCTGTGGGAACGTGGGGAAGGATTTTTCTGCTCTCCACTTTTTCTTTTCCACTTACTTTTGTCTTTTATTGATGCCCTGCTATCTTTTAAGCCTGTCCTTGGGTGTGGGTGAGCAGCCAGCCGGGTGGAAAGGGGCCATCAGCTCTGGGGGTGATGCCTGGGGAGGTGCCATGCCATCAGCTGGGGACAGCTTCCCCCCTTCCCCCTGCCCAGCAAAGACCTGAAAGCTGAGGAGGACACGGGGCAGAGAAAATTCAGTTTATTTTCAGATCCTTCCTCACCCAGAGCACTCAAAGCACTCTGGAGGAGGGAACATCATGGCTCTGGGTTTGGATCCAGCCCTCCTGCCAATTTTCCCAATGACTCAGCTGAGTAGCATTTTGTTGTGGTTGCCCTTGGGTGAATTTGAGTCATAAACGCTATTATTTGTCTCTGGAGTTAATTATAGGCCCAAATTACCTGTGCTTTTCATGGAACTCAGTCTCTGGCATGTATCAGATGCATGTTTTGGGCCTGTCGCATCAGCTGGGCTGCAGAGAGCAGCAGTAATGCCAGGGCTTGAAGCAGAGGATTCAGATTTGGAGCTCGACTCACCAGGTTTAGGTGATGCTTAAATCTGATTTTAGTCTATGCTCACCTTCAGCTAATGAGGATAATTTTATTGCATAGTCATAATTATTGTTTATTCATTCTCAGCCTGAAAGTTACAATAGTTCCTTGTTTCTCTGCATTGCACAGATATGGGCCTGGTCTGTCAGGTTTATCACTGGGAGGAGCCAGTTTGTGCTGCACCTCTGACTCCTGGCAGGATAAAACACTCAATTCCTTGTGTCTCCACATGAGAGGCATCCCCAGCATCCCAGGAACAGGGCTGTTGGATTAGCAGGGCTCACACAAGCAGCAGGAAGGAAAGGCTGCTTCTGTGCAAGTGCCCTGCACTATGGAGCAGGATCAGACCCACAGGATCTCTGAGGGTGGAAAGGATCTTTGAGTCCAGCCTCTGACTGATCTCCCAGCCTGGAGCATGGGGTGCCATGTCCAGTTGTTCCTTGGACACCTCCAGGGGTGGGGACCCCGCTGCTCTGGGCAGCCATTTCCAAGGCCTGAGCACCTTTCCATGGAGAAATTCCTCCTGGTGTCCAACCTGACCCTGCCTGGCACAGCCTGGGGCTGTTCCCCTTGTCCTGTCCCTGTTCCCTGGAGCAGAGCCTGATCCCCTGGCTGTCCCCTCCTGTCAGGACTTGTGCAGAGCCACAAGGTCCCCCCTGAGCCTCCTTTTCTCCGGGCTGAGCCCCTTCCCAGCTCCCTGAGCCCTTCCCCAGCTCTGTTCCCTTCCCTGGAGCCCCTCCAGCCCCTCCATATCTGCCTAGTGAGGGGCCCAGAGCTGACCCTGAGCCCAGGTAAAGGGGCAGAATCGGTTCCCAGGTCACTGTGCCCACCCTGTTTCTCCCAGCAGAGGGGCTGGGGCAGGAGCTGCTGCCTGGCCTGGGGTAGATGCAGGACAGTCCCTCCTGCCCTGCCAGCCCTGAGTGTGACAGGGACAGCTCAGCCCACGGCTCTGCTGTTCTGAGCACTCGGTGCTAAACTGGGAGGGCTGGGGCTGACCCAGCAAGGCTGGGTGTGCCAGGGACAAAGGCTGTGCTTTGGGAACAGCAGCCAGCCTTCCCCAGAGCAGTGGGGTGCACCTGTGCCTGGCACTGCTTCCATCCCACCCCCAGAGAGGGAAGGCATTGAATGATTTGGGTTGGAGGGGGCCTCAAATCTCATCCCATCCCACCCCTGCCATGGCAGGGACACCTTCCACTGTCCCAGGCTGCTCCCAGCCCTGCCCAGCCTGGCCTTGGGCACTGCCAGGGATCCAGGGGCAGCCACAGCTGCTCTGGGCACCCTGTGCCAGGGCCTGCCCACCCTCACAGGGAACAATTCCTTCCCAATATCCCATCCAGCCCTGCCCTCTGGCAGTGGGAGCCATTCCCTGTGTCCTGTCCCTCCATCCCTTGTCCCCAGTCCCTCTCCAGCTCTCCTGGAGCCCCTTTAGGCCCTGGCAGGGGCTCTGAGGTGTCCCTGGAGCCTTCTCCTCTCCAGGTGAGCACCCCCAGCTCTGCCATCCTGGCTCCAGAGGGGCTCCAGCCCTTGGGGCATCTCCCTGGGCTCCCCTGGGCTCTCTCCAGCAGCTCCAGGTCCTGCTGCTGTTGGCCCCAGGGCTGGGGCAGCTCTGCAGGTGGGGTCTCACCTGAGAGAGCAGAATCCCCCCTGCTGCTGCCCACACTGGGGCTCAGCCCAGCCCAGGGGGGGTTCTGGGGGCTCATGGCTGGGGCAGGTCCAGCTCTCACCCTCCAACAGCCCAAATCCTTCTCCAGGGCTGCTTTTGATTCCTTCTCTGCCCAGCCTGGACTGGGGCTTGGAATTGCCCTGACCCAGGCACTTGGCCTTGTTGTGCTTTATGAGTTTTGCTTTATGAGTTTTGAGGGTTCCCCCTCTCCAGGCTGTCCAGGTCTCTCTGGATGCCCCATCCCTCCCCTCCAGGGTGTGACCTCCCCACACAGCTGGGTGTCAGCTCTGGGCTGGCTGGGGATGCCCTAATTCCACTGGGGCTGTGTGAGAAAATCTGCCTTTGTGACGCTTTTGGAGTGCTCTGGGTTCATGGCTCCCACTCACCTGCAGGTTTGTTTTTTTTTTGAGGCAAACCAGTAATTTCTGATGTCACAGGCTCCACTTTCTCTCCCAGCTGTGGTGCAGAGCTGAGGTTTCCAGACGCTGTGTAACCTTTGATGTAGGATTCACCCTTTGTTCTTCCAGGAACAAAAGGGCAGGACAAAGAGGCATTATGAGATAAAACAACAATTTTCTGCGGGGAGATTGACCCCCTGCTGCTTAATCTATAGCAAAGTCATCCTGGAGCTGGCTGCTGCTGGCAGACCCCCCCATCCCACCCTGGGGCTGGCTGAAGGCTGTCCAGGGCCAAGCTCTATTGCAAGCATCCTCCAGACCTCAAATGTTTGCATCCTAATGAAAAAAACTGGAGAAGGGCTTGTTAAAATGAACTTTCCACCTCACACAACGCCACGGTTGTTGTTTTTTAATCAAGCTGGGCATTTTAGTCCTGCAGGCACCTGACAATTCACAATGTTTTAGTAAGGGTCAAATTTTAAATATTAAAGACATCTTCTGAAGCCTCTTGGTGTCTGAAAGCACAAAGCAAGGGCTGCTGGCATTCCTTCAGCGCTCGTTCATTAATCGGCAATGTTTGGGCATTGTCTGCCCGCGTCCAGCTCCTCCAAACACAGCACTGAGCACAAAATTAATTCCCACGAGACTGGCACCAGAAAGTGCTTTACTTTCTGCTGGGATGTGTGCCTCAAGTTAGTCATGTGTTTGTGTCCCTGGTGGAACTGGGGCTGGCAGCACTGACCAACAAAGCCGGAGCTGGGATGGTGGCATTTGGTCACATTGTCCCTGGGCTGGACCCAGTCTCACAGCTCATTCAGGCTCCTGAGAAAATAATGATAAACCTCCTTTGTGGATGAATTTCAGGACACAAAATAAACAACAACAAGGAGTGCTGAGCCCATGCATGTCCTCGCTTATGACAGAGTTTGGCAGCACGGGTTGGTGACAGGGTTTGCAGGGTCACAGAGCTGCTGCACGAGTTGCATTTGCATTGACTAAGAGTATTTCAGCCATTGTTTGGCATTTATAACCTCCTCTGTGCTCTGCTGGATTATTATCTGAGGAAAATGGAACAATAGGTGACCACAGAAATACCCAGCCCAAAACAAAACCTAAGTGCTGGTGGCTTGGTAACCACTGGGAATAATATGTGAGATTCCAGCGTGTTGGACCTGCCCCTGCAGGGGTGAGGGGGGTAAGGCCATGGCTGTGTGAGCTGCCAGTGAAACTGGTGTGAGTCAGCTGCAGAAATACAGAGGCTGTACTGGGAAACTGGGATAATTCTGCTGAGATCCACCCAAGGCTCAGCTCAGGGATCCAGCCAACCAGGGGCTGACTTGTCCTTCTGCTTTCCCAGAGCTTGTGGAATCATTTAGGTTGGAAAACCCTCTGAGACCCTTGAGTCCAACCCTTAACCTACCACTGCCAAGACCAGCATTAAACCATGTCCTCATTAAGCCATGTCCTCAAGAGTCACATCCACATGGTTTTTGAATACTTCTAGTGATTCCACCACTTCCCTGAGCAGCCTGTTCCAGTGCCTGACAACATTTCAGTGGAGACATTTTCCTAATAATTTACATATTTTGGTGCCTTACATTGTGAAATTGCCTTCTTCTCATGCACAGTAAGTGCAGGTCACACAGGGCTGGCCCCACACAGCTGTCCCTTGGTGGGCCACCAAAAATGCCTGCCACTGTCTGAGGGGTAGATCCAATAAAGAATTCCAGTGCTTGGAGAATGGCTTTGATCATCCTTTTGTCCCCCCTACTGTTTTATCACCACCATGACTGGGAGGACACAACATCTGGAGGTCCTTGGTGGCATCTTGGATGTTCCTGGGAAGTTTGTGCCCAAGAGATGAAAGCCAAAAGAGCTCTGTGGGATGTGGGGTTTCTGAAAAAAATAATGTTTTTTTTTAAGGTCATGGGTTTGGTTGATAAAGACAATAGTATGGATGCAAATATTGGGATTCACCAAGGCATGTCACTGAGCATTGTGTGACACTTGGGTTTTAAATTAGCATTAAATGGAATGAATAAGGCATAAATTTGATGGCAATATTAGATAAGGCATGCGCTGGTCTTTGAAGTTTGTTAATGAGCTGGTTGTGACTGGGAAGATGTAAATTACTGAGAGCATTTCCAGCAGGAACCTGAGGAGCTGATGATTCATTCATCATTTAATATTGTTGACTCTAATCTAGCCAATAACACCCAACATCTGTCCTGGTGAGGAACGCAGATGACGCAGCGTCTGCGAGTGTGTCACAGCAGTCTCCTCGCTCAGGGAACTTTGCTGTGGCTGGGTTCCTACAGGTTCACCTCTTGAGCTTGTCTGACTGTCAAGCCTGAGAGGGAGCCACTCATAACCAGCCTTTTCCTGGGGCTATGACATCAGGAAGGCACCTTCCCATGGGGATTCCCTCCTGCCTTCAAAGACCACATCTAATGGTGTTACTGTGGCCACTGAAACAACATTTTCAGGGTCTGTCCCACTGCCTGGATGCTTATTAACTGGCATGTGTAAGAAATTAGTCATCCTTGAGGATCTCTCTGCCAAAAGGTCGGGTCCTTCAGGTGGGGTTGGGTTAGGAAGGGAGAGAACACCCCCCATTGCAGAGGGACAACGTGAGAGCAGCGTGGCAGGGCTGGATGGGAAGGCTGCTGAACATGAGCATGATGAAGATGTGATTCCTTTCCATGCCTCCTCATCTGAAAGGATGTGAGGGGCTCACAGCAACTCAAAGAAAGGTTACAGAAATGAGGCAGGAGCTGGTAAATGTGGACGATGGTAATTCTTAATGGAGTTCAAAAACACAAAAAAAAGGTCATGAAGAAAATCACCTGTGGTGTACAGGGAGCTCCAGCTCATCAAGGGCTCAACACACGGTGGTCAAACTCAACCTGGAATAAAGCATCTGGTGCCTGGGCATGGAGATCACTTTCCAGAGGATTTTGGGGGTGAGATTGCATGCAGGTCTTTGTTGAGGTGTCATGCTCCAAGGGTATAGCTTGTGATGTTCGTGGAGAACATCATCAGGGATGGGTTGGGAGAGTGGGCTGATGCTTCTGCAGGTGCCCCAAAAGCCATCTCCCTCCTTACTCCAGCAAGAGCTACAAGATCTGCTTTCTGTCCAGGAAAAGAGGAGAAATAACAGAGAATAACCTGTATTTAAGTGTCCTAGAAGGAGTCACAAATAGGCCAAGAATTTTTGTGTTATGTTTGCACAGTTACAGCTCCTTCTGTCAGGGTTTAATTTGTGTGGTGCGTTTGCAAAACCTTTGATCCTTATAGTTGGGGGTGAAACCATTCCCAGGAGGGTCCCTGAGGAGGGGTACAAGGCAGGATGCAAGGCAGGGCTCCAGTGTTCATCCTGCCCTCTCTCAGGAATGTGTTCTCAGCACAGAGCCTGTCCATAGAATCATAGGATCATTAAGATTGGAAAAGACCTTTAAGGATATGTCCCTTCCCAGCTCCTCTGGCCCTGAACACACTCCAGGGCAGGGAAGGAGCACTCTGGAGCTCCAGCCCATCACAGGAAAGCTGCCATGAGATTGATTATAGACCTGAAGCCTTGCACAAGCTCTTGAAAGCAGGGTGTTCCCCGTGTGCATGAGGAAGCTTTGTCAGCTCCCCACAGCTGGAGAGCACTGGCCCTGCAGCCTTGGTACCCAGTCCCTGCCATCAGAGGCTCTCTTGCCATATAATCATGAGGGGGGAGTTCTCAGCAGCAGCTGACTGCACCATGGTTTTGTTTGCAGGAGAGAGTTCTCTGAGCTGCTGGAGAAGTTTGGCTCCCAGAGCAACACGGGCTCAGCACGGAGCTCGCCGGTCCTGCACGGTGGCAGTGAGTAGCTCAGCAGGGAACTGAAAGCCTCTCTCTCTGCAGAGAGAGTTTCCTTTATCCCAGTGTCATTCTGAAGGAGCTGTGGTTGGATCTGAGCAGGTATTGGGGTGGAGGTTTGAGGAAAGCTTGTCCTTATTGCACACCCTTGGTGCATGCCAAGAGCGTGGCCAGTGCTGCCACGGGGTGATCAGGGGAGACTTGAACTGGGTCATAACCACTGCCCTGATCCCCACATTCTGCCTAACTGATGTGCTGGGCAGGTGACTCCATCTGTAAAGGCAGCTGTACATTTTTGCTCCAGATTTCAAGGCGTTTCAGCAATAATTCATTTCAAGATCATTATTTTTCATTTGCAAATGGGAAATGTTTAATGAGATGCAACAAGGTTGACCTAAGCAAGATGCCAGCACAAAAAGCCATGTGTGCCTGGGGAAGAAAGCTTTCCCTGCAGCTTGGCATCCCACCAGACAGCTGCTGGCCCTTCCCCTATGGCAGAGGTGTGTAGGGTTGGCAGAGGGGGGGCAATCCCACGCTGGAATTGTGCCAAGGAGGCTGAATGTTTCCTCTCCTTCAGCCCTATCCTGATGTGTTTAACCACCACATGGCTTTCCCCAAGAATCCAGGAGTGCAGCACCATCTCTGAGCAGCAGAGCAGGGGGGAGGGCGATGTTGGAGTGTTTGTGTGCCCTGGACTGACTCTGCCTTTGCTGTTCAGGTCGGTACCTGGAGAGCACCTCCTCGGGCTCGTCCTCGCGCTCGCAGAGCCCGCTGCTGCTGAGCCCGGCCAACCCGCACGGCCCCTTCCTGGGGAGCCTGGCGCACGCTCCTCACGCACAGTACGTACAGATCCCGCCAGCCCGGCCCACCGGGGCAGCAGCACACCGCCAAATGTCAGAGGCTACACCCAGTACAGAATTCCAGTGCTTCTTGAACAGTTTTTTTCATCTTTGTGACCTCTCTAGTCTTCTATCACCACAACGGTTCAGAGGCCACAGCATCTTCTGGATGTGGTGGGGGCATCTTGGCTGTTCCTGGGGAGTTTGTTCCAGTGGGGGTGAAAAGGTTCCCAGTTGAGACAATCAATATGTCTGCAGCTCCTCCTCAGTGGGGGTACCAGTTTTCAGGTTTTCTGACTCTGGACTGAAGGCACTTGAGACAGTAATTCATGTTCAGACTCAAGTGTTTATTATTTCTTATCAGTGAATCAGTCTCAGTGCTGTGAGTGGGGCAGCTTTTCATTAGAAGGCACAAAATGGCCAACAATCTCTTGTACCAAGGTCTTTTAAGACTAAACTGTCCAATTAAGAGCTGACACCTGGATTATTTTCCCTTTTAACCCAATAACTGATCCCACAGAGCCCACAATGCAGACTTTTCTGCCCAATTACAAAATGCCACCCAAACCCCTGAAGAAGAAGGAAGAAGAAGCATGAGGAAGAAGCCTAGGATGACACCCTGTGCCCTCCATCTTGCTTCCATCCACAACACACTAAAAATCCCAAACCCTCAATTTCTCACCCAGTGACACACCTACACTGCTCTCTATAATCTATTTCACACTTTTGTGGATTCCAGTCTGTCTTGAAGTCTAGGAAACTTCCTCCATGAATGAGGGTCAAAGTCAGTGCTCCCCTGGGGGTCAGGGCACCCCAGAGCAGACAGAGAAATATTCCTGGTGCCCTGGGTTTCCACACTCTTCCTCCCCATGGTTTCCAGCCAGCTGAGAGGGCCCTGCACATCACCTTGTAAACCATGAGCAGAGTGTTCCTGCAAGGCTGGTGCTGCTTTCAGGAGCTGTTTTTGGAGCTTCTCTCCTATTGCCCTGCTCCTGGCACCTCTCACGAGCATCTCTCCATGCAAACATCCCTGATGCCCTTTGCTTTGGGGTCATCAGCCTGCAGTCACCTCATCCTTTGGTGGCCAGAGCATCTCCCAGAGTGTGTTTTCATGTGGCCATCTGCCCTGGCACATTCCGCAGGGTCAGAGGTTTGGACAGGCCGAGCTGGTTTTTCTGCAGTCTCTTCTCCAGGGCCCTTCTGCAGAGGGACAGCTTGGAGGGTGTTCACAGTCATGGAATGGGCACCATTTGTCCCCAGGGCTCACAGCTCCCCTCCTTTGCCAGCACAAACAAGACGAGGCACTGGTAAAGAGAATCAGCCCTCACTGCAGAACCAGTAAATCCTCTTGCTAAATACCAGCTTATTAGGGATTTGCAGAGGACAAATATTTGGCACCAGAGGTTTAAGCTGCTTCTATGGAGTGAGAGACCCACACAGAGGAGACACCAGATCATCTACTTGGCAGCTGCTTTGGACAAGCCATCCTTACTGTGCTGTTAATTCCCCTCCAGGCTGAGGTATAGAATCCAGAATGGGTTGGGTGGGATGGAACTTCAGAGATCATCTCATTCCCACCCCCATCCCACCATGGGCAGGAAAATGGGCATTTAGGCAAGAGGGGCCTGGCTTGGTGGCCTCCTTGCCATGCTCTGCCATGTTCTGCTTGTGTCCATGCTGCTGCCAGGCCCCAGAGGTCTGGAATCACAGACCACTGGTTTCACCTGAGCATTGGTGGTCAGCTGTGAGATGTAATTTGGGCCATGGGTCTTTTCATGCATGTGGCTGCCACCCCTTCTGCTCCCCACAGGTTGTCCCCAGGCTGTGACTTCTCCCTGTGGCATCACCTGGGGTGCTGCCCCTCCCGTGAGCAATGGGAGCTGGGTGCGATGCAATCTCCCCAGTCCGTGTCTGAGGTTCTGGGTTGAACAGAGCACTTTAATGCTGTATTTCATTACTTCATTTCCCTAACATTGTTCACCTTAAAGCAATGTTTTTTCATAAGACTATGGCCCATTCACCCCTTCCACTGGAGTGCCTGACTAGCAGGGATGGCATTGCTTGGGAGCATGTGCTGGTGTCACTGTGGGGCATGGGATGCACAGCTGCTGTTGTGTCTGAAGCTGTAACACGAGGAGCCAGTGCAGACTCTTTGGGCAGTGGCTGCTGTGGAAATAAACTGAAAAGCAAAAAGCCAGCTGCACCCATCTAATTTGGAGGAAAAGACTTGCTGATCCTTATGCACCACCAAATCCTTCCCCAATCCCCTGTTGCAGTGCTGCCCATGGGAGCTCAGTGTGAAATCTCTGCTCCCACAACTCTGCTACTGCCAGACCTCCCTGCTGAGCTCAGAGCCACTGCTGTGGCCAGGCCTTGGTGGCCTTGGTGGCCTGTTGAGTCCTGTCCAGCAGCTCTTGGAGAGAAGGCTCCAGCCTGTTTGCTGCTCCTTTCCATCCTCATCTGGGCAAGCCACCTGCCACAGCAGCAGCTCACAGTGTGGTGGCTGTTGCTGTAAGGATGCTCATTTCTTAGGGCATTTTGCATGATTTTGGGTCCAAATCCTGGTTAAGAAACACCCAGCTGTGTATCCTGAGCTTCACTTTGATTTTTCCTAAAAACTGCTTGATAGCTGATCCATCTGTAAATTGCTGTCTGGTGATTTAGTTCGATTCAAGCAACAACTGTGTTGTGTGCTTTTGCCTATAAAACCAGGAATGCCAAATATATTCTGGTTAAATCTTTAGTTTCTTCTCTAAACAAGTATTGCCCTATTGGGGATTAGGAGAAGCAGTCACTTTAATAACACTGAACAATGTCTGCCAAAGAAGAGGAGGCCTCACTTCCCTTTTCCAATGGTGGGTGAAAGAAAGGATGCAAATAAAAGGCTGGGAGGAGGTAGAAGGATCACACATGGAAATAAATCCAGGCAGTTTGTTCAGTGATATGAGAAGATAACCCAGATCACCTTGAGTCACCTGCTGACTTCTCTCCCTTGCAGCTACTCCATTGACTCAGGAATCCAGAGCATTTCTGTAGCAAACTCCTCTGGCTTGGGGCTGACAATCAGTGGTGGATCCAACAGGCCTGACGGGCCCATGATTTATGTGCAAGAGCTTTTGCCAGATGGGGACTGTTACAAAGTAAGTTGGTGTGGAGACCTTCAGGAGCTCTGCCATGGGGACCTTTCCTAGAGGCTGTGGCTGTTCTGCAGCAGCTTTTCTAAGAGTAGATGGATAATTGCATGGACTAGTGAGGATTTGTGCTGCAGGAGAAGGCTTTGGGCAGAGATGTCCCTTCTCAATGCTGTGTCTTTCTCCCTGTTTGTTTAGGACGGTCGGCTCCGACCTGGAGACCAACTCATCGCTATCAACAGAGATTCTCTGGTGGGCTGCACACATGAGGAGGCCAGAAAAATAATTGAAAAAGCCAAATTCAGGTAGGCACAGAAAGTATTTCCTGTCATCGTCAGGTGCTGCTGAGTCTTTGGCAGAATGCTTCCTACCAAGGTTTGGCTTCAAGGGCACTATTAGCCTTAAATGATTCTTTAAGGTGGTCACATCAGGAAATCTTGAAGGCATGGATCATCCTGAAGTGTAATCCAGACCTTCCTGATGTTCTGGGCCTCATGAGTATCTCCTGTCACTGCCCAGCAGAGCTTTGATACAGAACTGAAGTTTAAAAAAGGGAAAAAAAGGAGACTCAGGAGAGACCTTATGGATCTGTACAAGAGGGTGGAGCCAGGTGGGGATTGGGCTTTTTTCCCACTTAACAAGTGACAGGACAAGAGGAAACAGCCTCAAGTAGTGCCAGGGGATGTTTAGATTGGATATTAGGAACAACTTCTTCATGGAAAGGATTGTAAAGCCCTTGGCACAGGCTGCCCAGGGCAGTGTTGGAATCACCTAGAAGCGTTCAAAAGCCATGGAGATGTGGCACGTGGGGACGTGGGTCAGTGGTGGCCTTAGCAGCACCCAGGAAATGGTGGAACTCAATGATCTGAGGGGTCTTTCCCAACCTTAACCATTCCATGATTCAATGGAGTGCAGCTGGTGGAGATCCAGCTGCACTGGTGCAGGCTACTCAGGCTTAGGTGAGGTTATCCTGGAGAGAGAACCACAAGCACAGGAGCTCTGCAAATCTGTGCCTTTTGTTTTGTTAATAAGATGTTGTGTGTTTGCTGTTTGTTGAAGACCCGAGGGAAGCACAGAAGTGGCCTTTATCCCTGGGAGGGGACGGTTACATCCTGGGCTGTCAGTGCACAGCAACAGCCCATCCCCACCTCCAAAGGCTGTGGGAAATGGCCTGAGCTCCTGCAGGCTGAAGGTCCACGTGAGGTCCCCAGAGGTAGGTGGAAATTCATCTCTAAAGAGATATGATACCAATCCTGGAGACAGATACCAATCCTGGGATCTTTCCTTGATCAGAGAACTCTTCTTCAGGGAGTCCCTAGTAATACTTCTGGAAATCCAGTGGGAAGTCTGTACTGTTGATGTATTTACCTGCAGGCAGATGTTTTAAATCTGAAATAATTTCTTCTCTCTTGGGTTTGAGACAGAGATGGATCTGTGGAGGTAATGACAGGAGTTTCATCTCCAGGGCCTGCATTCAGACCTGTTTCAAGAGTCTCAGGTTTAAAAAAAAAACAAAGCCTTTCTGTGGATAGCAACCTGCATCTCATTCAGCACCAGTCATAGGGCTGGAAGGGATCTCTGGAGTCAGTTTGATCTAGGCTCCTAGCCAAAGGCAGGCACAACTCTTTATTCTTCATGCCCTCTGATGAGGATGAATCCCCAGCATTCCTGCACAGCCCATTCCTGCTCCTGACTACTCTAATGATAAGCCAGGCTCATTCCTCCTGCAAAGCCAAGCTCCACTTTGTGTTTGCAGAGAAATGCTGGAGCTGTGAATGGCTGGACAGGGTTTAACCACACAACCCTCAGGGTCTGCAGCTCCATTCTGTGCATTTGTCACTCCCCTCCTGGACTGGTGCCATGCTGGGTTTCCTTTCTGCTCTCTTCCATACAAATTTCCTTCAAAAGAGGCTGGCTGGGTGTTCCTTTCATACAAGACCATTCACAAAACACCTTGCTTTCCAGACCTGTGGGGACACAGACTTACATGCATGTCACATATGTGTTGCCTTGGGGTGCACCAGGCTGGAGAGGTGCCCTGGAAATGCACCAGAGCCCCTGGAGCCGTGGCTGGGTGCTGTGGCTGGACCCCTCACCCCCAGCTTGTGTGATGCTGTGCATTTGTATGAAATTCCACTGTTGGCTGGACTGAAATGGCTCCTTTCCTCACTTTGCTGCTGAAAGATGGAACTTCTGATGAGGTGTGGACTTCCACACCAGGGAAAGAGTGCCCAGGCAGGTGTGCTGCCTGCCTGTATGTCCTCACCCCAGTCCTGTGCCCTCTTGGCACCCAAGTCCCCAGCTGTGTCACAGCTCTCTCGGTGGTGCTCACCCTCGGATTATTTTTCCCTCTTCCTTGTGCTTTCAGCCATGACATAGCACACAAGAAAGGTGTGAACTGATCTCAGCTTCCTGCCCTGCTCACTGGGATAATTATGGGTTTGGGGTAAATATTATACCTGGCTGTGGTCAGACTTGGGACCTCCCTGCTGGATTGGATGCAGAGCTTCAGGGAGAACCTCTGTGGAGAACCCAGGCAAGGTCAAAACCAGCCCCAGCACTCAAGCACAGTTACAGTAAGGACAGAGCTGTTTGTGTGTGACCAGAGGTTTTGGGATGGCTTAGCCTGTGCCAGGTGCTCCCAGAGAAACCCCTAGAATCTCTTTAGGCCCACCTGCACAAGGGATGTATGTGGTGCCCTCATGGCTCTGCCTTGAACTCGATCTCCTGCTCATTATTTACACCAACAAATTCTTCTTAGCAACTGTCTGTGCCATTTTGTCTTGTTTTTCTAGAATAGACGTGAAAATCCTTTTCCTGTGCCTTCTTTGTCTCCGGACATTTGTCCACCAGAGCTCACAGTCTCAGGTGAGTCCTGCTCAACCATTCCCTTTGTGTGGGTGACAAACAGCTGTGGCTCCTCAGAGCTGAGGAAATTACAGAATCACAGAATCACAGAATGGATTGCCTTGGGGGGGACTTTAAAGCCCAGCCCATCCCACCCCCTGCCACGGGCAGGGACAGCTCCCACTATCCCAGGTCACTCCAAGCCCTGCCCAGCCTGGCCTTGGGCACTGCCAGGGATCCAGGGGCAGCCACAGCTGCTCTGGGCACCCTGTGCCAGGGCCTGCCCACCCTCACAGGGAGCAATTCCTTCCCAATATCCCATCTAACCCTGCCCTCTGGCAGTGGGGAGCCATTCCTCCTGTCCTAT
Organism: Fringilla coelebs; assembly: GCF_963513975.1. Taxonomy (NCBI): domain Eukaryota; kingdom Metazoa; phylum Chordata; class Aves; order Passeriformes; family Fringillidae; genus Fringilla; species Fringilla coelebs. Next base: position 15,035,602 of record NC_140042.1, read on the forward strand.
CACCACATTTTTATCAGTGTTTGTACTGCTGGAGTGGAATTTAATGGGGTGAGAGTGACACTCAGCCTGCTCAGAGAGAGGGCAGGCAGCAGCTTGGTTTACTCAGTGAGTAGTAATTATATCCATGTTTGCCCATAGTAGCAAAACTCTTTACTAAGGCATTTGGGGGCTGAGGTATTCACAAGAGACAAATTCCTCCACTCTCAGCCTGTGGTTCACTTGCAGCAGTGGCTTTGCCCACCTCAGATATGCAGCAGGTTCTCCACAGGCCACATTCCCTTCTGGGGGAATGGGGGGTCTTGGAGACACAGCATAAAAGCAGTCAGGTAGGGATGTACAGCTAGGGATGCACAGGTAGGGATGCACAGGTAGGGATGTACAGGTAGGGATGCACAGGTAGGGATGCACAGGTAGGCATGTACACAGCAACCCTGGGCTCTGAACAGGCTTTGAGGATGCCCTCAATTGGCCAAACTGGGAAATGGCTTAGAGATGTTAAATAAATCAGATTTCTCTCTATATCCAAGCTTCAGTTTTTGCTTATTTTTCCATTCTGTGTTTCATCTCTATACTCTGGGTCTCCTGAGCTCTCCACCTTTTGTGGAGAGAACCACTCTGTTCATCCAACAGTGTGGCAGCAACAGGGGTGAGCCTGAATCACCCTGCAGCTTCCCAAATCCCTTAATACTCTTGAGGAAACCTCAATAACGCCCAGAGCCCAGGGAGACAAGCTCCACCAAGGCACCCCATACCCCTGTGATAGGAAGGTTACTCCCGCCCTGAGAGAAAGATGGACTTTCCCAACAAATCCTGAACAAGTGCTACCCACCATTTTTGCAGCCTCAAATCCAACAGCCCTTCCTTCCCTGGGACATTGGCTCTGCTTACAAATCCCTGGGCCTTGCTGCAATTCCCCTCTGGAAGGCTAAGAGCAAGTCCTGGAGCTAAACTGTGTTTAGTCCAGACCTGGGACCAGCAGCAGATGGAGCAGCTGCTCCCAGGGATGCCTGGCTCACCCTGGGCAAGCTCAGCAGCTTCAGCTCTGCCTTCCATGCTCCCCTGGAGAGGCCCTGGGTTTGGGATGAGCTGTGCCCTCCCTGTCCTGAGTGCCCTGCAGGTGCCAGGGACACTCTCAGGTGGCCACCATGGACAGCCAGTCCTGGTGCTGGGGGCAGAGCAACCCAGTAGCAGCAGTGACCCACCCATGGCCTGACTTAGCTGGGGATTTGATCACTGCAGGATTTGAATGTGGGATGCCAAGGAGGCTTTGTGTCAGTGTTGTCATCCAAGGAGACAGACACCTGGCTCTGAAAGAACAGCCAGGCTGGGAGCCTGGGCCAGGCAGTGCCTCTCTCTGGGTGCCTGATGGATGCCCTGGATGTGGCTGTGTCCAGAGCTGACAGCAAAGGCACATGGAGCTAATCCTGATTAGCCATGGCTCCAAGGGTAATGGCTCTGCCCTTGAACTTGGAGAGGGAAATGGTGGTGGCTGATCCAGCAAACCCATTTGCTGCCTCTTGCTGCTTCCCAGCTGCTGGCCTTAGCAGAGCAGATGGATGCCTGGATTAGGAGGATTATGCAGCTCCTCTGCTGCTCACTGCCTTCTCCTGGCACCTGGGCCCTGCCCCGATGGCCAGGAGGGTGAGGTGAGGGAGAAATGCCACAGGGATTCCAGAGGAGCTGTGGGACCTGGCAAAACAGGGCACCCTGTGATGTTATCCAGACCCAGCAACAGGAATTGCTCCCCGGGCTGGCATGAGAAGGAATCTTGTCACCTGGGCTGATGGTTTGAAGGTGGGCAGGGGCAGGCACAGACCCCCTGCACCCTTCTGGAGTCTGGTTGGATTCTTCAGGAGCAGGTAACACCTCCTGCAGCCCTCTTCCCAGGGCTATCATGGTTCCTTACAGGCAAGGGTGAATCATAATGGAAAAGGTGGGGTTCCCTCCAGGGATGGAAGGGCAGGGCTTGTGCCCTGGATCTTTTCAGCTGTGCAGCTGTGCTGGCAATGCTGAGCCAGCTGTTGGCAGCTGGATCCTCCAGCTCATGACAGCTTTTCACCGGTTCAGCAGCTGCTGCCTCTGCCTCTCTCTGCCTCTGTGCCTGCCTCACAACACATGTGGCTCCTCCTACCCAAAAACCCTGCCTGCCCAGCTGAGGGGAAAAGGCTTCAAAGCTTTTTGCAGTCTTAGGGAGGGAAAAATTCTCAGAGTGGTGCTTTTCCACATCACTTTTAATTTATTCATTCCCATGGGTGTCAGGAATTCTTTCTGTTTTGTTTAATCAGAGTAGACAAGAACCAGGCAGATTTAAATTCACTTTTCTCACATAACTCCAAGACTCCACAAAACTCTGAGATTGGAGATTTCCAAAGTGCTGGAAATTTTTTGCAGTCCTTTGTCCCTGATGAAACATCTCACTTTAAACCATACAGAAGCCCACTTTCAGAAGGATTTGCCCCGGTATCCAATCCTTCCAAGAGAGGCCTTGTCCAGCCTTCCAGAGCTGGTTTTAGTAAATCCTGGACATGGATTTTTGCCCTGCTGCACACACTTTATATTTCATGCAACAAGAGATCTGAGTTTTGCTTTGCAGGCACCTCTACCCAAATGCTTCCTCGTTAATATTTGGTTTTGATTTTTCAGCACCTGCTTCAGCTTCTAACTACAAAGCAGCTTCAGGCACCAAACCTAAAGTAGCACTGGATCCCCATATCCGGCTCAAGGATGGAAAATTGGAACTGGTAAGTGGCAGGGTCCCTCTCCCCAAAGCAAGGTCTCCTCCTTGTGCACTGTGCAGGAAATAGTTCATCTTCAGGTGAGCTTGCTGGAGGTTGAGTCAAACCTCTGGAAGTAAAGAGGGTGAAACATCCTGACTGTGTCCAAAGGGGCATTTAAACATCCCTTGGCTCATCTTGGCTGTTTCTTGGTGCTCCATGAAGCTCCAGAAGTCTTTTCCTGGCAGCTGCACCTCCCTTGGACATCATGCCATTGGCTAAGGTTGTGCCCTCCAAACTTTTGGTGCTGCTGTCACTGCTAGGGTGACCTCAGGCAGCCTGGTGTGCAGGAGGGAAGGCTGAGACAGGAGTTATCTCATGGAGGAGCCATCCAGAACCGCCGATTCTTCCATCATTTTGTGGAGAACACATTCCGTGGACATGGAGGAGAGCTGCCCATATGCTCACCGAGACCCTGGGGAGGGGCAGGGTGCCGTGTCCCAGTCTGGCACCTTGGGTTCTTGCGGCGTTTGAGGGGAGATGTGGGGACAGAGCCCTTTGTGCGGGGCCGGGGACGCCACGGAGGTGGCGATGTGACGAACATCTGCTGCCACCCGACGGCAGCGCAGCGGAGCCGTTCTCTGAGCTCACCTAAAGCGGATCCGGGGCGGCATTGGCCCAGCGACCTCTGCTCCTCGCGGGGACAAAGCAGCTCCTCTCGGCTGGCAGGAGCGCAGCTTTTCAGAGCTGTGTTAGCTGGGGGGTGACACCGACTGGCACAACCCCAGGTGGCTTTGGGGCGGCCAACCCCGCCAGCATCCCACAGTCAGAGAGCCTGCAGCAGCGCCTCGCTCAGGGGGGGCGGGCAGAGGAGCGGGAGGTGGGACTCGAACGGGACAGCAGAGGGATCCCAGGGACTTGGTGCTGGGAATTGAGCGAGGATCCCTCCCCAGCGCCTTCCCAGGGAATTTCTGGGAGCTGCTGTGAGCAGGATCTGTGAGTACAGCCTGGCACAGGGGAGCGTTCCACTCGGGCTCTTTCCCAGAGTCTGCTGAGCTCGGCTTTGTCTTTTAAAAGCTTTCAGTTGCTGCTGCCAGCAGGGAACTGGGGCTTGCACGGGCTTATCTGCTTCTGTGTGCTGCCCTGAGGTTGAACTGATAAATATCAGTAGAAGTTAGGGCATTAGGAGTAATGAGAGACCAAAACATGCAGTGCAGGAGCAAAATGTTTGAATGTCTCCTCTCTCCATGAGAAACACTCTGTTAATAGCTTTTATCTTCCTGGTCCCAAACACAATTTCTGGGCAGTAAGAGAAAGGAGAGGCTGAGCTCTTGCCAGCTGAGTCTTGCTGAAACTCCACTTGCTTTTGATAAAAGTCCTGAAAACTCATTGGAGCTGCAAATCTGATTGCAGATAAAATGTTCTTGGAGGGATGTGAACCTGTGTGCAGGAACAGACATTTCTGTACACGTGCAGCAAAGGAGAGACTGCAAATCCATTCCAATCCTGTTCCTTTGCGAGATGCTGCCTGGAGAAACCCAGCACCAAGTGTCTTCCCAGTGCTTATCCCAAAGGATTGCTTTTCCAGTATTTTTCTTTTTAAAGGCTCCTTGTTTCTGCTCAAGGTTCTGCAGTACCTTGGTCTGGATGTGACTGAGGAGAAGAAGAGGCAGCTCCGGCAAAGCCTGACCACGGACTCGCAAGGGACTGTGGCCTATGGAGGTGAGCAGGAGCTCTGCCCAGGGGGATCTGACATTTCTTCACTGGCAGCTAAAAAGGGAAAAAGGGACAGAAGAGGCTGGTGAGATACCTGCCTGAGTAGGGGTGGAGCCTATAAAGAGGGGAAATCACAAACACAAAAGAAGGTATTCTGTAGAGTCATGGAATCCAGGAATGGGTTGGGTTGGAAGGGACCTCAAAATTCATCTCGTTCCACCAGTCACCTTCCACCATCCCAGGCTGCTCCAAGCCCTGTCAAAGAGGACACTTCCAGGGAAGGATCAGCCAGAGCTTCACTGTGAAACCTGTGCCAGGGCCTCACTGCCCTCACAGGGAAGAATTTATTCCTAACATCCAATCTAAACCTACTGCCCGTCAGTTTAAAGCCATTCCCATTGTCCTATCATGGGTAAATTCAGACTAAAAGAAAGTTGGTGCAAGAGTTTACTTTCCTTAAAATCCCAGCTTTCCTAGCAGGAGCTGGCCAGAGGAGATGCAGAAAATGAAAGTTCTGCTTTCTGTGGCCTTCCAGAGCCTGGCTGGCCCACAGGGTCTGCTCCCCAGAAGGCTTTCAGCAAAAATCCAAAACCATCAGCAATGTCCCCAGCAGAGAGAGCAGTCACAAGGCATCTGGATCAATGTTTTGTGCAGAGGGAGGGATGGGACACAGAACCACGGCCCTCTCCTATGGCTGACTGGAGTTGTAGTTTGTGGAAACAGAAAAAAAAGGATGATTGGGGGGATTTAGCAAATGTGCTGCTGTTGCAGAGAGATTCTGGCTCCTACTGCAGCCCAGGAACCATCCAGGACAGGCTGCAGGGTAGGACCAAGTGAACCTCATGAAGTTCAACAAGGCCAAGTGCATGTTCTGCACCTGGGTCAGGGCAGTTGCAAGCACAAATCCAAGCTGGGTTGGAAGGGATGGAAAGCAGTCCTGGGAGAGGATTTGGGGTGTTGGGAGATGAGAGCTGGACATGCCCTGGCTGTGAGCACCCAGAACCCCCACCCCTGTGCTGGGCTGAGCCCTGGTATGGGCAGCAGGAGGGGGGATTCTGCCCCCTCAGGTGAGACCCCACCTGCAGAGCTGTCTCCAGCTTGGGGGACACCTCAGAGCCCCTTGCAGGGCCTGAAAGGGCTCCAGGAGAACTGGAGGGGGACTGGGGACAAGGGATGGAGGCACAGGACACAGGGAATGGCTCCCACTGCCAGAGGGCAGGGCTGGATGAGATATTGGGAATCAGGAATTGTTCCCTGGCAGGGTGGGCAGGCCCTGGCACAGGGTGCCCAGAGCAGCTGTGGCTGCCCCTGGATCCCTGGCAGTGTCCCAGGCCAGGCTGGACAGGGTATGGATCCACCTGAGACAGTGGGAGGTGTCCCTGCCATGGCAGGGGGTTGGAATAAGATCATCTTTATAGTCCTTTTGTGCCCAAACCATTCCATGTTTCTGTGATTCTGTGACTGGAAGCTCTGGGACCCTGGTGCCACCTCTCTGATGGTTCCCACTTGTCCCACGCAGCCCCTTCTGCTGTGCCTTCCTTCATGTCTGAAAGCAAAATTAATGTGGATTTTCAGACTTGTAAGTTTAGCACCTTTTCTAAGTACTGAACTCACTGAGATGTGTTTTTGTTTAAATCAGCAACGTGAGAAATGGTCAGCAGGTGCCTTTGGTCAGGGAAATGTGGGTTTAGCTTAAAATTTTAAAACTTTCAGAATCACAGTCGTGAAAAGTCCCCTGTGAAAATATCTGGAGTTTTCTGGGTTTTAAAAATGTCACTTTTTCACCTGGATAAGAAACAGGAGTCTGATAAATGCTGTCAACAACTCATTTAAGCTTGATGGGATTGCTGACAATAGGAGGTTCATGAGAGAAACCTGTCTGGCATCTCTAAACCCTGTTTGGCACCAGTGGATGGCCCCAAAATCAGTGGCATTTTCTCCTAACCCACAGCATTTTTTTCTTTTAGCCTGGTAAAAACTGCTTGTTTCTCACAGATGTTCTCCAAGCACTCAGGGATCTGATGCAGGAGGAGCTGGACGAGGCTGGTCTGGATTCCAGCTCTGTGCTCTTCACTCAGCACGAAGTGGCCAATTTGCTGGATACATCAGCTTTTCACTCCCCTGTGAGTCACCCCAAAGCTCTGCTACATTGAATCCACAGATCTTCTACATGTAATACATGAAATTCTGAGATGGGAAAAGCTAAATTACCATCTTCTGGTTGTTCTAGAGTTAGAAAGACAAGGCAGAACTATTCATTTATCATTTTTTAATAGGAATTTCTATAAAAGACCTCAAACTTCTCATTTTTAATAAGGAAATAACAATATCTATGGGATAATATGAAGAGGCAGCCTGGCAGTTATGCAGAAGGAGAAATAGCCATAATTAATCAATTCTAAGTAATTTCCTTTGGTTCACAGTGTGAATATTCACTCTAGCTCAGCTATATCAGCAATGATGGGGATCAGAGAGTAAAATTCTGTGGGGCAAAATGAACCATCCTGGAGCTGAATTATTTAATGTGCCTTTTGAGCTATTGCATAAAAATGCTGACTCCTTTTTTAGGCGACTTTGATTCAATGTGTGATGAGTCTGTCCCTCTCCTTGCAGACCTTTGACTCTCTCAACTGCAATGGGAGCGAGGACCTGGAGCAGCTGCAGCTGGAGATGAGGGATCTGCGGCACGAAGTCCGCAGGCTGAAGGTGGAGCCTCCCCTCAGAGCAGATTTCTTGGCTGGGGTGTTCTGCTGTAGCTCTCTGGGGGTAATGGGGTGGCCTGTACCCTCTGGAGAAGTCACCAGTTTGCATTCTGTGCATTCCTCGTCACACAGGAGCCTCTCACCCTTCACTCTCCTTAATTGCCTCTTTCTCACTCTCAGCCTCAAAGGAAAACTTATTTGTACTCAAAGCATGCAGTCCCTTCTCAGCAGGGAGCTAATATATTTTAAAAGCAGCTCTCATTAAGAATTCCAGTGTGTGATTAACAGAAGCAGCACCTGTCCTCTCACCCTCACCTGGCTGCGAGCACCTCAGCTGTGTCCAGGTGGAATTCTGCAGGTCACAGCTCTAAAAGCTCTCCCTGTGGGGGGCAAAGTGCACAGAACTTCTGTAAAATAATCTTGTGGTGGGTGGGGGCATTCTAGAAAATATCCTGTCATTTGTTGCTTCTAATCTGGTGAAAATATTTCCCACAGTCTCTCCTGAGAGAAGTGGAGAGCAGCAAGAAGTCGATGGAGGATGAGCTTCAGAGGCTGAACCAAGTTAGTGAGGGGATTTCTGGGGTGCTGGGGTGGGTTTGGGGCTTGGCAGCTGAGGGGGACATGGTGTGTTCATCAGAAGTCCCTGGTGCTTGCAGAAGGCGCTGGGGTTCCTGTCGGAGAACCGGAGCCTGCACAGCAAACTGCAGATGGCCGAGGTGGTGCAGAGACAGGCCCACAGCGCCGAGCAGGACTACGAGGAAGTGATCCACCTGCTGGAGGCTGAAATTGCAGAACTGAAGATGCAGCTGGCAGGGAAAAAAGCAAAGCACGTCTCTGAAATAGAGGTAATGCAACCCCCTGGAAAAACCCACAACCCTTCAGACTCTTCTTCTGTGGGTTCATAGAGTCATGGAATGATTTGGGCCAGAAGAGATCATAAAGCTCATCTCATTCCAACCTCCTGCCATGGGCAGGGACACCTTCCACTATCCCAGGTTGTTCCAAGCCTCATCCAGCCTGGCCTTGGACACTTCCAGGGATGGGGCAGCCACAACTAAGGTTACCTTCCCTCTATTTACACAGGAGAAATTGAAATATTTGCTGTGTGGGACCACAAGGCCAACACAGTCTCTGGATCTGTGTTAGAATTTGCATAATTTCCACTGTCCCTTCCCAATCAACACTGCTCTTGCTTGTAGCAAATGCCACAAACTGTTGTTTCCAAAAGCCAAGGCTGGAGCATCACCACCCCCTTTCTCCTCCTCCTGTGTCCCTGCCTCAGGAGGACATCCTGGAGCTGAAGAGGCAGCTGTCCCTGGCTGATGGCCAGCTACGAAAATCTGAAGTCTCACGGAAGCGCCTGGAGATCTGCAATAGGAAACTGCTCCTGTTTGTGCAGGTGAGGTGTGGACCTGCCCTGCTGCTGCAGCATCACCACGGCCTCTTTCCTTCAGGGTGGTTTTGCAAGTCCAATCAGCTTCCTGCTCCATAAGCAAGAGGGTTTTTTTTTTCCTCTCTTACCCAAAAAAGTCACTGTCTGTTGGTTAGGAGGAAGCAGGGAATGAGCTCAGATCTCCTCATACCCCTGGGAGCAATGCAAACTCCACGGTGCAGGTTTTGCTGGTGGCTCTGCTCTTCCTGGCTCCCTGTGCTGAGGCTGTCAAAATCACCCCTGCTCACCTTCCCTTGCTATAGCTCTATAAATAGGAACCTGGAGAGTGGCTTTGCTCCTCCGGTGCTTTTCCCCCTGGACTTCCTGCAAAATCTCACAGTTTAGTCTTTCAATTGGCAGGTTTTCCACTTCATTCCCCACATGTATGTGTAATTAATAAACTGGCCAGCATGGGAAGCATTAGTAGTCAGTGTGTCTGCTATGGCTACTGGTGGGCCTGTCCCAAGAACTCTTGAAATCAAGCAGAAACAGTGGAGCAAAAGGAAATGTAGATGCTGTGTCCTCTGCTCCAGAGACAGAATTAAATGCCTCCAGAGCTTCAGCACTATGTGCTAGAGCCTGTGCAGTTTGGGGTCAGGCTTTGGAAATATATCTCACTTGACCCCAGGGTCAAACATCACAAGATTTTGAGCACTGGAGCAAAATGTCTTCTTTTTCTCTCCACCCCTCAGCAGTGTTGGAGAAGTGCATGGTAATGAGAGCTTACACGTGCAGGTCCAACCCAGGAGCCAGGGGTTGCTGGCAGCAATGATCACTAAAATGCAGCCTGCAAAATTATTCCTTGGAAGAGGATTTTTGTGTTGCATTTCATACATTTTAGCAGTGATATTAAAATGCAGAATTCAGATGTGTCTGTAAATTCATGAATGCTGCCTGAGCTGCAAAAGGCCTTGAGATATTTGCTTCAAGGGCAATGAATAAGCAGAAGCTGATTACTGTCATATTAAATCTGATCATCAGGAAAAACCCATGGGGTTTGTTCTCAGGAATTATTCATTCCTACAAGTTTGAAACCTTTTTTTTTTTTTTTTCTGTTGCATGACAGAACATTTACAAGGTCCTGAGCACACACAGTCGTTTACCAGATGAGAAAAGGTAGGAGATGGCTTCTGGGAATGGTGAACAGCAACATGAAATGTCCTTTTCTGACCTTTCTCTGGGGAAGGTGCTTCACACGTAACCTACCCAGAGTTTCCAAACATACTTTCACTTTGGAAGTGAAACCATGGGAGAAAGATGATCTGTAGGCTGCTGGTGGGTGGGTACTGGGGGACTTGGGCCTCTGTTCAGGCTTTTTTTGGGAGTGAGGAGCTGAAACTCAGCTTGGGTTAAATTGCTCTTGTCAGCAGAGACCCCAAGCAGGTTGTTTCAGAGCAGCAGAGTTTTGATCCACCTGCTTTTCCAAACATAAACCAGGTTTTGGCTTCAGGACCACATCCTTTTTTATCAGCAGTTAGAGTAGACAAAGTGTAAGCAAGGAGCTCTCCAGACTCTCAGCTGCATGAATGGCTGCAGAAACAGAGCTTAGGCTTCTGGACTCCCCTCCAACCTGAGCCTATCTCATATCACTTGGGCATAAATGTATCACAACTCTATGTGTGTTTTTAACTGATTAAATCATTGAGAAGTCACTGTCCCATTGATAATGACCAGTCCCTTTAAAAGCCAGTTTTTAAGAGGGATGGAAATCAGTTTTTAAGTTTCCAAGTTGGTTATTTCTAATATAATGTGGGGGAAATGCTTTTGACAAATTCTAAAGAATACTTTGCTATTTTTCTGTAACAAAGCAATGCAAGTGTGTCTAACAGACACTTGAATGCGGAGGGATGGAGATGCAACCCCCCAAACACACAGAATTTATGTAGCAGATCCTTCCTGAGAGGCTGGCCAGGATTGTCAATGCCCATTCTCTGATAGAAGTATTGATGGCACTTTCCGTATTTATAAGCGTCAACCATGAAACAGAAGAGGATAAAACAGATGCAGTCTCAGACACATCTCTTCCACCTTCAGATCTTGTTGACCTTTTGCTCTCAGAAGCTAAAGAACTGTTAGCACCAATCCTCTCCAACAAGGACGGTAAGCACCAAATTAACTGCAGACAGCTGAATCCCAGCAAGTCTCGGGGATCTCTGCCAGTGTTATTGGCAGTTTCCAGCACCTTCCATATTTTTCCATACCAGTTGAGCCTCCTTCATCCTCTCATGCTCACTGAGATGTAATTACCCTGCATCCATGTGACTCATCTGTGAATCTGCAATGCAGACTCGCAGGGTATGGAGTCAAAGTCTTGTGCCCAGGGCCAGAGGAAAGGTGTTTATCCAGGGGAAAAACCCTAACAGGCAGGAGGAGGGTTTCACAGAATCACTGAAATGCTGGTTGAAAGGGATTGCTGGAGATCAGATCTTCTGCTCCAGGTAGGGCCATCCCAGTAGAGGGGATCTGCAGTTTAGCAGGGGTTTAGCCAGCCAGGATGGAGATCCACAGCCTTCCTGGATGGTGTTCCCTCACTGCTCTGTGACAGAGATCTTCCCAGCACCCAGCCCGAGCTCCCCCAGGGGCAGCCTGTGGCCACTGTCCCCACTTACACTGGCAGCACTGCCAAAAACAGCTCAGCTCCACAGCCTTTAATTGCCCCTGCCGTAGTAGTGGGGGTGGTGAAGTTGCCTCTTGGCCTCCTCTTTGCCAGGCTAAACAAGCCCAGATCCCTCAGCCCTCCCCAGCCTCTCCCTGCAGGCCTGGGGCTTCTCTTGCTGGATCCTGTCCAGTTTCCAAACAGCTTTAAACCCAGGATCCAAACTTTCCTTCTGCCATCCAGGTACCATTACAGCAATGCTAGCAGAAGGGAACAGTCACCTCCCCGTTTCCTTGGAGTGAAAACCAGCCATGCTCCCTTTTCCTCACATGTGTGAGCAAACCAGGGAACAGGCATCCATTTCCATGGGAGTCTGGATTAGCTTTCCCAGTCTGGGACTCTGAGCTGGTCCATAAGCCATAGACATTTCTTGGTGGCAATTATTTGACCCTGCTTGTCTCTTCCCCCACAAAATGAGTGTCTGACCTCCTCAGTTCACATCCAGGTGAATGCACAGCCCCACACAGGTGCCCAGTCCTTGTTCCTTGATGCTATTCACCAGCTCAGTGTGGCCACAGCCCAACACTGGCTTTGTCTCAAAGCACAAGACACAAAGGAAATAATTGCAGCCTTTCAGGAGCACCTCTGGTTTATGAGTGCTGTCAGCATTTTCTGAGCTCCTGCCCCATTTAAATGTGCATTATCATAATGCAGCAGCATTGGGCATGTTCTCTGCACTAACACTTGGCTCTGTGCTTCCATCTGCAGCTCTGCCATGGGACAGGGACCAGTGCCTGCCTGCTGAAGGAATCCCAAATTACAATGAGTAGGTGTCAAAACTGCCGTGGTCTGTAATTTGGACAACACAAATACTAAAAATTCCTGTTTGTTTTGTTGGGGTTTTTTAACCAAAACTGTTGCTTGACGACTTTTGATCAGTCTAGGAGAGGCCTCCAGATGGCCATGACAGAGAAATACTGTGAAATTCCTAGAAAGAGACTTCCCGCCCTGCATGATGTGAATTCCTGGATTTCTCTTTTGCTTTATAAAATGCTGGTTTTCCTTCAGGCCAGATGGGAATTTGTGGTTCTGTGGCTTGTCTAGCCAGCATTTTTATAGTGCACTCTGTGCAAGGGAAAAAGCATCACTGAATATGTTAATTTTTTTATGCTGTGATATCGAGATGCTGTGAAGCTCCAGACAAGGAAAGCAGGATGACATGGCTTTGTTTGGACCTTAAACTGTTAAATTTCCCTGAAACTTCTTAAACTGCTTGTATTTAACAGAGCTATTTCCTAAAGTTATCTGAAAGGGCACTTTGAGACCTAAATATCTCCTACTGCTTTCTTAGCTTAACTCAACCTGAAGATCTGCCAGCACAGTTTTTTGTTTAGGTACAAAGTACCCATTTGCAAATGGTAATTTCAAGGTTATGAAAAGCATTTTCAGACAAAACAGGCGGCCTGCAGTCTAACCAGGCAAGATCTGTGGCTTCCTCTTCTTTCCTAAATAACGAGTGCTGTCTTCACATTACCCTCTGTGACCTTCTCCCAAACTACCTAAGGCATGTTTCTCCTTTCCAGCCACCTTCATCAGAAGACCACGTGGCCCCCTCCTGCAGGCCAGACCAAGAGTGACCAACCACAGCCACCAAGCCCAACAGAACTGCCTAAGAAGTCGACATAAATATCCCACGGCTTGGTGGTGCTCCAAACCACAGCCATCCATCCCATGGGAGATGGGAAAGACACCCCCCAGGCACCTCAGCTTCCAGGCCAAGCAGACTGAGAACAAGCTTTCTGACACAAGAATCATTCTTCCTAACTATCCAAGACTTTTTCAGCAACCTCCCCTGCGCGTCTACCTCCGAGTTATCATACAAGGCTTTTTGCTCACGGTTTTGCAGCTTTATAGGAAAAATATTCTCATGAGGCTACAGAGGCCTGGATTTCTGTGGCAGCCTTTTAGAGCTTGTATTCTGGGTAGCATGAATGTACCTGAGGGACTCAGGGGTCTCCAACAGATCCCTTTTGGTATTTCAGATGAAAAACCAAAGTCTATTTAGTGACTGTAATCAAAGCAGCTTAATCCCTAGTGTCCTAGTTGTCTTGGGATAGGTACTTCTCTTTTTATTCTTTTTGTATAGCTTATCCCAGCTGCAGTGCTTGGAGTGGGAAGCAGCAGCTCAGGCAGTTGCTGGCCAGAGAGCAGGACAGGCAGCAGGGTGCTGCGGTCACAGTGTGGACAGCGAGCCCTCCCTGGAACGCAGGGCGGGACATAGTGGGCATAGTGAACATAGCTCAGTAAAGGTCCTGGTGTCACTGGGAACTGAGATCCACATGATGCAAGACTGGGACAGCAGTGCATGGGGATCAGATCTGAGATGGGCAGAGGTCTGGAAAATAAAATGGAAACACTCCTCACAAGGAGTTTGCTCTCTGGGTTCTGATTGCAGCTGCTGTGTTCAGCATCTCGCAGACAAACACACAGCCTGAGACCATTTTTCCTCCCTCTTATTTTGGCAGCTCCTGGGGAGATGCATTGAGAAGTTGCAGGAAAATGGGATACAATCTGGCTTTTACAAATAATTTGTTAAGATTACTTCAAATCTTCTTTGTGGGGGTTCAAAGAATGCGGATCCTTTATTGTCTAAATTAAAGGCTTAGGCAAAATCATGACCCTCACCAGTATCTCCTGCACTCAAGGTATCACTGCACTGCTAAACCAGCAAGTGTGTGGTGGAATACATCACATAAATAACCAGTCTGAAATTTTGGGTAAGCTTAATTTCATAGCTTGGGGTAAATTAAATCTTGGGAGTGCATACCTCAGAATATAAATTAAAGGACTTCTTTTAAAAGGAGACATAACCCTTTGGACTGCTTACAAAGAATATTCCCAGGAAGGAGAAAATATTCATTTTGGGATATCTTGTTTAATAGCTCATTCCCCAGTGCTCTCTGCTGTGATGGAATGATAGCAAATCCTGGTGTTACCTGTGGGTTTGGCCCTAGAGCTTTGTTCTCATCTCCTGTGTTACACAGACAGGTAAGAGGCACACACAGCAAAATCCAGTCTCACCAGTCTGGTGTACCCTGGCTCTGGAAAAACACCTCCAGTTCCCCTGGGGTTAACCAGCAGATCCCAATCTGCTCCTGGCAGGGTCTCTCCAAAAGCGTTTGGCTGGAGGTGACATCCTAGGGAGATGTCTCCAGCCACTGCTTGTCACACTTGTCAGGGAACAGCACAAACAGGATTTTGGGAAGGAGCAGGTCTTGGGTTGTGCTGTGTTATTTCATATACCCAATGTCACTTGAGACACCTGGGAGAAAAGGGCAAAGTTATGGGGAAAACACACGTGTTTAGGCTGCACTTAATCAGAAAATCAACAATCTGTTGTGGAAATCCACAGAAGTTTCAGTAGCATCTCTGACAGTCATGGAATACTTTTCTCAAAATATGAGTTCTGAACTCCACCTCCTTGAGTGCTGGAAAGGCCCAGACCCAGCAGGGACCAGCAGGGACCAGTTACATGGCCTGAAAGAGAAACTCTTGATGCTGCTTCCACAGTCTGTGTTATTCCATAGATGTGTATTTAAGGTCCCAAGAAAGAAGATTTAGTATTAAAGCATCACAGTGGGTGAGGGTTTGGATAAAATATGCATTGTGTGGTTGGTGCTGGTACCTGGCAAGGGGTGAAAGAAGGGCATGCTGCTCCAAGCCATTGTATTTGGGGTCTCCTGAACTGTCTGTTTCCAAAAGAGCTGTGAAGTTCTCAACCTTTTAAATAGCCCCAACAGCTCTGTGCTTTCAGCTCACTGGTTCTGGAAAGGAAATCCTCCATGTTCCCAGCAGCCACTGGAGAGCCTCAAGTCGAACAAGGGTCAAGCATTGCATGCTTCCCAAAGCTTTCATGTTTCTCAGCTGGTTTCAGTACTTCCTTTGAATTTACCATATTCCTGTGCCTTTGCTCCAAGCCCAGCTGACTTCCCTCTCTGTTAACCCTGCTGTTCCAACACCACCTCTGCAGAGCAGTGCTCAGAGCTAAGCTCTGACAAGAGCTGTGCTCCTGGGGGTGACACTGATTTTGGTGACCCAGAATAACAAACTTGTGTCAGGCTTTACTCCCAGGCAAGGGGAATCAGGCAGAACTCAGCAAGGCACAGGGTGACATCTCCTCACAGAACTACCAAGAGGCAAAAGGGGAAATGCATAAAGGAACAAACAGCACAGAAAGAGAAGTTATTTAAATAGGGTCTTCTTTATTCATACAGGGCCTGTCTAGCACTCTGCAAGAGAGCTGAATTCTGGGTTAATTTGCAATACTTTTGGCTTGCTTGTAAGGTTGTGGAGATGTGCTGCTGTCACAATGTGCTGTGTTTGTCTCAGAGAATGTGCCTTGGAGGGTCCCAGAATGACTGCACAGAAATGAGAAGGAGTATTTGTGATAAAAATGAGACCTGAATGGTATTAGATCTTCCTGACTGGCCTTCCAGATCCTGGAGGGATCCTACACCAAAGATGGAGGGGGAGTTTTTACACGAACATGTAGTAACAGGACAAAGGAGAATTCTTCACAGTGACAGAGAGCAGGTATAGATTAGATATCAGGAAAGACTTCCCTGTGAGGGTGGTGGGGCCCTGGCACAAAGAAGCTGTGGCTGCCCCAGCCCTGCAAGTGCCCAAGGCCAGGTTGGACACTGGGGCTTGGAGCAGCCTGGGATGATGGAAGGTGTCCCTGCCCGTGGCAGGGCATGGAACTGGATGAGCTTTAAGGTCCCTTCCAGCCCAAACCATTCTGTGTTTCCATGATTCCATAATAAGCTGGAATATGGCAAATATTTTATGAGCCAAAATGCAGAGAGACCCCCGTTAAGAGGGCATGTCAACACACTGCAGGTGATAAACTCAAAAAGATGCATTTAAAGAGCAGGATCAGCTGTTGAGCTGGAAGTGATGTGATATTAGTGATGCGATGGGTTTATTTTGTATTTCTCTTATACAAAGCAGAAATTCAGTTCTTAGCTGCCGGTAGGTCAGAGGGTGGGAGCCCCTCTGCCTGACAAAACAAACCAAACCAAGATTGGAACATCCATTTCAAAAGCTGCTGGAGCAGGGAAGGCGGGGCAGGGAGCTCCGGCATTGTCTTGGAAGGTGAATGTAACAGAGCCATTAGCACACTGTTCATCTGCAGTCCCACGGGGAAAGGAACCCAATCTCAGCCTGCTGCTCTCCGGTTTCATCTCTGCCACCTTGCTGGGTGACCTTGGGTAGCACATTTCATCTCAGGTTTGCACCAAAAAGCCCGAAGGGATCCACGGGATGTGGGACAACCTCCTGGCACGAGGGGGTCAGTGAGTGCTGTGGCGTTGGGTACTGCTGCTCTGCTTTCAGTCAAGAAAGCCTCCATGGTTCAGCTTTTCCTGGCTCTCAGAACAGCAGATCCAGCTTTTGCTCAGCTCTAGTGAAACAGAGCGAGATGAAGTGCTCAAAAGGTGTCTTTACCGAGGTGTGGAGGTGGCAGAGGTGAGCTCCAGCCCAGAACAGTGCAGGGTAGGAGGCTGCTGTGCCTATCCCAGCGCTGCAGGCTGTGTGGGGAGCCTCTTCCTCTCAGCTCCACTGTGACCCCTGGACTGCAGCCCACGTTTAGAGAGTGGAATTCACCTCCACACTGCTTAAATGGGCTCTAAAAGGCAGGTGAACTTTACTGCTGAATTTTTAAAGCAAGCCTTTAATGTTTAAGCAGCGCTGATTTTCTAAGCGTTGTTGGACAGCAGCTCCTCAGAGTGACACTGCAGGAAGGGCTGGGCTGGAGGTGTGAAGCTGCCTTTGCTTTTTCCTTTCCCTCAGGGATCCTCCCCCTGCTCAGGGCCGAGTTACCACAGCACCTCCATCACAAACCACTGAACTTCCTGCCCTTGCTGATTGCAGCTTTGCCACAGACCTCATTTACAACTTTTTTCAGCTGCTTTCTTCATGAGGTAAATAGGAATAACAATACCATGAACAATCCCTACAACCTTTTTTCCTGCACATGACATGCCAATGCATTTGAATTGCTGTTGAGTTTTTTAATTTATGCCACCAGATGAGGAAGAGAAGTTGAGACAAAAGCAGAATTTGAAGTGAAATGCCCTTGTAATGGGGGAAGTGGGGGCTGAATGATATCTCCAGACCAGCTGTCCTTCCTGGAAGACATTCTCCTTTCTAACTGCAGGAGTTCCTGGGCTGGGCTGCTGGGGGGTGAGAACTTCTTTCTGAGGAGCTCCCATGAGAAAAACCTGAGGGTCAGTGCCAGCCCTTGAGGTAAACACCCAGTCCTGGTAGCTGGGAGGATAGTCAGGGCTCTTGGGAATGCCCTGGAGAGTTGGCCTGTGTCAGGGGAAAAGGCAGCCTACTGCCACTGGAAAATGCCAAGGTGACCTTCTGGCAGCAGGAGAAAACAATGTTGGAAAATAGGAATTATAGTCAGGGCTGCACAGCAGAGAAAAATATGGATTGGGACCCACCAAAATCTCATCCAGCTTTTATGACCTGAACAAAAGGGAAGCAGCCACAATTAGGGCACAGAGTAGTTACAGGCTGGTGTAAATTCCGTAGCAAGAAGATGGAAATAGTGCTTCATTTTTTCTTCTGTTTTCTCTGAGGAAATTTAGCAGTAAATGAGGAACAGAAGAGACATACAACTTCTTTAAAAGAGAAAGTTGCACTGTGATGGGAAATTCAGAATATTTATTTATAAAGAAATACATTTTGGGTTTATTCTGAATATATCTATATAAATTAGATGTTGTAGGCCTTGAGTAACTTTGTGGCTTTTGATGCCAAGTTGTGCTGCAAAGGTCTTCAGGAAAAGTGCTCTGGCTCCACAGGCTGCAGCCCTGGGAGCTCTGACATTTGATGGTCAATGGTTGTTTTTGAGCACTGTCAGGCTGGTGTCCTCAGTCTGAGATAGCAGAACATTTCAGGAAATATTGCTGATCAGAAATAGCACTGCAGCTTCCTGAAATGCCTGCCCAGATAAGGGGACACTCCACAGCTGGAAGTGATAAGGAGGCAGGAAAAGACAAAGCGGCAGTAAATGTGATGTTACTTCAATATCAGCAGGCAAAGGGGCAGCTGGTCCTTAGGGAGAACCTGAAAGGAGGCTCTAAAGGTGCAAAACATTCCCCAGCCAGTGTCCCACATCCCTCTCCTCCACCACTTTTGGTGCCACACACCTCTCCCACCTCAGGACCAGCTGCCCAGGCACTCTTTGACACCCCAAAAAAGGCAGTGTTGGCATCATTTCCTCCACAGAGCCACGTCCCCAAGGACTGTCCCTGAATGGTGACAACTGCCCAGCACATGGCCTGACAAACAGGGACCACTCACGCTGAGCTGCAAAGCCCCCAGGATTCACCAAACACTGCACAGGCTTCCAGAGCTGGTGGGAGAGGGGAAGCTGAGAGGTGAGGATGTCTCCCAGTGTCCTTCTCAATGTCACTTGTCTGGGTGATCCCCTTCTACCTCATCACACAGTACAGTTTGGGGAATATTTGCTCAAGGAATGGGTTCACAGGTGTGTAATAAATCATGTAGTAAATCAAAAAATAAAGTGCAGTGCTAGAGTAAAGGGCTGAGGTGAGCAGGTCCCTTTGCTCTGATCTACCCTGGGATGAGCAGGATTAGATTGTGTTTGGGAGCTGTGGCTCTGCCTCCTCCTGCCCTGACCCAAGAAGGTTCCTCCTCCTCAAGGGCAGGTGCCAGCTGGGGGAGAATCATAAAAACAGGGAATATCCTGAACTGAAAGGGTCCCATCAGGATCATCCAGTCCAACACAGCCCTGCACAGGACACTCCAACAATCCCACCCTGTGCCTGAGAGCGTTGTCCGAGCACTCCTGGAGCTCTGGCAGGGTGGTTGCTGTGACCCCTCTGTGGGATGGGGTGAGCCCATCTCCACACACAGCCCTCGTTATTCTCCTTTTCTGCCCACGAGACCCCACTTGGACACGTGCCGGGTCCGGAGTCCTCAGAAGGACAAGGAGCTGCCGGAGCGAGTCCAGGGGAGGCAGCAAGATGACGAGAGGGATGGAGCAGCTCTGCTGTGGGGACAGCCTGAGGGAGCTGGGGGTGTTCACCTGGAGAAGGCTTCGCGGAGACTTCAGAGCCCTTTCCAGTGCCTAAAGGGGCTGCAAGAGATCTGGAGAGGGACTTGGGATGGAACGACAGGCCAAGGGGGAACGGCTTCCCACTGCCAGAGGGCAGCGTCAGGCGGGACATCGGGGAGCGCAGTCCCCTCACGGCCGCGACCCGCCCGCCCCTCAGCGAGATGGCGGCGGGGGGCGCGGGGGGGCCGCACGTGAGGGGGGCGGGGCCTGCCCGCGCCCCCGCAGCACAATGGACAGCGCCCTGCGGGGGCGGGGCCGCGCGGGGGGCGGGGCCGGCAGGGGGCGGGGCCGTCGCAGCCGCGGGAGCCGCCGAGAGCGGGATGGGTCCGGCCGGGCTGCGCCGCGCCCGCGGTGAGGGGGAACGGGACGGGCGGGAGGGGAACCGGGAACGGGCTCGGGAATCTGGGTGTGGGATATGGGAGGCGGCCGCGGTGGGCAGCGCTCTCCGGGGGTCTCTCGGGGCCGCCGTGTGAGGGAGGGGCGGGAGAGGAGGTGGGTGTGAGGCTTTTCCTGCCTCGCGTGTCTGGCCGGGCTCGTCGTGAGGCGGCGGAGCGGGGGCGGTGGGTGGGTGTGGGGGCGCCGGGAGCCGCTCTCCTTCGGACACGGGGAAATTTTAGTCTTAATCCTGGGATCAGGGGACGAGCCGATGAGGACCCGCGCGGTGGGCTCGGGGTGGCGGGGGATCCCTTGGGGTCTAAGGACGAAATACAGCGGTTCTGAAGTTGCCGGGTCTGTGGTGCCGGGGGAGCGCGGCAGGCGGAGGGCCCTCGCTCCCGGAGGGCCGTGCATGGAGGGGGCTGCGAGTGGGACCCCGGCACCAGCCCCAGCGGCTCCGGAGAGCCGGGCACGCCGAGCTCCCCGGGGCTCGGGGTTCAACAGATCCACCCTGAAACTCGCCCTGAAGTATTTATAAACTCAAAGAGTGACCCTAATCAATGGCTGTTATCCATTGATGGATTTAACAGGTTGCCCAGAGAGGCTGTTCCTACCTCATCTCTGGAAGTGCCCAAGGCCAGGCCGGACCGTGTTTGGAGCAACCTGGGGTGGTGGGGCTAGAACTAGCCCTTGGCAGGGGCTAGAATGAGATGGGGTTTAAGGTCCCCTCCAAACCATTCTGTGATTCCGTGTTTTCAAGTCAGCTTCAAGGTGAACCAAGTATATTCTCTGGGTCACTTGGCTAAACTCCTCCAAGCAGTACAATTGGTCTGTAGGTGGAGAGAAGGTGCTTGTGTTGATGGCACCACTTGTCTGGTGGGGCTGATGACAGCCAGCCTCTGTTAAAGGAAAATACAGCTGCAGACTTAACTCAAGGCATGCTGAAACAGTTTGCTGATGCTTTGTTGTACTGTCGAGTGAGCTTCTGCCTGGCTCTGCTCTTGATTTACGTGTTAAACTGAAGCATGGGGTCCTTGGCAGAAGAAGGATGTGAACTTTTTGAAGTGGGTCCAGAGGAACCCATGGAGATGCCTCAAGTACTGGAGTTCCTCTCCTCTGGAGCCAGCCTGGGGTTCTCACCTGGAGAAGAGAAGGCTCCAGGGTCACCTCAGAGCACCCTGCAGGGCCTAAAGGGGCTCCAGGAGAGCTGGAGAGGGACTGGGGACAAGGGGTGGAAGGTGATGAGGCCCTTGCACAGGCTGCCCAGAGGAGCTGTGGCTGCCCCATCCCTGGAAGTGTTCAAGGCCAGGTAGGATTGGGCTTGGAGCAGGCTGGGATAGTGGAACATGTCCCTGTCCATTTCAGGGGGGGAAACAGGATAGGCTTTAAGGTCCCTTCCAACCCAGACCATTCCACGATTCTGTGTCTCCCGCTCTTAAATTGTGTTTGAGAATTGAACTGTTTCCTACACTGGATGGATAAAGGGATGTGGTATGACTTCCTGTGGAGTAGTAAGGTGAAGAATGCGGGGTTTACTTCAGGAATGCTTATCTCCTGCTGCAGGCTGGCAAATATCAAGGAGTTAACGTATTGCTGTGCATAAACATTCCATGGTGATTCTTTGGTGAGGAAATTACCTTATGAGATGGATGTGTGGAAATATTGGGCATGGAGCTTGTTGTGATACACACATGGAAGAGAAACAGCTCTGAGAGCAGAGTGCTGGACACTGTTCCATTTCCCTCTTCCCTTCAGTCAAAAAGACTTCCTTATTATGTGGTCAGAAATGTATAAATGTTGTTGTTTGGGTGTTTGTGTTGCTTGTCTTTGGTTTTGATCCACGCCAGGACTCCAGGTACCTCTGCCAGGTGTAGGAGCAGTGCCCAGGCTCTACCTCAGCACAGTGACCTGCACCCTCCATGCTGCTTCTCCTGCTCCAGAGGTGTTTCTCAGGGGCAGGATTAAGCCCTGCCTGAGCAGATGTCTGCTTCTAAAAACTGGTAAAGGTTTACTCTGGAAGTATTCTGCCTTGAGCCTTCCTTATATCAAGCTTCAAGCGACTTGTTCTTAAGTTCTTAGGTGAAAAAGCTCTAATAAATATCCTACAGCTTGGTACTGTGTTGTTATTCTGTGTGTGAAGCATCAATTACAGTATCTCCCCAAGTGAAAGGGGCCCCAGGCAGAGGAAATGTCACACACCTTTCTCTCCACCTTTCTCTAGAAGGCAGGAGGAAAGAATGCAGCCCTGTGGAGTCCCCCTTTTCTAACTGGAAATATCAGCTTAGCTGGGTGCCACAGCTGGCTTTCACATGGTGCAATGGTATTTGAGGAAGTCAAGAATCCTGCTATTTTCAGCAGTTCTTTGTCAAAAACAAAACAAAAAAACCTGCTCAGTTCTCTTCGAGATGAAAAGCAGCCACCACAGGTGGGAGAAGTTAATAAAGTCATTTGCTGCCAGTTCCACATCCAACAGGCAGCTCCAGTGTGGAAGGAGCTGAGTGAGTTCTGTGCCTGGCTGAGAAGCAGGGGCAGGGGGTTTGATTCAGGGATTTCTGTGTATTTAATTTATACACTCAGTTTCTGCTTTCCAACCATCTGGCTGTATTCTGTCGAGTAAGCTGCTCCTACAAATAGTAGAATAGAAGTCAAGCATATGGAAAATCCCTCAGGTGCACAGTGGCTGATGCTGGATGAGAAGGAAACACCCAGTCACTGTCACTGCCTGTCCCTTTGCTGTGTGTAGTGATGTGTAGGCCTGGCTCCTGTGTTGGGGGAGCTTTGCACACTGGTGGTGCACCGCTGCTTCTTCAGAATCCATTTCTCTGGAATGCTCCCAGAGTTACAGCAAGTGCCATCAGGGGTCCATATCCCTCCTCCTCCCACCTCCTTCCCTGGAGCACCCAGCAGGTGGATCCCAAGCTTGTAATGAGCTCTCTCTGCTTGGTTCACAGAGGAATTGCTGTGTGGGCTGGAGCAAAAGGGGTGCCCAGGGAGCTGAGGCTCCCAGGGCTCTGTGCTGTTGGCACAGTGTGTCACAGGATGCTTTGTGAAATTTGGTGGCTGCTGCTGTTTGCTGTGTTCAGCTGTGCAAGAACTGACATACTTTTAATACCTGCTTGGGATGGTTGTTAGTAGCCAGATTTGTTTGCTTTAATGCATTGATGACTCCAAGCTCTGAGCTTTTATCAACTACTCTGGGCTTGGCCAGCTGGTGTTGAACCTCTTTTCTGGATGCTCCAGGTGTGCCTCTCCCTATGGATTGGGGTTTCTCAGTGGTCATGCTGCAGTTCAGTGGGTCACTGCTCTTCCCCTGAGTTATCTTCCCTAATGTGTTTTTTTTTAGCCAGATGCAAATAGGAAGTTGAGCAGGGAGCCTGGGCCACTGTAGAGCTGGAAGGATGTTAGAGGAGCACACAAACTCTCTGGTTGGGTAGTTTCTTTCTGGTGGTTGAACATACCTGTTTATAATTTGAGTGGAACACAAGGTGAATTTAAAAACACATCTGTCTTTGGTGCTGAAGCACTCTTGAGCTAACATGGCCCAGATGCCCAATGGTAACACCTGGGACTCTTTGTCCTTATCAAGGCTAATCATCATCTTCAGCTGGGTGTGCCAAGTAGCCACCTTTCACTGCCTTTTTCTGATGGTTTTTCCCTTTTTTCCAGGACTTACAGCAGAAGTCCCTGTTGCTTTGAGAAGCACAATGACCATCTTACAGCTCTGTTTGGAGGAGAGGGCATAGAAGGTCTGCTGCCACTGCACTCTCACGAGGTATGAAAGATTTCTAGGGCAGGTGTGAGTTATCAGCTCTCATTTTTCCACACCTTCCTGTGGGTGTAATAGTCACTGCTCTTTTCTCCAGCCTTCCCTCAGCTGGAGGAGCACAGAGGCAATAAACCTGTGGCAGTCAGGTCCAGCAGCTGCTGGGAGCAGTGGCTCTGTCCAGGCAGCACAGTTATGGCTGCTGAGCTACAGCTTGTGCCATCCCACTGCTCTGTGGCTGGTGCCTCTGTGGGTGAGTCTAGACTGGTCTGTCTTGAGCCTTTGGGCTGTGGAGGTTTCTGACCTTCTCCTGCTGAGGTGCAGGGATTCCTGGTGTAGGAGGTGAGGTCAGAATAAGCAAGATCCCAGCTCAATGTGCTTGAGGAGGCTGCTCTGTTTGTGCTCATGGGAGGGTCCTTGCCCAGCCTAATCATGTTACAGGTCATGTTCTAAGGTGCCCTGTCCTGTGCCTCTTGGCTCGGGTGTCTGATACCTGATAGCAGCCTGGGCTTCCTGGGATGTGCTTGTCCTGCTCCTCTCGCTGCACTCTGGGTTGGATGCTCTGCTGGGAGCTTCTCTCTGCATTGACTGGCTTGGCATGGACTGGTTTTTAGCACCAGTGAGATTGAGAGATCCAGTGAGTGCTGACCTTAGCTGTTTGGGTAATGTGATCCTCTGCACAGGAACTGTCTGATCACTGGGCCCTACTTCTCCAAAAATCCCCCATTCTCAGGTACTCAAACTTTCCAAGTCCTTTTTCCTTCGCCCTTGCATAGATTTTACAGTGTGATGGCATTTTGCAGCAATTTTTGAGGGAGAATCTATTGCCTATTCATGTTTCACCTCGGGTTTTGGGCTGAAAATGTCAGGGATAAGTTGTCTGAGTGCTCTGACTGAGTTCAGCGCTCCACTGCGTCACGCTGCCGAGGGCTGTGTCTGCTCAGCAGTGGAATTTGAGTGGGGTGGAATGAGCACAGTGCCTCCAACCAGCCACCCAGCCTTTTGTGTGCTGCTGTTCATGGATGGCATTGGCAGGAGCAGTACAAAGGAATTCCCAAAGGATTTGCAGAAAACAACCTAATAATGCTTTTTATAATGATCTGTGCACTTCCCTTGAGATGCTGGTTACTGGTGCATGTTTGAGGGTTAAAACACGGGCAGGAGAGTCTGAGGGAGGAATCCTGATGAGGACGGTGAGAGGTGGCTGGGAGCAGGGAAATGCTGAGGACAGGATTGTTCCTGCTCCCTGCAGTTCTTGCCTCAGTTCAGCTGGAACAGTGGGCATCCAGGCAGTGGGATGTGATTGCCAGCTTAGCATCAGGCATGTTCTTTCAGCATGCTGCTTCCTTTTCCTTTCAGTGAGCTAAAACAACTGAATCCTACTTTGTGCACAAAAGCATTTAAAACACCGAGGTATGGAAAGCTGTGGAAGCTTTCAGTGAAAAAGATTTTGCCCTAATGATTACAGATATAATGTAGGGAAGGGGGATAGGGGGTAGAATTGCTGTGTAGGCTCTGTAAGGCCCCTAAGACAGGCTCCTTCTCCAGAGTACAGTTCATTCTGGCTTTACATCTCTGTACTGTGCTTTAATTATTGTGAGTTTTGTTGGAGCTCCAAGTTGAATTTATTGCAGTAGTGCTGGCAAGCAGCACAAGATGCTGGGCACAGCTCTGGACTGGGACTGCAGAGACTTGCCTCTGTCTCTGCCACTTACTAGGCAAGATATTCTACCTAATAAATCTCCTCTCTATTTGTAAAAAAGAGCTACAACATCTAGTAAGGTCTGTAAAAATCACCTAGCATGTATTGCACTGCTTGGTGTGGGGGATCTAAAATGTTCCAATTTCTCTCTATTGCAGGTGTGTGGTAAAAATGGTGCAGAAATACCAGTCCCCAGTTCGAGTCTACAAATACCCTTTTGAGCTCGTCATGGCAGTGAGTAACACTCAGCACTTTCCCTGCTCCAGCTGCTGAGGGCCAGTGGGAGGTGGGGGACTGTGGGTTTGGCTGCATGTCTGTGACAGTCCTACTGTAGGGACAGAGCCTCAGCTCCCCTCCTCCAATTTTCCAAGTAAAATAAGGATCAGTATCTCAGTATTAAGAATGGCAGCTTAGTTGTTAGAAGGGAAAAAAAAAAACCCCAAACAAACAAGAAAATCCAACCTTATGTAATTATTCTTTGACAAGGAAGGAAAAAAAAATGACATTGTTAGGCAGGGTCAGTTTGTGGCCAGACCCCTTCTTTGCCATATCACCAAATGCCACTCTGTTCAAAATCTGCCCAGATGTGATCCCAATCAGCACTGTAGTATGGATGTATCTACGACTGTATTCTGAGTAATACTGAGCTCTTTGATTTGATTAAAGGCTGGAAATCTTTGGAAAAAGTCTTCTGTATTGTTCTTCCCCATCCACTCTGTGATTGAACTGTCAGGAGACCTCTCTCCAAATCTTGTGATTTCCACAGGGGGTTTGAGGGCTGTCACTGAAGTTCATTCACTGGTGATGCAGAAGGCTGATGTTGACCATGGGAGCTGATTTAGGCAGAGTTTCTTTTCAATATTCTGGACTTTGTCACAATTAGGTGTGAGTCAAATACCCCTCTCAAAGGTTTGCTGCTGCATTTTGAGGGCAGCATTTGGGTGTTGCTAGAGGAGCTTGCTTATGGAGTCTTGCAAGGTTTTGTTTTGTAATCTGCTGGGCATTTCAGTCAGCTGAAGGGATCCCCAGGCTTGGTGTTTGCCACTTTAACCTGCTGCTTCCTCCATTGCCTGTTCCCAGTTCCTTTAGTTTATGGGAACCCAGAATGAAGATGGGAAGCTGCAGCTGTTGCAGACAGCTGATGTGACAGCCTCTATTGAGTTCCTCTTGACATTGTTCCTCATTGTGAACAGAGGACTCCAAAGGCAGCAGCAGCTGAGAGTGGTTGCTGCTCACTTTGCTCTCTGATCATCGGGATGAGCACCGCTTTTGCTGAGAGTTGAGCTCCCTCCCAAATCCACCCCTTTTTCCCCCAGTCTTCCCCAGACTGGCCAAGTCTGTTCACAGCTAAGCCAGTAGCGTGCCACAGAATTGGCCTGACCAGTCTGGGGCTGATGTTTGTGGCAGTGGAACTTTCCTGGCTGTGCTCTTTGCTCTCTCAGTGCATCCTGTGTGAGAATAAGACACCAGTACCTTCGATGAAGATCCTGGGAGCCTTTGCTCCTGCACACCTCTCCACATTTCCTGTTGTGTCTATTACCAGGATAAAGCTACCACCAGATGCTCCTCAGTCGATTGGCTGCTAATTGAGGAGGACTGCCTTGAGACAAATCCTTTGTAAGCCTGTTAGCACATGCCTAAAGGCCAAGGGCTGGTAGGTTTAATTCTGCAGTGGTTTAATTTTATTTGCTTTCAGTTTTTCAGCATAACAGAACTTAAAAATCCCTGGGAATTGAGGGCTGGGGTTGTAAATGTCATCCTTTATTGTTCAGCAAATCTTAGCAAAGTTGTCAGTCCTCTTATGAACAAATTCCTTTTCCAGGGTCATGCAGCAGACTGTGCTGTGGAGTAGGGAGCACAGTATAGACCCCTTAGCTCCCCCCACGATGTCCTGTGAAAATCCAGTGTTCCCAGCAGGATCTGCTGTTGTCAAGCAGCATTCCAGTCTCGTGGTGGTCGGTGCAGGCTGGGCTGGGTGCAGAGCTGGCTGCCACCATTCAGTGCCACCGTTCATTGCTCCCGTTTGTGTGGAGGCAGCGTGGATCTCACGGAGCTGTCAGGTACCAGCTGTCAGTTGCTGGAAGTTTTGCAGGGAAGAGTGGGTGTGCAGTGAAGCTGTTTTGCTCCTCAGCACGTGGCATTGCTGTTAATCTCCTTCACCATAAATCTGACAGCAGCTTCCTCAGCACTGAGATTCAGCTGCTTTCATCTTTTCTCCTCAAATGCTGTGTGGGAACCTTTGGAGTGCCGAGGTCTCAGGCTGTGATAGGAAAGCAGAGGTTGCAGGGTGACCTCAAGACACCCCCAATGTTTTACAGATCTCTGGGCACCCTTCAGCCTGATACACTTGTGCTTAATTCCTCACTGGGAAGGGTCATCCCTTACAACACAGCCTGAACAGAACACAGGAAGTAAGTTGGGAAAAGTATTTTTCCCTCAGAACCTCCCGTGTTTGGACCCTAGAAAGTAGTGGGTGTGCTTTGCTCACATAGGAGAGTTTGAGAAATAGGGTTGTCACAGCCAAATTTGGCAAGCAAACACATCCCAGGCCCTTTGTGGAGCCCATCCCCCGGAACAGGAGTTCTCCTCCTTGGGCTTGTGCAGAGGCCATGTGTGTGCCTGAGGCTGTGCTCAGGGATGAGCTGGGGCTTTTCCTGTGATACCTTTGTTACCTGTGTCAGGGTAATTGTCTCTGGATTTACACTCTGCCCTTTGCTAATGCCCCTGCAGCTTGGGTTGGAGCATTTGCAGACAGGAGATTTGACTGTGTTCCAAGTCCTTGGAAGAACATCCCCCTCCTTGCTCTCTTTGCCAGTCCTGTGCATCTGAGGAAGTAAAAGGGAATCAGCTTAACAAGTCTTTTCTTGTCATTTGGGAGTTCTGAAGTTTTTCCTTTTTTCTTGTCCTTCTTTCTCAAACAGATTTAAGCAAAGGGTGTTTTTTCCACACCCGTCCAAGGTCGCTGTAGCCATTTCCGCCTGCTTTGTTCCTAACTTGGATTCACATTAATGGATCAAAAGTATTATGCTCTTCAAACACATATTCAGTGCCTGACACCTTTATACCTTATACTTGAAAAGAACCTTGACTTCTGTTAGGCTTTGTTATCTTGTCATGATTTTCCTTTCTATTTTATCTTTTTCGTCTGTGTCCTCTTTTAAATGGAGCTGTTCCAATGGATTGTCCAAGCCTCTCTGGGCCTCATCTTGTCTTCCCTTCAATTAGATCAGTAGATTTGACATTGCATGTCTTCTAATTTTATCTTACAGCCAAGAAAATTCCCAAGTATAAACTTACTTTTCATCTTCTTTCTGTTGTAGCTGGAAAGCTAAAAGGGACTTTTTAAAAATGTTATAATGAATGAAAAACCCAGGAGAGGTACCTCTTCCACATATGAGTGTTGCAAATATTTGTGAGCCTTCTGTGATGTATTGGGGAGGAGAATTTGGTTTGGGTGAGTAAGTCCAACATGCAGGAAATGGCCCAGAGAGAGATACTGCATATTTAATGTTATTTGCAATGAATTATTAGGTTAGATGAGATAGCTGGGGCTGGAGGGCTTCAGCTTTGAACGTGGCAGGGAGTTGCGTTCCTGTTGTTTTTAGTAGTTGTTTTTGTTTTTGCCTCAGCCCTTCACACTCAAGGTTGACATTGACCATTTTCACACACTTTAGGGGATTTATAGGGTCAGGTGTCTAAAGCTACAGGTTGGGAATAACCCCCAGAGACCCTACAGGGTCTTCTGTATGTGATGGATAATTTCAGTTGCTGCATTAGTGGTGCAGATGAGAAATCTCTGACAGCACTTGTCAATGATTTGCTCCCCTTGCCACAATGCACTTTGTGTTCAGCTCTCACTGCTAAGAGCAGTTTATGGCTTCTGCTAAAAGAGAGGGATCTTTGTGCACTACTATATAAAAATAAGCCATGTTTTGGGGAAAAAAGAACAAAGATCAGGCACTGGGAGGTTTGCAGGAGCATCAGCTCCCATTGCCTGTGCAGTTGTATTTTGTGCTTGAGCCCCACATGTGCCTGATGTGAGTCAGTGCTGCTTTCTGCTTGACCTCATTTCTTGGTGCTGCCCAGGGCGTGTGCTGACACATATCTGTGCAGCTGGGAGCCCGAGCTCTTGGACACACACATGGGGAGCCTTGGTGTGAGCTTCTGTGCTGCCTGAGTGCTGCTCATCAGGCCAGGGCAGTCCTGCTCCTGCAGCCAGAATTTGGCTGGGGGTGGCTGCTTGGTGGTGCCTCTTTGGTGTGGGGGTATTTCTCATCTCCAGCATCGCTCAGAGTCTCTGACAGACCTGTGGCAGCTCAGGAGCCCCCTGCCTGGCTCTGCAAGTGAAAGCTGCAACATCTGAGCTCCTGGCCTGCACTTCCAAGCAGCTCCCTGACTCTTCTGGTTTTAGTGATGATTCAGTGTTCTTTGAATCACAGAACAGTTTGGGTTGAGGGGACCTTAAAGCCCTTCCCACCCCCTGCCATGGCAGGGACACCTTCCACCATCCCAGGTGGCTCCAAGCCCCGTCCAGCCTGACCTTGGACATGTCCAGGGGCAGCCACAGCTTCTCTGGGCACCCTGTGCCAGGGCCTGCCCACCCTGCCAGGGAACAATTTCCCCCCGTCTAACTCTGCCCTGTGGCAGGGTGAAATCATTCCCCTTTGTCCTGTCACTCTATGCCCTCATCCAAAGTCCATCTCCAGATTTGTAGTCTCCAATGTTCTTTACATTTAGTTGATCTGCAGCTTTTTATTTCACAGGTAAGATGAAGTAGAAAATTACCAGTGGATGGTTCTGTTTCAGCTCAGTATAGTTTGAGTGTCAGAGGTTCTAACAAGCTGAGTGACAAGTTTAATTCAGGCTAAAAAAGCTGTAAGTTTATTTAAAGTCAGAACTTCTCATGGAGTAAGCAGCAGAAATATTCCTTCTCCACCATCTCTACTCTCTCATCCTGTACCCAGGGTCATGCCCATGAAAAGCGAACATCCATGGTCCCAGTGTGAGATGTCTTTCTCTTGTGCCTGGCTCTCAGGAGCAGTCCCAGTGATTCTCACTGGATTTGGCAGAGGTTCTCACTGCTGTCCCTCAGCCTTCTCTGCACTCTTTGCTCACTGGCAAAGCTTTTGCTCCTTTCCAGCCACTGAGGAGCTGGCCCAGGGTTACGTGCAAGAGTCACCATCCAGGACAACTAAAATTCAAATGCATCACTCATTTCACAACCATCCTAACGTTCTTTTGTCACCAGTTTTAGGTTTGTAGATGCAGGCTAATTGAAAACAGCTCCTTGCTGTTTTGGCTGTCAGGCTTAGCTGGAGGAGAAGAAGCTCTGCATGCTGGAGGTCAGGTCCTGACAGCAAAAACTGCTTTCCATACACTTTTTCAAACTTATTTTCCTTTTCAGCATCAACATGCATTGTGTTAAAGTTTTTAGATTTTTAAGAAGCTTTATGTAATGACTTCTTCCTGTTGCCTTTAGCAGATTGAATGTATAAAGAGACTGCTTAAATCCTGGTGTGCTGGGTGTGCTCTCCTCCCTAATGCTGTGGTGTCTTAAAGGCTTTGATTTTTCACTGGCTGATGAAGTGATGCTCCTTCAACAGAACCTCTGAGCCCCTTTTGCTACTTAACACCCAAACAGCTCGGGGTGTGCTGGGAACAGACACATACTGTGAGAGCTGTGCAATGCACAGGCAGGCTGATGTCTAGCAGGGGTCACATCAGCTCTGTGGGTTTGTCCAGAGTGACAGTTCAATGTGTGTCTCCACAGCCCAGCCAGGCCTCAAAGTGCTGCAGATTGTCAGGTCACCTACAGTGCCATGGCACTGATGCACCACAGAGGACACTTTGGGGGTTCCTGAATGCCAAGTTGTAGTTCCAGGCTGGAATGGCCCCATCTGGGGCTCCAAGTTGTTGTCACTATCATGGTATTGTCACAGCCTGGTTTTAAATAAAGAAAAGTAGAATCTTAACTAAAATATTTGATGCTGGCTCATAGCCTTTGCTTTCAAGTGTGAGCTCTGGAGCCAGGAGAGCATTTGCTGCAGGGAAGCAGAGAGCTCCTGGCAGCTGGAATCCTCAGGAGCAGCAGTGAAGGCACAGAGGGCTGTGGAGCAGCCAGGGAGGTTGGAGAGGAGCTCTCAGTGCAGCAGCTGCAGGAGTGCCAGGGGGAGGATCCTGCTGCCCTCTCTGGGGGTGGCTGCAGGTGGCACAGGGAAGAGCTTTGCTGTGTGTCCAGTGCCTGGGAGCTCTCTTGCAGCTGCTGTGGTGCAGGTAATGGCACAGCTTTTAGGTACTGCCTGAAATGCTGTTGCTGGGTGGCAGGGCCCTGGAGATGGAGAGAAAATCAATGTGCAAGGGGGAAAAATGCTTCAAAACAGGTGTTCTTTGGTGGTCAACCCATGCCACACATGACATGAAATGTCTTGGTAATAGCCTAAGCAGTTCAGAAATTAGGAAATCCCTGCAAAACAGGATTTGTTTATTTGTATATTTTGTTTATTTATTTCTTATTGATTGTTGTATGTTACAGGTATATGTTACAGATTTTTATTGATATATAGATTGTTGAGTATATAAAACTTGACAATTCCTCCTTGGATGTGCATGATCTGCCTGCAGCCATGGGCTGTGCCAGATATAAAGAAGGCAGGTTCCCTCCTCCCTACTTTTTGCCATGTTTAGAAGGTGAGTTTGCTGTGACTGCCAGAAGCTATTGGGTTAACATTTTATGCACTTAGAGATAATCTAGTGTTGACTCAAGACATGATGCTTCAGTGTGACTTGAAGGCTTGAAACTCTGCTGTCAAGATACACTAAAAATATCCCCTCATCTTCCTGCTGAGCAGCATTTGGCACCAGGAGCTGGGAGTGATGCTGTGTGTGTCAGCTGGGCTGGCTCTGCACTGGGGGCTCAGCCCCAGGCCCTGCCACCTCCTCCCTTGGCATGAAGCAGGTTGAGAGGGAGCCATAGCTGGGAAAGAGCTGACATTGCTCCTGGGACTGTGGTGGGGGATGTTTCCCCTCAAGTGAGCAGAAAGTGTTTGGTGAGTGCTGTTTGTCCCAGCTGCTGGAGGATGGAAGAGCTGCTTTCTGGGAGGCACTGATGGAGGAACTGCTGGCAACATCTGCACGTCACCCTCAGTGTGTTTTGTGGGATGGCAGAGGTCTCTGAGAGCTTTGCCACTGCTCAGACTCCATTTGCTGGGCAGGATAGTGCTGACCATGTGTGACTGGAGAAGGTTTACACCAGTTCCAAGGGTTTGTAAGGTTTACTCACCTTCTCCAGCTGCAGCATGGAGATTATTTCCTTGAAGAATGGGTTGTGTCTCAAGCTTAATCTGGCTGGTGCAGGGATGGCTGAGCTCTGAAGGGAGCCCCAGTGCAGAGGCACAGCACAGGGAGACACCTCCAGCTCTGCTGTATCACCTTTATCTCATCTTCTAGTAGTGACCAAAAGACCCTTCCCTACTGAATGTGTAGGTGCAGAAGATAAACTATAAATTCTTCAGCAGGGACTAAAACAGGTGGTAAAATTTAGAATCATAATTACAGTTTGTTTAACTGCTGAGCACAGTGACCTTCCCAAGTTTGACCCTGAATCATGGCCATTTTGTATAAATTCTCACAGCAGCTTCTGGCAATGACAGAGTGTCCTTCTGAGTAGCCATTAGTTTGTGAGCCAGCCTGTTTGATTTTGGGGTGAATCATCAAGCAGTAAATGTGTGATGTGACACTTGACTGCTGTGTTTTGCTCTTTCAGGTGTTAGTCACACCAGATCTCTGCTTCCTTGCCTTCCCATTTTGGTTTCTCTCTCTCCACACTGGGCTGTGATAAGCAGTGGTTCCTGGATAAGGTGTCACTTCCCCAGGTTTTTGTAAGGGCCAAAGCCTTGTGCTGTTGGTGACCCCAACTGCTCCACACAGAGTTCCTTCTCCCAGCAGAGGAGAGAGAAGGCTGCAGCAGGACAGCTTGAATGGGATATTGTTCCTCCTCAGACAGGAGGTCAGGCACGTTGGTGGCTTCCTGGGAGGGCTTTGTGCAGCTGCAGGGCAGGGCCTGGCTTTAGGAGCTTTGCTGTGTTGTGCCTCTATTGCAATAGATGCTGCTGCTCCCTGAATTGTTTCTTTCACCAAAATCTGAAGGAATGAGGCAAATTCTTGGCTGTAGTCCAGGCAGAGATAACACTGGGTCAATGTTTGTAGCTTGGGTGCTGTTGTCCCATGCACTTCTCGCTGGCAAATCTTTTTCCTCTGGCCAGCAGAAGTGTTTCTTTTTTCCCTTGGGCCCCAAACACTTTTGCTGTGCATACTCTGCACCTCCTTGAAATGAAGTTCTCTTTTCCCTGAATCAGTGCCTTTCTCTACCCTAAATATGCATTTTGTCCCTCCCACATTGTTCCTTGTATATTTTATCTTACTTTGTGGCTAGTGGGAAGCTGGTATCTGATCTGTTCAAAGCACGTGGATTATTGTGTCTGGTGTGTGCAGACTCTGTGGTTCCTTTCAGCACTGAGACCAAGCAGTGGGAGGAACTGCAGGATGAAATTGGTTTTTTCCTAGAAGGCCTGAATCTGCAGAGGAATATTTTTGTATCATTAAAGCTGCTCAAAAGCTGCTCCAAAGACATCCACTTCCTACTTAAAAGTGATGAAGTGTCTTCATCTTGCTTCTCATCATCTCTTTTCAAAGGGATGATGATCTGGGCATCTTCAGCTCAAAACCTGGTATTGTACCTCCTCCTCACTTCCCTTCCTCTGAACACAGGAGTTCCTTTTTCCTGGCAACCTGCACATGGCTGTAACACGACCATGAGGAATCTCATTAATTGATACAGATTTAAACATTGCCTGGTCATGAAAATTTGAAGTGTTTTAGCACAAGGATGAAGTCTTCTCCTTGTCACATATTTGTGAAATATTGACTATAAATTCTGTCTACATCAGGTAATATTGACTATAAATTCTGTCTACATCATCACAATGCAGTTTCTTTGTGCTCCACACAAAGCAATTCTCCCCCCTCCCCGGTACTCTTGGAGATCCCATCTCACAGGAGCTGCCTCTGGAAGAACATGGGAAGCACTCAGGACCCAGCAGGCTGGAGGGAGCTGCCTCGAGGTGTGCAGGGGGTTTGGCTGCTGAGGTGTTTTGTTTCCTGCAGTAATTCAGTGGTTCCAGGTCCCTGTTGTTGTGCATTCCTGAGGTCTCTGTGGTGTAAATTGATTTCAAGGTCACTTCCTAGAAAACCCTGCCAAGGAGAAACAGGAGGAGCTGTTAGAGAGATCCTGCCTGCTGGCCATGTCCTGTGGCTCCTGCAGGAACAGCAGGGACACAGCTCCTGAAGTGGAGGCCAGGAGCACTCTGGCACTCAGGATCTCTGACACCTGGGAGTGTGCAGGGCTTGCAGAGGGCCCTGCTCTGCAGGGGAAGGGGCTGAGCAGGTGGAGTGAGGGGTGTAAAGGAAGGTAATTTCCTCTTTTCTCTCTGGCTGTGAGGCTTTAGAATGGCACTTTTGGAGTTTGACACTTGTGGTTTGGTATAATTTGTTCTTGTTTGGCATCTGGCTGACCTTTGGAGTACTGTCTTCTCACAGATGTGGGGTTTGTACTGGTTCCTGAGTATTTAGCCAGCAGTTCAGAACACTTCCAAGCGTGGCTTCTTGCATTGTTCTCAAGCACTCCTCTCACAAGCTGATTTTCACTTTTCAGTGTTGGTGCATCATCCATTTGGGATGGATATTTACCAGAGCAGGTAAAACCACTTGGATGTATTTCCCAGGAGATCACAGGGCAAAAGCTTGGTCAGAGCACTCTGCTGATTTCACAGTCAGCTGTATCACTGTTAGTGATTGCTCCTTGTCATTTGTCAGCTTCAGGGGCACTAAGGGGTCTTTGTTGGGATGCAGAGGTCACTGTAACCAGCTGGAAAAATCCTTATCCTAGTTTGGGCTCTCTAAAGTGTGAAAGGAAAATCTGACACTATTGAACCTTTGAGATCTTTAACTTTCCTGCATGTTTTAATTTTTCAGCTAGAAATTGTTTCACTTTTTCTTCCATTTAATTTCTTCTTTGTTGAATTTTTTCCAATGAACTGTATCTAAATGCTTAATTTTTTTTTACATTTAGATGCACCCAAAAATAATTGGTTATAGTTCTAAGATCTAAACGATCTTGATGAGGTCAAACAGATTCCAGGTCCCTCTGTCTTCACTCAGCTCTCTTGTGAAATTGAATGTGTAATTTCAGTTTCAGGACTGCAGAGATTTAAATGACTCTTTGAACTGTTGGCCACAGTCCATTACAACAAAAGCACTGATTTTTGCAACAATTCTTTTGTCAGAAATCTGGGGAAAACCAACTTGATTTAGGGAAGGACACTGGTCCTGAGCCAGCAGCTCTTGTGGAATGGTTGGTTTGGGTATGAGGTGTTAATCCCAGTGGGGTTTACAGGAAGGGAGGGAGAGAGTAGCTTCATGGCACCATTAATTTTATTATATATGTTTTTGATGTATATCTGATTCTGTTGGAGACTTTAGTCCCCCCAGTGTTAGTGTGAAGTGCAGTCCCACAGCAGAGCTTTAACACCCAGTGCTGGTACAACACTGCTGTTGTTCCTTCTGGGAAAGGAGAGGCACAGAAGGGAGAGACAAATCCTAGTTCCTGTATCCTGCTCAGTGCAGAGTTCCTGCAGGAAGGAGCTGAAAGAGCAAGTGCAGGCAACCAAAGCATTAAAGCAATTCATACTAAATACTCTGTGCCTTTCATTTCCCTGGGATGTTCTGTTGTCCACCTTGGACTCTGCAGAATCCCAGAGGAGGAGACGTAACAGCCTTGTGATGGCTTGAAAAAAAATTGTTTCTGTGTCTTTATAAGCTCCCTCAGTTTCCCTGTTGCAGCAATGGGCTGTTGCACAGAGAGGAGGATTTTGGTAAGAGGATTCTGCTGGGTGCAGGAATGGGCTGCTCTCCTGCTCAGCTCAGGCTGCAGGGATGGAAAGTCTGGGTGCTCTGGGAACAGCTTTGCTGTGACTGCAGCGTGGGGCTTCAGCTGTCCTTCATGTGATCTCAGGCATCTTCCCTGCTGTATTTTTAGAGCTGTTGTGCAAAGAAGATTAGCAAAGGACTTAATATCGATGTGGATATGGATTCTTTGTCAAATATGGCAGTGTTCCCCCTATTTAGGCAGTGTGTTTGGGCTCGTGTCACAGTTATATCACCAGGCTGTGCCCTGCCATGTGCCTCTGCCCTGGCCTCTCTTCCTGCTCCAGATGTTGTTTAGCTGTCTGAAAAAGTGGCTGCACTCTTAGTCCTGGTCTTAATTTTGCTGGATCTAATGACAGTTTATTAGGGAGTCTGTTTCCAGCTGGATCAAGTCCATAGTTAGTGGAGAAAGAGGCAGCTGGGAGTTGAGATCCCGTGGTTTACCTTCAGGTGGGAGCCACAGGCGCCTGGATTCAGTGGTGGTTTCAGAGTGGCTCCTGTGCTCCCTCCATGGTGAGGGGGCACTTACAGGTGAAGTGTAAGTTCACCTGTAAGTTCACCTGTTCAAGGGAGGCCTTTGGAGGGTCCTGGTCCCACTAGAACAGCTCTTGTTTGTCTGGGAATTCCCTCAAATGTTCCTGGCACAGCTGCACCCCTGAAAGGGCAGAACCACAGAATAATTTGGGTGCAAAGAGACTTTAAAAGCCCATCCAGTCCCACCCACCCCCCTGGTGATATAACACCTTTTGCTGTCCCAGGCTGCTCCAAGCCCTGTCCAACCTGGCCTTGGACACTTCCAGGGATCCAGGGGCAGCCACAGCTGCTCTGGGCACTCTGTGCCAGGCCCTCAACACCCCCACAGGGAAGAATTTCTTCCTAACATCTGATTTAAGTGTGTCCTCTTTTAATTTAAAACCCTTTCCCATTGTCCTATCAAACTGTCCACCCTTGCTGTGGAGTTAATTGGGGCAGCATTCTCTCAGGGAAGGGCTTTCAGTGACACTTCTTGCAAGTGTGTTGAGGGCACATGTATGAAGTGACATGGGACAATCTGCCCAAAACCAGTTGCTAAATATTCTGGTATCCCAGTGGCCTCTGAAGGTGCTCTCAGCATTCAGTGCCCAACCACTTGGGACTGCAGTAACTTTAAATGGGTGGCCTGAAGGGATCCATTTTGTGTGTGTGGGACAGAAGAGACCAGCAAGGTGAAGGTGTGGCCTCAGTGTAGCCCTGGATGGTGGTTTGGAGTGTGGAGGGTTGGGACAGGGCAGGTGGAAGCACAGATAGGGAGTGTTGACTCTGCCTGAGCAGGTGAATGGGCTGGTGAGTGCAGGGAGGAGAGGAGGTACTGAGGTGTGCAGGTGGCCCTGGAGCAAAGGGCATCAGGAGAGGATGGCTGGGAGTGTCCTGTGGCAATGCCTGACACAGATCCATGAACTCCCATCCTAACAAATTAAGCTGCTCAAAGCAGTGAGTGTGCTTCTCTTGGCTGGAGCCAGGTGGGTCTGTGTTGGAAACAGTCACCACGGGAATTCTGGATTTATCTAAACTGGTTTTGTTATTGCTGTGATGAGGAGTGAAAAGCACAGGTAGAAGAACATGGGAAAAGTTCTCTAAGAAATGTGACAAAGCAAGCAGGATGTTGCTGAGGGACTGGGGGAGCAGGGTTTCAAACCTGCGTGCTCAGTTCTGGCCAGGACTCCAGCTGGCAGCTGCCTGCACTTCCCTCCTGATACTGGAGCAACATGATAATCTGAAATAGCTCCTTTCCCGTCCAGAGGTCTGGGAGCAGGAGATCTGGAATGTGTCCTTAAGTGCCTGGGCTATTTTGGGAGCAGGGACATGAATCTGTGCAGGGGCATCCAGGCTTTGCATGGCTGTGCTAACGGGGAGCTGACAGCCCAGCCCGGCTCCAGCATCAGCACATCAGTGTTTGCTTTTGGGACAGAGAACTCATGGATGCTTTTATTTTTCTATGCTGTACAAAATGGTGGTGTCTCCTGGAAGGTGGGAAGATGACAGCAGTTTCTGGAGGAATTGCCTTGGAAAGGTGGCAGAAACATCTTAGGATGGAAATGTGGAGCTCTGAGAGTCCAGTGGAAGGAGAGCACAGGTTCTCTTCCTGGAACAGCTGCAGTGGAGTTCTGGACAGCTTGTGCAGCTACCACATATTTGCAACAGCAGCACAACATGCAAGAGGTTTTTCAGAAATCCAAGGAAAACATTCCATCCTGCAAACATCTTAGAATATAGTAAGAGATGAAGAAGTTAGGGAAGGAGCAGCAGCAGTAAGTACTGTAAGTAAGTGCAAGTTAACTTCTCTGCAAGTGCCAGGGAAGAGTGGATTTCTGCTAGGGCTGCTAAAGAAGCTTTGGAGAAAGGGCTTTTCACAGGGATGTGCTAATAGAACAGGGAACATTTCAGAGCCAGGACAGAGTTGTTTTAGAAATGGATAAATTGAGGCAAAGTGAGTAGCCAGTAATTGGTGGTCTTACCCTTGATAGTTTAGGGCAACAAGAATTGTTTGGCACATCACGTTTTAAGGCTTCATACAGACAGTATTGACCCAGAGATTATAATATTCCAGTCTTTAGCCAGCAGAAATCAGCAGAGCTCTGTTTGCTTTTGCTAGTTAGGAGCTTCCTGATGTTGAAGTGATGATTCCCTTCCTAGTGTTCTTCAACAAGAGGATTCTGTTTCTACTTCAGGTGTGAAGGAAAAGTTATGTTAGGACATGTTTGGCTGGTGACTGACATGGTGCTGTCCCTGCTGGTACCTACTCTGCTTTAACTTCACCTCTGAGAAAACTGAGGAAAGCTCCGGGGTTCAGGGGGCTCTG
Organism: Fringilla coelebs; assembly: GCF_963513975.1. Taxonomy (NCBI): domain Eukaryota; kingdom Metazoa; phylum Chordata; class Aves; order Passeriformes; family Fringillidae; genus Fringilla; species Fringilla coelebs. Next base: position 15,074,573 of record NC_140042.1, read on the forward strand.
TTTTGTTGGACTTTCACTGTAAGGGAATTATTTAATTCAGAAAGAGTTAAAATTGATTTACCCAGAAGCTGAAATTTACTTTATTTTCACTTCTAGGCCTACGAAAAACGCTTTCCTACGTGCCCAGAGATCCCAGTCTTCCTGGGGAGTGAAATCCTGCACGAATCCAGGAGTGAGGACGGAGCCATCCACGTCATTGAGCGGAGCTGCAAGCTGAACGTGGATGCTCCCAGGCTGCTGAAGAAGGCAGGTGGAACTTTGGGAGCAGAGAGGCCTGCATTCTGTTGGCTGGCTCAGATAGATAAAGGCTCTTAAAATTACTCTTGTCTCTCTGTGTTTCCCCCTCCTGTTCAGATTGCAGGGGTAGAGCATGTCTTCTTCATCCAGAAGAACACGGTGAACTGGAGAGAGAGAACGCTGCGCATCGAGGCCCACAACGAGACCTTTGCCAACCGGGTGGTGGTCAGGGAGACCTGCAGCTACTCAGTGAGAGCTGGGGCTGGCTGTGCTGGGAGGGGGAAACTGTGCACTCACACACTGGGGGAAGGTGCCTGGATGGGTCTGAGTACCCCTGAAACACTGGGCTGGGATTAGAGACTCTGGAGCTGAAAAGGCTCTTGGGTCCTGGGTGTGGGATTGTTCAATTGCTTTGGAGAGACAAGACCCAAGAGGAATGGCTTCCCACAGACAAACTGGACATTAGGAAGGAATTCTTCCTTGTGAGGGTGGGCAGGCCCTGGCACAGGGTGCCCAGAGCAGCTGTGGCTGCCCCTGGATCCCTGGCAATGTCCAAGGCCAGGCTGGGCAGGGCTTGGAGCAGCCTGGGATAGTGGAAGTTGTTCCTGCCATGGCAGGGGGTGGGACTGGATGGGCTTTAGGGTCTTGATGATCTTAAAGGTCTCTTCCAACCTAGTGATTCTGTGTGTCCATCCAAACCATTCTGTGGTTTCATAAGGCTTGAGAAACTTCTTCAGGTTGATTTTGATTCCCTGCTTAGAGTGAACTGGAAAACAGAATTGGTACTCCAGAACTGCTGGTGTTCCCTCAGTTGCTTTTTGATTGAAATTCAGGCTGACAAAAACATCTAGAGCTTGGGCATGTCTATAACTCTGGATATCTAGAATTAAACCCTTATTGTTCATTATTATAAGGGCCTGAGCGAAGCCTGACAATTTATTTTGCCCACAAATAAGTGAAAGTTTTAGCACCTCGTTTGTCATTATTTTCATGCTCTAAAATTTGGAGAAAGGACTTGAGCCTTGTTTGTGGCTGGGGCTATCTCCCTCTGTGGCTGTTCCTGTGCTGTTTCACTGCAGTGGTGCTCTGAGGGCCCAGCCACCATGAAATAGCTCAGGTCTTTCTGGAAGCAATCAAATCCTGCTTGTCTTTCCTTGTACAAATGTCCAGCTCCTGTTACTTACCTGCCCTTTTGGCAGCTGGACAGCAGCTCAGCTTCTTGGGAGTAAACAGGCTGTGAGGAGCTTCAGGAAGAGGAGGAGTGGAAAAGCTGTGAACATTTTGGATGGTGAGCTTGTTCCTGGGCCAGAGATCCCTTGGTGGCTGCATAAGGCCACCTAAAAATTGCCTAAAAACTGATGTAAATTAAACTTTCATCATCATCAAAGGCCCTGACAGGTCTGAAATGCTCCCAGGTCAGCTCTGAGATTGTTACACTTGCTGATTTTGGCTGTGTCCTTAGGAAGGAAACGTCAGCATCTGGGCTTTGAGGGGAACAGGGTGGGAGCTGCTGGCTGCATCCTCAAGATGGTTCCCTGCTCTATTTTTACCAGTTCCCTTTTCCCTGCCAGAGTGCACCGGAAGCAGGTTTATTCTCATCTTTCCTTTTCTGCAGCCCTCTCTGAGGCAACTTGGAGAAATATGATCCTGCTCCTGCAGTTACTTAATATCTCCCCAGGGAATTTGTCTTTTATGGTATCTTGGTGTGGGGGCTGGAGTTGTTTTTCTTTCCTGTCAGTTTGTGAAGAGCAGCACCTGCAGAGAGAAGGCAGAGCCTTCTCAGGAAAGGGTTAAGTTTAAAAGAGGGAAGGATTCTACCATGTATAGAGCAACAGAGGGGAAATAAGGGAAAGGTGTGTGTTGAGTTGAAGAGTGGGGAAACTCCCTGCTCTGCCATGCCCCCAGTGTTTTGGGGAGAAGGCTGATGTTAGTGGCTGAGTCTCCCATCCAAAACTAAAAAAGAAACCTGGTTTGCAATTTTCTTCTTTGCAGGTGTAGGAGTTTTAATTGCATGTTCCACAAGGCCATGCCTGTCTTTCCATAAGGAGGCCTTGACATGATGGCTGGAAATGGGCAGTTCCACTGCTATTTTTGTGCAGCTTTTGCTACAGTTCAGGTCTGCTGAGGAAGGGCTGGGTTTAAATCTTGATTTCCTTGTGCACATGAAGAATGTTGGGTTAGGAAAAGTCTGGATGTCCAGTTCACAAAGGGGAATGAACCTGGCTGGTGACTCCAGGTGTGGCAGTGCCTCCTCTGCCCCCTCTCTGTGGCTGTGGAGGTTGAACAGCCAGCGAAGCACCAGGGCCATGAGCCATCTGCCCCCATCCCTCCTGTGTGTTGTGTTCCCCTGGCTGCAGGTTCACCCTGAGAATGAGGAGTGGACCTGCTTTGAGCAGTCAGCCTCTCTCGACATCAAATCCTTTTTTGGCTTTGAAAGCACCGTGGAAAAAATTGCCATGAAGCAGTACACCTCCAACATCAAACGGGTAAGGTGGGCTTCCCTGGCTGCCTGAGCACCCCAGGCCCTCTCTTTGCCTTTCTGTAAACACACCCAGTGGGGCTTTGTGCCCTTGCTTATGGCTCTGAAGTCCCTCAGTTGGGCAAAGGAAGGCAAAGCCAGTGTACAAAGAGCACAGAGCAGAGCTGGCTGGGATGTGGCTGTGCAGGGATGGAGCAGGCTGTGCCAGAGGAGCAGGGCTCTGGGTGCTCTGAGTGCAGGGCTGTTGGACACTGAGGACACTCTTCTTGTGCAGGAAGGGGAAGTCCTGGGTGAAATACACCCTCTGTGTCACCAGAGCTTGGCCTTGGGACAGTGGCTCTGGGTGCAGAGGAACAGAGCAGCTAATTGGGTTTGGGAGCAGGAGGATGGGGTAAAAGTGTTAGAAAGGCAGCTGCATCCATAACTGGGATTTGCCTGGCCATTATTGTAATTCATCATTCACAGGGAGCTTTGATACTGGAGGTTTTTGACAGGATCATGGGGATGGAAGGAGAGATTTCCCCTCTGTTTATCCTTAGCAGCATTCATGATCTGTCCTGAGGAAACTCCAGTGCCTTGCTGGCTCTGGAGGAGGCTTTTTCCTAATGAGAGTTCTCCCCTTCAGGGCAAAGAGGTGATTGAGCACTACCTGAAGGAGCTGATCTCCCAAGGGATCACGTTCATCCCGCGCTGGAGCCCTCCCGCAGCGGAGGAGGAGGAGGAGCGAGCCCCGGCGGTGGGACGGGCCCCCGGTGCCACCCTGCTGGAATCGGGGGCTGCTGGCACCAGCAGGGAGCCGCCCGGCAGCCCCTGCCCGCCCCCAGAGGCTGCCAGCCCTGACGGTAGGCACTGCAGCACTCACTCAGTAGCACTGACCCAGGAGCTTCTTTTAGCTTCTCTTGGCATCAGGTTTTTCGTCTAGAGTGTGGGGGAGGAGGAGGAGGGAAAGCTATTTTCTTTTTTCAAGGAAAATAAACAATGGAACTTTTTTCTCCCTAAAGCAAAAAAGCTGTGCAGGCAGTATGTTATGGAGCTTAGAAAAAAATCAGGTTTGATCAGCCCTTTAAGGTATTTTATACCTGAAACTAGAGAAGGTGTCTTCAGTAAGCTGGAATTAAATATTTTATCTGTTCCAAAATTAATATTCTTGAGGACAGGTTTGGATGGTTTTTGGCCCTGTATCAGGCTAAGACAAACTTGAGGAATGTCTCCTAATGCATTTTTCCCACAAATTGCCTGAAACAAACTTCATCTTTCCTTGTGTTGGTCTGATTATATTTTCTAGACTAAATAAAATACTTCTCTGGCAAAAAGAAATAGGAGGGACCTTTGAAACCAGAGTTGTTGTAATAGAAACAGTTGTTATCATTCCTGAGAAAGAAAGGCAGCACTTGTTTTGCTGAGTGTAACTAGGCAAAAAGCTTGGAATTTGGAAATATCAGTAGTTCTGCTCTCACCTGACATTCTCTGGGAGCTTTTCTGGAAAAAGATGGGAATCCCCAGAGAAGCTGATTAGGAGAAATGTTTGAGATGAATGTTGTCCTCAGAGTGGTGGGTCCCAGCTAGCAGAAGAGGAGAGTAGCCCTCATTTTTCTGCCCATATTCCTGCTCAGGACAGGATTAGCTCCCCTCGGCCTGCTCCCCAGGGATGTCTCACTTCCAAATGCAACTTCTTTGTTTTCCTGCTTATCCTGTGGTTGTCCAGGCCACCTTCTGTAGGTGATGGCATCTACTGGAACCTTGTGCCTGACAAAGAGCCAGCTCTGAGTTGTCCCCAGCCTTGCTCCCTGTGTCTTCTACCTCAGCTGCTGCCTCAGCTCCCCCCAGCTGCCCTGTTCTGCTGGCTGGCAGCTGCCAGCCCTGGGTGACACATGCCTCTGTCACATCCCTCTGTCCCTCGGTGCTGGCAGTCACCAGCCCCTTGTCCTTTGTCTCTGAGCTGGAGGAGCATTGAGCTGCTTGGTGTGCACAGGACTTCTCCTCCTGCCAGAGTCCTCCCTGGCTGTCAGAAATGTGCTGTTGTTCTCCCTTAGTCTCTGGTGTCCCTGGGCAGAATAATGGCTTGGTTTCCCAGCAAGCCACTTGTCACTGCAGTTGTGCATGAGATTTAGGACATGTGGAGATGGAAGTGCCCAGGTCTTGGAGTGGTTGGTGAGCTGAGTGCCAGAGTTCATGATAGATCTTTTAAAGCTCCTGCTGGAGCAATTCAGAGCTGAATGGAATATCAGAGCCAGAGCCAGGTGGATTGATCCAGCTGTGCTACAGCACATGCTGCCTCGTGCCCCAGTCACCAGGAGAGGGTCCCTCCATCCCTCCCTCAGGCTGCTGGGATGAGGCTTCTGAGCATCCCATGCAAACCATAGGGAGGCCAGTGTGTAGAAAGAGCTGCTCCCCTCCCTGCTGGCTGTGCCTGTCTGCTCTGAGCTGTTGTTTCCCCTGCAGCTGACAAACTGGACGCTGATTACATCGAGCGCTACCTGGGCCAGCTCACCCCGCTGCAGGAGAGCTGCCTGATCCGCCTGCGCCAGTGGCTCCAGGAGACTCACAAGGGAAAGGTGGGTAGGGCACAGAGGGGCACCCAGGGGGATCCCCAGCTAGGATGGGGAGCCCTGAGTGCACAGACACACTGGGGAATGAGAGGCTGCAGTGCGACACCACGGGAAGGGGTCTGGGGGTCCTGGGGGATGTTGAGCTGAGCAGGAGCCAGCCGTGGCAGCCCAAAGGGTCACTGAGGGCACTGTCCTGCCCTGCTCTGTGCCACAGTGGGCTCTCCTCTAGTCCTGGACACCACAGTATCAGAAGGATCTGAAGCTGTCAGAAAGTGTCCAAAGGAGGAACATGAGGGTGGGGAAGGGTCTCAAGGGGAGGCCATAGGAGGAGCAGCTGAGGGCACTTGGCCTGTTCAGCTGGAGGAGAGGAGATGGAGCACAGAGCTCACTGGGGCTGCAGCTCCTCCTGAGGGGGATTAGAGGGGCAGCTCTGATCTCTGCTCTGTGACCAGGGACAGGACTGGCTGGAGCTGTGCCAGGGCAGGTTTAGGTTGGAGATCAGGAAAGGCTCTTCCCCCAGAGGGTGCTGGCACTGCCCAGGTTCCCCAGAGAATGGGCACAGCTCCGAGGCTGCCAGAGCTCCAGGAGTGCTTGGACACTGCCCTCAGGCACAGGGTGGGATTGTTGGGGGGTCTGTGCAGGGTCAGGGGTTGGACTGGATGTTCCTTGTGGGTCCCTTCCTGCTCAAGGAAATTCCATGGTTCTCTGCTTTTTCCCTGAGAAGCAGCATGGGACAGGTGTGTGTCTGCTCTGCTGGAATGCCCTGGGCTCCTTTTGGTTAAAGGAAAGTCTCTGTCAGACCAGCAGGGTAACTGATAGGTGGCTGGGAAAAGAAAGGGTCTAGAGCAACTTGAGTGCCTCAAGAGGGGTTTAACTCCAGATTTCCTGATGGAGAGGGATTAGGAGGGAGGGAAAGAAGGACCAAGGATAGCACCAGAGAGAGTAGCTGGGTGGGCTGAGTAGCTAAAGATGCTTGGGAAGAGGAGCAAGTGACCCTGCTTGTAAGCAGAGAACAGTTGGATGAGGTTTCAACAGTAAAAGCTTCCTGGCTTAGCAGGAATCAGCTCAGTCAGTCAGGATGGGTTAGGTGAGCTACTCTGCATTCCTGGTTTTGTTTGAAGATTTTCATTCTTTTTCCTTTACCTGGTCTTTCCAAAAGAGACTGCTGCTTACAAGGAGCTTTGCCAGTCCTGCATGCTGTGCTGTATGTCTCAGAGCTGAGCATGTCTCATCTGAGTACAGGGAGTCTGAACATGATTTAGAATGCTGTTTTTTCTTGGAAAAGTGAATGTGAATCACCTCTGTAGAAATAAAATGTAACAAAAGATATAGTGCTATTGTTCTGCTGCTGTAGAACTCCTGAAGTTCCCTTGTGTGTGAGCAGGCATGTGGGTTTTGTTGGTACCCAGGAATGTGGATGGAGAAAGAGCTCCCAGCAAACCTCACTCTGAAGAGAACAGGAGGTGTTGGGGCAGTGTGAGAGGCTCCCAGCAGCTGATAAGCTCCAGACACCAGCAGTGCTGTTGAATTGCAAGAGCTGATAAATTCCCACTCCCAAACATCTGCCAGAGCTGGCCAAGGGCACTGGTGTACAGTGGCATCAACAGCAGCTTGGATAACTTGGACAGAAGGGTGGGGGCTGCTGGAGGCAGGTAGACTCCAGGAACAGATGTGTGATATATAGTATATTGTATATATACACAGCTGATGCAGCAAAGGGCCCTTGAAGGGCTGTGACACCTCCCTGGCAGCTGCTCTTGTGTCACTGTGATGCTCTGCTCCTGAGGAAGGAGCTGGGGCTGGGCCCCCCAGCCAGCCAGGGTGGTGAGTGAGCTGTGTGAGCAGGAACAGCTTCACCAGCAAAAGGGGCTCTGCTGGAAACTGCTTTTGATCTGTGTCTGCCTGTGATCCAGCCTCCTGTCAGATGAGAGGCACTGGACGGGCAGGGATCAGTCCCCAGGTGTGAGTGAGCTCTCAGACAGGACAGGAGGCTTTTCATGGAGCCCTGAACAGTGAGGTGGTGTGGGCTCTGCTGGGGTAGATCTGTCACCTAGTAGGTTCTGGATGGGAGGACATCCCAGAGACAGGGAGGCTTTGTCCCTGCTGTTTTCAGGATCCTGTTTTCAGCTGGAGCAGGCACCCCCTAAACCTTTGTTTAGGTTGAAAAGTATCAACCCGCAGGTTGGTTGTGCCTCCTCCATGTCAGAGGCTGGGGGATCAAGCTGGAGAAGGAAAAAGTGAGAGCACATAAGGCAAATGTGGAAGAGCTGCCCCTTGGGTGCTTGGAGCTGGGCAGGGAGTGGCAGCCCCTCAGTCCCCTGAGCTGTGCTGGAGCCCTGGGAAGTGCAGCTGAATCCTGAGAGCTCCAGGGACAGTGGAGCTGCCCCAGGCCTTTGGGTGGCCTTGCTGGGCCGTGTCCCCAGGAGGATGTGGGCACACAGGAGGGGAGGTGCTGGCTACTGAAACTTCAGATTGACCCCCCTGACTGCTCAGCTGCTTCTCCTGAGTCCCTGACAGAGCAGGCCAAAATCAGGAGCTTATCCTGCAAAGCTGGGGTTGTCCCTGGAGAGTCTCTTACCTTGCTGTGACAATCTGTTCTTTTAATTCAGAGCAGAGATGGCCTTATTCCTCTGTCAGAAATTATCAAAAAATAGATCTCCTGTTTCTTGGAAAATGGCCCTTCTTATTTTTGTCCTCTGTCCTATTTCACTATCTTTTCCCCATTCCTTCCAAAGCAGACATTACCTTTACAATCAGATACGTTGTTTCTTTAAAAATCTGAGGAGTTGAAGGAACAAACTGTAAGTGGTGTTAAAATTGCAGCAACTTCAAGCTCTCTTCAAGGCTTTGCACCATGCAGGAGAGTGCAGCAGTTTTACCAGGGAATACAAAAGCAGGCTGAAATGAAACCTTCATTTTCTTGCATGTGGGAGTTACTGCTTTGGTTGGACAAGGATAAAAGACTAATTCTGCTGTGGAATGAGTCTTCTTGGAGCTTCCTGCCTTTGGTCCAAACAGAAGTGCTGGATTTGCCTCTTGCCTGGAGCCCTGCACAGGGGAGGTTTGAAACAGGAAAATATCAAACCTTCCACCAGCCATCCCCTCTGCTGCAGAGATCCAGGAGCTGTTGTGGGTGTCTGGGCTGGGTCTGGTGAGTGGCAGCTGCCTCTGAGCAGCAGGAACACAAACCTGAATTATCTGATGAACACTCTGCTGGCTTTAAACTTGCTGTCATACTGAATTCCTCTAAATACTCCCGAGATCATCTTTGGGATGGCTGCTCTCTCTTCTCCAGGACACACAGATGCACTGTTAGAACCAGTGTTAACCTCCCCCCTGCTCCTAAGGTGCTTTAAGATTGGTTTAGGCTGCCTCAACTCTGCCCCTTCTTTAGATGAGCAAATTCTTATCATCTCTTGCTTGTGAATCCAAGATTGCTCCCTCCTGACACAGCTGCCAGCCTTGCTTTCTACCCAGCTGTTTCCCTGAGCATGGCAGTGGACAAATAAAGGAGCTTTGACTCCTGAACATGGGGGTTTGTGTCCCAGCAGGGCTGGGAGTGCTTGGGTTGTGCTAGCACAACATGGATACTCTGGAAGAGACAATCCACAGAGCTGGATTTTTTATGGAAACTTGTAGAGAATGAGGCCAAGCACTTTTGGAGAAAGTGAGTGAGGGACTGTGACTCCAGCAGCACATGCAGCTCTAATCCAGTTGGATTTGCAGCTGACAGGCTCTTAGTCAGATTTGGCACTTCTGTGGAATCCATCAGGTTTGTTGTTAATTCCTGCTGCTTGGCACTCCTGCCAAGCTTTCTTTGATTCTTCAGCTAAAGAGAACATGCCAGATCTGGAAGGAGGTTGGAATTAGCCATTCTGCAGACTTGCTTGGGAAAGCTTTTGTGCCTGTGATGTTTGGATTAGTGCAAGTGCTGGGGTGAGTGATTGGGAGAGGGTGTGTTGTAGTTTGGGTTGATTTGGATTGAGAGTTATTGTGGTGTAAGGGGGCAGGGAAGCCTTTGAAGCACTCAGCAGCTTTCCTGTTCAAACACCAGGAGCAGGGCCTGCACAAGAGCTGGAATTGCTACTGGTGGCATCATTTGTGATTCCCTCCAGTGCCTGGTGTGGTCAGTGCATTACCTGCGGCTGTTTGTTACCTGTTCCCATCCTGTGCTGATTTGCCCTGGGCAGGTGAACTTGCAGCTCCCTGACTTTCACACAGTGTTTTGGAGCTCCTTGAGGATAACCAGCCAAGGGAAACATCAGCCAGGCCAGGGTTTGCTGGAGCTCCTGGGAATTGCACTGGGGAAGGGCTTCCCACAGTCAGTGAGCTGGTCCCTGCTGTTGTGCTCCTGGCACCCTCTGCTGCTTCCAGCTGGGGTAGCTACAGAGGGAGGGAGGCGGAAGGGAACTTTGCTGTCTTAGTTTGAAGAGATTAAAAAATGGTGTCAACTGTGCAGCCTCCTCTGCAGGCCAAAGGGAACATTCCAGGGCTGATCCCGGGGCTTTCTCTCCTGGCAGATCCCCAAGGACGAGCACATCCTGCGCTTCCTGCGCGCCCGCGACTTCAACATCGACAAAGCGCGGGAGATGCTGTGCCAGTCGCTGGCCTGGCGCAAGCAGTACCAGGTGGATTTCATCCTGCAGTCCTGGAGACCCCCAGCCCTGCTGCAGGAGTACTACACTGGGGGGTGGCACTACCAGGACAAAGGTGAGGATTGCCAGCCAGGGGCTGTGTACAAATCGCAAACGGGACGGGACTGCTGAGGAACAGCCTTGAGCTGTTTGATTTTCCAGCATCACTCTCATTACATGGTTATGACAGTGGGAAGATGCCAGCAGCTCACATCCCAGGCAGCAGACCAAGAACTTAATGTTACAACTCACTTTAAAAGTTTTTTGACCAATCACACAAAGCAGAAGCACATTGACAGTAGTTCCATCCAACCACTATAAACACAGGTACCTTTGGTTAAACAATGCCTGCTTATTTTGGGTACAATACCTGCTTGTAAGCCTTAAAGCAATGCACAGAGCTCCAGTATTAAGCTTAAAACTTCCTAATATCTCACTAGATAGACTTTTCTGCAGCTTAGGGAGTTAGTCTAGACAAGCCTTAATACACAGACCATTGTTCCTTACTTTTCAACTTTTTACATAATTTTTCTGCTGATCTATCTCATGGCCACTGCTTAGCTCTAATCACAATTCTGCTGTCTCTGAGGCTGGCCTTTTGCAGCTTTCCCAACCCCTCTGATTTTATGGATTCCCACACTGAGGAGCTGCCCCTGGCACCTCACTGGTGGCCTGGGATGTTGAGGAAAGCTGTTTTGACATTTTTAAAGTTAACAAAGCAGTTCAGTGCCTGTGAGTAGCCACTCTGCTTCCCTGTAACTGTATTTCCTCTGCACAGATCAGTCAGTGCAAAGCAATTTCTCTGAACGGATTGCTTTTGACAGTGATTTTTATCCTTTTCAAATATTTAATGTGGCTTTTAAAAAAGCTATGAGAGTGATATCCTGGGAGACTAAAGTGCTGCCCTCTCTGACCCCTTTGTTTGAAGATGGGCGGCCGCTCTACATCCTCCGCCTCGGGCAGATGGACACCAAGGGTTTGGTGAAGGCCCTGGGAGAGGAGTCCCTGCTGCGACACGTGAGCTGTGCCTTTGTGTGCCACCTCTTCCCCTCAGGGTGCTGGGAGGTCTTGTCACGGTGCATCAGGAATCCTGGGATGGTTTGGGTGGGAAGGGACCTTAAAGCTCATCCCATCCCAGGGTCTAACCTGGCTCCTGCTCAGCTAGGCCTTGGACACTGCCAGGGCAGCCACAGCTGCTCTGGGCACCCTGTGCCAGGGCCTGCCCACCCTGCCAGGGAACAATTCCTTCCCAATATCCCATCCAGCCTTGCCCTCTACTTTCTGTATTTTTAAAAATAAGATCTTCAAGCCACCCTGGTTACTCAGCCATTCTCAGGCTAATCCCTGTCTGTGTTGCCTTTGATTCCAGGTTCTGTCCATTAATGAGGAAGGACAGAAGAGATGTGAGGAAAACACCAACATCTTTGGCCGCCCCATCACGTCAGTATAATTGGTTTATAATTGGTTTATAATTGGTTTTCCTGAGCCCTTGCAGACTCTCAGTGCCACGGTGGAGGATGCTGCTGTGGTCTGGGGTGATGTCCTTAGGGTTACAGTGCAGACAGCAGTGTGTCTTATGGGCTGGATGGGGACCACAGATGTATATATAAATTTATTTGGACTTAAATGCAGACAAATCCTGCAGTTTTGTTGGAAAGCAAGTATTGATCCTTCCTTACATCATTTTCATATCCCATCTCAGATTAACTTAATCTTTCTGTCTTGGTGATTTTAATCCACATCTTTGAAATTCTGTGGGGTTTTTTAATACAGGAACCTGTCTGCAGATTCCACCTTCATTTAAAAGGCATTTTTACATTCTTTTTAAGAATAGGGTGCATACCTTCACCTTCTTCCTGAGTGACAGATGTTCCTGCCCTTGGGGCTGGGTGTCTGTGTTGCCTGGAGCTCACCTGGATTCAGGTGTCTGCTGCCTGAATGGAAATGTGCTTTTATTGGAACTGCTCATGTCTCTTGTTGGCTTCCCTGGATCCTGCACGGGCTGTGGGGTTACTGTGGATCCTAAACTGAGCAGCCACCACACTCTAAAGTTCTGACAGATCTTTTTCTGCCTGGTTATTTTAGATCCTGGACATGCCTGGTGGACTTGGAAGGGCTCAATATGAGGCACCTCTGGCGGCCTGGGGTGAAGGCCCTGCTCAGGATCATTGAGGTGGTGGAGGACAACTACCCTGAGACCCTGGGGAGGCTCCTGATCGTCAGAGCACCACGGGTCTTCCCTGTGCTCTGGACCCTGGTGGGTGAAACCTGGGCTCTGCAGGGTCACAGATAGCTACATCAGCAGAGACAGGGAGGGAAAATCTCCAGGCAACTTATGGGGAGCTCCTGAAGAGCCACAGCAGAACCAGGCCATGGGGTGCCTGTAGCCCACTGGGTTCTGTCACTGCCATCCACCAGGACAGGATGAGAAACCTGGATTGGAATTGCCCATTCCACCCACACTTGTTGGGCTTTCATATAGATGGGAAAAGACAGATACCTTTTAATCTCATGCTGTAGGACACTGAAGAGTAATAAGTAGTAATAATGAGCAGTAAATAATAAATCTGGTTCTGCCTGGTGCCTGCTGACTGCTCTGGCAGTGTGAGAACATGGTTGTTACATTTCTTGTGAGGTGTGTAGGTGAGGCAGTGACTGCAGACTTGCTTTTACATGAAGCAGAAAGTGTCATGAGAGGGAGAGAGGGAGAACATTTTCAGTTTGTTATCTCTCTCTTTGGGAAGTGCCTCAGAGCTGTGAAGCTCTGCACACTGCTGAGACATTCCAGGCTAGAGCCTGAAGCATCATTGGGAGATGGCTCAGCCAGTGTCCCCAGCTGCCCTCAGTGACAGCCATGCCCTGTGTGCCCTTTGTCTTTCAGGTCAGTCCCTTTATCAATGAGAACACACGGCAGAAGTTCCTCATCTACAGCGGCAATAACTACCAGGGCTCAGGAGGGCTGGTGGACTATGTGGACAAGGATGTGATCCCAGACTTCCTGGGAGGAGACTGCATGGTGGGTTTTCCTTCCTCTTGTGCAGGTGCAATCTGGGACTGATTTCCTCACCACCCTGGCCTTCCACTGCCTTCTGGAAGGGGTGGAGCCTCTGTGCTGGCCAGCACGGCCCTGCTGTGGGCGCAGGGCAGTTCATTTGGGCACCGAGGGCTGCCCCCTGCAGTGCTGGTGCTGCCCTGGGATCTGGAGCAGGGGCAGAGGGCAGCTCTCTGCAGGGAGCTCACAGAAACCTCGGTAGTTCCCTGAGCTCAGAGCCACTGTGCAGTTCTGGCTCAGCTGAGGGGTCAGCCCGTGTCTGACAGCCAGCAAGAGTTCCTGGCTCACTGCTGGACCATCCTGAGCCCCTGTTTGTCTGTGTGTCCATTGCAGTGCACTGTCTCAGAGGGGGGGCTCGTCCCCAAGTCCCTGTACCAGACCGAGGACGAGCCAGAGAACTCGGATCACATCCGCCTGTGGACAGAAACCATCTACCACTCTGCAAGTGTCCTCAAAGGAGCCCCACACGAGGTACAGAGCACACCTTGAGGTGCTGGCACAGTGACATTTGTCCCCTCTGGGCTGGCTGGAGCAGCCAAGGGCTCCCAGCACAGGGAGCAGCAGAGGGCTCGCAGCAGCTGCTGTTCCTGCAAGGGAGCAGCTGCAATGTGGGAGTGAAGAACAGCAGTTTGAGCAGCAGTGTCTCTTACCTCTGCTGTGGCCTGATCTTCTGTAAGGTCCAGTCTCTTCCTCCTCTCCCTCCTCCTCCTCTTGGGGGAAATAAAGGGCACTCAGTTTCCCTTGTGATAGTTCAGCTCCCTTTCCCAGCAATGGGGGTGATAAAGGAAGGTGTGTGCTGGGAGCTGCTTGATGGGAGTCACCAGGAAACAGGATGTCCCAAAAAGGAGCAAATCAGTGTCAAATCAGTGTCCTGGCCTCTCTGATGGGGAGTCACTCTGAGCTGGCTCTTTGTGCCTCAGTTCCACTGAGGTTTTCCTGGAACAAGTAACTCATTTACAAGCAACTCTAATATGGGGAGAAAAGGTAAAAACACCTGAGTGGGTGTACTGTGATAGGGTTGGGAGTGGGAGGGGGTGTGTATCCCCCTCAGGAACCAAGAGCATCAGCCAGCTGAAGGATTGTGAGCCAAGTCTGTTTGCCCCAGAGTGGGGAGGAGCACAGGGCTGCCACCTGAGCACCTGACCCTGCAAAGGGCTTGTTCTGTTCCTTTCTTAGATACTTGTGGAGATCCTGGAAGGGGAATCTGTCATCACCTGGGACTTCGACATCCTGAAGGGAGATGTGGTGTTCAGCCTCTTCCACTCCAAACGAGCTCCTGAGCCAAGTCACAAAGAAGCCACGTCACCAAGTCCCTCTGGTGCAGGGGACAATGTGCAGCTCATTGACAAGACCTGGGTGCTGGGGGTGGATTACAGCCGGGTGGAATCTCCCCTGGTCTGCAGGGAAGGAGAGAGCATCCAGGTCAGAGGGGCTGGGCTCCTGCCAGCTCCAAAGTTGTTGGGCAGGGAGGGAATTGATGGTGTGGGAGATCAGGAATTGCTAGAGAAGGGGGCTGTGGTCATTGCCAGCAGCAGGAGGGGGGATTCTCTCCCTGTGCCCCCTAAGGTGAGACCCCACCTGCAGAGCTGCCCCAGCCCAGAGGCCAACAGCAGCAGGACCTGGGTAGGAATAGACCTCAGGGAGTCCAGGGGAGCCCAGGGAGATGCCCCAAGAGCTGGAGCCCCTCTGCTCTGGAGCCAGGCTGGCAGAGCTGGGGGTGCTCACCTGGAGAGGAGAAGGCTCCAGGGACACCTCAGAGCCCCTGGCAGGGCCTGAAGGGGCTCCAGGAGAGCTGGAGAGGGACTGGGGACAAGGGATGGAGGGACAGGACACAGGGAATGGCTCCCACTGCCAGAGGGCAGGGCTGGATGGGATATTGGGAATAAGGAATTGTTCCCTGTGAGGGTGGGCAGGCCCTGGCACAGGGTGCCCAGAGCAGCTGTGGCTGCCCCTGGATCCCTGGCAGTGCCCAAGGCCAGGCTGGACAGGGCTGGGAGCAGCCTGGGACAGTGGAAGGGGGTGGAATGGGATGGCCTTCAAGGTCCATTCCCACCCAAACCGTTCTGTGATCATTTTCTGGATGCCCTGTGAAAGTGGGAAATCTTTATTTAGAGTGAGTCATTGGAAAGAGACTCCAAGCTAAAATTTTAATGGAAATTAAGCTGAATAAGCTTTTTTCTTTTCCTGCTGGTACTACAGGGCTGTGTCTCAGGGAGGTGAGCCAGGTGAATGACACCTGTGCTGGGTCATTCAGCCATTCCCCCCCAGACAGCTGTGGTGACCTGCTGTCCCTCCCTCTCTGCAGGGGTCCCATGTCACACGCTGGCCTGGCTTTTACATCCTGCAGTGGAGGATGCACGGGCCCCTGCCCTGCTCCAGCTCCAGCCTGCCCCGTGTGGATGATGTCCTGGCCTCCCTGCAGGGCTCCAGCCACAAGTGCAAGCTCATCTACTACTACGAGGTGCTGGCCTCCAAGGACTTCAGGTAGGGCATTTACAAGGGGTTTACTACGAGTTGCACTGAGTGTGAGTTAAACACTTGGATATCAGAGACCCCCACAGGGGCTGTGTTTCACTGACAAGTGGATGGACACAAAATTGGTGGCATTTTCAGATTCCCTTGAATCTGTGCCCACCAGTGAAATTTGTGCTTTGGGTCTTGCTTGCAGCTGCCTGAAGAGCAGGAGATTTTTGACTGAAGAGGGTTTGTACCTTAGTTGGGAATATTTTGAGAACCTGCTTTTGGAGTAATTTAAATATCAGCTGGGCTTTTTCCCAGCTGATTTTGTTTGGCACTTGAGAAGGATGAGCACTTCTGGACAGGCGAACAGCTAGCCTTGGCAGGGTGTGCCTGGCCCCTCCTTCAGTGCCAGAAGCACCTCCCCATCTCCTGTTATCTGAGCTCTCTGCAAGCCTTAGCCCTTCCCTAGAGCTGGAGGAGGCATTGGGCAGAGCAGATTTGAGGGTGGTGCGTGAGGTGTGACCTGGCCAGGTCCTGTGGGGTCAGAGCAGCAGAAATGCCTCACTCCAGTCGTGCTCTTCCTTGGGGCTCTTCCTGAGCCCAGCCTGCTTTTGGAGATGCTGAGTTGAGACTCTGGTGTTCAGCAGCCTGGAGCCCTTGGGTTCACAAGACTGCACTTGGAATGCTCTGGAGCTTTCCTTTCTCCTCGGGGCCAGCTCCCAGAGACTCCAACTGTGTCCCTTTCCCCAGAACAATAGTCAGAGACAAGGAAAAATATCTCTAAAGGGGAAAAAAATGTCTCTGGTTAATTTTTCATAATGACACAGTGATTCTTAGAGAGCAAGTGGGAAATGATGGGCCAGAGAGCGGCTGTGTTTTTGTGTTAGAGAGGGGGAGCTGATGTGTGGGAGGAATCCCTTCATTGCAGCCTTGCTAACAGCACACCTGTTCTGTCCCATCCCAGGGGATCCATGTCCAGCCTGGAATCTTGCACCAGTGGCTTTTCCCAGCTGAGTGGAGTCACCACATCTTCCAGCCAGTCCCAGAGCAGCTCCCACCTCTCCAGATAGCAGAGCCAAGGCTCCAGCAGCAGGGGCACCCCGGGGCTGCTCCAGCCCCAAACCAAAGAGCTCCAGGCCTGAGCCATTTGGGCACAGAGAGGCCTCTGGGGGCTGCTTCAACCACAAAAACTGAAATTCCAAGGGCAGGTTTTGGGGTTTTGGGTCAGCTGCCTGCTTCTCAGTAGCCTCCTTCACCACCTGTGGATTTTGGGTGCCTGTGAGTTTGCAGGAATCCACTCCACTCCAAAGGGCTCTTCCATCGGTTCTTTCCCTCACAGGAGGCTGATGTTGCCTTACTTGTTGGACCTTGAGAGAATTCCTGGGTGGCAAAGCTAAAGGAATGTCCTGGCTGCCCACAGGGTCCTGCTTCCACACTGGGCAGCCAAGTGGGCATTCCAGGGGCAGGGCCTTGGAAGGAACTGCCAACACCTGGGTGCGGGCAGGATGGTTCAGAAATCACTTCCAGGCCAAACCAAAAACCTCTTCTGGTCTGGCAGGATGCTCTGGGAAATGTGTTGGATTTTTTTAACCCTGCTGAGAAACAAAGTCAAAAGTTGGTTTGGTTTTTTTTTTAGAAATTCCAGGCATTGAATCTGCCTGCAGTGAGTGGCATCTTCCAAACTATTGTTTCTTTTTACTCAGGTTTACAGCAATAATGAGTAGGTCTGTCCCATTCCCGAGTGGATGGGAACTGAATCCAGTCCTAAAGGGCTAAGAAAAGCAATATTTGATTTCCTGAAGGCACAAGATTTTCTGGCAGTATTACAGAACTTGCTTCTTCTAAACATGAGCTCACTTGAAACCATTCAGAGAGGCATGTATGTATGTAAGCACTTACTGAAGCCTATTTATTCTATACTAGCTTATTTTAAATTAATTTTTAACTTATGTCAGAAATGACTATTTATTAAATACAGTCACCTTTTTTAATGGGATGAACTTTGTTTTAGAAAGGAATAACTGATTGTCTTCAATCCCAAGCAATCTTTCTGCTTGGGTCCTGATCTTTGTGATCAATGGATGTTCTTGCAAAAGGGCTGCATTGGGTAAGGGCTTGTGTCACCTTCCTTGCAAGGAGAGGTGAGAGTCTCCTGCTTTTTTAGACTGTTTTTTAGGATTAAGAAACAAGGATTGAGTTCAGGAGTTGTCATGAAGATGTACTGTCTTCCTACACACCAAAAATGCCACATTTGTCCCTAAGAGCAAAGTTATCCATGTTGTTGTCCAGGTGAAAAAAAAAAAAATGAGAGCAGGTGTCAAATACTCACCGAGTTTTTATTCAGGAATCTGTGAAGTTGTTCCTTCCCACCCTGTTTTGTTTTAATCACTGGTTTTGAAGCACCAGGCTCTGCCAAAAGAGAAAAGAGCCAAAATATTTGGGACAATGGGGACTAAGAACTTTGCATGGGTTTGAGTTGTTTGGTGAGGGTTTTTTAAGGATTGGAGCCAAGGGAATCACTGTGCACCTTGCATCTCTCCTTGTGAACAGCTAACTTGGTTATGTAGAGCTCAGGGAAGTTCTGATTTCCAATTCTCAGTTGTTCCATAGACTTTCATGTTTCTCCCAGACAAATGAAACTTCTGTCTCTGGCATTTCAGCATAACTGGAGTCTGAGAAAGAGGGACAAATGTAAATGTAATTTCCACCTTTCCTCTGGAAGGTCAGGAATTCTGGAAGCAAAAGTGCATGTGTGTATCCCTCATGGAAAATCCTTGACCCAGAATAAAATCTAATTCTGGAAGCAGTTTCAGACTCCCAAAGCCTCAGGAGCAAACCCAGCCCTGTCCCCGTGTGCTGTCTCAGGATTTTACCTTCCCTTCTCACATGGTTGCTCACATCCTGCAGTGGCAGCATTCCTGTTCCCTGGGTTTGCTCTGGGTAAGAATCTCTTCCTTTGCCCTGTTTTTGGGGGTTTTTTTTGTAATTTTGTTCTGAAGTGTGGGATATGCTGTTTTCTGCCCACCAGAAGTTTCACTTTTGTCAGTGAAGCACCTGGAACTTGGGCCCTGGCAGATCTCTGAAGGGTGAGGTCAGGGGTGGTTCCACAGAGTGTTCCTGGCTCTGGGGATAATCCCATTCCCAGTTTTTCCTCTTGTCCTTTGGCAGTACCACTCACTCCTCTGCCCATCAGAGATCGTGCACAGGGCTCTGAAGCAGCTTGTGTCCTCTCCTTGGCAAGGCTGCCTGGTTTATCCCACCTGACAATTTACTCTGAAACCATTTGAATTTAAATAATTCAATATTTTTTTCCTTTTTCTCCTGAATATTAACAGGAGAAAGGGAGCAGCAGCCTGGATGCTATTCTGTGCTTTCTAAACCTGACCTTTTGAACTGCAGATACCAGAGACACAGAATTCTTCTACATCACCTTTTCCCCCTCAAACTACATCAGTGTGAAAATAAACTCAGAGTTTTCTTCACATTGAGCTGAGTCTGGGAGGGATTTTGGATCCTCAAATCTAAGCCAGAACCTTGGGCAGTGGGCTCATTTTGGGTGAGGCAGCAAAGCCCTCCCTGCTCCCTCCCCAGCAGCGAGGCCGCTGAGCTCGGGCTGTGTGCAGGGAAGGAGCTGCTGGTTAAAAAGTGGCTCCCAAGAAATTGGGGCTCTCCCTGGTCCAGATATTCCCTATGCAAACACACAACACCTACCTCAGAGCTGGTGCCATGTCCCGTGGTGGCAGGGGAGTGCAGGATGCTGTGCCAGAGGTCACACAGCCAGATGTGACACCTTTGTTGCCAGAGTTCTCCAGGTGTGCCCCATTCCCTGGGCTCTGGCCAGGGCTGGGAAGGGCAAACCCAGAGCCTGAGGATGGATCTGGATGGCCTCAGCTGTCGGTCAGGGCACAGCCCTGAGCCGTGTTTTGCTGCTCTCTGCTGTGAAATGGGCTCTGTCTCCGCTGAAGGAGGAGGGCTGAGCCCCGGGGCACCAGGGGCGGCTCCAGCCCCGCAGGGAGTCGGTTCTGGGGCTCTCTCAGGGAGGCATGGCTCCAGCTCAGTCATTCCTCAGCTCCTGAACTCAGCTCAGTCATTCCTCAGCTCCTGAACTCACTGTTGGAAACAATTCCCGAGGTGAGCAGGCCAGGCGCTCCTGAGTGACTGAGATGCAGCTGTGCTCCTCTGCTCAGCCACTCTGGTTCTGTCTGTTCCCTTTCAGGAACTGTGAATAACAATTTGTAACCCCAGTTTGGTTTCCTGGCAGATTCTGAAAATGCCATAATCCACTCAAAATTCCCAGTAGGACGTGGCAAGCCCAGCTGTCCACCACACTGGGCTGGGAAGCTGCTGGGGCTGAGGCCAACCCTGCTCCAGGCAGGGAATCCCTCATTTCAAAAGGCATTTTATGAGCTCATGCTGCTTTAATGTCCCAAATGTTTGTACTGTGAGCAATTAATGCAAGGAACAGCTATTAGAGACTTACTTGACAGCAGCTGTCAAAGATTCCTGCATGCAATTAGCTTCAATATTCCCCCACCACCTTTGTGATGCTCCTTACATCTGATTATTTCTCTCTTGGAAGGTGAAATTGGAGTCAAGTCACATTTGCTGGCTTGTAGTGACACCAACACCCCCTTCCAAGATTTCAGTTACACCTAAGTTAAATGGGCATTAATTAAGTTTTTTAGCAGCACTTATTTTTACTCCTTTGCAGCTGGCTTTGGTTTATACACTGAAATCCTCATTTTTCTCAGCCAAAACCCTCAAACCTCCTATAAGATCCCACTGCAGGGCACTGAAATAACAGATGTCCTCCTGTGATGGTGTCTGTGTGTCCTGGTAGAGCTGTACTTTTGGGTATATGGGAAATAAAACATCTCTGAGAACATGTGGAATTGTTTGATTCAACTGTTGAAATTGCAAGGCAGTGAAAATTCAAGCCTGTGTACTGCTCTCTTTGCCCCCAGAAGCAGAGGTAATGTTTGTATTCATTTTTTTCCTGCTTTTTAACTGAAATGTTTGGGCTTTTTTCTACAGAACCAGCATCTTTTGTTTAATTTCCCAGCACAGAGTGGGCTGGAACAGCACATCCTGCAGTGTGGGTGTTATTAAAAATAAAAGAGCCCCAGGGTTCCACTGGGTGGCTGAGGTTAACTGGGAAAGGATCAGCTCCTTCTGCAGTTGCACATCAGGAATTCTGAGTTTCAGACAGGTAGCACTAAAAGACTTTATTCAAGTTTCAAATAAACTTCTGTAAATCATAGAAAAATAGAGTCTCTTGGTTACAGGCTGATTTGGTGCCAACATTGGCCAGAAAATACACATCCTTTACTTGGAGAGGTAAAAAGGGAGTGAGTGCATAAAGATGTGTGGGGCTCAGACAGGCTCTCACCCCTCTGCAGCATCCAAGGGGCTCGGCCAAGGCTGGTTTCCTTCACGGGGAAGCAAACTCCAACACTGTGAATGAACTGTGCAAGGATCTGTTCCAGATTTCCAGAGGAGGTGCTTGGGATCCTGGCTGGGCTGGAGCCCTTGCTGGTCCCTCTGAGGAGTGCCCAGCTGGGGCAGGGCAGCCCAGTCCATGCCAGCCGTGCCAGGCTGTCCCTGTCTGTGCCCTCCCCCACAGGGACAGCTCCAGGCTGTGCCAGTGCCAGGGGCCCTCAGAGCTGGGCAGAGCCTTTGGCTCCTGGGAGCTGGAGAGATGCACAAATGGAACCTGGGACCTGAGAGGGCTTTTTTTGGTGCTGTGCTGCAGGAGCTGCCCCAAAACACAGCACTCATCACGCTCTGGGGCTGCTCTGGTCTGAGGACTGGTCAGAAAACACCCCAGCCCTGCACAGGACTGTCACAACCCTGTGTGTCACCCCTGAGCCACCACCACGGCCAGGAGGGGAGGGCTCTGCTGGCACTGGGTGCTGCACCTGCTTCAACATCTTAGAACAAACTTTTGGTCACTTTTCTGATTAAAATCTGAGCTTAGCAAGGAAGGGCAGACACTGACTAGTACCCTTAAGCCCAGCTTTGTACTAGAGGCAGTTTAACCAGCATCTTAAAAAGCACTGCTCAGGTGAGCAGGGATCTTTCAGAGGTGCTGAGACTTGCATCCCTCACCTGTTTCCCTCAAGTTCTGGAAGGAACCAGCCCATCTCCTTTCCTGCTGCAGCTGTGGAATTCCCTCACCCAAGGGATGTCCTGCATCCTCTAATGCTGCAGTCCTGGCTGCTGGGGCAGCAGAGGAAAGGAAACCACAGCCTCAACAGGGCAGTTCCTGGGCTGAGGTCCTGCAGGCAGCATCTGAGGCTCCCAATAGGAACAGCCCCAGTCCCAGTCAGTGCTGAGGGGCAATGCAGGGCGGAACCCCTCATCCCATCCGTGATTCTAAAGGAACTCTTGGTTTGGCTCCTGAGTGTCCTCGGGCTCCTGAGTGTCCTCGTGGTCCCAGGCAGCAGAGGTGGGGCTGTGGGGGGTGTCCCCGTTGATGTCCCTCAGGGGGTGGTAGCGATAGTCCCGGCCCCGCTGCTGCCGCCGCCCCTGCAGCACCAGCCCCACGTTCCCCAGGGCGCTCAGCACCAGCAGCAGGGCCAGGGCACAGCTCAGGGAGAGCCATGAGCTCCTGTGGGACACACAAATCACAGCACCAACAGCTCACCTGTGTGCCCAAGTGTGCAGAGGACTGCCCTCCCTTCTCTGTGTTCCCAAGCTTGTGGGCCTGCTCTCAGGCAGGACAGAACCACAGAATCATGGTTGGAAAAGCCCTCCAAGATCATTGAGGGCTCTCAACCACTGTCCCAGCATTGCCAAAGCCACCACTAACCCATGTCCCCAACTGCCACATCCACATGGCTTCTAAACCCCTCCAGGGATGGGGACTCTACCACCTCCCTAGGCACCCTGTGCCAGGGCCTGACCACCCTTCTGGGAAGGAATTTCCCCAATATCCAATCTGAACCTCTCCTGGCACAGCTCAAGCCATTTCCCCTTGTCCTGTCCCTGTTCCCTGGGAGCAGAGCCCAACCCCCCTGGCTGTCCCCTCCTGTCAGGAGTTGTGCAGAGCCACAGGGTCCCCCCCTCCTTTTCTGCAGACTGAACACCCCCATGCTCTGTGAGAGCCTCTGAGATGCACAGTGAGCACCAAACACTTACTCTGACAGAGAGAACTTGTCTTTGCTCTTTTCCTGGGAAGCCAAACACTGTCCAGCTGGAAAACAAAGAGGGAAGAAAGGTGGGGCAGGGTGCAAAATTCCACTAAAAAAGAGCAAGGTTAAGCAGAGCTAGTGACTAAGCAAACACCATTATGCACTAAAGCTGCTCTTCCAGCTTTTACTCAGCCCCAGCCCCCTGCAGTGGGATACCTCTGTGTAAGTGGTCCTGCAGTGCTCCATGGTGGGTGATGTTGCAGCTGCCCGTCTCGGGGTCACAGGGACACGAGTGGTCACACGCACAGCGGCTCTGGCAGCTCGGCCCAAACCAGCCCGGGGGACACTCTGGGGATGGGATCACAAAGGGATTGGTCATTGCCAAAGCTCCACCTGCTCTGACACCATCCAGGCTGTGGCTGCAGCTCCCTCAGCTCTGCTGAGCCTGGGAGCACCATGCTGGGAGTTCAAGGCTGCTCCTTGGTGTGCTTCAGAGGGAAGTTTGTGTAGAACTGGGATCACAGAATCATGGAATGGTTTGAGTTGGAAGGGACTTTAGAGCCCATCTTGCTCCAAATCCCTGCCATGAGCAGGGACATCTTCCACTATCCCAGGTTGCTCCAAGACCCGTCCAACCCAGCCTTGGACACTGCCAGGGATGGAGCAGCCACAGCTGCTCTGGGCAACATCTTTGGAAAGGGATTGGCTGAGTGTTCCCAGGCTGGAACAGAGCATCACTGACAGAACCAGGCAGCCAGGAAGTTCACACCCCTATGAAATTCAATTGTTCAGTCAGACAGACGCTGGGGGACCTGGAGTGGTTCCAGCAGGCAGAACACCCAGCACTGGCACAGGGAGTGTGAGGGTGGGATGGCAGGACAGTCCTGTGGAGCACTCCACAGCCACTGACCTGCATCACCCAAAGCCCGGGCTTCAGCAGGGCCTGGTGCAACACCCTGGAGCAGAGGATGTTTTTTGGTCACTCAGGGCCTCCGGGAAAAGAATGCAGATCTTTGGGGCTGAGGCTAAAGAGGAATCCACAATTTTCCATTGAGGAAGCAAACTCCTCTTTCCTCTCTGCTCCTTCCTCTCCTTTTTAGCCCATTTGGGTAGGACAGGCAGGCCCAGAAGAGCTGGGAGCCAGCTGGTGATGTTCAGGCCTGAGCTCCCCTGGCAGAACTGCACCCAAGAGGTGGCCCAGAGGTGACACACAGCACTGTCCCCAGCCCCAGAGGTCGCTGAGACCCTTACCATGCTCACAGCTGGTGCCGTAGAAGCCGGCAGGGCAGGAACAGGCTCCGTGCACGGGGTCACAGGAGCTGCCGTGCTGGCACCGGCACTTCTGGCTGCAGGACTGCCCGAAGGAGCCGGGAGCACAAGCTGCAGGACACAAGCAGAGATGTCACCAGGGCAGAGGTGGGCAATCCCAGCACACAGCCAGGGCTCATCCCTGTGGAGGGATGCTCCCATGAGCTGAGTGTGTGCCCTGAACAAGGAGCAAGGACTCGAGTGTCTCACACCAAGCCAGTTGTAGATGGTCCAGCTGCAATTAAACTCACACTGCCAGAAAAGAGCAGCCCAGCCCACAGGGTGGCCTTTCCCTTCCCTGCTCCCGCCTCGGGCAGGCAGCTGTTGGAAAGTGGTTCCCACTGCCCCTCCCTGGCTGTGAAGAGGCAGTGGAGCAGCAGTCAGTATTTACCTTCAGTGCAGTTGCTGCCAGTCCAGCCGGCGTCACAGAGGCATCCAGCTATGCAAACACAGAACAGGCATTACTGACAACAACAAAACACTTGCAGGCAGCAAGGACTTGAAATTAGGAGCCTCTGCCTCTTGAGGTGCCCTCTTACCCCTGCCAGCAAATCTCCAGAAGAGAAACCCTGCAGTCACACAAAGGGTGGGTTCACACCCCCCCTCCCCAGCTGCCACATGCAGCAGAATCCCTGCTGCTGGCATTTCCTGGGACCAGCTCTGGGGCACTACTGGCAACACCTGCACCCACCAAGCACTGCCCAGCCACTGCACTGGGGCACACCTGAATGAGAGTGGAGTCAGGAGGAAGAGGGTAACAGGGCTGGGCACAGAGGGGCAGAAGCTGGGGCAGACATTCCAGCAATCCCTAGGTTCAGATTCATGGAAAAGCAGCAACTGCACACTTGTAAAAATTATGAAGTAGGAGAGGCAGGTGAAGAAGGAACAGTAAAGGGAAGGGCCAGAAGCAGCTGCTGTCACACTGCATAATGCACAGCCCTGCCCATCAGCAGCCTCACAAAAACCCAAGCACAACCCTGGAGCACGAAAGCAAACTGAGGCACAGCGCTGGCTCCTAAAGGCAACACGTTCTGACCATCTGTGCCGGGATGCTGGAGGAGAGGGAAAGCAGCCCCACCCACCCGGCTGGTGCCTGGCGCACCATATTTCCCCGGGACATTCCCCAGGGATGCACTGCCAGGTCCTGCGCCCCGGGCCCCTCGGTGTCACCGGCGCGGGGACTCACCGGCGCTGCAGACGCCGCGCAGGCTGCAGTTGGCGGGGCCGCAGTCCAAGGTGTCACAGGCGGGGCCCGCCCAGAAGGGGCTGTCGCAGCGGCAGTGCCCGGCCACGCAGCGCCCGTGGCCGCTGCAGTCAGGCGGGTCACAGCCCGGCTCGTGCACGCACACCACGGTGGAGATGCTCCGGGGACAGCGCCACATGCTGTCAAAGGAGCTGGGGACAGCAGAGGGGACAGCCTGAGCTGACCCTGCACTGGCCAGCGCGACCAACACCCCTTACATAACCCAGAGATTTCCTCCTGAGCCACACTGCCAAACATGAACATTAATACTGGGGAAATATAAACATCAAACTGCATTGGAGTCAATGTTTTAACTGAGTTATAAATCCCACCTGATAGGGACCATTTCAAACATGGAATTACAGAAGCAAGTCCCCCTTAAAGCAGTCCCTGATTCCCTCATTTTGGCACACATTTTCTTGAATGTTATTTTCTTTGATATAAATTATATCTCTGTAGTTATGGCAACTGAATGTTAAATCCCTTCATGTTTACAGTCAGAACTGACTAAAAGGTTGAATTTAAAACAAAATATTCTTTAGATTCCCTCCAATGAGGAAGGGCAAGGTCTCCCAGTCAGTGTTTCCATAATAATAAGCTGCTGACAGATCTCTGCTAATTCCCATGGATGTGCAGCTCTGAATCTCCCAGACTAAGAGCTGCTGCCTTATCCGATTCCCACATCAGCCACTCAGTCACAGCCACAGCTTTGCTGCCTCTCTGGAACCAGCTCAGCTTTAATCCTGGATGACTAAGTGGAAAAAACATGGAGTCACTCAATCTCATGGAGTCACTCAATCTCTTTAAATTCTAGAGCTGCTCTCTCCTGCAGATCCTGTCACCTGCCTTTGCTGTGCCCTCCCAGGCAGGCCAGGCAGGCCAGGCTGACAGGAGCTGCAGGGCCCTGGGCAGAGCCAGCAGCACCTACCAGTGCTCAGAGGGGTAGTTGGCCAGGGTCCCGTTCAGGACCAGCGTGGCAGAGCCTCCACCATCCAGGTTGATAGCATTGACGACTCCCTGCTGCTTCAGGAATTCTGCCATTTCCCACAGGTTGACCCTGCAAAGCAGAGGTTGGTTGTTGATTTGCCCTCAGTGAAGCTGTTAGATCAGGAGCTTGCTGTTCTCTGTGGTGGAAGGGGAAGCTCTCCCATCCCAGGCACCCTGAGGAGGGCTCTGTGAACCTATTCTAGCTCCCCTGAGCTCTGCAAGTCCCTGCCTTAAAACGTGTCCCAGACAGCTGCAGATCCCCTCCAGCCCCAGGAACTGAAGCCCTTCCCAAGCCCTTACCCTCTGGACTCTGTCTGTCCATCCACATGAACCAAGACCAGCCGGCCCTGGCGGTCGTGTCCCACCGCAGTCCTGGCTGAGATCACATTGATGAACTTGTCAAAGGTTCCTGCAGCACAGGGAACAATTCACACTCAGCTGGGGCACACAACGGGCTGCTGAGACACATCTGTCTGCCAAAGAGCTCCCAGCAAGGGCCTCATCTGAGCTGAAACACAGGGAGAGCACAGCCCTGCCTCCTCTAGTTCATCCAAGCCCTACTAAAGTGCTCTTGATTAAGTTTTTGTCTGGCACAGGGGATTCACAATCCCTTGGCTTCAAACTCCTGTAAGAGGCTGCTTTGAGTTTCTCTGGACAGGTTAGACAGGAGAGGAATTTTTGGTTGTGAGGGTGGGCAGGCCCTGGCACAGGGTGCCCAGAGAAGCTGTGGCTGCCTCTGGATCCCTGTCAGTGTCCAAGGCCAGGCTGGACACTGGGGCTTGGAGCAGCCTGGGACAGTGGAAGGTGTCCCTGCCCACAGCAGGGGCATGGACTAAGATGCTCTTTAAGGCCCTTCCAACCCAAACTATTCCACAATCCTATGAAAGTTGGACCTCTTTGTAGCATTCACATTTTCTGAAAAATCCCTTTGCCCAGGATTTTTCTCCTGGGAAGCTGAGAAGCCTCAGAGAAAAGGGAAACGATTCTTATCTCATTTGATTCTCCTGTGTTTTGCTCATCTGGAATGTATCTGGAGATTGTTTACCACAGGTGATTGTTTCATTGTATTCTGGTGTGAGTTGTTTTCACTCATTGGCCAATCAGGGCCAAGCTGTGTCGGGGCTCTGAAAAGAGTCACGAGTTTTCCTTATCATCTTTTTAGCATTCTGTAACTATCCTTTCTGTATTCTTTAATATAATACAGTATCATAAAAAAATTAACTAGCCTTCTGAGAACATGGAGTCAGATTCATTGTTCCTCCCTTTGTCTGGGGGCAACCCAAATACAGTACCTCTGAAGTGCCCCTTCTCCCCAGAGTGCCAGGGGACAGACAGCCCCTGGGCAGGCTGCAGCCAGGCCCCACAGCATTACCTGTGGTCTGAGTGTCCCCACACTCGGCCGCCTGGCTCTGGTTGATGTACAGCTCTCCGTTCCTCAGCAGCCAAACCACGCCGCTCACCAGCTGCACAAAAGGGTTGGACTGATCCAGGACATCCTCCTCGGACAGGTAGCTGGGAACAGAGGGCAGCAGGGTTACCCACAGGCACTGCACACCACCTTAAAGCCTCCCCTGCTGCCAGCAGGCTCCTGAAGCAGGGAAAAGGGCAGGAAAAGGCAGAATGAAGAACAGCTACATCCAAAACCAGGGGCCAAGCAGTGTGAAACAGCACTTTAGCAGTCCCTGCTCTCTGCTCTTCTGCACAAACTCACAGCTAACCATGGTCCCAGGCCACTGTGCCTCAGACAATGGGGCCAGCAATGGCAGCAATGTGGCCAGTGAATCTGAGCCAGAGCAACAAGAGCAGAAAGCATCTGGCAGAACACAAGGGCAGAGCCACTGCCAAATACTCAGGGATCTGTGGAAGCAGCTGTAACATCTTGCTGCCTGTCAGCTTCTATTCTCCAAAAATGTGACACCAAACAGCTCTGGAGAGCATTTGGAGCTACAGCAGCCAGGCTGCCACCTGCTCCTTCCATCTGGGAAGGAGGCTCCCCTGCTCCTGCAGACAGCAAAAGGACAGCTCAGCTGCCACCTCCGTGCTCAGGTGTTGTGTGTCACCACAGGGTGCTTCCCGAGGGATCCTGCTCTCTGCTGAATTAGGTGATGGGGAACACCTGCCTCGTGGGAGCCTGGGCTGGGGGATGTTTGCAGCTGAGAGGATGAGAGCAGGGGCTGGACAGCTGTGCTCTGCCAGAGGTTTTGGGTTTTAAGGTGACTTTTCTGATGTCTTGTGGGAGCTGGATGGTCAACTTTTGTTTGGTATTAGTGAAGGTGGACAAACAAAGCTTTGTGCTTTGTAGAAAAGTGTAACTGCAAACAGCTGAATGGAAAACATGCCAAACAAATTCCCTTTTCCCATGGGAAAGGAACAAGAAGACAACATTAGGGTGGCTGAAAACAGATCAAACTACAAAACAGTTTGGGCAGGGACAGACAGCTTTCAAGGCCTGGATTCACCCAGGGAGCAGCAGCAGCTTTGCAGGGTGGGGTAACTGCTCTGGGCTGTGTCCTGCTGGCCGCCATGCAGGGTCAAAGAGTGAAGGTGTGAACAACATTCCCCACTGTCCTGACAGCCAAAATTATTTACACCCAGACTATTTTTCTGATCATGGTTTGGAAGGCACAAAGCCACCAAACACCACAATAGCTCCATTTAACAGGGACATCCTGCCAGAGCTGGGGAGCAGCAGGGCAGAGCTGAGCTTAAGGACTCAACAGTGACCCTGAAATTGCTGCTGAATTGAGAAGCCCTCTCGCTGAAGGGACGTGTCACTGACCCACCCAGCCCCTCTCTCACACATAAATCAAGGCCATGGTACTCAGGGCTGCCAGAATGGCTGCAGGATAAAGCCCTGGCTTGGCACATTCAGTGTGCCTTTGCAGGGATCCTTCCTGAGGTCTGGGACCGAGCTACCAGAAGGCTGGAGGATGCAACTTCCAGGCCGCTGCTGCATCTTCTGAGAACAGCAGAAGAGTCCTGGGAACCCTTGTGGGACTTTTAGGATCCTCCTGCTGCTGGGGAAGGGCAGCTCCTGGAGGCCCTGCACTCCAGGAGAGCACTACAGTCTCTCAGTCAAATATTCCTCATCAGAGGGTGATCAGAACTTCTGTCTCCATCTGCTTGGGGAGGGTCACATGCCCAGGTGGGCAAGAAGGCCAGTGACACCTGGACCAGCACAGCGTGGCCAGCAGGGCCAGGGCAGTGACCATCCCCTGGGCTGGGCACTGCTGAGGCACCTCCAGTCCCGGGCCCCTCATGACAGAAAGGACACTGAGGGGCTGGAGAGTGTCCAGGGAAAGGAATGGAGCTGGGAAGGGGCTGGAGCAGCAGGAGAGGCTGAGGGAGCTGGGAAGGGGCTCAGCCTGGAGAAAAGGAGGCCCAGGGGGGACCTTGTGGCTTTGCACAACTCCTGACAGGAGGGGACAGCCAGGTGGGGGTTGGGCTCTGCTCCCAGGGAACGGGGACAGATTGAGAAGGAATGGCCTCAAGTAGTGCCAGGGGACGTTTAGGTTGGATATGGGGAAAATTTCTTCATGGAAAGGGTGGTCAGCACTGGCACAGCAGCCCAGGGCAGTGGTGGAGTCACCACCCTTAAAGTGTTCCAAAAAAGTGTTAATATGCTGAATCACAGGTTTGCCCAGAGAGGATGTGGAGTCTCCATCCTTGGAGATGTTCAAAATCCAAGCAGACATGGCCCTGAACAGCCCTCCATCCAACCTGTGCTGAGCAGGGTGCTGGATGAGGCACCTCCTGAGGTCCCTTCCAAACCCAGCCTTACTGTACTGCAGCCAGAGCCCACACACTCCACTCTGTGTCTCCTCTGCAGAGAACACAGAGCCCTCTCTCCTTCTACCCCACCCAGTGTCCCCACTGCAGGCTGGGAGAGGAGACATTGGAACCTAAGCAGCTGAAGATCATCACTTACTGAGCATCTCTTCATCCACGAGCCAAGGGCTACCGAGATAGCTCCACCAGGGACAGCTAGAACATCCCTAGCTTCAGCATTCCAAGTGAACCTCTCCTCTAACTGGGGAGGCCAAGGAGGCAGTGCTGGGATGAGCTTCCTGCCCAACGATGCCTGAAAGTCCTCAGGCTAGAGAGCATTCTGCAAACACCCCCCAGCTCTTACCCGAACACCATGGTGCCATCTTTCCGGATGCCAAACTGAGCGTTTTGCAGGCCTCCCGAGTCTCTCACCAGCCTCCCATCACTCACAACATTCCCAAGGCACTCTCCAGTTGTCATGTTAAAGTAGCCGCCGTTCTGGGCCACCAGACACTTCCTGAGCTTTGCAGTCTCCTCCACGGGGGCTCTGCGCTGAGCCAGGCAGCCGCCGGCACCGCCCGGCTCCAGCACGGAGAAGGTGCTCAGGGGGTTCCTCACGAAAGTGAAGTGGCCGTAGATCACCTTGCGGTCGCTGCCCTCCGGGTGGATGTAGGAGACAAACGTCCTGGTGACAGCCACCGGGCCGGCCGTGCTGTTGTCGCTGGGCCACGCTTCGTGGGTGACGTTTCCGTACTTGACGGGCTGGCAGTCCCTGACGTGCCGGTGGCCGTGCCGAGGGCCGTGCTGCCCGGGCGGGTAGGGCTGCAGCGGGGGCTCGCCGGGGCCGCTCCTGCAACGACAACACCCGGTTGCCCCAAGGCCGCAAAGGCGGGGTGATGAGAGCGGCGCAGCTCGGGGTGGGCACGGCCTCGCTGACACCCAGGCCCGCTTCTCCCGCGTCCCCGGTGTGACCCGCCGCGGTTCAAGGGCGGCCGTGCCGCTCGGCACCCGCTCCACCGGCCCGACCTCAGGGCGCCGCGGGCCCCCGGAGCCGGGCACAGCCGCGCCCCGGGACAGACGGTGCCCAGACACTCACCCGGCGCCGCGGGCCACCTGCAGCGAGCCGAGCACCGCCAACGCGGCCACCAGGACCGTCCCGACCCCTGCTCGCCCCGATCCCCGTCCCGGGGCCGGGCCCGCCCCGACCCCCGCCCGGCCGGGCCCGCCACCCGCGGCCCCCGCCGTCACACAGGCCGCCATCTTGGCGGGCGCTCGGCCCGCGGGCGGCCGCACCGCCCCCTAGCGGCTGCCGGGGCCGGGCGGGCGTCGGAACGGGGCCGGGACAGCTCCCACAGGGATACCGGCCGGGAACAGGGACAGCTCCCACAGGGTTACCGGCCGGGAACAGGGACAGCTTCCCCAGGGACACGGGCCGGGGCTGGGACAGATCCCCCAGGGACACGGGCCGGGAACCGGGACAGATCCCACAGGGACACGGGCCGGGGCCGGGACAGATCCCCCAGGGACACGGGCCGGGAACAGGGACAGCTCCCCCAGGGACACGGGCCGGGGCTGGGACAGCTCCCACAGGGACACGGGCGGGAACCGGGACAGATCCCACAGGGACACGGGCCGGGGCCGGGACAGATCCCCCAGGGACACGGGCCGGGAACCGGGACAGATCCCCCAGGGACACGGGCCGGGAACCGGGACAGCTCCCACAGGGATACCGGCCGGGAACAGGGACAGCTTCCCCAGGGACATGGGCCGGGGCTGGGACAGATCCCCCAGGGACACGGGCCGGGAACCGGGACAGATCCCACAGGGACACGGGCTGGGAACCGGGACAGATCCCAGAGGGACACGGGCGGGGACCGGGACAGCTCCCACAGGGACACGGGCCGGGACCGGGACAGCTCCCACAGGGACACGGGCGGGGACCGGGACAGCTCCCACAGGGACACGGCCGGGAACCGGGACAGATCCCGCAGGGACACGGGCCGGCAGCCCGGGCCCCGAGGGTCCGGCTGTCTCTCCGCAGCCCCTCTGACCCTCTCGTGTCACAGCGCCTCCGGCCCTTCCAGCCACTGCTGACCCATCACCCCCGCTCGGAGGATTAAGGCTGTGTCTGTTTTCCAGAAGGGAAAAATAGCTACACTGAGGGAATGATGGTACATTGAAGCAGCTCTGGGTTATCCTGAACCTAACTTCAGTGAATCTAATTTACAGAATCATGGAATGTTTTGTGTTAGATGGGACCTTATGCTCATCCCATTCCAACCCTCCCTGCCATGGTAGGGACAGCTCCCACTGTCCCAGGCTGCTCCCAGCCCTGCCCAGCCTGGCCTTGGGCACTGCCAGGGATCCAGGGGCAGCCACAGCTGCTCTGGGCACCCTGTGCCAGGGCCTGCCAACCCTGCCAGGGAACAATTCCTTCCCAATATCCCACCTAACCCTGCCCTCTGGCAGTGGGAAGCTATTCCTCTTGTCCTATCACCACATTTTTATCAGTGTTTGTACTGCTGAAGTGGAATTTAATGGGGTGAGAGTGACACAGCCTGCTCAGAGAGAGAGCAGGCAGCAGCTTGGTTTACTCAGTGAGTAGTAATTATATCCATGGTTGCCCATAGTACCAAAGCTCTACTAAGTCATTCAAGGACTGAGGTATTGAAGAAAACAAATTCCTCCACTCTCAGCCTGTGGTTCACTTGCAGCAGCGGCTTTGCCCACCTCAGACATGCAGCAGGTTCTCCACAGGCCACATTCCCTTCTGGAGGGAATGGGGGGTCTTGGATATACAGCATTCCCTTTGTCTTATCACATTGTCAAAGTCCCTCTCCAGCTCTCTTCAGGCCTTGATTCCATCAATGAGGTGGTACAAGGACAGGAACTGTGGTATTTGCTGGGTCCCCAGGAAGAAGGAGGAATTGGGAATCTGACTCTTAAGTTCTTAGAAGGCTAATTTATTCTTTTATTTACTTATATTATATTAAAGAATGCTATACTAAAACCTATACTAAAGAATAAAGGGTACAAACAGAAGCCTTAACAAGAATGAGAATGAAAAACTCGTGGCTCTCCAGAGCCTATAGCTGGGTGTGATTGCTCATTAAATTAAAACCATTCACATGAAACCAATCAAACAATGACCAGTTAGTAAACAATGTCCAAACCACATTCCAAAGCAGCAACCACAGGAAAAGCAATCAGATAATTACTGTTTTCATTCCTCTCTGAGGCTTCTCAGCTTCCCAGGAGAAGAAATCCTGGTGAAGGGATTTTTCCAGAAAATATGACAGTGACAAGGAAGCACCCTGGGCAGCAGGGCTGTGGAGCCACAAGCCTGAGGCTGCGGTGCAGGAGCAGAACCCAGTGCTTCCATAGCCAGTGGGTTATGCCTCAGCTTTCCCAGCATAAGCACACCTGCTTCAGATAACAAATGTGCTGCTGTCTCAGGTGTCTTGCAGGTGGAAAAATGGAGTTTTATGTCACAAATGAACCAGAAAACTCCCTCAGGACAAGCCAGTGCATTAAAAGATCTTAGCTAATGGGTTATTATGCCTCCAGTTTTATTCAGCCATGGAGAACTGCAGGTGTCCTGCTTGTGTTTCCAGCTGGAAACAAGCTGTCCAGTGGAACTCCAGGGTGGCCTAAAGGTGGTTTGCATGGTCTAAACTCAGCTCTACATAAAGCAGGAGTAGAGTAGCAAATTTGTGCTTGGTCTTTTGCTCAAACAGCTTCACCTTTTCACAGAGACCTTCATGAACTAAGAGTTCCACTGGGAGGCTTCCACCCAGTTCCCAAACTCACCTGGTCTTTTCCATGGCTTACAAGAGAGCCTGGAATCACATCATGCAGTGTAGAATCCATGGGCCAAAAGCCACCTTTGCAAATCCACAGAAACCTCTTCCAAACTGGAATGAAAAACAAAGCAGTATTTGAAAAAGGAATGGTCTCTCCTTTCCACATAGTGCATTGCTTTTCAGTTTACTTTTCTCTCTAAACAGCTCCTTCCACCTGATTAATATTAAGTATAAGTGGAGCACAAGGGACTTGTTTTTCCAGAATTGCTCAGAGGAAAGGGTGGCAATGTCAGAATTCCAGTGTTTGTTTTGCAGCAACACATGATTTCCCCACTAATTGAGATAACCACCTGTTGTTAAGATAAGCAGTCTCCATTCCAGGTTGTGTCACAACCACATTCATGTCCCCAAAATGCAGGGTCTAAAGTACATGTGTGTGCAGGGGCTGGGAAAACACCTTGTGACCACACTGAGCTTTGGTATGAAGACACAACCCCAGCCCTAATTGGAGCCTAAGTCAGGCTCTAAGCCAGAATATCTCTGCTTTATCCAATAAGTGGAGGTCAGCCAGTGGGTGGTTTTTTTCTGTTATCAGAGTGAATATCATGAGAGGAGTGTGCATGCTGATGTCTAGATCTAATACTAATTCCAATTATATATTGGAATATAAGGCAGATATTCTTCTGTCTTGAGCCTGAAGTTCAGTCCAGCTCTGAAATTGTGGGCATGACTGCAGTTAGGAAGTATTTTATCCTTTTCCTGCAATTTGAAAATTCTGTGTTGTGAAAAAAACGTGTCTAATAATTACTGATTTAAATTTCCCTCTGGTTATCAGCCATATGGCTGATAACCACACTGGCTTTGCTTTTCCTGATTATTTCCCTTCTTCTTCTTCTTCTATGCCCTGGGAGGAATAAAAAATGTATTTCTATAACCTAAACCTGTACCTGCCTGAAAAACTGTCTAAGACAATACAAACCATTCAGGGGAAACTGTCTTTGGGAAGTTATGTAAAAATTTCCTAGGTCACTTCTTTTGCCTTCACTCCTTCCTGGATTTTTTGGGTGAGGAGAAAATGAATAAAGCAGATTAAAAGTGGCTGGTGAGGTTAAAAGGCAGCATCTGCCAGAAAAGTGCAGAGTTATGGAGCATTTGAGGAAAAAGGAATATTAAAAGTGTCTTTTCATGTAGTGGGTTGGAATGAGATGATCTTTAAGGTCCTTTGCAATCCAAATTCATCATTGATTCTGTGATCCTGTGCCATTTTCCCTTCCAACAGGAAGGTTGGAAGGCTCGGTGAAAATTTTATGGGAAACAGCTGAGATTAGATGAGGTAAAGCTGGTGCAGGCACTGAACAATAACATTAATTTAGTATTTTAGAGCATGGGGACTGTTAGAGGAACATCAGGGCCAGTCCTCCCTTCAAACCCCGAAGGTTTTCCGTCTCCAAGGCAAAGCCCAGGGGTGTCCCAGCAGCCCCAGACCTGGCTGTGGGCTCAGTGCTGGGCCACCAGCAGTGGCATTTCAGGCCACTGGAATAGCTTCCACATTGAGGCTATTCTGCAGCCAGCTCCTTTCATCTCCACTGTGGCAGGGGTTGAGCTCTAGAAACGGAGCAAAAAGAGAACAAACACAAGAAGCAGATTGCCTTGCTGTTAAAAATGGCCATAATTTGTCCCTCATGATATAGCACAGTGCCAGTGCTCAGGGCCCTTTGGAGTCATGGTGAGTTTGTGAGGATTGTACCCCACAGTGCAGGTGTGATTGGTGCAAATACTTGTTACTGGAATATTCCGTGTTATTTTTTCAGTGCAAATTAAAAATTTAAAAAAAAAAAAAAAAGTGGATTTTAAAAAAGGTTTCAACTACATATATCATGTGGCTGTAAGAGCAACCAGGGTAGCAGCAGGCTGTCATGAGATTTGCTTGAGAAATTTGAATTGGAGACTTCTGGGATGAGAGAGGTTCCATTTGTGAGAGGGAATTTGGCTGCTCTGCCCCTGTTTATTGCGCTCACAGCTGTCCATCGAGGGCAGGAGGACTGGGCATGGAGCTTAAACAGACTATTTCTAGGGTAAGTGCAAATAGCATTTCCAAACTTTCTGAAATGGTCAGGAAGAAGAGACAGGAAAGGCTTTTGTAAAACAGAACTGCTATTCAATACATATGAAAAATTCTCTGGGCAGAGGTCAGTAGTCTCTGAAAATGCATTTCTCTCAAGTGCAACCCTGTTCTCAGAGCCTCAGCCAGAAGTGATGACTGCACCTTACTTATCTTTCTCCAGCCAAGTACTCTGAAGATTTCATAGGTCAAAAGGACTTTTATTGCAACTCTACCTTCATAAACTAAAGTCACCATATCCCTAAAGCTGAAACACTTGTAATTTTAAGTACTTTGATAACCTGCCAGAAAATACGGTTGTATGGAGTTGGGGTGTTATGCTTGATAACCTGCAAGAATCCATCAGTCCCACATTCCATTGCAGCCACGGTATTTGCACTTTACTCAAGGAAGTAAACAGAAAAACAATTTGCATTCTGCATTAAAATGGTACAAGCAAGGAGCTGTCGGGTGAGATAGGAGGGATTGAAAGGAGGGATTCCCACAAGATCAGACCTCCTACAGGTTGGAATGGATGTGTGTAACAGCAGGATGGGATGTGGGCTTTTCTTGAGGAAACCTTGGCTCCCCAGGGAATGGGCACAGCCCCGAGGCTGCCAGAGCTCCAGGAGAGCTTGGACAGCACTGCCAGGGATGCCCAGGGTGGGGTTGTTGGGGGGTCTGTGCAGGGACGGGAGCTGGGCTCAGTCATCCCTGTGGGTCCCTTCCCACTCAGAAGATTCTGTGATTCCATGTTTTGTCAGTAGAAAGATATGCATTCTGAGCAGAACCTTTGAGCAAACATTCCAGGCTTTATTTTGTTGTGGAACCAGTCTGCCCACACTTGTAGTTAGTTATATGTTTTAAAAGGGAACAATGGTTTCATTGTTACTGCCTACTTGCTGTTTGGCAATACCGAGAGTTGCACTGGAACTCCAACATCTGACATCTGCCTTTGTCAGAGGGGGCAAAGAAACACTGGAACAGTGGGATACCATTCAGATGGGCGGCCACAAGGTCTGCAGAGAGAATCGTGGAATTGTGACATTTCCTGGTTGGGAAGAGTCTCACAGGGATCATCCAGCCCAGCTCCTGTCCCTGTACAGACACCCCAACAACCCCACCCTGGGCACCCCTGAGATCATTGTCCAAGCACTCCTGGAGCTCTGGCAGCCTCGGGGCTGTGCCCATTCCCTGGGAGCCTGGGCAGTGCCAGCACCCTCTGGGGATGAACCTTTCCTGATCTCCAACCTGAACCTGCCCTGACACAGCTCCAGCCAGTCGTGTCCCTGGTCACCAACATCCTTCGTTTGTATCTTTATCCCTGTTTATAGTGAAGAAATACCATTTGTTCTCTGCGTTGTGTGATTGCCGCTCCCGCGGCCCGGCCGGGCCCCTCAGAGCGCGGCCCCTCCGCGCCGCCAGGGGGCGCTCGCGGGGCGCCTTTCCCGCCTAGCGGCGCTCCAAGATGGCGGCGGCGGCGCTGTGGCCGGGGCTGTGGGCGGCGGTGGCGGCTCTGCTGCTCCTGCTGCTCTGGCGGCGGCGGCGGGCGGGCGGCGCGGGCCGGGTGTGCGTGGCCGTGCTGGGGGACCTGGGCCGCAGCCCGCGGATGCAGTACCACGCGTTGGCGCTGGCCCGGCACGGGCGCGAGGTCGCTCTGCTGGGCTACCTCCGTGAGTGAGGGGCGGCCGGGGCCGCGGGGCCGGGCGGGGCGGCCGCGCCGCTGACCGGGCTCTCCCCCCGCAGAGAGCCGGCCGCACCGGGACGTGCTGCGCTGCGAGAACATCCGGCTGGTGCCCGTGGCGGAGCTGAGCGGGCTGCGAGGTGCGTGCGGGCCGGGCCGGGGAGCCGAGGCTGCGGGGGGAACGGGGCGCCGTAAAGAGCGCGCAGCGTGTGCGGGCCCAGCCCCGCCGCACGCACAGCTCCCAGCCCTGTCTGCCTTTCTCTTTCAACAGGAGCCGCTGGAGTGAAACACCTGCCGGTACATTGGTGCTGTTCACGGGCACTGTGAAATAGGGAAATCAGTCATTCTGCCTCCTTCTCCCCCACCTTGTGTTTAGCCCTGATGTCCAGAGCAGCTGTGGCTGCCTCTGGATCCCTGGCAGTGTCCAAGGCCAGGCTGGACACTGGGGCTGGGAGCAGCCTGGGACAGTGGAAGGTGTCCCTGCCATGGCAGGGGGTGGGATGAGATAAGCCTTAACGTCCTTTCCAATCCAAACCATTCAATGAGTGTAGGATTTCTTTCCATACGAAATACAGAATGAGAATTTGTAGAGATCACAAGATGTTTACATGGCTTTATAGTGATCATAGCATAAAATCGCAAAGGTCAGAAAAGCCCTCTAAGAACATTGAGTTCAATCATTCTGCCAGCACTGCCAAGGCCGCCACTAAAACATGTCCCCAAGTGCCACATCCGCTTTTAAATCCCCCAAGGCATGGGGACCCCCCACTGCCCTGCGCAGCTGTGCCAGTGCCTGACCACCCCTTCCATGAAGAAATGTTTCCAATATCCAACCTCAACCTCCCCTGCCACAGCTTGAAGCCATTTCCTGTGCCTGTTCCCTGGAGCACAGCCCGACCCCCCCGGCTGTCCCCTCCCTGTCAGGAGTTGTGCAGAGCCACAAGGTCCCCCCTGAGCCTCCTTTTCTCCAGGCTGAGCCCCTTTCCCAGCTCCCTCAGCCCCTCCTGCTGCTCCAGCTCTGTTCCCCAGCTCTGTTCCCTTCCCTGGACATGCTCCAGCCCCTCAGTGTCTGCCTTGGAGTGATCCAGCCTGTCCAGATCCCTCTGCAGAGCCTTCCCACCCTCAAGCACATTGACACTCTCACCCAGCTTGGACAGTGCACCAATCACTTACCCAGCCCGTTCGTAAAGTGTGTCCGTTTTTGTGTTATTCTGCTCCTGTCTCTGCAGAGCTGGCTGTTCTGATGTTCACATTTCTGTGGGGAGAGCTGTAACACCAATACCTGTTTTTCTGTCGCTTTGCAGTGGGGCCAAAGCTTGTGCAGTATGTCCTGAAGGTACTCGTGCAGTCAGTGCAGTTACTGTACACGTTGCTGAGGATAGATCAGCCATCCTATATTCTTCTTCAGGTGTGTTTTGTGTTGGGACTAATTTCAGTACAAATCAATGGTGCTACAATACAGGGTGATTTTAGCCATCTCAGACAATGATCTAATTATTTCAGAGCTGAGCTGGCCTTTTCAGTGGTGTAAACATGTATGCAGGTATTTTTTGGCTCTAAACTTTGATTGGTCTGTTAACAAGTCAAGTTTTCTCTTCCTGTTCTTGTGCTTTCAAACTTCATTGTCATGGGTAGCAGTAAAGAATAAATCTTATTGGAAATGTTGGTGTGTTTATTGGAGGGGAATTTTGATCTTGATGCAAGGGTTAAATTTGAAGTACCTGCCAGTGTTCATAAGTGAATACAAACAGTTTCTGTTCATGAAGCTCCTTTAAGGTGATGCAAGTTCAGTTTGATTTCTTGCTTCTGGTAGTTGCTTTGTGTTTGTCACTTGGTCACGCCCGACGCTATTTTGGTTTTGTTTTTGAGCAGAATCCCCCAGGCTTACCCAGTATAGCTGTTGCCTGGGTGGCAGGGCTGTGGTGGGGGAGCAAACTCATCATTGATTGGCACAACTATGGGTACAGCATCATGAGCCTGAGTCACGGGAGGAGCCACCCACTGGTCCTGATTGCAAAATGGTTTGTGCACTCATTTCTGCTCTTTGTAAATGATGTGCCTTGGTGAATTCAGAATGGAGGCCAGTGGGGAGGATTTAATTGGCACAGGGAGGGGTTTCTGGGCTTTGCTGTGTGGTTTCTGTTCTGCAGCTGCTTTGTTGAACATGTGGGAGGGGGTTGCAGGAACTGGGCAGGTTGTTTTTACCTACCAATGCAAATGTTGATCTTGTTACTGGAATTTCTTTTTATGTTCTGGGTTTTTTATTCTCTGATGCTGCTTTGCACTCCAACTCTTCTTTGAGTAGCTCCTTGCTGAATATAATTGGTTATGTGTAGTTAAAGGCTTTAAAGGCTTTGGAGAGTAGGAGTCCATGAAAAATTGGCAATCAAATTTCACTTCTGGGGGCAGTTGGGTTTCTTTGGGTTTTGTTTGGCTTTCATCAAGCATGGGCACTGGCTGCAGTTGCTGCAGTTGCCTGCCTGTTGTTTCTGACTGATATTTCATTTTTTTGTCAGGTATGAAAAGCTTTTTGGGCGCTTGTCTGACTATAACCTGTGTGTCACTGATGCCATGAAAAAAGATCTCTGGGTGAATTTCAAGATAAAGTAAGTCATGTGCCTCAATTTAGTGTGTGTGTGTGCTAAGTAAATGACAGAAGAGATCCCTGAGGATTCAGAGGGATCTTAGAAAAGCAGCTCTCCTGAGCTCACCCATCACCACTGAAACACATCAGCTGGGTTTGTGATGGGCCAGTGTGGTGTGGGCATTCAGGAATCATCCTCCTTCTGGACTAACACCCCCCTGGCTGAGGTGGCTGTCCAGGAGCCATGGAAGTTTGCTGCAGGCTGCCTGTGGAGCCAGAGAGGGTCAGGTGTCCCTGGGATTTGAACAAGTACTCTGGTCTGCCAGCTTGTCTTGAGGGCTTCAGGAGCAGTTGTGGAGTAAGTTTGAAAATCAGAGCAGTGATGTGTGCAGTTTTCACAGGGGCATTGCCCCCCTAGAATAAGCACACAAGAAAGAGGTTCTTTATTACTTGTGCCCACCTTTCTGTGTTCCAGTAAACTTCAGGAATGCAGAAAGTTCTAAGAGTCAAAAATTGAATTACTTTGCTGTATTGCTTTGGTTATTTTTTTCTGATTACATTGTTGCAGCCTGCTGTTGTACCATGTGCATATTGTTACCTCTGTATCTTATTTAAGCTGCACATTTATTTCCTCCCAGGGCTGTAACGTTGTATGACAGACCAGCATCTTATTTTAAGGAAACACCATTGGAGCTCCAACACGACTTGTTCATGAAACTTGCCAAGGACTACGAGCCCTTCAAACCACGGTATGTGCAAGTGCAGCTGCCCCTGCATCCTTAAGCAGGGCCCATGGAGTTGTTCCCAAAGTCCTTGTGTGGGGTATTGTGACCCCCAGCAAGCACAGGGGGCACTGAGGTGCCTCAGTTGTCAGTAGAGAGGCCAGAAGAAATGAGAGGATTGAGCTGTGGTAACAGAGGTGGTAGAAGTGTTTTGTTTCTAGAGCAGTTGGCACTGAGGCAGTCTGTGCTGAGTGTCTGGGGTGCAGCTCTGCAGGTCTCTGCTTCCCACTGCAGTGCTTGGATGCTTCCTTAATAGCATCCCTTCCTTAATTACCCTGCACAGCCTTCAGGATCTTGGGCCAAGGGTTAAACACTTCCCTCTGGCAGTGCAGGATGAAACCTACAGCAGATGTACCAGGGAGCTGACTTCACCAAACTAAGGCCTGAAAAAACAGTGAAATCCACAGTGCATGGTGGAAAGTTTTTGGAAATGGCCAGCTCAGAATGTGTAGGTTTGTCACTGTAGGACACGAAACAACAGGAACACACACACTGCTGTTCTCAAGGTGAAAAAAGGGAAGTTTATTTTCTGACTCCAACATATTTAGATTTCTAAAAGTGACAGTGGATTGGAGGGTGAAAGTGCCACCACTCCAATGACACTTGACAAACTAACAGTCTGTCAAATTTCTCTTCCTCTATAAAAGAATGCAAAACAATAATTTATTTACAGAAAGTGTGTGAGAAAGTTCATGTCAAGAATGTAAACATCAAAAAGCTTTGAAAATCTTAAAAAATCAAAGCAGCATAGGTTCTCAGTTTAATTAAATAAATGTGCTTTTGGCCTCCATGCTGTGGTAAGTGTGAGACAGACTGTGGAAAGGGAGGCTGACTCTGCTCAACTTGTGAAGGAAAACATTTGGCTGGAAAGTGGAATTGTGCCTGTAGCAGCAGGAAAGAGGGAAAAAAAGAGGGCCTGCCCTGTCCTGGTATTTCTGTCATGTAATGATTCTGTTTCTGCACAAGTTGAGCAGCAAATCCGAAGCCAAATGTGTGGGCATTGGTGGCAGTTGAGCAGAGTGCTCCCTGCTGCTGCTGGCTGTGAGCTCATGCTCAGGAAGTTGTGTTTCCATAGTACAGAGCTGTCAGCTCATGCTCAGGAAGTTGTGTTTCCATAGTACAGAGCTGTCAGCTCATGCTCAGGAAGTTGTGTTTCCATAGTACAGAGCTGTCAGTCCCGCTGCCGACAGATCGGCCTTCACCCAGAGGGACGGCAGCAGCGGCAGCGTGCTCAAGGCCAGGGGCCGGCCCGCCCTTCTCATCAGCAGCACCAGCTGGACAGGTTGGGAATCGCTTCTATTTTCCAGGTCAAACAGGGCTCTTTGCACTTTGTCACACTTGAAGTTGTGTTTGTTCTTTGTTTTCCTGGGAGAGTTTGAAGACGAGGTGTGTATGATGCAACTAAATGTTGTGTAACTTAAATAATATTGCAAATGAATGATTTTATTTGAAGTTGGATTTTAATTGTAGAGCTCAACTTTGAGAATGAT
The DNA here is from genome assembly GCF_963513975.1 of Fringilla coelebs. Taxonomy (NCBI): domain Eukaryota; kingdom Metazoa; phylum Chordata; class Aves; order Passeriformes; family Fringillidae; genus Fringilla; species Fringilla coelebs. The sequence continues at coordinate 15,116,867 of NC_140042.1, forward strand.
TAAAAGAGGTTTCCTCTTTGTTTTTTTTTTAGCTTTCATTATAGACATATGATCTTGCATGGTGTAAAACAGATTGAGAAACTTAAATATTTACTCCTTACTGAGCACCCTGCACCCTGAAGGTGCCTCTGCCCATGGCAGGGGGCTGGGATGAGCTGAGTTTTAAGGCCCCATCCAACCCACACCAATTTGTGTGTTCCATGATTTCTGATGATGTTTACTACATAATTATGTACATTTTTTCCTCTGTGTGAGGAAGGGAACAGAGACTGGAAACAAATCCATTGGCAGTGACCATGGACAGAATTGTCTTCATCTTTGAGTAATCAGGGCAGTTTTTACACTTAATTCTTAGTTTCAGAAACCAGAAAATTTTAACTTGATACCTTCAAAGATGTAAAGTATTTGTAGCTGGTTTGTCTGTCTTGTCACAAACAAGGAAAATAAATAAACACTGTATGGTTATGGACTTTTATTTATGAAAATGAACTAGGGGATTTTTAATAGAACATTTTAGTAAATAGTAACCTTTAAATACAAACTATGTACTTAACCTTTGAGTACATGGTCTGTATTTAAATTGTGTAGGTGAAGGTGAGGAAAATCTCAGTTGTTATTTAAAGTCAAAAATGAAAAATAGTAGAAATAGGAATGTTACTAATGAAGCCTTCTCTTTCAGAGGATGAAGACTTCTCAGTCCTTTTAAGAGCTTTAGAAGGTTGGTATGAAGGAATTAATCTCACTCTTTCAGAGACCTCTTCTGGACATTTAAGAAGGGTTTTGCTAAAGAGCAATGCTTCTATATTCAGGTGAAAATGCAGTTGTATTTGATCAATTAGCACTAATTTCAGATTAGTAATTGAAATACAACAGTGAATTTAATTAGAGGAGTTGGCAGGGAGAGTTAAATCTCTCACTGGCTCCTAAACTGCAGCTTTATTTTCTGAGTTATTACATCTACTCTCCACAGGTATCTGCTAATGGGAAGGGAGGGAATACTTTGTCTTATCTTGTAGACTTTGCAGCTGCAATTCCAAATTGATCTATTGAAGCAACTGATTGGGGAGCAGTTGGAGAAATGCTTCATGCATAAACAGTCTGATTTATTTCTGGAGGAGTCTGTAAATGTTAACATTGCTGGATTTACTGCTGTGTTACTCATACATGCTTGTAAGGAAATTGCTTACAGTGGGAAGGTCAATAATTAATGCACTGTCACCACTCTTCATCCAAGCACCCTGAGATTTGTCAGCTCTGACCAGTGTTTTATCTCCTCCAGATTATGAGAGGTTTATCGAGGAGGGAGCTGAGCTTCCAGCTTTGGTGTGTGTGATAACAGGTGAGAATGTTTGTTTGTGTTACAATTCTCCCAGTGCCAACAGAAGCTTTAGTTGTCACTTCTGTTCTGTGCTGACTCTTCTGTTGCTGGTGGGAGAGAGGAAGGACTGCTGCCTTTGTGTCTGGTTATCAGGACAGTGATTTACAGCTGAGTTATTGCACCGTCCACCAGTTATGGCACATCCTTCAAGAGCCTCCCTGGCTGCTCCAGCTCTGCATGAAAAACAATCTAAGGCCAATGGTGAGATGATGCTGCAAAAGCAATGTCAGGGGAAGCAGCCCCAGGCTGTGACAGGGGAGGCTTAGACTGGATATTGGGAGGATTCCTTCATGGGAAGGGTGCTCAGGCACTGGCACAGCTGCTGGGTGGAGTCCCCATCCCTGGGGGAGTTGAAAGCCCTGTGGGTGTGGCACTCAGGGCGTGGGTCAGTGTTGGCCCTGGCAGTGCTGGGGAACAGTTGGGCTTGATCTGAGAGGGCTTTTCCAATCTTAAAAACTCCATGATTCTGCATTGATGGGAAACTAATTGAAACACTGAGTGAGAGAAGTCCACGTGCACATTCCTTTCAAGGAAACTTCAATATTTTCATGTCTTTTTAGGGTACCACAAGTGTTGTACCCTGTTTGTGCACCTCATCCAACAGCAGCTTGTATTTCACAGACCACATGACTGTTTTCAGTCATTTTCATAAAACATTTTTTTTTGTGTTTTACACAGGTAAAGGACCTCTAAAAGATTATTACAATGGACTGATCCACAAGCTGCACTTTAAGCATGTCCAGATCTGTACACCATGGCTGGAGGCTGAGGATTACCCTCTTCTGCTTGGTAAATAATGGGAGATGGAAAAGGCTTGAGGATGTGTGGGAAACAACTCAGCACAGTTGCAGGAGGCTGATGCAGACTGGGAGAATACAGCCAGGAATGTTGCTGGTTAGTGACAGGATATTCATGGATTTGACTCATTTCAGCAAAGCTGCTGAATTCCTCTGGCTGGCTTTTCCCTGCTCTCCCAAGAAGTAGCTGTGCTGTTTCAGCCTGTTCTGGGAACTCTTTGTTTCTTCCAGCAGTGCTGAAATACAGGTGCCTGTGCCTGTTCTACTTTACCTTCAGGGTCACTCCCGTAAAGGAAGTGAAAATGTTGTTGGCTGAGCAACCAAAAGTAGCTGAAATTCTAAATTTACATGTCATTGGAATGTTATTCCCTCAGCATCTTCATTGCAACAGCACAAAGGGGGAGTGATAGGAGTGATGGAGTTATAGAATACATATTCAATGTGATCTTCTTTCTGCAGGGTAAGAGCCTGACAATTTATGTGGCTGTAAAACATTGTTTATTTGGTCCTTTTTAAATAATGAACAAAATGTCTGTAAAATCACACTACAGTTCCTCTGTTTGAGCTGCCTTCAGCTGGGAGAGGTCACTAATGAGGTCACAGTGATACTGATGGGACTGTGATGGGGTTTTCCTTTACTTACCCATTTATAGCAGATTAAGAGGCACAAAGGCTGTTTTAAGATACATAAAACTTCAAAATCCCCTTTAATTTAACATGTACTCACTATTTTTCTGAAACATAACTAATTTTGAGTCCCAAAACATCCTGTGCTTTTATTTTTTCCCCCTGATTGCTTGAAATCATGTCTGGGTAGTTGAAAGTTTCACTTGCTCCATCCAAAGCAGCACAAAAATAAAGGTTTGCAGGAGTTCAGAGGAGCTGCCTTCAGAGAGTTCAGACTGTGTTGTGTTGGATTTCAGGCTCAGCAGACCTGGGGGTGTGTCTCCATAAATCCTCCAGTGGTTTGGATTTGCCCATGAAGGTGGTGGATATGTTTGGCTGCTGTCTACCTGTGTGTGCAATACATTTTGAATGGTAAGAGCTTATTCTGTTACAGCTCAAGGCAATCACATAAAACAATATTCTTACAAAGGCAGAGTTCAGCAGCTACTGCAGGAATTCAATGAGATTCCTGTATTTTGCCTTTTTAAAAATTGAATAAGATAGAAATCAAGGTTGGTTTAAGTTTAAAAGTTAATACTAGCTTCTACAAAACTGGGAGCATTTAGTGCAAGCACTTGATTTAAAATAATCCCTGTATTCCATTGTTTCCATATATTTAATTTTAAAAAAATCTTTCTTCTGCATAGACACACCTGTTCAGTGAAAGGCTGAGTGTGTGCATGGGCATTCTTGGAATTCATGGTCCCTTGGGAAAACAGTAGCTTTATAAAAGAAGATAAATTCCTGTGAAGATTTCATGATGGATCCTGGACAGTTTTTCCTTGTGGAAAAAAAAATCTAGTTTTAAAGTAGATAATTGCCCTGGTTTTTAATGGATGTCCAGATGAGTGGCACAAAGACAGAATGAGGGCCCTTTGGTACAGTTCAGAGTGGTAGATTTAGTCTGCCATGGAAAGGAGAAGTAGTCTTTAGCTGTTTAACACTGCCTGTTTAACTCCATGATGTCAGGTGTGGGGCCATAATGATACAAATACCCTGGTTGGTCCCTTTGGGTGTCACTGGGCAACACTGTAAATGTCCCACTCCTGCTCTTTGCCTCAGTTGTCCTTTGGTGGTTTTTTTCACAGTTTACATGAGTTGGTGAAGCACAATGAGAATGGGCTGATATTCAGGGACTCGCAGGAACTTGCAAAACAGCTGAAGGTAAAGACTCTGACTGATTTCTTTCCCCCCAGAAATAACCCCAGAGGTTCCACTGGGTGAGCAGCCTTTTCAGGTCTGAACATCACCTGTGTGTTTTGCATTCTCACAAGGCCCTGCCTGGCCTGGTGAACATTGTTTGCCTCACTTCTGTTTGAATGTGAACCTAAAGCTGGCAAAAGCATTTCAAATTCTGTCCTTGTTCTCTCTTCATGGGGCCAGACCCCAGAACTGCAGCTGTAGTTGAGGGTTAACACTGGGGAGGCTGGAATGAGCCTGAAATGGAACATGATAGTTATTTTTCTGTGGTTTTGCTTTTTAAATTACAGATGCTTTTCTTGGATTTCCCAAGCCTGGAAGGGAAACTTGCCAGCTTCCGAGAGAACCTGCGAGCGTCCCGGCAGCTGCGCTGGGACCAGAGCTGGGACCAGACCGTGCTTCCCTTGCTGGGCAACAGGGAATGACTGGGGGCAGGAGGGTGTCCAACACATTCCTACAGCTGCAGGGATTTGGAAAACTCAATAAAGATTTTGTATTGTCTGCACTTACAGTTTCAAACTCCTTTTCTTGGCTCTCACACTTCTTTTACAGTTTCAGCTTCCTGGGTGAGTAGGAGATGCTGAAGGTGCTCAGGTTGTTTGTTGTGTGAGAACCTGTGCTGTTTGAAGGGCTCTTTTTGGTGAAGATCCTTGAATACAGATAGAAATTATTACCAGCTTCACCTCCTGTACAGTCAGCACTTAGTAGGTGATTTGGGTATGGTTTCTTTGGCACATGGCAGATGCTTTTAATTGGAGTTGTTTCATTTCAGCTGGTCAATTCGATGGCCAGTAATTGCCCAAGCACTGAATATCCTCCTGTGTGGCTTTATTGGGACAGAACCATTTTGTTTCCAAGTTGTTTTTCCTTTTGACAATGTGTGCAAGGGTGTGGAAGCACAGCACTGGTGTGTGACAGCTTTACTGGGCACTTAGAGCAAAGCAGAGCTTGCAGTGAGTGTTGTCCCTGTACTCAGAAATGAATGTGCCCATTTACCTTGGGAAAGAACTTAAAATTCCTCTCTTCTTGAGCAGATGGACAGAAAAGGGAAAAATAACCCCAAAATACATGAAGAAATGTATAACTTAGAAGGCACTTTGCTTTGTGAGTGCTTGCTCAGGTACAGCCTTCAGCTTTTTATTAAGCTCAGTATTCACATGCAAGCCTGATGCTTACAAGATTTTTTTCATCGCCTTTTTGATGATAAAATAGATGTCAGTCATTGGTGAATGTACTTGGCTTGGACTGTGTTTACTGCTCCTCAGAGCTCCTGCTTCAGGCTGGGAGGTGAGGACTGGGTTCTGCACCAGCAGTTTTAAACTCTGACTGAGCAACTCTTGAATGTCTGCTTTTGTCAAAAGAGAAAAGGTGAAAATAGGGTCAAGTTGCTTTACTGCAGGAATTTGGCAAAACCTCCAGCTTATGAATTGAAGAGTGATCCATATAGATTGATTTGCCAATTTTTTAGTGGTTTTCTCCTGTTTTCTGTCAAAATCCTGTCCAGAGGTTTGGCCATTCCTGTGCACATGGAGGTGGATTAGGCACTTCTCTAATTAAACAGTAATGCCAAAGGCTTTAGAGAGGTCACCTCCTCATATAAAAGAACTTTTTAGATCCAAAATGAGCTCTGTACAGAACCTTTGTCTTGAATTTTGTGTAACAGAGACAAAGGAGCTCCTGTGTGGGCTGCCAGTTTGTGTTTACTCTGGAAATAACACCTTTGAGTACTTTCTTTTTGGGGACAGGGAGCCAAAACCTGGGCTGGGGTTATTTCTGCTTGATCCCAGCAGTCATGGTCTTATGCTTGAAGAATAAGAAGATTCTTCAGGTCCCAAGTTAGGTAGTTTTCTCTCCATTGCTACAGAAGGAGGAGGTTGAAGTTTTTTCATTCCATTTTAAGTAGTTTTTAATAGAGAAAAGGAAGCTAAAAGAGAAGAATGAGCATCACTTTGATTTTTGTGCTTCAGGACCAATGCTGCCCAACAGGAGAAGGATTAATGGATGATGGGAAGTTTCAGAGCAGGGGAGCTCTGTCCTTCCTCGTTGCAGGATACCTGGAACACTGCTATGGAGAGTGATTCCTTTTCCAGTGCCAGCCCTGCCTGGATTCCCAGCAGCCACTGGGAATGAAGTGGCAGTCCTTCTGTGAGAGAAAGGGACATTAATTGTGACTTGTCATCACTGCAGAGTGAAGATGCAGCAGAGTTATCCTGGGACACAACTACAGGTACTGGTCACTGTTTATTGGGGTTTTTAAGCCAACCCAAACTGCAAGGATACACAGACATAAAACACCAGAGTAGACTATTACAGCTGCTTTTAAAACCAAAACCTATTGATTACTCTGAAACATTGCTTTGCTCCCTTGTCTGTGGGAGATCCTCACCCTGTGATCCTGCAGGTTGCCCCCAGTACTTACAAATCACAATACAGATGGAAAAAAGCCCTGCTTGAATTCTGCTGTCTTCTACAGAATCCAAGTGAAGTGGGATTAAAGCTTTTTGGTTTCTTTTACTTGAGGTTCAGTCACTTCCCAGGGGCAGCTGCAGGCTTGGATCCATGCTGGGAATTAGAGGAAGGACTCCATGTGTCCAGCTGTATCCTCAGGAAATCATTTCCAGAATTGAGGATAATTTGTTACAAGGCTGAGACATCTCCTGATGGTTTCAAAATTCCAGTTCTGTCTGCCAAGCCTATATAAATAGCTGTAGAATAGTTACATCTGGCTGCACATCATAGAGAAAATTACAGCTGCTGTGGGCTGGGATCACCTGCCACCTGATCCCAACTTTATCTGTGAAGAGAAACACTGAGAATCACATTTATGTCTAATAAAATGAAGAGCAAAAGTTGCATGACAAGTTCTGTAAGAAGAGATCTTTAGCATGCTGTGATTGACAGGCAAATACTTATGAGTGTTTTTTTAAAAATCCCATTAATGCCTCTGCTGCACATTCAGTGTCACTTTGTGAATTAACCAGAATTTCACAAAATATCTTGAGCTGAAAGAACCCACAGGGATCATCAGGTCCAGGTGGTGAACACCAGCTGAACAGAAAAGACATTGCAAAAATCCTAGCCCCAAATCTCTATTTTATTTAATCTCTAGTTGGAGGTTTTTGTCAAAAGAGAAAAGGTGAAAATAGAGTGAGGTCAAAGAACAGGTAAGATAAGATAAGGGTCTAGGCTGCATCTCAGGTGTTATCACTGACAGTGCAGCACTGATGGCTCCCTCCTTTAAGCTTAAAACTCTTTTTACTTTCCTGTTGGCACCAGACTTGCAAATCATCCCTCACAGCTGTGAGCTGTGATAGCCAGGATGTACCCAAAGGTGAGTTCCAAGCTCCTGATGAAATCAATGTGCAAAAGCTACTGCTCTTAAATCCAGCTCTAGGATAGATCCTGCTCTTGGACAATGCTCCTGCCCCTCTCTACCACAGAACAAGGAACGGGGAAAGACACAAAAAGGCAGAACTATGGAACACTGGATGGAACAGGCACCCACCCAGCTCAGCCTGGAACAGCTGATACGTGTCTGGATTTCGGACTGTGGAGGCAATGAACACCTCAGGAGCTTTCCTGTCTGCCCTGGAGGTGGAGAGTTTCTGTAGCATCCCAATGAGGGCTAAAATTATCTCAGGATCATACACCACATCTACAGAGGGAAAAAAAAAAAAGAAACATACAATATTTATTGAGAATTGAGTAAAAACCAGAATAAAAACTCCAAAGCAGAAATAAAATCTTCACAGTGTAGGAGAATATTGACATTTTATGGGCTATGTTCTCATCACTAAAAATCAGTGCTCCTTTTTGTAAATGGATTGTCAGATATTTTATTTAAGGCTATCCTAAGGGAGGAAGCAGAACTACTGAGTTGGTGCTCTGCTCCCACTGCCCTTGGCAAAACAAACCTGCCTTGTTAGAAATGAGTGGGTTAGAGGCTGCTGCCAAGGACTTGCAGATGTTTTCATCTGGAGTCGTGCCCTGGAGAGCAGAAATGGTGGTGAGAGGTCAGGAACTCCAAGGGGAGCAGAATGCTGATGCTCAGGGGGGGCTGCTCCTGCACAGAGGTGTGCAGGTGTGTGCACCACTGCAGTTACTCGTGCTGCAGTGTGCCAAGGGCACAGCCTGCTGCAGTGAGTAACAGCAAACAGCAGAGAGGTGTCAGTGCCCCTCAGCTCTTGCCTTCAGAGTCCAGCTGGGGCTGGTTTGGGCACTGAGCAGTGTCACTGCCATTAGCTACCATGCAGTGACTTCATTTTATACAACTCCCATTCACTGCATCCTGTGATACTTGGGATGCCAAAGTCATTTTTGCACCTGGATTCTCAGGTTTTTCTTTGCAAAGCTCCAAATCAGGGTGTAAGTCCTACAGCTGAGACATTCTGCTCTCACTAGCTGTTACCATCATTGTCCTACTGTCACCAGATTTTCCATGTTTGGGTTTTTAATAAAACTCCCTCTGAACTGATACACAGACAAGTACAAACACAGTCTGTAGCTGGCTGCTGTTATTCTGTTACTCCTCAAGAGGCTGCGGGGTCACTGAGCCCTGCCCAGCCCGCTCCCTGTGGGTGCAGTACCTGCTGCAATCACAACGTCAGCTCTGAGAGCCAGCAGCTGTTTTTCTGTCACTGAGCCCCAGTCAAGCTCAGCAACAATCACTTTTGGGGTTTGGCAGTTCTGTCCTTCCAGCTCCTGTCCTTGGGACTCTGTTTGGATGCTCCAGGTCACGTCAGGCTCCGGGGTGAGGCCGTTCAGCTGGAGGTTTTCCCCCAGCTGTCTGAGAACACGGGGGTGGCAGTCACTGAATATGAAAGTCCTGGGCTGGCAGCTCTTGCAGATGGCAATTCCAGTGAAGCCAATCCCACTCCCCAATTCCAGGATTGTTCTGAGGGTAATGGAGTAACAAGTACTATCAGGACTCTGCATTGAGTTAGAAATCAAAACATTCTAAATATAATTAAAGGTAAAATCAGTTCCAGATAATTACAATCATTTTTGAGTGAACCATCCACACTCTAACCTTTGTCCCAAGCAACTGGAGAGTTGGGAATAACTGAGGGTGGAATTGTCAGCATAAAAATAATTAGCTGAAATGCTGATTTCTGTAAGGCACAAAGCATTCCCACCTGGCTTTAGCCATCTGCAGCACAGTTGTTTCCACCTCAGCTGGCTCTCCAGTTTTCAGTCAGTGGAGAGAAACAGACACTGAGCAGCACAGTTCCTTCCCCCGTGAGCTTAATTATTATTAAATTATATTTCCTCAAAACTCTTTGCTCATCTTGACTGCTTATAAAGTAAGTGAAAATTTTGTGATCAGAGCTGCACACTAATCATCTAACATAGATAATCCTTGGTGAATCCCATCATGGAGGGAAGGTCGTTAGTGAAATTACTGAAAACTGAACAGCCGCCCTCACAGAGCGGGTCAGACTGCACAGTGCAAGGGCTTGATCCCAAACCATGTCCTAAACCAGGCCCTCTCCTGGCTTAAAGTTTGGCAGAAGAGACAAGAGCAGCAATTACTCAGCAGAAAAAGGGTGTGATTTCAGTTATTTGTGCACAGTCTGTTATCAAATATTTCTGTTATTAAATTACAGTTGTGTAGCTCACAGTATCAGAGGGCTGGAGCCCCTCTGCTCTGGAGCCAGGCTGGCAGAGCTGGGGGTGCTCACCTGGAGAGGAGAAGGCTCCAGGGACACCTCAGAGCCCCTGCCAGGGCCTGAAGGGGCTCCAGGAGAGCTGGAGAGGGACTGGGGACAAGGGATGGAGGGACAGGACACAGGGAATAGCTCCCACTGCCAGAGGGCAGGGCTGGATGGAATATTGGGAAGGAATGGTTCCCTGGCAGGGTGGGCAGGCCCTGGAAGTGCCCTAGGCCAGGATGGGCAGGGGTTGGAGCAGCCTGGGACAGTGAGAGGTGTCCCTGGACATGGAATGATGTCTCTTCCCAGCTAAAGCATTGTGTGATCCTGCAGGATCACAGGTCTTTCGTGCAGCCCTGCTGCTGCCATACCTGCCCCTGAAGAGGCTGGGGTTCTGCAGGGCCCACTGGGCCAGGTGCAGGGCAGCCTCCCACGTGAGGAGCCCCGTGGTGCCCCCGGAGATCAGCGCTGTGCTCTCGCAGAGGCTCACACAGTCCCCCGAGGGCTGTGGGACACAAGGAGGCAAAGATGCATCAGCACAGGCCATGATGGAGAGTTTACAATCAATAGGAGCACCTGGAAAAAGGCAGGAAGCACTCCAGGCTTCAAGGTGTGTGGCATTCACATTCTCTGAAAAAATTCCTTCACCCAGGGTTTTCCTCCTGGGAAGCTGAAAGGCAGAGAGAGGCCTCATGGAAAAGGAAAACAATTCTTATCTCATTTGCTTCTCCTGTGTTGTGCTCCTCTGGAATGTGTTTGGAGATTGTTTACCAAAGGTGATTGCCTGATTGGGTTCTGCTGTGAGTGGTTTTCACTCTTTGGCCAAACAGGGCCAAGCTGTGTCAGACTCTGGAGATCCAGAGTCACGAGTTTCCATTATTATCTTTTTAGCATCCTGTAAGTATCCTTGCTGTATTCTTTAGTATAGTATTCTTTAATATAATATAGTATAATAAAGTAATAAATTAGCCTACTGAGAACATGGAGTCAGATGCATCATTCCTGCCTTGGTCAAGACACCCTGCCTTTACAATAAGGGTGGGTGTTTCTAAAGCCAATTATTGCTTTGTGTTTGGGTGAGTAAATGTGGTTTGGAACAGTGCAGAGTCAGTTTTTACCAGTAAGTAGTTTTTGTAACAGTGAGTAGATTCTTCTTCTTCTTTTAGAACATCTGCCAGTGCCTCATAGAGTTCATCCAGGGGTTCAGCTGCTGTGGATTCAAGCTGTAGGGGAGGAGAACAGGGCAGCTCTGAGCATCACACTGTCACGAAAGAGAAAACAATTGCACTCGAAGCCCCATTTTAGTACAGTGTATTTACACTGAATGTTGTGGTTGGTTATTACATGGGGTATCCTCAAGGAAAAAAAAAAGAGAAAAACAAGTGAAAAATAAACTGAAAAGCAAGAGGTACCTTTTTGATGAGCTCAGTCAGGAAGCCCCTCCTGTACTTGGCTGAAGGGGGATATTTCACACATAGAGGGTGAAGAATTGTCTACAATGAGAAGAACCATGGAAACCAATTACTCAGGGCAGGGTTTAGGAAAGGCACTAAGGAGGACCATTAATTGGGTCTGGGTGCCATGAAATGCTTTGGAATTTGTGCAAGAGATGCTAAGCCAGAAATTGAAATGGGATGATTTCTGACAGGTTTGTGAGTTTATATAACTGTGGCCACAGACTTCTTACTTTTTGTGGCAACAAAAATATCACTTTTCAATAGAGCAAAGAGGAAAACAGACTGGAAAGAATGCAATTTACTCTCCTCCTCCTTTTGCTCTTCTCTTCCTTCTTTCCGTTTTGGTTTGCTGCCTGATTTGTGATCTCCATCCGCGGGGACAGTTTAGCACCCCCATTCCCTGTATCCCAAACATCCCATTCACCACATCAGTGCTCTGGCACGATGGTCTCAGTTTTGATCTATGAACACCCAAATACCGGGCAAAGAAGGAAATCTGCGGTTCTGCGGGGCCTAACGAAACACCGGATCACCGGGACCGCGAGTATTTCTGAGCAATTCCGGCGGATTTGGGACACCCCGGTGATGGCGACTCCGAGCCGTCCCTCACCTTGTGCAGAATATCCGCCAGCAGCGCGGAGTCCGGCGCAGTCCGCAGGCTTTGTTCGAGTTCCTAGAACAGGATAAAAAAAATAAATAAACAACGCCGCGGTGCCACCTTCCCCCCCGCCCGGCCCCTCCGTACCGGCCAGGGCAGCGAGCGGAGCGGCCGCGCCGCCAGGAAGCGGCGCTGGAAGCGCAGGGCCAGCCCCGGGGGCGGCTCGGCCATGGCCCGGCAGAGCTCGGCCGGGCAGGCCGCGGGTCCGGAGCAGGAGCCGCCCCGAGGGCGGAGCGGCACCGCCCCACGGCGCCCGGAGCGCCCGAGCGGGGATCGAACCCGCGACCCCCGGACACGGCCGCGGCTCCCCCGCAGAGCTACCCGGGCCGCAAGGGGGCGCCAGGGCCACGCTGCCCGAGCGGGAACGGAGGGAGCGGGAAACACTGGGATGGGGGGAACACACACCGGGATGGGGGAGGAACACACACCGGGATGGGGGGGAACACACACCGGGATGGGGGAAACACACACCGGGATGGGGGAAACACACACCGGGATGGGGGGGAAACACACACCGGGATGGGGGGGAAACACACACCGGGATGGGGGAGGAACACACACCGGGATGGGGGGGAAACACACACCGGGATGGGGGGGAACACACACACCGGGATGGGGGGGAACACACACACCGGGATGGGGGGGAACACACACACCGGGATGGGGGGGAACACACACACCGGGATGGGGGGGAACACACACACCGGGATGGGGGGGAACACACACACCGGGATGGGGGGGAACACACACACCGGGATGGGGGGGAACACACACACCGGGATGGGGGGGAACACACACACCGGGATGGGGGGGAACACACACACCGGGATGGGGGGGAACACACACACCGGGATGGGGGGGAACACACACACCGGGATGGGGGGGAACACACACACCGGGATGGGGGGGGAACACACACCGGGATGGGGGGGAACACACACACCGGGATGGGGGGAACACACACCGGGATGGGGGGAACACACACCGGGATGGGGGGGAACACACACCGGGATGGGGGGGAACACACACCGGGATGGGGGGGAACACACACACCGGGATCATGGAGCACTGGCATCGGGGAAACGTGGAATCACTGGATCAATGAATCATTGGGATCATAAGAACCATGGAAACACACAATCACAGAATATTGGAATAATGGAACCAGGGGATCATGGAATAGCCATGGGCAGGGACACCTCCCACTGTCCCAGGCTGCTCCCAGCCCTGCCCAGCCTGGCCTTGGGCACTGCCAGGGATCCAGGGGCAGCCACAGCTGCTCTGGGCACCCTGTGCCAGGGCCTGCCCACCCTCACAGGGAACAATTCCTAATTCCCAATATCCCATCCAGCCCTGCCCTCTGGCAGTGGGAGCCATTCCCTGTGTCCTGTCCCTCCATGCTGTTGCAAGTGCACTTGCCCCATCTGTCCCGTCAGTGCCCTGCAGGCACTGGAAGCGGCCCCAGCTGAGTTCCCCTGAGCTGTTCTTTCCCCAGACCCTCCGGGTTCCCCGCGCTCCCCTCACGGCAGGGCCGCCACCTCGGCAGCCTTGCCTGGCGCGTCACAACTGCGCGCCCCGTGACGTCACCGCCGCGCGCCGCCGCGAAGGACACGGCGCCCGAGCGGGGCCGAACCGGAGCGGAGCGAAGCGAGCCGAGCGCGGCCGAACGGGAGCGAACCGGAGCGGAGCGAGCGGCCCGGACGGGCTCAGGCGCCATGAGCGGCCCCGCGGAGGATGAGAAGCTGCGGGTGCAGCAGCTCCGCGTCCTGCGGCGCCGCTGGCTGCGGGATCAGGAGCTGAGCCCGCGGGAGCCCGTCCTGCCGCCACAGCGGCTCGGGCCCGTGGGCGCCTTCTGGGAGCGCTTCCTGCTGCCCGGGGATCCCTGGCGGCAGCAGGTGAGCGGCGGGACGCGGGCACCGCGCGGCCTCGCCTGGGCCGCTGGCCCGGCCTGACCGTCCCCTGTGCCCGCAGGTGCACAAGTTCTACCAGGGCGGCCGCTTCGTCCTGCTGCGGGTGCTGCTCCCCGCCTGGGCCGCCACATACTACCTGAAGTACCACGTCCAGGTGCGTGCGGGCCCGCCGGGGGGATGGAGCGGGGGTGGTCCCACAGCGGGTGGGTGAGGGTGCTGCTCACATTTGGTTGCAGATGAAGGTTATTCCCCGTGGCCTGTTCACCGCTTGTGTTGCCTTGCTGAGGTAGCACTTATATATAAATTTAGTGTGATACTTCATCTTAAAGAATCACCTTTGTGACAACCCAGCTGCAGAGCTGCTCCCAGATGTGGGGCCAACAGCAGCAGGACCTGGAGCTGCTGGAGAGAGTTCAGAAGAGGCCACGGAGATATCCCAAGGGCTGGAGCCCCTCTGCTCTGGAGCCAGGCTGGCAGAGCTGGGGGTGCTCACCTGGAGAGGAGAAGGCTCCAGGGACACCTCAGAACCCCTGCCAGGGCCTGAAGGGGCTCCAGGAGAGCTGGAGAGGGACTGGGGACAAGGGATGGAGGCACAGGACACGGGGAATGGCTCCCACTGCCAGAGGGCAGGGATGGATGGGATATTGGGAATCAGGAATTGTTCCCTGTGAGGGTGGGCAGGCCCTGGCACAGGGTGCCCAGAGCAGCTGTGGCTGCCCCTGGATCCCTGGCAGTGCCCAAGACCAGGCTGGACAGGGCTGGGAGTGACTGGGGATAGTGGAAGGGTTAAGGCCCCTTCCAGCCAAAACCATTCCATGATTTATGGCACAGCTTCTCCTGTGATCCAAGCAGAAAAGCTGTGTCTGAATCGTCCCTGTCCTGCAGGAACAGCCCTGGGAATAACGAGGGCAGTTGGTATGGGGAGGGAAAGGGGCCAGCCCTGCCCTCCCTGGCAGGTGTGACCGTGGCAGCCTCAGGTATTTCTCTAAGTAGTGGAAGGTTTAACAAGACTTTTGCTTAGCACAGTTTGTATCCTGGAAGGGTCATGGTGCCTATTTTGAACACCTTTGTGCTTTCTCCAAGTAACACTGTTCTCTTTGCCCCTTCCCTGTGTTCTCCCCCTGCTTCCAGAAAGTGCCGCACGGGGTGGTTGTGACCAACCCACGGATATTCCCAGTAAGTCTCTCATGGCCTGTTTTATCTTCCAGCTGTGTCACACAGACAGGAAGGGGTTTCCAGGGAGCTTTGTGCAGCACCTGGGAAATATCTAGTGACAGCTTTCCCAAGGGTCCTGTGGGAGCACAGGGACAGTGGGTTTGGGCTCTTCCATCTTGTCCTCAGTCCCCGTTACAGTGCTACCTGTCTGTAGCACCTGGCTGTCAGAGCCTGGCTGATGCTGCCCATCCTGGGTGGAAAATACAAACATTCCCTTTGGGAATGGGTGTTCAAAGCCCCAGTGATTATTAACACTTGGAATCACACAGGAGTGGCTCTGCTTCTCCTCATTAAGCCCTGAGAATGTTGGTTCTTGCTTGGTCCCAGTTGTCCCTGAAGGTCCCCCACACTCAGGTCTCCCCAAAGAGTTGTGTCCCCTCAGCTTGGGACAAGTTTCACAAAGCATGGTGTCACAATGTTTGGTCTTTTCTGTTTCCAGGCGGCTTGAGCTGTTACGGATTGATGTAACAAGTCAGAGGGCAAATATTCCTGCAGATCAGCTCTGCCCTTTCTGGCTGCTGCCCATTTTTGGCATAACATCTCCTAATCATGCTCTAAAATAAAATTACAAAATATTCCATCCCAAACAACCTCAAAGCAACAAGCTGAAGGTCAAGCTGTTGGCCTCTGTCTTCAGCCTAATTTTTTAGTTGAGTTAGGTCAGCTCAGCAGGCCAAGACTTGGCTGGAGCTGGAACAAGTGGCACTGGGGCAGCAGGTTGATTTTTGGGGGATTCCATGGCTCTCCGTGGGCTCTGGGCCGTGGGGTTGGACTCACTGATCACTGCTGGAGGGGATTATGCAGTGCTATAAGTAATTTTTAAAACAGAACAGGTTCAAAATGTGTGGCCACTGTTCTGTAGTGAAAACAAGGGGTAAAGCAAGAACAAGCTCCAGGTAATTTTGCTGTGATGTTATTTCAACATTCTGGGGATGTTGGGGGAATGAGAGTGTTCTGAGTGAGTTGTGATGAGATTCTTGCCTGGAAGTGGGGACAGTTGCAGGTTCCCTGAAGGAAGGCTGTGCAGGGGGAGTCTGGATGCCACAGAGAATGCTCACCATGCTCTCTTCCCACAGGGGGACAGGATTTTAGAGACTGGAGAGATCATGCCACCCCTGAAAAAAGAGCACCACAGGCACCACTAATGGCCAGGAGCTGATTTCCTCTGTGGGTGAACATGGCCAGAGCTGCACCTGCTGTGTCTGTTCCATAAAAGAGTCTTCATTGTGCATTGTCTCAGCTCCTCTGTCATTTACTGTCTCATTAATCCGTGTCATTCCAGGTGCTCCTCCTATGGGAGTTCATTATTGCTGGATCCTGGGGATCTCCAAGGCCTTTCCTCACCTCTCAGTGAGACCTGGCAGAAGGACAATGTGGGCCTTGGGGTGACAAGAGAGACACTCTGGATCCCAGGGATTTTGTAGCAGGCTGCTCCAAGGAGCAGAGCTGAGCCCCTCACACACACTTGGTTCTCCTCTCTCACTCTACCAAACCCTTTCTACCAACCCCTTCTGACAGACTTCCAGTGAAAACGTAGCTTCCACCTATGTCATCCCACCTCTCTGCCTAGGGAGGGTGGCAGAAGAGGCACTGCTGCCAAAACCCCTTTTTACCACTCTTCCCTCTGCCTTCAGCCCTTTCTGAGGAAATCTTCCAGCCCCCACATACCTGGGGCACTTTGTACTGGGAAGACTGGTCTCTTAAAGAGCAGTGATCCCTGTGGATCCCTTCCAACCTGACATATTCTATGATTTGAAGGCTTTAGTAGGTACTTTGGGGATAGGAATAGTTCAACCAGCAATCCAAAGGGTAACCTGGGTGGCTGTGACACAATTCCCTCGTGGAGCCATGAGAGAGCAGCCCAGCCCATGTGTGTGAGGAGCAGGGGACAGGTCAGAGCCCCTGCACTGTGTTTGGGGACAGCCAGACCCCTCATAATGGCTCTGGTAGGGACTGGAACCATGGCAAACACAGGGAGTCAAAGGAGATGAGGGAGGCCATGGACCCCAGGCCCTTGCCAAAGCCACATCCCTTTCTTTCCTTGAGCAAAGAGTGGCTCAGGGTGGGACAGCACGTGGGGAATGAAGTGGGGGGCAGTAGGGTCCTCTGGGTCATCACTGGGGAAGGCTGGGGGTCACTTGGGGGATGGGGGAGTGAGCAGGGGCTGTTGGGGAGCACTGGGAAAGTAGAAAGTCAAGGGGGAGCCTGGGTATTGAGGGGTGGTGGGGTTGGTAGAGGGACTGCAGGGGGATGAGACATGTCCTTCCAAGGCCCTGAGGGTCCCTGTCACCACCCCTGCCACAAGGTTGCCCAAGTGCCACAGGGAGCCCACCCCCCTGGCCAGTGACCAGGGGAGGCCTTCCCTCCCTGGGCTCCCCTGACACCTCCACCCCACTGAGGACAGCTGGGGTACCCCAAATCCCCGAGCTCCCCGTGCACTTGTGCAATGCTTGTGAGGAACTGGGGACTGTGACTTCTCCTGAGGACACCACACACCCAGGGGGATGCCTGATACTCCCAGAGTCCCAGATTCCCCCAAGAAGGCCCTGATACTCCCAGGACTCTCCAATTCCCCTAAGGAAATGCTGACAACTCTCCTCTAGTGAGAATTCCCCCAGGACTGCAGGGAATTCCTGGTACCCCCAGAGTGCTGTGAACATTCCCACAGCTCCAGCAACCCAAGAGACACCCCAGTCCCCCATATCCCCATGATGTAGGGCCCAGGGGGCCATTTTAGACCACAGACTCAGTCCCAAGGACAGGTGTAGGGCCCTGGGATCACTGGGGGTTTTGGAACAGATAACCCTCGCTGAGTAGAGGGCATGGATACCTTTCTCTCAAGCAGGGAGAGGTCTGAGTGTCATAACCACACCAAAAAAGACAACAGAGCACCTTGAACATGTCCTGGCACACCTGCAGCAGGATCATTCATCTCCATCCCCTCAGCTGTCCCACTGCAGGTGACAGCACGTGGTGCTGGGCAAGCAGGAGGAACCACGAGCCTGGTGTCAGACCAGGCACTGCTGACAGCTGCTGGAGCTGTGCAATGACCATGTGCCTTCACAAACACAGTCTGGATCTCCCCTGGGCCATCCCTGTACCTCCCAAAGTCAAGTCCAATTTCCTGCATCCCAAAAATGTGGGAGGTGCATTCTCTTGATAATGAAAGCAAAATCTGGATTTGTACCATATTGTTTCCTCAAGTGCCATCAGAGTTGCACACACAGATACTACACACAGCACTACATCTTTGCAAAAGTTTGAGATCCCTACCACTAAAAACATATCACTGATCAGTGACAGATGCACACATAGATAATCACAGAGTCATGGAGTGGTTTGGGTTGAAGGAACTTTAAAGCTCATCTTGTCCCACCACCTGCCACGCGCACCCACCTTCCACTGTCCCAGGTTGCTCCAAGCCCTGTCCAGCCTGGTATTGGACATTTCCAGGGATCCAGGGGCAGCCACAGCTGCTCTGGGCACCCTGTGCCAGGGCCTGCCCACCCTTATACAATATATCTACATTATATATTTAGTCAAGGATTGCATTGCCTTGCACCTGCCTTGCACCTTCCATTGCAACAGCTCAAGGAGGAAGATCTCCTCCCAAAACAATGATGGATCTATGGCTTTCTGTCCTGCCCTTTGACAGCCATCAGGACCTCCTCATGCTCAGGCTGCAGCTGGAAGGGTTGAGGGCAGGCACCAGGAAAGAGCCACTTGCCAGTCTGGAGGTCACAACAGAGGTGAGAACTGAGGGAAGGCTCATTCAAGCTTGGTGTCCTGGGAAACGAGGGCTGTGGAAGATCCTGGGATGTGGAACATGCAAACCCTTTCTCTCTCTCACCTGAGCTGCCTCAGGCAGGAGCTGCTGGTTCCAGCACTACCAGAACACAATGGGAATTCTCCCTGTGCATCCTCCAGTCCCTGCCAACCCTGGGTGGGTACCCTTGGGCTTGGCCAGCTGGGTCTGCTCCAGGCCACCTCCCACCCTCTGGGGTATCCCATGGCACAGCAGCTCGGGATCAGTGCCAGGGGAGCTCACAGAGAGATCCAGAGCCGAGTCTGGGCCGACACACGTCGATCCACAGCTGGTTGGATCTCAGCTGTGCGAGTCTATGGCGTGGGGATGGTGCCTTGAGTTTTGGCTTTTCTGTTTTTCAGATTCTGTGCTGCTGTAGTGTGCACTTCAGAGCTTCATATCAGGGGATGGTGAGCTCTCTTCACGGAGAAGGGAGACAAAACAATTCATTCCCTAGCTGAGGGCCAAGGACAAATGATCCAAATCTCTGGCCCAAGAGCACAAACAACGTTTGTGAGAGAAAAATAAGAAGGATGGAACTGCATGGGCTGGAGCTGTAATTGGACAATTAACTCCAATATGCAAATGGAGCAGAACTTATCAAAGTGAGAGACCCCATGACATTGTGCATTTTGTGACCATTTGGTTCATCTTGGGCACAGCTCCAGGAAAAGCCATGGAATGGTCATTTTAGGAGGCATGGCAGGCGAAGAGAAGCTGGGCAACAACACTTGAAAATTATTGTTTTCTGTGATGAGGTTTGCTCAAGGCAGAGCAGGAGGTGACATTCCTCTCACCTTTCATTCCCAGGAATGCAGCTCACTGCAATATTGATGCCTCTGCTGCACCAACTGAATGTTAAATCCACTTTATCATCAATGACAGGAACAGGAATTTCTCTGGAATAACTGGAAACCTCTGTCTTTCTGCAGTGCTCATAGATGTGATGGGAACTGCCAGTAATGGGCCTCAGTTTATCCAGCTGAAATTAGGGAATGTGGATCCCAGTTCATTGAATTTCTGACAGGCTGGGAGAGCTGGGGGTGCTCACCTGGAGAGGAGAAGGCTCCAGGGACACCTCAGAGCCCCTGCCAGGGCCTAAAGGGGCTCCAAGAGAGCTGGAGAGGGACTGGGGACAAGGGATGGAGGGACAGGACACAGGGAATGGCTCCCACTGCCAGAGGGCAGGGCTGGATGGGATATTGGGAAGGAATTGTTCCCTGTGAGGGTGGGCAGGCCCTGGCACAGGGTGCCCAGAGCAGCTGTGGCTGCCCCTGGATCCCTGGCAGTGCCCAAGGCCAGGCTGGATGGGGCTTCAAGCAACCTGGGACAGTGGGAGGTGTCCCTGCCCATGGCAGTGGTGGGATGGGATGAGCTTTACAGTCCCTTCCAACCCAAACCTTCCCACAATTGTAACTCCTAACTGAATGAGCTGAAAACATCCACTTTTTAAAACCTTCTAACTGGGCAAAGTTTGCTTCATACAGTTATTCTCCAAATAAAGATGGTCAGGCTGGTGACATGATTCCAGCCAGGAACTCCCTATCATGCCAGAGCTGGGGTCTGTGCTGTGAAGATGTTGAAGCCCACACGAGCTGCAGGGGCTCCTCTGCTGTGCTCTCATACTCATTAATAATCCTGAGCACAGCAAAAGGAGCTGAACCCAACTCTCCACACATGAGCTTGTTTTGGGTGCTTTGAGGAGCCACCTGCTACTCCATAAGGCTGAGCAGATCAGGGATGAAGGCACCCAGCAGCTCTCGTGTGACCTCTGGGGCCAGGACCTGGACACATGAGGGGAGCTCATGTGGCACCAGAGTGCAGCACAGAATGTCCCCGAGTGCCCAAGCTCCTACTCCAGGTACTGCTCCATAGCTGGTGACAGATCTTACTGGAAACACCCACCATGGTGGAGCCAGAGGATTCTTTTAAGCCCAAATTCTCCCATTCCCTGGTGGATTCTGAGAGATTTTGCCCTACAATGGGCAAGGCAGCCCCAGTGGCCATGGCAGGATTCCATTGCAGGGCCAGCAGTTGGACTTGATGATCCTGGTGGGTCCCTTCCAGCTTGGGATTCCATGATCCTGTGATTTTGGAGATAGCTGCTCTGTGCTTTCTTCAGGCACTGCTGGAGAACTAAGCCCATAATTTCCCCAGACCAGGAATCCCATCTGTGAGTGAGGGCAGCATGGGGCTGCTCCTTCCCGGGGCCACCCCAAAGAACAGCAGCAGAACTGTGTCTGCAGCCTCTAGAAAAGATGTCTGCAAATAAATGTGTTGACATGACTGGCAGTCACATTTTACAGAGGGATGAAGGGAAGCCCAAGCTCTTCATCAGCTATTGGCCCCTGCATTGTCCTTCAGAAGGTCTCATGAACATTTGCCATTTTAGCACCCCACAGAGAAAGCCTGGGCTGCCCTTTGGGGAGGGTCCAACAGTCTGAAGAGAACATTCTCCCTCTTTAGCAACTGTCGTGTTCCACTTAGCAGCCACTAATCGCCCTCCAAGACTGGTCGCTTAAATGATGCTGCTTTTGCTGGAACAACGACCCCCGACTTCCCAGCAGGGTGTGCCGGACCAGCTGGGCTGGGTCCCATCTGGGGCCCCCTCCCCGCTTTCCCTCGCGGCTCCGGGAGGGAGCAGCCCAGCACGGAGAGTAGAACTGCTCCCAGCTCTCATCTCTGTGGGGTGGGAGGATGTGAAAGTGCTTCTTAACCCGGCAAGTCTGGCCTTGGGCAGGGTCGGGACGTGGGTCAGGACTCCGAGGCTGGGTGGGTGCAGGCCCCGGCCCGGCCCGGCCCGGCCCCGCTCCCCCGTCCCACGTCGAACCGCGGCTGCACATCGCCCGCAGCGCCGAGCTGATCCCTGCCGGCTCCACCTTCGCTTCATGTGCCGCCAGGTCATTAAAGCTGTAATTACGAGCGGCTTCTGCCCAGGTTGGCTCAGCCGCGGGCTCTGATCCGCGCAGGGAACGCCCGGATCCTCTATCCCCTCACGACGGCGCCTTCAGGGGAGCGCCGGGGACGCTCAGGGGCGCACGGAGCCTACGTGTGAGGGCTCAGTGCCACACATCCGCCTTTCCCAGACGGCGGCCCCGGACGAACGGAGCCACGGAATCCCCGGAGCAGCCAATACCCCCCGGCACCCTCCGGAATCCTCAACGCAGGCAGGTCCCACCGCCCCCGAGGCCAGCGCCGCCTGCGCTGCGACCCCCGGCCGGGGGTCGGCGCTCTCCCACGGGCCGCAAGGCACGCTGGGAGTCGTAGTCCTCGCCCACCGCACAGCGCCCGCCGCCCCTCACCGGCCGCTGCGGCCCGCGCCCTCCGCGCGCCCGGAGCTCGCCGGTCCCTCGGGCCCGAACCACCGCTGCTGCCCGGGGCTCCTCCGGGCCTGCCCCGGCCCCGAACCGCCGCTCCCGGTGCCCCGCTCGGCCGCAGCCTTCCGCTTCCTGCGCGCGACGCCCCTCGGGGCTCGTAGTCCCGCCGCGCTATTCACGACGGTCCCTGCGCTGTCTCCGCGCCGCACGCCCGCGGCCGGGACGGGGCGCTGCGCCACGGCGGCGGCGTAGGGCGGGCGCGGGGCTCGGGCGGGCGGGAGGAAGGGCCGGCAGGCGGCCGGAGCGGGTGCGAGCTCCTCCGCCCGGGGGAACGCGCGGGGCCGGGCGGACGGAGCGGCAGCGCGGCGCCTCCACCCCCAGGTGAGCGGCGACGGGGGCGCGGGGGAAGGGAGCGGGGACGGGCCGGCCGCCCGGGGCCTCCCGCCGCAGCCCCGCGGGCCGCGGCTCCCGCCCGCGCCGGGGGTCGCCCGGGGCTCTCCCGGCCGGAGGCGCCGGCTGGGCCCGGCCGCCCCCGGGCCGCCCCGCACCACCTGTTGCCGGTGGGCTCGCGCGGGGGCTGGAGGCCGGGGCGGCCCGGGGGGCCGGGCGGTGCCGGGGTCCCGGCTCGGGGCTGTGCGGCGGCCGGGTGCCTTGCCCGGGGCATGCAGAGACCACGGGGCTGCGGGGGCCCCGCTCGCGCCCCGGCCCGGCCGCACGGCCGGAGGGGTTTTAACGGGCTCGAGGGTCGTGCAGCAGCCGGGGGGACGGGGCGGCTCCGTGACTGCCCGCCTTAGGCTGCAGTGCCTGACCTGCCTTCGCCCCGCGCCCGGCGCGGCGAGATCGCAGCTCCCGGCTCCTGCCGCGGGCAGGGGAGCCCCGCTTGAGGCACCGCCGAGTGCCGGCGCCGGGCTGGAGCACGGCAGAGCCCCCAGCACCTCGGGCTGCCTGTCCTGCAGTTCTTCACTCTCGCCTCCAGCTTAGACACCCGTGCTGGGGCTGAGCAGGGTTTTATGCAGAGTTTCTCAACCCTCTGCGACTTTTCTCTTTAGAATCAGTTGACTGGCTATTATCCTTGGGTTTTCAACATCCTAAGGCAGTTGGGTCCCAGTGTCTCACCAAGACCCCTGGATTTTGCTGCATGTCAGCTCAGCTGCAGTTGAAGCATCTCAGCCTCCGGGTCCTGCATGCAGGAGTCGTAGGGGATGGAAAAAGCTCTGTACTTGCCAGCTTCTCCATTTACGGAGCTCTCTCCTCTCCCTGCTCCTGGGGTACATCCCCCAAGCACTAGAAAACATCTGTTCAGGGTGATCATCCGTGGGCCTGTAAGAGGAGATGGGATAATGTGAACGTTGTGTTTGAAATGTCATACTGTTTCCTCCAAGCTGGGAATCTCAGTGGAGCTTGGCTCTCCATAGGCCTGCAGGCCCAGGATGCGGCTGGGTGGGTTCCCATGGTCAGACAGAAGGTTAGGTGGGAATTGCTGGCTGCACGTGGCCTGGGGCACTGGTGCAGGACAGTGCTGCACTGCTGTGGGAGGGTCAAGAGCTGATGGAGACTGGGAGATTGTGTTTGGAGGGAGCCAAGGCAGAGGTGAGGGGTGCATATCCCAGACTGTGGCTCTGAATGCAAAGATCTTGCCACACTTTGCACGTTTGTCACCTGGGACTTGAAGGGACTTGTGCTTCAGGGCTGAGCTCTTCCCTAAACTGGAGCAGACCTGTGGTGACAGACTGGCTGCCTGTGACTCTGAGAATCTGCTGGTGGCTTTTGTCTGGCCATTTTTTGAGATCCTGCTGAACAGTCTGGCTCATGCCCCTGAGTGCACCAGAGCAGGGCTGAGCTGTCTGAGCATAACCTGTCCAAGGCATGATTCAAATTACCCTGATTTTATGTGTGTGGGGATATTAACTCATTTTGAATTGCATCAGCTTCTGTTTGTGTCCAAGGCTTTAAGAGTTGAAGGCAGAAGGCAAGACCCAACATTGCTCCCTTCCCGGGGGGGTTTGAATGGCTAGTGAGCCCTTTGAAGGTCTGATGTGACTGGCTGGGTTTGCTAGGCCCGATTGCTTTGGCAGGAGGGAGAGCAGCCTCCTCCAGCCTGCTGACTTGGTGCATAAGGGAACTGGAGGCGTGGGCCAGGCACGGTGTCTCCTGAATCGCAATAAATCTTGGAAAACAACTCAAAAGTGCTAAAGTTGCACGTAAAAAGGGTCAGGCGTCGTGCCCAGGCTCGGAGCTGTCTCGTGGTGGTGGAAGGGCTGGGTGACCCCACAGAGGAGCCTGGATGCCCTCAGCAGATGCACTGATTACCCCTCACTCTCCTGCTTGCTCCCCCCTTATCTTTGCTCTGGGCACCCTTTATCTTTGCTCGGAATTCTGCTGGCTTTGCAGAGGGAGGTGGCCATGGCCCTGGTGTTCCCTCAGCCAGCTGAGAGCAGTTGGCTTTAACTCGTGGAAAACACGCTGCTCTCTTCTGTCCTGGAGGTTTTGTGGGAGCTTTCCAAGTTTGTGCTGGTTGCACGTGAGATCCAGAGAGAGACTCAGCCTGTGTCGTGTGCCTCGTGGTCGTGTTGATCCCTGCTACTGGAAATATCATCTGCTCCTAGGTGGAGAAATGCTGTTTTCCTCCCATCTTCCCATTTCATCTGAGTCCAGGCTTAGTTTTTTCTGGCTTTCTTCTGACCTTTCCTGTGAACAGAGGGGTCTGGGAAGGACCAGACGCTGTGGCATTTCTCCAAGTGAGGATTTTTATGAAGCAGAGGGAAGCTGGACTGAGGAACTATGGCTGCCTGTGGTCAGAGGAGGCAGATTTGGGCAGTGTGTGTCAGCCCAGTGTCCTGCCATCATGGCTCTTTCCCAGTGCCCAGAGCTGAGGAGAACCTTGTGAGCCCCTGTTTTGCTGGAGCTTGGGGCTCTGATCAAGGTCACACTCAGTGCAGCCTTTGGTGGGAAAGCTGCTTATGCGGGTGGGACAGGTGAGTCAGTGGCTTCCTCCTCATTTTCCGTCATAATCCCACTCTGGAGCGAAGCGAGCTGCCTCCCTGCTCCTCTGCATCTGCCTGTGTTCACCTCAGCCTTGCTGCTGGAGCCTTCCTGAGAAGCTCCCCCCTCTCCAGGCCACAGTCACCAGGCTGGGCAGGGAGGAGCAGGCTGCTCCTAATTTCTGTCACATTTGCTGTTTGGAGTGTTGACACTTGCCTTGCATTTAGCAATGGCAGCTGAGGAAGCCAAGAGAGGCAGAAGAGCTGCTGCCTGCTCAGGAGAAACATTTAACTCTTGCCCTCACAGCTCCCTTCCCCGTGTGCTGGCAGCTCTCAGGTTGGCTGAGAGGAAATGCCGGTGGTGTTCGCAAAATTTGTTCGTGTTCAGTTGCTCAAAGGATGAGGAGGTTTTTGTGTGCCATTTCCTCTTGCTCTGGAAGAAAAGAGCGCTGGTGCCCTGGTGCCTGGGCAGAAGGGAGAAGGGGGAGCCTTGGCAAGGAAATAGGATCCAGAGAAATGTGTCACCAGCAGAAAGAGCAATTGTTTTCCTGCATTTCCATGGCAGAGCCTTGTCCTGTTCAGGCAGCCCGTGTTTGACAGCCAAGATAATACATTTATATTGATGTAATTAGCGGGACGTGGAGTTTGCTGAATGGCTCGGGGGCAGCCTGCTTTTCAGAGTAACTCCAGCAAATAGATCAGGGAGGATTGGAAAGCTGCCGTGGGTTGCTGGAATTGGCCCGTTGGGTTTCTGGAGGTTGAATACATAACTGCTGATATTTCCTATTGTGCTGTACCCTGCCTATTTGAAAAGAAAATAACTCAAGGGAACATGGGGCTATTTTTGCCAGCTTGAGATGATCAAGTTTGATTTCTAAAAACTGAAGCCGAGTCTTTAGGCTTGCACATTAAAACCAATGTTGGAACCATATCTCTGTTCCTCCACAAATGCGTGCCTCCACACTTTGCCAACGGTGTAAACTCTAATGAGTGTTCATAAAAAAAAGAAAGAGCTTTTCTCTTCCTGCAGTGCAGCCCCTTTTGTAGGAAATGCCGTGGGCCTGAGTAGGCTCACTGTCAGGGATGGTGGCAGTGACAGGGTGGGGTGTCCTGCCCCAGCCCTGATGTGAGCAGCCTTGCCAAACCTCAGGGTTATCAGTGCATTCTCAGTTTGGTGAAATAGAGACCAAGACCTTACAAAAAGCTGTTGTCCTCCTCCAGTGATGCTGCCCATTTGCATTTCTAATGTGATGCTCCCAGTGGCACCAAAGTTTCCCCTTCAGCATCTGGTTCCCAGTCCCAGCCCAGGTGATTTCAGTTTACTGAGGCTATCACAGGCAGCTTCCCAACTTATGTCCTTCTGCTCCTGTAACAAAAAGGTTTGCAGAGAAAGTTACTCATGGACAACTTTGCTGGCAGCAAATTCCCTGTGTTTGCGGTGGTCCATGGAAGTGGGAGCACAGCACAGGGTCTTTGTTTGCTGAGTTCTGTCCTCTCCTGTGGCCATCCACAATCCACAGAGGCTGCAGCACTGATGTGGTCAAGGTCTTGCTCTCCAGCTTGTCCCTTGTCAGTCTGCTTCCTGCAGACTCTGGCCAGCAGGCAGAGCTCGGGAAGTCCTTGGAATTCCAGCCCTGGCCAGCAAGTCTGTGCTGAGCTGCTGGGAGCTGAGTGCTTTCCCTTCCTATCCCGTGGAATGTGCAAGGATACAGATGTGATGTGGCACTTGGGTAGTGCTCTGTCTGCTGGTGTTGGTCTCACTGCCTCATTAGCTCTCCCGAATCTCCTGCTTTTCAGTGTGGGAGCCGCTCAGTGATTGCCTTGGAGGGACTGTGGGCTTGGAACTCCCTGTGTAGCTGCACAGACCCTTGGGCTAAAAGGATCAGGGTGGTCCTTTGGAGCCTGAAGGGTTCCTGAATCAGTCCCTTTTTTACTTATTACTGGTCCTGAGTGCTGTTCCTGGCCCATTCTGTACACCCTCCCTCTGCTGCTCTGGTTCTGTTACCAGCACCTGTCCAGATGTTCACCACGGGGCACCTTCTCCCCACGGCCTGGAATTATCAGTGCTGGGGAGTGCTAGAAGAGAAAAGCTCTTTGTGAATTGACCATCACCTACCCCAGGGGTATCACACTGCATCTGATGGTGTGGCTGTGGGGATGGTGAGCAAGGTGAGGGGGCAGAATTGCTCTGCCATGCTGCTAAAGAGGCTCACTGATCACATGGTGCCAGCTGAATCCTTATTTTTGTCCTCCGTCCCCAACCTAAAATAGAGGAAGTAAGAGTGTGCTGGAGAGCCAGACACTTATGGACAAGGGTTCTTGTTGCTCCATCTGCTAAAAGCCCGTCCCAAAGGAGACAGCGCTTCCCCAAAGCAGGAATTTCATTAAAACAGGTTTTGAGAGCAGAGATTATGAAGGAGGAAGGGGAAATATCTCAGAGGAGGGAGGTTTGCTGAGGCAACTACTCAAACGTCATGGCTTCTGGGGGTGGGATGGGCATGTTTGGCATAATCAGAGGAATTTGTACTTCAGAATCTCCAGGAGATGTAGCTGGTAATGATGTCCTGGCTATGCACAGTAATTAACATCTGTTTCTGTATTTGAACATTCAGGCAGCGTGCCCCGCCAGACATCGCTGCGTTCCCATCCGGCCCCTCGGGAGATCCTGCCCTGTTGCTAATTGTCGAGAGCTGTCCAGAGTCCTCCTCCATGTGATCCTGCTGTGCCCCATCCTGCTGTGCTCCCAAGGTGTGCCATTCCCTGCTCTGATGACAGCTCCCACCAGGATGCTGAGCAGCAGCCACCGGCAGGGAGAGAGGCCAGCGGTGGGCACGGAACTGTAAAGTCACAGCCAAAGGTTCTGAGAGCACAAGTGAAGAGTCTGAGCTGACCCAAAAGCTTTCTCCAGAGGGGACCAAGCTCCAGCTGGATGTCGTGGGAAGCTCTGCGGGCTGGAGTTCAAGGGGATGCTGATTGAGGGACCAAAAATGTGAGGTTGGTTGTCTCTGCTGGTGCTATGCTGATGGGCCCTGAGTCTCAGCAGTCATCTGTTCTTACGTGCCTTTTTTCACTCTGTCCAGCAGCTTGGGACAGCAGCTGCTCCTTCCAGGCTTGGTGTGCTCCCAGTGCTCGGTGCAGGGACCTTCTAGCATGCTCCTCCAGCCAGGCCACTCAGCGGGTGCCAGCAGTGGGACACCAGGCTGACCCTACAGCGACTGGCCCTGGACCTGCCAAGCAGGAATTGTGTTGGGTGAGAGGCTTTTCTGACTCAGCTGGCACTGGGCTGGGCTGGGAGGGGCTGGACGGAAGGAGACCTTCTCTGCTCTGGTTTGTGACCGCAGTTACCCTGCTTCGTGTCTCTCATGCCTCTCGTTCTTGTCTTTCTTCCTTGTTTGAATTCTTCCTCTTGAGTGTTTCTGTGCTGGCTGTGTGAAGGCTACGTGCTTAAAAGGGTGGGAATACCAATGTCCTCTGGTTTCCTCATGGTGAAGAAGGAACTGTGAAAGTAGAAGAGAAATTGTGGGGTCTTCCAGCGCCTCGCAATCTTAATCTCACATGTCTGTCCCAGGATGTGTTTGAGGCAGTGCAAGGACAGGGCAATAAATGAAGAAACTCTACATAGGTTTGCCTGCAGTAACCACAGAGCTGTGGCAGTTCCCAGCCCACTGGGACAGAGAGGTGACTGTTGTGCCTTGTGTGGCTGGGCTGCTCTCAGCCTGGGCATAGAGCTTGCAGGCAGGACGAGGCGCTGGGAAGCCAGTCTGAGCTTGGACCATCAGGATATCTTTGCAGTGTGTGATGGTGTTGTCCTTGGATTCAAGTGATGCAGGTTGATGTGGCCTCATCCAGGTTGAGGCTTTGGATTAATGAGATGGACACTGGTGCTTGCTGTGTGGTGGCCCATCTGGCCTGGCTGGTTGTTTATGGACTAGCTGGAGTCTTTATGTGTTGTTGATGCCCAGCCACAGCAGAAGGTCTGCAGGAACCTCTCCTGGCTTTGGTCAGTGAAGCTGGGCCATGAGCACTCTGGTGTTTGAGTGGTAGCTGTCACCAGGCAGGTGTTGGTCAGATCTCCACCACGGTTTCTTTTCATGGCTGAGAGGGATGAGGTGGCATTCCTGCTCTTGAATCCGTTTTGATGCAGCCTTGAAATGTCTTCCAAAAGCTCCTGCCCTTGTTCCTGTTGCCTGACCTTGCCATGTCTTAGCAAGCAGAGCCTGCTGGAGGGAGCCTGGGGTCTGCAGCACCACACACGGCTCAGGCCTGTGGATGTGTCTCACAAGGCATGTGGGAGTGGCTCCAGTAACATGATCTCCTCTCCATCTGCCCTTTTGGTTCAGGATGCAGCCAGCAGCCCTTGGTTAAAGCTCAGCTCCCTCCTCATGCTGGAGGTACCTCTTGTGGCTGGCTGGCTTTGCTCCACCATTACTCAAACCATCTGCATTGTGTTCCAGCCCTCTCAGAGTACAGTCTTTTCCTCATGTGACCATTGTGTTTGTTCAAATGACTGTTCCCAGAAAATATTGCTTAAGGTGTGTGTAATTGAACATATCCTACAATTCCAGCTGTACTGGTGTAGCTGAAGAGGGGCCACTTGTGATGGAGATGGTGACCCAGTAAAACTACTCTGGTGAGGAGAGGGGAGGGTTGTGGTGGTCTCAGGCACTGTTTTGTTTGTATCACTTCCTTGTGCCAGGTGTTATTCCACACCTGTAATTTCAATAGAGCGTGATCTCTTAACAGAAGCAATGGCCTGGCTGTCACATCAGTGTGCAGAAGGATTGCTGTGTTTTTCAGGTGTCATCTGGAGGTGAAGAGGTGGTGAGCAGTAATGTGGTGCTTTCTTATTAAATGATTGTGCTGAACTGTGCTTCCCTGTTGCTCAGAGAAGCTGTGGCTGCTCCATTCCTGGAAGTGTTCAAGGCCAGACTGGATGGAACTTGAAGCAGCCTGGGATAGTGGAAGGTGGCAGGGGGTAGTAGGAGATGGGCTTTAAGGTTCCCTCCAAGCCAAACCATTGTGTGATTCTGATTCTAGATGAGGAACTTCTTCTCTGCCCCCTGAGTCTGTCCCACCTCCATGTTCTCTCCAGTTCCCTGTGCTCCTGAGGAAGGCAGGGGCCTCTTGTGCAGCTCTCAGCAATTACTGTGCTTTTATCTCTTGGTTGTTTGTGACGGAAATGCCAAATGGCACCATTGTCTGACAGGCTTCTTCCACCTCTGCGCTTGCCTGAGGCACGGCTAGAGATGTGTTGGCTTAAATCTAGGCCAGTGGGGTGGAAATTGGGACGTGGTGCCTGATGAAAGCCAGGGAAGGCCAAATTGCATTAAAATGGCAGAAGGAGGCAGCCAGGTGCTGCTGCCTGTGTGGCTTGGGCAGGGCACTGCAGTGAGGACTGGAGCTGTCTCTAGGAAGGGATGCAACTGGATGTGTCTTGGGCAAATGATATATTTACTGTCTGTCTAATCTGTGTTAGAATTAAAGCTGTCAGTGGAGTGTCTGGGGACAGTGTGCTCAGGGGTCATCTCCACCTCCTGCCTCTCAGGCTTTGCTTTCCAAGTCTGTGCCCTGAGTTTTTGCTGGTTATGAGGCTGTTTCTTGCTGCAATTCTCTTCCCCTTCCTTCTGCAGTGGCCAGCCCTTCATCTGCTTATCTGTCAACTTAGCATGATCTATAGATACAATCCCTGCTGTCCTTTTGGGAATGACCTTGTGTCTGTGCTATGTATGGGCCTCTATGAATTTGGGTTGCTGAGTGACTGGGGGGATGGAACTTCATGGGTCATCAAGTCCAGTTCCATGCTGCTGAAGATGGGCAGTCACGTCATGCAGGTCATGAACTTGTCCAGGAACTAATTATTGGAACTCATGCTGTGCTTTTTTCCCCAGTGCTTCTGGAGCAGCTGGTCCAGAGGTCTGCTCTTGGAAAGGTTAGAAACCCTCCTCAACTTCCAGTGTCCGCTTTTCCTGGGTTGGTTTGCTGTGCCTGTGTCATTGCAGAGTGTAAGCTTGCAGATGAGATGATGACTTGCACATTTTTTTCCTTCCCTGGTTCTCTGTAACCTTTATGTCCTGCAGCAGTTGTGGCTCTGGTTGGAGATTTGTCCTGAGAAATGTGCTGAAGGCTGTTTTGTTTTCCCATTTGGGCAGCTTGGGTTGGCTGGACCCATTTGTTTCCTTGTTGTGCTTTTGAGTGTTTCAAGTGCAGGTGGAGCTGTGAGCTGCACAGTTTGTGAATGTTAGCAAGTACAGAAGAGCACTTTATGTGCTGCTGTCATTTCTGTCTTTTCTTTTTAAATGTTTGTCCTTGCTACTTGTGCCACCTTGCCCCTTCAGGAGGGAGAGATGTCAGAAACATTTGAATCAAGGTGAAGCTGATAAAGCAGTGTATTGAAGAACCAGTGCCTGGCTCTTACTCGTGGCTCTTATTCATGTTTATCTCTAGCTGTGAATGTGCAATAACAACAGTTCTGTTCAGCACAGGCTGGCACAGCCTCAGACAGGAAGATCTGCTGTTTACCAAGCAACACTCTGCTATAAGTGAGAAAGAGGGGAAAAAAGTGGTTTATTGCTGCTGGGTAGCTCAGAGTGTAGTTAAACCTTTCAGAAAAAAGAGGAAACTAAGAGCACATGTGTTACTCAAGATGCATTTTTCCTGGCAGGAGTCCCATGTGTGTGCTCTTCTTGCAAAGCATCCCTGCGTATGCTCCTTCCCATTCAATCCAGAGCATATTGGGAGCAGGCAGGCAAGAGCTTCCTGTTTTTATAATGCAACTGGTCTCAGCAGGCAGTCTGTCGAGGTGATTTTTCAGCCTGACATCTTTTGTAGCTGGGGTAGCCTGTGAGCTGAGTAGGATGGCAGAACTCTGCTGCAAGGATTATAAACACGGGGAGGAAAAGATCTGGAAATGAGATCTGCTGGTAAAGCTTCCCGGGATTGGATGCTGTGGCTTGTGTTGTTTTATTCCTTCCCCTGCGAGTGTCCCTGTGGCATTTCCTCGCTGCCGGTGCTGGGAGTGCCCTGCCAGCCCACCCACGCTGTGCTGAGCTCCGGAGTCCCCACAATTGGCCGCCAATTGCGGGACACACGCGGCTCGATGCACTTCAATGGAGCAGTGTTAATTGACTTAATAGAGCCCTGGGCTTGCAGGGATTTCGTTGTGTGGGTTTTCTTAAACGTGTGTGCACTCAGACCCTTCTGCAGCAGTGCCCTTGTTGCCATTTTCACGCTGTTCAGAAACTGCTTTGCAGTTGTCAGTGGAGATGTGGTTTGAAGTTAACCCTTATTTTGCAAAACCCTTCCTGCTTCTCCTCTTTTTCTCCCTCCAGCTTGTGATTAAGATGCTGATTGCCCTTTCAGATCTGTGTAATCCCCTCTCTCAAAGTGACCGGGATAGATTTCCAGTAGCTCCCTGGATTATCTGTCACTGGTTTACAGTGTCCAGTGCAAGGGAGAAGAGGAAACTTTGTTCAGACTTGGCTGGTAGTTGCTGTGTGGCCAAGCTGGCTCTGCAGTACATCTGCTTTTTGTGTCAGTCTTTCACTTCACACTTCAGACGCCTCTTCCTCTGCCTGCATACTTACAAAGAGTCAGTGCTGTGCATTAAATGCGGCTTAGCCCAATTCAGCTGCTGTGTATGAGTTTCTTCTGGGCTAAAGTTGGGCCAGAACTAATTTCAAAGTAGCTGAAAGAAGGTAAAGACCCTCAAGCTCACCTTTGCACGTTGGTGTCTGTGGCCAGAGACATGTACTGCTGTTCTGAACTTTGCAGCATGGAGTGTGAGATCCTGTTCTGTGCTGATCTGGGACTCCAGGTTCAATTATCTTGTTACCTCATTAATAGCCCATCTGGAAATCTGCTCCCAGACAGTTCACTTCAGCTAGGGATATCTCTGCAAGTGGTGTACTGGTCTTATTTCTCACCAAGACCTGGAAAACAGCTCACTTAAAGCTTCCTGTCTCCTCAGTTTCCTGCAAGGCCAGAATATCTGACTCTCTTCCCTCTGCCCCAGAACAAACATTTGGGTGGGTGAGTTTCACCCTTCTCTCCCTTTTCTGTGTCCTCCCAGCTGCAGTGCTTGCACACTGCCTGTCATCCTCGAGCCATGCACACTCCTTGGCCCTGGCAGGTAAGGCAGAGTTTTCTGAGTCACTGAGCCCTGGGAAGCTTTGTGTGGAGCACAAGGGCTGGAAAAGCCTCCCCCATCCCAGCTGATTGTGCCAACCACTGTCCCATCCCTCCAGTTGTACCCCTGCCTCAGTCTGTCCTTGGAGGTGCCTTCCCACCCCTCCCTGTTAGAAGCTTTGCAAGGAATTGGAACTTGCTGACACCTTCATTTCCTGCCAAGACTGCAGCACTTGGGCTGGCTTTGCAGATGAGGGCAGGGAGAAAGAACAGCAAAACTTTGTCTTGTCCCCAGCTGTGTGCAGGACACCTGCTCAGCACAGAGTGTTCCAGCTCGCCTGCTCCTGCTGCACTTGAGCCGTGGAGCTCTCGTTGGGTCGGTGTTTGCAGCTTGGGTTTCAGTGCTCTGCCTGCCTGAGGTGGGTGTCTTGTTGCTTGTCTGCTCTTCCCCTGCTGCCTTGTGGAAAAAGAGAGAATTTTTCCCTTCCTCTCCTGGGGTTACTTCTTTTCTCAGGGTCATCTCAGCCTGGTGAATTCCAGACATGCTCTTCTTGCTGCTGGTGCCTGGTTTTGCACATCCTCAGGTCCTGCCACCCTGCCTGGAGCTGGGGGCTGGCTAGATCACACATGCTTGAGCTCCTTTCCCTTCCTTGACTAGCATAACGCCATCAGACACTCCCCTCTGCATTCTTAGCTATCCCAACCTGCTCTGGCACTTTATAACCTCCTTAGGCTGCCCCATCTCGTGCTGTGCACCTTCCAGCCCTGCACACCATTCCCTGCTTGCCCTGGTCTCCCTGAGCACGTGCCTCCTTCAGGGGAGATCTGCTGTGCATGGAGGCAGCATTGGTGGGAGACCAAGGGTTGGCCATTCCTCCAGGATGTCTGAAGTGCTCTCCTGCAGCTCCAAGCCCCCACGCAGCTCCTCCAGCTGTGCCTGAGCTCCTTGGTGTTTAAGGGTGTGAGTAACATCCTGCAGTCCCCAGGGAAGAGGCTGCTCCTCCAGGGCTGTGTGTGGGCACTGGACAGTGAGAGCTCTTTAGGAGCCCTGGCTTTTCCCTGCCAGCAGCAGCTGGCATGGGACTGAAGGCAGAGAGCTCCTCCTTTGGTGCTGACGGTGGTACCAGGTCCCAGCACATTGGCATCCCCTGGGAATAGTCATGGCCTCCAAGCTGCCAGAGCTCCAGAAGTGTTTGGACAATGCTCTCAGGCACAGGGTGGGATTGCTGGGGTGTCTGTGCAGGGCCAGGCGTTGGACTTATGATCCTTATGGGTCCCTTCCAACTCAGAGCATTCTGTGGATCTTAGTCAGCCCCCAGGCAGAGGAGCTGACACAGCAGAAGGAGGAGAAGGGCTGGTACTTGGTTCAATCTTAGAAGAAAGTCTCCTGCAGCTTCCTCTGGGCACAGCTTTGAGGGATGTGTTTCCCTCAGGTACATGGTGAGCCTTCTCCTGGGCCAGCTGCTGGCCCTCACCTCAGACCAGAGCTGTCTGGAGCTCAGTATGTCTGATGGTATTTTCATTCCTAGATCTTCCCTGGAGCAAGGGAGTAGCTCAGAATCGACCTGATTTATAGGCTGGGGGAGTGGAGGAATTAATGAAGTGGCAAAGTCTTGTCCCTGAGTTTCCAAGGCTGAGAACCAAGAGAGGCTGGAAAATTTAAGCAGGAGCAAAGCTGGCTTGTGCCACGTGGATCAATAAATTACTGGGAAAAGGAGTGTGGGGGTATCCCATCACAAAGAGGGGCTGCTGCACGTGGGACAAGCTGGGGTGAGTCTGCCTCCCTGGTTTCCTCAGTGGCTGCAGCAGCTCTGTCTCTTCTTCCTGCTGCGTGCCAAAGGGAAGAGCTTGGGGCTGATGCTAGGAAAAGTTGATCCTGCAACTTCCTAGATGCATTGAAACACATGGGCTAGTTCCTTTTTTTTTTTTTTCCCCTGCTCTCTTCAGAGCCAAGACCTACTTTGAAACTGGAGGGAAGGAAAGGGGGTTGGGTAGGTCCCCACCCTTCCTGCCTGCTCTGCTGTGACACGAGAGCTGGGGCCCAAAGGGTCAGCACTGCTCCTTGGTGTGGAGGAATAAGGTTATGTGGAAGCATCCAGGCAGCTGCTTTGCTGTCTTGGCAGCAGGAGAAGCCTCATGGGACAGCTTTGCTGTCCTGCACACTCAGTACATGCCTGCTGCCCAGGGTCTGGTGGAGAATTTGAGGCAGGGTCTGCATCGTGTACCACAGATCAGGGTAAGCAGCTGTGAATGGCTTGGGGCTGGCAAGATCAAACCTGGTTTCATTTTGAAAGTGATATTTTGGGAGCAGTTACCCAGCATCAGTTCAAACCTGGTAATTATTGCAGCTGCAAGGGGCAGAAAACCAAAATCCAAACTCAGCATTTTGCTAAGGTGCTTAACTGTTAATTTCCATGAGTGAGATCCACCCTTCTCAAGACACTTCAATCTGTTCACATTGTTGCTTCCTCTCCAGATTAGATAGGTGGAAGCGGTGCTTTGTTAATTAGAGGAAAAATCCTGCTCCCTCCTGCCAAGACAGAGGAACTCTTGGCAGTTTGCTCCCTTTTAGTGACTGAAGCCTCCCTCCCCTGTTCAGCCACGTGCCTGCAGGTCATCTCCTGGGGCAGCTCCCTGCCCAGTGGCAGAAATTCCTCAGAAATAAGGCTGAATGTTTCCAGAGTGGCTTTCTTCTTCTTTAATTGACCCTTCCCTTTCTGGGTTGCAATCTCCATTCTCACCTTGACTTCTTGGAGGCTCCTCATTTGCTTAGTGCTGGCCAAAGGCGTTTTGGGGCTCGGCGTGGTGAGCACCTACGTGCTTTGCATTGGGCTGTAATGCTGCTGCCACTCCTGTTCTCAGACTGGTTTGCCCTCTCCCCACCTTTGGGCAACGCTCCCCCTTCAGTATCATTCATTGGCTGCTCTCACCTGGCATGAGGATGACCCTGAGGAGAAGGATTTACTGCTTTGCCTGGAGAAATCCGATTTCACGCAGCGCTCACAGCCAAGCAGCCCAGTTAGACCAGACAGTCTCGGAGATCACTCTGACTTAGCTAGGTTATCCACCACCTATTTATAGCTCCCTTCCTCTCCCAACTCCACCCAGTGTGGGGTTTTACTGCAGGTTCTAAAGCAGGGCTCCCAGCCTTTCTCCTCCCTGCAGAGCAGAGCTGCCTGTTCTGGCTCCTGGAGCTGGCGGAGGAGACGGGCCAGGAGAGCGGCACCACGGTGGGAGCCGGCAGCGATGCGGGCAGCAGGCATGTCTGTCTCCTCTTGGGATGAGCTAAAACTGGCATTTCCACGGGCAGCAGGAGGAAGCCAAGGGTTCTGCTTTACCAGCTTGAGGAAGTGATCTTGAACCAGGCTGTGGAATTGCTTTATGTGGCAGTTTAACCCATCTCAAGGGGGAAAAAGGCTACTGACGCCTGGGCATCCTTCCTCTGTTTGGCTCAGCCTGCATTGAGGGGCTGTTCTACCCATCTTGCCTTTACTTACCTATTTTATCATGATAGAACCTGAGGTTTTGAGGTAAGAGACAGTTTGTTCTTCTAGTAGGTGTCAGAGTTGCATCCCCTGTGCCTTTGCTGCTGGAGCACGTAGGGCTCCTGGGATGGGATGGAAGAGCCAGAGACAGCACAGGTGTGGGATGACTGATGTCTCCAGATAGACTGAGCTGATGTTATTTAGAAGTGCTCTTCCCCTCATGTCGTGTGGCTTTCATTTAGCCAGAAAATCAGATTTGTTACAAATTAACTGCTTGAATAGCAGGAAATGAGAGAGGATGTGCCAGGGATCCACTTTGGGTGGATGTGCAGAAATCAGTGAAACCTTGCTGATGGGTAGTGGGGATGGGGGATGGGGGGCTCTGATACACAGCAGGGAGGCAGCCCAATTAAAACAAGGAGGAGGTAGGCAAAACTGTGTTCTTGGGTGTTTTTCAGATTTGTTTGGTTCATCCAGGCTTTGCAGGCTACAGAGACCATGACAGAGCAGTTAACATTCTCCAGTTAATGACCTAATGCAGTCACATTCTGGTATTGAGCTTGTAACAAAATTGCACCTGTTCCTTGAGCTGCTCCTTTTGGGAGTCTATTATCTATCAAGGCCTTTCTTGATCCCTTAGATCAATCCTGGGATTGAAAAGCTGTATTTTAGGACTCCTCATCTCAGCCTTTTTACGGCAAAAGTAGTTTCTTTGCAAAGGTCTTTCTGTGGTTCATTCATCTCCTTAAATCCTGGTGGGTAATTGAATAAGCTCAGCTGTGCTAATTTTTCCATCTTCCTTGTTTCTTCTTTTTTTCTCTGTTAAATGTTACCTTGATCCATTGCTCCTGACATGAATCCAGATTGTCCTGCCTTTTCACTTGAAGGAGAGATGTGTGTGTTTAAACCTCTTTTAATACAGAGGACATGAAATGTTTCTGGAGTTTAATTGTGAGGATGCTTGAAGAATAAATTCCAGAAAGTAGGAAAGAGAGAGGGAGAAAAGGAGGAGCAAAGCCCCAGACATGCTTCTGTGGGTTCGGATGTGCTCAGGATCAGCTAAAACTTGCCTTGGGCTGAAAGTTAATAGTCACAGAAAATACTTGTCCAGATCCCCAGTCTGTCCAGTTCCAGTCCTACTGGGGTGTTAGTGGGAAACAGGAAAAGAGGAATATTTTATTTTACATGTAAGCACACAAACCATCCAGTCCTTGTAGCTGAGTAACTAGGGCTGGTGTGCCAGTCAGAGCCCAGACTAACCTGGTGTGTGTGGTCCCCAAGGGCTGCTGGTTTGGGCTCCAGGTGGGCCTGGCTTGTCCTGTTTTCTGCTTCTTTCCCATGTGTGAAGGGCTTTCTGCTGGGTTCTGCTGTGCTTCCCTCCATCAGTCGGTGCTTTCCTGTGCCTGGGAGCTCCTGGTGCTTAACTTGGGGGGAGCCTTTTCTAGAGCCCCCACACTCCCCATGGCGAGCAGCAAATGCTGGGTTCAGTGACACAGCCCTTCCCTTCCCAGTGAGCTCTGGGATGGGGACCCTGATCAGAGCATACATTGATAGGCTTTAAAACTGGAGGGTTGTTGCTGAAATCGTACCTTATCTTTCTCTCTTTTTCTTTCCTTTTTTTCCCCTTTCTCTGTGTTTGTTTGTTGTTTTTTTCTTTTTTCCAACTCTGATCAGAACCGACCTTCCTTTGTCCAGCGTGCTGGGATCTCTGCAGCAGCCCATGCCGCAGCGCCTCGCCCGTTCCACCCGAGCTGCCCATGCCACTGGCTCGGACCTAACCTAGGCTCAATCTCAGCGTGGCCTGGGCAGGGGGGAACCATGGGGAGCTCTGCCTCATCGCTGGCCGCAGAGACGGAGTCGGACCATGGCTTCAGTAGCTCGCCCTACCCGGGGCACCCGGCCGTGGGCTGGTATAGGAGCAGCCCCGGCGGCCCCGTGTGGGAAAGTGCCCTTATAACGCGGCAGCAGCAGCACTTCCAGCACCGGCTGCGCAGGTAAGGACGAGGGGAAGGAGCCTCTCACCCGCTCCCTGCTCACCTCGCAGCTCCCGTCCCGCCGCTGCCTTTGCGACACCGGTTGCTTTGCCTCCTACTGAGTGTTGGGTCCCTGCATTCAGAGGCTCAGTTCAGTTCCTCGGGAAGCCAGAGCCAAATTCCCACCGATTGGAGTGATGCCAGACCCTGGCTTTACACGGGGGGGTGATGTCTCCTGCAGGATGGACTGCAGGACTCATCCCGGCTCTTCCTCCCTCACCTAAATTGTCCAGGTGGCTGCCTGGGAATGGGATCTCAGTTCCTTGTTTGCCATGTTCTCTTGGCTCCTTTTCTTTCTGGCCTCCCAACCACACTGTAGAGTCACAGGTGGACAATTGTGTCTCTGGGTTGGGTGGCACTAAGCTGTAAGAGTTTCTGAACTTTGAAGAGCCAGAGGAGCTGATTTCATGCAAAAGCAGTGAAACACTTTTGAGTAACAGACTCACAGGAATGAAACACACCAAAAAAGAATTACTCTTAAAAACAGATTAGTGTTTCCAGCCCTCAATTCCTATCCCACCTGGATGAAATCAGCATCTCAGATGTGTCTCTGAGCTGTTGCCTCTGCCCCTTCCGCATCAGCCACTTGCAGTCAGGAGTTTCTCTTGTTTTGGGGGGCTGGTGTCCTGCATTCAGTCTCTGACAGGTTGAGAGATTTATCAAAAAGCATCCAACACCCCTCTGCCTGGGGGCTTGGCTACAGAGGCTGCCGTGTTTTGTGCTGATAACATTTGAGCCTTTGCCTAATGCCTGCTTTGTGTGGACTCCAGCTGGATGGGTGTCCATACCTGCCTGAGTCTGTTTGGAGCTGCTGGTCATTGAGGAATAGCTGCTTGCTGAGTGTCCCTGAGCTGTCCTGG
The DNA here is from genome assembly GCF_963513975.1 of Fringilla coelebs. Lineage (NCBI taxonomy): Eukaryota > Metazoa > Chordata > Aves > Passeriformes > Fringillidae > Fringilla > Fringilla coelebs. Next base: position 15,156,404 of record NC_140042.1, read on the forward strand.
CTTTCCCCTGGAGGTGTTTGCTGTGATGTTGGTGCAGTATCTGTGGTGCAGTCCTTCTTTTCCTGCCTTCTGCTGCTTCAAGGCCCGGGATGTGCTTCCTGGGTTCTCGTGCATGACTCTAGAGCCTCCCTGCAATGTCAGACTTGCTCCTTTTTGGTCCTCTCTTGGGTCTTCTTGTTGAGCTGGGAACAGTGTGAAACCAATAAGTTGTTGTCTTTACTCTCTAGCATAGACTTGAGTACCTTTAAAAAAGATATTTTGTGCAGTTCCCAAATTCTGTTGCTGTACATGCCAACCTGTGTGGCTGGTCCACAGATCTACTCGGTGATCTGTTTGTCCCCTCTGGTTTAGAGGGATTCTGCTAACAGAGCTGAGTCCTTCCTGCAGGATTATCCCTTCTGGACTGCTGGTTATCCCTCTGTTGCCTTCAGGAGCTGGGAAGGTGTCTCAGCTCACAGATGTACTCCCTGGTATGGCTGTGCACAGCCACAACTGGAATTTAGTAACTTCCAGTGTACACCTGGCCCTGGGCACTAAAAAAGGCAGTGTCCCTGGTAGCTGAGGCTGCTCATGACTCCAGGTCTGTAGTTTGAGGAACTAAGTGATATCTTGACATGTGGAAATAAATTTCCTGAAGAACCAGCTTTGGTGGTGGAGCGGATGTTGGGGCAAGAACAGGAACTGCCGGTCTTGGCGCAGATAACGCCGGTGTCCTGTGGGGACAGGAGTGGCTTTTGTGATAATTCTGTATTCCCCTGCTAAAGGGAGAGCAGAGCTCATCCCCACTCAGCGTGGCGTGGCTCCTGGAGACAGGAAGATCAGGGGCTGTGATTCACTGAGCAGCGAGTTGCGTGGGAAGAACTTGCTGCAGGCACTGCTGATGGAAGTGGGTTCAAAAGCCCTGCTGAGATCAGCCAGGCTGCCAGGCATCAAAGGGCCGCCCTCCCCGGGAGCAGCAGGGCCCAGGAGCAGCGGGTGATTGGTTTCCAGAGAGGAACAGATAAATATATTCCTTTAAAAAATTAAGTAAGTCAATAGAACAAGTCAGGGTAGGTATCCTGCCTGTGCATGTCCTCATCCCCAGAGTCATGTCGTGAAGGAAGGAAGTGGAGTACTGGGGAGTCAATTTGAGGCTGGGCAGGAGTTCTGGGATAGACTTTGCTTTTCCTGCTGATTTTCTGTCCCTGCCTGCAGCCACCTTCAAAGCTGATAATGCTTTGGCTGCTGTGGAGCAGCACAGAGCCAAGCTGCTCTGAGCTGTCTCAGGGATGAACACAAACCTTCCTTGGCAGAAAAACAGGGAGACAAATACTTAGTGAGTGACTTTGGTCTGTACTTGATGGGGGAGTTGGGGGAGTCATCCTTTATGGTGGGATTGGAATAAGGGGAGAAATCAGTACTGTTTGGCTTTCAAGATTTTAGAACCGGGGAGGAGGCTTCACTGTCTCCTGTTGCCTGGGTGAGGCTTATGGTGTGGAATTCCCCGTCTGCTGAAGACAGGGAGACAAGAGGGAGTAGAAAAAGGGCCTTAGTGGTAGAAGCATCAGACTTGTGACTACCAGATTGGAGTCCCTGGTCTTTTCTGGACAGGGCTGCACAGTCTCTTTCTGTGTGTCAGGATTTAAAAAGGAGTCTGTCCATTTCCCAGCATGCCAGGAGGACAAGCTATTGAAAGACTGGAGTTACCAGGTACTGGGTGCATGTTGGAGGGATCTGATTGCAGAAATCTCTGCTTAGGGCAAAGATGTTGGGTTTAAATTCACCCCTGGTAGCTGTGTGCAGCCAGACAAATTCTGGCTCAGTACAAGTCCCCTTGGGCTCAGTCTTGCTCATGTGCTTGAAGGTGCTTGGCCTGGGCTGTTGTTGGGTGGGAGGGCTCAGCTGAGCCCGGGGATCCATCGTGGCCAAGCTCCCAACGTGCCAGACCCTTCCTGGAGCTGGGAGCTGGAAGGGACAGTGCCACAGGCTTGGTGCTGGCAGCAGGACATGGCTCCATTGCTGTGGGCTGCCCCTGTGGGATGGTTTGGGAGCTGTGGGATCATAGTGGTTTCCAGCTGCTGCTGGAAGGGGTGGTGGCACCTCTCCAAGGTGCGTCCTTCCACATTGCAAGGGGTTAGGAGGGAATTTGGGCTCTGAACTGTTTCCTGATGAGATTTAAGGGAATGTTCCTGTTCAACTATTCCTCACTCCCAGGATTCATGAAGAGGGTCCTGTTGAGTGCTGAGAACTTCTGGATTTTGCTCTTAGGAGAGGCTTTTGGGGAAAGAGTTGCAAGGTCTGTGCAGCTGAGCTAAGTGCCTCTGCCCACTACTCACTTTGGCTGAAGCTTTCTGAGCTCCCTCCTCTTCCAGAGGGTATTAATTTCCTGGGCTTTCCTGCAGCAAAGGATTTTTATTTTTCTATAAAAGCCTTTGCAGAATGAAATACCTCTGGGTCTCAATGACTGTGGAAGGAGGAACACACTCTTATTATTCTTTTACTTTATTATTATGATATGCTAAAAATATGTAAATCTCCCTGCTTTAGAGGGAAGTGAGGGGACCTGCTTTTGTTGTTGACAGGTGGTGGGAGGGCACTTGCTGTGCCACCCCTGCCCCCCAGAAGCACTTCTCACTTCTGGGGAGAATCTCTGGGCAAGCCTGAGTGTCCTGTTTGTGAGCCCTTGGCTTAAACACATGAACAGCAGCAAGTCAGAATTGCTGGGCAGCATCACAGAGGCCTTTTCTGCGGACTCTGAGTTGTTTTGAGGCTGGTGGAGATTTTAATAACTGAACTCTGGCATATGGAAGTGTGGCAGGGAGCTGTGTGGAGGAATGTTGCTCTGTGCTGCTCCTTCAGCCTCCTCCTGTGGCACTTCATCTCTGAGTGTAGCACAAGCAGAAATGTCTGGAGGACACCAGGACAGTGCTTAGTCTGGAGAAAAGAAGGCTCAGGGAGGTTTTCTGGATCTCCACAACTCCCTGACAGGAGGGTGTAGCCAGGTGGGGGTCGGGCTCTGCTCTCAGGAAACAGGGACAGGACAAGAGAAAACAGCCTCAGGTTGTGCCAGAGGAGGTTCAGGGTGCATGCTGGGGAAAAAAATCTTCACAGAAAAGGTGGTCAGGCTGCCCAGGGCAGTGGTGGAGTCACCATCACTGGAAGTGTTCAGAAAGCATGTGGATGTGGCCCTTGGGGACATGGATCATTGGTGGTCTTGGCAGTGCTGGGGCAGTGGCTGGGCTCAATGTTCTTAGAGGGCTTTTCCCAACAAATGATTCTGTGTGTTTCTTGTTGGGGAAACCAGAGCCCAGAGAAATGAGATTCTTGAAAAAAAAAGCTCCTGGTAAAGCATCAGGTGACTGCAGGGAATCACCTGGTGATCGCCTGCTTCTGTTTTCTGTCATCAGATCTCAGGCTGGGCTTTGGCCCCAGGAGGTCTGGCAGCCTCAGCAGGACAGGTACCCCAACAGAGCTGGGATGGGGCAGGCACAGATCCCTGGGTTTGATCAGCAACCTGCATGGATTTGGGTGTGCTCAGAGAGTTTATTTTGCACCTTTCAAGAATCACTGACCTCAACCACATCAACCTCAATCTCAGCCACTGGTTGAGGCTGGAAGGGATCTCTGGGGTCCAGCTGGTCCATCTCCCTTCCTAAGCCTCCGTGCAAAGAGCAGCTGTGGAGCAGATGGGGATCACCAACACGTGCTCTGAGTGTGTGTCCACAGAGGAGGGAAAAAGGAGCCACTCCTCCAAACTAGAGGGCACTACCAGCAGCTCTCATATTCAGGACATGCCTGCTCAGCACACAGGAGCAGAGCCTGTGTTCCCTGGGTGCTGCAGTGAGGTGGATCCAGCCCTGTGTGGGTTGTGCTCCCTCTGGAAGTTGCTGTGCAGTTCAGCTGGGATTTGGTGGAGTAAAGATGCTGCAGGTTTTTGTGGATACCTGTTTGATGGGAATGTTTGGCTTGTAACTGTTTGCTCACCAGTTCTCACCAGAGCCTGTGGATCTGGAGTGGTGTCTTGCTCAAGAGGGTGTTGCAGTGCCAAGGAGTTGGCAGCATGGAATCTGTTTCATCTGCCTGAGGCTCCCAGCCTTGCCCATCCACTGCCTGCTCCAGGGTCACAAAGCCTATTAGTTGTTTAAATTAGGGCTATTTATAGCTCTGGAGCCACAAATATCTCAGAGGGTGGTGCAGAGCAGTGGAGACCAGAGTTCTCAATAGATCCCCAAACAAACCCTCCCTTTGCTCACTGTGTGCCCTCCAACCTTCCTCATTTCCATGTCCCACAAGAGCCATCCTGCCTCAAAGGAGGTCAAATCCAGGGCAGAGGCAGCTGGAGCATGTCCTCATCTTACATGGCAGGCTTGGCCAAATCTGAGCAGAAATGCCTGACCTTCTTGCCTGGATGTTGCTGTCACAGCATGGAGAGCACAGCAGAGCTGTCCCTTTGACAGAGCCAGCCTGGAGAAGGGAAAAACCAGCACCTTTACCTGGTTTGGGGGTGCTCCTGTCTGCAGGAGCTGATCACTTTTGCTCCAGGGCTATGGGTTCAGGTCCTTCTCCAAGTGCAGGTGTTGGGGAGTTTTGCTTTGGATGTTGAGGGTGGGGAGGAATTGGTAACTTGTGATTTTTTTTGGGTTTTTAAAATTTTTTTAAGAGTAAGAGGAGCCAGAGCAAGGATTTTTTTTTTTTCCCCAGAGTAACCCTTCTGCATTGCTTCTTTGGCTGCATAGGGAGGAATGTGGTCCCGTGTCTCATGGCAAATCACTTGTCACACATGTAGCCTGGAGTTGTGAAATGGTCTCAGTCCTCTGGCAGCAGCTGATGGATGGATTTGATGAAAGTGGGAAGCTCGGGAACCTGCTGAGGTTGCAGGAAGGAGGAAATGTAGGAAGGTGTGTGTTTGGAGGGTTATTTCTTCTCTCAGGATCAGGATGGAAACTGCAAACACATCCTCCTAACAGTGTGCAGCATCTGTCCTGGAGGGACATGGGCCTGCAGTGACCTCATGGTGTGGGCTTGTGAGAGGAGGGGTGAAGGCAGAAATATCCTCCTGCTCTCTGGGTGGGCAGGGAACTCCCTTCCCTCTCTGCACCCCGCACTCCCTGGGATCACTGCAGACCCATTGTTCCCCTCTCAGATTACCAGGTGCTGGTTGCTGTAAAAGGCACGTGCTGGATTTCTCCAACCAGTAACTTAATCCAGTTTGACACTGGTGGCTCTGGGCTGGAATCTGACTAACATGAGTCACAAACAGCTGAGGGGTGCTCAGAGCTGCACCCACCTCCCTGCAGCCTCTTCCCCCATGATCCCCAGCCCGTGTTCCTGAAAGGCCCCTTGATCCCAGTGCAGCCAGAGCCTGGTGCTGAGCGTGGAGGGGAGGCTGTGCTGAGTGAACCCTCTGCAGGCCTTTGTTCTCTGGGATGGAACAAGCCTCAGCACGGGGCTGCTGCCAACAGAAGGGCACACAGAGGAAAGGGGAGCCCTGCTCGGGTGCTGTTTGCATTTGCCAAGCTGTGCTGCATCTCTCTGTTCCTGCCTGGGGATCCACAACCCACCCAGGTGCCTGTGCCTTTTCAGCCACTCTCTTCAAACAAACTGCCCTGGGCTTTTCTTTGACTTGGGCGCCTTCCCGTGCTTCTCACCCTGCCAGCCTTCCCACTCTGCCTGGCAAGGCACCAGGATGTCAGGCAGCAGCCCTTGCCAGCCCGTGCAGCTCACAGCAGCCCCGGGCATCGCCGAGCCCTGCGAGGGGCAGGTGCTCCAGGTCACCCTGAGGAGCCGTGGGGAACTGATCCGAAGAGAAGGGAGCTGCTCCTGCCTTACAGATGGCATTTCTGAGGCTGCAGCAGGACATCCACACCAGAAGGAAGCTGGAAGTGGAGTGTGAAGGCAGCCTGGAGCCCTTCTGGATGGCAGCAGGAGAGCTGGGGCCGCCGTGTGGGGGTGAGGAGAGTTTGGGCTGCAGGTGCTCGCAGGCTGCCAAGGCAGCAGCTTGCAAGGGGGCTGGGGGGGCCTTGCCTGCCCTTGCCCAGAGCTGTGCAGAGCTCAGCTGGGGCTGCAGACGCTCAGGTTCCAGCCCTGCTGCTCCCGGTGCTCCCTGTGCATCACACACTGCGGCTTGTGGTTACACAGAGCTGGGCCCTGGCATTTGGAGCGTGGCAGGTTGGCTACAGCAAAGGTGGATTTTGGGAGGCTGGATCTTGCCAGCTTTTAGTGGGAGAGGACACTGTCTGCACTCCTTGGTCTTCAGCAGCATTCCCCAGCTGTGGGGTGGGGAGAAGGCAGGCACAAACACAATCTTTTGTCTTCCTTAAAATCTGATTTTAATCTCCTTGCCTTGGAAAAGTGAAGCTATGGGTAGGTAGATGGATAGATGTGTGTGTGTGTGTGTATATATATATGTATATACACCTGTATTTTTTCCCCTTCTTCCTTGGGACACAAAGGAGAGGCCACCTTTCATTCAGAGCCCTGGTGCTGGCTGGCACATGTCCCATACAGCACTGGGACATTCCATCAGACCCATGCCACCAGCTGTACCTTCCCTGCCCAGGAGCTGAGGCTGCTCCTGCTGCCTTACCCACAGCTGCTGTGTCTGTCTGTGAGGAGGGACAAACAGAGAAACATTTGGTGCTTCTGGAATATGGAAAGACTGTGGTTCTGCAGGAGCTTCAGGCTGCAGCCCATGGAAAGAATGGAGTGCCCAGTGGCACTGCTGCTGTCTTGCCCAGCAGCCCCTGTGGCACGTGCAGGGACTGGCATTGAGCACTTTACATGCAGCCCAGTGAATCTCCAGCAAGGCTTCCCCCCAGGACCTGTTGTCCCTGGGTTATGTTCTCCTGCAGTAAATGTGTTCTGGACACCCTGCTGTGGGCACTGCAGCCCTGCTTGCTCGGGGACAGCTGCTGGTGGCAGTGTGCTGGGGAGGGCACAGCAGGTGACAGGGCTGGTGCAGCATTCCAGTGCTCCATCCTCTTCTGTCCCATGCAGGTCAGCAGTGATGTCCTTTGGGCTGTCCTTGAGTAGTCTGTGCTGAGCTTACCTGGGGCTGCCTGTGAGTGTGTCTGTGACTTGATGAGGTTCAGGAGCTTTAAATCAATAGCAGGAGCTGCTCTCCTTGGTAGAAAACTCAGTGTTGTGCTGCAGGGAAGGGACCCTGAGCTGTTGGAGCTGCCCCAGCCTGGCCTTCCTGGGGTTGCTGTGCTGGCAGGATGCTTCCCTCTGGCACATGGACTTGGGAGGGTTAATGGCACGTGCTCCAGCCAGGAGCATCCTCGTGATTCCAGCTGTCACAGTACTGAGTTAAGTGTGTGTCATCTTTACAAGGCAGTAAACAGTGCTACAGTCTGAATTACCCGGCCTGGAGGCCTCCAGGGTACAGTATAACTTGTAGGGGCTTCCCTGGCAGTTCCAGCCTGTCTGCCTGCTCCTGGAGTCAGCCAGGCTCAGTTAAGGTGGCAGTAGCTCTGGAGTTTGGGGAATGAGCAGAAGGAGCTGCTTGGGGTGCTGGGTGGTCATGTGGCTCAGTCTGCTCCAGCACAGCACTGTTCTGCTCCGTTCCTGGCCCTTCCATAAAACCCACCAAATCCTCCTCTCTGTCTTCAAGAGTCTGGAGAAACCAAACAGCCCCCATTTTGAAAAGGCATGGTGATGCCAAACTGAATCTGAGGCCAGGTGTGGATTCCTGTGTTGAACCTGTGTTTGATGGGTCACTGGGACTGTGGTGGGTTTCTGATGGGCCCCTGTGTCCTCCTGGAGCCTGGTGTTTGCTGCTGGGATCCTGGAGGGTGATCTGTGACTGGCAGGTGCCTGGGATAGCCTCGAGGCACTGCTGACTTGGTGCTGATGGAGCAGGAGGTGCATGGAAGGGTTTTGTGCTGAGGGAGCCCCTGTCACTGCCCACACAGGATGCTGTGCCAGAGGATACAGGCCACGCTCTACTCTGCACACCCAGAGCTATTTCACCTGCACACTGGTGCAGAATGTTGCCCAGGACTGTTCTAGAAGCTGCCAGTGCCAGGAAATGAAAATGCCAAGTAGGCTGTGCATGATGAAGCATTCCCAGCCAAACCACAGGAAGGTCAGTGTGTTTTATCCCTTTGAGCTTCTAGGGAACTGTGGCTAATTGTCCCCTCTAAAGTTCAGGCACATGAGAAAGAGGAGTGGCCTTTATAGGTGAGGAGCACACACAGAAACAGATCCATTGCTGTTGGTGGGACTCAGCCTGTGCACAGGATCCCATCCTTTCCCATCTCCTTGCAAGAGGGACTGCACTCAGTTGCTGGCACCTCAAGGAGGTATTTCAGTGGCAGGGCTTGAGAGCTCCCCAGTGCCTTGGGGGTCAGTTTGGATCCATAGTTTGACCTCTCAGTAAACTGAAACCCCCAGCCCTAGGGTGGTTTCTGGAATGAGAAATGAGCCTGGCCTGGCTCTTTCTGCAGGGATGCCCAGGGGCTGAAAGGCCAAAGTCTCCTTGGCTGTAATTCTGAAAATCCTCCATGGTTTTGGCAGTACAGGACAGAGGGCTGGCTCGGGGCATGGGGATGAAGGGGTGATGTCAAAGGAAAGCTGTTCTGTTGAAGTTCACTAAAGAGGTTTTGCCTTTGATTTTTGAAGACTGTGTGTCACCCAGTTGTGCAGAGTCAGGATTCCCTGGGAGCTGCAGGGCACTCTGACCTTTCCTTGCCTTCTCAGGGGAGGGGGCAATGGGGGCCTCACGGGGGGGACCCCATGGCTCTTTGCACATGCAGGGATATCAGTCCATGCCTTGACAGCCTTTTCCTCCAGATCTTGTGTGCAGAGCTGGCAAACTCCTGGAAGTGCAGGGGATAATTTAGCTCACCTCTGAGCTCAGCTGGTAGGAATGGTGTTTAACCAGTGTCAGAATGAGAAGGCAGTGGGTGACATTTGGGATGGGGGTGTCCCTTCTCCTGTCCTTGGTGGCTGCAGTGTGGAAGTCATGTGAGCAGCCACCAGCCTGCAGATGCCCTGTCCCTTTTGTGCCATTCTCTGCCAGGTGTATTTATTGAGCCTGACAGTTCAGGTGCTGTGGAGATGGATGGATTTCTATTAACTGAACCCTGCATGTGCCGTGCTGCAAAGCCAGCCCAGGCATTGGCATTGCAGGGTCTGAGGGCTGGAGCACAGCAGCTGGAAATGCAGAGTGATTGCTTCAATGGAGATGTGAGAGATGGAGCAAACAGCTTTGGAGCTGCGGTGCTGCTCCTGACCAATTTCCCCTCCCCTCTCTTTCATTCCCTCTTTCTCTTCCCCCACCACTCTTCCAATTCTATTTTAATAGCACTACAAATTGCAGCATAAATCTTTAGCTGAGCAGCAATTTGGCTTGGCAGCCACCAGTAAATCTCCTCTTGCAGCCTCCCCATGTGAGGGAAGTTGCAGTGGGAGTAAGGGGATGTAGGTGAGTCCTGACTTTACAGTCCCATCAGGTTTTCCTGGCTCTTTCCAGCTATGGGCCCACAGCCTTAGTCCCACATCTCTCTAGTACTGGGAAGCAGGTAAATTCTTCTCCCACCCCAGCCTTCAGTTCAAAGATCAGGTGTGTTGGGAAGTGGTGTGAAACAGCCTCAAGCATGGAATAGGAGGGGTACCAGCATAACTTCCAAATGCTGTTGTTCAGGTGTGTGATCCTAAAGTTGTTCCCTGTTCTTGAAGACAGTGCAAGGTGGTGTGTGTGATGTTCTTCATGTGAGCAAATGCACCTGTCCCTCCAAACTACCCTGCACACACAGGTGCTTTTGCTACCAGATGCAGAATGTGTGTGTTCTCTGTGGGCTGTGGTAGGAGGAGTGATGAAAAATAGCTCTGAGTGGTGTGTGATGGGCAAAACTTTTGCCATTTAGTACATGCAAGGGATCTGTCTGCACAGTCCCACACCAGGAGCTGTTTGTCCCTGTAAACATTTTCCACCTTGGTTCTCTGTCCTTGGATATGTTCTGCCTCTGTTTGTAGCACCCTTCCAGCACGTTTGAGCTTGACCACCCTGATGTTAGGAAGGAATTGTTCCCTGTGAGGGTGGGCAGGCCCTGGCCCAGGGTGCCCAGAGAAGCTGCAGCTGCCCCTGGATCCCTGGGAGTGTCCAAGACCAGGTTGGACAGGGCTTGGAGCAGCCTGGGATAATGGAAGGTGTCCCATGGCATGAGATGGCCTTTGAGGTCCCTTCCAACCCATTCTGTGGTTCTGTGAATATCAGACCAGGATAAAGTACAGCCCATGCCTTTGTCTTGGCCTCTTCTTGGCTGGGTGTGAAGCTTTAAAGGCATTTTCCATGCTGGATTCTTCAAAGGCTGGGCAAGTGTTGAAAGACACAGGGAGAACTCTGCCTGAAGTCAACACCACTTGCTTTTTGTGTGATGTACCAGTGAGAAAACCAAGGTGCAAAGGGGAGAGGCACCTGCTGCAGAAGTGTGTTAGAAAGCAGAAAGGTTTTGGAGCAGAGTTTCTTTTTTTGTAGAGAGCACAAGTTCCTGCAGTGCTGGCTCCAGATGGCCACCTCACCCGGCTCTGTTCTCTGGGGAGTGCAGGCTCTTTGAGGCAGACCACAGACCCTCACTTAAAAAGAAATTCCTTAATTGGCTTAAAGACAGAGAAATGAAAACAACAGGTAGAGGTTCCTCTTCATCCAGCCTGCTTTCCTCAGGGGTTGCATTTGAAGTGACTGTTCAGACATAGCTCAGGTGTGGGGAGCTAAGTGGATGGAAACAAGTGCCTTTTGGTCCCATGAGTCCACCTTCCTTGCTGAAGCTGTCCCAGCTCCTCAGATGAGAGGGAAGCTTAATGAGTTCAGCTTCTTGCTCCTTTCCTTGCCTCCTCCCCTCCCTGCTGAGAGCAGGTAAGGCTGTATTGTGAAACAACCATGGCTATCAGTACTTCCCTTCCTTCCCACTTCTCAGCCTCCCTGCCTGCATCCTGCATCCTACATCCCTGTGTTTTCTTCAAAGAGCAGCCTGTGCTACCCTCGAGCCCATTTCAAATGGAACCTGGAGAGAGTTGGTCCAAACTTATTCCAAGGATCTCCATGCGCAGATCTGTGAGCTCCTCCTGTGGTACCCTGGCAGCTGGGGTGAGGGACACATCAGCAGGTTTCCCTTGGGATCCTTTTCTCTCCCAAGAGAAGCTGGGCTCCTGTGTTGTGGGATCTCTGTGCTCACCCAGCTCAAGCACAGAGCTTTTGTTAGTGGTACGGGGGTGATGGAAGCTCCTGGTAAGATCCTGAGGCACTGGTCTGGTCCTGAAGATTTGGCTTTCATCCTGTTCAGGGGGTGGCAGCTGTCCACAGGAGGGCACAGGAGTCCTGGTGTCTCCTGGGCTGGTACAAACCTCCTCACTAGCACTGAAGGACCTGGTGTGATCTAGGTGAGCTGGCAGCTCGTTCACTGAGGTGATATTTGCAGGCAGAGCTGGCTCTGCTCCCCCGAGGCCAGGCACTGGTGCCTGGGTGCTCAGAGGTCCTGGGATCCTTCTGGATCTCAGTATCAGATGCCCCCCATACACACATACACACACCCTTTACTAGCTGTAATAAACCGTATGCCCTGTTATTTAAATAGAATAAATTTAAAAATGGAAAAGCCTCCAGGAGCATCTGGAAGTTCAGCACCTGTGGAAAATCAGCAGCTGAAGGAGCTGTATGTGAAGTGAGAGTGGGGAGAGGAGCCTATAAAGGGCTCAGTGGAAAAAGAGGAGTGTCTGGAAGTCTTTCATCTTCCCATTGCAGTGTTCAGATGCGACTCCAGCTGCTTTCTATTCTGGGATGCAGGGAAGTGTGTGCTCTCACACGTGGCTATTGCAGCTCAGGAAGCAGCTCTGGATTGACCCAAAGGTTGGGAAATCATTCTGCTGTACAGTGAGAGGAATTCAGAGGATGGTGAAGGTGCATTGCCAGGGCTTGAGAGATTCACGTTTCATTTCTGAATTTGTCTTAGATTAATGATCTGTCAGTGCTTTGGCTGCTGTCTAGTCCCAATGGAAGAAGAATCCAAGGCTCTCCAAAACACCACTGTTTGCAGGTGTGATGCCATATTCCTTTTGGGTGCTGATGGTGTTTCTTAGGTTGCCATGGGAAAATCAGTCCCAGTTCTGTCTGGAACCCCACCAGATACTTTGTGGAAAAAGGGAATGTGCAACCAGGCAGATGTTGCAAGCTGTGGAGGACACAGTAATTTCTCTGTATTCACTGGAGACCAAATGGACACTGGAATTCCTTTGCTTCAGGAAGGGCTTCTCCCTGTTCTCTCCTGGCCAATTCACACAACTGGCATCCCAGATTCTCCTTGTTTCGGGTTCCTTAAAAGTTAAGAATTTTATTTCCTGTCCTTCTGTACAGTCAACTCTCCACACTCAACAAGAAATTCACGTATGAGCTGGAGATGCAGATATGAACATCCCGCTTGTGCTGCATTGCCCTAACCCCATGTCCCATCCCAGACACTTCTGCCCAAATCTTCAACCCCTTTTGGAGGCTGAAGGGCCAAGGCAGGACCCCTGTGGAGCAGGGGACACGGAGGGGTGGCAGTTAGCAGCCCTGAGAGGGGGGATGAGCAGTGCTGGCTGGCTGGCCCACAGGGTGCTTGCCAGCACCCAGGTGGGCAGGCAGGGATCTCTTGCAGCCAGGTTCTCCTGAGTTGCTGGTGGTTTTCCCTGCAGGAGTGATGCATATCCCACTTGACTGCCAGGCCCTCCCCTCTCCTGGTGTGGTTCACCAGCTTTGACAGGAAGGGCCAACCCCGCTGCAGGCTCTCACCATTTGTCACAATAAATTGCTTCTTCCTCCTGCTGCGTGGGGGAGATGCCGGATCGTGTGCCCTGAGTCTGAGCAGCACCTGAGGCTGCTTCTCCCCCTCCTTGCTCTTCCTCCCCCCAAGTCTGCAAGGAGAGCAGAGCCTGCTGCAGCTGGCAACAGGCTCCCCAAAGTTTGCCTGATGCAGCAGTGAATTTTGTGTGCTCTTGCATTCAGCTGCTTGACCTGACATGGCATGGGAAGGGAGCAGAGCTGGAGAAGGTGCCGATGCTCCGGGAGCAGGAAAGGCAGGAGCCGTCTGTGAGGCTGGGGGGGCTTTGCTGCTGTCTGTGGTGGTCCCTGTCCAGCACAGGTCAGTACAGTGGGACAGCCTGGCTCCAGCACAGCAGCTGCACCAGGCCTTGGTGTGTCTTTTCCAGCAGCTGGCAGGGAGTGTGAGTGCACTGGAAGTTGTGTGTGGAGCCAGGAACTCAGTGGAGAGCGTGTGAGTGTGTGTGTGTACAAACTGCAGTACCCAGTTCAGCTGGGACTCTGCTCTGTGCATCTTTGGACAGGGTTTCTGATGTAGGAGAGGGGGCATTCAGGTTTGCCTTCTGACCTTTTGTCACCACACGAGCTGGTGACATGCCCAGGCAAGTCAAGCAGGGTGTGCTGGTGGTGGCAGTGGGGGACCCTCCATCCTCGCCCATCCCTCGCTGCTGGGTGCTGCAGTGGCTTCATTGCTGTGTTCTGATCAGCCACACTCTGAACTCCAGGGATGCTGGGAGCTGCCAGAGTTCCTCTCTCTTCCTCTGGCCCCTGGCAGTCTGTCTTTCTCTCTGCAGATCACTGCAAAGCTTGTTGGCTGAGATGTTAAGCGTGGGCTGCTTTCCCGAGGTCCAGGACCAGCTTAGCTCTTCATTAAGGCCTGTTAATCATGCTGAGGAGCCTGACAGCTGCTGGCCATGGAGCTCAGTGCCCTGCTGCCTTCCAGCTCTCTGGGATGGTGCTGCCCAGGGTGCCCCAGTGTCACTGGCAGCCCCAGGAAGGGCACTGCCTGCTCTGGCATGGGACAGTGCAACTGCAGACCTTGGCTTGAGAACTTTCCTTGTTTGCAGGAAGAGTTCCCAGCAGCAGCTCTGCCAGGAGCTGGGATGGTGGCCAAGTTAAAGCCCTAGGAGAGGAGGAAGAGGAGGCTGGGGGCTCTGCTTCCACCTGCCAGGCTGCAGTCCTGCTCTCCTTAGTCTCAGACCTCATGGCTACACGAGTCTTTCTCTCTCCCTCCATCCCAAATGGTACCAAGCTCTTATTACTGTGGGTTTTTTTCTTAATTGCACCCTGGAGCTATGCTTTGATTTATTTTATCAGGGAGATTTTAGGGAAAAAGATGGTTGTTTCTGGAGCAAATAGCAGCCTGCCCAATGTAGGGCTGGGAACTGGTGGGACAAAAAGAGAGGGGGGCTTGGCAGTGCCCTCCCACCCCCTTCCTGTGGCTGTGCCACGATGGCTCCAGCACCCCACAGCCCCCACGGGGCCGTGAGAGGGGCAGGCAGCCCCCTCCACACTCCTGGAGCATCCCCCAGCAGCTCAGGCCTCAAAGGCAGCAAAGGGCTTTGAATTTCCTCCTCCTGCTGGGAAGAAGGGATTTAATTTACTCTCTGAAGGTAGAGGGTGGTGTTTTGGAGCTGAGCTGGTGGCGCTGGCTGTGAGAGAGGGTGGGGGAGTGGAGGTGCTCACAGAGCATCACCTGCAGCTCCTCAAACCTGTGCCATGCCTCGCTCTCCAGACATGAGACACCCAAGGAGATGTCCTCTCCTCCATTCCCTCACACCTTGCATCTGAAACCCTTCCATTTTGAGCTCTTCTGGCCATCCCTCCTGCTTTTCCTACTCAAGATTCTGTTGGGTTTTTTAATTAAAACCTGCCATGATTTGAAATGAATTAGTGTAGCAGCAGTATTAAAGAACATCATCTTCCCAGCTGTTCCTCCCCAGCATCTTGCTAGTCCTAGAGCAGATGCCCTGCTCATAAATCCTATCCCTGCTGTTCTTGATACTCCCTGATTTCTGCACATCTTAACTGTCCTAACACCAGAGGAGGCTTGCAGATCTGTGTTCTCATCCCTGTGTGATGTGACCTGCTCACGTGTTCAGTGCTTCTTCTGTTTTAGGTGGTCACAAAGTTTGCTGGACAAGTATATTTTACATGGGAAACTTTCTGCTCAGACCACAGATGGAGTGTAGTTATAAAAACCATGCAGGGTAGCTGATGCAATTTTTACCAGGCTTTCTAAAAAACAAAAATACATTTCTCAAAGTGTTTTCTTGCTCCAGGTGTGCAAGAATCTGAAGCTCTAAGTATCCAACAGAACTTGGGGCCATCAGTCTTCAAGGATCAGGCATTTTATTGACAAAAAAAGATAAAATTCTTGAATTCTTGTGTTGCATTTGCTGGAGGACTATGGGCTTTTTTCCCCTGAAAAAGCAGCTTTTTTGGGAGCTGCAGGCATGCTGAAGCACTCACTGATGTTTTGGCAGAACCAGATGTCCTTTGTGCTTTCTACAACCAAGTTACACCAATTTCATGCCACTGTGACAAACCCCTATAAAACTGCTGTACCTCCTCTCTGTGTTTGCTCTTGAGAAGGTTTAAATATCCATTATATGTAGATTTTGGTCAAAGTCAATGTTGTGTAGTCAAAGCAAGGCTGTTCAGTTCATCACCTCCTCAAGCCAATTCAATGTGTTAATGGCCATGGTACAGTGCTGGCCTGAGTTAAGGACACAAATTTCCTCCCCTGCTATAATATTTGGGTGCAAATGGAGCCTGGTATTTTTTGCTTTTAAATTCCCCAGGCACACAAAGGACTGGGGAAATTAGGTACAGAAAAGGTAAATAAAGTCATTGAGTAAGAGGAATGATGGCAGCAGTAGCGCTGTGCTAAATTGGTTTCTTTGAAGTAAAGTCTGATTGCAACTGCAGAAATTTCCCCTGCTTGCATGCAGGGAGGCAAGATGAGGTTATTAATTATAACAACAGGCTGGAATTGATCTTAATGAGAAATAGTGCAGCTTGGGAGGAGCTGAGGCTGTGCTGGTGGCTGTCTCCAGGGCTGGGGCTCCAGAAGGACCTTCCTGGGCCATTCTCCTGCCAGCCTTGTTGCTCCAGAGCCTGTCCCAGGATGATCCTGTGGTACTGAGTCCCTCCATCCTGGGTTTTGAACGGGTCACATTGCTGTTGGCCATCTCATCTGGGCCCTGCCTCTCAATAAGCTTGGACAGGTGCAGGAGGTGCTGCTGCAGGGTCAGACCTCATCAGAAACTCATGAATCCAGAGCCTGCAAAACTTTCGAGCAAAGCTGGAACTTGGACTTTGCTGACCTTGAAATACTCAGTCTGCCTCCTCCTTTTGTATCCCCAGGGATTATAATTGTTGCCCTGGCAGACATGTGGGAAACCTGCTCATTAGCTGAGGAGCCTTTGGGAATGGTCTTGTCCCAGCGTGCCTGTGCTTTGCCAGCCAAACTGGTTTTCTTCTGAGAGCTCATTTCTTACAACACTGCAGCAATTAAGGTGTATTAAAGGCTAATCATGCCCAGCCTGTTTTTCTCACAAGACAAGCCTTCCAGATTCTGATTCTGCTTTGATGAAGAATGACGAAATGCTCTTGTCTCCTGTCCATCAGTTCAGGGTAACTCTCCCTGTGTGTGTCCCCGGGCTCGGAGAGAAGGCATGCTCCTTCCAGGTGTATGTCACTTGGCACTCCTGCAGCAACTCCTGTGACTTCAGATCCCTCCAAAGACTCTACCCCTTCCCTCCCTTTTCCTGAGCAAAACCCAGGGATTTCAGCCATGAAGAGGACTCTGCAAGCCGTGACAGTCTGCTCAACCTCCCTTCCCCATCAAAGCCACGCTTTGCTGTGTGTCACAGGAGCTTTCAGGGTGCTCCTGTCCCAGCTGTGCTTCTGCCCTCCTCCTGTTTCCCACCACACTCTGGGCACATTCCTTGGTGTCTCTTCATGGCTGGTGGAGGATAGAGGAGTGTGTTCTCTGTCCCACTTGTACCCCTTGCAAGCACTGGTATTTACAGAGCATTGCCCAATGCTCTCAGGGATGCACAGGGAGGGATTGTTGGGGTGTCCTGTGCAGGGCCAGCAGTTGGACTGGTGATCCTTGTGGGTCCCTTCCAGGGCATTCTGTGATTCTATGAAGTCCTGTCTTGCCTGTCCCACAACAAGATGCCCGCTCTCACCCTCACATCTCACAGACAATCCCAGTTTTTGGGGAGGTGACAAGAGAGTAAATTGCAGGGACAGCTGCAGTTTGAGAGTGCTTTGTTGGCTGCCAGAAAACTCTTGTGCTGAGTGCACCCTGTACAGCTGGGCCAGTGTTTTTAATCTCAGACCTCTCATTAGCAGAGATCAGCTTTCCCCTGGGAACTTCTCATTAAAACTCCCAGCCTCTTCTCTCTCTGGCTGTTGGAGCACATCTGAGCTGCTGGAGCTGTGTCCAGTGTGGGAAAGGAAGAAACTCAATAGAAACTGTGCTAGAACCATCTGGAGGTTTGGTGCTATGGGACCAAGAAATTCCCAGGAACTGGAGTGCATCATCAGCTTGGGAAACTCTTTGTGTCTGTCTGAGCCTCTTGGCACCTCTAGGGAGGGTTGTGTGATGTTGCTGGGTCTTTTATGGCCCCATTCACCATCAAGTGCTCACCCTTGCATGGTTTCCTGCTGCAGAATAAGACCTTTTTTTTCCCCTCCCTTCTGCTTTGATGAGGGATTTTTTCCTGCCACCATTGCATTATTAAACAGGACAAATCTAGTTGTCCTGTTTCAATTCACTGCAGGTTATCACCAGTAGAAAATGCCATTTTCTGCATAAATGTCATTGTCCTGCTCCAGTGAATGGTCAGGAGCACTGATACCTCCAGAAAGAAGGGATGTCCTGGCCACAGGGGAGTTTGTCATGGAAGAGGACCAGGCTGGTCCCTTGGCTGATTTTCCATCCCTGACCTAAGCTGTGTTTCTGGGAACTCGTTGACAGTTTGTCCTGAATTGACATTAAAGAGTGAGAGCAGATATAAATATATGATAAAGCTCTGGAGTGCTCAAAAATTAATATTTCAGGATCAGGAAGTCTTTATTTCCTCAAGTGCTCCAACAAAATGAGGAATTTGTGTATTTGTAGTTGTTGTGGGTCCCTTCCACCAACTGAAGGGACAGAGGGAGCTCAGAGCAGAGCCCTAGCTCTGGTCCTGGCTGAAAGGGATGCCTGGTGTCAGAGGCTGCATCAAGAAAGGGGTGACCTTTTTGGAGCTGGTTTTGGTGTTGGGGTGTTTTGGTGGTCAGGATGCTGGAGTGTGAGTCCTGCAAGGAGAGGGGGAGGGAGCTGGGCTCAGTCAAGAATTTGACCCAAGTTGCCCTGCGGGAGTGAGTCCAGAGGAGGCCTCTGAGTTTATCACTTAGAGCTGGAGCCCCTCTGCTCTGCAGCCAGGCTGGCAGAGCTGGGGGTGCTCACCTGGAGAAGAAAAAGCTCCAGGGAGAGCTCAGAGCCCCTTGCAGGACCTAAAGGGGCTCCAGGAGAGCTGGAGAGGAACTGGGGACAAGGGATGGAGGGACAGGACACAGGGAATGGCTCCCACTGCCAGAGGGCAGGGCTGGATGGGATATTGGGAATTAGGAATTGTTCCCTGTGAGGGTGGGCAGGCCCTGGCACAGGGTGCCCAGAGCAGCTGTGGCTGCCCCTGGATCCCTGGCAGTGCCCAGGGCCAGGCTGGGCAGGGCTTGGAGCAGCCTGGGACAGTGGAAGGTCTCCCTGCCCATGGCCAAGGCTGGAACAAAACGATCTTTAGGTCCCTTCCAGCTGAAACTATTCCATTATTCCATTATTCCATTATTATTTCCATCTGGAGAGAAAGCATTGAAGGAGCTGTAGCAGTACCTGCAGACACATCATCCAGAGGTCAGAGCCAGGCTCTTCACAGCAGCACATGGTGGGAGGGCAGAAACAACAAACACGGGATGAAACAGGAGAGTTTCAGACTGGATGTAAGGACAAGCATTTCTGCCCAAGGACAGTCAGTTAGCTGAGGTCGCTGCCCAGAGAGGTTGTGAAGTCTCCATCCTTGGAGGTTTTCAAGACCAGACTGTCTAAACCTGCTGCAATTCCTTTACAAGATTCACCTTGAAGCAGGAGTTGGAGCTGGAGACCACCCTGAGGTCTCTTCTGCCTTGTTTACTCTGGGATCCTCCATGCCTGCTCTTGTGCAAGTGGGGTGCTGCTTCTGCACACATGTGGAGAGCCTCTGGTTTTTGGGAATATTTGTGTTGTTGCAGTGGGACCACCTGGCACTGCCTGACATGGATACTTGGATACAGTGCTCCAGGAAAGTGTGGCTGAGTTTGGGGGGGTTCTCTTTGCTGTTCCTGCCCTTGCTCAGCAGATCTGGGAGAAAAGGGCAAAGAGCCAGGTCCCTTCTGGTGCTTTATTTTTGTCTATGTCTCTCCAAGACAGAATATCCTGTGTTGAAAGGGTCCTGGAAGGCTGGGGTGAAGGTCACTGGTATTAAAGCCTGGTTTATTTTCTTGTTTCACTTTGGAGGCAGGATTTGGATGTATTTATGCAACCTGCCCTGTTTGGATGATGCCAGCACTGAGCTGGTGACACTTTCCCGTATAGCCTCGGGGGTTCAGAAGTGTGAATCAGAGGCTGTTTGTCTCCACTGATGCTCCTATAGAAACTTATACCAAGTGGAAAGTCCCAGCTCCCAGTGTTTCTGTGTTGCTCTGCCAGTATATCTGCTGCAACCTTCCAGGTCCAGCCTCCCAGCCCCTGCCTGGCTCTGCAAGAGTGAGTCAGCTCAGCCAACAGCATCTCCTCGCCCGGGCTTCATGATCCCAACCCACGTGTGCTCCTAACAGTGCACTGCCAGAGGGATTCTGAGTGGTTCCTGACCTCCTGCACCCCTTCCTGGTGGGCACAGGTGCCTCCTGCTCCTGCTGGCTCTGGAGATGTGGTAGGTCCGTGTGGGAGAAGGCTCAGCAGTCCTCTCTTAGGTCAGGGTCCGCAGTGCTACTGAAAGAATATTAAATGGGAGATATTAAATAGAAAGCAGGGGGTTGAGGGGAAGGGATTCACAGCTCACAGACATTGAGGCAGGATTTAGGGCTTTTTGGTAAATTTTCTTTTCTTCCACAAAATTCGAGTGCTTTTTCTTGTATTTGTCAGTGAGGATTTTGCTGGGATGCATTGTGTATCAGAGAGCTCGGGGTTTGTGTTGCTGACGAGAACAATTGATTTTTATTTATTTGTTTATTTACTGCGGGAGAGAAATGAAGCCATAAGTTTTAAGACTTTAGCTGCTCTGGAGGAATTTTATTTAGAGAAACAGCCAGATTGTGTTGCTGTGTGTGATTGACACAAGCTCTTCTAATCCTGTTGCCAGTGTGGGCTCTGCAGCAGAGCCCTGGGATCTCTCACTCCGGTGCCTAGGTCAGCTCAAGGTGTTCTCTGGCAGTCCAGGGTGCTTCTGCCCAGGGCTGGTGTCATCTCCTGCCCTGCACATCCCACAGCCCTGGCACACCACCAGCTCCCTGCCAGCAGGAAAGATGCAAACTGCAGGTTTTTGGGCTCTTCCCGGTTTCCCACCCTGCCTTGTTCCTTCCTGTTTTGCCCTCCTTCAGAGATGACTTGGGTCCCAAAGGTGGCGGCCATCCCTGGGCAGTTTGGTGGCTGTGTAGGAGCCAGGGCTCTGCAGCAGCTGGACACACTGGGCTCAGCAAACTCATTGCTCAGCAGAGCCAGGGCGGGGTTATCACTGTCCTGAAGTGGTTTTGGAAGGTGACCAGCTGGAACCTTCTTAATCCCTGGAGCAGTGAGGTTCCCTGGGACCTGATCAGTGTGCTGAAAGCTGCCTGCTTGCTAGAGTACTTTCTATATTATTTTTTAAGCATGATAATTACACTGCTGTGATTGCCAAGGTAGGGGCATGCCTGCCAATACGGTGGTGCCTCCTGCCAGCTGATGTCTCCTGCCTTGGATGGGGAGAGCTGCTGTGCTGGGAAGCACAGCCATGTGGATCTATCCCCATGTGTGCTGCTGGAGGTGTGGGGTTGTAGCCTGCTACCTTGTCCTTGCACCCCAAGGTGCCCTTTTTGTGTGCACCCCAGAAGAGCCTCCAGCAGCTCCGTGCTGCGGGCTGCAGAGCGGAGCCCTGCGTCACCCTGTGAAGTGTCCCCCAGGAAAGCCCTCCTGTGGGTGGGTGCTGCCAGGTCCCTGGTTTCAGAGGAGCTCCTCTCCCGCAGGAAGGTGGCAGGCAATGTTTATCTCAGTTGTGTTTGCTGGGGCTGCAGAGTGACTGTGTTAACACGCAGCAGATGGGCCTGGTGAATAGGTGCTGGAGATAACCCTGTTTCCTCATGCAGCCTTGTTGCCTGCTGGGAAAGCAGCCAGCCAGGCTGTTTAAGGAGAGGTGTGGAGCTTGGACAGGCTGAGGATGGATTTCTCCTTCAGCTGGTTCGGTTTTGGGAGGAGGCAGTTGCTGTGGGACAGAGGCTGCTGCCACAGTCCACCACGCCCTGGTACCATGGACCATGTAAAGGCAGGTTCCAGCCTGGTGCCCACTGGGATCTTTGGACCCTAAATTTAGTTCTATTTCAGGCAGGGACTGGAATTGTCCATCAGTCCTAGGCAGGGGTGTGGGGAAAGCAGGCTGCAGGCTGGGGGATTGGTGGTTGGGAACTCAGAAGTGTGGGACACAGCTGAAGGTGTCCCGTGTCCTTTGCCATGCTGTGGGCCTCCCTCTCACTTTCAGGGAAATGGTGTGGCTGCTGGGCACCACAATGTGCAACAAAAGGCAGGGGAGTCTCCTGCCAAAGCCTGTCACGCTGGTGGCCCTGCAGGACCTTTGAGGGAAGAGCTGATGGCCCTTCTGGAAGGCTTTTTGGTTTTCCCAAGAAAGTCAAGTAGGTGGAAATCCCAGCAGCAGCTGGACAGTGTTAGGGGCCGACTCCTGTTGCAAGGGGTGAGAAGATGGGACCAGGAGGGGGACAGTGTGACCAGAGAATGTCATAGCTCCCCAGAGCCATTCCAGGACACTTCAGTGTCCTGGCTTCCATCTCCCTTCCAGCTGCCTGGAGCCTGGATCTCCTGCCCAGCCAAGTGAAATGGTGCTGCCTTCCCTGAGCCTGCAGCTTGTTGCTGATGCCACATCAAGCAGGTCTGGGGATGTGGCTCATCCCAATGTCCCCTTGTGTGGTACTTCTGTCTTTTAGGTTATCCTAGGTTTTCTCCTCTCTATGGCAAGGAACAGGGTGATTCCTTCCAGAGTCCCATGGTGGCACTGCTAGAAGCCTTTCCTTGCTGGATAGGACCACGAGTGTGTGAGGGATGGGCAGGAGGAAGATTGGTGGTTGTTTGTCCCAATCCACAGAAAGCACTGTGGCATCCACATTTTGGGGCAGATTTTTTGGAGCCAGTGCTCTCCTGCACTGTGTACACAGCATGGAGGAGGCTGGAGATGGATGGCACAGATTGCTGACAGCCTTCCCTTGCCTTTTGCTGATGCCTGTGGTTTGATGAACCTCACCAGTAAGACAAATGGATGTAACAGGATCACGGTGCCCTTCATGGCTCCATTGGCTGCCAGAGCTGGGCAGCATCTCCTTCCCCTCCTCTGCTTGAGGAATGATCTCCCTTTCAGATGTTGTGGACATGGTGCTGCCACAGGGGAGAGGGATGTACAGTGGCTCCCAGCTGTAGGACTTGAGGCAGAAAAATCAATGTTTATATTTCTCTTAGCTGGGAATAACTCCAGTAAATAAACACCTTGCAGAGTTCAAACGATGCCGGCACTGTATATGAACCAGAATGAATTTTCAAGCTCTCTCTTGCAATAAAATGGATTTCTTGATTTCAGGCTTTATTTAGAGAAGTGTTTGATTTAAGAAGGGAGTTGAAGGTTATATCTGATCTCTGTGATGTGGAGCTGCTCTTCCAGTGGCTGTGGAGCGTGGTGTGGAAATGTGGTTGGATTGCTGCTGCTGCTGGAGTGTTCCCAGAGAGTTTCTGGTGTACCAGCCAAAGGGAGGGTCACTTCCCTCCCCCCCAGGGGGGTTCTGGCTGCGTCCTCTGCCCCTTCAGACCTTGCTGCTGCATTGCAGTCTGCTCAGAGCCTTGGGAAGCTACGTGTGCAGGTGCTGCTGCTTGGGATTCTGGAGGCCAGCCAGGACCCAGTACCTTCCACAAGCGGCACCGGCATCTCTGAGCTGTCTGTGCCTGCCCTTTCTGGGATTAAACACCCTCCTCCCCTTTGTTCCATCCAGTGGGGTGCTTGGACTTGATTGTTGCAGGGATGCTGGAGAGGGAGCCAGTGGTGAGCCCACTGTGGTGCAGCTCCCATGACTTAGGCTGCTCTTGGTTTCTGGAGCTCTGACTCTGCTCTTCCTGGGAAGAGCTGAGGGCATGGATGGGCTTGGAGGCTTCTTCTGTACAATTGGCCCTGTCTGTGGTCTCAGGCAAGCAGAGCGGGGTGGAAGGGCTTGGAAGGGGCCTGCTCTGCTGGAGAGGGGCACAGCTGACCTGGAGCTGGGGTTTGAGATTGGATTTATGACTTGGCTACCTTATCTGGGAGCAGGAGTTCATGGAGGGAGGGCTCCAGGCTCCCAGTGCATGCTCAAATGAGGGAGAGCTGGTTTGTCCTTGTGTGAAGGAGGAGGAAGCAGAAACCTCTGCTTTAGCCCCACCTTTGCTCCAAGCTGCAGGAAGTGGCCCCGAGCAGGGGACAAAGGGCACCATGCAGGGCTGTTCTCAGTGTGAGTGCACCCATGGCAGCCTGAAAGCAGCGGGAGGGCTGCACTGGGGGAACGCTGCTCCCTGCAGCCCAGGGATTGCCGTGGTCCTTGGAGCTGCTGCTGCTGCACTGCTGGAATATCCACCCTGCCTAGGAAACGGAATTGTGACTTCCTGCCCTAGGACGAGGTGGTTCTGTCGTGTGTTGGACCCATTCTTCCACCAGGGTTTCAGGCATTCCCAGGCAACGTTGGAGGTTGAAACCAATGCAGTCAGAAGGGCATTATGGCCTCTCTGCTTCACAGATAAGTGGGGAAGCAGCTGGAGCTGGGACATGGTGCTCCTCTTTGCCAAGCTTGGAAGCTGTTGGTGAGCTGTCCTGGCACTGGTGCACCATGGAGCTGCTGCTCCCAGGCTGACTGGGCCAGGCTTCTGGTCTCAAAACCTACAGCCAGGTAGAAGCACCCCTCCACACCAAAGCCTGCCTTCTTTGGCTTGGTGGTGTCTGGTGTGGGATAACACAGTTATCCCAGTCTGGATAAATGGTGTGGAGCTGAAAGGAGAGGAGGGAGACAGGAACAGAGACAGAGGTGGGGTGGAGCATAGAAGGAGAAAAGAGTTGATGCTGGAACAGAAAGAAGGCAGAGCAGGGTGTCACCTCCTCCCAAGAGTTCCCAACGACCTGCAGACACACAAAGTTGCCAGGGCTGGGCACAGACGTGGTGTTTGCTTACCAGGGCACAACCCCACTGTGATAATGGGGTCAGTGGGTGCTGGAGTGCTTCTTTTGCCCTTCCTGGAGCATTTTGGATGGAAGCCAATGCATTGCCATGCACCTGGAGAATTTGTCAGTGCCAGAGGAGCAAGCGCCAATAGAGCAGTGACTGCACTGATGGTTGTTCCCTTCCTGGAAGCAAGGTCCTGACCATGCCAGCCCAGGAAACACACGGTACCTCTGCCTATTGGGTGGCCTTGGCCTCAGCCTCACGCTGTGTCTTCTTTCTTGCAGCCACTCCCACTCCCCTGGCTCCATGGCCGCCGTCCGTGAGTGGTCCTGCACACGCTGCACCTTCCTGAACCCCGTGGGCCAGCGGCAGTGCTCCATCTGCGAGGCCCCCCGTCAGAAGCCTGACCTCAACCACATCCTGCGGCTCAGCGTGGAGGAACAGAAGTGGGCCTGTGCCCGCTGCACCTTCAGGAACTTTCTGGGCAAGGAAACGTGTGAGGTGTGTGGCTTCACCCCGGAGCCGGGACCCAGTGGCTCCCCCTTGCCCGTCATCAATGGTATATTGCCCAAGCCTGCTGTGCTGATGGAGCCCAAGGGCACGTCCAAGGAGGAGGCTGCCAAGACAGAAAGCAGCAGCGAGGACTCAGAGGGGAAGAGCCCCGATGAGGCAGAGCTGGAGAGCGGCTGGGCTTGCCAGCGCTGCACCCTGCACAACACGCCCGTGGCCAACTCCTGCTCCGCCTGTGGTGGCCCACGCAAGCTCTCCCTGCCCAAAATCCCACCAGAGGCGCTGGTCGTCCCTGAAGTCATCACCCCGGCCGGATTCCACATGGCCCCCTCCACCCCGCAGCCTTCAGTCTCCGCAGAGATCTCTGATGGCGATGCCGTGGCCACCCCGGGCCCGGTGGCTATGGAACAAGAGGTCCAGAAGATCCCAGCCTTCAGCCCCTTCTCCCCAGGGCTCCAGAACAACCCTGTGCCCCGAAGCCGGAGGGAGGTGCCCCCACAGCTGCAGATGCCGGTCCCCGAAGGCTCCCAGCCCACGGCCACGGGCGCCGTGGGGCAGAAGGGCTCTCCCCAAGGTCAGGCCAGGGCCGCCCCTGCCGCACGCTTCCCGGACCTGCTGTCCAACAAACGGCTGAGCGTGCTAGAGGAGGAGATGGAGGTCAGTCCGTCCCACTGGAAGTGCAGCTCCTGCTCCGTGCTCAACTCCGCCGGGGCCAGCAAGTGCGAGGTTTGCAGCACCCAAAAAGGCAGCGACACCATCAACCTGGTGGGGGACTCCGTGAGGTTCACCCCGTGCAGCCCCTCCAGCCCCGACTTCACCACCTGGTCCTGTTCCAAGTGCACCCTGAAGAACCCCACGCAGGCCCAGAAGTGCAAGGTGTGCGGCTCCTCCAAGCTGCACGGCTTCCAGGAGCACGGGGGGCCGCCGGGCGAGCCGGCGCCGCGCTGCCCCGACTGCGGCGCCTGCGACAGGGCCGGCTGCTCCTGCGGCGCCAAGGCCCCGTCGGCGCGCAAGGTGGCACGGCTCTTCCCGGCCCCCGCGCCCGGCGCCCAGGAGAGGCCGGGCCAGTGGGCCTGCCCCGCCTGCACCCTGCTCAACGAGGGCAAGGCCAAGCACTGCGCTGCCTGCCACACCCCCCAGCAGTACGTGGCCCAGCACAAGGGCCTCAAGCCCCTCAAGAGGAGGGAGAGCATGCACGTGGAGAAGAGGAGGCAAACGGATGAGGGCGAGGCCAAAGCCCTGTGGGAAAACATCGTGACCTTCTGCCGGGAGGTGAGTGCTTGCTTGTTCCAGCCAGTGGGGTGCTTGAACTTGATTGTTGTAGGGATACTGGAGAGGGAGCCAGTGGTGAGCCCACTGAGGTGCACCTCCCATGACTTAGGCTGCTCTTGGTCTCTGGAGTTCTGACTTTGCTCTTCCTGGGAAGAGCTGAGGGCATGGATGGGCTTGGAGGCTTCTTCTGTACAATTGGCCCTGTCTGTGGTCTCAGGCAAGCAGAGCGGGGTGGAAGGGCCTGGTCTGCTGGAGAGAGGCACAGCTGACCTGGAGCTGGGGTTCGAGATTGGATTTATGACTTGGCCACCTTATCTGGGAGCAGGAGTGCGTGGAGGGAGGGCTCCAGGCTCCCAGTGCATGCTCAAATGAGGGAGAGCTGGTTTGTCCTTGTGTGAAGGAGGAGCTGGGACATGGTGTTCCTGCCTCCCCCAGAGGTCTGGGTCAGCGCCTTCCATGCCTTGGGTACCAGGGATCTTCCCTTGCAACAGCTGCATGCTGGTTGTTAGCACTGAAATGTCATATTTTGGTGCAGAATGATGTCCAGGCTGAAGACAGCCCATACAGGCCACTCCTGGTACAAGGGTGAGGAAGTCTAAAACCTAGTGCTAAACCTGTTAACTCTGAAACCCAGTGGTATTTTAAATTAGCGAGAGACAACTCCTGGGATGAAGAGGACATCCTTAGGTGGTCAGTCCATCTCCTTCCAGTGTCTAGTGGTGGGAAAGGCAGAGTGTGCCCAGGTTTGCTGGTGGCACTGCTGTCTATGGATGCAGGAAATCTGGGATGCAACAAGCAGAGGCTCAGAATGAGAGGGCAGACAGAGGATTGCTGCCACTGCCAGCAACTGCAGGTGTTTTAGAGCCATGGGCTGGGCCTTGGTGTTCTTGGTTTGGGTGTTGCAAATGCAGAGGTGCAGCACAAATGGCTCCTCCTGTTCTGGGCAGGCAGCTGAGCTGTAGCTGTAGCTTTAGGCTGGCTCTAGTTGAAGGTCTCAGGAGTACGTGCCAGCACACACCTTCCCACTGTGAGGTATCTGGTCCAGTCAGTTGGGTTTCAGCCTCAAACACCACTCTGTTGGCCTCATTTTATTTCCCTGTATGGCATTAAAAGCTCCTGTGAATGCTGCTTTCTCTGGCCTCCTTCTGGGGGAAGCCTCCGGCTCCTCTGGACCAGATGGAGAGGGAGTTGCAGTCCCATTTTGACGTACAAACAAGGCTTTTCCTGCCTGGTCTGAGGATCATGTCCATTCCTGTGCCTCCACTGCACAGTCCAGGGAACAGAGATGTTTGACTCAGAGGGGAAGCTCTGAGAATGATCTTGTTTGGGCTTGTGGTTTTTTTTAAATTGCTGTGTGTCCTTCCTAACAGGCGTGGGTGTCTTTATAGCAGAGACCCAGATTCTGCTTATCCCCATCTTCTAAGCAAGTGAATAGCCTTTTCTGTAGGCAGGGAACATCTGTTCCATCAGGAATCAGGCCTGAAGGATGAATCATGATGATGGCCAGGCCGAATTAGCGGTGTGGCACTGCCAGGAAGGGGAGCCTGCCTTGCCCCGTCCCACAGCGCTCGGCCGGAGCCTTGGCTGAGCCTGTTGTGCTCCCTGACCCACCCGTAATGGGCTGTGAGATCTCCCAAAAATCCCCCTCCAGCCCACCCCAGCTGTGCTCTGACACTGTTTAGGTGTGAGGTTATGCCTGGCAGCAGTGGAGGGACGATGCTGCTCCCGTCCCTGTGCTCCCAGTGCTCCTGTCAGGCTGGCAGGGAGGGTCCCTGTGAGCTCCCTGCTGCCCGAGCGCTGCCCTGGCTGCTCAGCCTTGCCCTGGAGGAGCCAGGCTGGCCAAGTTCTCCTTCTGCTGTCCCCCTGCCCCACGTCATGTGGAGCCTCCCCTCTTGCTGCTCCATGCCAGCATTTCTGCTCGAGCTCCTGCTGTGGGTTTTCCTTGCTCTGCTATTCCAGGGATGCCTTTTCCAACTCTTCTCAGTGTGTGGTCCCTGTTTTAGCTTTACCCTTTCTCTTCTATTGGGGAGCAGTGCAGAGCTGACCTCTTCACTGGAATCGTGGAATCAGAATGGTTTGAGATGGAAGGGACCTTAAAGTTCATCCTGTTCCAGCCCTGCCAACCCATCTCACCTTCCACCACACCAGGTTACTCCAAGTCCTGTCAAGACTGGCCTTGAACACTTGCACAGATGGAGCAGCCACAGCTTCCCCGGGCAGCCTGTGCCAGGGCCTCCCCACCCTCACAGGGAAGAATTTTTCCCCAGTACCCAATCTAAGTTTCTCCCCTTTCAGTTTAAAACTTTCCCCTTGTCCCATCACTGCTTGTCCATGTGAAAAGTTGCTTTCCCTCTTGCTAATAAGCCCCCTTTAGGCACTGGAGGGGTTCTAAAGTCTCCATGGAACCTTGTCCAGGTGAACACCCCCAGCTCTCTCAGCCTGGCTCCAGAGGAGAGGGGATCCTGCCCACAGAGCATCTCCATGGGGTCCCCTGGGCCTCTTCTGACAGATCCACATATTTGTTATGCTGAGTCCTCCAGAGATGGACAAAACTGGGGTCTCACAAGGGCAGAGCAGAGAGGGAGAATCCTCTCCCTCATGTCCTCATAGCCCTGCACAGCAAGTTCCTGCAGAGCCCAGAGATCCATGTGCAGGGATGGGTCACATCCAGGTCCCCAGCCAGGCTGTGACTGAGGCTGCTGGAATGGTGGCTGCTCCTCAGCTGCATGGGGCAGATGCTCCCCTGAGAGAGCAGGACAGCTATTAGCTGAAAAACACTGTCCTGCAAAAGAGGAGCTGGAGTTGCTGATTGGGGCACCACAAAGGAAGCATTCAGGTAGGATTGCCACAAAAGAGAAGGTCAACTACTAACTGGGTGTGCGTAAAGCTAATTTAAATCAGAGCCAGCTTTTGCTGAAAGACTTTAATTAAATTTAATGTAATTAACAATAACAAAGAAACTCCTCTTCTCATTTTACCCTGTGTTAGACTGAAAAAGCCACCCTTCTCCACTTGGTGAAGTTGTGTGCTTCCATCCCTGTGGTTAATGCCTGTGGGATTATCTGCCCTTCCACCCATCCTATTTATTTATGATGCAGCAGCTATTGCAGGAGGGCTGGGACATGGGACAACCTCACTCTGAAATTGCTTGCCTGGTTGTGGTCTGGCTGAATGCAATTGCAGAAGCTGCCCCTCCCATCTCACATGGATGTGCCTGGGGGGTGGCACAGGGCTGCCAAGCCTAGCGTGTCCCCTCCGGGGCAGGGACAAGGCTGGGTTGAGGTGTGTTTGCGTGCCAGGTGGCTCCTCGAAGCCTTGCTGTTTGCAGGCTTTGCTGCTTGTGGAGGCAGCCAAGGCCCCCCACAGCCCAGCTTTTAGCACCAGCACAAAGTGTGAGACGGTCCCTGCCCAGGGAGGCTCCTGTGAAACAGAAAAAGGCAGATTGGAGTCACAGCCCGGAGCTTGAAACCAGAGAGGTGAGCCTGAGGCAAGGCTGAATGCTGGACCTGAAGCACAAAAAGCATCTCTGCAGCTGCCAGCAGACACCAACATAGTCCTGCCCCCCTGCAGGGCTGGGAAGGGACTGCCTGGGCCCGGCAGGAGGGCTGGGGGCTCTGCTGTCTCTCAGGGGGTCAGTGGGAGGCTCTCCAGGCCCCCCAGTCCCAAGTGGCTCCGACTGATGCTCTCCTTGCCTTTTGCCCTCACAGAACAAAGTCAATTTTGTGGACGACAGCTTCCCCCCCGGGCCCAAGTCGGTGGGGTTCCCGGAAGGGGACAGCGTGCAGCAGCGGGTGAAGCAGTGGCTGCGGCCCCACGAGATCAACTGCAGCATCTTCAAGGAGCGCTCGGTGAAGTGGTCGGTGTTCCGCACGCCGCGGCCCTCGGACATCCTGCAGGGACTGCTGGGGAACTGCTGGTAGGGGCGAGAGAGCCGGGCTGACACCCTCCTGCCCCTTCCCTCTTGTCCCTCTCTTCCTCCAGCTCCTGCTCGGCCCCCTCAGCCCTACTCAAACCCCTTTATGCCCCCAGGCTGTAGCCCATGCTCTGCCTCACCCCCTCCCAGCGCCGCGTGGCCGGGCGGCTCGTGCTGCCCGTCCGTGCTGCCGCCCGTGCCCGTGCCGCGCTGAGGCCGCCCCGCCTGCCCGGCAGGTTCCTGAGCGCCCTGGCCGTGCTGGCCGAGCGGCCCGAGCTGGTGGAGAGGGTGATGATCACCAGGACGCTGTGCCCCGAGGGCGCCTACCAGGTGCGGCTGTGCAAGGACGGCACGTGGACCACGGTGCTGGTGGATGACATGCTGCCCTGCGACGAGTGCGGCTACCTGCTCTTCTCCCAGGTCAGTGCCACGGGGGATATGGTGGGCAGTGCTCCAGAGCTCAGGGAGGCTCATCCCAGGTGCTCCCAGGAGAGGCAGTGGGAAGAGGCACTGCTGGGATTCATGTGAGGCCCCTACTTCATGCTGCATTTAGAGTCATAGAGACACTAAGGTTGGAAAAGGCCCCAAAGATCATCAAGTCCAACCACTGATCAAATACCCCTTGCTCACTAAACCATGCCACAAAGTACCACATTGACTTGATTTTTTAATGTTCCCAGGAATGGTGACTCCACAAGTGCCCTGCACAGCCCATTCCAATGCCTGACCACCTTTCATTAAGGAATTTTCCCGATATCCAAGCTAACCCTCCTGTGGTGCAACTTGAGGCTGTTTCCTCTTGTCCTGTCCCTGTTCCCTGGGAGCAGAGCCCAACCCCCACCTGGCTGCCCCCTCCTGTCAGGAGTTGTGCAGAGCCACAAGGTCTCCCCTGAGCCTCCTTTTCTCCAGGCTGAGCCCCCACTCCAGCTCCCTCAGCCCCTCAAGGGGCTCCAGCCTCTTCCCAGCTCCATTCCCTTCTCTGAATACATTCCAGCACCTCCATGTCATGCCAGGTGCCATTGACCTTCTTGCCCACCTGGGCACATCTGACTCACGTTCAGCTGCTGCCAGGCAGCACTCCCAGGTCCTTTCCCAGCAGGTACTTTCCAGCTGCCCCACGCCTGGAGCTGCTGGGGCATGCTGTGACGCAAATGGAAGATCCAGCACTGGTTGCATCCTGTTTGCAGCTCAGGACACTGCTCTTTACTCTGTCTCCTCAAGACAGCTGAACTCTTTGAAGCCATTATATCCATCTATTTAGACCCCTTTTGGCATTTCCCAGGCTACAGTGAAGTTTCATTTACAGTTGCTTTTCCCTCACTCCTTGCACCACAGCCACTTCACTTGCAGGGAAAGCCACCCTTATCCTTCATATAAAAGGAAAACACTTGAACCTGTGTTTTGCACTGCAAGGGACTGAGGGAAAGCTGTTCCTTTCCTCTGAGGGGAGGTCTGGCAGCTTGGCTGTGCCAGGGCAGGCCTGTGGAGAAGGAGGGGATGGCACATGGAGCAGCCTGTTCTGAGCCAGTGCCCAGTTGCTCTGAGCACGCTGGGGTGGCATCTGCTCGGGTCAGTGGAGCTCCCTCAGCCCCTCCAGGACATTGCTCTGCCCTGCCCTGCCTGCCAGGCCCAGGGGCTCTTGCTGGGATCATGTCCATGAAGGAGACTGAGAACGTCTCTATTGAAACTTGGGGGGCAAAATCTGCCAAAGGAAACAAAGTGCCACTGTCAGGAGGAGACAGGGACTGAAACTGCTGGCTTGGATTTCCTTCTGCAAATCCAGTCCCCTGGGTTTTGACACGCAGCCATGGCAGGACAAGACTCAAACTTCAGAGAAGTGAAGAAGGAGTTTGTGTCTACATTCTGCCTCTCAGCAGACGGAGGATACAAATGCATTTCTATGTTTCAGCATAAGATTTACCTGTCTTGGTTTTTACCTTTTCTTTCCATCTTTTATGAATTTCAAGTCTGCTTTTGGAGCTCTTTTAAGATTGGAGGTTTTCACATGGGCTGGACTTGCCTTGCCTCTGTTTCCAGGGGCATCTGAATCGTGATGAGATTTTTCTGCTGAGTGTTCAGCTGTGGGAGCTGGATGTGGGGGATATAAAAGGAAAATCAGAGTTTTAAAAATAAAAGGAAATCAGGCTCTTATCTGAGCTCCCTGGCTGTGGTTCAGGCAGAAATAAACAACATGGATTTTGTTGAGTGAGGGACCCAAAAACCAGCAAAAAGCACTTTTAAGCTCTCTTTATCCGTCAGAAAGAAATCTTCACTGCCCTCCTTTCCTCTGCCAGCTCTTGGCTGCCACCTGTGAGTCACACAGGCACAATGTACCAGTGATTTTCCCTGCTGCTCTCCAAGCACCGGATACCAAACCCCATTTGCTGGGAAAAAACTTGCATCTTGTAATTAGGTCTTGTAGTTACTCCCTGTACTGGAGTAGAGGACTTTGCCAGTCCAAGTTTTTGAAGCTTGTCCTTGAGGCAGTGTCTGTGTGGCCTGGGTGGAATCCAATCAGTCCCGTGGCCGGGTGTGCTCTGGGGAACCTCCTCTGCCAAAGGGGTGCTGGTTTGGGTTTGCAGAGGTGTGTGAGTTAAAGGCAGCTGTTCCAGATGTGCTCCACATCACAGAATTCTAAATGTCCTGAGTGGGAAGGGACCCACAAGGATCATGAGTCCAACTCCTGGCCCTGCACAAACACCTCAACAATCCCACCTTGTGCCTGTGAGTGTTGTCCAAATGCTTCTTGAGCTCTGGGAGCCTTGGTGTCCTCTTCCATTATTTTATGGTTCTAAGGTCAGGTTGAAGTGGACAGAAGGGGCTCAGGGTGGGCATCAACCCTGCCAGCCTGATTGCTGGGCACCCCAGGGTGCAGCCCTGTCAGCACCCAGGCCTCTTTGGTGTTCATTCCAGGACTTCTTCCCAAGGGGAATTGAACTCTGCAAAGAAAACACTGAGCAAAGAGCGAACGGGTGCCCCTTGGCCAAGGGGACCAGCTCCTGGCATGGCCTTGCTGCTGCTGCCTCTGCAGCCCCAGGATGGCTGCTAGGGATGGCTGTGAGGGGCTGTCCCCCTCCTGCCCAGGGGCTGACGTGTCTCTCCCTGTCTCTGCAGGCCCAGAGGAAGCAGCTGTGGGTGGCCCTCATTGAGAAGGCGCTGGCCAAGCTGCACGGTTCGTACTTCGCGCTGCAGGCCGGGCGCGCCATCGAAGGGCTGGCCACGCTGACGGGGGCGCCCTGCGAGAGCCTGATGCTGCAGGTCAGCTCCACCAACCCCCGCGAGGAGCCCATCGACACCGACCTCATCTGGGCCAAAATGCTCAGCTCTAAGGAGGCTGGGTAAGGCGAGGCAGGCTGCAGAGGGGGGTGAGGGGGAACATTCTTGTCCTTGGAGGCTCAGGAGGAGGGTCACTGCATTAGCTGGGGTGGAGTCCACCACCCGTGCCACTCATCTGGAGCATGGGTGGAGCTCCCACTCGAAGTTCTAAGAAATTATTTCTCCTGTGATTCTCATAGGAAATTAAGAGCCTGGTGAACTTCCACTGCACGTCACTGCTGTCTTGCAGGAGTTAGGAAGTGGCACTGAGCCCACTTGCTTTGCTTTGAGCTTTTCTGTTGTGTGAATGCTTGACCCTGCCTGTGTCTCCCACCCATATGTGACAACTTTGCTGATGACACCGGGCTAGCACTGGTCTAGAGGGGGCACAGCCAAAGCAGAGACCTCCTGCTCATTGCTTGGGCAGGAGGGCAGCTGGGCTGGCTGAGGGCTGGGGTATGGGGCCACATGGATGGATAGCTCCCAGCACATGGTGTCCCCCTAAACCTGACTGCTGCAGACCTCCTGCCCCAAATAGTGCCCTCACCCCTGCCAACTTGTCTAGCTGATGGGCTACCTGCTTTTCTCTGTGGCTTTCTGCCAGCCAGCAGAAGTGGACAGGACCCTGGGGTCTGGTAGAAATTGGGAGAGGTTTGGGCAGAGCTCCTCAGTGCAAAGCAGCTCTCCTTGGAGCCTGGGCTCAGCGTGCGCGTGGGTAAGGGGAGTGGGCTCTGGCCAACAGGGCTGGGCACTGCCTGGGGAGTGTTGTTGATCCCAACAGTGTTGTTGCAGAGTGGGAGCATCCAGGAGCCTCCTGGGAGGAAGCTGTCCCATGCCTTGAGGGATGGGGATGAGCTGGATGAGCTTCCCCCAGGCCAGGCCGGTCAGGGTGTGCTGTGCCCGTGCAGGTTCCTCATGGGCGCGTCCTGCGGCGGGGGCAACATGAAGGTGGATGATGTGGCCTACGAGAGCATGGGGCTCCGGCCCCGGCACGCCTATTCCATCCTGGACGTGCGGGATGTCCAGGGCTTCAGGTGAGCTCGGCCTGGAGCCTGCCATGCCACTGCAGCTGCTCCTGCCTGCAGACCCAGCAGAAAACCTGGGGATGGATAACTGAGGGCAGGGTGAACAGGACCCTGGGGACTCTTTGGTGTCCCATCCTCATGGCCAGCAAGGATGATGCCATCCTGGGGTGTCACATAAATGTTGTTATCACATGAGCTGTCCTTGCCTGGTGCTGCCTCCCTGTCCAGGGGTGGAATGTTTCACCTGGTCTCACAAGACGCAGAGGACTGAGTTGAGCTCTCACTTCAGTGAGGTGCTCAGAGCATATTGCTCATCTTTGAATGGAGGGGGGATAGAAATGGGTGCCACCCTGACAGCTGGGCTGCTATAGGAAGCTGTATTTTCAGCCATGTCACTCTCAGCAGCCTCTCCCCTGCTGAGCCTCTTTTGGCAGGGAAGGGCAGAGGGAGCAGCAGCAGGAATAGAGCTGCAGGACAGGGACATCTGGGGCCACAATGTGGGTGACACATTAGTTCTGGGATGCTGTGAGACCTTTGGAGTCACAGGGTGTCCTTTGTGGGGGGGCAGGCAGGCTGGGTCTCCCCTCCCTCCTGGGTCTCTGACACTTTTCCCCTTCCCCAGGTTACTGCGTCTCCGGAATCCCTGGGGCCGCTTCTCCTGGAACGGCAGCTGGTCGGACGAGTGGCCGCACTGGCCGCTCCCCCTGCGCCATGACCTGATGCCCCATGGCAGCAGCGAGGGTGTCTTCTGGATGGAATACAGCGACTTCATCAAGTATGGCACGGCCAGAGCACAGCTGGGGCGGGGAATGGGGCAGGGATGGAAAACAGGACATGGGGTCATGATGGGACAGGCAGGAGCGGTCATCCCTAGGGACTGTGGGTGTCCTGCAGCGTGCAGTGTGCCCCATCAGGACTGAGCCTGGCTTCCCCACAGGTATTTTGACTCCGTGGATATCTGCAAGCTGCATTCGGACTGGCACGAGGTGCGTGTGCAGGGCATGTTCCCCAACAAGGCCAACGGGCCGGTGACGGTGACGTCGCTGACGGTGTTGGAGCGCGCAGCTCTGGAGTTTGCCCTCTTCCAGGAGGGCAGCAGGTGAGCTGGGCAGGGCAGTGAAACTGGAGGGGCTCGGTTTGGAGAAAAGGAGGCTCAGGGGGGACCTTGTGGCTCTGCACAACTTCCTGACAGGAGGGTGCAGCCACGTGGGGGTCAGGCTCTGCTTTCAGACAGGACAAGGGTAAATGGCCTCAAGTTGCACCAGGGGAGGTTTAGTTTGGATATTTGGGAAATTTCCTCTCTGAAAGGGTGGTCAGGCCCTGGCACAGCTGCCCAGGGCAGTGGTGGAGTCCCCATCCCTGGAAGGATTTAAAAATCTTACAGATGTGGCACTTGGGGACATGGGTTAGTGGTGACCTTGGCAGTCTGGGTTAATGGTTAGTTAATGGTCTTGATGATCTTAGAAGACTTTACCAACATTAATAATTCCACAATTCTGTGGTTCTGTGGCCCAGAAGAAATCCAAACACGTTGGCATCTCACTATGTGGCATCCCCCGGTGTCACAGAGCTCCCATCACCGTCTCTCCAAATCTTGGGAACTGCTCATGTTTAGCTGGAACCCAACTCCTGAATGCAGGGCTGGTTCCTGGGGCAGTGGGATAGCTCTTCCCTGGAACTGCTTCCTGTGTCCTGGGTGACGTGTGACCCTTCCTTCCTGGCACAGGAGGTCAGACACGGTGGACAGCCACTTGCTGGACTTGTGCATCATGGTTTTCCGGGCCACCTTCACCAGTGGGAACAAGCTGAGCCTGGGCCGGCTGATGGCCCACAGCAAACGAGCCGTCAAGAAGTTTGTGAACTGCGACGTGATGCTGGAGCCGGGCGAGTACGCCGTCGTGTGCTGTGCCTTCAACCACTGGAACACTGCCCCGGCCAGCCCTGCTGCCCAGGGTGAGGGCATGGAGGGGCCCTGGGGGAGGAAGAGGTGCCAAAGGCCTCGGTCCACCTCATGGGGACCTTCTTCAGAGTGGAGGTTGCCTGTTGCACGTTGCACATGCATCAGCCCAGGAGCACCATGCTCCTGGGGACTGTGGGCTTGGTGACAGTTCCCTGATCCCCGTTCCTCTGGGTGTCTCTGCAGCTTCCAGTCCCACCAGCAGCCGACCAGCCACTGATTATTCCAGCTACATCCTGGCTATCTACAGCTCCCGCCTGGTGATGGTGGAGCAGGTGGAGGCACAGCCCACCACACTGGCAGATGCCATCATCCTGCTGACCGAGAACAAGGGCGAGCGCCATGAGGTGGGTGGGGGGCACAGCACGGGGGCTGCAGTGGGGAGGGGGGTGATGCTGCCAGAGGGAGCCTGGACCTGTGGGGTCCTCAGGCGGGGGTTGGGCAGGGCTGTGCCAGCTCTGGCTGCCACCCCTGGATGCCCACCCCCTTTGCTACCTGGGACAGCATGGGGCACCCCAGCAGATGGGCTGCCCTTGGCTAGAGTGGAGGATGCCAATACAGGGGTTTTGATTTGGGGATGGGGGTGCCCAGAGGCTTCATCCCCTTCCCTGCTGTCTGCCCCAGGGCCGTGAGGGGATGACCTGCTACTACCTGACCCATGGCTGGGCAGGGCTCATCGTGGTGGTGGAGAACCGACACCCCAAGTCCTACCTGCACGTGCAGTGCGACTGCACCGACAGCTTCAACGTGGTGTCCACGCGCGGCAGCCTCAAGACCCAGGACAGCGTCCCCCCCCTGCACAGGTCTGGGGTAGGCAGGGGTGGGTCACAGGGCCTGCCATGGGGCTGGCAGGAGGCTGAGAGAAAAGCAGAGTCAGGGTTGGCAGGGAGGCATGGACAGGGTGGGATCTCCAGGACAGGGTGGGATCTCCAGGACAGGGTGGGATCTCCAGGAGAGGGTGGGATTGCCAGGACAGAGGTGGGATTGCAGGGGTGGAGGCTGCTGCTCTGAGCCCGTGGCTCTCTCCACAGGCAGGTGTTGGTGATCCTATCCCAGCTGGAGGGTAACGCCGGCTTCTCCATCACGCACCGCCTGGCACACCGCAAAGCCACCCAGGCCTTCCTCAATGACTGGATGCTGACGAAGGGCACCCACAACCCCCTGCTCACGCCCGAGGTCGCTGGGCTGCACGGCCCCCGGCCCCTATGACAAAGAGCCTCCCCCTCCCCGCTCCGCTGCCCCGTTCCTGTCACCGAGCCTCTGGCCCGGGGTGCCCCCCCGAGCCACCAGCGCTGAGCTGTGGGGCAGAGCTGGAGCGGCACCCCCAGCGCTTTGCCCCCGCCGCGGGGCCGGGGCGAGTTCTCAGGGCCAGCACCAGCCCTGCCCGCTGCCCCGGCACTGCTGCCCCCACGCACTTTATGAGGAGTGGCTGGGGGCAAGGGGCCATCTCAGGATCCCACCTGCCCCGTTCCTGCGCTGGGCCCGGTGCCCTCTGCCCGCTCCGGGGACTGTGGGAGAGGGAGGGGCTGGAGGTTGCTGTCAAGATCCTTCCCAGGCACCACGCTCAGGACTCTGCCCCTTCCCGTGGCACCAGGGCACTGGCGCTGCAAAAAGAAGAATATACCTCTGATGTCTGTCCGTCTGTGTGATCCTCCGTCTGTCCCTGGGCCTTTCCCTCAGTCTTGTTGCCCCCTTTGTCTGCTGCCAGGACCAGCGTGGTGCTGAGGCTGGGCTGGGGAGTGCCAGGGTCACGCTGCCATGGTGCCACCCATGCCAGGGACCACCCACCCATCCTGGGTGCTGGGGCTGGTGGGGAGAGGGCACAGGGTTGTTGCAGAAAGCTGCTGCTGAGGGGGTTGGGCTGTAATTGGGGTGAAACTCGGAGGTTTCACCACGTCCTGCTCGGCTCCGGGTGGGGAGCAGGGCCTGGGGTGCTGCAGGCGGGGCTGCGGCCGGGAGCCCTCTCCCTGTCACACAAGTGTTACTATGCAAAGGCGGCCGTGGGAGCAGTGCCTGGAGAGAAGCCATGGCCCGAGCTGGGCTCAGCCCCTGGCACTGCCCTCTGGGCTCCCCCCGTGCCCCATGGAGGGAGGCTGGGCAGCAGGTACCGACCCGGGGCCGGGGAGCCGCTCCCTGGAGTCAGCACGAGTCCGTGTGCTGGGGAGGGGGTGGTTGTGGGGGGGAAGCAGAGAGCCCCATCCTGCAGAGCCCGAGTGCTGTGGGAGGCAGTGAGCACAAGGCAGAGGCTGCACCCTGGGGTGCTGCTGGCCCTGTGGGTGCTCCGAGGTGGGGGCTGATCCTGGGGGGAGCTGCATCCCACGTTTTCAGGGCTTAGTGGCTCTCTGACTTGACACGTGTGTGTGTGTGTGTGTGTGTGTGTGTGTGTGTGTGTGTGGCGTTTGGGGGCTCCCCTCTGTCTCCTTCCTGAGCTGTGTGGACTTACAGCTGAGGGGGGGTGATGGGCAATGCTGAACCCTGTTCTCCCTGTTCTGGCAGGGGCCATGCTGGGGGATTCTGCACCCCAAATCCTGCACCCCAAACCCTGCACCAGCAGTCGGCTTGGGCAGGGCGTGCAGGGCTCTTCCCCTCTGTGTCCCTCGGGGATTGGGGGTGGCAGGGGGGGTGGGCACCCTCCAGCCCCCCCAGCTGGGGCTGCTGAGCCAAGCTCTGTCTGTATTTCTGTTTGTTGATCTGTTTTCTCTCTTTCCAGCTCCTTCCTCCTTGGGATGATTTGTCCTTCACTTTTTTTTCTCCTCTCTCTTTCTGTCTTTCTGAGCTGTGAATATTTTTAACCCTGTAAATACTGTCCAGCTCTTCAAAATCATAGGATATTTTATCAATTGTAAATCAGATCAGTAATCCCTGTATGATATGAATTATCCATGGGTGGTTTTCAAACTCAGGTTCTGATGGACCAAATAAAGTTTTGTTTTTTACTGAAGCTGCCTGGTTTTCCTGTGGAAGAGACAAAAGGGATGAGTGGGCTGGTTTGGGAGTCAAAGCAATGGGTCTTGAAGGCATTTCTGTGCAGTGACAGTTGGTCCTGGGGGGAGAGCTGAGCACCAATAAAAGGGGAATTGGCAGAGAAGGGCAGAAATAAAGCAAAACAAACGCAAAATCCAGAAATTCCCATAAAACGAGCGGTGTTCGTCTCGCAGGGCCGAGCAGGGCCGTGCCGCGGCCGGGAGAGGGCACCCACCATCCGCCTGGATGCTCTCCCGCTCGTGCCTCAGTTTCCCCACCCGTTCCATGCCGGGTGGCGCCGTGGCCGTGCGCGCTGCATGCCCGGCACCGTGCCCAGGCTGGGGACGCAGGAGCTGCTCCCTCCTCGCAGCACCCAGGGCGAGGCACCCCTGCTCCTGCTCCTGCTCCTGCTCCTGCTCCTGCTCCGTGCCGTGCCTTTGTCCGGCGGCGGGGCCGCCTGGCGCGGGGGGAACTTTCCGGCTGAGCGGAGGCGGCCGGCTGCCAGCCCGCTCTCGCCCGGGGTGGGCACCTTGAGACCAGTAGGGAGAGACAGAAGGAGAGGATTTCGCTCTTTCTTACAGCAACAGTAATAGATTTTTCCGGGCGAAACATCTTTGCGTTCAGGAGGCCCTGTCACAAGCCATCAGCCTCAGCCAGGGAGAAACAGATGGAGAGTTAATTTTGGCGGGGAGGGCACCGCCACGCTCCCTCCTCTCCCTCAGTCTGTTCAGGGAGAGGAGCCGGGTTTAAGCCCCGCGGTCGCGCCGCCCCTCGCTGCCGCCTCCTGGCGATCCCGGGGGGCTGCGGGGCCACCACGGGTCCCCCCGCCCCGCTCTGTGCTGCTCAACGCCAAGGACACGCCGGGACATCTCAGCGCCGTGACCCGGTGGTGGCTCTTGTCGTGATGAGCAGCCCAGGTGGGTGATCGTGTCCTGCCTTCCCACGGCCGCGGCTCCACGTCCTGGTGAGCCCCGCGCCTGCCGGAGCGCTGGGAGCAAATCCGGCCGTGGCTGCAGCCCGGGACACGCGGGTGGGCTGGTGGTGGAGGGGACACCATCTCCCAGGAGAAGGCACATGTGTGGCACTGAGGGCAATGATTCTCTCTGGACACTTTGGGAGCCCTCAGAACACCCCCAACATCACAGACTGGGCTGAGAGCTGCGGTGCAGCCATGGAAGGGCTGGAGGTGAAATCAAACCTTAACTGTGCCCAATTCCCAAGCGCTGAGGCAGCATTAACTGCTTTATAATTACAAATAATTGTGTGGCTAAAGATAAAATTGTGTTTGACACATCAGCTCTGGAGGAGGGTGTTGCTTCATCAGGAAATTTGTCATCCCTTGGCTCCGTCAGTCTTGAGCCTGAGGTCCTCCTGAAGGGGGAGATGGGGATGGGCAAAGGGAACAGCAAAGGGAAGGACAGATGGAAGTGAAGGATGGACAGCAGGACACTGCGGAGGGGAGATGGAGGAGGAGTGCTGTGGTACCGAGCCGTGTGAAGAGCAGGGGCACAGGTGTGACAGCTGAGGCAGGGAGCAGGCAGGGCTCTCCCACTGCCCTGGCATGGCTGTGCCTCCTCACCCAAGAGGCTGTGGCTGCAAAAACGGCAGCACAAATGGCAGCACAAGTCACTCCAGGGGTGTCCCTGCACCAGCTCATCTGGTGGGACAGCGTGAACAGGGCTGGGCCGGGGCCATGTGAGCCCACTCCACTGCAGCTGCCCCTCCACCCACAGCCCTGGTGCTGCTCCTCCCAGGGCACACACGATGTTCGTGTGAAGGTGATGAAGGATGGGCAGGCCCTGGCACAGGGTGCCCAGAGAAGCTGTGGCTGCCCCTGGATCCCTGGAAGTGTCCAAGGCCGGGCTGGACGGGGCTTGGAGCAGCCTGGGACGGTGGAAGGTGTCCTTGTCCATGGCAGGGGGTGGGACTGGATGGGCTTTAATGTCCCTTCCATGCCTCACCAGCCTGGGACTCTCTGAGGCAGTCGCCGTCTCATCAGCACGGTCACCACCCCTTGACCTGCTGAGCCCGGGGGAGCATCCCCGGGGGCAGAGCAGGGACCGGGTCCGCGCTGTGGGACCGGCCGGGCTCCGGCCGCCCGTCAGGCTCCGCTCGGGAGGGGGCATGCCAGGGAGCGAGGGCTCCAGCGCTCTCTGTGATTCACTCTGACTATAATGGGAGCTGCTGGTGAATATTTTATGGCTCCCACAGGGCAGATAGAACATATTGTGCATTTTACGCCACAAATCTCCGCCTGGAGACAGAGGGAAGCTTAAAAAAGAGCAGCACCAGCGCTGCGCTGGGTTGAGGGGAGCAGAGCTGCAGCGCCGGTGCCAGCGTGAGCATCGCAAGGGTGCTGTCGTCCATCCCCGTCACCCTCCCGGGGGTGCCGGTGGGTGCCCTGCGCCCAGCACCGGCCCGGGCACGGGGGCTGCTCCGCGGCCGCAGCACCGGGGCTGCCGGGGGCGGCTGCGGCGGCTGCGGCCGCTGCCCCGGGCCAGGCCTGGCAGCTCTGCGGCTCTGCGGCGCAGGCGAAGTGCTTTGCCCGGGGCTGAGCCCTGCAGGAGGGTCCCTGCCTGCGCCCCGGCCTGCCTTCCCCTTCGTCAATAATGCAACCGCTGCCCCGGGCGCCCGCCGGCGCTGCCCGCAATAATGGATCGGGATGCGAGCGGCCCCCTCCTCATCCTCCGCCGCGTCCCGCGCTCTGCCAGGAGCTGCTGAGCCACGGAGGAGCGCTCACCTTCACCGGCACCAGGCCCGGGGCCGGGGACCCCCTGCAGGCAGCCCCATCCCAGCCCGGCACCCCCGGAGCTCCTCCCTTCAGCAAGGACACAGGAGGGCACGGCCACCACTGGCACCGAGTGCCAGCAGGGAGGCTCGGGCTGGGACCCCCAGCCTTTATGAAGGGCCGTGGGCGCATGGGTGAGCTCTGGGTACCAGGGTGCTCATCCTGCCTCCCTCGGGCACGCTCCGTGCCAGGCAGGGAACATTACCGATCCTGCAGCTGCCCGCACCCACCCGCGCTGGGCTGGAGCGGGGGGAGGTACCTCGGACCACGGCATCAGCGGGAAAGAGGAGGAGGAGGAGGACGATACAGGCACCAGCGGGTCATGGCCAGCCCACCTGTGAGCGGCCTTTGTGGTCCCACCCCGGAGACCCCCAGCTCCCCCCCTGCCACCAGCCGGTGGGATGAGGACCTGATGCTTGAGGTCAGCTTCTTCCCCCTTCAGATGAGGGAGAAAGCCCCCGAGAGCAGTCCCCAGTCCCTCGGCGCGGCCGTGCAGGTTGGGAGGGCACAAGCAGCCACCAGAGGGGACCAGCTGTACCTCAGTGCCATCACGGACCCGCCACCTCCCCCGTCCCCAGCTCCGATGGGCGAGCAGAGCTCTTCAACATCCCCCCACTTCCGAATGGGGGTACGGCAGAGCTGCAAAGGGCGGGGTGGAGCTGCTCTGGGCCGCTCACCTGGGGGCCACGGTGGCACACGGCTGGGTGGCTGCACTGCAGGGCTGCCATGGCATCCTAGGGCGCCACGCTGTCCCTCGGCTGGGTTTCCCCAGGGATGACACTCAGGGGGTCACCCAGACAGACAGGAGGAAGGAGAAGACTTTGCCGGGATGAAGACGAAGACCCCACCCCAGGACGGCTCCTCTCCTCCTCCTCCTCCTCGCGGGCTCCGTCCGAGGGCAGCGGCCGCGGGGCCGCGCAGGGTCCGGGCCGGCGCAGCTGGGGCCGGGCTGTCACGGGCTGGGCTATCGAATCTGAAAGCAATTAAAGCCATCACCAGCGCTCGCTCGGGGCTGGCTCCAGGCTGCAGGGAACCTGCCACAACAGATCATGTGCTCGGTGCTGCTGGCCCGAGGACCTGCTCCCACCCGCGCCCCGACACGCTCCGGTGCCAGCCCCGCGCGGGGAAGACGGGCCCGGGCAGGGCGTGAGGCCACCGGGAGGGGCCCCGGGGTAGCCCCGGCAGCCGCCTCGCTCCTGCTGCCTCTCCGTGGGGCTCTGCTTCCCGGGGGCTCAGAACAGGGGCTCGGCCACCAGCTTCGGCCCCGGCCGCTCGTGGTGGAGAGGAGCTGGCGGTGCTCGGGGGGTTCCCGTGGGTCCCGGGCAGGGTTTGCACCCCGCTGCTCTCCCGTGGGCACGGCTGGCAGCTGCCTGCGCCCGTGGGTGTTCCCGGCAGAGTGGAACGGCTCGTGACCCACGGCTTGGCCCACACGGTGACAATGGGGACAGCCCCAGCAGGTCGTATCCTGGGCTGGGGGCAAAAAGCAGCAGACAGTGACCTCGGCAGCTGCTGGAAGCAGGGTGGGTGACAGAGGGGCGCTGTGGAGGGGCAGCACCCCTCTATCGTGGGGGGAGGAGGAGGCTCTCACCAAGCCCCTTCCACCCTGTCATTCCCTTTTCCCGGTGGGGAATGGTGCCAGGATCCCCTGCCCTCCCCGCCCCCATTTTGGGGAATCTGCGGCCGCCTGCCCCCCTCCCAGGGCTCAGGGTCTGCTCCAGCCTTCCAGGAGCATCCCCCGGGGCTAAACCCATCGCGGTGCTCCCGGCGGGGCGCGGCGGGGCGGGGGTGCCCCCTCCTCGGGCACCGCACAGTTAAGCAGAAGTTTG
The DNA here is from genome assembly GCF_963513975.1 of Fringilla coelebs. Lineage (NCBI taxonomy): Eukaryota > Metazoa > Chordata > Aves > Passeriformes > Fringillidae > Fringilla > Fringilla coelebs. Next base: position 15,200,212 of record NC_140042.1, read on the forward strand.
CTGGTACGGAAGTTGCACATTGTCTTGAGGCACATTTTCTGTTTTTTCACTTGTGAAATATTTCTGTCAGAACCAGTTAATGTACAAATTAGCAGCGGTGGTCTCTCTTACGTCTTCTGACTCACTAATTTGACAGGGGGTGTTTCGGTGGCGGAGCTCGCTCTTGACAGGCAAACGGGAGGTCAGGGACCCGCAGGGGGAGGAGGCACCGAGCCGCAGCTTCCCGAGGGTCTTCTCCTTCCTAGCCCACCCCAGCGCTCCCGTGCACTCTGCTCTGGCTGGAGCAGTTAAGCTCGCGTTTGGTGCTTTTTCCCTCAAACAAAATTTTCCCCAAGAAAGGGCCCTTGGGGTAGGTGGGGAGCCCAGGGGTGGGGATTTTGCTTTTGGTGTCCTACAGGCAAACCCCAGGAATCCAGCATGAGGAGGGAACATAGGAAAGGGTTCCCTGCACCATGGCTTCATCCTTCACCTCCTCCAGCCTGGGAATTCAGCTCTGTTTGAGGACACCCCCCACGCCCTCAAGAGCCCCCATCCTCCTCCTGCCATTAGAGAGAAACGAGCTCTCGGGGCGGGGGGGAACTCTCTGGGCACATCACAATCCCTCCAGCCCGGGCTGTGGATGAGCCAAGGGGCCGCACGGAGCTCTTTTCCTTCTCCATCTGTACCCCTGGGATGTCGCTCGGAGGGGCTGGGGGCCCCGGCCGTGGGGGAGCAGCAATGCTCGGGCCGTGCCGTGCCGTGCGAGCTGTCCCCGGGCCAGCGGCTGCTGCGACAGATGGGCCCGCGCCGCGCCCGCGGCTCAGCGGCTCTCGGGGCCCCGCGCTGGAAACCAGCAGCCTCTGCCCGTGCCACCCTCCTCTGGCACGCCGGCACTGCAGCCAGCTGGCCCAGGATGGAGCTGGATGGAGATGGGCACCTCCTGGAGCAGGGAAGGAGCTGCAGCAGCCCTGCCGTCCCAGCCCTGCCGTCCCAGCCCTGCCGTCCCAGCCCTGCCGTCCCAGCCCTGCCGTCCCAGCCCTGCGGCTGCCGGGGCTGGAAACGAGCCCGGGGAGGGGCCCCTGGCTGTGGGAAGGGCAGGTGGGTGCAGCCGTCTTCTCCTCATGCCCACTCTTCCTTCTGGGGTTTGCTGAGGGCTTTGTGAGGTCTCTTGCTCATGGAGTTTACTCCTAAAGAAATAATCTCCCCTGGATGCTGGTGTTGCATCCTGTGACCAGCAGACCCCTGTGTCAAGCAGACCCCTGCAAAATCCTCCCTCTTTGGGTCAAGCAGGGTGGCTGGGTGACCAGAATTGGTATTTTATCCTGAAGAGTTCTGAGCTGAGGTCTAAAACCAGCCCAACCACGGTCCCCACCTCCCACCAGGCTCAGCTCTGTTTTCAGAGATTCTGTACCCACAGCAGACCCCCAGACACTGTCCTGTACCAGCGAGGCACCAGCAACAGTCAGAACACTGGTTTTATATCCCACTGCATAGAAACAGTGTCTCTGTCCAGCCTCTTCCAGGAGCCCCTAGGCAGCAGCAGCAGATCTGGAAAGGAGCTGGAAAATCCCACTTCCCCTTTCTCAACGAAAAATGAAAGTTTGCTTTCCAGGGGTGAATCCATGCCCAGCTGGCAGATGTACCAGTCTGTGGCAATGCTGGCAAGGATGCCCAAGTGGTTCCTACACAGCCCTGCACCACAACATGGAGGGTGCTGTGACCCTTGAAGGAGCTCAGCTCCAGCATCGGACCCTCCTTGTCACAGCAGGACCAATATCAGCAGCATTCACCACCCCAAGGCTGTTGGCAGCTCCTATGAGGCATCCCACTCCTTACCATACCTGAGAAACCCCCACTGGCCATGAGCTGGCATGGAAACCACCGTGCTTCCAGCAGGGACAGCTGCCTGCTGCCTCCACGGCTTCCTGGCTCACTTTTGGCACGAGGATTTGGACAGAGGATGGGCTGGGAGAGAGCTTTGGAGTGAGGCAGCAGCTCTCCCTCTCAGCCAGGTCCTGGCCACCTTGGGGCCACCTGAGAGGCCACATCATGCCAGGGTGTCAGTGCAGTGGAGACTCTCTGAGAGCAGGGTTAGATTGCATAGTAGAGGGAAAATTCATCCCTGGCAGGGTGGGCAGGCCCTGGCACAGGGTGCCCAGAGCAGCTGTGGCTGCCCCTGGATCCCTGGCAGTGCCCAAGGCCAGGCTGGGCAGGGCTGGGAGCAGCCTGGGACAGTGGGAGGTGTCCCTGCCCATGGCAGGGGGTGGAACAAGATGATCTTTGAGGTCCTTTCCAACCCAAACATTTCCAGGACCCTACAGATGGTTGCCCACAGCACACACTGTGTGTGTGGCTCAGGGAGGGCTCTGTACAGGGCTTGTGGTGACTTTAGGGGCTGTCTGGGAGCTCCAGTGGGGAATAGCCCAGCTTCAGGAAAGCCTGGTGAGGCTGGAAAGCCTCAGAGCCGCTGGATAACCCAGGGCTGCAGCCGAGACCTCCCCAAACCCAGCCCCTGCCAGGGTGAGTGTCCGGCTCTGCCCGGGGTTCCTCAGGGCTTCTGCATCCCGAGGTGCTCCAAACGGATCCACGGCAGCACCCCTGGCACACCCAGCTCCCAGCGGCGCCCCGCACCGCGCCGGCCGTGTCCCAGCAGGGACAGCGAGCGGCACCGTGGCTGTCACCGGCCGTGTCCCAGCAGGGACAGCGAGCGGCACCGTGGCTGTCACCGGCCGTGTCCCAGCAGGGACAGCGAGCGGCACCGTGGCTGTCGCTGCCCGCGGAGCCCCGGCCGCGGTCCCGGCGCGGGGGCTGCGGGAGCAGCGGGCACCGAGCCCCAGCCCCGCCGCTGCCTGCGAGGGAGCCGCCGGATGCAGCGGCGGCCGGGGCGAAACAGCTCAGGCAGCACAAATCGACTGTGACAGCCCCAGAAAGGCTGAGCCCGGGGGTGCGGAAAAATACAAGTTAGTTTCCTTTTCCTTACCATATGCTCCCCTTCAGCTGTGGGCGGCAGGATAATTACTGCCATCCACCATGCTGGTCTGGCTTGTCACACAGGCTGCCGCCTGCTCCCGCCGAGGGCTCAGCCCGGCACCGCCTCCCGGCCCCGCGTGTGACACACGCTGCGATTTGGCTTCCCCGGCCGCAGGTTTGGTTCTCCCCGGCACCGGGGACACCAGCAGCCCCCCTTCTCTCAGCTGTGTCACCCTGCTGCCGGCTTTGATGTTAGCTCCTACTCTCCACCCCAGAGCCCCGCTGCCGTGTCGCCAGGTGAGGACACCTCTGTCCCTCTTCACAGGACGCTGCTGGGGTTGTCCCCTGCTGGATTCCATGCCTGGGTGCCAGGAGACCTCTGGGCACAGCCACAGCTTGGGCAGATTGGAAGTCAAGCTCAGCGGGGCACCCCAAAGGTCAGAGAGGGGGTAGGCTGTGAGCAGGACCAGAACATCTCCAGAGGCCCTTCCCAGTCCCAGGAGGGCTGGGGCTCTGCGGGGATGAGCTGGTGCTGTGCAGGGGGAGCACCAGGGGCCGAGGGATGTGCTGTCACCTTGGCAGGTGCAGGGCACCCTCCTCCAGGGCACCCTTCTGGCCAGCAGGAGCAGGCTGGGGGCTGGCAGGGAGCAGCTCTGTGCCTGGACAGCCCCCAGACATGAGGTCCATAAAAATGGGATGGAGCTCTGCTACAGTCCCTGTACAAGCACCTGTGGCTGTGTCCTCCAGGACCATGCAGACTCCAGGACTCAAATCCTGGCTGGTTCCTGGTACCCTCAGAGATGCCTCTCTGGGTCAGGGACAGGTTTGTCTTGGTCATCACCCTCCCTGGGCATAGGTCAAAGTGGATCTTCATTCCCCAGTTCATGCCTGGCTTGAGCATAAACTGCTTCAGTGTCTTCATTGAGGAAGAGAAGGACGAAGCTGTGGCTGCCCCTGGATCCCTGTGACTGTTCAGGGTCAGCTTGGACAGGGCCTGGAGCCACCTGATCCAGTGGAAAGTGTCCCTACCCATGGCAGGGGGTGGAACGAGATGAGCTTTGAGATCCCTTCCAACCTGTTCCAAGACTCTTTGAGGGGCCTTGGCACACACTCAGCATCTTGCAGGACTTGTTTCTCACAATGGACAAGGGGACCTGGATGGGGACACGGTGCCACAAACCAGTGTGGTCCTGCCAGACTGCCACAGCAGCCACAGGCTGTGCTTCCACCCCTGCAGCTGCTCCTTCTGTGGCTCCAACAGCATCACAGCCCCAGCCCTGAGCCCTGTCCATCATGCCTTTGGACAGCCCCTGTACTCAAGCACCTGGCTCCTGCCTCAGTTTCCCCATCTCCTCAGATCCCTCTCCCTGGCCACAGCAGCATCCCAAAGAAGCTGGACAACTGAAACACTAGGAGATGCAACAGCTGAAAAAAACCAATCCAACTGGCAACTTCCCCGGGACCCTCTTGGAGGCTGTGCTGGAGAGCAGAATGGATCCGGCCCCTGGCTGAACCCTCCTGTCCCCGTGCCCCCGGGGCTCAGATTTGCCGGGAATACGCCGGGTAAAGCAAAATTTAGGAGGTCTGAGGTGCCGCGGGCTCTGCACCTCCTGCGCAGGTTGCTCGGAAGACAAACTTTCCCACACACGGAGCGGGGCTCTCTCTTCCCTTGCACGTCTGAAAAGGAAAAACCCCAAACGCCATCTCCCCGCCCTGCCCATCCCTGCGAGGTGCCCGGCCACCCCTGGCTCTGCCAGCCGCCTGAGTGACTCGCTGAGTCTTTAGCCGGTTCTGCGGCAAAGGACCTGAACCGAGTCAGGGCGCCGGGGCCGCGGCTGATGCGATGTGACAGCCCCCGCACACCTCCCGCCGCCGGGCTCGGGGCGCCCGCCCGGGCAGGGCTGGGGGCTCGGGGCCGAGGGGGGCTGGGGAATCCTTGGCCATCGCCCGATCCCCCCTGACGTCACTGGAGGGCGGTTTAATATCCGTCAATCGCACGGAAAATCGCATGTTTGGCCCCAGAGCCCTCCTCCCCACGCCCCCCCAGCCGCCTGTCCTATTTTGAAGGGCTCATTTTCCCGGCGCTAATGAAAGCGACAGCCGTGCAGGGCTGGTATTTGGGGCTAGCACTGAGAATATTAATGGTGCTGCTCGGCGTTAACTCTTTGAGAGGCCGGAGCCGGGCAGCCGCCGCCGAGCCTGCCCACAGCAGAGCCTGCTCAGCACCGCATCCGGGACTGGGGGTGCGGTGGGAACCCCATTTCCACGAGGGTTTCATTGATTTAACCATTTCTGAGCCCCGGGGAGGAGGCTGAGGGAGCCGAGGTGGAGGTGAGGGGATGGTGGGCGCTGTTACCTGGAGCAGCAGTGAGGCTTGGGCAGGAGGGGAGGATGGGGACACCAAGGGACCTCCCCGGGGGAAAGGCAGGAGCCAGAGGTGAGCTGTCACAGCCAGGGTGTGGGCAGGGAGAAGGGATGAACTCACCTTGCACTGGTGAAGGCTCTGGCAGTCTGAGCGTGTTCGTGTTTGGCTGGAGATGTTCATGGTTGACTGGAATGCAGAGTTCCCCACGAGGGCTTTGCAAACAGCTGTGTGCAGATGTTAAAGAACAAACACATCCCAGAAAACATCCTCTAACACTCATGGTACAGAGATGAGCCTTCAGCGGGGCCTCTTGTGATAGGATGAAGGGTGATGGTTTTAAACAGAAAGACAGGAGATTCAGGTAGGATATAAATAAGTTTTTTACAGTGAGGGTGCTGAGGCCCTGGCACAGGTTGCCCACAGGAGCTGTGGTTGCCCCATTCCTGGAATATTCCAAGGCCAGGTTGGAGGGGGCTTGAAGAAGCCTGGTATAGTAGAAGTTGTCCCTGCCCCTTGCAGGGAGGGGTGGAACTGGATGGGCTGTGAAGACCCTTTCCAGCTCAAACCTTTGTGCGGTTCTGTGATTCACATCCTCACTCCATTGGCCTCTCACTTGGTTTCACGGTAATTCAGGTCACTGCCATGCCAGTGGAGGTTCTGTGTGAAGTCCCCAAGCCACTGCCCCTCAGAGGCACCTCAGGGTGGCTTCTCCTTGTGGCTCCCACTGGGCACGAGCTCGTTGGAGCGGTGAGGGGGTGCTTGTGCTGGCACCCCTCAGTCACAGCCTGCAGAGGAGTTCGTGTGCCCATGAAGGGCAGGAATGTGCCTCCTTAGACTCCCTAAGGAGCCATCCTAAGGGATAAAGGATCTCCTTGGGCCTGGCCTCAGAAAGAGATTATCAAAGAACCACAGAATATCCTGAGCTGGGAAGGACCAACTCAGTATAAGGATCACCAAGTCCAACTCCCTGATTTGGTCACGGTGAGGATTGGCACATCAGCCTGTCATACACAGCAGAACCTGACAGTGGGGAAGGGACAGGGGACTTGTTCTGTGTCCAAAGACTCCAGGCAGCAGCTCCTTGGAGATCCAGGGCTGCTGAAAACTGCAGCAAACACTGACTGATTTTATCCCAGCATCTACGCAAGCTTTGAGTTCGACAGGATTCACTGGCAGGTTTCTTGGAGGAAAACCAGGCAGGATGCTGTGAATGCCACCAGGGCCACAGCAGTGGCAGGTCCCACCTGAGGAGAGGCTGGTGTTTGCCAGGGGGAGAGCAGCTCAGCCCCAGCCTCCAGTGCAGACACGAGGTCTCACAGCAGCCCCTGCACTCAGGGCTGCCGGCTCGTCCCTGTGCCCCTCTAATTGGATGCATTTAAAGATGCTCCTGAGCTGTCTGTGTCTCCAGCAGGACACACATCCCTAAAATGACACCAGCTAATTAAGTCCGTGGGAGCCCAAGGACTCTTGTGTGCCTTGTTTGTTATCCAGGAGCCTGAGGCAACGCTGAGGCCAGTAGGACCCTGACAGGCAGCTGGAGAAAGCTGGTAATGACAGGGCCACCAAACCGGTCAGGGAGGAAGAGGCAGGAGAGCAGAGAAATCAGCAATGACAATAACAACCAGCCTGAGACACCTCCTGTGCCTTGGAGAGGTGGGATCAATGAACCAGAGAGCTCCTCACCCTCTTCCAGGCACCTCCAGGCCAAATGGGATGCAGGGTGGCAGCAGTGGTGGGGCACCGGGGATGGAGTTTGCTGCTTGAAGGTCAAGAGACAAGTCTCTTATCAGACTGTTCTCGTGATTTCTGGGAAAACACAGCAGCACACCTCTAGCCTGGCTGGAGAGCTGTCTGACTGCCCAGCTGCCCAGGACAATAACCTGGAAACCCCTTCCTGCTGGCCTTTAGGATTCAGAAACCAGGGTAGAAGGTTCAACGTGCACGAGTGCAAGGCTGGACCTGGGAGAGCAGTTATGAGAGGACATCACCTGCCTCCCTTGCTTTCAGTGTCCCCCTCCTGCTGTCCTTCACTCTCTGCTTCTGCATTCTGGACAAAACCCCTCCTGCAGCATCCTGGAGCCCATTCCCACCTCCCTTACCCTGAGCTGTTCACAAAACACTGCACCAGGATTCCAGGGCAGCGCTGGTCCCCGTTGCTGGAGGGGTTAAAAAGCCCTCTGGGTGTGGCACTTGGGGACAGTGCTGGGTTAGTGGTGCTACTCAAGGTCCTCAGAGGGCTTTTCCTGCCCAAGTGATTCTGAGATTCTTTGAGATCTCCTTCACAGGGTGTCTGTCCACTCCACTGCTCCCTTTTCTCTGAGACCAGCACATGGGAGAGAAAAAGAGATGATTCACGTGGCTGCCCTGGCTGCAGCAGCTGAGCAGAACCAGGAGTGCAGCACCACACCATGGCTGATGGTTCATGGCTAATTAATGGTTCATGGCTAATTAATGGCTCATGACTAAGGGTCTGCTCGTCCCTCTGGTCCCAGAGAAGCTGCTGAGGGAATTCCAGATTTTGTTTTGATTATTCTGAGACCAAGCCAGGGAGAGGTGTCTGGAGAGGGCTTTCAGCCTTTCGAACAAAGTTTCCCCAGCAGCATCTCATGGTCAAGAGAAGCCCATACAATTCCATGATTTTTATGTTAGTCCTCCATCTTTTGAGCTTCTCCTTTTTACAGGTGATGGATGCAATGGTGGATGAGACAGTGACCCACCTGGAACAAAGGGGCCTGGTAAGCACTTTGGGGGACAAGAAAGCTTCAGAACAAGAGCAAAATTCATTTTACCCAATTTCAGACGCCTGGATGATGCTCACAGTGCCATGGTTTAGCTCCAGGTGGTCCTGCAAGGAGCAAGGAGCTGGGGGATCTTTATGGGTCCCTCTCCAGCTGGAGATGCTCTACAATTCTGTGTCTGAAGGTGGGAGGAGGTGCAGAGTTCTGGGTGTACCCAGCATTTTCCCTGTCTGTGGTCAGGGCAAGGAGCAGCCCCAAGCTTGGTATTGCTGTCAAGAAGTGTTTCCAGTGAGGGCTGGGAACTGTCTGTCCCAGTTCCTCTGGTGTGAATGATTATTTGTGTCCACAGATGGACCTTCAAATTCAGCACTGACCAGTACCAGAAATACCAGATTGCACCTGAGTGGGCTGACCTTGGCATAAAGGAGGCAAACAAGGACCAAAGAACACCAAGGATCAGAACCAGCAGAGAACTCTTTTGCCATGAAATCCATCCATTCGCTATAATTGATTTAAAAAATTCAATTTTGGCTGTAATGGTGCCTTTTTTCCCTGGCAATAAGCACGTGGGAGGAAATGGATGTGCTCAGCTGAGGGGGGTCAGTGCTTGTCTCAGCTCTGCGTGTGAGTGCTGCATTCCCAGAGAGGCTCTGGGGAGCCTGCAGCTCTCCAAGGAACCTCGTCACATTTCCTTCTTCCAGTTACTTATGATTCCCTGAACATCCAAAGCCTGCAGTTTACATTATATGACAGAGCAAAAATGTCCTATGGGCAAGGGTCTAGGGAATCACACAAATAGCAATTTACTAATTTCATGCTGCCTGTAGAAATCCTAAAGGCCTGGGGGCCTGGGGACGGGATGTGAAGCTTTTCTCTTTTGGGGCAATTAGTTTCAATGCAGTCCTTCTAATGACTGAAGGTTCTTGTTTGCCTGAAGGGACTTCAGAGGCCTGAAGGAAAAGGGTCAGGGTCTCTGTGTAGCTCAGGTCTCCAGATCATCAAACCCACCTCTACACATTGGGCTGTCATGGGCCAAGTCAATGAGGTTTCACCCTTTAGGATGGTGAAAAGATTTCTGATAAAGATGGAGCTGGTAGACAAAGGCGTGGAGAAACCTCAGCCTTCCCTATTTCCATGGAAATCGTGGTCCGGAGTGAGACTGCAGAGAAAGCTCCTGCCTTGGCTGCAGGGTCTCTACAAATTATTTTTTCTGGTCTTGGCCAGACACAACCAGACTCCAGATCCCATTCCACAGCCCCAGCAGCAGTGATTCACCAGGTACAGCCACAGATTCCTGCTCTGAGCTGGAGCCCCCAGGATGCTGAGCTCCCCTGCCCAGAGCCTGGCAGCTCAAGCCTCATGGAGCAGACCTTGGTGCTGCCCTGGATTTTGCTGAGGAAGGTGAGCAGCAGGTCCCAGCCTGCTGTTGGTTTTGTTCTTATGGAGGTGTCATCATAGGATGTTGTTTGGAGTCAATATTTTATCCTGTGCCAGTGATGGATGAATGTTTGCCTGAGTAAAGACATAGTAAGGACCCCAGGATCCTCAGAGAAGATTTAGAGTGCTGTGGGGGCTTGTCTGACATGGGTGTGACCTGGGAATTTTGGCCAGGGAACCATTCCCATGTGAAGCTGAGTGATGACCCTTGGGAAAGGCATTTGGAACCAGAAGACCCTTAAGGTCCCTTCCAACCCAAACTATTCCTTGATTTTGTGAATCTTTTACAGAGAAGATCTGCTATGGGACAGAGGGACCTTCTTCCCCTTGTCTCAGCATCTCCCAGAGCAGCAGCTCTCGCTCCTCAGCACCAGTCCCCATTTTCTGGGGATCACTTCAGCTGGCAGTGCCCAGCACAGGGCCTTTCCCACAGGGAGCAGGGGTGACCACGTTCCTGTGGCAGTCCAGGACAGTCCCACAGCCCATCACTCCCAGCTCCATGGCTGCACTTCACCGTGCTGCCTCCTGCAGGTATTTTCCCTGGGGCCTTTCCAAGGGCTGGGGGTGCTGCAGGGATGCTCTGGGCCAGCTCAGCTCCAGTTGCAGCGCACAGCGCCAGCTCTGGCTCGCAGCTGCACAGAGCCCTTCCCATCTGTTGCTGTCTCCAGCCGCTGGCTGCCCTCCCCCGCACTGTCACTGAGCTGAGGGCAGGAGGGAGCCTCTCACCCACCGAGACGGGATTTTAGCTTTTTTCCTGGCCGGGGTTGCTAGGAAGCTGAGCCGTGCCTTTAGCGGAGTGTTGGCTCCTCACAGCTGGAAGCGTCTCCTCTCCTGGAGCCCCGGCCCGGACAGAGCAGGGGGCGTGAATGGGAAGCAGAGAGGAATGATCCGGGTGTGGGACACCGGCAGAGCCCAGCTGTGCACAGGGGACACAGACCTTGGGGTGCTGTGGCTGGCACCGGGAGAGAAGCATCCATCCGGGCCGAGTCCATCCCTGCTGGCTTTGCCTCACCTCCTCCTCCTCCTCAAAGCCGCTCCTGTTTTACCTCTTAGCCAACCCCCGCTGCGGGAAACACAAACCCGGGGCACGTCCCCTGCCCCCAGGGACCCCGTCCCAGCCCCACGCGTGCCGAGGACCCACGACCCTCCCCTCCAGCCCTGCTCCCCCGCCGCCGCCGCCGCTCCCCCCGTGCCCGTCAGCGCTGATGGGCCCTGACAGCGCTGCTCTTTTTCTCACGCCCCGCCGGGTGCTGCGAGCGGGGGGACCCGGCCCGGGGGAGGTCGCGTTGCACCGAGCAGCTGTTCCCCATCACATCGCGTCGCGCTGCCCGCGCCGATGGGACGCGGCTGTCGCAGCGCCGACGCCTCGCCGGGAGCGGCGGAGCGCGGCCCGGTGGGACCGGTCCGGACAGGATGGACACGCTGGGGGTGGGATCGGTCCGGACAGGATGGACACGGCGCGGGTGGGATCGGTCCGGGCAGGATGGACACGCTGGGGGTGGGATCGGTCCGGGCAGGATGGACACGGCGCGGGTGGGATCGGTCCGGGCAGGATGGACACGGCGCGGGTGGGATCGGTCCGGACAGGATGGACACGCTGGGGGTGGGATCGGTCCGGGCAGGATGGACACGGCGCGGGTGGGATCGGTCCGGGCAGGATGGACACGGTGAGAGGTGGGACCGGTCCTGGCAGGATGGAGTGGCTGCCCGGGACCCGGCCGTGCAGGGGCGGGAGCGGGCAGGGCTCCTCACAGCACAGCAGGGCTCACCCTCGCTGCGCTGACCCAACTCACCGCTCCCACCTGTCTGCGATCCCTCATCCACGCCCTGCAAAAGTCTCCTCTCTCCTCCTCATCTGCCACCTGCAGAGCTGCATCCCAGCGGGTTGTACCCTTTCTTTGCTATTCCTGGCTCGTCCGACCTACAGTCAGCTCTGGCCGGGAGCATTCTGTGCAGGAGACGGAGGGTGCCCCGTGCTCCTCCACTTTGCATCCAAGCCTACCCCTTTACCCTGTGGAGAGCAACCAGGTTTGTAAAGCTACCAGTGGGTTCAGCCTGGATGCAGTAGCCCCTAAAATGTGTGGGGCACAAGCCTGGCGTCAGGAACTACTCCAGCTCCTGCAGAAAGGAGGTAGAAGATGAGGGGTAGAGATCCCTTCCAACCCAGATCCTGAACACAAATAAGGCAGAGCAACAAGACCTGTGCAGGTGTCTGCACAGCAGTCATGTCCACACTACTTCCCTGAGCTCAGGCTTGCTCCTCCTGGCCTTCCTTGGGCAGCAGAAGCTCCCATTCCTGGTGCTTGCAGGAGTTCTGCAGCCTCACTGCACAGCTTATCCATTTTTAACGAGCCCACCTCATAAATACTTCGTAAAGCACCTTCTAGCCAAAGTGCTTTTTTTTATTATTTTTTCTTCCCTGGCTGCTTGAAAGAGCTGTTCACCCTCCTGTTTCTCTCTGGTCTGTTGTCTTGCTGCTGTCTTGCACACATTTGCTATGCTGAAGTTACAAGCTCTGCCTCCAACACCTGTGGTGTGTCACAGTGAAGGATCACAGCGCTCCCCTTTGCTCCCTACATCCTTCCCAGCACCCTGCAGCACCCTGGTGCCTCCATCCACCCTACTGAGCTCTGGGAGCAGCCCAGGTGGGCTCAGACCCTCACCCAGACCTTCCTGACCATTTCCATCCCACAGGGCCTCCTTCCCTGCTGTCCCCCCTGGGCTCTGGGCAGGACTAGAGAGAGGGACCTGCCCTTTTCCTTCCCCGTGGCTCTCACATCTTCCCTGTTTCTTCCAGCTCTGCCATTTCTCCCTGAATTCCCATGTTAGGTTAAGAAGAATGTGGGTGGTGAGCAGGAGAAATGACAACCCAAACACAACTTGCCAGAGCTGACTCCCTGCCTGGGAGATGTTCCCAAGCCAGGGCCTGGCTTGCTCAATGTGCAGCAGGTTATTTTTATCTTTCCCTCTTTTCTGAATCATTGTGCTGCATGGATCAGACCAGTGCTTCCAAGGCAACTGGCCACAGAGCTGCTCTGTCACTGGCCAAGCTTCATCCTCTCCAGAAACCTGTCAGAGCAGCTGAAGGAAGCCAGGTTGTGTCAACTGACATGGACTTGTCTCTAATTCCTCATTGTATGGCTCCAGCAAGCCTTGGCCTTGCCAGCTGCTGGTGTCCAGTGAGCAGCCCTGCAGCACCAGCTCCTCCCTGTTCCTGCTGCAGCTCCTGCCTGTCCTGGTCCTTCTCACAGTTTCAATGCAGTGCTGTGGGTGCAGCTGGCTGGACCAGGTCCACATGGTCATGCTGCCCATCCCAGCCTTCTCCCTCCCAGAGTGCTTGGCCCCATTTCAGCTGAATTGGACAAAATAGTCAAAAGCTGAAAAGTGGTAAGAATTTTTGTGAGGCTTCTTGGGCTTTGTCCAATAAAAGACCCAAATTTCCAAGGAAATGCTGCCATGTGAAGTCACCAGGACCTCCTAGAAGCACCACCAGGCCACCCAGTGTGTGCATGGCCACCCAACCAGCACCAGGGCTCCAGGAAATCCTGCCTCAGGTCCTGCAGGATAGGATATGACAGGGCACAGGAACGGGAAAGTCTCCTTGGAGCTGGGGAAGTGAGTGAATGCAGTGCATCACTGGACAGAGAGCGCAAAAGTGAGGTGGGAAGGGACTGGGATGTAAATCCAGGAAAGCAGCTGCTCCCACCATGGCTTTCCCACCCTCTAGAACCTCATTTGCTGGCCTCTGAACCTGATTTCCTCTTCCCTGGCTGGCAAACACATCCCAGACAGGTTGCAGGGGCTTTTGCCATTTTTCTTCTGCTGATTTTTAATTTCGTTCTTATTTTTCAGCTGTGAGAGCCCCACTCTTGCCTAGCACTTTTCTTCTGCAGGTTTTGACACCCCCAGCCCAGTGAGGACTTCCCCAGGCAGGAAAGGGACAACTTCAGAGCCTTTTGTCGCTGTTCTGTCGCTGCCGTGGCGTTGATGGCTCCTGAAGGCAGCGCGGAGTGACCCGGGCGCGGAGCGGACACCGGACACCGCCCGGGGCGGCCCCGCTCCCGCCGGGCCCGGGGCTGGGCTGGGCTGGGCTGGGCTCTGCCCCGCTGCTGACCCGCCTGTGGGGGAGTTTTTGGTGGAGATCCTGCACCCTGCAGGTCCCAGGCATGGCCAGGAAACCGGGACTGGGGCAGAGGCGAGGGGCACAGCTTGGGTCAGCAGCTGGCACAGATCTTCCCAGCTCAGATGGGTGGAAGGGGTGACAGAGCCCTGATTTGGCTCCTCTGGTGGCTCTGAGACTGACAAGGTTCTGGAAGGGGCTGGAAACCAGCCCATGGAATAGGTCCCTGTGTGGGGCTTTGGGAACCAGTGAGGCACCTTCTGCAAGGCAGGGAGATGGCCCCCCTGCCTGGTCCCGTGTTAGAAAACCAGGCTGTGAGATCCAGACACAGAGAGGGAAGGCAGGGTGAAGGAGAGCACTTTTCAAAGGAGTCTGGGTATTTCCTGGGCTGGGGAAAAGCACTTTCCCAAAAGATCAGGCGTGGTGAGATCCATGAGGCAGGAGTGTGTCCATGAGAGCTGCTCCTCAGGGCAAACAGGGGAACAGCCCAACAGGAAAACAGCAGGATCAGCTCTGTCTGCAGCCACAGTCCTGCAGACTGAATTCCACTGAATCATGGAATGGTTTGGGCTGGAGGAGATGTTATGGATCATCTCATTCCAGCCCTGCCATGTCAGGGACACCTCCCACTGTCCCAGGTTGCTCCAAGCCCTGCCCAGCCTGGCCTTGGGCACTGCCAGGGATCCAGGAGCAGCCACAGCTGCTCTGGGCACCCTGTGCCAGGGCCTGCCCACCCTCACAGGGAGGAATTTCTCCCTATTATCTAATCTAATCCTGCCCTCTGTCAGTTTGAATCTCTCCCAGCTGCCAAGAAAGTGGCCAGGCCACCAAGCACAGACCACAGCTCAGTCCTGGGAGAGTTTTGAGGAGAAAGGATCAGCAAGCAGTGGAAGGACCTGCCAAGGGGAGCCTTATTGGTATGCAAGTCACATGTCCCCATGAAATGCTGCCAACCAAAGACCTGTGGCAACGAGGACATCTGTGAAAACATTTTCCAGTGATGAAACAGAAGATCAGATGGGTAAAAAAGCTCCCAGTCTCTCTGTCCAGCCTAATCTTTCGGAAGACGTGGCACGAGGGACGGTGCACGGGGGGAGTTGGATGGGGAAGGTGCTGACTGGGTCCTGTGCAAAGCTCTCACAGCTCCTGTACTCCTGGAGGGGTTTGGAGCTCAATCCCTGAAAAGAAAAGCCAAGCCAGTTCCTCTCTCTGAGTCACTGAGCATTTCTTTACCCATCCTGTTCCTGCATTTTCTGGGCAAATGCACACTCTCTGGTGGTCTCAGTTGCCCAGATTTAATATGGAATTCCTTTGGGTGTGTGTTTGATACAGGCACAAGAGAGGGGAGCTTCACACTAACAGAATGGAGACTTTAGCTTTCCATTTTGTCTTCCTCAGATCGTTGTTTCAGCCACCTTTGCTCAATTTGGAATTGAGGACACCTTGATCAAAGCAGTTCTTGTTTTATTGAATTACTTTCCCCTTGAACGCTGCTGTGCTCCTTCTTCCCCTCTGTTCTTCAGGGTCCCACACTCAAATTTAAAATGCCACTTGCTGCTGTTTTGGGAGCCCCTCACAGACCTGCACATCTGTTCTCTGGGGCGCTTTTGGAAGCCACCTGAAGAGCAGGAGCCTCCCTGTGCTTTGTCCCTCATGTGATCATTCCTACATGTTCAAATCAAACATGGGCTGGGCATGAAGGGCCCATCCCAGGGCCAACCAGGCCATCAGAGAAGCTGCAATTTTAATGATATGGAGGAAATCTCTCTTTTAGAGCCTGATTCGTGAGGCTCTATTACCCATGACAGCTGATGCTGGGACTATATTTGCTTCTGCTCTCACCTTCCCACGTTTCTGGGATAATTTTTATTCCACATATTACTTTAACTCATCTGCCCTGATTCCCAGTGGCCCTTAGTTGGTTGAGAAATACAGAATTAATCCTTCTATAAATTGCTTCACATTTTCAACACTTTCATCCGCTCTGTTCATGAGCAGAGAGCTCACCTCTGCCAGACCAATGTGGCTTTTGGTAACCCAATCACTGAACTTTCTGATTTACTTTTTTGTGCAACTCTCCCTCCAACCACCCTGGGTGTTGCAAACCAGCTGGGAATTACCTCATGTCTTTTCCATGTTCTCCCTGTGGAAATACCTTTCACTGGCTTTGTTGGCTGACAGGTTCCTGTCTCCCAGACAAGGTTTTAGCTGTGTTCACTGCTCAGTTTGGTGCTAAGTGGTGTTATAAATAAGCACTACTACAGGGATTATCATTCAAACCCAACGGGAGGAGGAATATGTTGCTTATTCTGGGATTTAAACTCTAATTAGCTCTTACTGCATAGAGTTGTTGGCATGAAAAATGGTTTAGATCACTGATCTTCTACACAAGGCTTCCTTTTCCCAGCTGGTGGAGTCATCTCCCAGCCCCTCCTCCCTGCCCCACTGGCTCCACTCCTCTGCTCCCGTGAACATTCCCCGGCCCCCTGCTCGGGGCAGCCAACGTGGAAATGTCACTGCCTGTGCTTTGGGGATTCCTCAGAAGCGCCGTGGCAGTGAGGGAGATGCCCAGCTTGTCCTAGCCAGTGCCAGGGATTTCATGCCTCCTTTGTTGGAAAGTTTTCCTTGCAACTCCAGTGAATTCAGAGGAAATGAGAGCTTTGTCTTGCTGTAATTCCCATCTTCAGATTGTAAATGTTTGAAAGGACTTTAGCTGGACTAGATGGTCACTGTTGATCTCTTCCAACTGAACTATTCCACCCCATCCCATCCCATCCCATCCCATCCCATCCCATCCCATCCCATCCCATCCCATCCATTTCCTTCTACACTGGAGAATGGACAAAGCTGCTCACAGTCATTGCAGCAGCACTCTGGGCCAGGAAATGCCCAGGTTTGTGTCCCAGGTTTGGGATCCGGGGCAGGAAGCTGGTGTTTTGTCATTGCAGAACCCATACAAGGGTGTTGGCTAAGTTTCCTCTCTGCAGTAGGTGTGTCCTGCTGGAAAACTTAAGGCTGGAAATCAAATTGTTCCTGTTGTCCCACCCGTGACCAGAAACAACACAGTTTACCACTCTCAACTGGAATGTGGAGCTCAGCTGAGACCATAAAGCAGAAATACCTACAGAGAAAGACTCAGATCAGGACCTCCTATGCATCTTCTTTTAATTCTGTCCTCCAACCTCCACAGGAGCAAGGGAAGGCTCTCCCCATTCCAAACAGCTCTGAAGGTGCCTGCACAGTGCTTTTGCCCAAGAGTGAAGCCTGGGCCTTTGGCTGCTAAAAGACTCGAGCTGCTGTTGCTGTTGTTCACTGTCAGGGTTGAGCTGGTGACAAGGTGTGTGTGTCACCAGTGGCTGGTGGCCTGGAGCTTCCAGCTCCTTGGTCTCTGGGAATGCATGGATAATCCTCCAGCAGCAGTCCATTGGAAAGACTCCAGTTCATAATTTAGCAGGTTGGTACAACAGTTCAAGGAGTTTTTGTGCCAATGGGAAATTTGTGGTGGAGGATCTCAAAAGGTATTACTGGAAAAGCATCAAAAACACAGGCCAAGTGAGGGGACTGAACTTTTTGGGTATCATCTGAAGAAGGAGTGAGTGGTTTGCAAGTACCAAGTTTTTTCCAGCCCAAGAAATCTCCTCTTTGAGCACATTTTAACAGGATGAGTGAAGAAATTCAAGGGAAGAGTTGTCACCTTTTCTCTGTTAACCACAAGGACCTGCTTCAGAAGCATGGCAAAGCAAATGCAGCTCCCGTGGCTGTGATGTCCCACAGCACCAAATTCAGCCAGGATGAAGAATTCAGTGTGCTGGAAAGAGCAGGAGGGGAGAGGAGAAAAGGGGGAGGTGACATCCATCAGGGGAAGAGACAGGTTGTCCCACCATGGCCCCAGGGCCCAACACTTTCCTTGGTCCTGAGCAGCATCAGAGCTGGGGTGGTGCTGGGACTGGTGCATCCTCTCCCAGACCGGCTGCCCCTCCAAGCCCAGCTGTCCTCCTCCCTCCACTGTGGCACCAGTGCCACCACCTCACGTGACAGCTTTATGGCATCATCAACACTCATGGTTTGGAGCTTCTTGGGTTGGGAGGGCCAAGGGCTGTTGTTTAATGGGCCTCTCCACTGAGCCCTGGAGGTGCCACCACACAACAGCCCCTTGTTCACTCTTCCAAGACCACCCAGGACCCGTGGCCTTGGCGGGTTAACGTGTTGCTGGTCGTGGCCCCTGTTGCTGCCGCGTTTTCCCCCCTCTCCCTCTCCCTCACTCCCCCTCTCTCTCTCTCCTCCTCTCCCAGCTCCGTAGCAGTTTCCTCGGGAGTGTTCAGCTAGCTGACACATTTGCCACAGATGGATGGTGCACACGGAGACAGCTGTCACTCCCGATTTGTGGTCCACTGCGTGACAGCCGGGCTGATGCCTCCTGAAAGGCCGTCTCGCGGAGCACATGCACTCTGACATTCTTGAGATGAGCCCTACAGACACCTCTCAGTGGACCTCAGGAGGAGCTGGCAAGCGAGCCCTTCCCGCTCCCCCTCCCCGGAGCAGCCTGCAGGCTGGAAGAAAGCAGCCACTCTGGTGTGCACACACACACAGGCACGGCCAAGCTCCTTGGGTAGTTCTGTGCCGCTGCAGGTCTGCCAGGTCCCAGCCCGGCTGTTTGCTCCTGATGCTGGTGTAGGAAGTGGGGCGGGCTGAGATTTGCAGGAGGGAAAGGTCACCGGCAAAGCTGCTCTTTTCCCTTTTTCCGCCTTTTTAATTGCAGGAGGGAGGGATGTGGGCTCCGGATTCGTTCTGTCACAGCAGCTGCCTCCAGCCTCTTGAGCTCCTCTGTCACAGCAAAAGCTGATGGACTTTGCAGCCGCAGCCCCTTCAGACCTCTCTGTCTTCTCCATCACGTACGATGGTCTCCATCACCTCTGAACCACACGGAAAAATGGAAGTTCCCCCTCCTGGCAGGGGTTTCCTCCCACCCTCCCCGCTCAGCATTGCACAGGGCAATGGGGCAGCTGCCCCAACAGGACCCTGAAAGCTCCCAGGGAGTTCCTCTGACCAGCTCCAGGCCAGCTGCAGAGGCAAGGCTGACTTAGGCAAGGCTGGCTCCTTGCAGGACAAGGCTCTCCTCCCTTAACCAGGCTCAGGCTCAGAATTTCAGGCCCCAACCACAGATAGCTGTCCCAGGCACTGATGTGTAGGCACCCGAGTTTTCAATTCTGAGACCTTCAGCAAAACCCTTCATGTGGGACTTTCAGCTGAATAGACAAAGCAGAACAGAGGAAACTGTCTTTAGTTCTGGGCAGAAGAACAAAACCCTCCAGGTTCAAGACTCCATGGGAATGGGACCTGGTCCTTCCTTTGGTGCTCAGGGAAACAAATTCCTTCCAGAAAACAGATATGCACAGCTGTTAATTGTCAAATTCATTTGTAAAAGATTATAATCAAGGGAACAGGTCTACCTAAAAGGGCAAACTTAAACTGATTCTAGAGAATATCATCTGGGTCCCCTTGGAACTGGCCTGAGACTTCCCCATCTTCTCCAGTGTCTGAACCCACCAGAGGGGACACCTTGGCTGCACAAGGCCATAAAAAATTCCTTCTAGCAAAGTCTCTGGTGGTGCTGAACTGTGGAAAGGGGAGAGGACACAGGCAGAGCAAACTCACAGGAGACTTCTCTTGGGCACTCTCCAGGCTTCCTACTAGTCAAAGCTGGGGAACTTCATGAACCAGGTGGATTTCTCCATATTCAGTGACTCCTGCTGGAGCTCCCACCTCAGCAGTGCCTGGCTAGGTCTGCCCATCCCTCCCATTCCAAAGTCCTTGTGAGCCATTCAGTTTCTGACCATTCACAAGTACAGGACCACAAGGACACCAGTTATCCTGGTTGCTTTCATCCCTGCCCTCCTCCTCCCATCCCCTGGGAGCAGGCTGAGCCTGCTCAGCATGGAGAAGGTGTGATTTGCTCCAGGACTCAGATTCCCTGGATCCTGCAGCAACAGGAGCAGCATCTCCCACCAGGATCTGAGCTTGTTGCCTTTGAGCTTCCCAGCTGGATGCAGCTCTGTTATCTGAGCAGGGATGCCTCCAGCCTGGTGGGAGGTCATGTCAAAGTGGCATCAGCATGAGGGGAAGGTGCTCAGTGGAGTGGGGGTCCTGGCAGGGAGGATGGGGCCCTTACCCAGCCCCAAAGCTGGGAAAGTGTGTTTTGTGTATGGAAAAACACAAGGACAAGTGTGGATCCAGTAAGAAATTCCATGATCAGAACCATGAGTTCAAGATTGCTGAAAATCACTGAGAACGTCAGGAAGAGGCTGAAATGGAACCCAAGTGAAGTTCAAACTAAAGAGGAAGGAGCCATTTCCCTCCTGTTGAGAGCACCCAGAAAGAGAGAGCACCTGCTCTGTCTCCAGAAAGATTTTCCTGTTCCATCAGGTCATCCCTAGGGAAGGTGGGACTGTCCTGCCCTGAGGATCACAGCTGTGACTGAGAGGAAGAGTCCCAAAAGGGGACCGTGCTCCTCAGCTGCAAAGAACTGTGAGCTCTCACAAAGCCTCAGCAGGCTCTGGTCTGACACACAGCAGTGTGTGCCTGGAGATGGAGATCCAGGGAAACATCCTTTGTTCTGACACAGCTATTTTAACTGAGGTTGGGAAGACCAGACCTCCTGGCATTGCCATGGGCCCTCTACAGCCGCACCACAAAGCTTCAGAGCACACAGAGACACCAGAAGCAATTCTGCTGTGAGAATGGGGCACTCGGAGGAAATCCTGGTCCATGTGGACCATGCTCAGACCAGGCACTGGCCTCTCCATGGCTTTGCCTCTGGGATCCTCAGAATGGTGAGACCTGAGCTGTAGCAGGATGGAGGTGTGAGCTCCAAGGGAGGAGAGCTCAGCTCAGCCCAGCTTTGATGAACCAAAGGCAGCAGGCACAACCCCAGCTGGAGCTCTGGGGGCAGTTTTGGGGACCACAACATAAAAGAGATCCAAACCTATTAAAGAGCCACCAGAAGAGGGCCAGGAGGATGGGATAGAGGGGAATTAAACCACGTGAGGAGTGGCTGAAGTCACTTGGTTTGAAAAGAGGAGACTGAGGAGAGATTCACTGGGGGCTGCAGCTCCTCCCAAGGGGCAGCTCTGATCTCTGCTCTGTGACAAGGGACGGGATCAGGGAATGGCTGGAGCTGTGCCAGGCCAGGGTCAGGCTGGATATTAGGGAAAGGCTCTTCCCCAGAGGGTGCTGGCCCTGCCCAGACTCCCCAGGGAATGGGCATGGCCCCGAGGCTGCCAGAGCTCCAGGAGAGCTTGGACAGTGCTGCCAGGGATGCCCAGGGTGGGATTGTTGTTGTGTCTGTGCAGGGCCAGGAGCTGGACTTGTGTTTCTTTTGGGTCCCTTCCAGCTCAGGGTATTCCATGGTTCTATGATTCCAGATGCCTTCTGCCCAGAGGACTCTTCAATGCAGACACATCACCAGCCTGACCCTTGGCCCTTCAGCTCCTAAAGTGTTACAAGAAAATCTTTGCTCATGATCTCACAGGGCTCAGCTGTATTTAAAGGTCCTATGAGATGCCGCCTCAAATTCCCCATGTCTGTGCCACCTGAAGATGAGAATCCCTCACCCAGGTTCAGATGTGAGTGTACCCAAGGTTCCAGAATTGCTTCAATTAAGTGGTGTAACAAAATTATTTTCCCCCCACTATTTCTGAAGAAGGTAGAAATGCAGTTCAGAAGAAGATGCAGGTTTGTGGGCAGGGTCAGGGACCTTGGGAGTGCACTGTCAGCTCAGCCAAGGACTGGAATGTTTGGGAAGAGACCAAACAAAATCATTGATGAAGAATTCTTAGGTTTTGAACCTTATCAAATGAAAACATTACATAACAACCCCATCATATTCATAATGAAAACAGGAACCCATCATTACAGACAGAGAAATGACCCACCTGTGCTCTGTGTGACCAAGTGCACCAGAAGGCATCAGGCCCCAAGGATCCCTCTGAGTTTGGGAGGGATGTCATCACCTCGTGTTCCCTTTCTGAGGACAGAGAGGCCAAGGCTTTCCCAGAGAGGCTCCAGCCAGGAATGCCCTACCCACAGCAGGAGAGGGATGCGCCCTGCTTGGCTCCCAGCCTGGAGACACGGGGGCAAGCGGGAAAGCAGGACCTGCACATTGCCCTGGGGAGCTGGTGGGGTGGGGGCAGTGGTGCCATGGTTTGAGAAGCCACCAGGTAAGATTTGGTGCAGAAGATGATGAAACTGGGATTTCTGCAGCCTCTGCTCAACCAGCTGTGCACACCTGTTGGGAAGGTGAGATAGGGGAAAGGGGGGAAACTCCTGCTTCTTCTGGAGAAATGTCCTCCAACCCTTAGGACATCTGGCAGGACAGCGGTGCAGCAGCCTCCTGCCTGTCCTTCCTGTCCCCACCATGGTGGTGGCCAGGACACTCACACCTGACTGTGCCAGGAGCTCCCCACCAGCCCCTTTCCCTTGGGTGGGTGAGGGAAGCAGCTCCCATTCCAAGCAGCACACGGAGCTTTCCTGGCCAGCCCCCACTCCAGGAGGTGCCACCTCAGTGACTCTGTCCCCGTGTGATGGCCCTGGTGCCCCAGGATGTTGAGTGTGTTTGGGGCAGGATGGTTGGGAAGCCCTGGGAGCGCCCCATCCCTGCCCTGCCTGGCAGCACGGGGCACGGCTGGGGAGGGATAAATATTCAGCGTTGGAGAGCTGCAGGGGGACAGCAGCAGCAGGCAGAAGCTGCAGCCCCTCACCTGCTCAGAGGCGAGGCAGGAGAGTGATCAAGGTGAAGGCACCTTCACATCTCTCCGGCCTTGAACAGAGATGAAAGGGGCACTGGGAGCCAGGGATAACAAAAGGAGAGCTGGGAAAGTTCAGGTCAGGCAGGGATTTCTGGCTGGTGGGTTTTCCACTGAGAAATTCTCCCTGTCTCTTTCATGGTGATGAAGATCCTTTTAATTTTTTTTCTTCCCCCTTTCTCCTCTCCTTCTTCTTTTCCTCTTTCGCCAGGCGGATAGCTGGGAGCTGCGGAGCATGTGATGCATCTTCCATATAGGGGCAGGAGCAAAGCAAGACCAACTGATGGACGCCCTAGGGCCAGACTTGCAGACAATATATAACCTAGTGCATGATCTAAAACGCTTCCCACTTCCACAGAGCGAACATCAGGCAGAGCGGAGCCGCAGCGAGGGCAGAGTCCTGCGTGCAGGTAAGTCCCCCTCGCCTCCTTCTCCCCGAGGGGGTCCCAGGGAGGGGGAAGGTGCGAGGGACCGGCTCCGTGGCCGGCTGCCGTGCAGGCAGGTGGGATGGGGCAGTTATTGCTGCTATCAGCGGGGATTTTTAAAGCATTTTTGTTGCCAGCGGAGTTCAGGACAGTGGTGGAGAGAGTGGCAGATGGAATCTGGCAGAGCCCAGCCTCAGCCTGTGTCGCTGCAAACACGGACACCACGAGTGGGAGAGCATCCCGGGCCAGCCGACGTTCCTTTAGTCGCACTAATTGCTGTCGAGGTCCGCCTGGCTGTGGGAAGCGCCTGGCTCCTGCCCGGCTGCTCTCCGGCATCTCCCTCCCATCACAGTCCCGTCCCGCCCGGCCCCGTTGGGGTCCCTTTGCCTTTGACAAAGCAGCAAAAGGAATCATCAAACAACTTTTTTAAAAAGCACTTTTGCTCAGCCCGCCGCCTCCAGCGCCTGCCCGGCTGCCTTCACCTTCCTGCACTGGAATTTCCTTTGCAAGGGAAACTGTTCCCAGCTGGGACTGACGGGGGACGTGGGCTGGAGGCAGCGAGGTGGCGAAACACGGACCGGAGCGTGCGGGCGAGGGTTTGTGCGGGTGTGGGGGGTCCGTGCAGCCCAGCGGCTGCCGCGTCCCCGCAGCACACACGCGGCCCCACGGAGGGGGAGCAGGCTCTGTGCCGGGGATGGTTTGTGTCCTGCTGAATGGAAAATCATCCTAGCAACAGCTCCGCGCTCCGCGGGCCTCCCGAGCTTATGGCAGGGAGGGGTTTGCGTGCTTTGGGGTATCGGCTGCGCCTGGTGGGGGGGTGGGGGTTCAGGAGCCCTGGCTGTGTTTGGGGCTGGGGAACCTCCAGGAATTGCCAGTCTTGGACAAGCCCTGGCAGTCGCAGGCTAAAGGGACTCCGTAATTGTAATGGGGATAAACATGGACAAAATCATTAAAATTAATGTTTTGGGGCATTTGGGCGTATACACCCCCAGCAAGTGCAGAGATGATAAAACTGCTCTGTGGATGCAAGGCTGAGGATGCTCCCGTGCTCTGTGCCTCAGTTTCCTTCTCTCTGGGTCCCTGGGTCAGCCCCGTCGATGCAGTGCCCCAGTACACGTAGGAAGGGTCAACCCAGGGGAGCATCAGAGCTCAGCCACTGGGTGTAATTAAGGTTGTGTTCAGATAAGGGCACTCAGGGAACCTGCAGCGGTCAGAGGCACCTCCGTGAGCAGTGCTGCGGCTGCAAGGGGCGGGAGGGGACGGCTGTGTCCCCAGCACCCAGGCTGGCACCGGGCTCACCCCGGCAGCTCCCCGCACCCTGCTGGGGGCACCGGGGCTGTGGGCGCGGCTGGAGGTGCCCATCCTGAAGGCAGCCAGGTGTGATCAAGTTGGGTTATGGACCCAGGGTCTGCCACACGGGGCCAGAGATGTGCTGGGGGCTGGCAGGGAGTCGAGGGTCTGTGCCAGGCTGGGGTCGGTGATTCGGGCTAAGCTCTCCTTCTGCTGCCATGAGCTTTTCCTCCGTGAGGGGTGGAAATCTGAGGGCTCACAGTAGCTCAGCATGGCCGGGACCAGGCAGCTGAGGGTCCTGGGGAGTCCCTGCCCTTGGCTCGGACCACAGCGGACAAGAGGAGAGAACACCTCTTCCCCATAGCTCCAGATCTTTGAAAATCTTTCCTGGTGGCAAATGCTCTCAGATTTCTGCACTGAAATGAGGACAGCTCAACCCCTCTCCAGCTTTTTTGAGCCCCCTTGGTTGTGTTCATACCCCAAAATCCCAGCTGTGAGCAGGGCACCAAGCTGCTCCCCCAGGTGCACAGGAACCGAGCATGGCAGGAACTGAGCAAAATGTCAGGCCAGGCTGGAACTGCTGGGTGCCACATCCTGGTGCCACTGGTAAAGCAGGAGGTCCCCAATGCCATACTCTAGTGCCCAGCCAGAGGGAGAAGCAAAGATGTCAGGGATTTTTTCCCCCTCATGGGATAATATAAGCCATTTCTCCAACCGCTTTTCTTCTCACTGTTTTCTCCTCTCCCACCCTTCCCAAATCTCACATTTGGGACAAATTTCAGGGCACTTTCAGCCAAGGTGATACCTAAAATCAGTCCTTCTTCTCCTCCCAGGCTTCAGACTGGTTTTGGCTAGCAGTGCTGGGTTTGGTGGGGGAGACATCAATAGCATGAAGCATCCACTCCAGCACCATTTCTTGATGTTCCCATCTTGATGAGAACCATCTGGAGAAGGTTTTACCCTTGCAGTGCCTTACCCTGATACAGGGATTGTACCCTGGGTTTCTCAGGGACACAGCTGTGAGGGCACTGCCTGTGGGGAGCACCAACTCTGGTAGGAGCACCAGCTCTGCCGGGACCAGACACAGCACAGCTCCTAAGCTGACAGCAGGACTTGTGTCCCTGATCTCCTGCCAGCATCTGCTCTTGCTGGATCTGGAGACGCCCCAGCCTGCTCTTCTTGGTCTGGGAGATGGGCTGGGTTGCCCATCTTCATGCTTGGTTGCCTGCTTTGGAGCTCACCCTCAAACTTGGGCTGTGTCCCTGTTTGCATCAGGCTCAGGATCATTATTATTTGCAATTATTATAATTATTTCTGATTAGAGTGGTACAGAGGTGTGGGGTGGGCAGGAGGGTTGATGGGCACAGAGGACAGAGCTGTTGCTATTCCTCAGATCCTCCTTATGGTTCTGTGGAGCTTGGGAGGAGGATCCCTTAGATGTGGGGGAAAAGGCCCCATTTGTGACGTGCTGTACAGCGAGGAGTGAGCTGCGAGCCTGCGTGGAGGGAGCTGCACACAGGGCAGGGACCGCGGGGCATCCGATCGCTCTGTGGGATCCAGGGCGATTTCCCGACACTGAATCTGAACCCGGGGTAGGCACCGAGCCTGGCACTGGCGCTGCTGGAAAGGGCTGGCAGAAGCATCTGACCACTGCAGCATGAGCTCCTCTCCAGGATCCAGGGCGGCACAACATCAGGAGCCCCATCCCAAAGGCAGGGCAGGCACCAAGCCCGGCACCGCGAGGGAAGGGCTGGCAGAGGCAGCGGGGCTGGCACAGCTGCGTGGCTTTCAGAGATGCTTGATCGATAGCTCCTTCCTCCCACTCCCCCCGCTCCCCCAATCCCCACATGCATTTTTCATGCTAACCCCTCCTGGGCAAAGACTGTCTGTGTAGGAAAAGAAACAGAAAAAAACCACAAAACACAACAAACCGCAACCAAAATCTACGTTTGTTTCTCTGCTCCCCGGAGACTGTTGTAGTTTAAGGGCCAATCTATAGATTCAGGGATGGGAATATCTTTGCTCCATGAACAAAGAGGGATGAAAAACCTCCCCGGGGCTTTTCTTAACCTTCTTCAGGTTGGCCCAGAGCTGGAAAAGGCTCTGTACTGTGAGGGGTGCAACTCTGCCTGGGCAAACTGGGGAGGCTGGGAAGGGGAGCTGGGCTCCTCTGCAGCTCTCCCTGGACATGCTGGGACGCTGTGAGCAGTAACGGGGGTCCCTCTCTGGGGTACAAAGGGTCTCCAGGGCTCCTTGTGCAGCTGAAAGTCAACCCAGGCACGCAGGGCTGGGTTCAGGGTGATCCCAGGCCACAGAGGCTGGGGAGGCTGGTGGATCCCTGGGCTCTTCCTGCCTGGCCCACAGGAAGAGCTCAGATGAAGGTTTGGCTCTTTCTCAGAGTTAGGAAAAACCTGCAGGGTTTGAGCAAAGGGCACTTTTCAGGGTGAATCCCCTTTTTCGGTCTCCTGCTGTCAGTGAGGGATGTTCCCTTTTTGCTTCTCACTTTTGGGTGGCAGCAGTAAAACCCGGGAGCGTTGCACAGCCCATGTTTCCGCAGTGCTGGAATGCTCCCGTGACTCTCCTTCCCACCTGCCCAGCCTGTGCAGGGCAGCTGAGAGCTGCCTGTGTGTCTGTGCTGAAGGACCGACCCTGGGCGAGGTTCCCGGGGTCCCTCCGACACTCCACACTCCCGCTGCCCCCCTGGCACCCCGCTCCAGGCACAGCACCGACCGCTGTAGCCCCGGCGCCTCGGGAGCGCATCAGCGCCTGAGACACCCGGGGCCAGACCCGCCTACTCCGGCTTTGGGGCACGGCGATTCCTGCGGCACCCCCAAATTCCCATTATTTCCCGTGAAGCCGATGGCACGCGGCTCCCCCCGCCCGGCAGCGGTTTCTCTGGTCCCCGAAGAGGCCGGGCGGCGTGGGCAGGCACAGATCATCCTGCCCGTAGCGCTCCCACCGCCCCCGGGACGAGGCACCGAGACGGCGAGTCCGGGGTCCAGAGCACGGGAGCGCTTCCCGTCTGACGGCGAAAGGGCACGGGCCAGAAATAGAAGGGGGAGGAGGACGCCGTGACCTTTCCAGCAGCCGGTGTCGAATAAAACTTTCCGGCTACCTGTAGGAAGGCGCAGGGCAGGCTCCGTTATCGGCTCATCAAAGGACGACGTCCCCTGTGAGCAGGACAGGCACAGCCACGGCGCCCCGGGGATCCCGGGCTGAGCCTGCCGGGGCCGGGCTCCAGCGGCTCGGGGGCTCCAGACACGCGGTGGGCTCCGGCCGCGGCCGGGAGCTCTCAGGATGCTCCTGGAGCTGAGCGGGGAGGGACGAGAGGATGGTGGCTGCCACCAGGGCGAGCAGGAGGGCAGAGACATCTCTCTGCCAACAGGCTCCCGGGGGTCCTTTGGCTGCTCCCCTTGGGACACCCTTGGACAGGAGGGGACGGGATGTCCCCATGCTCAGCCGCGTGCTCAGTGCATGGGGGTCCGGATTCCAGACATCCCCAAAGATCCCCCGGGATCCACCTCTGCGTCCCTGCACCAGGGGACCCCCCGAGGCAGCAGGGAGTGGACACTGCAGCCAGCCGGCGCGGCCGGGGTGCGCACTGTCCCACTAAAGGGCTCAGGAATGTCCCCGCAAGCCCCACGGCGGCAGATCCCAGGAGGAACCGGCGGAGGGGCTGCTCCCATCCCCTCCTCTTCCCCCCCTCCGGGATGCAGCGGCATCCACCCGGACGGAGCGAGGCAGCCGTGCTGCCCCCAGCCCAGTTGTCCCCTGCTCGCTGACCCGGGCGGGGGTGGCAGCCCCTCGCAGATGGCGCGGGCTGCCAGCACAGGTGGCCCTGAGCCACGGCAGATTGGGGCCGGCTGCCTGCGGAGAGCCCGGCAAGGGCTGCGTCCCTGCCGCGCTGCGGCGGCCACAGCAGAGCCGGGGGCCCCTCGTGAACAGGGGCTGCAGAGCCGGGGGAGTCCCCAGGGCTGTAACCCGTGCTGGATCCAGGGCTTCAGCACACACACCAGAGCCCTGAGAAATAACCAACCGGGGACATGGAGCTGGGGGGCCGAGTGTGAGGGGGGACACATGGTGTCCTCTCTTGGCCCCAAAGAGATCAGCTGGCCCAGAGCATCAGGAGGTTTTGGAAGGGTCCGATTTTAAGGAATTGCATTAAACCATGCCATATAGGGACAGCCCAATGCCGATGCCTGGACTGGATCTAACATCTTGTGAGGAGATTATTGGGATACAGCTTCCCACAGTCCTTCCAACCAGGGCAAACACCCTGCTGGGTGCCAGACACCCCAACTGGATGGTCTGGGACTCACTTCTAGGAGAAAAGCACCTGCAGAGGGAGAAGGGAAGCACCCAAAGCTCCGAATCACCCCTACGTGGGGCTCCTGTCTCTCTCCATGGGTGATGGTGCTCAGCCCACACAGGGCACCAGGGTGGGCATGACGTGGCAGTGATGGTATCAGCTCCAGGGTGGGCACAATGTGAGGATGATGGTGGGACTATGCCAGCTCCAGAGGACCCATCTCGTGGCACAGAGGGGGGATTTTGAGCCGGAGATGTGGTGCAGGAGATGCCAGGGCAAGGGTGGTGGCAGGAGCAGGTAAATCATTAATTGCAGAGAAAACCAGGCTGGCATCGCGCCCATCACTCGTCGATAAGAAAAGTTGATGTTGGAAGGGGAATTTTCACATGTAACCTTCCCCTCCCTTCTGTGCCTTCCCTCCGGGGGCAGAGGGCTGGAGCAAGGAGCCAGCCCGGAGCCACACACGCACCCAGCCCCAAACCAGCCTCTTGCCGAGCACGTTCTCTTCCAGCCCAGCTGGTTTTGCTTCCAGCCTGCTCCGTCTGTGCACATTAAAGCTTTTTCTAGGTCTGAACTGCTTTTGGCAAGCCAGGCTCCTGTTGGTCCCCACCACCCTCCCCATGGCTGCTCCCCCCGATCCGCTCCCCGTCTGGCTCCCGCTCCCCCTCCCCGGTCGAAGCCCTGCCAGGGACACGGCAAATCAGCGCGAAGCCTGCGGGGCAAATCGGTACAAATGAGACCAAGCAAGAGGGTGGGGAGGGACGGCGGGGGCGATGACTCCTGGGCTGGAGCTTCTGTTGCCGAGTTTGATGTTTCCTGCAAACAACCCTGTAAATGCTCAGGAGTGGCTCCGGACATCACCTGCCCCCCGCCTCGGCGGGCTTTGGGGACGCTGGGTCCCGGACGGGGGGGACAGCCCTCGCCCCGCTCCCACAGCCTCCCCGCAGCCTCCCGGCCCTGAGCAGGGACCCAGCCGGGACGGGGGCCGAGCTGTAAGTCCTGACATTTCAATCTGTTTTGGGGAGGGATGGGGTGGGCGGAGGGTGGACGGTGCTGGAGGCAGCAGAGGGACTCACTGCGGGTCTGGGCAGGGAACAAAACCCACCAAGGACCTGGAGCGGAAAACAACCCCCCGTTAAAAGCTGTCTGCTCCTGCCACTTTTGCACTCTCCCAAATAAATTTCCGGGCATCTGGCGGTGCCCAGCGGAGCCCTGTGCCGCACCGCAGGCAGCGGCTCTGGCGGGAGCAGGAGACGGTACCCGGGGCGGGGATGTGCAAACCCGCTGGGAGCAGGGAGCCGACTGTTCCCAAGTGATGCTCTTTGATCCCGCTCCTCGGTCTCTTTGCAAGCCGTGTAACTCCTGATTATTAAAGGCACTCGGCACCGGGGAGGTCATATGGGGCCTTTCTGCTTGGGTTGCTCTCCCAATGACACGTCCGACTGCCTTCACCGGGGATCTGCTCACGCGAGTCCCTGACAATAGAAAGTTTGTGGAGGATTTTGGATGCTTTCCCCGTGATTGCAGAGATCTGAGTGGTTTCCCCACGGGAAAATGAAAGGATACATCGGGAAAAGGGAACCAGCCTGGGAGGGCAGAGAGGGCAGGTTAATTTCAACATATTTACCTCTCCACGTTTGGGTAATAATCAAAAAGATCAATGGTTTTCTGCAGGTTTGGAGATGTGATGCATGTTTGCAATTGTGAAAAAATACAAACCAGGGGAAGGGGGAAATGTAACAATAAGACAGTATTATACTTGTTTTCCATATTTTTTTTTCTCTGAATCCTTCTTAAAGGAAGCAAAAACTAAACTGAGCTGTTGTTGAATTGCCAGAGGAGGTGAGTTACTAAGATGCTTAATGGTGTCAACTAGGAATATACTTCCTCACGCCAGGGAATGCGTGTTTGTAGGAATTTTGGCAATTAAATCAAAAGGTCACATAACAAGGAATAGTCCACAGCAGTCAGGGGCTTCTTGAAAAATGGTAAGGAAATCAGGTCAGTGAGGCCCAGCTGTGCATCAGGGTGGTGGCAAACCCTGGGACTGGCACGGGGAGAAGTCTCTGGTGCCCACTGGATGCTGCTGCCCTGCTCTCACTCCTCCTCCATGACGAGGATTTGGGTTCCCCTCTGTGAAAATCTGGGACGGGAGGTTGTGGATGTGTCACCCCTCATTGCCTTAGGTCTTCTCACTCTTTCCTGGAGATTCCAAGGAATTTCAGAGCCCATCCAGAGGCAGTGGGGGGACCCCGGTTTGGAAGGGGGATGAAGACAGACCCCCTTCCTGCACAGACATCCCTGTCACAGCAGCTGCTCCCGGTGCAGGCACCGGGACCCGCAGGAATGCGGCTGCACGGCCATTCCACCTCGTCCTGCGGCACAGCGCAGGTTAACGAGCTGAATTCCCGCTTCCTGCACCGGTTAATAACATCCCTGCCTCCTCCCGGTGGCTTTGCCTCGGGCCCTTCTTACTCCTCCTGGTCATCCCTTGGCCAGTGCAGACCTCGCTGGGCAATTTGGTGGCCGAGTGCTCCCTGCCTGCTCGGCGTCTCTGCCTCCATTCACAGCAGCACCCCTCGGCTCCCGTCCCCACGCTGCAGCCCAGGCACTGCCCACGGTGCAGGGCCAGGGGATGAACAGCTCAGCTCAGCCCATTTTTAGGGTGCAATGGAGCTGGAAACACAGGGAGGATCCCAGCAGGCAGCACCACCCTCAATTGTGTTAAGAGCCCAACCAAACACTACTACCAAGTACTCAGCAGAAGGTAGAGAGGTGCCTACTGCCCACGGGTCAGCCCACAGCACTGCAGGGGGTCCTGCCCAAGAATAAATATGTATATAATAATAAAAATAAATACGAAGAAAAACATGTTTTGGAGAGCAATCTGCCTGCAGAGAGGCTGCAAAGAGGTGTGTTGTGCACAGAGTGTGAAGTGGTGCCTGGTGTGCTCTGTGTCCCTTCAGAACAGCCTCCTCCCTCCTCTCTGCTGGGAGCAGGGTATCCCCCAGGAACAATCTGAGATCCTCTCCTGAAGGGTTTTGGGGTGTCCTTGTGTGCTGGCCCTGTGCCAGGATGTCCCATCCCTGTGAGAAGGCTTCTGCCTGGCAGAGCTCCTCCACATTCCCTGGAGTCCATCCCAACCAGCTTTTCTGCTCTGCAATTTCCCTGCTGTTCCCAAGCTCTCCCTACCAGCATTGAACCATTTCCCCTTTAGATTTTTATTTAGCAGGGGAAATTGTTTGTGTTCCCCTAAGGATGGGAAGGGAGAAGCAGGGGATTCTCCTATTTAGGACCATTTTGAAATGGATTTTAGAGTGGGCTGGATTTCATGGATGTGGTCACAAAACTGCACATGGCATATCAAGCCCCCCCTCCCCAGTTTATTTTATTGGCTGTAACCTTAAACATAACAAGTCTTTCACAGGTGACAGATCCTTGCTGGCTGGTTGAACCTTGCCATTATTTAAATGCCTCCACCCCAAAATAGCTGGCTGGAGGAGCAGGGATAAGCCCATGTCCTCCTGGAGGGGCCCCAGCATTGCCACCCCCCTTTCCTAGGAGTAGTTGAAATCACAGCCCCATCTTGGCCATGCTTTGGCTACAAAGAGACCCGTCCAGTGACTTAGGGGAGGGAGGACCTTTGGGGATTACCCTGGGGGAACAGCACCCCAGCCAAGAAAACAAGGGGGTGTCCTGTGCCAGGTCTGCTCCCTGTGACCTGTGGTCCCCTTTGCTGCCCTCCCTGCCCCCCTGAGCTGGCAGGAGAGTCCATCAGGAGGGAGGCAGTGACTGAGTGTCTGCTGGCAGCTCTGTCCTGAGCAAACTTCTTTGGCTGCGTGAGGTGATCCCAAATGAGGGCTGGGTGGCTGCCACCAGCAATGCTCTGCTTTGCAAGTCCCTGGGGACACTGACCCAAGCAAGAAAGGCCCAAGAGGGCCAGCTCTGGGCACTGCTAGCTCCATCCCAGTCTCTGCTGAGATGTGCAGAGGTCCCTGCAGGGACACAGTGGCCCCTGGCCCTGCAGCACACACGGCTCAGACCCATCAGGGAGCACCCAGAGTGAACCAGACATAATCTTGATCTCTGGGACAGCTGTGAGCCACCCTTGAAATCCTTTCCATCTTCAAGGAAGGCAAGAAGGTGCCAGGGTGAATTTATTTGGGCCAAATCTTTCCAGAGCAGCACAAGTGCCCACTGTGAGGAGTGGACTGGCTACCAAAACAGGGGAGGGAGAAAAAGGGATCCTCTGTAAGTGACCTTAGCATGGCCCCAGACGTGGTCACCTGCAATGTCCTCGTGGCTAAACTAGGAATGACAAGGTGGGTCAAAAACTGGCTGGACTGGCAGGCTGTGCAAGGTGCAGCTCCCAGCTGGAGAAAGGTAATGGTAAAGTCCTGCATTTGGGATGCAGCAGCCCCCTGCAGCAGGGCATGTCCTGGCAAATGAGCTAAAAAGCAGCTTTGCAGGAAAGGAGCCACATCCAAGACACGAGCAGGGCCAGGATCTTAACTGCCAGGAGCTGGAGCAAGAGAGGAGAGGATGGGAAAGGCTCTGAAGACAGCAGGAAGAATGGGGACAGGGAAGGGTGAGGGAAATGCCTGGGATGTCCCTGTGTGCAGCTCCCCTCCTACAGCAAAGGATAAGCGAGGACACAGCAATGGACACATCCAGGAGCAGGAGAGGGCTGGACTGCAAGGCAGGAGGGGGGCAGGCAGAGGAGGGGTGAAGACTCCCTGTTCCTGTCCCCAGAGGTAAATTTGAACTGCAAGAAGGTGCACCTGGAAATGGAGAGTGATTTGGTGGAGCAGGACACCTGAGCAACAGCAGGTGGGAGTGAGCAAGTTTGTATCAAGATA
Organism: Fringilla coelebs; assembly: GCF_963513975.1. Taxonomy (NCBI): domain Eukaryota; kingdom Metazoa; phylum Chordata; class Aves; order Passeriformes; family Fringillidae; genus Fringilla; species Fringilla coelebs. The sequence goes on from NC_140042.1 coordinate 15,233,505, forward strand.
GGAAACTTTGGATTGTCTTAGGAGACGCAAAAAGAGCTGGGCTCTGCCAGGCCGCAGAAGCAAAGTGGAGGACACTTATGGAACGTGAACTGCTCAAGAATAAATGTAAAGTGGATGAAAATATTTCTAGTAGGAGGAACTCGGCTGTAGAAGTCTGAGGAGCCTCAGGGAGCCTTCAATTTGGTCAAGGGGTGACTAAATGCACCTCAGTGTATGACAGAGCTCATTGCTCTGCAGGGGAGGTGGCAGAGGAGGTGGAATCTTGCCCACACCCAGACTGGGGATCTGTGCTCGTGTGGGCAGAGAGCTGATCTAACCTCAGTGTCCACACTGAGGACACTCAGGTGGTTTGGTCTGTGGTGGGCAGGAGAAGTGAATTTTGGTAATCTGGGCAGAGCTGAGCCCCACATTGCCTGTCTTGGACTGCTGCTGGTGTGCCACAGCTTACAGAGGGGACAGGTGCCAGTGACCAGAAAGGGCTTCTGGAGATCCCCAGAGGTCCTCCAGATGGAAGGCTGAAAGGGAAGCTCCCCGTGCAGGTGGTCACAGGCAGTGGGATCAGTCCTTGGCTCCATCTTCTGCAGCAGGAGAAGGAGAAACTTGTAAATGGGGAAAGGAATTTCAGAGGTCATAGAAACTGGAAAAAGCTATGGAATTTTCTTCTGGAAACAGGAAAGCCCTGCACATTACAGGCATGACACAGACTTTAGCACAAAGGATGGCTGGACCTACATTCCCCTTCCAGCTGCACACACTTCTTAAGCACCCCAAGTTCTCTCCAGCTGTCCATCATCTGGACACCACCTCCTCTGCACATCCCTGCATGCCAACCTCACTGCTGATCCTCCTGAGCTGCACAGACACCTTCCCCTCTATCCAGCTGCACGTTTTCATTCGGACACTGATGATGTCTTCACAAGTTTGGAGATCATTTTGCCAATGAGCTGCTGACTCCATGGCCGGGAGCCTGTGGTCTCCTGAGGCTCCATTAGCAGGTAGAGTGGAGGTGGAGGAAGATGTAGGAAGCTCCCAGAGTGGGGCTGAGGCAGAAGCTTTGCGGGTGGTTGATATAATGTGGACAGACAGTCTGATATCTCCTCATCAGGACCTGCCTCTTCCCCCGAAGGGCTCGCAGCAGGAAAGGCTGTGGGAGGAAAGCCCTCTGCGCTGGGGGACCCTCAGGTCTCTGGAGAGTAGCCTGGAGGCTGTGACGGCCTGATCTCATCTCTCAGGGAGCCTGTGAGTTGTGCTGTGAGTGTCACAGGCAGACGATGATGACTCCAGCCCATTGTCACTTGGTTGAATGCTTTTCACAGGGTGTTGGTGTTGCCACAGGGAGCCTTCAGGCCAACTTTTTGCGGGTGGAGGCTGGAGGAGAGGTCAGAGACATAGCAACACTTCTTGAGGAAGTGCACAAATGGGAGAAGATTTGACACAAAATGAGGGAAAACTTCACATGTGGAGGTGCTGTGACTACAGGGAGCATGTTCATCATGTGGCTGAAGGACACCCCAAGGCCAGGCAGGAGATGCCAGACAACCTGCACATCCAAAGGCAGCAATGCTCACAAAGATGGACCCACCCCATATCTGGGCTGGGGTTTGGGTCTCACCAAAATCCACCTGTGAAGAGAGCTAAGCTTCCCCAACCAGAAACTCCAGATCCCTCCAAACACTGGAAACCCAAGGGCTGGGGATCCAAATGCTGTCAGATTTGTAGACCATGACTCTGTCTTGCCCCTGGGGTGTAAAGCACATGGTTTGGTGAGCCCACATATGGAGACACAGCAGTGGTGATGAAGAACCCTCTGAGCAGCAGAGCCATGCTGAGCTGTGGGCCACAGCCTCTGGCCTTGAACACGAAGATGTGGTGGGTGGGCAGACATGGAAAGATTGACTGTTTGGAGGAGACAGGAAACCCCAGCTCTTCTGAAGATGTGGTTTTGGGAAGAGAAGAGATTTTGGTGCAATATCGAGATCAAGCTGGAGGAAGGCACAGCTCGAGGTGGGAATAGTTTCAAAGCTGCTGATGTAGGGAGCCAGAGGCAGAGGTGGTGGGATGGCCTCAGTCACTCAGCGGCTGTACAGCGTGAGGCTGGGGAGGGGCAGAGCTCCCAGCCCCACCAGCCACGCTTCCCTCCTCTTGCCGAGTGTCTGCTGCTTTGCCATGGCAAATTGCCTTCATCCAGCTCCGATAAACGCTTAAAAGCTCAAATCACACCACTCCAGGCTATGAAAACGAAAAGGGACCCGATAGCCGCTAATAGCAGAGCAGCCCCTGCGGCAAAAGCGTGTAGCGTAGGGAAAGTGGTTTGCATTGATCAGTGGCTCCCGCCCCAGCCGCTCCCCTCCCGCGGCGCTGCCCGGCTTCTCCAGCCCCGGCGCTGGGGAAAACGGGATAAAACCCCACGGGAAATTCCAGAAAGGCAGAGTCCAGGTAACGGCAGGAGCAGGAAGGTTTGTGGGGTTGGTGTAAGATCCCACCAAAGGATCTATCCTTCTGCTCCACACTGTCCTGTCCTGGCACAGTCACCAGGGCAGTGCATCCCTGGCTGACAAACAGCAATGCCAGGGCCACACGGGCTGGAGTGATGCTGAGCCCTGGGAAATGAGTGGCCTGGACAGCCTGGAGGGAAGTACCTGATAGGAGCAGGGTAGAGCTGTCCTGTGGTTGGTGCTGGCTGTGCAGGGCACCAGCAGTGAAATCCCACCTGTGGAGGGTAGGAGACCACAGGAATCCTCAGCTGTAGGACGAGGTGCAAGGCAGAAGGTTCATCACAACAACACTGACTGGAGAAGAACTTTGGTGCCTTTCCTGAGCCCATTCCTCCATGCCATGTCCTACAGCCATCTGGGAAAGGTTGAGGGTAGCCAGTTTCCATGGGAGCGTTGCAGCTACCTGGCAGCCTCCCAGTCAGCACTGAAGCACTTGGAGGTCAGCAGCAAAGAAAGGACATCAGTTTGAGAGATGGGGTCTTTGTTCCAGTCAGAAAAGCTCTTGGGAGTCTGCAAAAGCAGATCAGGGCAAGTTCCCCTGCCCACCTACAGGTGGAGAGGGTTTGTATTGGTGCAGGAAGCCCAGTGGACTGAGCCCCTTCCCGCAAGTGGCTGCCACACATCAGAAGCAGGCTCAGGGAAAGGGATAGGATCTGGAAGGGTTTGGCCCTGTGTTCAGCTTCAGCCTGGAAAGGAGATGGTGAAGCAGAGGTGTGGTGGTGAACCATGTGTCTGGAGAGTGGACAGGACCATGGTTGCTGCTTCTACCAGTGAAAGAACTGGGGGGCATCAAATGAGATTTGTGGGGACAAGCTGGAGGATGAAACTCTGGGTGGTGTGCCAAGAACTCCCTGCTGCAGCATGGGGATGGGGCTATGCATGCTTCAGGGGCTAAACATGTCCACAGCTACCAGAGAAGCTCCTGCAGGTTCAGAGTGGGGATGTGCATTCTCTGTGCTTCATCCAGTGGCACCAGGTCTGCTGCGATGGCTGATGGGTTAGGAAAACTGGAGCAATACCATAGATGCTTGTCCTATATCCTGGAAATTGAGTTTTGGCTGTTATTTGAGATGTGGGCTGGATGGACAACTGAGATGCTGTGGCTCAGCTGCCCCAGTGGCTGTGTGCCCTTTCCCGCATCCCTGTCCCTGGAGACCAGGCTGGCATTTTTTAAGTACTGGAGCGTCAGGGACTGCAGATCTCTTCCGTGGGCATCTCTCTCTTCTTCCTTCCCTTTGTCTCCCCTTCTCTTTCTTCTCCCCTTGCCGCTCGGCTCCCTCCATCGGAGCGTGCCCCTCTCCCCTCGGCAGTCCCGGGGAGGAGAGCGGGGATGCTGCAATTCCCAGGCACAGGTGCGCGGTGCCCGCCGCGCGCTGCCCCCAGGCACGGCCCCCGCCGCCGCAGCTGACAGCCCACTGGAAATAATGTGTTGTGGCAGAGAGAGACTCAGCAGACCACGAAGATCTGCTGGTGCGGGAACTGCTCAGCAACCAGGAGCCGCAACGCCTGTCTCCCTGCTCCGCAGGGCCTGAGCCGGCTCTGGGGATGCCTCCGCTCTGCCGGAGCCTGCCTGCCTCACACGCAGGGCATTTCCCCACTCTCTCCCGTTCTTCCTTTTTGCTCTTTCCCCTTTTCCTCCCTTGCTGCTCCTCTCTGCAGCGTTAAGGATGTGGAAGCAGCCAAGCTGCCTGTCCCTACACGGGACATCTCTCTGCCATCCTCTGCACTGCCGGGCACAGGAGGGGAACAAACGGCTCTCGCAGCAGTCTTGGAGGAGAAGGATCAGGTGTGCAGGAATGGAACAACCAGTTCCAGTCTTCCAGCAAAGATTTAATCTGCCTCTGGCATACAAACAGCAAATGTTTGTTCAACTGACCTGCAAACAGGCGACATGCATAGCAGCGGGGCCAAGGCGCCCAGCTCCCCGCTCCGTCACTCTTGGTTTCTCACCCTCCAGCAGGGTGACAAGGGGCAGGGGACCAGGGACAAGCAGGTCCAGGATGCTCAGGGCACCCCAGGCTCAGTGGCTGGATGCAGGGAGTGATGCTCAGAGGGGCCCAATCCTGCCCAGCTGCTGCTGCATCCCTTCTGCTCCCCCGGGCAGCGCAGCGTGTGTGCAGCTCTCACGGCTCACAGGGTGACACACACACATCGTGGCTGAGGGCTGAAGGACAGGCATGTCCCCGTGGGCAGTGGAGAGTGCTGAGGTGAACCTGCAGGCAGGAGGCCCCAAGCTCTGCCTGCACATCCCACTGTGATGGGAGAAACCAATCTGGGCTGCTGCAGGTCAGGGCTGCACCCCTGGGGCTCCCCCCCACATCCCAGGGGACGCTGGTTCCTTACAAGGGGACGTTTTTGCCTATTTTCTGGATGAGCAGATCTTGGTGGCAGGGTCGAGTACCAGCTCAGCCCACAACGTGGGCATGCAGGGGTTGTCCCCCAGCCCTGCCTGCAGCTCAGCCTGCCCCTGGGAAAGCCACAGTGTGGCTTATTCCATGGCAGGTGGGAAATACCCCACTGTTTGATGTCAGACCTCAGAAAGAAATTGGAAAGGGTTCTGTGGAGGTAATTCTATTACACAAACATGCTCCCAGGGGAAGGGGAGGCCCCTAGGTGCCCCTGGTGAGGAGAGTGGGTACCAGAGCATGGGACCATTCTTCAGCCCAGCACAGCCACTGCCTGGGCATGGGGCTGGTGGGACTGTCCCCACAGGACTGTTCCCCCCAGGGCCACTGGTATTGCAGGCTGCAGCCAGAGCATCCCTGTGTACCTGGAGCAAGATGATTAGGGGAAAAAGCACAGGGTCATGGGGCTGCAGGGCAAGAGGCCAGCCCCAAGGTGTGGGCTCACCAAGGGGAGCACCAGGAATGCCATCCAGCCACAGGAGGTGGGCACTACGACTGGGCCATGTGGCAATCCATCCTCTGGTGTGGTGCTGCTGCAGGACTCCTTCCCTGCCCATCCCACTCTGATCCCAGCCCTTTGGCCCCGCTGTTCTGATCCGCCTGCCCTGGGAGCTGCAATGGTCCCCCCATCCCCACAGGGAAGCCCCAGACCACGTGCAGAAGGATGTGGGCTATGGCTAGGCACACTCCAGGCGCTGGGGAGGAGGGTCTGTTGCAGGGGCTGTCAGGTTCTTGAGCCATTGCCTGGGCCTGGCCCCAGGCAAATCCCTGTCCCAGCTGCCCAAAGTTCCAGAGACACACACTGTTTCCCTTCCCATCCTCCAAATCCTGTCTCCTTCTTCCCAGAAGCCAGGGAGTAGATTTTTTCCCCAAATGGCTCCAGCTGCCACATTGGTGCCAATCTGGAGCTGCTTCTGGCCTTTTCCTTTCTGGGTTCTGCATTCCCACACCAGTCTGGCTGCAGGGTCTCTGGGGCAGAGCTCTACCCTGGGACCTGGTACATGGGGGAAGGGTTTGGCCCCTGAGAAATGAGCCCCAGACACACAGAATGAGCCCTCTAATTCTCTGCTCTCCCCAGGAGAAGCTGGCAAGTCCTTCCAGAGCAAAGCAGCATCTGGAGGGGTGACACAGGCATTTGCATCAGTGTTGGGTGCCCCATGACTGCTTGGCCATCTGTGAAGAAGCCCAATTTCATGACTGGTGCCTCTGCAGTCTGACTCCTCTGGGAGTTGAGGAGTGGGGGAGCTGCGCCTCCTGCCCATCTCAGAGCTGGTGGGGGCCAGGCTGTGGGACAGGCATGACAACCCCAGGCAGCTTGTGGTGGGAAGCACAGAGGGGGCAGCCCAGTGTCAGTGTCCTGTGGGGAATATTGGCTGGACATTTTGATCTTGGCACCACCTGGAAGTGGGGGAGGTGTAGTTTAGCCTAGATTGGTTTTCCAGGCCAGATTATCCCTGTTCTGTCACAGGACAGTGCCAGTCCCATGGGGCCAGGGAGGCTGCGCTGCTTTTCCACAGTAACACCAGGTTTCAGGCAGTCAGTCTGCAGCCTCTCCCATCCAGTCCATCAATCCCACTGCCTTCTTTGCTCCTGGATCACACATTCACATGCAGGGTTGCAGGTGTCAAATTTAGCCCAGCTCTGCAGTAATTTTGGTGCCACAGCTTTGGAGGCTCTGGCACTGCTGTACCCCAGGATATGGCAAAGCCAAATGAGTCCATGACCAGCACGGTATTGGGGCTGCTGACTCTTTTCTCTTTTATCCCCTGCCCTCAGCAGGGAAATGATCCCTGAGCTGGGCTGGGGCTGCCCCAGAGAGGCTCTGGCTGTTCAGGCAGGTCACCTGGGCACCTCAATGTCAGTTTGAGGTGGTTTAGCTCCAACGCCTTTAATAGTGTTTGTTTTCCTTTTCCTCTGGGGGGGTTTCAGAGAAGAGGGTTGATAATGGGATCGGTGTATACAGGCATACCTGCAGGGTTTGGGCAAAAATTCCATCAAAAATTCCATCCAGCCTGGGTTTAAATCTCAAACCTGCGAGCTCCATGCTGAGCTCCCAGAAACTCCCCTGTGTGGGGCCAGGAGGTGCCCACAGAGCAGAGCAATCTCCCTGGGAGCTGCAGGCACAGCTCACCACCTCCATGCTGTCCCTCTTCCAGGGCACATTGTGCTTCCCAGAGAGGCGTGGGAAGACTCACCTGCCGTGCCCCTCCATTCCCACCACGAGCTATCTCCAGGCAGCCTCCACCATGTCCAAGGACGACGGGGGCTGCAAGCTGACCTCGGTCTACAAGCACAAGGAGAGAAAGCCGAAGAAGCCTCACTACATCCCGAGGCCATGGGGCAAACCCTACAATTACAAATGCTTCCAGTGTCCCTTCACCTGCATGGAGAAGTCCCACCTCTACAACCACATGAAGTACAGCCTGTGCAAGAACTCCCTGTCCCTCCTCATCGAGTCTGACTGGCCTTACAAAAAGGGCAACCTGCTCCACCCGGAGCTGCGGCTGCTGCACACCGAGAGCTCCCGCCTGCGCGGGCGGCGGGACGAGCAGGACACCTGCGACCCCGCGGCCACCCCGGGAGCCTCCGCCCGCGCCAAGCAGGTCCCCAGCAGGGATGGCCACGAGGAGAAGCCGATGGCAGGGGTGGAGATCTTGCCTGCTGAGGGGGCTGGTGAGGAAGGTGGCCAGTTCCAGGAGGAGGAGGAGGATGTTGCTGGCCTGCTGAGGGAGATGGATGCGGGGGAGAAGAAAGAGAGAAACGAAGAGCCAGGTTGCCAAGGTGACCCAGCTGAACCAGAAATGAACACTTTGGTCTTCGGCTTCAAGAACAAGAGGGACAACAAGCCTTGCAAGGAGGTGGAGCCCGACTTCATCATCACAGATGTCTTCTCCCTCAAGAACCATGTCATGAAGAGCAGGGAAATGGCCTCCCCTGACCTAGATGCAAAGCCAAAGCATTGCAAAGTGCCAAAGAAATGCCTGGCCAGTGGTGGGATCTTGATGGAGCAGTGGAAACTGGTGGCAAATGGGCAAAGGAGGAACACACCTGAGGTCTCCCCACCTTGTACCGACAGCAACATTATCCCGTGCTACCCCCCTCCAGCCTACAGTGACTACCATGAACCTCAGGGCCTAAACCTCTCCCTGCTGGGTATTAACTACCCTTTGAACCCCAGTCTCTTCTCCTACCTGAGCCCCACCATGGCCAACAGCACGACAACACACCCTCACTTGGCTCAGCTGCCCTTCCTGGCCTCCACAGCCCAGCTGATGCACCCCCACGCCTCTCACTTCCAGCCTCTGCAGAGCCCCGAGCGCTCAGCCTTCCTCCCCCGCTTCTACTACCCCCTGCTCTTCGAGCACACCTTCGGCTCCACAGAGAGCAAGATGTCCTCCAGCAAGCCAGACCCCCAGCAGCTGGTGGGCTCGGTCATGCCCACGCCACCCCAAACCAAACCTTCCAGTGAGCCAAACAAACCCGGGCTGCTGAAAGTTCCCGTGCTGAAGACAGGTTTTCCTTGGGCCAAAGGTGTCCGGGAGGAGCCAGGTTCCGAGCTCAGCCATTCTGCCATGGTGGGGCAGGAAGAAGAAGAGAAATGGCTGTCCCAGGAGAAGGAGAGCAACCCAGCTTTGGGCCTCAGCAACCTACGCAAGAAGTCAGCCACTGACATCTACCAAACCATGGTGGGGATGAAGGATGGGGCTTTCACTCACAGCAGTGTCAGGAAGACAGAGTTGCCGGTGGTGACCTGTCTGGAGACCAGCAGCCCTCCAAGAAACCTGCTGAAGAGGAAGTTCCCTGCCAATGGGCTGGATTTGATAGGACCCGAAAGGATGATGCCTGGGAAGCTCAGCTACCAGAGCAGGTAAGGTGCCTGAGATCTCTCTTCCTCCTCCTCACTTCAGGTTGTTATTGTTTATCTCCATATCCTGTTGTTTCTCTTCCCCCCACTAATCCATGTGATGAGTCCCAGGGAGCTGAGCACTCTTCAGGCTGGTGGTCCACACCAGTGCCCACCCAAGCAGAGTTCCCTGCCCTCCAGGGCCTCAAAAGCCCCCAAGTGCAGCAAACCATCTGAGCTATGTCACACTTGCTGTCCCTTGCCTTTCCCTGATCTATATGGAGTCAGAGGTGATGTGGTGTCTGTGTGGAGTGGACCTGGGCTCCCCAGGCACCAGGAAAGCACCTCTTGTGTCCCCAGACATCCCAGGTTTGCTAGAGCAATCATTGTCTATTTTTAAACATACACATTTGCATTCCTTTGATTTACCTTCTGGTTTCAAAGCCCAGAAGGAGGGTCACATTCCCAAATATTTCCTTTTACCTGAGGCTAGAAATGTGCACAGCTCCTTTGAACAGAATTTCAGCTCCTCCCCTGGTTGTGCAAGTCCAGCTGTGGCTCCAAGAAAAATGTCACAAAAGCTGTAAACCCACAGTTTTGACACCCAGAGTAGCTTTCTGTGGAGAAGATCTCTGGTTTTCTATCTCCACATGCCCTTTCCATGCCCTCAGGCTGGCTGGACAGATTCCCTGCAATTGGGCCTTCAGGACTGTGGTACAGTCATTTCCACCAACATTCTCCAGTGCTCCAAGAAGAGGGGGAATCCAGGCTGGGCTAGCTGAGGTGGGATCAGCACCATCTCCCCAGGCTGGCCTCTCCCTTTGTGGGTGCCATGAAATAGCGTGTGTCAGGATCCACCTTCCTCTGGGAGTGCAGCGCCAGGAGCAGGTCCAGCCAGGGCTCTGCCTGCTCTGACCACAGCCCTTCCTGGAAGGGTCTCACGCTGGCAGCAGCCAGTGGAGGAAACCTGGCTAATCTGGTAACGCTGGCCCTGGACACAAGCGCGAGGATTTTCCTGTCTTTTCCCCTACTGATTGTATCCGCTTCTTCTCTGCAGTGGTCCAAGGGCCAACCCTGGCCACATCCCCAAGGCCCTGGACCACTGGCACTCGGATGTCCTCACAGTCCAGCCTGAGGAACCAGAGAGGGGCAATGACACTGAAGTCCTTCCCTCTGTGGGTGCTGCCCTGGACCACGGCCTCTGCAAGCAGAGCCAACCTCAAGAGACTTCTGCCATGACGGGCCCTGAGGCGACAACCGTGCTTATTGGGGACCTGTCCAAAACCTTGGAGGAGTACCAAGAGGTGGAGAAGAAACTGTCTGATCTAGCAAAGGAGGACACCCCCGGGCAAAAAGAGCTGAGGGACCAGCTGGTCAAAATCCGAAGAGAGCTCTACCACATCCACCAGGCACTGGAGAAAGCCACTAAACCCCACGAGGGACCGCTGGATCTGTCGGTGAAGAGATCCTCTGAAGGTCTGGAGAAGGTCCAGCAGGCCAAGAAGGAGCCCTGCAGCATGAGCCTGGGAAGCGAGAAGCTGCACGGCAAAGAGCAAGGGCCACTCAGCAAATGTCCGGCCACCGGGGAGGCTGGAGACGGGGAGGGGCTGCCCAGCTGCCTCCTCGAGGCTGAGAACAAAACCATTGACCTGCTGATCAAGATGAGCCGCTCCGAGAGCCTGCGGGCGGCCTCCTCCGAGGCCCCGCTGGGTGCCGTGATCAAGGCCGAGGTGCTGCCCCTCACCGTGCCCCTGGAGCTGCGCCACGTCATGGAGCCCTACTACAGCCGGCCCACCAAGTGCGAGGCAGACTCCAGCGTGCTGCTCTGCTCCGACGGCCGGTCCGGCAGCACGCAGGGCCCGCAGCTCCCGGCCGGCGCCGAGGACGGGCCCCTGGGCTGCCGGGCCGTGCAGCGCTCCCTGTCCTGCGGCCTCCCCGGCGACACCGACGCCGTGTGCGTCCACAGCCCTCTGCATGCTGACCCCTGAGTTCACCTTGCTCAAAAGCTCTTGGATCTCACTGACCACCTCATGCTTCACCTTCCCAGTGTATCACCTCTCCACTCCTCTTCGCCATGGATGACAGCTCCACCGTTGCCTGGCTGGGACCACGTTGTGTGGGGTTCCAGCAGCTCCCCCGTCTGAATCCACCAGGTGTAAAATCCAGTCCCTGTGCTCCCCAATGTGTCACAGACAGTGCTGCTGGGCTCTGCATGCTCCCAGCCTCAGCACCCCAGTCCTGGAACTCCCTTAGAAAGGGGCAGGCACCAAGAGAAAACTGCTAAAAACACCAAGAGGAAACTGACAAAAGCACCAAGATTCATCAAAAGGCTCACCCAGCCCTCTCATCAGGGACACTCAGGGACATTTGCAACCCAGTTCCCACAATCTGTAGACAGGGGAGGGACTACAGAGGGCCAAGCCTTGGTCCAGGTTGTGCTCAAACACACCACAGCTGTCATCTTGTACAGAGCAAAGACACAGTGGCTTTGTCTCACAGAGGCTGGAGGATCACAGCCAGGAACCAGATGGCCAGCTGGATTGCCCCAGAGGCCAAGAGTTTGCTGCACTGTGGAGACAAGAACATCCTGCCAGTCACAATGACAAGTGCGACACTGGAGCCACCAGCTCCACACCTGGCTCCTGAGCCCTCTTGCCTGGGCCATTTGCCAATGCTGAGCTGTGAGGTCTTGTTGCTGTCCACTGACCATCCAGTGTCCTGGTCCTCCTTTTGCCTTCACACAGAAAGGACCTTCCCTCCCTCTCTCCCCATGCAGATGTGATGCATGTTCCTCCCCAAGGCCCCCATCCTGCAGAGTTCAGCTCTCAGGAGCTCCTGCTCACTAGTCCTAATCCCTCAAACGCTGGCACGTGGGACAGCAAAATGGGTGAGAAGGACATTGCTGTGAACCACAGAGCTCAAGGGACACAAACCCCCAAAACAACTGTGAAGGGACAAACTTCCAAGGGCCTGTTCCAAGTTGGAACAATGCTGAGCAACCACCCCTGAGCCAGAACACTGAAGATCAAACCATCCAGGCAGGTGCCTGCTGCTTGTGGGATCAGCACTGGCCTTCCCAAAACATTCTCCCTGTGTTCACTGGAGGCTCCTGACTCTGTTGGGCAGACTGGGACCCACTGCAGGGCAGTCACACGTGCCTGTCCCCACCACCCTTGTAAGAAACATCTGGTCTGGCTCAGGATGCCCTCATGCCTGGTCCAGGAACTCTTGGAGTCCTTCCCTGTAGTGCTCTCCTGGAAAAGCATTTCCTCTCCCATCCACATGTATTCAGGACATGGTGAGGTGTTCTGTTAGCACCCAGGCCCTTCACCAGCTTGGTGGCTTGTTCCTTGAAATGGGAAGTGCTGGGATGGGGGCCAGAAAGGCAGGACAAAGAGGACAAATAAGGGACGTACACAGCACATCCTGGGAGCTTTACACACTCTGGGCCCAAAGAGTGTGGGCCACTGGGACCTGGGACTCCCGGGTGCTTTGATGGACCCAGACAATATGGAGAGTTGGCCCTTCTCACCTGATTGCTCTCTGGACAAAGCTTCCACATCATCAAAGGGGTTTATTTTTCACTGCAAGAATTTACTTAGGGCACAGGGCCCTTGTGGGTTATTGGTCTCTTCTCTCTGGAGGAAAGTGTGGGGTGGGGGGAAGGGGGACATTCAGAGAGATGCTCTGCTCTGCAGTGCAGCCCTTTTGAGCCAGCTCCAGATCTTCCTGATGGGCCATGTCCAGCTGCTTTCCAGCATGGCCTTGGTCCCACAAGAGAAGGTGAGAAGACCCCACCAGGACAGAGCCCAGAACCTGGGTGGAAGTTCCTCAATCCCAGAGCCCAGGGAGGTGGCATTGCCAGCCTTTCTGGGTGTGGCATTGCCAGCCTTTCTGGGTGTGAATTGTGCTGTCATCTCTGGATGCCAGAACACCACCAGCACAGCAGACCCTCCACATCAAGCACCTTGCTCACATTAGCCTCCCCCAACAGCCTCCCAGTCTCTCTCCAGCCTCTTCTGCCACCCTGTGCCCCTCTGACACTCCAAGCCCTGCTGTCACCTCCACTTCCCAGACCCCTCACTACTCTGTCAGCCCATACCCCCCTTGCCAGCACCTCCCTGTTCCCATATCTCAGGGCTCCCTACTCTCCCTGCTCACCATCTCTTCTTCCATGCCTGGACCTGCAGCCCAGTCACAGCAGGAAATCCACAGGCACAGCCAGGAAGTTGGAATCCCATTTTCCCTTGACATCCTTCCCTGCCTTTACCTCCTCTGAGGAACAACAAGTCATGTAGGTCTCTCTCTGCCTACCTGGAAACCACATCTCCTCCCAGTTCCAAGCATCATCCCATATTTTTTAGCAGATCCCCATCTGAATGTGGGCACCTTGGAGATCCAGGACATCAGAGGGGTAGCTGAGCTCTAGGACCATCAGCCCTGAGCTTCAGCAGGAGATCCATGTCCACCCCACCAGGCCATGCTGCCTTTCACTCCTTTTTAGCTGAGATGTTGCCTGCACACTGTCACCTCTCTGTCCCCAGACCCTGACTCCATCCTGCTGCCAGAGCTGGGATGCTGCCTTGCTCTGTGGTGCCCATGATGTGAGCTGGGCACCTCCCATGAGGAGAGCAGCCCTCCCTGTGTCACTCCCTGTGTCCCTCACCTCTGCAGAAAGCAGGGGGGGCAAGTGGAAGCTGGGGGCCGATCACACAGTATTTATTGTTCACAGTTTTACGAATGTACAAAACAAAAACCAAACCATTAAAGGGAAAACCTCCGAGTGGGAGTTACTGCTGGCTGCTTTGTTTTTTCCTGGGAGTTCTGTCTGTTCTGGCTGAATGCTGCAGCAGTTCATCCCACAGTTCCTATCACAGAGCCTCTGTTTTTGAGGTGCCAGGTGAGCCACCAGCAGGATGTGGCCAGATGTTGACACTGGCTGAGTGTGGTCTGTGTTTATGTGGGTGGGCTTTGACTCTTTCATTGTGTTGGATCAACACCAGGATCCCACTGGCTCATCCTGTGCTGGGGAGAGGGGCTGCCCACTGTGTCTGACAGCAGAAGTCAGGCTGAGATATGTCCTCACAGAAGCCATGAGTGTCCTAATTCATGGAATCCCAGATTTCCAGAATGATTTGAGTGGGAAGGAACCTCAAACCTCATCTCTCTTCCCCCCCTGCCATGAACAGGGACAACTTCCACTATCCCAGGCTGCTCCAAGCCCCGTTCAACCTGGCCTTGGACACTTCCAGGGATCTGGGCAACCTGTGCCAAGGCTTCACCACCCTCACAGGGAAGGATTTCTTTGTAATCAGTAATCTAAACCTTCTCTCTTTCAGTTTGAAGTCATTCCCCATATCCTACCATGACACCACTTGCTCCTGCAGAAGTCTCTGCACACACACATGGCCTTTTCTTTCCGTCTCCTTCACAATCCACCATGGCTGGACTTTGGGACCACAATACCAGACTCTGAGTTCTGGTAGAGGGAAGAGCAGAGAGAGAGGGTGCACGGTCTTATCCCGTGTCCCCCAGGTCCACCCTGTCCATCAGCCTCTGCACCTTGTCCCCAGGGGTACTGGTAGCACCCCCACAGAGGGGATGGCTCCCCTCTCTGCCCTGCCATGGCTGTCCAAGGCAGTCCCCTCCCCAGGGACTCGAAGGCCACCAGGGAGGTAGCTGAGCTGGTGGCACCATTCCAGTTGAAAAAATGAAAGCACTTACCCTTACATTTAAATAATAGATGGGAGTTGAACTACAGGGGTGGCTTATCCAGGCTGCAATCTGCACCCCCAGGGCCCTCAGCCCACTCCAGCACAGGAGCCATTACACGGCTATTTGGTCACCCTAGAGGCATCTGATAGCAGCCATTACCCACCCTTTACACCGCAGGCCCACAGATAGCCATCGTTCCTGGCCATGGTTGGCCACACTCCCCCTACTTGTGTGTCCCCCCCATTTTCCTGCCATCCAAGCCCACTCCCAATCAACAGATGGAGGACCCAGCCAAATCCCTCCCTTGCCCTGATGAGGCAGCAGCCCCCCTGCTCCTTGGGCTGGGGGGATATGGGGTCACAGCAGGTCCCTGGCAAGCTCAGAGCCCAGCAGCTCCTGGTCAGTGGAGCTGCACAACTTTTATGGGTTTCTAACCCCGGGTGGGTACAGCTGCTCCTGCTCAAGAATTCCTTCTCCTCCAGCTTCAAGAGCAATGGAACTCAGGGATTGGGAGGGAGGGAAGTTTCCTAATAAACAAACCCTGAGGGAAGGCTTATCTCAGGCAAGGCAGTGGAAGGAACCAGATTCCAAGTTCCTTGTAAAAGAGGAGGTTGTTACGCTCCCCATCCCATTGGCACAAGGACGTGGCCCCAGGGAAGCTGGGAGTGGAGGACACGGAGGGTGGCTTTGCTGCATCCCCAACCAGTTTTCCAGCCACACTCGTGTGACTGTGAGCTCTGGCTGGATGCCCTGCCATGGTCAACAGCAAGGGGAGAGAGTGAAGGGGCAAACCAGACACCCTGGGACACAGAGATGGGACCAGAGCTCCTGGGGAAGGGTGGCAGGACATCATGTCAGGCTGCTCATTGTGAGCAAGACAGCCCCGAGCATGAGGTGGGAACATCCCAGAGACCCCTGAAAATGCTGTGTCCCCAGATTGCCCCAGCTTGGTGGCAAAGGGCCGATGACAAAATCTGGGGGTGGATGCCATGCTGGAAGAGGACATTTGCTGCAGAGGTACAGTCAGAAGGAGTCCCAGGAGTCACCCACCTGCATGGAGGATGGCTGGGGCTGTGGTGGGCATCATGTCTTCCCACTACACTCCAGACTGGCAGGGAAACCATGGTCCAAGGGATGGAGCTGCCAACTCCCTTGGGTTTGCCCACAAGTAAAAGGTGTGGTAGACCCAATGCCATCTCCAGAGTTGAATGCTGCCAAGCATCAGCAGGGTGCTGGGTGTGACACCAAGAAATGGGGACACGTCTGTTGCCAGGGGGAGTTCACCCCTCACACATAGCAACGTGCAGCTGGGTGGGGGAGATCCAAGTGATCTGGGGACACACAAATCCAGAGCCGTGGCTGAGATGACCAAGAGGGTGAGTGCTGAGGTGCCCCACCCCGCTATGCCAGGGCCCCACCTGCGGCAGTGTGGGGAGCTGGGCACTCACTCGGAACTGTGGGCTACCAGGTGGAACCAGCTGAGGACAAGAAGTGGTTCCTGCCCAGCACAACCAGTTTTCTCTTACCCCAACATGGGCAGGCCGGAGCTCAGAGCAGTGGAAAGTTACCAAACGTGGGCTCAAGAAGGGCCAAGGTCGGCCAGGAGATTTCTGAGCAGACTTGTGAAGCTGCAAAGACAACCTGGAGCAGAATTGCTCCATCTCAGGCAGGAGGGAGGCAATGACCAGGCCTTGCAGCAGTGACAGGGCAACTTTAACTGTGAGACAAGGGCAGGGAAAGATACCAGGCTGAGAGGACTCTGGGGCTGGGAAGACAAATCAGGAATTGACCCCAAAGGACCAAAGGGGTCCCATCACTCCAGAAGGCCTGTCCCAACCCACCTTGCACTTCCCACCAGGGGAAAGGCTGGGAAGGTTTTCTTTCTGCCAAATGACCACACATTTCGGGGTAGTTTCCCCATCAATTTAAGTAAGGACTGGTGTTGTTCTTAGAAGTTCCAAGTAAAGTGTTCTGGAAGGTACTAACACTGCCGGGAGAACACCATTCCCTTTGTCTCTTTGTCACACCTCTTCTCAGCATTGTTCCTCCTTGGAAGCTTTAACACAGTAGGAGCATGCAGGGGAGGCTGTGACTCCCCTTGAGGCACAAATGTTGCCCCCAGGGCTGGGAGCACACCAGGGAAGCAGCACAGATGTGCTGAGACCTGGCAGGGGCTGATCTGACAGGGCAATGCAGATCAGAGGGACAGCCCAGCCCAGCCCGTGCCTCTGCCAGACTGCAGCTCCTGGGGAAGAACAGCAAGTCCTCCTGATCCTTCTGGGAGCTTCTCTGTGGGAGGAAGAGGAGCAGAGCCAGCCAGAAGCATCACTCCACACGTTGCCTGTGGCTTATCTTGGATCCTCTGCTCCCAGCTGATTGTGGAAGCAGCACTACTGTTCCTCACCACTCTCCCCACCATAACCACTGTGGTGGCATCTGTGCCTCAAGCTACCTCATTGTGCTGTGGTGACTGGCCCCTGGCTCTGACAGGAACACTGCTGCACTGCTGGTCTATTTTGGGACCCACATGAACTCTTCAACCCCCATCAGCCACAAACACTGAAGTGCAGAGCAGTCCCTGAGGCTGCAGCTCCAGATCTGCTCCAGCAGCAGCCATGTTCTCCATCCCCCCACAGCACGTAACACCTGTGGAGGAGTAGCTATCCCACCTCCCCAGGTTTACATGAGGAAAAACAGTACAAATGGCTACAAAATTTCCCTTCTTGTTTTTCCCATCTGTTATTGCAATTGGAGGTTTCCTTTCCCTGCTCTAGATGCCTCCAAATGGATCGTTTCCCTGGGTATTTGCCCCGGGCAGAACCTTTCTAGCTTTGGAGCTGGATCAAAGGCCCATGGAGGGAAGCAGTGAGGGTTTAAGTACTTAAAAGAGCTGGGGTGGATGAGAGCAGTGCTCTGGCTCTCATCAGGGCTGATGCTTCCAAAGGCAGCCAAGCTGAGCAGAGAGAAGGTTTCCCTCAGGCTTTGCAGGCTAAGGGAGGGTGAGATCCTGGCTGCTGCTGCTCTGCTATTTGATCAGCTTCTGCCTTCCTGCCCTCTTCCCTGCCTGGAAGGGGCCCATGCCCACTGGGACTGGGGCAGCACAGGAGATGCCAAGTGGTGTCAGGGCACCGTGGCTGAGTGTTCCCCACTGCTGCCTTGGGGTGCAGGAGAAGATGCTGAGGGTCGAATGGTCGAGAGAGAGGGAGCAAACATTCCTGCAAGGCAGAAGGTTCCTGAAGACCTGGGAGCACCTGCACAGCTGGGTACTGTGTCTGGGCAGCCCTGGCTCCCCCACCCCAGGCAGCAGCTGCTGCAAAATCAAAACACCCACATCACTTTCCCAGATGCAGGGCTCAGGCAGTAAATGCACTCAGCCCCTGTTATTTCCTCCCTGATTTTAGGTGCAGAGTACCCAAGGATGTTTACAGTTTGGTTTGGGTGGGAAGTGGGAACAAAAAATGGAGGTGCAGGTGCTTCCTTGCCCACCTGTAGCCAATGACAAGCCTGTGGCACACCAGCAGTGCCAGCCTGCACCCTTCCTCTCCAGAGGAGGAGCTGGAGCAATCCCTCTGGAAGAGCAATTGGCTCAGTATCATCCATAAGGGTATGTTTCCAGCACATCACTTTGCTCCAGTAATAGCCATGCCCCTGGGATTCTACAGAGCTCCTGGACATCCAGAGCCCTCCTCAGTGGGCTGAGCATGGAGCTGTGTTTGCAGAAAGCTTTTGTTCATTCCCCACCTCCTGCACAGCCTTGGGCTGCTGTTCCCTGCCAGGACAGGAGGATGTTTCTCTTTCCTCCCAGCAGCCTTCCAGCCCAGGAGGAGAGGCCAGGATGGGGTGAAGGGAGACAGCCTGATGGGACCATTACCCAGCTCCCATGGCCCTGGGGACAGCCTTCTGCTCTGGCTGGGTGGAGAAGGGGGTGGTGGCAATGGAAAGGCTGCCACCAGGACAGGGATTCATCCACAGGGCTGCTCCTGGCATGGAAGGGGCTTTGTGGCGGTGCCTCGCTGTGCTTCACAGCTCCTCGCCCTTCCCAGCAGTCTTAACAGGGAGCTTGATGTCCCAAAGAGGATTAACTCCCTAATCCTCTTGTGAGCCTTGTGAGCAAGGGAGGCTGCAGAGGAGGAGAGAGAGAGGGAGAAGCTGAGATGTCAGCTGAGCCCTTATCAGACTCTGGAGAATCTTTTCCATTGGTTAACTAACCAGCAGCAGGGATTCCGGGGTGTCCATGGTCAGAGGACAGGGCCAGGTCAGTTTTAGGGACCAGAGCAGTTACAGCTTTCCCTTCTGGAGGGATTTCTGTGATGCTTGAAGAGCTGAATTCTTGCTCTCATCTCCACGGAACCAAGTTTAGGAAGCCCCAGCACAGTCTCATCTGCATGGGGGATCAGATTCCAGGAGCTGTGTCCCCCAGTGTCCCCAAGTCCTGCATGTCCTAGCTGGACACTGCAAGCATTCCATGAACAGTGGGGGGGTGCAGCCAGGACAGAGGCTCTGCTCAGGCTGGGGATCGTGTTTGCTGTGTGCAGATGTGCAGCGGATGCTCCAGCTTCCCACGGAAACCTCTTGCACAGTCCTGGGATACGTCTTTCCCTTGCACACACACGGACACAGACAGGGCGCACCCCAGCTGTTGGGTGATCAGTGCCAATCACTGCCGGTTGTTCGGACAGACGGGGCCGCCTGGTGTCCGCACAGAGCAATGACCAGCAATGACCAGCCCGCGTCCAGCCCGACACCCGCCCCGAGCCACCCCGCTCCGTCCCCTCATTGTCCCTTCAGTCCCAGCAAACAACCACAGCCCCTGGCCGCTGACAGAGGTGTGGAGCAGGCTGGGGACTGCTGGGATCCTCGGGGCTGGAGTGCTCTGCTGCCCAGCAGGGACCAGAGCCACAGGAAGGTTTTGCAGCCCCACATGTGACACTGGACTGACCCTGCGGATTTTGGGGTCCCCCCACACTCTCCCCAGTCACAGAGCTGTGCTCAAGGTGGGGAAATATTCTCAGTGGATGGGTTTGGGTTGTTTTCCCACAAGTCTGTGACTTGGTAGCAATGACCTTGACTCCTGTGGGATCTCCAGTTGGCTCCCTGCACACTTGTAGGGTGTCAGCAGGCACCATGCCTGTCTCCTTGGGCACAGGGACTGGCAGAGACCCTTGTTCCTTGTGGACAACACAACCTGCTGCCTCTGCACCAGGGGAGGAAAAGCCACAAGGGGTGAATTTTGCCACTTTTACCTGCAAGGAATGTGCTCCAGGAAAGCCTGAACTGAACATGACCTCTCTTTGCTTTGGTCCATCTCTGGCAGCAGCAGGCTGACCATGCCCCTGTCCTTGACCCCTGCAGTCCTGGTGCTGGCGTGGGCATGGGCTGTGCCAGGGCTCTGCCATGACACAGGCCTCTCCTTGGGTCTGGGGTGGCTTCTGAACAGGTTGTGACAGAGCCACGGTCCTGGAAAGGTGAAGGGGAGCCCCAGGGCCAGGCTGTGTTTGTTTATCCTGATGATGGAGCACACAACAGCAAAACAAAAGGTCAGACCCTGTTGCCCAGGGAGATGGTTTTTGAAGCTGCCTCCCGTCCTGCTGGGGCTTGGATCGAGCGGCCCCAGCACTTGTCATGTCAAGTTATTTTTGTAATTTTGGCTGGTAAAAGGTCTGAGGCAGGCAGTGTGAGGTTCAGGGATGCAGTGATCCAGGGCCAGAAGGGCCCTAAACACCTGCTGAGAAGAGCGCCCAGCTTGGGACTTGGGAGGCAGGTCCCCATCCCACAGCTCCTGCAGCCAGATGGACCCGACCCGCTTCCTTAGTCCTAAGCAAGGCACATGCAGCCCCTCCAAGCATCCCAAAACGTGGCTGAGTCTGACCAAAACTTCACTCACATTTGGCCCATCTGAATAATGAACAGACAAACTTCTTCACGACTTTGCCAGGTTTAAGGTGGTTTGTGAGCTCCAGGTTTGAGCTCACTGTGAGCAAAGGTGGGGAGGGCAGTCTCAGGAAGCACTGTCAGGAATCACTGCCAGGGAGGGAAAGCAGGTTCTGAGCAGCCTGCAACCTGTTCTCTTGCAGGCTGCTCCTTGCTAACTCTGCTTTTACTCCTGACCCTCTTTGTTGGGGCAGAACTAATAAATGCCACCATCAACTCCAAGCATGGTTTTGTGCAGTTGTGGGGAGCCTGGGTTGAGCAGCGTGGAGATGGAAATGGGGATGTTCCAGCAGTCCTGGCTGATCCGCCTCTTCTAAAAATGCTTCTCATTCACTGCACCTCAAAGCCTGACATGGCAAAATTCACCAGTCTCCTTTTTGTAAGTGAGGAGAGAGACACACAGCTGCACTGTGCCCAGGCTGGGGCACACAGGGAGGCAGCGGTGAAGCTGTGAGGAGCCCTGATTCACCCTGTGAGCGTCCCTGTCCCACCCCAGCAGCTGCCAAGGGTGAGAAGCGGCAAATCAGCTCTTTTGCCTCTACATAAAAGCCCCAAATCTGCCAGGCAGCTGAGTGCCTCCCTCTGGCAGGAGCAGGCAGGCGGGACACAGTCTGATCCTGGGAGAAAGGCACCTTGTCTCTGGGCAGGAGACCAGCAGGGAGTAAAAACCACGTGGAACAGCCCTTGTCTTGCTGCTTCTGGTTGTCAGCACAAGGAGTTCTTATGTTTACTCAGACTTCAGGGCAATTGCCC
The DNA here is from genome assembly GCF_963513975.1 of Fringilla coelebs. Taxonomy (NCBI): domain Eukaryota; kingdom Metazoa; phylum Chordata; class Aves; order Passeriformes; family Fringillidae; genus Fringilla; species Fringilla coelebs. The sequence continues at coordinate 15,254,648 of NC_140042.1, forward strand.
GTTACTAACAACACAACATGCCTTGGTCCCACTGCCCTGAGCCCAGCGAGGAGCAGGACAGAGCCGGCAGGAGGCCAGCGCCACCAGGGAAGGAGAGGCAGCCCCCAGGACAGCAGGACTGAGGTACAGGATCTGTGCTGCTGAGCTTGTATCCACAGGTGGTTGGCCTGAGCTGTGTGGGGGACAGTGTCAGAGCCCTCTTCTTGGGTTTGGACCCCAAGCAGTTCAAGCTAGGTTCAGGACACACCATCAAGGGTCTGATGGCAGCTTTGGGTGTCCAGTGCCCTGGAAGTGAGGTGGATGCTCCTGATGAGGGGTGTGTGGCAGCTGGTACATTGTCTCCCTGGCAGTGACTCAAGTTTCCCCATCTGCAAAATCCAGCTTCTTGGATTGAGAACTCTGTCCAGCTCTGAAGGAGGACCCTGACAAGCAGTCCTAGGATATGGAGGGCTTGTTTCCATCAAGCAGATCTTTGCTGCTGGAGACACAAGGCATAACCACCATGGGGAAGAAAAAGCATTTCCCAGGCCCCAAACCAGCAGAAATTGGATTTCATCTGTGTTTTCTCATCCCCACCACTTCGTATTTGCATTTGGTACCCTGTAATTATGCAGGGATGGCTTTTAGATAGTTGCAGTATTTGCACATAAGAAGGACCATTTGGCACCATATGCCTTAGCTTTCTTCAGCTGTGGTCTGGGGAAATGTCACTTTTGTGAGCAGCATAAGGCACATGATCCAGGCTATCATGGGACATGGAGCAATAAAAGTGGAGTGATGGCTTGCAAACAACTCAAAACAGTCAAGTGTGCCCATTATAATTTTAATTATAATCACATTTAAAGCAAAATAAAGCTATGCCTCTCCAAGAGCTTTAATGAGGTCATATTTTTCTTATCATTTTCTTATCATTTCACTTGCCAGCTTCTGGCTGTGGAGAACATAGCAAAGCTGGGTTCCCATCATTGCCTAGTTTTAAAACTGAGGGAGAGTGTGTAAAAGAAAAATTTGGGTTCTTATGGTGGCTTTCTTGCCTGGAAAAAATGGTGAAGATTGAATGTATGTTTCAGAGCAGAATCTCCCCTTTTCTTCCTGACAAGTTGTTGGCTACTTCAGAAGTAACTTGATCAGCAGGTGCTATTCTCTGCTCCCTGTGACAGGGACAGGACCCAAGGAACGGCTGGAGCTGTGCCAGGGGAGGATCAGGTTGGATTTCAGGAAAGGTTCTTCCCCCAGAGGGTGCTGGGCACAGCCCAGGCTCCCCAGAGAATGGGCACGGCCCCAAGGCTGCCAGAGCTCCAGGAGTGCTTGGACAGAGCTGCCAGGGATGCCCAGGGTGGGGTTGTTGGGGTGTCTGTGCAGGGCTGGGAGTTGGACTCCATGATTCTTGTGGGCCCCTTCCAGCTCAGGATATTCTGTGATTCTATGAAACAATCTGGATGGGAAAGGGGCTGCCCTGCAAAGACATGCACTGGCCATGTTTGACATCTGACATGTGGGAGTCAAGGACTGGTCACCCTGAGTGACTCAAGTGTTACCCTGGATTGAGCTTGGTCTCGAGAGATGAGGCTCACAGAAAATAGGGGTAACAAGTGTTAAAGACCTGAAAGAAATCTGAGGTCCCATGCAATAAGTTCACTTGCAGGGCTCACCTTTACACATAAATCTTCAGGTCATGTCTGACACCAGTTGAGCTGTTGGATCTGTTGGATCTTTTTGGCTTGTTCCTCCAGCTGCAGGCCCAATTTGCTGACCTTTTAATTTCTATGCCATGGTCCTTGTTAGTCTTTATTTCATAATTAGCTGGCAATAAAGTGACGTGGTCTCTCTGGCATGAAGTGAATCCAGACTAGCACCAACACTTTGACCCTGGGTAGATAGCAAGCACCATAGCACAGCCCCAGAAATGGCAGCAGGCAGGGACAGCCATGGTCCTAACTGCTTCTCTCAAACAGGGACAAAAGATTTATCATGGACTACACGCTGGAGACCAGCCAGCTAAAGCAGAAGCTTCTGAAAACCATCTACAGCCTCCAGCTGAAGTCATTTACCACACTGCAGTCAGCCAGCCCACTGCTGCACAGCCAGCGTGGCATGGGCATGGTGACGCAGCACCAGGTCCACCAGCTGGCAGATAAGGCCAAAAGCCTCTGTGGAGATCTGGACAACATCAAGAACCTCCTCCACTATTGCCAGGATGACTTGGTCCGGCAGATTCCCAACCCCACCGGCAGCCGGTATGGGGGTGTCAGTGGGATCCATTGCTCCCTGGATGGCTCCATCTACGTGACAGCTGAGAGTGCTCCCTGGGTCCACGTGCTCAGCAGCACAGGCCACACACTGCAGTCCCTGCCCTGCCAGCAAACAGGCAAGGGGGGCAGCATTTTCTTGCCCGAAGATGTGACTGTGACTAGGATGGGAATGGTGGCTGTAGCTGACATGGTGAATGAAGCCATCTGGGTCTTCAACCCTCACACCAGCCTCTCCAAGGGGGAATGGATAAAGATCAGGAAGGTTGGCTCCCCCAGGGGCATTGGAGTAGACTCCATGGGCAAGATCCTGGTAGCAGACTATGCACAAGGCCAAGTGCACAGCTTTGCTCTGGACCGTGCCTTCAGGACACTCAATGTCCACACTGTCCCGAATCTGCAGGGACCTCGCTACGTCAGCCCGGTGCCCGGTGGAGGCTTTGTGGTGAGTGAGGAGTGTGGAGATGTCAAGGTCTTCATGAGCAGCTGTAAGTTCCTCTGCTCCCTCAGCAGCAAATATGGACACCAGTTTGGCAACCCTGCTGGGGTCTGCGTGGACACGGATGGCAGCATCCTGGTGGCGGACGAGCAGCGCCGTACAGTCCACTTGTTCCCAGAGCATGGAGATCCCGTCTGCCTGGTGTCCACAGGGCTGCGGAGGCCCGCTGGCATGGCTTGCTCCTCCTCTGGGCACCTCTTTGTGGCAGACACAGTGGAGAACTGTGTCAAAGTCTTTAAGTACTGTGTGAGGCCCCCATACAGACCCACCAACGCTGGGGCATCATGGACTGATCCCAACCAAACACACAGGTGGGGAGGGGGGGTGGTTCCCCTGCAGCCCCGCTGAGCTGTGCATCTGTTGGTGCGCTGAGAGCTCCACTGCTCTCACAGATTCATGGAACCATGGAATGGTTTGGGTCGGGAGGGACTGTAAAGACCATTTCATGACAGGGACACCTTCCACTATCCCAGGTTGCTTCAAGCCCTGTCCAGCCTGGCCTTGGACATTTCTAGGGATGCAACATTGCCCCAGACCTGACTACCTGATGGCCCCCAGCTTCTCCAGGATTACACCAGCTCTGGACCCACCAGAGAATGTAAAGCATGACCCAGCTACTCAGAATTGGCCTTGCATTGGTGGCTCAGCAAACTTGTTATCACCACACCCTTGACTCCCTGTGTGTTTTCCAAAGCTGACATAAATATTTCTCTTCTCTCCATGTGATGTTGGTGTGCCATGGTTCCATCTTCCTGATGCCAGAGCATGACCAGAGGGGTAAGGCCATGCTAGAAGTCCATGTTCTATCACAGAATCATGGAATCACACAATGGTTTGGATTGGGTCCTTAAAGATCACCTAGATTTACACCCTGCCATAACTAGGGACATCTTCCACTAAATCAGGTTGCTTCAAGCCCTGTCCAGCCTGGCATGATTGAGCCAACTGGTCTGTCCTAATTCATTCCCAGGCTGTTAGGGAGGGTTTTGCAATCAGAGAACAGCACACTGGGTCTGCAGCAGACTTCAGGAAAAGGGTAAGATGCAGGTAACTTCTTCTGTGCTGCATTCCTGACCTCTACAGGGAAGCAACAACCACTACATGGAGTCGATTTCATATGGAATCATGCAACTCCTCACACTGCCCCACATCCTGGGGCAGGAGCTGCCCTGTTGTCCTCTGGAGAGAAGGGCCCAGAGCCACGTCTGCCGCCTTTATCGGCAGGGGCCAGGGGAAGGCGGGCAGGGTGTGCCGGCACAGGGATGGGCGTTTTCCTCTCCCCGCTCCAGCCCTACGTGTGGCCACGCAGCTTAACGATTTCTCAGTCTCTGCCGATGTCCCAGACCCAAGTGAGTGCCTTTCATCCCAAATGATCCCTGGAGAAGGCCTTGCTCCCTGCTGGCCCTGGAACAGGCACTGAACACAGCAGACACCCCGCGGGGCCCTCCAGGAGCCCTCTCCCTGCAGAGTGAGGCAAGCAGGGAGTGGGGCTGCACGGTCTGCAGGAATGGCGACATCAGCCTGTCCAGTCCCAGGAAGCTGAGCTAATCTCCCCCATCTTATTTCCAATTCTGTGGCATCCAACAACTAAAATAAAACCCCAACCCTTTTATCTAGCCCACCCCCACTTCTGCACCTGCTCTCCCTTTCCATGTGAGACCGTCTCATGCTGCCCAGCATCTTCCCAAGCTCACTGGCCCAAGCCCACTGCCGGATCCAGGACAAAGCTCTTGGGCACCTGTGGGCACCCGTGGGTCTCTGCTGGGCCAGGCTCCACTGAGGCGGTCAAGATGGGGGTCAAGAGGGTCCCATCAGCACAGCGCCTGGCCTGTGGGGATGGAGCCATCAGTGTCCCGTGAGCACAGCCGAGCCCCTGGCCCCGCTCCAGGCGGGCGGTGGCAGGGCAGGCGGGGGACACTGCCGCTCCTTATCGCGCGCCTCAGGCGGCCCTGCCGCTCTCGGGGCCCGCGGGAAGGCGCCGGAACGAGCCTGGGGAGCGGCGCTGCCGGGAGCGGGGCCGGCGGGGCCCGGCAGGCCGGGAGCGGGGAGCGGGGAGCCGGAGCACCGCGGAACGCGGGCGGCGGGTGGCGGCGCCGGCCGGGCCCGTCCCGCTGCACGGCCCGGCGGCAGCGGCGTCTCCCAGCAACGGCGGGCGGAAGCGGCGGAGCGGAGCGGGCGGTAGGAGCGGGGCGGGCCGGACCGGGCGCGGGGCCTGCGCGGGTACCGGGGAGCCCCCGCCGGGCCGGGGGCAGCGCCGGGCCCCTCGCAACACTGAGGGGCTGGAGCGTGTCCAGGGAAGGGCACAGAGCTGGGAAGGGGCTGGAGCAGCAGGAGGGGCTGAGGGAGCTGGGAAAGGGGCTCAGCCTGGAGAAAAGGAGGCTCAGGGGGGACCTTGTGGCTCTGCACAACTCCTGACAGGAGGGGACAACCGGGGGGGAGTCGGGCTCTGCTCCCAGGGAACAGGGACAGGACAAGGGGAAATGGCTTTAAGTTGTGCCAGGAGAGGTTTAATTTGTATATAGATGGGATAGATGGGGAAATTTCTTCACGCAAAGCATGCTCAGTCGCTGTCACAGGCTGCCTGGGGCAGTGGTGGAATGCCAGCCCTGGAAGTGTTCAAAAAGCCGTGTGCGTGTGGCACTTGGGGGCATGGTTTAGTGGTGGTGGTGCTGAGGAATGACTGGACTTGGTGGTCTTAGAGGGCTTTTCCAACCTTTACAATTCCACGGTTCTGTGATTCTTTAGATGCTAACCCTAACCCCCCTGCAAGGATCGTGGGATGCTCAGGTGAGGGTCTGCTGTGGCATCATTCCCCCTGGGCACCCTGTGGCCAAAGGACAGCCTCTGGGGTGAGACTGTGACCACATCCCACCATTCACCTTTGCTTTTCCAACAAAAGTTCTGGAATTAATCAGCCCTGGAGTCCTGTATTCATTTGTTGGTTGCATTAACACGTTTTAGGTGGTGTTTATTTTGTTTGTTTTGGTGATCTGAGATCATTGTATTGGTGCTCTCAGGGAAAGGTGGATGTTTTCAGCAGAAATAGGTGGATCTCAGAGATTTTAGGCACTTGATGAACAGGGACTGCATGGGCATTGGTAAGATTTTTCCGTTAAAATTAGCAGCAGTGAAGCAGTTGACTGTGATGACATTTGATATTTCAGTCTGTTGAAATGAATGAGGTGGATGCATGACAAGTCGTGGATTTGGGAGTATGAGAACATTAACATAACAATAGTTGATCAGCCAGGTTTTCAACTATCAAGATATTTTGTACAGCCTGAAAATCATATCAGAATCTTCTCTGCCATGTCTCAAGCAGCCAAAGGGCAGATGGTTTGACCTGAGCTATAGCCAGAGGAGTTGCGTGCATAAAACTATGTTAATTTTAAAAGTTAGGGAAGATGTAAGAAGAGGAATTCACAAGCTAGAGAAGATAAGGATGACAAGTGTTTCTGCTCCATGAGTTTTCCCAGAGGATTGAGGCTATCTTTAAAAACCATCTCAGTGAAAAATAAGTGTGTGTATGAAGAGTCAGTTGACAATTCCTCTGAAATGTCCAGTGGATGGACAGACCTTTAAGGACAGCTGTGCATAGACACTGAGAGTCCCTTGCAGCAATGCTCACAACAGCTCTTCCTCTTTCAATGGGAAAAACATCATTCGGCTGTCTTTGATATTTTTCCTTGGACTGAATATTCAATTTTACTGCAAAACTGCAAAGTATATCTCAAGACTTCCCTCTCCTGAGGGATTTTGTTGGCAGTGTGGTGCTGGAAGCACAGTGTTTGCAGGTCCTGAACACACCCAGCACTGGCCCTTGCTGCTCCAGAGATCCTCCAACACCCAGCAAGATCTGGAGGCCACAGAGGGATTCATTTCTCCCTCTTTGACCTGAGGGGTAACGTCAGAGACCTGGAGTCTGTGAGGAAGCAGGATCTCAGAAGAGTCATGGATCATAGAATGGTTTGACATGGAAGGGACCTTACAGACCATCTCATCCCACCCCTGCCATGGCAGGGATGCCTTCCACTGTCCCAGGTTGCTCTAAGCCCCGTCCAACCTGGCCTTGGACATCTCCAGGAATGGGGAGTCCACAACTCCCCAGATTACCCCACTGTGAGTGATTAACCCCGGAGGTTAATCACTCCCTATAACTGCTCCTCCATCTCTGGGTGCTGTAGGAAATTCCCAGGTGCTGAGCTTTACTGGCCCAGCTCTCCTCTCCTAAGGGAGAGGAAAAAGCCACCAGGCCCTTCCCGCTGTGCATCCTTTCTCCATGCTGTAAATACCCTCTGTGTTCCCTTTCCAACTGACTGGTCCCTTGCAGAGGAGCAGCCTCGGGGGCCTGTGGAGTTCCACATCCCTAACACAGCACTGAAGGACAGGAAAGGACAGCGGGCGCCGGATGCTGCCTGTTCTGCGCCAGCGCCCTCCTTACTGCAATTATATTCCTGTTAGAAACCTCCACCTTATTTAAAGAGACACTGTCAACTGCCTCAAAGCTCCTCTCTGGAAAAGTCTCCCAAGGCTACTGAGATGTGTTCTTAATGATGAGGAGAAAAGCACTAAAGAGCACTGATAAAGTAGAGGTGCTTCTCATTTTTTAGGCTGTTGAATCTAATAAATTAAAACTACTTCAATTAATCACTGTAGTCCCTTCTGACAAAATTATCATCTCAGTTTCCAGATGAGAGGAGTGAGGCAGGAGGAGCTGAGTGATGGGATCAAGGTTGTTCTGTGAGTTTGCTGCAGAGGTCTGGCTTGTAAGGTGGTAAAAGAGACTGTATAGCATGAACCAGTGTTTGATTGCTGGTAGCAGCAGGAAATACTCCCAGAGGCACCATGGTGAGCTGTGATGTAGTCCCTTCTCTAGGAGGTGCTCCAGCACATCCAGTGTGGGATCCAAGATCTAAGGCTGGGTGAATGCCAGATCTTGGCTGGTCTGACCGGCTGTGTTTATCTGTGTACCATCATGAAAGACCTTTCCAGGACTGGGAGAAGGGCTTTACTGGGAAACTCCAGGCTCACCTTCCCTCATTTCAAAGACTGCAGATCATCAGAACCTCCTGAATGTGTATGGCTCTTGGCTGTCACTAATGTCATTACTCAAGTGGTTGGGCTTAGTGTTTTCGAACATGCTTAGTTCTCCTCTGTGGTGGCTTTGGCCAGCTCGGATTTTCCTTGCGTTCACTCACCATCCTCACGTTGAATTTTTGTGTTTATTGGCAGGTGTACGTCCCTGCAGGGTCACTGCCATGGTACTGAAGGTGTTCTTTCCATCGTGCTGCTCCTCAGCGGACAGCGGCATTTTGATCGGCCGCTGGATCTCCGAGCAGAACTCTGCTGTCATCCTTGCTGTGGTGCACTTCCCCTTCATCCCTGTCCAGGTGAAGCAGTACCTTGGGGAAGTTCAGCGCGTGACTAAAGTCAGTGTTTCTGTGCTGGGCTCATGGAGCAATAGCAAACAGGAGAAAGAAGAGAGTCTCAGTGAGTTCTTGGAAGACCTTGGGACCATATTCTGCCATGAGCCATGGATCCAGATAAGCAAAGAGGGAGACAGCAAATTCTGGAGCTGTTCTATCCTTCAGAAACACTGTAAGAACCCTCAGGAGGAAGAAATCATCTTGGTGTACTATGACCAGCGCAAGGTCATGCTTTCCCATCTGCACCCCCCTTTGGACACAGCTGGCCAGAGGGCAGAGGATGCCTCAAAGCTCTCGGCCATCTTTGACACAGTGGCCAGGAGTCAGGTCCTGTTCATGACAGACAGGTACGACGAGGGGCCCATCAAGCTGACCCACTGGCAGTCGGATGGGGTGGAGGCCAGTATCATCGTGGAGCTGCTGAAGCAGGCCTCTGTGCCTGCCTGCATGCTGCTGACATTCCTGCTCTCACTGCTCTCTGGGATCTGCAGGAGCAGGTAGGTGATGTGACATCACCCAGCTTGTTTTGCCTGGAAATGTAATTTGTGTTTAGGCATTGCAGGACAGTTGCTCAACCCCAGTGAGAAATGTGATACAAAATTGTTCTGTTGGAAACAGGCTGCTGCAAGAGGTCCTGTTGGTGCTGCACTCCAACAGGAAAACACAAGGCCAAAGGCTCCCTCAGAGCTCTTAATAGAGCTGGGTGGCCTTCTGGGGAGGCATTAATGTCCTCCCCATTTGCAGCAGGGATAGTTCAGCCCTGCTTCAGTTTCATCACAGCTGAAACAGTGGATTTCCAGCTATTCTATGGCTGACAGAATGACACGAGGCTGTCCTTAGTCTCCATAGCTGGGGACACCCTCCTCCCTGTTTGCTGTGACTCCCTCTGCAGCTGTGAAACATCAGCAAATACTGTTTCTAAATCCATCCTCTCTCCAAGAGACTGTGGTGCTGCAACCTTGGCACTTAAGAGAAGTTTAGAGGGATTGCTGCTCTGCCTGAATCCTTGGTGAAATCCTGTTCTCACAACTGAGCCTGAATAGGATGCTCCAAATGTAACATGTGGCAAGTGCTTGGACTGAAAGCTAATTCTGAGCAGATTTGCAGGGAAGAAATGTAAAATCATGGAGTGATTTACCTTGGAAAGGCCCTCTAAGATCATTGAGTCCAGCCATTAACCCAGCACTGCCAAGTCCACCACTAACCCATGTTTCCAAGTGCCACATGTCTTGCAGGGATGGTGATTCCACCACTGCAGCTGCCTGGAGAGGTGACAGAGAGGAGAGTGCAGTTCTGGTTCTAAGCTGCAAGAAGACACTGTAATTGATGAAATTTTGATAACAGCTACTACTGTATTCATGGATAAATCTTTTTAAGTACAGCCTAAAGGAATGGAGGTATTTAACAGGTTTCCAGTTGTGTGATACAGTTTTTAAAGAATTACAGTGAAACTCTTCCTATGCAAAGATTTTCTGAGCAGTTGGGTTACACAGTCGGGGACACAAAGGAAAAACCGTCCAGTTTTGGATCATTGGAAGAGATTGAGATTCAGACCTGATATCATCAAGGACCCCTGTGTCCTGGGACTGCTCTGTAGATACTGTGTGTTACTGGTTTTTAATGGTGATTAAGTCACAACTTTGTGGTTGGGCAGAAGATTTGGAGTCAGCTCCAAAGGTCCTTTTTCTGTCTGTGTGCCACCACCAACAGACAAGATGATTCTTTTCTGCACAGACATTTGGTGTCACTTGGTCCCACCTCAGCTGGTGCCAGGATTCAGGCCAGGCTTGGAGTCAGGTTAAGCTCAAGCCTTGTTGGCATCCAGTCACAGTCTGCAGTCTAAACACAAGTTGGGAGCTTAAGCTCAGCTGGCAGGTTGGGCCCAGATAGCTGCTACCCAACGTCTCAGGAATTCTGACTTCAGCTTTTCCTAGGGCCAGGATGGATGTTTGGAGGTGGAGCAGCAGGCAGCTGTACCTGGCAGCAGGCAGAATGCAGGGCTTGCTGTGCACAAACACTGAGCCTGTCCTTAGCCTTGGGAGGCAGAGCTTTCTCTCTCCTTTGTTTTATTCACCCACACTATCAACTTTATATTTACTTACCTCCTTTGTGTTTTAAAACATCAGTCTTGGAGAACAGAGATTAGTACCTGGCTTTATGACAAGTCTCCTGCTTGACCTTCTAAGTCATTTAAAGGAATTTGGTTCCATTTTGTACCACATGATGTGTGGTACAACCTCCTTCATGCCAACACACTCGAGGCAGGGAGGGTTCAAGATGTCACGTGCAGATATCCTTCCAGTCCCCTCCTCCCCATACTGGGACAGGACATCCCATAAAATAAGATTTACTGGTTTTTTTCTCACAGTCACAGGAAAGAAATCACAGGACTTCTTTCTATCTGTTTTTTGTGATGTTAAGGGATAGTCAGCTTTGAAAGGCTAAAGAAGGAGATCAGCAACGTCCTCTCAGGCTGAGGAGGTTTGGGGATTTTTGGATATGCCCCTGTTGTGTATTTGCACAGGAGAAGCAGGACAGCAGTGTTGGAAATCTCAGGGAGTGAGTCACTGCCATCCCTCCAAGCTCACCCCGTATTCCCAAGTCTTGCACATCCTGAATTAAGGCATTTCTTCAGCACCACCGTGTGCTAAGGGGTGGCCATTGCGATTCTGCTGCAGAGGAACTTGGGGGCAGCATTCCATTATCCCTGAAGGTCTCTGCTCTTGGAGACGTTAGGATGTTTTAGTCTTGAGGAATAAATTCCATGTGGTCATTTTTTAAAAAGTCTGTTCATAAACACCTCCAATTCCTCATCCAAAGGGAGGCACTGCTCCTGCAGTTTCTAGCAAGGAGCAAGAAAACACGCAGGAGTTCTGATTAATGGAGCTTAATATTTGCATGTGATCCAGATTCGGAAAGATTGCTTTTCATCTGATATCTGAAAATTCCCCTCTCACTCTTGGGAAAAAACTGAATTGGAAAATCAAGACTTACTTATGGAGGCTATGTTAATTTATTGCAAAAATTCCATATATTTGGAAATACCCCAAAGATCTCCTGCTGCTTAGATAATGCAATGACACAACATCTCTGGATTTTTGTTGGGTTTTTTTATCAGGTTGGTTTTCCATTGAAGTTCTGAAAATGGTTCTGTATACTGTGTTGTAAACATGTGGGAGTATTTCTGGCAATGCACAGTCGATGTGCAAAGGGGTAGGAGACCACGCAAGGAATATTTTTTTGCTTTCTTCCTCAGTCCTCACGGAGAGGAGAGTTCCCATAGCACATCTTGCAGCTGCTCTATTCAGCTTTTTGCAGTATGTTTGTATTTTTATTTCAATAAGTATGTGTATGTATTTTCTTTCCAAAGAAAGTATGTGAGTGGAATAGAGGTTGTGCTTGTGGTGGTGAGTGAAAAGAGAGTCAGTTGTAGCTCAGACAAGGACATGCCTGTGATGTGTTTTTGGCCCCATGGTGTCCAGTTGAGGAGCTGAACCATTGCAGGCTGCACAATGTTTTGGTGCTCTGGGGATGAGGATGCTTTGGGAATCATTCCCACTTGTGCAAGACATTCCTCAGGCAGACAACAGCAGCCTGTCCTTTCTCTTGGCTGGGGGTGTCACACTAGGGGTGAGCCAGGGGCTGTCTGCCTCGAGCTTGAGGAGCAGCCATGGACAGTGAGAGACAGCCACTGCTGAGAGAGGATGGGACTATCACCCAGTGAGTGTGTAGTGTAGCACAGTCCCCAGAGCTGCTGCTTTGTGCCTGAGCTGACAGGGTCTGGCAGCTGGTGTTTGACCCATAATTCTTCACCTTCAGCCATCTGTACATAATCCCACAGGTAGAGCGTTCCTCCTTCCCCTTCTTTACATTTCAAGTGCAATTCTCTGCTCTAGTCAAGTTTTGCCACACCAGAGTTTGTAACCACTGAGCTGGGGCATAATTGGAAGGGAAAACTCATCTGCTCTGGTGTCTTGGTGAATCTGTGAGCCCAGGTGTGTGTGATCAGTGGCCAGAGCAGTCACCCCCTCTCCCTCCCCTGCACGGTGCTCTTTTCTCCACCGCCTCAGCTCCCTCCTCCTGACAAGTCAGCTGAGGAACAGTGCATTCATTTGTCTCCAAGGTGGGAGGCTGTAGCGCAGAGCTGAGTAACTTGGAGACCTCAAATTAAGAATGATTCACAGTACACTGCGTGTGTTTCAAACCCAATGTGTTTGAAATTTGAATGGGGAGGGAGGGGGAAGAGGGGGACTTCAACATTCTGGTCCTTCAGCTGACAAATGATGCACAAAGTGGGGTTCAAAGGGTTCGGGAGGGTGCAGGGAGGAAAGGGACAGCAGCCCCAGGGAACTGAGCAGGGTTTGGAGGAACCGTACCTTTGTGATTGGTGTGAATTGTATAAATAAGCAGTGGGCACCTCAGTGTGCCCATCCTGGCCAGTCATGGAGGCATCTGCTGCTGGGCTTGGGCTGGCATGCTCCCGGTGAAATCCGTGGAAGGCACGCACAGTTTGCAGGGATATCCATCTCCAGGCCATGCTCAGTAGTCATCCAAGCAGCTGTGCAATTCCCAGAGTGAAGCAGGATACAAGGAATAATGGTATTGTGCGAAATGAATATAACCTGAAAAACCACGCCAAAGCAGCACAGGAGAGTAGATGAAGTGGCTAAAAGTGACCATGGATTCCTGGACCTGTAACAAAAAACTGTAAAACGCCGTGAAAATAGTGCAACAACTGCACTGGCTGGTAGAGTGTGCTCTTGTGTACAGGAGAGAAGTGATCCAAATTATGTCCACATCAGAATTTATCCCCCAAACCAAACCTGGTGCCTTGTGTTGCTGTGGATTCTGTGACCAGCCTGCCCCCAGTACTGTGTCACTCCAGCCTGCACAAATCACCAACTGTCCTTGCTTTATAGGTTGTGTGGTAATAAAATTAACTCCCCAAAATAATTGAGCATCATTTTGTACTTTTCTTCTGAGTCATAAGAAAAGAACCTTGTGACTGTTTTCTCCCCTACAGGCCTAATGTGGATGTTAACTTTGAAACCTAATTAAATGCTAGATGTTGGTTATCTACGTAATGCTGGTCACTGCAAGGCAGTGGAGAGAAGGTAGAAGTGAAGACCCTGAAAAAAGAATTTGGAAGTAATAACGGGAAAAAAAAAAAAAGAGAAGAATCAAGTAGAAGAGAAAAGAAAAGGAGGGGGGAAGGGAAGGGACATAAACTGCATGGAGGGCACCGCTGTTTGTTATACTAGGCTTACACCACAGAGACTTGTGATCACCTCTGCTCTGGAGCCAGGCTGGGAGAGCTGGAGGGGTTCACCTGGAGAGCTGAAGGCCCTGGGAGGACCTTAGAGTCCCTTCCAGTGCCTAAAGGGGCTCCAGGAGAGCTAGAGAGGGACTTTGAACAAGAGATGGAGGGACAGGACACAGGGAATGGCTTCTCACTTCCAGAGGGCAGGGTTAGATGGGATATTGGGAAGGAATTGTTCCTTGTGAGGGGGGAGGCCCTGGCACAGGGTGCCCAGAGCAGCTGAGACTGCACCTGGATCCCTGGAATTGTCCAAGGCCAGGCTGGACAGGGCTTGGAGCAGCCTGGGATAGTGGGAGGTGTCCCTCCTGTGGCAGAGGGCTGGAATGAGATGAGCTTTAAGGTCCCTTCCAACCCAACCCATTCCACCATCCGTGATTTGTAACACTGGGGTTTGTGCAGCAGTTACACCAGGTTGAATTGTTGCACTGAACACAACTTGACTCTGCTCTCCTGGAGACTGGAGCATTGTGCAAGCCCAGTGATGTATCCAAAAGCAGAGGTTGGGATCAGGATTGCTTTGTGGCTTCCTTAGAAGAGTGAGACTTGGTTTGACAGAGTGCAAACGAGAGCTTGGCTTGTCTGCATGTCTTGGTCTAGCAAGGCTGCCTTAATTCTGTTAACCTTTCAGAGAGTCATTAATATCAAATCACCAGCTCTGGCTGCCCAACCTTAACTTCACACTGACTGTTTTGCACGGATGTTGGATGCTGGCCTGCCTGCTACATGGCAAAGGCAAGAGGAGACATTCCCATGTGTTTCTGCAGGGTGCTGAAGTTTTGGCCTTTGTCTTTCTTGTGGAGCAAACTCTCAACCTGTGAGCAGCTGGGACATCGCCTGCAGCACCTCCAGGTCATCAGCAGCAGCAAGAAGGCTCAAAACCAAAATCAGCTGATGAGGTATGGAGTACATGTAAAGTTAGGTGTGTCTTGGCTCTATTCCTGTCTCCTGTGGAGAACCCAAACCATCTATCCCATGCCTGGACAGTATTAGGTCCTCACTGCACCCTATCATGTTGCTCTATTCCCTGCTAGTTTGCATGTCTCTACTCTGCTCTGTATTCATATGCATATATATTTGTATTTTTATGTGTTAATCATGCCTTTTGCCAGATACCTGCCTTTTTCCCTAGCTCAGGAAAGGCAACTGGGATATTGCACCCCAAAAGCTTGTACTGCACCCATGTGTGAGTGCTTTGCTGTCACTACTCCCACAGCCTCATTGCTTTCACAACCACGGCCATCCATCAGTGTTCAGTGGCTCTTTCCATAAGGACAGAAAGTTTAAATGCTCCCCTTTTTCACCCACTCTTTTGGGGAAACTTTTTGTGCAGAAACTGCAGACTGGAGACTCCACTTACTTGTTAGAACAGTAACAAAGTGTAAGAGAAAAAGCAAACATGGAGCACAGTGAGAGGAACAGAGCAGAGATCTGAGACAGATATTGGATGCCCTACAGCTCTTCCACAGCCAGTCTCGTTCTGTGTGGTTCTCTGATCCTGCAGTAGTAGACTCCCAGGGAACACTTAAAATAGATTAACAGATTTGAAGGCCAAAAAGTAACTGTGATTGTTCTTTCTGATTCCTGAATAACTCACGTCATGGAATTCCATTCAGAAGCTCTAGTAAGGAAGGGGCAGCCCAGCAGCCCTTGTGAGTTTGTCTCTGAACCCAAAACCACTATTTATTGCCTTGTCTGGGAAAGCCGTCTGATCTCAGTGTGGATGTGCCAAGTGCTGCTGCCCTTGGTACTGGTAATTGGTAAATCCCCCCTGAGTGTGTATATACCTTTCTGTCTAACATTCCTCTTTGTAGTTTCAATCCCCTCTTTGCTCCCTACTAAGAAAGGTTTTGTGGTGTGGCAGGCCCTGAATGACTCTGAGTTTAGAATCATGGAATCACAGAATATCCTGAGTGGGAAGGGACCTGCAGGGGTCATCCAGCCCAGCTCCTGGCCCTGCACAGACACCCCAACAATCCCACCCTGGGCATCCCTGAGAATGTTGTCCAGCCTTGGGGCCGTGCCCTTTCCCTGGGGAGCCTGGGCAGTGCCAGCACCCTCTGGGGGCACAGCCTTTTCCTGAAATCCAACCTGACCCTCCCCTGGCACAGCTCCAGCTGTTCCTTTGGTCCTGTCCCCGTCACAGATCGGAGCTGCTCCTCAGGAGAGAGCTGTACACAGCTGGGATGTCTCCCCTCAGTCTTCCCTTCTCCAGGCTGAACAAACCTCTCCCATCCTTCTGCAGAAGGAGCAGCACACCAATGGAAGTGAAAATTGTTGTTCTTCAGTGAGTTGTCCTGGTGTCCCTGGGACATTAAAGGTGCTACATAAACGAAGCCAACAACTGTCATTGAAACATTAAACACTGTCCTTCCTTTAACTCTGTTTCTCTTTACCCTGCCTGCAGGAAAGCCAACATCTTTGTGTCTCTGCTGATTGATGTGGCCCTGGGGATACTGCTGATGTCGTGGCTGTACAGGAAGAACCGCATTGGTCACCTTGCTGACACCCTCATCCCTGTGGCTGACGTAAGTCTGGCCAAATCTGATCCCCTTTCACCTGCTCTGGGTTGCTTGTTAAGGAGGCAATGCCTCACACACAAGCTTTCAGAGAGACCTGTCTGAAGTCATGCAAATTAGATCTCCTCAAGAACAGTGAAATCTTCAAATCAAGCCTGTTGGGGCTGCTTGAAAGAAACTCAGCTCTGCTTTGCATGTGCTGTGAATAGTAATTAGATGTTTATGGGAGAACTCCTCAAGCTTCTAAAGGAACAATTATGGCTTGGACAGAGCTCTGCAGCTGCAGGTTGGGTGGTTATGGAGCCATAGTGCTTTTATTTTATTTTTTTCTGTAGTCTACAGAAAGTGTCCTTAGTTTCTTGCTATATGGGTTGTTCATGGTGAAAAAAACGCTGTAACCTGGGTTGAGTCTGATAAACTGCTGGAAAGGCAAATATGATAAGCAGTGCAGCTGTGCTTGTGGAAGGAGTTTCATGGGTAAGTCCAAAGGCTTTGCTGGTCAGGGTACAAACACCTGAAATCCTGCCTAAGAGCTCTGAGATATGGCCAAACTAGGAAAACCTGGCTATGTGTTGTGATTTTCTTTAACATAACTCCTCTTGCCCACTGACATCCCTCAATATCAGCAGACTCACACTGTCCTGCTCTTTTGGTGGTTCATTTTAGGTGCAGAGCTCCAGTGTATCTGTTTAGTAGCAGTAAGGAACATACAATATACTTCAGAGGCTGGAGACCAGACCACTAATCTGAGGTCAGCTCTCTTTCAAGAGCTTCTGTGTCTTGGGATTACATGTGCAGCCAGTTTTGAGCCCTGCCATGCAGCTGCACAGCCTAATCCTTTCTCTGCCCACTTTTCTTTCATTTCTGCATGGGTCTTTCCATTGGGTTCTTTCTAGCAGCTGGAGAATGTCTTCTCTCTGCTCTTTCTCCAGCTTATTGGTTGAGAAGAATTTGATTTTGATCAGAGAATACCAGCAGTGGTTTTTTTTTTTTTTCCTACTTCTGCATTTCCTGGGAAGACCTCACATTTCCCTTGACGATGGTCCATGTCATACTCCTTAATTATTGCAAGGTCTCTGATCATTCTTGTACATGCTGGACTTGCAGAAAGCATGTATGGATTGTCCAGCATAGCTGTGGATCAGGACTGTTGCTGGTTTTCTTATCTTTCATAGTCAAACTTTTAAGGACAGCATGTGTGCTGTAGGTACTCAGCAGTGGTGGTGGGTAGGGAGAACCACATTTGTTGCAGAACACTTGGTCTTGTGTTTGAGCTATACACTGCAAATACTCTTCTAAGCCTTATTCCTACATCTTTTCCCTTACAGATATTTCAGCTGGAGAAGTTTAAGTTCTCTAGAGCTTTCCCTTTGGGATTACTGGAAGTGCCCAGCTCTCAGAAATCTGATTTCTTAACAAGTCTGCAGGGAAGTGGCTTTGGCTGCTTTCCTGGTTGCACAGGTGGCTCTGGGAGGGATTCCATCTGCCCAGTGTCTTTGGCAGATGGACACTCTCCGTGCTCAAGGTGTGTCCAACCCCAGCACCTGTCCTGGACAGGCTTTCTTGTGGGAGTTGCTTGTTTGTTCCTCTTTCAGTAATTTAGCTCATATGTCAGTCAACTTTTGCATCGTAGTGACAGCTATCTTCACCAAGTCTCCTCCTCCATGTGTGGACTCTGTTACCTGGCTATCACCAGGAGCTGTTTGCTTTCATTCCTGGAAGTGCTGACTCCTCCATGTCTGGGGGGGCTGATAACCAGTCAATGCCTTTCTTCCCTGTTTTTCCGGGCTTATCAGTGCAGGCCATTCACAACTCTTCTTTTTTCCAGCCTTACTTTCTTCTTTCAGGCATATGAGATTGTGGACATAAAATCGTTTGGAGTCTTTTTACTCCCTTTGCTGGGCATTGATTTATATGCATTATGTGCAGGCCTTAAAAAATGCAGATCTGAGTGATCCCAAAATATACCAATGACTTCAGCATGTGGTGTGCAAGCCAGCACCACTTCTTTTCCAGTATGACAGCAAAATCTCCCCTCAGCCATTCAGCAGTAGGTTTCCTCTCTGCTGCTGAGTGTCCATCTGGTCTGCATTATTCCCATCACTGGGCTTTCTCAAGTGCTTGTGTGCTGCCAAGTTCAGTAACTCAGCATTCCCTGTGTGCAGAGAGCTCCTGTTCCTTCCCTAAAACTCTTCTGCTTTGAGCTGTGCCCAGATATGCTGATAGCATTGACCCTACATCTGTGTGTTTGTTGGTAAATAGAACATTGGGTATCTCATTTGCCCAGAG
Organism: Fringilla coelebs; assembly: GCF_963513975.1. Lineage (NCBI taxonomy): Eukaryota > Metazoa > Chordata > Aves > Passeriformes > Fringillidae > Fringilla > Fringilla coelebs. Next base: position 15,272,947 of record NC_140042.1, read on the forward strand.
GGTGCTGGGCACTGCCCAGGCTCCCCAGGGAATGGGCACAGCCCCGAGGCTGCCAGAGCTCCAGGAGTGTTTGGACAACAATCTCAAGGATGCCCAGGGTGGGATTGTTGGGGGGTCTGTGCAGGGCCAGGAGCTGGACTGGATGATCCCTGCAGGTCCCTTCCCACTCAGGATATTCTGTGTTGCTATTATAATAAGATTTTTATGTATAATAAAGCTATATAAATAACCTCACTTTAACCTTATTGATTTTAATATTGACAGACTACCCTTATATAACACGTAACCTTACTGGTTTGATTGATTGATATTAACATTGACAAAATCCCAGCTGTGTGGGCCCTGGATACAGTGCTTGGGCTCTTTCCAACCAACATTTCTCTGGAAGGAAACAGTACAGGTGGGTGATTTTGACTCTCAGCACTGCCAGGGTCACAAACTCAGCCTGCTGCCAGGAATTCAAGCTGTGTTCCCTGGCCATCCCTTGTTATCCTCTGATAAAATGGATCTCAAATCAGCACTTGGGTGGCAATCGTTGATGCTGCACAAGACATCACTGAGTGCAGCTCCCACTTTTCCAGCGTGGTGAGCTGTACTGTGCCTGCTGTAATAACAAGCTGCTTTTGTCACTCAGTGAGGCAGATGTGATTCAGAGACACCCAGGGAGTAACTGGCAAGGAGCTGTTAGGAAAGACTGATTTTTGAAGCAGGCTTTCAAATCCAAAAATGGAAAACTTGAATAATCTTCTCTCTGTAGGTGCCCTCACAACTCCTACCTTCCTCCTTCTCTTGATCCCACCAGGCTTCCCAATGGTTGTCCTTGCTTTTACCTTCCACAAGACGGCCTTCTTTCAGAAATACCTGACTCAAAGCTCTGCACTGGTTTTAAACAGAACTGCTTATAAACCATCTCCTTTTTCTTTCCCCCTTTATCTCTTTTATCCTTGCTGATGTCTCTTTTTCCTAGGTTGCAATCTGTTTGAAACAGTTACATATTTATCATAGATTGTGCCTGCAAAAGCTTTACTGGGACTTGGAGGTAATTGGATGTATGCTCCTAGTCAGTCTTGTTCCACTGATCCATAAACAAAGCAAGCAGAGAGAGTGCTTCCTGAAAAATATTTTTAGATGTTAATTTATAAAGTAGTGTATCTTAGAGCCCCAACCACCTGCAACAGACACAGGGCAGGTGTGTCTGATAGGGACAGCTTTGGATCTGCATGCTCTGACTTGCACCACATAGAACCCTTAAAGCTGGAAAAGACCTTTAGGATCACCAAGTCCAATCATCAGCCCAGCACCACTGTGTTCACCACTAACCCCTGTCCACAAGGGCCCCCAGTGATGGGGACTCCACCACTGCCCCAGGCAGCTGTGTCAGTGCCTGACCACCCTTTCAGTGAAGAAATGTTCTCAATATCCAGTGTAAACCTCTGCTACTGCAACTTGAGGCCATTTCCTCTTGTCCTGTCCCTGTTCCCTGGGAGCAGAGCCCGACCCCCCCGGGCTGTCCCCTCCTGTCAGGAGTTGTGCAGAGCCACAAGGTCTCCCCTGAGCCTCCTTTTCTCCAGGCTGAGCCCCTTCCCAGCTCCCTCAGCTGCTCCTGGTGCTCCTGACCCTTCCCCAGCTCCATTCCCTGGAGCATCCCAGTGCCCTGTGTGTCCTTCTCCAGCCATGTCACATCAGCATTAGTCCTCTGCACATGGAAACTAGGAAGAAGAGCATGACAGGAAAGAGAATATTTCCACAGTGAGCTCATCTAACCCTCGTTAGCACCAGTCTCTCTCCAGTTTGGTCATGTCCCAGTACCCTGTTATGAAACACTTCCAAACCACTGTATCTGATTTATTAATATGCCCACATTCAGTATTCATGACTGCAGGAGGAGAATCGGACTCACCGTCACCTTTCCAGATTCTGCTTACTATTGATCAGTCCTAAAATATCTGTCTGGAAAACAACCTGCAAGGTTATGCTCCAGGACTCTGTTTTGAGATGCCTTGCCCAGCTAAATAACAGCAATGTAGGGCACCTTCCCAGGGCTACGTGCCCCTGTCAGGGTTTAGCAGCACCTCTGGGACTGGCAGCCTCCAGAAATACTCCCTGCTAAAACTCAGCCTTGCTGAAGGACTGCTTTCAAGCATTTAAATATTTCATTAAAATCCCCAAATGCTTTTTCTAAGTTACCAATCCAACACTTTAAATATTAAAACCAGTCTATTTATAAAGCAGCAAACGCTTCTCAGCCACAGAGGTGAGCTCCATGGGATCCAATCAGTCCTGACTTGCAGTGAGACAGGTGGAAAAGGAGGGGAATAGAAAGACAAGGCTTTTGGAGAAGTTGAAAATGGAACCATTAATTTTGCCACTGCACTAAAAGTAAGTGTTTACAAACTCATTTTGCCAGGATCTGTTGGTTAATAAAGAAAATGGAGCTGTTCCTTGGAAATATTTTTTCCATAGGGAAGCTGTACATGTGAATGATAAGGAAAGTAGGTACAGTGCAGCAGCTTTAGGGAGTGTGGCTTGGTGGTTCTGCACATGGGCAGTTTTCAGTGCCCTTCACTTGTGTAGGCTGTAAGTGGAATTTTTGGAGAAAGAGGGCTTTTCCTCACAATCTCTGTCCATGTGTGACAGTGTAAAAGGTCACTTCTTCCAGATATTTTCCCCACCCGTTTGCTGAAGGTTATCAGCTCCCTCATCTCAGAGCTTGGTAACTGGTGCTCAGCAATGGTTTCAGCTCAAGGGAGCAGGGCAGGTGTGAAGTTCTGAGTAGAAAAATCACCCAACTGTAAGGGGAGTGTGGAGTAGTGGAGTGGAGAGAGAAAATCAATAAATAACACCAGCCTGGGCTGAAATCACCAGAAAAAAGTGAATAACAGCCCTCAGTGAAGGGTCTGGAGCGCACATTTGAGGTAGGGAAGAAAAAGCCCAGAGCTGGGGTTTGGCTTTTTCTGCAGCAGTGAAGTGACAGCACATGGGCCTGGAGCAGGTCCAGGGAAGGGAACGGAGCTGGGGAAGGGGCTGGAGCATCAGGAGTAGCTGGGAAAGGGGCTCAGCCTGGAGAGAAGGAGGCTCAGGGGGGACCTTATGGCTCTGCACAACTCCTGACAGGAGGGGACAGCCAGGGAACAAGGGACAGGACAAGGGGAAACAGCTTCAAGTTGCATCAGGGGAGGTTTAAATTGGATATTGGGAAAATTCCTTTATGAAGAGGGTGGTCAGGCACTGTCACAGGTTGCCCAGGACAGTGGTGGAGTCACTGGAAGTGTCAAAAAGCCATGTGGGTGTGGCAATTGGGGATGTAAGTTAGTGGTGTACCTGGCAGTATTAGGTTCATAGGACTTGATGTTAGAGGGCTTTTCCAAGCATAATGATTTTCTGATTCAGTGATGTGAGGAGGACCTCCATTAGTGTTTTTCTTAAGTGATTCCAAGGCTGCTTTTTTGCTGGGATGCCATGAGTACCCATGAAGCCTGCAGAGAGTGATAGGCAAGGTCAGGTATGTTGTCTAGTACACCACAAAGTATCAAGAGAGTCTGTGCATGAAATACATTTATGCAATTGTGTTTTTTACCCTGCTCTAAACAAACACAGATTGTTTATAAAAATTAACTCTCTTTTGCCCATTAGTGCACTGCCATCTTTCCCCCTTTTAAAATCCTAACAGCCTTCCCCAAACTCAGCTCTGACTTCTCATCTGACTGTCCCCAGAAGTGGATTTGTCCACCAGCATTTGCCATCTATTTCCAGAATCCCAAGAAATTATCCCAAGAAATCCCACTGTGCAAGCCTTCCAGAGGTGGCCAGAGGTGACATAGTTCTGTGGTCCCAGCACAGAGACCACTGAAGCAATTCAGGTTCCTCTCAGCTGTTGTGTTTGATTCAGTAAGGAGTTAATAAAAGTGCATTTCTGAATTAGGTAGTTGTCTGTAAAGCAGTTGTTTGGATTTTTTGCATTGGTTTGAAGGCTGTGGTGAAATACTTGAGGGGGGCAGCAGTTACAGGGCACTGGCCCTGTTCACTGTGATTGCAGTCTTTTCTCTCCATGGCCTGGCTTCCTTGTGTTTGCAGCACGTGGCTGAAGAGCTGCAGGACCTGCTCCAGTGGCTGATGGGAGCACCAGCTGGACTGAAAATGAACCGAGCCTTGGATCAAGTCTTGGGCCGCTTCTTCCTTTATCACATCCATCTTTGGATCAGTAAGTGAAATTGTTTAACTTTCCAGCCTCCCTTTTCATCTCTTCCCTCTGAGTGTTTAATGTTTGCCTAGAGGTGAGTAATGAATCAAAATGCACTTCTGCAAGTACAGACTTGTCTGGGAGTCTTCCTGCTGTGGGAACTGAAGCCAAAGTTGGATTCCCACACAAGGAATTCATGCATATTAAATAAAGTGCTGGTATTGATGCTCTGCAAGAAGCAAGAAGCTGCTGGGGCTTTGTTCCTTGGTGTCACTGGTGGTGAGTGTCCAAGGGAAGGCACTGCTGTGAGGTCTTTTGTAGGGTTTTGTGGTCTTTGCCATGTGGAGAGGCAGCTCTTGGGAAAGGGATGAGAAATATGCGAGGATGCAAATGCCAGCCCTGTGCTATCACCAACTTCAGCTTAGTGCAATTTTATTATCTCAGTTTCTTCCTCGAAATAAAACACTCTTGTTATCCTTGATGGAGGAGTACAGGCATGATGGGCATGAACTCCATAGTTATTTTGCTGATTTGCTTTGCTCACCAGTCAAGTATGCTCTTGTTTCTGTGGCTTTGCCCCACTCTGGTGATGAAAGAGACTGTCCATACTGCTTTATTTTATAAAAGCCATATGAGGTGGCTTTTGTGGGAAGAGCAGAAAAACAGGAATGGTTGCAGTAAATGTTGATGTGTGCAGTTAAAAATGTACTTAAGAACCTGGACACAAACGTAGACAATCAAATGTGACATCCCTGAAAGTGTTCAAGGCCAGATTGGGTAGGGATTGAAACAACCTGGTCTGGTGGAAAGTGTCCCTGCCCATGGCAGGGGGGGTGGCGCTAAATTATCTTTAAGGTGCCTTGCAACCCAAACCATGCCATGCTAATTCCATGAAATCCCATGTGGAGAAAGGTGACTGCTGTGTTCAAGCTGTGCACACTCCTCCCCATCCTCCCAGTGCTGCCCCACCTTGGGGCAGAAACTGGGGCAGAAGGAGAGTTTTTGTTGGCCCTCCTAAAGAGAAGATGGCATCTAAAGGAGTTTTCCAGCTCCACTTCCGTGTTGTCATGGCTCTGATTTCTGGAGCAGTGTTCTAGGGCGAGGGGAATCAGCCTTTTGAGAGGGTCTAGAGGGAGATGAGCCAGTCAAACACTGACCCTCTGCCATGTCCACCAGGTTACATCCACCTGCTGTCCCCCTTCATTGAGATGATCCTGTGGTACGTGGGGCTGTCAGCCTGCCTGGGCCTGACCGTGGCTCTCTGCATCCTCTCCGACATCATCGCTCTCCTGACCTTCCACATCTACTGCTTCTATGTCTATGGGGCCAGGTGAGTCCCCCTCCCTCTCTGGGCTTTGTTTGGAAACCCCTCAGGCTGTGGTGAAGCATTCAGTCCTGGTGTAGTTCTCCTGAATTCACAGTTTAACCCACAGTAATTTCTTGCAGTCTTTTAAGCCTGTAGAAGTGATGGCCACAGTAGTGCAAGCGAGCCATGTCTCATTTCTCCTCCATTTAGATATCTGTTGTGGTAGTGACCTGGAAAAATGAAACTACATGACAGGCAGAGCGCAAGAAAGCAGCTCACCCCATCCCTTTGATCCAGCCTCGTAGTACTCTTCTCCATTGCACCCTGCTAGAGATTTGGAGGGTACTGGAGAAGAGGAGGAGGAGAGGGGAACCCCTGCAGTTTAGGAGAAGCCCCAAAATCCCTGTCTCTGCCCTGCTTCAGAGGTCCTTGCCTGCACTGTGGAGCACAGGTGGCAGGTTTGGGATTACAGGGGGTCTGTGACAATATCCTGGTGTCATTGTCTGGAGCATCCTGTGGCCTGAGACAGAGCTGGGCAGAGGCTCTGAATGAGTAGGGGGAGTGCAGGGGGCTTTGGGGCACATCTGGGGCATATTTGGCTTCCTCTGAAAGAGGTGCCCATCACTGTGCTCTGTTCCTGCTCTCCTCTAACTTGTGCTGCACCAAGGAGTCCTACAGGCCACAGGATGTGCTTGCCAGGGAGATGGGATAGAAGAGATACAGGACCTTTTGCCTTATAAATACAGAATGGCCATCGTCCCTCCTCAGACTTTGCATAGGAAACAGCACAAGAAATAGTAAATCTTTAGATATGGGTAGTTTAGGGAATGGTTGGAAATATTGAGACCTGATTTATGAGCCAGGTTTGTTGTGAGCATAGGTCTTATACCCAGAATCAGTAATGTCAGCAGTGGGAGGTCTCTTCCCAACACCTCTAATTACTGGAATTTCTGTGTGGGTCTGAGAGGAATGGCCTTGCTCATCCTGGTTGTGCAGAGTGGTAGTGGGAAGTAGGAAAAGCATTTTGTCAGCTGATTGCTCTTCCCTGGAGCTGCAGGGACCCAGCCTACCTGTCTTGTGTTTGTCAGAAGTACAGAGTGTACAGCTGTGTGCTGTCCCCATGGAGAGCCAGGAAGAGTCAGCAGTCACCCACAGCCAGCACAGCCCCTTGAATTCCTGCAGCTGGCAGGAGGAAGAATTTGCTGGTTCAGGTGCTGGTGAAGCCTGAGATCCTCTTGTGGAGCAAACCACAGAGTGAAACGAGGGCAGGCATGTGTGTGCAGGCAGCAGGGCAGGTGGGGCAGGTGCCACTGCAGCAACACCCACTGGGTGTCATGTCAGGGGGTGCAGGGAGAGTGTGGCCTTAGTCAGAGCCATGGGAAGGTGTGTGCCAGAACCTGGAGGAGTTGTCCTGGGCTCCCTCCTGCCTAGGGATTAGTGCACCAAGCTGTGCCTGCCAGTCTGGAGGCACCCTGCCAGTTCCTTGAAGCAGTTGGTGTTCCTCAAACCAGATTCTCCTCTTGGATGAGACTCCTTGCCTCTGCTTTCACATTGCTGCTGTGAAATCTGAGCAGCCTCCACACCTTAGCTAGCCTGGTTTGCCGGTCTGGCTTTTGTAGCTCAGGCTTTCTCAGACTCTGTTGTGCCCCACACATCGGCCACGTACCCTTTCTTTACATCCCTGTATGTTGGCACTGCTGCCCAGGGCACTTTGTGCCTCCTCTCCATCCCAAGGGCTCTTTCTTCCTTGCTGTTATTCCATAAAGAGGTGTCTGTTACCCACCCCTCGTCACCGCAAGTTTCCCTCACTGTTGGCATTTTTCTGTGAGGGAAGTAGCTCCAAGTCTCATAGCACCAAGTTCTGAAAGGAAGGGATGCAGTAGGGGCACCAGGCATTTCACTGGTGTCTTCCCACTCTTAAGGATTTTTAGGTCTGTGGGCTACTAGGGAAGCTTCAGGGGCTCCACTCCTCTCCCTTGTATCTCTGCTGCAGAGGCACAATTGCCTTGCATTGACTCAGGTGTGGGGCAACACCTTGGCCAGCCCTGTCTGGAAGGGTCTGAAGGCAGGGGAAGGAACAGATCTGAACTGGGGAGATACAGGTGACCTTGGGGAAATAGGATTGCTGGTTCTTCTCATAGAATCATGGAATGGTTTGGGTTGGAAGGGGCCTTAAAGCTCATCTCCTGCCGTGGCAGGGACACCTTCCACTACCCCAGGCTGCTCCAAGTCCCATCCATCCTGGTCTTGGCCACTTCTGGGGATCCAGGGGCAGCCACAGCTTCTCTGGGCACCCTGTGCCAGGGCCTTAGCACCCTGTTGCTGCAGGGAAGGTGTTGCCATGAGGCTGGTGATTGCTGCAGCTCCAGGGCATGGCCTGGCCATTGCCCTGCAGTGGCCCAGAGCTGGCTGCAGCAGCCCCCGTGCCAGGGACCAGCTCAGACAGGGTTGGCTGAGCCCTGAGTATTAATCTGCACCATTCCCAGCGTATTTCTTTTGCCACCCCTGGCTCTGCAGGTGGGTGAGTGGGCGTGGGGCTGTGCTGGTGACAGCTGGGTGGTGCTGGAGCTGGGAGCTGCCAGCTGTGCTGCAGAGTCTTCTCTTTGCTCAGGCTCTACTGCCTGAAGATCTACGGCCTGTCCTCTCTGTGGCGCCTGTTCCGGGGCAAGAAATGGAACGTGCTGCGGCAGCGAGTGGATTCCTGCTCCTATGACCTGGACCAGGTAGTGCCACAGCCCTGGGGACACCCCAGGGCACTGCCCTTGGTGATGCCCTCCCTCGTGCTCTGACTGATACTGGGACACGGACACAGGAGCCTTTGTGGTGCCCAGAACAAGGACATACCTCCACACTCTGAGCCCATGGCGCTTCTGCTGCCTTACAGCGCTCCTTGACTGCTCTGCAGCACCCCTTCATTGCCGAGGACTCCTTCCCTGCCCTCCAACACCCCTTCCTTACCACTTCCCTATACCACTTCCATTCTCTGCACCCCTCCCCTTCCCTGCAGTGCCTCTTCCCTGCCCTGCACCCCTTCCCTTCCCTGCACTCTATCCCTGCTCTCCAGCATCCCATCCCATTCCTTCCCTTTCCCCTTCCCTGCCCTGAGCACATGCCAGGCACCCTGCGGGCTGAGCTGCGGTGGGTGCTGCAGATGCCAGGAGCTCAGAGCCTGCAGTGGGAATGGGGGAGGGATGGAGGCAGTTGGAAATGTGGTGCCCAGCAGTGTTGCCACAGTAACAGCCGTGGCAGCGTTTCTATTAAAAGGCCCCGTTTCATTCACGTTGTGCTGGAGCCTGGCCCACACACTCTCACTCAGGCAGAGGCAGTTCTTTGTGAAGTGCTGTAAGCTCTTTTTAATTTCTGAAATGCCATGCAAAAGTCCAACAGAGCCTGGACTGCTGCAGGCCAGCAGCTGCAAACATCACTGAAATAATACAATAATATTTGGAAACTTGCAGGGTCAGCTCCTCTTTCTATTACAACAGATAACCTTGAGCTTCTTGCACCACAGCTGAGAGCTGCTTTTCTGTTTCTTTGGTGATTAAAAGCCTCCGTGCCAGGATTGCATCAAGGCTCACTCCCTGTGCACTTTGAGGAGAATTGGTTTGGCACTTGAGGCTTCATCCTGCTGCTCTGGAGACCAGTGGGAATTGTGTCGCTGGCCGGGTAGGAAGAGACATTCAAAGCAGACCTTAACAGACTTTTGGAGGTTTAAACAACTGCAGTGGAATGACAGGAGAAGGGAGAAACAACTGCTGTGAGGAGAATGGATTGGGTTGTGATCTGTTCCTGGTTACATCCCTAAAGCTATGATGCTGATCCACCTCTGGGCTGTGGCTGCTGGGTTGTTTTCTTTCATGATATCCTGCAGCCGTGGTCCCTTTTTGCAGAGGTTGCAGTGCCCTGTGCTCCTGTGGCCTCTCTGAGCTGGAAGTGGTGACTGGAAATAGAAGAGTCAGGTCCCTGTTTGGTATAAATCTGAATTCTCCCACTTGGAATTATTTAGACCTACGCCAACCTACGCTGGCCCAGAATAAAAATAACTTTTTCTGTGGGCAGTGGAGCTAATGACACCTCCTTCCTTAGGGATTATTCTCCTGCATCCTCTAAATATTGCTCCCCAACTCCAGCTTCTCTCCCACCTTCCCACTGAGCAAGAGGCAGAATTCCTGTGGCTGGAAGCTCCCAGTTGCTGCTGGGAATGTTTATCACAAATAATTCTGCCAGGTGCTTGCTAAAACAAGGAGGAACAATAGTACTTCTCAGTTCTTTCCAGAATTCCCATTCAAATTATCACTTCTTTGTTATTTTCCACATTTTTTCTGGTAAAATCTGATCAGTGGCTCTAAAACTTTTGGGGACGGAGAGTGGAAAAATTGCAAGATCACTTAAGTCTAGTTTCCTAAGGAAGCTGGCCTGAAATGGGAAATCTTCAATGTTGTCTGTAAAGGAAAAGTGCTGTCAGGATCCAGCTTTTATCTTTCCAAATGTACACCCATAATGAGGAGTTTTGAAGAAGGCCCAGTGAGAGGAGGAATACTGAAAATATCCAAGGTAACAGCATTATTCACACAGGCAAGATAAAAACACATTAAGGAGTCCTGCAAACTTCCATTGCCTCAGAGTCTCCTGTTTTTATTTGTAATGTATTTTATTTTACCATTGCTCTGCTCATGATTGTGTTTCCTTTTCCCTAGTTATTTATTGGCACTTTGCTGTTCACAATCCTGCTGTTCCTTCTGCCTACAACTGCGCTGTATTATTTGGTGTTTACTCTGGTAAGATTTAACCCTTGAAACAAGTCAAACACTCTCTTCTGAGGTAGTAAAACATGGGTTCCTAGACATTTATGGTCGTCCATAAAGAAAATAAAACTGTGGATGCCTTAGGAAGGATTCTCTCACATCAGCTCATGTTTGTATTTTTCCAAAGGAAATTCCCAGCAAATCCTGGCTGCAGGACAAACTGTTCCCCTCTCTTTCTTTCAGAAGTTGATATGTTTCTGTCCACATCTGTGGTGATGGCCTCTCTAGTCTGATCCAGAACTTTTTTTTCAGGCAATTAACTTGCTGTATTAAATTTTTTCAGCCAAGCTTTCCTTGGAGGTTTGAACTTCTTTATTTTTTTTTCCTTCCCCCAACATGACCAGTCTTCTCTGTGGTCTGCCCAGAGCCAAATTTTCCACAGACAGTGGCCATCACATGCTTTCAGCATCTTTTTTGAGCCCTCTCTTTTCAGATGAGTTTGGCAGCAGAAAATAACTGCATTGTGACAAAAGGAGGTGCTTTATTCAGGGACAGAAAACACAGAGCAGGAAGCTCATTTCTGCCTGCTCTGCTCTTGGTTAAACTCTATGTGGGGTTTCTTCAGGCAGAAATGAGCTGTTGCAGCTCACTGTTGGAGAGAGGAAAATTTACATTCACTGGTACACAGTGATGGAATTGACTCAAAGTGGGAGAATTTGGGCTTCCTTTTCAACTGTGGCTGTTGAAAGTGGAATAGTTCTCATGTCCTTCCTGGTCACAGCTTCTCCAACTGTAGGAGCTTCCTTCCAGTTACCCCTTAAACCCAGACTGGTGAGGACCCTCACACAGGGTGTGCACGCTCAGCACCTCCAGACATCACACCCGCTTTGGGAGGCCTTAGCTTAGCACACAGCAGTGTTAGATCCCAACTCAGCTCAGGAATTTACAAGTGTTTCATCTCCAGTTTCCTGAGATGTTCTGTTAAACTGGTTTTTGTAGCTCCGGTTGCTGGTGGTGATTGTGCAGGGCCTCATACACTTGCTGGTGGACCTGATTGACTCCCTGCCTCTTTATTCCCTCATCCTTCGCCTCTGCAGATCCTACAGGCTTGCAGGTGAGTCCCTCAGCTCTACCCCTGCAGCACTTCAAGCATTTTGCATTATGTGCTTGATTTTGGTGCACTGGGTCACTCCTGAATTGAGGATGCAGTGGGGGTTGGAAAGAACCCAAGGTGTCCCTGATGTGAACCAGTTCCTGCAAGGAGCAGGATGAGGATGTCAATGGAAAGAAATCTGAACCTGAAGCAGAATCAGGAGCACCTTTAGAAAGCCCTTGGCCACTAAAAATTGCATCCAAACAAGAACCATATAAACAAGGTCATCTTTTATTCCAGTTCCGGACTACCAGGTCAGGTAAAACTTCTGTGAGTCAAACATGGCATGGAGCTGTGCCAGGGGAGGGTCAGGTTGGAAATCAGGGAAAGGTTCTTCCCCCAGAGGGTGATGGGCACTGCCCAGGCTCCCCAGAGAATGGGCACAGCCCTGAGGCTGCCAGAGCTCCAGGAGTGTTTATACAGAGCTGTCAGGGATGCCCAGGGTGGGATTGTTGGGGTGTCTGTGCAGGGCCAGGAGCTGGGCTGTATGATCCTTGTCCCTTCCAAATCAGGATATTCCATGATTCTGTGAAACAAGCTCATAACTTTGAGTGTTTGGCCTCTGAAACTAGCCAAATCACAAAAATACTTGGAATATCAGCTGTTCCAAAGGGTTGGATCTGCAGTGGTTGCAAATCAATGGAGCTCTTTCAGTTCTATGCTGACTTTGACTGACTGAAGCCCTGGTGTTTGGATGAATTTCAAAGCTCTGGGCAGAGTTCAGATAATCATTCCCTTTTTGAGACTAATCTTTCACCATTTTGAAACCAGTCATTGTTTTTTCACTATGGATAACCATAAACCAGGGCTGGCACCAGAGTAAGGACTCATTTTGGAATGCCTTTGACTGTCCACAGCTATGGTTGATCTAGTTACAGTCAAGCACATCTAAGTTATTATCTCCCATCCTTTTAAAGAGCATGCAGCAGGAATTTAGCATAGAAGAAAGAGCTTGATCATCAGTAAACCAAGGCCAGTCATCAAAGGCAGAGGAAGCTTGAGGCAACCTCAGCAGCTTTGTCTGCTGGAGCACTGCCAGGCCCAGCTTTGGGAAGGTAGAGCTGAGCCTCTGATGCTTTTCCATGGGAGCCTTCAGGAGGTTCCTGTGAATTTCCTGGCAGAAATCTCTTAAACCCTTCAGGGCTCTCTTTGGGGAAGAGGAGATGCTGCTGAAGAAAATTCACCCAGTAATGGGCAGGATGTAGGGCAGGAGGAAATCTTGGTGCCACTAGGAGCTTTAAGACCATGAATTCCTTTAGGTTATGTAAGGCCACAGGTTACTTCTCCTCATTCCTGTTCAGCCAGGTCTCTGCTGCAGGAAACAAGCCCCCACCCAAGCAGGTGATTGACTTCTCAGCTGTGTTCCTTAACTGGCACTGCAGTGCCCTGGTGCCTGAGAGAGGAAGAGGCATTTCTGAGCATTTCTGCAGCCTGTGTCTCTGCCCCAGCACAAAACTGTGGCATGGCAGCAGGAACAGATGGAGCAGTTGAATCCAACTCAAAGGACTTGAGAGAGTACACATCACATGGTGTGCTCACTGCTGAGGTGCTGCCTCCCTTGTCAGACTTAGAACTTGGAGAAGACATCCTCTGGCAGGTGTTAGGGCAGCTGATTTTACAGGCACCATCAAGATGGTTCTACCAACATGAATGGATAGTTTTTGCTGGTAGAAAGGGGGTTGAGTTCATTGTGGCATGTAGCCTCCAAGTTCTTTGATTCAGTGTCTGAATTGACAAAATACTCCACTGATGAAGGCCAGGGGTAGGTGAATGATCCATCCACACACCAGAAACTAAATGCATTTTTTTCTTTCCACACATCCAAAGTGAAATATTTATGACTTCCAAAAACCTTTCTTATCTAGATCACAGCTGATGTCCTCTGTGCAAGAGTTCTGTGCACCCAGTGCCAGCTGAAGGGGTGCCACCTTGGCTGGGATGTGGATTCACAGCATGAAGAAAGGCACAGCAGGGGTTTCAGGTCTCTCAGAGTGCCCACACACAGGTTACCAGCATTGTTTTATTGTGAACAGGCCAGCTCGTTTTTCCTGTGCTTCCCTTTCCCAGCATTCACACTGGAATTGTTGGGACAGGTTTTGTCATAGTCCTGTAGGACCTGCCACAATTGCTGGAGTACAAACCCACACTTGAGTGTGCTGTCATGTGAAACAAAGCAAATCAATTCATGTCCCGACCTCTCCTGTGCCATTGCTGATGCCTCTGTGCAGGAAAAGCAGACCCCTGAGCTCTGGAGCTGGCTGGAAGTCAGGGAATAGTTCAGGGTTCTTCTGTGCTGGAGTGATCTGCAGGAGCCTGAGCCTTCCTGCTCTTCCTGTAAGGAGGGAACTGCTCAGGGTCCTGAGCTCTGCAGTCACCTGCAGGTCATTCTGAAATCAATTTATAGCCTTTTTGTGCTTGTGTTTCCTTAGAAGTTTAAGACTCTTGAGCAATTAACTAATCTAATTAAGAAAGTGTTGGCTTGTAGCTTGAGAAGGGAGATGTGTGGCCAGGACCTAGAGAACCAACATTTGCAGGGATAATGGATTACTGTTCCTGGGGTAAGACTCCAGAGTGCCTGACCATGTATCTGAACCTTCAGTGCCTGCTTGTTTCTGTCTCTCTCTGACAGTTTGCCAGAAAAGTAGTTCCTGGAATGGCTTAGACACTTCCTCATAGCCAAAGCTCTGTGAATCACATTGAGCAATTTGGTCATCCAGCACATTTGCTTGGTGAGGCCCAGGGTACTCAAACATTTGTTTCAAGCCACTGGGGAAGCCCCTCTATCAATATAATCCAGCAAAATGCAGATAAATCCTTCCTGTCCTGGACAGAAAAAGTTTTATGATTTGGGGAGAGAGTTTAAACCAGAGCTGTGTGCTAGAGAAAAGCATTCTGTCCCAGAAGTAAACTGTATGATTTTAATTAACTCAAAGCTTTAGGAAAAAGAGAAAACATTCTGGTTTTTCAGTGTTCAAGAGTCATAGAGATACTGCAGCAATGGCCCTTACAATGGTGAGGAGTGTTATTCTGTTTGTGCTCCTGTCAGTGTTTGATCTGTGCCTTAGTCTTGTCTCATCTCCTTACCTGCAGGAAAGAATAACAGGGCATGCTTGGCTGGAACAGGTTTGCAGAGATGCATTGGTGATTTTATTTCTGTGAAGTAATTTGACATCTTTGTAAGAAAAATGACTCTCTGGTCCAAGCTGTTACCTTTGAAACATTGTATTAAATCTGTGTGTGCACTGTGTTGCCCGTGGAATCCAAAATCTTTCCTATTTATCTTTACAGTATGGGCAATGAGGCAAATCCAAGAGAAAATAGGAAAGTGGCAGGTTTGGTGGGGTTAGCCTCTTAAAAATATGTGGATGCTGGGATTAATGGGCAGGGATTGCTTTGAAATGTTTTAATGCCTCCAGGTCAGCCACTTCCCTCCCTCAGCCTGAACTAGGGACAGAGTTACACATGTGCTCTGTCCACATGAGCACAAATTAAAGGCAGGCTCTCTGTCTGCTGCTAACTAGGAGTTCCCATTCTGATGAAATTTTGGGAAAAGTGGAAGGTTTTTCCAGTCCCTCTATCATCCTCAAGTCTGGCTGGCTGATTTCTAGGCTTTGTACTTTCCCTAGGATTGAGTTTTCAAGCTGGAGGTGGGAGAGGTTACTTTTACTCTACTTTTTGTTGAGACAATTCATGCTTCCTGTTGAAAATGGGGAATGTTCCCAAATCCAGAAAGGCTGAAGACAGTTTCTAGGGAATCAGTGCTCCGCCAACAGCACTGGGCAGCAAATTCATGGTCTGTGCTCCAGGCATTGAACCATGGAATATCCTGAGTGGGAAAGGACCACAGGGATCATTGAGTCCTACTCCTTGCCCTGCACAGGAGACTCCAACAATCCCACCATGGGTTTGCTTTCCTTGTTTTGTGTCTTTGCAGCTGGAGTGAAGTTCAGAGTCCTTGAGCAGCAGGATGGAAAACCTCTGCGTCTCCTTATGCAGGTAAGGCCCCCGTGCCTGCCCCCAGAGTGACCCCAGTCCCTCTGTGCTGCTCCCACTGAAAGGCTCCACTTCAACATTAGCAGCTGTAAAATGCTGAATCAAGGGAAATAATCACGTGTTGCTGTGGCTGGCTGCTGCTTTCTGTGCTTTTTGGTGCCCTGCTTGTGTCCTGTGTTTGAAGGAAATGCAGTGCCCTGAGTGGTGTGAAGTGAAATGTAGAAGAAGGGGAGTAGGAGAAACACAGAGCTGTGTTACTTCTGGGACTAAGACCTCGTGCCATTATCACCCCCTGGCCCTGTGCAGCTTCATGTCATAATTGCTGAACACTGGGAGAAGCAAAAGAAGGCAGTTTACCCTCCAGAATGAAGCAGCAGGAAAAGCTCTTCCCCTCCACTGGTGCTGCAAAGCCTTGCTGCTCCATGAGGCCAGCAGGGCGAGAGCCTGGGCAAGGTGAGAGAAGAAAGGGCCTCCTGCTTTTCTCCAGGGCTGCCCTGGTGAGGGGTATGGGCAAAGCTTACCTGTGCTTTTGTAACCCCCCATTCCCACGCTCTGGCATCAAAGATACTAAGGGAAATTATCTTCTGAAAAGAAATGAGGTGTTGGCAGCAGGAAAGTTCTCCTTACACTTTCAGGAGTGAAATTTCCATCTCCTGACCCAGCAGGAACACAGCCATGTCCCAGGGAGGCTTTTCTAGCTCTCTGCATCCTAAAGAGGAGAGGCTGCCAGTAGTGTATAGCACTTATAAAAGCACTTGGACACTGGGGGAGTGTGTGGGAAGGATTTAAATGCAGCTTCCCAGTCCTTTTGCTTTTTCCATCACCAGTTCCACCCTTTTTCAGCAAAGGTCAGGCTAGCAGGGAACCAGCAAACCAGCTAGTAGCAATTCCAGAGGGAATCCCTTCTACAGATGTCTTCTAGGGCAAAACTAGCATGCTCTAAGCAAGCTGTCTTCCCAGCTCCTGCCTTTCAGTAGGATAGTGGTGTAAGAACCAAAATGTGCCATCCTTCATGGCACATTTCCTTTCTCTTTCCAGAGAAAGGAAACCAGACACCAGAGATGAGGCATAGGAGCTGCTAAGCAGAGGCTTTGGCATCAGTGTGTGTGAGAGATGAGGTGGATGGAGTCTCCACAGAGAAAAGACTTGAGCAAAGGCAATGAGTCATATGACTGTGATGAATTTTCTTTGGACCTGCAAGCAGATCCATTTTCTATCTGGAATATAGCACAAGTCATCACCTCAAGAGGTGGAAGTGCTGCTGTAGATGTCTGTCCCAGCCTTCTGTTCCAATAGTAATGAGCAGACAGTCAGAAAAGGCACTTTTTTTGCTCTCTTTGTGCTGGTGGAAATGAAAAATGGGCTTGTGTCAGAAATCCTGCTGAATAACCCACTTTGTGATAGGCCTTTGGAGAGGGTAGTCTAAAAAACCTATTTTTAAGTGAAATTCTTATTTATTGTACACAGTGATGTGCCTTTCTTGAGAATCTGCAGTGGCTTTGCCCCTTCTCTGTGTGGAAGCCCTCTTGGAGCAGTGCCTGGTAGAAGTCAGGCTGGATGCATGGACCTACACCCAAAGTAATTGCAGCTGTAGGTGATAGTCTGAGCTGTCCTGTGGGCCACTGGGAATGGATAGAAATCAATAATGCTGGCTTTGAGCATTCCCAACCAGCTCCTGGTTCAGCCAAGGGGTTAGTTTTGATTTTTAAGATAGTGCCTCTGGAATGCAAAGTCCAGACCCTGAAGGGGGGCAGAGGATGGGTGATGATATTTCCATTTCAAATGCTACTTAATATTCTTCAGGAAGTCTTACATAGATCAGTATTTTCATTAGTGTTTAAAGTCATTTCTTTTGGTGCACAAGAAGAAATATTTCTGGCAGTGTGGCTCAACAGAACGGATAGCCCAGGGAGAAAACTGGCTTTAAGCTGAAGGAGGGCGGGTCTGGAGTAGATATTAGGAAAAAATTCTTCCTTGTGAGGGTGCTGAGGCCCTGGCACAGGGTGCCCAGAGCAGCTGTGGCTGCCCCTGGATCCCTGGCAGTGCCCAAGGCCAGGCTGGGCAGGGCTTGGAGCAACCTGGGACAGTGGGAGGTGTCCCTGCCGTGGCAGGGGTGAAACAAGATGAACTTTAGGTTCCTTCTAACCCAAGCAGTCTGAGATTCTGGGATTCTAGATCACAATGAGTTTGATCCATTCGTGTGCCTTCTGCTGAAAGTCTCGTCTTCTCCTGCTTTGGAAAGGGTCAAACAGCAGAGGAAGGGAAAAGGAACATCTCCATTAGGATGGATATTCTAGCAGGGTTTATTATAGCTTTGACCTACAGAACTTTCATAAGGGGAACAAATATTGCCTCTTCACTAATAATGAGTTTTGCCTGTTTGCTTCCATTTGTACCAGGAGAGGCAGGGATGTGAATTGCTCTGGGTGTAAGAAGCCCTGTTTATTACAGTGGCCAGTGCTACCCCTGGGTATCACCACTCCACCCAGAGATGCTTCTCAACAAGAAATGTTGTGTGCAGACCTTCCAGCCCACACAGCTAATAGCCAAAGCTGTGTCTCTCACTTGAGGAGCAGCAGTTCCTGTCCTCCTCCCCCAGCATGTTTGCACTTCAGACACTCTGCTTTGCCTACAGCTGAGGAAATGGGCAGAAATAGTTACTTGGGTTTTACAGCTGTTAGTGCTGGGGACAGGTTTCTTTGGCCTTTTTTCCCCCCATGCTGTTTATTCTATTTTATAATTTTCCCTGCAAGCAGCTGCCCTGGCCTTTTGCCTAAACTTCCTAGAGATGCTTCTGTGTACAGGCATTTCCCCCTTCTGCTTGAGCAATCTTGTGCTTTGAAACTAATTTGACAAAGATCTCCAGCATTAGTTCTAATGAACTCTTAGCTCAACCCCACTTCACAAGAGCTCGATCTCTGTAGGCACTGGGGCTTCATCCCTCACCATTCCATGAGCTCCAAGCAGCTGAAGCAAGCTGGTGGCACAGGCAAACTCCCAGAAACCCAGATGCTTTTTAGTGGACAAAAAAAATACTCAGCTTTGACCAAGTAGTGACTCTGTGCATGGGTTTGCTGTCTCTCTTTCCTCTGTGGCTGGATTCTGTGCTGTGAACTAGTCTCCTTTCCCAGAGCTGCTTGGTTGGTTCCAGCAGAGCTGAACCCTTCTGCTAGAGAAGGATGTCCTTCCATTTCTCTCCACTGACCAAGCTTTCCCTGCCTCTGTAAGTCCCCACCCCTGGGCATCTTTCATGGTCTATGCCCTAAGCCCCACCATTTCTGTGCCATCTTTTTGGTCCTTTGGAGGCTGTGCTGTGCATCCTTTTCATGCCACACTGCATCCATTCTGTGGACTTCACCTGCCTCCCTACCCTGAATGCTTCACTGGGATGAGCATTTCCAAGGTCTGACATGCTTCTGTCACCCCTTGTACAGTAAATGTGTCTGTTCACATCCCTGTCTTCAAAAGGTCAATGCAGCAACTGGGGACCGTGGGCAGAGCTTTTGTAGGCACAGACTTGGGGTGGTGATTGAAGTAAAATTGAAAAAGATTAACTCAGCCAAGGAAACTTAATTGAAAATGGTAATGAGGAGCTCTGTGGTGTGATCCTGTTGTGCTGAGACTTGGTTCCACTGGGTGGTTTCGGGTGATACCAGGTTTAACTTCACACACAGCTGTGGGCTGAGGGCTCACAACAGGTACAGCCAAATTCCAGAGGAGTTCCTGGAGTCCCAGTGCATCCCCAGTGCAGTACTAGATGTAGATTTAAATAAGATGTTAGGAAATATTTCTTCATGGGAAGGGTGGTGAGATGGTGGCACAGCTGCCCAGGGCAGTGGTGGAATCACCATCCCTGAGATGTTCACGAGCAGCGTGGATGAGGCATTTGGGGACATGGGTTGGTGGTGGCTTTGGCAGTGCTGGCTTAAGGGTTGGACTCAATGATCTTAAAGGTCTTTTCCAAACTAAAAAATTCCATGACTCTGTGATTCTGTTGCTGTCTTCTGTCTCCCCAGCCACTGTCCCCTCCACTCTGGTGTGTAACACACTCCCCTCTCATTCCCCCAGCTGTCGTGCTGGTTCTTGTCTGCCCCTCTGCTTGGGAATGACTCTAGTGACACCCCTTGCCAAGCTCAGTGTGTTAATGTTGGGGGATGGTGGTGAAGGATAAACAGCCTTAGCAAGCCAGGGAGGGATTCTGTGCTGTGTGAGGAGCAGGACTGATGCTTCCCTTGCTGCTGTCCCTCTTTCTTCACACAGATCAACCCCCTCTCCTATGGAGGTGTGGTCCAGACCTACAGACTGCCTACCTACAGCTGCTATCCCAGGGACTCCTGGGCATCTCTCTGCAAGAAACTGTTCCTTGGAGAGCTCATCTACCCTTGGAAACACAAAGGAGACAAGCAGAACTAAAGACAGTGGAAGAACTTAGGAACTTGACCTGAAAAACTTACCAACTCCTAATGCTTTGGGACCAAAGGCTGCTCAGAGCCAGCAACTGCTCCACCCCTTTAAACAGATTTTGGTAACATAGGAAGGGCTGAATTTTTAAAGGCAAGTATTTTTAAACATTATTTTTCGGCTTTCTCTTCCCCTACACTGTGTTTGTATATTATGCTAATGATTATTTTGGAAACAAAAGCTTAAACCCATCAGTGCCTCATGAAACCAGAACTCAGTGTCATGGAGGGAGCAGCTCCCAAATGGTCTGGGGATGAATTTCTCCTTCCATGTCAGCTCACAGGGCCATAGCAAATCATCCCCTCAGGTGGTTCTGAGCCACAATGCTGTGGTGCCTTCAGCCAGAGCATGTTTTGGACCTTTTATACTTCAGCCCTCAAGCCAGCTGATCAAAACCATGTGAAGAATCAGCTTGTGGAGTCCTACACTGAAAACTGAATAGCTGGGTGTCTGAGCTCATGGGATATTTATTAATTTCTTTTGAGGAGGGCTTGCACTCACCCTCACTGCAGCACCAGAGGTGTGGGAAGAGTGAGGCTGGAGGCCCAGAAGCACAGATTGTTTTATCATGATTCTGTGATTTCTCTTGGCAGAGTAGTTTGCTTTGGATACATTTCCAAAGTTCATGAGTGCTTGGCTTTCCATGTTCTGGTCTCATTTTGATGTGTCTCCTGTTCTCTCTCTTGGAGAGGGAGCCTGTGCACTGGAGGATGTTCCACTGGGCATGCAGTGGTTGTGTCAAATTAAAATACAATACACTTCCTCCAGCTCTGCTCATTCCTCTGCCCCAGCTCAAACAAGGAGTCAGTGTCACTGTACCTTGCTTTTTGCACAGGTGAGGGCTCTGCTGAATCCTGCCCCTTTTCCCCTGGCTGGCCAAGGAACCAAGGATGGAGGAGGAAGAAGAGAAGGTGCAGTGGCTGCAGTGCCCAGCCCTTCTCTGGATGGCTGCCTCTGTGCTCCAGTGGGCGTTGGCAGGGCAAGGTGCCCTGGGCCTGTAGGAGCCTTCAGTCAGCAATCCCAGCAAGAGGGTCAGAGTTTCCTACCCCAGCCCTGTGTCTCATTCATGTGCTGGCAGCTGTCACAAAAGGGAAGGGTTATGCCCCCCCTGGCTTTAGGACATCCCTGGCCAGATGTATTTGGGTTGTCTGGAGCTGCTAAAAGCCCCTCATGGTGCAGTTAGTGCCTCTACAGGCATAACCTGAGCAGGAGAAAAGGAAGCTCTGCAGGCAGGTGCATGGTCCAGACATTCCTTAGCAGGCAAAGCTCCAAGGCCTTTGAGGTTTCTTAGGGACACGTGAGGGAGGCAGGACTACATGGGTACTACGTGATGCCCTGTCACCCTGAGCCAGGGCAAATCCCTGGGAAAGCCAGTGTGGCAAAGCCCCCCTCATCTGCTATTACAGGCTCTGGCTGGGACATCCCTGCCTGCAGAAACTGCAGAGAGCTTGTTCTTTGATGATCTGTGCTTAAAACTCCTGTGCAGCATCTTCTTTTCTTGTAATGATCACTACCTGAGGAATTCTCTGCACTCCAGGTGTGAATAACTGCAGGCTGTGATGCATTCAGTGGATGAATGGTGTAAATAACATTTTCACTTCAGCTGAAGTCAGAGTCATGAGCCCCATCCTCACCTGGCACTGAGCAGAGCAGGTTTACACCTCACCTCCCTCTCATCTTTCCTGTGGAGCTCCTAAATGATATCCCTGGTTCCTCCCACACCTGCGCTGTTCAGTTTGCTGACTGCTGTGAGACACTTTGTTATTTTTGGTCTTGTGAAAATAATGTTTCTAATATCCTGGCTTTTAAAATTTTTCTGTGGGACTGGACAGTTCATGATGGTCCTAATCATGGTCCTTAGGGTTCAAATGCCACGATAGCCCCAGTGGCAGCACAGAGCCATGAAAACCAGTAACTACTGGGAACCTGCCAGATGTATCAGATGTTCCAGTGTTGGATTTGTTTACTAAAGGCTGCTACTGACTCTGAGGTGGGGAAATAACAAACCAAGAAAAAGCTCCTCCTCAAACCTGAGATCCTGAGTCTTCTGCAGCAGAGAACCTCGAGCAGCCCAGCTGGGCAGGGGCGGCTCCTTGTGCATGCAGTTCTCCTGTGTCACCCAGAGCTGGTGCCTGAGCTGTCTCTCTGCTCCTTGCACTGGGTGTTCTCCTTGCCTGCAATGGTATCTGAGCATCTGAGTTGCTTCTGCTGGATGTTTGCCACGTCTCTCCTCTTCCTTTCCAGTCCCTGCTGAAAGAGTCTTCCCCCACCCTTTCCGACTCTGTGCAGAGACATTACAACAGTGTAGCAGACATCCTGCTCAAGAGCACTTGACCTTATGTCATCTCTCTAATTAGAAGTTAGGATCAGCATCATCTTCCACGGCAGCACAGACTGGCCCAGTGCTGGCATTTCCTCAGGGAAGAGGCTGCTGGTAAGGCAGATTTGTCCTCAGATCCATATTATCCAGAGCAGCCCTTGGATGAGAAGTAGTTAAAAATTCCAGATCTCCCATTCCTACCACGCACCCCTTATAGCAGGCAGCAAGCAGGCTTTGCCAGCCATCAGTCAAAGACACTCATCTTACAGACTTTTTTTAATACTGCATTTCCTTATTATTATTTCTCCCACCTTTTGGTTCCCAGTGCTGCCACAAACCCCCTCTTTACTTAGGCAGGGGGTTTGCAAAGGAAAATGTGATTCACTCTGTGAAAAACTCGATCCTAGAGAGAAATTCTGCCTTGGAGAAATACTTTCTTTCCCTAACCAGGGACAGCATGTGACAATGCTGAAAGGAAACCTCAGTAATTACTGCACTGAAAGCTCTGGTTATGGGTTTGGGAGTTTTCCCTGATGCTGCAGCTGGACTGTGCCCTGTTCAGGACCACACAAAGACTCTTGCACAAATACACAACCCATATATTGACTTCCAGTAGAGTAAGGAAAATCTGCATTTCACCCTGCAGAGAACGAGCTGCTTTCCTTCTGCCCTGTGCTGCCTCTTTCTGCTGCTCCAACACTATCTTCTTGCTTAACTCTGTCCCCCAGTGACTTAGCCTTTATGCTTAGACCTGCTGGTCACACCAGCACAGGGAGCTGCTGGAGGTTGTGATGCTCTGGTCCAGCCCCTGCTCATGCAGGGCCACCCAAGGCTGGTTGCTCAGGACCGTGTCCAGATGGCTTTGGGATATCTCCAAGGATGGCAACTCCAACAACCTGTGCCAGTGGCTGATGATCCCCACAGTGGAAAGGTGTTCCCTGCTCTCAGGCAGGGGTTGATGTGTTTCAGTTCATGACTCTTGTCCTTGTGTTGTGCAGAGCTCGGCGACGCCGTAACTCAGATTGCCTCAGTGAATGTGAACACTGGCAGTCCTGTGTCATGTCTGCTCCTGTTTCCTCTCTTCAGGCACAGCTCAGCAGCCCCTTTGCCTTTTGGGGGATAAAGCCTTGGTAAGGGGGGGTGCCTATGCATTGACTCAGATCCCTTACCTGCTCCTTGGTCCTTTTTTGGACTTGGTAGCAGAGAGCCCTTTCTCCTGCCACACTCCTGCCTGTGCTGAGCTCACAGTGGGAGCTCTGGGGGCTTGGGCAGCAGCACCCCAAACCTGGCAGTGTCCAGGTCTGCAGGGTCAGGAACGGCCTAGAGTGTAGAGCCCTGGGGCTCTACAGGGTGAGTGTGCTGTGCAACACAGGGGATGGGTCTGGATCTCAGCTGATCTCCCACATGACAGGAGGCCACACGGCTTTCCAGCTAGATTGGGAGTTTTGGGTGCAGGATAAACATGTTCAGAGCAATCCAAGCCCCATGTGGGCAGCTGATCTGCCTTCCTGGATGAGAACAGAGTGCCCACCACCTTTGCCTGTGGCTCAACATTTTGCATTAGGGGTTGCTGCAAGAGTCTGTCACCTTTGGCTCCAGCCCTTACCCACGCCTGAGCCTCAAACCAGGAAAGCTCAGACTCCCCACTTACCATCTCAGCAGGCTAAATATGAGGAATGGTCCCACACAGATGAGTGCTGCAGGTGACAGAACACTCCCCTGCATTCCCGGGCAGGTACTGGAGCAGGGAGCAGTGGAGGTGTTTGGGGGAAGCTGCAGAACGAGGCCCAGCTCGGGGCAGGGACAGGCTGCAGCTCCTCTGCCATCCACTGTTATTTAACATCTGGAACTGGGGAAGTTTGTGAGAACTTCACAGTTCTTGTAATCAATCCTCCTCACAGTGTTTTCTGGTTTTGAGTAAAGTATTATAAAAGAGCACTGACTCATTGAGAGTTTCATTAAAAGTGTGTGAGTGTTTGTGAGTGAGGTTTGGCAAGGAAGTTAAAAGCCACTGTGCATTTCTCCTTCCCTCACGTGAGCCACCAGGCGTTCAGCAGCAGCAAAGTGCTCCCACAACAGTGACACAGTGCTTGTTTTAAATGTCACCACTAACCCCAGCTGAAGGTGACTTCCTTCCCCCTGCAGCCCTGATGTGAAACACAGGCTGGTGATGTGAAACACAGGCCAGTCCTGTGCACCAGTCCAGGAACGAGCCCTGGCTCAGGAACCACACTGGCTTCAGGCTCATCACTGTTCTGCAGGGAGAAGGGCTGGGCAGAGCAATGGCACAGCAGGACAGTGCCAGTGCCAGCAGTGCCAGTTGCAGCGGGGCTGAGGGATGCTGCACATTCCAGTGCTTGTGTGCAAGTTTAGGGATGGAGAGTTTTGTTCTACTGATAGGTTTTATTGGTTAATTCAACCTTTTAATCAGAACTTCAATGGATTTTGATAACTCCACAGTAAAGATGTTGGGAGGAAACTCCAGCCCTTACCTCTAGTTTGCCTTGCTGCTGAGCAGTGTGGCTGTCAGCAGCACAGGGATGGGCAGGGCAGCTCCCAAACCTCTGCTCTCACACACAGGGGCATTTCAGCATTTGTCCAGCTATAATTGTTCTGCCAAGGCCAAACCACAAAGCTTGTGCAAGGAGGATCCAGTGAATGCCACCTCAGGCCTGGGAGATGGTTGAAGTGATGCTCCTCCAGCTCTGGGTGTTCTGTGATTCAGAGGGAGGATCCTTGATGTCTCATGGGCCTGCCCATGGGATGTGTTCAGTATGAGGGGGCAGGACAGGGGACAATCTTCTGCAGCACAGCACAATCCAAGCAGCAGCCCAAGCTGGGTCTGGGAGTGACAGCTCCCTCTGGCCACTCCTTCCCTCTTCATACCAGAGCACTCACTCCCTTGAATTCCATCCCTTTCTCCTTTTCCCTCTCCCAGCTGAAGGCACGGCTGTGACAAACTCCCCACATTGCAGCAAGCCCCTGCCAAGGTCACCCCTCTGCCAGGAGCCTCTGCCAGGATTGCCCCTCTCCCTCTGCCTCCCACCTCTTGCCACAATTCCCACCTGTCTGGGCTCTGTTTGGTTTCCACCATCCCACCAAAGACGAGAGAAATCCCTGGAATGAGCGAGGCCTTTGGCTGGCGCTGTGGAGCGGCAGGACTGAGACCCAGAGGCTGAGAAAAGAGAGATAAAATAGAGGAGATTCCTGCCCATCCTCCTCCTGTCCACCTGCACTGCTTTGGATCCATTGGACTGTTGGACAGAAATGAGGCTTTTCTCTCCTCCTGGAGAAAAGGAACATCCACATGTCCCCCCTCTCCCCACCCCTGCTCTGCCCACCAGGCTGTGCCCTGGGTGCATGTTTCTCCACAGACTTTACCTTCCAAGCCCCTTTACCCTGGGAATGCAGTGGCCAGGGATGGCAGTGGCTGCAGGAGGACATGTGCTCTTTGGGTTTGCTTTAGCTGCTCTTTGGGTTTGCTTTAGCTGCTCTTTTGTTTTCCTCTGTCACTGCTCTCACTGTGCTTGGCAGCAGCCGTGGGAGCTGGGGGAGGGCACAGAGTGGGGTGCTGTGTTTGGCCCCTGCCAGTGGAGAAGCCAAACTGAGCAGCTGAGGGTGAGGATCCCCTTGGCCCACAGGACACAAACCCCTCACCAGAAGAAGCCCCCAAAGGGATCCAGAGCTCATGGCTGCAGGGCGGCAGAGGAGCTCGAGCCTTCAGGCTGTGGGAAAGGAGAGGGAACCAGACAGAGACCCCCAAAGAGGGGGCAGCCCCCCCTCCCTGTGAGTGTGGAGGGAACAACTCTGGAGAGAGCCCAGGGAGGCCACGGAGATGCCCCAAGGGCTGGAGCCCCTCTGCTCTGGAGCCAGGCTGGCAGAGCTGGGGGTGCTCACCTGGAGAGGAGAAGGCTCCAGGGACACCTCAGAGCCCCTGCCGGGGCCTGAAGGGGCTCCAGGAGAGCTGGAGAGGGACTGGGGACAAGGGATGGAGGACACAGGGAATGGCTCCCACTGCCAGAGGGCAGGGCTGGATGGGATATTGGGAATAAGGAATTGTTCCCTGGCAGGGTGGGCAGGCCCTGGCACAGGGTGCCCAGAGCAGCTGTGGCTGCCCCTGGATCCCTGGCAGTGCCCAAGGCCAGGCTGGGCAGGGCTTGGAGCAGCCTGGGACAGTGGGAGGTGTCCCTGCCATGGCAGGGGTGGGACTGGGTGGTCTCTGAGGTCCCCTCCAACACAAACCATTTTGTGGTTCTATAAAAACATCTCCTGCAATCCATGCCCCCTCCCTCTCCCTCCTTCCCAGGGCTCTCTGGCCTGAGCAGCCAGCAGAACTCCCCGAGGAGCTGCAGGATCCTTGCAGGCTGGGGCACATGGGTCATGGACATGGCATTCACTGGAGGCAGCAGGCTGGGAACATGGATGGTGAATGCCCAGGTGCCCAGCTCTGGGAAGACGAGCAGGATGCTTTGTTCAGCACAGGGATTTGTCAGCAATGATGGCTGGGAGAGGATCCTCCACACCTCCCCACTGGGAATCCCCTGGGACTGGGTTTGGGAGTGGTTCCTCAGGGATGGCAGGCCAATGCCAAGGGATTCCAGTGGAGAACATCCAGGAGTCGTGGTACAGGCTCAGCCTGGCACCCACAGCCCCATTCCCTGGAGACATGCTGGATGTCATCATGGCTGCCCCTGCCCCACCGACAATGGGGTGCACACACCCCCCACCCCAAGAACCCACTGCCTGCCATAAAATGGATGATCCACCTGAATGCCCCCAGATTGTGGGTACCCCTCTTTCTGGATGCCCACCCCATAACTGGAGAGGACACCTGTATGTCCTCCCTCCCACGTACCCACCCACCTGGACATCTCTCACAGCTGGATGTCCCCAGATCCTGGGTGCTGCCTCTTCTTGGATCTCCCTTTCATCTGGATACGCCCTCATCTACTTGCCCCTCCCATCTGGATGCTCAGCTCACATGTGGATGCCCCCCCTTCCTGGATGACACCTGTGTGCCCCGCACACACGGATGTTCCCCAGTCCTGGTCCCCAGTCCCGGTTCCCCAGTCCCGGGTACCTCCTCCCCCGTCGGGCGCTGCCCCTCCCGACTCACTATCCCATCATGCTCCGCTTTCCGCAAGGCACACCGGGAGCTGTAGTCACCATCCTCCACCGCCCAGCCGCCGCTGGCCCTGCCCCTTGAGCTCTCAGGGTGGTGTCGGGGCGGGGCACTTCTGATTGACGTGTGTCTAAGCCTATAGAAGCGGCGACTATGTGAATAAGGCGGGGCCATTTCTGATTGACGCACGGTTTAGCCTATGGGAGCGGCGAGAGCGGGGCCGAGGCACCGCCTGGGCTCGGGCGGACGCGGCGGGTCCGTGAGGCGGGGGCGGCCCTGCCCGGCTGAGGTGGGTGGCGGGACCGGAGCTGGGGCTGACCTGGCGCGGTGCTGCGGCCCGGCGGGGCGGAGCGCGCTCGGGGCCCGGTGGGGCGGCGGCGCTTTGTGCGAGTGGGAGGGCGGAGCGGAGCCGTGTCAGCGGCGGGGGCGCTGCGGGGCCGGGCCGGGCCCTTCCTCCTCCTCCTCCTCCTCCTCCTCCTCCGCCGCAGGTCCCAGCGCGGCCCCCGGCGGAAGATGCGCGACCGGCGGTGAGCGGCGGCGGGGCAGAGGCCGCAGCCCGAGGCTGGCGGGCGGAGGATGCGAGCCGGGCCGCCCCGCCGATGAGAGGCAGGATGGGCACCCAGGGCAGCCCGGTGAAGAGCTACGATTACCTGCTCAAGTTCCTGCTGGTGGGCGACAGCGACGTGGGGAAGGGGGAGATCCTGGAGAGCCTGCAGGACGGCGCCTCCGAGTCCCCCTACGCCTACAGCAACGGTAAGGGGGGCTGGGGGGAACCGGGCCGCAGGACCCCCATCGCTGTCACACCCCTGTCGCTGTCACCTCCCCCCGCCATTGCTGTCACCCGCATCCCGCGGGGACCCCCGAGGGCCCTCAGCCCAGCGCCGAGCTGGCGGGCAGGGAGGGGTTGTTTTGCTTTTTCCTTTGTTTTTATTTTTTCATTAACTGGGAGCGCAGCGCATGGCAGGCAGCTCAGAGGCCTCCTCAGCTCCTTGAAATGCCCCAAATCTGGAGGAGAATGTGGGCAGAGGGGCTGGTGTCTGATGTAATCCCTGGATGCGCAGCCGGACCCTTCCCAAGCGGTCCCGCTCGCAGGGCAGGGCTCCCTCCCGCTCCCCGGCTGCCACAAGGACCGAGCCGTTCCCAGAGGAAGCCGGAGCTGTAACAAAAGAACTGGAGCCCGATTCCCAGCCCGGAGCCGCTCTGGCTTGGTGGCTGTACCGGGAGCGGCCGGGTTGGCCGATCCACCTCCTGCCACCGTCGAGGTTCCTAATGGAGCCCATGACAGACCATTAACTACGGTATCACAAGACCGTAATTAAGAGCCAAGGAGTAGCGCTGTGCGTTTCCTGCAGTTACGGTGTAGCACGGCCTGGCGGGGTGCGGGTCCTGCTGTGGGTGTCAATCTGTCATCCTTCCCCCTCCTCCGTGCACAATAACATCCCCAAGGGCTCAGACCCTGCATCATCGCTGCAGCCCAGGGCAGGAGCAGGTAGTGCCGAGTTTTGCCTGTATCAGGGACCCGAGGGAATCGGGAGCTCCTTGGTGCTCTTCACGGGCCAGATTTGGAGCGTGCAGAGTGGTGTGGCTCCGACCACAGTGGGTCCTTGGAGCCACCACCAGCTCCCCAGGAGCTGATGCAAATTCACACCTGCTCCACGGAGATTTACGGGGAGGTGGTGACTCAGAAGGGGAGCTGCCTGTGAAATGGGAGCAGCGCTTCAGGAAGGAGAAGGCTTTGCTATCGTTCATCTCCTCGGGTGTCTGGCTGGGCTGGTGTGGTTTGCCTTTGAGGAGGTGCTGGGCGCTTCAGAGCTTCCCTGAAGAGAGTTTGTGTTTCTGGAGAGCCTGCCTCACCTTGGAGCTGTGGAACTGCTCCGTGGGGTTGGTGTTTACCATGTAGAGTGTAACGGGGTGGCTGTTTTAAGTGAAGTGTTGCAGTTAGAATTGTCTTCTGATTGAAGTGGCTTTGAAGCAGACGGGGTATGAAAAAGGAGTGAGTTGAGTGGGGTCTTTGATATAGGCATGAGACCCAAAGAACAGGGATTTTGGCTATGGCTGTAGACCTTTTGTCTCAGAACCCACTGTTTTGTAGCAACTAAATACCAGCATCTTTTGTTGGAAAAAGAAATCTCAGTGAATAATTTCAGAACTTTCCCTTGTCCTCTGTGGGCAATTGAGCCCATTTCTAATTAGAGAATTAGGTCACATACTGTTGTTTCACAGTAATATTTGCTCTGGTAGTCTCTGCTTCTGTTCATTCTGGGAGGCAACGCACCTTTAGGATAATCAGCTGGAGTGGCTTTGATATCCAAGTGAATTTGATCCTGCTGATGCTGCTGACAGCCTTGGCAGTGGAACTCCCTGTGCCTCTGGCACAGCTGGGACGTGCTGACAGGGCATGCTGCTCCCCTTCCCTGACGGAGACCATCCCCTGAGCAAAGGCTCTTGGATTTTGGGAACAGCTTGAGCCTGGCATCCTCTTTGGCACGTACCTAATGCCATCCCAAAACAGCAATGTCAGAATGTTATGTGGAAGTTCTCTTTGTAAATCTACTTGTAAGCATGTCGTCCTTGTCCTCATCCCCTCCCAGATCCCACATCCCAATTTTAAAATAAGTGTTGTGTCATCTACCACTATTTTGGTCAGTGCAGAAAGCACAACTTGTGTATGCTTTGAGCTGCTCTTTTGGTGGGGACATTTCATGTGGAGCTCAGGTCCCTGACCTTGGCAGGAAGGGGAGAGAGAGCATTTGCCTTCTCCGTCTGATGGGGTCTGCTGCTTTTACTCTGTTTTGTGGAAACAGTTGTAAGCAGCCAGGTTTTGTGATGCAGCGTGGAATGGATTGTCCTTCCAGCTCGGGGAAGGCACACCCTCAGAAGTGAAGCTCTGTAAATGTAGCTCTGTGTTTTAGCTGCTCTTACCCAGGCTATTAGAAAAGGGATTGACAGATTCCTCTCTGCTCTGTGGGCATCTGGGTGTTGGATCAGCACACAGCTGAGAGATGAAAAGCCCTTTTTCTATTGGATTTTAGGTGCTATAAGCAACCTCTGCCTGCCTGTGTCCAGTATCTGAGGGCCTGGGATGCAGTAGGAGCTGTGTCTGTCATACAGCACCATAGGTGCTTCTGTCCCTCCTTTTTCAGGATCCATGAGCAGCAGTGTCACTTCTCAGCACAGCCTAGGAGCTTGGCACTTCGTTCTAAATTGGGCACATCTTATATTAGCCCCTGCAGTTTCTGTGGTGCATAGCAAGGCCTCAGCAATGTCCTTTCTTTAAATTGCTGGCAAAATAAACCTCCTTTGTGGGAGCAGAGGTGGTTGTTACTCCTGGTGCAGGAGATGTGAGCGATGCCCTGACCATTGCTGCACCAAGCTGTGAGGGCAGTGAGTATGGAACTCCTAGTGACAAAAAGGTGGCATTTTGAGGAGGAAGTTGACGTCCAGTTGTCACTTGTGTGTTCCTTACTTGGTTTGTGTTGAGCTATGGAGTATGTCAGTCTTGAGGAGCATCAGCCAAGCATGCTCCCTGTGAAGAGCAGGGAGTGTTGTTTTTGTCCTGTTGTAACTGATTTGGACTTAGCTTTTGCCTTTTCTTGGCCATCCACAGAAGACCCTGAATTAAGCCTTCCTACTATTGTTTGGACAGGGAGAACATTCATGCTCTTCTGTGCTTCCAACATTGTCTCTTCTCCCAGCTTTCACCTTCCCTTTCCCAAATCTGTAGTTGTGGAGGCAGGATGCTGTTCTTAGAGCCTCACTGCTGCTCTGGACAGCTGGAGGATCTCACCTAGGAACCTAAAATCCTGCATTTTCCCTGAATGCCCTCTGTGCTGTCAGCGCTGGCTCCTTCTCCCCAGGTGCAGGGAGGGGCTGCTCTGTGCCACGAGCCTCAGGGTTACACCAGACTCGAGTGAAACTGTGCTTTACTTGTGGGTGAGTTCCCTGCACAGATCACTTTGGTCTTTAAACAGCTGTCCTCATCCATCCCCAAGCACTGAAGCGGGACAGAAATATGTTGGTCCCGGGGTGGTTGGGACATGGATGTGGTGGCGCTGCATGTGAAGTAGGGGCAGTGTGCGTTGCGTGCGTGCGTTAGGGGCACGAGGCTCCTCACCTGAGGGACCCGTGGCTTTGTCACCACTGTGTCACACATCCACTCTCGAATAGCTGGTTATTCATGTGCTGAAATGATCTCACCCAGCAGGTTTGTTGGCTTGCAGGAGCAGCCAGCCCTGAGCTGAGTCAGGGCAGCTCTCTGTGCTCGGCAGGCAAGAGGGCCGGTGCTGCCCTGTGAGACAGTGCTGGTGCCCCAGGAACAGGGCCAGGGCTGGGCTCAGTGCACAGACCTGAGGGTGATGAGCTCCCTCCTCACATGATGGAGGGCTTTTTCTGCAGCTGCCTTCCCCCTCACCTGCTGCTGTTCCCACAGGAAAGCAGAAATGTGTGTTAGGGAGAGAGTAGAGCGTGTTTTGGAGCAGATGGCTTTGACTGGAAAGGGGGTGGATTTTTATTTTTATTTTCCCTGTCCTCAGCTTGTATTGAGAAAGTGATGAGGATGCAGCCAATGTCCTCACTCTGATCTTGCAATGAGCACACAGAAGTTGAAATGAGAGCCCTGCCCTGCAGAGGGTTGGTGCTGACACCAGCCCTAATGCATGGAGTCCCAGCACCTCCTTTCAACCCTGTCCCTTGGCTGGGTTTTAGTACCTTTATTCAGGCACCATCCTTAGGTATCCCGCTGTATCCCACTGCTATCCAGGCTCAAGGCAATGTCAGGGAAAAGGCACCTGAAGTGCTCAATGCAATAGCTGCTGACAGGTTTTATGGTTCAGGTGAATACTGGATCTTTCCCAAGAGCTCTTCCCCAATAGCAGAAGTGCAGGAATTCAGCTCCTGGGCAGCAGCAGCAGCAAGCCCACTAGGGCTGGCGTTCCCTGGCAGGAGCAAGGGCTGGCACAGTGCAGCTTCCTGCCCTTTTCCTGGCCAGGAGGAACTGGAGAGGCAGCTGAAGACACTGCCCAGCCCTTGGAGGTGGTCGGTCCCTTCCAGCCGCCACTGTTTGCCTGGGGGCTGCTGTTAATTACCAGGTTGTTTGAGTGATCCACAGCTTTGGATGTCTTTTCCCTCTAGTTGTTTCTGTGCAACTGTTTGAATCTGGAGATCCCTAGGATGTTTCTTTCAAGTCTTCCTTTACAGCAGTTCCTTTCCTGATATGTCCTGTGACCCATCAGGCACCAGTGTACAACCAGAAACTCCCCTGGTAGTTCCATGCCAACCAGGAGATAACCTGTCCTACAGCAGCCTGCACAGGCCGAGGGTGAAGAGACACTGTGTTGTCCTCCTTGCTGCCATGGAGAGCATGTGAAGGGATGTTTCCCAGTGCTTCTGCTCCTTGCCTGCTGAGTTTCCAAGACTGACTGTGGAGATGATCTCTCGCTTCTGATCTGCAGCCTCCGTGGTGCTGCCGTGTTTGGCTGCAGGTCCTGCTACACTAGTTTACTTTTCACAGCCTTAAAAGTGTGTAGCTGAGCAGCTCTGCTCTAAACTCAAACTCGTGTAAGCACAGGACCTCTCTTCATACTGGCTCACCCTCCTGAGCAGACAAGAATTGCTGGGTGATCCCATGTGCAGTAAAACCTCAGACAGGGCCAGCACTGATGTAGTGGCACCTTCTGGGCATAGGCATGAGAGCTACAGGTGTTGAGCCCAGGTTTCTGATGAGCTGAGTACTCATCCTGGTGCTGCTGCACTGTCTGGGCTCTCTTTGGCATCAGCAGGGAGGGAAGCCTTGGTTCTGGTGCTGCTTTGCTGCCTCCTCCTCCTCCTCCTCACCTGGCCCACTCCCACCGACGTGTCCTGCTCTGCTGGAGCAGCACTGTCCCTGGCCATGGTAGACATGGGCTGGCTGCCCCACTGCTTCAGCTGCTGCACACCCATGGAAACTGCTCTTTGTTTTCTGGCAGGACTGTGTTCTTTGGAATAGTGTTTGGAGTAATGTTTCAGTTTGAGGCTTTAGCACTCTGGTGCAAGGAGGATTGAGGCAAAGTGTTCCAAGTGCAGTCCAGCCATCACGTTCCTGTAGTGGCTGCACAACTGATGTGTTTGAGCTGGACTGTGCTGGTCGTGCTGCTGGAAACCTCTTTGGATGGCTTGCAGAGTGGTTGTTGCAGCAATTCCTGCTGTCTGCCAGCACTTGCATCAGTGTCCTTCAGGGACGTTCACTTCCCTGTCATCAGAGATGCAGAGCTGATCTCATCAGAACAGGCAACTCAGAAACAGCTCCAGCATCTCTTATTTCTCCATTGTTTACTACATAGCCTTTGTGTGAAAAATAGTTCCAAAGATACAGTGCTGAACCTCCAGCTCTGCTTGTTGTGGGACTAACCAGCTGCAATTTAAACTTAAATTCCAAAACAAAGCCAACAAACAAAAAATCCCCATCAAGCCACAGCCCAACCCCCAAACCGAGCGTCTGGCAGGTTTGGTGTCTCTCTCTAGTCAGGATTAGAGGTGCACAACATTGTAGGTTGTTATGTGTGCAGAACCTCTGAGGAAGGTTGTGTTTTTGTTGAGGTTTTATAAAGCTAGGAACCTACTCTGCAAAGTTCTGGATTGCGCTGCAGAGTTCTCACCACCTCTAATCCCTCTATAAAAGCTGTGCTTTTGTGGCTGTTAACATGTTCCAGAGCCCTGAGTGCACAAAGGTGATGTGAGCTGAGCAATACAAAGCTGAAATGGGTGGAATGTTCTTCTAATAACTGGGATTAAAAGTTTCGCTGTGGTTTTTGTTTGTAAAAAGCAGGCAGGTTTTGCTCTCTCCAGATTCCACACCAAAATTGTCCACACCTCTCCTGGTGTGGAGGTTTTTGGTTGGTTCAGTATTTAAGCTGCATAGGAAAAACCATGGAAGTTAGTCTCCTCCTCCTTCAGCTTTTGTTTCCAGCTGTTCCCTGGCATGTTTTCCTCTGCAGCCTCGATCTCTCAGAGCAGCAGAGCATCTTTCTACTGCACTTGAGAATAGCTACGCTCTGAGCTGAGGCTTTGAGCCGTGGTTTTATAACCTTGCTGGTTAAAATCTGGATCTTTCCCTTTGCCCCTCGTTGTCCCCTGGCACTCCAGCTCAAGCTCCAGAGGAGGATTATGTCATATCAATTCCTGTGTGATTGCAGGAGGAGGAAGGAAGCTCCAATGTGAAAACCTTCAGCTTTGTTTTGCTAAAGGCTTTGCTGTAAGGTGAGACTCACCTGAAAGAAAATTACCCTGGGGCACAGAGGGTGGTGACTCAAGGCAAGAAACCTCCATCAAAGAGTCTGTTTGCTTCTGCAAAAGTTGTAGTAAATAGTAAGGTTGCAACATAGCTTTGAGATTGTTTGTTCCTATAGAGCTTCTATTTGCTGAAAGTATTTTTAGGTAGCCACAGCTTTTTAGATTTTCTTCCTCTTTTCTGCTTCATCTTTGTTTCATTTCCATCGGCCCATTCTAGATATTGTTAGATCATTTTAAAACTTTGACACCTGTTCTCCTATAAATATAACACCTGAAATTCTTAATGTCCTGTACATTCTGTTCAGGATTGGGCATTGAATTGAGACAAAAGTCTTTGTGCAATTCAAATATAGTATTTGCTGCTTAAACCATCAGTTGTTAAGGAGGAGACAGGCAGAAAGGGCACTGAAAGGCTGTAATTAAATGGCAGTTTAACAGAAGGTTCTGAGCATCTTTGGGGTAACCTTTTAAATAAAATGCAGAGTTAAAAAAAATTCTTTTTTTTAGGGATTTTAACTTGTTTACAGCCAGGCTGCTAGGTTCCTGGGCCCATTTGGGGGTTTTACTGTACCATTTGCCTCTCTGTACAGGTGATTGGCCTTGCTCCCTGCTCAGTCCTGGACACAGAAATTACCCTGCCTTGTTTCCTTTGGTACCAGCTGTAACTGCACCTGTAACAGTCCTTTTGCCCATGGTTCTGGAGTGGAGGCCAAGTGGACTGGAGACAGAGCTAGATGGGAAAAAACCCAACCAAACAATGAACAAAGAAAATGCAGCAATCCACCCCCTCACCCCATTTTGCCCATCATTTATTTAATCTTAAATCCTCTCTTGTCCCAAGAGTTGTTGTCTTTCTTACATTGTCAAACTGCCTGAGTAAGTTAGTGGTAAAATCCGTCCGGAAACTGCAGGCCTGTGCTGTGGCACAAGGAGATGAAACTCTGCAGGGTAGATCTTACCTGTGCTGCTCACCCTGCCAGCAAATGTGTTTGCTGTGGAACACCTCTGTGGGTGAGACACACTTGTGTTCTTGTAGGCTGAAATTCAATACTTTGTTCTATTTTTTTAAATGTCAAATGCTGGCTTTTCCCTGGTGGCAGCAAAAGTGCTCCAGAGTGGCTGCCAGGGTAGCTGGAGTGATATCTTTGTCCTGTAGGTCAGGAGGGGACCTGGGAGGCCCCAATTTGGGCTTGGAAGACCTGGTTTCAGGCTGGTGAGAGCTGCTGTGAGGCAGCAGAGTTTGTACAGGTGTGTAGTGAGGTGCTTGCTGTGCCAACAGGGCCAGTCCCTGTGTCAAGGCCAAGGAGGGAGAAAATTACAGTGCCATGCACTGTAAGTCAGGTCTCTGGAGATTTGTTGTCGTTGGAAACAGCACATGGAAAGGTGAAGCCAGCGTTAGCGGCCATCCTGGTGCTTCCAGCATGCAGCAGCCCTTTCCTGGCTGTGGTTGGTGTAGCAAGACCCAACTTGAGAGCCAGAGAAATTCCTGGGGAGTGGAATCTCTGTAGCTATTCTGGGAACTCTGCAAGTGTCTGCTTAACCTGTCTACACCCAGCTTAAGGGCTGCAGCTCTCTCTGGGTGATTGGGTGTGGAGCATGGCTCTGGAAATGCTGTTTTGTTGCTGGCAAAACCTGGAGATGCCAGTGGGGTGTGGATGGAGATCCCAGGGATCAGAGCCAGCCTCTGCAGGATCCCTGAGCAGGTGTGCACCTGAGGCTGGCATGCACCGTGCAGGCTGCCCAGGCATGATGTGGGGATGCCACGAGGGTCTGATGCTGCAGAGCAGCATTTCCCTGCACAGTGTCCACAGAAGTGTAACTATGGAGGGATAGGATATTCAAAGTATTTTGGACAAATGCTTGGATTTTTCTGAGTGTTGGGGATTTTTTTGTCTCCAAGCATATCTTGATGTTTGTACGGTCATCCAGCAACAATGCAGACTGTTATGGTGCCCTCTGATTTCCCTCACAGGCTGCCTTTGTTTCTGCATGCAGCTGTGTAGTTTTTATGGAGATCTGAATTGCAAGGCATGAAGAAACTCTTTTGTTTGTTGTCGCTTCTGTGCATAAAATCATTCTTGATTTTCTTCTAAAGCACAAATCCACTTCACATCCCTGATTCTGGACTGACTTTGGACTGTTTCTGGGATTTCCCGGGTGTCTGCTGAAATTGTTGGAGCTTTAGGAACAGATTTGCTCCTGGCTTCAAATGCCATTTTCTGATGCAATTGTCCCCCTTAAGTGTGCCCAGAACAGAGTTCCTCTGTCTGAGGACCATATAGCTGCTGAAACGGTGCTGGGCTTGCAGCAAGCAGTGGACAAGTGAAATCTGCAAATCCGGCCTTCTTAGAGGTGTCCAAATCAATGTTTTCCTTTTGTCTGGTTACAAAACCAAACAAGCAATTATTTGCCAGAGATCCCCACCTCAAAGCCCTCTCATCTGGAGATGAAGATATCTGGGAACTGATGTGAGCACACTTCCTGTGAAAGGCTTCCATGCTAAATGGAAATCCCTCTCAGCTGAAACAAGGCATCTGTGAATGGAAGATGGAGTATGTTTTTCAGGAGAAAATCTACAAATCTGGGTAACTACAGATATTTGAAAGGCGTTTGTTCTCTCTGTTTCAAGCCGTGTGTCTGTACGAGGTGCTTGGCAGCTCGTTGTGTTTCTCTCAGAGCAGCTCCCCGGGGCCGGCGGAGCCGTGGGCTCTGCTGGGGCTCCCCTCCTGCCCCCAGCAGCTCCCGCTCATCTGCACACGCCGCAATAACGGGAAGCTCTTGTTGCCCCAGCGGGCGGTGCAGCGAGGGGGGGCTG
The DNA here is from genome assembly GCF_963513975.1 of Fringilla coelebs. Lineage (NCBI taxonomy): Eukaryota > Metazoa > Chordata > Aves > Passeriformes > Fringillidae > Fringilla > Fringilla coelebs. The sequence goes on from NC_140042.1 coordinate 15,310,308, forward strand.
TGTGCGAGCTGCTGCGAGCAGGAGGGGACGGAGGCAGGAGCAGGTGCTGCTCTCCTTCTTGGCCAGTGGCGACCGAGACCTCTTGATCCTGTTCCCAAGGCTCAGCCACGGTGCAGGACAGGGTCACAGAGGTAAAATCACATGCTTGCTGACCTTCAGTCCCAGCTCTGCAGGCAGGAACTGGGCTGTTTTATTGTGGTGCTGTTGGGGAACTTCTATCATCCTGCTCAAAACAGAGTAGTGATACTGTGAAGTAAATTATGGCACTGAAAGGCACAGACCTGGGATGAATCCGCCTATGTTTGGTTGACCCCTGTTGTTGGTGATGATAATTTGTTTCTCTCTTTAAAGAGTAGGTAATTGAATGCATGACTCAAAGGGATGAGCTCATGTGTTGTTTGGAAGGGATTTTTACTGTGGCTCGCAGCTCTGAGCTGACTAGTTAAATTGCTGCTGTTAATATGCTGCTCTACACACTTTTTAAGGTTGGGTGACTTCATCAGTTGCTATTTGAATAGCTTGAATTCTCTTTTTTCATGTTGATGCCACATTTGCAACATCTGTTATGTTGTACCTCATTCCACATTTTTTTTGAACAATTTAGTATCACTTACAGATGACAGAGACAGTAACTACTCCTCTAAGCTGGGGTGGATGATAATGCACCTGTGGTATCTTCTTTACAGATGTTTCTGCCTGTTTTTAAAGTGCTTGTGAAATTAGAGGATCTCAAACCTGCATCTGTGGGTGCATGTATAACCTGGGTGCTGGCCTCAGCAGCTGCTTTCTGCCTGGGAGTGGGTTTGGTGTTGGATTAGTGCACTTGGTTAAACCTGTTTGCTTTGAACATGCTTTCAGCAGCTCCTGGCCACCTGTGGTTTCCATGCCCGTCTGCCTTGTTTGACTAGAAGTGAAACAACAAGTCCTCTATCAGCTTTTGACCACAAACAGCTAATTCTGATAGGTGAATTCTGCCTTTTCACTCACAGGCTGGTGAGGGCTTGTAAAAAAAACCCAAAACAACAAAACCATAAAATAAGACATTTTAATCCATATTTACAATGTGTCCTGGCTTTGTATTCTGCTCCTGGAGCAATGTCCTGGGTTGGTTATATGATGCTTGGTCACTGGCCTCAGTTGTTGTAGGTGACATTTCATGTCCTTCCCCACCATAAGCAGTTCTTAAACAAAAAGGTGCAGGGTGAGGGGTGTGGTGGGAGGGAGGAGTGAACCTGAACATTGTGTGGGGGGTGTTCCACTGTTGTCTTGTGGAATATGGTTCTGCCAGAAAATGAGTCCCAGGAGGTCAGAGTGCCCACTTTGGTGTGAGGGAGAGCCTGTGGAGAAGCTGGTGAGGTTGTGTGGCCCTGGCTGTGTGGCAGGAATGTGCTGTGGAGCTACTCTGGAGCAGCTCTGTCACTGCAGGCCTCACCTTGTGTAATGCTCCCAGCACACCCCCAGAGCTGGGCGCTGGAGAGGCTCTGCTGGGAACTCTGCCTGTGGCTGGGGGGCTGTTCCACCCTGGAATAACCTCAAGGGAGGGTGTCGGTTCAGGGCTGCTCTGAGCTCCACTGCCCATGGCTGTGCTGTCCAGATTCCTGCTGTGAGCCCCATGTGTGAGTGTGGTTTGCTTGTGGAGGTGGTCTAGAGGCTTTGCCTTGGTTTTGGGGCGAGGTTTTTGCATGCTGAGGACTGGAAGTGGCAGTGAAGTTCTTACTCCATAGCTGATCTGGAGCTATTATGCTCACGTTTTGGCCTCAATTTTGTGACCTCCCTCCTTTATTCTCTTGGACTTGTTGAGGATGGGACTTAGCTACATATTACTGCTCCTGCCTTTTCTTCATACTCAGCAGGGATGGGGGTGCCTGGCCATGGCTGCTGTCCCCCCACAGTGGTTCCACCTTTCAGGAGGATCTGGGCAGCCCTAGGTGGTGCCTGCACACACAGGGACAAGGCTATCTATGCCCCAGGCACATCAGTCATGATTGGAAAGGCACGGGTCGTCTTGGGAAAGGACTAGTAACATCTTGAAAAGGTCTGGTAACATCTGTGACCCCCAGGGACTTGGTAGAATAAACAAGTAGCCTTTGGACACTGCTCGGGTATCGCTGGCATTTGGGATAAGTGAATTTCTGCATTGATGGCCTTAGGCTGGACTTTGCAGAGCACAGAAGGGCTCCAGTTCCAGCACTGGAGAAGGGCAGGCTCTGCATTGTGTGCAGCAGATTGTTTTTGCCTTTTTTAATCCAGCAGGAAGGTTGGCACAGGCCCTTTGAGGGGTGAGGGAGGGACCTTTCAGCAGCTCGTGTCTTGCATACACAGCAGTAAGATGACAGCTGGTTTATGTGACAGAAAACGTGCTGGTATGTCCCCAAAGGTGTGCCAGGGGGCTGTGGCAGGGGGAGCCTGAGTGACACCCAGACAGGCTGTGCCAGCCCTGCAAGAGGGCTCAGAGGAGGGGACACCCTGACCAGACCCCTCATGGGGCCCCTGGCTGGAAGGGACAGGGCTCTCATGCATAGTTTATGTTCTCACAAAAATTCACAATTGCTGTGGTGTTCTTGGCATCCACAGCGTTGACAAAACTGTTGATAAGGTTTTAAAACCAAATTTACCTATCCCTGCTTAGTCACAGCTCCTGGAATCCTTGGTGCTGAGAAGCTTCACCACAGATTCATCCTTGATATTTTCCTTTTGCAAATACACAATAAAGGATTTGCAGTCCATTGACCCACTCTGAAGTGTTCCTAGGCACTTTTCTACCTTTGTGGCAGTGACAACATACCTTTAAGCCCAGCTGCACATTGAGTGATTGTGGCTTCAATCCTTCCCTGTGTAGTAAGGAAGGATTGTCACAACACAGGTTACAAATTCCTGGCTGGATACTCTTGGTGTTGGCCTGTTTTATAATCATGGCATGTCTTTCAGTCTGTCAGCTCCTTGCTCTCAGAGCTCTGTGTCCCTTTCTCCCGAGGCTCCTCTCTGGTGCCACACAGCATGACCAGCCCTTCACAGCTGGTTACTGGAGTTCACTGTGAAATCTCAGCAAGTTAAATATTTGATGTGTATTCTCTGTGTTTTCATTCCAGCCCTGTGCTCTCCCCTTTTCCCAGCAGCCATGGTCAGTGTGGTGCTAAACCTACAAACCTTTAGCGAGGCCTTTTAAGTGCCCAGACCTTGTGCACTCGGCAGAGCTGATGACCTGTGAGCAAACAGAGGAGCCTGGGGGTGTTGGGGAAAAATGCAACTTTTTCAGTTAGACATTTGTGGTGTGGTGGCTTCAGCTGCACTAATGGCAATCACAAAGCAAAGTCCATCACCAGGCTGGCTGGGCGAGGCACTGTGGTGACACAGTGAGTCTTTCTGGTGGCTTCTGGGCCAGTCTTAAGATTTCTCAGTCAAGCAGAGCCTTTCTGTAGGGCTGTAAGAGACCGGGCACAGCTCACCTTTAGCCCTCTTCTGAGTGCTCAGATGCCCTCAAGAGTTGCAGAATGCAGCCACTCTGACTTAATTATGTCTGTAGATAAAGGAACAATCCACTGAATTGCAGCATTAGTCAGGTAACAAAAGTCCACTCAGTCTATCTTATTTCTTATTTATATGATGCATTGAGTAAAGGTTTGGCCTTGGTTCACCATTGCACACCTCCAATTTTGCTTGTTGACCTTGTGTATCTCTTTGCAAGCAGGTTGGTTATCTTCTTTTGAATTATAAATAAATGAAGCCAAATTTAATTGTTAAAAGGAGGAAAAAAGCTGGGCTTGCATCATATAGCACATGTGCAAGCTGCGAGAACTGAGTTTTAATGAAGTTAAAATAATGTGCACTGGTTTTTTTTTGTGGGTGGACTAACAGTGAGGTGGATTCCAAGCTCCCACAAGCAGAAACATTCATGTAAGAAATGAGGTGGAAAAAGCATCTTTGACCAATCTGACTCACACAAACTGGAAATGACTGCAAATGACAAGGAGTCTCTCTCTTAGAAGGAAAGCAAGCTTTAAGTCTTAAAACTATATCAATGTTTCACTTGAGTACATTGATTTATTTTTACCACTTTTTAATTTTTTTCATTTAGACAAAAGTTTTTGAGCATCACCTGGAATGTCTTCTGGCCCAGATTTGTGAATAAATTATGTTCTTCTTAGAGACACTGCAGATACACACTGGAGATGGTGCTGGCAGCTTTTGGGGAAGGTCTCAGGAAAACCTGCTGATGGCTTGGTTAATGTGGGATGAGCCCTTCATCCCTGGTTTTACCTTTGTGATGTCTGTGTTAGCTGAGCCTTGGATCATTAGAGCATCCCTGGAGGAGGACACTTGATTTGGACCAGTAACCAAAGAAGGAGTGTTGGCTCTGGCATTACCCTGGGAGCTGAAGTCAGCCTCCCCTCAGTGCAGTGGGCATCACCTTGGAAAGCTAAAGGAGGAAAGAGGCACATGCTGCTCTTAGGTTTTGCTCAAACTTGCCTTTTTGAGGGGAGGTGCCCTTCTGGCCTCCACCCAGGTGTTAGGGCAGAGTTACCTGATGAGTGTGCAACTGCAAACTTGTCTCCTTTTCTCTGAAACAAAGACCCACACAAAACCCAGAGGCCACCATGTTTCAGTAGTAAATATTTATAGAGCTTTGTTCACTTGAGCTGTTTAAAGCAGTTTTCCTTAGAGATAAACCTCTTTAAAGGGAGAGCATGAAATGCACATCTCCCTTGTGTTTCTCCCTTTTCCAGTGTGACTTCCAGACCCATGTACCTGCTTGGCTGCTGCCTCCTCCTTTGTGTTTCTGTTGCTCCTGCCAGGTGCAGAGCAGAAGCTTGGCAGAGTGGACATACACATGTGTCCGAGCCATGAATTCCCAGTGAGAAAGGGAACAGCCTGATACAATATAGTATCAAGTGCTGGGAAAAAGTTACCATTTCTCTTGGAGGGGTTTTACTTTTCCTATTCACATCAAGTGTCATCTTTTGGGTGAAAGCTTTAAGTAAGCTCAGGTTGGGTGTGGAGTTTTCAGGTGATACTGATGCAAAGTGTGTTGTGCTTGGCATGAGTAATTTGGAAGAGATCAGAGTTTCCTATAACACATCCTGTGGATTCCCATGGGAAAATGACTTGCTTTCTTCGGTTTTCCTTATAGCAACTGGCAAAAGAAAGAAAGAAAGGTTTGGGATTCCCCAGAACCTTGCTTGGGAGCATGAAACCCAGCTCCATGGAGGAGAGTCAAGTGTCTGACATCAAGCTTGGTACAGCAGATCCCTCTGTGCCAGGTCAGCTCTCTGCTGCGGGAATAGGGCTGGGATGGCATCAGCGTAAGCAGGAGTCTAAAGCAGGGCTGGAAGAAATAACACAGGAGTCGGCCTGAATGCTAAATCCCAGAGAACAGCCCAGACTTGTTCTCTGAGCCTCATTTGCTTTGTTGCATCATGGTAATATCAGTCCAGAAAGAGATCAATTGATATAAGATAGGCTTTAAACAAGAGTGTTTTCTTTTCCCCCAGCACTGCTGCTGCAGGGCCGGGCAGGGCCAATTCTCTGGGCTGTGTGTGCTGCGGGAGCGGCCCGCGGTGGGGCTGGTCCCTCCCTATCAGGGGAGTGGGATCGGAGCCACTCAGGCAGAGCAGTGTCCATCCTGAAATAAGCTGTGCTTGGCTGTGAGCAGAGGTGATGCCCAGGTAGAGAAAACTCTGTCACGTGTAGAAAGGAAGTTCTGAAAACTTCCCTTGTGTCTGAGCTGCTGAAATGTAAAGGTGGGGGGCAGCCCTGGTATGGCCGTGCACTGCCGCACTGCCAGCAGCCTCTGAGCAGAGGTGGCATCTAGTGGCTGCTGTGACCCTCTGACCCCAGATCCCTGGGTCAAGCGGGGAGCCAAGGCTGAGCTTGAGCTGTAGGCTGGGCCTGGGAAAGGTGCTTGGCTGCTCAGCTTCCCTGTGAGCTGTAAATGGGGGAGTGCCTTGGGCTGCAGCTCAGGACACGGTTGTGTGTTACTGAGACTGAAATATAAGGGGCCAGTACTGGTGTTCAGCACAGTGGTGAATCCCGTGATTTTGAGGGCACCTCCAAACTGATGCAGATTTTGTCTTGCCAGTGAGCCATGGGGGAGCTGTGCTTGTGAACTGCAGCCTACTCAGTGCTAACCAGCTAAAATAACAGACCAAAACCAGGGAGTGCCTTTGAGCTGTCCTGATGCACTGAGTGTTTATGGAAAAGGGAAGCTGAAATTTTCTCCAAAACATTGCAGTTGTGCAGGTTTTGTCTTTCATTAATGAGCTTGTAGGCAGAGTTTGCTCCAAAACCTCTTTTAAATTCAGTCCTAGTCTCAGTTTGGGTGTTTGCATGTTAAAAAGTGCAGCACTTTCCTCAGCCCCTAACCAGATACCAGCTTGCTTTCAGCTGGAGTGTGTGTGACCTCCTTGGGCCAGCGTGTGTAATGCCCAAAGACTGGTGTCCCTCTGGATTAAAGTATGTGGCGTAGTTTCAGATGAACATGGATTATTTAAAGCATTTCTCTGGTGACCAAGTCATGAGTTTTGAGGACAGGGAACCCATGTTCCTCTGGGGATGTAGGCTGGGCAGTTAGTGGGCGAGGAGCAAAACAATGACATCTGCGTATTTGACATTTCCATTAACAAGTTTCCTTCTCTTCCCAGTTAAGCTAAACCTCTATCACTTTTAAAAGCTGTAGTCAAGCAATTTGTTTCAGCTCAGCAGTGGCATTTTTGGAAGCATGTGGCCTCGGTGCCCTGAAAACTGTCCCTGTTCCCACCCCATGGTGCTTTCATGCAGTTGCTCCACCTGTGCACTGCTGGCACTGGGGGTGATTGGGACTCTGCTGACAAGGAGCTCTTGTGCCTAAGGAGGGGCCAGAGTCTGTCTGGATTTTGCATCTGAAGCAGAGCAATGGGCTTAATTAGCCAATTGCCTAACAGCCCAGCAGATCCTGGTTCAGGAACTGGCAGGGGAAGATGTCTGGATGCTCCCTTCTGGTAGCAGAGCAGCCTTACTCCCCCACTACTCCTCACCATCCCTGGGGATGAGGGAGATTTATGTCTGCCTGGAAATAAATACAGATCATTCACTTGTCTCTGGAGGAAGATAAAATGTAAACTGCCTATTTTCTGTGATACAGCACTGGAAATAGTTGGAATTTAAGATAATTATCTTTATTGCTTTTTATAGCACCCTATGAAGGCTGAAATCTAATTTGTTTTTCACTAACAGGGAACTCCTGCAGATGACTCAGAAAAATCCATTTGCTTTATTGACAAACTTGTCTGTTTGGTTGTCAGGGCAGTGTTCTCCTTGCAGGAAAAGGGAAATGCAGGTCATAACACAACACTGTGGTGTTTTAATAGATATTCAAAGTTTGATATCTGTTGGCAAGAAGAAAAACTAAAGTTGATGTAATTAGAGTGAAGTGACTCTGCTTTATTAAAAGGTTGTAAATTAGTTGATGCTTCAGTGGGTGTGCAGTAATGGTGCTCTGTGCTTTGTTTATGCATCTTCACTACACTTGAAGCTCATTAACAAGAGCTTGCTGAGAAGCTGCTTTTCCTGGGCACCTGGTGCCCCTTGGCTTTGGGAAGGAGGTGGGAGGTGCAGCTGTGCCCCTTGCCCTGCCTGGGGCTGCAGGGAATGCTGTGTTCCATGTGGTTTGGACCTGTTGCTTGCAAGGGGAGTTGTTTCTTTTCCAACTTTTCAGTCTGACTGTGAGACAGGCTCCCAGTTTTAACGAATTTCTTATGTATCTGAAGGTAGTGGACACCCCTTGTGTGAGTGAGTTGCATGCCAGCACAGCTGGCTGTTGTGGTTTGTGGGGTTTCTGCTGCTCCAGTGCTGTGGCTCTGTGAAAAGCAAAAGCAGATGTCTGTGCTGCTTCTCAGCCCTTCACAAGGGGGAGTGTGTCCTGCCTTACCTGGCCCCCTGTGATCCACACCCAGAGCTGCTCAGAAGGAGGGACAGCAATCTTTGGACAGCCTTCCTGTAGCCTCTCCCAAAGTGCCCTGTGGCTGCAGGCAGTGGTGTTTGAGAAATGCTGGGACTGTAGGCTGATGTAGCAGAGATGTATCGAAATTGTTTCTGTCTGTTCACCCCCTAGAAGTCTAATTTATCACTGTCATGTGGGATTAATGCTACAAATCACTGAATCTCAGAGAATCGTGGAGTGACTTGAGTTAGAAGGAACCCTAAAGCTCACCTTGTTCCATCCCCTGTGCCATGGTCAAGGACACCTTCCTAGGTTGCTCTAAGCCCCATCCAACTTCTCCTACAGCTCAAGTTCTGAGAGATTTAAAACCACAATGAAGAAGTCAGAAGCAATGTAGGGGTTAACTGTGTTTTCAGGGAGGAGGGATAGAGCTCCACAGAGCAGTCTTTGCTATGGAGCAGAAGTCTGTTCCTGTCAGGTCTCTGTAGCTCTCCTCAAAGAGAGGAGAAGAACAAGGAGAAGAAAACATCCCTTTAGGAAACATGAAATGAGACTCCATGTGGGCAGAGCAAGGTTCTTGTGCATCTCTGAAGATGTTTTCAGGGTTTGCTCAGCTTTTCATTGGTTTTCTTTCAGGAATTGACTACAAGACCACTACTATCTTGTTGGACGGCAGAAGGGTCAAGCTGGAACTCTGGTGAGTGTTTCTGAGCCTCTCTAACCCAAACCCTGGAGCTCATGCCAGGTGAGCAGGGACACGGGGCTGTGGAGAGCATGGACCATCCCTGGGGGTGTGGTGGGACTTCCTGGCTGTTCTTACCAGAAAGAATATTCCTTTCTGTCAGTCAAGTGACACAAACACTGTGCTGCTCTTTGCTGGAATAGTCTGAATTCAGTCATTGTCTGTCATGACTGACCATTTTCACCATTGCTCTGCACTTAAGACCCCACCTGTAGCTCTCTTGTCCAGAGCTCCTGGCACAAGAGGCACATGGATATGTTAGAACAGGTTCAGAGGAGGCCATGGAGGTGCTCCAAGAGCTGGAGCCCCTCTGCTCTGAGCCAGGCTGGGAGAGCTGAGGATGTTCACCTGGAGAAGAGAAGGTACCAGGGAGAGCTCAGAGCCCCTTCCAGGGCCTAAAGGGGCTCCAGGAGAGCTGGAGAGGGACTTGGGACAGGGACCTGGATTGACAGGACAAAGGGGAATGGCTTCCCATTGGCAGAGGCAGGGATAGATTGGGAAGGAATTGTTCCCTGGCAGGGTGGGCAGGCCCTGGCACAGGGTGCCCTGAGCAGCTGTGGCTGCCCCTGGATTGCTGGAAGTGTCTTAAGGCCAGGTTGGACAGGGCTTGGAGCACCCTGGGGTGGTGGAAGGTGTCCCTGCCATGGCAGGGGGGAACTGGTTGGTGTGTAACATCCCTTCCAACCAAGCTATAACATCATTCTATGTTCCCATACTGCTCTTGATCACTGAGGGACTATTATTGTTTTGGAAGCAATACTGGATTTTCCTGATATCCAAGGAAGACAAATCGAAACAAGAAAAGGAAAGTAGAAAAATAAAACAGGTGAAACCCTTGGTCTGGATATTTCTCAATGCCTTGAGTAGAAAATTCAAACGAGCAGTGAAGAGGCATCACGGCGTCAGGGCAGGGTGAGCCCTTGGAGAGCAGGACTGACTGGAGTGACCAGACCCTGGGACAGAGATGGAGAACGCTGCATGGGAGGGGTAACCCCTGCCTTATCTGTCAGCACCGGAGGGACAGCTGGAGTCCTTCTGGCTGAGCTTTGTCTAACTTGCTGAGGAGCTGACACAGCAGTCTGTGGAGATGAAGGAGGAAGGGAAGGACAGGATAGGTTGTCTGTCCCTACCCTGGTTTTCACACAGATCCGGGAATTAGGGAATGACACAGGTCCTAAAACATGGAGTTAAATATCCCCTTAGAAATGCTCGGGTCAAGTAACAGGAATATTAGTAACATGTGTGAATTGTTAAATAGGAATGAACTCCTTGTTCTAAGCCTCAGTGACTGACTCTAGCAGTGTGTAGTTTGGTGGTTTAATTACACCCCTGCTCTTTGAAGCTGAATGTCCTCATTTTTCTTACAAAAAAGAACAGAAGCAGCTAAGCTAGCAGCTAGCCTCCATGTTTTTATGTGCCACTTGCATTCTTGTCTCTCTTGTAAGATACCTATTTTAACATTTCAGCCCCAGGTGTGTAGTAACTTAGTGCTTCCCTTTTGAAACCGTCTTTTTATAATATAATTCTTGAGCTGGAGAACAGCACAGAAACTGGAAAGCTGATAACACTGATTGATGATGCCTTAGTGTAATCTTTTACCATTACTTACCCAGTGTTTGATTGTTGAGGGAGAAGGACATGTAAGCACAGGCTCTTGGATTGATGTCCAGGATCCTACAAAGCTTTACATCTGAAAAAATGACTGTCCTGCACGTGAGGTCAGTCTCTTTTTCCTAGAGCTGCAAATCTGGAGCTGAGGGATTCCTCAGCCTTCTCAGTGGTCATTAAAGTGGTTTTTATCCTGGCCCAGGGAATAGATTTGAGAAACACCATAATGTGTCTCTGGTTAGCCTACACATTTCAGTATACCCTGGTTAAATCAGAGTGCTGGACTCTGGTGTCTTGTTCCAGAAGGGCACTGAGAGGTGCTGGCAGTGTTGTCAAACTTAGTTGCACCTTGTCCAGACAAGACAAGTTATAGTGACTGAAAAGCCCCTTATTGTCACAGTGGTCTAGAAACACTGTGCCCCACTCCTAATCCTTAGTTTTCTGTAGGGTCTATAGACCAGGTCTGTCAGGGATCTGGGTAGAAAGAGAATTCCCTTTATTTTGGTTAAAATGTATTGGAGAAACAGGTGAAGCCTAGTGCAAGGCAATTTCTCCTCCTGTGAGTGGTCATATTTAGGTTGGCTGTTCTCCATGGCTGGGAGACCTCTGCAGACTCATTCTGACTTTGAACTCCTGTGGACTGGAGGGAACTAGGCAGAAAATCCTTTGCCCAGGGGAGTAAAATGACTTATACCCTCACACATCATCCAGTAGTGCTGCAGCCCAAGGTTTAGCCTTGTATATTCTCCATGGGAAGCACAGTGAGAGTGACAACCTGTACCCAAAAGTGGAGGTGTAGCCACCAGTTCTTCCTCAGAAGAACCTACCATGCAGAGGACTTTGGGTACCATGCCCGTCCTAAAGATCTGACAAGATCAACCCGGATTTTAATTTTATTTCTTTGTGGCCAGTAGGAGATGTGCAGTATGGGAGTCAATTCTCCACATCTCACAGCTGTAACTTTTCTGTGTTTTAGGGACACCTCAGGGCAAGGAAGATTTTGCACTATTTTCAGATCCTACTCCAGGGGAGCCCAGGTAAGTGCTACTCTCAGGGCTTTGATGGGACACATGTGCTTGAACTTTAGGCTGTGTAAGTCTTTCCTGCCACAGTAAAGAGCTCCGAAGAAGAATGCACTGATCACCAAAAGGATCTCTGTAGATGACAAGAGACACTCAATGTTGTCATGTTGCCTGGGATTCTGTTCTTATGAAGTGGTGGGAGAAAAGGGAGTGAATGGCAGACTGACTTTGCTAAACTCCTACAGAAAAGGTCTGTGCAGACAATATTCAGTCTTAATTTCTAGAGGAGAGGGCTGAGAGGTCGTTAGAGAGGATGAGGCAATTCTTGCTCTAGATGTGCCTCAGCTTTAATGTGGGAGCTCCTACTTTCTGAGGTTTTTAAAATTTGTTTAAATATGGCATTGGCTTTCCCAGTGGAGTTCTTCCAGTCTGTGTTGCTTTCGAGTCAGTTCCAAAAATAGGGGTGGCTCCTACTTGCGTGTTTGAGGCAGACTTGAAACTAGAGCAGCTCAATTGGAACGTAAAGTATGTGTGTTCCTCAAAACATGAGGCAGAGTGTTACATTTTGAGTTTCTCCTTTGGGCCCTGCTCCAGAATAGCATCAAGATCCTCAACAGCACAAAAATCTTGTGGTCCTCTGGAAAATTGCTGTTTAGTAGTGCTTTCTGACTATTGTCTTTTTAGTGGCATGGCAGGGTCCCTCCAGGATAAAGTTTACCTAAGTTAAATGAGTTACTTTATTTTCCGTATTGTTTTCAAGTTGGAAAGCTTTGGAGAAAACTCCTCTGTTAGACACTAGGAGTCAGAAGCTGTGTATCAGCCTCCTAAGTGGGCCAGTATCCTGGGAGATTCCCAGCCTTTGGGAAACATTGTACTTCAACTCAAGCTCTTACCACTCTTGGCTTTTTGCTCCTTGTATCTGTAGACCTTTGCTTTGCTACCTGTCTAAATCCGTGTTGTTCTCTTTCTCTGACTTCTTGCAAATTCACTTGTGCTGTAGACATAGGAGCACCTCACCTGGAGTGTGCTTTTGAGATCTCCCCATGTCCTGTTTATTCATGTTAGTGCACATCTCTGGTGGTCTGGATGCTTTGGGGCAGCTCCTTTGAAGCAGAGGCCAATTTTCTGGTGCTTGCAGGAAAGTGCAAGGGAAGGAGAGTTGGAGTTCTGCAGTGGGAGAGTGCAGGATCTCCCGTTCACATGTTCAGTCCCGTGTCTGAGTTTCTTTCATCTTCTACATTTCATTTTCTTTCAGCCTTTACTACTTTTCAGAAAAATCTGGAACCCAAATCACATAATCACAGTTTGCTTTGGAAGGGACCTTAAGGCTCATCTCATTCCAACCCCCTCCCATCTGCAGGGACACCCTCTACTAAACCAGTGTGCTCCAAGCCCCATCCAGCCTGACCTTGAGCACTTCCAGGCATCAGGAATCCACAACCTTCTCATGGAACCTGTGGGCTTGAGGACATGTTGCTTCCCTCACCAGTTAGAAGTGAACAGAATTGGTCAGTGTGGTTTTCTGGTGACCACAGGACTCAGCTTTGGTCAGGCTCTTTCTAAGACCTTGCTGTGTCAGATGCTCAGATCAAACTGGGTATGGAGAGCAGCAGCTACTGTGTCCAGGAACGCCACCTGGGAGCTTTTAGCCCTGTGTGCAGCCACTGTGCTCAGCGGTTACTCCCCTTGGTGTGACCTGGGAGCTCCTCAGAGCAAGTGTCTTGGCAGAGACGTTGCACCCTCAGAGCCAGAGACCATACACCAGACCTTGCACCTGCTGCTGCCACAGGGAAAAGCTGAAATGAGCAGTGATGAGAACACTCCAGTTGGATGGGGAGAGAGACACACGTGTGTCTGGAACCTGCATGGAGCTGTGAGGCACTGGCACAGCACCTCCATGTGATTCTGCAGCCTGTTCTCCCTGGGCCCTGCATTTGGGTGCCACAAGGTGTCATGTACCTGGCTGCCCACAGGCTTGAAAGGGATTGATTTTCTCTTCCTTCCTCAAAGTGAAGCTCTTGTCCTTCTTCAACTGTATTTATCAGTATTGCTGGAGGAACTCTAACCTGAACTTCAGCAAGGTTTGCCTCATCCATCTCACTGCCTACCCCTCCCAAGGAGTGAGTCTGAGAGACAGTGAACCACATCAGCCAGGCAGGGGACCTCTAATGGGAATGCTTTATAGAATCATGGAATCACTACGGTTGAGAAAGCCCTCTGAAATCATTGAGTCAAACCAGGAACCCAGCACTGCCAAGGCCCCAGCTAAATCATGTTTCTCAGCACCACATTCTACATGAATTTTTTAACATTTCCAGGTATGGTGACTCCACCAGTGCACTGGACAGCCTGTGCCAACACCTGACCACCCTTTCATTGAAGAAATTACCCCAAAATGCAATCTAAACCTCCCCTAGCACAACCTGAGGTTGCTTCTTCTCACCCTGTCTCTTGTTACCTGGGAGAAGAGACCAATCCCCACCTGAGTCCCACCTCCTTGCAGGAAGCTGTAGACAGCAATTCACTGCTGAATGCTGGGGAATGGAGCTCACACCTTTGCCTCAAGACTGCCCTCTGCTTGTGCAACAATTGTGTTTTCCAAAGTGCTGTTGTGATGCCTTAATCCTGGTCTGCCCAAACAGTCAATGCTTAAAAGCAGCAAACCAGCCCTAAGGAGCAAGGCTGCCTAGGATGAGGAGAGGTAATTCCCAAAGGAAGTCTCTCCAGGCCCTGTGGAAGTGCCCAGGAGATGAGCACAGGGAAGGTGCCTCTTGGAAATGACTGGAGTCCTTGTACAGTCTTCTCCAGGTGGCTTGGAGTAAAACTCACATTGTTTTCAGCAACACATGGTTGGCTCCCATGTGATGTTCCAGTGTTATTCCTCTATTAACAGGAATACAGATACCTTAAATACCTTATACTCTTAAATAAGTCACCACAACTTTCAGTAGAAGAAGAAAGTATCTAAATTTATACTCTGAATGGTTAAGCAAAGCAAGAGGACTTTTTGTTTTGAATAACAAATGCCTGTGTGACTGCAAGGATGGACTTCCAACACCTCCAGTTATTTTCAGTATGCAGAAGCTGACTTCTGGCATGGCCTTAGCATAAATACAGCATAACCTATGTGGTCTTGGCAGAGAAACACAGAAATGCTTCTGAGTTCTCTGATTTAGAATTATGGAATGGTTTGGGTTGGAAGGGACCTTAAAGCCCATCCCATTCCACCCAGTGCCATGTCCAGGGACACCTTTCACTCTCCCAGGCTGCTCCAAGCCCCATCCAGCCTGGCCTTGGGCACTGCCAGGGATCCAGGGGCAGCCACAGCTGCTCTGGGCACCCTGTGCCAGGGCCTGCCCACCCTCACAGGGAACAATTCCTTCCCAATATCCCATCCAGCCCTGCCCTCTGGCAGTGGGAGCCATTCCCTGTGTCCTGTCCCTCCATCCCTTGTCCCCAGTCCCTCTCCAGCTCTCCTGGAGCCCCTTCAGGCCCTGCCAGGGGCTCTGAGGTGTCCCTGGAGCCTTCTCCTCTCCAGGTGAGCTCTCCCAGCCTGGCTCCAGCCCTTGGAGCATCTTCATGGCCTCCTCTGGACTATTACAAGATGCCCACATCCCTCTCATGTTGGAGGCCCCAGAGCTGGTACTCCAGGTGTGTCTCCAGGATGAATTCAGGGCTGTGTGCTGTAGTGGCTCCTTAGCTGCAGCTGTTTGCTTTCCTTTCTACTGTCTTGGAATCATCAGACTTGAAGACTTCTGTTGTAGGAAGGCTGACACAAACCCCCTTGGAGGCAAGAGAAATAGGTTATTGAACTTAAAAGCCAAAAGCTCAGGAAGAACAAATCCAGCAGAGAAAAGAGGTGCCAGCATGGGAAAAGCTCTGTTTGAAGTTCAGTGTGATATTTGTACAAGAACAGATCGGTGTAAACTGGCCTTGAGCACCTTCATGCTGAGAATTAGTGGAAGGTTCCCACTGAGTAGAGGACTAAAGAGCTCAAGGGGAGCTTGAAGAATGAGGTTCCAGAGAGGACTTGTGCAGGTTGGCTGTGAGAGCAGGAGGCTGGCTCAGCAACCTGGCAGTCCTTACCCAGGTCTGAATAGCCAGTGCTTAAGAGAATACTTGGTATGAAAAGTACCTCCAAGCCAAGGAAGCATGCCTGACTTTCCCACACACTCTTTATTGTTTCTCAAGTATAGTGATAAAACTGAATTTTCTGAAGTAGACCCTGGAGAGGTTGCAACATGGAAAAACAGTCTCCAGACAGCGAGCAGACCTTCTTGGGAGTTCTTTTTTCCCTCATGGCACAGCCTGGTGCAGTGCTCAGGCTGAACTTCTGGCTGATCCCTCCCCAGGGAAAGGACTTGAGTTCCTTGATGCCTTCCCCAGTTTCACCTCCACACCCCTGGCCTGGGTCCTGAGCCATGTGACTTTCACGTTCAGCAGGAGCTTCTTCCACTTGAAATTATCTGCAGTAAAGCATCTTTGCTGCCCCTGATGATCTGGCTCTGAGCAAGAACCAGCCTCTTCTTCCAGCATGATTGCCTCAGGGTTTGCTGTGAGCATCACAGGTCTCTTGCCTTCCTCCCTGCCCTGCATTAGCAGATCTGATCTCGTCAGGGACACAGGGAGCTCTTGGGCTCCAGGTGGAGGCTTGGGGTGCTGGTGTGCCTGGGACCCCTCTTCTTTTCTCTGACTTCCTTAGGTGTTGAGTTTCCACTTCATCCCCTTCTCTCTTGGGTTCTGATGGGCCAGCAGGTCCTGAGCACATCACTTCAGGGTCTCCTTTTGGGGCAAAAGAGGAGCATCTGTGTCTGGAATAGCAGAGCACTGGCCTCCAGGCACAGATGGGGCAGGGGGAGTATGCAGCCAGTCATGGTGACTGCAGGGCCAGCGAGGAGGGAGAGATGGAAACCAGATAGTCTTGTGCCCTGCAGAGCCAACTTGGGCAGTCTGGAGCTTGCTGTGCTGCAGAAGGATTTTATGTTAATTGTCACAGCATGGGGTACAGTGAAAAGTATATTTAAGCACACCTTTAGTGTGCTTAAAGGTACTGCAGAAATCTTTTTTGCTCTTGGACTTCTGTTCCTTTTCTGCTTGGCTTCTAGGTCTCAGTCATTCCAGCAGAGCTGGCTCGCTGATCTCGGCTGTTTGAGCAGCTGTGACTGTTCTGGCTGCTGTGAGCAAATGCAAACTATTCCAGGAGTCATCACAGAGGGGAGAAAGAGCTGTGGTGGTGCTTCTGATCTAGCCAGGAAGAAGCAGTGTTAGGATAGTTCCTGATGTCCTCATATGCCAGTGATTTAAACTGTTTCTGAAAATGTGGCTTGCCAAACTCTTCCCAGACAGTGTGATAAAATGCTCCCATCTTGCAGCAAAGCTGCAGCCCTAAAGAAATGATGAATATTGTTGAGTTCTGCTTAGGCAGGTGGTTTGAGGAGCTGCTGTTTATCCTGTTCAGGGCTTCTTAGTATGCAGGAAGGTGGTGGATTTTTGGCAGCTCAGCAGACGCAGGTGTAGATTGAGCCCTCCCTTATGGCTTTTTTTGGTTACTACAAATAGCTCACCTGCCTTGGGTCATTCAGACAGGATTGCCCAGCTGCTGGAGGAGCCTGCCCTGCCTGCAAAATACTTATCAAAAGCTCAGTGATAAATACCCCCCAGTGTTGGGAAGAGGTTTGGCAACAGGATGTCACTGCCCGTGAGCCAATGTTTGAGGTGCCAGCTGGAAAGCCACGATCAAATGGAGATGTGAAAGAGCAGGCAGGAGACAGAGTGTTCTGGTTCCTGTCAGCACTGGACCTTCTGTTTAAGGTTTATTTCATCCTGTGGGACAGAAAATTTCCTCTGAGGGGCTCTTACAGCCTTCTTCAGCAGCAGCTTTTTTCCATCAGTGGAGAATATCAGCCAGTGACACTTTCCTGGCCACCCTGTCACCTGCCTGCATTGGGCTGAGGTCCTTGGCAGTTGTGCAAGTGTTCCTAGCAGCTTCTTGTATGCTGGAAGCCCCTAAAGCCATCTGGGAAGCCTTTTTGGACAAGCCTGCTTTGCATTGAGAGCGTGCACGCTGATTTTCTCTTACCTTTAAAAGCTTTTTGCTTATAAACCTGGTCCAAACCTGCTGCAAGCAGGCAGAGATGATATTTCCCCACCACCACCTCAGTTACATGGACAGATCTTTGTGTAAGCTCCTGCTGGAAGCAAATTTGGGTTTTGGCAGAGTAAGTGTCCACATGTGCTGCTGGATACAATAACTGGTGGTCTGTCTGTGTTCCTTGTTCACTATGGGAGGCACTCATGTGGAAATTTCTGTCACTGGCTGCTGAGGGTTGTGCCAATCCCAGTAGTGTGGAACAAAACCAGAGTGGGAACGAACTCTGAAAATCCAACTGTGAAAAGACCCCAGATGGATCTGGGGATGAGTCCAGTCAGCTTCTGCCTATGCAGAAGCTGTAGGCAGACTGAGGAGGAATAGAAGGAAGGCTTTTGGAGGGTTGTGAGGGGTCCAGGTCTCCTTGGTCTGAGAAGCTGAGCGTGGAGCTTTTCACTCCATACTGTGGGAACCTGGGGTACATAATGGTACAAAAGGGCTTTGTGAAACTAAAAATTGAAAGCTGTGGAGATAATAGGGTGTTGACAACCATCTAAGCACTTAGAGAACAAATTAGGCTGCAAATGGGAAACTGTTCATTTGTTGAGTTGAGGAAATTAAAATTCTGTGCATGTTATTCCAAAGGAGACTTTAGAAAAGCCTGACAGATCTTACTTGGAACTGTCTGCAGAGATGGAGCCAGCCCCCTCCCTGTGCATGGCTGAGTGCTGTTCTCTCTGGGGCAGAAATGGCAATGACAGTGGATTTAGGATGCATACTCTGGAAACCTGGTGTCTGCAGCATGCCAGTGCCACTTGGAAGCAGTGTGAGGTTATCTGAAACACCCAGAGCTGGCCTGGGGTTGAGCAGCCTTCTTCCTGCCCCTGCTGAGCTGCAGCACAGCTGGGCTCCATACCCAGCTGAGCAGGACAGGGATGGAGCAAGGCAAGGGCAACTTGGCCTCGGTGTCTTCTGACCTTTGAGAAGCTTTCCTGGACAGTCTGCACTCTAAATGTGGGTGCTGGAGCCGTGGTGTGGCTTGGAGG
Source organism: Fringilla coelebs (assembly GCF_963513975.1). NCBI lineage: Eukaryota > Metazoa > Chordata > Aves > Passeriformes > Fringillidae > Fringilla > Fringilla coelebs. The sequence continues at coordinate 15,328,729 of NC_140042.1, forward strand.
CTCAGCTGGCAGACAAAAGGTCATGTTTTACATTTAGAAATCGTGGTCTTGACCTTCTACCCTGCTGAGAAAGTAGGGGCGTGTTTTTGCTGAAGTGTTATCCTTATTCCTATTCAAAGAAGATCCAGGCAGAAGCTGCCAGCAAGCTTAAAAACTCTCTCCTCCTCAGGCATATTCCTGGCAGAAATAATCGTCACAAACTAGGTCTTGGGTCTGTTTTTCTTGGCTGAAGGGACTTGTCAATCCAGAAATGAAGCAAGTAGACTTTATTTATCTTGCTGGCCATTTGTGTTGGAAGGGGCTCATCAAACCCTTTGCTTCATTATTTTCCTGACTCTCAGTAATTCTCACACACAGCCTTGGAAGTTGGAAATCAAAACAAATAGAGAAAAAATTAAAAGAAAGCTCAGAGTCTTTCTTTTTTTTTTTTTTAATATGCAATTAAAATGTGATGTATCCTACTAGTAGGTTTTTCCAGGTTGGGTCCTTGAGAAGCAGTATCTTTTGTGGCATTTTTTAATTACAGAAAGTCATTACTCCTTTCTTATTTTTCCTCTCTAAATCTAGAGAAACTGATCCTTTTCTCCTCAAAACAAAAACAACCTCCATTTCTTTTGATTATGGAGTTTTTGGACTGTCCTAGAAATGAGACTACAAAAAATTATGGACTCTAGGTAGGAGCTCCAGACTTTCCTTGATGGAAACTGAAGATGCTTCCCCCACCCCACAGATGCTTCTGCCATTATGTAAACTCACCTTCAGATCCTACAGAACAGCCTCAGACCCAGACTTTGAGGGGCTTGCTCTTTATGTTGGATTGTCAAGCATGAAGCCAACCCATCTGGCTTGCCTTTTGTGCTCTCTGCCCTCCTGTTTTTGTGCTTTTGAGCCTTTCTGTGGGGATACAAATGCAGATGTGGAGATGCTGGAGGGCCAGCAAGGACAGAAAAAACAATCTTCACCTGGAGAGGGACTACCTGGGGTGGAAGCAGTGGGCAGGGAGGCTGGAGGTACAGCTCAAGAATCAGAATTGTTCTACAAGGAAGAATCTGAATTGTTATAAAATTGGTCAGGCTTTGAGAGCTGCTTATTTCAGAAGAGCTGAGAGAAAGGCAGACAAGGTCGAGGCACACCCAGTGCATTCCGGGAATGGCTGCTCTTCCATGCAGGGGGGAGCAGTGCTAGTGCCAGCTCCACATGTGACTTTATTATGAAGATTCAGGTGCCTTTGTGGCCCAGATGCCAGTTTATCATTCCTGTGTGCTTCACATTTCATGTTAATGGTTTGTTTTTTTTAAATTTGAGGTATATCATACACAGAGCTTCTGCACAGGCTCCTCTCAGTTCACCACAGGGGCTGGCAGCAGCAAGGACAGTAAAACTGAGGTTTGGGAGGACTGGGTAGCTTGTGTTTCCCATCTGTGTAGCACACCTTTCATTTCAGTGGGCAAAGGAGCAGCCCACAGGTACATGAGGGTGCTCCATGGCCCCTGACTCGTACCAGGGCTGATGCTGGGAGTGTCTCAGCTCTCTCTTTACCTGTGCTCAGTCCAGGCCTCTCATAGATTCCTTTGCCAATTTAAGATCTCTGCCTATGCTGGGGCTTTGCTATAGGGGATGGCTGCTCCTGGAGGATACCCCTGATTCAGGGAAGGCTGATTCTGCAGAACCTGGTGTTCCATGGTCTGGTTTGCCCTTAGTCTTGCTGCTGCTGGGTTTCCTTTCATCCAGCGTTGCCTTCCCAGCTGGGTTCCTCCTCTCTCAGCACAGCATCATCTCCTCCTCCCTAGTTCCCATTCCAGGCATCTTGTACTGTGATTCTGCCAACTCAGCTTGGAGTGCCTGTTGTCACTTGGAATGTCCTTTATTGCAAAGAAGAGTGACAAGAAGTCAGAAAAATAATGGGAGGGTCGCAGAAAGGCTCTGCTGAGGACAGCTCCATAAATGCTGTCTGTACCCAACTGGTACCAAGTGGCAGCTCCTGACTCGTGTGCCTGCAGGGCCAGGCACAGCCTACTTTCCTTGTGTCTGTCCTCAGAAATACTCAGATTCAAGAAAAGCTCATTTGCTGGGAGATGCTGTGGACCTGAGTGATGGCCAACAGTCTGGCCATGCTCCTGGGTCCTGCCAGCCCAGCTTGGGGTGAGATGGAGACTCCTCAGAGCTGCCCCTTGTCTTTCCTGCCTTGAGTCATGCCTGTGCTGCTGCCAGCACCACGTGCTGCACCTCAGGAGGTGACTGGGAAGCAAGTCATGGATGTGGATGGTGTTCAGGGACAGTGGATGTCAGCGTGAGGATGCTTTAGGTACCTCTGGCCTGTTCTCTGCCAGTGTGGCTGTGACAGTGAGAAACACCTTCAGTGAAGTCTGGATGGATCCTAGTCCTGAGAGCTCAGTCTGTGGAGATACTGTGGTGCTTATCAGCATTATTCATCTTCTTCCTTGTCAGCAAAGGGCTCACAGTGACACAGGTTCTGGAGAAGAGGGGTGTGCTTGAAAATTCCTTTCTGTCCTACTGCCACCTCACCACTGACTGCAGCTGTTCTGTGTAAGGGGATGGAAAAAAAGGTGTGTTTCTGCCTCAGCAAGTTTGTATCAGAGTTGTGACAGGAGAAGGGTATGTTTTGCTCCTCCGGATGCAGCCACCAAGGCAGTTCCTCCTCCTGTGTAGAGACTGCAGCTTTGGAAATTATTTGGCGGATACCAGAGCCAAACAGGAGTAAAACGTTCCCTAATGACCTGGGACTGCATTAGCACAGCCCTGTTGTCTCAGTTTTTGCCCTATCAGCACACAAATGGTGCAGCTGGAGCAATGTTCTGTCCCTTTGCTTCTTGGTTTCTGCATGTGGGGGTCTGTCAGGGGTGTCCTTCCCCTTTGATGTTGCCTGCTATGGAACTTCCTGATTGCTTCTGATTGTCTTCCACCAGGGAATTCTCTTGGTGTACGACATCACTAATCGCTGGTCCTTTGATGGGATAGACCGGTGGATAAAGGAAATAGATGAGGTAAGTGGAGGGAGGAACACATGCAATGATCTCTAGCAGAGACATGGGGCAGTATCACCCAAGGTGGCACCTGACATGGGGACAGGAACAGCTCTGCTGCGGAGGGGACGTGATGGCAGTGGAGCAAAGCAATAACTGTCTGCCCTCCACCTCTGTGTAATATGGAGTATTAGGAAATTGCTCAGGAATGGTCAAGGAAAGACAGGAAAGTTCCCTCAGAAATGAATGGACTGGGAGGTGACAAATTAGTTATCCCCCCCACAGAGAGGTGCTGCTGGGCCGTCCCTCGGCCGCAGCGCAGCTTCTGTTTGTTTTCCCTTCACTGCTCTTGCAGCTAAGCAGAACGCCAGGTGTAGCCACGATTTCTTCACTTCTTTCCTTGCTCCAGCACGCCCCGGGTGTCCCTCGGATCCTGGTGGGAAACAGGCTGCACCTGGCCTTCAAGCGGCAGGTGCCGACGGAGCAGGCGCGCGCCTACGCCGAGAAGAACTGCATGACCTTCTTCGAGGTGAGCCCCCTGTGCAACTTCAACGTCATCGAGTCCTTCACGGAGCTGTCCCGCATCGTCCTCATGCGGCACGGCATGGAGAAGATCTGGAGACCCAACCGAGGTCAGTGGCAGGAGCGTGCTCGGGGGGAGTTTGAGCTCACACGGAGCCCTGGGGCTGCCCGGGTGGGAGGTGTGGGGCTGTGGGAGCTGCACCCAGACGTGGAGAAGCGCCTCGGGCCAGACAAGCTGAAGCTGCGCCAGGAGCTGCCTGTGCTGGTGTAGGGATGGGCAGCTCCAGAGGGCAGTTCAGCATGTCTGGGACCTGAAGTGCTCTGGGGCATCCTCTGCCTCTCCACTTACTGTGGATGAGGCTGAGGGCAAATAAGCTCCCACATTGAAAGTACTTCAATCAAATGGCTGTGTGGGATAAATCCAAGTGTAAGCACCTCACTCCTTGCTCTTGCCTGAGCCTGTCTTCTTTGTTTTGGAGGGAAGTAGTGTGCTCAAGGAGCTGAAAGGGACTAAATCTCATCCCTGCTGTCAGCATGCAGCAGTGGGCTGGGTTATTCCATATATCCAGGCATGTGTGCCACAGGGAGGGAAACCACAAGCAGATTCCATGCTACCTCTGCAGATTCCATGTTACGTCTCAGCCTGTTGAGTTTGAAGCAGAATAATCTCACTTCCCACATTATTCCTGGCTGGAGGTAGCAGTGTGTCCCACTGCAGTCTGAGCAGCAGCAGATCTGTGTTTGTGGGGTGACCTGCTCCCATATGGACCTTCAGCCCCTGCTCAGCAGGGTGAGAAAATCCTGTTTGCCAGCCCCAGTCACCAGATTTTCTGCCTGAGCTCCTGTCCCCAGCCTGGCTGGTGTGCCATGGTCTGCAGGTCACAGGGATGGTGGGCAGGGACTGAGCTGAATGCACAGACCTTTCCTGCATCTTTTCCAGAGGATTTGTGACTGTAGACTGCCTGCTTGGGAATGGAAAGAACAAAAGGAAACAGCCTCAAATTGTGCCAGAGGAGGTTTAGATTAGACATTAAGGGAAATTTCCTCACAAAAAGGGTGGTCAGGCACTTAAACAGGCTGCCCAGGGCAGTGGTGGAGTCACCATGCCTGGAAGTGTTCAAAAAAGATGCAGATGTGGCACTTGGGGACATGGTTTAGTGGAGGCATTGGCAGTGCTGGGGGAATGGTTGGACTCGATGGTCTTAGAAGGCCTTTCTAACCGAAATGGTTCTGTGAGTGCATGAACGGGGGCTCCCTAGCAGGGAGTGGGGATCTGTCTGCTCGGGAATGGCAGCTTTGGCAGGCAGGAGGATAACGAGTGCCCTCGTGTGGCCCCTGGCTGGGAATTCCCCGGCAAGGAGAGGGACTTCCCAAGGCATGGTGCAGGCTGAGCTGGGAGGATGCTGGGAAACTGGGACCGGCAGAGTGGTGTTCTGAGTGTTCTGGCTTGTTGGGGTCTCTGTGACCTGGGGGTTCTACAGAGAGCTGCCCCCTGAGCAGATCCCAGCTGACACTGTCCTGTTTCAGGACTTGCTGACCCTGTTGCCTCTTTCCCAGGCATGTCCTGGTTGACAGAGGATGGGTTGAGGAGCCAAGTGTCTGTCAGGAATGTGAGCCAGGCTCTGCCAGCCCCAGCTGCTGAGCAAAGCAGGGCTGGCAGTGCCTAACCAAAGCTGGTGTCTGGCAAAGCACAAAACTCCAACAGCAAAGCTCACCTTGATTTCCCAAGCTTTTGTCCTAAATATCCTGCTCCCTACCCCCGGCTCCTGTGCAATCGTTATTGACACATCACCCTGAGGAGCTGGAGTTGTGCAGTGTAAGGAATAGCTGTGGGGGAAGGGCAGCCCAGGAGATCTCCTGGCCCTTGACTTTGTGGTCCTTTCTCCCCACAGTGTTCAGCTTACAGGACCTGTGCTGCCGAGCCATCGTGTCTTGCACCCCGGTGCACCTCATTGACAAGCTGCCCTTGCCCGTCACCATCAAGAGCCACCTGAAATCCTTCTCCATGGCCAACGGCATGAACGCCGTGATGATGCACGGCCGCTCCTATTCCCTGGCCAGCAGCGGGGGCGGGAGCAGCAGCAAAGGGAACAGCTTGAAGAGATCCAAATCCATCCGGCCGCCCCAGAGCCCCCCACAGAACTGCTCGCGCAACAACTGCAAGATCTCTTAGCAGGACGGGCACCCTGAGCTTGTGTCGGATCCGCGCCCTCCCGCCGATGTACAGCTGTTTGCACACCGAACCCTTCTCCGCTGGATCCTTGCAGATGGGCCACGGTTGCTTTTCCAATGGCACGCACGGGCGTTAGGAATGTGCTCACGTTTTGGCTTGGCATAGGAAGAAGCATGGTGCCGGCTGGATCCCGCAGCGCTGGCGGGGAGAGGATCTGCCAAGTGACCCTCCAAGAATGCTTTGGGCTTTGCCTCTTGGCCTGGGGTGGAAAATTCAGCAGCTGCCGGGTTAGGGAGGGGGGAAGGGGAAAAAAAGCTCATCCAGTCTCAATGGAGCAATGGATTTAATGGAAGATTGAGAGGCTTAAGGGAGTAGGCAAGGAGAGTCTGTGCTGCAATTTTAACTCTTGGCCTCCTGAACAGATTGCTGGTGCAATAGTGATCATTGGATGTAGACAAAAAGAAGCAGGGACAGGGGACTAATGACAGTTTTCGCTAGGATGTTAACCTGCTGTTGCCAAAAAAACCAGAAAACAAGGCAAGAGTTGGCCAATTGGAAAGGGGAAGGCAGCGCTCCATTCGCCGCCTTCACTTATTTATGTAAATATTATACATATATATATAAATATCACTTGTTTTTTAAGGGTTTTTTTAAGAAGCAGTCAGGGAAAATTTTATGCAGCCATGTAAATACAAGCACTGGATTGACTTTCCCAGTGTCAGCAAAGGGGACAAGTGGAGGATTTTCCAATGAAAACACATAAATGCTTTAAGAGACTTTCCCTCACCTCTGGGCTCATGCTGGTGCTTTTAAATACTACATGTGCAGAAGGAAAGGACAATTGGTGTGGAACATGCCCTAAGCTGCTCTATTCCTGTCATTCACTAGAAGCTGTGAGTGCTGAAGGCAGGGTGGGATGGCAGTGCATGGAGAAGCAGAGCAGCGAGGCCAGGGTCCTAGGGCGTTGGAGTGTTTTGGCAGGCAGGAGGAAGAGGCAGCTCTGGGGTCAGACTGAGGCCTTGCTCACTTTGTGCTTTCTCATCGGGGATTTGGGAGCAAGGGGTGGAAGCATTGTGCCTAAAGCAGAGGAAAAATGCTGAATTTTGTCCCTTATTGTTGCAAAGTCTCATCCATCGCTTCTAGTGCCCTCTATCCATGACAGCACCACATGTGACAGCTCCTGGATCCTGGCTGCTTCCAGCTTTGCTTTCCCAAAGATGCTGCCTGAGCTCGCGCTGCTGTGGCTCCTCCTGGATGAAAGTGGGAAAGGACAGAAGTGGCTTTTCCCACTGGAGCATGAAGGAGCAGGGACTGGGAAGGTGGAAGGTTGGGGTGAGGAAATGGCGATCTCCAGGTCCCTCAGTGGCAAAATCACCTGGCTTTTGGAGCAATCCCAGGAGACTGGGAGAGCAAACTGCTTTGCTCCATGGCATGGCTCCTGGATCTTGGAGGGGCAATAGCTTGGAATGGATCTTCTGTCAGGCAAGTGCACCTGCCTCTCTGGCTTTGTTCCACAGCTGACCTGTGCTGGAAACTCACCTGCAAACTGAGAAATAGCACCCAGCCCTTATCCCAAAAGCTAAGGGAGACTGGCACTGGGGCCGGGCTATGGTGGCAGGTTCTCATAGGTGGCCAGGGTGTGTAGACCATGAGTAGCGTGGTAGCAAGTGAACTACACAGTGCTGGCGTCTCCTCCTGGCTTCAGCTCGCTCTGCTCCCCCTTTCCAGGCAGCCTGGGGTACTGCGTGGGCAGAATGAAGCCGCTGCAGCTCCAGCGCGGCCGACGGACCCGCTGTGTCCAGGCGGCAGGGACAGGAGGGACAGGAGGGACGCGTCCCCCTGTGGGGACACCTCGCTCCCAAGCCGACCTGGGGGGTGCCGGGGGCTTCCCCCTCCCCTCCCTGCAGAGCACAGCACGGCCAGGTCTCTTGGCTCGGCTCTCTCGTGCTTTATCACCCAGCTCAAGTGAGCGAGGACAGAATTAAACCCCAGGCAGGTGGAGGGGGAGAGGAATCCTTTGAAGGGGTGCTTTGGCTCGAGAGCAAAGCTGCAGCCGGGCTGTGCCGGTGGCACGAAGGCCAGGGGATTTGGAGGACCTGTCTGGATGGCTGGCACCTGTTTCCCATCACTTAACACGCAGCAGAAGACAATCGCTGGCTCAGCAGCGCAGGGATATACGGCCAACAGGTGACCGGCACCGCCACGGGCGGCTCCTCCCAGGAATCACCCCCGGCCCGGCGCCGGTGTGTGGGACGAAGAGGGATAAAGGGATCCTTCCTGGAATCACCAAGCTGCTGCATGTCTCAAAACTCGCTGTACCTCTGCTTTGGTTTGGCTGTGCCACGTGTGCCACCTCCCCATGCTGTTTCCCTGTGGTTGGTTTAGGTTTTGTCACCCTGTAAAGTCTCGCAGATCCTGTCTGGAGTGGGGATGGAAGATTTCCCTGGAGTGATTGCCCAGCAACAAACTTTTTTTATTTTTTAATTTAAAAGGAAAAGGTTCTTGCATCTGATGTCAACACTAGTCTGTAGCTGCTCTCCAACACTTGTACCATTCCTGAGTTGGGTTTTTTTGGACTATCCTTTTATTTTTTTATTCCTTTGTACAGTCAGTGTTGTTTAACTGATTCTACATGGTTTTGTTTTGTATAAATTAAAGTCTTTTTGTTTGTTTTGAACTACCAGTTGAAAAGAGAAGTTGTATCTGTTTTTGTGTGGGCTAGGAAGAGGTTGAAGGGAAAAGGTGGTTTTGCCTATGCCTAGGGATTTGGGACTGTTTGTGTTACAGGTGTATATTCCTATTTCCAGGTCATCCACAAAATAATTTGAATTACATTTTCTGGAAAGCCATGATTCCTGTTCTGTAGATGCAGAAGATAAATCTGTTCTTGATTCTCACAGAACCACTGATTGGGGTAGTGGAGCTCTAAGGAAACACAAACTCATCTCCAACAGGGCTGGTGCCGTTGGTGGCTGGGGGAAGCCACACTCCAGCAGTTTGCCAGGAGTTGTGCCCAGTCCCTGCTCCACGGGGCAGGACAAGTACAATCAAACCCTAAATCCCTTCTTTGGGTCTGGGTGATCCTGGGGGAGCAGCGAGTGCTGTGGCAGCCCAGACTGGAGCAAGCTGGAAGCCATCCTGGGACAAAGGGAGAGGATGCTGCAGGGAGCTCGGAGCACCAGTGTCACACCAGAGTGGCCTTTGGAGGTACCAGAAGCCCCAGAGAAGGGGGATTTCATCCTGGGATGGAGGGAGACTTCTTGTCTGATCCCCTTCTCCCAGCCCACCTCCCCCTGACCTCCCTTTTCCCCTGCCTTCTCACTTCCCTAGGATCAGATTTTCCACTTCGTACCAGACTGGCCACGCTTGTTTTAACAGCTTAAGTAGTAATTGCTGGGGCTGGGAGGGGGCGGGGGGGAAATGAGATCGTGTCTGCAGCCTGGAAAACCCTGGAGCTAAGGTGAAAGCCTGGTCAGGGAAGAGTCACACAGCCCTTTTTTCCCCCTCTTTTTCTTCAGGGGGTTCTGGAAGTGTCAGTTCCCTCTCCCAGGGCCGAAACAAAGGCTGTGTGTGGTTTCAGGTGGGGTCGGGACAGCCGGAGCCCATTAGGGCGGAGCAGCGGGGGCTGCGGGGCCGCAGCTGTCTGCCTGGGAAGAGCCGGGCAGGAAAACAGTGCACAGCCTGAGCGGGGTGGGAAGGCTGGGAGAGCTTCAAGGCTCTCTGCTCCTCGGAGAAAGGAGGGAGCAGGTTGCTCTGGGATGATTCAGGTCTTTGGTCATTGAGTGTGTTTCTCTGCACCCAGCTTTCTGATGTGAGGTTTCTTGGGTCTGTCCCCCTGTCCCACATAGGCTAGGAAGAGGTGGTGCCTTCATACAACTGCAAGATGCTTGAAAATGAGGGTGCAGCTGCCCACGGGTGCAATGGAGGGGCAGGAGCCTGCTGGGTGCAGGGATCCGTGCAGGTTCTGGGAGCAGGGATCCGTGGCACAGCACCCTTCCCTCCAGCACACTGTGCCGAGCCAATTCCTTGTCTTGGAGGGAGAAGATGAACTGTAAAACCCTCATCTATGTCTGGGATCTTTGAAAGTGACCCAAAAAATCCCTGTTCTGGGGTGCAGTTGGTGCCTGGACACATGGAGGTGAACAGCTGGGAACTGTTGAGATGGTGGAATTTCTGTGGGCTTGGTCAGGGTGGGAAGAGTCGCTTTGTCATTCACCTTCACCTAAGAAGCACTAAAAGAGGCTGGGTTGGGGTCCCAAGGTGTGGGTGAGGATTTCCAGTTGTTGGGAGCTGCTTTTCTTGCCATGCAGCAGCTGCCATTCCTCCATCCAGCCTTGCACCACTGAGGTGAAGGTTCATGAGAGGATTGTCCTTGCAGCTTCTGATCTTGAGAGCACAGGCATGAGGCACATTGGGCTCCAGAGTGAGACACATGCCACACTCTGGCACTGCTCCTCTGGCTCTGGAAAGGAGCAGTGGGGCAAGAACCAACCCAGAGCCTGGCACTGGCATCATGCTGTGACCACACAGAGCTCAGACATGGACATGGGCAGAAGTTGGGCTCCAGGTCTTGATCCCCCTGCCCTCTTGCACCAGTTCCTCTGGAAGGACCCTGGGACCCCCCAAAGTGGCCCTGTGCCTCTGGGCTGCAGCCCTGGGGACCAAGGTGCTGTGCATCTGCCATGTTGCTTCCCAGCTGGAGTCTGTGGGTTTGTGGATCAGGGATCTCCAGGCAGCGGGTGCCTGGGGCACCTGGGTCAGTCTGGGGCTTTCAGGCTGCCAGGACGTGCAGGGCACAGGCCCTGGCAGCTCCTGGCTGGGCTGGCCTGATGCAATTCCCTGTTTGCAGAACATCAGCCTCCCCATGAGTGTCCCAGGGCAACGTAACCTTCCCCCAGCATCTGCAGCTGGATGGACCCTTGGGTGCTTGCTTGGCTGTGGAACAGGATTCATGGGAATCAGCCATGGCCAGCTGGTGACAGATCTGTCTGTCCTTTGGGGTTTTGGGCCCCGGGGAGCCCCAGGATCACCTTGGGCAGTGCAGAGCCAGCAGCAGTGCCACCATGTGCTGGCAGGCAGGGAAGGGGCAGGGGTGGCCGGTCACTGCACCATGTCAGTGCTGCTGGCTGGGGGTCACCGTGCCAGAGCATTGTGGCTGCACCCTGCTCACACCAGCGTGGGGGTGTTGAGGGTCCCCCAAATCCCCTGGTCTGGGGCAAAAGGGCTTCCCCAAGGAGCCACAGACTGGGGGAGCACCAACCATTACATGTGAAAGCAGCTCTGGAGTGTGGGTGGGTTGGATCACCCCCACCACAACAAAGAAGAAAAAAAAAAAAAAACACAAAAAAAGGAAAGGGCTCCCACCGTTTTTTGTTTTTTTTTTTTTTGTCCTCTCCACCACGTGCTCCCCAAGAGGGGAGAATGGAGGTGCTGAGTTGCTCCCCGGGGCAAACTGCCCTCGGGTTTGCTGTTTCACAGGGGCTGCAAACCCCCCTCAGGGCTGAGGCTCTCACCAGAGCCGGAAGAGTTAATGCTCCCAAAATGCCATGAAATGTTCCTGCTGCAGGTCAGTCTCCATCGGGGATTAGGGGGATCTGGCCTGGGAGCCGGGGCCGGCTCCTGCCAGCTCTGGGCTGGTGCGGGACGTGCTGGTTGAGCCCAAGCACAATGTGCCGGGGTCTGGTGTGGCTCAGGAAACATCCGGGCTGTAAATCATCGGGGAAGGAGGGCTCGGAGCCCCAGGGGGCTGGGGGAGCCCCTCCAGGGGAGCTGGGTGGGCACCCACCCCGCCAGGCGAGACACGGTCCTGTGCCAGCAGCGCGGCACCCGTGGGATGCGGGCTGGAAAGCAGGGATGGATCCGTGCGGCTGTCCCGCTCCCGGGCACCTTCGGCCGTGGGGCCGCTGGGTGCCCAGAGATGCGGGCCGGGTCCCGGCCGCCCTCAGCGTCGGCTCCGTGGGCTCCGCGTACCTCCCGCCGGCCGCCCCGTCCGAGGGGACCGCAGGCTCCGGCTGTTTTCTCATCCTGCAGGAATTCGGCTCCGTGGGCCGGGCGGGTTTTTGTGTGCGCCCCCCCCCCTCCGCCCCCCCTTTCACTCTCCCTCTTTGGAGACTTTCTGCATTCTGCCTTTGATCTCCCCCCGTGTTTGCCCAGGGATCGCCGGGCTCGCCGGGGTTAGAGGCTGAGGTCAGCGCCTTTCCCATTCCAAACACCCAGAAACATCAGTGGGAAGGGAGGGGATTCAGATTACAACCTTCCCGTCCTCCCCTTCCACCCCACTCGCCCCGCTGGCCGTGCCGGGGATGGACTGAGACCCGAGAGCCACCCGCCACTGCCGCCGTGTCCCCGGCGCCCCGAGACCCGAGCGGCGGCGATGGATGCAGGCGGCGGGCGGCATCGCCGGTGGTCCGGCGGGCGCCGGGCGTGCTGAAGGACAGGGGTTTGGTCCTCTCCTCCTACTCTTTGTCCCCCCGCCCGCCTTCTCCCTCATCCCGTCCGTCCTGAATGTGATTTATCCCGAGCCCTCGCCAGCGAGCCAGGCCGGCGGCGCGGGGTGGCCCCGATGGCTCCTCGTGGGAGAGGCGGGCGCGGGGCCCGGGGACAGCGTGCGGCCCGGCAGCGGGGCCCGCTGGGCATCGCGCTGCTCCTGCCCGTGCTGGCGGCGGCGGCCGGGCTGAGCCTGCAGCCGGGCAGGATGCGGCACCTGGGCGTCTGCCCCAACCAGCTGAACCCCAACCTGTGGGTGGACGCCCAGAGCACCTGCGAGCGGGAGTGCCAGGCTGACCAGGTGAGCGGGGGGGCTGAGGGCGGTAACGGGGTTTGGGGGGCATTCCCAGGTCCCCGAAAGAGATGCTTTGGGGTGTGGTTCCTGTGCTGGATGGCGCAGCCGGTTCAGTTGTTTCAGAGTGACGGGCTCAGCCCTGCTGCAGCTTTGCTCCCTAAGCCCCTCCTGTCTGCTGGGCTCCTCTGCCCTCCACAGACGGAGAAACTGCTTGTTGCCCCCTCATGTCACCCCCTCAGACCGTGTCCTATGGTCAGAACACCCTTCTCGTGCACCCCCAGGATGCTTCCACCCCGTCAAAGGGCTGGCTGGGATGAAGGGAATGGCTGTGCTGGGACACGGACCCCATCAGGCCGAGGACAGAATCCTCTCCCAAATTTTCCCTGGGGGCCGGAGCCCACCCACGGACCGGGTTGTCCATTGCAGAGAGCCCTGGCTCCACCAGGCTGAGCTGGGGTAACCCCACCCCGCTTAGGGCTCTCTGAACCCCGAGGCGAGACTCCTTCAGCAATTCATCTGTACGCCTTCTGCCTCCCCTCGGCCAGCAAAAGCTGAGAAGGGCAAGTTACCCTCTGCTGTGGGGAGAAGGGACCGTCATCACCGCGGTGCACCCCCAAACATCCTGGGCGTGCTGAGGATGGGCTGGGGCTGGGGCAGCTGTGCCGGCGAGCTTTGACTCCTAGCCGGAGCCCAGCGATGCTGAAGGTGCACAGGGCTGCGCGGGGGGACACCTGCCCACCCGAAAGTCCCACAGGAGTGGGAACAGCGCCCGCAGCCCCAGCACAGCGGTGACCTCCACGTCCCCCCCCCGCAATCTCTTCTCCCTTCCTGACCAGGACTGTGAAGACTTTGAGAAATGCTGCACCAACGTGTGTGGGCTGCGGAGCTGCGTGGCCGCGCGCTTTGCCGACGGCAGCGTTCCGGCGCTGGCGCTGGCGCCCGCAGCCTCCTGCGAGAGCTTCGTGTGCGCGCAGCAGGGCTCCGACTGCGACATCTGGGACGGGCAGCCCGTCTGCAAGTGCAAGGACCGCTGCGAGAAGGAGCCCAACTTCACTTGCGCCTCCGACGGCCTCACCTACTACAACAAGTGCTACATGGACGCCGAGGCGTGTCTGCGCGGCACCCGCCTCACCACCGTGCCCTGCAAGCACATCTTCACCTGGCCCGACACCAGCCCCGTGCCGCAGGAGACCACGGCGCGCCCCACGCCGGGCGCCGGCCCCGAGGTGCCGGTGCCCCCCGCCCTCTACACCAACCCCTTCCACCAGTCCGTGCGCGCCGGCGGCACCGTCAGCTTCCGCTGCGACGTGAGCGGCCGCCCGCAGCCCGACATCACCTGGGAGAAGCAGAGCGAGCGGGAGGAGAACTTCATCATGCGGCCGGACCAGATGTACGGCAACGTGGTGGTCACCAACATCGGCCAGCTGGTCATCTACAACGCCCGCCACGAGGACGCCGGCATCTACACCTGCACGGCCCGGAACGCCGCCGGGCTGCTCCGCGCCGACTTCCCGCTGTCGGTGCTCAGGCGGGAGCCGGGGGGGACCCCGCGGACCGGCAGCCCGCAGCCCTTCCCCAGCGCCGAATGCCTGAAGGAGCCGGACCGGCGGCGGTGCGAGGCCACGGAGGTGCGCTGGCATTTTGACGCCAAGCAGGGCTCCTGCCTGACCTTCCGCTACGGCGGCTGCGGCGCCAACAGGAACCACTTCGAGACGTACGAGGAGTGCCGAGCCGCCTGCCTGGGCAGCGCCCGCCCCACCTGCCTCCTGCCCATGGTGCAGGGACCCTGCCAGAACTGGGAGCCGCGCTGGGCGTACAACCACCTGCTGAAGCAGTGCCACTCCTTCATCTACGGCGGCTGCGAGGGCAACACCAACAACTTTGAGAGCAAGGAGACCTGCGAGGACGTGTGCCCCTTCCCCAAGAGCCTGCAGTGCAAGGCCTGCCGCCTGAAGAGCAAGATGGTGCTGAGCCTCTGCCGCAGCGACTTCGCCATCGTGGGGCGGCTCATGGAGATCGTGGAGGACCAGGACTCCGGCATAGCCCGCTTCGCTCTCGAGGACGTCCTCAAGGATGAGAAGATGGGCCTCAAGTTCTTCAACATCAAGTACCTGGAGGTGACCTTGACCGACATGGACTGGAGCTGTCCCTGCCCCAACATGACGGCGGAGGATGGGCCCCTGATCATCATGGGCGAGGTGCACGACGGAATGGCCACGCTGGACCCCAGCAGCTACGTCCGGGCGGCCAACGACAAACGGGTGAAGAAGATCTATGAGCTGATGGAGAAGAAAACCTGCGACCTCCTGAACCGCTTCCAGGACTAGGGGAGAGTCAGGATGTGCTGACGGGGGGAGCTGCAGACACAGCACGGAGGGGGCAGCCTGAGGGAGCCCCTGCACCAGTGCCTGTGTCTAGAGGTTACCACTGTCAGGTAGTTCTCCCCAACCCCATGCTGAGCCCCAGACCAGCTCCCACCTCCACTGTAATTTATCTGCCGCATGTTCCCCCACCGTGTGACCCCTACCCCAGCCTGTCTAGAAGCAATAGAGAACTGGGTTGGGTTGCAGAGGGGTGGGAGATCTGCCAGGAACACCCCACTTATAAAATCTTCCCACTTCACCAAAGCCTCTGGGCCCAGTGTAGCACCCCTGGGTGCTGGACCTGATCCTTTCAATGGTGCTGGAGTTGGCACTGGGGACACCCCCACCCCCAGTGTTTGTGCTGAAAACATCAGGGAGCTGCTGGGGTGTGGGGGCCAAAGCCACAGAGTTTATTGGGGGGACAACAGCACAATCCTGAGGAAAGGGGGAAGGGAGACACCATTGGCACAGCATCCTCCGAGGAAATGGAGCAAGGAGTCTCCCCCGTGCCCCGGGGTGTTGTCCCCCCCCACACCTGTGCCCCCCCGTGGCAGCTGTGCTAGGTCTTATGGCCCAGCCTGGGGCACCCCACTGGGGCAAAGGGAGCCCCAAAGGCACCAGGGGAGATGGAACCTGCCCAGCCAAGTCAGCCTCAGCTGGGCGAGTGGGGCTCTGTCCCATCACTGCTGTCCCCAGCCACGGTGGGACAGTGACACCCTGCAGGAGGCATCATGGGGACAGCAGTGCCGGGAGGCGCTGGAAATGCTGTCAGGGCAGCTCACAGCTTGCGGAAGATCAGGCTCTTGTTGTTGGCCGGCATGTCCACCTGGAAGCACAGAGGCGGGCTCAGGAGCGCCCAGCGGCACGGGCAGCCCCGGGGCCCAGCACCTACCATCCTCTCCAGGCGCAGCCCGTTGGCCTCGGCCAGCTCCCGCAGCAGCGCCGTGTCCCGCAGCCCCCAGGCGGGATTGCTGCGGGGAGGGAACCCTGGGTCACACACGGGGACACCCAAAGCAGCCCCATCGCCCGGGGGCACCCCCAGCCGGGGGCTGCCCTCAGGCCGGGCTTATCTTGCAGGACCACGCTGGGAGGGAGCTTCCTGCAGCTGCAGGGGTGGGACAGAGAGGACAGGATGGGGCCCCAGGAGCCTGAGCCCCCCAGCCCCCTCCTACCTCTGCCTCAGGCTGCGGTCAAAGTCCACGTTGCTCTGGGGGCTGATCTGGCCGTCCACGGCATAGGGCTGGTGGGACACAGCTGGGGCTGCAGGCAGGAGCCACCCTGGGCACCCCAGCCCCCCTTCCACAGGCTGCTGTCCCCACCAAGCACAGAAGCCAAGTGGGAAGAGACACGGCCCCCAAGGAGTCCTGTCGCCCTCTGCAGGCACCCCCAGAGGGTGACCCTGCTTTGGATAAGGCGAGGGAGGACAGGATCTGTCTCTTCCAAAACTGCCCCTTTCAGGGCTCAGCATGTGCCCCAAAAGGCAGACCCCCCCCCAAAAAGCCAAGCCCCTGCATTTCCCAGCTCCCTCCCTAAGCCATGAGCGGAGCTGCCCTCCCAGCTGCCCCCAGTATCCGGTCTGACACCCTGCACCCCCCAGGATGCTCCTGCACCAGGAGAGGTGACCCACCCCGTAGGTGAAGAGCACACCTCCGGGCTTCAGCAGCACCCCGGCACCCCTGAACAGGCCCTGGGGAACGAGAGAGGTGGGGACCGGGTCAGGGGGCCCCGGGGAGCCCCCCCTCGGCCCCAGCAGGGCACAGGGGCTCTGGAGGGCCGCTCACCTCGGTGCAGCGCAGCTCTGCGATGTGCATCATGTTGATGCTGACCAGGAGGTCCAGGGTGGAGGGCTGGGCGCCCCCCCAGGTCTCCCAGCCCTGGGACACGTCCAGCAGGATGGGGGGCAGCAGGTTGGGCACCCCCGTGGCCTCCACGTAGGCAGCGATGCTGTGGGCACCAAACCCCGGCTCAAGGCCAGCCGGGTGCCCGTGCAGCCCCAGCGGCCGCTGCAGGCGGGGACAAAGCCCTGCACAGACTCTCAGGAGTGGAAAAACACCCGCACAGGGATGTGGGTGCAGCACAGCTGGGGGCTCGTGGCCCAGCCCTTTGCTTCCAGCTGCCAGACAGAGAACTGGAAGCACCTGGACAACCAGCAGCATGTGGATGCAGAGGCCCCAGAGCCCAACCTCACCAAGTTTGGAGCACTCTCCCCTTGTGGGGAGCCCCACTGGCACCCTGCAGCAGCACCTCCTGATTTTGGTGTTATTTACACCCTTTTTGGCACATTCATCTCCTAGGTCTCAGCTCCTGCAGTCTCTCAGCCTGAAGATAATTTTTACCCAGGGTGGTGGGTGCTGCTGGGTGTGCAGCACAAAACTCCTCCTGGACAGGGGCTAGTTCCAGCATCTCCCCACCAGGCTTTTTTTTTTGTTCTACAGTGGAAAGCTGGGTTTTGGGAGTTTTCTGGGAAAAATAAAGTCCTGAGCTGGGGAGCATGGGTTGTTTCGGAGTTGGATATTGGGGATTTATTGAAAAAAATATAGTGAGTATTGACCTGGGGAGCCTGGGTTGGGCAAGAGCTGAATATTGTGGTTTGCCTGGAAAAAATAAAGCATCAAGCCAGAGAGCCTGGGCTGTCCAAGGGGGTCTTTGCTGTGAATAAACACAGATTAATCTCATCTGAGAGCAGGATATTGGGGTTTTCCTAGAAAGAATACAGTACTGAGCAGGGGAGCTTGGGCTGCTGAAGAGTTGGCTATTGGGTTTTTTCCTGAAAAAAGAAAAAAATTGTGGAGCCTAGGCCCCCAGTGAGTCTTTTCTAGGAAAAAATACGTATCCAGTTCATCCAAGAGCTAAATATCGGAGTTTTCCTGGAGGGAGCAAAGCACTAAGCAGGAGAGCCAGGCCTGCTGGAGAGTTGGATACTGGGGTTTTCCCAAAATCCCCAAACGAAATAAATAAAGAAAACAGTAAAACGGGGAGCAGGGAACCGGGGCCGCGGGTCCGTGGGCCCGTGGGAGGGGGCTGCAGGCAGTGGCCCCGGAGTCCTCCGGGGTCCCCCGTCCCCCCGGGACCCCCGGCCCCGCTCACCTGCGCAGCGCCCGGGGGTCGATGTCCGAGGGCTGCCAGCGCGTCTGCGGCAGCGCCCGCGCGAAGTGCGCAGCGTGCAGCCCCGCGCCCGCGCCCACCTCCAGCACCCGCAGCGCGCCCGGCGCCGCGCCCGGCCCCGCGTACTCCCGCAGCACCGCCAGGATCGGGCCCTTGTTGCGCTCCGCGGCCGCCGGGACCTGCATGGCCGGGGCGGGCGGGGAGCGGCAGCTGCCGGCACCGCCCCACGCCGCGGGTGGAGCTCCGCACGGCGGGGAGGGAAAAAGGCGGAGCAGGAAAAAAGGAACTGCGCCGCCCGGGAATCGAACCCGGGTCGCAAGAATGGGAATCTTGCATGATACCACTACACCAGCGGCGCGGCCAGGAACGCACCCGCCCCGCCGCCCCTCGGACCCAGCTCCCCCGCGGGGACCACCGGCCCCGGTGCTGCCGCCCCCTCGCCACCGCGCACCGGCACCCCCTAAAAGGGCACAGTGAGGCTTTGCGAGGAGCCCAGGAAAACGGGGGCGAGGGGGGAACCCCCACCCACCCTTTCCGAGGCAGCTGTCACTGGTCCGAAGGGATCCATGGAGAGCACAAGGATTAGGGGATCAGCCCTTCCGAGCATGGAAAAGCTCAGGGATGCGCCAACAGGCGCTTAGAAACCCCGGGCGGTTCCGGGGGGAAACTGAGGCACAGCCCCCAGCACGTTACAAGGCGGGTGACGGCCAGTGGTGACACCCCGTGGGTCAGGGTTGTAGTTAGGCACAGTAACCGGGCTGCGGGTGGCAGCAGGGCGCGAAAGGTCCACGCGTGCCGGGCACCCACCAGGGCCAGGCGCTGCTGGGCTTTATGGGAGGTACTCTCCTACACCCCTCCCTCTCTAGCCACTACCGGGGCAACGTGGCGGAAAGGCAAAGGTCACCCTGGTGGGGTGGCTCTGCGGCCCCTGCAGCCTCCCAGAGATCCCAGTGTGTTTGTCACACGGTCTCTCCCCAAAACTCTGGGTGCTGTCGCCAGCCTCAGGGGCGGCCGGTGGACACTGCGGGATAGCCGGGGACCAGCTCGGGGTCGTGTCCTGGGTCTGCACCTCCTGCCACGTGGGGACACCTTGGCGGGACCTCCCACTCCAAAGGTCACCGTGCTGGCAGGGACGCGGCTGCCCACCCCGGTCCCTGCGCTGGTCATGGGATGTGCAGCGCACGGTTATTCACAGCGCTGTCCCCGTGAGGGTGGCACCTCAGCCCTTGCCTCTGCACCCCTTCACTTTTCCCTACCTGGGTCCTTTGTGTCCCAGGAATGACCCCTATCTGTCCCCTGTGTGTGCCGTGGCTCCAGTGTCCTGTCTCCTGAATGTCCCCGTGCAGGTCCCTTCCGAGTTTCCCGTGACTCCCGTGTCCCCTGCGCGTCTGTGCCATCTTGTATCCCACGTGCCTGCTGTGCCCTCTCCCCTACTTCGGCCCCGCATGGTCCAATGTCCCTTCTGCGCATTCCGTGTGTCCCATGCGAGTCCTGTGTCTCCCACATGTCCGCTCTGTGTCCCATGAAAGTCCCCACATGTGCTCCCAGCATGTGCCCTGCTTGTCTCCGGCGTGTGTTCCTGCATCCCGTGTGTCCCCATAAATCCACACGCGAACCCCCGGTGTATCCCGCGCGTGTCCCCTGTGTGTCCCCACAACCCAGACATGTGTTTTCCACAGCACACACGTGTCGCGAGTGTCCCCGCACGCCTCCCACCGACCTCCTGTGTGTCCCCCCGACCCGTCCCGCGCGTGTCCCCCGCGCCCCCCGGGCGCTGGGCGCTGTCTGCGCGTCCCCCTCGCTCCCCGCGCGTTCTCCTTTAAGCGCGGGGGCGTGTCGGAGCCGAGGGGGGGCCCGGCCCTGCCCGCTTAAGGCCCCGGCGAGGGGCACCTGCGGCACTCGAGAGGGCGGCGTGGCCGTGGGCCGGGGCCCGCAGGATGTACACGCTGACACGGGGCCCCAGCAAGCTCGCCACGCAGCGCCGCACAGGTAGCGGGGGGCGCGGGGCCGGGGGCGCGGGGGCTCCGTGCCGCCCTCGCCGCCCCGCTGACGCCCCGCGCTCCCCGCAGGTCCCACGCAGCAGGCGGTGGAGAGCAGCAAACTGGGCGAGTATCGGGGGCGACAGCAGCCCGGCCTGTGGCCCCCCGCCAGGTGAGCCCCTGTGACCTTGGGAAGAGACCGGCGCTGGGGCGGCCGGGCGTGACCTTGGGAAGAAAACCGGGACGGCCGGGCCGCCTGGCGGGACGCGGGAGGGGGACCCGGGCTTTCCGCTCGGTGCCGCTCGCCCCGGGGGTCTCGGCGGCGCTTGCGGCCGCACGCGTCCCGCGGAGCTCTGGGCACGCCTGTGCTCTGTGCCGTGGGCCGCCCCGCGTGTCCTCGGGGCCACACCGGAGTGGCCTCCCCTCCTCCTTCCCACGGGCCGTCCCCAAAATTCGCGGGGAGTGGGACCGGTGGGGTCACGCCAAGGAGGCGGCGCGGGGGGGTCCCGGTGCGGGGCAGAGCCGGGGCCGGGCTTGTCCAGCCCCTCCGCGGTCGGCCCCGATTGCACGAACCGGGCGGCGGGGCCGGCGCCGGTCCCGCCCGCCTTGGCCGCGCCGCGCACCCACGGGGGCCGCGGAGCCCACGCGGAGCTGGCGTTCCCCTCTGCCCCGAAAGCCGGGGTGACACTTTCTGATGAATTCCAGTGTCCCGCAGCCATACCCGGAGCTGTTGGCAGGGTCCTGTGGGGTATCCCAGTGGCCAGGAGGTGGTGATGGGTTCCCTAAGGACACCCTTTCCCGGCTGGAGTCACAGCACACCCAGACAGGGTAGTGGGACCCTACTGGTTTTGCACGTCCTCTCCAGCTCCAAGAAATGAGCTCCCCCCCTACCCCCCAGTTCCTCTCCTTCCCAGGAACCCTGGAATTCCCTGGAGTGGCTTCTGTCACTCTTGCCCTAGTCCTACCTGCCCAGTGCCCCTGGCTGTGGGCCCTTGAGGGTCACTGCCCTCCCCAGTCCCTGCCTGCAGATCTGAAGGACCTGCCTGCTCCCAGTCTCTCCTGCCCTCCAAACTCACTCCTAGGCCCCTTAGACTTTGCCCCGTGAGGAACGTGGCTGTTGCAAACGTGTCCTCCCCTAGAACTGGGCAGAAAAGCCAAAATGTTGGAGTTTGCATTGAACGTGCTCCCAGGTCTCATCCCAAGTCTTGCCTTTAGCTCTGGCGGGTGTTGCTGCATTCAGGCAGGGAGTGGTTGAAATCCCCCCAGCTCTGAGGAAGCTTGACCTGCTCCCACTTTTCAGTGTAACAACCCATTCCTGAGGCACCTTGTGTGCCCCGTGCTGGGGCCAGAGCTGTTCCACTGAACCTGAGTGCTTGATCTGCGGAGGATGGCACATCCCCTGTCCAGTACCTGACTGGATTTCACTTCCATTTCCTGATATTCCTGCAGTTTTGGTGGCAGATTCTTTATCTCAGGGACTGCACTTGGTGCTAGATTGGAGCATGGGTGGGAGACAGGCAGCTGGTGCTTTTCCCCAGGGAGCTCCCCTTGCTCCCCTGCTGTGTCAGAATCCCCTGTCCCTGGGAGCTGGGTCCCTTTCCATCGCAGTCCTTGGGGACAGGGCTGGGTGGCTGCAGCTGTGGGTGAGTGTGTGCACTGTGGGGCAGCCCGGGACACCTGAACCACCCCAGTTCTTGCTGGGGTGAGCAGAGCTGCCTGTGACCTCACCCCTCCTTGCTTCCCTCCCTCCACAGCCCAGCGCAGAAACTCGTCTTCAACAGAGTGAATGGCAAGAGGCCCCCGCTGCTGCTGCAGCAGATCTCAGCCCCTGAAGAATGTTACACCCTGGCCCACGAGGAGAACGTCCGCTTTGTCTATGAAGGTGAGGGCAGAGGGTCCCTGGGGCAGCACCCGGGGGAGCTGGAGCAGATGGAGCCCCTCCCCAGCACCTACACCGTGCTGGGGACATCGCTGGCAGGCATGGAGTCCCTAGCCTGGGCACTTGCCCTCCTCTGCTCCGCCTCCTGGCCCTGTCCCGCCGCCCCCCGCACCGGGAGCCCCGTCCCAAACCCACCCAGAGCTCGTTCCCCCCCCAGCCTGGCAGCAGGTAGAGCAGCAGCTGGACAGCAGCCGGAGCGGGGAGAGCGCCTGCGGCCCCGTGCAGTACGTGGAGAAAACCCCCAACCCCGGACTCAAAAGTAAGTGGGCAGTGGTTGTGGCCCTTTGGGGTGCAGTGAGTGGCTGTGGGCTCAGCCTGCACCTGAACAGGGCTGTAGTGGGAGGAGGAGCAGGATTCCAGTGCTAGATGTGCCAGAGGGGCTGGCTGGGTCTGTCCTGCTGGTGCTGAGGTCACTATGGGGGGAGACAGCTGTCCCCAGGCACTGTGGTGGGGATGTCCCACTGCATCCCTTGGATGTTCCACTGTGTTGCTGACTCCTCTGGGATTCAGGCCTTCTCCTGCCACCAAGGGGTTTGGCATTGTCCTGGAGAGAGAGGAGCTGCCTGTGGCAACCCGCTTCTCCTGGGGCCAGCAGGACCAATTGAGCTTGGGGATAACACTTGTCTGGTGGCACCTGGAGTCAGCAGCCTTCAGGCTCTCACAGCAGCTGAGAGCTCCCCAAGGAAGAGAATGTCCCTGTAGACCCGGCCTGGCCTTTTGGGGACATAGCACAGGGGTGGAGGAGAACTGGGGGTGTCATTAGATTGGAGATCAGGGAAAGGTTCTTCCCCAGAGGGTGCTGGCACTGCCCAGGCTCCTCGGGGAATGGGCACGGCCCCGAGGCTGCCAGAGCTCCAGGAGTGTTTGGACAATGATCTCTGGGGTGCACAGGGTGGGATTGTTCAGGTGTCTGTGCAGGGCCAGGAGCTGGGCTGGATGATCCCTTCCAGCTGAGGATATTCTGTGATTCCATGGTTATTTTTTCTGGGGTTTGGAAGGGAGCACCCAGAGCCCTGCTCCAGCTGTTCCCTTCTCTCCCTCCCCTCTTTCTCAGACTTTGTTCCCATCGACCTGGAGGATTGGTGGGCACAGCAATTTCTGGCCAAAATCGAGAACAGCTCATAAAAGAGAAGAAAAGGTTGAGTTTGGTTTCTTTATAAGAGAAACGAAGCTGCGAGCACCTGGTGAAGCCCAGCATCGGTGGCGTTTTTGAAGCACGTTTTGAAGACGCCCGAGGTGGAGTGAGGCAGCCCAGAGCACCGGACCACAGCCATGCCCGGCCACGCGCCCTCCCCGTGCCCGGCACTGGAGCAGCGTGCAGCCCCAGCCAGGATTCCTTAAGTGCCAGTTCTCGGACTGCTGCAGCTCCTGCAGCCTCCAGCTCCAGGGACACTGCGGTGCCACGCTGGGGACGAGGGAGCGGCTCCCCCCTGCAGCCACGGGAGGCCAGGGGGTGCTGCAGCAGCACCGCCAGACAATAAAGCGCTGAAACTGCCCGTGGAGCCGCGCTTGTGGCATGGGGAAGAGGGGAAGCAGGGGCTGCAGCATCATCTCCCCTGGAGAGGTGATGCTCCCAGCTGACTCAGTGGGAACCTGGCTTCTGTGGATTCAGGGGCTTGGAGCTCCTCTTCCTTGCAGCTGCATCCTTGCCCCGTTGCTGCCTCATCTCCCGGGGCTCAGCCAGGGGGTAGTGCTGTCTTAGGTGATGTTTGGGATTGGGGGGCATATGGGAATCTGCAAGGGGGGTTGAGCACCCTGGCTGTGCTCCAGAGCTGGGCTGCAGCATGTAGGTGGGCAAAGCTGCAGGAATGGGAGTGCCAGGGCCAGCTGGCCATTGCCATGGAGGCCAAAAGGCTCGAGGTCTCCCCCTCACCTGTGGTTGTTTGGGAGAGCTGAGAGAGGATAGCTCTGGGTACCTGAAGTAAAAAGAATGGGGCCCCCAACTTCTGCTTCTACAAAAAAAACTCCACAGCTGATGGGCTTTTCAAGCCAGACTGAGCTCTTCTAGTTCTGGTTTTGTAGGACACCCCTCTACCCCCTGTCCTTCTCCCCAAGCAGAGAGCAGGAGGCCAGCACAGGCTCAATGAAGTCTGAATCCAAAGGAGGCCAGGAAACATCCACTGGAAAAAAAAATCATCTTTATTATTCCTATGATGGGAACAACAACCACACTGCAGCCAGGGGGGAGTAGAAGCTGGCCAGGAGCTGTGCTGCTTCTCCCACCAGGAGGCCAGAGCAGTGCCAGCAGCAGCTCTGCCCCTGGCACCTGCCCACGGAGCACTCCTGGTCCTGCTCCCAGCCCCAGGCTGGCACACCTGGCACTGTGGCTGTGACTGAAATCAGGAGCAGCACCACGCACAGCCCACAGTGCCTGCCTTGCTGCCAGGCAGGGCGTTACAGCCCCTGGGAGAGGGAGATGCTGCTTCCATAACACCTCCTTCATTTAGGCCAGGGTGGCCCCAGAGTGATGGAGGGCTGGGGCCAGGGAATGTCATCCTTGCCCCGGACTCTCCCACCAGCTCTGCCATGGCATCGGGGGCAGTGTGGGGGTTAAGCTGCCTCCCTGTCCCCACCCAGCACCAAGCCTTGCAGGGGGCACCAGAGCCAACGGGACATGGGCTGTTACTGCTAGTGCCAAAAGCATCCCCCTCTTTCTTCCCTCCCTGGGAAAGTCACTGCTGCTGGGATTCCCCCCTGCATGCTGCCCTGGCAGTGGCTGGCTCTGCTGCCCACCAGGATGCTCCCAGGCTGCAATCCCTCCCTGCCAGCAACTCCACAGGACTCCAAGGTGTCTAAGCAGGCCCTTCACCTGCTGGCTGCAGACTAATAAAAACACACATCTTTAAGATCCAGGGAAATTCTTAGTAACATGATGCACCATTGTTCTGAACAACATTAGGCAAAAGGAAGAAATGGAACAGGAATAAATGAGTAAGTCACAAGGAAAAAAATGAAAACCCAACCCAAAAATATCACCCAACCCCCGACAATGCAATCACTGGGAGGGAATCAGCCCCCCTTGCCATAAATATTAATTATGTGCAATTGTGTGTAGTACTATAGTGCAAATAGCTCTGCATTGATCATGGGGCAGCTCCCAAGGGGCTGCCCCAGGTGACACAGGGACTAGTTAAGGACAGACAAGAATCAACACAGATTTCCCACAAACAAACAAAAAAACCCCAACCCAGTCACTGGGAAGCTCCAAAAAGGAGTTGCCTCCTCCAACTGGGCCCAGGCAAGACCGGGCAATGCTGGTGCCCAGCAGCATCCTGGAGCCAGGCAGGGGCAGGACAGGGCCTTTGCTCACTGCCTGCTGCTGGCACGGCCTGGTCAGGGGCAGAGGGGATGAGGAGGAGGATGCAAGACAGATATGGTCAGGTTGGAGCTGTGTGGGGTGTAAAGAGGTGAGCTCAGCAGGACATGGGCACAGCGAGGGCATCGCTGGCTTCAAACTGGTCCTGTGGCTGCACTGCACAGTGTGGGGCGGTGCTGCTGGCAGAACCCCTGCCTGGGCACAACAAACACTGAGGCCAGCAGCATCCCTGGGCACCCTGTGACACTTCATACCCATCCTACGGAGCACAGCCAAGCCCCTGCAGCACCTCTCACTCAACCCAGTGTCCCCAGGGACCTTGTGGCATCTCTCACCCGTCCCTGCAGCGTCCCTGGGCACCCCTCACTGCCTCCAGCTCTGGCTCCCAGCCGTGCCCATCACGTGCTGTTCCTGGGGCCGAGCTCTGGGCATTGCTCCATTGCAACCTCTCACCCAGTGCCAGCTCCTGGCACCGCAGCTCCCCTTGCACAGCTGGGGCCAGAGCCAGCTCCTCGAGCCAGGCTTGGCTAGCAGGCAGGAGGAGACAGTTTTCCCTAGCACTTAAAGGAGACAGAGCCTCCTTTTTCCCATGCCAGGCAGGTGCCAGACAGGAGCTGAGCTGTCCCCCCCGGCTGGACACAAAGTGCTGCCAGGGGCAATCCCAGCACGTCCTGCTGCCCCAAGGACGGTTTGGATCTGAGCTATGTGACAGCCTCCTGCTAAACCACGAGCAACCACCAAACAACACGGGGACATGCGGG